>NW_027362762.1:832406495-835291292 GCF_046119375.1 Phyllobates terribilis | reverse complement strand
AGTCGGACGGAGCTTCCTGCTTGCGTACGCGATGACTTTCTCCTGGCCATTCTGCTTCTGGCTTCAAGACAGATCCCAGACCTTTGTTGCTGGCATCAGTATACAGCAGGAACGGTTGGCTGTAGTCAGGGTAGGCTAGGATCTCATCACCTGTCAGGATCTCCTTCATCTCTTGAAATGATTCAGCCTGTTCTTTACCCCAGTGGAATGGAGGGTTTTTGCCTTTGGGGGACTGCCCTAACAGGAGGTCTTGCAGAGGAGCTGCCTTCTTAGTGTAGTCCTTTACGAACCTCCGGTAGTATCCTACTAGTCCCAAGAACTGACGCACCTCCTTGAGGTTCTTCGGCTCTGGCCACTTCTGGATGGCTGTGACTTTCTCTGGGTCTGGTGCTACCCCTTCCGGACTGACAATGTGTTCCAGGTACTGTACCCTTCTTCTTGAGCAGATGGCACTTTGAGGTCTTCAACTTCATCCCGTACGGGACAGTGACTCAAATACCTCTGCCAGGTGTTTCAAGTGGTCCTCGTACGTTCTGGAGTACACAATTACGTCATCCAGGTAAAGTAACACAGTCTCGAAGTTGCGGTGTCCCAGGCAGCACTCCATCAATCGTTGGAACGTTCCAGGGGCATTGCAGAGTCCAAACGGCATGCTATTGAACTCGCAGAGTCCCATCGGGGTGGTGAAGGCCATCTTCTCCCGATCCTCCTCAGCCACAGCGACCTGCCAGTAACCACTAGTGAGGTCAAGGGTAGAAAAGTAATTTGCCGACTTCAAGGCAGCTAGGGACTCCTCTATGCGTGGCAAAGGGTATGCATCTTTATGTGTAATGCGATTTACTTGACGGTAATCTACACACATTCTCATGCTCCCGTCCTTTTTCCTAACCAGCACTCGGGAGCCGCCCAGGGACTACAACTATCCCTAATTACTCCTGCCTTCCTCATGTCATGCAGCATTTCTTTTGCCTTCTGGTAGTGAGCTGGGGTATAGGCCTATAACGTCCTTTAATTGGGGAATGGTTGCCTGTGGGGATATGATGTTGAACCCCCTTAATCCTCCCGAAGTCTAGTGGATGTTTACTCAACACCTGCGAGTATTCTTGAACCACCCAGTGTACACCCTGTTTTTGATGGGCAGGAGTGGTGTCTGTCCCAACATGGAACTGCTGACACCAGTCCTCCACCTGGGTTGCAGGGTCATTATCCTCCACTTCTTATGGTGAAGTTAAGGACTCCGCCTCATGGATACAGTTGTTGTTGACAGCATGTAATTAGCAACAGTGGCATAACGTGGCAGTTTAACCTCATCTTCCCCTAGATTAAGAAGACGGACAGGCACCCTCCCATTACGTACATCTACCACTCCCCTGGCGGTTAAGAGCGTGGGTCTATGCTCAGAGCAAAGGGTTCTACTACCGCCTGGTAGCTCTGTCCTCAAGACCTATGGCAGCTCTACACCAGATGAGCATTTCACTCATAGGGGGGACGACAATGGGTATAGGGTCTGTTACCCTCACGTTACCGATTTCACCATCTGTTAACTTTACTTGCTGTTGCTACATCAGGACGCGGATCTCTCTTGCAGTGCCCTCCTCTGTCTCGGTCTGGCAGTGTCGGCGATCTGTTGGAGCAAGAACACAACCTCTCCCAAACAGTTACCAACAACATTTGTGCCTAGTACCATATATGGGTTGCTGTCATCAGGGTTAGTCTCCACTACAATAAGTCCCTGGTCCTTTCAGCTCCACTCTCCCCACCTTTACAGTCACATTCTTAAGCCCGAGTAGGTTAAGGGGAGTACATTTGAGGCATATACAGACAAATTTGGAGCTGGCGGACGCAGATCGTCCATGGACCAGTACCTCTTGTAGAAGACTTCAGGCATGATGGTTACCTGAGATCCTGTGTCCAGCAGGGCATGCGTCGGGATCCCGTCCAACACGATGGACAGGAACGTCTTCCTCCGACGAACCTGTTGTACCAGTCTGATGGGCCTGGTGAGTTTACTCCTGGGTGGCGGCCCTCGGACCCAGGGTTTTCCCGTTTAAAGGACAATTCTGAGCGATGTGTCAGGTCTTACGACATCGGTAGCAGATCGGTTCCCTCGGTGGACGGCGTTGGTCACTGGTCCTCGGCGAGGGTGGTGTTGGCCTCCTCCTCCTCCGCATCCAGGGTGTTATGTTCTGCTACCAGAGCTAAGGAAAGAGAGGAGATCTGTCCCTATGATAGAACTCAGCTTGATCCCTACGATGTAACAGGGGACCTGATCCTGCGATCAGACCTGCTAAAGTCCTAAGCTAGTCTGTACGGAGACCTATAGATGTGGGGAAGGAATCCCTACAAGTACTAAGGACTGGGAGGAAAATGGGACACCTCCTAACAGAAATAGTAGCAGACAGACGAACAAACAAAATATAAAGAACACAGAGGTCCGTAGACCAAGCAAACTAACAGAGCAGATACAGAGCACAGGCTAGCTAGAAAGTAGTTATACAATGAAGTCCAGCAAAGCCAGAAGGGCGGAGCAGGCTTAAATAGGCCAACAAGGTCATGTGACCAGCAAAGGAAAAAAAACCTAAGAGCAAGGTTCTAACAGTACCCCCCCTTCTAAGAGGATCCTCCGGATCCCCTAGGACCAGGCTTATCAGGAAATCTCCTGTGAAACGCTCTGATAAGTCTGGACGCGGAAACATCATCCGACCTCACCCAAGAGTTATCCTCGGGTCCGAAACCTTTCCAGGCCACAAGATACTGCAAACTACCTCTATACAGTCTAGAGTTAAGGATGCGAGAAATTTCATATTCCCCGTCCTCCACCACCGGAGGAACAGAGGCAGAGGCGTCACAATCCGATACAACAGCTTTTTTCAACAGAGAGACATGAAATACGGGATTAATTCTCCAGGAGGTAGGAACCTCCAACCTAACAGCAGATTGGTTGACAACCTGAAGCACCTTAAAGGGCCCTACAAACTTGGGACCCAATTTCTTAGAAGGAATCCTCAACCGCAGATTCCTAGAGGACAACCAAACCATGTCACCAACAGCGAACAAAACCTCCTGTCGTTTCCTATCAAAGTAGTCCTTAGATTTTCTGTTGGCCTCCTGAAGATTACCACGCACATCCGTCCAAACTCTCTCCAAATCACTGGAAAAATTCTCCTCCTCAGGCACGGCAGATCCCAACTTGGAGAACGACCCAAACGACGGATGTCTCCCAGAACAACAAAAAAAAGGCGAACAACCAGCAGAAGAAGATGTATGATTGTTCAGAGCAAATTCAGCAAGTGGCAGAAACTCAGACCACCCCTCTTGATTGTCTGCCACAAAACAACGCAAGAACTGCTCAACATCCTGGTTTTTCCTTTCTGTCTGGCCATTAGATTCAGGATGATATCCGGACGAGAACGATAAATGAACTCCCAACCTGTCACAAAAGGCACGCCAAAAACGAGCCACGAACTGAGGACCCCTATCAGAAACAATGTCAGTAGGAACGCCATGAAGTCTGACAATTTCCTTGACAAAGGCCTTAGCGAGAGTTTTAGCGCAGGGCAGTTTGACAAAGGGAACCAAGTGACACATCTTGCTAAAACGGTCCACGACCACCCAGATGACAGTAAAACCCTCAGAGGGGGGAAGGTCAGTTATAAAGTCCATAGCCAAATGTGTCCAAGGAGCACTGGGAACCTCCAAAGGACAAAGCAACCCCGCAGCAGGAGTATGAGAGGACTTAGATCTAGCACATATAGTACATTGACGCACCCACTTAATGACTTCCTTCTGCCATCCAGGCCACCAAAAACTGCGACCCACCAGTCTCTTGGTCTCAGAGATTCCGGGATGACCTGCCAACCGAGATTCGTGACACTCAACAAATAAATCTCTCCTAAAGGTCCCAGGCACAAACAACCTCCCATAGGGAGTGTTAGATGGGGCATTCTCCTGTGCTTTAAGAATCTCATCTTCCAAAACGGAGTCCAAAGCAGCTATCACAACACCTTCTTGTAAAATGTTCTCCTCTTTCTCAGCACCGACTATGGGAGAAAAACTGCGAGACAAGGCATCCGCCTTAACATTCTTAGTACCAGGGATGTAAGTAACGGAGAAATTAAACCGCGAGAAAAACAGTGCCCACCTAGCCTGACGGGCATTCAGGCGCTTGGCAGCATCAAGATATATCAGATTTTTATGATCCGTAAGAACCTGAACGGGAAATTCCGCACCTTCCAAGAAGTGACGCCAGTGTTCAAATGCGAGTTTAATAGCCAATAATTCCCGATTACCAATATCGTAATTCAGTTCAGTCTCCGAAAATTTTTTTGAAAAAAAGGCACAGGGATGTAATCCATCCCCGTTATCCTGAGACAATACTGCGCCAACCCCCACAGAGGAAGCATCAACCTCAACCAAAAACGGCTTAGTCACATCAGGCTGCATAAGGATGGGAGCAGAGGTGAACCTCTCCTTGAGATACACAAAAGCTTCAATGGCCTCAGAAGACCACTGAACCGCATCAGCACCTTTCCTGGTGAGATCGGTCAGAGGTTTGACAATACTAGAAAATTTTTTTATGAATTTTCTGTAATAATTGGCGAAACCTAAAAACCTCTGTATCGATTTCAAACCAATAGGCCTAGGCCATTCCTGTACAGCTTGAACTTTAACCGGGTCCATCTCAAAACCTTCGCTGGAGATAATGTAACCCAAAAAACTAATTCTCTGTACAGCGAACTCACATTTCTCCAGCTTAGCAAAAAGCGAATTGTCCATTAACAACTGTAATACCTCACGTACGCTCCGCCAATGAGACTCCAGATCCGGCGAATAAATCAAAATGTCATCCAAATACACAACCACATTTTTGCCGATCAAAGGTCTCAGGATGTCATTAATAAGATTCTGAAAAAATGCAGGAGCATTAGTAAGACCAAAAGGCATAACCAGATTCTCAAAATGACCCACAGGAGTGTTAAAAGCAGTCTTCCATTCATCACCCTCCTTCATGCGCAACAGATTGTATGCCCCCTTAAGGTCAATTTTAGAGAACCACTTGGCCCCCATTAACTGGTTAAACAGATCAGGAATCAATGGCAGTGGGTAAGGATTGCGTACAGTAATTTTGTTAATCTCACGAAAATCCAGACAAGGACGTAAACCGCCGTCCTTTTTTTTTACAAAAAAAAATCCAACCGCCACAGGAGACTTAGAGGGCCTAATGTGACCCGCGGCCAAACTTGTCTGTATGTATTCCTCCAAAGCTTTCCTCTCAGGAATAGTAAGGTTAAATAAACGACTTTTAGGAAGAATCGCTCCAGGGACAAATTCAATAGAACAATCATAGTCTCTATGGGGAGGCAAAACCTGCGATTCCTTCTCAGAAAAAACTCTCCAAAAATTCTGAATAGGAACAGGCAATTCTCCCCTATCCAAAGCTGCAATACGCCCGTTACAACACTTGTCATAACATTTATGGCTCCAGGATTTAATTTCATTGGAAGACCAATCCAGTACAGGATTGTGAAATTTTAACCAGGGCAATCCCAATATTACTGGAGAAGGCAAGTTATTCAAAACTACCAAATCCAATTTCTCATGGTGAACACCATTAATAGTGAGAGGAAATTCACAGACCTTGAGAGTAATATTCTTCAAAGGGGAACCATCCACAGAAACCACAGCAATGGGGGATGATAAAGGTTCGGGTTTTAAATTAAGTCTTTCCAAGAATCCCCCATCAATTACATTCAGAGTAGACCCACAATCAACAAACACCCGAAATTCCATTAATTTTTCCTGAGCAATCGTGGAAGCAGCTAAAAATACACCCTTGGAATTTAAACAGGCAATACGGGCATGACTGACCATTTTTTTTTCTTTCTTCATACGAAGCTCACAGCCTTTAATCAAATGACCAGATTTTCCGCAATAGAAACACAAGCCTTCAGAAAATCGACGGTCTTTTTCTTGAGAGCGAGGTGCCACCGATCCAATCTCCATCGGTTCACCACTGTTAGTACACACATTCTCATAACCAGAAACTGACATAGCAGAGGATTTGCTCTCATTAACCCTTGCACGCAGTCTCCTATCCACCCGTATAGCTAATTGCATAGCCTGTTGCAAATCTTCAGGTGTAGGATAAGCAATTAGCAGGTCTTTAACCCTTTCACTGAGCCCAGCAAGAAATAGACTTTTCAGAGCAGAATCGTTCCACCCTATTTGAGTAGACCAACGACGGAAATGAGTACAATATTTTTCCACATTACCTGATCCCTGTTTCAAACGTCTCAACTCAGTCTCAGCTGATGCAACACGGTCAGGATCATCATATAATAGTCCCAAAGCAGAAAAAAAACTATCCACTGATCTGAAGCATGTATCACTAGGTTGCAAAGAAAAGGCCCACTCCTGAGGCTCTTTGCGCAAAAGTGACATTATGAACCCTATGCGCTGGGATTCATCCCCAGAGGACTTGGGTCTCAAACGAAAATACAATAAGCAAGCATTTTTAAATGAAAAAAATTCTCGATGTTCACCAAAAAATAAATCCGGCAAACATACCTTAGGCTCCAAGAAATGTGCTCCAGGACAGTTACTCACGTGCTGACGGAGCTCGGCCACCTCCAGAGAGAGTCCCTGCAGGCGATGAGCCAAATCCTGAACCGACACCATGATGGAACAGAAAAATCTTTCCTTAGAGAATTTGCAGGCTGGACTTACTGTTATGTTCTGCTACCAGAGCTAAGGAAAGAGAGGAGATCTGTCCCTACGATAGAACTCAGCTTGATCCCTACGATGTAACAGGGGACCTGATCCTGCGATCAGACCTGCTAAAGTCCTAAGCTAGTCTGTACGGAGACCTATAGATGTGGGGAAGGAATCCCTACAAGTACTAAGGACTGGGAGGAAAATGGGACACCTCCTAACAGAAATAGTAGCAGACAGATGAACAAACAAAATATAAAGAACACAGAGGTCCGTAGACCAAGCAAACTAACAGAGCAGATACAGAGCACAGGCTAGCTAGAAAGTAGTTATACAATGAAGTCCAGCAAAGCCAGAAGGGCGGAGCAGGCTTAAATAGGCCAACAAGGTCATGTGACCAGCAAAGGAAAAAAAACCTAAGAGCAAGGTTCTAACAGGGGACATCCTCAGGGCTGTCGGCTAGCAGGATCTTCCCTCCTTCCTCAGGCTCCGTCCGCAGCTGCAGAGCACTCAGCACTGTAGTCAGGGTTTTGCTCAACTGACGCACCTCAGAGCGCAGGCTGTCCAGTTCTTTAGGGGACGTTGCTGGAAGCTTAGCTTCAGCAGTCACTGGAGAAAAGGTGGGTGTTGCAGGCTCTGGAGTAGTCCCACCCTGGTAACGTTAGATGGTATTTGTTTCCAGGGGCTGCAGTCCTTTTATAGCCATGTCCTTGAGATTGTCAAAGGTGGCATCTGGTTGATCCAGGGACCACCAACGCACAGTCCTGCTCTCCTCTGGAGACCTCAGTCCCCGGACAAACTGTTCCTTCAGCATTCTGTTCTCATTCTCAAAGCTGGTTGGACTAACCTGGTTCAGAGCCCACAGGGCCCCTTGGAGACGCCAGGCGTAGTCCCGAACATTGTCCTCTGGTTGTTGGGAACAGCTGTAGAACCTCATCCGGAGGTCCGCCTCAGTATGGTTCTCAAATACAGTCTGTAGTTTTTGGAATATTGCAGACACTGTCTCCTGGTCTGCATCCGACCATGTTTCCACTTCCCGCTCTGCAGAACCGGTCAGCTGTCCTAATACAACGGCAGCTCTTTGTTTGCCGGTCATAGAGTACATGTCCAAAATACCACATATCTTCCGCTTAAATCCAGACAGGGTATCTGGTTTTCCGTTATACTGGGGGAGCCACTTTGCTCCAGGAATGTACGGTAAAGTCATAGGAATAGCAGGTGTTACAGGCGCTGCTGGTGGAGCGGCGGCTTCGGCCTGCCCATTATCGGGCGCGGGCTGAACTTCAGGGACGTTGATCGGTAGGCCGGCGTTCTGCTGCTCGACGGACATCTTAGCGCCCCCCTAGTTAACCGTGGCCTACCTTCTGGTTTTTCATCCGGTAGGCCGCAGCTCCGCAGGTGACGGTTGTCTTCAGGACCTTACGTCACTTGCATCCTACGTCAGAGCGTTCAACGACGCTCCGTACAGGACCTGGCGCTTCCTGATCTGACGTCGAGGCGTGGGGCGTGTCCGCGACTTCGCGTTCTTTTGCAGGTACGCCCCTTATTTTCCTGCGGTTACGCCCTTCTTCTCGCTCAACGGCCCAACAATGGCGGCTATCTTCACCACAACTTTACGTACACAGTTCAAAATAAAGGCGCACAGTACCCGGTGGCAACAGGCAAAACACTTCGTCGCTGCAGCGGGCACGCAATCCTGTTCGTGACGCCAGGAAAGAGATGACGAGCCCAGGGGAAGATGGGGGATAACTCGGTACCCGGGCCTTTAGCCTGGCCTTCAGGGATGTCGCGGTGGTCGGCTCCCGGGTCCATACCCTGGGCCTCTCTTTAAAAAGGGGTTGTTTGGTGATTTTAGTAAAGTTTATAAAAGAAAGAGTTCGTGACGCCACCTGTGGCTTCTGGTGAGGATCACCAGCGCTGTGTAGTCCACTGAGGCAGCTTGATGGTATTGCTCTCCACAGGTAGAGCTGGGCCTCAGGGCAGTATGGAAACAGGGGGGTGCAGGACAAAGAGACTCCGCCGGGCCAGAACAAGAAGAGGGACGGACACAATAGTCACTTCAGTACCTTTTACTGGTGGAATTTCAGGCACTCCCCGGAGCACTGTAGGGTGAAGGGTGTATGTCCGGATCCTCCCCAATGAGCAGGTTTTGGGCCTCCTGGCTCTGGCTTCTGTGCAATAAGTTTCTGACCTGCCTGGAGCTAGGCCTAACTTTGTCTCTGTCCTGCGCTGGCTGACCTTGTGGTAGGGCCTTCTCTAGGAGTGCACGCTCCCGACTTACGGGGCCTATGTGTCTCCTGGCTCTGGTACGTATCAGCACTTTAGCGATCCTGGGACCTGTAGTTCTCCAGGGATTCCGGTTTATCTTACTGGGTCGTGGAGATCCCGGCAAGCTTCGGACCCGGTGTCCGGTAACTTCTTCTTAGGGGTGAGCTAGTTAAGCTCCTCTGCCCCCTATGTACTACTCTCTACTCCTTTGCCTTCGGCCTACTCGAGCCCTCAATAGGCCACTCACAGAAACGGCAGCGTGCCGCAGTTCACCGATCTTATGGCGCCGGCACACCTACAGCTCACCTCACTGAGCTACACCGAGTCTTGATCTGGATAAGCTCCACTGCAGGGTAGAATGCAGGAGCTGGAACAGGCTTTTGTCCTCTGAGGTAACACGTCTCAGACTGCACTGGACTCACTGCTAAACCAGAATAGACTAACTGCAACTCACACAGACTGTAGTCTCAAGACTGACTGCTGCCTGGCTCCACCTTTCCTTATATATCTCCCTAAGGAGCTCCCTCTGGTGGTCTGAGGTGGAAGGTGGAGATGTGTGAATGGTTATGGGGGCCTCTTGTGGAGGAATCCTTCAATACACCCTTCTGGGTCTGTGATGCCAAGCACAGCTGGGCTTCACATTCCCCCCTAGTTAAACTCAGCACTGAAGTACATTTTATAAAAACAGTAACAATAGAAAACATAAGCAGTACTAGAACATTCTTCCCTTTATGGGAAGCACGAATCTTAAATGTTGCATAACAAAACAAATACAGAGTGTCCTCAGAATCCAAGTCTCTTAAGGTGAGGTTCCCATACAGGATGTCCATCTCACAAGGCAGAGTACTTTGGTGGTTTTGAGGGACCTGTCCTAAACCCTCTACGTAGGCCCTGGGGTGGCTGCAGGGCATGAAGATCCCGTGTTGGACCTCCACCCGTGCCACTCCAGACAGGTTTTCCTTCTGAGGTCACCTAAAGGGGCACTCCAGGGAGCACAATTATATACAAGAGCAGTTTTTGGGCTGCACATAGTCCTCAGCCACGCAGTTCATTATGCAAATAAAGAATTAATAGGAAAAAGCACAAATTGATAAGCATGCATTAAAATAAACAGTTATGCAGTACATTACAATTTAATACTCAATACCCCAGGGGTAACTATCTTCACTCCCAGAAATTGTACTATTTTAGTCAGTGTAGCTAGCAGGAGGTTTACCTCTTGTGCTGCGTACTGATCTGCGTAGTGCTGTGGTTGGTGGAGTGTCAGTTTCTGTATCCTCAGTTACTCTACCAGTTCTCCGTGTAACCATGTTGTAAAACTGCCTTAACCTCTCTCTTGGACTGGCAAGTCTACCATGGGCTGGGCCCTCTTGCTCTGCTCCTGCCGGGGATACTTCATCCGGGGATACTTCTTGAGCTGGCTCTTCTACAGCACTAACAGGTACAACTTGCTGTGGAGGGTTCTCTGGCTGTTCATAGAATTGGAGTACTGGAATGATTACTGCACCTCCGATTTGAGGCCAATCCGCTGGGAAGTCTCCTAGGTCAGTGTGGATCACTGTTTCTTTAGGTCCTTCCTGGGTTGTGAAAGACACTTCATCTTGGGGTTTCAGTACATCTGGACACAACTTTAAGTGGTCCCTGGACACTGTAGCAGATGTTTTTCCTCCATCACGACTGATGATGCAGGTCTTTTTGTTGTCAAACCTGGACGGTAACACAGTGTAGGGGTCTTTTTCCCACTGGTCGTCGAGTTTGTGGTTGCGTCTTTTCCTTTTTAGTACTGTTTCACCAGGTGTGAAAGGTTCTGCGGGTGCGTTTTTGTTGTAGTGCATTTCCTGTTTTTCTCTCACCCGAGTAAGACTGTCCTTGACACAAGTTTGTACTCTTCTGTACTGCTCTTGTCTGGTGGTGTCCCAGTCCTCAGTGGTCATATCAGCTTCAGGCTGCACAACACCAAGCTCCAAGTCCATAGGCAGCATACCTGGCCTTGCCAGCATGAGATATGCCGGAGTGCAGTTGGTGGAACTGACTGGTATATGATTATACAGATCCACTAAATCAGGTAGTAGGTCTGGCCACTGGTTTCTCTCCTCAAGTGGTATGGTCTTCAGTAGGTCAATGATGATGTTGTTCATCTTTTCACAGAGACCGTTTGTTTGTGGGTGATATGGTGTAGTTCTGATCTTTTTACACCCGTAGAGATGGCAGAACTCTTTGAACAATTCAGCCTCAAAGGCCGGGCCTTGGTCAGTCAGTACCTGCTGATGGTATCCATGGGGTCTGCAGAAGTACGCTTGGAACGTCTTTGCTGCTGTCTCTGCTGTCAGGTCTTTGACAGGGGCGACCACCAGGAAACGTGAGTAGTGATCCACCATAGTCAGAGCATAGGAGTACCCTGACCTGCTGGGGGACAACTTGACATGGTCCAGGGCCACGATCTCCAGGGGTCGAGTCGTCTTGATGGGTTGCAGGGGTGCTTTCTGGCTGCTGAAGTCTTTTCTTCTTAGGCCGCAGGGTCCACAGTCCCGGCACCACCTCTCAATGGAGCTGCGCATTCCTACCCAGTAGAATCGACACTTCAGCAGGGTATCTAGCTTTTTCCAGCCAAAGTGCCCCGCCTGATCGTGGTAAGCTTCCAATACCATCTGGATGTCTGTCTTCGGGACCACTATCTTCCATACCATCTCATGAGTTTTTGGATTAACGTACCTCCGGCACAGCTTCTCACGGTAGATAAACAGCCGGCTCCTATCATTCCACAGCTGCTTTGCTTGGAGAGTCGCATCCTTCTCCAGGGAGGCACCTTCTTGGGTTATCAGCTGTTTAATGCGGCTGACAACCGGGTCGCTGTCCTGGGTCTCTTTCCAGCTGTGGTGAGGAAGGGGATTTAACGTCTTTCCACGCTGCTTGTTGGAGACTCTCTGCTCTTGGATCATCCCATTCCGGTGAAAGGCAGGTAGCTCAATCTCTTCCAAGTCATCCACTTCTTCCTCCGTGTCTGACTGGTGAGGCATCCTAGACAGGGCATCGGCGTTGGCGTTCTTGCGGCCCGCCCGGTATTTGATTGTAAATTGGTAATTTGACAGCCGAGTCATCAATCGTTGTTCCAGAGCCCCCAACTTAGCTGTTTCAAGATGGGTCAAGGGGTTGTTATCAGTAAAGGCAGTGAACTTGCTGGAAGCCAGATAGTGCTTGAATCTTTCAGTGATGGCCCAGACTAAGGCCAGGAACTCCAACTTGAAGCTGCTATACTTCTTTGGGTTCCACTCAGTCGGACGGAGCTTCCTGCTTGCGTACGCGATGACTTTCTCCTGGCCATTCTGCTTCTGGCTCAAGACAGTTCCCAGACCTTTGTTGCTGGCATCAGTATACAGCAGGAACGGTTGGCTGTAGTCAGGGTAGGCTAGGATCTCATCACCTGTCAGGATCTCCTTCATCTCTTGAAATGATTCAGCCTGTTCTTTACCCCAGTGGAATGGAGGGTTTTTGCCTTTGGGGGACTGCCCTACCAGGAGGTCTTGCAGAGGAGCTGCCTTCTTAGTGTAGTCCTTTACGAACCTCCGGTAGTATCCTACTAGTCCCAAGAACTGACGCACCTCCTTGAGGTTCTTCGGCTCTGGCCACTTCTGGATGGCTGTGACTTTCTCTGGGTCTGGTGCTACCCCTTCCGGACTGACAATGTGTTCCAGGTACTGTACCTTCTTCTTGAGCAGATGGCACTTTGAGGTCTTCAACTTCATCCCGTACCGGGACAGTGACTCAAATACCTCTGCCAGGTGTTTCAAGTGGTCCTCGTACGTTCTGGAGTACACAATTACGTCATCCAGGTAAAGTAACACAGTCTCGAAGTTGCGGTGTCCCAGGCAGCACTCCATCAATCGTTGGAACGTTCCAGGGGCATTGCAGAGTCCAAACGGCATGCTATTGAACTCGCAGAGTCCCATCGGGGTGGTGAAGGCCATCTTCTCCCGATCCTCCTCAGCCACAGCGACCTGCCAGTAACCACTAGTGAGGTCAAGGGTAGAAAAGTAATTTGCCGACTTCAAGGCAGCTAGGGACTCCTCTATGCGTGGCAAAGGGTATGCATCTTTATGTGTAATGCGATTTACTTGACGGTAATCTACACACATTCTCATGCTCCCGTCCTTTTTCCTAACCAGCACTCGGGGAGCCGCCCAGGGACTACAACTATCCCTAATTACTCCTGCCTTCCTCATGTCATGCAGCATTTCTTTTGCCTTCTGGTAGTGAGCTGGGGGTATAGGCCTATAACGTCCTTTAATTGGGGAATGGTTGCCTGTGGGGATATGATGTTGAACCCCCTTAATCCTCCCGAAGTCTAGTGGATGTTTACTCAACACCTGCGAGTATTCTTGAACCACCCAGTGTACACCCTGTTTTTGATGGGCAGGAGTGGTGTCTGTCCCAACATGGAACTGCTGACACCAGTCCTCCACCTGGGTTGCAGGGTCATTATCCTCCACTTCTTTTGGTGAAGTTAAGGACTCCGCCTCATGGATACAGTTGTTGTTGACAGCATGTAATTTAGCAACAGTGGCATAACGTGGCAGTTTAACCTCATCTTCCCCTAGATTAAGAAGACGGACAGGCACCCTCCCATTACGTACATCTACCACTCCCCTGGCGGTTAAGAGCGTGGGTCTATGCTCAGAGCAAAGGGGTTCTACTACCGCCTGGTAGCTCTGTCCTCTAAGACCTATGGCAGCTCTACACCAGATGAGCATTTCACTCATAGGGGGGACGACAATGGGTATAGGGTCTGTTACCCTCACGTTACCGATTTCACCATCTGTTAACTTTACTTGCTGTTGCTACATCAGGACGCGGATCTCTCTCTGCAGTGCCCTCCTCTGTCTCGGTCTGGCAGTGTCGGCGATCTGTTGGAGCAAGAACACAACCTCTCCCAAACAGTTACCAACAACATTTGTGCCTAGTACCATATATGGGTTGCTGTCATCAGGGTTAGTCTCCACTACAATAAGTCCCTGGTCCTTCAGCTCCACTCTCCCCACCTTTACAGTCACATTCTTAAGCCCGAGTAGGTTAAGGGGAGTACATTTGAGGCATATACAGACAAATTTGGAGCTGGCGGACGCAGATCGTCCATGGACCAGTACCTCTTGTAGAGGACTTCAGGCATGATGGTTACCTGAGATCCTGTGTCCAGCAGGGCATGCGTCGGGATCCCGTCCAACACGATGGACAGGAAACGTCTTCCTCCGACGAACCTGTTGTACCAGTCTGATGGGCCTGGTGAGTTTACTCCTGGGTGGCGGCCCTCGGACCCAGGGTTTTCCCGTTTAAAGGACAATTCTGAGCGATGTGTCAGGTCTTACGACATCGGTAGCAGATCGGTTCCCTCGGTGGACGGCGTTGGTCACTGGTCCTCGGCGAGGGTGGTGTTGGCCTCCTCCTCCTCCGCATCCAGGGTGTTATGTTCTGCTACCAGAGCTAAGGAAAGAGAGGAGATCTGTCCCTATGATAGAACTCAGCTTGATCCCTACGATGTAACAGGGGACCTGATCCTGCGATCAGACCTGCTAAAGTCCTAAGCTAGTCTGTACGGAGACCTATAGATGTGGGGAAGGAATCCCTACAAGTACTAAGGACTGGGAGGAAAATGGGACACCTCCTAACAGAAATAGTAGCAGACAGACGAACAAACAAAATATAAAGAACACAGAGGTCCGTAGACCAAGCAAACTAACAGAGCAGATACAGAGCACAGGCTAGCTAGAAAGTAGTTATACAATGAAGTCCAGCAAAGCCAGAAGGGCGGAGCAGGCTTAAATAGGCCAACAAGGTCATGTGACCAGCAAAGGAAAAAAAACCTAAGAGCAAGGTTCTAACAGTACCCCCCCTTCTAAGAGGATCCTCCGGATCCCCTAGGACCAGGCTTATCAGGAAATCTCCTGTGAAACGCTCTGATAAGTCTGGACGCGGAAACATCATCCGACCTCACCCAAGAGTTATCCTCGGGTCCGAAACCTTTCCAGGCCACAAGATACTGCAAACTACCTCTATACAGTCTAGAGTTAAGGATGCGAGAAATTTCATATTCCCCGTCCTCCACCACCGGAGGAACAGAGGCAGAGGCGTCACAATCCGATACAACAGCTTTTTTCAACAGAGAGACATGAAATACGGGATTAATTCTCCAGGAGGTAGGAACCTCCAACCTAACAGCAGATTGGTTGACAACCTGAAGCACCTTAAAGGGCCCTACAAACTTGGGACCCAATTTCTTAGAAGGAATCCTCAACCGCAGATTCCTAGAGGACAACCAAACCATGTCACCAACAGCGAACAAAACCTCCTGTCGTTTCCTATCAAAGTAGTCCTTAGATTTTCTGTTGGCCTCCTGAAGATTACCACGCACATCCGTCCAAACTCTCTCCAAATCACTGGAAAAATTCTCCTCCTCAGGCACGGCAGATCCCAACTTGGAGAACGACCCAAACGACGGATGTCTCCCAGAACAACAAAAAAAAGGCGAACAACCAGCAGAAGAAGATGTATGATTGTTCAGAGCAAATTCAGCAAGTGGCAGAAACTCAGACCACCCCTCTTGATTGTCTGCCACAAAACAACGCAAGAACTGCTCAACATCCTGGTTTTTCCTTTCTGTCTGGCCATTAGATTCAGGATGATATCCGGACGAGAACGATAAATGAACTCCCAACCTGTCACAAAAGGCACGCCAAAAACGAGCCACGAACTGAGGACCCCTATCAGAAACAATGTCAGTAGGAACGCCATGAAGTCTGACAATTTCCTTGACAAAGGCCTTAGCGAGAGTTTTAGCGCAGGGCAGTTTGACAAAGGGAACCAAGTGACACATCTTGCTAAAACGGTCCACGACCACCCAGATGACAGTAAAACCCTCAGAGGGGGGAAGGTCAGTTATAAAGTCCATAGCCAAATGTGTCCAAGGAGCACTGGGAACCTCCAAAGGACAAAGCAACCCCGCAGCAGGAGTATGAGAGGACTTAGATCTAGCACATATAGTACATTGACGCACCCACTTAATGACTTCCTTCTGCCATCCAGGCCACCAAAAACTGCGACCCACCAGTCTCTTGGTCTCAGAGATTCCGGGATGACCTGCCAACCGAGATTCGTGACACTCAACAAATAAATCTCTCCTAAAGGTCCCAGGCACAAACAACCTCCCATGGGGAGTGTTAGATGGGGCATTCTCCTGTGCTTTAAGAATCTCATCTTCCAAAACGGAGTCCAAAGCAGCTATCACAACACCTTCTTGTAAAATGTTCTCCTCTTTCTCAGCACCGACTATGGGAGAAAAACTGCGAGACAAGGCATCCGCCTTAACATTCTTAGTACCAGGGATGTAAGTAACGGAGAAATTAAACCGCGAGAAAAACAGTGCCCACCTAGCCTGACGGGCATTCAGGCGCTTGGCAGCATCAAGATATATCAGATTTTTATGATCCGTAAGAACCTGAACGGGAAATTCCGCACCTTCCAAGAAGTGACGCCAGTGTTCAAATGCGAGTTTAATAGCCAATAATTCCCGATTACCAATATCGTAATTCAGTTCAGTCTCCGAAAATTTTTTTGAAAAAAAGGCACAGGGATGTAATCCATCCCCGTTATCCTGAGACAATACTGCGCCAACCCCCACAGAGGAAGCATCAACCTCAACCAAAAACGGCTTAGTCACATCAGGCTGCATAAGGATGGGAGCAGAGGTGAACCTCTCCTTGAGATACACAAAAGCTTCAATGGCCTCAGAAGACCACTGAACCGCATCAGCACCTTTCCTGGTGAGATCGGTCAGAGGTTTGACAATACTAGAAAATTTTTTTATGAATTTTCTGTAATAATTGGCGAAACCTAAAAACCTCTGTATCGATTTCAAACCAATAGGCCTAGGCCATTCCTGTACAGCTTGAACTTTAACCGGGTCCATCTCAAAACCTTCGCTGGAGATAATGTAACCCAAAAAACTAATTCTCTGTACAGCGAACTCACATTTCTCCAGCTTAGCAAAAAGCGAATTGTCCATTAACAACTGTAATACCTCACGTACGCTCCGCCAATGAGACTCCAGATCCGGCGAATAAATCAAAATGTCATCCAAATACACAACCACATTTTTGCCGATCAAAGGTCTCAGGATGTCATTAATAAGATTCTGAAAAAATGCAGGAGCATTAGTAAGACCAAAAGGCATAACCAGATTCTCAAAATGACCCACAGGAGTGTTAAAAGCAGTCTTCCATTCATCACCCTCCTTCATGCGCAACAGATTGTATGCCCCCTTAAGGTCAATTTTAGAGAACCACTTGGCCCCCATTAACTGGTTAAACAGATCAGGAATCAATGGCAGTGGGTAAGGATTGCGTACAGTAATTTTGTTAATCTCACGAAAATCCAGACAAGGACGTAAACCGCCGTCCTTTTTTTTTACAAAAAAAAATCCAACCGCCACAGGAGACTTAGAGGGCCTAATGTGACCCGCGGCCAAACTTGTCTGTATGTATTCCTCCAAAGCTTTCCTCTCAGGAATAGTAAGGTTAAATAAACGACTTTTAGGAAGAATCGCTCCAGGGACAAATTCAATAGAACAATCATAGTCTCTATGGGGAGGCAAAACCTGCGATTCCTTCTCAGAAAAAACTCTCCAAAAATTCTGAATAGGAACAGGCAATTCTCCCCTATCCAAAGCTGCAATACGCCCGTTACAACACTTGTCATAACATTTATGGCTCCAGGATTTAATTTCATTGGAAGACCAATCCAGTACAGGATTGTGAAATTTTAACCAGGGCAATCCCAATATTACTGGAGAAGGCAAGTTATTCAAAACTACCAAATCCAATTTCTCATGGTGAACACCATTAATAGTGAGAGGAAATTCACAGACCTTGAGAGTAATATTCTTCAAAGGGGAACCATCCACAGAAACCACAGCAATGGGGGATGATAAAGGTTCGGGTTTTAAATTAAGTCTTTCCAAGAATCCCCCATCAATTACATTCAGAGTAGACCCACAATCAACAAACACCCGAAATTCCATTAATTTTTCCTGAGCAATCGTGGAAGCAGCTAAAAATACACCCTTGGAATTTAAACAGGCAATACGGGCATGACTGACCATTTTTTTTTCTTTCTTCATACGAAGCTCACAGCCTTTAATCAAATGACCAGATTTTCCGCAATAGAAACACAAGCCTTCAGAAAATCGACGGTCTTTTTCTTGAGAGCGAGGTGCCACCGATCCAATCTCCATCGGTTCACCACTGTTAGTACACACATTCTCATAACCAGAAACTGACATAGCAGAGGATTTGCTCTCATTAACCCTTGCACGCAGTCTCCTATCCACCCGTATAGCTAATTGCATAGCCTGTTGCAAATCTTCAGGTGTAGGATAAGCAATTAGCAGGTCTTTAACCCTTTCACTGAGCCCAGCAAGAAATAGACTTTTCAGAGCAGAATCGTTCCACCCTATTTGAGTAGACCAACGACGGAAATGAGTACAATATTTTTCCACATTACCTGATCCCTGTTTCAAACGTCTCAACTCAGTCTCAGCTGATGCAACACGGTCAGGATCATCATATAATAGTCCCAAAGCAGAAAAAAAACTATCCACTGATCTGAAGCATGTATCACTAGGTTGCAAAGAAAAGGCCCACTCCTGAGGCTCTTTGCGCAAAAGTGACATTATGAACCCTATGCGCTGGGATTCATCCCCAGAGGACTTGGGTCTCAAACGAAAATACAATAAGCAAGCATTTTTAAATGAAAAAAATTCTCGATGTTCACCAAAAAATAAATCCGGCAAACATACCTTAGGCTCCAAGAAATGTGCTCCAGGACAGTTACTCACGTGCTGACGGAGCTCGGCCACCTCCAGAGAGAGTCCCTGCAGGCGATGAGCCAAATCCTGAACCGACACCATGATGGAACAGAAAAATCTTTCCTTAGAGAATTTGCAGGCTGGACTTACTGTTATGTTCTGCTACCAGAGCTAAGGAAAGAGAGGAGATCTGTCCCTACGATAGAACTCAGCTTGATCCCTACGATGTAACAGGGGACCTGATCCTGCGATCAGACCTGCTAAAGTCCTAAGCTAGTCTGTACGGAGACCTATAGATGTGGGGAAGGAATCCCTACAAGTACTAAGGACTGGGAGGAAAATGGGACACCTCCTAACAGAAATAGTAGCAGACAGATGAACAAACAAAATATAAAGAACACAGAGGTCCGTAGACCAAGCAAACTAACAGAGCAGATACAGAGCACAGGCTAGCTAGAAAGTAGTTATACAATGAAGTCCAGCAAAGCCAGAAGGGCGGAGCAGGCTTAAATAGGCCAACAAGGTCATGTGACCAGCAAAGGAAAAAAAACCTAAGAGCAAGGTTCTAACAGGGGACATCCTCAGGGCTGTCGGCTAGCAGGATCTTCCCTCCTTCCTCAGGCTCCGTCCGCAGCTGCAGAGCACTCAGCACTGTAGTCAGGGTTTTGCTCAACTGACGCACCTCAGAGCGCAGGCTGTCCAGTTCTTTAGGGGACGTTGCTGGAAGCTTAGCTTCAGCAGTCACTGGAGAAAAGGTGGGTGTTGCAGGCTCTGGAGTAGTCCCACCCTGGTAACGTTAGATGGTATTTGTTTCCAGGGGCTGCAGTCCTTTTATAGCCATGTCCTTGAGATTGTCAAAGGTGGCATCTGGTTGATCCAGGGACCACCAACGCACAGTCCTGCTCTCCTCTGGAGACCTCAGTCCCCGGACAAACTGTTCCTTCAGCATTCTGTTCTCATTCTCAAAGCTGGTTGGACTAACCTGGTTCAGAGCCCACAGGGCCCCTTGGAGACGCCAGGCGTAGTCCCGAACATTGTCCTCTGGTTGTTGGGAACAGCTGTAGAACCTCATCCGGAGGTCCGCCTCAGTATGGTTCTCAAATACAGTCTGTAGTTTTTGGAATATTGCAGACACTGTCTCCTGGTCTGCATCCGACCATGTTTCCACTTCCCGCTCTGCAGAACCGGTCAGCTGTCCTAATACAACGGCAGCTCTTTGTTTGCCGGTCATAGAGTACATGTCCAAAATACCACATATCTTCCGCTTAAATCCAGACAGGGTATCTGGTTTTCCGTTATACTGGGGGAGCCACTTTGCTCCAGGAATGTACGGTAAAGTCATAGGAATAGCAGGTGTTACAGGCGCTGCTGGTGGAGCGGCGGCTTCGGCCTGCCCATTATCGGGCGCGGGCTGAACTTCAGGGACGTTGATCGGTAGGCCGGCGTTCTGCTGCTCGACGGACATCTTAGCGCCCCCCTAGTTAACCGTGGCCTACCTTCTGGTTTTTCATCCGGTAGGCCGCAGCTCCGCAGGTGACGGTTGTCTTCAGGACCTTACGTCACTTGCATCCTACGTCAGAGCGTTCAACGACGCTCCGTACAGGACCTGGCGCTTCCTGATCTGACGTCGAGGCGTGGGGCGTGTCCGCGACTTCGCGTTCTTTTGCAGGTACGCCCCTTATTTTCCTGCGGTTACGCCCTTCTTCTCGCTCAACGGCCCAACAATGGCGGCTATCTTCACCACAACTTTACGTACACAGTTCAAAATAAAGGCGCACAGTACCCGGTGGCAACAGGCAAAACACTTCGTCGCTGCAGCGGGCACGCAATCCTGTTCGTGACGCCAGGAAAGAGATGACGAGCCCAGGGGAAGATGGGGGATAACTCGGTACCCGGGCCTTTAGCCTGGCCTTCAGGGATGTCGCGGTGGTCGGCTCCCGGGCCCATACCCTGGGCCTCTCTTTAAAAAGGGGTTGTTTGGTGATTTTAGTAAAGTTTATAAAAGAAAGAGTTCGTGACGCCACCTGTGGCTTCTGGTGAGGATCACCAGCGCTGTGTAGTCCACTGAGGCAGCTTGATGGTATTGCTCTCCACAGGTAGAGCTGGGCCTCAGGGCAGTATGGAAACAGGGGGGTGCAGGACAAAGAGACTCCGCCGGGCCAGAACAAGAAGAGGGACGGACACAATAGTCACTTCAGTACCTTTTACTGGTGGAATTTCAGGCACTCCCCGGAGCACTGTAGGGTGAAGGGTGTATGTCCGGATCCTCCCCAATGAGCAGGTTTTGGGCCTCCTGGCTCTGGCTTCTGTGCAATAAGTTTCTGACCTGCCTGGAGCTAGGCCTAACTTTGTCTCTGTCCTGCGCTGGCTGACCTTGTGGTAGGGCCTTCTCTAGGAGTGCACGCTCCCGACTTACGGGGCCTATGTGTCTCCTGGCTCTGGTACGTATCAGCACTTTAGCGATCCTGGGACCTGTAGTTCTCCAGGGATTCCGGTTTATCTTACTGGGTCGTGGAGATCCCGGCAAGCTTCGGACCCGGTGTCCGGTAACTTCTTCTTAGGGGTGAGCTAGTTAAGCTCCTCTGCCCCCTATGTACTACTCTCTACTCCTTTGCCTTCGGCCTACTCGAGCCCTCAATAGGCCACTCACAGAAACGGCAGCGTGCCGCAGTTCACCGATCTTATGGCGCCGGCACACCTACAGCTCACCTCACTGAGCTACACCGAGTCTTGATCTGGATAAGCTCCACTGCAGGGTAGAATGCAGGAGCTGGAACAGGCTTTTGTCCTCTGAGGTAACACGTCTCAGACTGCACTGGACTCACTGCTAAACCAGAATAGACTAACTGCAACTCACACAGACTGTAGTCTCAAGACTGACTGCTGCCTGGCTCCACCTTTCCTTATATATCTCCCTAAGGAGCTCCCTCTGGTGGTCTGAGGTGGAAGGTGGAGATGTGTGAATGGTTATGGGGGCCTCTTGTGGAGGAATCCTTCAATACACCCTTCTGGGTCTGTGATGCCAAGCACAGCTGGGCTTCACATTCCCCCCTAGTTAAACTCAGCACTGAAGTACATTTTATAAAAACAGTAACAATAGAAAACATAAGCAGTACTAGAACATTCTTCCCTTTATGGGAAGCACGAATCTTAAATGTTGCATAACAAAACAAATACAGAGTGTCCTCAGAATCCAAGTCTCTTAAGGTGAGGTTCCCATACAGGATGTCCATCTCACAAGGCAGAGTACTTTGGTGGTTTTGAGGGACCTGTCCTAAACCCTCTACGTAGGCCCTGGGGTGGCTGCAGGGCATGAAGATCCCGTGTTGGACCTCCACCCGTGCCACTCCAGACAGGTTTTCCTTCTGAGGTCACCTAAAGGGGCACTCCAGGGAGCACAATTATATACAAGAGCAGTTTTTGGGCTGCACATAGTCCTCAGCCACGCAGTTCATTATGCAAATAAAGAATTAATAGGAAAAAGCACAAATTGATAAGCATGCATTAAAATAAACAGTTATGCAGTACATTACAATTTAATACTCAATACCCCAGGGGTAACTATCTTCACTCCCAGAAATTGTACTATTTTAGTCAGTGTAGCTAGCAGGAGGTTTACCTCTTGTGCTGCGTACTGATCTGCGTAGTGCTGTGGTTGGTGGAGTGTCAGTTTCTGTATCCTCAGTTACTCTACCAGTTCTCCGTGTAACCATGTTGTAAAACTGCCTTAACCTCTCTCTTGGACTGGCAAGTCTACCATGGGCTGGGCCCTCTTGCTCTGCTCCTGCCGGGGATACTTCATCCGGGGATACTTCTTGAGCTGGCTCTTCTACAGCACTAACAGGTACAACTTGCTGTGGAGGGTTCTCTGGCTGTTCATAGAATTGGAGTACTGGAATGATTACTGCACCTCCGATTTGAGGCCAATCCGCTGGGAAGTCTCCTAGGTCAGTGTGGATCACTGTTTCTTTAGGTCCTTCCTGGGTTGTGAAAGACACTTCATCTTGGGGTTTCAGTACATCTGGACACAACTTTAAGTGGTCCCTGGACACTGTAGCAGATGTTTTTCCTCCATCACGACTGATGATGCAGGTCTTTTTGTTGTCAAACCTGGACGGTAACACAGTGTAGGGGTCTTTTTCCCACTGGTCGTCGAGTTTGTGGTTGCGTCTTTTCCTTTTTAGTACTGTTTCACCAGGTGTGAAAGGTTCTGCGGGTGCGTTTTTGTTGTAGTGCATTTCCTGTTTTTCTCTCACCCGAGTAAGACTGTCCTTGACACAAGTTTGTACTCTTCTGTACTGCTCTTGTCTGGTGGTGTCCCAGTCCTCAGTGGTCATATCAGCTTCAGGCTGCACAACACCAAGCTCCAAGTCCATAGGCAGCATACCTGGCCTTGCCAGCATGAGATATGCCGGAGTGCAGTTGGTGGAACTGACTGGTATATGATTATACAGATCCACTAAATCAGGTAGTAGGTCTGGCCACTGGTTTCTCTCCTCAAGTGGTATGGTCTTCAGTAGGTCAATGATGATGTTGTTCATCTTTTCACAGAGACCGTTTGTTTGTGGGTGATATGGTGTAGTTCTGATCTTTTTACACCCGTAGAGATGGCAGAACTCTTTGAACAATTCAGCCTCAAAGGCCGGGCCTTGGTCAGTCAGTACCTGCTGATGGTATCCATGGGGTCTGCAGAAGTACGCTTGGAACGTCTTTGCTGCTGTCTCTGCTGTCAGGTCTTTGACAGGGGCGACCACCAGGAAACGTGAGTAGTGATCCACCATAGTCAGAGCATAGGAGTACCCTGACCTGCTGGGGGACAACTTGACATGGTCCAGGGCCACGATCTCCAGGGGTCGAGTCGTCTTGATGGGTTGCAGGGGTGCTTTCTGGCTGCTGAAGTCTTTTCTTCTTAGGCCGCAGGGTCCACAGTCCCGGCACCACCTCTCAATGGAGCTGCGCATTCCTACCCAGTAGAATCGACACTTCAGCAGGGTATCTAGCTTTTTCCAGCCAAAGTGCCCCGCCTGATCGTGGTAAGCTTCCAATACCATCTGGATGTCTGTCTTCGGGACCACTATCTTCCATACCATCTCATGAGTTTTTGGATTAACGTACCTCCGGCACAGCTTCTCACGGTAGATAAACAGCCGGCTCCTATCATTCCACAGCTGCTTTGCTTGGAGAGTCGCATCCTTCTCCAGGGAGGCACCTTCTTGGGTTATCAGCTGTTTAATGCGGCTGACAACCGGGTCGCTGTCCTGGGTCTCTTTCCAGCTGTGGTGAGGAAGGGGATTTAACGTCTTTCCACGCTGCTTGTTGGAGACTCTCTGCTCTTGGATCATCCCATTCCGGTGAAAGGCAGGTAGCTCAATCTCTTCCAAGTCATCCACTTCTTCCTCCGTGTCTGACTGGTGAGGCATCCTAGACAGGGCATCGGCGTTGGCGTTCTTGCGGCCCGCCCGGTATTTGATTGTAAATTGGTAATTTGACAGCCGAGTCATCAATCGTTGTTCCAGAGCCCCCAACTTAGCTGTTTCAAGATGGGTCAAGGGGTTGTTATCAGTAAAGGCAGTGAACTTGCTGGAAGCCAGATAGTGCTTGAATCTTTCAGTGATGGCCCAGACTAAGGCCAGGAACTCCAACTTGAAGCTGCTATACTTCTTTGGGTTCCACTCAGTCGGACGGAGCTTCCTGCTTGCGTACGCGATGACTTTCTCCTGGCCATTCTGCTTCTGGCTCAAGACAGTTCCCAGACCTTTGTTGCTGGCATCAGTATACAGCAGGAACGGTTGGCTGTAGTCAGGGTAGGCTAGGATCTCATCACCTGTCAGGATCTCCTTCATCTCTTGAAATGATTCAGCCTGTTCTTTACCCCAGTGGAATGGAGGGTTTTTGCCTTTGGGGGACTGCCCTACCAGGAGGTCTTGCAGAGGAGCTGCCTTCTTAGTGTAGTCCTTTACGAACCTCCGGTAGTATCCTACTAGTCCCAAGAACTGACGCACCTCCTTGAGGTTCTTCGGCTCTGGCCACTTCTGGATGGCTGTGACTTTCTCTGGGTCTGGTGCTACCCCTTCCGGACTGACAATGTGTTCCAGGTACTGTACCTTCTTCTTGAGCAGATGGCACTTTGAGGTCTTCAACTTCATCCCGTACCGGGACAGTGACTCAAATACCTCTGCCAGGTGTTTCAAGTGGTCCTCGTACGTTCTGGAGTACACAATTACGTCATCCAGGTAAAGTAACACAGTCTCGAAGTTGCGGTGTCCCAGGCAGCACTCCATCAATCGTTGGAACGTTCCAGGGGCATTGCAGAGTCCAAACGGCATGCTATTGAACTCGCAGAGTCCCATCGGGGTGGTGAAGGCCATCTTCTCCCGATCCTCCTCAGCCACAGCGACCTGCCAGTAACCACTAGTGAGGTCAAGGGTAGAAAAGTAATTTGCCGACTTCAAGGCAGCTAGGGACTCCTCTATGCGTGGCAAAGGGTATGCATCTTTATGTGTAATGCGATTTACTTGACGGTAATCTACACACATTCTCATGCTCCCGTCCTTTTTCCTAACCAGCACTCGGGGAGCCGCCCAGGGACTACAACTATCCCTAATTACTCCTGCCTTCCTCATGTCATGCAGCATTTCTTTTGCCTTCTGGTAGTGAGCTGGGGGTATAGGCCTATAACGTCCTTTAATTGGGGAATGGTTGCCTGTGGGGATATGATGTTGAACCCCCTTAATCCTCCCGAAGTCTAGTGGATGTTTACTCAACACCTGCGAGTATTCTTGAACCACCCAGTGTACACCCTGTTTTTGATGGGCAGGAGTGGTGTCTGTCCCAACATGGAACTGCTGACACCAGTCCTCCACCTGGGTTGCAGGGTCATTATCCTCCACTTCTTTTGGTGAAGTTAAGGACTCCGCCTCATGGATACAGTTGTTGTTGACAGCATGTAATTTAGCAACAGTGGCATAACGTGGCAGTTTAACCTCATCTTCCCCTAGATTAAGAAGACGGACAGGCACCCTCCCATTACGTACATCTACCACTCCCCTGGCGGTTAAGAGCGTGGGTCTATGCTCAGAGCAAAGGGGTTCTACTACCGCCTGGTAGCTCTGTCCTCTAAGACCTATGGCAGCTCTACACCAGATGAGCATTTCACTCATAGGGGGGACGACAATGGGTATAGGGTCTGTTACCCTCACGTTACCGATTTCACCATCTGTTAACTTTACTTGCTGTTGCTACATCAGGACGCGGATCTCTCTCTGCAGTGCCCTCCTCTGTCTCGGTCTGGCAGTGTCGGCGATCTGTTGGAGCAAGAACACAACCTCTCCCAAACAGTTACCAACAACATTTGTGCCTAGTACCATATATGGGTTGCTGTCATCAGGGTTAGTCTCCACTACAATAAGTCCCTGGTCCTTCAGCTCCACTCTCCCCACCTTTACAGTCACATTCTTAAGCCCGAGTAGGTTAAGGGGAGTACATTTGAGGCATATACAGACAAATTTGGAGCTGGCGGACGCAGATCGTCCATGGACCAGTACCTCTTGTAGAGGACTTCAGGCATGATGGTTACCTGAGATCCTGTGTCCAGCAGGGCATGCGTCGGGATCCCGTCCAACACGATGGACAGGAAACGTCTTCCTCCGACGAACCTGTTGTACCAGTCTGATGGGCCTGGTGAGTTTACTCCTGGGTGGCGGCCCTCGGACCCAGGGTTTTCCCGTTTAAAGGACAATTCTGAGCGATGTGTCAGGTCTTACGACATCGGTAGCAGATCGGTTCCCTCGGTGGACGGCGTTGGTCACTGGTCCTCGGCGAGGGTGGTGTTGGCCTCCTCCTCCTCCGCATCCAGGGTGTTATGTTCTGCTACCAGAGCTAAGGAAAGAGAGGAGATCTGTCCCTATGATAGAACTCAGCTTGATCCCTACGATGTAACAGGGGACCTGATCCTGCGATCAGACCTGCTAAAGTCCTAAGCTAGTCTGTACGGAGACCTATAGATGTGGGGAAGGAATCCCTACAAGTACTAAGGACTGGGAGGAAAATGGGACACCTCCTAACAGAAATAGTAGCAGACAGACGAACAAACAAAATATAAAGAACACAGAGGTCCGTAGACCAAGCAAACTAACAGAGCAGATACAGAGCACAGGCTAGCTAGAAAGTAGCTATACAATGAAGTCCAGCAAAGCCAGAAGGGCGGAGCAGGCTTAAATAGGCCAACAAGGTCATGTGACCAGCAAAGGAAAAAAAACCTAAGAGCAAGGTTCTAACAGTACCCCCCCTTCTAAGAGGATCCTCCGGATCCCCTAGGACCAGGCTTATCAGGAAATCTCCTGTGAAACGCTCTGATAAGTCTGGACGCGGAAACATCATCCGACCTCACCCAAGAGTTATCCTCGGGTCCGAAACCTTTCCAGGCCACAAGATACTGCAAACTACCTCTATACAGTCTAGAGTTAAGGATGCGAGAAATTTCATATTCCCCGTCCTCCACCACCGGAGGAACAGAGGCAGAGGCGTCACAATCCGATACAACAGCTTTTTTCAACAGAGAGACATGAAATACGGGATTAATTCTCCAGGAGGTAGGAACCTCCAACCTAACAGCAGATTGGTTGACAACCTGAAGCACCTTAAAGGGCCCTACAAACTTGGGACCCAATTTCTTAGAAGGAATCCTCAACCGCAGATTCCTAGAGGACAACCAAACCATGTCACCAACAGCGAACAAAACCTCCTGTCGTTTCCTATCAAAGTAGTCCTTAGATTTTCTGTTGGCCTCCTGAAGATTACCACGCACATCCGTCCAAACTCTCTCCAAATCACTGGAAAAATTCTCCTCCTCAGGCACGGCAGATCCCAACTTGGAGAACGACCCAAACGACGGATGTCTCCCAGAACAACAAAAAAAAGGCGAACAACCAGCAGAAGAAGATGTATGATTGTTCAGAGCAAATTCAGCAAGTGGCAGAAACTCAGACCACCCCTCTTGATTGTCTGCCACAAAACAACGCAAGAACTGCTCAACATCCTGGTTTTTCCTTTCTGTCTGGCCATTAGATTCAGGATGATATCCGGACGAGAACGATAAATGAACTCCCAACCTGTCACAAAAGGCACGCCAAAAACGAGCCACGAACTGAGGACCCCTATCAGAAACAATGTCAGTAGGAACGCCATGAAGTCTGACAATTTCCTTGACAAAGGCCTTAGCGAGAGTTTTAGCGCAGGGCAGTTTGACAAAGGGAACCAAGTGACACATCTTGCTAAAACGGTCCACGACCACCCAGATGACAGTAAAACCCTCAGAGGGGGGAAGGTCAGTTATAAAGTCCATAGCCAAATGTGTCCAAGGAGCACTGGGAACCTCCAAAGGACAAAGCAACCCCGCAGCAGGAGTATGAGAGGACTTAGATCTAGCACATATAGTACATTGACGCACCCACTTAATGACTTCCTTCTGCCATCCAGGCCACCAAAAACTGCGACCCACCAGTCTCTTGGTCTCAGAGATTCCGGGATGACCTGCCAACCGAGATTCGTGACACTCAACAAATAAATCTCTCCTAAAGGTCCCAGGCACAAACAACCTCCCATGGGGTGTGTTAGATGGGGCATTCTCCTGTGCTTTAAGAATCTCATCTTCCAAAACGGAGTCCAAAGCAGCTATCACAACACCTTCTTGTAAAATGTTCTCCTCTTTCTCAGCACCGACTATGGGAGAAAAACTGCGAGACAAGGCATCCGCCTTAACATTCTTAGTACCAGGGATGTAAGTAACGGAGAAATTAAACCGCGAGAAAAACAGTGCCCACCTAGCCTGACGGGCATTCAGGCGCTTGGCAGCATCAAGATATATCAGATTTTTATGATCCGTAAGAACCTGAACGGAAATTCCGCACCTTCCAAGAAGTGACGCCAGTGTTCAAATGCGAGTTTAATAGCCAATAATTCCCGATTACCAATATCGTAATTCAGTTCAGTCTCCGAAAATTTTTTTGAAAAAAAGGCACAGGGATGTAATCCATCCCCGTTATCCTGAGACAATACTGCGCCAACCCCCACAGAGGAAGCATCAACCTCAACCAAAAACGGCTTAGTCACATCAGGCTGCATAAGGATGGGAGCAGAGGTGAACCTCTCCTTGAGATACACAAAAGCTTCAATGGCCTCAGAAGACCACTGAACCGCATCAGCACCTTTCCTGGTGAGATCGGTCAGAGGTTTGACAATACTAGAAAATTTTTTTATGAATTTTCTGTAATAATTGGCGAAACCTAAAAACCTCTGTATCGATTTCAAACCAATAGGCCTAGGCCATTCCTGTACAGCTTGAACTTTAACCGGGTCCATCTCAAAACCTTCGCTGGAGATAATGTAACCCAAAAAACTAATTCTCTGTACAGCGAACTCACATTTCTCCAGCTTAGCAAAAAGCGAATTGTCCATTAACAACTGTAATACCTCACGTACGCTCCGCCAATGAGACTCCAGATCCGGCGAATAAATCAAAATGTCATCCAAATACACAACCACATTTTTGCCGATCAAAGGTCTCAGGATGTCATTAATAAGATTCTGAAAAAATGCAGGAGCATTAGTAAGACCAAAAGGCATAACCAGATTCTCAAAATGACCCACAGGAGTGTTAAAAGCAGTCTTCCATTCATCACCCTCCTTCATGCGCAACAGATTGTATGCCCCCTTAAGGTCAATTTTAGAGAACCACTTGGCCCCCATTAACTGGTTAAACAGATCAGGAATCAATGGCAGTGGGTAAGGATTGCGTACAGTAATTTTGTTAATCTCACGAAAATCCAGACAAGGACGTAAACCGCCGTCCTTTTTTTTTACAAAAAAAAATCCAACCGCCACAGGAGACTTAGAGGGCCTAATGTGACCCGCGGCCAAACTTGTCTGTATGTATTCCTCCAAAGCTTTCCTCTCAGGAATAGTAAGGTTAAATAAACGACTTTTAGGAAGAATCGCTCCAGGGACAAATTCAATAGAACAATCATAGTCTCTATGGGGAGGCAAAACCTGCGATTCCTTCTCAGAAAAAACTCTCCAAAAATTCTGAATAGGAACAGGCAATTCTCCCCTATCCAAAGCTGCAATACGCCCGTTACAACACTTGTCATAACATTTATGGCTCCAGGATTTAATTTCATTGGAAGACCAATCCAGTACAGGATTGTGAAATTTTAACCAGGGCAATCCCAATATTACTGGAGAAGGCAAGTTATTCAAAACTACCAAATCCAATTTCTCATGGTGAACACCATTAATAGTGAGAGGAAATTCACAGACCTTGAGAGTAATATTCTTCAAAGGGGAACCATCCACAGAAACCACAGCAATGGGGGATGATAAAGGTTCGGGTTTTAAATTAAGTCTTTCCAAGAATCCCCCATCAATTACATTCAGAGTAGACCCACAATCAACAAACACCCGAAATTCCATTAATTTTTCCTGAGCAATCGTGGAAGCAGCTAAAAATACACCCTTGGAATTTAAACAGGCAATACGGGCATGACTGACCATTTTTTTTTCTTTCTTCATACGAAGCTCACAGCCTTTAATCAAATGACCAGATTTTCCGCAATAGAAACACAAGCCTTCAGAAAATCGACGGTCTTTTTCTTGAGAGCGAGGTGCCACCGATCCAATCTCCATCGGTTCACCACTGTTAGTACACACATTCTCATAACCAGAAACTGACATAGCAGAGGATTTGCTCTCATTAACCCTTGCACGCAGTCTCCTATCCACCCGTATAGCTAATTGCATAGCCTGTTGCAAATCTTCAGGTGTAGGATAAGCAATTAGCAGGTCTTTAACCCTTTCACTGAGCCCAGCAAGAAATAGACTTTTCAGAGCAGAATCGTTCCACCCTATTTGAGTAGACCAACGACGGAAATGAGTACAATATTTTTCCACATTACCTGATCCCTGTTTCAAACGTCTCAACTCAGTCTCAGCTGATGCAACACGGTCAGGATCATCATATAATAGTCCCAAAGCAGAAAAAAAACTATCCACTGATCTGAAGCATGTATCACTAGGTTGCAAAGAAAAGGCCCACTCCTGAGGCTCTTTGCGCAAAAGTGACATTATGAACCCTATGCGCTGGGATTCATCCCCAGAGGACTTGGGTCTCAAACGAAAATACAATAAGCAAGCATTTTTAAATGAAAAAAATTCTCGATGTTCACCAAAAAATAAATCCGGCAAACATACCTTAGGCTCCAAGAAATGTGCTCCAGGACAGTTACTCACGTGCTGACGGAGCTCGGCCACCTCCAGAGAGAGTCCCTGCAGGCGATGAGCCAAATCCTGAACCGACACCATGATGGAACAGAAAAATCTTTCCTTAGAGAATTTGCAGGCTGGACTTACTGTTATGTTCTGCTACCAGAGCTAAGGAAAGAGAGGAGATCTGTCCCTACGATAGAACTCAGCTTGATCCCTACGATGTAACAGGGGACCTGATCCTGCGATCAGACCTGCTAAAGTCCTAAGCTAGTCTGTACGGAGACCTATAGATGTGGGGAAGGAATCCCTACAAGTACTAAGGACTGGGAGGAAAATGGGACACCTCCTAACAGAAATAGTAGCAGACAGATGAACAAACAAAATATAAAGAACACAGAGGTCCGTAGACCAAGCAAACTAACAGAGCAGATACAGAGCACAGGCTAGCTAGAAAGTAGTTATACAATGAAGTCCAGCAAAGCCAGAAGGGCGGAGCAGGCTTAAATAGGCCAACAAGGTCATGTGACCAGCAAAGGAAAAAAAACCTAAGAGCAAGGTTCTAACAGGGGACATCCTCAGGGCTGTCGGCTAGCAGGATCTTCCCTCCTTCCTCAGGCTCCGTCCGCAGCTGCAGAGCACTCAGCACTGTAGTCAGGGTTTTGCTCAACTGACGCACCTCAGAGCGCAGGCTGTCCAGTTCTTTAGGGGACGTTGCTGGAAGCTTAGCTTCAGCAGTCACTGGAGAAAAGGTGGGTGTTGCAGGCTCTGGAGTAGTCCCACCCTGGTAACGTTAGATGGTATTTGTTTCCAGGGGCTGCAGTCCTTTTATAGCCATGTCCTTGAGATTGTCAAAGGTGGCATCTGGTTGATCCAGGGACCACCAACGCACAGTCCTGCTCTGTTCCTTCAGCATTCTGTTCTCATTCTCAAAGCTGGTTGGACTAACCTGGTTCAGAGCCCACAGGGCCCCTTGGAGACGCCAGGCGTAGTCCCGAACATTGTCCTCTGGTTGTTGGGAACAGCTGTAGAACCTCATCCGGAGGTCCGCCTCAGTATGGTTCTCAAATACAGTCTGTAGTTTTTGGAATATTGCAGACACTGTCTCCTGGTCTGCATCCGACCATGTTTCCACTTCCCGCTCTGCAGAACCGGTCAGCTGTCCTAATACAACGGCAGCTCTTTGTTTGCCGGTCATAGAGTACATGTCCAAAATACCACATATCTTCCGCTTAAATCCAGACAGGGTATCTGGTTTTCCGTTATACTGGGGGAGCCACTTTGCTCCAGGAATGTACGGTAAAGTCATAGGAATAGCAGGTGTTACAGGCGCTGCTGGTGGAGCGGCGGCTTCGGCCTGCCCATTATCGGGCGCGGGCTGAACTTCAGGGACGTTGATCGGTAGGCCGGCGTTCTGCTGCTCGACGGACATCTTAGCGCCCCCCTAGTTAACCGTGGCCTACCTTCTGGTTTTTCATCCGGTAGGCCGCAGCTCCGCAGGTGACGGTTGTCTTCAGGACCTTACGTCACTTGCATCCTACGTCAGAGCGTTCAACGACGCTCCGTACAGGACCTGGCGCTTCCTGATCTGACGTCGAGGCGTGGGGCGTGTCCGCGACTTCGCGTTCTTTTGCAGGTACGCCCCTTATTTTCCTGCGGTTACGCCCTTCTTCTCGCTCAACGGCCCAACAATGGCGGCTATCTTCACCACAACTTTACGTACACAGTTCAAAATAAAGGCGCACAGTACCCGGTGGCAACAGGCAAAACACTTCGTCGCTGCAGCGGGCACGCAATCCTGTTCGTGACGCCAGGAAAGAGATGACGAGCCCAGGGGAAGATGGGGGATAACTCGGTACCCGGGCCTTTAGCCTGGCCTTCAGGGATGTCGCGGTGGTCGGCTCCCGGGCCCATACCCTGGGCCTCTCTTTAAAAAGGGGTTGTTTGGTGATTTTAGTAAAGTTTATAAAAGAAAGAGTTCGTGACGCCACCTGTGGCTTCTGGTGAGGATCACCAGCGCTGTGTAGTCCACTGAGGCAGCTTGATGGTATTGCTCTCCACAGGTAGAGCTGGGCCTCAGGGCAGTATGGAAACAGGGGGGTGCAGGACAAAGAGACTCCGCCGGGCCAGAACAAGAAGAGGGACGGACACAATAGTCACTTCAGTACCTTTTACTGGTGGAATTTCAGGCACTCCCCGGAGCACTGTAGGGTGAAGGGTGTATGTCCGGATCCTCCCCAATGAGCAGGTTTTGGGCCTCCTGGCTCTGGCTTCTGTGCAATAAGTTTCTGACCTGCCTGGAGCTAGGCCTAACTTTGTCTCTGTCCTGCGCTGGCTGACCTTGTGGTAGGGCCTTCTCTAGGAGTGCACGCTCCCGACTTACGGGGCCTATGTGTCTCCTGGCTCTGGTACGTATCAGCACTTTAGCGATCCTGGGACCTGTAGTTCTCCAGGGATTCCGGTTTATCTTACTGGGTCGTGGAGATCCCGGCAAGCTTCGGACCCGGTGTCCGGTAACTTCTTCTTAGGGGTGAGCTAGTTAAGCTCCTCTGCCCCCTATGTACTACTCTCTACTCCTTTGCCTTCGGCCTACTCGAGCCCTCAATAGGCCACTCACAGAAACGGCAGCGTGCCGCAGTTCACCGATCTTATGGCGCCGGCACACCTACAGCTCACCTCACTGAGCTACACCGAGTCTTGATCTGGATAAGCTCCACTGCAGGGTAGAATGCAGGAGCTGGAACAGGCTTTTGTCCTCTGAGGTAACACGTCTCAGACTGCACTGGACTCACTGCTAAACCAGAATAGACTAACTGCAACTCACACAGACTGTAGTCTCAAGACTGACTGCTGCCTGGCTCCACCTTCCCTTATATATCTCCCTAAGGAGCTCCTTCTGGTGGTCTGAGGTGGAAGGTGGAGATGTGTGAATGGTTATGGGGGCCTCTTGTGGAGGAATCCTTCAATACACCCTTCTGGGTCTGTGATGCCAAGCACAGCTGGGCTTCACAATGAGTGCGTGCACTAGTGTTTTTGAAGATTCGTGGTTGAGGAATGTGCGGATCAGGGAGATTTTTTTTACTTGGAGTCGGCATCTTCCTCACCCTGACCTTCCTTCCTCCCACTATTCCGAGTGGCCTGAGACAACTGATCCCACAATTGGACACTCCAGAGAGCTGTTTTGTTCATCTTTCCATTTATAGACTCTAGCCTCTAGCTTGATCCACTTGGAAGTGGAAAGAACTTGGATATGTGGTTTCAAGGAGAGATTAGAGTCCATGGTTAAATCAAGAGCTGTTCACTTTTCCATCGATAAATTTGGGCCTCTCGACCTGCCAGCTTCAAGCAGGGTAACAGAAAATCACATGTAGCTATTTGAGCAGCCAAGGTCACCCAATGGTGATGGTGGGAAAGTGCAAATACTGTTGCAAGAGGTGGATAATGAAGAGACACAATGGACAGAAAGTCAGAAAGAGGACCAGGGTGCTGAAGTGGAAAACAAAGTGGTGGACGATGAAGTCACTAACCCAACCTGGCAAGATAACATATAGAGTGAGGACAGCAGCACATAGGGGGAGGGAGGTGTAGCACCAGAACAGGCAGGAACAAGCAGTGTGGTGGCCACAGATACAAGGCGGGCAACTGCTCCCCGCAACACCAACACGAAGGAAGTTGCCAGTACAACTGTTAGGTCTTCCCGAGTCTGGTTCTTTTTTAAAGACTGTTTAGATAACCCCAAAAAGGCCATTTGCAACATCTGCCAGGCCAGCATCAGCAAGAGCACCAAAACTACCAGCCTGACCACCACCAGCATGCTCAGGCACATGACAGCAAATCACCTGACTAGCTTGTCCGAACACCAAGGTCCAGAAACAGTGTCTGCGGGTGACATCACTGCCTCTTCCGCTTTTGTGCGTGCACGCCAATCCACTGTCAATGGCATATACGAAGATGCCTCCCACTCTGCACCTGTCATTGCAGACTTGCAACCATCACCGTCCACGTCCTTGTCCCTTTGCAGCATTCAGTTGTCCCTACCACAGTCCTTGGAATGCAAGCGCAAGTATGCAGCCAGTATCCCACCCACCCATCCACAGGCCGCAATACTAAACTGGCACATTTTTGTACTTCTTGCACTTGAAATGTTGCCTTTTAGGCTTGTGGAGGCAGAATCTATTCACAACCTCATGCCGACGGCGACTGAGTGTCCATACTCGGTCCCCAGCCGCCACTATTTCTCCCAGTATCGTCTCCACCTTCCACAAGCACGGGTCCCAGAACATTACCCGTGCCCTCCCCAGTGCACTTACTGGGAAGGACCGCCTAACCACAAACACGTGGACAGGTGAATGTGGCCAGGGATGGTATGGAGCCAGTCCACAGTAAAAAAAAATGCCATAGAGTGTCCGGAAACCTTCCTACACACTTTTCTTAGCCAGGGCTGCTTCTCGATAGTGTTGGACGGGCCCACTAGAGAACCTGAGACTCCTCTGGTGGGCCCTGGCTTCTCCATCAGGAGAGTTCATAGTGAGGTCGTGATGATGATAGAGGCCACCATCTGCTTAGTTTTCTGTTACTTGGAATCCAGCCAGCCACCCACCCACACACATGCCGCAGTACTAAACTGCCACATTTCTGGACTCCTTGCACTTGAAATGTTGCCTTTTAGGCTTGTGGAGGCGGAAGCTTTCCAAAACCTCATGGTGGCGGTGGCTGGGTGTTCATACTCGGTCCCCAGCCGCCACTATTTCTCCCGCTATCGGCTCCACCTTCCACGAGCACGAGTCCCAGAACATTACCCGTGCCCTTCATAGTGCACTTTACTGAAAAGGACCGCCTAATCACAAACACGTGGACAAGTGAATGTGGCCAGGGAGGGTACATCTCACTGACTCATGTCACTGGGTTAATATTGTGCTCGGTCTCCTGGACAACGCCCAAGTTATTCATAATGGTTGGATCATCCATCTCCTTAGCTTTGTGTTACTTGGAATGCAAGCGCAAGTATGCAGCCAACCACCCACCCACAGGCTTCAATCCTAAACTGCCACATTTCTGCACTGCTTGCACTTGAAATGTTGCCTTTTATGCTCGGGGAGGCAGAAGCTTTCCACAACCTCATGGCAGCGGGGGCCGGGTGTCCCTACTCGGTCCCCAGCCGCAACTATTTCAGTCGGTATCATCTCCGCCTTCCACAAGATCGGGTCCCAGAAAATTACTCGTGCACTTACTGGGAAGGACCACCTAACCACAAACACGTGGACAGGTGAATGTGGCCAGGGACGGTACAGAGACAGTCCACAGTAAAAAAACAGCCAGAGTGTCCGGGAACCTTCCCACATACTTTTCTTAGCCAGGGCTGCTTCTCGGCAGGGTTGGATGGTCCCACCAGAGAATCCTCGGCTGGGCCCTGGCTTCTCCATCAGGAGATCAGGAGAGTTCATGATAGCACAAACTTTGCAGCTGCTATGGAGCTCTTGAGCAGGGGAGAAAGGTGGGCCCTCAGAATCAAATCATCTGGTGGGCCCAATGTTTTTCAGTCTGACACTGCTTCTCGGTGAGAGTTGCATTTCACCACAGCCATATTCTTTAGCTCAGTGAAAGGACTGGCATAGAGGGAAACCGTATCTACTCTGGCTGTCATTTCTCTGCCACCAGGTTCCGCCCATTGTCACACATGACCATGCCTGGCTGTATGTTCAGCAGTGAGAGCCACACATCAGGCTGCTGTGTTACAGCTTTCAACAACTCTGCAGCGGTGGGCGGTTTGTCACCTAAGCATTAAGCATGTTATCTTCAGCACAGCCTGTTGCCGCTTGGTCAAGGCAGTGCTGCAGTGGTTTCAGCTTGTGACTGATCTGGTCTTTTCAGAGATGGAGGCCGAACTAGATGAGGAGGTGCAGGAGCAAAACAATGTGATTATATTGAGGTTACATTGACAAGTCTGGTTTTTATACTAAAGAAAGATCCTACTGTGTTTCTATTTTTTTTTTTTACGTCTCTTCAAATGTGTATTGGAGTGCGTCCTAATTTTTGGCAGCCCTTGAAATTGTTGCACATTCAATAACAGTATAGAAGACACACTGCTTAATAATGGGAAGGACAATTCAAATAGATTCTATATTCTAGAATATTAACTGTCTTATCTGAAATTCTTTTACAGGTGAGGTGTCGCAGTATGGATAGCGTATTACACGGATTCAGCCAGGTATTATTGCCTTATACTGCGTGCTGCTGGTGCTGCCCAAAAAAATGTAAAATCTATTCTATTCCCTATTGATAATGCTGTTAGATGCATTTACAATAGGAACAGATGCTGCCGCTAGGTGGTATCATCACCAGCTACAGATGAGTGTTCATTCTGGTCGCATAACTGTCTTCCACAGTCCATAACTTTATTTTTTATTATTTCTTTGGCCTTATATACAAGTCATTACCCTGGAAAGAATGTTTCTTAACATTTTTTCCATTTTAGCTTGTTTTTTGTATGTTTGTTTTTTTTTTGTCAGTCCGCAAAAATGGCGTAATACTCTGACAACATTGTTCACAGATATGCTATTTGTCAGTGGCCAACTGAGAATAGGTTTGAACCCTCAACTGCAATACCTTAAATGAAGTGTAATATTTGACACACTCACAATAATTGCTGGATTATTAGGGCAGTCATATGGGATAACGTAGAATGGCCACGGTTTCAGACAGTCTCCTAATAGTATGGTATTTGTCAGCAACCAAGGGTCAATTGCTTCAACAAAACACAGGTGGCTGACTTTAAAAGGAGTGGAATATTTGGCACGCTCCACAAAATTTCTGTATTATTACAGCAGTCATATGGATCACGTGCGTCTGATCATTGAAAAAAAGTTCCTCTGCTTCCACAATACAGTAATATGAATAAAACAAAAAAATCTGGCTCTATTCTGCAAACAAGCTAATGGAGCTGTAAAATGGTGTACACTGACACACTGCCACAATCTATAAATGGAGGACAATATTTTCCACGTTCATTACAAATTGCTGGATTTGAACCACAGTTATATGTGATACGTCTGACAGAGAACCACGGTTTTAAATAGCAGGCCTGTAATTTACTAATATTATTCTACACAGAGACCTAATGTGAATAGCTTGACCGACACACTGCAACAGAATGGGAATGGAAGAAATGTCTGATTTTGGAACAGTCTTATAGGTGATATGTCTGACAGAGAACCACAGTTTTAAATAGCTGGCCTGTAATTTACTAGTACTATTCTTCACAGACACCTAGTGTGAATAGCTTGACCGACACACTGCAACAGAATGGAAAAGTAGGCCAATATTTTCCATGTTCAGTTCAAGTTTCTGGATTTTTATCGCTGAAATATGGAACAGATCTGGCTTTATTCTGCAGTGCTAACAAGCAAATTGAGCAGAAAAATAGTGTATTCTAAATTGCTTTTTAAGGAAGTAACCAGGATTAAGAAAAAAAAAAATTGCCCTGGCCCCTGATATCTGGGGCTATGTCTACAAATATCTGTAATTATTACAGCGGCAGCAGACAGGACGTTCAATGGACCCTCTTATGCTGTATCATACACTGCAGTCTGCCACATAAACTGCCTGCCTGCCTAGCACTGATTATGCAGCTGGATTAGTCCTCAGAAGGACTCTTAGTTCAGATGGATATATATATATATATATATATATATATATATATATATATATATGTGTGGCTTAATACCTGTAGTAACAGGACATTCAATGGACCCTCTTGTGCTGAATCATGCACTGCAGTCTGCCACATACCCTGCCTGCCTGCCTAACTCCTGCTATCACCACTGAATATATGCAGATGGATTAGTCTTCAGAAGGACTGTTAGTTCAGATGGATATATACTGTATATACACTGCTCAACAAAATAAAGGGAACACTTAAACAACAGAATATAACTCCAAGTAAATCAAACTTCTGTGAAATCAAACTGTCCACTTAGGAAGCAACACTGATTGACAATCAATTTCACATGCTGTTGTGCAAATGGAATAGACAATAGATGGAAATTATTGGCAATTATCAAGACACACTCAATAAAGGAGTGGTTCTGCAGGTGACCACATCTCAGTACCAATGCTTTCTGGCTGATGTTTTGGTCACTTTTGAATGTTGGTTGTGCTTTCACACTCATGGTAGAATGAGACGGACTCTACAACCCACAGAAGTTGCTCAGGTAGTGCAGCTCATCCAGGATGGCACATCAATGTGAGCTGTGGCAAGAAGGTTTGCTGTGTCTGTCAGCGTAGTGTCCAGAGGCTGGAGGTGCTACCAGGAGACAGGCCAGTACACCAGGAGATGTGGAGGGGGCCATAGGAGGGCAATAACCCGGCACCAGGACCACTACCTCTGCTTTTGTCAAAGGAGGAACAGGAGGAGCACTGCCAGAGCCCTGCAAAATGACTTCCAGCAGGCCACAAATAAGCATGTGTCTGCACAAACGGTTAGAAACCAACTCCGTGAAGGTGGTATGAGGGCCCGACATCCACAAATGGGGGTTGTGCTCACAGTCCAACACCGTGCAGGACGCTTGGCATTTACCACAGAACACCAGGATTGGCAAAGTCACCACTGGCGCCCTGTGCTCTTCACAGATGAAAGCAGGTTCACACTGAGCACATGTGACAGACGTGACAGAGTCTGGAGACGCCGTGGAGAGCGATCTGCTGCCTGCAACATCCTTCAGCATAACCGGTTGGCAGTGGGTCAGTGATGGTGTGGGGTGGCATTTCTTTGGAGGGCCGCACAGCTCTCCATGTACTCGCCAGAGGTAGCCTGACTCCCATTAGGTACTGAGATGAGATCCTCAGACCCCTTGTGAGACCATATAATGGTGCGGTTGGCCCTGGGTTCCTCCTAATGCAGGACAATGCCAGACCTCATGTGGCTGGAGTCTGTCAGCAGTTCCTGAAAGATGAAGGCATTGAAGCTATGGACTGGCCCGCCCGTTCCCCAGACCTGAATCCGATTGAGCACATCTGGGACATCATGTCTCGCTCCATCCACCTACATCACGTTGCACCACAGACTGTCCAGGAGTTGGCGGATGCTTTAGTCCAGGTCTGGGAGGAGATCCCACAGGAGACCATCCGCAACCTCATCAGGAGTATGCCCAGGCATTGTAGGGAGGTCATACAGGCACGTGGAGGCCACACACAATACTGAGCCTCAATTTGACTTATTTTAAGGACATTACATCAAAGTTGGATCAGCCTGTAGTGTGTTTTTCCACTTTAATTTTGGGGGTGACTCCAAATCCAGGCCTCCATTGGTTAATAAATTTGATGATTTTTGTGTGATTTTGTTGTCAGCACATTCAACTTTGTACAGAGCAAAGTATTCAATGAGAATATTTCATTCATTCAGATCTAGAATGTGTTATTTGAGTGTTCCCTTTATTTTTTTGAGCAGTGTATATTTACTGTATTTTGTGGAACACCGATACTAACTATAAACAAGCAAATCTCTCCCTGACTCAGCAGCACCTCTCCCTACTCTGCCTGTTTCTGGGGTAGACTGTGATGACCATAGCGGCGCTAGGTCTTATATAGACCTGATGATGCTGTGCGACCAGCCAATCACTGTAATGCCCACAACCAACATGGCTACGGAATTACAGTGCGTAGCAGGCAATCCCTGCATGTTCATTGGCTCTCTAAAGGGAGGGGACCGAGTACCGAGCAGTGGCGAGCTCGTTTGCTCATCACTAGACCTGTATTTATGGGTGGCCTTGGACTTAACCGCCTTACAACCTATAAGTACGTCATCATAGGTCACCTCCCTCCCTTTGATGAGGGATCCGGCATCACATATTCCCAGAGCCCACATCTTTTCAGGCACATGACAGCTGATCTGAGGGGTTTGGATTGGCTACATGTGCCGCTTATGTCCTGGGTCTTTATGCAATTATTCATATACTATTGGCTAGGGCTGGTATTTAAGGTACCTCCTGCTGGTCTGACTTTATGCCCACTGACGAAGACTAAGTGCCGAAACGCACGTTGGGACCTGGCGCCATTCCAACAGGAATGCAGGAAAACCTATATATATATATTTCTAACTAACTAACTAACTAACTAACTAATAATACTTTACAGGATCTTCATTTTATTGATTAATCATTGGTGCTAATTATATGCTCTATTTATTATATCTACCTCATCCCCTCCTGTTATGTTTTGCCCCTAGTGTTTGTGACGCGCCCCCTGGGCCGTGTGTGTGTGTGTGGGGAAACCCGGAACCGGACCTCTTGTGGGCGCTGGGGGTTGTAGTCTCCGTGGCGGCGGCCCGGTCCCGTGGCTCAGGGCGGTCAAACCAGTGGCAGTTAAATGTCCGACTACGCCACCCGTGGATTGTGGTCAGAGTGAACCGCCGCTGCAGGGCAGACCGCTGAGGCTGGTGTTGTGGGTGCAGCAGAGTGTAGTATATCTCCCCACGGGAGAAGTATAGCCTCAGGGCATTGAGTGCAGATGATGGGAATAATGACTCAGAGTCTCTGTAATGCAGTCCAGGATCTTTACTCACAGTTCGTTGCTCCACGTTACTCCAGCCGGCTGTAACTTCCCACGTCGCACTGTGCTCACCAGATGAGGGGCTCAGCCAACTCCCAGGTAACTTTGGAGCGTTTCACAGAACCCCCTTTGTGTGTCCTTTCCTTGGCCTGTCATACCCCGCCAGTGACCTCGCTTCTGTCCGGCTGCCTCGGGCCTTCTCTGGTAAAACTTGGCGCCAGTTTCCCTGACCCTATGTGGTGCCTTCCTACCGGGTGTAGCGAGGGGCTGCGCCACATAAAATGTCACAGCCTCCGGTTTCCAGCTGAGGGTAGTTCCCCGCCTCCACTAGTTTTGGGGATCGGTCTCCCCCTTTGGCCTGACCCTTCTACGCAGGTAGATTCGGGCGTGCGGTGACGATTCGCCGGTCCACACCCCTGGGGTCCCTTCGTTCCTTGCTCCTGGAGCCTCCTCCGCTCCTCTTCCTTCCTTCTCCTTCCTCCAGGCTCCGGCCGCTCTCTCTCAGGCCTGCCTGCGGAGCAGAGCTCCGTCTGAGCCTCTGCTCCCTGTCTTCTCCTCTGACTGAACTTTCCTTCTCTTTGCTCTTTCAGTGCTGGCTGGGCCTCACAGGCTAGGCCCGACTCTGGAGCAGAGCCCCATGCAGAGGCCCTTACTCTGTCACTTCCTCTCTCAGACTGCACTGAACTAAGATGGTGCCCACCTTTTATACCTCCCTCTAGGTGCACCCAGGAACTGCTTCCTCCCTGCTCCTGCACTACAGGGTTCCCCTTCCTCGGTGTTCCCTCCCCCCACTCCAGCCAGGGACAGGGACTGTCGTGCTCTACTTGGAGCATATCGGTCGCCCTGCCCCCCGGAAATGTGGTGTAATGCATGCAGGTGTCGGGGTCCTGATCCACACTCCATCCTTACCTGAGAGTGAGATATCACACCTCTGGGTGAGGTGCCATACCTCTGTAGCAACCGAGCCCTCGGGGTGCTACATTTGCTCACTGTGCCTTTATTTTGAATCATGTCAACCTTTATATTTCTAATGAAGATTACTGTATATACTCGCGTATAAGCCGACTGTTTCAGCACATTTTTATGCTGAAAAAGCCCCCCTCGGCTTATACTCGAGTATATACTTATAGATGCATCTCACAAAATTAGAATATCATCAAAAAGTTAATTTATTTCAGTTCTTCAACACAAAAAGTGAAACTCATATATTATACAGAGTCATTACAAACAGAGTGATCTATTTCAAGTGTTTATTTCTGTTAATGTTGATGATTATGGCTTACAGCCAATGAAAACCAAAAGCTATTATCTCAGTAAACTACACTGTGTTCCAAATTATTATGCAAATAATATTTTCTCAGATTTTCCCAAATTACCTATATGAATTGCAGTCATTGTAATTTTCCAGTCAAATAACTATTAGAGTACAATTGAAAGGTTTTTGTACAAACTGCCTATGATAACAGTATATTTTTAAAAAAATAAAAAACTCAAACTGCACTCAAAATGCATGTTCCAAATTATTATGCACAGCAGAGTTTTCAACCTTTTCATTTTAATAAAGAACAAAAAAATGGTCATTTTTGAAATTATAAGCATTAGCAGGTTATTACAAACTGAAATCAAACAGTTTTCAACTCAAAACTTTATTCTAGGTGATGTTACATTTGCACATAGGACTCCTTGTTCGAAAGGAGCTTCTGAACTCTCTCGTCCATTGAATTTGTCAGGTTTTGGATGGTTTCTGCTTTAATTATTTTGCATGAGGATGGAATACCCTCCCAGAGCTGTTGCTTAGATGTGAACTGCCTCCCGCCATCATAGACACTCCTTTTGATGATGCTCCAGAGGTTCTCAATGGGGTTGAGGTCAGGGGAGCATGGGTGCCACACCATAAGTTTGTCCCCTTTTATGCCCATAGCAGCCAGAGATGCAGATGTGTTATGTGCAGCATGAGACGGGGCAGCCCCTCACCTGGTAAGCACAGTACGACGTGGGCAGCCGTTACCTGCAGAAGTGGTCTGGATAATAAGAACTGTGAGTAAAGGCCCTGGACTGCATCACAGACTCCGTGTCGTTACTGCTGCTGCCCTGCACCATCACCCCCATCCTCCGCATACACTGCCCTGAGGCTATACTCCTCCCGTGGGGAGTTATACTACGCTCTGCTGCACCCACAACACCAGGCTCAGCGGTCTGCCCTGCAGCGGCGGTTCACTCTGACCGCAATCCACGGGTGGCGTAGTCGGACATTTAAACATCAAAACCACATAAATAGTTCCGCCACTGGTTTGACCGCCCTGAGCCACGGAACCGGGTCGCCGCCACGGAGACTACAACCACCAGCATCCACCAAAAAGGGTCCGGCTCCAGGTGTCCCAAGGCCCAGGGGGCGCGTCAGAACATTTTCATCACCTTTCATAATCACCAATGGGGCAAGGCAGGGATGTCCTCTGTCCCCTCTCTTATACATCCTAGTGACGGAGCACCTGCTCTCATCAATTCGCCATAACCCCAATATTAGGTGGATTGAGGTGGGAGGCACCGAGTACAAGTGCTCTCTATTTGCTGATGATGTCCTAGTATATATCACTCAATCACATATATCCATCCCTACTGTTATGGCAGAAATAGATCACTTGGTTACAAGGTCAAATTTTAAAATCAATGCAGCGAAATCTGAGGCACTCGATGTCTCCCTCCCCAAATCCATACAGGATTCCATCCAGTCCAACTTTCCCTTTGCCTGGCCCTCACAGGGTATCAAATACTTAGGAATTCCTATTCATAGAGACCTCTCCCGTCTATGTTATCTTAATTTTGGGCCCTTTATTGAACAACTCCATACAGACCACGGTTGGCAAGTTAGAACTGTAAGATTCACTACGTGAACCACTGGTGTTTTGTGGAAAAGCACATGTACATTGTGTTCCAAATTATTATGCAAAAAGTGTTTAGGAGTGATAAGGTAAGATTTTTTTTGTTTGTCAGTTAAACTCATTGATGGTGATGTGTGTCAGGGCTCTTTATATCACTGTAAGCAATTGCAGACACCTGTGCTAATTAGTTTGGCAGGTGTGTCTAATGAAAGACAAGACTACTTAAGAAGGCTGTCCGACATTATTAAGCAGCCTACATTTTCTGCCAAAATGGGAAAGAAAAAGGATGTGTCGGCTGCTGAGAAGCAACAAATTGTGGAGTGTTTAGGTCAAGGCATGACTAAAATCAACATTGCTAAGACACTTCATCCTGATCATCGCACAATCAAGAAGTATGTAGCTGATTCACAGTACACACGTGTGCGTGCTGATAAGGGCAAATTGAGGACTCTTTCCTACAGGCAATTACGTCAGGTTAAAAGACCAGCGGCAAAAAGCCTTGTCATAGCAGCAGACAAGTTTTTGAAGCTGCTGGTGCCTCCAACGTCCCCCGAACAACAAGATACAGGGTCCTTCCGAGGTTTGCAGCTGTGCGTAAGCAATCCTGTCGACCTCCTCTATCCACTGCACACAAGCAGAAACGGCTCCAGTGGGCCAAACAATACATGAAGACTGACTTCAAAACTGTTTTGTTCACGGATGAGTGCTGTGCAACGTTCGATGGTCCAGATGGATGGAGTGGAGGATGGTTGGTTGATGGACACCCCACGCAAACACGGCTACAGCGCCAACAAGGAGGAGGTGGAGTAATGTTTTGGGCTGGAATCATGGGGAGAGAGATTGTCGGCCCCTTTAGGATCCCTGAAGGGGTAAAGATGAACTCCATAATGTATGTGGAATTTCTCAAACAGCACTTCCTGCCATGGTTCAAGAAGAAGAACTGTGTATTCCACAGCAAGATCATTTTCATGCATGATAATGCACCGTCTCATGCTGCACATAACACATCTGCATCTCTGGCTGCTATGGGCATAAAAGGGGACAAACTTATGGTGTGACCCACCATGCTCCCCTGACCTCTACCCCATTCAGAACCTCTGGAGCATCATCAAAAGGAGTGTCTATGATGGCGGGAGGCAGTTCTCATCTAAGCAACAGCTTTGGGAGGGTATTCTGTCCTCATGCAAAACAATTGAAGCAGAAACCATCCAAAACCTGACAAATTCAATGGACGAGAGAGTTCAGAAGCTCCTTTCGAACAAGGGGTCCTATGTGCAAATGTAACATCACCTAAAATAAAGTTTTGAGTTGAAAACTGTTTGATTTCAGTCTGTAATAACCTGATAATGCTTATAATTTCAAAAATGACCATTTTTTTTGTTCTTTATTAAAATGAAAAGGTTGATCGAAGAGTGTGGGGGATCTAAGAGTGTGGCAACCCAGTAGTCAGGATTACTTTGATTTCTGACAATCTGAGGGTCATGTTGCAGGTAGTGCAGCAAGAAGGCACTCATGTGTCTTGCGCATCTAGGAGCCCCAAAATTATTTTCCGGGCTAGATGCAGCTAAAAATTATTATTAATTTTAAATCTGGTGGAGCTTAGTATAGATGGCCTAATAGAATCAGTACTGCACACTGCTACAAAGCCCAAATTATTTTCCAGCCAAGATACAGATAAACATGATTAGTAATTTTAAATCTGGTGGAGCTTAGTATAGATGGCCTAATAGAATCATTACTGCACACTGCTACAAAGCCCAAATTATTTTCCAGCCAAGATACAGATAAACATGATTAGTAATTTTAAATCTGGTGGAGCTTAGTATAGATGGCCTAATAGAATTAGTACTGCACACTGCTACAAAGCCCAAATTATTTTCCAGCCAAGATACAGATAATCATGATTAGTAATTTTAAATCTGGTGGAGCTTAGTATAGATGGCCTAATAGAATCAGTACTGCACACTGCTACAAAGCCCAAATTATTTTCCAGCCAAGATACAGATAAACATGATTAGTAATTTTAAATCTGGTGGAGCTTAGTATAGATGGCCTAATAGAATCATTACTGCACACTGCTACAAAGCCCAAATTATTTTCCAGCCAAGATACAGATAAACATGATTAGTAATTTTAAATCTGGTGGAGCTTAGTATAGATGGCCTAATAGAATCAGTACTGCACACTGCTACAAAGCCCAAATAATTTTCCAGCCAAGATACAGATGAACATGATTAGTAATTTGAAAGCTTAAAACGGTTGGTGAGGTGATTTTAACCAGTCATCAAGCTTTTACTCTCCCCAGGATGACACAGGGGTAGAAAAGTCGTTTCGGATCCATGATTTGTTCATATTTATGAACGTGAGTCTGTCTACATTATCAGTGGAGAGCCGCGTGCGCTTATCTGTCAGCACACCACCAGCAGCGCTGAACACACGTTCAGACAAAACGCTGGCTGCGGGGCATGACAAGATCTCCAAGGCATAAGTGGCGAGCTCCGGCCATTTATCCAGATTGGAAGCCCAAAAAGAGCAAGGGTCCAGTGACACAGTCATGGCTTCAATGTTTACTTGGAGATACTCCTGTACCATCATCTCTAGGCGTTGACTATGTGTCAGACTTCTTGTCTCCTGTGGCCTTGCAAAGGATGGGCTAAAAAAGTGGTGAAATGATTCCGCAAAATTGATGTTACCAGCAGATACTGTGTTTCTGTTATGGTTTGAGTGCTGAACACTCGACGGTCCCACGGTTGGCAAGTTGGAACTGTGAGATTCACTACGTGCACCACTGGTGTTTTGTGAAAAAGCACATGTAAGATTCTGCAACAGTCTCTGCTGATACTCCTGCATGCGTGCATCCCTTTCTATGGCAGGAATAATTTCTGCAAATTTGCTTTTGTACCGGGGATCTAACAGTGTGGCAACCCAGTAGTCAGGATTATTTCTAATTGTCACAATTCGAGGGTCATGTTGCAGGTAGTGCAGCAAGAAGGCACTAATGTGTCTTGCGCATCCAGGAGCACCAAGTCCCTGTTGTGTTGGTGTCGAGGTAACAATCATGCTTCCTTCCTCTGTCCTCTCCCTCCAACCTCGCACAACAGAAATGTGATCAAGGTCTCCCTCATCTGATGAGTCTTCCATCAGTTCGTCCTCCACTTCTTCCTGGGCTCCTGCACCTTCCTCACTAGTTTGGCTGCTACCATGCGCCCTGGTAAAACCATCTCCCCCACCCTCACATGCCTGCCGCCTTGGTGCTGCCGACCGTCTGGACCTTGCAGATGTTAGCCCTTCCGCATACAACTCCTCCTCCTCTACTTCCTCCACCTCCTCTTGTGCCACCACCTGACTCCGAATTCTGTTTAACATGTGCTCCAGCATGTAAATCACCGTAATAGTCATGCTGATAATGGCATCGTCAGCACTAAACATCTTCGTCGCCATTTCAAAACTGTGCAGAAGGGTGCATAGGTCCCTGATCTGAGACCACTCCTCCAGCGTGATTTGCCCCACCTCTGGATCTCGTTGGCCCAGGCTATACGTCAGAACGTATTGCACCAGGGCTTGTCGGTGCTGCCACAGTCGCTGCAACATGTGCAGAGTTGAATTCCACCGGCTAGGCACATCGCATATTAGCCGGTGAAGTGGCAGGCCCAACAACTTCTGTAGAGATGTAAGTCGCTGAGCTGCGGGATGCGAAAAGCGGACGTGAGCACACAGCGACCGTGCCCTCTGAAGAAGGCGATCTAGTCCAGGATAGTGGGCTAAAAATTGCTGGACAACCAGGTTCAACACGTGAGCCATACAAGGCACGTGTGTGACATTGCCCCGGCGAAGGGCCGCACCCAGGTTTGCAGCATTGTCGCACACGGCCTTCCCTGGTTTCAGGTCCAGTGGAGACAACCATTCATGAAATTGGTTCTCCAGAGCTGACCACAACTCCTCAGCTGTGTGACTCACATTTCCCAGACATTTCAAAGTAAAAACTGCCTGATGACGTTGAGCCCTACTGCCAGCATAGTAAGGAGGTGTGCAGGATCCCTTCTGCGCAGTTAGAAAGCTTGTGGCATGACCAGACAGGCTTTGGGTGCAGGTGGTGGACCGAGAGGGGGTTGAGGAGGCAGAAGCAGTGGAGGAACTTTGACATAAAGAGGATTGACGCACAACTCGTGGGGACGGCAAGACTTGGACAGCAGCCCCTTGTCCTGCTGTCACCATAGTTACCCAGTGCCCAGTCAGCGACATGTAACGCCCCTGTCCATGCCTACTCGTCCAAGTGTCTGTGGTGAAATGCACCCTGTCACACACAGAGTTTCTCAAAGAAGCGGTGATGTTGTGTGCGACATGCTGGTGGAGCGCAGGCACACCTTTCTTTGAGAAGTAGTGCCGACTGGGCATCTGGTACTGGGGCACTGCGACGGACATAAGGTCTCGAAAATCCTCTGTGTCCACCAGGCGGAAAGGCAGCATTTCTGTAGCCAAGAGCTTGCAGATGGTGAAATTCAACCTCTTAGCTTTCTCATGGCTAGGAGGAAATGGTCTTTTACTTGTCCACATCTGAGGGACCGAGGGCTGGCTGTTGTGCTTAGACGGGGTTGATAAGGGTGTCCCCGGCAAACTGCCGGTCTGTGAGGAAGATGCAGGCGGACATGTTAGGTTGCCTTGATCCAAAGGTGGTGCTATCGATGTCGGACAGCGCTCAACACCAACTGGTGTTACCACCTCCAAAGAAAATGATGACCTGCCAATCACGCTGGCTGTTGCGGGTAAAGAGGTGGCAGGTCTGCGTCCCAAAACAGGTGTGACTGCTGTCCCCCCAGTCACAGAGGATGAAGAGGCCGCGGATGCACAAGATGTGGCAGACAGTGGTTGGCCCGGCCGGCTAGGCCGCATTGTAGCACAGTGAGCTTCCCACTGCAACTTATGCATCATGTCCATGTGCTGGTTCATGCAAGAAGTACTCAAACTATGTATTTTTTGGCCTCTACTTAGCTTTTGCTGACAAATGTTACAGATAACACGAGTTGGGTCATCTTTATCGATCTGAAAAAATGCCCAGGCTATGCAAGGCTTAGCACCCATGCGACCTGAAGAGCCACCACGACTTTTGGTCAGAGGCAGAGTTGTGTTTGAGGATGCAGTTGTTGACGTGCTTCTAGTACTACGTCTCTGTCCAGGAAGGCGCAACCTGACCTCGTCGTCATAGCATCCTCCTCCACCTCCTCTGCTGACCTCATCTTTTGGCTGACTGTGGGTTGACAGTAAGCGGGATCTCCAACCTCATCATCATCACCCTGTGTTTTATCACACCCGTCGTCCTCAGAGCCAATCTGTTCCTTCCCTGACAAAAAACTAAAGTTGTCGCTCCAATCAGGTCTCCACCAACAGGAGTTACAGTTTGGGAATGAGGGTCTACATTATGGTCAGAACCTTCTGCGTCTGGTCCTGGATCCGACTCATAAAGATTCTGGGCATCAGTGCAGATCATTTCCTCGTCTGGATTCACAGAAGCTCTGGAGCCGACCTCTGATTCCGAGGCTATATTATGAGTAAACAGCTCTGCAGACTCAACCATCTGTTCTACTCCATACTCAGATGGGCAGCTGGAGATTTGGGAGCTGTGAGGAAGCAAGTGCGATTGGGGTGACACCTCTGAGGACTGGAGTATTTGTGATGTTGAAGTTGAGGTGGAGGAGAGCCCACTTAAAGGAGCACTTGATATCCATTGAAGCACCTGCTGTTTTTGTGCCTCATCTGGAATTTGTAGCGATTGGCGTGGCGCTAAGAAAGGGATCTTATCACATTGTCCGCTAAAAGAAGTAGACATTTTAGTTTGGCTGGAAGATGGTCTTTCTTCTGCAGATGTTACTGTTGCTTTAACACCTACCCCACGGACACAACCTTTTTTCCTCTTCCCAACACGCCTATTCCCCTTTCCACCAGCAGCAGGCCTTTTTCCACTCATTTTGGTGGTTAACTAATTCACAACTCTGGAGTTGTTTGCACAAAAAAACAATGGATGGGAACCGAGCAGAGCTGAGTGGCCAAACTGTGGTATTAGGTATTGGCTGGGTTAGATGCAGATAAAAATGATATTGAATTTGCAACCTGATGGAGGTCAGTATAGATGGACTAATAGACCAAGTCCCACACACTGCTAGAAGCCCAAATATTTTTTCAGAGCTAGATGCAGAAAAAAATTATATTGAATTTGCAACCTGATGGAGGTCAGTATAGATGGACTAATAGAACAAGTCCCACACACTGCTAGAAGCCTAAATATTTTTTCAGAGCTAGATGCAGATAAAAATTATTTTTAATTTGCAACCTGATGGAGGTCAGTATAGATGGACTAATAGAACAAGTCCCACAAACTGCTAGAAGCCCAAATATTTTTTCAGAGCTAGATGCAGAAAAAAATTATATTGAATTTGCAACCTGATGGAGGTCAGTATAGATGGACTAATAGAACAAGTCCCACACACTGCTAGAAGCCCAAATATTTTTTCAGAGCTAGATGCAGAAAAAAATTATATTCAATTTGCAACCTGGTGGAGGTTAGTATAGATGGACTAATAGATTGATGCTATGCCCAAAAGGTTTTACTTCACTAAGTGCAGTAAAAAAATTGGTATTCTATACACAGGTGGTGTAGCTTGCAACACAGATAGGCTGCTCCACTGACTAACACACTCTGCAATAGGCCAAAAAGGATTAGCTTTGCTAGATTTAGCCAAATGCTGTGAAAAAAACTTGCACAGCACTGGCACAGACCTGCCTGGCAAAAACTGATAGGAACTGATGTAACTTAGTCCTGAAAAGGACTGCAATTACAATTAGTCTTTGCTCACAACCTATCTATTTAAGAGCACAGACCTGCCTGATAAAAGTTGTAGGAAATGATGTAACCTAGTCCTTAAAAGGACTGCAATCACAACTCTTCCCTACTCCCAAGCTATCAGTAGATTTGTGCGAAAATTGGCTTGAAATTAACAAGGTATAGCGCACACAGCAACAGCGGTGCCATCTAACAATCAGCTGCAGCAGTGAGAAAATGGTGGCGACGGGGAAAATGGCTGGGTCTTATAGGGCAAGGACATGTGACATACACTGCCAATGACACATGCCCTTGCTTGTGTGAAAAAAAGCACTTCGCTCCTTGTGTGCGCTGCTGATAGGCTGACAGATTGCACCTTCCCACTGTAAATGCGGGAAAGAGAAAAAAAAATGGAGATCTTCATTATTCCTGCAGAGATCCATCCCCTGCCCCTCCCCCCGCTCAAACTGTGTATTAACATAAATTTTCAGCATTACTGATAAAAAATCCAGTTATGATTTTGGTGCACGAACAGTTATCGAACATAACCTCGAACAGCCGAATTTTTTTCAAATCGTTTGTGTTCGCCGAACGGCTCGAACACCACCCAAAACAGCTCGAATTTGAGATTGGCGAACAGTTCGAGTCGAACACCGCTCATCTCTAGTCATGATGCGACCGCTCAGCTGTGAATCCAGGAGACACTGAGCTGAGCCTGAAAACTCAGCTTCAGTGCCGAATGGTGACGTCAATAAGATTGGAGTTCACCCCTTAAACTCTGTGTGTTTATTTCAATTAAAGGACTTTACTCTGTGTTTTTATTGCATTTGACTATTGGGTTAGTAATGGGGGTGTCTTATAGACGCCTCTCCATTACTAACCTATGGGCTTGAAGTCAGCTGCCACTATACCAGGGCAAGTGGGAAGAGCCGGGGAAAGCGCCAGAATTTTCGTATCTAATATACACCTTCTCTGGGGCAGCTGCGGGCTGCTATTTTTAGGCGGGGGAGGGCCAATATCCATGGCCCCTTCTCAGTCTGAGAATATTAGCCCCCATCTGTGTGCTTTAGCTTGGCTGGCTGTCAAAAATGGTGGGGACTCCACGCCGTTTTTTAAATCATTTATTTAAATCATTTAAAAAAATGGCGTGGGACCCCTCTATTTTTGATAACCAGCCAATATAAAGCTGACAGCTGGGGGTTGCAGCCCGGAGCTGTCAGCTTTTACCTGCACTAGTTAGCAAAAATAGAGGGACTGCACATCATTTTTTTTTTTACACAGTGTGCCCCGCCCAATCACAGCCATGCCAATACTTGTCACGGCTGTGATTGAGCCAGAAGTGCCCACACCGACTGTAGCCTTTCAAGAAACTTTATTGGGCTGCCGAACCCGAACAGTAGCATGGACTTCCTGGAGAAGTCCATGTTCGAGGTCCATGCATGGATACTAGGTGTTTGGTCCTGACCCAGAACTTTACCGTTCGGGTTCGCCCATCCCAAATAGTGATATTATTGGTAATATTGTTTTTGATATTGCTGGTTTTGTTCAGTGACAGTGGAATGTTAAAATTGGTTATTTGTTAACTGAATGATTATTACTTCGAAGTACAACTTAAAAAATGGTCTTGTCTCTGCATTGGATGAGATATTGTATTTATTTATTTTATTTTTTACAGGAGTCTAACATAGACTTTTGCAGTGCCAAAGGGGCCCTCGCATCCGAGCAATATGGTTTTGTGAGGTGGGAGGCACGTCCATATTTTACCCTGGACCCCTGAATACTCTTTTTAAGCCACTGCTGCTCACATAGGATCCTCAGTGATGAGTATGTCTTTCCTTCTGTTTGTTCCACTCCTGGTTTTGGCTTACACCTACTGATGTAAAATACTGACCAAAATCTGAACGTGTGAACGTGGCCTAAAACACTCTATTGATTACAATTTGGGAAAAGTTTGACGCCATATAACTCGGAAGAGGATTGCAACACAATGCTCGGACTGAGCCTCGGCTCTCCCTACCCGAACTCGTCAGCTTCATAGAAATACATGCTGAGCATAAGGCCACGGCCCCACTATCAGTATTTGGTCAGTATTTGGTCAGTATTTTTTCCCAGGAGTGGAAGCCAAAACCAGGAGTGGGTGATGAATGCAGAATTGGTGCACTTGTTTCTATTATACCTTTTCTTGGATTGTTCCTTACCTGGTTTTGGCTCCCACACCTGAGAAAAAATACAGACCGAATACTGACCACATACTGATAGTGGGGCCGTGGCCTAAGCCTGTACTACTTGTCATGAGTCTAGTGACTTGTAAAAAATGTTTTACCTTCATGCAAAGTGAATATATTTAATTCCCATTCTGTTGTACTGAATATTAGCATGCATGATTAACATTGCTATGTTATGCATCACAGCATCTTTTCCAACGTCAGTATTTGAACATATGCATGAGTGACCGGGACCCCAGCAAACTTCAAGACTACTCAACCACATGAGAATTAGTGTTGTTCTCCAATCCCTTTGTTAAATAAAACAGGGCTGGCAAAATTAGCAGCAGTGGCACTTACCATGAATTATAAATTACTCTGTGTTCTTGCCTTCCATTCTGTAATAATGTTGCCTTTTTGCTACTAAAGCAGAAAAGCAACCTATCATCATATGATAAGAGCATAATGAGCTATTCTCTTAAGAAAACTCAAGTTAGCTGTCTCACATTTCTACAGTGTTATTATGAAATTTAGGTCAATTTAGCTACTTACTAATGAAAATCACTTTTCATCTGTATAATTTTCAATAAATAGGTTGGAGATATATGTGAAGCTATGTGAAACAATTACCAAGGTTATTTGAGGGGAATTTTTATATTGTTATATTAATGCAACCTAGACTTTTATTTAATCGGCATAATGGTTTGTTTTGACGGTTTGCATTGTATTAATTTATATTATTTAAAAAAAATATTAATAAAAAAACATATTTTAAAGCCAGTCTGAAAAGTAATTGTAATTTGTATATTTTGCTTTTCAAGGTGGTGGGTGAATAGCTCAAGACTGTGAACATCCTTCATCCGTAGGTGCGAATTTTAGATTGTTGGAATCCTGTTAAGCATTAGCTTGGGGGTCCAAGTCCCCTTTTTGGCCTCATCAGCACAACCATGGTAAGGTGCAGTTTATATAAAGCAGGAGTCAAACATGTTAGCTAGTGCTCCATACAAACTCATCAGTTTTTGCTGCGTTTTTAGTGAAAATAAGCAAATACAACAGTGTGAGACACATTTATTCTTGTGATTTTACCATCTTGTCACTCAAAGGGTAGTTTGTATTAGAGTATACCGTAATTTTTGGACTATAAGATGCACTTTTTTCCTCCAAAATTTTTGGGGAAAGTGGGTGGTGAGTCTTATAGTCTAAACTGTGCCCCGTACTATCTACCTATGGCTGTGGCTGTGGGTGGTGGGGGGAATGGCAGCAGGGGATGAGCGGGGCACAGGAGGCAGCAGCCGCCTGCTGCAGCCTACACTGAGCCCGCTGCTAAAGAAAATTAATATTCACTGCTCCCTGCGCCCATTTTCCTTAAAAGGTCTTAGGTCAACTGTTCCTGAAGAATTCACCTCCCCCCACTGTTACATTTGAAATTCTGGTTAATATGGTTTCACATATGTCTAGCATTGGTGACCTGTGTTCATCCTTCTGTAGTGGAAGCAAAGCTGAACTTTGGGATCCTGAAAAATGCACCAAAAATGCACCAAAAAATGTGCCAAAAAATGCAACAAAACTTGCGTTTTTGATGCAGCTTCTTTCCTGCCAAAAGATCAGGTTTTGCTGGAGAAAAAAAAAACGCTGAAAAAACGCAATGTGTAAACATAGCCTTAGGAGGCAGAGAGAGGCAGGGGAGCATTTCTCTATAAATATACTAGACGGTCTATAAACTATGTGTCCAATGTATTCTATATATTAATAAAAAGATCTTCTTGACCAGATAAGGCAGGTATACTAACTTTCAAAATCCATGTTAGATTGTCTGTATGATCCTGATATTAAAACGGGCATTTTTTGAGTCCAGTCCAGCCAAAGTGTGAGAGAGCTCATGAGTTCAAGTGTATTCAGATTACGTCCACCCAGAGTGACTGTCAGCAGCAGCTTGTACTGAACAGTGTGAGATCCCAGCGGCAGTAAGGAGGAGAGACACTGGGGAGTCATCAGCCTAAGTAGGTGGAGATTTAGTTAAAATTTCAAAAAGAATTATATAGTCATTCTGTTATCGATAGCAAACCGGGTACTCCTGGTACACCAGACTTATCAGGTCCAAAGGGTCTTTTTAATAATTTATGCAGATTTTACAGCAAAATCTGATGATAAATCAGCTTTAAAGCAACATCTTTACTACAGTTTTCTTGTTTAAACCTGCAACAAATAAATGCCAAGAAGCACAATATTGTGTCTATTTAAAGTAGCACAGCAGGATCACTGACAGCTTGTGAGAAGAAGGCTACTGGAACACCCAGAAGCATGGAGCGAAAAACTCACAGCAGCATGGTGCAAAGTTTTATTGTTGTTAGATTACAGAAAAGTAGTTTTGCAGCTGGAGTGAGGCTGTAAGCAATTCATAAATATTAGATGGTGTTTTTATGTTCTGATTGCTGAAAGATCTTTTGCTTTACTGATATTTCTATAGCCATGCCTGCTCATGTGATCACCTGTTGAGGTCTATGTAGGTAGGAGAAGCAAAGAAGTTATACAGCTCTGGTTTCATTTGGATGAATGGTAATCTTCTTGCTATGGTAGGAATTTGTTTTAAGACTGAAAAGCTGAAAAAAGGCGCAAGGCATCCAATGGAGAAGGTGTGATAAGTATTGCTGGTTGTACTCAATTATCTGTGCAGTGTTCCAAACACAACACTTGTTACAAAAAAGTCGGAAATCTATCAGACAAAAATACAATCCATTTAAGGGGACATTTGATTGGAGTGGCTTTATCTACACGCCTATACGTTATCCATGGAGCAATAGGAGAAACAGGACCCCCATTCTTGTGATTTTATATGTGTCTCAACTCCAACTATGGTTATTTTAATATTCTCTTCTCCACTTTAAAGAGGTTGTCCACTACTTTAACACTGATGACCTATCCTTAGAATGGGCCATCAATGTTTGATTGGAAGAGTTGTGACACTTGGCACCACGCCGATTAGCTGTTCTCGGTGCTGGCGGCACCTGGAAGTGCTCAGTTAGGCTAAGTGCCCACGATGCAGAAATGCTGCATATTTTTTCTGCTTATCCCTGGCAGGAAAAACGCATGTGGATTTTACATGTGTTTTTCCCGCCAGGTAGAAGCGTTTGTCAAGCGTTTTTGCATGCATTTCTGCATGCGGGTTATCAAGCGCTTTTCCAAGCGATTTTAGCATCACTTGGAAAAGCGCTTGACAACTTGGTCACACTATATAAATCCATGCAACCGGCATGGATTTATATAGCGTGACCAAGTAATAGTTAAAAAAAAAGAATAAGAATGGTAAAAAATAAAAAATAAAGATAATACTTACCTTCTGATGGCCCGCTGTCTCCTTCTCTGCTCCGTCCGGTCTCCCCGGTGTCTCGCGGTGGTGTGAAGGACCTGCGATGACGTCATTGAGTCATGTGACAGGTCATGCGACCGCCGACGTCAGTGGTCGCGTGACCTGTCACATGACTCAATGACGTCATGTCAGGTCCTCACACCACCGCGAGCCGCAAAACACATCGCACGCATCGCTGAGGAGACCGAAGGACATCGGAAGGTAAGTATAATCTTTCTTTTTTATTTTAAATTATTTTTTTTACAGTTTCTATGGTACCCAGGTCTGGATGAGAGTCTCCTCTTCTCCAGGCCTGGGTACCATCCGCACATTGAATCGCTTCATTTCCGCGTGTGCACATGTAGTGATGCACATATGAAGCATTTCAATGCAAGTCAAAGGCGGCAATTACGCTGCATGTCCGCAAAATTAATGGACATGCTGCGTATTTTTCCGCAATAATAATCCGCAGCGGAAATTTCCGCAGCATGTGCACAGCACATGCGGATTATCATTGGGGACCATGGGGCACGTATTACCAAGCGTTTTTAAGCGTTTTCGCTGCGGAAATTCGGCGGCAAAAACGCTTGAAAAACGCATAGTGGGCACGCAGCCTTACAGAGCTGCTCCATCTACTCATAGTGGATGCGGCTGAGTACTACACATATGCCCCCTATTGATGTGAATAGGGGGCGGATGTGCATTACCTGGCCGTGGTCACTATCAGTTGATGGAGCAGCTCCATAACTGACAGTGGTCAAAAATTTTCCAAATCTTTTTAGTCTCCTAATTTTTTTTTAGGAAGCCAAAAATAGGCACAAAAGATTTAGTGTGTCTCACTTTTTGCATTGTGCTATTCCTCTTATTCATCCTAGATATGTGTGGATAAATTAACAGTTGGGTATTTCCAGTTGGGTTTGTATCCATGGTCCCCTCTAAGCTGTGCAAATTATGAAGTTAAAAAGCACCAAACTATGCAAGCAGGAATATCTGTAACTGGGCTCATTGACCTCATTGATACGCTGTTGTAAAGTCTTTCTAGTGTTCCTTTCCAGCATAGAGAGAATACTTGGTGTGTCCCACTCCCTACACAGTCCAAACAGTTCTTCCAGTACCAGATCGTGTAGGGACACACCACTAATACAAAGAGAATGGTAACACCCAGTTGCTGCTTTATGCATTTGTATACATGTTTAGGGGGAATAAGGTCATGTTCACACATTACTTGCAGATTTTCTTGTGAATTTCACCCTATTCCATTATAAAGCTGTTAATGGGATGAAATCTGCAATGAAAATCCTCACCAGAATGTCCTTGCTGCAGATTTGAAATCCACATCATGCTTTCGTTTTCATGCAGATTTTTTTCTTCAACGTGATATTTTGAAAATCCAATTAACTTGTACTGTAAATTGCTGCGGATTTGCAATGTGGATTTGACGCGCCCCCTGGGCCTGTGCTGTGCAGGGGGATACCCGGAGCCGGATCGCTGGGGGTTGTAGTTCTCCGTGGCGGTGACCCGGTCCGTGCCCAGGGCCATCAAACCAGTGGCGGTCTTAAGTAATAACAATGTCCGACTACGCCACCCGTGGATTGCGGTCAGTGGGGACCGCCGCTGCGCTGCCGACCGCTGAGGCTGACGTTGTTTGCGCAGCTGAGTATGGGATAACTCCCCATGGGAGAAGTATTGCCTTAGGGCAGCTAGTGTGGATGATGGGAGTGATGGTGTGAGCGTCCCAGTAGTAATGGTGCTGGTGCGGCGATGAAACACAGAGACGTGTGGTGCAGTTCAGGGTCTTTACTGATGGTATAAAGCAGACCCTCCCGGGAGTACTGGTTAGCAGTAGGGGCCTGGTCAGTCTGTGAGCAAGCAGGATCTCCCCTGGCCAGGTGGAGTTGTAGGCCTCCCCGACTATCTGCACTCTTTCCTGGCTACCTTGCTCTATGCGGGTAGAAGTAGCCCACGTCCCTGAGTATACCGTGTGGTGCTCACCCGTATGGCCGGTGACTTGGGGCCTTCCGTTAGCCTCCGCTTCACGATGGCGGTGCTGGTCCCTTGCTTGTGACCGTGCCTTCGGGTTTCTAAGGCCAGAGGACATGGAATCCCCTGCCGGTTGGATTCTGCTGCTGGACCTGGATGTCCCCACAGCCTCGGACTCTGTGTCCGGGTTTAGTGTCTTCAGCCAAGGCGAGCTTTCTAGCTTCCAGCCTCTGGCACTCGCTCCTGCTCCTACAGAGCTCCTGTTGTCACTTTCCCTGTGTCTGCTGTCCTCCAGACCTGACTGCGTCTCTGTCTGGGACTTCACTCACTAATCCCGCCCCAGACCCAGTTTATAAGGGCAGATTCCTCCCCTCCCAGGTCTGGGCGGGCCGTGTTGCATGCTTAGGGCTCCTGACCAGAGAAACCTCCCACTTGCTCTCAGACATAATATTTCTATTACTGTGGCAACCAGACCCCTGGGGTGTCGCATTCCCCCCTAGTAAATTTTAGTACTCCGGGACTAAACACATTTTTTTTAAAGAAACATAAATGCAGGGTATAAACAATAATACAATAACATATTTACAGGAAACTTTAGTTCTTTAAAGGTCACGGCGTGTCCGCAACCGGGTGTCCATATCACCCAAGGTGAAGTTTTAAGCGAAGTAGGGGACCTGTCCAAAGCAAACCCCTTGCGTTGGCCCTGGGCGTGGCTGCAAGGCTGAAGCTAGCTACTTTGGACCGCAAGGAGGCCACGCCTGACAGGTTTTCTCTTCTGTGGCCGTCTTCGCAAGAGGCACCAAGGTGCAACTATCTACAAGAATTGTTCCGGTTATCCAGTGTCCATAACCTGTTAGTCCAAATAAATCTGCAGGGTAACTGAGAAACATAATTAATAACAGGCAACAAACATAAACCATAAACAGTTAAACAGATAAATTCACAGTGCATTAGTTTAGATTTTCCAGCGAGCGGGCATCTGACCTCTAGTGACTCTAGTAGACCTACAGAGCTCACTAACTGGTCCTGCATTACAGGGTGTAGGAGGTGTTATGGGCAAGCTGGGCAGTTGTCTGCGCACTCTTTGGCTCACTAGGGGCACGGCAGGCTCACTACTAGCAGAGGGTTGATTCTCCTGGGCTGCTGGTGTGGACTCTTCTGCCTCCTGGGCCGGCTGCTCTTCCAGCTCTACCTGGTCTTCCGTAGGCACTTGAGGGGCTGGCTGGAGAAAGGTGAGGACGGGCACCACGATAGCGTTGTTTACTTGTGTCCAGGACCGGGGAAAGTCTCCGAGTACGGTGCTGATCATCTCCTCCTTTTCCTCTACGGGTTGAGGGTCTTCCTGATCTTCATCCGTGCTTTGCAACTTCTCGGGGCACTTTTTCAGGTGGTCTCTGGAGACAGTGGCTGTGGTCTCTCCTCCATCCTTGCTGATGACGTACACCTTTGGATTATTGAGGGCAGTACGGTGTACGGGTTCTTTTCCCACTGGTCGTCCAACTTATGGAGCCGCCTTTTTCTTTTCAAGACCTGCTCTCCAGGTACTAGGGGAACAGCGGGAGCATGTTGGTTATAAGTCCTCTCCTGCCTTTCTCTTGATTGACAGAGACTTCGCTCGACGCTCTCCTGTACTTTCCGGTACTGCTACTGCCGTTCTGTATCCCAGTCTGCCTCTGGCGAGGTGTCCTCAGGTGTCAGGACTCCCATATCCAGGTCAACAGGCAGCTTACCAGGTCTTGCTCGCATTAGGTAAGCTGGGGTACAGTTGGTGGAACCTACCGGGATGTGGTTATACAGGTCCACCAGATCGGGCAGTTTCTCAGGCCACAGACTGCGTTCTTCCAGGGGCAATGTTTTTAGCAGATCTATCACCACCTGGTTCATCTTCTCGCAGAGTCCATTGGTTTGGGGGTGATAGGGCGTTGTTCTTATCTTCTTGCAGCCATACAGGTTGCAGAACTCCTGGAAGACCTCCGCTTCGAAGGCTGGTCCTTGGTCCGTCAGCACTTGGTCCGGGTACCCGTGTGGGCGGCAGAAGTGCAGCTGGAAGGCTCTAGCTGCTGTTTGTGCTGTTATGTCTTTGACGGGGACCACCACTAGGAATCGGGAGTAGTGATCCATGATGGTTATGGCGTAGACATACCCGCTTATGCTTGGAGCCAGTTTAACATGGTCCAGAGCGACCAGTTCCAGCGGCTGCCTGGTGATGATGGGCTGCAGGGGAGTCCTCTGGCTGACACGGTGCCTTCTTCTAAGATTGCACGGGCCACAGTCTCTACACCACCTCTCAATGGCTCCTCTCATGCCTATCCAGTAGAACCGTTCACGCAGCAGGAACTCCAGCTTCTTCCATCCGAAGTGCCCTGCCCCATTGTGGTAGGCCTCCAGCACCATAGCTGCGTACCGTCTCGGTACCACCACCTGCCAGATCAGCTCATGTGTCCGGGAATTGACCATTCTGCGGCACAACTTCTCCTTGTAGAGGAACAGTCTGCTCTTCTCCGTCCACAGTTGCTTGGTCTCCTCCGGAGCGTCTGGGTCCAGGCGGGCGTCAGCCTGGGTCAGCATCTCCTTCACCAGACGGACTGCAGGGTCACTGTCTTGCGTCTCCGCCCAGTTGTAGTGGGGCAAGGGGTTGAACGTAGCGGATCGCTGGCCCCTCACACGGTGGGAATACTGGGTAATCCCATGACGGTGAAACGCAGGGAGTTCGATCTCTTCCAATTCTTCTGGATCCTCCCCTTCGTCCGGTAGGTTTGGCATCCTGGACAGGGCGTCCGCGTTGGTATTGGAGCGTCCTGCCCGGTACTTGATCGTGAACTCAAAATTGGACAGGCGGGCCATCGATCTCTGCTCCAGGGCACCCAGTCTTGCAGTGTCCAGGTGTGTCAACGGGTTGTTGTCCGTGTACACGGTGAACCTGGAAGAGGCAAGGTAATGCTTGAAACGTTCGGTTACTGCCCACACCACTGCCAGGAACTCTAGCTTGAACGAGCTGTAATTCTCAGGGTTTCTTTCCGTGGGTCGCAGTTTTCGGCTGGCGTAAGCAATTACCCGTTCTCTCCCCTGCTGGATCTGGGACAGTACGGCTCCAAGCCCAATGTTGCTTGCGTCCGTGTGGAGGATAAAGGGCTGGCTGTAATCAGGGTACGCCAGGATTTCATCCCCCGTGAGGGCCATCTTCAGCTGGCGGAAGGACTCCTCTTCCAGCTTTTCCCATTTGAAGGGTGGCTTCTGGTTTTTGGCCTTCCTGGACTGGCCTATCAGGAGGTCCTGCATAGGAGCTGCCTTCTTGGTAAAACCGGGAATGAATCTTCGGTAGTAGCCTACCAACCCGAGGAACTGCCGCACTTCCTTTATGCTGGATGGTCTTGGCCAGTCCTTAATCACGGTGATCTTGTCAGGGTCGGGGGCTACTCCGTCAGCACTCACCACGTGTCCCAGGTACTGTACCTTTGGCTTCAGTAGATGACACTTTGAGGGTTTTACCTTTAGGCCATAGTTTGCCAGGGCTTCAAACACTTCTGCCAGGTGTTCCAGATGGTCCTCATAGGTCTTGGAATAGACGATGACGTCGTCCAGGTATAGTAGGACCGTCTCGAAGTTCCGGTGTCCCAGACAGCATTCCATCAACCGTTGGAAGGTTCCTGGTGCGTTGCAGAGCCCGAACGGCATACAGTTAAATTCGCTGAGTCCCATCGGGGTGGTGAATGCGGTTTTCTCCCGGTCTGCCTCTGCTACAGGAACCTGCCAGTACCCGCTAGTGAGATCCAAAGTAGAGAAGAAGTTAGCAGATTTTAATGCAGCTAAGGACTCTTCTATCCTTGGTAACAGGTACGCATCTTTGTGTGTGATACGGTTGACCTTCCTGTAGTCTACACACATTCTCATGGTGTTGTCTTTCTTTTTCACTAAGACTAGTGGAGCTGCCCAGGGGCTACAGCTGTCCCTGATTACCCCAGCTTCCTTCATGTCTTTTAACATCCCCTTGGCGTGCTGATAGTGTGCAGGGGGTACGGGTCGGTATCTCTCCTTTATGGGAGGATGGTCTCCCGTTGGGATGTGATGTTCTACCCCCTTTACTCGCCCAAAGTCTAGCGGGTGTTTGCTAAACACTCTCTCGTACTCTTGAACCACCCGATAGACTCCCTGTTTTTGGGGTGAGGGAGTGGAGTCAGTACCCAAATGCAGTTGCTGACACCAGTCCTCCATTGGTTTCTTAGAGCCGTTACCTTCCTCTGGTTGAGATGGAGGCAAGGGTTCCACGGCCTGTACAGAATTCTGGTTTATGGTGAACAATTTGGCTAGCGTGGCATACCGGGGCAGGTATACTTCTCTCTCCCCGATATTGATGATGCGGACGGACACCCTCCCATGGCGTACATCGACCACCCCCCGTGCTGTCAAAATGGAGGGCCTACTGTCTGAGTAGACGGGTTCTACCATTGCTTGGTAGTCTCTACCTCTTAGACCAATAGCTGCCTGGCACCAAATCATCATCTCACTTTTTGGGGGCATGGCAATAGGGAACGGGTCACACATTCTCACGCTACCTATCTCACCACCAGATAGTTCCACTTGTTGCCGCTTCATCAGTGCCCGGATCTCTTTTTGGAGGACACGCTGCTGGCTGGAACTGACGTTCTTGGCAACCTGTTGCAAAATAAGAATCACCTCTGCAAGACAGTTTTCGATTACGTTAGTACCTAGGGTTATTTTTGGGTGACTCTCGCGACGGTCAATGTCCACAATGATCAGTCCTTGTGCCGGCAGTTCAACTTTACCGACCTTGATGGTCACCTCTTTAAATCCTATCTGTGGCACGGGCTGACCATTGCTGGCGATAATGCTCAGCTCGTCATCTGGGTAGCGGGTTATGTCCGAGTCATTCCAGTACCGCTTAAAGAGCACGTACGGGATGGTGGTGACCTGTGACCCGGTGTCGAGTAGGGCACTCATAGGAATGCCATCCAGTACCACAGGCAAGACCGGACGTCCCCCTACGTATTTATCACGCCAGTTCGATGGGCCTGATGATCTTATGCCGGGGGGTTGGCCCTCTACCCCAGGTTAAATGACAGTACCTTGCCATATGTCCGGGTTGATTGCAGCGGCAGCAGATGGGTCGTCCGTCCTCGTTGTATCTGTCGCTGGGTCTTCCTCTGGCCGGTGGGGTCCTCCTCAGTCGGCGCCATGGGACGTCCTCCGGTCCGGATGCCAGCTGGATCTTTCCTGGAGAAGAGACCTGTAAAGACTGCACAGTTCTGGTTAGCGCGGCAACGCTCTTAGTCAGCTCTTGGACCTGGTGGTGCAGGTCTGTTGCCGGGTCATTGTTCAAAGCCTGCGCATCAGCTCCCACAGGCCCTGCAGACAAGGGTGCCGTCTCCTGGTGATAAGTGATAGCAGGGCGCCTGTGGGTCGCAGCGCCACCTGGTGCCGGTTCTCAGAGCACCCGGATGGCTCTGTCCTTGAACTGCGCAAAGTCCAGGTCAGGGTACTGTAAGGCCATTGCCCGCAACTGGGTTCGGTGGGCATTGCACAGTAGACCCTCAATAAATTGTTCGGTCAACAGCTTGTCTTCATTTCCCACGCTGTCAGGGTCTGCCTGCTTAATGGCTCTCAGGGCCTCTTGTAGGTTTAGAGCATAATCTCTTATACTTTCATGTGCCCGTTGTTTGCACCCATAAAATCTGAGCTTTATTTCGGCTGAGGTGCGGGTATCAAATGTGTCTTTCAGCCGGGCTAGTATCTCTCTGACAGTCCTCTTCTTCCCAGGTGACCAGGACTTTACCTCCCTTTGGGCTGCCCCGATTAACTGGGCCACCAGAATGCTCACTTTTTGCTCTTCTGTGAGGGGGTATACCTGGAAGAGGCTATCCAGTCTTTCCCTAAAGTCACTTAGAGTATGTGACTCCCCTGAGTACTGGGGTAGCCAGGTTGCCCCCGGGATATAGGGCATGGTGAATGGCATGACCGCTGCAGCGGTTGCGCTGGCGGTGGCTGTGGCAGTGGAGCTCCCCTCGGTGTCCGACATCCTTCTACCCCCCTAGTGGACCGTGGCCTACCTTGCGGTGCTCCTCTTCCGTAGGCCGCGGCTCCGCAGTCAATCGTCGGGGTCGAGGACCTGGCGTCGCGCTCCGATGACGTCAGCATCGCTCTTTCTCCCTTCCAGGACCTTGCGCAGCATCGGTGCGTGGGGCGGAGCTTCGGATCTCGCGCGCTTTTGGCATCCACGCCCCTCTTCTTCCCGCGCGGCGTCCTGAAGATGGCGTCCGATGGCGGGAAGCAGCTCGGATGGTGGGAAGACGGCAGAAGATGGCGGGAAACGACCCAATATGGCGTCCGATGGCGGGAAACTACTCCGGACGGCGGGAAACTTCACCACAGGTAAGTTCAAAAGTCTTTTTCAGGCACGCAGTACCCGGTGGTTGCGGGCACGAAATCCTGCCGACTACGCCAAAGTTGACGCGCCCCCTGGGCCTGTGCTGTGCAGGGGGATACCCGGAGCCGGATCGCTGGGGGTTGTAGTTTTCCGTGGCGGTGACCCGGTCCGTGCCCAGGGCGGTCAAACCAGTGGCAGTCTTAAGTAATAACAATGTCCGACTACGCCACCCGTGGATTGCGGTCAGTGGGGACCGCCGCTGCGCTGCCGACCGCTGAGGCTGATGTTGTTTGCGCAGCTGAGTATGGGATAACTCCCCACGGGAGAAGTATTGCCTCAGGGCAGCTAGTGTGGATGATGGGAGTGATGGTGTGAGCGTCCCAGTAGTAATGGTGCTGGTGCGGCGATGAAACACAGAGATGTGTGGTGCAGTTCAGGGTCTTTACTGATGGTATAAAGCAGACCCTCCCGGGAGTACTGGTTAGCAGTAGGGGCCTGGTCAGTCTGTGAGCAAGCAGGATCTCTCCTGGCCAGGTGGAGTTGTAGGCCTCCCCGACTATCTGCACTCTTTCCTGGCTACCTTGCTCTATGGGGGTAGAAGTAGCACACGTCCCTGAGTATACCGTGTGGTGCTCACCCGTATGGCCGGTGACTTGGGGCCTTCCGTTAGCCTCCGCTTCACGATGGTGGTGCTGGTCCCTTGCTTGTGACCGTGCCTTCGGGTTTCTAAGGCCAGAGGACATGGAATCCCCTGCCGGTTGGATTCTGCTGCTGGACCTGGATGTCCCCACAGCCTCGGACTCCGTGTCCGGGTTTAGTGTCTTCAGCCAAGGCGAGCTTTCTAGCTTCCAGCCTCTGGCACTCGCTCCTGCTCCTACAGAGCTCCTGTTGTCACTTTCCCTGTGTTTGCTGTCCTCCAGACCTGACTGCGTCTCTGTCTGGGACTTCACTCACTAATCCCGCCCCAGACCCAGTTTATAAGGGCAGATTCCTCCCCTCCCAGGTCTGGGCGGGCCGTGTTGCATGCTTAGGGCTCCTGACCAGAGAAACCTCCCACTTGCTCTCAGACATAATATTTCTATTACTGTGGCAACCAGACCCCTGGGGTGCCACAGATTCCGCACAGCAAAATTCTGAACGTGTGAACTTTGCCTAAAAAAAGAATTGTTTAATAAATACCATAATTTACTAACACAACCCCATCAGGAATTGGTGACAGACCCTACTTAAACATGCCGGCAACGCATCAAAGATTCCACACAAAAACATACACTGCCAGTAGCGTTAGAAAACCACGTGAGTGTGAATTTTTACCCATTGTTACTATGCAGTATCATGCCTGGATGAGCAGAAGAAATTATATAATGTCACACGTCTCTATATAACTGTAGCTTGGCAACTATTCTGGATAAAATATTGGAGCTCTGTACAGGATATGTGCAATATAATAGCAATCAAGAAATAGTTTATTATGAGGACTGTGGGGTAATTTAGTAATTTTTTTTAGGTATTGAAGTAAGTGTATTCATTAAAGACATCATGCAAGAAATAGTCTCCTACTATAAGATATATCAGAGTTGGGCGAGTCTTGGGAAGACAAACATAACACAGCTAAATTACTGTGGTTGGTGATAGATGATACTTCAAGGGAAAGAGGTAGGAATAAATTCTAATCCCTGGAAGAATATGCCTGGATAAGAAGATTGAAGAAATGCAACCCAGGGGGCTAAATGAGTCTGTCAACATGAACAGAAAAAAAATGCCTGTCGTATTTTTAATATTGCCTTGCTTACTTTACCCATTTAATTTAATGCTCTGAGTTTTTATACCTACTGTCGGGATAATGGTCAAGAAAATATTTACCAATGAAATGACATATTTATTTATGGATTGTATATCAGATGAATATATGACACACTTTATAATAACGTAATAAAAGATAGATTGCAAATACATATTTTGGAATTCGATGCCTGTTATTAACTACTAGATGGTGGCCCGATTCTAACGCTTCGGGTATTCTAGAATATGTATGCGGCCCGACTAATCAGCGAAGCAGTGTTTAAATGGGTTGTGCACTACTTTAAATTAACCCCCCAATGTATCCCCCCGGGACCCCTAATGAATTTTGTAATTACGTCATGTTGTCAATACTGCTTGTGACAACTTCACTGACCACGCACAGCCAGCACGTAATTCCCCCGGCTGCAGCCGGCTCTTCCTTCCGCTTACATCACGACTATTTGCGGCTGCAGCCAGGGGTCTCCTGTTTCGCGTTCCACGGTGAATGAAACGTGACAGAAGTATGTCACACTGTGACTGACAGAAAGTGTTCACTGAACATGACAGAAGTACATCACACATTCTGACTGACCGTGTTTAGTAAACGTGACTCAACTATGTCGCACTGTGACTGACAGAACGTATTCATTAAACGTGACAGAAGTACATCACACACTGTGACTGACAAAACATGTTCAGTACGTCATGGGCAGTTGGTGAGTCACATGACCACATGGGCGGAGTCAGTCCTGCTATCTCCCGACTTGTTCTGAAATCCCGCGTCGCTGATTGGCCGGACAGACAAACGGGATAAGCCGATTATATAGTAGATTAAATAGTGTTTGTGTTTTTTTTTTATTGTAGCACTATATTGATTAGTAATGTAATCATTATTATAATTATTATTATTGCTTTAAGGCCACGTTGACACGTTCAGTATTTTGTCAGTATATTATATCAGTTTTTGTAAGCCAAAACCAGGAGTGGGTGAAAAATGCTAGAGTGGGCACGTGTTTCTATTATACTTTCACTCCTGATTTTTGGTTTAGGATGCTTTCACATTAAGTTTTGTGTCCCCTTGGAGGCATACATCCGAAATCCCTGCAAAACGGGGTCCTGACGTATGCGCCGACAGGGCCATAGGCTGTAATGATGCAGACAGAGCGAACGTGCACTCTGACATGCATCATTTTCAGGATTGTCCGCCTACTGGAGATGTACACCGAGACGCAGTTTGCTACATTTGAGTGCCCGCTTCCAAATTATTTTTAGTTTTTTTACAAACTTTGGATTTTTTTTCACCCCTTAAATAAAAAAGAACCTATACATGTTTGGTATCTGCAAACTAGTTTTTTTCCCGTATTTGGTACATTATATGGTAAAATCAATGGTGTTGTTCAAAAGTACAACTCGTCCCGCACAAAACAAGCCTTCATATGGCTATATTGATGGAAAAATAGAAAGTTTATGGCTCCGGGAAGAAGGGGAGCAAAAAACGAAAACGCAAAAACAGAAAATCCCAAGGTCGTGAAGTGGTTAAGGGTAAGTTTTCAAGATGAGTATTTGGTGCATTTTTGATGTTGCAGATTTTCGGAAGCATTTCAAAGGAGACATAAAGAACAGCTGAATTGCATTTTTATTTTTGTGTTTTTTTTCAGCTGTTCTTTGTGTCTCCTTTGAATAAATCATGTTTCAAATAATGCCGCTTTGTTTTGTAAGCTTCCGGTTACTTACCTTTGTTAAAACTTTATTGATAATGTCATGTGTGGATTACATGCATTTACTTTGTTTCTGCTGCAGAAATGCACTATAAATGCATATGTGGAATTTACCTGTGGAATTTCCTCCTCTCATTCAAGTCTATGGGGAAAATCCGCAATTAAAACGCATATTTTAGGAAATGACATATTGCGGATTTAAAAAACACAGTTTACACTGCATAAAAAAGCACAGTGGGCATGACCAAGCTTTTGAGACTACTTCGGTCTCTTCATCAGGCATGGTATAGAATGCAAAATGCTTGATGAAAAGACCTACTGTCAGAAGTCCCGAAAGCTTGCTTCCTCACATCACTTATTTTATTTTTGTTAGCCATTAAAAGTTATCATGACTATAAGATTATTATTTTCTTTCTTACACTGAGAAAAATCTATCTTTTTTCAACTGGCTAGCAAGGTACAATGCAGTGGATTTGCAGTAGATGGAGGCCAAAAGCCCAAAACCGAACATATTACAATATATACCTCTGGGCCACCGGCATGGTGGATTTCTACCAGTTTTTCTAGCACATGCTATGTAGGAGTACTATAAATGACATGGGGTGCTTTGCACTTTGGATCGACTGTCCTCTGTCAGTCTTGTTATACTACCTTTGTCCTTTGTCATTGATTATGTTTAATAAACATTTTGTATTTGAAATCACCATTTACTCTGTTTTCTCCTCTTTTTGTCTATTTGAACTGGTATTTTTGGAGTTGGTGCTTGTTTGGGTGATCCACAACAACTATAAGTTGCGGTGCTTCACCCCACCCCCTCACTTAGCATGCGATTGGCAATCCTATTATGTATACTGTAGGAGATATAGGCACAAAACAATATGAGATTTTCAATGTTCAGAAGCACTAGCGGCAATGGTTGGCACACTAAAGTCTTTAAGTAAAATTCCTACGATGAGTTTTTTTGGTGAGTTTTTGATATTGCATATTTTAGGTAGCATTTCTGCACCCAATAGGTAAATTAGGTTACTTTTTTTCATTGTTTTTATCACGTTTTTCTATATGCATTTTTGTCTCTTTTTGGTGTGTCATATTTTAAATGAATCTGCTTTGTTTTTAATACTTCTTATTTGGCTTTGACACTTAATTGATATAGTCATATGTGGATTCCATATGGTTTTAACATGTTCTCTAGCTACGGATTTTCTCCATCTAATCCAACTCTATGGGGAAAATCTGCACATAAAAATCAGTGTACCCACAAGGGAAATTAAAATATTGTGGATTTCAAAAGCAAACTGAGGGTCAGTTGCGTAGTGTAAATAAAAACACAGTGGGCATGAGATTTCTAGAAATCCCATCTACTTTGCTTGAACTGTAAGATCAAAATCTACATCAAAAACTTACGAAAAGCTCATCATGGGAACTTGATCTTTAAGGTTTGCTAGGATTTGGAGTGCTTTTAGACCTAAAGTCTTTACTGTAAATTTGTTGTATTTCATTGTGGTCCTTGTTTTCACAGTTCTATTATCTTTAATGTTTCATTTGTTAAAAAAACAAACAAACATGTCAACAGTCAAATCAAAAAGTTACATGCTATTTCAGAATGTGTGGTTATGCTTAGATGAGAGGAATAAAGGATTGAGGAGCAATGATGTTAGTCATGTAGTTACTGTTGACAATAAAGTTTAATTCAAGTAGTTGAAGTTTTCGGTGAACAGTTAACATCAATCAGTAGGTTAAATAAGCGTCCAGTAGAATCCTAGCAATTTGTATTCAAGAAATTCTTTCCTGTGGTGCCAAGTTTCTTAAATTTGGCATTTGCTCATCTGATCAGGATATTTTAAGGAGTTTTCCCACGAACAAAGTACATTTCAATCAATAGATCTTGGAATAATAATAATTTCCACAATTGGATGTGGTTAAAGAAAAAAGTGCCCCTGCTGTGTACTGAGTAATGGCTGTGTCTGACAGTACAGGGACATGGTCTGATCATACCACAGCTCCTGGGCAGGGGAGGGGAAAAAAAAAGTATACAGACATTAGAGCACGGAATCGCAAATGATTCTTTCTTTGAGGTAAAGCATTTTTTAAAAACAAGTAGGAAAATGCTTTATCTCACAAAAAGAATCAGCTGTGATCCCATACTGTGCTATCTGTATGATCTCTTTGTCCCCCCCCTTCCCAGGAGCCATGGTATGATCAGACCGTGTCCCTGTACGGTCAGACACAGCCATTACACAGTACACAGCAGGGACACATTTATAAGATTATCTCAGCACAGGAACATTTTTTTTAAACACTCCCAGTTGTGGAAATTATTATTATGCCAATATGTATTGACTAAAATAAACTTTAAAATTAACTTTGTTCATGAGAAAACCCCTATAAGGGTATGAGCACAATGTCTTTTAAATTCAAGCGAACCCACCACATTTTTCAAGTAGAAGACATTTCAGAAAACTCTGGCATTGGCATTATTTTTATTTTGTTTTGTATTTTTTTTCAGTCATATCTAGAGCATTTTCATGTTGTTTTTGTTACCAGCATTTTTGTAGGGTTTTCCCATAGTTTTTGTGACTTTTTTTCTTTGCTTTCTGGACATTTTTTTTTTACAGAGTGGAATTTCCTGCACAGACATCTAAATGACGCTGTGTGCACATATCCTAAAGTAGTTTTTAAGACTAAAGCCCAAAGTGGATTTTTTAATAGAAGTATCAAGTCTACTGTTTAATATCTGCTCTTTACTTTGGCATCAAAAACTGCATGAAGAAACCTAAATACGGGATTGCACTTTTAGGAATTTTAAATACCATTTTATAGCTTATAATAAAATCTGGATGTGTTATATGTGGGTTTTATTCTTTAACTCTGTTCTCTTGCATTGCAAATGTGAAATTCACAATGGATTCCACAAAAAGAATTTGCAATTTGCCTCTTCAAAGAGGACTTGAACTTTAGTGCCACCTATTGGAAGTAGCAATCCTAAAAGCCGATATCGACTCTTTATCGAGTCTTGACTTACGACTTACGACAAAAGCCAAACCAGAATCGCAATTTGCATACACAGAGTTTCTGGGTGTTGCCCCTCATCAGTGCAAAGTATGAGATCTGAGTTCTCTAGGTGAGAGGTTTAAGACTGGGACCTAAAGGTAAGAAGAATTGACATACTCGGATCTGAAAATGATGTTGCTCAAGCCCAAACTAAAAATAAAGGGAAGAGACACCCTGATAAAGATTCAGGGTAAATATAACAAAAAAATCACAGTTGAAGGCTCTGATGTAACCAAATATACTGTAGATCTAATCAAAATAATGAAAATAGTTTTTAATAACTTATTAAATAGATACTAAACTTCATAGGAGCCCAATTCGCACCTCCAGTTTCACAGTAATTTGATTGGCATAGTGACATTGTATAAGGCTCCACTAATACCCAATCCTAAAACACGGCATATAGTCATAAGCATTGATTAGAGAAATAGGTAGTGAGGTATCCTAGATGATAATCAATCATATAGGATGCATCGCCATAGGAACATCATGGAGTATGCATTACCATCTATTTCTTTAGTCACTAGTTATCAATATAGATTGCAATAAGCCCACCACTTGACCATCACATCAGGGTCATGAGTTTGTTTATCCATTTCTGTTCTATTCATGCTTGTTGATATATTGTGGGGATCTCTAATGAATCTGATGAATAGAAGGGTGAAACGTAGTAGAACTCCTATATTGGTATAATGCATGTGATGGAACTATTGTGTATGTTTAACTACAGTTGATATTTCTTAGGGTTCTATGTTGTTTTGTAGTGTTCTAAACAGTATGTACTGTACGATTTGGGATCAAATGGATTGAGCTATTTACAGATGTGGAAAAAATTGTTGGTACCCTTCTGTGAAAGTAATAAAAATCCAAATTGGTCAATGAAATAACTTGAAACTGTAATTTTCAATTTAAATTTACTGGATATCAACAAATGAAAATCAGCATTTAAATTGTGGCTGAACAGATCAATAGACAAATACAAAGATAAAAAAATGACCTGGAAAAAAAAGGTTGGTACCTCTAAAAAAAAATAATAATTATAATTTGACCACAAAAACATGTTAAACTAAGGTGTAACCTGTAATTAGCATCATTGGTGTCTATAGACTTGTAATTAGTCAGTCTGCCTGTTTAAAGGGTGAAAAGTAGTCACTTTGCTGTTTGGTATCATGGTGTGTACAACACTGAACATGGACCAAAGAAAGCTAAGAAGAGAGTTGTCTCAGGAGATTAGAAAGAAAATTATAGACAAGCATGTTAAAAGTAAATGCTATGAAGCCATTTCCAAACAGCTTGATGTTCCTGTTACTACAGTTATACATATTATTTTGAAGTTTAATATCTATGGGACTATAGCCAACCTGTTATGCACTGCTACAAACACTAAGGAAAGATAGGAAAACTGTCCCTACAATAGGACTAAGCTGATTCCCTACGATGCAGCGGGGGACCTGTTCCTTGTGAACAGACCCGCCTAAGTCCTCGGCTAGTCTGAACGCAGACCTATAGATATAAGGGAGGGGTCCCTACAAGAACTAAGGACTGGGATATAGTTGGACACCTCCTAGAAGAAATTGTAGAAGAGCAAAGACAAACAAACAAACAGAAGTACTAGTGGTCAAAAGACCAAGCAAACTACAGAGTTAGGTACAAGGCACCTGGCTAGCTTAAGAGTAAATGTAACACTGAAGTCCAGCAAGGCCAGGAGGGCGGAGCTGGATTAAATAGGCAAAAAGTCATGTGACCAGAAAAATAGAAAAAACTAACAGGAGGGTTCTAACCCTCTTCTATGAGGATCCTCCGGATCCTCCAGGCCCAGGTCTATCGGGAAACCTCCTGTGAAACGCTCCAACAAGTCTAGGAGCAGAGACATCATCCGCCCTTACCCAGGAGTTATCCTCGGGACCGAAACCTTTCCAAGCGACGAGATACTGCAATCTCCCTCTATGCCATCTAGAATTAAAAATGCGAGAAATTTCATATTCACCGTCTTCCTCCACCGGAGGAACAGAGACAGTGGCGTCCCTATCAGAAACATCAGCTTTTTTCAATAAGGAAACATGAAACACCGGATTAATCTTCCAGGAGGTAGGAACCTTCAACCTAACAGCAGATTGGTTAACTACCTGAAGCACCTTAAACGATCCCACAAACTTCGGGCCCAATTTCTTAGAAGGAATCCTCAACCGCAGATTCCTAGAGGACAACCAAACCATGTCACCAACAGTAAACAAAACCTCTTGACATTTCCTGTCAAAGTACCTCTTGGATTTTTTGTTAGCCTCTTGAAGGTTACGACGTACATCAGTCCAAACTCTCTCCAAATCACCGGAAAAATTCTCCTCCTCCGGCACAGCCGATACCAATTTGGAGAATGACCCAAACGACGGATGTCTCCCAGTACAACAATAAAAAGGAGAACACCCAGCAGAAGAGGATGTATGGTTGTTAAGAGCAAATTCAGCCAGTGGCAGAAACTCAGACCACCCCTCTTGATTGTCAGCCACAAAACAACGCAAAAACTGTTCAACATCCTGGTTCTTTCTTTCTGTCTGTCCATTAGACTCAGGATGATAACCAGATGAAAATGACAAATGGACTCCCAACCTGTCACAAAAGGCACGCCAAAAATGAGCCACGAACTGAGGTCCCCTATCGGAAACAATGTCGGTAGGAACGCCATGGAGCCTGACAATTTCTTTAACAAAAGTCTTAGCGAGTGTCTTGGCGCAGGGCAGTTTGATGAAGGGAACCAAGTGACACATCTTGCTAAAATAGTCCACGACCACCCAGATGACAGTGAAACCCTCAGAGGCAGGAAGGTCAGTAATAAAATCCATAGCAAGATGCGTCCAAGGAGCACTAGGAACCTCCAGAGGGCAAAGCAACCCCACAGCAGGAGCATGTGAAGACTTAGATCTAGCACACACTGTACATTGACGCACCCACTTAATGACTTCCTTCTGCCACCCAGGCCACCAAAAACTGCGACCTACATGTCTCTTAGTCTCCGAAATTCCTGGATGACCTGCCAACCGAGACTCATGACACTCCTCAAACAAATCTCTCCTAAAGTTCCTAGGCACAAACAACCTCCCATGGGGAGTGTTAGATGGGGCATCCTCCTGGGCTTTCAGAATCCCATCTTCCAAAACGGAGTCCAATGCTGCTATCACAACACCTTCCTGTAAAATGCTCTCCTCCTCGGTACCAACCATGGGAGAAAAACTGCGAGATAAAGCATCAGCTTTTACATTCTTGGTACCCGGCATGTCAGTAACAGAAAAAGTAAAACCGTGAAAAAAAAAGTGCCCACCTAGCTTGACGGGCATTCAAGCGCTTGGCAGCATCAAGATAGATCAGATTCTTATGATCAGTAAAAACCTGAATGGGAAATTTAGCACCTTCCAAGAGATGACGCCAATGTTCAAATGCGAGTTTAATCGCCAGCAATTCCCGATTACCGACATCGTAATTAAGTTCGGTCTCAGAAAATTTTTTTGAAAAAAAAGCACAGGGATGTACTCCATCCTTGTTTTCCTGAGACAAAACAGCACCGACCCCCACCAAAGAAGCATCAACCTCGACCAAAAAAGGCTTGGTATCATCAGGCTGCATAAGGATAGGGGCAGAACTGAACCTCTCCTTGAGATACACAAAAGCTTCAATGGCCTCAGTAGTCCACTGGACCGTATTCGCACCTTTCCTGGTGAGATCGGTCAGCGGCTTAACAATTATAGAAAAATTCTTAATGAATTTTCTGTAATAATTGGCGAAACCCAAAAATCTCTGTATTGGTCTCAAACCAATAGGCCTAGGCCATTCCTGAACCGCCTGAACCTTCACCGGGTCCATCTCAAAGCCCTCGCTGGAGATAATGTAGCCCAAAAAACTAATTCTCTGCACAGCGAACTCACATTTCTCCAGTTTAGCAAAAAGTGAATTGTCGCTTAACAACTGCAATACCTCACGTACGCTCTGCCAATGAGACTCCAGATCTGGCGAATAAATCAAAATGTCATCCAAATACACCACCACATTCTTACCAATCAAAGGTCTCAGGATGTCATTAATAAGGTTCTGAAAAAACGCTGGTGCATTGGTAAGACGAAAGGGCATAACCAGATTCTCAAAATGACCCAGTGGAGTGTTAAAAGCAGTTTTCCACTCATCATCTTCCTTCATACGTAATAAATTGTATGCCCCCCCGGAGATCAATCTTAGAGAACCACTTGGCCCCCAATAACTGGTTGAACAAGTCAGGAATTAATGGCAGTGGGTAGGAATTGCGTACTGTAATTTTATTAATTTCGCGAAAGTCCAGACATGGACGTAAACCGCCGTCCTTTTTTTTACAAAAAAGAATCCAACAGCCACAGGTGACTTAGAAGGTCTAATGTGACCAGCGGCCAAGCTTGTCTGTATGTATTCCTCCAAGGCCTTTCTCTCAGGGATAGTAAGATTAAATAAGCGACTCTTGGGAAGAGTTGCTCCAGGGACAAACTCAATAGTACAATCATAGTCCCTATGAGGAGGCAAAACTTGCGACTCCTCCTCAGAAAAAACCTTCCAAAAATCCTGAATAGGTACAGGTAATTCCCCTCTTTCCACAGCAGCAATGCGACCATTGCAACATCTATCATAACACTTAGGACTCCAAGACTTAATTTCATTGGTAGACCAGTCCAGTACAGGATTGTGCAATTTTAACCAAGGTAACTCCAAAACCACTGGGAGCAGGCAAATTATTTAATACCGCAAAATCCAAATTCTCTTGGTGGATACCATTAATGGTGAGGGGAAATTCAAAAACCTTGTGAGTAATACCTTTCAAGGTAGAGCCATCAACAGCAACCACAGAAATAGGAGATGACAAAAGTTTGGATTCTAATTTAAATTTTTCCAAAAACCCTCATCAATCACATTGAGTGTAGAACCACAATCCACAAATACCCAAAATTCAATCAACTCCTCCTGGAATGAGGTGCTTCCAGAAAGAAATACTCCTTTTGAGTTTAAACAAGCTATGCGGGCGTAACTGACCTCTTTTTTTTTTTTCTTTGTTCAAACGAAGCACACAGTTGTTAATAAAGTGGTCAGATTTACCGCAATAAAAACACAATCCTTTAGAAAACCTGCGGTCTTTTTCCTGAGAGTGGGGTGACATCGCCCCAATCTCCATCAGTTCTCCACCCTCCGAACAGACCCTCTGAAAACTAGGAGCTGCCATAGCAGTAGATTTCTCTTCATTACTCCTAGCACACAGTCTCCTGTCCACACGTATGGCTAATTGCATTGCCTCCTGCAAGGTTCCAGGTTTTGGGAAGGCTATCAGCCCTTTCACCTAGACCATCAAGAAACAAACATTTTAATGCTGAGTCATTCCATTCCACTTCAGCCGACCATCTTCTGAAGTATGTACAATAATTTTCCACATCACCTGATCCCTGCTTCAAACGTCTTAATTCAGTTTCAGCAGATGAGACTCGATCAGGATCATCATACAACAACCCCATAGCAGAAAAAAAATCTTCCACAGATCTAAAACACGGATCATTAGGTTGTAGAGAAAAGGCCCATCCCTGTGGTTCTTTGCGCAAAAGTGACATTATAAACCCAATGCGCTGTGTTTCATTCCCCGAGGATCTGGGTCTTAAACGAAAATATAATAAACAAGCGTTTTTAAAGGAAAAAAAATCTTGCCGTTTACCATAAAAAAAAATCTGGCAGTCCTAGCTTCGGTTCGACAAAATGCGCTCCAGGACAGCTACTCACGTGTTGCTGGAGCTTGGCCACCTCCAAAGACAGTCCCTGCAGGCGTTGAGCCAACTCCTGAACCGACACCATGCTGAAATCAGGATTTCTTTCCTTAGAGTGTTTTATTTTTGGGCTGGACTTACTGTTATGAACTGCTGCAAACACTAAGGAAAGATAGGAAAACTGTCCCTACAATAGGACTAAGCTGATTCCCTACGATGCAGCGGGGGACCTGTTCCTTGTGAACAGACCTGCCTAAGTCCTCGGCTAGTCTGAACGCAGACCTATAGATATAAGGGAGGGGTCCCTACAAGAACTAAGGACTGGGATATAGTTGGACACCTCCTAGCAGAAATTGTAGCAGAGCAAAGACAAACAAACAAACAAACAGAAGTACTAGTGGTCAAAAGACCAAGCAAACTACAAAGTTAGGTACAAGGCACCTGGCTAGCTTAAGAGTAAATGTAACACTGAAGTCCAGCAAGGCCAGGAGGGCGGAGCTGGATTAAATAGGCAAAAAGTCATGTGACCAACAAAATAGAAAAACTAACAGGAGGGTTCTAACACGACCTCCCTGAACTTCTTGAGTTCTCCCTAACACACAACTTTTTCACGTTCAAGGGGTCCTTCTACCTGCAGCTCCAGGGGACCGCTATGGGGGCTTCTTTTGCCCCCTCATATGCCAACTTAATCCTGGGGCTGTGGGAGAGGGATCTTACCCTGTCAGGTCAGCAGTCGCCAATGGACCGCGTCCCTTTTTGGGCGCAGTACATTGACGACATATTGCTGATCTGGCAGGGGTGTGTGGAGTCATTACATCAGTTCATGGAGCTCTTATATAGCAATGACATGAACATTCGCATCACTTATCAATTTAATGCAAATTAAATAAATTTCCTCAGTGTCACAATAAGGAGAGATGATAACTTCATACAAACTAGTATCTTCAGAAAAAGTACAGCCACTAACACATTGCTGCATGCCTCCTCGTCCCATCCTAAATATATGATCCAATCAGTACCAGTGGGCCAGTTTCTCCATTTGCGGAGAATTTGCTCTGACAATTTTGAGTTCGAAAAACAGACAGAAGATTTGAAGGCATGATTTTATGAAAGGGAGTACAGTAAAAGAGCAGTGAAAAAAAGCCTATAATCGGGCAAAACATTCTATACGTTCTGAACTCCTTTACAAAAAATGGGAAGTAAAAAATAATGATAAATCAGGTTTATTACAGACTTTCATGTCCTGTTTTCCTGCATGAAGGCATCTGGCTGATTCCACAAGTTCCGAATTTATACCTGACGAACCCAGTGTTACAATCAGGAGATCTAAAAACCTGTGTGACAATCTAGTACGCAGTTACTATCAGGGTGAGCAGAGGATGACATTTTTAGACGGGGTTGCTCCTTTGCCTGGGTGCATGCCATGTGGTTGACGTGTGTGCCCTAATGTAGAACGTACCAGGACTTTTTTCAATTCTTCAAGATTTAAGACGTATGAGATCCGTAGACACATCACATGTACATCTAGGTGTGTCATATATTTTGCCACATGTCCATGTGGCTTGATATATGTGGGGTTAACTACCCATCATTTTTAAGTAAGGATTAGAGAGCACCTATTGGGCATTGAGGCTGCCGCCGGCCACTCGGATGTGTCCACACTTGGGACCATACCCCGTCATTTCAAAATATTTCACAATTGTGATAGCTACTAAAGGTGGCAAGATAAGCCAACGTTTGGCTTGGCTGGAGTCCAGCTGGATCTGAACACTGGAGACAGTGCACCCTAAAGGACTAAATGAGAATCTCAGTTTTGTCCCGTTTATTTGATCATCTAGCACAGCCGCATGTTCAATTGTTGTTTCTAGGTGTTTTTTTAAATAATTGTTATTTATTTTTAGATATCTACGCAATCCATTCATACCATCTTATGCATGCTGTGTGATTGTTTTGGTTATTATCCTGTTATCATCGAACATGGACACATTCTTATGGAACTTGTCATCTTGGGTGTTATATATTTCACCCAAGACAAGATTTGGTAGTGATCTTTTGTAATGTATTAAATGATCTACTAGATGTGTTAGGTGATTGAGGTATGGGGTCATCAGCAATTATGATAGTTAATATAAATATCTGTTGATTGGCATTATGTTTCTCTATATGTATGCTCTAGCCTTGTATATACAGGGGTTTATATTTCATGGGGAGTCCGGATTATAATGTTGGAATGCCACTTGTCTGTCTATATTACAATTTGATGTATACTAAGTTGCTGAATCCCTAGTCACCTTATACTGTAATTGTCTATTGCTGACTGTAGGTTCAACAAGGAACTGTTTGGCCCGTAGGAGGGTCCATAGGTAGATGCCTAAAGGATATAATAAGGCTTACTTACCTCTTCGGTCCCACACAACTTTCTCGGGTGGCAACACACATGCGCGTCATGGTCTCTGTGCATTCCCCGGCACTTGGCATCCTTCTGTGAGGACTTGCGTTTGTCACGGTCACGTGAACTGACGTAGGACTCACGTGATGCCGACGCCGCGGAACACCCCACCTACTGTGATGGGGCATGCGTCACTAAGGTCCTCAAGCAGCGTGATTGGTGGACATATATTTAAAAAGATTGCCAGGAAACTATTGCACCCGCCCCCTGACGAAGGTTCGTCGAAACGTGTGTTGGGGCGGACATGCACCCACCCAGCAAGTGGTATTTTTCCATATGCCCTTATTCAAGATATATACTGTACGTAGACCCTACATATTACAGTTATTTCACTTATTGCCTAAGTGTAACATCTTGGATAGCCACAATCATGTAGTGGTTAGGATGATGGAGGTAGTAACAATGTGAGTGATTGACTCTTCTATCTTTTACCTATTATGCCAATGGTTCTGGGTGGTTTGCATGTCCAGTCTATTCTTGCACGTTTTTCCTTGTCATCTGTTTTCAATTGTGATACACCTGTTCTAATGTTTGTATGTGAAATAAAGTTTCTATTTTTATACCATCCAGTTTGAGGACTCTTGTCGCTGTTTTTTCTGTTTAGCTATTGCTTTCAATGAACAATGTCCTCCATTTATTTGTCATAGCACATTCCACTGGGTGATTATTCATCTTTCAACCTTGGGACATGATTATTTTGTCTCTGTGGTATATCATAATTATTAACCTTCCTGGATGTGGCTGCAATTGGGAAATTGATGACAAATTGAAGAGACGGATAATACGAATTGTAACCATAGACTCCAAGACAACTTTCAAAGAGACTAGAGGTAAACTTCAAGGTCAAAGTACATCAGAGTCAGATCGCACCCCCTAAAAAATAAAGTGGAATTGCATTTTTTCACAATTTTAACATACTGGGAATTTTTTTCTATATCCCAGTATATTAAATGTTAAAACAAATGGCGTCATTCAAAACTACAAATTATCAAGCGTAAACCAAGACCTCATAATATGGCCATTTTGATGGAGAAACAAAATTGATTCTTGAAAGAAGGAGAGGAAAAAATGTAAGAGCAAAAAATGAAAATTGGCTGCAGTGAAAGGGGTTAAACAAAAATCTATTCTGTACGTTGCAAAGGTTTAGCGGAAACATGTAATTGTATTTTTCAGCCAGGCAGATTTTTATTAAAAATAAATAAATAAACAATTTAGGAAAACCAATTTACTCACTTTAGTTTGCTGCTTGCAACCGGAGTTGGATTTTCTCAGCTTCTTACTACAAATTATGCCCTTTGGGTGCTGTCAATGGAGTAATAACAAGACTTTGAAGATGTTTAATGACACCTCAACAGCATTCATCTATAACTGCCTGCAAGGAACTGCAAACACATAGAGACTAGCAGAGCCTAGGAGAGAGTATATGCAGATCTCTGAGGCAGCAGATGTAATACCTTTGGCAACAAGAAAAGTAATTAGAAAAAAAGATTATCTATATCACTTGGGTTTAAGTATGTTACTACATCAATTGGCTTTGCTAATTCATAAAGACAAACTAGCTGTCAGACTGAAAATCAAACGATCTCCATTTTTTTTTCAAATTAACAGCGCTGTTGCCAAAATGCATTAAAAGCTTGATGGGAAAATTGTTTGAAGACTCCACATTGAATTTTTGACCTCAGAGTATCTCAATTAGCTAATATTGTCATCTGGGGTTTAGAGAGTGACAAGGATCATAAAAGAAACATGAGGAGTACTATTTATCTTGCTCTCCTTAAAATCATCCTGTGTGCTAAACGTGATATTCCCTTTGGGCAGAATAGGTCAGGCAAAAAGTCAGTAGAGGTCATGTGCAAAGTTTAAAAGTGTGAAGACACAGAGCTTCCTCTTCTACTACCTTAAAATTCAATCATAACTTTAAATGGTTGTGTGAGATTAGAAAAAAGGGTCTGATTTTTTACCATAAGGACTCATTCACACAAACGTATAATTGGTCTGCGTGTTGATCATGTGCGCCATGGACGCAAACAGAGAGGACACTGACCCATTATAGCCAGTGTACCAGTGCACTTGACCAATTTTTAAAACAAAGCGATGGTCTGCATGGAAAAAATGTCAGCATGCACTACTTTGCTTGATTTTACAGACTCGAATAATGTTTGCAGTGTAAAGGCAGCTTTGGCACCCATACACAATGCGGACAAGCTGTCCGCATCCAAATTTTATTCCATCTTGATTAAAGAAAAACAGCATATCGTACTATTGCATATACCATATTTTTCAGACTATAAGACGCACCAGACCATAAAACGCACCTAGGTTTTTGAGGAGGAAAATAGAAAAAAATTTAAGTAAAATATGTGATCATGATGCACTGTTATGGGTGAGGTGGTCTGCTGCTGACACTATTATAGGTTTAATGTCCCCCAATTCTGTACTAATATTCCCCATCCTGGTATATATGGTCCCCCCTTCCTGTTATACATGGCACCCCATCCCCATCCTGGTATGCATGGCACCCCCATCCTGGTATGCATGGCACCCCCATCCTGATATGCATGGCACCCCAATCCTGATAAGCACGGCACCCCCAATCCCCATCCTGGTATGCATGGCACCCCACATTCCTATCCTGGTATGCATGGCACCCCTCATCACCCCTCATCACCATCCTGGTATGCATGGCACCCCAATCCCCATCCTGGTATGCATGGCACCCCAATTCTGATATGCACGGCACCCACAATACCCATCCTGCTATGCATGGCACCCCACATTCCTATCCTGGTATGCATGGCACCCCTCATCAGCATCCTGTTACGCATGGCACCCCAATCCCCATCCTGGTATGCATAGCACCCCTGATCCCCATCCTAGTATGCATGGCAGCCCTGATCCCCATCCTAGTATGCATGACACCCCTCCTCCCCATCCTGGTATGTATGGCACTCCTCATCCCCATCCTTGTATGCATGGCACCCCAATTCCCAACCTGATATGCATGAAACCCCAATCCCCATCCTGGTATGCATGGAATCCCTCATCCCCATCTTGGTATGCATGGGACCCCTATCTCCATCCTGGTATGCATGGCACCCCAATCCCCATCCTGGTATGCATGGAACCCCTCATCCCCATCCTGGTATGCATGACACCCCCAATACCCATCCTGGTATGCATGGCACCCCCATCCTGGTATGGATGGCACCTCCATCTTGGTATGCATGGCATTCCCATCCCCATCACGCTGCACAAAAAAAAAAACTATTCTACTCACCTTCCTTCCCTCTGCTCCAGTGTTGCATCCTGTTCTGCTGCCAGCAGCTGATCTCACCATGTGAGCAGTGCATGACGTCACTGCCATGCGCTCTCACAAGCTGAGATGAGCTTCCAGAATAGTCACTGCTCTCCATGTCGGGACTATGGGCATGGGGAGTAGTGTACATTTATTCTCCTTAATAGCGTGCACACTGTAGCCACAGCCGCTGGCTCCTGCAGTGGCTAGGCAATCGCGCGTGCCCGCTATTAAAGAGAGTGAATATTCACTACTCCCCACGTCCATGGGAGTGGGGGGTAATGAATATTGTAGAAAAGGAGAAGTTCCAGCTCAGTTCCAGCTTTTTTGCAGTAATGAATATTCATGCTCTTTCATAGCGGGCACACATGATCGCCAAGCAGCAGCAGCCGGTGGCTGCTGCTGACACTGTGTGTGGGGTGAGAATGAATATTCAGTGCTTCTTAAGCCCTTGGGCGTGGGGAGCAGTGAATATTCATTTTCTTTAGCAGCGGGCACAGCCCTCCCATATCCTGAGACTAGTTTCCATCAGCAGGCAAAAGGATGTTATTGCACTATATATTATAAGCAATTAGATTGATCACAGGTACAAGTTCCCTGAGGGTACTATAAAATAAAGTAAAAAATAAAAAATATAGATAAAAAACTATAAAAACTCAAATAACCCTTTTATGGAATCGCCAATCTATCAAAATATAAAATTGATTAACCCTATCAGTAATCATTGTAACAAGATCACCACACCTCCCTAACAAAATACAGTAAAAAGTGATAACAATGTCATTTGTACCCCAATATGGCATCAGTAAGAGCATCAGTTTGCCTGACAAAAAACAGGCCCTTCCACAGCTTCATTGATAGAAAGGTAAAAAAGTTTCTGGTCTTAGAAAATAGTGAGCGAGTACAGTTAATTTTTTTTACAAGCTTCTCAATTTTTTTCACCAGTTAAATGAAAAAAATGGAAATTTGGTATCACTGTAATTATACTGACGTGGAGAATCAGTTTTACAGAAGAAGAAGAAAAAAAAAACAAAAGCTCAAAACCTAAAAATGTCCAGGTCCTGAAGGTGTTGTTTAAGAATGTGAATATACATTCCTTAACATTGAATTTGAAAGAATTATTAAAATCACAGGATTGATAGATCTGTTAGTAATATGCAGTGCTGAGGGACTGTAGGGGCATCATACTGTGAAGGGGGGTCATACTGTGTGTGGGGCCGAGGAGACATACTGTGTGAGCAGTTGTAGAGCTATCATACTGTGTAGACAGTTGTAGAGTAAACATGTGGTGTCGGTTGGGGGTACTCATACTGTATGAGTGGTGTGGACTGCTGTTGGGGCATTATACTGTGTGGTGGGGCTGTGAGGACATACTGTGTGGGGACCATAATAGTGCGTGGAAATCATTCTGTGCGGAGGCCATCATATTGTGGCGGTGATTTTGGCGGCATCATACTGGGTAGAAGGACTGTGAGGCCACTATACTCTGTTGGTTGCCATTAGTTATAATAATAATAATCTTTATTTTATATAGCGACAACATATTCTGCAGCGCTTTACATACATTATCATCGCTGTCCCCATTGGGGCTCACAATCTAGATTCCCTATCAGCATGTCTTTGGAGTGTGGGAGGAAATCAGAGAGCCCGGAGGAAACCCACACAAACACGGGGAGAACATACAAACTCCTTACAGATGTTGTCCTTGGTGGGATTTGAACCCAGGACCCCAGCACTGCAAGTCTGCAGTGCTAACCACAGAACCACCGTGCTGCCCATATGGTTGCATCATAATGTTTATGGGGGCACTATTGGGGCATCATACTGTGTAGGGAGCAGTGTTGGGGGTGCTGTAACAACATCATTTTGTTTTGGGTGCACTGTGGAGGCATCATACTATGCATGTCGAGGATATTTTTGGGGAATTCACTGATCAATATCATGCAGTGTGTGTTACATGCCTTTTGGGTTGCATCATACTCTATTAGTGCCATGATAGGGGTATTGTAGTGGGTGAAAACACTTAGGGGCTTCAATAGGATCAAAATTACTATGTAATACTGCAATACATGTTCTTCTCCTTGTCTTTAAAAGTTGGGAAGTATGTAATTCTGTTACTGTGCCTGTTTGCCGTGATTCTGCCTATTCTGATAAATATTTATTTATAGATTTTAAGGGGGACCATTTAGGACTTTGGCAATGTGGCCCCATGATTTCTATGTACACCCCTCATATTGCAATATAGCAAAACCTTATTGTGGTTGCCTACACATTTTTCTTTTTTGCAATATGTAGATAGTTTTATATTGAGAAATGTGGCTGTGACGCTGAGTCACGTCTCAAGGACAAGCCAAGAGTTGGGATAATCGAGGAGTCCGAGGTCAATAGCAAGGAGGGTACGCCATAAACAGAGAGAAGAGACAAAGTTGTAGTCAGGTAATGGTCTGTGGTCAAAATACCAGAAGGATAGCGGATCAGAGGAAAGGAATTAAACAAACGGATGGTCAGAATGAGGTCCAAGATCAGGCAGTGATACATCAACAAGCAGAATACAAGGCACAGAGTAAACCAACCACACTTAGCTGAAGCAACGGCTGACAGCTATCTGGGACTGCCTGCTCAGTTAACTGTCTGAATAATCAAGGGAACTGGAGCACCTGACGAGAGCTCAGCTCCTCTCAGTCTCAGATTGGAAGGCCGAGCTGTCAATAAAAACACAGGCAGCTCAGCACACCCTTGCATCAGACTGGGCAACTGAGCTGTCAATCACTGCACAGACAGCTCAGCATGCCCCTGCACCAGACTGGACAACTATGCTGTCAATCACTTCACATACAGCTCAGCCCGCCCCTGCACTAGGATACACAACTGAGCTGTCAATCACCTCACAGACAGCTCAGCACACCCCTGTGACGCGCCCCCTGGGCCGTGTGGTACTCGGTGCCGGGCCAGTCGTTGCTAGGGGAGAAGACACAGTGGCGGTGACCCTATCCGTGACCCAGGGCGGTCAATCAAAAGGGGTTATTTACAGGGGATTTATAGTTTTTATATACAGTTCGTGACGCCACCTGTGGTATGCGGCCAAAGGGAGCCGCCGCTGCGGAGCAGGTCCTCTGGAGCTGGTGTGAATGCAGCAGAGTTGGTTTAGCTCTCCACAGGTAGAGCTTAGCTCCAGGGCAGTGTAGATGTTGCTGTTATGAAGTAGCACTCATGGTGCAGTGTAGTGCAGGGGTTGATGGCGCAGCAGCAATAACTGACAGAGACGGTGGGGTGCAGTCTTCAGGGTTTTACTCACGGTTTTCAGACTCCAAGTTACCAGGGCCAGGGTAATCTCCCACATCATCCTGTGCTTACTCAGGGAGGGGTTCAGCCAACCCTCCGGTACCTCCAGAGTACATAGCGGGACCCCCTTCTATGTGTTCCTTCTGGCCGTCTCCCTGCAACTCATACCTAGTGTCCCAATCCAGTGGCCGCGGGCCTCGTCAGGCGACGTCTTCTCTGTCCCCTGGGTCCTCTATGGCTACCTTCTTGGTGAGACAGATGTGGATTGTGGCTGCAGTACCTGAAATACTGCAGCCTCCGGGTTCCTAGTTGAGACTTGAAGAACTCAGCTAGTTTAGGGACCGGTCCCCTCTGTGCGACCTGACCCCTCCACCTCCTGATAGATTCGGGCGCACGGGTGGCCTCCAGCACTTCCCGTACCCCTGGGGTCCCTTCTACGTTCCTGGAGCCTTTCTCCTGCTCCTCTCCTCCTCAGTCTGTCCTGGGCCTCTCCAGCTAGGCCCTCCTCCTGAGCAGAGCTCCTACAGAGCTCCTGCTCCCTCTACTTTTCCTCTCAGACTGCTCACACTCCCAAGATGGCTTCTCTCTTTATACTACTCCTAACAAGTGCTCCCCTGATTTACTTCCTCCACCCACACCCACTACATACTCGAGCCAGGGACAGGGCTCAGCAGGAAGCGCGACGCATCTTGCCCCTCCAGCTGGTCTGGAGTAGTGTAGTGTTGGATGCAGGTGTTAGGGTCCCGGGCTGTACTCCTTCCTTATCTGAGAGTGAGGCACCACACCTCTGGGTGAGATGCAGTACCTCTGTGGCGACCAAATACTCAGGGGCGCCACACCTGCACCAGGCTAGACAACTGAGCTGTCAATTACTTCACAGACAGCTCAGCACTGAGGGGTGGAATTGTTATAGTGGCTTTACACCTGTTCCAGCACTTCTTTAAGATCAACAGCGTAAAGTTTATAATTTAATTTTGCTAGTACATTATAGTCATTTCTTATGTAACACTGGGATTTAATTTTATTTTTTTGTCGCTAAATATACAGTGGAGATAAAATGTAATGTCACAGTACAAACGTAAATTGTTACTTAGAAAAATTAATTACTGGCTTGTACGACAAGCGAATGTTCAGCACTGCACATGGCCACAAAGGAAATTAAATTTCACCATTACAAAAATGATAAAAATTCTTGTATTTATCTACAGCAATGAATGTGTGTACAGGAAAAGAGATGGCAAAGAAAGATATGACAAACAGTATTACAAGATAATGTACCATCCAAACACTATAAATTTCACGTAAACACATGCCATTGTAATGGAGAAGAGCTTTCTTTCTATTCCATACAGAAAAGCATTCACATATTATTGCATTTTTTCTTATTTTAGAAGAAAATGTTGCAAGAAAGGTACATTGCCTTTGATGATCATCAGAGAACTAATAATGGAATTCTATGGAAAAAGATTGCATCTGCAATGGACAATTCATAACTAAGTTCAGTTTGTCCATTATATTTTTATAGTGATATGGTATGCTGTCATTATGCTGACCCCCAATAAAAAAAGAGCATATTAAAATTCTACAATTAGATTTTTAAAAATATCATTGTACTGCAAGTGTAAATGACGCGCCCTCCCTGAGCAGTGGGGTACTCGGAGCTGGGCCTCGCAGATGTCGCGGGGGATGCAGTCGTGGCCTTGGCCCGGTCCGTGCCCAGGGCTGTCACCTGAAAAAAATGGGCTTCTTTGGGATGAGTGTTTGTTCGACTATGCCACCTGTGGTTTCTGGTGAAGGCCACCAGCGCTGCAACAGTCCTCTGAGGCTGGTGTTCTGGCAGCTTGGTTGGTACTACTCCCCACAGGAGGAGTAGGCCTCAGAGCAGTGTTTGGTGAACTGTATGGAGGTATGGTGGGTGCAGTGTCGTGCAGGAATAAACAAGCGGAGGCGGTGAATGAAGTCATCCGGGTCTTTACTCACTTTAGATGAACTTTCAGCCGCAAAGCTTCTCTCTGCTACACACGGCGTACTGCGGCCACCAGGAAGGGGGTTCAGCAGTTCCCAGGTAGATCAGGAGCACCTGTCGAGACCCCGCTGGTGTGTTCCTCTCCTTAGTAAGTTCTCCCACTGAGTCTTCTCCTGACTGTGTGTGGAATGAACGTGGTGTAAGGCCGGGTTCCACTGGGTAAACGCAGTTTGAGAGATACAGGTGGCGACTCCGCTCCGTGTGTATCCCCCTGGGATCCACTAAGCCTCCGGGCTTTTCTGACTGAGACGTGAAGTGACAAAGTCAGATATCGGGGGCCGGTTACCCCTTTTGCAGCAGGAATCCCTCTGGCTAAGCCAGAGTGAAGAATACTGGTGGAGACTCCGCTCCGTCCGTATCCCCCTGGGATCCTTTTGCCTGTGGAGCCTATCTCCTCTGCTCCCCTCCAAGGCCTTCTTAGAACAGGACCCTGACCGGGCAGAGACACTTGTTAACTCCAACCCGCTCCTCGTCTCAAGGCCAGAGAGCGAGGACCGCGAATCTTCAGCCAGCTACAGACTCTTGCTGGACCCTGACAGAGGACCCACAATCAAAGACCTTGAACTAAAGATGGCCATATATTATATATGATTCTATAAGTGCTTCAGGTAAGTGTTTCTTCCACCCTCACCCACTACTTGGTTCCCCCTATCTTTGGTTCCCCCCATCTCCTCTATCCCGGGCCGGGGCAGCACCCTGGTGCATTTAGGTCCCCTACAGGACAGGAGTGGTGTAGTGTTGAGTGTGAAGTGGGGTCCTGAGTGATGCTCCATCCTTACCTGGAAGAGGAGATACCACACCTCTATCTGAGGTGCAGTACCCCTGTGGCGACTGAACCCTCAGGGGCGCCACATAAACAATATACGGCTCAGGGGTCACATGTGTCCTGCCATGCCTACCTGTGTGGCCCCCATAATCATCTGGTTATAGACATTCTTAAATGTATACAGCAGTTCACATTGTTTGTTCCATGTCACAGAGAGTGATGCATAGGCAGGAGCAGGGGTAATTATGGATTGCGTGACCATCTCTGGGAAACCTTATTTATTGTCAAAGAGGTCGCCAAGCAAACTATTTTCACTGTCATTTATGGGAGTAGTGAAACACTTCACCATTTTAACAACTCACACAAGTTAAAATGGAGAGAACCAGATGTATGCATTGTCAAGGAAACTCCTCTTTAGGGAGAGCTTTGGGGGGAGACTGAAGGAGTTTTTCATATTTTCCAGTTTTGTTTACATTGCTGATAGAGGCGGAGGCTTTTATTACATAAAAGAGAAAGTATGACATCACTACCAAAATAAGATGTGACAGAAGAAAAAGAAATCAATTATTTACACTTACTTAGGAATAATTTCTGCCTTTGTGGCGGCGGTTCTAAGCCTTGAAAAAGGTTAATGTCAGTCAATACAGTTTCTTACTGCTTAGATTTCGCAAACTTGTGAAATCTAACGAAAAGGTTTACAGTATATTCAATGTGACTAAATGAGATCGTGTAATAGTCTTGTCATATCATACTGCTCAAGCAATTTCTCAGAATCAGTAAATCCTATATCTTGTCTTATTGTTAAAGACGCACTCCCTTCAAAGATTTTATCCTCTTAATATATTTCAATCATTATATTATATAGCACTGTGTACTTACAATTGCTCATTTTGCCTTTCTACTCAGATTATTTTATTTTCTCTGCTCTATGTAGAAACAGGAAGTCTCTTTACCCTGCATAAATTATTCCCCTCTTCAACTCCTGACCCAGCTGCTCCCTTCTCCCCCCTGTCGGGGACTTTTGCAGTGACTCATGACTTAAATAGGGAAAAAGAGACTTACGGTTTCTACATGGAGCTTAGAAGGATTCAGCTAGTCAATTTTTAATCACATGATGTTATAGACCTAATGGAAAACAAAAGAATTAACTGGATAGAACGACAAAATGAGGAACTGTAAGTACACAGTGCTATATAATATGATTGCAATATATTAAGAGGATAACAACTTTGATGGGAGTGCTTCTTCAAAATAAGAACTAATTCTGAGCATACAAAAACACATAATCAAAGCAAGGTATAAAATATCAACCATAAATATATATATTTACAGAAAAACATGGTCTGCATAGGTGGGTCCCCTAAACAATGGTAACAGTGAGTTGGTCACTGATGATTAAGAAAAGCCAGAATACCAAATTGGATCATTCTTTAGCTCTGTACATTTCAAGGAACAGATGTAGTCAATCCTAGTGTTGTTAATATGACATCTACTATACTCAGCTGGCTAAAAGAATATATGATCCAAGAAAAGCTAAATAAAATCAGTTTGAACAAGACCCCTGGCCAAGATGTGTTGTATTTAAGATTTCTTAAAGTAAACCACATACACTATCAGGTAGGTGACATTACACTGATTAAAATGATACCTTGGTTGATGAAATCCGTTCTATGGTTCTTGTGTAATCTTTATTTTCAGTTTGGAGATAAAGATATGCTCGTGCTTCGGGGAGGCCTGTGGGGGGCGCTCTATCTGGTGCTCTGCTTACATATTCATCTGTATGCTCTTATGACAAATCACTGATCGTTCACTGACCTGCCTCCTCCCCTTACTACTAGATGCATTATGTAAAATAGGAGGCAGGTCAGTGAAGCTACAGTGAGCTGTCATAAGAGCATACAGATGGATATATAAGCAGAGCACCAGATAGAGCGCCCCCCACACGCCGCACCGGAGCACTAGCATATCATTATCTCCAAACTGATAGTAAAGATTACACAAGAACACAGGACGGATTTCATCAACCAAGGTATCGTTTTAATCAGTTTAATGGCACCCACCTGACAGTGTATGTAGCTTACTGGGCACAATCCTGCTGACAGGTGCGCTTTAAGGAACTCAGCTCAGTTATTGCTGTGTCCAGAAGTATAATTTTTAGAGACTCTCTACACACCGGTACGGTGACAAGCGTCTGGTTCAAAGCTAATGTGGTGCCATTTTCAAAATGGTCTCCAGGTCTTTCCCAGGTAATTATAGACTAGTAAGCTTAACATGCATTATAGGAAAATGATTTGAAGGGCTTTTAAGTAGTGTTGAGCCACCCCCGTAGTGTTCGGGTTCGGTTCGTCGAACACCGGGATGTTCGAGGAACTGTTCGTCGAACTGTTCGTCGAACACCTTAGAACACCGTTAAAACCAATGGCAGGCAAACAAAAACACATAGAAACACATAGAAAACACCTTCAAAGGTGTCCAAAAGCTGACAAACTGCTCAGAAGACGCTTTCTTTAAAAAAGCCGGCCGGCAATTCAGCAGCGGCATACACCGGTACCCGACAATTTAGACAAGAAGGAATAGAGCCTCACACATAGATTAGATAGATAGAAACATGTCAGTCACATATATATGAAGTACTGTGACAGTGTTGCTTACTGTACTTGTCATTTAGTGTAAAGGATTTATTAAAAAATATAATAGTGTTTTCATGCACTGTCTCTTTAAAAAAGCCGGCCGGCAATTCAGCATCTGTACCCGACAATTTATAACAGACAGAATAGAGCTTCACACATAGATTAGATAGATAGAAACATGTCAGTCACATATATATGAAGTACAGTGATAGTGTTGGTTACTGTACTTGTCATTTAGTATTAAAATAAAGGATTTATTATTAAAAAAAATTGGCGTGGGGCTCCCCTTAATTTTAGTCTCTAGCGGAGGTTAAGCAGACAGCTGGGGCAGATGTTTGAAGCCTGGGAAGGGGGTAATACCCACGGAGCTTCCCAGGCTACTAATATGAGCCCCCAGCTGAATACATAGCCTTTACTAACTATTAAAATGGGGGACCCCCCAAAAAAAATGACGTGGGGTCCCCCCTAACTTAATAGCTAGCAAAGGCTAGGCAGACAGCTGGGGGCTGATATTAATAGCCCAGGAAGGGAGCCATGAATATTGGCCCCCTCCCAGGCTAGAAACACCAGCCGTCAGCCGCCCCAGAAATGGCGCATTCATAGGATGCGCCAATTCTGGCACTTAGCCTCGCTCTTCCACGCTGCCCTGTAGCGGTGGCAGGGGGTAATAGGGCTGGGGTTGATGTCAGCTTATAATGCCAGCTGACATCAAGCCCAGGTTAGTAATGGAGAGGCGTCTATAAGACACCCCTATTACTAACCCCATAGTCAAAGTTAAAAGAAAACACAAACACCCAGAATAAAGTCCTTTAATTGAAATAAAGACACAATCCTTTATTGTTCTAAATTAAACCATACTTACCATCACGCCCATTCCAGCTGAAGCCAACGATCTCCTGCAATAAAAGAAAAATAATAAAGCAACATCATCCTTACCTTTCCATGGTTCCCACGACAGCTTCAGCTCTGCTACATCGAGATGACAGGCTGGACCGCAGCAGAACGCTGCCATCCAGCCTGTCATCCCGCAGACACTGAGAAGCGCAGGCATGCTTGCGCTCTGCAGTGTCTGGCTGTGACGGCATAAAGATGAGACGAGTTCATGTCCAATGAACTTGGCGCACCTCATGCACGTCACTTACAGCGTGGGAAAATTCTCACGCTGAAGCGCTGAGTGCAGGAGAATTCTCCCACGCTGTCAGTGACGTGCATAAGGTGAGCTCATGTCCAATGAACTCAGCTCACCTCCTGCACGTCACTGACAGCGTGGGAGAATTCTCCTGCACTCAGCGCTTCAGCGTGAGAATTCTCCCACGCTGAAGCGCTGAGTGCAGGAGAATTTTCCCACGCTGTCAGTGACGTGCATAAGGTGAGCTCATGTCCAATGAACTCAGCTCACCTCCTGCACGTCACTGACAGCGTGGGAGAATTCTCCTGCACTCAGCGCTTCAGTGTGAGAATTCTCCCACGCTGAAGCGCTGAGTGCAGGAGAATTTTCCCACGCTGTCAGTGACGTGCATGAGGTGAGCCGAGTTCATTGGACATTAACTCGGCTCATCTGGATGCCCTCACAGAGAGACACTGTGGAGCGCAAGCAAGCCTGCGCTTCTCAGTGTCTGCGGGATGACAGGCTGGATGGCAGCGTTCTGCTGCGGTCCAGCCTGTCATCTCGATGTAGCAGAGCTGAAGCTGTCATGGGAACCATGGAAAGGTAAGGATGATGTTGCTTTATTATTTTTCTTTTATTTCAGGAGATCGTTGGCTTCAGCTGGAATGGGCGTGACGGTAAGTATGGTTTAATTTAGAACAATAAAGAATTGTGTGTTTATTTCAATTAAAGGACTTTTTTCTGGGTGTTGTGTTTTTTTTAAATACTTTACTAGAAATTCATGGTGGTCATGTCTAATATTGGCGTGACCCCATGAATTTTGGGCTTAGGGCCAGCTGATAATGCCAAGCTGGCCCTAACCCCTTTATTACCCAGTGAGCCACCGCATCAGGGCCCTGGATGAGTTGGGTACAGCGCCAGAAGATGGCGCTTCTATTAACGCGCCATTTTTCGGGGTGGCTGCGGACTGCAATTTGCAGCGGGGGTGGCCCAGAAAGCTTGGGCCTCCCTGCGCTGCGGATTCCAGCCCCCAGCTGCCTAGTTGTACCTGGCTGGACACAAAAACAGGGCGAAGCCCCACGTCAATTTTCTTTAAATTATTTCATGAAATAATTAAGAAAAAAAGGGCTTCCCTATATTGTTGCGTCCGGCCAGGTACAAATAGGCAGCTGGTGGTTGGGGGCAGCCCGTTCCTGCCTGCTGCACCTGACTGGACACAAATATAGTGCGAAGCCCCACGTCAATTTTTTTTTAATTATTTCATGAATTTCCTGAAATAATTTAAAAAAATTGAAGTGGGGCTTCGCACTATATTTGTGTCCAGCCAGGTACAGCAGGCAGGAACGGGCTGCCCCCAACCACCAGCTGCCTATTTGTACCTGGCCGGACACAACAATATAGGGAAGGCCTTTTTTTCTTAATTATTTCATGAATTTCATGAAATAATTAAAAAAAATTGAAGTGGGGCTTCGCACTATATTTGTGTCCAGCCAGGTACAGCAGGCAGGAACGGGCTGCCCCCAACCACCAGCTGACTATTTGTACCTGGCCGGACACAACAATATAGGGAAGGCCTTTTTTTCTTAATTATTTCATGAATTTCATGAAATAATTAAAAAAAAAATACGTGGGGCTTCGCCCTATTTTTGTGTCCAGCCAGGTACAACTAGGCAGCTGGGGGCTGGAATCTGCAGCGCAGGGAGGCCCAAGCTTTCTGGGCCCCCCCCGCTGCAAATTGCAGTCCGCAGCCACCCCGGAAAATGGCGCGTTCATAGAAGCGCCATCTTCTGGCGCTGTACCCAACTCATCCAGGGCCCTGGTGCGGTGGCTCACTGGGTAATAAAGGGATTAGGGCCAGCTTGGTATTATCAGCTGGCCCCAAGCCCAAAATTCATGGGATCACGCCAGTATTAGACATGACCGCCATGAATTTCTACTAAAGTATTTAAAAAAAACACAACACCCAGAAAAAAGTCCTTTAATTGAAATAAACACACAATTCTTTATTCTTCTAAATTAAACTATACTTACCATCACGCCCATTCCAGCTGAAGCCAACGATCTCCTGCAATAAAAGAAAAATAATAAACCAACCTCATCCTTACCTTTCCATGGTTCCCACGACAGCTTCAGCTCTGCTACATCGAGATGACAGGCTGGACCGCAGCAGAATGCTGCCATCCAGCCTGTCATGCCGCAGACACTGAGAAGAGCAGGCATGCTTGCGCTCCTCAGTATCTCGCTGTGACGGCATCCAGATGAGCCGAGGTCATGTCCAATGAACTCGGCTCACCTCATGCACGTCACTGACAGCGTGGGAAAATTCTCACGCTGAAGTGCTGAGTGCAGGAGAATTCTCCCACGCTGTCAGTGACGTGCATGAGGTGAGCTCATGTCCAATGAACTCAGCTCACCTCATGCACCTCACTGACAGCGTGGGAAAATTCTCCTGCACTCAGCGCTTCAGCGTGAGAATTCTCCCACGCTGTAAGTGACGTGCATGAGGTGAGCCGAGTTCATTGGACATGACCTCGGCTCATCTTTATGCCGTCACAGAGAGACAATGTGGAGCGCAAGCAAGCCTGCTCTTCTCAGTGTCTGCGGGATGACAGGCTGGATGGCGGCATTCTGCTGCGGTCCAGCCTGTCATCTCGATGTAGCAGAGCTGAAGCTGTCGTGGGAACCATGGAAAGGTAAGGATGAGGTTGCTTTATTATTTTATTTTTATTACAGGAGATCGTTGGCTTCAGCTGGAATGGGCGTGATGGTAAGTATGGTTTAATTTAGAACAATAAAGAATTGTGTCTTTATTTCAATTAAAGGACTTTATTCTGGGTGTTTGTGTTTTTTTTAACTTTGACTATGGGGTTAGTAATGGGGGTGTCTTATAGACGCCTCTCCATTACTAACCTGGGCTTGATGTCAGCTGGCATTATAAGCTGACATCAACCCCAGCCCTATTACCCCCTGCCACCGCACCAGGGCAGCGTGGAAGAGCGAGGCTAAGTGCCAGAATTGGCGCATCCTATGGATGCGCCATTTCTGGGGCGGCTGACGGCTGGTGTTTCTAGCCTGGGAGGGGGCCAATATTCATGGCTCCCTTCCTGGGCTATTAATATCAGCCCCCAGCTGTCTGCCTAGCCTTTGCTAGCTATTAAATTAGGGGGGACCCCACGTCATTTTTTTGGGGGGGTCCCCCATTTTAATAGCTAGTAAAGGCTATGTATTCAGCTGGGGGCTGATATTAGTAGCCTGGGAAGCTCCGTGGGTATTACCCCCTTCCCAGGCTTCAAACATCTGCCCCAGCTGTCTGCTTAACCTCCGCTAGAGACTAAAATTAAGGGGAACCCCACGCCAATTTTTTTAATAATAAATCCTTTATTTTAATACTAAATGACAAGTACAGTAACCAACACTATCACTGTACTTCATATATATGTGACTGACATGTTTCTATCTATCTAATCTATGTGTGAAGCTCTATTCTGTCTGTTATAAATTGTCGGGTACAGATGCTGAATTGCCGGCCGGCTTTCTTAAAGAGACGGTGCATGAAAACACTATTATTTTTTTTAATAAATCCTTTACACTAAATGACAAGTACAGTAAGCAACACTGTCACTGTACTTCATATATATGTGACTGACATGTTTCTATCTATCTAATCTATGTGTGATTCTGTATTCCTTCTATTCTAAATTGTTGGGTACAGATGCTGAATTGCCGGCCGGCTTTTTTAAAGAGACGGTGCATGAAAACACTATTATTTTTTTTGATAAATCCTTTACACTAAATGACAAGTACAGTAATCAACACTGTCACTGTACTTCATATATATGTGACTGACATGTTTCTATCTATCTAATCTATGTGTGATTCTCTATTCCTTCTATTCTAAATTGTCGGGTACCGCTGCTGAATTGCCGGCCGGCTTTTTTAAAGAGACAGTGCATGAAAACACTATTATTTTTTTTGATAAATCCTTTACGCTAAATGACAAGTACAGTAAGCAGCACTTTCACTGTACTTCGTATATATGTGGCTGACATGTTTATATCTATCTAATCTATGTGTGAAGCTCTATTCTTTCGGTTCTAAATTGTCGGGTACCGCTGCTGAATTGCCGGCTTTTCATGTTTCACTGTTGGCACTGTTCCCATCGATTTGGGCAATCACTGTAATGCCACAACCACCATGGCTGTGGCATTACAGTGAGTGGCAGACAATCCCTGCATGATTGGTGCTCTAAATAGCACCAGACATGCAGGACACGCTTTTGGTGCACGAACAGTTATCGAACATAACCTCGAACAGCCGAATTTTTTGCAAATCGTTCGGGTTCGTCGAACAACTCGAACACCGCCCAAAACAGCTCGAATTTGAGATTGGCGAACAGTTCTAGTCGAACACCGCTCATCTCTACTTTTAAGGGATTATAAGAAAATACTATTATAATTAATAGCCGGTTTTACTAAGAACCGAAGTCAAACTAAACTGCTAAGTTTTTATGAATAGTGAGTAGGAACCTAAAATAGAGGGGTAGTTGTGGATCTAGTGTTTTTAGACTACACAAAGCTCAATAGGTATATTAAGGTCTATATGATTAGAAAGTAAGGTTTGTAAGTGTATTGAAAATTGGCTCAAACAGTGCAAGCAGAGAGTTGTGGTGAATGGCCGCTACTCAGAATGGTCTCCGGTTATAAGTGTACCCTAAGGTTCAACTTATTTATTAATAATATAGATACCAGGATTTAGGAAAGGTTCACAGAAGAGCCACAAAACTGAAAAGAGGCATGGATAATCTTGATTATGAGTAAAGATTAAAACAATTAAATGTATGTAGTGCTGAGAAGAGATAAATATGGGGGGGGACATAATGAAGTTATAAAAGCACAAAAATGGCCCATATAAAATATATAGTCAAAAGCTGTTTCATGTAAAACCCACTCAAAATACAAGAGAACACTTAGTCTGGAGAAAGGAAGGTTCAATCTCCAGTGGAGACAAGCCTCCTTTACCATTTGAAGAATTAATCTGTGGAATAGTTTATATCAAGCGCTGGTTACAGTAGGAATTGTTGATGGTTTAAAAAAAGGCTTAGATGCTTTATTAGAAGAGGAATAGGCCAGGGAAGTAAAACTCTGCAGGAGAAAGCGGGTTAAATTTCTGCAGAGTTTGGCTACGCCTCCCTATAGCCAGAGCTATACTCTCCATCAACAGGGGAATGCAGCAGTGCTGTGAGTGCTGCAAGAGGCTTAACACTGGGAGGAGCAGAGCGGTGAACACAGTGAGTAGAACATGTGAGCTACTGATGTGACACTCCCGTTCACACATTGTATATTGTATATTTTTGGGTGAGTAAAGCATTCTCTACTTTTCTATTTTGCCTGAGATTCTTTTGACTGCTTTTCTTTGACCCATTGTAGTATTGTAGTGTGGTGGTTCTGACCCAGAGTCAGACTACGAGATCACCAGTGGGGCTTAATCAGGGGAGTAAGTTATCTTGGTGTCAAGCTCAGAGAACACAATTGCACACACACAGATACTATGCAAGCTTGTTTCTGTTTATTGAGACAGCAAACAAACCTTTTATTCCATTAACAGATATAGAGACATTTCTTTCCTAGTTTCGAGAAAAATTCTACCAGACTCTTTGGTGTCAGCAGTTTCACAACAGCTTGAATCAGTGTCTGCAGAGTACATTCCTTTCACATAAACATACACTGTGACTTCATAAACATCTGCTCAGATAAGAAATATTAATCCTACTACAGTATATAAATTTCCACCTTTTGTAAATGGTATAACACAAAGAACGAGTATTTAGGGTATACTAATTATATTCCCCAGATCTTATTATTACCTCTTCACTAGAGATGAGCGTTGTTCTACTCGAACTGTTCGCCAATCTCAAATTCGAGCTGTTTTGGGCGGTGTTCGAGCCGTTCGGCGAACACGAACAATTTGAGAAAAATTCGGCTGTTCGAGGTTATGTTCGATAACTGTTCGTGCACCAAAATCATAACTGGATTTTTTCTCAGTAATGATGAAAATTAATGTTAATACGCAGTTTGAGTGTACAGCGGGGTGGGGGGAGGGGCAGGGGATGGATCTCTGCAGGAACAATGAAGATCTCCATTTTTTTTTCTCTTTCCCGCATTTACAGTGGGGAGGTGCAATCTGTCAGCCTATCAGCAGCGCACACACGGAGCGAAGTGCTTTTTTTCACACAAGCAAGGGCATGTGTCATTGGCAGTGTATGTCACATGTCCTTGCCCTATAAGACCAAGCCATTTTCCCCGTCGCCACCATTTTCTCACTGCTGCAGCTACGTGTTAGACGGCACCGCTGTTGCTGTGTGCGCTATACCTTGTTAATTTCAAGCCAATTTTCGCACAAATATACAGATAGCTTGGGAGTAGGGAATAGTTGTGATTGCAGTCCTTTTAAGGACTAGGTTACAGCATTTCCTACGACTTTTATCAGGGAGGTCTGTGCTCTTAAATAGATAGATTGTGGGAGTAAAGACTAATTGTAATTGGAGTCCTTTTCAGGACTAGGTTACATGAGTTCCTATCAGTTTTTGCCAGGCAGGTCTGTGCCAGTGCTGTGCAAGTTTTTTTCACAGCATTTGGCTGAATCTAGCAAAGCTAATCCTTTTTGGCCTATTGCAGAGTGTGTTAGTCAGTGGAGTAGCCTATCTGTGTTGCAAGATATACCACCTGTGTATAGAATACCAATTTTTTTACTGCACCTAGTGAAGTAAAATCTTTTGGGCATAGCATCATTCTATTAGTCCATCTATACTGACCTCCATCAGGTTGCAAACTGAATATAATTTTTTTCTGCATCTAGCTCTGAAAAAATATTTGGGCTTCTAGCAGTGTGTGGGACTTGGTCTATTAGTCCATCTATACTGACCTCCATCAGGTTGCAAATTAAAAATAATTTTTTTCTTCATTTAGCTCTGAAAAAATATTTGGGCTTCTAGCAGTGTGTGGGACTTGTTCTATTAGTCCTTCTATACTGACCTCCAGCAGGTTGCAAATTGAATATAATTTTTTTCTGCATCTAGCTCTGAAAAAATAGTTGGGCTTCTAGCGGTGTGTGGGACTTGGTCTATTAGTCCATCTATACTGACCTCCATCAGGTTGCAAATTAAAAATAATTTTTTTCTGCATCTAGCTCTGAAAAAATATTTGGGCTTCTAGCAGTGTGTGGGACTTGGTCTATTAGTCCATCTATACTGACCTCCATCAGGTTGCAAATTAAAAATAATTTTTTTCTGCATCTAGCTCTGAAAAAATATTTGGGCTTCTAGCAGTGTGTGGGACTTGGTCTATTAGTCCATCTATACTGACCTCCATCAGGTTGCAAATTAAAAATAATTTTTTTCTGCATCTAACTCTGAAAAAATATTTGGGCTTCTAGCAGTGTGTGGGACTTGGTCTATTAGTCCATCTATACTGACCTCCATCAGGTTGCAAATTAAAAATAATTTTTTTCTTCATTTAGCTCTGAAAAAATATTTGGGCTTCTAGCAGTGTGTGGGACTTGTTCTATTAGTCCTTCTATACTGACCTCCAGCAGGTTGCAAATTGAATATAATTTTTTTCTGCATCTAGCTCTGAAAAAATAGTTGGGCTTCTAGCGGTGTGTGGTACTTGGTCTATTAGTCCATCTATACTGACCTCCATCAGGTTGCAAATTAAAAATAATTTTTTTCTGCATCTAGCTCTGAAAAAATATTTGGGCTTCTAGCAGTGTGTGGGACTTGGTCTATTAGTCCATCTATACTGACCTCCATCAGGTTGCAAATTAAAAATAATTTTTTTCTGCATCTAGCTCTGAAAAAATATTTGGGCTTCTAGCGGTGTGTGGGACTTGGTCTATTAGTCCATCTATACTGACCTCCATCAGGTTGCAAATTAAAAATAATTTTTTTCTGCATCTAGCTCTGAAAAAATAGTTGGGCTTCTAGCAGTGTGTGGGACTTGGTCTATTAGTCCATCTATACTGACCTCCATCAGGTTGCAAATTAAAAATAATTTTTTTCTGCATCTAGCTCTGAAAAAATATTTGGGCTTCTAGCGGTGTGTGGGACTTGGTCTATTAGTCCATCTATACTGACCTCCATCAGATTGCAAATTAAAAATAATTTTTTCTGCATCTAGCTCTGAAAAAATATTTGGGCTTCTAGCAGTGTGTGGGACTTGGTCTATTAGTCCATCTATACTGACCTCCATCAGGTTGCAAATTAAAAATAATTTTTTTCTTCATTTAGCTCTGAAAAAATATTTGGGCTTCTAGCAGTGTGTGGGACTTGTTCTATTAGTCCTTCTATACTGACCTCCAGCAGGTTGCAAATTGAATATAATTTTTTTCTGCATCTAGCTCTGAAAAAATAGTTGGGCTTCTAGCGGTGTGTGGGACTTGGTCTATTAGTCCATCTATACTGACCTCCATCAGGTTGCAAATTAAAAATAATTTTTTTCTGCATCTAGCTCTGAAAAAATATTTGGGCTTCTAGCAGTGTGTGGGACTTGGTCTATTAGTCCATCTATACTGACCTCCATCAGGTTGCAAATTAAAAATAATTTTTATCTGCATCTACAGTACCTCTGAAAAAATATTTGGGCTTCTAGCAGTGTGTGGGACTATTTGCATTAGTCCATCTATACTGACCTCCATCAGGTTGCAAATTCAAAATAATTTTTTTCTGCATCTAACCCAGCCAATAGTTTTGGCCTAATACCACAGTTTGGCCACTCAGCTCTGCTCGGTTACCATCCATTGTTTTTTTGTGCAAACAACTCCAGAGTTGTGAATTAGTTAACCACCAAAATGAGTGGAAAAAGGCCTGCTGCTGGTGGAAAGGGGAATAGGCGTGTTGGGAAGGGGAAAAAAGGTTGTGTCCGTGGGGTAGGTGTTAAAGCAACAGTAACATCTGCAGAAGAAAGACCATCTTCCAGCCAAACTAAAATGTCTACTTCTTTTAGCGGACAATGTGATAAGATCCCTTTCTTACGGCCACGCCAATCGCTACAAATTCCAGATGAGGCACAAAAACAGCAGGTGCTTCAACGGATATCAAGTGCTCCTTTAAGTGGGCTCTCCTCCACATCAACTTCAACATCACAAATACTCCAGTCCTCAAAGGTGTCACCCAAATCGCACTTGCTTCCTCACAGCTCCCAAATCTCCAGCTGCCCGTCTGAGTATGAGGTAGAACAGATGGTTGAGTCTGCAGAGCTGTTTACTCATACTATAGCCTGGGAATCAGAGGTCGACTCCAGCGCTTCTGTGAATCCAGACGAGGAAATGATCTGCACTGATGCCCAGAATCTTTATGAGTCGGATCCAGGACCAGACGCAGAAGGTTCTGACCATAATGTAGACCCTCATTCCCAAACTGTAACTCCTGTTGGTGGAGACAATGAGGAAGACGATGATAAGACTCAAATACCTGATTGGAGCGACAACTTTAGTTTTTTGTCAGGGCAGGAACAGGTTGGCTCTGAGGACGACGGGTGTGATAACGCACAGGGTGATGATGATGAGGTCGGAGATCCCACTTACTGTCAACCCACAGTCAGCCAAGAGATGAGGTCAGCAGAGGAGGTGGAGGAAGATGCTAGTGACGACGAGGTCAGGTTGCGCCTTCCTGGACAGAGACGTAGTACTGGAAGCACGTCAACAACTGCATCCTCAAACACAACTCTGCCTCTCACCACAAGTCGTGGTGGCTCTTCAGGTCGCATCGGTGCTAAGCCTTGCATAGCCTGGGCATTTTTTCAGATCGATAAAGATGACCCAACTCGTGTTATCTGTAACATTTGTCAGCAAAAGCTAAGTAGAGGCCAAAAAATACATAGTTTGAGTACTTCATGCATGAACCGGCACATGGACATGAAGCATAAGTTGCAGTGGGAAGCTCAGTGTGCTACAATGCGGCCTAGCCGGCCGGGCCAATCACCGTCTGCCATATCTTGTGCATCCGCGGCCTCTTCATCCTCTGTGACTGGGGGGACAGCAGTCACACCTGTTTTGGGGCGCAGACCTGCCACCTCTTTACCCGCAACAGCCAGCGTGATTGGCAGGTCATCATTTTCTTTGGAGGTGGTAACACCAGCTGGTGTTGAGCGCTGTCCGACATCGATAGCACCACCTTTGGATCAAGGCAACCTAACATGTCCGCCTGCATCTTCCTCACAGACCGGCAGTTTGCCGGGGACACCCTTATCAACCCCGTCTAAGCACAATAGCCAGCCCTCGGTCCCTCAGATGTGGACAAGTAAAAGACCATTTCCTCCTAGCCATGAGAAAGCTAAGAGGTTGAATTTCACCATCTGCAAGCTCTTGGCTACAGAAATGATAGAAATGCTGCCTTTCCGCCTGGTGGACACAGAGGATTTTCGAGACCTTATGTCCGTCGCAGTGCCCCAGTACCAGATGCCCAGTCGGCACTACTTCTCAAAGAAAGGTGTGCCTGCGCTCCACCAGCATGTCGCACACAACATCACCGCTTCTTTGAGAAACTCTGTGTGTGACAGGGTGCATTTCACCACAGACACTTGGACGAGTAGGCATGGACAGGGGCGTTACATGTCGCTGACTGGGCACTGGGTAACTATGGTGACAGCAGGACAAGGGGCTGCTGTCCAAGTCTTGCCGTCCCCACGAGTTGTGCGTCAATCCTCTTTATGTCAAAGTTCCTCCACTGCTTCTGCCTCCTCAACCTCCTCTCGGTCTTCCACCTGCACCCAAAGCCTGTCTGGTCATGCCACAAGCTTTCTAACTGCGCAGAAGGGATCCTGCACACCTCCTTACTATGCTGGCAGTAGGGCTCAACGTCATCAGGCGGTTTTTACATTGAAATGTCTGGGAAATGTGAGTCACACAGCTGAGGAGTTGTGGTCAGCTCTGGAGAACCAATTTCATGAATGGTTGTCTCCACTGGACCTGAAACCAGGGAAGGCCGTGTGCGACAATGCTGCAAACCTGGGTGCGGCCCTTCGCCGGGGCAATGTCACACACGTGCCTTGTATGGCTCACGTGTTGAACCTGGTTGTCCAGCAATTTTTAGCCCACTATCCCAGACTAGATGGCCTTCTGCAGAGGGCACGGTCGCTGTGTGCTCACTTCCGCCGTTCGCATCCCGCAGCTCAGCGACTTACATCTCTACAGAAGTCGTTGGGCCTGCCACTTCACCGGCTAAAATGCGATGTGCCTACCTGGTGGAATTCAACTCTGCACATGTTGCAGCGACTGTGGCAGCACCGACAAGCCCTGGTGCAATACGTTCTGACGTATAGCCTGGGCCAACGAGATTCAGAGGTGGGGCAAATCACGCTGGAGGAGTGGTCTCAGATCAGGGACCTATGCACCCTTCTGCACAGTTTTGAAATGGCGACGAAGATGTTTAGTGCTGACGATGCCATTATCAGCATGACTATTCCGGTGATTTACATGCTGGAGCACATGTTAAACAGAATTCGGAGTCAGGTGGTGGCACAAGAGGAGGTGGAGGAAGTAGAGGAGGAGGAGTTGTATGCAGAAGGGCTAACATCTGCAAGGTCCAGACGGTCGGCAGCACCAAGGCGGCAGGCATGTGAGGGTGGGGGAGATGGTTTTACCAGGGCGCATGGTAGCAGCCAAACTAGTGAGGAAGGTGCAGGAGCCCAGGAAGAAGTGGAGGACGAACTGATGGAAGACTCATCAGATGAGGGAGACCTTGATCACATTTCTGTTGTGCGAGGTTGGGGGGAGAGGACAGAGGAAGGAAGCATGATTGTTACCTCGCCACCAACACAACAGGGACTTGGTGCTCCTGGATGCACAACACACATGAGTGCCTTCTTGCTGCACTACCTGCAACATGACCCTCGAATTGTGAGAATTAGAAATAATCCTGACTACTGGGTTGCCACACTGTTAGATCCCCGGTACAAAAGTAAATTTGCAGAAATTATTCCTGCCATAGAAAGGGATGCACGCATGCAGGAGTATCAGCAGAGACTGTTGCAGAATCTTACATGTGCTTTTCCACAAAATACCAGTGGTGCACGTAGTGAATCTCACAGTTCCAACTTGCCAACCGTGGGACCGTCAAGTGTTCAGCACTCAAACCGTAACAGAACCACAGTATCTGCTGGTAACATCAATTTTGCGGAATCATTTCACCACTTTTTTAGCCCATCCTTTGCAAGGCCACAGGAGACAAGAAGTCTGACACATAGTCAACGCCTAGAGACGATGGTACAGGAGTATCTCCAAGTAAACATTGAAGCCACGACTGTGTCACTGGACCCTTGCTCTTTTTGGGCTTCCAATCTGGATAAATGGCCGGAGCTAGCCACTTACGCCTTGGAGATCTTGTCATGCCCCGCAGCCAGCGTTCTGTCTGAACGTGTGTTCAGCGCTGCTGGTGGTGTGCTGACAGATAAGCGCACGCGGCTCTCCACTGATAATGTAGACAGACTCACGTTCATAAAGATGAACAAATCATGGATCCGAAACGACTTTTCTACCCCTGTGTCATCCTGGGGAGAGTAAAAGCTTGATGATTGTTTAAAATCACCCTACCAACCGTTTTAAGCTTTCAAATTACTAATCATGTTTATCTGTATCTTGACTGGAAAATAATTTGGGCTTTGTAGCAGTGTGCAGCACTGATCCTATTAGGCCATCTATACTAAAGCTTCACCAGATTTAAAATTAAAAATAATTTTTAGCTGCATCTAGCCCGGAAAATAATTTTGGGGCTCCGAGATGCGCAAGGCACATAAGTGCCTTCTTGCTGCACTACCTGCAGCATGACCCTCATATTGTCAGAATTCGAAGTAATCATGACTACTGGGTTGCCACACTCTTAGATCCCCCAAACTTTTCGATCAACCTTTTCATTTTAATAAAGACCAAAAAAATGGTCATTTTTGAAATTATAAGCATTAGCAGGTTGTTAGAAACTGAAGTCAAACAGTTTTCAACTCAAAACTTTATTCTAGGTGATGTTACATTTTCACATAGGACCCCTTGTTCGAAAGGAGCTTCTGAACTCTCTCGTCCATTGAATTTGTCAGGTTTTGGATGGTTTCTGCTTCAATTGTTTTGCATGAGGACAGAATACCCTCCCAGAGCTGTTGCTTAGATGTGAACTGCCTCCCGCCATCATAGACACTCCTTTTAATGATGCTCCAAAGGTTCTGAATGGGGTAGAGGTCAGGGGAGCATGGGGGTCACACCATAAGTTTGTCCCCTTTTATGCCCATATCAGCCAGAGATGCAGATGTTTTATGTGCAGCATGAGATGGTGCATTATCATGCAGAAAAATGATCTTGCTGTGAAATACACGGTTCTTCTTCTTGAACCATGGCAGGAAGTGCTGTTTGAGAAAATCCACATACATTATGGAGTTCATCTTTAGCGCCTTCAGGGATCCTAAAGGGGCCGACAATCTCTCTCCCCATGATTCCAGCCCAAAACATTACTCCACCTCCTCCTTGTAGGCGCTGTAGCCGTGTTTGCGTGGGGTGTCCATCAACCAGCCATCCTCCACTCCATCCATCTGGACCATCGAGCGCTGCACGGCACTCATCCGTGAACAAAACAGTTTTGAAATCAGTCTTCATGTAATGTTTGGCCCACTGGAGCCGTTTCTGCTTGTGTGAAGTGGATAGAGGAGGTCGACAGGATGGCGCATGCACAGCTGCAAACCTCTGAAGGACCCTGCATCTTGTTGTTCGGGGGACGTTGGAGGCACAAGCAGCTTCAAAAACTTGTCTGCTGCTATGACAAGGCTTTTTTGCCGCTGCTCTTTCAACCTGACGTAATTGCCTGTAGGAAAGAGTCCTCAATTTCCCCTTATCAGCACGCACACGTGTGTACTGTGAATCAGCTACATACTTCTTGATTGCCAAGACACTTCATCCTGATCATCGCACAATGTTGATTGTAGTCATGCCTTGACCTAAACACTCCACAATTTGTTGCTTCTCAGCAGCCGACACATCCTTTTTCTTTCCCATTTTGGCAGAAAATGTAGGCTGCTTAATAATGTGAGAGAGCCTTCTTAAGTAGTCTTGCCTTTCATTGGACACACCTGCCAAACTAATTAGCACAGGTGTCTGCAATTGCTTACAGTGATATAAAGAGCCCTGACACACATCACCATCAATGAGTTTAACTGACAAACAAACAAATTCTTCCCTTATCACTCCTAAACACTTTTTGCATAATAATTTGGAACGCAGTGTACATGTGCTTTTCCACAAAACACCAGTGGTTCACGTAGTGAATCTTACAGTTCTAACTTGCCAACCGTGGTCTGTATGGAGTTGTTCAATAAAGGGCCCAAAATTAAGATAACATAGATGGGAGAGGTCTCTATGAATAGGAATTCCTAAGTATTTGATACCCTGTGAGGGCCAGGCAAAGAGAAAGTTGGACTGGATGGAATCCTATATGGATTTGGGGAGGGAGACATCGAGGGCCTCAGACTTCGCTGCATTGATTTTAAAATTTTACCATGTAACAAAGTGATCTATTTCAGCCATAACAACATGGATGGATATATGTGATTGAGTGATATATACTAGGACATCATCAGCAAATAGAGAGCACTTGTACTCGGTGCCTCCCACCTCAATCCACCTAATATTGGGGTTATGGCGAATTGATGAGAGCAGGTGCTCCGTCACTAGGATGTATAAGAGAGGGGACAGAGGACATCACTGCCTTGTCCCATTGGTGATTGTGAAAGGTGATGAAAATGTTCTGACGCACCCCCTGGGCCTTGGGACACCCGGAGCCGGACCCTTTTTGGTGGATGCTGGTGGTTGTAGTCTTCGTGGCGGCGACCCGGTTCCGTGGCTCAGGGCTGTCAAACCAGTGGCGGAACTATTTATGTGGTTTTGATGTTTAAATGTCCGACTACGCCACCCGTGGATTGCGGTCAGAGTGAACCGCCGCTACAGGGCAGACCGCTGAGGCTGGTGTTGTGGGTGCAGCAGAGCGTAGCATAACTCCCCACGGGAGGAGTATAGCCTCAGGGCAGTGTATGCGGAGGATGGGGGTGATGGTGCAGGGCAGCAGCAGTAACGACACGGAGTCAGTGATGCAGTTCAGGGCCTTTACTCACAGTTCTTATTATCCAGACCACGTCTGCAGGTAACGGCTGCCCACATCGTACTGTGCTCACCAGGTGAGGGGCTCAGACAACTCCCAGATAACTTTGGAGCACTTCACAGGACCCCCTTTGTGTGTCCTTTGTCTGGCCTTTCTTACCAACACTTCTGTCCGGCTGCCTCGGGCCTCCTCTTGGTAAACTTGGCGCCAGTTTCCCTGACCCTATGTGGTGCCTTCCTAGCGGGTGTAGCGAGGGGCTGCGCCACATAAAATGTCAGAGCCTCCAGTTTCTAGCTGAGGGTCGTTTCCTGCCTCCACTAGTTCGGGGACCGGTCTCCCCCTTTGGCCTGACCCCTCCACGCAGGTGGATTCGGGCGTGCGGTGGCGACTCGCCCGTCCGCACCCCTGGGATCCTTTCATTCCTCGTTCCTGGAGCCTTCTCCGCTCCTCTTCCTTCCTTCTCCCTCTTCCAGGCCTGGGCCTCTGTTACTAGGCCCGCCTCCGGAGCAGAGCTCATGCAGAGCCCCTGCTCCCTGCCACTTCTGCTCAGACTTCTCTGCACTGAACTAAGATGGTGCCCACCTTTTATACTCCCTTCTCAATGCACCCAGGAACTGCTTCCTCCCTGCTCCTGCACTACAGGGTTCCCCTTCCTCAGTGTTCCCTCCCCCCACTCCAGCCAGGGACAGGGACTGTCGTGCCCATCTCAGGGGCATATTGGTCGCCCTGCCCCACGGCAATGTGGTGTAATGCATGCAGGTGTCGGGTCCTGATCCACACTCCATCCTTACCTGAGAGTGAGATATCACACCTCTGGGTGAGGAGCAATACGTCTGTAGCAACCGAGCCCTCAGGGTGCTACAGTTCCATTTATCTTCAGCCTAGGTGACGTATTGCGATACAGGGCCGTGATTTTGGCTATAAAAGGGTCCCCTAGACCCCTACCCCAAGCTTTTTAAGAGAATCATATATGGCGTGCCAGGAGACTCTATGGAATGCTTTCTCAGCATCCAACGAGAGTATCTAATTACAAATTTTTAACTGCATCTAGCCCAGGAAATACTTTGTGCCTAGTAGCAGTGTCTGCTAGTCAGTGGATTATCCCGGCTGTTAAGCAAGCTGCACCACCTGTAGTTTAGACACTTAATTTTTTCAAAGGAAATGCTTCGGGACCATGGGATACTTAGTGAAGAGCATCAGGAGGCACCCCAAGGCATAGGGGCTGGGACTGGCAGTAGGATGCCTTGCGGTGGACAGCCGAGCTCGATCCTTATAAAAGCTTTTTAACTGCAGCAGCTTTAGTGGACGCTACTGGAGCTGGAATTACCGCGGCTGCTGGCATGAGACTTGCCCTCCAATAGATCCTTGTAAATGGATTTAAAGTGTATTCATTCAAATTAGAGAGACAATTTAAATTAAAAAGCTTAGAGCTGCCTCCACCACAGGGGGGCTCGCTCGACCCACCAGCGGACAGGCACCAGTATTGGGAGAGGGGGGCTGGCCGTCAGGGTTCACCGCGGCTCTGGCACAAACCCGGCGACACGGAGGTGGCACGGGCAGGAGCGGACTGGCCGTGTCGGCTTCTCACTTTTTGGATTTTAGAAGGGCATGACATGCCTATATCTGTGTCTCCCCCTCCTTTTACTCCTCCACCTCTTTTATTTTCGCATGACTATATGTACTTGTCACTTTTCCATGTGTTAGTTATGTCTTCTGAGCAGTTTGTCAGCTTTTGAACACCTTTGAAGGTGTTTTCTATGTGTTTTTGTTTGCCTGCCATTGGTTTTAACGGTGTTCGAAGGTGTTCGACGAACAGTTCGACGAACAGTTCGGCGAACACACGGGTGTTCGACGAACCGAACCGAACTCGAACACTACGGGGGTGGCTCAACACTACTCTTCACCTCTTTCCCCAGTTACCTACTGTATATTATACCCAAATTTGTTATATGGAATGAATAATTGGCCGACCACATGCAATATGTCTGATCTTTCTGTAAAAGTAGATCTTCATGATTTTGAGAACTAATATGACTACTATCACTATTTTCAAAGAGTGTATAAAGAGATTTAAAATCTGAGTTGCAGTGGGTGACCACCTTGTGAAGATGTCATACCAATGGTGAGTAGTAATGTTACTGTAAAAGTCAGAAGGCCGGTAAAACCTAGGATTTACCGGTCAATCTGGACATTTACCGATGCCGTCGGTAAAAGCTCAAAATGAAAAGTAAAATTGGACTTTTACCGGTGAAGTCTTGGTAAATCTTAACATTTCTCAACAGCGTTGGTAAAAGTCAGATGTATTCCATATAAACGAACAATTTTGGACTTTTACCTGGGCGAATTGGTAAATCTTTACATTTACCAGCATGTGTTGGTAAAAGTAACTACCAGCATGTGTTGGTAAAAGTAACTTTGAGTCACAGAATTTTTACTCTTACCAGCAGATGATGGTGGTAAAAGTTAACTAAACGCAATTTCCGACTCTGATGAAGGCCTTAATCGTTAGAAATATTTTTATTCTTCAAAATGCAAATGCAAATGAACAAATACAAATAGGAAAATGCAAATAGAAAACATTTATGTAGGAAAATACTTCTCAAAAATGACAAATTACCGCAAATACAAGAATAACGCAACTTCAAAACTATGTAATTCTGAAAGCAAATAGGAAAATGCAAATAGAAAACATTTATGTAGGAAAATACTTCTCAAAAATGACAAATTACCGCAAATACAAGAATAACGCAACTTCAAAGCTATGTAATTCTGAATTCAAATAGGAAACATTTATGTAGGAAAATACTTCTCAAAAATGTCAAATTAACGCAAATACAAGAATAAAGCAACTTCAAAACTATGTAATTCTGTAATTGTGACTAGGGATAAGCGGATAGATCCGTCCAGACCCGTTATCCGAGCGGATAACGGGCTGTACGGATACGGATAATCACGATATCTGTCGGATATATCCGTGCCTTCCGATAATGCATGTTTCATGCATCATCGGAAGGCATGGATGGTGCGAGTGTGCAGGGCAGACAGGTATAAAGCTAAATTGCTACTTACTGGAGGTTTCCCAGGTCTCGTCGTCCGCGTTCTCCTTCCGGGTCACATGACTGCATACGTCACCACGCAAGTGACGCATGCGTAAGTCATTTGACACAACTCGTGTCACATGACTTATTCACCTGTCACTTTCGTGCTGACGTATGCAGTCATGTGACCCGGAAGAAGGAGGATGATGCCGGCCGACGAGACCTGGGAAGCCTCTGGTAGCCTCCGGTAAGTAGTGATCTTTAAGTGGCGGAGAAGGGGGGTCCGGCCAGAGGGCGGGATGTCCCTAGTGGGCGGGGAGTTCCTACTGCATTTAGGATCTCAGCGGTAGTCCCCACTTAGTAGAAGTCATCTTTTTTTATAATAATCGCAATGATCGACTTAGGGTCCATTTTTGAACGGTCGACGTCTGGAATTCTGATGTTCTGTCCAATGTTAGGTTCAGGTAATTTTTGACTGGAACATTTCAACATTTTCTTGGCCTGTGTTTCAAGTCCTTCTCTTGCAGCTTTTCGAACTCTTCGGACCGCACCAATTCTTCTATTGATTGTATACGAAATCAAAACGTCAGGTTGCTGATCATCATGAAGTTCTCCATCTTTCTTAGAAGGCTTTGACTCGACACTTTTTTCTTTTAGGTCTTCATTATTCTTGGATGGCAAAATTGGTGGAGTTTCATATGCTGTTAAGGTGTGCGGACAGTTGGATAAGTCCAAAGCTTCTCCTTCCGCTGTGAACAGCTGATGACAGTTGGATTCATCCAAAGCTTCTGCTGCTGTCGGTGCTGACGTGTGATGAAAGTTAGATTCATCTGACCCTTCGGCTTCTGTTGGTGATGTCGGATCACTAGGTTCCTCTTGCAAACCAACAAACATTTTTTCAAAATCTTCTTCTGAAGAGAGATTTCTGATCCCATCACTAGGAATTTTGGAGGTAGCTAGACCCATCTGCATTGGTACTCCGAACATAGCTTCATAGGGCGAGCATTTTATTCCCTCATGGTATGCTCTATTTTTCATTGCTTGTACAAAGCGAAGGCCCTCAGACCACTTGGGTGTCTTATTTGTTTCCATCCACGTTGACAACATGTTTTCAATGTCTTGGTTTGCTCTTTCCATGGAGCCTTGGGACTGGCTGTGTCTTGGTTTACCATGCACTATTTTCATATCAGGCCACATCGCGCACAAACTCTGTATGACTTTGTTACAAAATTCCCTTCCATTATCAGAATGCAGAATACACGGGGCACCAAAAGTGGAAAAAATGTCAAGGAGGTGGTACGCAACCTCTTCAGCTCTTTTAGTGCATAAAGCACGTAGAAGAACAAATTTAGTGACGTGGTCTTGATAGACGAATATGAACTTGAAATCATTATCACAATTGGATTGCATGTCAAGGAGATCGACTTGAGCACGAGAATTCATTTCACTGTGTAGGATGGGTTTCACAACAAGGCCTTTTTTGGTAATCTTCTGTTTTTTCTGGCATGGCTGGCAGAGTCGCAGATAAATAACTATTGACTCCGTTGTGACATTTTTGAACTTACGGTTCACCTCCTTTAGGATCCTGGTCCGCCCTCCGTGGCTGGTACTGATGTGCGCATTATGAAAGACACTAAAGAGTTCTGCACACCGAACGTAATGCAACACGTTGTCTTTTTCACACGAGATTGGTGCAATTAACTTTTCATCACTTCCGACGGTCATGATGTCGTACCTCTTCAAACGCCTGTAGTGAATACTCTGTTTAGGTACCGCCACCTTAGCCTCCTTCACTTCTTTCAATATATTCTCGTATTTATCGTCCGTGAGATAAAAATTATTATCTCGCTTTTTCTCCACCACTTCATTCAAGAGCTCCGAAAAACGATCTTTCATTTCCTCACTCATGATCTGACAATCAGCTAGTGCCTGTGCAGCTTTGACAGGCAGTCGGCTATGCAGCTTTGAGCAGTATGTGCAGCTTGCAAAACACTCAGGCAGTCGTCCAGCATGAAGACACATACAGGAAGTATGCCCATTTACCCACACTGCTTGGCAAGAATCCCATGTTCTTTTGTAATAGGGTTACTCAGCATTGTGTGAAAGACTGTACAACAGCACCATCTACTGGTCTAACACTGCCATTGATGAGTTAGTGATTTTCTTCAGGCAGTGATTGGGCAGCAATCTCAGAAGAGAACCCCAGGAAACTAGGACTTGAGGCAGGAGCTATTTTAGGGAGAGTGAGAGGACTGGTGCTGTGCTGACTAGACTGAGCCCAGACAGGGCTGTTGCGCTGTTTCCTTCCAGCCTTTTCTCAGAATGCGCTGTCTTCCGATTCCCCTGATCAGAGACTACGGTGCTCGGGTGGAACAGACCGTTCATGGCACCCAGCAACTCTGGCTCAGAGCTTATCTTCATATCTTCTGGTTCTACCACATTGGCGCGGCAACGGTAAATCGTGTGAGCGGTGTTAGCATCCACCTTGCAAGGGGCCCTTGGAAAGACTTTGGACTCTGCGCTCTACAGGAAGCTAAGTACAGGACAATTTATACACTACTACACCGGCAGCGTGTGTACTTCTTGTAACTTTTTGTGAGAGGGTGCTGCGGAACACTGATACCCTAAGATTCATAGGACGTTCTCTTTTGCATATTTTAGTGTGGGGTTAGTGGTTGTATGTTAGCGGGAAGTGGGCACTTTTTGTATGATCGGAACAATAATCATAGGATAGTCAGGATTGACATCTGTATATATAGAACGTACATATGTTAAGGATAGTCAGGATTGACATCTGTATATATAGAACGTACATACGTTACAGGGTAGCAGATTTTGTTCATTGTTATTACCATATTTTCCCCATTTACTCTTATTACATTTATAAAAACTTTGAACACTGTGTCCTCCATTTCCTCGCTGTATCTGCCTAATCAGACACCTTTCCCACTGTGTCCTCCATTTCCTCGCCGTATCTGCCTAATCAGACACCTTTCCCGCGGTGGCTTACACTTTTTATTACACCCTTCTCAGCTACATTTCCCAAGAAGCCGTGGTAAATGTGCACATTTACCAACTGTGCTTACACCCTTCTCAGCTACATTTTAATGTGCACATTTACCAACTGCGCTTACACCCTTCTCAGCTACATTTACCAAGAAGCTGTGGTAAATGTGCACATTTACCAACTGTGCTTGGTTAAAGTCAGATGTTCCATCTTCACACCTGATATTTCTGACTTTTACCACGCTCAACGGTAAATGTTAACATTTACCAAGACTTCACAGGTAAAAGTCCAATTTTACTTTTCATTCTGAGCTTTTACCGACGGCCTCGGTAAATGTCCAGATCGACCGGTAAATCCTAGGTTTTACCGGCCTTCTGACTTTTACAGTAACAGTAACACTCTTTAAGCTAATCTCTGGCAATAAGTGTCCTTGTGTACATCTCATGTAGTGTAGTATATTGCTTGAATAACGTATCTTCCTCCCAGTCTTTATAATGACAGGGTAATGTCTGGTACAAAGGTATAAACTGACTGTGCCAGTTTGAATGGGTAATGTTAAAGGGGCTGTCCGGTCTTAAGCTACAAATCTGCAGTTACTCTATGTGACTGCAGACTTGTGAATACTCACGTGGCACGCACTGCTTGCTGTGAGAATTCTCCGACAGTCAGTGGACAGTGGGCAGTCATGTGACCGCAAGTATGTGATATGCATATTCCCGATCACACTCCGACTAGATGGGTGTGGCCTCGCTCAATGCAAGTGTATGGAGTGAATAAATAAACAGTCTAGTCGGAATGTGGCTGAGAGTATGCATATTTCATGCTTGCAGTCACATGACTGCCCATTTACCTTGATTATGCCTATTTAGTAAAAATATTGCTTCCATTAATTGCTTACTAAATTCTGCATGTTTAATGGGTCATAGTCATTGGCATGTCATGAGCAATACCAAATGTATAATGTAAATCTGTGAAAATGTTGTCTGTCTTACTTTTTGCCCATCTATACACTATAGTGAGTGCCTTCCGCTCTGCCTCCTGAGCTGACGCACGAGGAGGGAGTGTTTCAGCTTGCATAACCTTGCAAACCTTGCTACTTGCAAAAGGTCTTTTGGTCAATGTTTCTCCATTCAGGACTGGCTGTCTGTACTGCTTTCAGCAAAATCTTATTCATCTCAACTTTCAGAGGCTTCTTGGGACTGTACCCCATATCAGCCCACCTCCATTGAACCACCCAAAGTACTTCTCACCTTTTGGCTGTATTTGAACTTTTGGGGCCAGATTATGCATCCCAGTATGCCACCTGCCTTAGCAGCAGTTAGGCTCTTCAAGTGTGCCCAAGTGAACTTGTATGTCCATTGTATTATCTGCATTTGTCCGTAAAAAGAGTCAAGTTCATTTTCGGGTTGAGGCAACTGTTTTAATATGGTTAGTTGATCAGAGGGACTCCAATGGTAGTAGTCCTGTATATATCTCATTCTATTTACTCTGATTGGTGGTCCTGACGTGGATGCTGGTGTGGCGGCGGTCCCAGGGAGTTCAACACATCCCTCCGTCTCAGGGTCATAGTCAGCTTCCTCCCAAGCCAAAAATGGATGAAAATCAGATCCAGGACACTGATGAAAATTGGTCAGTTAAGTTTTGTGTTATAAATGCTACTGATTTAGAAGGGCTAATAATTCTTATCATTGTAGATGTTTGTGAAAAATCCAGTTCTCCAATTATTCCTTTGTCACTGCATGTGACCATGTCCAGACAGAATTTAGCATGACTAGCTTGTGGTGAGAGGTAACACATGTCATACAAGTATCTCTCCAGTGTGAATTTGGCTGACCACAATGTTTACAAGTCTATTTGTCCAGTCTAGGTTTCTGATTAGTGTTGAGCGAGCACTAAAATGTTCGGGTGCTCGAAGCTCGGGCCGAGCTCGCCGTGATACTCAGGTGCTCGACCCGAACAACCAGCCCAATGTTAGTCTATGGGAGACTCGAGCATTTTTGTGGTTGCACCCCCGGCAGTCTTTTAAAAGCCTAACAAGTGCCCAAAAAGATAGTGACAGTGCTCAAATGACATGGGGACAGCATGGGGATCGCCCCAGGATGCATTTCTGACCCCAGGTCACTGCTGTAAAGAACGTGGTCAGAGGTATTAAGCCACTTTTACGAGCTCACAATAAAACGTTCAAAAACGAAAGTGAAACTTTTTTCCTGTGAAATATGTTAAGGAGCATCCTTTCCAGGGAAAAGACTTGTGTATAAGTTAAAATAAATGACCAAAAACAAAAATACTCCTCCACACCTTCGGCTATGTTCACAAGTAGCATTTTTATGCATTTTTGCACTTTTGTATTGCTTTCAACTATGACAAATGCATTCACCGGGAAATGTCATTTTAACATTTTACAACCTTATCTGGCCATGTGCTGTGTGACACATGCATAAAGTGCTGAAAATACATGGGAACAGCATTGGGAAGACCCCTGGAAGCATCTCTGACTCCCAGGTCACTGTCTAAAAGTGTGCCAATCATAAGTGATCCTTGCCGCATCAGAAGATGCAGACTTGCAACTATCCCCATGCAAGTTCTAGTCCCAGGGCAGTGTTCAATTGTACCTCCCCCATTCCTTGCAATACAAGCGCAAGTATGAAGCCTGCCACCCACCCACACCCAGGCTGCAATACCATACTGCTTGCTTGCTTGAACTTGAAATTGGGCCTTTTAGGCATGTGGAGGCGGAATCTGGCCACCACGTCATGGCTGTGTTGGCGGCCTGGAATCCATACTCAGTCCCCAGCCGCCCGGCGGCTGGGTGTCCATACTCGGTCCCCAGACGCCCCGCGGCCGGGTGTCCACACACGGTCCCCAGCCGCCTGGGGGCAGCCGGGTGTCCATAAACGGTCCCCAGCCGCACCTATTTCTCCTTGGAACATCCCCCCACACACTTTTCTTAGCCGGGCCTGCTTTAGGCAGCATTGGACGAGCCCACCAGAGAACCAGACTCCTCCGGTGGGCCCTGACTTCTCCATCGGTGGAGTTGAGAGTGCCAAGGTGAGGAGCATGATGATGATGACAGAAGTTAGCATCTGCTATGTTTTCTTTTAATGCAAGTGTAAGTGTGCAGCCTGCCACCCACCCACCCCCAGACTGCAATTCCATACTGCTAGCTTGCACTTGAAATGGGGCCTTTTAGTTTGGAGGAGGCCGAAGCTGGCCACTACCTCATGGCTGCTTCGGCAGCAAGGTATCCATACTCAGTCCCCAGCCACCCCTATTTGTCCTGGTGTGCCTTATACATAAGATTAAGCGCGTATACCAAAACATTACCTGTGCCCTCCCCAGTGCATTTAGTGGGAAGGAGAGCCTATTCCGCTTTAGTGTGTGCATGCCAAACCCCTGTTCATGGTACATGCGAAGATGCCTCCCACCTTGCACCTGTCGTTGCAGACTTGCAACTATCCCCATTCAAGTCCTTGTCCCAGGGCAGTGTTCAATTGTACCTCTCCCATTCCTTGCAATGCAAGCGCAAGTATGCAGCCTGCCACCCACCCACCCCCAGGCTGCAATACCATACTGCTTGCTTGCACTTTAAATTGGGCCTTTTAGGCATGTGGAGGCGGAATCTGGCCACCACGCCATGGCTGTGTCGGCGGCCTGGTATCCATACTCAGTCCCCAGCCGCCTGGTGGCCGGGTGTCCCCGCTTGCTCCCCAGCCTCCAGGGGGTGGCCGGGTGTCCATACTCGGTCCCCAGCCACCCCTATTTGTCCCGGTAACCTTTCCCACACTTTTCTTAGCCTGGCCTGCTTTAGGGCAGCATTGGCCGAGCCCACCGGACTATCAGACTCCTCCGGTGAGCCCTGGCTTCTCCATCAGGGGAGTTAAGAGTGCCAAGGTGAGGAGCATGATGAGGATGATAGAAGTTAGCATCTGCTTTGTTTTGTTGAAATGCAAGCGCATGTATGTAGTAGCGGCTAGGCCTGAGGTGGTCAGCGTTTTGGCGCATATCCTACCTCCTCCAGGGATTGATGGATGTTTTCCTGCTACTATCCAAGTTCTATGACTCCCGTTAAAACAAAGCTTCAGGTGATAAATGATGGATGAGGTAGTGGCAAAGGAGAAAGAGCAGTAGGAACAGGGACCATTCACATCAATATCAGGCCAGTCAACCAGATATGTCTTGTAGGATATGTTTCTGTAACAAAAGGAGCGGTTCGGCTACACAGTTATAGGGCATACAGTGAGTGCAATGCCTACCAAAAATTTCGAGGCACTCCAATGCCCCTTGGAAATGACATGGAGGTCAGAGGGCGTTAACTAAACCTTTTTTTCCATTTATAGCAACTGGGTCTCCTGTGCACTGTTGGCCTAAGCAGTGAATGGAAGGCTTTCCAAAAATTATGAGGAACTGCAATGCCCCTTAAGAGAGCCATGTGTGGCACCCCTGGCGTCTGGTCACCACAGTAATAGAGATATTACGTCGGAGAGCAAGTGGGAGGTTTCCTGGTCAGGATCCCTTAAACATGCAACATCCTCCTGCCCCAGTCCTGGGAGGGGAGAATTCTGCCCTTATAAACTGGATCTGGGGCGGGGTTGAGTGAGTCAGAGAACAGAGAACAGTCAGAGTCAGAGTGAGAGCAAGGGAAAGTAACAGCAAGGAGCTAAAGACCAGGGGCTGGAAGCTGAGCAGAGCTCGCCCTGGCAGAAGACAATAGGAACCGGACACAGGAGTCCGAGGCTGTGAGGACTTATATATCCAGCAGCAGAAACCAGCCGGCAGGGGATTTCAGGTCCTCTGGCCATAGAAGCCCGGAGGCTCAGTCACAAGCAAGGGACCAGCACCGCCGTCGTGGAGCGGAGGCTAACAGAAGGCCCCAAGTCACCAGCCATACGGGTGAGCACTACACGGTACACTCAGGGACGTGGGCTACTTCTACCCGCTTACAGCAAGGTAGCCAGGAAGAGTGCAGACAGACGGGGAGGCCTACAACTCCACCTGGCCAGAGGAACTCCTGCTTGCTCACAGACTGACCAGGCCTCTTATGCTAGCCAGTACTCCCGGGTGGGTCTACCTTATAATCATCAGTAAAGACCCTGAACTGCACTGCAAAGACTCTGAGTCGTTCCTGCTGCGCTCGTGCACCATCACCCCCATCATCCACACTCACTGCCCTGAGGCTATACTCCTCCCGTGGGGAGTTATCCCATTCTCTGCTGCGCACACAACGCCAGCCTCAGCGGTCTGCCTCGCAGCGGTGGTACTCCCTGACCGCAATCCACGGGTGGCGCAGTCGGACAATTAACCTTAAAACCTAAGAAAGACTGCCACTGGTTTGACCAGCCTGAGTCACGGGACCGGGTCACCGCCACGGAGACTACAGACCCCAGAGACCCGGCACCGGGTATCCCACACACGTGTACACACGGCCCAGGGGGCGAGTCACATGCAGTACAGCATATTACAAACATAAGTCCCATTATTGGGGAGTGGGTCTCCCATAGTATTTGCTTATGCCTTGCAAGCAAAAGCTGCCAAAAATTAGGACGGAGCAACTTGCAATGCCCCTTACAAGAGACATGCAGTACAGCATATTATAAACATAAGTCCCATTATTGGGGAGTCGGTCTCCCATAGTATTTGCTTATGCCTTGCAAGCAAAAGCTGCCAAAAATTAAGACGGAGCAACTTGCAATGCCCCTTACAAGAGCCATGCAGTACAGCATATTACAAACATAAGTCCCATTATTGGGGAGTGGGTCTCCCATAGTATTTGCTTATGCCTTGCAGGCAAAAGCTGCCAAAAATTAGGACGGAGCAACTTGCAATGCCCCTTACAAGAGCCATGCAGTACAGCATATTACAAACATAAGTCCCATTATTGGGGAGTGGGTCTCCCATAGTATTTGCTTATGCTTTCCAAGCAAAAGCTGCCAAAAATTAGGACGGAGCAACTTGCAATGCCCCTTACAAGAGCCATGCAGTACAGCATATTACAAACATAAGTCCCATTATTGGGGAGTGGGTGTCCCATAGTATTTGCTTATGCCTTGCAATGCAAAAGCTGTCAAAAATTAGGACGGAGCAACTTGCAATGCCCCTTACAAGAGCCATGCAGTACAGCATATTACAAACATAAGTCCCATTATTGGGGAGTGGGTGTCCAATAGTATTTGCTTATGCCTTGCAAGCAAAAGCTGCCAAAAATTAGGACGGAGCAACTTGCAATGCCCCTTACAAGAGCCATGCAGTACAGCATATTACAAACATAAGTCCCATTATTGGGGAGTGGGTCTCCCATAGTATTTGCTTATGCTTTCCAAGCAAAAGCTGCCAAAAATTAGGATGGAGCAACTTGCAATGCCCCTTACAAGAGCCATGCAGTACAGCATATTACAAACATAAGTCCCATTATTGGGGAGTGGGTGTCCCATAGTATTTGCTTATGCCTTGCAAGGAAAAGCTGCCAAAAATAAGGACGGAGGAACTTGCAATGCTGGCACCCTGGTGGTATAGAGGTGGTGGAGGCTGAGGATAAGGAGAAGAAGATAAAACAGCCGAAACGAGGAAGCGTATACCCATGTGTGCGTGTGAAGCGGTGCATGTGAATACACCTCCCGAAATAACAAAGTGGATTTGACTTTATGTTACTCTGCTGTCATTTGGTGGTGATGAGAAGTCGGGCCCAATCCAGCCCTTGTTCATTTTGATAAGGGTCAGCTTGTCAGCATTGTCAGTTGATAGGCGAGTGCGCTTATCAGTTATAATTCCCCCAGCGGCACTAAAAACACACTCCGATAACACGCTAGCGGCAGGGCAGGCCAGGACCTCCAAGGCGTACAGAGCGAGTTCATTCCAAGTGTCCAGCTTGGATACCCAATAATTAAAAGGCACAGAGGAATCACGGAGGACGCTGGTACGGTCGGCAAGGTACTCCCTCACCATCTTTTGAAACTTTCCACTCCTTGTGAGAGTACCCCGCACCTCAGGGCCTGTAAGCTGGGCGGGTGTCAGAAAACTGTCCCAGAACGTTGACAGTGTTCCCCTGCCTCTGCTGGATTGGAGTTGCATCTCTCTCGCCTGTACGCCTTGGTTGGGCAACGAACTGTGACCTGTGCCGCTAGCGTGTTCAGATGGGAATTTTTTTAAGAGTTCTGCAGCAAGGGCCTTCTGGTACTGCCCCATTTTTGAAGACTTCTCCACCTCAGGAATAAGAGAGTGAAAGTTCTCCTTGTAGCGGGGGTCTACAAGTGTCACCAACCAGTAATGACTGTCACCCAACATTTTGACAACGCTAGGGTCACGGTTAAGGCAGCGTAACATAAAGTCAGCCATGCGTGCCAGACTGGTAACGGGCAAGATTTCCGTGTCCTCACCATGATGATGACTGACCATGCTCTCCTCCTCCTCCTCTTCCTCCTCCCCCCTGTCCTCAGGCCACCCACGCTGAACCGACGGTATGACACTTGTACAGGTACTACCGTCTACAACGCATGATAGCAGCTCCTGTTCTTCCTCCTCCTCCTCCTCTCCCTCATTGTCCCCCAATGCACGTTGGGATGAGATGAGGCTGGGCTGTGTGTAATCGCCCGCTACTGCTTCTTGATCCATCTCATCATACTCTGGCTGCAATGCCTCCTCTTTAATTCTCTGCAGAGAGCGTTGCAAAAGACAGACAAGTGGCATGCTGACACTAATGATGGCGTCATCGCCACTCACCATCTTGGTGGCCTCCTCAAAGTTTGTCAGGATGGTACATATGTCAGACATCCAGGTCCACTCCTGAGGTCTTATGTGTGGAGTATGACCTGAATATCGACGGCCTTGTTGCAGCTGGTACTCCACAACTGCTCTCTTCTGCTCACAAATCCTTTGCAACATGTGGAGGGTAGAGTTCCAACGTGTGGGGACATCACACACCAGTCGGTGTGCCGGAAGCTGCAAACGCTGCTGCAACACAGCAAGGGCGGCGGAAGCTGTAGCCGACTTGCGAAAATGAGCTGACAGGCGGCGTACTTTCACGAGCTGATCTGGCAACTCAGGGTACGATTTAAGAAACCACTGAACCACGAGGTTAAGCACATGAGCCAGGCATGGTACGTGTGTGATCTCACCTCGCCTCAGAGCCGCCACCAGGTTACGGCCATTGTCACACACAACCATGCCGGGATGTAGGTTCAGCGGTCTCAGCCACAGATCTGCCTGCTCTTTCACAGCTGTCCACAACTCACAAGCAGTGTGAGGTTTATCACCTAAGGAGGAGGAGGATGCGCAGGAGCTGTACACTGTGGGGGCAACTCTGACTGACATAGGGCCGCAATCCTCGGTGTGGGGAGGATGTGTTCCATCCCAAGGTCCGACTGGGTCCCGGCTTCCACTATGTTTACCCAGTGTGCCGTCAGAGAGATGTACCGTCCCTGGCCACAAGCACTTGTCCACGTGTCCGTTGTCAGGTGGACTCTCCCAGTAACTGCATTGTTGAGGGCACGGCAGATGCTTTGGGACACGTGCTTGTGTAGTGCGGGGATGGCACACCGGGCAAAATAGTGTCGGCTGGGGACCAAGTACCAAGGGACGGCCACCGCCATAAGATTGCGGAAGGATTCCGTTTCCACCTGCCTAAAAGGCAGCATTTCCAACGCAAGCAGTCGTGAAATGTGCGAATTTAGGACTGTGACCTGTAGGGCGTTAGCTGCGAATTTCCGCTTTCATTAAAAGGTCTGGGATATGGACAATTGAACGCTGCGGTGGGACGTGGATGTTGATGCTGGTTCTTGAGAAACTGCCATAACAAGTGAAGACTGAGAGGAGGGGGCATCTTTACATGCAGTATGGACAGGGGATTGCCTTGCACACACAACAGGGGGTTCTATTGCACGCACAACAGTGGAAGAAGCAGTGGTGACACCCGCTGACACTGGTCGTGGACCCTGGGTTTCGCCCCACAAAGTCGGGTGCTTTGCTGCCATGTGCCTGATCATGTGCCTGATCACACTTTCTTAAATAGAGATATTTGCGGCTGAACAGTGAGCGACACACTCAAACTGCTTTTTTTTTTAGATACCAAAGGCCCAAAACTGGATAGTACAGCGATTTGACCCGTGGAACTGCGAAACCAAACTGGGATGTCGGGCCTACACAAGACTATTTTCAATAGATGTATTTTTGTGTCACAACAGTCAGGAGACACTACTGTTTTTCTTTACGGAAAAAACTACCAAAAGCTGAATAATAGAGATTTTTTACCATGGGATGGCAAAACCACCGTTATTGTTTACTGGGGTATACCACACTTTTTTAAATAGAGATATTTGCGGCTGAACAGTGAGCGACACACTCAAACTGCTTTTTTTTAGATAGCAAAGGCCCAAAACTGGATAGTACAGCGATTTGACCCGTGGAACTGCGAAACCACACTGGGATGTCGGGCCTACACAAGACTATTTTCAACAGATATATTTTTGTGTCACAACAGTCAGGAGACACTACTGTTTTTATTTACGGAAAAAACTACCAAAAGCTGAATAATAGAGATTTTTTACCGTGGGATGGCAAAACCACAGTTATTGTTTACTGGGGTATACCACACTTTTTTAAATAGAGATATTTGCGGCTGAACAGTGAGCGACACACTCAAACTGCTTTTTTTTTAGATACCAAAGGCCCAAAACTGGATAGTACAGTGATTTGACCCATGGAACTGCGAAACCACACTGGGATGTCGGGCCTACACAAGACTATTTTCAACAGATATATTTTTGTGTCACAACAGTCAGGAGACACTACTGTTTTTCTTTACGGAAAAAACTACCAAAAGCTGAATAATAGAGATTTTTTACCGTGGGATGGCAAAACCACAGTTATTGTTTACTGGGGTATACCACACTTTTTTAAATAGAGATATTTGCGGCTGAACAGTGAGCGACACACTCAAACTGCATTTTTTTTTAGATACCAAACGCCCAAAACTGGATAGTACAGCGATTTGACCCGTGGAACTGCGAAACCACACTGGGATGTCGGGCCTACACAAGACTATTTTCAACAGATATATTTTTGTGTCACAACAGTCAGGAGACACTACTGTTTTTCTTTACGGAAAAAACTACCAAAAGCTGAATAATAGAGATTTTTTACCGTGGGATGGCAAAACCACAGTTATTGTTTACTGGGGTATACCACACTTTTTTAAATAGAGATATTTGTGGCTGAACAGTGAGCAACATACTCAAACTGCTTTTTTTTTAGATACCAAAGGCCCAAAACTGGATAGTACAGCGATTTGACCCATGGAACTGCGAAACCACACTGGGATGTTGGGCCTACACAAGACTATTTTCAACAGATATATTTTTGTGTCACAACAGTCAGGAGACACTACTGTTTTTCTTTACGGAAAATATACCAAAACCTGAATAATAGAGATTTTTTACCGTGGGATGGCAAAACCACAGTTATTGTTTACTGGGGTATACCAGACTTTTTTAAATATATAGATTTGCGGCTGAACAGTGAGCGACACACTCAAACTGTTTTTTTTTTTAGATACAAATGGCCCAAAATGGATAATACAGAGGTTTGAACCGTGGAAGTGCAAAACAACACTTCTGTTTCTCTAGCCTACACCAGACTATTTTCAGCAGTTATATTTGTGTCTTTTTTGGGGGGGGGGGACACACCAAAAGGTTAATAAGACGGGTATTTGTACAGTGTGAAGGAGGAAAAAAAAAGGAGTATTTAGATGAAAAAAAAAGGGATTTTTCCTGGTGCTAAGTCCAGCAGTTTCAGCAACAGGAACACACAGGACTGTAATGCAGCGTTTGCTGGTATAACCACTGTGTCTCCTATACAGCCTGCCTGCCTGGTATCTGGGATGGATATTAGTCCTGAAAAGGACTGTTTGATTGTTCTGGCAGCCTTTACAGACCCTAGACTAACTATTTCGCAGTTTATATCTCTCCCTAAATCAGCAGCGCTGTCCCTACACTGTCTAATCCGGAGTGACTGTGTCCAAGATGGCAGCGCCCGGTTTTAAATACTCGAGGTGACGCTGTGCGGCCAGCCAATCACTGTAATGCCCACAACCAACACGGCTGCAGCATTACAGTGACTGGCTGGCAATCCCTGCATGTTCATTGGCTCTGTAAAGAGTGCCAAACATGCAGGGCGGAGACCCGAGCTCCCTCCCGAGTAACCCGGAAATGCTCGGTGCTCGCCGAACATCCCGAGTAGCGTGATGCTCGGGCGAGTACCGAGCAGTATCGAGCATGTTCGCTCAACACTATTTCTGATTATTGAGAAGTGGGGCAGCACAGTCACAGTCTTAGGTTTTGGTGCATCAACACACTCTTCATACATCATATGCCCAATTGTAGTTTCTCTACACCCATACCGCTACACTTACTCAGCCTCGCAACAACACTTATTTACTTGCTATTTCTTTCCTTTGTCCTTTATCTAATCCTTGTTCTATTCCCTGAATCTGTGCAATTTTTCCACCCACATCCAAACATGGACATTCCAGCTTATTTGCCCTTTTCAGTATTGGCTCCACATCTTTCACTGCTTCCTTTTCTTCCCTATCCTTTATACTTGTTTAGCTGTTTTGGATCTCGTTTGGGGCTCAGACTCCACACTGAATGTATTACTCATTATCTCAACTTGTTCCTCCAATCCTTCAACAGCCCGAATTCAACAAATGCCCTCCTGATGCTCCTGGGCTTTGTCAACAGCTTGTACAACTATGGAAAGCCAGACTGGGATTTCAAGGTGTAGTGGGAATGTTCACGTAGCTCTCTCACCTAATAAAACCAAGTGTGCAACAGGGTACACCTTATACTGATACTTAACCATCTTGTCCATCAGCCACATGACAAAGAGCAGGTACAAGCAAATAACAATGACCAAATACAATCACTTCCAAGTATTCCATGAGTGGGCATGGAACCTTTCTCATTTTTTTTCAGCTATATCTCCATGTGTTGCGGCCAGGGTAAAACATAATGGCCTTCAGTCTTTTTTTGCAACACCTTCCCTTTACCTAAACATTTGGAAGTGCAGGCAGGGTTGGCACAGACAATACTCCAAAAGACAACTCTTCCTCCCGGCAGTTGTGGCGCAGAGTCTATTTACTAACCTGTAATGTCCTGCAAATTTTTAGAACTATTTTAGAGTTTGATTCAGTGTCTGGGGAGTACATTCCTTTCTCCTTTCCCATAAACATACCCTGTGACTTAACAAACATGCAATAAGAAATGTGAACCCTTCTATATCAGCAGCATCAGTGACACAAAAATAACCTGACCAATTTTCATTAGTGTCCTGGATCTGATTTTCATCCATTTTGGCTTGGGTGCCTGTTTTTACCTTCTGAGTTTCATCCCTTTTCTTGTATGAAAAAAAATGCTTAACTATATGAAATCTATAAGTGTGATTGGACCCATAGACTGCTTTTTGAGTACATATCAGTTAGAGCTATTGCAACCACTCAAACACAATGTCCTCTATGCTAGTAAAGTCCTTTCTTAGCCAAATTGGCTGAAAGACATCAAATAAACAGCCAATTGCCTCTTGGCCAATTAGGTCATTTGTGAATTGGAGGATCTTAAACATACAGATATTTTACCATGGTTTGTCTGATGAAATGGTTGACTGGTTTGGATAACATAAATGTGAGTACTCCAAAGACATTCAGGTATAAATTCCTTGTGATGCGTACCAAGGTGTGAACAATCAGTACTAATTTCAAGGTCCTTAATAAATATAAACTTCACCGTGGCTTCAATCTTATTGTTTTTCCTGATGTTTGATAGCGTTTATTACTTCTCAAGAGAAACATAAGATAGGAAGAAAAACATACCTTACGACCTTAGAAAACTAAGTGAGTGGGCAGCTGAGTACTACTTGAAATCTTTATCTGGTTGCTAAGTAGCATGGTGAGGGTGAATACAGAAGTTAGAAAAATAATAGTACCTTCTACAAGACCAATGAAAAAAAGAGAGCAAACCAAACTGTAGCTAAAAATATGTCAATTGCAATGTTCAGTACAGAGGACATCACACATGATGAAAATAATTATTTGCAATTATTGTCACATGGGGGGAGACTCTGCTTTTTCATCCACACACTGATCTTTTTGTGCACAAATGGTTGGATGCAAAACCAATAGCCTAGGATAAGGTAAATTATTTCTTTTACTTATTTGACTTACTTTTATATAGCGCCATTAATTCCACAGCCCTTTACAGACATGATATAAATTATAAACATTTTATAACTACGGTACTTTATATTGTTACTGCCAATGTCCTAGATGTTTCATTTTTGATCCAGCGTTGTTATCGGCAGCATAAAAAAACTGTCTGTTCATACCCTTAAATAGGAACATTGCCAGTGACGCAACCTAAAGCTAATTTTTTTAATCTTTTGATTGCCCACTATATGGCGACCATCTGCCGCCATTTTGCTGGATCCGTACAGAAGAAAATTACAAAAAAATCTGCATTCAATTGCACTCGAATTTATGTGCAGCTCTCTACAGGTTACATATTCAAGTTATTTATTCTATTAGGTGTTAAGTATGTCAAATTGTAGTATCAAGTAGCAACATCTGTCTGCTTCTAAAGCATTTTTTTAAAACTGAATAACCATAAGTTTGGTAACCTGTCTTGGTAATGAAATCCACCCATTCTATTAATTACCTTGATTGTTCTCCTCTGCAACCACTCCATTTCTGCTATGTCTTTCTTATATACCAGTGCAAAAACCTGTATGCTGTATGCTATATGTGCTCTGACTAGTGTCTTGTATAGAAGCAATATATTTACCTTGGCAACAAATGCCTGGCACAGGTCATTAAAGTTCGGCTTACTGTCCACCAAAATCGTCAATTTTTTTTTCATTGACCGTTTTATACAGTGTCTTACATTTATTACATGATTATAAAATTTGCTACCTCGCCCCAAGTGCATGATCTTATGTTTTTCCACAGTACATTAATTTACCATTTCCCTGCCCAGGTCACTAGCTTCTCCAAAACCCTCTTCTCTATGTTTATTACTTTACAAAGCTTAATATCTTCTGCATATATTGAGATTCTAGGCTATATGTTCCCTACAATGTCATTAATAAACATAGTAAAGAGAAGAGGGCCCAATGCTGACCCCTGCGGTACCCCTATTGTTATCTCTGGCCCATTCAGAGGATGTGCCATTAACAAACACACTCTGCACCATTGTTAACTCATTTACACATATTTTCCCCAAACCAATCTCAATTTACATAACCTTTTATGTGTCACAGCTTTACATTGGTCTTGTCTACAAACTGATCTGCCTGATTTGTCATTAAAAGTATGGGTACAGCATATAACAACCCTTTTTATTTTGCATACTTTGTGAAAGAGACTATGTAACACTTAGTGCTCATTTAGACTTCTGTTTTTTTCACATACAAGAAAAACGGACAGAGTTTCATCAGTGTTTTGATCAGAGTTTCATCCCAGTTTCAGCAAAGTGTCATCAGAGTTTGGTCCAAATATCATCAGTTTTGCCCGATTTTTTCATAGACCCATACACTTGCATTGTCGATTTTGATCCAACATCTGCATATTCAGAGTTTAACTGATTTTTCTTAGCTTTATTGACTTGGTCAACCAGCTTGCACCTGTTCACACTTGTCTTGTTCTTTTTGAAGCTCAGTCTTTTTGATATTGGATCAATATTGGACATGTCTCCAGAATTTTGCGCGGATCACTTGACAAAAAAAACAGATATGTGAACAACCTCATACACTATAATAAGTACGAATTCTACGCCTGATTAACATGGATTGTATTTACATTTGAAAAATAGAACATTGGAATGAGCCTTTACTATTTAAACCCTTCATTATATCATATATATAACAAGGGGTAGTCAAAAGAATATCCTCATTTTGAATACAGTCCTGTATACAGATAAAAATATAATTCCAGATCCAATCCAATGTCAATATTTCCCATCCAGTTCACCACTATTATATTATCTGTCGTTCTCTTTAAACACTGAAAAGCTTTATGTTATTTACTAAAATGCTTCTCTTTTCATCTACAGCTTGATAAAATACATTTACGAAAACATGAATAATGAGATGGTCTAGACGGGAAACCATTCGCTTTTTTGCCTGTGGTGAGTGATTGCATACTGCTATATGTTATAAGGATTGAAGACATATAATCTGATTAAGTGAAAAATCTAAAAGGGAGATCATCCAAGCAAAAAAATGGAAGCCATTACTGCTGTCAGGTAAAATGTTATGTTTTGTATGCAGTGATGTGCAGGATAATTTATATGTAAAAATATAGACGTGAGATGACGTAGATATTAATTTAATCTCAATGTAAATTTAGAAATTGAACTTGGATGAAAAGCATTCCAAGTTTCCACTGCTGTTACATTTTTGCTGCTGGTATTTTGAAGACTTGGCCATAGAGAAAAATTGTACAGCTTACTCTGGATACAGTGCCATTTCTAACAAATAATTGCATTGAGAAATACTACTGTAATTCATTCCCAAGTAAAAGCACTATACAATGCTAAAATACATTTAAAAAGTGCCTAAATAGTAATGCCATAATCTGTCCACATAATTAATACCAAGGCAAATTACATAGATTTATAAAGATTCCAATAATACTTCTATATTCTATTCAAATAATACTAAAATTCTGATCCTGAATAATTCTATTATTTATTGCTTGTATGACTTAATGCAGAACTCAAATGTTATCACCATACAATGTCCAAATAATACTACTATACAACCATTAAAAAGCTCTGACATAGATAAAATACTGCCATCATTATTTGGCAAAAGGTATAATGGTTTTAAAGAAGATCTTTCCCCAGATTTATTCCTGTGGTATTGGACATGCAATGTAATAGGCACTGCAAAGCAGAATAAAACATTTTTGCTTTGTTTTTTAATTTCACCTCTCTGCTGCGGAGATATTATCATTAAAAGTATTTGTTACCTAAATAGTTAAAAAAAAATTCAGTCTAAGTGGGCGTTACCAGAGAGATTTTACTGGGAGCGTCTACTTCTTCCTCATTTTAACCCTAACCAATCATAAGCAGAGAAGAACGCACTAGGGAAATGGGGAAAAAAGAACACACCCCAATAATAGCTTAGAACAGGCTCAGTGTGAGACATGTATTGACAACCAGTCTGCTCATCTCACTGCAGAGTGATTACATGTGCTGATGAATAGCAGACCTGAGTGTGAATAACAGTTTTCAGCTTTGTCCCCCAGCAGTTAGTGTGAGGGGAGGGGAACTACAGCAGAGTTGGCAATGTTAATGTGTATCTGGCCCTTCTGATAAAGCTAACTTGAATTTGAGAGGAGAGCTCTTACAAGTGTTTGTAATGAGACACAATGTCTGCAGTACTGCCCCCCCCCACACACACTGACTGTCAGTGATGAGAGTGGAAATTTGTCAGTCAAAGGGGTTCTCCAATCTAAAATGAAAAGTCTGAGTCAATCTGTGAAGACTTTTGAATCACCCAAGCGCACACACTGTGCGCTGTGAGGATTCCCCCAATTTCTGAGCCGGGAACGGTGGTGATGTATGCGATATGCATACTCCCTTGCAGAAACTGTTTAGTGAGTGTGGCTTCGCTCCATGCAAGTGTATGGAGTGAGTGCATGGCCATCTAATGGCATACATCACCACCGTTCCTTTCTAAGAAACTAAACTGGGGGAATACTCGCAGCGCACAGTGTGTGCGCTGGGGTGGGGGGGATTCAGAAGTCAGTACATATTGACTCAAACTTTACATTTTAGACTGGATAACCCCTTTAACTGACATCATCCACTCTCAGTGATAAAAAAAAAGTGGTGGAAAGAATAATAAAGTTAATCATTAGGGGGAGTACTCATCCCCCCAAGAAGAAGCAAGCTGCGCATCGGGGTCTTTTCATCAGCCAGGTCATATAATGATTTATTATTAATGATTAACTTTATTATTCTTTCCACCATTTTTTTTTCTTATTTTTTGTTTTTTTGATCACTGTTATTGTTCTTTTTACCTTATTTCATGATCCTAGGGAGGTGCTAGCATGTGATTTCCTTGATTGCACTTTATATACATGGCAGCTTATTTGCACACTTGTTTATATGCACTGTGTATAAAGTATATTTTGCACTTGTAATATCTGTGGCCTTGAGAAGGTGCTTGCACTACTTGCACTATCAATTGCACCTTATAATTGTAGCGTGTTTGCACAGTTTACCCATATGCATTTTATGTGATTTTTTTCTTTTTTCTGCACTTGCAGTATTTGTGGCCTGAAGGTGGTGCTTATTCTTTTTGCACCATTAATTTGCATTTTTGTGATTTCATTCATTGCACTTTATATATATATGGTAGTTTATTTGCACACTGGTTCATATGCACTGTGTATAAAGTATATTTTGCACTTGCAATATCTGTAGCCTTGAGAAGGTGCTTGCATTACTTGCACTATCAATTGCACCTTATAATTGTAGCTTGTTTGCACAGTTGCCCATATACATTCTATGTGATATTTTCTGCACTTGCAGTATTTGTGGCCTCACGATGGTGCTTATTCTCTTTGAATTATTAATTTTCATTTTATTTAAGTGGTAGCTGATTTGCACTATAGCTAATGGCACTTTATGTGATTTGATTTTTAAACATCTCCCAATTCTTATATTTGATATATTTAATCAATATAATTATGGTTCAGTGATTTTTAGCACTTGCTCTATATGGTCGATATATCATGTTATATAACTGGCCTGTGTGGGTTTTTTTTCTGTTCTAGCTTCCTTTCCACTTTTTATGTATTTTATGCTGTATTTTAAGTATATGTCAATAAATTCCATGTTTTATTATACTGGCGCTAATCTTCCAAGTCGTTTATAGGTTTACTCAGCTAGTGAGAGTCTTGAAAACATCTGACAAGTGCTCAAGGTGTTCTTCATACGTTCTGGAAAACACGATCACATCGTCTAGGTAAATCAGAACAGTCTCAAAGTTTTTGTGACCTAGACAGTATTCCATTAACCTTTGGAAAGTTCCTGGGGCATTGCACAGCCCAAATGGCATAAAATTTAATTCAAACAGACCCATAGGCATCGTGAAGGCAGTTTTCTCTCAGTCTTCTGGGGCCACAGGTACTTGCCAATACCTACTGGTCAGGTCCAATGTTGAGAAGAATGCAGCAGACTTTAAAGCTGTGAAGGATTCCTCAATACGTGGCATGGGGTAGGCGTCTTTGTGGGTGACACCATTCAGCTTTCTATAGTCCACACAGAAACAGATGTTTCCATCTTTCTTTCTCACAAGGACAAGTGGTGCTGCCCAGGGACTGTGACTGTCACTGATAACATCTGTGCTTTTCATGTCCTGGATTAACTTTTTCACTGGCTGGTACATTGTTGGAGGAATGGACTGGTGTCTTTGCCGAATAGGTGGGTGCAAACCAGTGGGGATGGTGTGCTGGATGACTTCCACTTTCGCAAAGTCCATGGGATTTTTGCTGAATGCTTGATGGTGTTCTGTTACGACCTTTAGACCTCCACTCCTTCATTCATCTGGGGTGTTCTGGTCTCCCACATGGATCTCTTTCCACCATGGGATTTCAGGAGTTTTCACGGGACTAACCTCTGTCCGGCCACTTTCTTGGCAGTCTCTTGACTTAGGATATCCTGGACAGACACTCTTGACAGCTTAGCAACAGCACGGTATTTTCTCAACTTCACTTGTTGATCACTAAGATTCAGCAAACGGATAGGGACTCTTCCGCCGGTTACTGTAGCTAGACTTCAGGCAGTCAGAACGGACACTTCACCATTCAGCGGGATCGGTTCCACCAGGACATCATAGTCTTGACCTCACGGACCTATTCGTGCTTTGCACTAAACCACTGTCTCAGTACCTGCAGGCAAAAAGATAGGACATCTACTCACCACCCGGGCCATACCGATAGTTCCATCAGGACTAGCAAACTTTTGATGTCCATGCAGTGCGCGGATGATCCTCTGGATCACCTCCGTTTCTGTGGGTGGGGCCAGAGTCAATTCATGTTCTAGGGCATCCAGAATCCCTTGCAGGCAGTTTTGCCGAACGTTCATACCCAGGACAACAGGGGGAAATCCATCATCCTGGACTTCAACAACGATGAGGCCTTGTCTTGGAAGCTCCACTTGGCCAATTTTTATTGTGGGTTTCCAATAATCTTGTTGGGGAACAGCTTGTCCATTGCTGGCGATAACATTTATGGTGGCTCCTGGAAGGTGCAGTAACTGGTCAGGTTTCCAGTGGCGTTCATAGTAGGAGGTTTGAATGGTGGTGACTTGTGAGCCAGTGTCGAGCAAAGCTGATATAGGAATTCTGTTGATTTCAATGGTGATTACTGGACACTTGCCAATATATTTAGGGGCCCATTTTGGACAGTCTGGACCTAAGCGTTCTCCTCCCGAGGGTTGGTACCCCCCTGGGGGCATTCCAGTTTAACTGATGGCACTCCCGTTCAATATGGCCACTTCTCCGGCACTTCCTGCAGATAGGCCTCCCTTGCAAGTCAAACTGATCCGTAGGCCATCTGCCTGAGTTGTCATAGCTGCTTTCTCTGGAGTCATAGCGCCCTCTGTCTCTGTGAAACCAGGAGTCTTCAGGTTGCTGATACTGCTGCAGCTTTAAAACTTTTAGCTCCTCACACACAACTGTCCGTCTCTTGGTGAGTTCTACCACTTGTTCACACAGGTCACCTGCAGCTTCATGGGTTTGTACTTGAACACAATTGGTAACAGTTTTTTTGAGGCCAGTTGGTGGCACTATTTCAGGTTTAGGAAAAGCGTTCATTTGATTCTTAGGCTGGTCACATGGGCTACTGCAAGTGGGAGCTTGGCTGGAATCTGCGTCTAGCCCCTGGACTCTAATGGCCATCTCCTTGAAATCTAAAAATGAGCTGTTTGGGTTTTGTAGGGATAGTATTCTCAGTTGAGTTTTGATAAACTCTGTTCTTGCCCCTTCTACAAACTGGTTCCTTAGGGCGATATCTACATTCATCACTTCATGAGGGTCCACCTGACTTAAGGCATGCAGTGCTTCTTGCAAGCTAAGAGCAAAATCTCTGAGTGACTCATCAAGCTGCTGTTTTCTGCCAAAGAATCTCATTTTTAACTCTGGGACAGTTCTGGTATCAAAAGTGGCACTCAGTCTCTGAAATATTTGTTCAACAGTTCTTTTCTCAGTATGGGGCTAGGACATCACCTCCCTTAGAGCTGCTCCACTCAATTGCCCAATTAATAACTCCAGCTTCTGCTCTGTGGACACTGGATAAAGTCTAAACATAGCTTGCATCTTTTCTCTAAAGTCTCTTAGTTCATGGGCATCCCCTTTATAGCTTGGGAGCCACGGTGCTCCAAAATAATAGGGCATAGTTATAGGCATTGTGTGGGCCATGCTGTAAGCTCCACTATTGCTGGACAGGTCACACTCTTTATCCACAGACATTTTGTACAGTCTATTATATTCAGATGCTGGTACAGTTTGCTTATCCTCTTCCAGGGGTGCTGTGCCTTTTACTATGATCTGGTTCTATATTGCTGCAGGAATCACTGTTGCCCCATTGTAATCCTGTGTATGAGGTTGGACTTTCCCTTATTTGGTGTGCTGTGCTGCAATTGGCTGAAGTACGATGAAGAAGGCGGGACTTCACTCTGGTGCTGTGCTTGTTCTCACTGTGGCCATTAGCACATGTACAGTTCATTAACCCCTTTACAACCCAAGGTGGTTTGCACGTTAATGACCAGGCCAATTTTTACAATTCTGACCACTGTCACTTTATGAGGTAATAACTCTGGAACACGTCAACGGATCCCCCTGATTCTGAGACTGTTTTTTTGTGACATATTGTACTTCATGATTGTGGTAAAATTTATTCGATATCACTTGCGTTTATTTGTGAAAAAAAATGGAAATTTGGCAAAAATGTTGAAAATTTTGCAATTTTCAAAATTTTAATTTTTATGCCCTTAAATCAGAGAGATATGTCACACAAAATAGTTAATAAATAACATTTCCCGCATGTATACTTTACATCAGCACAATTTTGGAACAAAATTTTTTTAGTATTGGGGAGCTATAAGGGTTAAAAGTTGACCAGCGATTTCTCATTTTTCCAACAAAATTTACAAACCATTTTTTTAGGGACCACATCATATTTGAAGTCACTTTGAGGGGTCTTTATGACAGAAAATACCCAAAAGTGACACCATTCTAAAAACTTCACCCCTCAAGGTGCTCAAAACCACATTCAAGAACTTTATTAACCCTTCAGGTGCTTCACAGGAATTTTTGGAATGTGGAAGAAAAAAATGAACATTTAACTTTTTTCACAAAAATGTTACTTTAGACCCAATTTTTTTTATTTTCGCAGGGATAACAGGAAAAAATGGACTCCAAAATTTGTTGTGCAATTTCCCCTGGGCACGCAGATACCCCATTTGTGGGGAAAAACCACTGTTTGGGCGCACGGCAGGGCTCGGAAGGGAAGGAGCACCATTTGACTTTTTGAATGTAAAATTTGCTTGAATAATTAGCGGACGACATGTTGCATTTGGGGAGCCCCTGATGTGCCTAAACAGTGGAAACCCCCCCACAAGTGACACCATTTTAGAAATTAGACACCTCAGGGAACTTATCTAGATGTGTGGTGAGCACCTTGAACCCCCAGGTGCTTCACAGAAGTTTATAACATTGAGCCGTAAAAATAAAATTTTCACATTTTTCCCACAAAAATGTTTTTCAGCCCCCACTTTTGCATTTTTATAAGGGTAACAGGAGAAACTGAACCAAGCAATTTGTTGTGTAATTTCTCCTGAGTAAGCAGATACCCCATATGTGGGGGAAAACCACTGTTTGGGCGCACGGCAGGGTTCGGAAGGGAAGGAGCGCCATTTGACTTTTTGAATGTAAAATTTGCTTGAATAATTAGCGGACACCATGTTGCATTTGGGGAGCCCCTGATGTGCCTAAACAGTGGAAACCCCCCACAAGTGACACCATTTTGGAAACTAGACACCTCAGGGAACTTATCTAGATGTGTGGTGAGCACCTTGAACCCCCAGGTGCTTCACAGAAGTTTATAACATTGAGCCGTAAAAATAAAATTTTCACATTTTTCCCACAAAAATGTTTTTCAGCCCCCACTTTTGCATTTTTATAAGGGTAACAGGAGAAATTGCACCATGCAATTTGTTGTGTAATTTCTCCTGAGTAAGCAGATACCCCATATGTGGGGGAAAACCACTGTTTGGGCGCACGGCAGGGTTCGGAAGGGAAGGAGCGCTATTTGACTTTTTGAATGTAAAATTTGCTTGAATAATTAGCGGACACCATGTTGCATTTGGGGAGCCCCTGATGTGCCTAAACAGTGGAAACCCCCCCACAAGTGACACCATTTTGGAAACTAGACACCTCAGGGAACTTATCTAGATGTGTGGTGAGCACCTTGAACCCCCAGGTGCTTCACAGAAGTTTATAACATTGAGCCGTAAAAATAAAATTTTCACATTTTTCCCACAAAAATGTTTTTCAGCCCCCACTTTTGCATTTTTATAAGGGTAACAGGAGAAATTGCACCATGCAATTTGTTGTGTAATTTCTCCTGAGTAAGTAGATACCCCATATGTGGGGGAAAACCACTGTTTGGGCGCACGGCAGGGTTCGGAAGGGAAGGAGCGCCATTTGACTTTTTGAATGTAAAATTTGCTTGAATAATTAGCGGACACCATGTTGCATTTGGGGAGCCCCTGATGTGCCTAAACAGTGGAAACCCCCCACAAGTGACACCATTTTGGAAACTAGACACCTCAGGGAACTTATCTAGATGTGTGGTGAGCACCTTGAACCCCCAGGTGCTTCACAGAAGTTTATAACATTGAGCCGTAAAAATAAAATTTTCACATTTTTCCCACAAAAATGTTTTTCAGCCCCCACTTTTGCATTTTTATAAGGGTAACAGGAGAAATTGCACCATGCGATTTGTTGTGTAATTTCTCCTGAGTAAGCAGATACCCCATATGTGGGGGAAAACCACTGTTTGGGCGCACGGCAGGGTTCGGAAGGGAAGGAGCGCTATTTGACTTTTTGAATGTAAAATTTGCTTGAATAATTAGCGGACACCATGTTACATTTGGGGAGCCCCTGATGTGCCTAAACAGTGGAAACCCCCCACAAGTGACACCATTTTGGAAACTAGACACCTCAGGGAACTTATCTAGATGTGTGGTGAGCACCTTGAACCCCCAGGTGCTTCACAGAAGTTTATAACATTGAGCCATAAAAATAAAATGTTCACATTTTTCCCACAAAAATGTTTTTCAGCCCCCACTTTTAAATTTTTATAAGGGTAACAGGAGAAATTGCACCATGCATTTTGTTGTGCAATTTCTCCTGAGGAAGCAAATACCCCATATGTGTGGGGAAACCACTGTTTGGGCGCACGGCAGGGTTCAGAAGGGAAGGAGCGCCATTTGACTTTTTGATTGTAAAATTTGCTTGAATAATTAGTGGATGTGCCCCTGATATGCCTAAACATTGGAAACCCCCCACAAGTGACACCATTTTGGAAACTAGACCCCTCAGGGAACTTATCTAGATGTGTGGTGAGCACCTTGAACCCCCAAGTCCTTTACAGAAGTTTATAACATGGAGCCGTGAAAATAAAAAAATCAAACTTTTTCCACAAAAATGATGTTTTAGCCCCAATTTTTTTATTTTCACAAGGGTAAGAGGAGAAAATGGACCCCAAAAACTTTTGTGCAAATTCTCCTGAGTACGCCAATACCCCATATGTGGGGAAAATACAGTGTTTGGGCGCACGGCAGAGTTCAGAAGGGAAGGAGCACTTTTTGAACGCAAAATCGGCTGGAATCAAGAGCGGACGCCATGTCGCGTTTGGAGAGCCCCTGATGTGCCTAAATAGTGGAAACCCCCACAACTGACCCCATTTTGGAAACTACACCCCTCAAGGATTTTATCAAGGGGTATAGTGAACATTTTGAACCCAGAGGTACGACACAGAATTTGATAACATTAGGTCATCATATTGAATAAGTTGTCATTAGTCTTGAGCGCAAGTGCTCGCTACTTGAGTTTGCATCGGATACTCAGGTATGCACCATGTATCAAGGGTGCTCGAGTGACATGCTCGAGTCCCCGCTCGCATGTTTCATGGTTATTAGACACTCAAAAAAAAAACATGCGGGGATCGCTCGTGCATGGCAAGCAATCCCCGCAAGGTTTTTTTGGCCGCAAAGCATATGGGGCGGAGACTTGAGCATGTCACTTGAGCACCTACGATACTCAATGCATACCCAAGCACCCGATGCAAACTCAAATAACGTGCACTTACGCTCAATACTAGTTGCCATATCGTCATCTTTTTTTTTTTTTCACTTTTGAAAAAAAAACAAACCCTAACCCCAACCCCAGCCCTAGCGTTTATTTTTTACGTCGTTCCTAGTGCGGTATAAGTGATTAGACTACTTTATTCTTCGGGTCAGTGCTACTACAGAGATACCAGAATCATATCATACACACTAAAAGACTCATTTTTTTGTAAAATCTAGTTTTTGCATCGCCATATTTTGAGAGCTATAATTTTTCCATGTTTTGGCCGACAGAGTCATGTGATGGCTTGTTTTTTGCGGGATGAGTTGACGTTTTTATTGGTTCCATTTTCAGGTACGTGACATTTTTTGATCGCTTTCTAATCTGATTTTTGGGAGGCAGAATAAACAAAAACCAACAATTCAGGAATTGTGTTTTTTTACATTTTTTTATTCTGCTCCGCATGTGGTAAAATTGATAAGGCAGCTTTATTCTTTGGGTCAGTATGTTTACAGCGGTGCCGCATTTATATAGTTTTTCTATGTTTTGGCGCATTTACACAATAAATGCTATTTTATAGAAAAAAATATTTTTTTGCATCGCTTTATTCTGAGAGCTATAACTTTTTGATTTTTCGGATGATGGAGCTGTATGGTGGCTTGTTTTTTTGCGGGACAAGATGACGTTTTCAGCGGTACCATTTTTATTTATATTCATTAATTTGATCGCATGTTATTCCATTTTTTGTTTGGCAGTATGATGATAAAGCATTGTTTTTTGCTTCGTTTTTTTTTTTTTTTTTTACCGTGTTCACTGAAGGGGTTAACTAGTAGGACAGTTTTATAGGTCAGGTCGTTCCGGACGCGGCGATACCAAATATGTGTACTTTTATTGTTTTGTTTTTTTTCATAATAATATTTATTGATGGGTACATTATATTTTTATTTTTGGTGGATTATTTTTTTTATTTTTTTATTTATTTTTTTACAATTTTTTAAAAAAAAATTTTTCACTTGCTGACATTTTTTTTTATTTTTATACTTTGTCCCACTATGGAACTTTCACTTTTTTTATTCTGATCGCCTGCATAGCACAGGAATGCAGCACCATCCCAGTGCCATGCAGGCTGTGAGCGCTGCACAGTGAGAAGATAGTTTGGTCATGCACTGCGCATGACCAAAAAATCTTCCTGCTGTCTGGTGACCCGGATGTTGATGTTGTTCCCTGCACATAGTATCGGGTGTCAGCTGTGACAATCAGCTGACACCCGGCGGCGATTGCGCCCACACAGCCTGTGTGCGCGCACGATCGCCATGACGTATTAATACGGGTCAGGCTCTTAAAGCCCAGGGCACAGACGCGTATTAATACGTCATGGGCTTTAAAGGGGTTAAGCTCTGCAGTCAAAATGGCTGGGGTTTCTTGCGCACCTTTTATTTAGAAGGATCCTGTTCGTGCACGTCAAAAGATAGATTGTTGTAATGCCAGTGATGCACTAGTCTGTTGATAAACTTTACTTCTTGCAAACAAACACAGGTAAATCCAGACAGATGATTCAGCAGAGTTTCTCTTTCAATGCAGCCAGCACAGTTACTTTCTACTATGATAATGCAGATACATAAATGGTGCAGTGACTCCTGAGTCCTAGCTTCTGCTTATCTGTACAGTCCTTATCACACAGCTGATTGCAGCTGATGCTGTGGCCTCTCATACACCAGATATCTGAGCTTCCATACCTGTTCCTCAGCTAATCACAGGCAAGACCAGACACCACACAATGTCTCCTCCTCTCTCCTTCTCCCTCATCACACTGCACTAAGCTCCACCTTGACCTGCGGTCTAACCATCTGACCTTATTGCAATATATGGAAAGCACGGTTAAATCATTAACTCTTGGTAATCTGATATTGTGTTCTGCTAAGTACATCACTCTCTACATATATAAACCATTTTGTATACCGCATCCTCATGTACATTATCTGCAAAGGGAATATGACCATTGTGCAGACAATGAGATAGCTGCTGGCTCTGCTACATCTTAAAGGAGCATACACATACAACTTTGGGGCACTACACTATCATTCATGATTTTAATGTTTTTGTGAAATAAACTTCAAGTTTTACTTACCTGAGGACGTTTTGCTGGAGAATCTATTTTTTTTTCCTGCTTGGCTTTTTAGGGCCAGCTATAGCATATCCAGCAGCAGCACTACAGTGTTGCATTATGAAAGAAAGTAGTCAGACAGGAGGTACTGTATGTGGCTGGCCCATGGCTGTGCAGTGATTGTGGCAAGAGCAGCACAGTAGAGAATTAAGACAGGGCAGGCAAGGAGATACTTGGCAGTTTAGGGCCAGCAAAAACAGTCCTGGAGACAGCAGTACTATAGATGACATGATGGACTGGGAATGGATGTCTGACAGAGTGTGCCGGCAGGAGAATTGTGCAGACGACAGTCAATGAACAGTCAGGCAGGCAGACAGATGATATGGCATATTTAAGCATTAGCAGCAGCCATCAGTGCATGAACTGTAATGATCAGTGACTGATTCATTTTATCAAATATTCATCTTGTCAAATATTAGATTTTCCACATTTTTGGCAGATAACTGACCACAGCCTACTTACATTCTCTTCCTTCTCCTCTCCAGGTCCACAACCCCCACTCCACAAACCTGTACACTCTCGCAGAAATCTTAAACAATTTGATTAGTGATGAGCGAGCACTAAAATGCTCGGGTACTCGTTTGAGTCAAGCAAATTGGAATGCTCGAGTGCTCGGACCGAGTAACGAGCCCAATGGGAAATGCGAGTATTTTTCCGGCGGCTCCCTCCCTTTGGTCTGCAGAGGGCCTAAAAATTGCCAAAATCAATGGGAACAGTGCTCAAATGACATGGGAACAGCATGGGGAAGACCCCTGGAAGCATTTCTGATGCCCAGGTCACTGCTGTCAACAACGTGGTCAGAGTATTACGCCACTTTTACGAACTCTCAATAAAACATACAAAAACGAAACCAAAATGGATTTTCCTGGGAAATATGTTAAGGAACTTCCTTTCCAGGGTAATGACTTGTATATAAGGCAAAATAAATAACCAAAAACAAAACTGCTCCTCCACACCTTGGGCTACGTTCACAAGTAACGTTTTTTATGCGTTTTTGCACTTTTGTATTGCTTTCAAACAAGACAAATGCATTCACTAGGAAATGTCATTTTAACATTTTACAACCTCATCTGGCCATGTGGTGTGTGAAATGGGAACAGCATGGGGAAAACCCCTGAAAGCATCTCTGACTCCTAGGGCACTGCCTAAAACTGTGGTCATCTCATCAGACATGATCTTATATTACTGCGGTAATAATACAGACATTTTTGGCAACGTGACAAATCTTAAACTCCATTTAAAATGGGCAAGGTGTGTGTCAAGGGACGGGGAAGTGGACGTTATGGTGATGGTGATAGTGCACGAAGAGGCCGTGGGCAAGCTGAAACCGTACCTACTGAGGGAGCACAACAAACACCCACGTCATGTCGAACTACCTTCCTGTCCCAATTTCCAGGGGGCTGCGGAACACCACTATTGAAGCCAGAGCAGTGTGAAAAGGTTGTTGATTGGATAGCAGATAATGCTTCCAGTAACGTTGCCACCACCACCACCCTGTGTTCCACATGGTCCAGTCTTAGTAGATGTGAGTCTGGATCACATTATTATTATTACTTTATCGCCATTTATTCCATGGCACTTTACATGTGAAAAAGGAGTATACATCGCAAAAACAATTACAATAATCTTGAACAAAAATGTGACAGAAACTGTTACAGGAGAGTAGAGGACCCTGCCCACGAGGGCTCAGTCTTCAAGGCATGTGGGAGGATACAGTAGGTGAGGATAGAGCTGGTCTTGCAGTGGTATGGTGGAGCGAGGGTTACTGCAGGTTGTACGCATGTCGCAAGAGATGGGTCTTCAGCTTCCTTTTAAAGGTTCCAACAGTAGGCGAAATGGTGGGGTAGAGAGTTCCAGAGAAGGGGGGATGCACGGGAGAAATTTTGCATATGATTGTGGGAAGAGGAGACAAGAGGGGAGTAGAGAAGGAGATCCTGTGAGGATCGGAGGTTGCGAGCAGGTAAGTAACGAGAGACTAGGTCACAGATGCATGGAGGAGACAAGTTGTGGATATCTTTGCATTCCAAGGTTAGGATTATGAAATGGAGTCTCTGGGTAATGGGAAGCCAGTGGAGGGATTGACAGGAGAGGCCAGGGAATAGCGAGGGGGCAGGTCGATTATGCCGGCAACAGAGTTTAGGATAGATTGGAGGAAAGCGAGAGTGTTAGAAGGGAGGCCACAGAGCAGGAGGTTGCAGTCGTCAAGAAGGGAGATGATAAGCGCGTGCACTAGTATTTTTGTAGATTTGTGGTTGAGGAATGTGCGGATCTGGGAGATTTTTTTTACTTATAGTCGGCATCTTCCTCACCCTGATCCTCCTTCCTCCCACCATTCCGAGTGCCCTGAGACAACTGATCCCACACTTTGACACTTCAAAGAGCTGTTTTGTTCATCCTTCCATTTATAGATTCTGGCCTCTCGCTCGGTCCGCTTGGAACTGGAAAGAGCTTGCATATGTGGTTTGAAGGAGAGATTTGAGTCCAGGGTTACCCCAAGAGCTGTTCACTTTTCCAACGATAAATTTGGGCCCCTCGACCAGCCATCTTCGAGCAGGGCAACAGAAAATCACATATAGTGATTTCAGGAGCCATGGTCACCCAAAGGTAACGGTGGGAAAGTGCAAATACTGTCGCAAGAGGTGGATAATGATGAGACACAATGGACAGAGAGTCAGAGAGTCAGGAGGAGGACCAGGGTGCGGAAGAGGAAAACGAAGCGGTGGACGATGAAGTCACTAACTGAAACCTGGCAAGGGGACATGTAGAGCAAGGACAGCAGCACACAGGGGGAGGGAGGGGTAGCACCACAACAGTCAGGAACAAGAAGTGTGGTGGCCACAGACACAAGGTGGGCAACTGCTCCCCGGAACACCAACATGACGGAAGTTGCCAGTACAACTATTAGGTCTTCCCGAGTCTGGTTCTTTTTTAAAGACTGTTTAGATAACCCCAAAAAGGCCATTTGCCAGGCCAGCATCAGCAAGAGCACCAAAACTACCAGCCTGACCACCACCAGCATGCTCAGGCACATGACAGCAAAGCACCTGAGAAGCTGGGCCAAACACCAAGGTCCAGAAACAGTGTCTGCGGGTGACACCACTGCCTCTTCCGTTGTTGTGCATGCACGCCAATCCTTTGTCCATGGCGCATGCGAAGATGCCTCCCGCCCTGCACCTGTCATTGCAGACTTGCAACCATCACCATCCACGTCCTTGTCCCTTTACAGTGTTCAGTTGTCCCTACCACAGTTCTTGGAATGCAAGCGCAAGTATGCAGCCAGTCAACCACCCACCCACAGGCCGCAATACTAAACTGCCACATTTCTGGACTGCTTGCACTTGAAATGTTGCCTTTTAGGCTCATGGAGGCGGAAGCTTTCCACAACCTCATGGCGGCGGCTGAGTGTTCATACTCGGTCCCCAGCCGCCACTATTTCTCCTGGCATTGTCTCCGCCTTCCACAAGCGCGGGTCCCAGAAAATTACCCGTTCCCTTTCCAGGGCACTTAAGTGGGAAGGACCGCCTAACCACAAACACGTGGACAATTGAATGTGGCCAGGGACAGTACATCTCACAGACGCATGTCACTGGGTTAATATTGTGCTCGGTCTCCTAGACAATGACCAAATTATTACTGATGGTTGGATCATCGATCTCCTTAGCTTTGTGTTACTAGGAATGCAAGCGAAAGTATGCAGCCAACCACCCACCCACAGGCCGCAATATTAATCTGCCACATTTCTGGACTGCTTGCTTGCACTTGAAATGTTGCCTTTTAGGCTCGTGGAGGTGGAAGCTTTTCACAACCTCTTGCCAGTGGCGGCCGGGCGTCCTTACTCGGTCCCCAGCTGCCATTATTTCTCCCGGTATCGTCTCCGCCTTCCACAAGCATGGGTCCCACAACATTACCCGTGCCCTCCCCAGTACACTTACTGGGAAGGACCGCCTAACCACAAACACAGGGACATGTGAATGGCCAGGGACAGTACGGAGCCAGTCCACAGTAAAAAAAAAAAAAACAGCCATAGAGTGTCCGGGAACCTTCCCACACACTTTTCTAAGCCAGGGCTGGTTCTCGGCAGGGTTGGACGGGCCCTCCAGAGAACCAGAGGCTTCTCTGGTGGGTCCTTGCTTCTCCATCAAGAGAGTTCATAGTGCCGAAGTGAGGTTGTGATGATTATAGAGTCCACCATCTCCTTAGCTTGCTGCTTGTATTTTTCTGTGGGAATCAGCTTAGCTCCAACCAGCCTGGAACATTCCAATGGTTTGGTATTGGCACCCAGTACCAGAAGGAAAGCCATCCACAATTTCCTTCTCAGGAATTTTATTTGGCAGACTGAGCGGCTGCCTAAATACATTAGTTTCTCACAAAGGAGCTGAAGATACTGAGTGGCAGTTGGTGCATGTTTGTCCAGCATGTTAGATATCAGAGGGAGAACAGAGAGGGCAGCACAGTGGCTCAGTGATTAGCACTGAAGCCTCGCAGTGCTGGGGTCCAGGGTTCAAATCCCACCAAGGACAACATCTGCAAGGATTTTGTATGTTCTCTCCATGTTTATGTGGGTTTCCCCCTCAGTAAAAAAGCAACCATAGAGTGTCCAGGAACCTTCCCACACACTTTTCGGTGGGCCCGAGCTTCTCCTTCAGGAGAGTTCATAGTGCCGAGGTGAGGTTGTGATGATGATAGAGGCCACTATCTGCTTAGTTTTCTGTTACTTTGAATACAAGCACAAGTATGTAGCCAACCACCCACCCGCCCACAGGCTGCAATCCTAAACTGCCACATTTCTGGACTACTTGCACTTGAAATGTTGCCTTTTAGGCTCGTGGAGGCGGAAGCTTTCCACAACCTTATGCCGGCGGCTGGGTGTCCATACTTGGTCTCCAACCGCCACTATTTCTCCCGGTATCGTCTTCACCTAACACAAGCTCAAGTCCCAGAACATTACCCGTGCCTTCCCCAGTGCACTTAAGTGGGAAGGACTACCTAACCACAAACACGTGACAAGCGAATGTGGTTCATCTCACTGACGCATTCCATTGGGTTAATATTGTGGAAGCCGGGACCCAGTGGGACCGTAACACGTCCTCCCGACGCAGAGGATTGCGGGCCCTGCGTCAATCAGGGTTACCCCTAGATTCTACAGCTCCTGCACTACCTCCTCCTCTTCATCCTCCATCTCCGTCACTTGATTCATTTTTTTCAGGACATATTCCAGATAATTTACTTAAACTTCATGTGTGACAATAAAAATAATCAGGACTGTATGCTTAGGTGACAAACCGCACACCGTTTCAGGGTTGTTGAAAGCTGTATCAGAGAACCTTGTGTCAGCTCTGAAGCAAGGCAAGCTCGCACATGTACCATGCCTGGCCCATGTGCTCAACTTAGTGGTTCTGCAGTTTCTCAAAATCTACACTGCCCATTTTAGAAAGTCAGCTACAGCTTCTGCCGCCCTGGCAGGGCTTCAGCATTGTTTGCGGCTTCCAGCTCACCGACTGGTGTGCAATGTGACTACGTGTTGGAAATCAATGTTGCAGATGTTTGGAATGATTTTGAGCAGCAGAGAGCAGTTGTTGAGTACAAGCTTCAACACGTCCGTCAGCATTCAGGTCAGCCTCCGCACATAAGAGCTGATGAGTGGGCATGGATGTCTGACATCTGTGCCCTCCTCCAAAACTTTGAGGACTCCACCAAAATGGTGAGTGGCAATGATGCCATAATTAGCATCACCATCCCGCTTCTCTGTCTACTGAAACGCTCGCTGCTCACAATTAGGAGGCATTGCAGGCCGAGCAAGGAACTGTACAAGATGTTGTTACCCAGCACAGCCTCATCTCAGCGCAGATTGAGTGATAATGAGGAGGAGGAAGAGAACATAGACAGTAATACTCTTGGTGAGAACAGGGAAGTCTTGGCTGTTGGCAGTCTGGGACACAAGGCTGCCTTTATGTTCCCCAGCCTTTACCGTGACCATTGCGTTGTACACATCTTGGGCATTACAGAAAAAAGGCACAATAGAATTCTTGGAGACGGAGGCGTGAGGTTCTGATTAAGAAGGATGTCTGTCTTAGATCAGTTGAAGAACGGAGGGCACAGGAGGGGTGATACACAGAAATGAGGGAAGAGATATAAGCTGGTGCAGAACTGTGGACAGCTTGGTGAGAGAGATGAGTTTGTATTGTATTCTGTAGTGATTGTTTAACCTAACCCGTGCAATAACTGGCACAGGGTAGAGGCTTCGGTGAAGCGGCTTGATAGAAATACCACCCAGGCTGCTGCATTCAGAAGGGATTGGAGAGGAGACAGTGTAGCGCCCCGAGGGTTCGGCTGCTACAGGGGTATTGCACCTCAACCAGAGGTGTGATATTCCACTCCCAGGTAAGGATGGAGTATGGACCAGGGCTCAGTTAGCTGCATACACACACTCCTCATTTCCGGGGGACAGTTCGCAGATGCTCCCATTTATTCCAGGCACAACTGACCATGTCCCTGGCTGGAGTGGGGAGGGGGGAGAGAACCCAGTGATGTAGGAGCAGAAGGGGACGGTTTCTGGAGCATAGGAAGGAGCTCATTGGGTGCAGGTCACCTGAGCTCAGACACAGTGAAGCAGATAAAAGGTGGGGGCCATCTTAGGAGAGTGTTCAGTCAGAGCAGGAGAGAGAGCTGACAGGGAGCTGTGGCTCAGCCTGAGCTCAGCTCCACGAGGCAGGCCTAGGGTGAAGGCCAGAGCCAGAAGGGAGAAGAGGAGAAGGAGAAGGAAGGAAGAAAGGTGGAGAGAAAGAGGAGTAGAAAGGCTCCAGAAACAAGAAGGCAGAAGGGACCCTAAGAACCTACGAGATATCGGGTGAAGGGTCAGGCCGCAGAAGGGTACCGGATTCCCAAGTTGGTGGAGGTAAATTATCCCTCAGCCAAAGACCGGAGATCGTGATCATCTACTGGTGCGACTCCCTGCTACACCCACTAGGAAGGCACCACATAGGGTCAGGGAAACTGGCGACAGGTTTCACCAAGAGAAGGCCCGAGGCAGCTGGACAGAATTGTGGTCACTGGTGGGGCACGAGAGGCCAGAGAAAGGATAAAAGGGGGTCCTGTGCCATATTCCTGAATTGCCTGGGGGTTGACCGAGCTCCTCACCTGGTGGACGCAGCACGGCTTGGGCAGTCATTGCCTGCAGAAGTGACACGGATAACAACTGTGAGTAAAAGACCTTGGACTGCATCACTGACTTTGTGTGATTAATGCTGCGTCTGCACCATCACCCCCAGCATCCTACCGCACTCCCCTGAGGCTACACTCTTCCCGTGGGGAGTTATACTATCTCTGCTGCACACACCATCAGCCTCAGTGGACTGCCTTGCAGCGGCGGTTTATAATAGCCGCAATCCACGGGTGGCGTAGTCGGACATTTGAAAGCTCTAAATATAGACTGCCACAGCATTTGGTCTGACCACTCTGAGCCACGGGATCGGGTTGCCACTACTACTCCCAGCATTGCCCTGAAGCCCGGTTCCGAGTGCCCCACAGCCCAGGGAGCGAGTCAACAGTTTGTTTAGAGGGGGACCGATTAGAAGAGAGTTGCACTAGTGAATAAGAGTGACAGTAAGAGTTTTTGCAGTATCAAAGGTGAGAAAAGGTCGACTTTTGGAGAAGTTTTTAAGGTGCAGGTTATATGAGCGAATGAGTTATTTTCCAAGTTGAATAAAGGAAAGTTGTCAAATAGGACTCCAAGATAGCAGACGTGCCGAGTGGGAGTTATGGTGACAGCTCCTAAAGGAAATTGCAAAGTCAGGTATAGGTAGGTTAGTAGAGGGAGGAAACCGAAGTAGTTCATTTTGGGAGATATTAAGATCAGGCTCTTGTTGAAGAATCATAACAAAAAAAAATTCCCATCTGACAACGCTGGCGGCAGAGGTCACAGTCAGACAGTTCACTGGACAACCAAGGAGTACAAGTGAGGAAGACACAAACCAGATGCAGCAGAGGCAGGAGAACGCTGTCAAAGTTCTGGGATAGTTTTCTCAGACCCTCCCAGTGCCCAGGCCCTGATACACGGGGTACTCTGACAAGGAGGAAAAAGTTTTGGAAGATGCAAGCTGGGCACGTGGCATGAACTGTCTTTCTATGCCTTGGAGGTCCTGGCCTCTAGCGTTTTGTTAGAGATAGTTTTTAGTGCTGCCGGAGGCATTATAACTGAGAAAACTGATAGGCGCACCCGCCTGACAACTGAAAATGCTGACAGGCTGACTCTTATAAAAATGAACAAGGGCTGAATTGGGCCAGACTTCTCAACACCACCAGATTATAGCATCAAACATAAAGTCAAATCCAGTGGTTATTTTTTGGGGGGTCAATTTCCATGCACCCCTTCACATGTAGACATGGGTATAACCTTCAGGAATTATTCTATTTTATGTCGCTCTCCTGCTTCTCCTCATCCTCCACCACCATATCACCAGGGAGACTGTGATGCAACACCCACATAATTTTTTTAAGGGTATTTCTGATTAGAGTCATGCAAATATTTCAATATTCGCTTCGGATTACAATCGCCGTTTTTGCAATATTCGCCAATGTAATTGTCGAATATTCACCGAACATTGCCAAACACCATTGGATTCAATGGGTGCCAAAACCAAACGTATACACAACACCTTCAAACGGGACCAAAAGCTGTCAAGACACATCAATTTAGGGGCAGTCACCAGGAAAGTGCCATCAATTGACCCAGAGAACAAGTAGTACAGTGGGTCGTGCAGCGGTGGTGGAGCGAGGGTTACTGCAGGTTGTAGGCTTGTCGGAAGAGGTGGGTCTTCAGCTTCCTTTTAAATGTTTAAACAGTAGACGAGAGTCTGATATGTTGGGGTGCACAGTTCAAGAGTAGAAGGGTTGCACAGGAAAAATCTTGGATGCGATTGCGGGAAGAGGAGAGAAGACAGAAGTAGAGAAGGAGATCTTGTGAGGATCGGAGGTTGCGTGCTGGTATGTACCGGGAGACTAGGTCACAGATATATGGAGTAGACAGGTTGTGGATGGCTTTTCATGTCATGGTTGCAGTTTTGAACTGAAGTCTCTGGCCAATGGGGAGCCAATGAAGGGATTATAGATTGCAATTTTATAGATTGCTGGAGCCAGTCCACAGTAAAAAAGCAGCCATAGAGTGTCCAGGAACTTTCCCACACACTTTTCTTAGCCAGGGCTGCTTCTCGGCAGGGTTTTACGGGCCCACCAGAGAATCCTTGGGTGGGCCCTAGCTTCTCCATCAGGAGAACTCATGATAGTGCAAACTTTACTGCTGCTATGGGGCTCTTGAGTGGGGGAGATAGGTGGGCTCTCAAAATCAAATCCTCTGGTGGGCCCAATGTTTTTCACTGACACTGCTTTTCGGTGAGAGTTGTATTTCACCACAGCCATAATCTTTAGCTCAGTGAAAGGACTGTCATAGAGGGAAACCGTATCTACTCCAGCTGTCATATCTCTGCCACTAGGTTCCACCCATTGTCACACATGACCATGCCTGGCTGAATGTTCAGTGGTGAGAGCCACAGATCAAGCTGCTGTGTTACAGCTTTCAACAACTCTGCAGAGGTGGGCAGTTTGTCACCTAAGCATTAAGCATATTATCTTCAGCACAGCTTGTTGCTGCTTGGCCAAGGCAGTGCTGCAGTGCTTCCAGCTTGTGACTGATGTGGTCATTTTGGAGATGGAGGCCGAACCGCAGGAGAAGGTGCAGGAGCTGAACAATGTGATTACATTGAGGTTACATTGGCGAGTCTTGTTTTTATCCTACTTTTTATTATTTTTTTTTTAACGTCTCTTCAAATGTGTATTGGAGTGCATCCTAATTTTTGGCAACCCTTGAAATTGTTGCATATGCAGTAACAGTATAGGAGACACACTCCTTAATAATGGGAAAGACAATTCAAATAGATTCTATGTTCTAGAATATTAACTGCCTTATCTGAAATTCTTTTACGGGTGAGGTATCGCAGGAAGGATAGCGTATTAGACCTATCCAGCCAGGTATTATTGCCTTATACTGCGTGCTGCTGCCCAAATTTTTTTTAAATCTATTCTATTCCCTATCAATAACGCTGTCAGCTGAATTTACAATAGGAACAGGTGCTGCTTCTAGGTGGTATCATCACTATCTACACATGAGTGTTCATTCTAGTCGCATAAATGTCTTCCACAGTCCATAACTTTATTTATTTTTATTTCTTTGGCCTTATATACAAGTCAATACCCTGGAAAGAATGTTTCTTAGCTTTTTTTTCCATTTTAGCTTGTTTTTTGTATGTTTTTCTTTTTTTGCCAGTCCGCAAAAGTGGCGTAATACTCTGACAATATTGTTCACAGATATGCTATTTGTCAGCGGCCAACTGAGAATAGGTATGAACCCTCAACTGCAATACTTTAAATGGAGTGTAATATTTGACATGCTCACAATAATTGCTAGATTATTAGGGCAGTCATATGGGATAACGTCTGATGGCCATGGTTTCAGGCAGTCTCCTAATAGTATGGTATGTGTCAGCGACCAAGTGTCAATTAGTTCAACAAAACACAGGTGGCTGACTTCAAAAGGAATGGAATATTTGGCACGCTCCACAAAATTTCTGCATTATTATGGCAGTCATATGGATCACGTGCGTCTGATCATTGAAAAAAGTTCCTCTGCTTCCACAATACAGTAATATGAATAAAACGAAAAAAATCTGACTACCTCTTGAAGCTCATCAAGAGAATGCCAAGAGTGTGCAAAGCAGTCATCAAAGCAAAAGGTGGCTACTTTGAAGAACCTAGAATATAAGACATATTTTCAGTTGTTTCACACATAATTACACATGTGTTAATTCATAGTTTTGATGCCTTCAGTGTGAATGTACAATTTTCATAGTCAAGAAAATACAGAAAAATCTTTAAATGAGAAGGTGTGTCCAAACTTTTGGTCTGTACTGTATATGTTGTGGAATACCTATACTAACTATGAAGAAGAAAATCTCTCCCTGGCGCAGCAGCAGCTCTCCCTACTCTGCCTGTTCCGGAGTAGACTGTGACGAGCATGGCAGCGCCCGGTCTTGTATAGACCTAATGATGCTGTGCGGCCAGCCAATCACTGTAATGCCCACAACCAACATGGCTACGGCATTATAGTGCATGGCAGGCAATCCCTGCATGTTCATTGGCTCTCTAAAGAGCGCCAAACATGCAGGGAGGGGACCCGAATTCCCGCCAGAGCAACCAGGAAATACTCGTCGAGCGCCGAGCTCGTCGAGCACAGCGATTCTCGGGTGAGTACTGAGCGGTGGCGAGCACGGTCGCTCATCACTAGTAGTGACAGATTGCCTTGGTGACAGACTCCCTTCAACGGGGAGTCACGAGTGAGACAAGTAACTAACACATAACGGGAGAAATTAAATTTGTCTTCTTGGAAATGTAGTAGTGGTGAAGGAAGTAGCTTCCCTCTGGCACTAAAAAGGCTAAAGAGTATGTTTCCCACAATTAGATCTCTCTGGCCTGCAGTTAGGTCTAGTTAAGGGGTAGCTGTGATAATCCAGCCCAGCAGAAGAAGAGAGAGCTCAGTGCTATGGTTGAGCACAGGATGTGAATAAATGTTTTGTTCCTGATGTGTTTCCTTGTGGGCTGTAGTATTAGTAACCAGCCACAAGATGCCATTAGAATACAGATGACAAATTAAGTTTGAAAGTAGCATTGCAGGCATTTAGGGCAGTGAGAGAATTAACTGTGTGTGAGGACAGCCCAAAGAGGATGGCCACTTTAGGAAATCTCTGGTTAGTTTCCAGGAGCAGGAAGTGAAGAGTCATTGGTACCTGAGACAGGACAGACAGGTTCCATATATTGGCTGCTAGGGCAAACGTGGGCCCCGTACTTCAGACAGTGGATCACCAAGGAGAAGAATCCTTCCAAAAGAGTCCCCTTAGCTGGCCTGGGAAACTCAAGATAGTCATTGAGGACCTGGGGCACATTCTGTCTGCAGGCTGCAGAAGAAGTTAGGACTGAAGTCTAGGATGTGGGGAGAACTAGGATCTGGATATACTGTTACTGGTGAGGAAGATTCTCTAGGGCTAGAGAACAAGGCAACAGAGATGCTTCACCTAAATTGGGAACCAGGGCTGATGTTGTATCAAGTACCTGTGGGAAACATGACAACCTGTTGGGCCTTATCCATTATATCTGCCTGTAAATGTTGTACATATTCCTATTCCCCAAGTAAAGTCCCAGTTATTGTTAAGTAGTTTGTGTCCTCTGAATTCATTGCTGTCCTGGTTCCAGAAGCGAAATGCCTGGACACAGACGCAACCGGCTGGTCAGAAGTAAGTGGAAAGCACGACATACACCACAGCACTTCAGAGGGAGTACACACTTTGTCTGTAGGGTGCCAGAGTGAGTATGGGCTAGAGCTCGCCCACGACTACCTCGCTGGGACACCTTAAATTTGGCATAGTCGGCAGGATGCAAGCTCCTAGCACGAAGAAAACGGGGAAGAGCCAATTCAGAATACAGAAGAAAAAGTGCTGGGGGACATGGGGCCCAAGATGGGGGCCCAAAGCATGGATTCCAGAATGGCAACAGCGTCGGTAAAGAACAGGAGACCAACCGCCTATCGTGGGAGTAGACGGCACCCGAGAGCGCAAAAAGATGTTCAGCCCCACAAGTTCCGGCCAAAAGAAGCATGGGCCCAGCTGCTGAGATTCGTCCCAGGACGGGAGGTAAGGTGAAGAAGAGGCTGCGACACAGAGTAAAGTCCTGCCCAGTGAGTAGCAGCGTGTCAGGGAAGGAGGCTCGGCTGAAGGCGGAGCTGTCAAGAGTGAAGTATGATGCGACAGTCGAGGCAGAAGATCTGCCCAGAAAGAGGAGTTGGGCACGCAGGAAGCGCATCACCGCTTTGCCACAGAGCCATTTTCTGTCTGCCATGCGAGGAGAAGGAGGTGCAGCAGCAAACTCTCCAGGAAGATGGCACCTGGCGAGCCCAATTCTCCCATGGAGATGAGTGAGGAGGAGGACATCCTGGAGATCGTCACCCCAGGGGCCGCAGCTGGGAATCACCGAACAACGGACGCCACCCATGGACCACCACCGCTACCACTGGTTACCGTCCAATGGTCCACTGTGCCTCAGCCCGATATAGGACTTCTCGTCAACGAGCTACAAGTGTGGTGCTGGAGCCAGATGCCGGACAATGAAACTTCATGCGGAGCCGAAGCAGCAACTGCAACGCGGCCGGAGAGAATGTCTTCCCCTTTGGCTCATTTCGCTCACAGTGCCAGCAGCAGCGATCTCCATAGAGGCAGTGTTCACTTCGGGGCCCGAAGGTGGCGAGTCAGAGGTGAGAGCGGTCAAGAGAAAGGTCTCAGAAATCGACTGGCAGGGGACTGAACGGGACATGTTGCACACACCCCCCATCGAGAGCCACCCCGATTATAAGTCAAAATGGTTGGTGGTGTGTAATCCTCTGGTGACACCACAGGAGCGCCGGAGATGAACCGACATGTTACTACGCGGGTGGCTAGAGGGTTCTAATGCGGCCCGGCAAAAATTGGTGAAAGCTTCCCAGACCCGGGGGCGGTTAACCAAGTTTAATATGTTGAAGTGTTATGGATTCCTGGAGGAGGAGTGAACAGGCGACGATTTGTATTTCAGCCGGGACGTCGTCAAACGCAAGTATCTGCCCTCCCGTCTCCACAACCTGCATGTTGGGGACATCTTATACTTTGTTAAATACGAGTGTACCCGGGGGTGTACGCGGCAGCGTTAACCAGGTACTACAAGTGGGAAGATATTTTGGAGTGGGACCAGAAGGTCCTCCAGAAGAGGGCCAAGCGAGAGGCCCAGCAACGATGGGCTCGGGAAGCTCCCAAGGGGTTCCTGCCAACCCCAAAAGCAGCTGGTTTACATCGGGAGGAACGCCAGGAGAGGCACCGATGGGAGGAGTCTGAGGATGATGAGGAGGAAGGCTTTGAGAATTGCGGGGCCGCTGATTCTCCCAGTGAGGTGCGGGCTGTTGGCTTCCCGCCAAAACAACCGGAGGGGGCTGAAGTAGCTGGTCAAGGGGCTCATGTGGACTCACCATCCAGTACCAGTCATGTGCTCCAGAAGTTTAGGGTCCTGAGCTATGGCCCTACCCAGGTTGGCTGTGGCAGCGCTACATACTCAGATGAGGACCCTGGGACCAGCAGATACCCTGACCAGCCCTGCATGTGGAAGAAACCACCTTCATCCACAGCCTTAGCCACATTCATGAAGGAGCCGAAGGAGGCCCGAAAGAAGGAGTAAAATGCCCGTGTGGAGGTCCGTTGATCTGTTTGTTCACCTAATAACCAGTGATTGCAGTTTCTTCCGGGACTGATTCCAGATGGGGGCGAACCGCTCCATGTTGACCGAAAGTTGATTGCAATATCCAGAGAAGTTGGAGGACTGTTTCCCTAACTCCAGGGCAGGCCAGGCCTCAAGCAGCAACTTGTTGTTCCTGTGAGCAGCCCTATTTCGTTTTTGCTTATATTTTTATTTTTGTTGCGCCTGATGCGCCTTTTTTTTGCTGGAATTTGCAGCACTAAGGCACACCTAAAGGTTTGATATCCTCTATCACCAAGAGACTTGTGGCCTAGCGGGAAAAACCGATGACCCCCGCTAGGGCCAGACAGAAAGGACTCATGGGGTGACCCCCATGACTGTGTGCCTCAGAATTCAGCCCTTAAAGAAGAGGAAGGACCATTGATGAGTTGGCCTGTATTGATAAAATGGACATGGGCACTATGCTTCTGGGGTTATTTCCGAGAAGGACCAGTACTACTGAAAAGTTTCAAATGTTATAACAATGAACTGTTCTGATTGCTGTTCCAGGGCCCTTAACCGAGAAGGGCCGGTTCCTACCCAAGAAGAGGATGTCAGCACCAGTCTTTCACTAAACAGTTTTGATAACATGTTATAATATTGTGAATGTTAATACTTGATTGGTTGTCTAGTAAGGCCGAGGACAACCATAATTAAAGTGTGGGGGAATGTAGTAGTGGTGAAGGAAGTAGCTTCCCTCTGGCACTAAAAGGGTTAAAAAGTATGTTCCTGACAGTTAGATCTCTCTGGGCTGCAGTTAGGTCCAGTTAAGAGGTTAACTGTAATAATCCAGCCCAGCAGGAGGAGAGGGAACTCAGTGCTATGGTTAAGCACAAATGTGAATAAATGCTTTGTTCCTGATGTGTTTCCCTGTGGGCTGTAGTATTATTAACCATCCAAAAGATGCCACTGTCTATAATACAGATGACAATTGAAGTTAGCTAGCAGCATTGCAGGCATTTAGGGCAGTGAGAGAGTTAACTGTGTGTGAGGACAGCCCACAGAGAGTGGGCACTTTAGGAAATCTCTGGTTAGTTTCCAGGAGCAGGAAGTGAAGGGTCAGTGGTGTACAGTGCCTGAGACAGGACAGACAGATTCTGTATATTGGCTACAAGGCAAATGTGGGCCCTGTTCCTCAGACACTGGATCACCAAGGAAAATAATCTCTCAACAAGAGTTCCCTTAGCTGACCTGGGAAACTTAAGAGGGTCATCACTTTATAACTGTTAAATGTGAGGACAAAAAACTATTTTTTTCCACTAAAATACTGTTTTAGTCCCAAATTTATAATTTACGTGAGGGGTAATGGGAAAAATTGGACACCACAATTTGTTATGCAATTTCTCCAAAATGTGGCAGTACCCCATATGTAGTTGTACACTACTGTTTGAGCAGACAGCAAGGATCGGATGGTAAGGAGCGCTACCTGACTTTTGGAACCCAGGTTTAATTTGAATAGATTGTGAGCTCCATTAGCTCATTGAGGTGCCAGAATAGAAGAAACGCCCAGGTGACCCCATATTGAAAACTTCACTGCCTAAGGAATTAATCTAGGGGTGTAGTGAGTATTTTGAACCCATACACTCCTCGCAGAATTTTATAACATTGAGAAGTGAAAATATGACATTTTTGTGGTAAATCTGTAATTTTTGTATTTGCTGCAAAATTGTCAGATACACAAGGGTTAATAGGTGAAACTGGACCCCTTAAGTTATTGCGCAATTTCTCCCAAACGCAGTCATCAGAAATTACTGTTAGGCCACACATCAGGGAAGAGAAGGAAGGAGCGCTATTTGGCTTTTGTAGGCATATTTTGCTAGAATAATTTGCAGGTGACATTTGCGGAGCCCCAAAGATTCCAGAACAGCAGAAAAACCCAAAAGTGACCCCATTTTAGAAATTGCTCCTCTCAATGAATTCTTCTATGGCTGCAGTGACTATTCTGTAACACCATGCCACACTTTTTTTCTGGAGAATTGCAAATAAGCCAGTTTAGTGCCCATTAGTGATGAGCGAGCATGCTTGCTACTGCTCGGTGCTCGCTCAAGCATCTCAGTGCTCTAGATGCTCGGTGCTCGCCGAGTATTTCCGTGGTTGCTCTGCGGGAGCTCGGGTCCCCTCCCTGCATGTTTGGCGCCAATCAACATGCAGGGATTGCCTGCCACTCATTGTAATGCCACAGCCATGGTGGTTCTGGCATTACAGTGATTGGATGGCCGCACTGCGTCATCAGGTCTATATCAGACCTGGCGCTGCTGTGCTCATCACAGTCACTCTGGAATCAGGCAGAGTAGGGAGAGGTGCTGCTGCATCAGGGAGAGATTTGCTTGTGTATTAGGTAGTGTAGGGAGAAAAACCGTACATTACACATATCCATCTTAACAAACAGTCCTTTTGAGGACTAACTAATCCATCTGCAGAGATATCAGGCAGGCAGTGTAGATAGGCAGGCAGTGTATATAGCAGACTGCAGTGCATATAGCACAAGAGGCTCCATTCCAATTCTGCCTTCTGCTGCTGTTATATATTTCTATACAAAGGCCCAGGTCTCAGGGGCCAGGAATACTTTTTTTTGGATCTTAATCCTCATTATTTTCTTAAAAAGCAATCCAGAGAACACCGTTTTTCTGCGCCATTTGCTTGTTGGCACTGCAGAATACAGCCAGGTCCTTTCCATATTACAGCGCTAGAAATCCAGCTATTTAAAACTGTGTTTTCTGCACCACACGGATCACATATACGTTGTCAGAAAATACTGCCATTTCTGGCCTCCATTAAAAATTTCCTTTAGTGTGTCAGTGAAGCAATTCACACCAGTTTGCTGTTTAAACTACTTACCTACAGGCCAGGTATTTAAAACACTGTTTTCTCCGTCACACGGATCACATATCAGTTCGCTCCAAACTCAGTCATTTGTAGTGAGCGTGAAAGATACTGTCCTCTATTTAAAATGGGCAAGGCACGTGGCAAGGGATGGGGAACTGGACGTGATGGTGATGGTGCATGCAGAGGCCGAGGACAAGGCCGTGGGCAAGCTGAAATTGTGCCACAACAAACACCCACATCTTCTCGCCCAACCTTCCTGTCCCAATTCCTAGGGGACCACAGCACACCACTATTGAACCCAGAGCAGTGTCAAAAGGTTGTTGGTTGGATAGTGGATAATGCTCCCAGTCACTAAGCCACCACCACCCTGTCTTCCACACAGTCAAGTCTCAGTAGCCATGAGTCTGGATCACATATTCCTCACCCTGATCCTCCTTCCTCCCACCATGCCGAGGGCCCGGAGACAACTGATCCCACACTTGGACACTCTGAAAAGCTGTTCACTTTTCCATTTATTGATTCGGGCCTCTCGCCCGGTCCACTTGAAGTGGGGAAAGAGGAGATGCCCAAATATTTGAGCAGCCACAGTCACACAAAGGTGACGGTGGGAATGTGGTGGACGATGATGAGACACAATTGCCAGAAAGTCAGGAGGAGGACCAGGGTGCAGAAGTGGAAGACGAGGTGGTGGATGATATAGTAACTGACCCAACCTGGCAGGAGGACAAGCAGAGCGAGGACAGCAGCACACAGGGGGAGGGAAGCAGAGCACCCCAACAGGCAGGAAGAAGCAGTGTGGTGGCCGCAGACAGAAGGCAGGCAACCGTTCCCCGTAACACCAACACGAAGGAAGTTGCCAGTACAACTGTTAGGTCTTCCAGAATCTGGTTGTTTTTTAAAGACTCTGCCGATAACCCCAAAAAGGCCATTTGCACCACCTGCCAGGCCAGCATCAGCAGTGGTGGCAAAACGACCAGCCTGACCACCACCAGCATGATCAGGCACATGGCAGCAAAGCACCCGACTTTGTGGGCAGAACCCCAGGGTCCAGGAACAGTGTCTGCATGTGGCACCATTGCTTCTTCCGCTGTTGTGCATGCAAGCAAATCCCCTGTTCATGGTGCATGCGAAGATGCCTCCTGCCCTGCACCTGTCGTTGTGCACTCTCAAATAGCAGCATCAGGAAGCACATCCATGTCCTTGTCCCAGCGCAGCGTTCAGTTGTCCATACCCCAGTCCTTGGAACGCAAGCGCAAATATGCAGCCAATGCCCCACAGGCTACACTACTAAATTCTCACATTTCACGACTGCTTGTGCTCGAATGTTGCCTTTTAGGCTCGTGGAGACGGAAGCATTCCGCAACCTAATGGCGGCGGCCGTCCCTCGGTACTCGGTCCCCAGCCGTCACTATTTCTCCTGGTGTGCCGTCCCCGCATTACACAAGCACGTGTCCCAAAACATTATCCGTAACCTCAACAATGCAGTTACCGGGAAAGTCCACCTAACCACGGACACGTGGACAAGAGCTTGTGGGCATGGATGGTACATCTCGCTGATGGCACACTGGGTTAACACTGGGCCCTAGGCTACCAGGGTTGCCCCCACGGTCTGCAGCTCCTGCACCTCATCCTCCTCAGCCTCCTCCTCCTCTTCAGCCTCCATCTCTGAAATGACCACATCAGTCACAAGCTGGAAGCACTGCAGCACTGCCTCGGCCAAGCGGCAACAGGCTGTGCTGAAGCTAATATGCTTAGGTGACAAACCGCACAATGCTGAAGATTTGTGGACACCTCTGAAAGAGCAGGCAGATCTGTGGATCACACCGCTGAACGTACAGCCAGGCATGGTCGTGTGTGACAATGGCTGGAACTTGGTGGCGGCTCTGAGGCGAGGCGAGCTCACACACGTACCATGCCTGGCCCATGTGCTTAACCTCGTGGTTCAGCTTTTTCTCAAATCTTACCCGGAGCTGCCGGATCTGCTTGTTAAAGTACGCCACCTGTGTACCCATTTTAGAAAGTCAGCTACAGCTTCCACCGCCCTTGCTGTGTTTCAGCAGCGTTTGCAGCTTCCGGCTCATAGACTGGTGTGTGATGTCCCCACACGTTGGAACTCTACACTGCAGATGTTGGGAAGAATTTGTGAGCAGAAGAGGGCAGTTGTTGAGTACCAGCATCAACAAGGCCATCGGTATTCATTTCAGACTCTACACATAAGACCTCAGGAGTGGACATGGATGTCAGACATACAGTATGTACCATCCTCCAAAACTTTGAGGACTCCACCAAGATGGTGAGCGGCTTTGACGCCATAATTAGCATCACCATCCTGCTTCTCTGTCTTCTGAAACGCTCTTTGCTCACAATCAAACAGGATGCATTGCAGGCGGAGCACGATGAGATGGAGTAAGGACCCATACAGGGTGATTACACACAGCCCAGTCTCATCTCATCCCAAAGTGGATTGGTTGACAATGAGGAAGAGGAGGAGGAGAAAGGACAGGAGCTAGTTTCATACACTATTGACGGTACTACCTGCACAGCTGTCCATACCGTCTGTTCAGCGTGGATGGCCAGAGGACAGAAAGGAGGAGGAGAGCATGGTCAGTCATCCTCTTGGTGAGGACATGGAAGTCTTGCCTGTTAGTAGTCTGGCACTCATGGCTGAGTTTATGTTACGCTGCCTTTCCCATGACCCTCGCGTTCTCAAAATTTTGGGTGACAGTCATTACTGGTTGGTGACACTTCTAGACCCACGCTACAAGGAGAACTTTATATCTCTTATTCCTGAGGCGGACCGGTCTACAAAAATGGGGCTGTACCAGAAGGCCCTTGTTGCGAAACTATTAAAAAAATTCCCATCTGAAAACACTGGAGGCAGAGGCCACACTTCGTTGGACAACCAAGGATTACAGGCGAGAGAGATACAACTTCAATCCAGCAGAGGCAGCGGAACACTGTCAAAGTTCTGGGAGAGTTTTCTCAGCCCCTCCCATCACACAGGCCCTGAAGAGCGGGGTACTCTCACAAGGAGTGCAAAGTTTGGGAAGATGCTGAGGGAGTACCTTGCCGACCGTACCAACGTCCTCCGTGATTCCTCTGTGCCTTATAATTATTGGGTATCCAAGCTGGATACGTGGAATAAACTGGCTCTCTATGCCTTGGAGGTCCTGGCCTGCCCTGCCACCAGCGTTTTATCAGAGCGGGTTTTTAGTGCCGCTGGTGGAATTATAACTGATAAGCGCATCCGCCTGTCAACTGAAAATGCTGACTGGCTGACTCTTATTAAAATGAAGGGCTGGATTGGGCCAGGCTTCTCAACACCACCGAATGATAGCAGCATAGCATAAACTCAAATCCAGTGTCTTTTCTTGGGAGGTGTATTCCCATGCACCTTTTCACACCCAGACATGGGTATACACTTCCTGATTTTGGCTATTTGCTCTTGTTCTCCTCCTTCTCCTCATCCTCCACCACCATATCACCAGGGTGACCGTGGTCCGTGATGCAACACCCACATAATTTTTTTAAAGGGTGTTTATGATGCCCGTAAAAAAAAAAAATTATACAGTATGTTCATGTATACGCCCCAGGGGTAAATGTTTGTCAGCCCATACACTTAGTGCATGGGCATTACAAGTATAGGAGGCCCGCTCCTTTCTAATGGGAAAATTTTTTTATGAGGCCCTCCTCCACGTCTCTTCCAAGGGGCATTGAAGTGCCTCCAAATTTTTGGCAGCCCTTGCATTCACTGCATAGGCCAACACTATGGGAGACTCTCTCCTTTCTAATGTGAATTTGTTGTTACTGTGGCCCTGCTCTATGTCTCTTTAAATTGTTAGTGGGGTTTTTCCTAAATTTGGTCAGCCGTTAGACTCACTGCATACCCTATAACTGTATAGCAGACTCTCTCCTTTCTAATGGGAATTTGTCGTTATTGTGGCCCCGCTCTGTCTCTTTAAATTGTTAGTGGGGTTTTTCCTAAATTTGGTCAGCCGTTGGACTCACTGCATACCCTATAACTGTATAGCAGACCCTCTCCTTTCTAATGGGAACATGTCATTCTTGTTACTGTGGCCCTGCTCTATGTGTCTTTAAATTGTTAGTGGGGTTTTTCCTAAATTTGGTCAGCCGTTGGAATCACTGCATACCCTATAACTGTATAGCAGACCCTCTCCTTTCTAATGGGAACATGTTGTACTTGTTACCTTGGCCCTGCTCTATGTGTCTTTAAATTCTTAGTGGGGTTTTTCCTAAATTTGGTCAGCCGTTGGACTCACTGCATACCCTATAACTGTATAGCAGACTCTCTCCTTTCTAATGGGAACATGTCGTACTCGTTACTGTGGCCCTGCTCCATGTGTCTTTAAATTCTTAGTGGGGTTTTTCCTAAATTTGGTCAGCCGTTGGACTCACTGCATACCCTATAACTGTATAGCCGACTCTCTCCTTTCTAATGGGAACATGTCGTACTCGTTACTGTGGCCCTGCTCTATGTGTCTTTCAGAGTCCCTCCATCATCAATGAAACAGGATGTGTCTGATGATGTGTCACACACCACATTGCTAGATAAGGTTGTAAAATGTTAAAATGACATTTCCCGGTGAATGCATTTGCCTTAACAGTAGGATCTTTCTTTAGTATAAAAACAGTCGCCAATGTAACCTCAATGTAATCACATTGTTCAGCTCCTGCACCTCCTCCTCCATCTCCGAAATGACCACATCAGTCACAAACTGAAAGCACTACAGCACTGCCTTGGCCAAGCAGCAACAGGCTGTGCTGAAGATAACATGCTTAATGCTTAGGTGACAAACCGCCCACCGCTGCAGAGTTGTTGAAAGCTGTAACAGCTTGATCTGTGGCTCTCACCGCTGAACATACCGCCAGGCATGGTCGTGTGTGACAATGGGCGGAACCTGGTGACTTAGAAGTGACAGCCAGAGTAGATACGGTTTCCCTCTATGCCAGTCCTTTCATCGAGCCAAAGAATATGGCTGTGGTGAAATACAACTCCCACTGAGAAGCTGTTTCAGATTGAAAAACATTGTGCCCACCAGAGGATTTGATTCTGAGGGGCTCACCTTTCTCCCCCACTCAAGAGCCCCATAGCAGCTGCAGAGTTAGCGCTATCATGAACTCTCCTGATGTAGAAGCCAGGGCACACCAGAGGATTCTCGGGTGGGACCGTCCAACCCTGCCGAGAAGCAGTCCTGGCTAAGAAAAGTGTGTGGGAAGATTCCCGGACACTCTATGGCTGTTTTTTTTTTTATGTGGATCGGACGTGCTTATGTATGTTATTTCTCAAACCGGATTGCAGATCAGGCAATTGCCCAACTCTGTAGTCATGAAATTAAATTCGCAAAGAAAGATGTTTGTGTGTCAAAGCGCCACCGGGAAGTGCGAGTTGATGTTGGACGGGCAGCCATTGCTTCTTCAAAAGCTGCTTTAGAGGACTTCCTGGGAGAAATGACACCCAGAGTTGATACGGTTTCCCTCTATGCCAGTCCTTTCACCGAGCTAAAGAATATGGCTGTGGTGATATACAACTCAGCAAAAAAAGTTGTGGACTGGCTCCGTACCGTCCCTGGCCACATTCACCTGTCCATGTGTTTGTGGTTAGGCGGTCCTTCCTAGTAAGTGCACTGGGGAGGGCACGGGTAATGTTGTGGGACCCGTGCTTGTGGAAGATGGAGATGACACCTGGAGAAACAGTGGTGGATGGGGACCAAGTATGGACACCCGGCCGCCGCCTGCATGAGGTTATGAAAAGCTTCCGCCTCCACGAGCCTAAAAGGCCACATTTCAAGTAAAAGCAGCTTTAGAGGACTTCCTGGGAGAAATGACAGCTGGGTAGATATGGTTTCCCAAGTCCTTTCACCAAGCTAAAGAATATGGCTGTGGTAAAATGCAACTAAGCAAAAAGAGCTGTGGGCTGTCTCCCTAGCGTCCCTGGCCACATTCACCTGTCCACGTTGTAGTATCGGTGTCTCTGCCCCCTGACAGACAGAGATGCCGTCCCACTTACCGCCGTGCACCCTGCCCGGCGTCCTCCGGCGCTCCTGCCTCTGTTGCTGCCGGCATGTGCAGCTCTCCGGGCACTGTGCGTAGGGCACGAGCTCGCTCCCTCCCTCTTAAAGGGGCCGCGCACGCCGTCCTAAGGAGTCCCCGGCCAGTGGCCGGAGGACCTCTCATATAAAAGGAACCTCCTCCAAAATGGAGGTGCCCGTGCAAGATTGTAGCTTTGTGTGTTATACTCTGCTTCAGCCCTCAGGTCCCGCTGCTAGCCTGACTACCAGTCCAGCCCACCAGCCTGACTACAAGTCCAGCCCGCCAGCGTGACTACAAGTCCAGCCCGCCAACCTGACTACAAGTCCAGTCCGCCAGCCTGACTACAAGTCCAGTCCGCCAGCCTGACTACAAGTCCAGTCCGCCAGCCTGACAAGTCCAGTCCGCCAGCCTGACGACAAGTCCAGTCCGCCAGCCTGACTACAAGTCCAGTCTGCCAGCCTGACTACAAGTCCAGTCCGCTAGCCTGACTACAAGTCCAGTCCGCTAGCCTGAATACAAGTCCAGTCCGCCAGCCTGACTACAAGTCCAGTCCGCCAGCTTGTCTACTCTCCAGCCCGACAGTCTGCCTACAGTCCAGTCCGCCAGTCTGTCTATGGGCTCTGCCCGCCTGCTTACCTGGAAGCACATGCCCGTTACCTGCCGTGCCTGCCAGCATGCTTACCTAGGAGCACCTGCCTGTTACCTGCCGTGCCTACCAGCCAGCCTACCTGAAGGCTCCTGCCCGTTACCTGCCGTGCCTGCCAGCCCCCTTACGTAGAAACACCTGCCTGTTACCTGCCGTGCCTACCAGCCAGCATACCTGGAGGCTCCTGCTTGTTACCTGCCGTGTCTGCCAGTCCGTCTGCCCAGATCACCTGACAGCCTGCCTGCCGTTCTCATCTGCTGTACCGGTCAGTCCCTGCCTTCTGACCCCTGGGAGTCACCTGCTCTCATACAAGGTCAGTCCCAGAGTAGCACCTGCTCCCTCTGCTCAGTCCTTCCCTGGTCACGGAGTCGATTGAGCCGCCGTACGACCTTGGTCAGTCCGAGTTGATACCTAGTTACACCCCTCTGTTGCCTCCTTGCTCCGCAGCACAGAGGTTTCACCACCCGGATCCATAAGAGTTTGCACGGGCCATGGAACCCGGTGGCCCCCAGGCCCCTTCGCTTTCTGACCCGTACCAGGAGGTTTCTCGTCAGAGATCCCAACAGGAAACCATCCTGACCTACCTGCTGTCTGTCAACTCTCGCCTGGACAGGCTGTCTGTTACACCTGTGCCCGCCCCAAGTCGAGCAACGCCCGCTCCGGCAGCGCCGCTGCCTACCAATACAACGGCATCCAGCCTAGGACCCCGGCTTTCTGCGCCTCCTCGTTTTGGAGGTGACCCCGTCCTATGTCGGGGCTTTCTGAACCAGTGAACGCTGCACTTTGAACTTCTGCCACATCAGTTTCCCTCCGACCGGGCCAAGGTGGCGTTCGTCATGTCTCACCTCACCGGGGAAGCATTGGCATGGCTTAACCCTCTATGGGAGAAAGGGTATTCCCTGGTGTCCGATCTTCTGGATTTCCTCACTGCCTTCTGGAAGGTCTTCAATGAACCCGGTCAAAGGATTTCTACTGCCTCCTCCTTGCTCCGCCAAGGGAGTCTCACCGTGGCCCAGTATGCCATACGGTTCCCTACCCTCGCTTCTGAGCTTGCCTGGGACAACGGGGCCCTGGTGTTCACCTTCTGGGAGGGCCTTTCCAGTCGGATTAAGGATGAGTTAGCCGGCCGAGACATTCCTACCACCCTGGATGACCTGGTGTCACTAGCAACCCGGATTGACATCCGTTTCCTAGAACGTGCTAAGGAGACTACTCGGGAAAGAAGATTTCCTCGTCTTTCTCCTGTTTTCCAGAAACCAGCTTTCCAATTTGCAACTCCCCGGGCATGCTTGCCCAAACCTATGCAGATCGACCAGACCAAGATGATCAAGTCTCGCCAAGAAACACGCCGAGCCGAGGGGAGCTGCTTCTACTGTGGTAGTAAGGAGCACCTGATCCATTCCTGCCTGGTGAAGCCGGGAAACTTTAGTGTCTAGGACCGCTCAGAGAGGTCGTCCTGGGCAAGAGTAAATCCTCTCCGTTTTTGACTTTGTCTGTCTCTATCTCCTGTGGAGAGAACCGCTTCTTTGAGACCGCCCATCTGGACTCCGGAGCCTCTGGGAATCTCATTTCCCAGTCCCTTGTACAGAAATATCAGATTCCTACCAAATCTCTGGCTGAACCATTGGCAGTCACTTCCGTGGATGGAAGACTCCTTCCGGTGACCATCTTGCTCACCACAGAGCCCGTAACTGCACTCAGAGAGGATCTCCTTCCATGTGCTTTCCAGACTCTCTCACCCTCTTTTGCTAGGTCTACCCTGGCTACAGAGACATGAACCCGTTCTGAACTGGCAATCCGGCGAGGTGCTCCGTTGAGGGCAGGATTGCCATAAGACCTGCCTGGTACCGGTTCGCCCGGCTCGACCTCCATCTACTCCGACTAATTTACCCGGTCTACCGGCACCTTACTGGTCCTATGCTGATGTCTTCGACAAGAAGGAGGCAGAGACACTGCCACCTCATAGGCCATATGACTGCCCTATCGACCTGATAACCGGTGCCACTCCACTCCGTGGGCGTATTTAGCCATTGTCATTGGCCGAAACCCGGGCCATGTCAGAGTACATCAAAGAAAATCTGGCTAGGGGATTCATCCGGAAATCTTCCTCCCGGGCTGGAGCCGGATTTTTCTTCGTAAAAAAGAAAGACGGTTCACTACGCCCATGTATCGATTACAGAGGTCTCAACCAAATCACTATCAAAAACAAATACCCCCTGCCGTTCATCTCTGAGCTGTTAGACCGCCTTAAAGGCGCGAAGATCTTCACCAAGCTCGATCTTCGTGGGGCGTATAACTTGGTCCGGATCCGCCAAGGAAACGAGTGGAAGACGGCATTCAAAACCCGGGACGATCACTATGAATACCGTGTGATGCCCTTCGGCCTCTGTAATGCCCCCGCTGTCTTCCAAGAATTAGTTAACGACATCTTCCATGACCTCTTATATTCTTGCGTGGTGGTGTACCTGGACAACATCTTGGTCTTCTCTCCGGATCTTCCCACACACCGGAGGGATGTTCGTCAGGTCCTGCTTAGGCTCAGGCAGAATCACATTTATGCGAAATTTGAGAAGTGCCTCTTCGAGCAGACTTCCCTTCCGTTCCTGGGCTATATTATCTCTAAGACTGGTCTATGGATGGACCCTGAGAAGGTCTCTGCCGTCTCTTCATTCCACATTTCTCTTCTTGGACTGCTCCCATCTCTGCGCTCACCCGAAAGGGAGAAAATCCTAAGGAATGGCTGTCCAAAGCGGAGGAGGCCTTCCTTTCCTTAAAACAAGTCTTCTCTTCCGCCCCTGTGCTGCACCTTCCAGATAGCAACAAACAGTTCTTTCTGGAGGTTGATGCTTCCTCTTCCGGAGCCGGAGCAGTGCTCACCCAGAAATCTCCATACGGGAGAATGGTAACCTGCGGCTTCTTCTCCAAGCTCTTCTCTTCGTCTGAGCGCGACTACTCCATAGGAGACCAAGAACTGCTAGCCATCAAATTGTCGCTGGAGGAGTGGCGTTACCTGCTCGAGGGGACTCTGCACCCGGTGGTCATCTATACTGACCACAAAAAACAGGCTTATCTACAGAATGCCCAAAGACTCAATCCGCGTCAGGCCCGGTGGTCTTTGTTCTTCGCCCGCTTCAACTTTACCCTACATTACCTCTCGGCGGACAAGAACGTTAAAGCCGATGCCTTGTCCCGATCCTTCCTGTCGTCCGATCAAGAGGAGGAGCCTATGCATATCATCGATCCCTCCAAAGTGATGAATGTGGCCCCATTGAACCTTTCTCGTCTCCCCCCGGTAAGACGTTTGTAGCGGTTCCGGATCGTAAGAAGGTTCTTTTCTGGGATCATTCGTCCAAACTAGCCGGCCATTCTGGCCAGATAAAACCTTCCTGCTAATTACCCAGCATTACTGGTGGACTACCCTGCGCCAGGATGTGGTAGACTTTGTCACGGCCTGTTTGTCCTGTGCTCGCAATAAAGTACTCAGACATCTTCCAGCCGGCCGTCTCCTGCCTCTCCCCATACCTGCTGCCCCGTGGCAACACATTGCTATGGACTTTATTACTGATCTCCCTGTTTCTGCCGGTTGTACGGTCATTTGGGTGGTCGCAGACCGCTTTTCTAAAATGGCTCACTTCATCCCTCTGCCTGGTCTCCTGTCTGCATCTGTGCTGGCTAAGGATTTCATTCATCACATCTTTCGTCTCCACGGCCTACCCCTCCACATAGTGTCTGATCGAGGGGTCCAGTTCACTTCGCGCTTCTGGAGAGCTACGTGTAAACTGCTGGGTGTCACCCTGGACTCCTACTCTGCTTACCATCCGCAGTCCAATGGCCAAGTGGAGCGTATCAATCAGATCCTTACCAGCTACCTCTGGCACTTCGTCAACGCTCACCATACCGATTGGGTAGAGCTCCTACCATGGGCCGAGTTCTCCTACAACAACCATGAGAGCGAATCTTCTTCCAAGTCCCTGTTCTTTGTGATCTACGGTCAACATCCCCGGATCCCATTTCCCGTTTCCGCTGCTGTGGACAACCCTGCCGCGGAGTCCCTGGTTAGCAAATTTTCTACCATTTGGGGGGACACTAGGTCTGCACTTCTTCAATCCTCCAAGCGGATGAAGAAACATGCTGATAAGAGACATCTGGATCCGCCTCAATTCCGTCCGGAAGACAAGGTTTGGCTCTCCTCCAAACATGTTCGTCTCAAAATACCCTCCTATAAGTTGGGTCCACGGTTCATCGGCCCATTTGAAGTCCTCCAGCGAATCAACACAGTAGCTTACAAGTTAAAACTCCCGGCCACCTTACGGATTCCCAACTCCTTCCACGTATTTCTCCTCAAACCAGTTGTGCTTAATTTTTTTTCCGACAATCCAGGTACCTCCCGAGCTCCGATCTCCGCTGAGGAAGTCTTTGAGGTAGAGAACATTCTGGCCACCAAGAGGGTAAGAGGAAAAACCTATTTCTGGTGGATTGGAAGGGGTTTGGCCCAGAGGAGAGAACTTGGGAACCCAGGGAGAACATCCACGCCCCGCTTCTCCTTAAAAAATTTCTTTCAGGCCTAAAAAAGAGGGGGCATAAAGGGGGGGGGTACTGTAGTATTGGCGTCTCTGCCCCCTGACAGGCAGAGACGCCGTCCCACTTACCGCCGCGCTTCCTGCCCGGCGTCCTCCAGCGCTCCTGCCTCTGTTGCTGCCGGCAAGCGCAGCTCCCCGGGCACTGTGCTTAGGGCGCGCGCGTGCTCCCTCCCTCTAAAAGGGACCGCGCGCGCCGTCCTAAGGAGTCCCCATCCGGAGGACCTCTCATATAAAAGGCACCTCCTCCAAAATGGAGGTGCCCATGCAAGGTTGTAGCTTTGTGTGTTTCTGCTTCAGTCCTCAGGTCCCGCTGCTAGTCTGACTACCAGTCCATCCCACCAGCCTGACTACAAGTCCAGCCCGCCAGCCTGACTACAAGTCCAGCCTGCCAGCCTGACTACAAGTCCAGTCCGCCAGCCTGACTACCAATCCGCCAGCCTGACTACAAGTCCAATCCGCTAGCCTGACTACAAGTCCAGTCCGCCAGCCTGACTACAAGTCCAGTCTGCCAGCTTGTATACTCTCCAGCATGACAGTCTGCCTACAGTCCAGTCCGCCAGTCTGTCTATGGGCTCTGTCCTCCTGCTTACCTGGAAGCACATGCCCGTTACCTGCCGTGCCTGCCAGCACGCTTACCTAGGAGCACCTGCCTGTTACCTGCCGTGCCTACCAGCCAGCCTACCTGGAGGCTCCTGCCCGTTACCTGCCGTGCCTGCCAGCCCGCTTACTTAGAAGCACCTGCCTGTTACCTGCCGTGCCTACCAGCCAGCCTACCTGGAGGCTCCTGCTTGTTACCTGCCGTGTCTGCCAGTCCGTCTGCCCAGATCACCTGTCAGCCTGCCTGCGGTGCTCATCTGCTGTACCGGTCAGTCCCTGCCTTCTGACCCCTGGGAGTCACCTGCTCTCCTACAAGGTCGGTCCAGAGTAGCACCTGCTCCCTCTGCTCGGTCCTTCCCTGGTCACGGAGTCGATTGAGCCGCCGTACGACCTTGGTCGGTCCGAGTTGATACCTAGTTATGCCCCTCTGGTCCCTCCTTGCTCCGCAGCACAGAGGTTCCACCACCCGGATCCGTAACACACGTGTTTGTGGTTAGGCGGTCCTTCCCAGTAAGTGCACTGTGGAGGGCACGGGTAAAGTTGTGGGACCCGTGCTTGTGGAAGGCGGAGACGACACCGGGAGAAACAGTGGTGGCTGGGGACTGAGTATGGACACCTTCCCGCCGCCGGCATGAGGTAATGAAAAGCTTCCGCCTCCACGAGCCTAAAAGGCCACATTTCAAGCGAAAGCAGCTTTAGAGGACTTCCTGGGAGAAATGACAGCTGGGTAGATATGGTTTCCCAAGTCCTTTCACCAAGCTAAAGAATATGGCTGTGGTGAAATACAACTCAGCAAAAAATGCTTTGGACTGGCTCCGTACTGTCCCTGGTCACATTCACCTGTCCACGTGTTTGTGGTTAGGCGGTCCTTCCTAGTAAGTGCACTGGGGAGGGCATGGATAATGTTGTGGGACTCGTGCTTGTGGAAGGCAGAGACGACACCGGAACAAATAGTGGCGGCTGGGAACCAAGTATGGATACCCGGTCGCAGCCGCCGCCATAAGATTGTGGACAGTTTCCGCCTCCACGAGCCTAAAAGGCCACATTTCAAGTGCAAGCAGCTGTCAAAAATTTGGCAGTATAGTATTGCAGCCTGTGGGTTGGTGGGTGGCTGGCTGCATTCTTGCGCTTGCATTCCAAGGAATGGGATAGGGACAACTGAACGCTGCACTGGGACTAGGACGTGGACGGTGATTATTGCAAGTCTGCAATGACAGGTGCATGGCGGGAGGCATCTTCGCATGCGCCAAGGATCACTTATGATGGGCACACTTTTAGGTAGTGACCTGGGAGTCAGAGATGCTTGCAGAGGTCTTCCCCATGCTGTTCCCATGTCTTTTCAGCACTGTATGCATGTGTCTGATGATGTGTCACACACCACATGGCCAGATAAGGTTGTAAAATGTTAAAATGACATTTCCTGGTGAATGCATTTTTCTTGGTTGAAAGCAATTCAAAAGTACAAAAACGCTTCAAAAACACTACGTGTGAACATCCAAGGTGTGGAGGAGTATTTTTTGTTTTTGGTTATTTATTTTGCCTTATATACAAGTCATTACCCTGGAAAGGATGTTCCTTAACATATTTCACAGGAAAATCCATTCTGGTTTCGTTTTTGTATGTTTTATTGTGAGTCCGTAAAAGTGGCGTAATACTCTGACAATGTTGTTGACAGCAGTGATCTGGGAGTCAGAGATGCTTCCAGGGGTCTTCCCCATGCTGTTTCCATGTAATTTGAGCACTGTTCCCATCGATTTGGGCAATTTTTAGGCCCTCTGCAGACCGCCGGGGGGAGCCGCCGTAAAAATGCTCGAGTTTCCCATAGACTTACATTGGGCTCGTTGCTCGGGTCGAGCACCCGAGTATTCCAATGTGCTCGACCCGAGCAACGAGTACCCGAGCATTTTAGTGCTCGCTCATCACTAGTGCCCATAAATTGTGTCCCCATACAGTGTAGTGCTCCTATATATTGTATCACCCACATACATTGTTCCCAGCTTCTGGGGATACGCACCTTGTAAACTGTTAAGTGCTCTCTCCCCACTACAATAATGCCAAACATGTGGTCGCCAGCTGTGGTTTAGGCACAGTGGGTCTCAGAAGAAGGGGTGGCATTTGGATTAGGAAGCGCAGAATTCACTGGATTTTATTTGAGAGGAGAGCCATGTCGCTTTTTCAGAATCTTAGTTCTACCAGGAACGTGGGAACCCCTATGACAGATGACGGACCTGAGTGGGGGCCAGTTTTGGGGGGGGGGTAAGTTAGGGATTTTATTGGTAACATTTTGGGGTACATATTTTTTGATCACTTTCAGAATAAGGCTGGATCATCTTCTTGTGTTCTACTCAAGGTTTCCATGTAAATCCTACAAAAATGCGATTCAGACGAAACCTGCAATGGAACCACCAACAATAATGAGGTAGATGGAGACACTTTGGAGTCTGTTTGGTATGTGCTTCCATGGTATCCATCTTTTTAGGCATGCACAGATCTGTGGTCACCCGCACTTGTGCGCTAAAAAGACACCTAAAATGATGAGACACCGCTGGAACACAGACCAGTCCAAAGTGACTCCATCTGCCTCTAAAATGAAAAAAAATCAGCAATTCAGTTATTGTTGTTTTTTTCTGGGGGGGTTTCGACGTTCACCATGCGGTAAAAGTGATAAGACCGATTTATTCGTCAGGTCGGTATGATTACAGTGATATAAGATTTATAATTTTTTTATGCTTTGTTATTTTTACACACTAAGCAAAATATTTTACAAAAATGAATTTGTTTTTGCATCGTCATATTCTGTTAGCTGTAACTTTTTTATTTTTTGCCAAATGAGCCATATTAGGGTTTGTTTTTTGCGGTTTGAAGTTCTCATTTGTATAATTTTTTTTTACATACAACTTTTTGATCACTTTTTATTCACTTTTTTTGTGAGTCAGTATGATGAAAAAGCAACATTTTTGGTGTTTTTTAATACTTTTTCACGACGTTTGCCATACGGAATAAATAACGTGCCAGTTTTATAAATCGATACATTCCGGATGTGGCAATACCAATTATGTGTACTTTTTTTTGTTTATTTTTATTTAGTGATTTGTGTCCGCTTTTTTGTGTGTTTTATTTACATGTCTTATTTTCCTTTTGTTTTACTTTTTCACTTATTCCCTCTGTTGGACATGCATAATTTTTATTTTGATCTCTGGTCACATACACTCATCGCGGGGGTTCAATGGTTACAAATGGGGTCTTGCAACCCCCTTGTGACCAATTAAATACAGCTGTCGCGATTGACAGCAGTATTTAAGGGGTTAATCGGCCCCGATTGGCTTCAAAACTGGCTGAGGCCAATACCAAAGGGCGTCAGCTGTCATGTACAGATGATATCCGCAGGAATTTCAACCACATGGCGGCGCTATGATCTTATTCCTCAGCACCGTTAAAAAGCGGCGCTGAGGAATAAGGCCCTTTAACAACCGCTGTTAAAAGGCATATCCACGGTCATTAAGGTGTTAAATCTCTATCATGCTACTCCTGCTTCAGCCATTGCATAACTCCTGACTGCCCAATGAGTTTCATAGTACTTAAAGGGGTTGTCCGGTCAAAAGCGATAAGTCTGATGTCCCTGCGTGTGATTGTTGACTTATGAATCCCCCCAGCACACGCACTGTGCGCTGTGGGGTTCACAAGTTTCAGACCCAGGACCGGAGGGTATGTATGAGTTAAACTTACCCACTGGGTGTGGCCTCACTCCATACACTTGTATTGAGTGAAGCCTCGCCCCGTCTAGTGATGCTCACAGCCAGTGGGCATGTCAGAGTAGAGGGCGTGGCCTTGCTCAATACAATGGAGAGCAAGGCCGTGCCCACTTGCCGGGGGTATGTATATATCATGCATACCCTCTGGTCCCAGGTCTGAAACCAGCGAATCCCCGCAGCTCACAGTTCATGCGCTGGTGGGATTCATACATCTGCAGTCACCCAGAGTGACTGCAGACTTATCACTTTTGACTGGACAATCCCTTTAACTGTACTACTGATGTTGGGAACCATACTCTCATGTTTTTGTATCCTCAAGAAACAGCTGTGAAAAAAGTGCTAAAGCTTTAATATAATAGGCTTGATGACAACAAGCCAGAACTCCTTCATGTTTAACTGTTTTGTCTCCAGAAATAAGGGGATGATTTTTGAATAACTTGATAAAACTTTTTCTAATGTTTGAATGATGTCGTGATTAGCAAACTAGTTGTGGGCTAGAAAAAAGAGATTTTTTTCACTTTTGGTTTAAAGACCATTACTTCTTCATATTCAAAACACTACAATACACCAGTTTTGTCTCCGTATTAATGGGATAATTTTTGGACAGCTTATAAAAAGGCTATAGCTTCTTCATTTAGCCAAGTGCAAAGATCTTTATAATCTCCAAATACTGATACTTGTTGCACGCAATAGTGTGAAAATGCCACCCCTTCAAAAAGGGACAATTTTTAAACCATTTATTTTAGGATACTTAAAAGGTCTGATACTGCAGTGTGTTGTTAAATATGTATTTAGTTTCCTTTGATTACTATTAGTTTTCCCCTAGCCAGATAGGTAAAAGTTATTTGGATATTAAAAAGGTTGTGTTTGCAATACAAAGCTTAAACATGTTCAGTTGACTCCAAGGGGAACTCACAGTGTCCTATGCACATTTTCCAAGCAAGTAGAGGTTTTTTATTTATGCAATTTGCACTAATTTATTTGCCGTAAATCAAATTTTTGGGGGAAATTAGACAAATTAGAATTTCAAACTATCTGCTCATCTCTAGGTAGATTTAGGGGGGCCTCCAAATACATTAAATTGTTTTCCAATCCCGCCAATATCAGCTGGTTTGAGCAACTTTAATTTAATATGTGTGGGGACCTTAACGTCCCAATGCTTGTCAAGACTGACCCCTGCATGAATTGACATCACCCATGCGATAAGGTCATAGTAAGTCCCATTGCAGCTAAATATAAAGCAAACCCTTTTAGCCAAGTATATGTGTTTTACAGCATTTAGGCTCAATTGTGTCAGCATAATTCTAAAATTATTCTACATTTTATTACAGCTTTCCACAGATCTTCATATTTCTTATAGTCAGCTTATTGCCAAGTACCTAATTTATTCATGTTCAATTATTACAAGTATTACTGATCATAAAACTTTAAATGAATCTATCTCAAAATAACAGATCACATTTCATTAATTTAATGGATGTATTAAGGCAAAATCAAAGTAATACATTTTATTTAGCTTTTCTGTAGTTGTTACTTCTGAAATGTGGATTTTTAATGTTATGTAACCCCATCCATAGAAGCCATTCTTGGGGTTATTTTAATTTTTTTTGTTTTTTCCTATCCTCTCTTTCAAGATCCAAAACGTTTTTGTTTTCCATAACATAACCGTAACGATTGCGGTCACCATCTATGCTATTCTTATTGACCAGGGTTGTTTTTATGAAGCAACCTCTTTAAAAAAATTTTTGAGGGTTTATGTAAATCAAAGGTTCTTCAACCATTTCCTATTTTTATTTAAATTCCTCATAACTTCCAAAGTGCATAGCCCATTTCACAGCTCTATTTTCATCATGCCCTACATTGGTGCTTGTTGAACAGGATTTTACTCACTGAATGTAAACATTGGTAAAAAAAAATGTAAAGCATCCCCCTTAAAATGATATTATTTTTCAAGCTTCAATCTCTCCTAGAAAAAAGGCATAATAGGCTGCACCTGAAGAAACACTGTTCAAGATATGAGTTTCAACTGTCAGAGGTGCAGCATTATGAACAAACATACCAGAACTGTTCAATCAGCTTCGTAATGTCAGCTGACATCAAGCCCAGGAGTTAGTAATGGATAGGCATCTATCAGACACCCCCATTACTAACCCCCTAGCCAAAAGTAAGAAAGACACACACAGAAAAAAGTCCTTTAATTGAACAAAACACTCCCCGACAAATCTCCTCTTTCCCATTTATTAACATAAATATCAATAATCAAAGTAATCCTCACCTGTCCGCAGATAATCTATAATAATGAGGTCCCATGATGAAACCCAACTCTGCTACATCCAGTGTATGGAGCTCTGTTCCTAGAACGCAGCTCCATATATTGGAACAGCAGCAACTGCCGCGTGTCGCGCTGCACTCCGAGGAACCCTGCTGCTGGGCACTGAGGTGACTTCAGTAAGGATATCTCAGTTCACAGCGCCCGGTTCCCACGAGGGCAGCACCACTGTGAACTGAGATTACCTTACTGTAAGGTCCCCTCAGTTTATAGCAGCTGGTTCTCATGCTGCGCAGCACCAGTGCCAGACTGATGAACAACCGCCAGTCCGGCACCTGGTACTCGAGCTACTGTGAGACCTGGTGGCTGTGAACTCAGTTGAACTTAGGGGTATCAGACGCCCCCCATTGGCCATTACTAACTATGTAGTGAAAATTAATAAAGACACAGACAGAAAATAGTCCTTTAATTGAACCAAACACTCCCCAATAAATCCCCTCTTTTACCCATTTATTAAGATCAAAATAAAAATCAAAAATCAAAGTAATCTTCAACTGTCCGCCGATAATCCATAATGCTAATGTCCAATGATGATCCCCAACTCTGCTACATCTGGATGCATTGCTGAGCGCTGACATCAGTAATGCGACTGCTCAGCCCGGCATCCAGAACACAATGAACTAAGCATGAGAACGCGGATGCTTGTGTAGCACCCTGAGGATTCGGCTGCTACAGGGGTATTGCACCTCAACCCAGAGGTGTGATATTCCACTCCCGGGTAAGGATGGAGTGTGGAACTGAGCTCAGTTAGCTGCATGCACTACACACATCCCATTTCCGAGGGACAGACCGATGGTACTCCCACTAGAGAAATGTGCAGGTACGACAGTGTCTGTTCCTGGCTGGAGTGGGAGGGGGGTGGAACATCCCAGTAGTGTAGGGGCAGATAGGGGGAGCAGCCTGGGTAAAGCTAGGAGCTCATTGGGTGCTGGTCACCTGAGCTCACACATAGAGGGAGTATATAAGGTGGGAACCATCTTAGATCAGGGTCAGTCTGTGAGAAGTCAGTCTTTTGTAGAGGTTTGGTCAGTCTGAGAGAGCCTGAGAAGCAGAGAGAGAGGAGAAAGAAGGACCCAGAAGGGGGAGAAGAGGGAACTCCAAGAACCCAAAATTAGATCAGAGGGTGAAGAGTTGGCAACAGGGTACCGGATCCCAAGCTGGTGGAGGCTACAGCACACCTTAGCCAGAGACCGGAGGTCGTGGGCAGGATCTGCCACGACCACCCACTAAATCCACCCGGAAGGCAAACCAAGAATAGGGTCAGGGAACCCAGAGACAAGGGTTTACCAACAAGAGGCCCGAGGGAGCCGGACTTAGGTGGATCCCTGGTGGGGAAGGCCAGAGAGAAGGACAAGTCAGAAAGGGAGCTCAGGACCACGCTCCAGAATCACCTGGGGGTTGGCCGAGTCCAAGACCTGGTGGACGCAGCACGGCTCGGGCGGTCACCTAAGGCCAGAGTGACCACAAGAACAGCAGTAAGTAAAAACCCTGAACTGCACAGCCCGGCTCGGAGTCTTCTGAACATCCACACTGCACCACCACTACCACCATCCTCTACACCTGACCCCCTGAGGCTATACCCCTCCCGTTGGGGGTTATACTACCCGAAGCTGCACACATACCACCAGCCTCAGCGGACCCTGCTGCAGCGGCAGCCGTATTGACCGCAAATCAACGGGTGGCGTAGTCGACACAAAGAACTCTAATAACATCTGTAGGACTGCCACACACTGAGCTTGACACCCTGGGCACGGACCGGGTCACCGCCACTCGGAGACTACAACCCCCATCTGATCCGGCTCCGGGTATCCCCTAAACAACACTGGCCCAGGGGGCGCGTCAACTTTGGGGTAGTCGGCAGGATAACGTGCCCGCAACCACCGGGTACTGCGTGCCTGAAGAAAAGTTCGCATTTACCTCAAAAAGAAGTCTCCCGCCGATTCCGGAGGGTCCCCGCCATCGGACGCCATCTCGGATCGGTTCCCGCCGTTTGCCCGCCATCTGCGGTCTTTTCCCGCCGTCCACAGAGTTTCCCGCCATTGGGAAGCGATTCCCGCCATTTCCGAAGATTTCCCGCCTTGGAAGAGCGGACGCCATTATGGGCGTGCCAGAGGGTGGCAAAAGGCCACCTCCCATCGTGGGCCAGGTCGAAGAATGGCGCCAAAAGCGGAAACCGCGCCCACCAACAGAGACTGTGATGCTGGAAGTGTCCATCAGCGTGAGAGAACTGCCCCTGGAACTGACAATCACTAAGTTGCCCCGGGACCACCCTCAATGTGGGCGGAGACAGAACAAGAGAACGAAGATGGGTGCAGCCTGGAGGAGTCTGGAGAGAGCGCACCCGGAGACAAGACGTCTGGAGGAGAGTCCAGAGAGAGCGTACCCGGAGATGGAGGGAGAGACAGGCAGCACCGACCCAGTGGTCAGGAGCCTGCTGCAAGCAACAACCCCACTAGGCTTAGTGGAGATCCTGGCACAGCTCCCCCGAGACCGGGAGTGTGCACAGACTGCGCTGGAGGGCCTCGCACGGAGGATGGCCCGGGTGCAGCGAGAGACGTTGGCGGAGTGGAGCCGAGAGATGGCCCAGCGGACCGAAACCCGTCAGCGGAGCACGCCACCCGAGACGAGGAGACAGACCGCCTCTGAGGATGGTGCAGGAGGAGTGAAGGCCGGAGACGGCGCCGAGAAGGGAGCTGGACAACTGGAGGCAGGTAAAGGGGACGTCTCTACCCCGAGCCGGGAAACCGCGTGCCTGCCCCAGCTCCCCGTCGCAGAGCCCGAAATTCCCCCTGCCGTGCCCGTCGCTGCATCGTCACCGCCGCAGACTAGGCCTCAACCGGAAACCGCGGCCGCGACCCCCGTGACGTCACGCGCTTCGACCCTGAGCGCGGCAAAGCAGGAAATACCATCGGCCTGGTCGCAAGGCCTAGTACACCCGGGCGCCGCCATACCAACAGCGCCCCCCACCTCCGCGGAGCCACTGGCCTGGTCGCAGGGCCGAGTAACCCAGGGCGCCGCCGTTCCTACGGTGCCCTTTGCCCCTAGGGTGCCCCAAGCCTGGTCGCAAGGCCTGGTCGACCCGGGCGCCGCTACCATCAACGCGCCCTCAACATCTAGAGTGCCGCACCTGGGTGAAGACCTGTTCGCCCAGCATACGTGCCCGGATGGGCAGCCCTCCGTATGGCCCCAGGAGTATATTCAGCTGGAACTCCAGAGAGCAAGGCCCATGTGCGAACCCCTGATTCCAGCTCCGAAGCCCGTAAAGAGGACCTCGCCCCCGCTGGAGGAGGCACAGTTTGAGTGGGACCCCACCGGAGAAGACCTCATGGGGTTCACTCAGGAGACTCGGGCGGCCGCAGCGGAGCGTGCAGAGTGCTGCCGGCAGCAGCTCGAGGTCTTCGAGAGGGAGCGGAGAGAGAGGCGGGTCCGGGAACAGCAGATGCAGATAAGAAGCGCGGAGCAGAAGAGCCGGACCAGGAGGAATCCCCGTGCAGCTCATGGTCCCCCTTCCACCGGGACTGTGATAAAATTCAACCTGCAGCATGGGTGGGGCTTTATCAGAGACCATCAGACCCCCGGCGACGTCTTTGTAACCCGCAGAGACGTAGAAAGCCATCTGCCGGAGGGACACAGAGGTCGTTACCTGTATGTAGGGGACGAGGTCACCTTCACCCGGCACAAGTGTGCCAAAGGACCCTACGCCCTCCATGTGCATCGCCTGATGGAGGAGGAGCTGCGGTGTGAGGAGGAGCAAGAGGACCCGGACGGGTCTGAAACTGAAACCAACCAACAAGAAAGAGCAGGAGGACGCCGTCGTTGAAGTACGGTAGAGAGAGACTGTACATAGTTACCCGTCAGGGTATAAGAACTGTTCTAGTTAAAATATAGTCCCCGTTGGGACCAGCAGATTGAACTGAAACCCGTGTGTCCCTATTCCCACTGACCGAGGACTGAGAGCGGTCAATCCTCCCTAATACCTGGCCGAGGACTGAGAGCGGCCATATTTCCCTTGTATATAGTTGCGCTTCCTAAAGCGCCCCCTACCGGTTTTATAGGAAACTGTTTTCTTCCAGGAGAGACTGTCGCACCTTACCCGGTCACAAGTTGCACCGTGGCCGGAGGAACAAGAATGTTATTTATGAAAAGTTTTATATGAAAAGTTTGATAGCTGATAATATATATGATGTTTTATATGTTGATGTTTATGAAAAAAAAAAAAATTGTATGTTTTGATGTTTTGTTATCTTACAGCCCGAGGACGTGCTGTGATTTACCAGGGGGGAATGTAGCACCCTGAGGATTCGGCTGCTACAGGGGTATTGCACCTCAACCCAGAGGTGTGATATTCCACTCCCGGGTAAGGATGGAGTGTGGAACTGAGCTCAGTTAGCTGCATGCACTACACACATCCCATTTCCGAGGGACAGACCGATGGTACTCCCACTAGAGAAATGTGCAGGTACGACAGTGTCTGTTCCTGGCTGGAGTGGGAGGGGGGTGGAACATCCCAGTAGTGTAGGGGCAGATAGGGGGAGCAGCCTGGGTAAAGCTAGGAGCTCATTGGGTGCTGGTCACCTGAGCTCACACATAGAGGGAGTATATAAGGTGGGAACCATCTTAGATCAGGGTCAGTCTGTGAGACGTCAGTCTTTTGTAGAGGTTTGGTCAGTCTGAGAGAGCGTGAGAAGCAGAGAGAGAGGAGAAAGAAGGACCCAGAAGGGGGAGAAGAGGGAACTCCAAGAACCCAAAATTAGATCAGAGGGTGAAGAGTTGGCAACAGGGTACCGGATCCCAAGCTGGTGGAGGCTACAGCACACCTTAGCCAGAGACCGGAGGTCGTGGGCAGGATCTGCCACGACCACCCACTAAATCCACCCGGAAGGCAAACCAAGAATAGGGTCAGGGAACCCAGAGACAAGGGTTTACCAACAAGAGGCCCGAGGGAGCCGGACTTAGGTGGATCCCTGGTGGGGAAGGCCAGAGAGAAGGACAAGTCAGAAAGGGAGCTCAGGACCACGCTCCAGAATCACCTGGGGGTTGGCCGAGTCCAAGACCTGGTGGACGCAGCACGGCTCGGGCGGTCACCTAAGGCCAGAGTGACCACAAGAACAGCAGTAAGTAAAAACCCTGAACTGCACAGCCCGGCTCGGAGTCTTCTTAACATCCACACTGCACCACCACTACCACCATCCTCTACACCTGACCCCCTGAGGCTATACCCCTCCCGTTGGGGGTTATACTACCCGAAGCTGCACACATACCACCAGCCTCAGCGGACCCTGCTGCAGCGGCGGCCGTATTGACCGCAAATCAACGGGTGGCGTAGTCGACACAAAGAACTCTAATAACATCTGTAGGACTGCCACACACTGAGCTTGACACCCTGGGCACGGACCGGGTCACCGCCACTCGGAGACTACAACCCCCATCTGATCCGGCTCCGGGTATCCCCTAAACAACACTGGCCCAGGGGGCGCGTCAACTTTGGCGTAGTCGGCAGGATAACGTGCCCGCAACCACCGGGTACTGCGTGCCTGAAGAAAAGTTCGCATTTACCTCAAAAAGAAGTCTCCCGCCGATTCCGGAGGGTCCCCGCCATCGGACGCCATCTCGGATCGGTTCCCGCCGTTTGCCCGCCATCTGCGGTCTTTTCCCGCCGTCCACAGAGTTTCCCGCCATTGGGAAGCGATTCCCGCCATTTCCGAAGATTTCCCGCCTTGGAAGAGCGGACGCCATTATGGGCGTGCCAGAGGGTGGCAAAAGGCCACCTCCCATCGTGGGCCAGGTCGAAGAATGGCGCCAAAAGCGGAAACCGCGCCCACCAACAGAGACTGTGATGCTGGAAGTGTCCATCAGCGTGAGAGAACTGCCCCTGGAACTGACAATCACTAAGTTGCCCCGGGACCACCCTCAATGTGGGCGGAGACAGAACAAGAGAACGAAGATGGGTGCAGCCTGGAGGAGTCTGGAGAGAGCGCACCCGGAGACAAGACGTCTGGAGGAGAGTCCAGAGAGAGCGTACAACCCCCATCTGATCCGGCTCCGGGTATCCCCCAAACAACACTGGCCCAGGGGGCGCGTCACTTGTGACCGTCATTAACCTTATTGACGTCACCACCGGTCACACACAGCCACGTTCTCACTCTCAGCTCATTGTGTCCTGGATACCGGGCTGAGCAGTCGCATTACTTATGTCATCACTCAGCAATGCATCCAGATGTAGCAGAGTTGAGGCTCGTCGTGGGACATCAGCATGGATTATCGGCGGACAGGTGAGTTTAATTTTGATTTGTTATTTTTATTGTGATCTTATTAAATGGATAAAAGAGGGGATTTGTCGGGGAATGTTTTGTTCAATTAAAGAACTTTTTTCTGAGTGTGTCTTTATTAATTTTTACTACAGAGTTAGTAATGGGGGCGTTTTATGGATGTCTCTCCATTACTAACCCCTGGGCTTCATGTCAGCTGACATTACAAAGCTGAAATCAACCACAAAATATTACCCAGTTTGCCAGTGCCCCAGGGCAAGTAAGAAGAGATGGGCAAAGCGCCAGAATTGATGGATCTAATGAATGGGTATTTTCTGGGGCGGCTGTGGGCTGCAATTTTTAGGCTAGGAAGGGCCAAATATCCATGGTCCATTCCCAGCCTGAGAATACCAGCCCCCAGCTGTTTGATTTAGCTTGGCTGGTTATCAAAAATGGTGGGAATCCCACGCCGGTTTTTTAAATTATTTATTTAAATAAAGACCCCTCTATTTTTGATAAGCAGCCAAGATAAAGCTGCCAGCTGATAGCTGCAGCCCGCCGTTGTCCGCTTTACCTGAGCTTGTTATAAAAAATAGAGGAGACTCCACGTCTTTTTATTATTATTATTTATTTATTTATTTTAATTATTATTATTATTTTTTTCACAGTGCTCCGGCCAATCACAGCCATGCCACTATTTTACATGGCTGTGAAGGGGCCGGAAGATCCCACACAAGAAAAGCTTGTTGATTGGCTGCGCTGCAGCCTTTCAACAAGTTTTGTTCAATCTGCCGACCCCGAACAGTAACATGGATTTCCGAGAGAAGTCCGTGTTCGGGGTCCGTGCATGTATACTAGGTGTCCGGTACAGACCCTGAACTTTACTGTTTGTATTCGCCCATCACTACTAAACACCAGTTTTTTTTCCAGCTTCATCCTACTGTGCTTATTTGTAAACCCATTTTGCTGAATCAGTCTGACAACTTTACAGAAAGACATGGAGGCTGACTGAGTACAGAGCAGGATGAAGCTGGAGAAAAAAAAATTGTTGTGCTCAGTGAGCCAAGAAGTTTTTTTTCTCCTTTCACAGCCCTTCTCCACAGCTGAGTGAGCATATCAGGTATGTTTTATCATGATGCTGCTCCTCAGCCTGATAGCTAAGACACAAGTCTCAAGCAGTGTTTCTTCAGGCTGCAACTAGTCCTGTTACGCGACTTGGACAGGTTGCATCTTAAAATATGTGATGGCGCCCACTTTATTACATGTTCAGGTAACCCTTTTAAACTGTTCTGGTGAAATCAATCCTGTTCTTTGATTTGTTGCTATGAGCAACAAACTTTTTTTTATTTAGACAATTTTTATAAATCAGTTAAATCACTGATAGCAAGCAGTGATCTTGAATATGTCTTAAATATACAACAAATGAGTGTAAATATCTTGAGGGAGATGTATTAAACTTGCATAAATCAAAAAAGTATAACCAATCAGCTTGCTGCTTTTATTTTTCAAAAGAGCATCTGAAACATGAATTCTGATTGGTTGCCATGGGTCATGGCTCCACTTTCATTTGCATCAGTTTTGATACATTTTCTTCCCTTATTTTTATTCAAACTAAAGAATTTCTATTTAAAAAAGACTGAAATAATTATTCTGCATGCAGTGAACTGTCATCCAACCAGGCTTTTATAGTTAACGATGGCAACTAGATGTATATCATGTGTAATGATCCGCACACAGAGTGATTCATGTAGGGTTGTATGTTGTTCCTCTGAAGAATTAACGACCTTTTAATGTGTTTCCACATTTTTTTTCAGTATGATAGAGATGGAGCTTGCTGCATTAGGCCAACAGATATTCTAGAGGGGACAACGTCACTCTCTATTACCTGACTATATTAAACACAGTCAGGGAAGGTCAGGCCCACAGCTTTGTATTCATCTGATGAACTAAAGGCTGAACACAGAGAGATGTTTAATGTGGAGAAGATATTGCCTCAAGGGATGTAGATAATAGTCCCTAGCAAGTGTCATTGTCCAGAGGAGAAAGGTTATAGCAATATAAGCATGTACATACTAATAACACCAAAGAAAACAGATCATTTATACACACTACACAGACGTCAGACCGTCTCTTCAAACCATCGGGCTCTATTATTATTAAAGAGTGCCGAGTAATTGGCATGTAATACCATTTCACATTCAAAGTCACTTCTAGTGACCTACATGTCAGCAAAAGCCCCAACGTGGCCCTATTTTAAAAACTGCATTCACCAAAGTAGTCACCGCCACAGTCAAGAAGTTTATTAACCCTTCAATTGCTTCACAGGAATGAACGGCAAGTGGAAGGCAAAATGAAAATGAATCTTTTTAGACCCAAATTTTATATTTTCACAAGAGAAGCAGGAAGAAATGAACATCAAAATGTGTTATGTCATTTCTCCCGAGTACGCGTATACCCCATACCTGGTCAATAACTGCAGTGATGTCAGTAAAGGCCCCGTCACACATAACGAGATCGCTAGCGAGATCGCTGATGAGTCACGTTTTGGTGACGCAATAGCGATCTCGCCAGCGATCTCGTTATGTCTGACAGGTAGCAACGATCAGGCCCCTGCTGTGAGATCGCTGATTGTTACAAAGCTTCCTGGACCATTCCTGGGTCGTTGCGCTCCCGCTGGGCAGTGTGCATCGCTGTATTTGACACCTTGTCAACGACCTCGCTAGCGATTCAGAACTGAGACACGTAGAGGTGCATAAATTGGACTTTTCTGCGTTCATCGTCCCCGATTGGTGGTCGCTACTGCGTCCTTGTTTTTCAGATCCCACCAGCGTTCTCCGGCTGTGACTCCACTTTGAACAAATTAGACATCTTTAGCGAAGTAGGTATTGTTTGGGGTCTTAAATGAGTTTCCATTTTTAATTCATTTATAGGACATCTACCAATTATCTGCTATCATTGCTCTTCAGGGAGGGAGGGCTTGGCTTCAATAGTGATCTCGTTAGCGATCTCGTTATCGGGAGCGCAACGACCCAGGAATGGTCCAGCAAGCTTTGTAACGATCAGCGATCTAACAGCAGGGGCCTGATCGTTGCTACATGTCAGACATAACGAGATCGCTAGCGAGATCGCTATTGCGTCACCAAAACGTGACTCATCAGCGATCTCGCTAGCGATCTCGTTATGTGTGACGGGGCCTTAAGGTTAAAGCAGTTGACAGGCCGGCTCACACAAAGCTTACTGTGAGAACCAGTGTTTGTGACCTCTGGTAACCTTAATTACGTCACCGTTCGTCACTGCAGCCACGTTCTCACTCTAAGTTCAGTGTGTTCCGACTGGCATGGTGAGCGGTCACATTACTGATGTCACCGCTCACCACACCATCCGGATGTAACAGAGTTGGGGATCATCGTGGAACCTCATCATTATGGATTAACAGCGGACAGGTGACGATTACTTCAATTTTTTTTTTTTTAGGTTAATAAATGAGTAAAAGAGGGTAATTGTCTGGGAGTGATTTGTACAATTACAGGACTTTTCCCTGTGTGTGTCACCACTATGGGGTTAGTAATGAGGGTATCTGATAAACACCTCTCCATTACTAAACCCTAAACTTGATGTCAGCGGACATAAAACAGCTGACATCAACCCCAAAACTGTAACCCCACTTGCCAACGCACCAGGGCAAGTGGGAAAAGCAGAGGCTAAGCGCCAGAATTTGCGCATCTAATGGATGCGCTATTTCTGGGGCGGCTGAGGACTGTTAGTCTGGGAGGGGACCAACATCTATGGCCCCTTCCCAGCCTATTAATATCAGCCCATAGCTCTCTGTTTAGCCTTTGCTGTTTAGTAAAAATAGGGGGGACCCAATGTCATTTTTTTGTGTCCTTTTTTGTGTTTTTACTAACCAATAAAAGCTAAGCAGACAGCTGTGAGCTGTTATTAATAGGTTGGGAACCTGTATGGCTATTGGCCCCTTCCCAGAATAATAAAAACAGCCCCCAGCTGTCTTTTTTCCCTCAGATGGTTCATAAAAATAAGGGGGACCCCACGTCATTTTTATTTGTAATTTATTTTATACGCTCAATACACAGACGCCGGTTGCTGTCTACAACTGTCATCAGCGTCGCCTGGTCTCGCTGATCACAGGGAGACCAGATGATAATGATGAGGGTTGTAGTTTGCGCTAGTCACAGCCAGTGGGTGCTGACTACAACTGTCATCAGCATCATCTGGTCTCGCTGATCGCAGGGAGACCAGCCAACAATGATGAGAGTTGGATTCAGCACCCGGCGCCTGTGAGCAGCGCTAACTGTACTGTTTTTCCCAGACACCGGTAAATATCACACTGATGGTGCACATGGACGGCACATGGATGCCACACGGATGTTATACACGGACATGGATAGCACTGGTACTGTTTTTTCCAGTACCAGTAATATCAGGATGTATGAAGGGGGCCTAACTCATTATTGTCCATGGTTCCATTGGTGCTTTTCTCCTGGTGCTGCTTTATAGAGATTTAGACAGAACCCCCATGGTAACTGCTCAGCATTGAGCACATGATCAATGTGAATAGAGCCAAAGTTCACACAATGAGTTTTTGCTGAGTTTTTGACGCTGTGTATTTTCGCTACACAAAAATTGTAAGGTTTTACAGTTCCAGCAAAGTGAATGGGATTTATAGAAATATTATGCCCACTGTGCATAAACAAACCTGTGAAGTGTTTTTGAAATTTGCAATATGTCAACTTCTCTTGCGGGTATGCTGAGTTTTATTTTTGGATATTGTCCATAGAATTGCATTAGATGCAAAAAATTCGCAGGTATGAAATGCATATACACACTAAAAGTGCATGCAATCCACACATGACTATCTAAGCGAAATACCAGGAAGTATCAAAAACAAACTAGCTTAATTTAACATGATATACCAAAAATAGATAAAAAACAAACACAGTGACAAAAACGCAATAAAAACACATGTAAAAAAACGCACTCAAAAACACTTTCGCCCAACTCCAGATGCATAGATCTTCCCCACTGAGCAGTGAGTGCAATACTGTTAACACCTTTAAACCTTGTCCCAAGCATTTGCTTCTCATGGGAAAGGACGGGGAACTGGACACATTTTTAATGGAATTCGAAAAGGCCTGCAGACAGTACCAGTTGCCCGATAACCAGTGGGCTGAATACTTAACCCCAGGGCTATGAGGCAAAGCTCTGGAGGTGTTCACCGCTCTATCTCGAGAACAAGATGGAAACTGTGGAGCTGGCCATGGACTAAAGACTATTGTACCAATGGACATAGAGCAGAGTCCATGGCTCTAAGGTATGCAGACTTTTTCCAGCACTGAACATCGGTTACGTCGATCTTATTGTTGTATGTTATTAGAGTTTTGGATGCTCGTCAGTTTAAGGTGATGGGAAAGTTGTACCCACTGTCTGTCAGGATGATGGGAAAGTGTTACCTACAGCCTTTCAGGATGCTGGGAAAGTGTTAACCCTAGCCTGTCAGGGTGATGGGAGAGTAGTCCCCAGTGTTTGTCAGGATGATGTGAAAGTGTTACCTTTAGCCTGTCAGGAGAGTGGGAAAGTGGTACCCATAGCCTGTCAGGATAATGGGAAAATGTCACCCAGAGCCTGTAAGGATGGCGGGAAAGTGTTATCCCCGGCCTGTCAGTATGACGGGAAAGTGTTACCTACAGCCTGTCAAGATGGCGGGAAAGTGTTAAGTCTAGCCTGTCAGGGTGGTAGAAAGGTGTTATCCCCAGTCTGACAGAGTGATGGGAAAGTAGTACCCACTGTTTGTCAGGATGTGGGGTAACTGTTACCTACAGCCTGTAGGCATAGTGGAAAAGTGATACCCACAGCCTTTCAGGATGGTGAGAAAGTGTCTGCAACAGCCTGTCAGGGTGATGGGAAAGTGTGATCCCCAGCCTCTCAGGATGGTGGGAAAGTGTTATCCCTGCCCTGTCAGGATGGTGAGAAAGTGTTATCCCTAGCCTGTTAGGGTGGTGGGAAAGTGTGATCCATAGCCTCTTGCTTCTGGCTACCTCTAGCTAGGAGTTTCAGACTGCACTACATGGAGAACCCAGTTTAGAAGTGTGATGGTGTGATATGGTGTGTAGGTATCATTTTGTGTATATTTATATTTTACTGATTTTCATAGTGTTCTCTTGTTGCCCTGTATCATTTTGTGTATTCCCCATATTGTCTAGAGTCTCAATTACCTTCCAAAAGGCTGATAATTGAATAAGCTCACTTACCATCTGCAGCCTGAATGTGTCCATGCCTCTTGATGAACCCCTGCTGACATTTCCTGATTGTCCATTCATGGCCCCTCTGTTACCAAAATACCACCAATCACCCCCTGTAGTGCCTTGATCTCTGAGGCACCTTTCCCAGGTCTGGGGGGCTGCTTGAAACCATCCAACCTGTCTGCTTACCCCTGGACATAAGGAGGGGGCAGAGCAGGAGACAGAGTCTTGTAAGTCAGATGCTGTGTGGGACAATGCTGTTAGGACAGCACGTCAGAGGGAATGGGAAAAACCTGAATGATTTTGGAAATACTGCTGGAGGAACATATACGGAGAAGCATATGGACTATTTTATCCTCTGTCTGCTGGATTGTTGGACTCTCATCTCCTGGGACATTTATCCTGTTAGTGAACTGCATTCGTGTTCTGGAATATTTTTATCCTCTGTGTAGTGAATTGTATATGGACCTTCCAGTTTTGCCTATAATAAAGGTATTGGGATATTTTACTCTTCTCTTGTTCTGTTGAATGTGTGGTACTGGAGAAGGACCCCGTGACAAGAAGCGTTGAAGGACCTCACAGAGAAACCCACCTTCGAGTCCAAGAACTAGAGGGTATTGTGGGATCCAGGGAAGATGTGTCGGGAGATGGACTTGGGAGACGATCTGTGAATCAGTCTCCCATTCCATTTCTAAAAGTGTCATAGGCGTAACAGTAAAATGAGTGCAAAATTCATGAAGCCATGTCTTGAGAGAGGGAAGTGTCTCTTCATATTGAACATTGAAGCATGGCTTAATTATAACTTTGGAAAGGAACAAGAGCTAGCACTTCATCTGTGGCGCCCCTGCGGGCTCAGTCGCCACAGAGGTACTGCATCTCACCCAGAGGTGTGGTATCTCACTCTCAGGTAAGGATAGAGTGCTGCCCGGGACCCTAATACCTGCATCCAACACATCCCACTTCAGTAGGGTCAGGGCGAGATTGCTCCTAAGGGAGAGCACAGTCCCTGGTCCCTAGCTGGAGGGTGGAACTATGTAGTGGGTGTGGGTGGAGAAAGAAGGTCAGGGGAGCACATGAGAGGGAGGATATAAAAAGGGAAGCCATCTTGGGTGTTCAGTTCAGTGTTTAGTCAGAGAGGAGAAGCAGAGGGAGCAGGAGCTCAGCACGAGCTCTGCTCAGGGAAGCGCGGGCCTGAGTGAGAGAGGCCTAGGAGAAGGAAAGAAGGAGAGAGAGACTGAAGAGGAAAGGAGCAGGAAGAAAGGCTCCAGGAGTGAAGAAGGGATCCCAGGGGTACGGGCAGTGCTGGAGGCCACACGTACGCCCGAATCTAGCAGGCGGTGGAGGGATCGAGCCGCAGAGGGGACCGGCCCCTAACTAGTGAGAATTACAAAGTTCAACTAGAAACCTGGGGCCTTTTGTACCTTCAGGGCGCAGTTGCCACATCCGCACTCATTCTCTAAAAAGGTAGCCACATAGGATCCAGGGAACTCCAGGTTGGCCAGAAAGATCCGAGGATACCGGCTTGGGACACTGTTTGCGAGGCGCAGGGCAGGAAGGGTGAGAACCAGCGCAGGAAGACGGCTGAGAAGGGCATATAGAACGGGGTCCTGTCAGGCACTCTTGAAATACCTGAGGGATTGCTGAACCCCTGCCTGGTGAACGCAGCACGACGTGGGAAGTTATGATCTGCAGTTGTAACCAGGAGCAAAGTGAGAACTGTGAGTAAACTCAGAAGACTGCACCCCACTGTCTCTGTGAATTATTGCTGTGCCATCACCCCCTGTACTACACTGCCCAGCATCATCTACCTCATACAACATCTACACTGCCGTGGAGCTAAGCTCTACCTGTGGAGGGCTAAACCAACTCTGCTGCATTAACAACAGCTCCAGAGGACATGCTCCGCAATGGCGGCTCCCTTTAGCCGCATACCACAGGTGGCGTCACGAACTTTATATAAAAACTATAAATCCCCTGTAAATAACCCCTTTTATTGACCGCCCTGGGTCATGGACCGGGTCACTGCCACTGTGACATCCCCTGCACCGACCGGCCCGGCACCGAGTACCCCACGGCGCGTCACATCTGCTTTATGACCTCCTGCTGTGAACAGGTAATTTAAGTAGGTTTATTTGCTGAAGAACAGCCATGAAATCTGAGCTCAATGTATACAAGAGGCTGAGAAGCGACAAATGTATTACCTCTGGAGAAAACTCGTTTGGTCTTCAAAGGAATTATAGCAGATTCCAGTTGTGAATATTACTGCAACCTGCAAAAGCAGTCGTGGCCTCGTCCATCAATCGCCAATCAATTGCGTGATTGTCCTGACAGTTGGAGGTAGTGGAAGGCTGTTCGTGACAACTTAGTAACATATCTGCGTAATCCCCTAGCTGTTTCCTTGACAACTGTTGGCATTGGTGGGATAGGATATCTGCGGGATCCCCCGGCTGAGTTCCCTGACACAAGACCTAAAAAATCTTCAGGCCTTCAGTCTCTACATAGATGGAATGATGAAGGAGAGATTTTTTGAGCTCCTTGTTCCACTGTAAGAGGAGGTGACTATACTCCTAAAAAACAGTGTATCATTGGTGCAAGAAGGCTGCCACCTACCGTTCAGACGGGACCATGCAGAACTAACTGGAAGAGGAAGAGTTGCAGGGAGGGCGAGTTTGGATGTAACACCTAGTCAGGTTCCATTGATGATGGAGTTCCTCAATATAAAGAGTCTGTGCGCCAAACCAGAGCGGGTTTTGGCACTAAAGGAGAGAGCAGTCCAGATGTGCTCAGGAGGGGAAGCTGCAGCTGGAGTGACAGTCCTCATTGTGAAGCGTGTGCTAGCGGGCTGCTGTCCGGTTACAAACAAGACACCAGGTCAGACCCAGAGTCCAGACTGTGCCCATCAAGGCCTGAATACCTGATCTGTGCCGGTCAAGACCCAGATTCCCGACTATGCCAGTCAAGGCCCGAATCCCAGACCAGTCAATACCCAGAGCCCAGATGACGCCAGTCAAGAGCCGGAGCCCAGCCCTCTTCCCTCAGACCTCGAAGACACCCGATGTCGGTCAAGCACCGATGATGCGTGAGGAGACTCTGCCTGGAAGAGGACGCTTGGGGTGGTGAACCTGAGACAAGAGTGAGCCCAATCATTGCTTCCAGCATCGACGTATGGTAAAGGGGTTTGGCTGGGCTGGGGCAGCGGACAGGGCGGGGGTCAATTGAAGTGAGAGAGGCCCAACATGCTTTGGTAGACTATGTCAGGAGGACTTGTAGCCTAGCAGGAAGAACCGGAGGCCTGTAATGCTGGTGCCGGAATGCAACACACAGAGACACAAGGCGAGGACAGTCATAGATGAATATAAACAGTTTATATATAGATAGAACAGGTATTCTGAACAAGGGAATGGCAACAGGGGTAATGAACAGTAATTTGAAATATTAATAAAATGCAAAGTCTCTCAAGGTAGTGTGGTGCACCCAATCATGGGAGTCACCACGTCAGTTCTTTAACTCTATATATGGCCCTAGCGGGGGTCACCGGTTATTCCCGCTAGGCCGAAAGTCTTTTCCGGAGAAAGTCAATTAAATCACGTTTAGCTTCTTCTGCCCCATCTGTTCCCCTCCCAACCTGAGTACCTAAACCCAACTGGCCCCAGTACCGTGAGTGAACAGTAGAAGTGACGGCCCTGTTCACGTATGCAGCTCCTCTGCTTTCACTGGCGTGACTTTCCTGGTGCAGCCGTCTCCCAACTCCTCTCTTCCTGGCCGTTGGAGGCAGTCTCTCAAGCCGTGGATAGGGGGGTCCAGACCTCGTCTGTCGGCGGGCGACGTCGGGTTCCGCAAACTCACTCAGCACCGCAAGCAGGTTCCGACTCTCCTCAGTAGGCACAGCACTCGGGGCACATCTGTGAGGGATCCGAAGTTCATCCACCGGCGTCCGGCTGTGGCACCTCGCACTCCTTTGGCTTAGGCCTGCCACGCGGGGCTTCTTAGCACGTAAGGAGCACGTCTGCTCCTCTCTGCTGCTTGGCGCCTAAACCACTTCAGGCTTGGCGCGCTGGCCTCTTATACCCAGGAACTCCTTCCTGGAAGTCACCTGACTGGGTCCAGCGTCTAAATCTGCTCCCCCTTCAACTTCCCTTGCACATCTTGGTTCCGCTTGACTGTGCCTGACCAGCAGATGGCAATCTCTCTCCATCTTTGAAGCATCCTGTAAGAATTCTCTTAAAGGCTCTCTTGCCTCTATTACATTACTCCCTCCTTTTTGTTCACCAGTCCTCGGGCGAGTGGATTTCTTGCGGGATTGATGTCTCTTTCCAGGCAGTGCAAGTTCAGACAGGAGTTAGGCACACTCCTCCATTTTCTGTTGCATCTGAGACCAGATAAACTCTTCTTGAGCATACCGGTTAGGAGGAATTCCGGCATTAGCCTGCTCAGTTCTGCGGGGCTCCTCCTGCGGAGGTGACTCCGGAATATCCGATGAATCAGCCACTGGGGATTGCAAGTCACTTCCCGATTCATTTTGGGTCCCACTTGGGGTTGGCATCGATGGTTCTGACGGGCCCAACTGCATTGTGGCCCATCCTTCTTCATCCCCTAAGGTTCCTGTATGTGGCACTTCAGCCAATTCGTTTGAAGGCCCAACTCTGTTACAGGCCTCTGCTTCAGAGGAGCAAGGTCACAGCATATTGCGGTGCAACACCCTGGGTGTCACGGCGTCATCCCCTTTGGGCCTAACCTCGTAGACTGGGTTGTCTGGGTGAATCTTCTTCACGATCAGATATGGTATCGCCTCCCAACGATGGTCCAGTTTACTTCCAAATCGTTTGACCCTTACCAGCACACGGTCTTCTGGCCGGAGTGATCCACCCGAGGTCGGGCGCCGATCTACATGCTCTACTTCCTGAAACTTCTGCGCAACCAATCTTCTCACTGTATGACGTCGGCGCTTGTATTCTCGAATCCAGGTACTCGGGCTACTGCCCGGGCCGGAGTCTTCTGAGTCTAGCTCTAGTTCAGTAATTTCTCGCCCACTCCTTCCAAATAGCAACATGTAAGGGGTGTAGCCAGGAGTCGCAGTAGCTCGATTATTATACACCCACACCAGCTCGGACACGAATTCGGGCCACTTCATCTTTTTGTCCGCTTCCAGCGTTCGCAACATTTGCAACAGGGTTCGGTTGAAGCGCTCGCATGTGCTGTTCCCATGAGGGTGGTAGGGCGTTGTTCGGGATCGGTCGATCCCATAGATACAGTATAGTTCATCCATCACTCGTCCTTGGAAGCAGGCCCCCTGGTCAGAATGTATTCGCTTCGGGAACCCATAAATCCGGATGAAATCCTGACAGATGGCCTTAGCTGCGGCTTCTGCTGTCTGGTCTCGGGTAGGCGTCACCACTGAGAACTTGGTGAAGTGATCAGTCATTACCAAACAGTGTCCGTAACCATTGTATGAAGTTCTGATTATCATGTAGTCAATCATCAGGACATCCACGGGTGCAGAAGCTTGGATTGTCTGAATGGGAGCTCTTTGTTCCGGGGGCTTATTCAACTCACACTGGCGATATGTTCGGCAGACCCCTTTGACTTCTTGACGCAGTTCAGGCCAATACACCAGCCGTTGTAACCACCGAAAGGTCTTCTCCACACCGAAGTGAGCACCTCTTCTATGAGCTTCCTGGGCTAGCTGCGTTACCAGCGCTTCTGGAACTACTACTTGCCAGGTAACATCAAACTCTCAAGGTAGCTGGATTCTTCAGCATAGCAAGCCATCCTTCAGGAAGAGCCTCTCCCACTGGCCTAGGATTTATAGGGTAGTTGAAAGTGAAGCGGCCCTGGCTTCCTGATCGGGTCTTTGACCCAGGGCGACACATTCTCTCAGCTTTGCCAGCTCTGGGTCGGATTGTTGCAGGTGTATTCACTCGTCTCTTGAAGCGGCCCAGAATTTGAGTGGGCCTTGGCTCCTCTCTGGTCTCCTGGGCGTCGACCACGGCAGCGGCAAGCTGGCTGAAATCTGGAATCTCGTCGCCTTCGAGCTCCTCATCTCTGTCCCTCTTTGGCCCCATCTGAGTGACCTGGGACAGGGCATCTGCATGAGTGTTCAGGGCCTTGGACCGATAGACGATTTTATACTGGTATTTGGACATCCTTGCGACCCACCGCTTCTCTAAGGTGCCCAGCTTGGCGTTTTCCAAGTGGGCCAAAGGGTTGTTATCTGTCCGCATTTGCACTTCTGACCCCGACAAGTACTCAGCAAATTTCTCGGTCATGGCCCACACCAGTGCCAGTAGCTCCAGCTTGAATGAACTGTAGTTGTCCGGATTCTTCTCCGTATCTCGGAGCGACCTGCTGGTATACGCGATCACCCGCTCTTTTCCTCTTTTCACTTGAGCCAGCACTGCTCCCAGTCCATGCAAGCTTCCGTCAGTGTACAACACGAAAGGCTGCGAAAAGTCAGAGTAGGCCAGAATTGGGGCATCCGTTAGCGCCATTTTCAATGCTCGGAACACCTCTTCTTGTTTTGTGCCCCACTGAATGGGCTGCCGCTTGGCTCCCCCAGCCGTTCCTCTCAGCAATTCATTGAGCGGGACTGCAATCTTAGCAAAGTCTTTAATGAATCTGTGGTAGTATCCAGTGAGCCCCAGGAATGCCCTCAGTTCTGTTAGATTGGCGGGTGTGGGCCACTTCTGCACGGCAGCTACTTTCTCCGCAGTGGGGTACACTCCCGCACTGGACACAGTGTGCCCCAGATATTCAATTTCTCACATGAAGAGACGACACTTACAAGGCTTAATTTTCAGGCCGTGCCTGTGAAGCCATTCTAACACTTGTTCCAGTCGGCTGAGATGATCTTCAAACGTAGCGGAATAGATAATTATATCGTCCAGATATATTAAAGTGGCTTCAAAGTTGAGGTCCCCCAAGCATCTCTCCATCAGTCTTTAGAATGTCCCCGATGCATTTGTTAGCCCAAACGGCATCCGATTGAACTAAAAAAAAACCATAGGGAGGACAAAAGCTGTCTTCGGACGATCCTTCTCAGCTACTGGGACCTGCCAATAGCCACTGGCCAGGTCGAGGGAAGAGAAGAACTTGGCGCTTCCTAGTGCAGATAGAGACTCTTCAATTCGGGGGAGTGAATAGGAGTCCCGCACAGTACATGCATTCAGCTTCCGATAGTCTACACAAAATCTCAGGGTACCATCCTTCTTCCGGAACAGCACGATAGGAGCCGCCCAAGGACTCTTACTTTCACTGATCATGCCATTCCGCAACATGTGGGCCAACAATTCTTTCACCTCCTGGTACATTTGAGGTGGGATCTGCCGATATCTCTCTCGAATGGGAGCAGTATTTCGGGTGGGTATTTCATGCTGAATGTCCCGAGTGCACCCGATATCGTCTCCATGTTGTGCAAACACTCCCTGATACCGCTGTAGAAGTTGTTCGATCTGTCTGACTTGTCCAGCAGAAAACTCGGTAAGATTAGCCTCCATTTTCTCCAAGAGATGGCGCTCAGCCAACGGTTCTCTTCCATTCTCTTGGCTGTTGAGGGACACCTCCAGGGTCCATGGCTCTCCTTCCACAGGTGCCAGCCCTATAGCGTCAGCTCTGGTAAGGGCCTCTGGCATTATGCAAGCTCACGCCACCTCTTGTCGGGGCAACAGCTGTAAACTCGTGCCACTTAGATTGATGCAACGCATGGGCACTCGACGCTGCCGCACGGTGGTCAGGGTCCGAGCAACCAGGAGTCTAGAGGGCGCTTCCTCTCCCTCCATTGGTTTATCTGAATGTCCAAGCCCTCTAAGGACACATGTGCCAGTACCGGTAAAGTGAGTACAGTCTGTCCCACTGGCAGTGTCATTGTGGCTTCGGGCGGTATCGATACCTTACCAAGGTACTCAGAGGTAGCAGGCAATTTTTGAATTTGACTGACTCGCACGAGATGCTGGTAGACTCTCTTGTAAGCTGGGTCACGAGTGGCGCGGGTCCATTTTTGTTAGAGCCCTCAGCCAGGAACTGTCCAACCTCCTTCAACACATTCATGCCCAGGGTTACAATGGGCCCATCGCCTCCGGTCCCTGTGGTCAGTACTATCCCTTTCCGACCGAGGTCCTTTCCGCATGCCCGGACAGACATCCATACTACTCCCGCTACTGGGATAGGTAGTTGATTAGCCGCCGCCAGTTTGACAGTGGGTTCCTGCCAGGAACAAGCAACTTCAGGAAAGTGACTTTGGAAATACGTCTCAGGCATAGTGGTCACCTGAGACCCAGTGTCCATTAGACAGCGGATCCGCTGCCCATTAAATTCAGCCCAGATGATGGGCCTCTCAGGGACAATGTCTTCAGAGCTCCCTCTTCCACTCTCTGAAGCTCGAGACACCACGGTATGCTCACAACCGTGGGGCATCTTAGTTTAACGGCTGCCCCCGCCTCCTCTTTTCTCGGTTTGAACAGTATTTGGAGATATGCCCCGTACTGCCACAGGTCCAACACTCTGGTCCTCGTTGTACCGATAGGTTGGGTGACGTGCTGGGGCCTGGTAGGAACATCTTTCTTGCTCTGGTCTCCATCCACGTGGGGCAGTACGGTCCATCGGCAAGGGGGCAGCAGGGGTCTTTCTAATAGTGTTCAGCTCAACCCGAATATCTAGAATTTCCTGACGTATCTCCCGTACCCAATCAGGCTCTTTGTGGGTGAATCCAGGGGCAATTGCCTTATGACTTCTAACTGTGGCCTTGAGAACAGGAACTTCTTTCTCCAGGACTCTAGCTTCAGCCCCAACCACCAGGAAGCTCAAACGCAGCTGCTCCTTCAAGATTTGCCTCAGGAAAGGGTCTTTCAAGCCAGCATCAGTTGGTCACGCAACACTTCATCCAATGGTCCCAGTCCTCGGTTCTCATCTCGAGCCTTATTAACGATATGGACCATCACTTCCTGTAATGCATTAACATACTGATTTATGGTCTCATTTTCCCCTTGGACCCGCTGAAATAACCGTAGGCGCAAGTGTCCCAGATCCGTGGTGTCACCTTGCATGTCCTCTAGAATTTTTATCACTTTGTCCACTGTGTCACGGTCCCCAGGTGGGCGGTACATCACAGTTTGCCGGGCCTCTCCATTAAGGGTTAGGAGGGCCAGTTCCGCCTGGGCTATGGGATCGAGGGGACACATACGTAACATACTTCTCAGTCTTTCTACCCAGTCCCACAGTGACATGCCATCCCCCGTGAACTTGGGAAGATGGCTGAGCATAGCCCCCAGGGGTATATGGCTCCGGCCGGACCCAGCCACAGACTGATCCGCCATCTCTGCTTCTGAATGTTGCATCCTGCCGACTACGCCAAATGTAAAGCAGGTGCCGGAATGCATCACACAGAGACACAAGGTGAGGACAGTCAGAGATGAACATAAACAGTTTATATATAGATATATATATATCTAAATATATAGATATAACAGGTATTCTGAACAAGGGAATGGCAACAGGGGTAATGAACGGTAATTTGCAATATTAATAAAATGCGAAGTCTCTCAAGGTAGTGTGGTGCACCCAATCATGGGAGTCACCACGTCAGTTCTTTAACTCTGTATATGGCCCTAGCGGGGGTCACCGGTTATTCCCGCTAGGCCGAAAGTCTTTTCCGGACAAAGTCAATTAAATCGTTTAGCTTCTTCTGCCCCATCCGTTCCCCTCCCAACCTGAGTACCTAAACCCAACTGGCCCCAGTACCGTGAGTGAACAGTAGAAGTGACGGCCCTGTTCACGTATGCAGCTCCTCTGCTTTCACTGGCGTGACTTTCCTGGTGCAGCCGTCTCCCAACTCCTCTCTTCCTGGCCGTTGGAGGCAGTCTCTCAAGCCGTGGATAGGGGGGTCCAGACCTCGTCTGTCGGCGGGCGACGTCGGGTTCCGCAAACTCACTCAGCACCGCAAGCAGGTTCCGACTCTCCTCAGTAGGCACAGCACTCGGGGCACATCTGTGAGGGATCCAGAGCTCATCCACCGGCATCCGGCTGTGGCACCTCGCAGGCCTCTGGCTTAGGCCTGCCACGCGGGGCTTCTCAGCACGTTGGGAGCACGTCTGCTCCTCTCTGCTGCTTGGTGCCAAAACCACCTCAGGCTTGGCGCGCTGGCCTCTTATACCCAGGAACTCCTCGCTGGAAGTCATCTTTGAAGCATCCTGTAAGAATTCTCTTAAAGGCTCTCTTGCCTCTACTACAGGCCGACCCCAGGACCATTTCTACAGGAGGAGTCTGCACAGTAGCTCTCACAGGAATGGGTATTTTACCCCTGTTAGGGGGACACAAGCATAACTTATTCTGTTAACACACTATATAACACCATGCCTCCCAACAGTCTCAGGCTAGGTGGACAGTCCTAAATTTGGGGAGCTGTCCTGCTGTCACATGAGGTCCTCAGAATGCAGAGATAGTTAAATAAATTAGTGGACAGTGAGATGACAGTGTGGCGCCCCTGCGGGTTCAGTCGCCACAGAAGTACTGCATCTCACCCAGAGGTGTGGTATCCCACTCTCAGGTAAGGAGGGAGTACTGCCCGGGACCCACCCACCTGCATCCAACACTACACCATTCCAGACCAGCAGGCGGGGCAATATGCACTGGCTTATGCTGAGCCCTGTCCCTGGTTGGGGAACCATGTAGTGGGTGTGGGTGGAGGAAGTAGTTCAGGGGTGCACCTTCAGGAGGAGTATAAGAAAGCAGGGAACCATCTAGAAGCAAGCAGAGAGACAGTTCAGTCTGAGGAGGAAGGCTGAGAGGAGCAGGAGCTCTGTAGGAGCTCTGCTCAGAGGAGAGGGCCTAGATTGAGAGGTCCAGGAGGACAGGCTTGAAGAGGACGGGAGCGGAGGGAAGGCTCCAAGAGGAACAGAGGGGATCCTAGGGGCACGGGAAGTGCGGATGCCACCCGTGCGCCCGAATCTACCAGGACGTGAAGGGTTCAGGCCACAGAGGGGACCGGCCCCTAACTAGTGGAGAACTACAAGGCTCAGCTAGGAGCTGGAGGCTACTGTACTTTCAGGGTGCAGCTTCTCACTGCCACAATTATATTGTCAAAAAGGCGGCCGCATAGGATTCAGGGAACTGCAGGTTGCCCACCAAAATCCGAGGCTACCGGCTTGGGACACTGGTTTGCGAGGCGCGGGGCAGGAGGGTGAGAGCCAGCGCAGGAAGACGACCGAGGAAGGCTCACAGAATGGGGTCCCGTTAAGTACTCTTGAATTACCTGAGGGATTGATGAACCCCTCCCGTGGTAAACACAGGACGGCGTGGGCAGTCACCCTGGTACTGATGACCTGGAGTCTGACAACTGTGAGTAAATCTGAAGACTGCACCCCACTGTGTCCTAGAGTTATTATCTGCACCATCACCTGCACCACATTGCACTGCAACATCTACCTCATAACGTCACCATCTACACTGCCCTGGAGCTTAGCTCTGCCTGTGGAGAGCTGAACCAACTCTGCTGCGTCACCATCAGCTCCAGAGGATCTGCACCGCAGCGGCGGCTCCATATATCCGCATACCACAGGTGGCGTCACGAACATTAAATATAAAAACTTTATTCCCTTTTACTTCATTCCCCTTTTATTGACCACCCTGGATCATGGACCGGGTCACTGCCACCGTGACATCCCCCAGCACCGACTAGCCCAGCTACCAAGTTCCCCATGGCCCAGGGGGCGCGTCAACAGATCTTTGCTTCATTATTTTATCTAGGTGAAGCCTGAAGGTCCTGCATCTGAGAATATGCCATGATCTAAATAAGGTCTTGGCAGGTTTTCAGGTACTACCTATACCGCCAGAAGAAACTAGGTCATTAATACAAGAAGATTGTAACAAGAAAGTGTTGATGCTTGTTTAAGGGCATCATACTTTGTGAGAAGGACTGTAGGTGCTATCATTCTGTCTGTGGGTGGAACTGTGGTAGGCATCATATTGTATGGAGGGATTTTAGGGGCATCATACTGTGTGAAGTGTTAGAACCTTGCTCTTAGGTTTTTTTTCCTTTGCTGGTCACATGACCTTGTTGGCCTATTTAATCCTGCTCCGCCCTTCTGGCTTTGCTGGACTTCATTGTATATCTACTTTCTAGCTAGCCTGTGCTCTGTGTCTTGCTCTGTTAGTTTGCTTGGTCTACTGACCTCTATGTTCTATATATTTTGTTTGTTCGTCTGTCTGCTACTATTTCTGTTAGGAGGTGTCCCATATTCCTCCCAGTCCTTAGTACTTGTAGGGATTCCTTCCCCACATCTATAGGTCTCCGTACAGACTAGCTTAGGACTTTAGCAGGTCTGATCGCAGGATCAGGTTCCCTGTTACATCGTAGGGATTAAGCTGAGTTCTATCGTAGGGACAGATCTCCTCTCTTTCCTTAGCTCTGGTAGCAGAACATAACAGTAAGTCCAGCCAGCAAATTCTCTAAGGAAAGATTTTTCTGTTCCATCATGGTGTCGGTTCAGGATTTGGTTCATCGCCTGCAGGGACTCTCTCTGGAGGTGGCCGAGCTCCGTCAGCACGTGAGTAACTGTCCTGGAGCACATTTCTTGGAGCCTAAGGTATGTTTGCCGGATTTATTTTTTGGTGAACACCGAGAATTTTTTTCATTCAAAAATGCTTGCTTATTGTATTTTCGTTTGAGACCTAAGTCCTCTGGGGATGAATCCCAGCGCGTAGGGTTCATAATGTCACTTTTGCGCAAAGAGCCTCAGGAGTGGGCCTTTTCTTTGCAACCTAGTGATACATGCTTCAGGTCAGTGGATAGTTTTTTTTCTGCTTTGGAACTATTATATGATGATCCTGACCGTGTCGCATCAGCTGAGACTGAGTTGAGACGTTTAAAACAAGGATCAGGTAATGTGGAAAAATATTGTACTCATTTCCGTCGTTGGTCTACTCAAACAGGGTGGAACGATTCTGCTCTGAAAAGTCTATTTCTTGCTGGGCTCAGTGAAAGGGTTAAAGACCTGCTAATTGCTTATCCTACACCTGAAGATTTGCAACAGGCTATGCAATTAGCTATACAGGTGGATAGAAGAATGTGTGCAAGGGTTAATGAGAGCAAATCCTCTGCTATGTCAGTTTCTGGTTATGAGAATGTGTGTACTAACAGTGGTGAACCGATGGAGATTGGATCGGTGGCACCTCGCTCTCAAGAAAAAGACCGTCGATTTTTTGAAGGCTTGTGTTTCTATTGCGGAAAATCTGGTCATTTGATTAAAGGCTGTGAGCTTCGTATGAAGAAAGAAAAAAAAAATGGTCAGTCATGCCCGTATTGCCTGTTTAAATTCCAAGGGTGTATTTTTAGCTGCTTCCACGATTGCTCAGGAAAAATTAATGGAATTTCGGGTGTTTGTCGATTGTGGGTCTACTCTGAATGTTATTGATGGGGGATTCGTGGAAAGACTCAATTTAAAACCTGAACCTTTATCATCCCCCATTGCTGTGGTTTCTGTGGATGGTTCCCCTTTGAAGAATATTACTCTCAAGGTCTGTGAATTTCCTCTCACTATTAATGGTGTTCACCATGAGAAATTGGATTTGGTAGTGTTGAATAACTTGCCTTCTCCAGTAATATTGGGATTGCCCTGGTTAAAATTTCACAATCCTGTACTGGATTGGTCTACCAGTGAAATTAAATCCTGGAGCCATAAATGTTATGACAAGTGTTGTAATGGGCGTATTGCACCTTTGGATAGGGGAGAATTGCCTGTTCCTATTCAGGATTTTTGGAGAGTTTTTTCTGAGAAGGAATCGCAGGTTTTGCCTCCCCATAGAGACTATGATTGTTCTATTGAATTTGTCCCTGGAGCGACTCTTCCTAAAAGTCGTTTATTTAACCTTACTATTCCTGAGAGGAAGGCTTTGGAGGAATACATACAGACAAGTTTGGCCGCCGGTCACATTAGGCCCTCTAAGTCTCCTGTGGCGGTTGGATTTTTTTTTGTAAAAAAAAAGGACGGCGGTTTACGTCCTTGTCTGGATTTTCGTGAGATTAACAAAATTACTGTACGCAATCCTTACCCACTGCCATTGATTCCTGATCTGTTTAACCAGTTAATGGGGGCCAAGTGGTTCTCTAAAATTGACCTTAAGGGGGCATACAATCTGTTGCGCATGAAGGAGGGTGACGAATGGAAGACTGCTTTTAACACTCCTGTGGGTCATTTTGAGAATCTGGTTATGCCTTTTGGTCTTACTAATGCTCCTGCATTTTTTCAGAATCTGATTAATGACATCCTTAGACCTTTGATCGGTAAAAAAGTGGTTGTGTATTTGGATGACATTTTGATTTATTCGCCGGATCTGGAGTCTCATTGGCGGAGCGTGCGTGAGGTATTACAGTTATTAATGGACAATTCGCTTTTTGCTAAGCTGGAGAAATGTGAGTTCGCTGTACAGAGAATTAGTTTTTTGGGCTACATTATCTCCAGCAAAGGTTTTGAGATGGATCCGGTTAAGGTTCAGGCTGTGCAGGAATGGCCTAGGCCTATTGGTTTGAAATCGATACAGAGGTTTTTGGGTTTCGCCAATTACTATAGAAAATTCATAAAAAAATTTTCTAGTATTGTCAAACCTCTGACTGATCTCACCAGGAAAGGTGCTGATGCGGTTCAGTGGTCTTCTGAGGCCATTGAAGCTTTTGTGTATCTCAAGGAGAGGTTCACCTCTGCTCCCATCCTTATGCAGCCTGACGTTACTAGGCCGTTTTTGGTTGAGGTTGATGCTTCCTCTGTGGGGGTTGGCGCAGTATTGTCTCAGGATAACGGGGATGGATTACATCCCTGTGCCTTTTTTTCAAAAAATTTTTCGGAGACTGAACTGAATTACGATATTGGTAATCGGGAATTATTGGCTATTAAACTCGCATTTGAACACTGGCGCCACTTCTTGGAAGGTGCGGAATTTCCCGTTCAGGTTCTTACGGATCATAAAAATCTGATATATCTTGATGCTGCCAAGCGCCTGAATGCCCGTCAGGCTAGGTGGGCACTGTTTTTCTCGCGGTTTAATTTCTCCGTTACTTACATCCCTGGTACTAAGAATGTTAAGGCGGATGCCTTGTCTCGCAGTTTTTCTCCCATAGTCGGTGCTGAGAAAGAGGAGAACATTTTACAAGAAGGTGTTGTGATAGCTGCTTTGGACTCCGTTTTGGAAAATGAGATTCTTAAAGCACAGGAGAATGCCCCTTCTAACACTCCTCATGGGAGGTTGTTTGTGCCTGGGACCTTTAGGAGAGATTTGTTTGTTGAGTGTCACGAATCTCGGTTGGCAGGTCATCCCGGAATCTCTGAGACCAAGAGACTGGTGGGTCGCAGTTTTTGGTGGCCTGGATGACAGAAGGAAGTCATTAAGTGGGTGCGTCAATGTACTATATGTGCTAGATCTAAGTCCTCACATACTCCTGCTGCAGGGTTGCTTTGTCCTTTGGAGGTTCCCAGTGCTCCTTGGACACATTTGGCTATGGACTTTATAACTGACCTTCCCCCCTCTGAGGGTTTTACTGTCATCTGGGTGGTCGTGGACCGTTTTAGCAAGATGTGTCACTTGGTTCCTTTCGTCAAACTGCCCTGCGCTAAAACTCTCGCTAAGGCCTTTGTCAAGGAAATTGTCAGACTTCATGGCGTTCCTACTGACATTGTTTCTGATAGGGGTCCTCAGTTCGTGGCTCGTTTTTGGCGTGCCTTTTGTGATAGGTTGGGAGTTCATTTGTCGTTCTCGTCCGGATATCATCCTGAATCTAATGGCCAGACAGAAAGGAAAAACCAGGATGTTGAGCAGTTCTTGCGTTGTTTTGTGGCAGACAATCAAGAGGGGTGGTCTGAGTTTCTGCCACTTGCTGAATTTGCTCTGAACAATCATACATCTTCTTCTGCTGGTTGTTCGCCTTTTTTTTGTTGTTCTGGGAGACATCCGTCGTTTGGGTCGTTCTCCAAGTTGGGATCTGCCGTGCCTGAGGAGGAGAATTTTTCCGGTGATTTGGAGAGAGTTTGGACGGATGTGCATGGTAATCTTCAGGAGGCCAACAGAAAATCTAAAGACTACTTTGATAGGAAACGACAGGAGGTTTTGTTCGCTGTTGGTTACATGGTTTGGTTGTCCTCTAGGAATCTGCGGTTGAGGATTCCTTCAAAGAAATTGGGTCGCAAGTTTGTAGGGCCCTTTAAGGTGCTTCAGGTTGTCAACCAATCTGCTGTTAGGTTGGAGGTTCCTACCTCCTGGAGAATTAATCCGGTATTTCATGTCTCTCTGTTGAAAAAAGCTGTTGTATCGGATTGTGACGCCTCTGCCTCTGTTCCTCCGGTGGTGGAGGACGGGGAATATGAAATTTCTCGCATCCTTAACTCTAGACGGTATAGAGGTAGTTTGCAGTATCTTGTGGCCTGGAAAGGTTTCGGTCCCGAGGATAACTCTTGGGTGAGGTCGGATGATGTTTCCGCGTCCAGACTTATCAGAGCGTTTCACAGGAGATTTCCTGATAAGCCTGGTCCTAGGGGATCCGGAGGATCCTCTTAGAAGGGGGGGTACTGTTAGAACCTTGTTCTTAGGTTTTTTTTCCTTTGCTGGTCACATGACCTTGTTGGCCTATTTAATCCTGCTCCGCCCTTCTGGCTTTGCTGGACTTCATTGTATATCTACTTTCTAGCTAGCCTGTGCTCTGTGTCTTGCTCTGTTAGTTTGCTTGGTCTACTGACCTCTATGTTCTATATATTTTGTTTGTTCGTCTGTCTGCTACTATTTCTGTTAGGAGGTGTCCCATATTCCTCCCAGTCCTTAGTACTTGTAGGGATTCCTTCCCCACATCTATAGGTCTCCGTACAGACTAGCTTAGGACTTTAGCAGGTCTGATCGCAGGATCAGGTTCCCTGTTACATCGTAGGGATTAAGCTGAGTTCTATCGTAGGGACAGATCTCCTCTCTTTCCTTAGCTCTGGTAGCAGAACATAACATGAAGGAGACCGTGGGGGGTATCAAGCAGTGTGGTAGGTGGGATTAGATTGGGCATCATTCTGTGTTGGATTGCTGTGGAGGTCACTGTGGGGGGGAATAATACTATGTCGAGGGGCCATTGTGGGCATAATACTTTGTGTAAGTGCATCACACGGTTTGTGGTGGAGTTGAGGGAGCATCATACTGTAAGTGGGGGAATGTAGTCTGTGGAGACATCATACTCTTTGAATAGTGTGGGGGTTATCATACTGTGGCATGGAATTAACTAATGTAAGGCACTGTAGGAGGGGCACTGTAGGTAGCCAATTTTGTGTGAAGGCATCATACTATGCTTGAGGGAATGTACTGTGGGGGCATCATACAATGTAAGGGGGACATTGGGGGCATTATACTGAGTGGGGGGAATGTATTGTGGAAGACAAATTACTGCATGTGAAGGAATGTATTTTGGAGGCCTAATACTATATGTGGGGGGGGCATTATACTCTGTGTAGGAATGTAGTGTGTAGGGGGCCGCATAATATGTGGGGGCTGTGGGTACATCATAATGTGTGTGAAGTGTTGTGGGGACATCATACTATTTGTGGGTGAGTGAACTGCTGGGGGGCATCATATTGTGTAGGGAAATGTACTGTGAGGGACATGATACTGTGTGGGGAATGTACTGTAAGGTAATCATACTGTGTGGGGAAATAGTTTTTACACCAGAATTCTGCTAAACATTATTTAATTAACTCAGGTCCAAAGTGTTGAATTGCAAAAATTGCAATCTCCATACTTTTAAACAGAGGCGATTGAATTCTAAGAAGAAAAAAAGTGAAGTAATGGAAAATTACAAATCCCATTTTTTCTATCATATTTTGTGTCTGCTGGTCTGGGTGCAGCATCTGTTGTGCTCATAGTTTCGCCGAACAATGCTGGACAATGTCAATGCTCATCAACCTAAGTTTAATTTCTAAATGCTTAATTGTAAATGGTACAATTTTAATATGCTAAGAAAAAGTCAAAATGAAATCAACCCAATTCATACAATTTAAGTCAAGTAGGTCACATTAAAATAAGCAGTAAGTGAAGCCCATGCTGCTACAAGGTAAAAAGACATCTGTATGAGTTTTATCAGAAAGCGAAATGTAAAAGAAACAGTGCCAGTATCTCTGGATAACAAATTAGGTTTTGTATAATTGGGACACAGGAGACGCTTAACTGGACATATCAGTCAGGAAGCAAAACTTGAGATGTCTCACATAGTTCATCTGTGAGAAAGAAGACTCGCTTTATATAGAAAATCTTATGGATCATCAGGGACCAAATTTTTCTGTAGTATTTAATTGGACCATTTTCATAAAGCACTAGCTACGATCAGGAATTTACATTGCAAATTGTGCGGGTTGTTGGCTGGGATCAGGTAATATGACTAATGGAAGCCTGACTCATTGGGGTGAAAAATGCCATAAACTGGTGATTTAAGAAGTGCTCAAGTAGATTATATCTGTGGCTGTTCACATGGTCACATTTTCATTAAAGTGTCAGTTTTTTCTTGACTTAAACTTTTTTAAAGAGAACCTATCACCAAATCAAAGTTTTTTGCTCTTATTTTATTTGTGCTACCCCCCTAAGTATTCCATTTATTGGCTTTGTATTTTTTATTTTTTTTTAAGATCTGCCATACGGTTCCAGAGATATGGGCCTTTTATATTAGTACAGATTTTTATGGTCTTTAGCGGGTGTATGGAGAGGGGTGAGCTCGCCCCATACCCAGCAGGTCATAGCTGTGAGTTACAGCCAGGACCTGCCTCTAACAATCGCAATTATTGCAAAGTAAACAAAAAATTTTTTTAAAAAATATGAAAAAAATGTAAAAAAAATGTAAGTTCAAATCACACCCATTTTTCCCCCAAAAATGAAGATAATAAAAAAAATACACATACATGGAATCGTCCAGTTCAGAAAAGTGTGATATATCAAAAATCTAAAAACAATTAACCCGATTAACAATTAACACAGTAAACTGAAAAAATTTAAGAACGCCAACATTTGGGTTTTTTGGTCGCTTAAATACCACAAAAAATGCTGTAACAAGCGATCAAAATGTCATATCAATCCCAAAATGGTATCAATAAAAACATTTTCTCACTCCGCAAAAAAATAAACTGTCCCACAGTTCTATAGCCTGAAAAATGAAAACGTTATTGGTTTCGCAAAAATGGCGACACAACCCCAAAATTTTTTCTTTCAAACTTCTGATTTGTTTTTCACCGCTAAAATAATAAAAAAACTTGACATGTTTGGTATCGCCATAACTGTACTGATGAGCAGAATCATGTTGCAAGGATAGTTTTTACTACAAAATGTGCTACATAAAAATAATTCACAAAAAACAATGTCAGAATTGTATTTTTTTTTCACAATTTCACCACACTTTTTTTCCCGTTTTCCAGTGCATTATGTGGTAAAATGAATGGTGTCATTCAAAAGTACATCTCGTCCCAGAAAAAAACAAGCCCTCATAAGTCTATGTGGACAAAAAAAAAAGTTATGGGATATGGCCATGTAGGGAACAGGTTAAAGGGGTTTTCCTTACAGAATACTTGGGGAGGGGATGTTTTTAGACTGCTCTGCATTATTACCATGTGTGTCACATCCCCTTGGTAAAGACTATAAAACTTACCACTAAATAAAAAGGCCCTTGTCTGTAAATGTATGACAGATTAAAATGTGGAGCAGCTGTAATAAAATGAGAGCAGAAACAGGACACTTTTGATCTTCTGAAAGGTCTTCTTTAAGTGATTAATAAATCCAACATAATAATGAACTGCAATATCATGTAGTACAAAAGCAATTCTAAGCAAAGGAAAGTGATTCTCAACCCTGAAAATACTTAACATGTTAATGAATTTACATTATTAGTACAATCCAATAACAATACTTAACATTGAAATTTGCAACTCTAAGGATGAAAAGTTGTGAAATTCTGGAATCACAGCATGGGTAGATATGTTAATCATTTGCAAATGATCAAAAAATGGAAAAAAAAAATCAAAACATCTTGATTTATTCAGTATCAAGTATGAGTGCCACATGCAGAAATCCCCGCACTTGCACACCTTGGCTGCTATCAATGAGGTTATTAATGATTGTCTGAGGAATGTTCTGCCACGCTGTTTTCACTTGGGCAAATCATCAAGATCTGCTACTGGCTGCTCCCTTTTGCAATTGCCGACCAATGATGTTCCAGATGTGCCAATTGAGAGACTTTGCACTGTTTTGTGAAAGGGCACCTAGGACACTTTTGAGAAAAAAACGTAACTACTAGTTCCACCACGAAATCAGTGTTATTTGGAGCTGTTAGTACACCTTGAATAAAGACTAGCGAGGTCCGGCTACTGTATATTATGCCACCCCAGGCCATAATCCACTGTGAAATTCCCTCATGAAGGTGCTTCTTCAAGGAATTGCTCATGTGATCTTCAGATTGAGACTGGAGGCTGGAATAGAGCTATGGAGGCCGAGTAGGAGATTTTTCCTCTTCAGAAATGAATACCGCTTTGTCTTGGAAACAATGATAGCCAGAGATTGGTCTAAAGATCACGTGGTGAAACACCATGTTTAGACCTTCATGAGGGAACCTCCCACCATTCCTATTCCTGGGATTATGATGTGGGGTGGCATAATGTTCATAAGCCGGATTCTAGTAGTCTTCATTCCAGGTACACTAACAGCTCTGGGCTATATTGAATTGGTCATGGAACCAGTGGTACGACCATTTCAACAAAAAGTCAAATCTGCTGTATTTCAACAGGACATCACCGGGCCACGTTGCTTGTGCTACTGTGAGCAGCCTTTGTGGCTGAAATGTGCTACCATGGCCTGCAGCATCTCCAGACTTGTCTCCCATCAAGCACATCTGGAACAGCAATTGCAAAGGGAGCTGCTATCAACTGATCTTGATGATTTGTGTGCACAAGTGCATTGAGCATGGCAGAATATTTCTAAAACAACCATTATTCATATGATTGATAACATTCTAAGGCATGTTAGTGCTTGTATTTCTGTGCATGGTTCTCATACTTAATATTAAATAAATCAAGATGTTTTGAAAATGTTCTTGTCATTTTTTAATCATTTGCATATTATTAACATGGCTATATATCGTGTTATTTACATAATGCCACAACTTTTCCTTCTTGCTGGTGCAATTTTAATGTTGAGGAGCATAAAAAATCTGATATGGTGAGTGATTTTTTTAAAACTTTTGTTAACAGGCCAATATTTTAAAATCCTTGAATTGCAATCAGATAGCATGAGTGCATATTGAAGCTGCCAATCACCCATTACAGTTTACCAGACTTTGATGAATCAGCCCTAGTCTTTTCTTAACGTTACTGTGATGCAGTTGGTGAAGTGTCTAATTCCTCGAATAAATTTGAGCATCCTGAATGCCAATTTTCAGAAGTGTGACATATTGTTAAATTTGCGATTCTGAGTAGGTCACACGCAGAGCAAATTATAGAAACTGCGGCACAAGTGACATCCCCTGTTATGGAACAGGTGTAGCAGAAAATCTATTGTGAATAGCTACCAATTACTTTCTCCGGGAAGATTGTGTAAAATTTAAAAAGTCTGAAATGTCACTGAAGCATTTATTTCCATGGGTTTTGCTCAAGATGCACAATAATGATTAGCAATTATGTTTCTCTGTTATGTGGTGTCATATAATGTATTGGTATTTTAAGGCCATAACAAAAGTTCATCTAAGACAATTCAAGCACTAATTTACTGCAATATTTTATCTTTTTTTCCTACTCCCAGAATGTATTTGGTTTCGGTAAAATTGAATTTATCAGCTAAATGTACACATTTCTGCTATTGGCAATAAACTACAAGAACTGTTTAAATAGTTAAACACAACTAATAAACTTAGTGTTTTCACTTTTAATGAGTGTTGCTGTCTCAGAATTATTTAACCCCTTCATGACAAACCTATTTAATACTTAGAATATTCCCTTTTGCTGTTATGACCTGCTGCAAACATGATAAATAGCCAGACATCAGCTTCTGGCTACAAACCTGAGGAATCCTACTCCATTACTCATGGCCGATGGCTTGCAGTTCATTAATATTTTTTAGTTGCGTGCTGCAATAACCTTCTTCAAATTCTAAGGCTGAGTTCACACGATGCGTATTTCATGCGTTTCCGCGGCGTTTTTGCAGTTGCGTAAACGCCGCGGAAACGCATGAAAAACGCATGGTAGAAGGGCAGCAATGTTCCCCAATGGAAATCCGCATGTGCTGTGCCCATGATGCGGATTTTTCCGCAGCGTGAACGCTGCGGTCAAAAATCCGCAGCATGTCAATTAATTTTGCGGAAACGCGGCGATTTCGCCGCCATTGACTTGCATTAGAACGCGCCAATTCTGCAAGACTGCATCTGTACTTGCGTAATTGGCGCGTTCTAATATGCGGATGGTACCCGAGTGTGGAGGAGAGGAGAGTCTCATCCACACCCAGGTACCATTAAAAAAGCTGTAAAAAAGGAATAAAATAAAAAATAAATGTATTCTTACCTTCTGTCGGCCCGCGCAGCGCTCCCGCTTGGTTCCCGGCACTTGCAGTGAGTTGTAGGACCTGCGCTGACGTCAGAGTCATGTGACGGGTCACGTGACGCTGACGTCGGCAGGTCTTTCAATTCAAAGTTGCCGGCAGCCGGGAACTTTGTAAAGCAGGACAGCGCGGGCCATCGGAGGTAAGTATATACACTCTCTCGGGTCACACTATATAAATCCATGCCGTTTGCATGGATTTATACAGTGTGACCTAGTTGTCAAGCACTTTCCAGGTGATGCTAAAATCGCCTGGAAAGCGCTTGTCAATCTGCATGCGGAAACGCATTTGAATCTGCATGTGGATCCGCATGTATTCTGCAGGAAAAACGCATGCACAATCTGCATGCGTTTTTTCTGCCAGGGAGATGCAGAAATGATGCAGAAATTTTCCGCTTCATTTCTGCATCGTGTGCACATACCCTAACAGAGATTTTCTATGAGGTTCAAGTCAGGTGACTGAGACGGCCACTGCAGAATTTTTAGTGCTAGGGAATACATGTCAAACTCTGGCCCGTGAACAAAATCTGACCCACAGGGTGGTTTTATTTGGCCCGCGACACCATAACTACCACCCCTATGTGGGGCCATTATTCTGTATGGAGGATTTTGTGGGCCCATTATTCTGTATGGAGGACTATGTGGGGCCATTATTCTGTATGGAGGATTATGTGGGCCCATTATTCTGTATGGAGGACTATGTGGGCCCATTATACTGTATGGAGGACTATGTGGGCCCATTATACTGTATGGAGTACCATGTAGGGCCATTATTCTGTATGGAGGACTATGTGGGGCCCATTATACTGTATGGAGTACCATGTAGGGCCATTATTCTGTATGGAGGACTATGTGGGGCCATTATTCTGTATGGAGGACTATGTGGCCCATTATACTGTATGGAGTACCATGTAGGGCCATTATTCTGTATGGAGGACTATGTGGGGCCATTATTCTGTATGGAGGACTATGTGGCCCATTATACTGTATGGAGTACCATGTAGGGCCATTATTCTGTATGGAGGACTATGTGGGGCCCATTATACTGTATGGAGTACCATGTAGGGCCATTATTCTGTATGGAGGACTATGTGGGGCCATTATTCTGTATGGAGGACTATGTGGGCCCATTATACTGTATGGAGTACCATGTAGGGCCATTATTCTGTATGGAGGACTATGTGGGGCCATTATGCTGTATGGAGGACTATGTGGGCCCATTATACTGTATGGAGTACCATGTAGGGCCATTATTCTGTATGGAGGACTATGTGGGGCCATTATTCTTTATGGAGGACTATGTGGGGCCCATTATACTGTATGGAGGACTATGTGGGGCCCATTATTCTGTATGGAGGACTAGGTGGTGCCAATATTACTGTATGGACAACTATGTTGGCCCATTATTCTATATGGAGAACTTTGTGGAGCCCATTATACTATATGGAGGACTATGTGGGGCCAATTATTCTGTATGGAGGACTTTGTGGGGCTCATTATACTGTATGGAGGAGTATGTGGGGCCCATTAATCTGTGTGGAGTACTATTTGGGGACCATTATTCCTTATGGGGGACTAGGTGGTGCATATTATATGGATGAATATGTGGGACCCATTATTCTATATGGAAGACTAGGTGGTGCCAAAAATACTTTATGGAGGACTATGAGGGCCCATTATTCTGTATGGAGGATTTTGTGGGGTTAAATAATAAGATCAGATAGTTCTAATCCTCCCTGGGTCCAGCATCTACTCTGTGGCTCTTCCAGTCTCAGTGTGTCAGTGTTTTGCCTGTAGTGGTGATTCAGTATAAGGCCACGGTCCCACTATCAGTATTTAGTCAGTATTCGGTCAGTATTTTTTCTCAGGAGTGGGAGCCAAAACCAGGTGAGGAACAATCAGAGAAAAGGTATAATAGAGACAAGTGCACCAATTCTGCATTTATAACCCACTCCTGGTTTTATCTCCCACTCCTGAGAAAAAAATACTGACTGAATACTGGCCAAATACTGATAGTGGGGCCATGGCCTAAGTTGTATTTTATTGAAATCCCTGGTGTTTGTATGCATATGAGTCCAGTGAGCATTTCTACTAGTGACTGACAGCTATCTCTGCATGTACAGTCATACAGGGAAGACCGTCAATTGCTGAATAGCACCATCCACTGGGCTCATATACAGAGAAATACCAGGGAGTTCAATTAATAGAATACAACTTAGGATATACAGACACTTGCATATAAAAAATCAGTCCCGTTCTCATCCAGAAAAGTGGGACAATTTTCTTCTTACTTGTCATCTGTGTTCAATCCATTTTTTTACTCAGCAGCTATTAATATCTTACAGGATCATTTAGCGTTTCCTAAGCTACAGTATTGTAATGTATCCATATAAATCAGATGCCACTCTGATGATCCGTATGGCATGTGATTTTTTTTCTCACACTGTACCAATTTCGGAGTGAAATCGCAGCATGCTGCAATTTTTTTCTCATTCTGAATACAGCTGAGAAAAAATATGCAGCTCTGCACTGCCTCATTGAATAACATTGTTCCGAGCGCAATCCGATTTTTTTATCAGATTGCACTCATCCGATTTATACGCTAGTGTGAGCGAACCTTTAGGGCTCATTCACCGATTAAAATTCGGATTGAACTCTGACCAATGTTATACTATTGGACAATGCAGACCTGTGATTTTCGTAAAGAGAATTGTAGCACAGGCGTGGTCAAGCTTAATTTCTCCATTTTCTCCATTGAAAAAGTGAAAGTACCTCGAACTGCACTCTGATGACATCCGAGTGCAGTCCAATGTTTCACTCATACCCATAGACTTGAATGGGCAAGTGCGATCCGATCATAGGCATGAGAAAAAAATTGCAGATCTGCACTGCCTCATTGAATAACATTGGTCCGAGTGCAAACCGAATTTTAATCGTATTGCACTCGTCCAATTTATTTGCTCGTGTGAGCAAGCCCTTGTACTGAAACTTTTCCCACAAATTTATATATATATGAACAACTTTTCCTGTTCTATAACATCTTGCCTACAAAACAAATTCTATTAAAATTCCTCTCCATTATTATTTTGTAGCAATCAGTGTCAGGGAGATTGAGACCCCCCCCCTCCCCATTATAGTGATTAGGTGTATCCTAGGGATGGGGGTCTTAGCAGATAGAGATATTTATCACCAAGTGTTTAGATAGCTGATAAATGTCCATTTTGTGACTTCTTTAACTGAATAGCCTTTTACGACAAAAAAAAAATGTAAATTATGTGCACACTGTGTTGTATCCCTTACAATAGCCCATTAGCCAATTTAAACCGTATGGTAATAAAATATATCATCATATAATTCTGTAATAACTATAAACCACCAGAGCTGCACAAAGTATTAACTAAAATGTGTAATGTAATAGATATAGATAGATGGCAGAGTAAGTAATATTGGGGGGTGAAAAGTTAGAGAGAAGTTGCTGTTGCTCCTGTGGGTATGAACACCCTTCTGTAGAGGATGATGAATATACAAGGTGGATGAACCTCTCAGATTATTCGTAGACATGCATGACGGAGTATTACAGATACACAAAGAATACACCTTCTTTGTTGGAAAGATCTCATAGTTGCGGTACTTATCTCATACTGACCCTCCTAAAATCCCTTAAAGCACTTTAACTTACACACTCGATTAGGAAACCTTTCAAGTGGATAAATGTCTCACTCTCTACCTGCAATTTGTAGCTTTATGACTCCAGATAATTAAATTCTCCTCAATAAAAGTAGGAAATACTAATTTTATGGGTTTAAAGATTTAGCGGAAAGTTTGCACGCTGCAAAGAATGAAAACATGAGTATGGCCATAAGATTTCATATAGTGATACTGTCAGAAAGATCATAAGTGAATAGATGATTAACATATGAATATACAGTGCCTTGAAAAAGTATTCATACTTTTGCATTTTTCCACGTTACACCCAGAAACTTAAATGTATTTTCTTGGGATTTTATGTGATATAATAAGTATTGACTCAGGAGGGCTGAATACAAATGCACGTCACAATTTTAAGATTTAAATTTTTAAAGTATTTTGAAAAAAATTTATCATTTCATTTATACTTCACAAATACTTGCTATTTGTATTGATATATCACATAAAATCCAAATAAAATACATTTAAGTTTCTGGGTGTAACGTGGAAAAATGTGAAAAAGTTCATGGTGTATGAATACTTTTTCAAGGTGCTGAGATAGTCTTACGTGATACAGGTCTTTACACTCTTGATTTTCGGAGATGAAACACCTGAGGTAAGTCTCCAAATTCTGATTGACACGCTCGGTCTGTCCATTCGACTGAGGGTGGAAGGCAGAGGAAAAGGACAGCTGCACCCCCAGTCGAGAACCGAATGCCTTCCAGAACTTGGAAACAAACTGGGTCCCCCGATCTGACACCACATCGGAGGGAACCCCGTGAACCTTCACGATCTCATTTATGAACACCTGAGCAAGTGTCTTGGCATTTGGAAGTGCAGGCAATGCGACGAAGTGAACCATTTTACTGAACCTATCTACTACCAGCAAAATCACCATTTTGCCTGCAGAAACCGGTAGGTCAGTAATAAAATCCATGGACAAGTGTGTCCATGGCCTACTAGGGATAGGTAGTGGAAGAAGAGTACCAGACGGACGGGTATGCGAAATCTTAAAACGAGCGCAAATACAACAAGCAGCTACTTGTTCAATCACATCCCGATGCAACCCCGGCCACCAAAAATGACGAGAGAGGAAGTCCGCGCTTGCCTTACCACCTGGATGCCCAGCAATCACAGAGTTATGATGTTCTTAATTACTTTGTGGTGCAGATTAGATGGTGCAAATAACCTTCCTGAAGGGTAGGAGGCAGGGGCGTCCCCCGGAGCCTTCAACACCTCACCCTCCAGTTCAGGATACAGTGCCGAAATGACTACCTCTTTCTGTAAAATCGGAGCAGAGTTCTCATGGTCACCACCACCATGAAAGCTCTGGGACAAAGCATCAGCCATGATGTTTTTGACCCCTTGACGAAAAGTGACAGCAAAATTGAACCTAGCAAAAAACAGGGGCTTGCCTAGGGATGAGACGTTTAGCTGACTGGAGATATGACAGGTTCTTATGGTAAGTAATAACAGTAATACGATGGACAGCCCCCTCCAACCAATGTTGCCATTCTTCGAATGCCACTTTGATCGCCAAAAGTTCCCTATTAGCCACGTCATAATTTCTCTCAGCCGAAGACAATTTTTTAGAAAAGAAGGCGCATGGACGCCATTTACCAGGGGATGGACCCTGAGACAACACAGCCCCAACCCCGACATCAACCTCCACAATGAAGGGTTGGGGAACATTGGGTTGACTGAGTATAGGTGCAGTGGCAAAATGATTCTTTAAGGAAGAAAAAGCCTGGAGGGAGGCATCCGACCATTTGGAAAAATCAGACCTCTTCTTAGTCATGTCAGTAAGGGGTTTCACAATAACAGAGTAATTTTGGATGAATTTCTGGTAAAAATTAGTAAAGCCCAGAAAACGCTGTAGAGCCTTCAGGCTCTCGGGAGGTTTCCAATCAAGGACTGCATGGATCTTCTCTGGATCCATCCGAAAACCCGAAGATGACAACAAGTACCCCAAACACTGCACCTCCTGAACAGCGAAAACACATTTTTCCAGTTTGGCCTAAAGTTTGTTAACCCTTAATATCTGGAGCACCTGCTTAACATGCCCCCGATATGTCTCAAAATCAGGTGAGTAAACCAAAATATCGTCCAGATAGACCACCACAAACCTCCTCACCAAATGTTGGAAAATATAATTTATGAAATGTTGGAATACCGCAGGTGCATTGGTCAAACCAAAAGGCATAACCAGACACTAAAAATGTCCTTCCGGGGTATTGAACACTGTTTTCCATTTGTCTCCTTCTCTGATTCTAAACAGATTGTAGGCTCCCCTTAAATCCAACTTGAAGAATACCTTAGCTCCTACAACCTGGTTGAACAAATCAGGAATCAGAGGAATAGAGTATGGATGGTAATTTGATTTAATTCTAAACAGGGACATAGACTGACATCTTTTTTATTCACAAAGAGGAACCCTGCCGCCACGGGCGAAGATGAGGGTCTGATATGTCCCTTCTCCAGACTTTCCGTAATGAAATCCTTAATGGCTTGTCTCTCAGGGCCAGAAAGATTATACAGTTTGGACTTTGGTAGTTTAGCTACGGGGGTCAGTTTAATAGGACAGACATAAGCATGATGAGGAGGCAAATCCTGACACCCCCTCTCAGAAAAAACATCCTTAAAACCAGACAGAAAAGCGGGTAATATTTCCATAGAGACAGTAGCAAGGGAAATATCTAAACAGTTCTCATGGCAGTAATCTCCCCATTCAATAATCTCCCCGATTTGCCAATCCACCAACGGATTATGTTTAACAAGCCAAGGAATATCCAAAACAATCGGTATGGAAGATTGTGCAGGAGGAGAGCAAGGGATTATTTCACAATGAACTGACCTCACCCTCAGTTTTACATTATGTACAATCTGAGTAAATGCTTTCTGTGCAAGTGGTGCCGAGTCGATGGCAAACATGAAAATAGGTTCAGCTAAAGCACAGCAAGCAAGACCATGAGTTTTCACAAACTCAGCATCAACCATGCTGATTCCAGCTCCACTGTCAACAAACACAGAAATTTTCTTGGTTTTGATCTCTAGCACCACATCTGCTGACAAGACAAAGCGGGAACTGCAGGTTGGTTTCAAATGCACGCCTTGTTTATCCAACTCCAGACTGCCAAGAGTTAATCGAGACCCCTTTTGTTCATGAATTGAAGGACAGGTCCCAATAAAATGTCCCTTTTTCCCACAAAAAAAACATACACCCTTTTGCTTCAGGGAGATGTATGATGTAGAGACACCCCCTAACTGCATGGGTACTTCCACCTCCCTCAGTACTGACTCAAACCCAGACAGCTCCCCCGGCAGAGGTACACAACCCCGATAAGAAGGCCCCAGAGAAGGTGGTCTCACCTGTCTATCCCGAAGGCGTCTATCAAGACTTACAGTGGGTACGGAAAGTATTCAGACCCCTTTAAATTTTTAACTCTTTGTTTCATTGCAGCCATTTGGTAAATTCTAAAAAGTTCATTTTTCTCATTAAAGTACACTCTGCACCCCATCTTGACTGAAAAAAAACAGAAATGTAGACATTTTTGCAAATTTATTAAAAAAGAAAAACTGAAATATCACATGGTCATAAGTATTCAGACCCTTTGCTCAGTATTGAGTAGAAGCACCCTTTTGAACTAGTACAGCCATGAGTCTTCTTGGGAATGATGCAACAAGTTTTTCACACATGGATTTGGGGATCCTCTGCCATTCTTCCTTGCAGATCTTCTCCAGTTCCGTCAGGTTGGATGGTGAACGTTGGTGGACAACCTTTTTCAGGTCTCTCCAGAGATGCTCAATTGGGTTTAGGTCAGGGCTCTGGCTGGGCCAGTCAAGAATGGTCACAGAGTTGTTCTGAAGCCACTCCTTTGTTATTTTAGCTGTGTGCTTAGGGTCGTCTTGTTGGAAGATGAACCTTCGGCCAAGTCTGAGGTCCAGAGCACTCTGGAAGAGGTTTTCACCCAGGATATCTCTTTACTTGGCCGCATTCATGTTTCCATCAATTGCAACCAGTCGTCCTGTCCCTGCAGCTGAGGGTCGTCTTGTTGGAAGGTGAACCTTCGGCCAAGTCTGAGGTCCAGAGCTCTCTGGAAGAGGTTTTCATCCAGGATATCTCTTTACTTGACCGCATTCATGTTTCCATCAATTGCAACCAGTCGTCCTGTCCCTGCAGCTGAAAAACACCCCCATAGCATGTTTCACTGTTGGGATTGTATTGGGCAGATGGGCAGATGATGAGTAGTGCCTGGTTTTCTCCACACATGCCACTTAGAATTATCACCAAAAAGGTCTATCTTCGTCTCATCAGACCAGAGAATCTTATTTCTCATAGTCTGGGAGTCCTTCATGTGTTTTTGAGCAAACTCTATGCGGGCTTTCATATGTCTTGCACTGAGGAGAGGCTTCCATCGAGTCACTCTGCCATAAAGGCTCGACTGGTGGAGGGCTGCAGTGATAGTTGACTTTGTGGAACTTTCTACCATCTCCCTACTGCATCTCTGGAGCTCAGCCACAGTGATCTTGGGGTTCTTTTTTACCTCTCTCACCATGGCTCTTCTCCCACGATTGCTTAGTTTGGCTGAATGACCAGGTGTAGGAAGACTTCTAGTGGTCCAAAACTTCTTCAATTTAAGGATTATGGAGGCCACTGTGCTCTTAGGAACCTTGAGTAATGCAGAAATACTTTTATAACCTTAGCCAGATCTGTGCCTTGCCACAATTCTGTCTCTGAGCTCCTTGGGCAGCTCCTTTTGAGTTCATGATTCTTATTTGGTCTGATATGCACTGTGAGCTGTGAGGTCTTATATAGACAGGTGTGTGCCTTTCCAAATCAAGTCCTATCAGTTTAATTAAACACAGCTGGACTCCAATGAAGGAGTAAAACCATCTCAAGGAGGATCACAAGGAAATGGACAGCATGTGACTTAAATATGAGTGTCTGAGCTAAGGGTCTGAATACTTATGACCATGTGATATTTCAGTTTTTCTTTTTTAATAAATTTGGAAAAAAATCTACATTTCTGTTTCTTTTTTAGTCAAGATGGAGTGCAGAGTATACTTTAATGAGAAAAAAAAATGAAATTTTTAGAATTTACCAAATGGCTGCAATGAAACAAAGAGTGAAAAATTTAAAGGGGTCTGAATACTTTCCGTACCCACTGTATGGCCAACGACATGGCAGCCTTCAAGGACTGAGGGGTTTCATATACTGCCAATGCATCTTTCAACCTTTCAGTAAGCCCCTCACAAAATTGACTTCTAAGGGCTGAGTCATTCTATTTGGAATCCATTGCCCATCTACGGAATTCCAAACTGTATTTCTTCACTGACCGATTCCCCTGCTGAAGGTGACGTAGCCTAGACTCAGCCAAGGTGAATCGGTCAGGGTCATCATAGATGAGGGTCAGAGCCCCGAAAAACCCCTCCACAGACTGAAGACAAACCGAGTCCTGCGGTAAAGAAAACACCCACGACTGAGGACCTCCCTGCAGTAGAGAGATCACAATTCCAACCTGTTGCTCCTCATTTCCGGAGAAATAAGGACAAAGTTTAATATACAGTTTGCATGCCTCCTTGAATACAAAAAAATTGTCCCTACCTCCTGAAAACCTGTCCGAGAAGGCAACCTTGGGTTCAGGCGGGACAGGCCTACTTGCAGAAACCCCCAAATTGGTGACTTGTAGCCGCCAATGCTGCTGCTGAACCTCGCAGTGTAGGTCATTTACATACAGAGACAGGCTGTGCAGCTGCTCTGCGAGCTCTGCAAGCTCTGCAACTGAACCCATACCAAAGGAGAAAGGGAAAAAAAATGGTACACGCCCAAAAACACACAGAAAAAAAAAAAGTGTCAGTTTTTTTTTTCCTTCTCAAAATGTGCTCGGCCGGCGAAAATGTCATGCAAAGTGTGGGAAAGACTTAGTGCAACACAAAGGGAAGAGGGAAAGGGAGCCCAGACACTAGGGAAAGGGGGGAGTGGAGACCTCCTAGGTTGATCTACCATCACCCTGTCTTCACTAACATCCCTGTATTGGCTCTTCACCAATCTTTGCACGCATACCTCACCCTGTCTTTCCCTGGCATTTGGCTCGGGCTAGGGAAGGGAGGAGATGAGCACTAGTCGATCTCCACTAAACACTATAGACAACAAGGCAGAACAAGCAGTGGGAAATTGCTTAGCTTTAGATGACTCCAGAGAAATGCGCACATGTCCTCAAGCTCCAGAGAAGACAAAGTACTGTTCTTGCTAAAGCCTTCACCAGTAGGAATGAATATTGCCGGCACCACAATATAGAACACACCATTTATTTATACACCCCGGGCAGGGAGTTAATTGGCCAGAGCAAGGTAGCCGCTGGGTCCTAGAGACAGCCTCTAAGAAGATGTCTGTAATGCCAATCATAGAGATCTCCTGCAAGCAACTGCAGGGCGACTGTCTGTCACTTCTGACACACCCGTGACAAATACCATTGCTACTTCAGAAGCACAGTTACCCTTTTATTAGTGTAGTTTGTTAAACTACTCCAAAAAATCCTGTATTAGCAAGTAATGGCATGTCACTAGGATATTTCAACACTTAAAGGGAATCTGTGTACAGGTTTTCATCTGAGGACAGCATTAGGTAGCAGATGAGATACTTTTGTCAGCAATGTGTCACATATTAGGCTTTGTGCTGTTGTTTGAATATGTGAAGAAATGGTAGCAGAGAGACCCTGCAGAATCCCACCGCTGCCACCAATGTGAAGGAAAGGCACCAGGGGGTCCCCACAGAATCCCTCTGTCGCCGCTTCTTCCGGTGGATCCACACCCCGCCACCCGCTTAATGTCACACTATGCCAGGCGGAGCACGTAATACGGATCTACCCTTTGCTCCAATGTGACGTTCTGCACCCCCTTAAGGACGTGTAAGGTCAGATCAGCACTGTTCTACACCGTCACCTCCTGTCCACACGGGTACAGAGAGGCACCAGGAGGTGGGACAAGGTGGTCCACTCAGACGCTGACGTGGCCCCACACTCTTCCACACTCCTGACAGGCTGAGAGGCTCTTTCACTACTCCAGTGAAGCAGAGCCTTGTCAGCCTGGATAGAGCTGCCACCAGTTTCTGTTTGATATAACAGACTTATATCGGGCTAGAAACCAGCCCAGTAGCACGTCGTTAGACCGAACAGCAGACGTGATGTTCATGGTTCTAGATAAAAGTCCAGCCCAAGATTAAATTATATATTTAATCACCATAAGGGCTCACTAAACAATCTACTATATACAGTATATCAGGGCTATATTTCCAGTGGTAAGAGTTACAAATACAAAAGCTGGTACATCAAGTCAATTACCGGTTAGATGGAAAGCTTGGCTTGGGGTTGGGCGACCACATGGGGAAGAATATGTGCCATGCTTGGTTGCTGGACTTCTCCCACACATCTGCATGTCAGGAGCTTCCACAGGGAAAAGACAATAGGCTTTTGCTACACAGACCTTCCAACTCTCTGGGAACTCCCACTACCTGCCCCCTTTTCAGCCCAAGTCTCCACCCCCTGTTCCTTCCTGGCTAACAGACTCCCAGAACTAGCATGGCCCATACCTCCTTACTGGATGGTCCCAGGGAACCGGTTCTAGTGTTAATGGACCCAGCCAGGCCCCTGCTACTTGTGGATACCAAACACAGCAGTTGTACGAGGTTCCAAAAGGCTGGGACATGTAAATCCTCATCCCTACAAGCTAGAGTGGGCTAGGATGCAGTCTGGCATTTGCTATCTTCCCATGAGCTAGAAAATCCATTTTGTGAAGAGCTGGAACATATAGTTCTTCCACAGCTCAATATTGAAGTATAGTACCTTACACAGCATAGCACATGTTGAGAACAAAGAGAGGATCTCAGCAGGGGACTTGCCTGTCAGCTCAGCTCATGCTGCAGAGGGACACTCGCACTGAAGCCCCCCTCCCGTCTCTCTTACAGCTGGAAGTCATGTTACGCTGTGCTTGGAGACCTGACAACCAGGGAACATGTTATTATTCTAGAATATTCTTCACAGAATACAATGAGTGTTTTATCAGCAGGAGATTATCTCTGCCAGACTAGTGCCCATGTGCCAAATGGTTGAACTCCGCCCCCACCACTAGTTAGCAGCTCACTGTCAAAATTTACGCAGAAAGCTGCAGCGTGGGCAGGGTTAGCTTTCTCAGCTCTGCTACATGCCACACTAAAAACTCTGATTGTATCACAACTGCTGCACTTAGTAAGCTAAGTGATACATAGTTTGATTCAGGATCTCTTTTCTTCATTTTGCTGTTCTCAGATGAAGTAACAATAACCTGCTGACAGGTTCACTGTAAAGATTGCTGGGGATTCAACCTCTGAGACTACCATTGATTGTGAGGGGCTACAGCTCTGATTTAGCACTGCACTTCCCTCTCAGTTTTTCCTCTGTATAAGGGAGTTTGTGGCCACCAGTTGCAGTGCAGCTCCATTCCTGCCATAATTTACTAAAATGCAAATGTTCCTTTAAAGATAAATATAATGTGTATATATAATGAAATAGATCACATAGCCCTGATGAGGAAGATGGTGTTTTTTTATAGCAAATCAATCTCTTTCTGCACTGAGATCAGCTTTATACTGCCAGATTTTACGAGTCCAAGTATTTTCAGGCTGTACACATCTCCACCCACTTAACTGGATTGACAAGCTCCTTTCACATCCTCTGAGTCCTCACTGCTCCTACTTCAAATATGGCATATGCTCAGTAGAACCTGCAATCTCCGCAGTATTTTCACTGTGTAATAGTCTGCTGCAAGAATCATGTTCACCAATGGCAGTTCTGCATATGTGTACATTATATCTATGATAGCACAGGGTGGAGTTACCCAGACTCCAGCGCTGGGGGCAAGAGGGAGAAGATGATACTGAATATTGATGAAGCAGACACCTGCTGAGCTGCCCCCTTAACAGGATTGACATACCAGGAAAATGTGAATAAACATTTTGTCAGTACTGTGGGAGACTAGAAATGTTCTAACAAGAGCAATGCATTGTCCTTAATGAACCTAACACTATGGTGAGCAGAAATGGACATGGTTTTGCTAGTAGTGACAGATCCACTGGATCTGTCTATAGGCATGAAGTAGACCTCTGTATCTCATCAATTTTACAGCGGCAGAAACTGATGTTTTCTTCACTAGAAAATAAATACGGTCATAGGTGCTAATGCAAAATCTGAGACTTTCTGTGGTTCTCCTGATGGAGAAGTTATAGATACTTTGAAATACTATAAGATAGCACACAGACACAGTTGATTGGAGGTATCATCATAGAAATGGATGTCATCTGTGATGTTATCCTGGAATGTTGCTCTAGTGAGAATAAGCACTAAGAGGATTGTTTGGGCATCTTGGCCAGCTTTTATGGGTAGCCAGCTTGACGGGTGGATCTGGCTACCTACATACCTCACCTCTGGGTGTGGTTAACAACTTAAAATGGAGCCGTTGTTTGGCACATGGTCTGTGTATGGAGGGAGAAGGCCTCCTGTGTGTTGTTATCACCAGACTGAGCCAGTGTACTGGATGCTATCCAGCCTGTGTGACCACAGGACTGGCTAACCAGAGACTTTGCCTAAAGGACTGTTTTCTTTATTTTGCCTACACAGAAGGCTGTTTATTATCCTTTTGCTGTGGACGGCTTATGAAGCAATAAACCGACATGGACATTTAAGGCCACGGCCCCACTATCAGTATTTGGTCTGAATTTTTTCTCAGGAGAGGGAGCCAAGACCAGGAGTGGGTGATAAATGCAGAATTGGTGCACTTGTTTCTACTATACCTTTTCTCTGATTGTTCCTCACCTGGTTTTGGCTCCCACGCCTGAGAAAAAATACTGACCGAATACTGAGAGTGGGGCCGTGGCCTGAGGGTGGAACACGTTACCTTTTACTTTGAACACAGCCAGGAGGATGACAGCCATAGATGTTATAATGGAAACATGTGCAGATGACAAAACAGCCCCGATTCACAGACAGAATGTGGCAGCAGAGACAGAGAACCGGGTGCATATGAGGAGAGCATGACAGCAAGTCCGTCTAGTGTCTAAGCCTGGAGGGACTTGCTGTCATGCTTGGTGTCCAATAATGATGCCATGAAAATATCTTCCACCCTGTCAGGGCTGCAATCTCTAGATGGCCTCCATGTCCCAGTGTCACTAACATTCATTATGTATGAGGCATGTTAGCTGATATTTTCCCCATAGTTACTATGAGTAATTTACTTCTGGCTGATTGTTCTTCCTGCATTCTAGTCACACTTGCAATCGCAATTAGACCCGTGGGCAGGAAAGAACCAAGGCTTTACTCCATCCCAGTGTCCAGATGCCTTTTCACAGTCTTCTCCAACTATCTGCTCCATAGCGGCCTGGGTTTGGAACAGGGGAATAATCTCCCTCACATGTTTGCTTGAGCTGTCCTGGTGCTATGGTGCTCACTGAAACTCTTCACTAGACTCTCAGTTTAACTCTCTAGACTTTCATTCTGACTAGAATTATTCTTGTTATAACTTTTATGCACATAACTCCACCCGCCAAACTATTCTCTTAGTGTGGCACCCCTGAGGGTTCGGTCGCCACAGAGGTACTGCACCTCACCCAGAGGTGTGGTGCCTCCCTTCCCTCAGGTAAGGAGGGAGTGCTGCACGGAACCCCAACACCTGCATCCAACACTACACTACCCCAGGCCAGCGGGAAGAGCAAGACGCAATGTAGTTTTCTGCTGAGCTCTGACCCTGGCTACGGTGGGGGGAACCCAAAGTTAGGGGGGAACCAGTAGTGGGTGTGGGTGGAAGAAGTAGTTCATGGGAGCACTCATACAGTAAAGATATAAATAGGGAATCCATCTTAGGGTGGCAGAACAGAGAGACTAATAGTTGGAGAGCAGTCAGGGAGCAGAGGCTCTTTAGGAGCTCTGCTCCACTACAAAGGGCCCAGGACTGAGGCCCAGGAGGGGAGCAGGGAGTAGGCTCCCTTCTACTGAAGGGATCCTAGGGGGTACGGCGAGTGCAGGTAGCACCCGTACACCCCGAACCTGCCAGGTGTCAGGAGGATCTAGGCCTCAAGAAGGGGACCGGCCCCTAGCCCAGTCGTGCAGCTTCAAGCCTCGGCTGGAAAAACCGGAGGCTTCTGACTTTTATAGCAGGAGCCAAATTCTCACTTCAATCCAAAAGTAAGGTCGAGCAGGTCTGAGCAACTCCGACGGACAGGGGGGACCTCGCAGCACCAGAATAGGATCCACAGTGAGAAGCGCAGGGCAGGAGAGAGTAAAGACCCAGCGTGAAGTCGGTCTAGGAAGGTACATATGGAAGTGGGGTTCCGCCAGGTACGCCCGAGCTGCCTGAGGAAGGACCGAACCCCTGCCCGGTGAACGCAGTGCGATGCGGGAGGATGGCACCAGTACTGTGCACCTGAGGGACTTGAACCGAACTGTGAGTAAACTCGGATGACTGCACTGAACTGCCTCCGCTCCTTCATTTCGCCGGTACCTTTTCCCTCCCTGCACTACAAAGCCCAGCGTACCTCCTCCATCTTCCCCTGCACTGCCCTGAGGCCTGCTCCACCTATGGGGAGCCGTTCCATCACAAGCTGCCCTACCACCTGCCTCGGAGGACTGTTGCAGCGCTGGTGATCCTCACCAGACGCCACAGGTGGCGTCACGACAAATCCCCTATACATATTTCCCCCTTTTTGAGTGACCGCCCTGGGCCATGGACCGGACCAGCCACCATGATATCCCCTGGCTACCGGAGGCCCGGCTGCCGAATACCCCACGGCCCTGGGGGCGCGTCATTAGCAACATGTCTTGAGGAGACTTAACTGTTAGTGATGAGCGAACATGCTTGCCACTGCTCGGTACTCACCCGAGCATCACGATGCTCGACAAGCTTGGCGCTCAGCGAGTATTTCTGGGTTGCTCAGTCGGGAACTCGGGTCCCCTCCCTGCATGTTAGAGAGCCAATGAACATGCAGGGATTGCCTGCCACGCAATATAATGCCGTAGCCATATTGGTTGTGAGAATTACAGTGATTGGCTGGCCGCACAGCGTCATCAGATCTGGCGCCGCTATGCTCGTCACAGTCTACCCCGGAAACAAGCAGAGTAGACAGAGGTGCTGCTGAGTCAGGGAGAGATTTGCTTGTTTATAGTTAGTATAGGTATTCCACAGCATATACAGTACAGACCAAAAGTTTGGACACACCTTCTCATTTAAAGATTTTTCTGTATTTTCATGACTATGAAAATTGTACATTCACACTGAAGGCATCAAAACTATGAATGAGCATATGTGGAATTATATACTTAACAAAAAAGTGTGAAACAACTGAAAATATGTCTTATATTCTAGGTTCTTCAAAGTAGCCACCTTTTGCTTTGATGACTGCTTTGCACACTATTGGCACAACATATATACATATATCCATCTGTACTAACAGTCTTTCTGAGGACTAATCCAGCTGCATATAATCAGTGCTAGGCAGGAGTTAGGCAGGCAGACTGTATGTGGCAGACTGCAGTGCATATAGCGCAAGAGGGTCCATTGAACGTCCTGTCTGCTGCTGTAATAATTACAGATATTTGTAGACATAACCCAAGATATCAGGGTCCAGGGCAATTTTTTTTATCTTAATCCTGGTTATTTGCTTAAAAAGCAATCCAGACTACACCATTTTTCTGCTCCATTTGCTTGTTCTCACTGCAGAATAAAGCCAGATCTGTTCTATATTTCAGCGATAAAAATTCAGAAATTTAAACTGAACGTGAAAAATATTGGCCTCCTTTTCCATTCTGTTGCAGTGTATCGGTCAAGCTATTCACACTAGGTGTCTGTAAAGGATAGTATTGGCAAATAACAGGCCTGCTATTTAAAACCATGATTCTCTGTCACACATATCACCTATAAGAGTGTTCCAAAATCACACATTTCTTCCATTCTCATTCCGTTGCAGTGTGTCGATCAAGCTATTCACACTAGGTGTCAGTGAAGGATAGTATTAGCAAATTATAGGCCTGCTATTTAAAATTGTGGTTCTCTGGCAGACGTATCACATATAACTGTGTTCTAAAATCATCCATTTCCCATGAACGTGGAAAATATTGTCCTCCATTAAAAATGGGCAAGGTGCGTGGCAAGGGACGGGGAAGTGGACATGATGGTGATGGTGCATGCAGAGGCCAAGACGTGGCCGTGGGCAAGCTGAAATTGTGTCACAACAAACACCCATATGTTGTCGCTCGACCTTCCTGTCCCAATTAATAGGGGACCGCAGAACACCACTATTGAACACAGAGAAGTGTCAAAAGGTTATTGGTTATTATTAGCAGATAATGCTTCCAGTCACTTAGCCACCACCACCATCCTGTCTTCCACACGGTCAAGTCTCAGTAGCCGTGAGTCTGGACCTCATATTCCTCATCCTGATCCTCCTTCCTCCAACCATGCCGAGTGCCCGGAGATAACTGATCCCACACTTGGACACTCAGAAGAGCTGTTCACTTTTCCATTTGTAGATTCGGGCCTGTCGCCCGGCCAGCTTCAAGCGAGTCAAGAGGAGAACGCGTGTAGCAATGCCCAAATATTGGAGCAGCCACGGTCACATGAAGGCGATGGTGGGAAAGTACAATTACTGTCGCAAGAGGTGGATGATTAAGATGATGAGATACAATTGCCAGAAAGTCAGGAGGTGGACTAAGGTGCGGAAGTGGAAGACGAGGTGATGGATGATATAGTAACTGACCCAACCTGGCAGGAGGACATGCAGAGCGAGGACAGCAGCACACAGGGGGAGGGACTCATAGCACCACAAAAGGCAGGAAGAAGCAGCGTGATGGCAGCAGACACAAGGCGGGAAAGCATTCCTTGTAATGCCAACATGACGGAAGTTGCCAGTACAACTGTTAGGTCTTCCCGAGTCTGGTCATTTTTTAAAGTCTCTGCAGATAACCCCAAAAAGGCCATTTGCACCACCTGCCAGACCAGCATCAGCAGGGGTAGCAAAACTAGCAGCCTGACCACCACCAGCATGATCAGGCACAATGCAGCAAAGCACGCGACTAAGTGGGCCGAACCCCAGAGTCCAGCAACAGTGTCTGCGGGTGAAACCACTGCTTGTTCCGCTGTTGTGCATGCATGCCAATCCCCTGTCCATGGCACATGCCAAGACGCAGCCAAAACCAACTAAATTAACACATTTTGCGAACGCTTGCTCTCAAAATGTTGCCTTTTAGGCTCGTGGAGACGGAAGCTTTCTGCAACCTGATGACGGCAGCCATCCCTCGGTACTCGTTCCAGAGCTGCCATTATTTCTCCCGGTGTGCTGTCCCCGCATTACACGAGCATGTGTCCCACAACATTAGACGTGCCCTCAACGACGCAGTTACTGGGAAAGTCCACCTAACCACGGACACGTAGACAAGTGCTTGTGGGCAGGGATGGTACATCTCGCTGATGGCACACTGGGTTAATATAGTGGAAACTGGGACCCAGTCGGACCTTGGGACGGAACATGTCCTCCCGACACCGAGGATTGCGAGCCCTCAATCAGGGTTGCCCCCACATTCTACAGCTCCTGCACCTTCTCGTCAGCCTCCATCTCTGAAATGACCACATTAGTCGCAAGCTGGAAGCACTGCAGCACTGCCTCGGGCAAGCGACAACAGACTGTGCTGAAGCTAATATGCTTAGATGACAAACCGCACAACGCTGAAGAGTTGTGGACAGCTCTGAAACAGCAGGCAGAACTGTGGCTGACAACACTGAACCTACAGCCAAGCATGGTCGTGTGTGACAATGGCCAGAACCTGGTGGCAGCTCTTAGGCAAGGCAAGCTCACACGCATACCATGCCTGGCTTCCAGCTCACCAACTGATCGGCGATATCACCACACGTTGGAACTCTACATTGCAGATGTTGGGAAGGATTTGTGAGCAGAAGAGGGCAGTTTTTGACTAACAGCATCAACAAGGCCATCGGTATTCAGTTCAGATTCCACACATAAGACCTCAGGAGTGGATATGAATGTCAGACTTTTGTACCATCCTACAAAACTTTGAGGACTCCACCAAGATGGTGACCGGCGATGACGCCATAATTTGCGTCACCATCCCGCTTCGCTGTCTTCTGAAATGCTCTCTGCTCACAATTAAAGAGGATGCATTGCAACCGGAGCATGATGAGATGGAGCAAGGAACCATACAGGGTGATTCCACACAGCCCAGTCTCATCTCATCCCAACGTGGATTGGGTGACAATAAGGAAGAGGAGGAGGAGGAAGAAGAACAGGAGCTGGTTTCCTGTGCTATAGATGGTGCTACCTGCACAACTGTCATGCCGTCTGTTCAGCGTGGATGGCCTGAGGACAGGGAGAAGGAGGAAGAGGAGGAGGATGAGGAGGAAAACATGATCAGTCATCGTCTTGGTGAGGACACGGAAGTCTTGCCTTTTTGCAGTCTGTCACACATGGCTGAGTTTATGTTACGCTGCCTTTCCCGTGACCCCCGTGTTGTCCAGATTTTGGGTGACAGTCATTACTGGTTGGTGACAGTTCTAGACTCACTCTACAAGGAGAACTTTCGGTCTCTTATTCCCTTTCAGGACAGGCGTAATAAAATGGGGCAGTACAAGAAGACCTTTGTTGTGAAATTATTTAAAAAATTCCCATCTGAAAACGCTGGCGGCTGAGCTCACAATTCATTGGACAACCAAGGAGTACAGGCAAGAGAGACACAAATTCAATCCAGCAGAGGCAGGGGAACACTGTGACAGTTCTGGGACAGTTTTCTCAGACCCTCCCATTGCACAGGCCCTGAGGCGCTGGGTACTCTCGCAAGGAGTGCAAAGTTTCGGAAGAACGTGAGGTAGTACCTTGCCGACCGTACCAACGTTCTCCGTGATTCCTCTGTGCCTTATAGTTATTGGGTATCCAAGCTGGACATGTGGCATGAACTGGCTCTCTATGCCTTGGAGGTCCTGGCCTGCCCTGCCCCTAGCATTTTATCAGAGAGGGTTTTTAGTGCCGCTGGTGGAATTATAACTGATAAGCGCATCCACCTGTCAACTGAAAATGCTGACAGGCTGACTCTTATAAAAATGAACAAGGGCTGGAATTGGCCAGACTTCTCAACACCACCGAATGATAGCAGCGTAACATAAACTCAAATGCAGTGTATTTTTCTTGGGAGGTCTAACTCTATTCCCATGTACCTTTGTCTTCACACCCAGACATGGGTATACACTTCCTGATTTTATCTATTTGCTCTTGTCCTTCTTCTTCTCCGTATCCTCATCCTCCAACACCATATCACCATCATATGTACCATATCAACATATCTACGTCTTTTGCAAGGGGCATTGGAGTTCCTCCAAATTTTTGGCAGCCGTTGCTTCACTGCATAGGCAATCAGTATGGGAGACACACTTCCTAAAAATGGGAACATTTTTTTACAGGAAGCCCTCCAACCTCTACGTCTTTTGCAAGGGGCATTGGAGTTCCTCCAAATTTTTGACAGCAGTTGCTTCACTGCATAGGCAAACAGTATGGGAGACACACTTCCTAAAAATGGGAACATTTTTTACAGGAGGCCCTCCGACCTCTGAGTCTCTTGCAAGGGGCATTGGAGTTCCTTAAAATTTTTGGCAGCCGTTTCAGTCACTGTATACACAATAACAGTATAGAAGACCCACTCATTAATAATGGGAACAACAAAGCATAGCCGACTGCTGGCCCTTTAAGAATAGTAAGGGCCGCCGGATGACCCTATAAAAATAGTCTTTGTGACTTTCAGAGTCCCTCCATCATAAATGAAACAGGATGTGTCTGATGAGTTGTCACACACCACAAGGCCAGATAAGGTAGTAAAATATTAAAATGCCATTTAACGCATCAAAAACGCTACATGTGAACATATCCCAAGGTGTGGAGGAGAATTTTTGCTTTTGGTTATTTATTTTGCCTTATATACAAGTCATTACCCTTTAAAGGATGTTCCGTAACATATTTCCCAGGAAAATCCATTTTGGTTTTGTTTTGTATGTTTTATTGCGAATACCTCTGACAACGTTGTTGACAGCAGTGACCTGGGAGTCAGAAATGCTTCCAGGGGTCTTCCCCATGCTGTTCCAATGTCATTTGAGCACTGTTCCCATCGATTTGGGAATTTTTTAGTCCCTTTGCAGACCGCCGGGAGGAGCCGAAGGAAAAATGCTCGAGTTTCCCATAGACTTACATTGGGCTCGTTACTCGGTCCGAGAATTCAAGCATTTCAATTTGCTCCACTCAAACAACGATTATCCGAGCATTTTCGTGCTCACTCATCACTAATTATAAATAATTTACACAGAGTTTTAGTAATACACATTCTGAGGTATTATACTATGTCGTCACTGCATTCTTGGTCTTCTATCCTTTGGATTACGATATCGGAGAGAAGAAGACACAGGACAGGATGTTTGTGTCTAAACATACTCTAAACTTTATTACAAAACACAGGGCTAATATACACCCTGAAGGCAGGAAACGGATTTACCATATATGGTTCGATTATACAGTTTAGCTGAACAAGCGAAAAAAGCTAGTTTCTGTATGCTTTAAAATATTTAATTAGACTTATCTGGTTAGCAAGGCCATTTTATCTTCTTGCAAGAACACATTCTTGCTACAAGAAGAAACATCTGGCCAGGGAGTAGTGTTGAGCCACCCCCGTAGTGTTCGAGTTCGGTTCGGTTCGTCGAACACCCGTGTGTTCGCCGAACTGTTCGTCTAACTGTTCGTCGAACACCTTCGAACACCGTTAAAACCAATGGCAGGCAAACAAAAACACATAGAAACACATAGAAAACACCTTCAAAGGTGTCCAAAAGCTGACAAACTGCTCAGAAGACATAACTAACACATGGAAAAGTGACAAGTACATATAGTCATGCGAAAATAAAAGAGGTGGAGGAGTAAAAGGAGGGGGAGACACAGATATAGGCATGTCATGCCCTTCTAAAATCCAAAAAGTGAGAAGCCGACACGGCCAGTCCGCTCCTGCCCGTGCCACCTCCGTGTCGCCGGGTTTGTGCCAGAGCCGCGGTGAACCCTGATGGCCAGCCCCCCTCTCCCAATACTGGTGCCTGTCCGCTGGTGGGTCGAGCGAGCCCCCCTGTGGTGGAGGCAGCTCTAAGCTTTTTAATTTAAATTGTCTCTCTAATTTGAATGAATACACTTTAAATCCATTTACAAGGATCTATTGGAGGGCAAGTCTCATGCCAGCAGCCGCGTAATTCCAGCTCCAGTAGCGTCCACTAAAGCTGCTGCAGTTAAAAAGCTTTTATAAGGATCGAGCTCGGCTGTCCACCGCAAGGCATCCTACTGCCAGTCCCAGCCCCTATGCCTTGGGGTGCCTCCTGATGCTCTTCACTGAGTATCCCATGGTCCCGAAGCATTTCCTTTGAAAAAATTAAGTGTCTAAACTACAGGTGGTGTAGCTTGCTTAACAGCCGGGATAATCCGCTGACTAGCAGACACTGCTACTAGGCACAAAGTATTTCCTGGGCTAGATGCAGTTAAAAATTTGTAATTAGATACTCTCGTTGGATGCTGAGAAAGCATTCCATAGAGTCTCCTGGCACGCCATATATGATTCTCTTAAAAAGCTTGGGGTAGGGGTCTAGGGGACCCTTTTATAGCCAAAATCACGGCCCTGTATCACAATACGTCACCTAGGCTGAAGATAAATGGAACTGTAGCACCCTGAGGGCTCGGTTGCTACAGAGGTATTGCACCTCACCCAGAGGTGTGATATCTCACTCTCAGGTAAGGATGGAGTGTGGATCAGGACCCGACACCTGCATGCATTACACCACATTGCCGTGGGGCAGGGCGACCAATATGCCTCTGAGATGGGCACGACAGTCCCTGTCCCTGGCTGGAGTGGGGGGAGGGAACACTGAGGAAGGGGAACCCTGTAGTGCAGGAGCAGGGAGGAAGCAGTTCCTGGGTGGATTGAGAAGGGAGTATAAAAGGTGGGCACCATCTTAGTTCAGTGCAGAGAAGTCTGAGCAGACGTGGCAGGGAGCAGGGGCTCTGCATGAGCTCTGCTCCGGAGGCGGGCCTAGTAACAGAGGCCCAGGCCTGGAAGAGGGAGAAGGAAGGAAGAGGAGCGGAGAAGGCTCCAGGAACGAGGAACGAAGGGATCCCAGGGGTGCGGACGGGCGAGTCGCCACCGCACGCCCGAATCCACCTGCGTGGAGGGGTCAGGCCAAAGGGGGAGACCGGTCCCCGAAACTAGTGGAGGCAGGAAACGACCCTCAGCTAGAAACCGGAGGCTGTGACATTTTATGTGGAACAGCCCCTCGCTACACCCGCTAGGAAGGCACCACATAGGGTCAGGGAAACTGGCGCCAAGTTTACCAAGAGGAAGCCCGGGGCAGCCGGACAGAAGGGTTGGTAAGAAAGGCCAGACAAAGGACACACAAAGGGGGTCCTGTGAAGCACTCCAAAGTTATCTGGGAGTTGTCTGAGCCCCTCACCTGGTGAGCACAGTACGACGTGGGCAGCCGTTACCTGCAGACGTGGTCTGGATAATAAGAACTGTGAGTAAAGGCCCTGGACTGCATCACTGACTCCGTGTCGTTACTGCTGCTGCCCTGCACCATCACCCCCATCCTCCGCATACACTGCCCTGAGGCTATACTCCTCCCGTGGGGAGTTATGCTACGCTCTGCTGCACCCACAACACCAGCCTCAGCGGTCTGCCCTGCAGCGGCGGTTCACTCTGACCGCAATCCACGGGTGGCGTAGTCGGACATTTAAACATCAAAACCACATAAATAGTTCCGCCACTGGTTTGACCACCCTGAGCCACGGAACCGGGTCGCCGCCACGAAGACTACAACCACCAGCATCCACCAAAAAGGGTCCGGCTCCGGGTGTCCCAAGGCCCAGGGGGTGCATCAGAACATTTTCATCACCTTTCACAATCACCAATGGGACAAGGCAGGGATGTCCTCTGTCCCCTCTCTTATACATCCTAGTGACGGAGCACCTGCTCTCATCAATTCGCCATAACCCCAATATTAGGTGGATTGAGGTGGGAGGCACCGAGTACAAGTGCTCTCTATTTGCTGATGATGTCCTAGTATATATCACTCAATCACATATATCCATCCATGCTGTTATGGCTGAAATAGATCACTTTGTTACATGGTCAAATTTTAAAATCAATGCAGCAAAGTCTGAGGCCCTCGATGTCTCCCTCCCCAAATCCATATAGGATTCCTTCCAGTCCAACTTTCCCTTTGCCTGGCCCTCACAGGGTATCAAATACTTAGGAATTCCTATTCATAGAGACCTCTCCCATCTATGTTATCTTAATTTTGGGCCCTTTATTGAACAACTCCATACAGACCACGGTTGGCAAGTTAGAACTGTAAGATTCACTACGTGAACCACTGGTGTTTTGTGGAAAAGCACATGTACACTGCGTTCCAAATTATTATGCAAAAAGTGTTTAGGAGTGATAAGGGAAGAATTTGTTTGTTTGTCAGTTAAACTCATTGATGGTGATGTGTGTCAGGGCTCTTTATATCACTGTAAGCAATTGCAGACACCTGTGCTAATTAGTTTGGCAGGTGTGTCCAATGAAAGGCAAGACTACTTAAGAAGGCTGTCTCACATTATTAAGCAGCCTACATTTTCTGCCAAAATGGGAAAGAAAAAGGATGTGTCGGCTGCTGAGAAGCAACAAATTGTGGAGTGTTTAGGTCAAGGCATGACTACAATCAACATTGTGCGATGATCAGGATGAAGTGTCTTGGCAATCAAGAAGTATGTAGCTGATTCACAGTACACACGTGTTTGTGCTGATAAGGGCAAATTGAGGACTCTTTCCTACAGGCAATTACGTCAGGTTGAAAGAGCAGCGGCAAAAAAGCCTTGTCATAGCAGCAGACAAGTTTTTAAAGCTGCTTGTGCCTCCAACGTCCCCCGAACAACAAGATGCAGGGTCCTTCAGAGGTTTGCAGCTGTGCATACGCCATCCTGTCGACCTCCTCTATCCACTTCACACAAGCAGAAACGGCTCCAGTGGGCCAAACATTACATGAAGACTGATTTCAAAACTGTTTTGTTCACGGATGAGTGCCGTGCAGCGCTCGATGGTCCAGATGGATGGAGTGGAGGATGGCTGGTTGATGGACACCCCACGCAAACACGGCTACAGCGCCAACAAGGAGGAGGTGGAGTAATGTTTTGGGCTGGAATCATGGGGAGAGAGATTGTCGGCCCCTTTAGGATCCCTGAAGGCGCTAAAGATGAACTCCATAATGTATGTGGATTTTCTCAAACAGCACTTCCTGCCATGGTTCAAGAAGAAGAACCGTGTATTTCACAGCAAGATCATTTTTCTGCATGATAATGCACCATCTCATGCTGCACATAAAACATCTGCATCTCTGGCTGATATGGGCATAAAAGGGGACAAACTTATGGTGTGACCCCCATGCTCCCCTGACCTGTACCCCATTCAGAACCTTTGGAGCATCATTAAAAGGAGTGTCTATGATGGCGGGAGGCAGTTCACATCTAAGCAACAGCTCTGGGAGGGTATTCTGTCCTCATGCAAAACAATTGAAGCAGAAACCATCCAAAACCTGACAAATTCAATGGACGAGAGAGTTCAGAAGCTCCTTTCGAACAAGGGGTCCTATGTGAAAATGTAACATCACCTAGAATAAAGTTTTGAGTTGAAAACTGTTTGATTTCAGTTTCTAACAACCTGCTAATGCTTATAATTTCAAAAATGACCATTTTTTTGGTCTTTATTAAAATGAAAAGGTTGATCGAAAAGTTTGGGGGATCTAAGAGTGTGGCAACCCAGTAGTCATGATTACTTCGAATTCTGACAATATGAGGGTCATGCTGCAGGTAGTGCAGCAAGAAGGCACTTATGTGTCTTGCGCATCTCGGAGCCCCAAAATTATTTTCCGGGCTAGATACAGCTAAAAATTATTATTAATTTTAAATCTGGTGAAGCTTTAGTATAGATGGCCTAATAGGATCAGTGCTGCACACTGCTACAAAGCCCAAATTATTTTCCAGCCAAGATACAGATAAACATGATTAGTAATTTGAAAGCTTAAAACGGTTGGTAGGGTGATTTTAACCAATCATCAAGCTTTTACTCTCCCCAGGATGACACAGGGGTAGAAAAGTCGTTTCGGATCCATGATTTGTTCATCTTTATGAACGTGAGTCTGTCTACATTATCAGTGGAGAGCCGCGTGCGCTTATCTGTCAGCACACCACCAGCAGCGCTGAACACACGTTCAGACAGAACGCTGGCTGCGGGGCATGACAAGATCTCCAAGGCGTAAGTGGCTAGCTCCGGCCATTTATCCAGATTGGAAGCCCAAAATGAGCAAGGGTCCAGTGACACAGTCGTGGCTTCAATGTTTACTTGGAGATACTCCTGTACCATCGTCTCTAGGCGTTGACTATGTGTCAGACTTCTTGTCTCCTGTGGCCTTGCAAAGGATGGGCTAAAAAAGTGGTGAAATGATTCCGCAAAATTGATGTTACCAGCAGATACTGTGGTTCTGTTACGGTTTGAGTGCTGAACACTTGACGGTCCCACGGTTGGCAAGTTGGAACTGTGAGATTCACTACGTGCACCACTGGTATTTTGTGGAAAAGCACATGTAAGATTCTGCAACAGTCTCTGCTGATACTCCTGCATGCGTGCATCCCTTTCTATGGCAGGAATAATTTCTGCAAATTTACTTTTGTACCGGGGATCCAACAGTGTGGCAACCCAGTAGTCAGGATTATTTCTAATTCTCACAATTCGAGGGTCATGTTGCAGGTAGTGCAGCAAGAAGGCACTCATGTGTGTTGCGCATCCAGGAGCACCAAGTCCCTGTTGTGTTGGTGGCGAGGTAACAATCATGCTTCCTTCCTCTGTCCTCTCCCCCCAACCTCGCACAACAGAAATGTGATCAAGGTCTCCCTCATCTGATGAGTCTTCCATCAGTTCGTCCTCCACTTCTTCCTGGGCTCCTGCACCTTCCTCACTAGTTTGGCTGCTACCATGCGCCCTGGTAAAACCATCTCCCCCACCCTCACATGCCTGCCGCCTTGGTGCTGCCGACCGTCTGGACCTTGCAGATGTTAGCCCTTCCGCATACAACTCCTCCTCCTCTACTTCCTCCACCTCCTCTTGTGCCACCACCTGACTCCGAATTCTGTTTAACATGTGCTCCAGCATGTAAATCACCGGAATAGTCATGCTGATAATGGCATCGTTAGCACTAAACATCTTTGTCGCCATTTCAAAACTGTGCAGAAGGGTGCATAGGTCCCTGATCTGAGACCACTCCTCCAGCGTGATTTGCCCCACCTCTGAATCTCGTTGGCCCAGGCTATACGTCAGAACGTATTGCACCAGGGCTTGTCGGTGCTGCCACAGTCGCTGCCACAGTCGCTGCAACATGTGCAGAGTTGAATTCCACCGGGTAGGCACATCGCATTTTAGCCGGTGAAGTGGCAGGCCCAACGACTTCTGTAGAGATGTAAGTCGCTGAGCTGCGGGATGCGAACGGCGGAAGTGAGCACACAGCGACCGTGCCCTCTGCAGAAGGCCATCTAGTCTGGGATAGTGGGCTAAAAATTGCTGGACAACCAGGTTCAACACGTGAGCCATACAAGGCACGTGTGTGACATTGCCCCGGCGAAGGGCCGCACCCAGGTTTGCAGCATTGTCGCACACGGCTTTCCCTGGTTTCAGGTCCAGTGGAGACAACCATTCATGAAATTGGTTCTCCAGAGCTGACCACAACTCCTCAGCTGTGTGACTCACATTTCCCAGACATTTCAATGTAAAAACCGCCTGATGACGTTGAGCCCTACTGCCAGCATAGTAAGGAGGTGTGCAGGATCCCTTCTGCGCAGTTAGAAAGCTTGTGGCATGACCAGACAGGCTTTGGGTGCAGGTGGAAGACCGAGAGGAGGTTGAGGAGGCAGAAGCAGTGGAGGAACTTTGACATAAAGAGGATTGACGCACAACTCGTGGGGACGGCAAGACTTGGACAGCAGCCCCTTGTCCTGCTGTCACCATAGTTACCCAGTGCCCAGTCAGCGACATGTAACGCCCCTGTCCATGCCTACTCGTCCAAGTGTCTGTGGTGAAATGCACCCTGTCACACACAGAGTTTCTCAAAGAAGCGGTGATGTTGTGTGCGACATGCTGGTGGAGCGCAGGCACACCTTTCTTTGAGAAGTAGTGCCGACTGGGCATCTGGTACTGGGGCACTGCGACGGACATAAGGTTTCGAAAATCCTCTGTGTCCACCAGGCGGAAAGGCAGCATTTCTGTAGCCAAGAACTTGCAGATGGTGAAATTCAACCTCTTAGCTTTCTCATGGCTAGGAGGAAATGGTCTTTTACTTGTCCACATCTGAGGGACCGAGGGCTGGCTATTGTGCTTAGACGGGGTTGATAAGGGTGTCCCCGGCAAACTGCCGGTCTGTGAGGAAGATGCAGGCGGACATGTTAGGTTGCCTTGATCCAAAGGTGGTGCTATCGATGTCGGACAGCGCTCAACACCAGCTGGTGTTACCACCTCCAAAGAAAATGATGACCTGCCAATCACGCTGGCTGTTGCGGGTAAAGAGGTGGCAGGTCTGCGCCCCAAAACAGGTGTGACTGCTGTCCCCCCAGTCACAGAGGATGAAGAGGCCGCGGATGCACAAGATATGGCAGACGGTGGTTGGCCCGGCCGGCTAGGCCGCATTGTAGCACACTGAGCTTCCCACTGCAACTTATGCTTCATGTCCATGTGCCGGTTCATGCATGAAGTACTCAAACTATGTATTTTTTGGCCTCTACTTAGCTTTTGCTGACAAATGTTACAGATAACACGAGTTGGGTCATCTTTATCGATCTAAAAAAATGCCCAGGCTATGCAAGGCTTAGCACCCATGCGACCTGAAGAGCCACCACGACTTGTGGTGAGAGGCAGAGTTGTGTTTGAGGATGCAGTTGTTGACGTGCTTCCAGTACTACGTCTCTGTCCAGGAAGGCGCAACCTGACCTCGTCGTCACTAGCATCTTCCTCCACCTCCTCTGCTGACCTCATCTCTTGGCTGACTGTGGGTTGACAGTAAGTGGGATCTCCAACCTCATCATCATCACCCTGTGCGTTATCACACCCGTCGTCCTCAGAGCCAACCTGTTCCTGCCCTGACAAAAAACTAAATTTGTCGCTCCAATTAGGTATTTGAGTCTTATCATCGTCTTCCTCATTGTCTCCACCAACAGGAGTTACAGTTTGGGAATGAGGGTCTACATTATGGTCAGAACCTTCTGCGTCTGGTCCTGGATCCGACTCATAAAGATTCTGGGCATCAGTGCAGATCATTTCCTCGTCTGGATTCACAGAAGCGCTGGAGTCGACCTCTGATTCCCAGGCTATAGTATGAGTAAACAGCTCTGCAGACTCAACCATCTGTTCTACCTCATACTCAGACGGGCAGCTGGAGATTTGGGAGCTGTGAGGAAGCAAGTGCGATTGGGGTGACACCTTTGAGGACTGGAGTATTTGTGATGTTGAAGTTGATGTGGAGGAGAGCCCACTTAAAGGAGCACTTGATATCCGTTGAAGCACCTGCTGTTTTTGTGCCTCATCTGGAATTTGTAGCGATTGGCGTGGCCGTAAGAAAGGGATCTTATCACATTGTCCGCTAAAAGAAGTAGACATTTTAGTTTGGCTGGAAGATGGTCTTTCTTCTGCAGATGTTACTGTTGCTTTAACACCTACCCCACGGACACAACCTTTTTTCCCCTTCCCAACACGCCTATTCCCCTTTCCACCAGCAGCAGGCCTTTTTCCACTCATTTTGGTGGTTAACTAATTCACAACTCTGGAGTTGTTTGCACAAAAGAACAATGGATGGGAACCGAGCAGAGCTGAGTGGCCAAACTATGGTATTAGGCCAAAACTATTGGCTGGGTTAGATGCAGAAAAAAATTATATTCAATTTGCAACCTGATGGAGGTCTGTATAGATGGATTAATAGAACAAGTCCCACACACAGCTAGAAGCCCAATATTTTTTCAGAGGTAGATGCAGAAAAAAATATATTCAGTTTGCAACCTGATGGAGGTCAGTATAGATGGACTAATACAACAAGTCCCACACACAGCTAGAAGCCCAATATTTTTTCAGAGGTAGATGCAGAAAAAAATATATTCAGTTTGCAACCTGATGGAGGTCTGTATAGATGGATTAATAGAACAAGTCCCACACACAGCTAGAAGCCCAATATTTTTTCAGAGGTAGATGCAGAAAAAGATATATTCAGTTTGCAACCTGATGGAGGTCTGTATAGATGGATTAATAGAACAAGTCCCACACACAGCTAGAAGCCCAATATTTTTTCAGAGGTAGATGCAGAAAAAAATATATTCAGTTTGCAACCTGATGGAGGTCTGTATAGATGGATTAATAGAACAAGTCCCACACACAGCTAGAAGCCCAATATTTTTTCAGAGGTAGATGCAGAAAAAAATATATTCAGTTTGCAACCTGATGGAGGTCTGTATAGATGGATTAATAGAACAAGTCCCACACACAGCTAGAAGCCCAATATTTTTTCAGAGGTAGATGCAGAAAAAAATATATTCAGTTTGCAACCTGATGGAGGTCTGTATAGATGGATTAATAGAACAAGTCCCACACACAGCTAGAAGCCCAATATTTTTTCAGAGGTAGATGCAGAAAAAAATATATTCAGTTTGCAACCTGATGGAGGTCTGTATAGATGGATTAATAGAACAAGTCCCACACACAGCTAGAAGCCCAATATTTTTTCAGAGGTAGATGCAGAAAAAAATATATTCAGTTTGCAACCTGATGGAGGTCTGTATAGATGGATTAATAGAACAAGTCCCACACACAGCTAGAAGCCCAATATTTTTTCAGAGGTAGATGCAGAAAAAAATATATTCAGTTTGCAACCTGATGGAGGTCTGTATAGATGGATTAATAGAACAAGTCCCACACACAGCTAGAAGCCCAATATTTTTTCAGAGGTAGATGCAGAAAAAAATATATTCAGTTTGCAACCTGATGGAGGTCTGTATAGATGGATTAATAGAACAAGTCCCACACACAGCTAGAAGCCCAATATTTTTCCAGAGGTAGATGCAGAAAAAAATATATTCAGTTTGCAACCTGATGGAGGTCTGTATAGATGGATTAATAGAACAAGTCCCACACACAGCTAGAAGCCCAATATGTTTTCAGAGGTAGATGCAGAAAAAAATATATTCAGTTTGCAACCTGATGGAGGTCAGTATAGATGGACTAATACAACAAGTCCCACACACAGCTAGAAGCCCAATATTTTTTCAGAGGTAGATGCAGAAAAAAATATATTCAGTTTGCAACCTGATGGAGGTCTGTATAGATGGATTAATAGAACAAGTCCCACACACAGCTAGAAGCCCAATATTTTTTCTGAGGTAGATGCAGAAAAAAATATATTCAGTTTGCAACCTGATGGAGGTCTGTATAGATGGATTAATAGAACAAGTCCCACACACAGCTAGAAGCCCAATATTTTTTCAGAGGTAGATGCAGAAAAAAATATATTCAGTTTGCAACCTGATGGAGGTCAGTATAGATGGACTAATACAACAAGTCCCACACACAGCTAGAAGCCCAATATTTTTTCAGAGGTAGATGCAGAAAAAATATATTCAGTTTGCAACCTGATGGAGGTCTGTATAGATGGATTAATAGAACAAGTCCCACACACAGCTAGAAGCCCAATATTTTTTCAGAGGTAGATGCAGAAAAAAATATATTCAGTTTGCAACCTGATGGAGGTCTGTATAGATGGATTAATAGAACAAGTCCCACACACAGCTAGAAGCCCAATATTTTTTCAGAGCTAGATGCAGAAAAAAATATATTCAGTTTGCAACCTGATGGAGGTCTGTATAGATGGATTAATAGAACAAGTCCCACACACAGCTAGAAGCCCAATATTTTTTCAGAGGTAGATGCAGAAAAAAATATATTCAGTTTGCAACCTGATGGAGGTCAGTATAGATGGACTAATACAACAAGTCCCACACACAGCTAGAAGCCCAATATTTTTTCAGAGGTAGATGCAGAAAAAAATATATTCAGTTTGCAACCTGATGGAGGTCAGTATAGATGGACTAATACAAGTCCCACACACAGCTAGAAGCCCAATATTTTTTCAGAGGTAGATGCAGAAAAAAATATATTCAGTTTGCAACCTGATGGAGGTCTGTATAGATGGATTAATAGAACAAGTCCCACACACAGCTAGAAGCCCAATATTTTTTCAGAGGTAGATGCAGAAAAAAATATATTCAGTTTGCAACCTGATGGAGGTCTGTATAGATGGATTAATAGAACAAGTCCCACACACAGCTAGAAGCCCAATATTTTTTCAGAGGTAGATGCAGAAAAAAATATATTCAGTTTGCAACCTGATGGAGGTCTGTATAGATGGATTAATAGAACAAGTCCCACACACAGCTAGAAGCCCAATATTTTTTCAGAGGTAGATGCCGAAAAAAATTATATTCAATTTGCAACCTGATGGAGGTCAGTATAGATGGACTAATAGAATGATGCTATGCCCAAAAGATTTTACTTCACTAGGTGCAGTAAAAAAATTGGTATTCTATACACAGGTGGTATATCTTGCAACACAGATAGGCTACTCCACTGACTAACACACTCTGCAATAGGCCAAAAAGGATTAGCTTTGCTAGATTCAGTCAAATGCTGTGAAAAAACTTGCACAGCACTGGCACAGACCTGCCTGGCAAAAACTGATAGGAACTGATGTAACCTAGTCCTGAAAAGGACTCCAATTACAATTAGTCTTTACTCCCACAATCTATCTATTTAAGAGCACAGACCTGCCTGATAAAAGTCGTAGGAAATGCTGTAACCTAGTCCTTAAAAGGACTGCAATCACAACTATTCCCTACTCCCAAGCTATCTGTAGATTTGTGCGAAAATTGGCTTGAAATTAACAAGGTATAGCGCACACAGCAACAGCGGTGCCGTCTAACACGCAGCTGCAGCAGTGAGAAAATGGTGGCGACGGGGAAAATGGCTTGGTCTTATAGGGCAAGGACATGTGACATACACTGCCAATGACACATGCCCTTGCTTGTGTGAAAAAAAGCACTTCGCTCCGTGTGTGCGCTGCTGATAGGCTGACAGATTGCACCTCCCCACTGCAAATGCGGGAAAGAGAAAAAAAAATGGAGATCTTCATTGTTCCTGCAGAGATCCATCCCCTGCCCCTCCCCCCACCCCGCTGTACACTCAAACTGCGTATTAACATTAATTTTCATCATTACTGAGAAAAAATCCAGTTATGATTTTGGTGCACGAACAGTTATCGAACATAACCTCGAACAGCCGAATTTTTCTCAAATTGTTCGTGTTCGCCGAACGGCTCGAACACCGCCCAAAACAGCTTGAATTTGAGATTGGCAAACAGTTCGAGTAGAACAACGCTCATCTCTACCAGGGAGTACACTTTATCTCCTTAGCAAGGACACGCTATTGATACAAGAAGGAACATTTCAGCTTGCTGTTTTTTTTTACCTAAAATAACTGTCAGACTTATATAGCATAGATGGGGTCTTTAAACTTGAGGGACTCCATCTTCTGCTATAACATTCCATCCTTTTGTTCCTTCATTTATCAATACGAATCTCTATGTTTTCTTTTAGTACACCGCTGAATACACATTAGAAAAAGCTTAAAAACCAAATAAACCGCAAGACACATTAGCAAAACCTGTAAAATAGCTTGTACTATACCAGCCAACCACCCACCGATACCTTTAAACCAATTTGCGGGATTTAGAAAGGAAAAGGTGTTTGCCCACCAGGAATCCTGATTCTTGAGGTTGGCCTCATCATAAAGCTTCCTTAATTTTACCACATCTTCCAACTTATGCTTCAGCGTCAGTACACTAGAATTGTCTATGTAATGGCAGCATGCGGGCCCTATTATCTGGCACATCCCTCCTTGTGCTGCTGTTAAATAATCTAGTACAAAGGTATGTTGGTTCGTGACAATAATCAATTGATTCTGTACTGCAAGAGATCCATTAACTACTTCTAAAATATCCCAAATCTGATCATCAAGATAGTCTGTAGCTTCTACTAATTTATCCCACGTTTGTGTCAACATAGGGTATATAAACAATGCACTGAAAAATTTGTTTACCCCTCCCATTTCAACTATATGGGGTCTCCCACTTGGTCTTTCTTTATTGTCTGCTGATCGCTTATGCAGTGTATGTTTTGGGATAGACAAAGGATCTAGCTGGTCTGGAGTAACAATATAAGTTGTGGGGGTCAATCTGGCTAAGGTACAAGTTCCTGTTACTCCTACTGGGAGCCACTTGAAAGCCTTGTCTCCACATACCCAATACATGGATGCGGGCAGATTCCATAATGCTGAATGTTGCAGTATTAGACGGTGAACTAAATCAACAAACTTAGAAACATTTGACATCATACACCACGCAGGCTGCTGACCTAAGGGAGAACAATAGCCAGCATCAGGATTGCCACACGTAGGTGTACCTTTCTGATAACTTGAGCTTTCATTACACTGTAGATTGCCAGGTATTTTGGCACAGGTATCACTTGTCCCGTTTTTAAAATAGACATTATTCACCCAATAAGAAGTGTGTAGATATCTTTCCAACAGGGAAGGTTTAAAGGCATCACTACTGTCTGAGGTGGGCTTGAAACTTACTTTTAACCCTTGTTGTGGTATCTTACCAAAATCAGTAATTTTTGTTTTGTTTTGGGGTACCCACTCCCCTCCTTTAAATGCTAAATACAACCTGGGAATTATTTGACCCGTCAGGTTCCCTTGCCACCATGGAAATTCTGTCCATCCTACTACGGGAATCCCAACAGTGGTATTCCACAGTCTCTGTGTGGCATTATTGGCCCAAGTATCTGAACAGTTCACCCAAAAGTTTATCTCTTCCCATGAGACTGGGACAGCGAGAAAGGGTATGCTAGTGGATGTCACAGGGGCATGTGTACATATCCAACAGTTAGCAATGGTCTGGTGTTTAATGAATCTATTGTCGTCTCCATCTGTGGCGCTCAACCTAGTCCATGCACCTGTGGTTGTAAGGATGCAGGTAAGTATAAACAATGTCATCATTCTTTGTCCGCTGGTTCTCCTAGTATCTTTTTGCAATGGGACGCGTGGATCCAGGTCTCTTTTCCCTCTAGCTTAACGGTTGTACTTGTGGTCTGCAGAACTTGAAAGGGTCCGTCAAACCGTGGATCTAGGCTTTTCCTCACGTGTCTTTTTATAACCACCCAGTCTCCAGGTTGCAGCGTATGGCTGCTAGAGTCTTGATCTGGATCTGGAAGAGAACTGAAGACATTATCATGTACTTGCTTAATCTTTTTGTGTAAAGCCCTCACATAGGAACTTAGCACATGGTTGTTCATTTCTAATGCTTGCGGATAGAAACACCCTAGGCTGGGTACGTTGCCAAACAATATCTCATATGGAGAGAGTCCAGTCTTTTTATTAGGCGTGTATCTTACTGAAAACAGAGCAAGCGGTAAACAGTCCGGCCATGGTTTTCCTGTCTCAGCCATGGCTTTCTGAATTTTTAATTTCAATGTCCCATTCAGTCTTTCCACTTTTCCACTACTTTGTGGGTGATATGGGGTGTGGAATGCTTGTTGAATTCCTAGAGCTGACATGACTTCATTCATTATTTCACCTGTGAAGTGTGTACCTCTGTCACTCTCAATTACCTCTGGTACCCCATACCTGCAGACCACCTCCGCAAGCAGTTTCTTTGCGGTTGCTGCAGCCGTGGCTTTCGCAATCGGGAAAGCCTCTGGCCATCCTGAGAACAAATCAATACAGACCAACACATATTCCCATGATCCTGACTTTGGCAGCTGAATATAATCAATTTGCAGTCTCTGGAATGGATAGAGGGGCCGGGGGGTGTGTTTGGGTGGTGTTTTAACTACTCTACCCTGATTATGTGTAGCACATATCATGCACCCTTGTACCAGGTTTTCAATACAGGTGGAGAATCCTGGTGCCACCCAATGTTTCTGCATCACACTCATCACACCCGTTTTAGATTGGTGTGTCGGCCCATGTAGTATCTGGGCAGCTGCTGGGTACAGTGCCCTTGGAAGGCATCATCGTGTCCCTTTCCCCCATACCCCATTTGCTTCATTCAGGCATGCACCTTCCTTTAACCACTTATCAACCTCCTCCTTTTGAGCCTGAGCCTGCATTTGGGATAAGATGTCCTCCGACACAAAGAGGTTTTTAGGGGCACTTAACTGACGTACTGTTGACCCTTGTTGCGGCTTACAGGCTGCTGTTTTTGCCGCTGCATCTGCCATCGCGTTACCTCTGCTTACCTATTCGGTGCGTCTGGTATGTGCTCTTACCTTTATGACAGCTACTTGTTTGGGTAGTTGTAGCGCATCAATTAACTGCTGGACCGCATCAGCATTCTTAATGGGGTGTCCTGCTGCCGTCAGGAAACCTCTTGACTTCCATATTGGACCAAAATCATGCGATATACCGAATGCGTACCTAGAATCTGTGTAAATGTTAACAATACTACCTTCCGCTAGTTTACAGGCCTCGGTTAGGGCCCTAAGTTCAGCTTTTTGAGCTGACTGGTGTGGGAGCATTGGTTCTGCCTTGATTACTGCATTGAGGGAGACAACTGCATATCCAGTATGGAAGGTACCTGAATCGTCCTGATGACGGGATCCATCTGCAAAAAATTCAAAATCTGCATTTTGTAATTCATGTTCAAATACAGTAGGTAAACCTGCCGTTTCTTGTGCCATCATTTGTACACAGTCATGAGGAACTTCCTCTCTTGGATCTTCCTTAAATCACAGTACCTGACTCCTCCTTTAGATCCGAGAGAGGTAACAAAGTTGCTGGGTTCAGAGTAGTACACCTCTGTAAAGAAACATTGGGAGGCATTAACAGTGCACATTGTAACCTGAGATGACGTGCTGCTGAGAGGTGAGCGGGTTGCACTTGGTTCAATATAGTGTAGACATCATGAGGTGTTAGCATGGTGAGCGGATGATCTAGAACAATGTCTGCGGATTTATGGAGTAATAGTCCAACAGCATGCAAAGCACGTACACAGGATGGTGCACCTCTGGCTACCGCATCTAATCTGCCACTAAAGTAGGCAACAGGTCTCTGATTATCACCGTGTGTTTGAATTAAAACTCCTGCTGCATGTCCAGCTTGTTCATGAAGGTACAGAGTAAATGGGAGCTCATAATTAGGGGTACCCAAAGCTGGAGCGGCCAAAATACGGTTCTTGAGAGAATAAAAACAGTCTATTGTCTCTGGTGTTAGTACAAAAGGTGTTGGAGTAAGACAGTCATAGAGGGGCTGCATTAAAACAGAGACGGCATGAATCCACTGTCTGCAATAGGAAACAAGTCCAAGAAAAGTTCTGAGGGCTGCAACATTAATGGGGACGGTGAATGCCTGTACTGCTTGTTTACGTGCATTTGTTAAATGACGAGCTCCTGGTGTAATGCAATGCCCCAAAAAGGTGACTGAAGATTTACAAAACTGAAGCTTATCTTTCGATGCCTTGCAGCCAGCGAGATAGAGAAACAACATAAGCGATATAGTTGCACTATGACATTGTTTCCTGGAGGGGGCACAAATGAACAGGTCATCGACATATTGCAAAACAACGATATGTGGTTCAGACCATCCCTCCAGTATTTCCTGCAGACTTGCAGTGTACATTGTGGGTGAATTCTGGGCACCCTGTGGCAACACTGTCCATGTATATTGACTGCCCTGGAATGTGAAAGCAAACAGGTACTGGCAGTCAGGATGTAATGGTACACTGAAAAATGCATTTGCCAAATCGACCACTGAAAAACAAAGAGTTAGAAGGTATCTGTGACAGAAGAGTATGCGGGTTGGGCACAGCTGGTGTTAGAAGTTCTGTGGCTTTGTTAACCAACCGAAGGTCATGGACCATTCTATATGCGGCTGGTTGTCCTGGCACGCTGTTTTTCTTTACTGGGAACAGGGGAGTGTTGCAAGGGGACTGGGTTTTGACTAGGACTCCTCTCTGTAGTAATTTTTGGACTTGCTGGGCTATGGCATTCTCCTGAGCCGAGCTAAGGGGATACTGCCTCTGTTGAGGCAAGATTGCTCCTGGTTTTAATTTTATCATTACTGGTTGAACTCTTAACCTACCAACATCTGTTTTGTCTGAGGCCCAAAAATCATGTGGCACAGCCTGCTCTAATATCAGGGGAAACTCATTTGTCTCTTCTATGCTGGCAATTTCTAGTGACATAATTTTGCAAAGGGTACTTGGTTTTAAACCTGGGGTCATGGTGACAGTGCCATCGGGATGATACTCAATATGTGCTTGTAATTGGGACAATACATAATTTCCCAAAAGATTACATTGGCCTCGGGGCGATACCATGAGCTGGCTATGTACAGTAGCTCCTTGAATTTGCAGGGGAATTTTTTTAGTGACAGGGAGCAGGACAGACGGGGAATTGAAGGGGGTGGCAATGAGATGATGTGAAAAATCAGTGTCAGTGTATGGCCAATCACCTTGCGTAATTACTGAATTGTCGGCCCCCGTATCTACTTGGAAATCGATTTCATGTCCCCCTGGTAGGTTCACCTGCACTATACAACTGGGAGTTGGGGGTAAGGAGATGAGGGGGTTCATGTGCAAGCTACCCTCATCCTATGGGGGCGTTGTTTGGTCGGCTGGAGGACCCGTACTCTGAGCATTTGGATACGGGTTGGTCCTACAGTTCTTTCTAAAATGTCCTGGCTTTTTACATCCGTAACACAGTTTCTGTCCTCCTCCTTCAGTCCGTCCTCTGCCTCTGTTGTTTCTGGGGGTCGTCTCTACTATATGTATTCTGGCAGCTCTATTTGCCTGCGCTATGTCATGTTGTGCCCCCTGAGCTATTCTAGCTAAATCCTCTGCTTTCACTGATCTCCAGTCTGGTCTACTTGCTTTTACCTTCTCTGCAATCTCTTTCTTTAGTCCATTCATGAAAGCACTTGCTAATACCCTCTCACTAGTCTTATTCCCGGGGTTGAACCCCATTTCTGACCAGGTTTTCTTTAATGCATAGAAATAATCCTTAGGATCTTCCTCCTTCCCTTGCACTCTATCTTCTAGTGTAACTTGCTTTTCTGCTTGCCTGTCTTGACATGCTTTTACCAACGCTGCTGCGAATAGGACTCCAGCTGCTGCATCATTAGATTCTGCATCTACGGGTCCGGTCCTATTGGCATACTGTTTTTTTGTCTCATCTATCAACCTATCATAGCGGGCTTCATCTGCCAATTTTCCCTTAATTACCCCCTGCAGATCTATTCTAGTGGCATGGTACGTATCCTGTATGGTGGTGATCATTCTAGCGAAACCCATAGGGGACTGGGATGGGTCTGGCAGCTGGGAGATCAGTGCCAACTGCTCTGAAGGACTCCATGGTCTATACATTAACATTGTACGAGCTTCCTGACCTGGAACCACTGCATCCCCCCCTGCTGCTGCTGCTGCTGCTCCCAGTGCTCCTGGCACAACTACCGTTCTCATTGGGAATAGACTAGCTGGGTGGGGTCTCGGTCCTCCACATGCCACACAGATGTCTACTGTCAAGGGATTCTGCTGTCCACATCTGGGGCAAACCAAACATTTAGGTTCCTGGGAATTCTGGTACTGGGGTGGGGGTGACGTCGGGAGCGGACAGGGAGGAAAATCTGTCATTCCGGTTTTTGTCAGTCTGTAACGTCCGTCTCCTAATTCTTCAATCTTTCCTTCAAAATAAGCGCATGCATTCATCCATACATCCACTGTCCCTAACAGACCCTCATCTTTCAGCCATCCATGATAGGAGTTAAAGAAGGATTTCCATTTCTCTCCATTCATCTCTCCATTCTCATTCATTCCCGCTTTACATAATATTTTGTCAATTCCAATCAGTGCCTGTTTCCCTTCTCTGCGTACTACTAAGTCTTTGGCTATAATGCCTTCCTTGGCATTTTGGTTCCCCATTTTTTTCGGTTCTCCTCACCTAGAAGAGACTCCTCAGTCACTTAGACAATGGTCACTTAGACAATGGGCCACAAAGGTTTCTGAACCATTCCACTACTAGCCTCTCTAGGACTTATACGCCAGCCATAAAAACAGACCAAAAACATCAATCCCGGGACACATCCACAACACAATCATCGGATCCATACTTTCATTCTTAAATTCTCCAAAGGATAGAAGGCAGGACTGATCTGAGGGGATTCTACTGGTTCAAAGGGACCTGAGCCAGACAATAATCTGTTGAATTACCTGGGGAGCCGACCGCTCGGGGGTGAGGGAGTCTCTTCTATGCAGTGATATAATTAGGTAGAATATAACAGTTATTCTTACCTCAGCGCTGTATATATCACCAACAGAGAGCTTCACTCGTCCCACGTCTCGGACCGGTCAAGCACCCCTGGGTAGATTAACTCAAGGTCCCTGTTCGGGCGCCAGCTGTCGTCACTGCATTCTTGGTCTTCTATCCTTTGGATTACGATATCGGAGAGAAGAAGACACAGGACAGGATGTTTGTGTCTAAACATACTCTAAACTTTATTACAAAACACAGGGCTAATATACACCCTGAAGGCAGGAAACGGATTTACCATATATGGTTCGATTATACAGTTTAGCTGAACAAGCGAAAAAAGCTAGTTTCTGTATGCTTTAAAATATTTAATTAGACTTATCTGGTTAGCAAGGCCATTTTATCTTCTTGCAAGAACACATTCTTGCTACAAGAAGAAACATCTGGCCAGGGAGTACACTTTATCTCCTTAGCAAGGACACGCTATTGATACAAGAAGGAACATTTCAGCTTGCTGTTTTTTTTTACCTAAAATAACTGTCAGACTTATATAGCATAGATGGGGTCTTTAAACTTGAGGGACTCCATCTTCTGCTATAACAACTACAATGCACTGCACTCTCTGGATATCATTATTTAGTACTGACCAGTAGTGCATCTCCATCTCCTATATTTGAATTCAAAATCTGTAACAGTGGCCAAATATGCCTTTGTGATCTTCCAGGTGACATGGTCTAGGTGTGACTGCCGTCTCTGCTCTCTCTATATATGTGTCCCAGATTGGCATGCTCTAATGTACTGTATATTGTAATATGTGTGAATATTTAAGGGTTATTCCTCCCCCCAAAACAAAGTGAAGCTTTATCCACAGGATGGGGGAAAGCTTGCTAATCGCTGGGTACCCGACCGCTGGGTCCCCCATCGAATGAGAACGGGGCTTTAGTCGAGCTCCCATGAACTACAATTGCAGCAGAGGCCTGCTTGCGCACGTTCACTCCGTTCAGGTTGGGGCTACAGAGCCCAGTTGTGAGATGTGTGTCGGTTCACAAGAGTGATATAATTGTGTAGATCTGTGTCCACACCAGTATAACACTGTACTTGTTGAAGGAATGTATAGATACACACGTGGTCAAAACTGTTGGTACCCCTCGTTTAATGAAAGAAAAACCCACAACGGTCACAGAAATAACTTAAATCTGACAAAAGTAATAATAAATTAAAAATCTATGAAAATAAACAAATGAAAGTCAGTCATTGCTTTTCAACAATGCTTCTACAGAATTTAAAAAAAAATTAAACTCATGAAATAGGCATGGACAGAAATGATGATACTCTTAACTTAATATTTTGTTGAACAACGTTTTGAGGCAATCACTGCAATCAAACAATTCCTGTAACTGTCAATGAGACTTCTGCACCTCTCGACATGTATTTTGGCCCACTCCTCATGAGCAAACTGTTCCAGGTGTCTCGTGTTTGAAGGTTGCCTTTTCCAGACGGCATGTTTTAGTTCTTTCCAAAGATGCTCAATAGGATTTAGGTCAGGGCTCATAGAAGGCCACTTCAGAATAGTCCAATGTTTTCCTCTTCGCCATTTTTGGGTGTTTTTAGCTGTGTGTTTTGGGTCATTATTCTGTTGCAAGACCCATGACCTGCGACTGAGACCAAGCTCTGACACTGGTCAGCACATTTCTCTCTAGAATCCCTTGATAGTCTTGAGATTTCATTGTAGCCTGCACTGATTCAAGACACCCTGTGCCAGATGCAGCAAAGCAGCCCCAGAACATAACAGAACCTCCTCCATGTTTCACAGTAGGGACAGTGTTCTTTTATTGATATGCTTAATTTTTCCATCTGTGAACATAGAGCTGATGTGCCTTGCTAAAAACTTCCATTTTTGTCTCATCTGTCCATAAGACATTCTCCCAGAAGCTTTCTGGCATGTCAACATGTAGTTTGGAAAATTCCAGTCAGGCTTTTTTATGATTTTTTTTCAGCAATGTTGTTCTCCTTGGTCGTCTCCCATGAAGTCCACTTTGGATCAAACCACGATGGGTGGGGCGATCTGACACTGATGTTCCTTGAGCTTGAAGTTCACCTTTAATCTCTTTAGATGTTATCCTGGGCTCTTTTGTTACCATTTGTATTATCCGTCTCTTTGATTTGTCATCAATTTTCCTCCTGCGGCCACATCCAGGGAGGTTGGCTACAGTCCCATGGATCTTAAATTTCTGAATAATATGTGCAACTGTAGTCACAGGAACATCAATCTGCCTGGAGATGGTCTTATAACCTTTACATTTAACATGCTTGTCTATAATTTTCTTTCTAATCTCCTGAGACAACTGTTTCCTTTGCTTCCTCTGGTCCATGTTGAGTGTGGTACACACCATGTCACCAAACAGCACAGTGACTATCTGTAGCCCTATATACAGGCCCACTGACTGATTGCAAGATTGTAGACACCTGTGATGCTAATTAGTGGACACAACTTGATATACTGTGTCACATTATTTTCAGGGGTACCATCATTTGTGTCCAGGCCTATTTCATGAGTTTAATTTGTTTTTAAATTCTGTGGAAGCAGGGTTGAAAAGCAATGTCTGACTTTCATTTGTTCATTTTCGTAGATTTTTAATTTATTATTATTTTTGTCAGATTCAAGTTATTTCTGTGACCATTGTGGGTTTTTCTTTCATTAAACGAGGGGTACCAACAATTTTGATCACGTGTGTATACATATAAGGTTTTAACTCTGTAAATCATTTAAAATGTATTGTATTACATGATTATATAAGGAGAATAATCAGTTAATATATTGATGATAGGGTAGTAATGGTGAAATTTACCCAACAACCAAAGGGAAGTTGGTGATTGGTCTAGCTCCAGTGTGAGAGGGGCTTAGAGATTGCGCTCAGGGGATTTCTCAGTGACAGTTGAAAAACGTACGTGACAGGAATAAGTGGGGCGGCCATTTTGGAGGTATTTTGGAATATGTCCTGAACTGGAAGGGAATTCAGCAGCACCTGCTTGTGGAAACACCCCATTGACTCCAGAGAAACGGGATATTGAAGCTGAGATTGCTCATGACCGGAACCTGACCAAATCTCAGGAAATTCCTGTCAGAAACACGGTCTAGAGATGATAAAGGCCAGGATCTATGGTGAAGAGGTGTTGGACACCACTGAGAAATTAAGCATCAATGGTACCGCTCACCTGTTAAAGGGGCCCCACAGTGAGTAACTGTTCACACATTATATTTTGGCGCCAAAATATTCAAGGCTAAAGTTTAGCCTGTAGTTAGTTAGTTAGGTATATTAACGTCTTCACACAATGTTTGTGGCTGATATCAGCGTCCAGAACTTTTGGATTCGCTGCCACGGTTTATGCTGAATTAATAACTAATCCCAATCCACTTTGAGCTGCCGACACGGCACACTACGGACTCCGGATCATATTTGAACTCTATTTTTTTACAGGAGGAATCTTCTGCACAGAATCTTAATACCGGACAGTTATTTAACTACGTGCGACTATATGTACTGCTAAACGTCCGTCACTGCAGTTTGTTTTGGGTATTTTCATTACCGTAGACGACGGACTGTTCCTCTGTAAATACTACAGGAAGGGAAAGGGAAATCTGGTTGGGTAAATAGAGGAAATATTAGTAAGATTGTAAAACCTCAGTATTATATGGCTGGCTAGCCTGTACGTTACATGCATATAATTAATCTATTAAGGTGTAAACCGGTAACAGGCTGCCAGTTTAGACAAGTATGCCAGCAGGTAAATTTATAAAAAGAGATTAAATACAGATTGCTTAGGTGCCACGCTGTATAACACTGAGGTTCAGCTGTTGACTAATGTTCGCATAATATTTAAATGTTGCCTTTTTGTATGGTCTGGGTAAAAAATATACAGTTAAATAAGTAAATAGTTTAGTTTGAAACAAACTGTGTAAGAGTTTGTTTTCTCGCCCATGGCTCTGCCGTGTCCTGAACAACACTCCTGGTGCACGACTTACAACTTGGCGTTGTCGGCAGGACACAGCGATCGTTATGGACAGGAAAACAAGCAATTCCCCAGAGTCGGCTCAGGGCCCCGTTCAGGGTGCCTCAGCCCAGGTAGGGTACCTTCCAGCAGGGACTCTGTTCCATCAGTTGGCCAAGTATGATGGCAATAATATGGGCCTTCAGGATTGGATGGAGAGGGTGCAGAGTTCAGTTAAGGTGTGTAACCTGATTCCAGAGTTACAAGCAGAGGTGGCTCTGAATGCGTTAGAGGGTGATGTCAGGCGGACATTGATGATGCGCTCTGAATCTGAGAGGAACACAATAGAAAAGATAATTGCTCTCCTGGGCAGGGTCCATGGGACCCGTGTGCAGATGATGCAGCTGAGGAGCGAATTCTTTAACCGGTGAGGGGGAAACACTAATGCGTTATGCACCCTTCAGGACGCAATGCAGGAGATGCGGAGACGTGATCCAGTAGAAATGGGCACCTTTCGGCAACTGGATCGGCTCCTGAGAGACCAGTTCATTGCTGGGATAGCTGATAAGTCCTTACAGGACAAATTTCGAGAGTTGACTCGAGGTAACTCGGCTCTGACTAGTGTTAAGCGAACATGCTCGACACTGCTCGGTACTCGCCCGAGCATCTCACTACTCGGGATGTTCGGCGAGCACCGAGCATTTCCGGGTTACTCGGGTGGTAGCTCAGGTCTCCGCCCTTCATGTTTGGCGCTCTTTACAGAGCCAATGAACATGCAGGGATTGCCAGCCAGTCACTGTAATGCTGCAGCCATGTTGGTTGTGGGCATTACAGTGATTGGCTGGCTGCACAGCGTCACCTCGAGTATTTAAAACCGGGCGCCGCCATCTTGGACACAGTCGCTCCGGATCAGACGGTGTAGGGAGAGTGATGCTGAGCTAGGGAGAGATTTATACAGCAGAATAGGTAGTGTAGGGTCTCTAAAGCCTGCAAAATCAAACAAACAGTCCATCTCAGGACTAATATCCATCTCAGATATCAGGCAGGCAGGTTGTATAGGAGACGCAGTGGTTATACCAACAAGCACTGCATTAAAGTCCTGTGTGCTGCTTCTCAAATTGCTAGACTTAGCCCCAGGTCTCAGGGGCCAGGAAAAATCCTTTTTTTTACATCTAAATCCTCTTTTTTTTTCCTCAGTCAGACTGTACAAATACCCATCTTATTAACCTTTTGGTATCCCCCCCCCCAAAAAAAAAATTGAATGTGTCTGTGAGTGTTCAGACACAAATATATCTGTTTAAAAGAGTCTGGTTTCGGCCAGATAACTAGAACTGAGGTTTTACAGTTCCACAGTTCAAATCTATGCATTATCCACTTTTTTGCCTTTTTTCCATAAAAAAAACAGTTTGAGTGTCTCGCTGACTGTTCAGACACAAATATATCTGTTTAAAAGATTCTGGTGTAGGCCAGAGAACTACAACTGTGGTTTTCCTCCTCCATGGTTCAAATCTGGGTGTAATCCACCTTTTTGCCTTTTTTACATAAAGAAAAAAACAATTTGAGTGTCTCACTGACCATTCAGACACAAATATATCTGTTTAAAAGATTCTGGTGTAGGCCAGAGAAATAGAACTGTGGGTTTCCTCTTCCATGGTTCAAATCTGGGTGTAATCCACCTTTTTGCATAAAAAAAAACAGTTTGAGTGTCTCACTGACTGTTCAGACACAAATATATCTGTTTAAAAGATTCTGGTGTAGGCCAGAGAAATAGAACCGTGGTTTTCCTCTTCCACGGTTCAAATCTGGGTGTAATCCACCTTTTTGCTTTTTTTGCATAAAAAAAAAACAGTTTGAGTGTCTCGCTGACTGTTCAGACACAAATATATCTGTTTAAAAGATTCTGGTGTAGGCCAGAGAAATAGAACTGTGGTTTTCCTCTTCCACGGTTCAAATCTGGGTGTAATCCACCTTTTTGCCTTTTTTACATAAAAAAAACAGTTTGAGTGTCGCGCTAACTGTTCAGACACAAATATGTCTGTTTAAAAGATTCTGGTGTAGGCCAGAGAACTAGAACCGTGGGTTTCCTCTTCCACGGTTCAAATCTGGGTGTAATCCACCTTTTTGCGTAAAAAAAAACAGTTTGAGTGTCTCGCTGACTGTTCAGACACAAATATATCTGTTTAAAAGATTCTGGTGTAGACCAGAGAACTACAACTGTGGTTTTCCTCTTCCACGGTTCAAATCTGGGTGTAATCCACCTTTTTGCCTTTTTTACATAAAAAAACAGTTTGAGTGTCGCGCTGACTGTTCAGACACAAATATGTCTGTTTAAAAGATTCTGGTGTAGGCCAGAGAACTAGAACCGTGGGTTTCCTCTTCCACGGTTCAAATCTGGGTGTAATCCACCTTTTTGCGTAAAAAAAAACAGTTTGAGTGTCTCGCTGACTGTTCAGACACAAATATATCTGTTTAAAAGATTCTGGTGTAGGCCAGAGAACTACAACTGTGGTTTTCCTCTTCCACGGTTCAAATCTGGGTGTAATCCACCTTTTTGCCTTTTTTACATAAAAAAAACAGTTTGAGTGTCACGCTGACTGTTCAGACACAAATATGTCTGTTTAAAAGATTCTGGTGTAGGCCAGAGAACTAGAACCGTGGGTTTCCTCTTCCACGGTTCAAATCTGGGTGTAATCCACCTTTTTGCGTAAAAAAAAACAGTTTGAGTGTCTCGCTGACTGTTCAGACACAAATATATCTGTTTAAAAGATTCTGGTGTAGGCCAGAGAACTACAACTGTGGTTTTCCTCTTCCACGGTTCAAATCTGGGTGTAATCCACCTTTTTGCCTTTTTTACATAAAAAAACAGTTTGAGTGTCGCGCTGACTGTTCAGACACAAATATGTCTGTTTAAAAGATTCTGGTGTAGGCCAGAGAAATAGAACCGTGGGTTTCCTCTTCCACGGTTCAAATCTGGGTGTAATCCACCTTTTTGCGTAAAAAAAAACAGTTTGAGTGTCTCGCTGACTGTTCAGACACAAATATATCTGTTTAAAAGATTCTGGTGTAGGCCAGAGAAATAGAACTGTGGTTTTCCACGGTTCTAATCTCCTTTTTATTACCCTTTTGCCATTGATAGTGCGAGTGTAAGCTATTTTACTTCATTTACAATTGGCAAGGGGCGTGGCAAGGGACGTAGAACTGGACGTTCTGGTGATGGTGCGTGCAGTGGATGGGGCCGTGGCCAAGGTGAAAATGTACCACAACCAACAGCCACATCTTCTCGCTCCCACTTCTTGATCGAATTACTAGGGAAGCACACAACAACACCACTATTGCAAGTGTTATGATCTGCTACAAGCACTAAGGAAAGACAGGAGATCTGTCCCTACAATAGAACTTAACTGGATCCCTACGATGTAACGGGGAACCTGATCCTGCGATCAGACCCGCTAAAGTCCTAGGCTAGTCTGAACGAAGACCTATAGATGTAAGGGAGGGATCCCTACAAGAACTAGGGACTGGGATAAAGTTGGTCACCTCCTAGCAGAAATAGTAGCAGTCAAAGACAAACATACAACAAAGAACATAGAGGTCAGAAGACCTAGCAAAACTAACAGAGAACGGTAACAGAGCAACAAGCTAGCTCAAGAGTAGTAAATACAATGAAGTCCAGCAAGGCCAGGAGGGCGGAGCCGGATTAAATAGGCAAAAAAGGTCATGTGACCAGCAAACTAGAAAAAAACCAACAGGAGAGTTCTAACAGCAAGCTGATCAGTGTGAACAGGTTATTAATTGGATAGCAGATAATACTTCCAGTCACCTGGGCACCACCACCTCCGGTCTGTCTTCCACACGGTCAAGTGTTAGTAGCCGTGAGTCTCGACCGCATACTCCTCCTCACCCTGATGCTTCTTCCTCCCACCATGCCGAGTGTCGTCAGACAGAAACTGATCCCACACTTGGACAGGACTTAATGTCATTGGTAGACCAATCCAATACAGGATTATGCAATTTTAACCAGGGCAACCCCAAAATTACAGGAGAAGGGAAATTATTTAATACTACCAAATCCAAATTCTCTTGATGAATACCATTAATAGTGAGGGGAAATTCACAGACCTTGTGAGTAACACTCTTCAAGGGAGAGCCATCAACAGAAACCACAGCAATAGGGGATGACAAAGGTTTGGGTTTTAATTTAAGTTTTTCCAAGAATCCCCCATCAATCACATTCAGAGTAGAACCACAATCCACAAATACCTGAAATTTAATTAATTCTTCCTGAGCAGAGGTAGTAGCAGATAGGAATATTCCCTTAGTATTTAAACAGGCTATGCGTGCATAACTGACCTTTTTTTTTTATTTGTTCATACGAAGCACACAGTTCTTAATAAAATGACCAGAATTTCCGCAATAGAAGCACAAACTTTCAGAAAGCCTGCGGTCTTTTTCCTGAGAGCGGGGTGTCATCGCCCCAATCTCCATCGGCTCTCCTTTGTCAGCACAGACCCTCTCAAGACTCGGAGCTGACACAGCAGAGGATTTGCTCTCATTAACCCATGCACGCAATCTCCTGTCCACCCGTATAGCTAATTGCATAGCCTCCTGCAAGTTTCCAGGTGTGGGATAAGCAATCAGCAAATCTTTAACCCTTTCACCTAGCCCCGCAAGAAACAAACTTTTCAAAGCTGAATCGTTCCACCCCACCTGGGCAGACCACCGACGGAAGTGAGAACAATATTTTTCCACATTACCTGATCCCTGCCTCAAACGTCTCAATTCAGACTCAGCAGATGAGACACGATCAGGATCATCGTACAACAAACCCAAAGCAGAAAAAAAACTATCCACTGATCTAAAGCACGGATCACTAGGTTGGAGAGAAAAAGCCCATCCCTGAGGATCCTTGCGCAAAAGTGACATTATGAACCTTATGCGCTGTGATTCATCACCAGAGGATCCGGGTCTTAAACGAAAATACAATAAACAAGCATTTTTAAAAGAAAAAAAATCTTGTTGTTCACCAAAAAAAAGATCAGGCAGATGTACCTTTGGCTCTACAAAATGTGCTCCAGAACAGCTACTCACGTGTTGTTGGAGCTTGGCCACCTCCAGAGAGAGTCCCTGCAAGCATTGAGCCAAATCTTGAACCGAGACCATGATGGAAACTGGAGGTCTTTCCTTAGAGAAATTTTTTACGGCTGGACTTACTGTTATAATCTGCTACAAGCACTAAGGAAAGACAGGATATCTGTCCCTACAATATAACTTAACTGGATCCCTACGATGTAACGGGGAACCTGATCCTGCGATCAGACCCGCTAAAGTCCTAGGCTAGTCTGAACGAAGACCTATAGATGTAAGGGAGGGATCCCTACAAGAACTAGGGACTGGGATAAAGTTGGTCACCTCCTAGCAGAAATAGTAGCAGTCAAAGACAAACACACTACAAAGAACATAGAGGTCAGAAGACCTAGCAAAACTAACAGAGAACGGTAACAGAGCAACAAGCTAGCTCAAGAGTAGTAAATACAATGAAGTCCAGCAAGGCCAGGAGGGCGGAGCCGGATTAAATAGGCAAAAAAGGTCATGTGACCAGCAAACTAGAAAAAAACCAACAGGAGAGTTCTAACAGCAAGCTGATCAGTGTGAACAGGTTATTAATTGGATAGCAGATAATACTTCCAGTCACCTGGGCACCACCACCTCCGGTCTGTCTTCCACACGGTCAAGTGTTAGTAGCCGTGAGTCTCGACCGCATACTCCTCCTCACCCTGATGCTTCTTCCTCCCACCATGCCGAGTGTCGTCAGACAGAAACTGATCCCACACTTGGACACTCTGAAGAGCTGTTCACTGGTCCATTTCCATATTTGTGCCCCTCACCTGCTCCACTTGAAGTGGTGGAAGAGGAGATCCCATGTAGCGATGGCCAAATATTTGAACAGCCACGGCCACAGGAAGGCGACGCTGTCAATTTGTCACAAGAAGTGGACGATGACGAGACACAATTGCCACGAAGTGAGGAAGAGGACCGTGGTGCGGAAGTGGAAGAGGAGGAGGTGGTAGATGATCTAGTAACTGACCAATCATGGCAGGAGGACACGCAGAGCGAGGCCAGCAACACACAGGGGGAGGGAGGCAGGGTACCCCAACAGGCAGGAAGAAGCAGTGTGGTGGCCGCAGACAGAAGGCGGGCAACCGTTCCCCGTAACACCAACACGAGGGACGTTGCCAGTACAACCGGTAGGTCTTCCAGAGTCTGGAATTTTTTTAAAGACTCTGCTGATAACCCCAAAAAGTCCATTTGTACCACCTGCCAGGACTTTGTGGGGCGAACCCCAGGGTCCACAACCAGTGTCAGCGGGTGTCATCACTGCTTCTTCCACTGTTGTGCATGTAAGAGAACCCCCTGTTGTGCGTGCAAGGCAATCCCCTATCCATACTGCAAGCAAAGATGCCCCCTCCTCTCAGTCTTCACTTGTTATGGAAGTTTCTCAAGAAACAGCATCAACATCCACGTTCACATCCCACCGCAGCATTCAATTGTCCATATCCCAGACCTTAGAACGAAAGCGCAAATTCGCAGCCAACGCCCCACAGGCCACAGTCCTAAATTCGCACCTTTCACAACTGCTTGCGTTGGAAATGCTGCCTTTTAGCCTGGTGGAGACGGAATCCTTCCGCAACCTTATGGTGGTGGCCGTCCCTCGGTACTCGGTCCTCAGCCGACACTATTTTGCCCGGTGTGCCATCCCTGCACTACACAATCACGTGTCCCAAAACATCTGCCGTGCCCTCAACAACGCAGTTACTGGGAGAGTCCATCTGACAACGGACACGTGGACAAGTGCTTGTGGACAGGGACGGTACATCTCCCTGACGGCACACTGGGAAAACATAGTGGAAGCCGGGACCCAGTCGGACCTTGGGACGGAACACATCCTCCCCACACCGAGGATTGCGGGCCCTATGTCAGTCAGAGTTCCCCCACAGTGTACAGCTCCTGTGCATCCTCCTCCTCCTCCTCATGTTCAGCCTCCATCTCAGATATCACCATATCAGTTACAAGCTGGAATTACTTCAGTACTGCCTCAGCCAAGCGGCAACAGGCTGTGCTGAAACTCATAAGCTTAGGTGATAAACCTCACACTGCTTGTGAGTTGTGGACAGCTGTGAAAGAGCAGGCAGATCTGTGGCTGAGACCGCTGAACCTACATCCAGGCATGATCGTGTGTGACAATGGCCGTAACCTGGTGGCGGCTCTGAGGCGAGGCAAGATCACACACATACCATGCCTGGCTCATGTGCTTAACCTCGTGGTTCAGCGGTTTCTTAAATCATACCCCGAGTTTCCAGATCTGCTAGTCAAAGTACGCCGCCTGTCAGCTCATTTTCAGAAGTCGGCTACAGCTTCTGCCGCCCTTGCTGTGTTGCAGCAGCGTTTGCAGCTTCTGGCACACCGACTGGTGTGTGATGTCCCCTTACATTGGAACTCTACCCTCCATATGTGGCAAAGGATTTGTGAGCAGAAGAGAGCAGTTGTGGAGTACCAGCTGCAACAAGGCCGTCGATATTCAGGTCAGACTCCACACATAAGACCTCAGGAGTGGACCTGGATGTCTGACATATGTACCATCCTGACAAACTTTGAGGGGTCCACCAAGATGGTGAGTGACAATGACGCCATCATTAGCGTCAGCATTAGTGTTGAGCGATACCTTCCGATATCGGGAAATATCGGATCGGATTGGATCGGACCGATACCGAAAAAGTATCGAATATCGCCGATTCCGATACCGGAAACCAATGCAAGTCAATGGGACATAAATATCGGAATTAAAATAAACCCTTTCTTTCCTTGTAGGTTAATTCTACATGAAGGAAAACAACTAAGAATAATGTAGAATGTATTGGGGGAGGTGGGGGAGACAATAAAGGCATAGAGGTTTAGCCCAGTCAAATGGGTCTGAGTTACGGAAATATTAACTATGTTAAGTATTTTTATATTTTGTCAGATATTTATGTTTCACTACTTCCATGCTCTTCACCTTCTTTTTTACTTCTCCCACACTTTCTCCTTCATCATCCTCAGCATCTTTTTCATCCACTTCTTCTTCACCTTCTTCTTCTTCACCTTCTTCGTATTATTCTTTTTTTTTACATTCTTCATATTCTACTTCTTCATCTTCTTCATATTCTTCTTCTTCATCATATTCTTATTTGTGACAGGCATTCCTGTAGTTGTTATCTATAAAAGGTTGGACATTACACCTTTCGTTCTGCCCGTCACAAAAGATTCACAACAGGATTTGTCCGCGTTCAGTTTGGCCTGCAGCAGCAGGTCTTTTCCAGGGGCACCACGAGGAGGAACGGACTCACCCCCATACACTGCTTAGTCATATTCTGCTTATAATTTAGATATTATCTTTTGCTCTGAATCTTATGCTTAATGTTCTTCCGCTTTTTGTTCTGCAGCTTCTTGTATTTCTGCTTCTTGGTTTTCTGTCTCTTGTTCTTCTGTATCTTGGTACTTGTCTTCTCTTCTTTGTCCTCTTGGTCAACTTCTTCAGGGTCATCTTCTTGGTCTTCTTCAGGGTGGTCTTCAGGGTGGTCGTCTTCCGGGTCCTCGTTTTCGGGGTCCTCGTCTTCTTCGGGTTGGTCTTCTGGGTCCTCGTCTTTGGGGTCCTCGTCTTCTTCGGGGGTGGTCTTCAGGGTCCTCGTCTTCTTCGTGGTGGTCTTCAGGGTCCTCGTCTTCTTCGGGGTGGTCTTCAGGGTCCTCGTCTTCAGGGTCCTCGTCTTCTTCGGTGTGGTCTTCAGGGTCCTCATCTTCAGGGTCGTCGTCTTCGGGGTCCTCGTCTTCTTCGGGTTGGTCTTCAGGGTCCTCGTCTTCAGGGTCCTTGTCAGGGAGATCCAGAGTGATTACCAAGAACCATTTCAAAAAGCTTGAACTTGGAAATGTAGCAGAAAGTACAAGAAGGCTGAGGAACTACCGAGGACCAGCTGACGGTACTGGAACCCGGATGGGTAGCAGAAGGTACAAGAGCCAATGGAACTACCGAGGACCAGCTAATGTTACTGGAACTCGGTTACTAAGCAGGAGGTACCTGTGCCAGAAAGCACTACCAAGGACCAGCAGACGTTGGTGGAACTTGGATACCGAGAAGGAGGCACCTAATCCAAAGGCACTGTCGAGAACCAGCTGACGGTACTGGAACCCGGATGGGTAGCAGAAGGTACCCATGTAAAAAAAAGTTCAAGGCCGCGAGCCGGCCGCAGTTACCAAAACCCACAGTCCTACAGGGGGTGCTTGTCCTATTGGCACTATGGAACCAGCCTTCATTGCCAGATCCCGCAGCCCACATAGGAGTCACCTAAACTGCAGGCACCATAGAGTCGGCTAACCCGACCGCAACACGACAGGACAATGCATTGGAGGCAAAGTGACGCTGACACTACCCGGAAACAGCTGGCGTGCTGGAACCAGGCTGGGCAGGAGGGAGTACCCGTGCCAAAGACACTGCCGAGAACCAGCTGACGGTACTGGAACCCGGATGGGTAGCAGAAGATACAAGAGCAAATGGAACTACCGAGGACCAGCTGACGGTACTGGAACCCGGATGGGTAGCAGAAGGTACAAGAGCCAATGGAACTACCGAGGACCAGCTGATGTTACTGGAACTCGGTTACTAAGCAGGAGGTACCTGTGCCAGAAAGCACTACCAAGGACCAGCAGACGTTGGTGGAACTTGGATACCGAGAAGGAGGCACCTAATCCAAAGGCACTGCCGAGAACCAGCTGACGGTACTGGAACCCGGATGGGTAGCAGAAGGTACCCATGTAAAAAAAAGTTCAAGGCCGCGAGCCGGCCGCAGTTACCAAAACCCACAGTCCTACAGGGGGTGCTTGTCCTATTGGCACTATGGAACCAGCCTTCATTGCCAGATCCCGCAGCCCACATAGGAGTCACCTAAACTGCAGGCACCATAGAGTCGGCTAACCCGACCGCAACACGACAGGACAACGCATTGGAGGCAAAGTGACGTTGACACTACCCGGAAACAGCTGGCGTGCTGGAACCAGGCTGGACAGGAGGGAGTACCCGTGCCAAAGTCACTGCCGAGAACCAGCTGACGGTACTGGAACCCGGATGGGTAGCAGAAGGTACAAGCGCCAATGGAACTGCCGAGAACCAGCTGGCGGTGCTGGAGCCCAGGGTAAATACTAAAAACAGAGGAGCCAGAGGTGTATTTGGAGGAGGTTTTAAATCCGTAGTACAGTGGATGTGTACAAAGCAGGAGAATTTGCCGGACACACAGCTGGGGATCAGCTGACGTTACTGAACCCCAATAACACTGGAGCAAGCGTTGACTGTGCAGACGGCACTTCTGAGCAGCAACTAGCGGTATTGGAGCCCAGGGTAAATACTAAAAACGGAGGAGCCAGAGGTGTATTTGGAGGAGGTTTTAAATCCGTAGTACAGTGGATGTGGACAAAGCAGGAGAATTTGCCGGACACACAGCTGGGGATCAGCTGACGTTACTGAACCCCAATAACACTGGAGCAAGCGTTGACTGTGCAGACGGCACTTCTGAGCAGCAACTAGCGGTATTGGAGCCCAGGGTAAATACTAAAAACGGAGGAGCCAGAGGTGTATTTGGAGGAGGTTTTAAATCCGTAGTACAGTGGATGTGGACAAAGCAGGAGAATTTGCCGGACACACAGCTGGGGATCAGCTGACGTTACTGAACCCCAATAACACTGGAGCAAGCGTTGACTGTGCAGACGGCACTTCTGAGCAGCAACTAGCGGTATTGGAGCCCAGGGTAAATACTAAAAACGGAGGAGCCAGAGGTGTATTTGGAGGAGGTTTTAAATCCGTAGTACAGTGGATGTGGACAAAGCAGGAGAATTTGCCGGACACACAGCTGGGGATCAGCTGACGTTACTGAACCCCAATAACACTGGAGCAAGCGTTGACTGTGCAGACGGCACTTCTGAGCAGCAACTAGCGGTATTGGAGCCCATGGTAAATACTAAAAACGGAGGAGCCAGAGGTGTATTTGGAGGAGGTTTTAAATCCGTAGTACAGTGGATGTGGACAAAGCAGGAGAATTTGCCGGACACACAGCTGGGGATCAGCTGACGTTACTGAACCCCAATAACACTGGAGCAAGCGTTGACTGTGCAGACGGCACTTCTGAGCAGCAACTAGCGGTATTGGAGCCCAGGGTAAATACTAAAAACGGAGGAGCCAGAGGTGTATTTGGAGGAGGTTTTAAATCCGTAGTACAGTGGATGTGGACAAAGCAGGAGAATTTGCCGGACACACAGCTGGGGATCAGCTGACGTTACTGAACCCCAATAACACTGGAGCAAGCGTTGACTGTGCAGACGGCACTTCTGAGCAGCAACTAGCGGTATTGGAGCCCAGGGTAAATACTAAAAACGGAGGAGCCAGAGGTGTATTTGGAGGAGGTTTTAAATCCGTAGTACAGTGGATGTGGACAAAGCAGGAGAATTTGCCGGACACACAGCTGGGGATCAGCTGACGTTACTGAACCCCAATAACACTGGAGCAAGCGTTGACTGTGCAGACGGCACTTCTGAGCAGCAACTAGCGGTATTGGAGCCCAGGGTAAATACTAAAAACGGAGGAGCCAGAGGTGTATTTGGAGGAGGTTTTAAATCCGTAGTACAGTGGATGTGGACAAAGCAGGAGAATTTGCCGGACACACAGCTGGGGATCAGCTGACGTTACTGAACCCCAATAACACCGCAGCAAGTGTTGACTGTGCAGACGGCACTTCCGAGGGCCAACTGGCGGTGTTGGAGCCCAGGGATAAGAATGAAAACAGAGAGGAGCCAAAGGTGTAATTGGAGCAAGTTTTAAATAAGTAGCACAGTGAATATGGACAGAGCAGGAGAAATTGCCGTGAACACAGCAGGGGAACAGCTGACGTTACTGAACCCCAATAACACCGCAGCAAGTGTTGACTGTGCAGACGGCACTTCTGAGCGCCAACTGGCGGTGTTGGAGCCCAGGGATAAGAATGAAAACAGAGGAGCCAGAGGTGTAATTGGAGCAACTTTAAAATGTGTAGTACAGTGGATGTGGACAAAGCAGGAGAAATTGCCGTCCGCACAGCAGGGGAACAGCTGACATTACTGAACCCCAATAACACCGCAGCAAGTGTTGACTGTGCAGACGGCACTTCCGAGCGCCAACTGGCGGTGCTGGAGCCCAGGGATAAGAATGAAAACAGAGGAGCCAGAGGTGTAATTGGAGCAACTTTAAAATGTGTAGTACAGTGGATGTGGACAAAGCAGGAGAAATTGCCGTCCGCACAGCAGGGGAACAGCTGACGTTACCGAACCCCAATAACACGGCAGCAAGTGTTGACTGTGCAGACAGCACTTCCGAGCGCCAACTGGCGGTGCTGGAGCCCAGGGATAAGAATAAAAACAGAGAGGAACCAGAGGTGTAATTGGAGCAAGTTTTAAATAAGTAGCACAGTGAATATGGACAGAGCAGGAGAAATTGCCGTGAACACAGCAGGGGAACAGCTGACGTTACTGAACCCCAATAACACCGCAGCAAGTGTTGACTGTGCAGACGGCACTTCTGAGCGCCAACTGGCGGTGTTGGAGCCCACGGATAAGAATGAAAACAGAGGAGCCAGAGGTGTAATTGGAGCAACTTTAAAATGTGTAGTACAGTGGATGTGGACAAAGCAGGAGAAATTGCCATCCGCACAGCAGGGGAACAGCTGACGTTACCGAACCCCAATAACACCGCAGCAAGTGTTGACTGTGCAGACGGCACTTCCGAGCGCCAACTGGCGGTGCTGGAGCCCAGGGATAAGAATGAAAACAGAGGAGCCAGAGGTGTAATTGGAGCAACTTTAAAATGTGTAGTACAGTGGATGTGGACAAAGCAGGAGAAATTGCCGTCCGCACAGCAGGGGAACAGCTGACGTTACTGAACCCCAATAACACCGCAGCAAGTGTTGACTGTGCAGACGGCACTTCTGAGCGCCAACTGGCGGTGTTGGAGCCCAGGGATAAGAATGAAAACAGAGGAGCCAGAGGTGTAATTGGAGCAACTTTAAAATGTGTAGTACAGTGGATGTGGACAAAGCAGGAGAAATTGCCGTCCGCACAGCAGGGGAACAGCTGACGTTACCGAACCCCAATAACACGGCAGCAAGTGTTGACTGTGCAGACAGCACTTCCGAGCGCCAACTGGCGGTGCTGGAGCCCAGGGATAAGAATAAAAACAGAGAGGAACCAGAGGTGTAATTGGAGCAAGTTTTAAATAAGTAGCACAGTGAATATGGACAGAGCAGGAGAAATTGCCGTGAACACAGCAGGGGAACAGCTGACGTTACTGAACCCCAATAACACCGCAGCAAGTGTTGACTGTGCAGACGGCACTTCTGAGCGCCAACTGGCGGTGTTGGAGCCCAGGGATAAGAATGAAAACAGAGGAGCCAGAAGTGTAATTGGAGCAACTTTAAAATGTGTAGTACAGTGGATGTGGACAAAGCAGGAGAAATTGCCGTCCGCACAGCAGGGGAACAGCTGACGTTACCGAACCCCAATAACACCGCAGCAAGTGTTGACTGTGCAGACGGCACTTCCGAGCGCCAACTGGCGGTGCTGGAGCCCAGGGATAAGAATGAAAACAGAGGAGCCAGAGGTGTAATTGGAGCAACTTTAAAATGTGTAGTACAGTGGATGTGGACAAAGCAGGAGAAATTGCCGTCCGCACAGCAGGGGAACAGCTGACGTTACTGAACCCCAATAACACCGCAGCAAGTGTTGACTGTGCAGACGGCACTTCTGAGCGCCAACTGGCGGTGTTGGAGCCCAGGGATAAGAATGAAAACAGAGGAGCCAGAGGTGTAATTGGAGCAACTTTAAAATGTGTAGTACAGTGGATGTGGACAAAGCAGGAGAAATTGCCGTCCGCACAGCAGGGGAACAGCTGACGTTACCGAACCCCAATAACACCGCAGCAAGTGTTGACTGTGCAGACGGCACTTCCGAGCGCCAACTGGCGGTGCTGGAGCCCAGGGATAAGAATGAAAACAGAGGAGCCAGAGGTGTAATTGGAGCAACTTTAAAATGTGTAGTACAGTGGATGTGGACAAAGCAGGAGAAATTGCCGTCCGCACAGCAGGGGAACAGCTGACGTTACTGAACCCCAATAACACCGCAGCAAGTGTTGACTGTGCAGACGGCACTTCTGAGCGCCAACTGGCGGTGTTGGAGCCCAGGGATAAGAATGAAAACAGAGGAGCCAGAGGTGTAATTGGAGCAACTTTAAAATGTGTAGTACAGTGGATGTGGACAAAGCAGGAGAAATTGCCGTCCGCACAGCAGGGGAACAGCTGACGTTACCGAACCCCAATAACACGGCAGCAAGTGTTGACTGTGCAGACAGCACTTCCGAGCGCCAACTGGCGGTGCTGGAGCCCAGGGATAAGAATAAAAACAGAGAGGAGCCAGAGGTGTAATTGGAGCAAGTTTTAAATAAGTAGCACAGTGAATATGGACAGAGCAGGAGAAATTGCCGTGAACACAGCAGGGGAACAGCTGACGTTACTGAACCCCAATAACACCGCAGCAAGTGTTGACTGTGCAGACGGCACTTCCGAGCGCCAACTGGCGGTGTTGGAGCCCAGGGATAAGAATGAAAACAGAGAGGAGCCAGAGGTGTAATTGGAGCAAGTTTTAAATAAGTAGCACAGTGAATATGGACAGAGCAGGAGAAATTGCCGTGAACACAGCAGGGGAACAGCTGACGTTACTGAACCCCAATAACACCGCAGCAAGTGTTGACTGTGCAGACGGCACTTCTGAGCGCCAACTGGCGGTGTTGGAGCCCAGGGATAAGAATGAAACAGAGGAGCCAGAGGTGTAATTGGAGCAACTTTAAAATGTGTAGTACAGTGGATGTGGACAAAGCAGGAGAAATTGCCGTCCGCACAGCAGGGGAACAGCTGACGTTACCGAACCCCAATAACACGGCAGCAAGTGTTGACTGTGCAGACAGCACTTCCGAGCGCCAACTGGCGGTGCTGGAGCCCAGGGATAAGAATAAAAACAGAGAGGAGCCAGAGGTGTAATTGGAGCAAGTTTTAAATAAGTAGCACAGTGAATATGGACAGAGCAGGAGAAATTGCCGTGAACACAGCAGGGGAACAGCTGACGTTACTGAACCCCAATAACACCGCAGCAAGTGTTGACTGTGCAGACGGCACTTCCGAGCGCCAACTGGCGGTGTTGGAGCCCAGGGATAAGAATGAAAACAGAGAGGAGCCAGAGGTGTAATTGGAGCAAGTTTTAAATAAGTAGCACAGTGAATATGGACAGAGCAGGAGAAATTGCCGTGAACACAGCAGGGGAACAGCTGACGTTACTGAACCCCAATAACACCGCAGCAAGTGTTGACTGTGCAGACGGCACTTCCGAGCGCCAACTGGCGATGTTGGAGCTCAGGGATTACAGTTCAGGTGGTAGAAACATGAACAGAACAGGAGACCTGGATACTGTTGCCAACCAATTATTTATTCTGGAAGAGGACTGGCAAATTCATGAGAGATCCAGGCCTTGTTCATTTTGAGAAAAGTAAGCCGGTCAACGTTATCGGAGGATAGTCGCATGCGACGGTCTGTTAGTACACCACCTGCGGCACTAAAGACGCGTTCCGATAATACACTAGCAGCAGGGCAAGCTAGCACCTCCAATGCATACTGACTAAGCTCTGGCCATGTATCCAGCTTACAGACCCAAAACTTGAAGGGAGAAGAGCCGTCTGGGAGTACACTAAGAGGGCAAGACATGTAGTCTGTCACCATCTGACGGAAACGTTGCCTCCTGCTGACTGGAGCCGTCTGTGATGGTGTAGACATTTGTGGCGGTGGGGACACAAAACTTTGCCACATTTCGGCCATAGTGGTCTTGCCTTGTGCTGAGGCGCTGCTTCTGCTCCCTCTTTGTGCAGAGCTTCCTCCACTGCCTCGACGCACTGAGCTGCTTTGTAAAGCACTAGCAGCACTGCTCTCGGTTGGAATGGAGAACATGATGGAATGCACCAGTGCGTCTTGGTACTCCCGCATTTTACGCTCCCGGTTCAACGGTGTTATGAGGCTTTGTAAGTTGTCCCGGTAGCGAGGATCTAGGAGGGTGGACACCCAATAATCAGCCGTGTTGAGAATGTGGGCGATGCGGCGGTCGTTTCTCAGGCACTGCAGCATGAAATCAACCATGTGCTGCAGACTGCCAACTGGCCAAGAAATGCTGTCCCCTGCTTGAGGCGTGATCTCTGCCTGCTCTGCATCACCCCACCCTCGCTCTAGATACTGACTACTAGAGCATTGTGTACCTCCCTCCTCTGGACAGATGTCTTCCTCATCCATTGACTCCTCCTCATCCTCCTCACAAAGTGTCCCCTGCCTAGGCCTTTGTGAGGAACCACGTTGCGCAGACTGTAGAGAAGCAGATGGCATTTGTGACTCCTCATCCTCCACCTCTTCCAAAACCTCGTCCCTTAGTGCTTGCAGTGTTTTTTCAAGCAGGCAGATAAGGGGGATAGTCATGCTGACTAGTGCATCATCTGCACTCGCCATCCGCGTGGAATAATCGAAGGCACGCAAAACGTGGCAAATGTCCTTCATAGAGGCCCACTCAGTGGTGGTGAAGTGTGAACGGCGCGCACTGCGACTTGTTTGCGCCTGCTGCAGCTGGTACTCCATTACTGCTGCCTGCTGCTCACACAACCTCTCCAACATATGTAACGTTGAATTCCACCTGGTGGGTAGGTCACATATGATGCGATGTTCCAGAAGACGTAATCGGTGCTGCAGAGCTGCAATGCGTGATCTTGCATTGCTGGAACGCCGCAAGTGAGCGCACTCTATGCGGACCTTGTGAAGCAGTGCATCAAGATCCGGATAGTCCCTCAAAAAACTCTGCACGACCAAGTTGAGCACATGTGCCAGACATGGGATGTGAGTGAGGTTGCCTAGGCCCAGAGCTGCCACCAGATTTCGGCCATTGTCACACACTACCATGCCTGGCTGGAGATTCGCTGGCACAAACCACACGTCGCTCTGCTGCTTGATGGCATTCCAGAGCTCCTGCGCTGTGTGGCTTCGATTCCCCAAAGAAATTAATTTTAATACGGCCTGTTGACGTTTGGTCACGGCTGTGCTCATATCGGTCATCATAACAGGTAACCGTTCACGGGTCGATGTGGAGGTAGACCGTGACGGCTTCTGCAGCGCTGATTCAGAGGAACTGGAGTATGAGGAGGAGTCAATGTGTACAGACTGGATTCCTGCAATCCTTGGAGTTGGCAGAACACGTACAGCGCCACTCTCAAGATTTGTACCCGGCTCCACAACATTTACCCAATGGGCAGTGAGGGAAAGGTATCGTCCCTGTCCATGCTTACTGGTCCACGCATCAGTGGTCAGGTGGACCTTGCTACTGACGGCGTTTTGTAGCGCATGTTTAATTTTTCCCTCCACATGATGTTGCAGGGCAGGGACGGCTTGCCTGCTGAAATAAAAGCGTCTGGGCACGTTGTATTGTGGGACTGCCAATGCCATAAAGTTACGGAATGTGTCAGTCTCCACCAGCCTGAATGATAGCATTTCAAGGGCCAGTAGTTTAGCAATGCCAGCATTCAGAGCCTGTGCTCGGGGGTGGTTTGCCGAGTATGGGCGCCTTTTCTCCCATGCCTGTGCTAACGATGGCTGTAGACTGGCCTGGGAGTGTGAGGATGACTGGGAAAGTGGTGCTGTGGGTGGAATTACACTGTGTCTCTGTACAACAGTGCCAGAGATTGTTCCATGGCGATCCTGTGAGGAAGCCGAACCAGCTGTGTGTGAGCTGGAGGAAGAGGCTACAACACGAGTTGAAGAGGTGGTAGGTGGCGCTGTAGGTTGGCCTAGGTCTTCAGTGTGTTTTTGTAGCTCCACCACGTGCTTGGTCCGCACATGTTTCCACATATTTGTGGTATTGAGGTTGCTGACACTTTTCCCTCTTTTCACCTTCTGATTACACAGCTTGCATTTGACAAAGCAAATGTCATCTGCAACTGTGTCAAAAAAGGACCAGGCACTGCAAGTCTTGGGAGCGCCCGCTTTGGATTTTGGAAGAGCCATGCTCCTAATGGGTGCCGAAGTGGAGGCTACAGGCAACCAAGTCTGCCCCTTCCCTCTCCCTCCTTTTTGGGCCGTTCGGGGAATCTCTTCCTCAGAGCTGCTCCCACCACCTTCCTGTCCCTCACGCCATGATGGGTCAAGGACCTCATCATCTACACCACCCTCTTCAAACAACTGCTTCTCCTGGGTAGTCTCGACAGCACAGTACGCACCAGAAAGTGGCACCTGAGTCTCATCATCAGATGCGTACTGAGGTGTGCTGCTGACCATAGGCACTGGCCCACCCGCCTCTTCAGATTCAGAGAGACAAAACGGTTGCGCATCACTGCATACTACCTCTTCTTCAAATTCTAGAATTCTGCTTGGCTGGCCCCCTCTTTCCAAGCCAAGAGATTCAGAGAACAGAAGTAGAGATGGCTCCTGTCCAGGGCTCTCTGACTGCCTGGGCAATTTGGCAGGTGGTGAAGAGACAGATGGGTGCTCTTCAGTGCTCAGGACCTGAGAGGATCTGGAACTAATTGAAGTCGATGCGTTAGCTGCCATCCATCCGACAACGGCTTCAATTTGGTCCTCGCGCAGCAGTGTGGTACGGCTAGCTCCTACAAAGCTGCGCATAAAGGACTGTTCCCTGGTAAAACTGGGGGATGCTGAGTCACTGGTGCCCGCAGCAGGCACAGAATCCCCACGTCCTCTCCCTGCAGGCACAGAATCCTCACGTCCTCTCCCTGCAGAAACTCCACGCCCACGCCCACGACCACATGCCTTACTCCCTGCCTTCTTCATCTTGGTAGACTGATAAAGATAGGCAGAAAAGTACTAAGGGCTTAGTGTGCTTATTCCTGAACAGCTGCTAACAGGTATAAGAAACACTAATTTTATAAAGTGTGGACTAGACTTTAATATGAGCTAATGTGGCCTACACAACTGTAAAGTGGAGTGTTTGGTGAACTTTATTTAGGTTTTTTTTTGTCACAAAAAGACACTGGATGTGCCTAAAGATGTAATAACGATAGTATCACAAACTTTTTGTAGCTATTACAATGTAGGAAGGTAACCTACAATGCAATAGATGAGGCTGCAAAAAATAGGCTAATACTAATCTGGCTGGGGCTGCAGGGCCCAATGCTGCAGAAATGCTCCTCTATCTACTCCTATATAGTGTGTTTGGAATCAATTTAGCTGAATACGGATGGAACCACCACACTAATAGGAGATATCAGGAAAAATTATGAATTGGCAATAAAGGACAATGTATGAGGCAGTGACACACACTGAGTGCACTACAACCAGACGGGGTTGAAGCACACACTACAGGGTGAGCTGCACTCACACACCAGACCTTTCAGACTGCGGTGAACAGTACAGATGCAGAGCACTGTGCACTAGCGCTGCAAGACCAAAAAAATTTCTCTATCTACTCCTATATAGTGTGTTTGGAACCAATTTAGCTGAATACGGATGGAACCACCACACTAATAGGAGATATCAGGAAAAATTATGAATTGGCAAAAAAGGACAATGTATGAGGCAGTGACACACACTGAGTGCACTACAACCAGACGTGGTTGAAGCACACACTACAGGGTGAGCTGCACTCACACACCAGACCTTGCAGACAGCGGTGAACAGTACAGATGCAGAGCACTGAGCACTAGTGCTGCAAGACGGAAAAAAAATTCTCTATCTACTCCTATATAGTGTGTTTGGAACCAATTTAGCTGAATACAGATGGAACCACCACACTAATAGGAGATATCAGGAAAAATTATGAATTGGCAAAAAAGGACAATGTATGAGGCAGTGACACACACTGAGTGCACTACAACCAGACTTGGCTGAAGCACACACTACAGGGTGAGCTGCACTCACACACACAGACCTTGCAGACAGCGGTGAACAGCACAGGGAACTGTGCACTAGCGCTGCAAGGCACAGTGATTTAGAAAGTAGCTTGGGTAAAGCAGTATAGAGCAAATAGGTAGCTAAAACTGTCCCTCAGAACAACAGCGTCCTATCCCTAACTGAATTCACAGCAGAGTGAGCTCAAAATGGCGGCGGCGGCTTTTATAGTGCATCATGACATCATTTCAGCAGCCAATCACAGCCATGCCATTAGTTAAGATGCCTACATGCCTAACAGGATGTGCCCACACTTCTTAGGATCCTCATTGGCTGAATAAAATGAAAATGGCTCATTGTGACGCGCCCCTGGGCCTGTGTCGCGCTGCGGTGCGCACGCGGGAGCTTACCCGGAGCCGGATCCGTGGAGGGTTGTAATCTCGTGGCGGTGACCCGGTCCGTGCCCAGGGAGTCAAACTAGACGGCAGTCTATTAGTAGTAAATAGTTGATGACTACGCCACCCGTTGAGTGCAGCCAGGAAGCTGCTGCTGCAGGGCAGACCGCTGAGGCCGGTGGTAGGATTGTGCAGCGTGATAGTATAACCCCCAACGGGAGGGGTATGGCCTCAGGGCAGCCGACGTGGATGATGGGGGTAGCAGGAACCACTCAGAGACGGTACGGTGTAGTTCAGGGTCTTTACTGGTAACAACGACAGACCCTCCCGGAGTACTTGCTAGCAAACGGGGCCTGGTCAGTCTTTGAGCAGATGGGATCTCCCCTGGCCAGGCGTAGTTGTAGGCCTCCCAAACTGACTGTACTCTTCTGGCTACCTTGCTAGAAGCTGATGTAAGTAGCCCACGTCCCTGAGTGTACCGTGTGGTGCTCACCCGTATGGCCGGTGACTCGGGGCCTTCTAATGGCTTCCGCTCCACGATGGCGGTGCTGGTCCCACGCGTGTGACCGTGCCTTCAGGCTTCTGGGCCAGAGGACCTGAAATCCCCTGCCCGACGGATTCTGCTGCTGGGTAGGATTTAGTCCCCACAGCCTCGGACTCCGGGTCCGGTAAAGAATCTTCTTAGTCAGGGCGAGCTCTGTAGCTGCCAGCCCTGACTCCTTGTAACTCTGCTGTTTCCTATGCTGCTTCTCTTCTCCACTCTCCTTGTCTGACTCACCCTGCCTCAGCCCCGGGTTTATACAGGGGAAGTTCTTCCCCTCCCAAGACTGGGCAGGAGGTGTGGCATGCACAGGATCCCTGACCAAAGGACCTCCCACCTGCTCTCAGACATAATATCTCTATCACTGTGGCAACCAGACCCCTGGGGTGTCACATTCCCCCCTAGTGAAATTTAGTACTCCGGGACTAAACACATTTAGAAAAACATAACAAAGTATAACAATAACAATACTATAAGAAAAACACATAAGATGGTTACGGCGTGTCCGCAACCGGATGCAGTCTTTGAAGAAAAGCAAAGGTGTCCATTTCACCAACACAGGGAGACGTAACCAGGTAGGGGTCTGTCCTACCCCGAGTCCTTAACAGTCTCTAGTCCATCCTGGGTTACGCTCCAACTATATACAAGGATTCCCGGTAAATCCACCAAGGTTTCCTAAAAATAACTAGAAACACAAAATTATACGCAAGCAACAAGACACAGAAAAACATAGATATAACAATTTATACACTTTAAATTCTCCAGCGTGCGGGTAACTGGCCTCTAGTGGCCCGAGTGGACCTACGGAGCTGACTGTCTGGCCCTGAACTACAGGGTGTAGGAGCTGTCAAGGGTAAACTGGGCAGCTGTCTACCGGCTCTTTGTCTCACTAGGGGTACGGCAGGCTCACTATAAGCAGAGGGTTGATTCTCCTGTTCTGCTTGTGTGGAGTCTTCTGCCTCCTGGACCGGCTGTTCTTCCAGCTCTACCCGTTGCTCCGTAGGTTCTTGGGATGATGGTTGGAGGAAGGTGAGTACGGGAACCACAACTGCACCATTGACTTGAGTCCAAGACTGAGGGAAGTCCCCGAGCACGGTACTAACCATATCTTCCCTTTCTTCCACGGGTCGATGGTCTTCTTGTTCCTCTTCAGGGTTCCTCAGTTGTTCGGGACACTTCTTCAGGTGGTCCCGGGATACAATGGCTGTGGTTTCCCCTCCGTCTTTACTGATGGTACAGACCTTCGGGTTCTCGTGGCTTGAGGGCAGTACGGTGTACGGGTCCTCCTCCCACTGGTCATCCAACTTGTGGAGCCGTCTTTTCCTCTTCAAGACCTGCTCTCCGGGTACCAGGGGAACAGCGGGAGCATACTGGTTGTAAGTCTTCTCTTGTCTTTCCCTAGCCTGACAGAGACTTCGCTCCACGCTCTCTTGTACTCTCCGGTACTGCTGCTGCCTCTCTGTGTCCCAGTCTGTTTCTGGTGAAGTGTCCTCAGGTGTCAGGACTCCCATTTCCAGGTCAACAGGTAACTTACCAGGTCTCGCCCTCATTAGGTAAGCCGGGGTACAGTTGGTGGAACCTACCGGGATGTGGTTGTATAGGTCCACCAGATCGGGCAACTTCTCAGGCCACAGACTGCGTTCTTCCAGGGGCAATGTTTTTAGCAGATCCATTACCACCTGGTTCATTTTTTCACAAAGTCCATTAGTTTGCGGATGGTAGGGTGTCGTCCTTATCTTCCGGCAGCCATACAGATTGCAGAATTCCTGGAAGACCTCCGCTTCAAAGGCAGGTCCCTGGTCCGTCAGCACTTGGTCCGGGTACCCGTGTGGACGGCAGAAGTGCTGCTGGAAGGCTCTAGCTGCTGTTTGAGCCGTTAAGTCCTTGACGGGGACGACAACCAAGAACCGGGAGTAATGATCCACGATGGTTAACGCGTAGACGTAGCCACTTCTGCTTGGGGTCAGTTTTACATGATCCAAGGCTACCAGTTCCAACGGTTGCCGGGTGACGATGGACTGCAGGGGAGTCTTCTGGCTGGCCCGGTCCTTCCTTCTCAGATTGCACGGGCCACAGTCTCTGCACCACTTCTCGATGGTTCCCCTCATGCCTACCCAGTGGAACCGCTCGCGCAGCAGGAACTCCAGCTTTTTCCACCCGAAGTGTCCAGCTCCGTCGTGGTATGCCTCCATCACCATGGCTGCGTCTCTTCGTGGCACCACTACTTGCCAGAGTAGTTCATGCGTCCGGGAGTTGACCATTCTGCGGCACAACTTCCCCTTGTAAAGGAATAGTCGACTCTTCTCCGCCCATAGTTGTTTGGCTTCCTCCGGAGCGTCTGGTTCAAGTCGAGCCTCCGGCCGAGTCAGCATCTCCTTCACCAGTCGGACGGCAGGGTCGCTGTCTTGCGTTTCCGCCCAGTTGTAGTGGGGTAAGGGGTTCAACGTAGCAGCCTGCTTACCCCTTACCCGGTGGGAATACTGGATAGTCCCATGACGGTGGAACGCAGGGAGTTCAACTTCTTCCAGTCCCTCCGGATCTTCTCCTTCGTCCGGCAGGTTGGGCATCCTGGACAGGGCGTCCGCGTTAGTATTGGAGCGTCCTGCCCGGTATTTGATTGTGAACTCGTAGTTGGACAGACGGGCCATCCACCTCTGCTCCAGGGCACCGAGTCTTGCCGTGTCCAGGTGTGTCAACGGGTTGTTATCCGTGTATACGGTGAACCGGGAAGAAGCGAGGTAATGCCTAAAGCGCTCGGTGACTGCCCATACCACGGCCAGGAACTCTAGCTTAAATGAGCTGTAATTTTCGGGGTTCCTTTCGGTGGGTCGCAGTTTTCGGCTGGCATAGGAGATTACTCGTTCTCTCCCCTGCTGAATCTGGGACAGTACGGCTCCTAGCCCGATGTTACTGGCGTCGGTGTAGAGGATGAAGGGCTGGCTATAGTCCGGGTACGCCAAGATTTCATCCCCCGTGAGGGCCATCTTCAGCTGGCGGAAGGACTCTTCTTCTAGCTTTTCCCATTTGAAGGGCGGCTTCTGGTTCTTGGCCTTCCGGGACTGGCCTATCAGGAGGTCCTGCATAGGTGCTGCCTTTTTGGTGAAACCGGGAATAAACCTTCGGTAGTAGCCTACCAACCCTAGGAACTGCCGCACTTCTTTTACGCTGGAGGGGCTTGGCCATCCCTTAATTGCGGTGATCTTATCGGGGTCGGGAGCCACTCCGTCAGCGCTCACCACGTGTCCCAGGTATTGCACCTTTGGTTTCAGGAGGTGACACTTGGAGGGTTTCACCTTTAGGCCGTAACTCGCCAGAGCTTCGAACACCTCCGCCAGGTGTTTCAGGTGGTCCTCATAAGTTTTGGAGTATACGATGACATCGTCCAGGTACAACAGGACCGTCTCGAAGTTTCTGTGGCCCAGACAGCACTCCATTAATCGTTGGAAGGTTCCTGGGGCGTTGCAGAGTCCGAACGGCATGCAGGTGAACTCGCTAAGTCCCATCGGGGTGGTGAATGCGGTCTTCTCCCGGTCCGCCTCTGCTACAGGAACCTGCCAGTACCCGCTAGTGAGATCCAAGGTAGAGAAGAAGTTAGCAGATCTTAAAGCAGCCAATGACTCCTCTATCCTTGGTAAGGGGTACGCATCCTTGTGTGTGATACGGTTGATTTTCCGGTAATCTACACACATCCTCATGGTGTTGTCTTTCTTTTTGACTAAAACTAGTGGGGCCGCCCAGGGGCTACAGCTATCCCGGATTACCCCAGCCTCCTTCATGTCTCTAAGCATCCCCTTGGCGTGTTGGTAATGTGCAGGGGGTACGGGTCGATACCTCTCTTTTATGGGAGGATGATCTCCCGTGGGGATGCGGTGTTCTACCCCCTTGACTCGCCCGAAGTCTAACGGGTGTTTACTAAACACTCTCTCATACTCTTGAACCACCCGATAGACTCCTTGTTTCTGATGTGAGGGAGTGGAGTCAGTACCCAGATGTAGTTGCTGACACCAGTCCTCCATGTCTTTCTTAGAGCCGTTACCTTCCTCCGGGTGAGATGGAGGCAAGGGTTCCACAGATTGTATAGAATTTTGATTAGTGGTATATAATTTGGCTAGCGTGGCATACCGGGGCAGGTACACTTCCCTCTCCCCGATATTTATTATGCGAACGGGCACCCTCCCATGGCGTACATTGACCACCCCCCGTGCTGTCAAAATGGTGGGCCTACTGTCTGAGTAAACTGGTTCTACCATTGCCTGGTAATCTCTACCTCTCAGACCAATAGCTGCCCGGCACCAAATCATCATTTCACTTTTTGGGGGCATGGCAATAGGAAAAGGGTCACACATTCTTACGCTACCAATCTCACCGCCGGAGAGTTCCACTTGTTGCCGTTGCATCAGTGCCCGGATCTCTTTCTGGAGCACCCGCTGCTCGCCGGAGCTGGCGTTCTTGGCAACCTGCTGTAAAAGGAAAATCACCTCTGCAAGACAATTTTCAATTACGTTAGTTCCTAGAGTTATTTTTGGGTGACTCTCATGTTTATCAATATCTACAATGATCAGTCCCTGTGCGGCCAGTTCGACTCTACCGATTTTGAGGGTCACCTCTTTAAATCCGATCTGTGGCACGGGCTGGCCATTGCTGGCGATGATACTCAAGTCGTCGTCAGGGTAGCGGGTAATATCCGAGTCATTCCAGTACTGCTTGAAGAGCACGTACGGGATGGTGGTGACCTGTGACCCGGTATCCAGTAGGGCACTCATGGGAATGCCATCCAGTACCACAGGCAAGACTGGACGTCCTCCCACATATCTGTCGCGCCAGTTCGATGGGCCTGGTGATCTTTTTCCTGGGGGTTGGCCCTCTACCCCAGGTTGTGCCCGTTTAAAGAACAGTACCTTTCCATATGTCCGGGTTGATTGCAGCGGCGGCAGATGGGTCGTCCGTCCTCGCTGTATCGGTCACTGGGTCTTCCTCTGGCCGGTGGGGTCCTCCTTGGTCGACGCCACGGGATGTCCTCCGGTCCGGATGCCAGCTGGATCTTCCCTGGGGTGGAAACCTGTAAAGACTGCACAGTTCGGGTTAGCGCAGCAACGCTCTTAACTAGCTCTTGGACCTGATGGTGTAGGTCTGGAGCCGGGTCATTGTCCAAAGCCTGCGCATGAGCTCCCACAGGCCCTGTCGACAAGGGCGCCGCCTCCTGGTGGTAAGTGATAGCTGGGCGCCTGTGGGTCACAACGCCACCCGGTGCTGGTTCTCGGAGCACCCGGATAGCTCTATCCTTGAACTGTGCAAAGTCCAGATGGGGATCCTGTAAGGCCATTGCCCGCAACTGGGTTCGGTGGGCATTGCAATATAAACCCTCTATAAATTGTTCAGTCAACAGCCTGTCCTCGTTTCCCACCCCATCAGGGTCGGTCTGCTTTATGGCCCTCAGGGCCTCTTGTAGGTTTAGTGCATAGTCCCTTATACTCTCATGCGCTCGCTGCTTGCACCCGTAGAATCTAAGCTTGATCTCGGCTGAGGTGCGGGTATCGAAGGTGTCCCTCAGCCGGGTTAGTATCTCTGCGACAGTCCTCCTCCCAGGTGGCCAAGATTTTACTTCTCTTTTGGCTGCCCCGGTTAGTTGGGCCACCAGGATGCTCACTTTTTGCTCTTCTGTGAGGGGGTACACCTGGAAGAGGCTATCCAGCTTTTCTCTAAAGTCATGCAGGGTATGTGACTCCCCTGAGTACTGGGGTAGCCAAGCTGCTCCCGGGATATAGGGCATGGTGAAGGGCATAACTGCAGCAGCGGTAGCGCTGGCGGGGGTTGAGGCAGTGAAGCTCTCCTCCGTATCCGACATCTTCCTCCCCCCTAGTGGACCGTGGCCTACCTTGCGATGATCCTCTTCCGTAGGCCGCGGCTCCGCAGTGGATCGTCAGGGTTGAGGACCTTCCGTCGCGCTCCTGTGACGTCGGCGTCTGCTGGGCTCCTTCCAGGACCTTACGCAACGTCCGGACGTGAGGCGGGGCTTCAGTTCTCGCGCGCTTTCGGAGTCCACGCCCCTCTTCTTCCCGCGCAGCGTCCTCAAGATGGCGTCCAATGGCGGGAAAACTCCACGGATGGCGGGAAGAAGGTCGAAGATGGCGCCGGATGGCGGGAAAACTTCGCGGATGGCGGGAAGAAGGTAGAAGATGGCGCCGGATGGCGGGAAACCTCCACGGATAGCGGGAATCTTCACCACTGGTAAGTTTGAACAGTCTTTGCTTTTCAGGCACGCAGTACCCGGTGGTTGCGGGCACGAAATCCTGCCGACTACGCCAAAGTTGACGCGCCCCTGGGCCTGTGTCGCGCTGCGGTGCGCACGCGGGAGCTTACCCGGAGCCGGATCCGTGGAGGGTTGTAATCTCGTGGCGGTGACCCGGTCCGTGCCCAGGGAGTCAAACTAGACGGCAGTCTATTAGTAGTAAATAGTTGATGACTACGCCACCCGTTGAGTGCAGCCAGGAAGCTGCTGCTGCAGGGCAGACCGCTGAGGCCGGTGGTAGGATTGTGCAGCGTGATAGTATAACCCCCAACGGGAGGGGTATGGCCTCAGGGCAGCCGACGTGGATGATGGGGGTAGCAGGAACCACTCAGAGACGGTACGGTGTAGTTCAGGGTCTTTACTGGTAACAACGACAGACCCTCCCGGAGTACTTGCTAGCAAACGGGGCCTGGTCAGTCTTTGAGCAGATGGGATCTCCCCTGGCCAGGCGTAGTTGTAGGCCTCCCAAACTGACTGTACTCTTCTGGCTACCTTGCTAGAAGCTGATGTAAGTAGCCCACGTCCCTGAGTGTACCGTGTGGTGCTCACCCGTATGGCCGGTGACTCGGGGCCTTCTAATGGCTTCCGCTCCACGATGGCGGTGCTGGTCCCACGCGTGTGACCGTGCCTTCAGGCTTCTGGGCCAGAGGACCTGAAATCCCCTGCCCGACGGATTCTGCTGCTGGGTAGGATTTAGTCCCCACAGCCTCGGACTCCGGGTCCGGTAAAGAATCTTCTTAGTCAGGGCGAGCTCTGTAGCTGCCAGCCCTGACTCCTTGTAACTCTGCTGTTTCCTATGCTGCTTCTCTTCTCCACTCTCCTTGTCTGACTCACCCTGCCTCAGCCCCGGGTTTATACAGGTGAAGTTCTTCCCCTCCCAAGACTGGGCAGGAGGTGTGGCATGCACAGGATCCCTGACCAAAGGACCTCCCACCTGCTCTCAGACATAATATCTCTATCACTGTGGCAACCAGACCCCTGGGGTGTCACAATTGCATTATGGGAACTTCCGATTCCGGTATACGATATTGCAAAAGTATCGGAATTAAGTATCGGAATTCCGATACCGCGAATATCGGCCGATACCCGATATTTCAGTATCGGAATGCTCAACACTAGTCAGCATCCCACTTGTCTGTCTTTTGCAACGCTCTCTGCAGAGAATTAAAGAGGAGGCATTGCAGCCAGAGTATGATGAGATGGATCAAGAAGCCGTAGAGGGCGACTACAAACAGCCCAGCCTCATCTCACCCAATGTGCATTGGGGGACAATGAGGGAGAAGAGGAGGAGGAGGAAGAACAGGAGCTGGTATCATGCGCTGTAGACGGTAGTACCTGTACAACTGTCATACCGTCGCTTCAGCGTGGGTGGCCTGAGGACAGGGGGTAGGAGGAGGAGGAGGAGAGCATGGTCAGTCGTCATCTTGGTGAGGACACGGAAGTCTTGCCCGTTACCAGTCTGGCACCCATGGCTGACTTTATGTTATGCTGCCTTAACCGTGACCCACGCATTGTCAAAATGTTGGGTGACAGTCATTACTGGTTGGTGACACTTTTAGACCCCCCGCTACAAGGAGAACTTTCACTCTCTTATTCCTGAGGTGGAGAGGTCTATAAAAATGGGACAGTACCAGAAGGCCTTTGCTGCAGAACTGTTAAAAAAATTCCCATCTGAACACGCTAGCGGCAGAGGTCACAGTTCGTTGCCCAACCAAGGTGTACAGACGAGAGAGACGCAACTCCAATCCAGCAGAGGCAGGGGAACACTGTCAACGTTCTGGGACAGTTTTCTGAGACCCGTCCAGCTTACAGGCCCTGAGGCGCGGGGTACTCTCACAAGGAGTGGAAAGTTTCAAAAGATGGTGAGGGAGTACCTTGCTGACCGTACCAGTGTCCTCCGTGATTCCTCTGTGCCTTTTAATTATTGGGTATCCAAGCTGGACAATTGGAATGAACTCGCTCTGTATGCCTTGGAGGTCCTGGCCTGCCCTGCCGCTAGCTTGTTATCGGAGTGTGTTTTTAGTGCCGCTGGGGGAATTATAACTGATAAGAGCACTCGACTGTCAACTGACAATGCTGACAAGCTGATCCTTATCAAAATGAACAAGGGCTGGATTGGGCCAGACTTCTCATCACCACCAAATGACAGCAGAGTAACATAAAGTCAAATCCACTATTATTTCGGGAGGTGTATTCCCATGCACCCCTTCACACCCACACATGGGTATACGCTTCCTCATTTCAGCTGTTTTTTGCTCTTCTCCTTATCCTCAGCCTCCACCACCACTGTACCACCAGGGTGACCGTGGTCCTTGTTGCCAGCATTGCAAGTTCCTCCGTCCTAATTTTTGGCAGCTTTTGCTTTGAAGGCATAGGCAAAGACTATGGGAGACCCACTCCCCAATAATAGGAATAATGTTTTTAATATGCTGTACTTCATAGCTCTTGTAAGGAGCATTGCAAGTTCCTCCGTCCTAATTTTTGGCAGCTTTTGCTTGGAAGGCATAGGCAAAGACTATGGGAGACCCACTCCCCAATAATGGGAATAATGTTTTTAATATGCTGTACTGCATGGCTCTTGTAAGGGGCATTTCAAGTTCCTCCCTCCTAATTTTTGGCAACTTTTGCTTGGAAGGCATAGGCAAAGATTATGGGAGACCCACTCCCCAATAATGGAAAAAATGTTTTTAAAATGCTGTACTGCATGGTTTTTGTAAGGGGCATTAAAATCGTCTTCATAAGCTACTGTGACCTCCACGTCTCTTCCAAGGGTCATTGATATTCTCTTTTTATTCCACTGGGACCTCCACCACTCTTCCAAGGGGCATTGATATTGTATTTTTATTCCACTGCGACCTCCACCACTCTTCCAAGGGGCATTAAAACCATCTTGTTAAACCACTCTGAACTCTACGTCTCTTCCAAGGGGCATTAAAACCATCTTGTTAAGCTATTGTGACCTCCACGTCTCTTCCAAGGGGCATTGATATTGTCTTTTTATTCCACTGGGACCTCCACCACTCTTCCAAGGGGCATTGATATTGTCTTTTTATTCCACTGCGACCTCCACCACTCTTCCAAGGGGCATGATATTGTCTTTTTATTCCACTGCAACCTCCACCACTCTTCCAAGGGGCACTGATATTGTCTTTTTATTCCACTGCGACCTCCACCACTCTTCCAAGGGGCACTGATATTGTCTTTTTATTCCACTGCGACCTCCACCACTCTTCTAAGGGGCATTAAAATCATCTTGTTAAGCTACTGTGACCTCCACTTCTCTTTGAAGGGGCATTAAAATTGTCTTTTTATTCCACTGGGACCTCCACGTCTCTTCCAAGGGGCATTAAAACCGTCTTGTTTTTACGGGTCCCGGGGGTGGAACCTCTGTGCTACGGTGCAAGGAGGGACCCAGAGGGGCGTAACTAAGTATCAACCTGGACCGACCCTGGTCGTACGGCGGCAAATGACTCCGTGACCAGGGAGGGACCGAGACGAGGGACCAGGTGCAACTCTGGGGACGACATTGTAAGGGAGCAGGTGACTCCCACGGTACAGATGGCAGGGACTGACCGGAATGGAAGGTAGGCACAGCAGGCAGGCTGGCGAGCAGAAGCCTCCAGGTAGGCTATCAGGTAGACACGGCAAGTGACGGCAGGAGTCTCTAGGTGGGCTGGCAGGTGGTCACGGCAAGTGATGGCAGGAGTCTCTAGGTGGTGACGGCAAGTGACGGCAGGAGCCTCCGGGAAGGCACGGCAGGTAACAAGCAGATAACAGGCAGGTCACAGGCAAGTGCTCCCTGGTGAGCGGACTGGCAGGCACTGCAGGTAACAGGCAGGCAACTGGCAAGTGCTCCCAGGTGAATGGACTGGCAGGCACGGCAGGTAACAGGCAGGCAACAGGCTGGCGGGCAAGACTGGTAGTCAGGCTAGCAGTGGGACCTGAGGGCTGAAGCAGAGATCAGAAACACTGTGCAACAACTTTTGCTCGGGCACCTCCATTTTGGAGGAGGTGCCTTATATATGGAAGGACTCTCGGCTATTGGCTGGGGACTCCTTAGGACGGCGCGCGTGGCCCCTTTAAGAGGGAGGGAGCGCGCGCGTGCCCTAAGCACAGTGCCCGGGGAGCTGCGTGCGCCGGCAGCAGGAAGAGGAGCACTGGTGAACGCAGAGCGGGGTAGAGAGGAGGTGAGTGGGACAGCGTCTCTGCCTGACAGGGGGCAGAGACGCCGATGTTACACTTGTTAAACCACTTTGAACTCCACGTCTTTTCCAAGGGGCATTAAGGCCATCTTGTTAAGCTACTGTGACCTCCACGTTCTCTCCCAATGGGCATTAAAACCGTCTTGTTAAACCACTCTGAACTCCACATCTCTTCCAAGGGGCATTAAAACCATCTTGTTAAGCTACTGTGACCTCCACGTCTCTTCCAAAGGGCATTAAAACTGTCATGTTAAACACTCTGAACTCCACGTCTCTTCCAAGGGGCATTGGTACTGTATTTTTATTCCACTGCGACCTCCACCACTCTTCCAAGGGGCATTGATATTGTCTTTTTATTCCACTGGGACCTCCACGTCTCTTCCAAGGGGCATAAAACCATCTTGTTAAGCTACTGTGACCTTCACGTCTCTTCCAAGGTTCATTGATATTGTCTTTTATTCCACTGGGACCTCCACCTCTTTTCCAAGGGGCATTGATATTGTCTTTTTATTCCACTGGGACCCCCACGTCTCTTCCAAGGGTCATTGATATTCTCTTTTGATTCCACTGTAACCTCCACCACTCTTCCAAGGGGCATTGATATTGTCTTTTTATTCCACTGGGACCTCCACCACTCTTCCAAGGGGCATTGATATTGTCTTTTTATTCCACTGGGACCTCCACGTCTCTTCCAAGGGGCATTAAACTGTCTTGTTAAATCACTCTGAACTCCACGTCTCTTCCAAGGGGCATTAAAACCATCTTTTTAAGCTTCTAGGACCTCCACGTCTCTTCCAAGGGGCATTAAAACCATCTTGTTAAACCACTCTGAACTCCACAGCTCTTCCAATGGGCATTGAAATGTTGTTTTTAATTAACTCTAACCTCCACGACTCTTCCAACGGGCATTGCATTTCCTCCTAATTTTAGTCAGCTTTTGCTTTTCAATGCATAGGCGAACACTAAGGGAGACCCACTCCCCAATAATGGGTAGAAGGTTTTTAGTACGCTGTAATCCACGTCTGTTTCAAGGGGCATTGCAGTTCCTCATAATTTTTGGAAAGCCTTACATTCACTGCTTAGGCCAACAGTGTACAGGAGACCCAGTTGCTTTAAATGGAAAAAATGGTTTAGTTAAGGCCCTTTGACCTCCATGTCACTTCCAAGGGGCATTGGAGTGCCTCGAAATTTTTGGTAGGCATTGCACTCACTGTATGCCCTATAACTGTGTAGCCTAACCGCTCCTTTTTGGTACAGAATGTTACGCTCTTGCCTGGACTGACTGGCGTGAGTGTGATTAGTGATCCCACTGTAACGGGTCTGGGAGGCGGAACCTCTGAGCAACTTATACAAGGGGGCGGTCCTTGTAAGGAAGCGGGTGGCGACCAGGGAAAATAGGCAGGTAGTCACAGGAGGTGACCGGGACAGTCTCTGGGTAAACGGGCAGGAGGTCACGGCAAGTGACCGGGACAGTCTCTGGGTAAACGGGCAGGAGGTCACAGCAAGTGACCAGGGCAGTCTCTGGGTGAACGGGCAGGAGCTCACGGCAAGTGACCGGGACAGTCTCTGGGTAAACGGGCAGGAGGTCACGGCAAGTGACCGGGACAGTCTCTGGGTAAAGGGTAGGTACGACCTGTGACGGCTGAGCCTCCAGGTAGGCTAGCAGGCAGATGGCAGATGTGTGCTTCCAGATGAGCAGGCGAGAGTCTCTGGACTAGCAGGTGGTCACAGCACGTGACGGCGGAGCCTCCAGGTAGGCTAACAGGTAGGTAGTAGATGAGCGCTCCCAGGTGAGCGGGCAAGAGTCTCTGGACTGGCAGGTGGTCACAGCTCATGACGGCGGAGCCTCCAGGTAGGCTAGCAGACAGGTAGCAGGTGAGCGCTCCCAGGTGAGCGGGCAAGAGTCTCTGGACTGGCAGGTGGTCACAGCATGTGACGGCGGAGCCTCCAGGTAGGCTAACAGACAGGTAGCAGATGAGCGCTCCCAGGTGAGCGGGCAAGCTGGTCCATAGACAGACTGACTGGTGTCGGAAGGCAGACCGTCGGACCTCAGGCTAGCAAGCAGGTAAGCGGATAACAGGCAGGAATCAGACAGCAAACTGGCAGGAAACTGGCAGGTAACTGGCAGGTAACTGGAAACGGGACCTGAGGGCTGAAGCAGAGTAGTGAACAGTGCAACAACATTGCTCGGGCACCTCCATTTTGGAGGAGGTGCCTTATATATGGTGAAGTCCTCCGGCCATTGGCCGGGGACTCCTTAGGCCGGCGCGTGCGGCCCCTTTAAGAGGGAGGGAGCGCGCGCGCGCGCCCTAAGCACCGTGGCCGGGAAGAAGCACGCGCTGCCAGCAGAGCGGGAGGAAGACGCCGGGCACGGAGCGGAGAGGTGAGGGGAACAGCGTCCCTGCCTAGCAGGAGGCAAGGGCGCCGACGCTACAGTACCCCCCCCCTTTAGGCCCCCCCTTTTTTAGGCCAGACAGAAATTTAGCAAGGATGAGAGGGTCATGGATGTTCTCCCGGGGCTCCCACGTTCTCTCCTCAGGACCAAACCCCTTCCAATCTACTAGAAAAAAGGTCTTTCCTCTTACCCTTTTGGTGGCCAGAATGTTCTCTACCTCAAACTCGTTTTCAGCGGAAACCGGAGCAGGAGGCGTACCTGTAGACTTGGAAAAAGAATTAAGTACCACGGGTTTGAGGAGAGATACATGGAAGGAGTTAGGGATCCGCAAGTTGGCCGGGAGTTTCAGTTTATAGGCCACCGGGTTGATCTGACTGATGACCTCCAGAGGACCGATGAACCGAGGCCCTAACTTATAGGAAGGAATCTTGAGCCGGACATACTTGGACGAGAGCCAGACTTTATCTCCAGGACGGAATTGAGGAGGATCCAGACGTTTTTGTCAGCGTGCCTTTTCATACGCTCGGACGACTGAAGGAGTGCGGACCGGGTACTCTCCCACATGGAGGAAAATTTGTTAACAAGAGATTCCGCAGCCGGATTATCCACCGAGGTGGAGACGGGAAATGGGATCCGAGGATGCTGACCGAAGACTACAAAAAACGGGGATTTGGAGGAAGATTCGCTCTCGTGATTGTTGTAAGAGAACTCGGCCCATGGTAGGAGATCCACCCAGTCAGAATGGTGGGCATTAACAAAGTGCCGGAGGTAACTGGTCAGGATCTGATTGATCCGCTCCACTTGACCATTAGACTGAGGGTGGTAAGCGGAGGAGAAGTCCAGGGTGACGCCTAGCAGTTTACAAGTGGCTCTCTAGAAGCGTGAGGTGAACTGTACCCCACGATCCGACACGATGTGGAGGGGCAGGCCATGAAGGCGGAAGATGTGGTGGATAAAGTCTTTAGCCAGCTCAGGTGCAGACGGGAGGCCTGGCAGGGGAACAAAATGAGCCATCTTGGAAAAGCGGTCAGCGACCACCCAAATGACCGTACAACCGGCAGAGACGGGGAGATCGGTTATGAAGTCCATAGCTATATGCTGCCAGGGGGCAGCAGGTACTGGCAGAGGAAGGAGGCGACCGGCTGGCAGGTGTCTCGGAACCTTGTTGCGGGCACAGGACATACAGGCAGAGACAAAGTCTATTACGTCCTTGTGCAGGGTAGGCCACCAGTAGTGCCGGGTAATAAGCTGGAGGGTCTTTTTCTGACCGGCGTGGCCAGCTAGTTTAGACGAGTGACCCCAGTGTAGGATCTTCTCCCGATCAGGTACCGATACGAACGTCTTACCGGGAGGGAGACGATTTAGACTCACGGGAGCCACCTGCATTACTCTGGCGGGATCGATGATATGTTTAGGTTCTTCCTCGAGATCAGACACCAGAAAGGATCGGGACAAGGCGTCCGCTTTGATATTTTTGTCAGCCGGGCGAAAGTGAAGAACAAAATCAAAGCGAGCAAAAAACAAGTACCACCGGGCTTGGCGCGGGTTAAGTCTCTGGGCATGCTGGAGGTAAGCCAAGTTCTTGTGGTCAGTGTAAATTATTACCGGGTGAAGAGCCCCCTCGAGCAGGTAACGCCACTCCTCCAATGCCAGCTTGATGGCCAATAACTCTCGGTCTCCTATGGAATAGTTGCGCTCAGAAGAGGAGAAGAGTTTGGAGAAGAAGCCACAAGTTACCATTCTCCCGGAAGATGATTTTTGGGTAAGTAGCGCTCCGGCTCCAGAGGAGGAGGCGTCAACTTCCAGGAAGAACTGCTTGTTGCCGTCCGGGCGATGCAGCACCGGGGCTGAAGAGAAGGCCTGTTTTAAGGAAAGAAAGGCCTCCTCTGCTTCGGGCGGCCACTCTCTGGGATTAATGCCCTTACGGGTGAGCGCGGAAAATGGGGCAGTCCGGGAAGAGAAGTGCGGTATGAGGAGACGGTAGTAGTTGGCGAAGCCCAGGAACCGCTGAATAGCCTTCAACCCCTCCGGTCGAGGCCACTTCTCGATGGCAGACAGTTTCTCAGGATCCATTCGTAGGCCGGTCTGAGAAATTATGTAGCCCAAAAACGGAAGCGAGGTCTGCTCAAAGAGGCACTTCTCATATTTGGCGAAGAGGTGGTTCTGCCTGAGCCTGAGCAGGACCTGACGAACATCCCTCCGGTGAGTCTGGAGATCCCGAGAGAAGACCAAGATGTCTTCCAGGTACACCACTACGCAGGAGTAGAGAAGGTCCCGAAAGATGTCATTGACCAACTCTTGAAAGACGGCGGGAGCGTTACAAAGACCAAAGGGCATTACCAGATATTCATAGTGGCCGTCCCGGGTGTTGAATGCAGTCTTCCACTCATCCCCCTGACGGATACGGACCAGCTTGTACACCCCACGGAGGTCCAGTTTGGTGAAGATTCTAGCCCCCCTCAGACGATCAAATAATTCTGGAATGAGCGGAAGGGGGTACTTATTCTTCACCGTGATCTGGTTAAGGCCTCTATAGTCTATACAGGGACGGAGAGAGCCGTCCTTCTTTTTAACGAAAAAGAAGCCTGCTCCCGCCGGGGAGGTAGATTTCCGGATAAATCCCCGGGCCAGATTCTCCTCAATATATTCGGACATAGACCGGGTCTCAGCAGCGGACAACGGGTAAATACGCCCACGGGGAGGAGTAGTACCGGGTAACAGGTCGATAGGACAGTCGTATGGTCTATGAGGGGGTAATGTCTCTGCCTCCTTTTTATTAAAGACATCAGCATATGACCAATAAGGAATCGGAAGTCCAGGTAGATTAGTTGGGGTAGGAGAAGGACGGACGGGATGAACGGGAACCAAACAAGTCTTATGGCAGTCCTGTCCCCAGCGAAGGACTTCTCCGGTCTGCCAGTCAAGCACGGGTGCATGTTTCTGGAGCCAAGGTAGACCTAATAAGAGGGCGTGAGAGAGTCCAGGCAGAACATGAAAGGAGATGCTCTCAGAATGCAGCATTCCCACCTGCAGAGTAATGGATTCGGTGATGAGTTGGATGGGACGTGGTAAGAGGCCCCCATCCACGGCAGCAACAGATAAGGGTACAGCCAGAGGTTTGGTGGGAATGCAGTATTTTTCTACCAGGGACAGTGAAATAAGATTCCCGGCTGCTCCAGAGCCCAGTTGGGCTAGTTCGAAATAACGGTTCTCCCCGCAGATGATTGAGACTGACAGCAGCAGAGATGGAGAGGGTTTATTCTTGTCTAGGACGACCTCTCTGAGCGATCCTAGACACAGGCGTTTCCCGACCTCTCCGGGCAGGTACGGATCCGGTGCTCCTTACTGCCACAGTAGAAGCAGCTCCCCTCGGCACGGCGTAAGTCTTGACGGGTCTTGACCATCTTGGTCTGGTCGACCTGCATAGGCTCAGGAGAGTGTGCCTGAGGAGTAACGGAGGGAGTGACGGGTCTCTGGAAGGTAGGAGCTAGACGTGGAAACCTCCTCTCACGGGTGACCTCTTTGGCGCGCTCCTGGAATCGTAGGTCAATCCGAGTGGCAAGAGTTATTAAGTCGTCGAGAGTGGTAGGAACGTCCCGACCGGCGAGTTCATCTTTAATACGGCCGGACAGACCCTCCCAGAAGACAGATACCAGAGCGTCGTTATCCCAGGCCAGCTCCGAGGCAAGGGTACGAAACCGTATGGCATATTGGCCCACGGTAAGACTTCCCTGACGGAGGCGTAGCAGAGACGAAGCGGATGAGGTCTTCCGTCCGGGTTCATCGAAGACTTTCCGGAAAGCCGTGAGAAAGGCTGACAAGTCGGCCACCAGGGGGTCTCCTCTCTCCCATAGAGGATTTAGCCAAGCCAGAGCCTCCCCCGTGAGGTGGGACATGATAAAGGCCACTTTGAACCGGTCGGAGATAAACTGGTGGGACAAGAGTTCAAAGTGCAGGGTGCACTGGTTTATGAAGCCCCGAGCTTGGGCGGAGTCACCTCCGAAGCGAGGAGGTGCGGAAAGCCGGGGTCCAGGACAGGATACCATGGTGTTGGTAGGCAGCGGCGCTGCCGGGTTGTGAGTCATGACACTAGCGGTGGTTGCTGGTGGAGCAGTCAGTGTGTCCAGGCGGGAGTTGACGTTCCGCAGGTGACTCAGGATGGACTCCTGTTGGGACCTCTGACGGGACAGTTCATGACATAGGTCCGAGAGCGAGGGAGCTTGGGTGCCACCGGGTTCCATGGCCCGAGCAAACTGTAACGGGTCTGGGAGGCGGAACCTCTGAGCAACTTATACAAGGGGGCGGTCCTTGTAAGGAAGCGGGTGGCGACCAGGGAAAACAGGCAGGTAGTCACAGGAGGTGACCGGGACAGTCTCTGGGTAAACGGGCAGGAGGTCACGGCAAGTGACCGGGACAGTCTCTGGGTAAACGGGCAGGAGGTCACAGCAAGTGACCGGGGCAGTCTCTGGGTGAACGGGCAGGAGGTCACGGCAAGTGACCGGGACAGTCTCTGGGTAAACGGGCAGGAGGTCACGGCAAGTGACCGGGACAGTCTCTGGGTAAAGGGTAGGTACGACCTGTGACGGCTAAGCCTCCAGGTTGGCTAGCAGGCAGATGGCAGATGTGTGCTACAAGATGAGCAGGCGAGAGTCTCTGGACTAGCAGGTGGTCACAGCACGTGACGGCGGAGCCTCCAGGTAGGCTAACAGGTAGGTAGCAGATGAGCGCTCCCAGGTGAGCGGGCAAGAGTCTCTGGACTGGCAGGTGGTCACAGCTCGTGACGGCGGAGCCTCCAGGTAGGCTAGCAGACAGGTAGCAGGTGAGCGCTCCCAGGTGAGCGGGCAAGAGTCTCTGGACTGGCAGGTGGTCACAGCACGTGACGGCGGAGCCTCCAGGTAGGCTAACAGGCAGGTAGCAGATGAGCGCTCCCAGGTGAGCGGGCAAGCTGGTCCATAGACATACTGACTGGTGTCGGAAGGCAGACCGTCGGACCTCAGGCTAGCAAGCAGGTAAGCGGATAACAGGCAGGAATCAGACAGCAAACTGGCAGGAAACTGGCAGGTAACTGGCAGGTAACTGGAAACGGGACCTGAGGGCTGAAGCAGAGTAGTGAACAGTGCAACAACATTGCTCGGGCACCTCCATTTTGGAGGAGGTGCCTTATATATGGTGAAGTCCTCCGGCCATTGGCCGAGGACTCCTTAGGCCGGCGCGCGCGGCCCCTTTAAGAGGGAGGGAGCGCGCGCGCGCGCGCCCTAAGCACCATGGCCGGGAAGGAGCGCGCGCTGCCAGCAGAGCGGGAGGAAGACGCCGGGCACGGAGCGGAGAGGTGAGGGGAACAGCGTCCCTGCCTAGCAGGAGGCAGGAACGCCGACACTACACCCACTGTACCATGAACCGAGGAGTGCCTGGAGAGGCGCAACTAAGTATCAACCCGATTCGACCAAGGTCGCACGGCGGCTTAGTCGACTCCGTGGACCAAGGAGGAACCGAGCAGAGGGACCAGGTGTGACTCCAGGTCAGACCCCGGTCACAGTTGTTGACCCACACAGGGGAATGCAGGAACAGGCAGGTTAGACTGGCATACAGGCATGTGGTTATTAGCAAGTACAGCTGGTATGCAGACAGGTGGACACTGGCAAGTACGGCTGGTATGCAGACAGGTGGGCACTGGCAAGCACGGCTGGAGTGCAGACAGGTAGATACTGGCAAGCACGGCTGGAGTGCAGACAGGGAGATTCTGGCAAGTATGGCTGGAGTGCAGACAGGAGGGTGCTAGCAGGTTGGAGCGCAGGCTGGATAGGGTCCAGTACGGACTGGGAGACAGGTACAGAGACGCAGATGCGGTAGACAAGGCAGAGAAGAGAGAAACCGCCGGAGCGGTGGGTAAGTCAGAGCATAGAGAAACCGCTGGAGCGGTGGGTAAGTCAGAGCAGAGAGAAACCGCCGGAGCGGTGGGCAAGACAGAGCGGAGCGAAACCGCAGGTGCGGTGGACAAGGCAGAGCAGAGCGGAACCGTCAGAGCAGTGGGTAAGTCAGAGCAGAGAGAAACCGCCGGAGCGGTGGGCAAGTCAGAGCAAAGAGAAACCGCCGGAGCGGTGGGCAAGACAGAGCGGAGTGAAACCGCAGGTGCAGTGGACAAGGCAGAGCGGAGCGGAACCACTGGAGCTGTGGGTAAGTCAGAGCAGAGAGAAACCGCCGGAGCGGTGGGTAAGTCAGAGCAGAGAGAAACCGCCGGAGCGGTGGGCGAGACAAAGCGGAGCGAAACCGCAGGCGCGGTGGACAAGGCAGAGTAGAGCGGAACCGCCGGAGCGGTGGGCAAGTCAGAGCAGAGAGAAACCACCGGAGCGGTGGGCAAGACAGAGTGGAGCGAAACCGCAGGTGCGGTGGACAAGGCAGAGTAGAGTGGAACCGCCGGAGCGGTGGGTAAGTCAGAGCAGAGAGAAACCGCCGGAGCGGTGGGAAAGTCAGAGCGGAGCGAAACCGCAGGTGCGGTGGACAAGGCAGAGCAGAACAGGGCTGAAGGTGCAGGCAGAGATGACAGGGCTCTGTTCACATGGAACAGACTGGAAAATGCAGGAAGATGGCTAGAACACAGGAGTTGGATACGGAGGAAGGGAAAAGGGACAAGCAGAACCAGATACACACAAGGTACTTACTATGAAGTAGCGAGTGGACACAAAACTCACAAACAGAAGTACAGAGACAACGAGTAGGAGTTAGGTGCAGGTTCAGATACTGCAGGAAAAGAGAAGGTATGGACATAGAGAAAAACAGGTAATAGGTTAGGATACAGTTCAGACAGGAACTGCTACTGAAATGAGATACAAGAACGAGCCTGGGTATACAGCCCCCAGAGAGGCGAAACAGACTAGAAGTCAGAGATAACAGGCCTGGGTATACAGCCCCCAGAGATGGCGGTAACGGACAAGTAGTCACAGATAACAGGTCTGGGTATGTAGCCCCCAGAGATGGCGGAACAGAGAAGAAGCAGAGCTGGACCTGGCAACTTCAGAGTCAAGTAGCACACTGAATGTTAGTGTTGCTCAGGCACCGCTTACTGGGTGGAGGGGGTTTAAATATCCAGTGGCTCACAGCAATAGGCTGGAGACGCATTAGGGGTGCGCCCACAGCAGCTATAAGAATCAGGAAGCAACCGGGCCTCCGCCCTAAGCAGTTAGTCAAGGGACATGCACACAGCATGACCTGGAGCAAGATTTGCAGGCTGGACTGACAGGTAAGATTGAGGTGGTACACTATGCCAGCACGCTTCCATGGATGTTACACAGAAACATATCCTACAAGACATGTGTTGTTGACTGGCCTGATTTTGAAGTGAATGGTCCCTGTTCCTCCTGCTCTTTCTCCTTTGCCACCACCTCATCTATCATTCATCACCTGAAGCTTTGTCTTAACGGGAGTCATAGAACTGGGATAGTAGCAGGAAAACAGCCTAGCCGCTACTACATACATGCGCTTGCATTCCAAGGAACAGAAAGCTAAGGATATGGATGGCCTCATGATCATGAATAATTTACTCGTTGTGTAGGAGGCCGACTACTGCTGCTGTCTACCTTCTGAACTTTGTGTTGAAGCCTGATTGACCCAGGACCCGCAATCCTCTATGTCTGGAGGGCGTGTTGCATCCCAGTGTCCAACTGTGTCCCGGCTTCCACAATTTTAACCCAGTGTGAAGGCGTAATTGACATGGACCATCCCTGTCCTTCCCACTAAATGCACTGGGGAGGGCACAGGTAATGTTTTGGTATGCACGCTTGTGTATAAGGCGCACCGGGACAAATAGGGGCGGCTGGGGACTGTTTATGGACACCCGGACGCCCCTAGACAGCTGGGGACCGTGTGTGGGCACCCGTCCGCGGGGCGGCGGGGGACCGAGTATGGACACCCGGCCGCCGGGCGGCTGGGGTCTGAGTGTGGATACCAGGCCGCCGACGCAGCCATGACGTGGTGGCCAGATTCCGCCTCCACATGTCTAAAAGGCCCAATTTCAAGTGCAAGCAAGCAGTATGGTATTGCAGCCTGGGGGTGGATGGGTGGCAGGCTGCATACTTGTGCTTGCATTGCAAGGAATGGGGGAGGTGCAATTGAACACTGCCCTGGGACAAGGACTTGCACGGGGATAGTTGCAAGTCTGCATCTTCTGATGCGGCAAGGATCACTTCTGATGGGCACACTTTTAGGCAGTGACCTGGGTGTCGGAGATGCTTCCAGGGGTCTTCCCCATGTTGTTCCCATGTCTTTTCAGCACTGTATGCATGTGTCACACAGCACATGGACAGATAAGGTTGTAAAATGTTAAAATGACGTTTCCCGGTGAATGCATTTGTCACGGTTGAAAGCAATATACAAAAGTGCAAAAACGCATTAAAAAAATGCTACTTGTGAACATAGCCCAAGGTGTGGAGGAGTATTTTTGTTTTTGGTTATTTATTTTACCTTATACACAAGTCTTTACCCTGGAAAGGATGTTCCTTAACATATTTCACAGGAAAACAGTTTCAGTTTCGTTTTTGAACGTTTTATTGTGAGCCCGTAAAAGTGGCGTAATACCTCTGACCACGTTGTTAACAGCAGTGACCTGGGAGTCAGAAATGCCTCCTGGGGCAATCTCCATGCTGTCCCCATGTCATTTGAGCACTGTCACTATCGTTTTGGGCACTTTTTAGGCTTTCTACAGACTGCCGGGGGTGCCACCGCAAAAATGCTCGGGTCACCCATAGACTAAAATTGGGCTCATTGCTCGGGTCGAGCACACGAGTATCACGGTAAGCTCGGCCCGAGCTTCGAGCACCCGAGCATTTTAGTGCTCGATCAACACTAGCTCTGACATTTGATGACATATACTTGGCTGCCTTAGAATGGGAGGAAGAACCAAATCCAGTGATAAACAAGTCAGTGAGTAGTGCCCTAATTACAGAAAGTCAAACCGGATCAGGAGAGATGGCGGGTCTAAAGAAGCGGTCCAGACTCTGATGGCAGCAATGCAAGAACAAATACGGGATCTTTGCTTAGAGGTAGCCCAGATAAGAACTCAGTCCCTTCCTGTACCGACAGCGGCTCCACGGTCTCAAGGGTCTATGGTATGATCAGCCAGGAGGCGAAATCCCGTGGATCATGTGACATCGGAACCACGACCCCATTGGGGGCCCCAATAATGGCGCTGCCGATGATACGGTCATAACGCTAGGGAGTGGTCTGCACAGGTGGATGTTGATCCGACATTAAACTCCCAGCTGCCGCAGTTGTCAGGCGTCCTGCGGCGGTCCACTGAAAGCCAAGCCCCGGGCGAGGTGAACATGATCTTTACGCCATCAGCCCTGTTATGAAGGCCGAATTAGAAGGTCAGAAGGTACGCTGTCTAGTTGATATAGGGTCAGAATGCACTATTATGCCCCTTGAGTTCTTTGAAAGGCATTTTGGACACATGATGGAGCCGGAAGATGGAAGCGTCATCAGGCTGACGGCGGCCAATAATCGTGAGATGAACGTGCAAGGAATAGTCTGGATGCAAGTACAATTATTCGGTCAGGACATTGGCAAGAAGGGGGTTGTGCTCATAGACCATCCGCCCCGGAGAGGATTGGATGTGACATTGGGCATGAACGTACTAACGGATCTAGACCACCATCTCTATGCCAGGGAAGGGCCTAAACATTGGCAGCGAGCCACCACCCACTGGCCGACTCAGAAGGTCCTGCGGCAGATGGTGAGGAGCTGTAGCTTCCAGAAGAGATCCATGTGTGATCAGCCTGTCAGACGAGTGAGGGTGTTGTCGAAGACTCTGATGAAAATCTCACCATGGCAGGAACAGATATTGATGCTGCCGGTAGGAACTGGACACCGACTAAATGGACTGGTAGTTCGGATCAAGCCCGTTACTTAGGAAGAGACGTCATACTGACCACTGGTAGCTTGGGCCCGGGACAACAAAAGCTTCTCAAAGAAACTCTGGGGGAATTTCAGGCGACATTTTCAAGACATGATGAAGACTTCGGATGTGCTACCGCCATTGAGCATGAGATCCCTACTGGTGATGCTGCGCCAATTCGAGAAAGATACCGGAAAATTCCCTCAAAGATGTATCAGGAGGTGAAAGATATGGTGGCAAGCATGTTAGAGAATCTGGTGATCCAGGAGAGTCAAAGTCCTTGGGCTGCTCCAGTGGTCTTGGTGTGGAAGAAAGACAAGTCCCTCCACTTCTGTGTGGATTACCGAAGATTGAATGCCCAGACTGTCCGAGATGCCTATCCTCTTCTGCGGATCGAAGAGTCGTTATCTGCCCTGAGTAGTGCAAAGTTCTTCTCAACTCTTGACCTGGCCAGTGGGTACTGGCAGGTACCAATTTTAGAGAGGAACAAGCCAAAGATGACCTTCATCTTACCCATGGGACTGAATGAGTTCAACAGGATGTCGTTTGGCCTGTCAAATGCCCCAGGGACATTCCAATGGTTGATGGAACATTGTTTGGGTGACCTCAACTTCGAGTCAGTATTGAAATACTTGGACAATGTGGTGATGTTTCGGGCCTCCTTCGAGGATCACTTGCAGAAGTTGTAACAAGTCTTGGGGTGGTTGCGAGATCACGGCCTCAAGATCAAACCCAGAAAGCGCCAACTGTTCCAACATTGGATAGAGTACTTGGGACATGTGATCACCTCAGAGGAGGTGCAGCAGGCTACCAGCAAGGTAGAAGCTGTCCAAAAGTGGCCTCGGCCGATCACCCTCCGGGGATTGTGGGCCTTTCTAGGTCTAGCCAGGTTTATAACCAAATTCACCCATTTGGCTTGCCCACTAAATGACCTACTGAGGGGCATGATGGGGGGCCCAAGAATCGACTCATCAAATGGGGACCACAGCAGCATGAGGCTTTGAAGTGTTGAAGAAGGCCCTGACCAGTGCTCCAGTCCTGGCGTATGCGTGGTTTGATACTCCATTTTTGTTGTACACTGACGGGAGTCTACATGGGCTGGAGGCTGTGCAATCTCAAGTTCAAGACAGACGTGAGAGAGTGATTGCTTATGGCAGCCGATCCCTGAGAGAGTCGGGGTGCAATCTTGATAACTATAGCTCCTTTAAATTTGAGCTTTTGGCACTAGTGTGGGACATGACAGAAAAATTTGCCGAGTATCTGACAGGTGCTTGTAATGACAGATGATAATCCATTAGCGCATCTGGAAAATGTTAAATTGGGGGCTCTTGAACAAAGGTGGTTGGCTCGCCTTTCCAAGTACCAATATCGCATCCGGTTCGGATCAGGAAGAGAGAACGGTAATGCTGATGCACTATCTCGAGTTCCAGTAGGATCGCCGATCCAGGATGTCGATAAAGAGCTGGAGAACACTGAAACTCCAAATTTCGGCCGGTTACCTACATTCCAAAACTTGGCACATTCAAGTGGGGTGGCTTCCGGGATGCCGATGGTGTTAGAGAAGACTTTGGCTGATTGGGGAAGAATTCAGGATGACGGTCTGGACCTATGGAAAGTGATAGAGTGGGTCCGGATCAAAGTCTAGACAAGGGCGGAAGAGCAAGTCTGCCTGTCTCCAGAAGGCCAGAAGCTGCTGAGGCAGTGGGATAAGTTGATCGTTACCCAGGGGCTGTTGTGTCGAACTGTTTACTTACAATTGGAGTTGCATTACCGACAGCAGATAGTTATTCCATGTCTTTGGGCTGCCCGAGAGGCCCATGAGAGGGGTGCCCATTTTGGGAGCGATAAGACATACAGGTGGCTCCAGCGCCTGGTATATTGCCCCGACTTGAAAGATATGGTGACTGAGGCGTGTTTCAGGTGTTGGCCTTGCAGACTGAGAAGAGTTCCGAACAGCGGGCCGCTATCTAGACCATTCGAACGTCTACGACCCTAGAGATCCTGATGATTGATTATGTACAAATTGGGTATTCGGTCTCAGGACACTCATGCTGTCTGGTCATGACAGATCATTTCACAAAATATATACCCACCAGGGATCAGACAGCAGAGTCAGCCACTGAGGCGGTCTGCAAACACTTTGTACAAGTGTTCGGGTGTCCGCAGAGAATTTATTCTGATCAGGGGACATGCTTCCAGGGCACTCTGATGGCCGAGCTATATCAGCTTTATGGCATAGAGCGTTCCCGCACGACCCCATATCACCCCCAAGGCAACGGGGCATGTGAGCGGTTTAACCGCACTCTGCTTCAGTGCTGCGGACTCCGGAAAATAGTCAAAAGGCTCGGGGGCCGGAATACTTACCCGAACTGATGTGGGCCTATAACAACAGGGTACACAGTACTACTGGTTTCTCCCCACATATGCTCATGTTCGGGAGAGCAGGCCGGCTGAGGGCAGTGCACAAGATTGTAGGGGAGCACCTGAGACAAGTGGTGCACTGTAACCCAGGACCCGTGCAAAAGAATGAGTGTGTTCCGCGTGACCAGGTGATGGTCATGGCCAAGAGGCCATCCGGGAAGTTAGATGGGCAGTGGGAGGCGGTAGCATATACAGTAAAAAGGAGAGTGGACTCAACCATTCAGGGTTTTGAGGTATAGCCAGCAGGGACAGGGGGACCCTCATGGAATCTGCACCGTAACATGTTGAGGCGCTGCACTTTTGAGGAGCCTATGGCCGCGGAGGAGGCATCTGCTCCTACCTTGAGAACGACAGAACCTCCCGTGGAGGAGGAGTGGTGGGTGGTTTCGGTCCCAACATGTACGCAGCCTCCAGAGGTTGCTGGGCTACCACCCAGGGAAGAAGCTGTGCACCCAGTAGCTCCTTCTCACTGTGTCCGATCCTAGGACTCTGCGTAGAACATCTAGGTCCAATGCTGATATACTTCCACAGCGTTATGCTCAAGATGAATTTGTATGGGGAGGGTTCCTGAGGACGTCAACCTCTAGTGGGGTGGTATGTGAGATGTGTGTCGGTTCACCAGAGTGACATAATTGTGTAGATCTGTATCCACACCAGTATAACACTGTACTTGTTGAAAGAATGTACAGTGCCTACAAGTAGTATTCAACCCCCTGCAGATTTAGCTGGTTGACACATGCGGAATTAACTTGGCATTGTGACATTTGTACTGTAGATCAGCCTGGAAGTGGGAAATGCACTGCAGCAAATTTTGTTTTTGTTTTTTTTTGTTTGTTTTTTTTAAAACGTTAAAAGTTAATTCAGAGTGTCATTTATTATTCAACCCCTCAAACCACAAGAATTCTGTTTGGTCCCCCTAAAGTATTAAGAAGTAGTTCAGGCACCAAGAATAATGAGCTTCACATGTGTGGATTAAAGATCTCTTTTGCCAGCCTTTTCTGACTATTTAAGACCCTCTCCAAACTTGTGAACAGCACTCAGACATGGTCAACATGGGAATGACAAAGGAGCATTCCAAGGCCATCAGAGACAAGATCGTGGAGGGTCACAAGGCTGGCAAGGGGTACAAAACCCTTTCCAAGGAGTTGGGCCTACCTGTCTCCACTGTTGGGAGCATCATCCGTAAGTGGAAGGCTTATGGAACTACTGTTAGCCTTCCACGGCCTGGACAGCCTTTGAAAGTGTCCTCCCGTGCCGAGGCCAGGCTTGTCCGAAGAGTCAAGGCTAACCCAAGGACAACAAGGAAGGAGCTCCGGGAAGATCTCATGGCAGTGGGGACATTGGTTTCAGTCAATACCATAAGTAACGTACTCCACCGCAATGGTCTCCGTTCCAGACGAGCCCGTAAGGTACCTTTACTTTCAAAGCGTCATGTCAAGGCTCGTCTACAGTTTGCTCATGATCACTTGGAGGACTCTGAGACAGACTGGTTCAAGGTTCTATGGTCTGATGAGACCAAGATCGAGATCTTTGGTGCCAACCACACACGTGACGTTTGGAGACTGGATGGCACTGCATACGACCCCAAGAATACCATCCCTACAGTCAAGCATGGTGGTGGCAGCATCATGCTGTGGGGCTGTTTCTCAGCCAAGGGGCCTGGCCATCTGGTCCGCATCCATGGGAAGATGGATAGCACGGCCTACCTGGAGATTTTGGCCAAGAACCTCCGCTCCTCCATCAAGGATCTTAAGATGGGTCGTAATTTCATCTTCCAACAAGACAACGACCCAAAGCACACAGCCAAGAAAACCAAGGCCTGGTTCAAGAGGGAAAAAGTCAAGGTGTTGGAGTGGCCTAGTCAGTCTCCTGACCTTAACCCAATTGAAAACTTGTGGAAGGAGCTCAAGAATAAAGTCCACATGAGACACCCAAAGAACCTAGATAACTTGGAGAAGATCTGCATGGAGGAGTGGGCCAAGATAACTCCACAGACCTGTGCCGGCCTGATCAGGTCTTATAAAAGACGATTATTAGCTGTAATTGCAAACAAGGGTTATTACACAAAATATTAAACATAGGGGTTGAATAATAATTGACCCACACTTTTATGTTTAAAATTTAATAAAATTCAACTGAGCAACATAACTTTTTGGTTTGTAAGATTTATGCTTCTGTTCATAAAACCTACTCTCATTTGCAGTTTGAAGGCTCTAACTTATTTGCATCTTATCAAACCAGCTAAATCTGCAGGGGGTTGAATACTACTTGTAGGCACTGTATATATATACAGGGTGGGCCATCTATATGGATACACCTAAATAAAATGTGAATGGTTGATGATATCAACTTCCTGTTTGTGGCACATTAATATATGGGAGGGGGAAATCTTTTCCAGATGGGTGGTGACCATGGGGGCCATTTTGAAGTCGGCCATTTTGGATCCAACTTTATTTTTTTCAGTGGGAAAAGGGTCATGTGACACATCAAACTTATTGAGAATTTCATAAGAAAAACAATGGTGTGCTTGGTTTTAATTTAACTTTATTCTTTCATGAGTTATTTACAGGTTTCTTTTGTTTACAGCCATTGACATGTCGCAGAAGTTAACATGTGAGGAGCAGATAGAAATTGTGTTGATGTCTGGTGAACGCAGTACCTGGGTCATTGCAGCAGATTTCAATGCAAGACACCCTACGAGACCACCCATCTCCCATGCTACAGTTAGTATGGTCACCACCCATCTGGAAAAGTTTTCCCCCTCCCATATACTAATGTGCCACAAACAGGAAGTTGATTTCACCAACCATTCCCATTTAATTTAGGTGTATCCATATAAATGGCCCATCCTGTACATATATATATAAGGTTTTAACTCTGCGAATGATTTAAAATGTATTGTATTACATGATTAGATAAGGAGAATAAGCAGTTAATATACTGATGATAGGGTAGTAATGGTGAAATATGCCCAACCTAGTTAGTTAGGTATATTAACTTTCTCACACAACGTTTGTGGCTGATATCAGCGTCCAGAACTTTTGGATTCGCTGCCCAGGTTTATGCTGAATTAATAACTAATCCCAATCCACTTTGAGCTGCCGACATGGCACACTATGGACTCCAGATCATATTTGAACTCCAGTTTGTTACAGGAGGAATTTTCTGCACAGCATCTTAATACCGGACAGTTATTTAACTAGGTGCGACTATGTACAGCTAAACGTCTGTCATTGCAGCTTGTTTTGGGTATTTTCATTACCGTAGACGACGGACTGTTCCTCTGTAAATACTACAGGAAGGGAAAGGGAAATCTGGTTGGGTAAATAGAGGAAATATTAGTAAGATTGTAAAACCTCAGTGTTATACCGCTGGCTAGCCTGTACGTTACATGCATATAATTAATGTAATTATTAAGGTGTAAAACGGTAACAGGCGGCCAGTTTAGACCAGTAGTGTAACTATAAACTTCGGGGCCCCGGGGCAAAACTTCATAGTGGGGCCCCTCAACGTTTCAATCACTAGAGGTTGTGCGGAACGTGGTGAAGCCTGCTACGCATTGTTGTATACAACACACAGGCTTCACCACGTTCCGCAAGACCTTTAATAGATTTTGTTGTTTATGATGCAAGTTTTAGAAGTTAAATATTCTGTGATTATGGAGACTTCCCCCTCCTCCCCTTCCCCTCACAGCAGTATAGACCTATAGCATGGCTTCTCACAGTTTGTCACAGAGATATTTGTGGAGCCGGGAGGAATGTGTGTGTGGCGCCCCTGATGGTTCAGTCACCACAGAGGTACTGCATCTCACCCAGAGGTGTGGTATCTCACCCTCTGGTAAGGAAGGAGTACAGCTCAGGACCCTAACATCTGCATTCACTACACCACATTTCAGAGGGCAGGGCGAGATTACTCCTATGGGAGAGCACAGTCCCTGATCCCTGGCTGGAGTGGGGGGAACCACAGTAAGGGGGAATCATGTAGTGGGTGTGGGTGTAGGATCAGGGGAGCACTTGAAAGGAAGCTGTATAAAGGAGGGAACCATCTTAGATTAGGGAGTAGTGTTCAGTCAGAGGAGGAAAGTGACAGGAGCAGAGGCTCTGTATGAGCTCTGCTCCAGAGGCGGGCCTGGACAGTGAGGCCCAAGTCTGAGGAGAAGGAGGGAAGAGAGGAGAGGGAGCAGGAGGGCTCCAGGAACAGAAGGGATCCCAGGGGTACGGGCAGTGCTGGAGGCCACCCGTACGCCCAAATCTACCGGGAGGTGGAGGGGCAGGCCATCAGAAGGGAACCGGGTCCCTCTACTAGCAAAAGACTGTACGTCTTAACTAGAAACCGGAGGCTGCAGTATTTCAAGTCCTGTAGCCACAAGTCCACGCCAGTCTCACTGAAAAGGTAGCCATATAGGACCCAGGGGACGGAACATACGTCGCCCGCCAAGGCCCGCGGGTACCGGATTGGAGTCACTAGGTGTGAGTGATGCGCCCCTGGGCCTGTGTCGCGCTGCGTTGCGCACGCGGGAGCTTACCCGGAGCCGGATCTGTTGAGGGTTGTAGTCTTGTGGCGGTGACCCGGTCCGTGCCCAGGGAGTCAAACTGAGCGGCGATGTATCAGTGGTAGATGTTGGACGACTACGCCACCCGTTGAGTACAGCTAAGGAGCTGCTGCTGCAGGGCAGACCGCTGAGGCCGGTGGTAGGATTGTGCAGCGTGATAGTATAACCCCCAACGGGAGGGGTATGGCCTCAGGGCAGCCGACGTGGATGATGGGGGTAGCAGGAACCACTCGGAGACGGTACGGTGTAGTTCAGGGTCTTTACTGGTGACAAAGATAGACCCTCCCGGAGTACTGGCTAGCGATTGGGGCCTGGTCAGTCCTTGAGCAGATGGGATCTCCCCTGGCCAGGCGGAGTTGTAGGCCTCCCAAACTAACTGTACTCTTCTGGCTACCTTGCTAGAGGCGGGTATAAGTAGCCCACGTCCCTGAGTGTACCGTGTGGTGCTCACCCGTATGGCCGGTGACTCGGGGCCTTCGGGTTTCTTGGCCAGAGGACCTGGAATCCCCTGCCTGACGGATTCTGCTGCTGGGTAGGAGTTAGTCCCCACAGCCTCGGACTCCGGGTCCGGTAAGAAATCTTCTCAGTCAGGGCGAGCTCTGCAGCTGCCAGCCCCTGACTCCTTGTAACACTGCTCCCACAGAGCTCCTGATGTTCTGTTCCTATATTTGCTTCTTTTCTCTGTCTCTACTTCTTCTCTACTCACTAACCCTGCCTCAGCCCTAGGTTTATATAGGGGAAGTTCTTCCCCTCCCAGGACTGGGCAGGAGGTGTGGCATGCATAGGATTCCTGACCAAGAGACCTCCCACCTGCTCTCAGACGTAATATCTCTATCACTGTGGCAACCAGACCCCTGGGGTGTCACATTCCCCCCTAGTGAAATTTAGTACTCCGGGACTAAACATATTTTTAGAAAAACATAACAAGGTATAAACAATAATAATACAATAAGAAAAACACATAAAGATGGTTACGGCGTGTCCGCAACCGGGTGCAGTTTTGAAGAAAAGCAAGGTGTCCATTTCACCAAAACAGGGAGACGTAACCAGGTAGGGGTCTGTCCTGCCCCGAGTCCTTAACAGTCTTTAGTCCATCCTGGGTTACGCTCCAACTATGTACACAGGATTCCCGGTAAATCCACCAAAGACTCCTATAAACAACTAGAAACACATAATTATACACAAGCAACAAGAAAAACAGGTAACCACAAATAAAACAATTTATACACTTCAAATCCTCCAACGTGCGGGTAACTGGCCTCTAGTGGCCCTAGTGGACCTACGGAGCTGACTGTCTGGCCCTGAACTACAGGGTGTAGGAGCTGTCAAGGGTAAATTGGGCGGCTGTCTACGGGCCCTTTGGCTCACTAGGGATATGGCAGGCTCACTGCAAGCAGAGGGTTGATCCTCCTGATCTGCTGGTGTGGGGTCTTCTGCCTCCTGGACCGGCTGTTCTTCCAGCTCTACCTGTTGCTCCGTAGGTGCTTGGGATGCTGGTTGGAGGAAGGTGAGTACGGGTACCACAACTGCACCATTGACTTGAGTCCAAGACCGAGGGAAGTCTCCGAGCACAGTACTAACCATATCTTCCCTTTCCTCTACGGGTCGATGGTCTTCTTGTTCCTCTTCAGGGTTCCGTAGCTGTTCAGGACACTTCTTCAGGTGATCCCGGGATACAATGGCTGTGGTCTCCCCTCCGTCTTTACTGATGGTACAGACCTTCGGGTTCTCGTGGCTTGAGGGCAGTACGGTGTACGGGTCCTTCTCCCACTGGTCGTCCAACTTGTGGAGCCGACTTTTCCTCTTCAAGACCTGCTCTCCGGGCACCAGGGGAACAGCGGGAGCATACTGGTTGTAGGTTTTCTCTTGTCTCTCCCTAGCCTTACAGAGACTTCGCTCCACGCTCTCCTGTACTTTCCGGTACTGCTGCTGCCTCTCTGTGTCCCAGTCTGCTTCTGGTGAAGTGTCCTCGGGTGTCAGGACTCCCATTTCCAGGTCAACAGGTAACTTACCAGGTCTCGCCCTCATTAGGTAAGCCGGGGTACAGTTGGTGGAACCTACCGGGATGTGGTTGTATAGGTCCACCAGATCGGGCAGCTTCTCAGGCCACAGACTGCGTTCTTCCAGGGGCAACGTTTTCAGAAGATCCATTACCACCTGGTTCATTTTCTCACAAAGTCCATTAGTTTGCGGATGATAGGGTGTCGTCCTTATCTTCCGGCAGCCATACAGATTGCAGAATTCCTGGAAGACCTCCGCTTCAAAGGCAGGTCCCTGGTCCATCAGCACTTGGTCCGGGTACCCGTGTGGACGGCAGAAGTGCTGCTGGAAGGCTCTAGCTGCTGTTTGAGCCGTTAAGTCCTTGACGGGGACGACAACCAAGAACCGGGAGTAATGATCCACGATGGTTAACGCGTAGACGTAGCCACTTCTGCTTGGGGTCAGTTTTACATGATCCAAGGCTACCAGTTCCAACGGCTGCCGGGTGACGATGGACTGCAGGGGAGTCTTCTGGCTGGCACGGTCCTTCCTCCTCAGGTTGCACGGGCCACAGTCTCTGCACCACCTCTCGATGGTTCCCCTCATGCCTACCCAATGGAACCGCCCGCGCAGCAGGAACTCCAGCTTCTTCCATCCGAAATGCCCAGCTCCATCGTGGTATGCCTCCATCACCATGGCTGCGTCTCGTCGTGGCACCACTACTTGCCAGATTAGTTCATGCGTCCGGGAGTTAACCATCCTGCGGCACAACTTCCCCTTGTAAAGGAACAGTCTACTCTTTTCTGCCCACAGTTGCTTGGCTTCCTCCGGAGCGTCTGGGTCAAGGCGAGCCTCTGGCTGAGTCAGCATCTCCTTCACCAGCCGGACAGCAGGGTCACTGTCTTGCGTTTCCGCCCAGTTGTAGTGAGGTAAGGGGTTAAGCGTAGCGCCTTGCTTACTCCTTACCCGATGGGAATACTGGATAGTCCTATGACGGTGAAACGCGGGGAGTTCGACTTCTTCCAGTCCCTCTGGATCTTCTCCTACGTCCGGTAGGTTTGGCATCCTGGACAGGGCGTCCGCGTTGGTATTGGAGCGTCCTGCCCGGTATTTGATGGTGAACTCGTAGTTGGACAGGCGGGCCATCCATCTCTGCTCTAGGGCACCGAGTCTTGCCGTGTCCAGGTGTGTCAACGGGTTGTTATCCGTGTACACGACGAACCGGGAAGAAGCGAGGTAGTGCTTAAAGCGTTCGGTGACTGCCCACACCACTGCCAGGAACTCTAGCTTAAATGAGCTGTAATTCTCAGGGTTTCTTTCGGTGGGTCGCAGTTTTCGGCTGGCGTAAGCGATTACTCGCTCTTTCCCCTGCTGGATCTGGGACAGCACGGCTCCTAGCCCGATGTTACTTGCGTCAGTGTAGAGGATAAAGGGCTGGCTGTAAGCCGGGTACGCCAGGATTTCATCCCCCGTGAGGGCCATCTTCAGCTGGCGGAAGGACTCTTCTTCCAACTTCTCCCATCTGAAGGGCGGCTTCTGGTTCTTGGCCTTCCGGGACTGGCCTATCAGGAGGTCCTGCATAGGAGCTGCCTTTTTGGTGAAACCGGGGATGAACCTGCGGTAGTAGCCTACCAACCCGAGGAACTGCCGCACTTCCTTTACACTGGAGGGACTTGGCCATTCCTTAATTGCGGTGATCTTATCAGGGTCGGGAGCCACTCCGTCAGCGCTCACCACGTGTCCCAGGTACTGCACCTTTGGTTTCAGGAGGTGACACTTGGAGGGTTTCACCTTTAGGCCGTAGCTTGCCAGAGCTTCGAACACTTCCGCCAGGTGTTTCAGGTGGTCCTCATAAGTCTTAGAATATACGATGACATCGTCCAGGTACAACAGGACCGTCTCGAAGTTTCTGTGGCCCAGACAGCACTCCATTAATCGTTGGAAGGTTCCTGGTGCGTTGCAGATTCCGAACGGCATACAGGTAAACTCGCTAAGTCCCATCGGGGTGGTGAATGCGGTCTTCTCCCGGTCCGCCTCTGCTACAGGAACCTGCCAGTACCCACTAGTGAGATCCAAGGTAGAGAAGAAGTTAGCAGATCTTAAAGCAGCCAAAGACTCCTCTATCCTTGGTAAGGGGTACGCATCCTTGTGTGTGATACGGTTGATTTTCCGGTAATCTACACACATCCTCATGGTGTTGTCTTTCTTTTTGACTAAGACTAGTGGAGCTGCCCAGGGGCTACAGCTATCCCTGATCACCCCAGCCTCCTTCATGTCTCTAAGCATCCCCTTGGCGTGTTGGTAGTGTGCAGGGGGTACGGGTCGATACCTCTCTTTTATGGGAGGATGGTCTCCCGTGGGGATGTGGTGTTCTACCCCCTTGACTCGCCCGAAGTCTAACGGGTGTTTACTAAACACTCTCTCGTACTCTTGAACCACCCGATAGACTCCCTGTTTCTGGTGTGAGGGAGTGGAGTCAGTACCCAAATGTAGTTGCTGACACCAGTCCTCCATTGTTTTCTTAGAGCCGTTACCTTCCTCCGGGTGAGATGGAGGCAAGGGTTCCACAGATTGTATAGCATTTTGGTTAATGGTATATAATTTGGCTAGCGTGGCATACCGGGGCAGGTACACTTCCCTCTTCCCGATATTGATTATGCGAACGGGCACCCTCCCATGGCGTACATTAACCACCCCCCGTGCTGTCAAGATGGTGGGCCTACTGTCTGAGTAAACTGGTTCTACCATTGCCTGGTAATCTCTACCTCTCAGACCAATAGCTGCCCGGCACCAAATCATCATTTCACTTTTTGGGGGCATGGCAATAGGGAAAGGGTCACACATTCTCACGCTACCAATCTCACCGCCGGAGAGTTCCACCTGTTGCCGTCGCATCAGTGCCCGGATCTCTTTTTGGAGCACTCGCTGCTCGCCGGAGCTGGCGTTCTTGGCAACCCGCTGTAAAAGGAAAATCACCTCTGCAAGACAATTTTCAATTACATTAGTTCCTAGAGTTATCTTTGGGTGACTCTCGTGTTTGTCAATGTCTACAATGATCAGTCCCTGTGCTGCCAGTTCGACTCTACCGATTTTAATGGTCACCTCTTTAAATCCAATCTGTGGCACGGGCTGACCATTGCTGGCGATGATACTCAAGTCGTCGTCAGGGTAGCGGGTGATATCCGAGTCATTCCAGTACTGCTTGAAGAGCACGTACGGGATGGTGGTGACCTGTGACCCGGTGTCCAGTAGGGCACTCATAGGAATGCCATCCAGTACCACGGGTAAGACTGGACGTCCTCCCACATATTTGTCGCGCCAGTTCGATGGGCCTGGTGATCTTTTTCCTGGGGGTTGGCCCTCTACCCCAGGTTGTGCCAGTTTAAAGGACAGTACCTTGCCATATGTCCGGGTTGATTGCAGCGGCGGCAGATGGGTCGTCCGTCCTCGTTGTATCGGTCGCTGGGTCTCCCTCTGGCCGGTGGGGTCCTCCTTGGTCGACGCCACGGGATGTCCTCCGGTCCGGATGCCAGCTGGATCTTCCCTGGAGTGGAAACCTGTAAAGACTGCACAGTTCGGGTTAGCGCAGCAACGCTTTTAGTTAGCTCTTGGACCTGATGGTGCAGGTCTGGAGCCGGGTCATTGTTCAAAGCCTGCGCATCAGCTCCCACAGGCCCTGCCGACAAGGGTGCCGCCTCCTGGTGGTAAGTGATAGTGGGGCGTCTGTGGGTCACAACGCCACCTGGTGCCGGTTCTCGGAGCACCCGGATGGCTCTGTCCTTGAACTGTGCAAATCCCAGATGAGGGTCCTGTAAGGCCATTGCCCGCAACTGGGTTCGGTGGGCATTGCAATATAAACCCTCTATAAATTGTTCAGTCAACAGCCTGTCCTCGTCTCCCACGCCGTCAGGGTCGGTCTGCTTAATGGCTCTCAGGGCCTCTTGTAGGTTCAGGGCATAGTCCCTTATACTCTCGTATGCTCGCTGCTTGCACCCGTAGAATCTAAGCTTGATCTCGGTTGAGGTGCGGGTATCAAAGGTGTCCCTCAGCCGGGTTAGTATCCCTGCGACAGTCCTCCCCCCAGGTGGCCAGGACTTTACCTCCCTTCGGGCTGCCCCAGTTAATTGGGCCACCAGGATGCTCACTTTTTGCTCTTCTGTGAGGGGGTACACCTGGAAGAGGCTATCCAGCTTTTCTCTAAAGTCATGCAGGGTATGTGACTCCCCTGAGTACTGGGGTAGCCAGGCCGCTCCCGGGATATAGGGCATGGTGAAAGGCATGACTGCAGCAGCGGTGGCGCTGGCGGGGGTTGAGGCAGTGAAGCTCTCCTCCGTATCCGACATCCTCCTCCCCCCTAGTGGACCGTGGCCTACCTTGCGATGATCCTCTTCCGTAGGCCGCGGCTCCGCAGTAGATCGTCAGGGTTGAGGACCTTCCGTCGCGCTCCTGTGACGTCGGCGTCTGCTGGGCTCCTTCCAGGACCTTACGCGACGTCCGGACGTGAGGCGGGGCTTCAGTTCTCGCGCGCTTTCGGAGTCCACGCCCCTCTTCTTCCCGCGCGACGTCTTCAAGATGGCGTCCAACGGCGGGAAAACCCCACGGAAGGCGGGAAGAAGGCTGAAAATGGCGCCGGATGGCGGGAATCTTCACCACAGGTAAGTTTGAACAGTCTTTTTCAGGCACGCAGTACCCGGTGGTTGCGGGCACGAAATCCTGCCGACTACGCCAAAAGTTGACGCGCCCCTGGGCCTGTGTCGCGCTGCGTTGCGCACGCGGGAGCTTACCCGGAGCCGGATCTGTTGAGGGTTGTAGTCTCGTGGCGGTGACCCGGTCCGTGCCCAGGGAGTCAAACTGAGCGGCGATGTATCAGCGGTAGATGTTGGACGACTACGCCACCCGTTGAGTACAGCTAAGGAGCTGCTGCTGCAGGGCAGACCGCTGAGGCCGGTGGTAGGATTGTGCAGCGTGATAGTATAACCCCCAACGGGAGGGGTATGGCCTCAGGGCAGCCGACGTGGATGATGGGGGTAGCAGGAACCACTCGGAGACGGTACGGTGTAGTTCAGGGTCTTTACTGGTGACAAAGATAGACCCTCCCGGAGTACTGGCTAGCGATTGGGGCCTGGTCAGTCCTTGAGCAGATGGGATCTCCCCTGGCCAGGCGGAGTTGTAGGCCTCCCAAACTAACTGTACTCTTCTGGCTACCTTGCTAGAGGCGGGTATAAGTAGCCCACGTCCCTGAGTGTACCCTGTGGTGCTCACCCGCATGGCCGGTGACTCGGGGCCTTCGGGTTTCTTGGCCAGAGGACCTGGAATCCCCTGCCTGACGGATTCTGCTGCTGGGTAGGAGTTAGTCCCCACAGCCTCGGACTCCGGGTCCGGTAAGAAATCTTCTCAGTCAGGGCGAGCTCTGCAGCTGCCAGCCCCTGACTCCTTGTAACACTGCTCCCACAGAGCTCCTGATGTTCTGTTCCTATATTTGCTTCTTTTCTCTGTCTCTACTTCTTCTCTACTCACTAACCCTGCCTCAGCCCTAGGTTTATATAGGGGAAGTTCTTCCCCTCCCAGGACTGGGCAGGAGGTGTGGCATGCATAGGATTCCTGACCAAGAGACCTCCCACCTGCTCTCAGACGTAATATCTCTATCACTGTGGCAACCAGACCCCTGGGGTGTCACATGAGGTGCAGAGAAGAGGCCAGAGAAAGGACACAGAAGGGGGTCCTGATAAGTACTCGGGAGCTATCTGGGGGTGGACTGAGCCCCTCACTGAGTAAGCACAGAACGACGTGGGCAGTTACATCGAGCTCTGTAATCTGGACTGCAACAACTGTGAGTAAAGACCCTGGGACTGCACTATCTTGTCTCTGTGTTCCTTGCTGCGCCATCCCTCACTGCACTACAACACCCAGCACAACCACCAACATCCACACACTGCCCTGAAGCTAAGTCTTCCTGTGGGGAGTAATAATACCCTTGCTGCAATACCACCAGCTTCAGAGGACTGTTTCGCAGCGGCAGCCCCCTTTAACCGCACTCCACAGGTGGCATAGTCGGACTCTTTAATAAAACCCATATACAATTCCCCTTGGATTGACCGCCCTGGGTCACGGACCGGGTCACCGCCACTGTGACTACAACCCCCAGCATCTACCGGCCCGGCACTGGGCACCCCACGGCCCAGGGGGTGCGTCATGTGATTATAGAGACTTCCCCCCTCCCCTCCCTCCCCCTCGCAGCAGTATAGACCTATAGCAGGGCTTCTCACAGTTTGTCACAGAGATATTTGTGTCTGCTGAGACTGTCTCCTCTCAATGATGCTGAGAGTTTGTTACAGTCAGTGTGCACTGTGCCTGCCTTGCCAACTCTCTGTGATCTCCAGACAAACATATTGTTACAAATCTTGAGCTATGAGACTCTCCAGGCCAGTGCAGGTTTCCATTCATTGACAGCTGGCAGAGCTCCTGGAAATTATTGAAATGATAGTCTCTCCTGTCCTCCGGGTGACATTGTCTGACAGGAATATAGGAGCTGGGTATTTTATGAGAAATTAAAGTATTAAAATACAATTTTTTACCATCAGTTTGTGGCCCCTTGGGTGGTTGGGGCCCCGGGGCGCTGCCCCGGCTGCCCTGGTTGTAGATACACTCTGGTTTAGACAGGTACGCCAGCAGGAAAATTTATAAAAAGAGATTAAATACAGATTGCTTAGGTGCCACGCTGTATAACACTGAGGTTCAGCTGTTCACTAATGTTCGCATAATATTTAAATGTTGCCTTTTTGTATGGTCTGGGTAAAAAATATACAGTTAAATAAGTAAATAGTTTAGTTTGAAACAAACTGTGTAAGAGTTTGTTTTCTCGCCCATGGCGCTGCCGTGTCCTGAACAACACTCCTGGTGTACGACTTACATGGTTCTCAGAGTTTCAAAGCTCCGATCTTGGGATTGCAGCATTCAGACCTACTCGGGCAGTCAGCAAGGTATCTTGGGGTGTTTTTTTTTTATTAAACATTTTAAAGCTGTGCACACATGCTTTGGTCCATGCATTGACAAAAACTCCCCCTGATCCTGCATTTTTTGGAGAAAACTTGCAGTATGCATAGGCAGTAGTGTTGAGCGAGTATGTTCTATTAACCCTTTCGCCGAGTATGCTCGGGCCGAGCTCCGAGTATTTACTGCTGCTCGGTGATAAGGTTAAATCGCTCCCGTGTGCATGATTTTCAACTGTTTGACAGCTTTATTACATGTGAGGAATGTGTAAGAAATAGACATTCCTCACATGTAATAAAGCTGTCAAAAGTTGCAAATCATGCACACGGGAGCGATTTAACCATATCACCGAGCAGCAGTAAATACTCGGAGCTCGGCCCGAGTATACTCGGACAGAACATACTTGCTCAACACTAATAGGCAGTGCTACCACCTTTCTGTTTTGCAGTTGACTTAGAAGAGAGAGACTTTGTTTTCCAGGATGACTGCGGCTCTGTACCGCTGTGTACCTCTGGAGACACCAGTTCAATTTGTGATACCTATTACTTCGCACAAATATCACATTTGAGTCTTGAGATTCTTGTAAACAACATTTTCAAGAGCTGCAAAAAAGGAAAACCAATTATAGACTGCCTCCTGAAGCATGGGTTTTCTTGAGAATTGAATTTTTGGTATCACTCATAAAGAAAATAAGCCCAGAATAGAATTTTTTCTTTAACCACAAAGTCATTCTGTATTCAGATGTGCTCACATTTCACATGTTTCCTATGTGCGCTGTTTGTGTCTTCACTTGACAATCACTTTATATATGATGATACATATCACCCGATCCTGGGCAACTACAGTAGATGTTGGAAAATTCAAAGGCTTCTTTTTGTTACTAAGCAACTACTTTATAATAATACATTTTGAGAAAATTAGACAATATAACTCTATTGTTTCAGTAAGAAAAACACAAATGCATTTCAAATAAAGCGTCACTAACGGTGAGTCTTTATATTTATAGTAGGTAACTGTATTGTGAGCAGTTCTCTATTATACTTCTATTATCTCGATCTCTACAACTGAAAAAGATTCAGGTAAAGGTGCATTCACTCTCCACGATAATCATGCAGTGTAACCAGGCTGCCTATTGCCCAATGAACAAGCGAAACGCTCGTTCGTCCGGTGAAATTGTAGCACCCCGAGGGCTCGGCTGCTACAGGGGTATTGCACCTCAAACCACAGGTGTGATATTCCACTCCCGGGTAAGGATGGAGTGTGGACCAGGACTCGGTAGGCTGCATGCACCACACACACCCCATTTCCGAGGGACAGTTCAACGGTGCTCCCACGAGACAGGAGTGCAGGCACGACAGAATCTGTCCCTGGCTGGAGTGGGGAGGGGGAAGTACACCCAGTGGTGTAGGAGCAGATAGGGGTGGGTCTCTGGGCATAGGTAGGAGCCCATTGGTTGCTAGTCACCTGGGCTCACACATAGAGGGAGGTATATAAGGTGGGCACCATCTTAGAACAGTGTTCAGTCCGGGGAGTCAGTTCAGAGAGGAGTTCAGCCAGAGAGGGCTGACAGGGAGCTGTGGCTCAGTCTGGGCCCAGCTCCACGAGGCAGGCCTGGAGTGGAGGCCAGAAACAGCAGAGAGAGAACAGGAACAGAAGAGAAAGGAAACAAGGAACAGAACATTAAGAGAGGCCCAGAGACACGAGAGAAGAAGGAACCCCATAGGCCCAGGAGATTGCGGGTGACGGGTTGGCAGAACAGGGTACCGGATCCCAAATTGGTGGAGGCGACTAATCCTCAGCCAAAGACCGGCGGTCGTGACTATATCTTGGTGCGACCCCTCACTACACCTACCAGGAAGGCACACCACATAGGGTCAGGGATGCAGAAGAAGGCCCGAGGCAGCCGGACAAACGTAGAGTCACTGGTGGGGCACGGCCAGAGAAGAGAAGAGAAGGGAGCCCTGTGCCACGCTCTGGAATTGCCTGGGAGTTGGTCGAGCCCCTTGCCTGGTGGAGCAGCACGGCTTGGGCAGTCACCGCCGGTACCGAGGTGACTAGGGCCAGTAAAGAACTGTGAGTAAAGCATTGGAAACTGCAACCACACGTCTCTGTGCTTCATCGCCGCACCAGCACCATCAGTACTGGTACGCTCACACCTTCACTCCCATCATCCACATTAGCTGCCCTGAGGCTATACTCCTCCCGTGGGGAGTCATCCCATTCTAAGCTACACACATAATACCAGCCTCAGCGGTCTGCCCTGACCGCAATCCACGGGTGGCGTAGTCGGACAATTATCATACTAATAAGATTGCCACTGGTTTGACCGCCCTGGGCACGGACCGGGTCACCGCCACGGAAGACTACAACCCCCAGCGATCCGGCTCCGGGTACTCCCGCACACGTCCATCTACAACACAGGCCCAGGGGGCGCGTCAAAATGATCGTTTGGTTTTCACAAAATATCATCGTTCCTGGCAGCGCATCGTACTGTGTAAGCACGACCTGCGCTGCCGAGAACAATGGCAGTGTATGTGTGACACCCCAGGGGTCTGGTTGCCACAGTGATAGAGATATTATGTCTGAGAGCAGGTGGGAGGTCCTTTGGTCAGGGATCCTGTGCATGCCACACCTCCTGCCCAGTCTTGGGAGGGGAAGAACTTCCCCTGTATAAACCCGGGGCTGAGGCAGGGTGAGTCAGACAAGGAGAGTGGAGACAAGAAGCAGCATAGGAAACAGGAGAGTTCCAAGGAGTCAGGGGCTGGCAGCTGCAGCGCTCGCCCTGACTAAGAAGATTCTTTACCGGACCCGGAGTCCGAGGCTGTGGGGACTAACTTCTACCCAGCAGCAGAATCCGTCAGGCAGGGGATTTCAGGTCCTCTGGCCCAGAAGCCCGAAGGCACGGTCACACGCGTGGGACCAGCACCGCCATCGTGGAGCGGAAGCCATTAGAAGGCCCCGAGTCACCGGCCATACGGGTGAGCACCACACGGTACACTCAGGGACGTGGGCTACTTACATCAGCTTCTAGCAAGGTAGCCAGAAGAGTACAGTCAGTTTGTGAGGCCTACAACTACGCCTGGCCAGGGGAGATCCCATCTGCTCAAAGACTGACCAGGCCCCGTTTGCTAGCAAGTACTCCGGGAGGGTCTATCGTTGTTACCAGTAAAGACCCTGAACTACACCGTACCGTCTCTGAGTGGTTCCTGCTACCCCCATCATCCACGTCGGCTGCCCTGAGGCCATACCCCTCCCGTTGGGGGTTATACTATCACGCTGCACAATCCTACCACCGGCCTCAGCGGTCTGCCCTGCAGCAGCAGCTCCCTGGCTGCACTCAACGGGTGGCGTAGTCATCAACTATTTACTACTAATAGACTGCCGTCTAGTTTGACTCCCTGAGCACGGACCGGGTCACCGCCACGAGACTACAACCCTCCACTGATCCGGCTCCGGGTAGGCTCCCGCATGCGCAACGCAGCGCGACACAGGCCCAGGGGCGCGTCAACTTTGGCGTAGTCGGCAGGATTTCGTGCCCGCAACCACCGGGTACTGCGTGCCTGAAAAGCAAAGACTGTTCAAACTTACCAGTGGTGAAGATTCCCACTATCCGTGGAGGTTTCCCGCCATCCGGCGCCATCTTCTACCTTCTTCCCGCCATCGGTGAAGTTTCCCGCCATCCGGCGCCATCTTCGGCCTTCTTCCCGCCATCCGTGGAGTTTTCCCGCCGTTGGACGCCATCTTGGGGACGCCGCGCGGGAAGAAGAGGGGCGTGGACTCCGAAAGCGCGCGAGAACTGAAGCCCCGCCTCACGTCCGGACGTTGCGTAAGGTCCTGGAAGGAGCCCAGCAGACGCCGACGTCACAGGAGCGCGACGGAAGGTCCTCAACCCTGACGATCCACTGCGGAGCCGCGGCCTACGGAAGAGGATCATCGCAAGGTAGGCCACGGTCCACTAGGGGGGAGGAAGATGTCGGATACGGAGGAGAGCTTCACTGCCCCAACCCCCGCCAGCGCTACCGCTGCTGCAGTTATGCCCTTCACCATGCCCTATATCCCGGGAGCAGCTTGGCTACCCCAGTACTCAGGGGAGTCACATACCCTGCATGACTTTAGAGAAAAGCTGGATAGCCTCTTCCAGGTGTACCCCCTCACAGAAGAGCAAAAAGTGAGCATCCTGGTGGCCCAACTAACCGGGGCAGCCAAAAGGGAAGTAAAATCCTGGCCACCTGGGAGGAAGACTGTCGCAGGGATACTAACCCGGCTGAAGGACACCTTTGATACCCACACCTCAGCCGAGATTAAGCTTAGATTCTACGGGTGCAAGCAGCGAGCGCATGAGAGTATAAGGGACTATGCACTAAACCTACAAGAGGCCCTGAGGGCCATAAAGCAGAGCGACCCTGATGGGGTGGGAAACGAGGACAGGCTGTTGACTGAACAATTTATAGAGGGTTTATATTGCAATGCCCACCGAACCCAGTTGCGGGCAATGGCCTTACAGGATCCCCATCTGGACTTTGCACAGTTCAAGGACAGAGCCATCCGGGTGCTCCGAGAACCGGCACCAGGTGGCGTTGTGACCCACAGACGCCCCACTACCACTTACTACCAGGAGGCGGCGCCCTTGTCAGCAGGGCCTGTGGGAGCTGATGCGCAGGCTTTGGACAATGACCCGGCTCCAGACCTACACCATCAGGTCCAAGAGCTAGCTAAGAGCGTTGCTGCGCTAACCCGAACTGTGCAGTCTTTACAGGTTTCCACCCCAGGGAAGATCCAGCTGGCATCCGGACCGGAGGACATCCCGTGGCGTCGACCAAGGAGGACCCCACCGGCCAGAGGAAGACCCAGTGACCGATACAGTGAGGACGGACGACCCATCTGCCGCCGCTGCAATCAACCCGGACATATGGAAAGGTACTGTTCTTTAAACGGGCACAACCTGGGGTAGAGGGCCAACCCCCAGGAAAAAGATCACCAGGCCCATCGAACTGGCGCGACAGATATGTGGGAGGACGTCCAGTCCTGCCTGTGGTACTGGATGGCATTCCCATGAGTGCCCTACTGGACACCGGGTCACAGGTCACCACCATCCCGTACGTGCTCTTCAAGCAGTACTGGAATGACTCGGATATTACCCGCTACCCCGACGACGACTTGAGTATCATCACCAGCAATGGTCAGCCCGTGCCACAGATCGGATTTAAAGAGGTGACCATCAAAATTGGTAGAGTCGAACTGGCCGCACAGGGACTGATCATTGTAGATATCGATAAACATGAGAGTCACCCAAAAATAACTCTAGGAACTAATGTAATTGAAAATTGTCTTGCAGAGGTGATTTTCCTTTTACAGCAGGTTGCCAAGAATGCCAGCTCCGGCGAGCAGCGGGTGCTCCAGAAAGAGATCCGGGCACTGATGCAACGGCAACAAGTGGAACTCTCCGGCGGTGAGATTGGTAGCGTAAGAATGTGTGACCCTTTTCCTATTGCCATGCCCCCAAAAAGTGAAATGATGATTTGGTGCCGGGCAGCTATTGGTCTGAGAGGTAGAGATTACCAGGCAATGGTAGAACCAGTTTACTCAGACAGTAGGCCCACCATTTTGACAGCACGGGGGGTGGTCAATGTACGCCATGGGAGGGTGCCCATTCGCATAATAAATATCGGGGAGAGGGAAGTGTACCTGCCCCGGTATGCCACGCTAGCCAAATTATATACCACTAATCAAAATTCTATACAATCTGTGGAACCCTTGCCTCCATCTCACCCGGAGGAAGGTAACGGCTCTAAGAAAGACATGGAGGACTGGTGTCAGCAACTACATTTGGGTACTGATTCCACTCCCTCACATCAGAAACAAGGAGTCTATCGGGTGGTTCAAGAGTATGAGAGAGTGTTTAGTAAACACCCGTTAGACTTCGGGCGAGTCAAGGGGGTAGAACACCGCATCCCCACGGGAGATCATCCTCCCATAAAAGAGAGGTATCGACCCGTACCCCCTGCACATTACCAACACGCCAAGGGGATGCTTAGAGACATGAAGGAGGCTGGGGTAATCCGGGATAGCTGTAGCCCCTGGGCAGCCCCACTAGTTTTAGTCAAAAAGAAAGACAACACCATGAGGATGTGTGTAGATTACCGGAAAATCAACCGTATCACACACAAGGATGCGTACCCCTTACCAAGGATAGAGGAGTCATTGGCTGCTTTAAGATCTGCTAACTTCTTCTCTACCTTGGATCTCACTAGCGGGTACTGGCAGGTTCCTGTAGCAGAGGCGGACCGGGAGAAGACCGCATTCACCACCCCGATGGGACTTAGTGAGTTCACCTGCATGCCGTTCGGACTCTGCAACGCCCCAGGAACCTTCCAACGATTAATGGAGTGCTGTCTGGGCCACAGAAACTTCGAGACGGTCCTGTTGTACCTGGACGATGTCATCGTATACTCCAAAACTTATGAGGACCACCTGAAACACCTGGTGGAGGTGTTCGAAGCTCTGGCGAGTTACGGCCTAAAGGTGAAACCCTCCAAGTGTCACCTCCTGAAACCAAAGGTGCAATACCTGGGACACGTGGTGAGCGCTGACGGAGTGGCTCCCGACCCCGATAAGATCACCGCAATTAAGGGATGGCCAAGCCCCTCCAGCGTAAAAGAAGTGCGGCAGTTCCTAGGGTTGGTAGGCTACTACCGAAGGTTTATTCCCGGTTTCACCAAAAAGGCAGCGCCTATGCAGGACCTCCTGATAGGCCAGTCCCGGAAGGCCAAGAACCAGAAGCCGCCCTTCAAATGGGAAGAGCTAGAAGAAGAGTCCTTCCGCCAGCTGAAGATGGCCCTCACGGGGGATGAAATCTTGGCGTACCCAGACTATAGCCAGCCCTTCATCCTCTACACCGACGCCAGTAACATCGGGCTAGGAGCCGTACTATCCCAGATTCAGCAGGGGAGAGAACGAGTGATCTCCTATGCCAGCCGAAAACTGCGACCCACCGAAAGGAACCCCGAGAATTACAGCTCATTTAAGCTAGAGTTCCTGGCCGTGGTATGGGCAGTCACCGAGCGCTTTAGGCATTACCTCGCTTCTTCCCGGTTCACCGTATACACGGATAACAACCCGTTGATACACCTGGACACTGCAAGACTCGGTGCCCTGGAGCAGAGGTGGATGGCCCGTCTGTCCAACTAAGAGTTCACAATTAAATACCGGGCAGGACGCTCCAATACCAACGCGGACGCCCTGTCCAGGATGCCCAACCTGCCGGACGGAGGAGAAGATCCGGAGGGACTGGAAGAAGTTGAACTCCCTGCGTTCCACCGTCATGGGACTATTCAGTATTCCCACCGGGTAAGGAGTAAGCAGGCTGCTACGTTGAACCCCTTACCCCACTACAACTGGGCGGAAACGCAAGACAGCGACCCTGCCGTCCGACTGGTGAAGGAGATGCTGACTCGGCCGGAGGCTCGCCTTGAACCAGACGCTCCGGAGGAAGCCAAACAACTATGGGCAGAGAAGAGTCGACTGTTCCTTTACAAAGGGAAGTTGTGCCGCAGAATGGTTAACTCCCGGACGCATGAATTACTCTGGCAAGTAGTGGTGCCACGAAGAGACGCAGCCATGGTGATGGAGGCATACCACGACGGAGCTGGACACTTTGGCTGGAAAAAGCTGGAGTTCCTGCTGCGCGAGCGGTTCCACTGGGTAGGCATGAGGGGAACCATCGAGAAGTGGTGCAGAGATTGTGGCCCGTGCAACCTGAGAAGGAAGGACCGAGCCAGCCAGAAGACTCCCCTGCAGTCCATCGTCACCCGGCAACCGTTGGAACTGGTAGCCTTGGATCATGTAAAACTGACCCCAAGCAGAAGTGGCTACGTCTACGCGTTAACCATCGTGGATCATTACTCCCGGTTCTTGGTTGTCGTCCCCGTCAAGGACTTAACGGCTCAAACAGCAGCTAGAGCCTTCCAGCAGCACTTCTGCCGTCCACACGGGTACCCGGACCAAGTGCTGACGGACCAGGGACCTGCCTTTGAAGCGGAGGTCTTTCAGGAATTCTGCAATCTGTATGGCTGCCGGAAGATAAGGACGACACCCTACCATCCGCAGACTAATGGACTTTGTGAAAAAATGAACCAGGTGGTAATGGATCTTCTAAAAACGTTGCCCCTGGAAGAACGCAGTCTGTGGCCTGAAAAGTTGCCCGATCTGGTGGACCTATACAACCACATCCCGGTAGGTTCCACCAACTGTACCCCGGCTTACCTAATGAGGGCAAGACCTGGTAAGTTACCTGTTGACCTGGAAATGGGAGTCCTGACCCCCGAGGACACTTCACCAGAAACAGACTGGGACACAGAGAGGCAGCAGCAGTACCGGAGAGTACAAGAGAGCGTGGAGCGAAGTCTCTGTCAGGCTAGGGAAAGACAAGAGAAGACTTACAACCAGTATGCTCCCGCTGTTCCCCTGGTACCCGGAGAGCAGGTCTTGAAGAGGAAGAGACGGCTCCACAAGTTGGACGACCAGTGGGAGAAGGACCCGTACACCGTACTGCCCTCAAGCCACGAGAACCCGAAGGTCTGTACCATCAGTAAAGACGGAGGGGAAACCACAGCCATTGTATCCCGGGACCACCTGAAGAAGTGTCCCGAACAACTGAGGAACCCTGAAGAGGAACAAGAAGACCATCGACCCGTGGAAGAAAGGGAAGATATGGTTAGTACCGTGCTCGGGGACTTTCCTCAGTCTTGGACTCAAGTCAATGGTGCAGTTGTGGTACCCGTACTCACCTTCCTCCAACCATCATCCCAAGAACCTACGGAGCAACGGGTAGAGCTGGAAGAACAGCCGGCCCAGGAGGCAGAAGACTCCACACAAGCAGAACAGGAGAATCAACCCACTGCTTATAGTGAGCCTGCCGTACCCCTAGTGAGACAAAGAGCCGGTAGACAGCTGCCCAGTTTACCCTTGACAGCTCCTACACCCTGTAGTTCAGGGCCAGACAGTCAGCTCCGTAGGTCCACTCGGGCCACTAAAGGCCAGTTACCCGCACGCTGGAGAATTTAAAGTGTATAAATTGTTTTATTTATGTTTTTCTGTGTCTTGTTGCTTGTGTATAATTTTGTGTTTCTAGTTATTTTTAGGAAACCTTGGTGGATTTACCGGGAATCCTTGTATATAGTTGGAGCGTAACCCAGGATGGACTAGAGACTGTTAAGGACTCGGGGTAGGACAGACCCCTACCTGGTTACGTCTCCCTGTGTTGGTGAAATGGACACCTTTGCTTTTCTTCAAAGACTGCATCCGGTTGCGGACACGCCGTAACCATCTTATGTGTTTTTCTTATAGTATTGTTATTGTTATACTTTGTTATGTTTTTCTAAATGTGTTTAGTCCCGGAGTACTAAATTTCACCAGGGGGGAATGTGACACCCCAGGGGTCTGGTTGCCACAGTGATAGAGATATTATGTCTGAGAGCAGGTGGGAGGTCCTTTGGTCAGGGATCCTGTGCATGCCACACCTCCTGCCCAGTCTTGGGAGGGGAAGAACTTCCCCTGTATAAACCCGGGGCTGAGGCAGGGTGAGTCAGACAAGGAGAGTGGAGACAAGAAGCAGCATAGGAAACAGGAGAGTTCCAAGGAGTCAGGGGCTGGCAGCTGCAGCGCTCGCCCTGACTAAGAAGATTCTTTACCGGACCCGGAGTCCGAGGCTGTGGGGACTAACTTCTACCCAGCAGCAGAATCCGTCAGGCAGGGGATTTCAGGTCCTCTGGCCCAGAAGCCCGAAGGCACGGTCACACGCGTGGGACCAGCACCGCCATCGTGGAGCGGAAGCCATTAGAAGGCCCCGAGTCACCGGCCATACGGGTGAGCACCACACGGTACACTCAGGGACATGGGCTACTTACATCAGCTTCTAGCAAGGTAGCCAGAAGAGTACAGTCAGTTTGTGAGGCCTACAACTACGCCTGGCCAGGGGAGATCCCATCTGCTCAAAGACTGACCAGGCCCCGTTTGCTAGCAAGTACTCCGGGAGGGTCTATCGTTGTTACCAGTAAAGACCCTGAACTACACCGTACCGTCTCTGAGTGGTTCCTGCTACCCCCATCATCCACGTCGGCTGCCCTGAGGCCATACCCCTCCCGTTGGGGGTTATACTATCACGCTGCACAATCCTACCACCGGCCTCAGCGGTCTGCCCTGCAGCAGCAGCTCCCTGGCTGCACTCAACGGGTGGCGTAGTCATCAACTATTTACTACTAATAGACTGCCGTCTAGTTTGACTCCCTGGGCACGGACCGGGTCACCGCCACGAGACTACAACCCTCCACTGATCCGGCTCCGGGTAGGCTCCCGCATGCGCAACGCAGCGCGACACAGGCCCAGGGGCGCGTCATATGTACACTGAACTATATATTACTGTAAGTTCAATGTGCATATGAAGCGTGGTCGTCCTGGGTAAACAAGCTATTAAATGACTGTCAACTGGCAAACATGTTGCCAGTCAGCAATTGTTTAATGCTGCACATCATGTGAGAATGCACCCTAAGGCTCTGTTCACTTCTGCATTGGAGACTTGAGATTACGTCATATTTGCCAGAAAAAAATGCACCATTTCAGAACCTAACTAACCCCATGGTGCCTGTCATGTTACAGAACCATGGCAGAACAATGGAATTGACAAACTATTTTTAAGTAGACATAAGAGATGTCCTTTGTATCAAACACTTATCGACGTGCTCCTGCTTTGTTCAATGCCATTCTGCACTGCTCAGGTGTTGACACTGTTGTTTTGCTGGATACATGTACAATGTACTCAGCTGCCCAGTTAGGTTCAGTGACACTTTGCTACCGTATCTAAGTGTCCTTAATCTTTAAATTTGTCTAATGCCTTGTGCCAGATATGGTGCTTTATAGATCATATCTATAGAAACTATCTGATATGCCATTCTAGATTAGCACTAATAAGCAGGATATCTTTTTCTTTCCTATTGAATGTATAGTACAGCAGAAAATATTAAATGTTTTTTCCCCAAATCACAAGTTAACACTGGTAGCCCAACCAGTGGGTTGACCAGCTAACCTAAGATCAGGGCTTTGAATAGAGTGGGGGTGTGCATGCTTGGCCTACACTCCATTTATTGTCTATGGTATTGCTGGAGAAAGCCAAATACAGTAATACATTTTTTTCTGGCAGTCCCATAGACAATGAATGGAGCAGAGGTCAAGCATGCACAACCCCACTCCATTCAAGATGGGGCTGAAGAGCCTCATCCTCATGGTTCCAGAGCACTAATCTCAGGATCTGTTGGGATCCCAGATATCGGACCCACAACGATGAGCAAATTGGCCCTTATCCTGTGATTAGGGGATAACTTGGGATTTTGGAAAAAACCCTTTAAGACTGGGTGCCCACGTAGCGTTTTTCAAGCGTTTATGCTGCGGAATTTCCGCAGCATAAACGCTTGTGAAACGCTAGGTAATCCGCACCCCATGGTCCCCAAGGGGATTCCGCATGTTCTATGCACATGCTGCGGATTTTTCCGCAGCGTTTATGCTGCGTACAAAAATCCGCAGCATGTCATTTAATTTTGCGGTAGCGCAGCGGAACTCCCGCCATTGACTTGCATTGAAACGCATAGAAACCGCGACTACATTTCTACAAGCGGCTTCTATGCGTCTCTATGTGCGGATGGTACCCAGTTCTGGAGGAGAGGAGACTCTCCTCCAGACCTGGGTACCATTGTACCTGTAAAAAAAGAATAAAATAACAAATAAAGTTATATTCATCTGTCCGGCGTCTTCTCTCTGAATGCCGGCATAGCTTGAGGACCTGCGGTGACGTCACAGTCATGTGACCGCAGGCCCTTCACCGCTCTGTCTCGCGATATGCCGGCAGCCGGGAACCAGACAGGAACGAGCGCTGCAGCCACGCCGGGGCCTCAGGGGTGAGTATAGCTTTATTTGTTTTCATTTTTACGGTTCACACTGTATAAATCCATGCTGCTTGCATGGATTTATATAGTGTGACCTAGTTGTCAAGCACTTTCCAAGTGATGCTATCGCCTGGAAAGCGCTTGTCATTCTGCATGCGTTTTTTTCTGGCAGGGAGATGCAGAAATGCTGCAGAAATTTTCTGCTTAATTTCTGCATCGTGGGCACATAGCCTTAGAAATGCTCCGGATTTTTTCCAAAGCTTTTCTGCATCTCCCTGGCAGAAAAAACGCATGCGGATTGTACATGCGGATTGCACATGCGTTTTTCCTGCCAGGGACTTGCGGATGTGAAGCGTTCTTCACATGCATTTCCGTATGCGGGTTGTCAAGCGCTTTCCAAGCGATTTTAGCATCACTTGAAAAAGTGCTTGACAGCTTGGTCACACTATATAAATCCATGCAACCGGCATGGATTTATATAGTGTGACCTGAGAGAATGTCAAAAAAATAAAAAAATAAATCTATACTTACCTTCTGATGGCCCCCGGAGTCTTTATTCAATCCATCCTGGCTTGCCGGCAACTCACTACACTGAAGGACCTGCCGTCACATGACTAAACTATGTCAGCGCAGGTCCTTCAGTCCACCACGATCTGCCGGCAAGGGAGGACGAGCACACCGCGGGCCATCAGGAGGTAAATATAACATTTATTTTATTTTTTATTTTATTCTTTTTTTTACAGGTTCTATGGTACCCGGGTCCGGAGGAGAGTCTCCTGCCCTCCAGACCCGGGTACCATCCGCACATTGAAATGCATGGATTCCGCATGTACCTATGCCTTGATGTGGAATCCACGCGTTCCAATGCAAGTCAATGGCGGTGAAAGCGCAGCTCCTCCGCAAAATAATTGGTAATGCTGCATTTTTTTTCCCGCAATGATAATCCGCAGCGGAAATTTCCACAGGATGTGCACAGCACATGTGAATTATCATTGGGGAACATTGCAGACCTTCTACCAAGCGTTTTTTAAGCGTTTCTGCAGCGGAATTGCTGCTGCGGAAACGCTTAAAAAATGCATCGTGGGCACACAGCCTAAATGTCAAAACTTGCTATCAATAAAGATTTCTTTCTGAAAACAACAAACATAATTGCACATATTTTGGCTCATTGACTCAATCTTGGAGTAATGTATGACTCATCTACTTTGAAGTAATCTTTGTAATCAGCGTACAATCAGTCTAATGTAAGAATAATTAACCCAGCCACTTTGCTGGATCATATTGCCCAACGACCAACTAGGCACAACTATTAAACAGCAAGAAAGAGATAATTATACTTCATATTTTATTCAATTCAGGCCAAATTGATAAATAGCCTAATTAAGGCTCATTCTTTATCATAAAAAGAATAACAAAATAACAATATCACATTGTCAAAATACTTTTTTAAAATAGGTTTCTGATAATCTAAAAAACAGAGTGGTGCTCATAAAGGACTGTATTCCACTTTTGCTTTATGATAAAAGCTCAAATTTTAGTGTAAGATTTACAATTTTTGTGGTTTTGTTCTCCCCCATTGCCATAGAAGTAATGAGAGAAATGGGCAGTGTTGATCTGGAAGGACAGTGCCTCCCGTGGACCAACAGATTTGTCATACTCATAACTAATTGAGCAGATCATCGCTGGCACATAGCTAGGATAGATTTACTTTCCTGGCACACAAACAAGTAAGAGTCTGAAACGTTTTTACATTGTGGTCTCTTATTGGCTCATTGTACTTCATCTCACTATAGGTTAAGATCAGCCAGTCTAAGTAAATTTCCTACAAAGTCTAATTTTCTTCAAATACAGAAACTAGTATAATAAATAAAGTGCAAATCAATTAAAATTGTAATTGCCATAATAATCACATTTTATAGATATTTCAGATCCTGTTTTATAGGGTTGGTGACACTGCATAGATGGAGTAGAATAGATACAGTACCATGGTGGCTCAGTGGTTAGTACTGTTAATTTGCAGTCCTGCATTTGAATCTCAATATCTGCTTGGTAAAGTGGCATGGTGCCTCAGTAGTGCAGTCCTGAGATTTAGTCTCAATATCTGCAAGGTAGAGTAGCATGGTGGCTCAGTGGTAAGTACTTTTGCATTGCAGTTCTGCATTTGAATCTCGATTTCTGCATGGTAAAGTATCATGTTGGCTCAATAGTGCAGTCCTGGGCTTGAATATAAATATTTTGATGGTAGGGTAGCTTGGTGGCTCAGTGGTTAGTACTGATACTTTTCAGTCTTGCATTTAAATCTCAATATCTGCATGGTAGAGTAACATGGTGGCTCAGTGGTTAGTACTGTTACCCTCAGTCCTGAGTTTGAATCTCATTATCTCCATGTAATAGTAGCATAGGGGCTCAATGATTAGTACTGTTACTTTGTAGTGCTGCAGTCTTGAGTTTGATTCTCAATATCTGCACAGTAAAGCAGCATGTTGGCTCAGTGGTTAAAAAATACTGTTACTTTACAGTGCTGCACTTCTGGGTTCAAATCTTAATATCTGCACAGAGTTTGTATGACTTGCCCATGTCCAAAAAAACATACTGATAATCTACTGTAGTTCATAGATAGACATAAGTTTGAGTTTTCTGTAGGATAGCGTCCTGGAGAAGACATGTGATACTTGTATCTGCTATTATAGATATGTTTTCACATTCCGTGAGTCTAAACTTGAAAACCCGTGAGAAGTCTAGGAAGACAATACAATCCTATGTGGTGTAAAGTAGTTGAGAAATAATGATGTACAGTAGGTTGTATAATCAGAACACATTTTATGTTCCTCTCCTGTGTTTGAGAAGACGATCCCGGCTTTAACCAGCAGGCAGTCTAATGAAGCACATCATCATTTCATTTATACAAAACAAGCTGAGAAAGTGCTGTAATTGCTCCGTTGCCTTAACAACCTTTTATGAGAATTTAACAGACTTATTTTGTGTCACGGACATCAGCATAAAATAGGTTTTACTTTTTAGCTAAATCTATCCAGTTTTCTTAGCCCAGGAGAGACACTGTATATATGAGTCATATGTTTATTTGGGCATTAATGGGGCAAACAAGGCTAATATCTGGTCATAATTAAAAAAACAGAAAAGATGATAATAGCTCTGTGTTAAAGTAGTGTTATATTGGGGTATTATAGATACCCATTAGTGGCCTTTCCGCTACTACGCTATGTAACCCTTTATTATCACTTTAATCAAAAGATATATAGTTTCAAATATCCTTGGTAGCAATGTTTTGGCCAGCTTACCATTATCGCTGGGTATTCTCTTCAGTAATTTAAATGGTCACTGTCGTTTCAATAAACTTTACCTACAAAGCTGTACAAGAAAATATTAGAAACCTTTTAATACATATCATCAGATAAATATTCCTTTTATTCCATTTATGAGCCACTTCTACTCTCCCCTGCCTCCTAAACTGTTTATTCAGTATACCTATATGTATGACACATAAACCAGATGAAATATAAAATGTAACATTTATTGATGATATATTAAAAGATACATAATTGGAATAAAAAATAGGGAAAGGAAGCACAAAAAAGAGGACACATAGGTATGTAGCAGCGATATTAAGATATACATGCAAGAAAATAGTACATAAAAATCATCCTCCACAGAAAGAGTTACATAGGTATATTGCAGATAGTAAAGTGAGACAGTGATAAAGTGCAATGTGCTAATACAGTTCTCACAGTACTGACTATATATTAAGGTAACAAAACTGGGTGAAGGTGGTGTGCAAAGTAGAGCATGTACAAAATGACTGAGCTGGTACTGACCCGTGTGACCTGGATCCAACGCGCGTTTCGCCGGAGCTTTAACGAGGATGTTAAAGCTCGTTAAAGCTCCGGCGAAATGCGCGTTGGATCCAGGTCACACGGGTCAGTACCAGCTCAGTCATTTTGTACATGCTCTACTTTGCACACCACGCTCACCCAGTTTTGTTACCTTAATATATAGTAATATATAATATATATAGTAATATATAATATATAGAGATGGTCCCATAAGACTAGAGATATTCCCATCTCCAAGATCCCATCCCAATATGTAGTAGGTATAATAATAATAATATTAGCAAATATCTCCAATTAGAAATGTAGTATAGTTTTTCTGATTCACTATGTCGCTTACCCCATGTTATATCAACAACAATCCTTTTATAGATCCATGAATTAAAGTGATGTGGATGCACACAATCAAATGAGCAACAACAGCTAAGTCTCTAGGGTGAACTCACAGAGACCAAAATAGGTGCAATACAACCTATTTCATCCGAGAGACTTAGTTGTTGTTACCCCATGTGCAGGGCATTGCAGTAGCCTGGATATCTATGGTTGCGACCACGCTTGTAGTGACAGCTAGTTAGATGTTGGTGGTCATAACCATGGATACTAAATTGATTCTGCATGGATTCAGCCAAATGGTGGCAGCTAGCCATCAATTTTCTGAGCCATAATGGGCCATCAAAATATATAAGAAAAATGTGTGCCATGATGTTGTGACCTTTCACACGCTTGCGCAATGTCCTACAGATCAACAGACCCTAGGTTGAGAGGCCCCAGGATTTCAGCTCGAACGATGGTGATCAAAAGATGCGATGAGAACCAGATGCATTACAGTAAGGAGCGAAGGAGCTGGAGAGGTGTCAAGGGTGAACAGGTGTAGTAGACAGTTGCTCTGGATCTAGCTGTAGAAGGTCACTTCTCTTGGCATTGCCGACACCTTCTTAATCCTTCTTCCTTTAAGACCCAGCGGCGACCTCCCTCCTGCTGCTGATTGACACATCCTTGCCTGGGAGTTAAAAACCCTCTGTTTGCTTCAGGTGATAAGGTGATACTTCTATGTTCTTTTGTGCATGCTTAGAGCACTAGCTGTTGGCTGGCTTCTTCTCTGGTGCCCTTGAAGCACAGTTGGCATTACTCCTCTGGTGTACCTTGTTGTCTTTAGTTTGTAGTGGGGTCTGACCAGTGCTCACCCCTCCCCTCCTTATCTAGGTCCAAGCTTTAGGAATATACAGGGTTTGGGGTCCTGCTCAGCGATTGGTGTGGAACCAATATAGGGACGGTAGGGTAGGCAGGGTGTTATTAGATCTGCCTAGGGTCTCCACTCCCCCTTTCCCTAGTGTTTGGGCTTCCTCCCCCTCTTCCCTTTGTGTTACACTTAGTCTTTCCCACACCTTGCATGACAAGAGGTGAGTGGTGAGGTGAGTACAAGGAATTTTCTTAATTTTTACATATTACATTTATTATATTAGGGACAATTAATTTGCAGAGAATAGCTTTCCTGGAAAAAGCAGACGAATTTGAATGTTGCCTGATTTGCTCATCCCTGTTTGCCTGTTTTATGAAAAGAACAATAACATGTTAAAGATAACTTTCTTTACTCATTCTAAGAAATCTCAGTTTATGTTTGGCGGTTGAGAATCATATTTTTTGTGTGGGTTAGTTATCTATATTTTATGATGCTTCTGTCCTTGTAGTAATAGAAATTAGCCCCCACTTCACTTTCTGATGATTGCGTGATAGACTTATTTATACATGGTAGCCTGTCAGAAAAGGCTGAGCTACAGTGGGAAGGACAGAACAACAGCCTGAAATGCTAATGAGATGAGAGGAGTGTCTCAGACTACTATAGATCCCATGTAGACATTGTAGATAAACCGAAGTCACAAATCACAGCTCTACCCTGACAGAGCTGATGAAAAAAGCAACCAAGCTGCAAAAACTTATGGAAATAAGTAAGGCTATGTTCACACATTGCGTTTTTGATACGTTTTTTTACTGCATCAAAACCTGATCTCGTGCCAGGAGGTTTGTTCTGGATTTTTCTTGCTTTTTTGCTTATTTTTTATTGCGTTTGTGATACATTTTTTCAGCATTTTTTTTTCACTATCCCTTTGTCTCTTTATGCATGTACATAAAGTTCAGTGAAAAAAAAAATCTCATTCTCGTTTTGGTACAAAAAACACTGAAAAAACGCTGAAAAACCGGACACCTGCATTTTTGGTGCGTTTCTTCAGCGTTTTTTTCACCACCCACTACTTCTAATGAGTTAAAAAAAGCTGAAAAAATGCTGAAAGAAGTGACATGCTCTATTTTACAAAAAAAAAGACTGGCAAAGCACAAAATCCTGATAAAAAAAGCAAGGTGTTTGCATGAGATTTCTGGAATCTTATAGACTTTGCTGGTGCTGTAAAATGTAGCTGAAAATTAGCATAAAAAAATGCATCAAAAACGCTAAAAAAGCATGATGTGTGAACTTAGCTTTACAGGTAAACCTCAGCCATGGGCACCTCCTTATATATTATTTTTAGGCTGCGAGCCCACTATGCGTTTTTCAAGCGTTTTTGCCGCGGAATTTCCGCAGCAAAAACGCTTAAAAAACGCTTGGTAATACGTGCCCCATGGTCCCCAATGATAATCCACATGCTGTGCAGATGCTGCGGAAATTTCCGCTGTGGATTATCATTGCAGAAAAAAACGCAGCATGTCCATTAATTTTGCGGACACGCAGCGTAATTGCCGCCATTGACTTGCATTAGACCGCGTGACATCAACATCACTGCATCTGCACATGCGGATATCACACGGTTCAATGTGCGGATGGTACCTGGGTCTGGAGAAGAAGAGACTCTCATCCAGACCTGGGTACCATAGAACCTGTTAAAAAAAGAATTTAAAATAAAAAATAAAGATTATACTTACCTTCCGATGTCCTCCCGGTGTTTTCTCCCCTCGGTCTGGTCTGCTGTATGGGTCGCGGTGTTGTGAAGGACCTGCCATGACGTCATTGAGTCATGTGACCTGTCACATGACTCAATGACGTCACCGCAGGTCCTTCACACCACCGCGAGACGCCCAACACACCGGACGCAGCGGAGAAAACACCGGGAGGACATCGGAGGGTAAGTATAATCTTCTTTTTTTTTTTTTTACCATTCTTATTCTGTTTTTTAAACTAACTTGGTCACACTACTATAAATCCATGCCGGTTGCATGGATTTATATAGTGTGAACAAGTTGTCAAGCACTTTTCCAAGTGATGCTAAAATCGCTTGGAAAAGCGCTTGATAGGCTGTGTGCCCACGTAGCATTTTTCAAGCGTATATGGTGCGGAATTTCCGCAGCGTAAACGCTTGAAAAACGCATGTATATCCGCACGTGGAAAACGCGTGATAAACGCGCAAAAAATGCGCGATAAACGCGTGCCGAATTCCGCATGCGTTTTTCCGGGAGAGGACTTGCATTTATGCAGCAGAAATTTTCTGCTTCATAAATGCAACGTGGGCACATAGCCATAACCCGCATGCTGAAATGCATGCAAAAACGCTTGACAAACGCTTCTACCTGGCGGGAAAAACGCATGTAAAAAACGCATGCGTTTTTCCTGCCAGGGAGAAGCTGAAAAAATATGCAGCATTTCTGCATCGTGGGCACATAGACTAAGGCTATGTGCCCACGTTGCATTTATGAAGCAGAAAATTTCTGCTTCATTTCTGCAAGTCCTCTCCCGGAAAAACGCATGCGGAATTCCGCACGCGTTTATCGCGCATTTTTCGCGCGTTTATCACGCGTTTTCCACATGCGGAATTGCCTTGCGTTTTTTATGCATTGGACAAAGGCAATTCTGCTTGCGGAAACGCAAAATTAAATGACATGCTGCGGATTTTTGAACGCAGCATAAACGCTGCGGAAAAATCCGCAGCATGTGCATAGAACTTGCGGAATCCCATTGGGGACCATGGGGTGCGGGTTACCAAGCGTTTTACAAGCGTTTCCGCTGCGGAAATTCCGCATCAAAAACGCTTGAAAAACGCTACGTGGGCACACAGCCTAAGGCTATGTGCCCACGTTGCATTTATGAAGCAGAAAATTTCTGCTTCATTTCTGCAAGTCCTCTCCCGGAAAAACGCATGCGGAATTCCGCACGCGTTTATCGCGCATTTTTCGCGCGTTTATCACGCGTTTTCCACATGCAGAATTGCCTTGCGTTTTTTATGCATTGGACAAAGGCAATTCTGCTTGCGAAAACGCAAAATTAAATGACATGCTGCGGATTTTTGAACGCAGCATAAACGCTGCGGAAAAATCCGCAGTATGTGCATAGAAATTGCGGAATCACATTGGGGACCATGGGGTGCGGATATACATGCGTTTTTCAAGCGTTTACGCTGCGGAAATTCCGCAGCATATACGCTTGAAAAACGCTACGTGGGCACACAGCCTAAACGCTGCGGAAAAATCCGCAGCATGTGCATAGAACTTGCGGAATCACATTGGGGACCATGGGGTGCGGGTTACCAAGCGTTTTACAAGCGTTTCCGCTGCGGAAATTCCGCATCAAAAACGCTTGAAAAACGCTACGTGGGCACACAGCCTAAAGCTCACGATTAGGCATCCTCTTTAATAATATAAAAGTAAACTTAATAGGCAGATTTTGTTTTACTAAGAAATAAAACTTAGTTGTTGCTTTCATATTTTATTACGCAAAATGTGGGAGTGTTTTGTAAAACACATTTTTGTGCCCGGCACTAGTGGGTTGAAATTAATAGTATAAAAATAAAAGAGCATTTTAGAGGCAGCATTTATCTAGAAATTAAAGCATGACTGCCAGAATCCTCCGCCTGTGAAAGTTATATTGTGACAAGAAAATTACTTCAGATTAAACGATAGATTTAATCTAAAGGTATCGTAATGGATTTTAAATATTTGGAGAGTAGTAATACAATACAATACAATACATGAATACCCTCTAACTGACAAGGCTCTGTTTTATCCTGTTGTAATATTGTCATATTTATGCTCCATTTGCTGATGTTTTGAAGAGTTATATTAATGAGCTATGTTCAGCCTTATAAATGAAATACATAATGGGGTCGATTCATCCATTTTTACACCAGAAAAGTAGCGTAAAAGCATTGAAAAGTCTAAACATTTTTGTGCAATGCAGAATTGCTCAAAAATGTTGCAACTTTTGGCATCTTTATACCAATTTGAATCTGCTCCACTGAAATGGGCACTGCTAAGGAGGAACCAAGGCACGATGAGGCGTGGACTTGCCCACCCCTCCAATTCAATAAAAGTGATGCCATTTTTTACGCCAGAAATGCTACACCAGTCCTTGACTGGAGTAGCATTTCTGCCGCATGCAAGAATTCGGTGCCTTGTACAAAATCAAGGCTGACATATCACTTCACGAGTGATATTGGATTTTTTTTAATTTTTTCCTATTTTTGTCACGCAAGGTGTGGGAAAGACATAGTGCAACACAAAGGGAAGAGGGAAAGGGAGCCCAGACTCCAGGGAAAGGGGGAAAGTGAAGACCTCCTAGGTTGATCTAACGTCACCCTGTCTCTCCTAACGTCCCTGTATTGGCTCTTCACCATTTGCCACACACGTGCGTGGTATATCGCTAAGGCTAGAGAAGGGAGGAGATAGCACTAGTCGATCTCCACTAAACACTATGGACAACAAGGGTAGACAAACAGGGGGGATATTGCTTAGCTTTAGACGAATCCAGACAAATGCGCACACGTCCTCAAGCTCCAGAGAGGATGAAGTACTGCTCTTGCTAAAGCCTTCACCAGTAGTAATGAATATCGCCGGCACCTCCCTCTGAAACACAGCAGGTATTTATACACCCAGACAGGGTGTTAATTAGCCCGATGGAGGTAGTCGCTGGGTCCTAGAGACAGCCACTAAGAAGATGTCTGTAATGCCAAATGTAGAGATCTCCTTCAACCAACTGCAGGACGACTGTCTGTCACCTCTGACACACCCGTCACAATTTTGCTTTTGTTTAACATAATTTTCAGCCACTTTTTGAAACTATTCCTAATCAGACTAAAAAATGTATTGTAAAATAAAATGAAATTGATTATAACAACTCTTTTGGAAGCATCTGGTCATGATATTTTCTGTAGGCCTGAATTTTAGTTGTTAGAGTCTAATGTGCAAAAAAAATGGTGGGAGTTTTTTTTTTAAACCTGCACCCATCTGGCCTCTTATTGCAGTCACATATGAAAGAGATATGGTTCTCTCTACTGAAGTCTATAGAAGTTATTAAAGTAGGCAAGCCAGTGATTCCTATAAACTTCAAAACACAGAATCACATTCAGGTAATTGTCCCTGAGCTGAGCAATGTTAAAAAAAGGACTCGTGTAGAGAATTCCAGAGAGGTTTTTAAAAGTTTTACCTCATTTCAAATGTTGGGGTCCTTGCAAATATTGCTTCAGGGCATACCTCCTCAATGTAAGCCAAGGGTATAAGTAATTATTTGAAAGTTTCATCATAAATTTGATAAATTGTCATACAGGTACAGTAAGAGTAAAAGTCCGACAGAGTAGCATACTGTATATACTCGAGTATAAGCCGACCCGAATAGAAGCCAAGGCAACTAATTTTACCACAAAAAAAATATTTTTACACTGTAGCTGCAGACGCCGGCTTCCTACTGCGCCTCAGCTATCCCATGTGCCCGCTACTAAAGACAATGAATATTCACTCCTCTCCACACCCATGGGAGTGGAAAGGAGTGAATATGCATACTCTCTATTAGCGGGCACAGAGGATCGCTGAGCTGCAGCAGGAAGCCGGCGGCTGCGACTGATACTGCGCACTCTTTAGAAGAAAATGAATATTCACTCCTCTCCACTCCTCTCCACTCGCATGGGCGTGAATATTCACTTTCTTTAGCAGTGGGCACATGTGGTAGCTACTGCCTGTGCACCATTCCTCTGCCGCCGCTGTCAAGGTAAAATATATATATTATAGAAAATCAATTAGTTTCTTTTAATAGATTACCTAATCAGTATGAATTAATATAGAGATGATGGAATAATCTATTTGTATGTATTAGTGTTGAGCGAGCACTAAAATGCTCGAGTGCTCGAAGCTCGGGCCGAGCTCACCGTGATACTCGGGTGCTCGACCCGAGCAACGAGCCCAATGTTAGTTTATGGGAGACCTGAGCATTTTTGCGGCGGCACACCTGGCAGTCTGTAGAAAGCCTAAAAAGTAACCAAAACGATAGTGACAGTGCTCAAAAGACATGGGGACAGCATGCGCATCGCCCCAGGAAGCATTTCTGACCCCCAGGTCACTGCTGTCAACAACATGGTCAGAGGTATTAAGCCACTTTTACGGGCTCACAATAAAACGTTCAAAAACGAAACTGAAACGGTTTTCCTGTGAAATATGTTAAGGAACTTCCTTTCCAGGGTAAAGACTTGTGTATAAGGTAAAATAAATAACCAAAAACAAAATTACTCCTCCACACCTTGGGCTATGTTCACAAGTAGCATTTTTTATGCGTTTTTGCACTTTTGTATTGCTTTCAACCGTGACAAATGCATTCACCGGGAAATGTCATTTTAACATTTTACAACCTTATTTGGCCATGTGCTGTGTGACACATGCATACAGTGCTGAAAAGACATGGGAACAGCATGGGGAAGACCCCTGGAAGCATCTCTGACATCCAGGTCACTGCCTAAAAGTGTGCCCATCAAAAGTGATCCTTGCCGCATCAGAAGATGCAGACTTGCAACTATCCCCGTGCAAGTCCTTGTCCCAGGGCAGTGTTCAATTGTACCTCCCCCATTCCTTGCAATGCAAGCGCAAGTATGCAGCCTGCCACCCACCCACCCCCAGGCTGCAATACCATACTGCTAGCTTGCACTTGAAATGGGGCCATTTAGTTTGGAGGAGGCCGAAGCTGGCCACTACCTCAAGGCTGCTTTGGCAGCGAGGTATCCATACTCAGTCCCCAGCCGCCCGGCGGCCGGGTGTCCATACTCGGTCCCCAGCCGCCCCTATTTCTCCTTGGAACTTCCCCCCACACTTTTCTTAGCCCGGCCTGCTTTAGGGCAGCATTGGACGAGCCCACCAGAGAACCAGACTCCTCCGGTGGGCCCTGGCTTCTCCATCAGGGGAGTTGAGAGTGCCAAGGTGAGGAGCATGATGATGATGATAGAAGTTAGCATCTGCTTTGTTTTCTTGGAATGCAAGCGTAAGTGTGCAACCTGCCACCCACACACCTACAGGCTGCAATACCATACTGCTAGCTTGCTTGGACTTGAAATTGGGCCTTTTAGGCATGTGGAGGCAGATGCCGGCCACCTTGTCATGGCTGCGTCGACGGCCTGGTATCCATACTCAGTCCCCAGCCACCCGGCGGCCGGGTGTCCACGCTCGTTCCCCAGCCGCCAGGGGGCGGCTGGGTGTCCATACTCGGTCCCCAGCCGCCCCGCGGCCGGGTGTCCACACATGGTCCCCAGCAGCCTTGGGGCGGCCGGATGTCCATAAACGGTCCCCAGCCGCCCCTATATCTCCTTGGAACTTCCCCCCACACTTTTCTTAGCCCAGCCTGCTTTAGGGCAGCATTGGACGAGCCCACCAGAGAACCAGTCCTCCGGTGGGCTCTGGCTTCTCCATCAGGGGAGTTGAGAGTGCCATGGTGAGGAGCATGATGATGATGATAAAAGTTAGCATCTGCTTTGTTTTCTTGGAATGCAAACGTAAGTGTGCAAACTGCCACCCACCCACCCCCATGCTGCAATACCATACTGCTAGCTTGCTTGCACTTGAAATTGGGCCTTTTAGGCATGTGGAGCCAGACGCCGGCCACCTTGTCATGGCTGCGTCGGCTGCCTGGTATCCATACTCAGTCCCCGGCGGCCGGTGGGCCCTGGCTTCTCCATCAGGGTAGTTGAGAGTGCCAAGGTGAGGAGCATGATGATGATTATAGAAATTAGCATCTGCTTTGCTTTCTTGGAATGCAAGCTCATGTATGTAGTAGCGGCTAGGCCTGAGGTGGTCAGCGTTTTAGCGCATATCCTACCTCCTCCAAGGATTGCTGGATGTTTTCCTGCTACTATCCCAGCTCTATGACTCCTGTTAAAACAAAACTTCAGGTGATGAATGATGGATGAGGTGGTGGCAAAGGAGAAAGAGCAGGAGGAACAGCGACCATTCACATCAATATCAGGCCAGTCAACCACACATGTCTTGTAGAATATGTTTCTGTACCAAAAGGCTACACAGTTAGAGGGCATGCAGTGAGTGCAATGCCTACCAAAAATTTCGAGGTACTCCAATGCCCCTTGGAAGTGACATGGAGGTCAGAGGGCCTTAACTAAACCGTTTTTTCCATTTATAGCAACTGGATTTCCTGTGCACTGTTGGCCTAAGCAGTGAATGGAAGGCTTTCCAAAAATTATGAGGAACTGCAATACACCTTGCAATAGACGTGGATTACAGCATACTAAAAACCTTCTACCCATTATTGGGGAGTGGGTCTCTCTTAGTGTTCGCCTATGCATTGAAATGGAAAAGCTGACTAAAATTAGGAGGAAATGCAATGCCCGTTGGAAGAATGGTGGAGTTCGCAGTGGAATAAAAAGACAATATCAATGCCCCTTGAAAATGTGGTGGAGGTCGCAGTAGCTTAACAAGACGGTTTTAATGCCCCTTGGAAGAGACGTGGAGGTCGCAGTAGCTTAACAAGGCGGTTTTAATGCCTCTTGGAAGAGACGTGGAGGTCACAATAACTTAACAAGACAGTTATAATGCTCCTTGAAAGAATGGTGGAGGTCGCAGTAGCTTAACAAGACGGTTTTAATGCCCTTGGGAAAAGTGGTGGAGGTCGCAGTAGCTTAACAAGATGGTTTTCATGCCCCTTGGAAGAGACGTGGAGGTCGCAGTAGCTTAACAAGATGGTTTTAATGCCCCTTGGAAGAGACGTGGAGGTCGCAGTAGCTTAAAAAGATGTTTTAATGCCCCTTGGAAGAGACGTGGAGGTCGCAGTAGCTTAACAAGATGGTTTTAATGCCCCTTGGAAGAATGGTGGGGGTCGCAGTAGCTTCACAAGACAGTTTTAATGCCCCTTGGAAGAGACGTGGAGGTCGCAGTAGCTTAACAAGATGTTTTAATGCCCCTTGGAAGAGACGTGGAGGTCGCAGTAGCTTAACAAGATGGTTTTAATGCCCCTTGGAAGAATGGTGGGGGTCGCAGTAGCTTCACAAGACAGTTTTAATGCCCCTTGGAAGAGACGTGGAGGTCGCAGTGGAATAAAAAGACAATATCAATGCCCCTGGGAAAAGTGGTGGAGGTCGCATTAGCTTAACAAGACGGTTTTCTTGCCCCTTGGAAGAGACGTGGAGGTCGCAGTAGCTTAACAAGACGGTTTTAATGCCCCTTGGAAGAGACGTGGAGGTCACAGTAGCTTAACAAGACGGTTTAATGCCCCTTGGAAGAATGGTGGAGGTTGCAGTAGCTTAACAAGACAGTTTTAATGCCCCTGGGAAAAGTGGTAGAGGTCGCAGTGGAATAAAAAGACAATATCAATGTCCCTGGGAAAAGTGGTGGAGGTCACAGTAGCTTACAAAGACGGTTTTCATGCCCCTTGGAAGAATGGTGGAGTTCGCAGTGGAATAAAAAGACAATATCAATGCCCCTTGAAAATGTGGTGGAGGTCGCAGTAGCTTAACAAGACGGTTTTAATGCCCCTTGGAAGAGACGTGGAGGTCGCAGTAGCTTAACAAGGCGGTTTTAATGCCTCTTGGAAGAGACGTGGAGGTCACAATAACTTAACAAGACAGTTATAATGCTCCTTGAAAGAATGGTGGAGGTCGCAGTAGCTTAACAAGACGGTTTTAATGCCCTTGGGAAAAGTGGTGGAGGTCGCAGTAGCTTAACAAGATGGTTTTCATGCCCCTTGGAAGAGACGTGGAGGTCGCAGTAGCTTAACAAGACGGTTTTAATGCCCCTTGGAAGAGACGTGGAGGTCGCAGTAGCTTAAAAAGATGTTTTAATGCCCCTTGGAAGAGACGTGGAGGTCGCAGTAGCTTAACAAGATGGTTTTAATGCCCCTTGGAAGAATGGTGGGGGTCGCAGTAGCTTCACAAGACAGTTTTAATGCCCCTTGGAAGAGACGTGGAGGTCGCAGTAGCTTAACAAGATGTTTTAATGCCCCTTGGAAGAGACGTGGAGGTCGCAGTAGCTTAACAAGATGGTTTTAATGCCCCTTGGAAGAATGGTGGGGGTCGCAGTAGCTTCACAAGACAGTTTTAATGCCCCTTGGAAGAGACGTGGAGGTCGCAGTGGAATAAAAAGACAATATCAATGCCCCTGGGAAAAGTGGTGGAGGTCGCATTAGCTTAACAAGACGGTTTTCTTGCCCCTTGGAAGAGACGTGGAGGTCGCAGTAGCTTAACAAGACGGTTTTAATGCCCCTTGGAAGAGACGTGGAGGTCACAGTAGCTTAACAAGACGGTTTAATGCCCCTTGGAAGAATGGTGGAGGTTGCAGTAGCTTAACAAGACAGTTTTAATGCCCCTGGGAAAAGTGGTAGAGGTCGCAGTGGAATAAAAAGACAATATCAATGTCCCTGGGAAAAGTGGTGGAGGTCACAGTAGCTTACAAAGACGGTTTTCATGCCCCTTGGAAGAATGGTGGAGTTCGCAGTGGAATAAAAAGACAATATCAATGCCCCTTGAAAAAGTGGTGGAGGTCGCAGTAGCTTAACAAGACTGTTTTAATGCCCCTTGGAAGAGACGTGGAGGTCGCAGTAGATTAACAAGACGGTTTTAATGCCCTTTGGAAGAGACATGGAGGTCTCAGTAGCTTAACAAGACAGTTTTAATGCCCCTTGGAAGAGACGTGGAGGTCGCAGTGGAATAAAAAGACAATATCAATGCCCCTGGGAAAAGTGGTGGAGGTCACAATAGCTTAACAAGATGGTTTTAATGCCCCTTGGAAGAGACGTGGAGGTTGCAGTAGCTTAACAAGACGGTTTTAATGCCCCTTGGAAGAATGGTGAAGTCCACAGTGGAATAAAAAGACAATATCAATGCCCCTTGAAAAAGTGGTGGAGGTCGCAGTAGCTTGACAAGACGGTTTTCATGCCCCTTACAAGAGCCATGAAGTACAGCATATTAAAAACATTATTCCCATTATTGGGGAGTGGGTCTCCCATAGTCTTTGCCTATGCCTTCCAAGCTAAAGCTGCCAAAAATTAGGACGGAGGAACTTGCAATGCTGGCAACACGGACCATGGTCACCCTGGTGGTATAGTGGTGGTGGAGGCTGAGGATAACGAGAAGAGCAAAATACAGCCGAAATGAGGAAGCGTGTACCCATGTGTGGGTGTGAAGCGGTGCATGTGAATACACCTCCCGAAATAACACAGTGGATTTTACTTTATGTTACTCTGCTGTCATTTGGTGGTGATGAGAAGTCTGGCCCAATCCAGCCCTTGTTCATTTTGATAAGGGTCAGCTTGTCAGCATTGTCAGTTGACAGGTGAGTGCGCTTATTAGTTATAATTCCCCCAGCGACACTACAAACACGCTCCGATAGCACGCTAGTGGCAGGGCAGGCCAGGACCTCCAAGGCGTACAGAGCGAGTTCATTTCAAGTGTCCAGCTTGGATACGCAATAATTAAAAGGCACAGAGGAATCACGGTACTCCCTCACCATCTTTTGAAACTTTCCACTCCTTGTGAGAGTACCCCAAGCCTCAGGGCCTGTAAGCTGGGTGGGTCCCAGAAAACTGTCCCAGAATGTTAACAGTGTTCCCCTGCCTCTGCTGGATTGGAGTTGTGTCTCTCTCGCCTATACGCCTTGGTTGGTCAACGAACTGTGACCCCTGCCGCTAGCGTGTTCAGATGGGAATTTTTTTAACAGTTCTGCAGCAAGGTCCTTCTTGTACTGCCCCATTTTTCTAGACCTCTCCACCTCAGGAATAAGAGAGTGAAAGTTCTCCTTGTAGCGGGGGTCTAAAAGTGTCACCAACCAGTAATGACTGTCACCCAACATTTTGACAATGCGAGGGTCACGGTTAAGGCAGCGTAACATAAAGTCAACCATGCGTGCCAGACTGGTAACAGGCAAGACTTCCGTGTCCTCACAAAGATGACGACTGATCATGCTCTCCTCCTCCTCCTCCTCCCCCCTGTCCTCAGGCCACCCACGCTGAACCGACGGTATGACAGTTGTACAGGTACTACCGTCTACAGCGCATGATACCAGCTCCTGTTCTTCCTCCTCCTCCTCCTCTCCCTCATTGTCCCCCAATGCACATTGGGATGAGATGAGGCTGGGCTGTGTGTAATCGCCCGCTATGGCTTCTTGATCCATCTCATCATACTCTGGCAGCAATGTCTCCTCTTTTATTCTCTGTAGAGAGCGTTGCAAAAGACAGACAAGTGGGATGCTGACGCTAATGATGGCATCATCGCCACTCATCTTGGTGGACTCCTCAAAGTTTGTCAGGATGGTACATATGTCAGACATCCAGGTCCACTCCTGAGGTCTTATGTGTGGAGTCTGACCTGAATATCGACGGCCTTGTTGCAGCTGGTACTCCACAACTGCTCTCTTCTGCTCACAAATCCTTTGCAACATGTGGAGGGTAGAGTCCCAACGTGTGGGGACATCACACACCAGTCGGTGTGCCAGAAGCTGCAAACGCTGCTGCAACACAGCAAGGGTGGCGGAAGCTGTAGCCGACTTGGGAAAATGAGCTGACAGGCGGCGTACTTTGACGAGCAGATCTGGCAACTCGGGGTACGATTTAAGAAACCGCTGAACCACGAGGTTAAGCACATGAGCCAGGCATGATACGTGTGTGATCTCGCCTCGCCTCAGAGCCGCCACCAGGTTACGGCCATTGTCACACACGACCATGCCTGGATGTAGGTTCAGCGGTGTCTGCCACAGATCTGCCTGCTATTTCACAGCTGTCCACAACTCACAAGCAGTGTGAGGTTTCTCACCTAAGCTTATGAATTTCAGCACAGCCTGTTGCCGCTTGGCTGAGGCATTACTGCAGTGCTTCCAGTTTGTAACTGATGTGGTGATATCTGAGATGGAGGCTGAACATGAGGAGGAGGAGGAGGATGATGCACAGGAGCTGTACACTGTGGGGGCAACTCTGACTGACATAGGGCCCGCATCCTCGGTGTGGGGAGGATGTGTTCCGTCCCAAGGTCCGACTGGGTCCCGGCTTCCACTATGTTTACCCAGTGTACCGTCAGGGAGATGTACCGCCCCTGGCCACAAGCACTTGTCCACGTGTCTGTTGTCAGGTGGACTCTCCCAGTAACTGCGTTGTTGAGGGCGCGGCAGATGTTTTGGGACACGTGCTTGTGTAGTGCGGGGATGGCACACCGGGCAAAATAGTGTCGGCTGGGGACCGAGTACCGAGGGACGGCCACCGCCATAAGGTTGCGGAAGGATTCCGTCTCCACCAGTCTATAAGGCAGCACTTCCAACGCAAGCAGTCGTGAAATGTGCGAATTTAGGACTATGGCCTGTGGGGCGTTGGCTGCGAATTTGCGCTTTCGTTCAAAGGTCTGGAATATGGACAATTGAACCCTGCGGTGGGACGTGGACGTGAACGTTGATGCTGTTTCTTGAGAAACTGCCATAATAAGTGAAGACTGAGAGGAGTGGGCATCTTTGCATGCAGTATGGACAGGGGATTGCCTTGCATGCACAACAGGGGGTTCTATTACACGCACAACAGCGGAAGAAGCAGTGGTGACACCCGCTGACACTGGTCGTGGACCCTGTAGTTCGCCCCACCAAGTCGGGTACTTTGCTGCCATGTGCCTGATCATGCTGGTGGAGGTCAGGCTGGTAGTTTTGTCACCCCTGCTGATGCTGGCATGGCAGGTGGTACAAATGGCCTTTTTCGGGTTATCAGCAGAGTCTTTAAAAAAATTCCAGACTCTGGAAGACCCACCGGTTGTACTGGCAACTAGAGATGAGCGTTGTTCGACTCGAACTGTTAGCCAATCTCAAATTCGAGCTGTTTTGGGCGGTGTTCGAGCCGTTCAGCGAACACGAACGATTTGAAAAAAATTCGGCTGTTCGAGGTTATGTTCGATAACTGTTCGTGCACTAAAATCATAACTGGATTTTTTCTCAGTAATGCTGAAAATTAATATTAATACGCAGTTTGAGTGTACAGCGGGGTGGGGGGAGGGGCAGGGGATGGATCTCTGCAGGAATAATGAAGATCTCCATTTTTTTTTCTCTTTCCTGATTTTACAGTGGGGAGGTGCAATCTGTCAGCCTATCAGCAGCGCATACACGGAGCGAAGTGCTTTTTTTCACACAAGCAATGGCATGTGTCATTGGCAGTGTATGTCACATGTCCTTGCCCTATAAGACCCAGCCATTTTCTCCGTCGCCACCATATTCTCACTGCTGCAGCTGCGCGTTAGACGGCACCGCTGTTGCTGTGTGCGCTATACCTTGTTAATTTCAAGCCAATTTTCGCACAAATCTACAGATAGCTTGGGAGTAGGGAATAGTTGTGATTGCAGTCCTTTTAAGGACTAGGTTACAGCATTTCCTACGACTTTTATCAAGCAGGTCTGTGCTCTTAAATAGATAGGTTGGGAGTAAAGACTAATTGTAATTGAAGTCCTTTTCAGGACTAAGTTACATCAGTTCCTATCAGTTTTTACCAGGCAGGTCTGTGCCAGTGCTGTGCAAGTTTTTTTCACAGCATTTGGCTAAATCTAGCAAAGCTAATCCTTTTTGGCCTATTGCAGAGTGTGTTAGTCAGTGGAGTAGCCTATCTGTGTTGCAAGCTACACCACCTGTGTATAGAATACCAATTGTTTTACTGCACCTAGTGAAGTAAAACCTTTTGGGCATAGCATCATTCTGTTAGTCCAGCAATACTGACCTCCATCATGTTGCAAATTGAATATAATTTTTTTCTGCATCTAGCTCTGAAAAAATATTTGGGCTTCTAGCAGTGTGTGGGACTTGGTCTATTAGTCCATCTATACTGACCTCCACCAGGTTGCAAATTGAATATAATTTTTTTCTGCATCTAGCTCTGAAAAAATATTTGGGCTTCTAGCAGTGTGTGAGACTTGTTCTATTAGTCCATCTATACTGACCTCCATCAGGTTGCAAATTGAATATAATTTTTTTCTGCATCTACCTCTGAAAAAATATTTGGGCTTCTAGCAGTGTGTGGGACTTGTTCTATTAGTCCATCTATACTGACCTCCATCAGGTTGCAAATTAAAAATAATTTTTATCTGCATCTAGCTCTGAAAAATTATTTGGGCTTCTAGCAGTGTGCGGGACTTGGTCTATTAGTCCATCTATACTGACCTCCATCAGGTTGCAAATTCAATATAATTTTTTTCTGCATCTAGCTCTGAAAAAATATTTGTGCTTCTAGCAGTGTGTGGGACTTGGTCTATTAGTCCATCTATACTGACCTCCATCAGGTTGCAAATTAAAAATAATTTTTATCTGCATCTAGCTCTGAAAAAATATTTGTGCTTCTAGCAGTGTGTGGGACTTGGTCTATTAGTCCATCTATACTGACTTCCATCAGGTTGCAAATTGAATATAATTTTTTTCTGCATCTAGCTCTGAAAAAATATTTGGGCTTCTAGCAGTGTGTGGGACTTGGTCTATTAGTCCATCTATACTGACCTCCATCAGGTTGCAAATTAAAAATAATTTTTATCTGCATCTAGCTCTGAAAAAATATTTGGGCTTCTAGCAGTGTGTGGGACTTGTTCTATTAGTCCATCTATACTGACCTCCACCAGGTTGCAAATTGAATATAATTTTTTTCTGCATCTAGCTCTGAAAAAATATTTGGGCTTCTAGCAGTGTGTGGGACTTGGTCTATTAGTCCATCTATACTGACCTCCATCAGGTTGCAAATTAAAAATAATTTTTTTCTGCATCTAGCTCTGAAAAAAATTTGGGTTTCTAGCAGTGTGTGGGACTTCGTCTATTAGTCCATCTATACTGACCTCCATCAGGTTGCAAATTAAAAATAATTTTTATCTGCATCTAGCTCTGAAAAAATATTTGGGCTTCTAGCAGTGTGCGGGACTTGGTCTATTAGTCCATCTATACTGACCTCCATCAGGTTGCAAATTCAATATAATTTTTTTCTGCATCTAGCTCTGAAAAAAATAGTTGGGCTTCTAGCAGTGTGTGGGACTTGGTCTATTAGTCCATCTATACTGACCTCCATCAGGTTGCAAATTAAAAATAATTTTTAACTGCATCTAGCTCTGAAAAAATATTTGGGCTTCTACCAGTGTGTGGGACTTGGTCTATTAGTCCATCTATACTGACCTCCATCAGGTTGCAAATTAAAAATAATTTTTATCTGCATCTAGCTCTGAAAAAATATTTGGGCTTTTAGCAGTGTGTGGGACTTAGTCTATTAGTCCATCTATACTGACCTCCATCAGGTTTCAAATTTAAAATAATTTTTATCTGCATCTAGCTCTGAAAAAATATTTGGGCTTCTAGCAGTGTGCGGGACTTGGTATATTAGTCCATCTATACTGACTTCCATCAGGTTGCAAATTGAATATAATTTTTTTCTGCATCTAGCTCTGAAAAAATATTTGGGCTTCTAGCAGTGTGTGGGGCTTGTTCTATTAGTCCATCTATACTGACCTCCATCAGGTTGCAAATTAAAAATAATTTTTATCTGCATCTAGCTCTGAAAAAATATTTGGGCTTCTAGCAGTGTGCGGCACTTGGTCTATTAGTCCATCTATACTGACCTCCATCAGGTTGCAAATTCAATATAATTTTTTTCTGCATCTAGCTCTGAAAAAATATTTGGGCTTCTAGCAGTGTGCGGGACTTGGTCTATTAGTTCATCTATACTGACCTCCATCAGGTTGCAAATTAAAAATAATTTTTATCTGCATCTAGCTCTGAAAAAATATTTGGGCTTCTAGCAGTGTGTGGGACTTGGTCTATTAGTCCATCTATACTGACTTCCATCAGGTTGCAAATTGAATATAATTTTTTTCTGCATCTAGCTCTGAAAAAATATTTGGGCTTCTAGCAGTGTGTGGGACTTGGTCTATTAGTCCATCTATACTGACCTCCATCAGGTTGCAAATTAAAAATAATTTTTATCTGCATCTAGCTCTGAAAAAATATTTGGGCTTCTAGCAGTGTGTGGGACTTGTTCTATTAGTCCATCTATACTGACCTCCACCAGGTTGCAAATTGAATATAATTTTTTCTGCATCTAGCTCTGAAAAAATATTTGGGCTTCTAGCAGTGTGTGGGACTTGTTCTATTAGTCCATCTATACTGACCTCCATCAGGTTGCAAATTGAATATAATTTTTTTCTGCATCTAGCTCTGAAAAAATATTTGGGCTTCTAGCAGTGTGTGGGACTTGGTCTATTAGTCCAACTATACTGACCTCCATCAGGTTGCAAATTAAAAATAATTTTTTTCTGCATCTAGCTCTGAAAAAATATTTGGGTTTCTAGCAGTGTGTGGGACTTCGTCTATTAGTCCATCTATACTGACCTGCATCAGGTTACAAATTAAAAATAATTTTTATCTGCATCTAGCTCTGAAAAAATATTTGGGCTTCTAGCAGTGTGCGGGACTTGGTCTATTAGTCCATCTATACTGACCTCCATCAGGTTGCAAATTCAATATAATTTTTTTCTGCATCTAGCTCTGAAAAAAATAGTTGGGCTTCTAGCAGTGTGTGGGACTTGGTCTATTAGTCCATCTATACTGACCTCCATCAGGTTGCAAATTAAAAATAATTTTTAACTGCATCTAGCTCTGAAAAAATATTTGGGCTTCTAGCAGTGTGTGGGACTTGGTCTATTAGTCCATCTATACTGACCTCCATCAGGTTGCAAATTAAAAATAATTTTTATCTGCATCTAGCTCTGAAAAAATATTTGGGCTTTTAGCAGTGTGTGGGACTTAGTCTATTAGTCCATCTATACTGACCTCCATCAGGTTTCAAATTTAAAATAATTTTTATCTGCATCTAGCTCTGAAAAAATATTTGGGCTTCTAGCAGTGTGCGGGACTTGGTCTATTAGTCCATCTATACTGACTTCCATCTGGTTGCAAATTGAATATAATTTTTTTCTGCATCTAGCTCTGAAAAAATATTTGGGCTTCTAGCAGTGTGTGGGACTTGGTCTATTAGTCCATCTATACTGACCTCCATCAGGTTGCAAATTAAAAATAATTTTTATCTGCATCTAGCTCTGAAAAAATATTTGGGCTTCTAGCAGTGTGTGGGGCTTGTTCTATTAGTCCATCTATACTGACCTCCACCAGGTTGCAAATTGAATATAATTTTTTTCTGCATCTAGCTCTGAAAAAATATTTGGGCTTCTAGCAGTGTGTGGGACTTGTTCTATTAGTCCATCTATACTGACCTCCATCAGGTTGCAAATTGAATATAATATTTTTCTGCATCTAGCTCTGAAAAAATATTTGGGCTTCTAGCAGTGTGTGGGACTTGGTCTATTAGTCCATCTATACTGACCTCCATCAGGTTGCAAATTAAAAATAATTTTTTTCTGCATCTAGCTCTGAAAAAATATTTGGGCTTCTAGCAGTGTGTGGGACTTCGTCTATTAGTCCATCTATACTGACCTCCATCAGGTTGCAAATTAAAAATAATTTTTATCTGCATCTAGCTCTGAAAAAATATTTGGGCTTCTAGCAGTGTGCGGGACTTGGTCTATTAGTCCATCTATACTGACCTCCATCAGGTTGCAAATTCAATATAAATTTTTTCTGCATCTAGCTCTGAAAAAAATAGTTGGGCTTCTAGCAGTGTATGGGACTTGGTCTATTAGTCGATCTATACTGACCTCCATCAGGTTGCAAATTAAAAATAATTTTTAACGGCATCTAGCTCTGAAAAAATATTTGGGCTTCTAGCAGTGTGTGGGACTTCGTCTATTAGTCCATCTATACTGACCTCCATCAGGTTGCAAATTAAAAATAATTTTTATCTGCATCTAGCTCTGAAAAAATATTTGGGCTTCTAGCAGTGTGTGGGACGTGGTCTATTAGTCCATCTATACTGACCTCCATCAGGTTGCAAATTTAAAATAATTTTAATCTGCATCTAGCTCTGAAAAAATATTTGGGCTTCTAGCACTGTGTGGGACTTGGTCTATTAGTCCATCTATACTGACCTCCATCAGGTTGCAAATTAAAAATAATTTTTATCTGCATCTAGCTCTGAAAAAATATATGGGCATCTAGCAGTGTGTTGGACTTGGTCTATTAGTCCATCTATACTGACCTCCATCAGGTTGCAAATTGAATATAATTTTTTTCTGCATCTAGCTCTGAAAAAATATTTGGGCTTCTAGCAGTGTGTGGGACTTGGTCTATTAGTCCATCTATACTGACCTCCATCAGGTTGCAAATTAAAAATAATTTTTATCTGCATCTAGCTCTGAAAAAATATTTGGGCTTCTAGCAGTGTGTGGGGCTTGTTCTATTAGTCCATCTATACTGACCTCCACCAGGTTGCAAATTGAATATAATTTTTTTCTGCATCTAGCTCTGAAAAAATATTTGGGCTTCTAGCAGTGTGTGGGACTTGTTCTATTAGTCCATCTATACTGACCTCCATCAGGTTGCAAATTGAATATAATATTTTTCTGCATCTAGCTCTGAAAAAATATTTGGGCTTCTAGCAGTGTGTGGGACTTGGTCTATTAGTCCATCTATACTGACCTCCATCAGGTTGCAAATTAAAAATAATTTTTTTCTGCATCTAGCTCTGAAAAAATATTTGGGCTTCTAGCAGTGTGTGGGACTTCGTCTATTAGTCCATCTATACTGACCTCCATCAGGTTGCAAATTAAAAATAATTTTTATCTGCATCTAGCTCTGAAAAAATATTTGGGCTTCTAGCAGTGTGCGGGACTTGGTCTATTAGTCCATCTATACTGACCTCCATCAGGTTGCAAATTCAATATAATTTTTTTCTGCATCTAGCTCTGAAAAAAATAGTTGGGCTTCTAGCAGTATATGGGACTTGGTCTATTAGTCCATCTATACTGACCTCCATCAGGTTGCAAATTAAAAATAATTTTTAACGGCATCTAGCTCTGAAAAAATATTTGGGCTTCTAGCAGTGTGTGGGACTTCGTCTATTAGTCCATCTATACTGACCTCCATCAGGTTGCAAATTAAAAATAATTTTTATCTGCATCTAGCTCTGAAAAAATATTTGGGCTTCTAGCAGTGTGTGGGACGTGGTCTATTAGTCCATCTATACTGACCTCCATCAGGTTGCAAATTTAAAATAATTTTAATCTGCATCTAGCTCTGAAAAAATATTTGGGCTTCTAGCACTGTGTGGGACTTGGTCTATTAGTCCATCTATACTGACCTCCATCAGGTTGCAAATTAAAAATAATTTTTATCTGCATATAGCTCTGAAAAAATATATGGGCATCTAGCAGTGTGTTGGACTTGGTCTATTAGTCCATCTATACTGACCTCCATCAGGTTGCAAATTGAATATAATTTTTTTCTGCATCTAGCTCTGAAAAAATATTTGGGCTTCTAGCAGTGTGTTGGACTTGGTCTATTAGTCCATCTATACTGACCTCCATCAGGTTGCAAATTAAAAATAATTTTTATCTGCATCTAGCTCTGAAAAAATATTTGGGCTTCTAGCAGTGTGTGGGACTTGTTCTATTAGTCCATCTATACTGAACTTCACCAGGTTGCAAATTGAATATAATTTTTTTCTGCATCTAGCTCTGAAAAAATATTTGGGCTTCTAGCAGTGTGTGGGACTTGTTCTATTAGTCCATCTATACTGACCTCCATCAGGTTGCAAATTGAATATAGTTTTTTTCTGCATCTAGCTCTGAAAAAATATTTGGGCTTCTAGCAGTGTGTGGGACTTGGTCTATTAGTCCATCTATACTGACTTCCATCAGGTTGCAAATTCAATATAATTTTTTCTGCATTTAGCTCTGAAAAAATATTTGGGCTTCTAGCAGTGTGTGGGACTTGGTCTATTAGTCCATCTATAGTGACCTCCATCAGGTTGCAAATTAAAAATAATTTTTATCTGCATCTAGCTCTGAAAAAATATTTGGGCTTCTAGCAGTGTGTGGGATGTGGTCTATTAGTCCATCTATACTGACTTCCATCAGGTTGCAAATTGAATATAATTTTTTTCTGCATCTAGGTCTGAAAAAATATTTGGGCTTCTAGCAGTGTGCGGGACTTGGTCTATTAGTCCATCTATACTGACCTCCATCAGGTTGCAAATTCAATATAATTTTTTTCTGCATCTAGCTCTGAAAAAAATAGTTGGGCTTCTAGCAGTGTATGGGACTTGGTCTATTAGTCCATCTATACTGACCTCCATCAGGTTGCAAATTAAAAATAATTTTTAACGGCATCTAGCTCTGAAAAAATATTTGGGCTTCTAGCAGTGTGTGGGACTTCGTCTATCAGTCCATCTATACTGACCTCCATCAGGTTGCAAATTAAAAATAATTTTTATCTGCATCTAGCTCTGAAAAATATTTGGGCTTCTAGCAGTGTCTGGGACGTGGTCTATTAGTCCATCTATACTGACCTCCATCAGGTTGCAAATTTAAAATAATTTTAATCTGCATCTAGCTCTGAAAAAATATTTGGGCTTCTAGCACTGTGTGGGACTTGGTCTATTAGTCCATCTATACAGACCTCCATCAGGTTGCAAATTAAAAATAATTTTTATCTGCATCTAGCTCTGAAAAAATATATGGGCTTCTAGCAGTGTGTTGGACTTGGTCTATTAGTCCATCTATACTGACCTCCATCAGGTTGCAAATTGAATATAATTTTTTTCTGCATCTAGCTCTGAAAAAATATTTGGGCTTCTAGCAGTGTGTGGGACTTGGTCTATTAGTCCATCTATACTGACCTCCATCAGGTTGCAAATTAAAAATAATTTTTATCTGCATCTAGCTCTGAAAAAATATTTGGGCTTCTAGCAGTGTGTGGGACTTGTTCTATTAGTCCATCTATACTGAACTCCACCAGGTTGCAAATTGAATATAATTTTTTTCTGCATCTAGCTCTGAAAAAATATTTGGGCTTCTAGCAGTGTGTGGGACTTGTTCTATTAGTCCATCTATACTGACCTCCATCAGGTTGCAAATTGAATATAGTTTTTTTCTGCATCTAGCTCTGAAAAAATATTTGGGCTTCTAGCAGTGTGTGGGACTTGGTCTATTAGTCCATCTATACTGACCTCCATCAGGTTGCAAATTCAATATAATTTTTTTCTGCATCTAGCTCTGAAAAAATATTTGGGCTTCTAGCAGTGTGTGGGACTTGGTCTATTAGTCCATCTATAGTGACCTCCATCAGGTTGCAAATTAAAAATAATTTTTATCTGCATCTAGCTCTGAAAAAATATTTGGGCTTCTAGCAGTGTGTGGGATGTGGTCTATTAGCCCATCTATACTGACTTCCATCAGGTTGCAAATTGAATATAATTTTTTTCTGCATCTAGCTCTGAAAAAATATTTGGGCTTCTAGCAGTGTGTGGGACTTGTTCTATTAGTCCATGTACACTGACCTCCATCAGGTTGCAAGTTAAAAATAATTTTTATCTGCATCTAGCTCTGAAAAAATATTTGGGCTTCTAGCAGTGTGTGGGACTTGGTCTATTAGTCCATCTATACTGACCTCCATCAGGTTTTTCCATGAAAATGAGTGGAAAAAGGCCTGCTGCTGGTGGAAAGGGGAATAGGCGTGTTGGGAAGGGGAAAAAAGGTTGTGTCCGTGGGGTAGGTGTTAAAGCAACAGTAACATCTGCAGAAGAAAGACCATCTTCCAGCCAAACTAAAATGTCTACTTCTTTTAGCGGACAATGTCATAAGATCCCTTTCTTACGGCCACGCCAATCGCTACAAATTCCAGATGAGGCACAAAAACAGCAGGTGCTTCAACGGATATCAAGTGCTCCTTTAAGTGGGCTCTCCTCCACATCAACTTCAACATCACAAATACTCCAGTCCTCAGAGGTGTCACCCCAATCTCACTTGCTTCCTCACAGCTCCCAAATCTCCAGCTGCCCGTCTGAGTATGAGGTAGAACAGATGGTTGAGTCTGCAGAGCTGTTTACTCATACTATAGCCTGGGAATCAGAGGTCGGCTCCAGCGCTTCTGTGAATCCAGACGAGGAAATGATCTGCACTGATACCCAGAATCTTTATGAGTCGGATCCAGGACCAGACGCAGAAGGTTCTGACTATAATGTAGACCCTCATTCCCAAACTGTAACTCCTGTTGGTGGAGACAATGCGGAAGACGATGATGAGACTCAAATACCTGATTGGAGCGACAACTTTAGTTTTTTGTCAGGGAAGGAACAGGTTGGCTCTGAGGACGACGGGTGTGATAACACACAGGGTGATGATGATGAGGTTGGAGATCCTACTTACTGTCAACCCACAGTCAGCCAAGAGATGAGGTCAGCAGAGGAGGTGGAGGAGAATGCTAGTGACGACGAGGTCAGGTTGCGCCTTCCTGGACAGAGACGTAGTTCTGGAAGCACGTCAACAACTGCATCCTCAAACACAACTCTGCCTCTCACCACAAGTCGTGGTAGCTCTTCAGGTCGCATGGGTGCTAAGCCTTGAATAGCCTGGGCATTTTTTCAGATCGATAAAGATGACCCAACTCGTGTTATCTGTAACATTTGTCAGCAAAAGCTAAGTAGAGGCCAAAAAATACATAGTTTGAGTACTTCATGCATGAACCGGCACATGGACATGAAGCATAAGTTGCAGTGGGAAGCTCACTGTGCTATAATGCGGCCTAGCCGGCCGGGCCGCCCACCGTCTGCCACATCTTGTGCATCCGCGGCCTCTTCATCCTCTGTGACTGGGGGGACAGCAGTCACACCTGTTTTGGGACGCGGACGTGCCACCTCTTTACCCGCAACAGCCAGCGTGATTGGCAGGTCATCATTTTCTTTGGAGGTGGTAACACCAGCTGGTGTTGAGCGCTGTCCAACATCGATAGCACCACCTTTGGATCAAGGCAACCTAACATGTCCGCCTGCATCTTCCTCACAGACCGGCAGTTTGCCGGGGACACCCTTATCAACCCCGTCAAACCACAACAGCCAGCCCTCGGTCCCTCAGATGTGGACAAGTAAAAGACCATTTCCTCCTAGCCATGAGAAAGCTAAGAGGTTGAACTTCACCATCTGCAAGCTCTTGGCTACAGAAATGCTGCCTTTCCGCCTGATGGACACAGAGGATTTTTGAGACCTTATGTCCGTCGCAGTGCCCCAGTACCAGATGCCCAGTCGGCACTACTTCTCAAAGAAAGGTGTGCCTGCGCTCCACCAGCATGTCGCACACAACATCACCGCTTCTTTGAGAAACTCTGTGTGTGACAGGGTGCATTTCACCACAGACACTTGGACGAGTAGGCATTGACAGGGGCGTTACATGTCGCTGACTGGGCACTGGGTAACTATGGTGAAAGCAGGACAAGGGGGTGCTGTCCAAGTGTTGCCGTCCCCACGAGTTGTGCGTCAATCCTCTTTATGTCAAAGTTCCTCCACTGCTTCTGCCTCCTCAACCTCTTCTCGGTCCTCCACCTGCACCCAAAGCCTGTCTGGTCATGACACAAGCTTTCTAACTGCGCAGAAGGGATCCTGCACACCTCCTTACTATGCTGGCAGTAGGGCTCAACGTCATCAGGCGGTTTTTACTTTGAAATGTCTGGGAAATGTGAGTCACACAGCTGAGGAGTTGTGGTCAGCTCTGGAGAACCAATTTCATGAATGGTTGTCTCCACTGGACCTGAAACCAGGGAAGGCCGTGTGCGACAATGCTGCAAACCTGGGTGCGGCCCTTCGCCGGGGCAATGCCACAAACGTGCCTTGTATGGCTCACATGTTGAACCTGGTTGTCCAGCAATTTTTAGCCACTATCCCAGACTAGATGGCCTTCTGCAGAGGGCACGGTTGCTGAGTGCTCACTTCCGCCGTTCGCATCCCGCATCTCAGCGACTTACATCTCTACAGAAGTCGTTGGGCCTGCCACTTCACCGGCTAAAATGCGATGTGCCTACCCGGTGGAATTCAACTCTGCACATGTTGCAGCGACTGTGGCAGCACCGACAAGCCCTGGTGCAATACGTTCTGACGTATAGCCTGGGCCAACGAGATCCAGAGGTGGGGCAAATCACGCTGGAGGAGTGGTCTCAGATCAGGGACCTATGCACCCTTCTGCACAGTTTTGAAATGGCGACGTAGATGTTTAATGCTGACGATGCCATTATCAGTATGACTATTCCGGTGATTTACATGCTGGAGGACATGTTAAACAGAATTCGGAGTCAGGTGGTGGCACAAGAGGAGGTGGAGGAAGTAGAGGAGGAGGAATTGTATGCGGAAGGGCTAACATCTGCAAGGTCCAGACGGTCGGCAGCACCAAGGCGGCAGGCATGTGAGGGTGGGGGAGATGGTTTTACCAGGGCGCATGGTAGCAGCCAAACTAGTGAGGAAGGTGCAGGAGCCCAGGAAGTAATGGAGGACGAACTGATGGAAGACTCATCAGATGAGGGAGACCTTGATCACATTTCTGTTGTGCGAGGTTGGGGGGAGAGGACAGAGGAAGGAAGCATGATTGTTACCTCGCCACCAACACAACAGTGACTTGGTGCTCCTGGATGCGCAAGACACATGAGTGCCTTCTTGCTGCACTACCTGCAACATGACCCTCGAATTGTGAGAATTAGAAATAATCCTGACTACTGGGTTGCCACACTGTTAGATCCCCGGTACAAAAGTAAATTTGCAGAAATTATTCCTGCCATAGAAAGGGATGCACGCATGCAGGAGTATCAGCAGAGACTGTTGCAGAATCTTATATGTGCTTTTCCACAAAACACCAGTGGTGCACGTAGTGAATCTCACAGTTCCAACTTGCCAACTGTGGGACCGTCGAGTGTTCAGCACTCAAACTGTAACAGAAACACAGTATTTGCTGGTAACATCAATTTTGCGGAATCATTTCACCACTTTTTTAGCCCATCCTTTGCCAGGCCACAGGAGACAAGAAGTCTGACACATAGTCAACGCCTAGAGACGATGGAACAGGAGTATCTCCAAGTAAACATTGAAGCCATGACTGTGTCACTGGACCCTTGCTCTTTTTGGGCTTCCAATCTGGATAAATGGCCGGAGCTAGCCACTTACGCCTTGGAGATCTTGTCATGCCCCGCAGCCAGCGTTCTGTCTGAACGTGTGTTCAGCGCTGCTGGTGGTGTGCTGACAGATAAGCGCACGCGGCTCTCCACTGATAATGTAGACAGACTCACGTTCATAAAGATGAACAAATCATGGATCCGAAACGACTTTTCTACCCCTGTGTCATCCTGGGGAGAGTAAAAGCTTGATGATTTGTTAAAATCACCTCACCAACCGTTTTAAGATTTCAAATTACTAATCATGTTTATCTGTATCTTAGCTGGAAAATAATTTGGGCTTTGTAGCAGTGTGCAGTACTGATTCTATTAGGCCATCTATACTAAGCTCCACCAGATTTAAAATTACTAATCATGTTTATCTGTATCTTGGCTGGAAAATAATTTGGGCTTTGTAGCAGTGTGCAGTACTGATTCTATTAGGCCATCTATACTAAGCACCACCAGATTTAAAATTACTAATCATGTTTATCTGTATCTTGGCTGGAAAATAATTTGGGCTTTGTAGCAGTGTGCAGTACTGATTCTATTAGGCCATCTATACTAAGCTCCACCAGATTTAAAATTACTAATCATGTTTATCTGTATCTTGGCTGGAAAATAATTTGGGCTTTGTAGCAGTGTGCAGTACTGATTCTATTAGGCCATCTATACTAAGCTCCACCAGATTTAAAATTAATAATAATTTTTAGCTGAATCTAGCCCGGAAAATAATTTTGGGGCTCCGAGATGTGCAAGACACATAAGTGCCTTCTTGCTGCACTACCTGCAACATGACCCTCAGATTGTCAGAATTCGAAGTAATCCTGACTACTGGGTTGCCACACTCTTAGATCCCCCACACTCTTCGATCAACCTTTTCATTTTAATAAAGACCAAAAAAATGGTCATTTTTTAAATGATAAGCATTAGCAGGTTATTAGAAACTGAAATCAAACAGTTTTCAACTCAAAACTTTATTCTAGGTGATGTTACATTTGCACATAGGACCCCTTGTTCGAAAGGAGCTTCTGAACTCTCTCGTCCATTGAATCTGTCAGGTTTTGGATGGTTTCTGCTTCAATTGTTTTGCATGAGGACAGAATACCCTCCCAGAGCTGTTGCTTAGATGTGAACTGCCTCCCGCCATCATAGACACTCCTTTTGATGATGCTCCAGAGGTTCTGAATGGGGTAGAGGTCAGGGGAGCATGGGGGTCACACCATAAGTTTGTCCCCTTTTATGCCCATATCAGCCAGAGATGCAGATGTGTTATGTGCAGCATGAGACGGTGCATTATCATGCATGAAAATGATCTTGCTGTGGAATACACGGTTCTTCTTCTTGAACCAAGGCAGGAAGTGCTGTTTGAGACACTCCACATATCATTATGGAGTTCGTCTTTACCCCTTCAGGGATCCTAAAGGGGCCGACAATCTCGCTCCCCATGATTGCAGCCCAAAACATTACTCCACCTCCTCCTTGTTGGCGCTGTAGCCGTGTTTGCGTGGGGTGTCCATCAACTAGCCATCCTCCACTCCATCCATCTGGACCATCGAGTGTTGCACGGCACTCATCCATGAACAAAACAGTTTTGAAATCAGTCTTCATGTATTGTTTGGCCCACTGGAGCCGTTTCTGCTTGTGTGCAGTGGATAGAGGAAGTCGACAGGATGGTGTACGCACAGCTGCAAACCTCTGAAGGACCCTGAATCTTGTTGTTCGGGGGACATTGGAGGCACCAGCAGCTTCAAAAACTTGTCTGCTGCTATGACAAGGCTTTTTTGCCGCTGCTCTTTTAACCTGACGTAATTGCCTGTAGGAAAGAGTCCTCAATTTTCCCTTATCAGCACGCACACGTGTGTACTGTGAATCAGCTACATACTTCTTGATTGCCAAGACACTTCATCCTGATCATCGCACAATGTTGATTGTAGTCATGCCTTGACCTAAACACTCCACAATTTGTTGCTTCTCAGCAGCCCACACATCCTTTTTCTTTCCCATTTTGGCAGAAAATGTAGGCTGCTTAATAATGTGGGACAGCCTTCTTAAGTAGTCTTGCCTTTCATTGGGCACACCTGCCAAACTAATTAGCACAGGTGTCTGCAATTGCTTACAGTGATATAAAGAGTAGTGTTGAGCCACCCCCGTAGTGTTCGAGTTCGGTTCGGTTCGTCGAACACCCGTGTGTTCGCCGAACTGTTCGTCGAACTGTTCGTCGAACACCTTCGAACACCGTTAAAACCAATGGCAGGCAAACAAAAACACATAGAAACACATAGAAAACACCTTCAAAGGTGTCCAAAAGCTGACAAACTGCTCAGAAGACACAACTAACACATGGAAAAGTGACAAGTACATATAGTCATGAGAAAGGAAAAGAGGTGGAGGAGTAAAAGGAGGGGGAGACACAGATATAGGCATGTCATGCCCTTCTAAAATCCAAAAAGTGAGAAGCCGACACGTTCAGTCCGCTCCTGCCCGTGCCACCTCCGTGTCGCCGGGTTTGTGCCAGAGCCGCGTTGAACCCTGACGGCCAGCCCCCCCTCTCCCAATACTGGTGCCTGTCCGCTGGTGGGTCGAGCGAGCCCCCCTGTGGTGGATGCAGCTCTAAGTTTTTTAATTTAAATTGTCTCTCTAATTTGAATGAATACACTTTAAATCCATTTACAAGGATCTATTGGAGGGCAAGTCTCATGCCAGCAGCCGCGTAATTCCAGCTCCAGTAGCGTCCACTAAAGCTGCTGCAGTTAAAAAGCTTTTATAAGGATCGAGCTCGGCTGTCCACCGCAAGGCATCCTACTGCCAGTCCCAGCCCCTATACCTTGGGGTGCCTCCTGATGCTCTTCAGTGAGTATCCCGTGGTCCCGAAGCATTTCCTTTGAAAAAATTAAGTGTCCAAACTACAGGTGGTGTAGCTTGCTTAACAGCCGGGATAATCCGCTGACTAGCAGACACTGCTACTAGGCACAAAGTATTTCCTGGGCTAGATGCAGTTAAAAATTTGTAAGTAGATACTCTCGTTGGATGCTGAGAAAGCATTCCATAGAGTCTCCTGGCACGTCATATATGATTCTCTTAAAAAGCTTGGGGTAGGGGTCTAGGGGACCCTTTTATAGCCAAAATCACGGCCCTGTATCACAATACGTCACCTAGGCTGAAGATAAATGGAACTGTAGCACCCTGAGGGCTCGGTTGCTACAGACGTATTGCACCTCACCCAGAGGTGTGATATCTCACTCTCAGGTAAGGATGGAGTGTGGATCAGGACCCGACACCTGCATGCATTACACCACATTGCCTTGGGGCAGGGCGACCAATATGCCCCTGAGATGGGCACGACAGTCCCTGTCCCTGGCTGGAGTGGGGGGAGGGAACACTGAGGAAGGGGAACCCTGTAGTGCAGGAGCAGGGAGGAAGCAGTTCCTGGGTGCATTGAGAAGGGAGTATAAAAGGTGGGCACCATCTTAGTTCAGTGCAGAGAAGTCTGAGCAGAAGTGGCAGGGAGCAGGGGCTCTGCATGAGCTCTGCTCCGGAGGCGGGCCCAGGCCTGCAAGAGGGAGAAGGAAGGAAGAGGAGGGGAGAAGGCTCCAGGAACGAGGAATGAAGGGATCCCAGGGGTGCGGACGGGCGAGTCGCCACCGCACGCCCGAATCCACCTGCGTGGAGGGGTCAGGCCAAAGGGGGAGACCGGTCCCCGAACTAGTGGAGGCAGGAAACGACCCTCAGCTAGAAACCGGAGGCTCTGACATTTTATGTGGCGCAGCCCCTCGCTACACCCGCTAGGAAGGCACCACATAGGGTCAGGGAAACTGGCGCCAAGTTTACCAAGAGGAGGCCCGAGGCAGCCGGACAGAAGTGTTGGTAAGAAAGGCCAGACAAAGGACACACAAAGGGGGTCCTGTGAAGCGCTCCAAAGTTATCTGGGAGTTGTCTGAGCCCCTCACCTGGTGAGCACAGTACGACGTGGGCAGCCGTTACCTGCAGACGTGGTCTGGATAATAAGAACTGTGAGTAAAGGCCCCGAACTGCATCACTGACTCCGTGTCGTTACTGCTGCTGCCCTGCACCATCACCCCCATCCTCCGCATACACTGCCCTGAGGCTATACTCCTCCCGTGGGGATTTATGCTACGCTCTGCTGCACCCACAACACCAGCCTCAGCGGTCTGCCCTGTAGCGGCGGTTCACTCTGACCGCAATCCACGGGTGGAGTAGTCGGACATTTAAACATCAAAACCACATAAATAGTTCCGCCACTGGTTTGACCACCCTGAGCCATGGAACCGGGTCGCCGCCACGAAGACTACAACCACCAGCATCCACCAAAAAGGGTCCGGCTCCGGGTGTCCCAAGGCCCAGGGGGTGCGTCAGAACATTTTCATCACCTTTCACAATCACCAATGGGACAAGGCAGGGATGTCCTCTGTCCCCTCTCTTATACATCCTAGTGACGGAGCACCTGCTCTCATCAATTCGCCATAACCCCAATATTAGGTGGATTGAGGTGGGAGGCACCGAGTACAAGTGCTCTCTATTTGCTGATGATGTCCTAGTATATATCACTCAATCACATATATCCATCCATGCTGTTATGGCTGAAATAGATCACTTTGTTACATGGTCAAATTTTAAAATCAATGCAGCGAAGTCTGAGGCCCTCGATGTCTCCCTCCCCAAATCCATACAGGATTCCATCCAGTCCAACTTTCCCTTTGCCTGGCCCTCACAGGGTATCAAATACTTAGGAATTCCTATTCATAGAGACCTCTCCCATCTATGTTATCTTAATTTTGGGCCCTTTATTGAACAACTCCATACAGACCACGGTTGGCAAGTTAGAACTGTAAGATTCACTACGTGAACCACTGGTGTTTTGTGGAAAAGCACATGTACACTGCGTTCCAAATTATTATGCAAAAAGTGTTTAGGAGTGATAAGGGAAGAATTTGTTTGTTTGTCAGTTAAACTCATTGATGGTGATGTGTGTCAGGGCTCTTTATATCACTGTAAGCAATTGCAGACACCTGTGCTAATTAGTTTGGCAGCTGTGTCCAATGAAAGGCAAGACTACTTAAGAAGGCTGTCTCACATTATTAAGCAGCCTACATTTTCTGCCAAAATGGGAAAGAAAAAGGATGTGTCGGCTGCTGAGAAGCAACAAATTGTGGAGTGTTTAGGTCAAGGCATGACTACAATCAACATTGTGCGATGATCAGGATGAAGTGTCTTGGCAATCAAGAAGTATGTAGCTGATTCACAGTACACACGTGTGCGTGCTGATAAGGGCAAATTGAGGACTCTTTCCTACAGGCAATTACGTCAGGTTGAAAGAGCAGCGGCAAAAAAGCCTTGTCATAGCAGCAGACAAGTTTTTGAAGCTGCTTGTGCCTCCAACGTCCCCCGAACAACAAGATGCAGGGTCCTTCAGAGGTTTGCAGCTGTGCATACGCCATCCTGTCGACCTCCTCTATCCACTTCACACAAGCAGAAACGGCTCCAGTGGGCCAAACATTACATGAAGACTGATTTCAAAACTGTTTTGTTCACGGATGAGTGCCGTGCAGCGCTCGATGGTCCAGATGGATGGAGTGGAGGATGGCTGGTTGATGGACACCCCACACAAACACGGCTACAGCGCCAACAAGGAGGAGGTGGAGTAATGTTTTGGGCTGGAATCATGGGGAGAGAGATTGTCGGCCCCTTTAGGATCCCTGAAGGCGCTAAAGATGAACTCCATAATGTATGTGGATTTTCTCAAACAGCACTTCCTGCCATGGTTCAAGAAGAAGAACCGTGTATTTCACAGCAAGATCATTTTTCTGCATGATAATGCACCATCTCATGCTGCACATAAAACATCTGCATCTCTGGCTGATATGGGCATAAAAGGGGACAAACTTATGGTGTGACTCCCATGCTCCCCTGACCTCTACCCCATTTAGAACCTTTGGAGCATCATTAAAAGGAGTGTCTATGATGGCGGGAGGCAGTTCACATCTAAGCAACAGCTCTGGGGGGGTATTCTGTCCTCATGCAAAACAATTGAAGCAGAAACCATCCAAAACCTGACAAATTCAATGGACGAGAGAGTTCAGAAGCTCCTTTCGAACAAGGGGTCCTATGTGAAAATGTAACATCACCTAGAATAAAGTTTTGAGTTGAAAACTGTTTAATTTCAGTTTCTAACAACCTGCTAATGCTTATAATTTCAAAAATGACCATTTTTTTGGTCTTTATTAAAATGAAAAGGTTGATCGAAAAGTTTGGGGGATCTAAGAGTGTGGCAACCCAGTAGTCATGATTACTTCGAATTCTGACAATATGAGGGTCATGCTGCAGGTAGTGCAGCAAGAAGGCACTTATGTGTCTTGCGCATCTCGGAGCCCCAAAATTATTTTCCGGGCTAGATGCAGCTAAAAATTATTATTAATTTTAAATCTGGTGAAGCTTTAGTATAGATGGCCTAATAGGATCAGTGCTGCACACTGCTACAAAGCCCAAATTATTTTCCAGTCAAGATACAGATAAACATGATTAGTAATTTTAAATCTGGTGGAGCTTATTATAGATGGCCTAATAGAATCAGTGCTGCACACTGCTACAAAGCCCAAATTATTTTCCAGCCAAGATACAGATAAACATGATTAGTAATTTGAAAGCTTAAAACGGTTGGTAGGGTGATTTTAACCAATCATCAAGCTTTTACTCTCCCCAGGATGACACAGGGGTAGAAAAGTCGTTTCGGATCCATGATTTGTTCATCTTTATGAACGTGAGTCTGTCTACATTATCAGTGGAGAGCCGCGTGCGCTTATCTGTCAGCACACCACCAGCAGCGCTGAATACACGTTCAGACAGAACGCTGGCTGCGGGGCATGACAAGATCTCCAAGGCGTAAGTGGCTAGCTCCGGCCATTTATCCAGATTGGAAGCCCAAAAAGAGCAAGGGTCCAGTGACACAGTCGTGGCTTCAATGTTTACTTGGAGATACTCCTGTACCATCGTCTCTAGGCGTTGACTATGTGTCAGACTTCTTGTCTCCTGTGGCCTTGCAAAGGATGGGCTAAAAAAGTGGTGAAATGATTCCGCAAAATTGATGTTACCAGCAGATACTGTGGTTCTGTTACGGTTTGAGTGCTGAACACTTGACGGTCCCACGGTTGGCAAGTTGGAACTGTGAGATTCACTACGTGTACCACTGGTATTTTGTGGAAAAGCACATGTAAGATTCTGCAACAGTCTCTGCTGATACTCCTGCATGCGTGCATCCCTTTCTATGGCAGGAATAATTTCTGCAAATTTACTTTTGTACCGGGGATCTAACAGTGTGGCAACCCAGTAGTCAGGATTATTTCTAATTCTCACAATTCGAGGGTCATGTTGCAGGTAGTGCAGCAAGAAGACACTCATGTGTGTTGCGCATCCAGGAGCACCAAGTCCCTGTTGTGTTGGTGGCGAGGTAACAATCATGCTTCCTTCCTCTGTCCTCTCCCCCCAACCTCGCACAACAGAAATGTGATCAAGGTCTCCCTCATCTGATGAGTCTTCCATCAGTTCGTCCTCCACTTCTTCCTGGGCTCCTGCACCTTCCTCACTAGTTTGGCTGCTACCATGCGCCCTGGTAAAACCATCTCCCCCACCCTCACATGCCTGCCGCCTTGGTGCTGCCGACCGTCTGGACCTTGCAGATGTTAGCCCTTCCGCATACAACTCCTCCTCCTCTACTTCCTCCACCTCCTCTTGTGCCACCACCTGACTCCGAATTCTGTTTAACATGTGCTCCAGCATGTAAATCACCGAAATAGTCATGCTGATAATGGCATCGTCAGCACTAAACATCTTTGTCGCCATTTCAAAACTGTGCAGAAGGGTGCATAGGTCCCTGATCTGAGACCACTCCTCCAGCGTGATTTGCCCCACCTTTGAATCTCGTTGGCCCAGGCTATACGTCAGAACGTATTGCACCAGGGCTTGTCGGTGCTGCCACAGTCGCTGCAACATGTGCAGAGTTGAATTCCACCGGGTAGGCACATCGCATTTTAGCCGGTGAAGTGGCAGGCCCAACGACTTCTGTAGAGATGTAAGTCGCTGAGCTGCGGGATGCGAACGGCGGAAGTGAGCACACAGCGACCGTGCCCTCTGCAGAAGGCCATCTAGTCTGGGATAGTGGGCTAAAAATTGCTGGACAAACAGGTTCAACACGTGAGCCATACAAGGCAGGTGTGTGACATTGCCCCGGCGAAGGGCCGCACCCAGGTTTGCAGCATTGTCGCACACGGCCTTCCCTGGTTTCAGGTCCAGTGGAGACAACCATTCATGAAATTGGTTCTCCAGAGCTGACCACAACTCCTCAGCTGTGTGACTCACATTTCCCAGACATTTCAATGTAAAAACCGCCTGATGACGTTGAGCCCTACTGCCAGCATAGTAAGGAGGTGTGCAGGATCCCTTCTGCGCAGTTAGAAAGCTTGTGTCATGACCAGACAGGCTTTGGGTGCAGGTGGAGGACCGAGAGGAGGTTGAGGAGGCAGAAGCAGTGGAGGAACTTTGACATAAAGAGGATTGGCGCACAACTCGTGGGGACGGCAAGACTTGGACAGCAGCCCCTTGTCCTGCTGTCACCATAGTTACCCAGTGCCCAGTCAGCGACATGTAACACCCCTGTCCATGCCTACTCGTCCAAGTGTCTGTGGTGAAATGCACCCTGTCACACACAGAGTTTCTCAAAGAAGCGGTGATGTTGTGTGCGACATGCTGGTGGAGCGCAGGCACACCTTTCTTTGAGAAGTAGTGCCGACTGGGCATCTGGTACTGGGGCACTGCGACGGACATAAGGTCTCGAAAATCCTCTGTGTCCACCAGGCGGAAAGGCAGCATTTCTGTAGCCAAGAGCTTGCAGATGGTGAAATTCAACCTCTTAGCTTTCTCATGGCTAGGAGGAAATGGTCTTTTACTTGTCCACATCTGAGGGACCGAGGGCTGGCTATTGTGCTTAGACGGGGTTGATAAGGGTGTCCCCGGCAAACTGCCGGTCTGTGAGGAAGATGCAGGCGGACATGTTAGGTTGCCTTGATCCAAAGGTGGTGCTATCGATGTCGGACAGCGCTCAAGACCAGCTGGTGTTACCACCTCCAAAGAAAATGATGACCTGCCAATCACGCTGGCTGTTGCGGGTAAAGAGGTGGCAGGTCTGCACCCCAAAACAGGTGTGACTGCTGTCCCCCCAGTCACAGAGGATGAAGAGGCCGCGGATGCACAAGATATGGCAGACGGTGGTTGGCCCGGCCGGCTAGGCCGCATTGTAGCACACTGAGCTTCCCACTGCAACTTATGCTTCATGTCCATGTGCCGGTTCATGCATGAAGTACTCAAACTATGTATTTTTTGGCCTCTACTTAGCTTTTGCTGACAAATGTTACAGATAACACGAGTTGGGTCATCTTTATCGATCTGAAAAAATGCCCAGGCTATGCAAGGCTTAGCACCCATGCGACCTGAAGAGCCACCACGACTTGTGGTGAGAGGCAGAGTTGTGTTTGAGGATGCAGTTGTTGACGTGCTTCCAGTACTACGTCTCTGTCCAGGAAGGCGCAACCTGACCTCGTCATCACTAGCATCTTCCTCCACCTCCTCTGCTGACCTCATCTCTTGGCTGACTGTGGGTTGACAGTAAGTGGGATCTCCAACCTCATCATCATCACCCTGTGCGTTATCACACCCGTCGTCCTCAGAGCCAACCTGTTCCTGCCCTGACAAAAAACTAAAGTTGTCGCTCCAATCAGGTATTTGAGTCTTATCATCGTCTTCCTCATTGTCTCCACCAACAGGAGTTACAGTTTGGGAATGAGGGTCTACATTATGGTCAGAACCTTCTGCGTCTGGTCCTGGATCCGACTCATAAAGATTCTGGGCATCAGTGCAGATCATTTCCTCGTCTGGATTCACAGAAGCACTGGAGTCGACCTCTGATTCCCAGGCTATAGTATGAGTAAACAGCTCTGCAGACTCAACCATCTGTTCTACCTCATACTCAGACGAGCAGCTGGAGATTTGGGAGCTGTGAGGAAGCAAGTGCGATTGGGGTGACACCTTTGAGGATTGGAGTATTTGTGATGTTGAAGTTGATGTGGAGGAGAGCCCACTTAAAGGAGCACTTGATATCCGTTGAAGCACCTGCTGTTTTTGTGCCTCATCTGGAATTTGTAGCGATTGGCGTGGCCGTAAGAAAGGGATCTTATCACATTGTCCGCTAAAAGAAGTAGACATTTTAGTTTGGCTGGAAGATGGTCTTTCTTCTGCAGATGTTACTGTTGCTTTAACACCTACCCCACGGACACAACCTTTTTTCCCCTTCCCAACACGCCTATTCCCCTTTCCACCAGCAGCAGGCCTTTTTCCACTCATTTTGGTGGTTAACTAATTCACAACTCTGGAGTTGTTTGCACAAAAAAACAATGGATGGTAACCGAGCAGAGCTGAGTGGCCAAACTGTGGTATTAGGCCAAAACTATTGGCTGGGTTAAATGCAGAAAAAAATTATATTCAATTTGCAACCTGATGGAGGTCTGTATAGATGGACTAATACAACAAGTCCCACACACAGCTAGAAGCCCAATATTTTTTCAGAGGTAGATGCAGAAAAAAATATATCCAGTTTGCAACCTGATGGAGGTCTGTATAGATGGATTAATAGAACAAGTCCCACACACAGCTAGAAGCCCAATATTTTTTCAGAGGTAGATGCAGAAAAAAATTATATTCAGTTTGCAACCTTATGGAGGTCAGTATAGATGGACTAATAGAACAAGTCCCACACACAGCTAGAAGGCCAAATATTTTTTCAGCGGTAGATGCAGAAAAAAATTATATTCAGTTTGCAACCTTATGGAGGTCAGTATAGATGGACTAATAGAACAAGTCCCACACACAGCTAGAAGGCCAAATATTTTTTCAGAGGTAGATGCAGAAAAAAATTATATTCAGTTTGCAACCTTATGGAGGTCAGTATAGATGGACTAATAGAACAAGTCCCACACACAGCTAGAAGGCCAAATATTTTGTCAGAGGTAGATGCAGAAAAAAATTATATTCAGTTTGCAACCTTATGGAGGTCAGTATAGATGGACTAATACAACAAGTCCCACACACAGCTAGAAGCCCAATATTTTTTCAGAGGTAGATGCAGAAAAAATATATTCAGTTTGCAACCTGATGGAGGTCTGTATAGATGGATTAATAGAACAAGTCCCACACACAGCTAGAAGCCCAATATTTTTTCAGAGGTAGATGCAGAAAAAAATATATTCAGTTTGCAACCTGATGGAGGTCTGTATAGATGGATTAATAGAACAAGTCCCAAACACAGCTAGAAGCCCAATATTTTTTCAGAGGTAGATGAAGAAAAAAATATATGCAGTTTGCAACCTTATGGAGGTCAGTATAGATGGACTAATACAACAAGTCCCACACACAGCTAGAAGCCCAATATTTTTTCAGAGGTAGATGCAGAAAAAAATATATTCAGTTTGCAACCTGATGGAGGTCTGTATAGATGGATTAATAGAACAAGTCCCACACACAGCTAGAAGCCCAATATTTTTTCAGAGGTAGATGCAGAAAAAAATATATTCAGTTTGCAACCTGATGGAGGTCTGTATAGATGGATTAATAGAACAAGTCCCAAACACAGCTAGAAGCCCAATATTTTTTCAGAGGTAGATGAAGAAAAAAATATATGCAGTTTGCAACCTGATGGAGGTCAGTATAGATGGACTAGTACAACAAGTCCCACACACAGCTAGAAGCCCAATATTTTTTCAGAGCTAGATGCAGAAAAAAATTATATTCAATTTGCAACCTGATGGAGGTCAGTATAGATGGACTAATAGAACAAGTCCCACACACAGCTAGAAGGCCAAATATTTTTTCAGAGGTAGATGCAGAAAAAAATTATATTCAGTTTGCAACCTTATGGAGGTCAGTATAGATGGACTAATAGAACAAGTCCCACACACAGCTAGAAGGCCAAATATTTTTTCAGAGGTAGATGCAGAAAAAAATTATATTCAGTTTGCAACCTTATGGAGGTCAGTATAGATGGACTAATAGAACAAGTCCCACACATAGCTAGAAGGCCAAATACTTTTTCAGAGGTAGATGCAGAAAAAAATTATATTCAGTTTGCAACCTTATGGAGGTCAGTATAGATGGACTAATAGAACAAGTCCCACACACAGCTAGAAGGCCAAATATTTTTTCAGAGGTAGATGCAGAAAAAAATATATTCAGTTTGCAACCTGATGGAGGTCTGTATAGATGGATTAATAGAACAAGTCCCACACACAGCTAGAAGCCCAATATTTTTTCAGAGGTAGATGAAGAAAAAAATATATGCAGTTTGCAACCTGATGGAGGTCAGTATAGATGGACTAGTACAACAAGTCCCACACACAGCTAGAAGCAAATTATTTTTTCAGAGCTAGATGCAGAAAAAAATTATATTCAATTTGCAACCTGATGGAGGTCAGTATAGATGGACTAATAGAATGATGCTATGCCCAAAAGATTTTACTTCACTAGGTGCAGTAAAAAAATTGGTATTCTATACACAGGTGGTATATCTTGCAACACAGATAGGCTACTCCACTGACTAACACACTCTGCAATAGGCCAAAAAGGATTAGCTTTGCTAGATTCAGCCAAATGCTGTGAAAAAAACTTGCACAGCACTGGCACAGACCTGCCTGGCAAAAACTGATAGGAACTGATGTAACCTAGTCCTGAAAAGGACTCCAATTACAATTAGTCTTTACTCCCACAATCTATCTATTTAAGAGCACAGACCTGCCTGATAAAAGTCGTAGGAAATGCTGTAACCTAGTCCTTAAAAGGACTGCAATCACAACTATTCCCTACTCCCAAGCTATCTGTAGATTTGTGCGAAAATTGGCTTGAAATTAACAAGGTATAGCGCACACAGCAACAGCGGTGCCGTCTAACACGCAGCTGCAGCAGTGAGAAAATGGTGGCGACGGGGAAAATGGCTTGGTCTTATAGGGCAAGGACATGTGACATACACTGCCAATGACACATGCCCTTGCTTGTGTGAAAAAAAGCACTTCGCTCCGTGTGTGCGCTGCTGATAGGCTGACAGATTGCACCTCCCCACTGCAAATGCGGGAAAGAGAAAAAAAAATGGAGATCTTCATTGTTCCTGCAGAGATCCATCCCCTGCCCCTCCCCCCACCCCGCTGTACACTCAAACTGCGTATTAACATTAATTTTCATCATTACTGAGAAAAAATCCAGTTATGATTTTGGTGCACGAACAGTTATCGAACATAACCTCGAACAGCCGAATTTATCTCAAATTGTTCGTGTTCGCCGAACGGCTCGATCACCGCCCAAAACAGCTCGAATTTGAGATTGGCGAACAGTTCGAGTAGAACAACGCTCATCTCTAATAAAGAGCCCTGACACACATCACCATCAATGAGTTTAACTGACAAGCAAACAAATTCTTCCCTTATCACTCCTAAACACTTTTTGCATAATAATTTGAAACACAGTGTACATGTGCTTTTCCACAAAACACCAGTGGTTCACGTAGTGAATCTTACAGTTCAAACTTGCCAACCGTGGTCTGTATGGAGTTGTTCAATAAAGGGCCCAAAATTAAGATAACATAGACAGGAGAGGTCTCTATGAATAGGAATTCCTAAGTATTTGATACCCTGTGAGGGCCAGGCAAAGGGAAAGTTGGACTGGATGGAATCCTGTATGGATTTGGGGAGGGAGTCATCGAGGGCCTCAGACTTCGCTGCATTGATTTTAAAATTTGACCATGTAACAAAGTGATCTATTTCAGCCATAACAGCAGGGATGGATATATGTGATTGAGTGATATATACTAGGACATCATCAGCAAATAGAGAGCACTTGTACTCGGTGCCTCCCACCTCAATCCACCTAATATTGGGGTTATGGCGAATTGATGAGAGCAGGTGCTCCGTCACTAGGATGCATACGAGAGGGGACAGATGACATCTCTGCCTTGTCCCATTGGTGATTATGAAAGGTGATGAAAATGTTCTGACGCGCCCCCTGGGCCTTGGGACTCCCGGAGCCGGACCCTTTTTGGTGGATGCTGGTGGTTGAAGTCTCCGTGGCGGCGACCCGGTTCCATGGCTCAGGGCAGTCAAACCAGTGGCGGAACTATTTATGTGGTTTTGATGTTTAAATGTCTGACTACGCCACCCGTGGATTGCGGTCAGAGTGAATCGCCGCTGCAGGGTAGACCGCTGAGGCTGGTGTTGTGGGTGCAGCAGAGCGTAGCATAACTCCCCACGGGAGAAGTATAGCCTCAGGGCAGTGTATGCGAAGGATGGAGGTGATGGTGCAGGGCAGCAGCAGTAATGACACGGAGTCAGTGATGCAGTCCAGGGCCTTTACTCACAGTTCTTATTATCCAGACCACTTCTGCAGGTAACGGCTGCCCACGTCATACTGTGCTCACCAGGTGAGGGGCTCAGACAACTCCCAGATAACTTTGGAGCGCTTCACAGGACGCCCTTTCTGTGTCCTTTGTCTGGCCTTTCTTACCAACCCTTCTTTCTGGCTGCCTCGGGCCTCCTCTTGGTAAACTTGGCGCCAGTTTCCCTGACCCTATGTGGTGCCTTCCTAGCGGGTGTAGCAAGGGGCTGCACCACATAAAATGTCACAGCCTCCGGTTTCTAGCTGATGGTCGTTTCCCGCCTCCACTAGTTTCGGGGACCGGTCTTCCCCTTTAACCTGACCCCTCCACGCAGGTGGATTCGGGCGTGCGGTGGCGACTCGCCCGTCCGCACCCCTGGGATCCCTTCGTTCCTCATTCCTGGAGCCTTCTCCGCTCCTCTTCCTTCCTTCTCCCTCTTCCAGGCCTGGGCCTCTGTTACTAGGCCCGCCTCCCGAGCAGAGCTTATGCAGAGCCCCTGCTCCCTGTCACTTCTGCTCAGACTTCTCTGCACTGAACTAAGATGGTGCCCACATTTATTCTCCCTTCTCAATGCACCCAGGAACTGCTTCCTCCCTGCTCCTGCACTACAGGGTTCCCCTTCCTCAGTGTTCCCCCCCCCCTCCAGCCAGGGACAGGGACTGTCGTGCCCATCTCAGGGGCATATTGGTCGCCCTGCCCCACGGCAATGTGGTGTTATGCATGCAGGTGTCGGTTCCTGATCCACACTCCATTCTTACCTGAGAGTGAGATATCACACCTCTGGGTGAGGTGCAATACCTCTGTAGCAACCGAGCCCTCAGGGTGCTACAGTTCCATTTATCTTCAGCCTAGGTGACGTATTGCGATACAGGGCCGTGATTTTGGCTATAATAGGGTCCCCTAGACCCCTACCCCAAGCTTTTTAAGACAATTATATATGGCGTACCAGGAGACCCTATGGAATGCTTTCTCAGCATCCAACGAGAGTATCTAATTACAAATTTTTAACTGCATCTAGCCCAGGAAATACTTTGTGCCTAGTAGCAGTGTCTGCTAGTCAGCGGATTATCCTGGCTGTTAAGCAAGCTACACCACCTGTAGTTTGGACACTTAATTTTTTCAAAGGAAATGCTTCGGGATACTCAGTGAAGAGCATCAGGAGGCACCCCAAGGCATAGGGGCTGGGACTGGCGGTAGGATGCCTTGCGGTGGACAGCCGAGCTCCATCCTTATAAAAGCTTTTTAACTGCAGCAGCTTTAGTGGACGCTACTGGAGCTGGAATTACACGGCTGCTGGCATGAGACTTGCCCTCCAATAGATCCTTGTAAAAGGATTTAAAGTGTATTCATACAAATTAGAGAGACAATTTAAATTAAAAAGCTTAGAGCTGCCTCCACCACAGGGGGGCTCGCTCGACCCACCAGCGGACAGGCACCAGTATTGGGAGAGGGGGGCTGGCCATTAGGGTCCACCGCGGCTCTGGCACAAACCCGGCGACACGGAGGTGGCACGAGCAGGAATGAACTGGCCGTGTCGGCTTCTCACTTTTTGGATTTTAGAAGGGCATGACATGCCTATATCTGTGTCTCCCCCTCCTTTTACTCCCCCACCTCTTTTCTTTTCGCATGACTATATGTACTTGTCACTTTTCCATGTGTTAGTTATGTCTTCTGAGCAGTTTGTCAGCTTTTGGACACCTTTGAAGGTGTTTTCTATGTGTTTTTGTTTGCCTGCCATTGGTTTTAACGGTGTTCGAAGGTGTTTGACGAACAGTTCGACGAACAGTTCGGCGAACACATGGGTGTTCGACGAACCGAACCGAACTCGAACACTACGGGGGTGGCTCAACACTACTGGCAACGTCCCTCGTGTTGGTGTTACGGGGAACTGTTGCCCGCCTTCTGTGTGCGGCCACCACACTGCTTCTTTCTGCCTGTTGGAGTAATCTGCCTCCCTCCCCCTGTGTGCTGCTGGCCTCGCTCTGCGTGTCCTCCTGCCACGTTGGGTCAGTTACTAGATCATCCATCACCTCCTCCTCTTCCACTTGCGCACCACGATCCTCCTCCTCACTTCGTGGCAATTGTGTCTCGTCATCGTCCACCTCTTGTGACAAATTGCCAGCGTCAACTTCCTGTGGCCATGGCTGTTCAAATATTTGGGCAACGCTACATGGGATCTCCTCTTCCACCACTTCAAGCGGAGCAGGCGAGGGGCACAAATCTGGAAATGGACCAGTGAACAGCTCTTCAGAGTGTCCAACTGTGGGATCAGTTGCTGTCTGACGACACTCGGCATGGTGGGAGGAAGGAGCATCAGGGTGAGGAGGAGTATGCGGTCGAGACTCACGGCTACTAAAACGTGACCGTGTGGAAGACACACCGGAGGTGGTGGTGCCCAGGTAACTGGAAGTATTATCTGCTATCCAATTAATAACCTGATCACACTGATCAGTTCTCAATACTGGTTTTGTAGTGTGTTTCCCTAGTAATTCGGTCAAGAAGTGGGAGCGAGAAGATGTGGCTGTTGGTTGTGGCACATTTTCACCTTGGCCACGGCCCCATCCTCTACACGCACCATCACCAGAACATCCAGTTCCACGTCCCTTGCATGCGCCTTGCCCATTGTAAATGAAGTAAAATAGCTTACACTCGCACTATCAATGGAAAAAGGGTAATAAAAAGGAGATTGGAACCGTGGAACTGCAAAACCACAGTTATATTTCTCTGGCCTACACCAGACTCTTTTAAACAGATATATTGGTGTCTGACCAGTCAGGGAGACACTATTACATTTTTTTTTACGGCAAAAAATGTCAAAAGCAGGATAATACAGAGATTTGACCCGTGGAACTGAAAAAACACAGTTATAGTTATGTGGTGTACACCAGAATCTTTTAAACAGATATATTGGTGTCTGACCAGTCAGGGAGACACTAGTACAATTTTTTTATGGCAAAAAATGCCAAAAGCAGGATAATACAGACCCATGGAACTGCAAAGCCACAGTTCTATTTCTCTGGCCTACACCAGACTCTTTTAAACAGATATATTGGTGTCTGACCAGTCAGGGAGACACTATTAGGCTGTGTGCCCACGATGCGTTTTTTAAGAGTTTCCGCAGCGGCAAAAACTCTGCAGAAACGCTTAAAAAACGCATGGTAGAAGGCCTGCCCTATCCCCCAATGATAATCCGCATGTGCTGTGCATATGCTGCGGAAATTTCCGCTGCGGATTATCATTGCGGAAAAAAACGCAGCACTACCAATTATTTTGCGGAAGTGCTGTGTTTTCGCCACCATTGACTTGCATTAGAATGCGCCAATTCCGCAAGACTGCATCTGTACTTGCGTAATTGGCGCATTCTAATGTGCAGATGGTACCCGGGTGTGGAGGAGAGGAGACACTCATCCACACCCAGGTACCATTAAAAAAGCTGTAAAAAAAGAATAAAATAAAAAATAAATATATACTTACCTTCTGGCGGCCCGCGCTGCGCTCCTCCTTGCTTCCCGGCACTTCGCGATGGAATGAAGGACCTGCGCTGATGTCAGAGTCATGTGAAAGATCAAGCGATGCTGACATCGGCAGGTCCTTCACTCTACCGCTGCCGGCAGCTGTGACCGAGCGAAGCAAGACAGCGAGGGCCATCGGAGGGTAAGTATTAGTGTTGAGCGAACATGCTCGACACTGCTCGGTACTCGCCCGAGCATCTCACTACTCGGGATGTTCGGCGAGCACCGAGCATTTCTGGGTTACTCAGGCGGAAGCTCGGGTCTCCGCCCTGCATGTTTGGCGCTCTTTACAGAGCCAATGAACATGTAGGGATTGCCAGCCAGTCACTGTAATGCCGCAGCCATGTTGGTTGTGGGTATTACATTGATTGGCTGGCCGCACAGCGTCACCTCGAGTATTTAAAACCGGGCGCCGCCATCTTGGACACAGACGGCTGGGATCAGACAGTGTAGTGACAGCGCTGCTGATTTAGGGAGAGATATATACTGCAAAATAGTTAGTGTAGGGTCTGTAAAGGCTACCAGATCAAACAAACAGTCCTACTCAGGACTAATATCCATTCCAGATATCAGACAGGCAGGCTGTATAGGAGATGCAGTGGTTATACCAGCAAACGCTGCATTACAGTCCTGTGTGCTCCTGTTGCTGAAATTGCTGGACTTAGCTCCAGTTCTCGGGGACCAGGAAAAATCCTTTTTTTTCATCTAAATCCTTTTTTTTTTTCCTCCTTCACACTGTACAAATACCTGTCTTATTAACCTTTTGGTGTCTCCCCCCCCCAAAAAAAAAAAAAAAGTGTGTCTCTGAGTTTTCAGACACAAATATAAAAAGACAATATCAATGCCCCATGGAAGAGTGGTGGAGATCGCAGTGGAATAAAAAGACAATATCAATGCCCCTTGGAAGAGTGGTGGAGGTCCCAGTGGAATTAAAAGACAATATCAATGACCCTTGGAAGAGAAGTGGAGGTCACCGTAGCTTAACAAGACGAATTTAATGCCCCTTGGAAGAGACGTGGAGGTCCCAGTGGAATAAAAAGACAATATCAATGACATTTGGAAGAGGTGTGGAGGACGCAGTGGAATAAAAAGACAATATCAATGCCCCATGGAAGAGTGGTGGAGGTCCCAGTGCAATAAAAAGACAATATCAATGCCCCTTGGAAGAGTGGTGGAGGTTACAGTGGAATAAAAAGAGAATATCAATGACCCTTGAAAGAGATGTGGAGGTTACAGTAGCTTAACAAGACAATTTTAATGCCCCTTGGAAGAGATGTGGTGTTCAGAGTGGTTTAATAAGATGGTTTTAATGCCCCTTGGAAGATACGTGGAGGTCACAGTACCTTAACAAGACAGTTTTAATGCCCATTGGAAGAGATGTGGAGGTCCCAGTTGAATAAAAACACAATATCAATGCCTCTTGGAAGAGTGGCAGAGGTCGCAGTGGAATAAAAAGACAATATCAATGCCACTTGGAAGAGACGTGGAGGTCACAGTAGCTTAACAAGACGATTTTAATGCCCCTTGAAAGAGACGTGGAGTTCAGAGTGGTTTAACAATACGGTTTTAATGCCCCTTGGTATAGAACTGGCGGTCACAGTAGCTTAACAAAACAGTTTTAATGCCCCTTGGAAGAGACGTGGAGTTCAGAGTGATTTAATAAGACGGTTTTAATGCTCCTTGGAAGAGACGTGGAAGTCCAAGTGGAATAAAAAGACAATATAAATGCCCCTTGGAAGAGTGGTGGATGTCCCAGTGGAATAAAAAGACAATATCAATGCCCCTTGGAAGAGTGGTGGAGGTTACAGTGGAATAAAAAGAGAATATCAATGACCTTTGTAAGAGATGTGAAGGTGACAGTAGCTTAACAAGACGATTTTATTGCCCTTTGGAAGAGACTTGGAGTTCAGTGTGGTTTAACCAAAACGTTTTTAATGCCCCATGGAAGAGACATGGAGGTCACAGTAGCTTAACAAGACGGATTTAATGCCCCTTGGAAGAGACGTGGTGTTCAGAGTGGTTTAACAAGACGGTTTTAATGCCCATTGGAAGAGACGTGGAGGTCCAGTGGAATAAAAAGTCTATATCAATGCCCTTTGGAAGAGTTGTGGAGGTCACAGTGGAATAAAAAGACAATATCAATGCCCCTTGGGAGAGTGTTGGAGGTCGCAGTGGAATAAAATGACAACATCAATGCCTCTTGGAAGAGTGGTGGAGGTCACAGTGGAATAAAAAGACAACATCAATGCCCCTTGCAAGAGTGTTGGAGGTCCCAGTGGAATAAAAAGTCGATATCAATGACCCTTGAAAGAGACGTGGAGGTCACAGTAGCTTAACAAGATGATTTTAATGCCCCTTGGAAGAGACGTGGAGGTCACAGTAGCTTAACAAGACGATTTTCTGCCCCTTGGAAGAGACGTGGAGTTCACAGTGGTTTAACAAGACGTTTTTAATGTCGCTTGGAAGAGACATGGAGGTCACAGTGGCTTATCAAGACAGTTTTAATGCCCCTTGGAAGAGATGTGGAGTTCAGAATGGTTTAACAAGATGGTTTTAATGCCCCTTGGAAGAGACGTGAAGGTCCGAGAGAAATAAAAAGACAATATCAAATTCCCTTGGAATATTGGAGGAGGTCGCAGTGGAATAAAAAGACAATATCAAATCCCATTGGAAGAGTGGTGGAGGTCCCAGTGCAATAAAAACACAATATCAATGACCCTTGGAAGAGAAGTGCAGGTCACAGTAGCTTAACAAAACGGTTTTAATGCCCTTTGGAAGAGACGTGGAGATCAGAGTGGTTTAACAAGACGGTTTTAATGCCCCTTGGAAGAGACGTGGAGGTCCCAGTGGAATAAAATGACAATATCAATGCCCCATGGAAGAGTGGTGGAGGTTGCAGTGGAATAAAAAGACAATATCAATGCCCCTTGGAAGAGTGGTGGAGGATACAGTGGAATAAAAAGAGAATAACAACGACCCTTGGAACAGACATGGAGGTCACAGTAACTTAACAAGACGATTTTAATGCCACTTGGAAGAGACGTGGAGTTCAGAGTGGTGTAACAAGACTGTTTTAATGCCCCTTGGAAGAGAAGTGGAGGTCACAGTAGCTTAACAAAACGGTTTTAATGCCCCTTGGAAGAGACGTGGAGGTCCCAGTGGAATAAAAAGACAATATCAATGCCCCTTGGAAGAGTGTTGGAGGTCTCAGTGGAATAAAAAGACAATATCAATGACCCTTGAAAGAGTGGTGGAGGTCACAGTGGAATAAAAAAGACAAGATCAATGACCCCTTGGAAGAGGGGTGGAGGACGCAGTAAAATAAAAAGACAATATCAATGCCCCTTGGAAGAGACGTGGAGTTCAGAGTGGTTTAATAAAACGGTTTTAATATCCCTTGGAAGAGACTTGGAGGTCACAATAGCTTAACAAAATGGTTTTAATGCCCTTTGGAAGAGACGTGGAGTTCAGAGTGGTTTAACAAGATGGTTTTAATGCCCCTTGGAAGAGACGTGGAGGTCCCAGTGGAATAAAAAGACAATATCAATGCCCCTTGGAAGAGTGTTGGAGGTCTCAGTGGAATAAAAAGACAATATCAATGCCCCTTGGAAAAATGGTGGAGTTAAAAGTGAAATAAAACAGAATATCAATGACCCTTTGAAGAGACGTGGAGGTCAGAGTACCTTAACCAGACGATTTAATGCCCCTTGGAAGAGACGTGGAGTTCAGAGTGGTTTAATAAGATGGTTTTAATGCCCCTTGGAAGAGACGTGGAGGTCTCAGTGGAATAATAAGACAATATCAATGCCCCTTGGAAGAGTGGTGGAGGTCCCAGTGAAATAAAAAGACAAAATCAATGCCCCTTGGATGAGTGGTGGAAGTTACAGTGGAATTAAAAGAGAATATCAATGACCCTTGGAAGAGACGTGGAGGACACAGTAGGTTAACAAGTCGATTTTAATGCCCCTTGGAAGAGACATGGAGTTTAGAGTGTTTTAAGAAGACGGTTTTAATGCCAGTTGGAAGAGATGTGGAGGTCACAGTAGCATAACAAGACGATTTTAATGCCCTTGGAAGAGACGTGGAGGTCCCAGTGGAAATAAAAGACAATATCAATGCCCCTTGGAAGAGTGGTGGAGGTCGCAGTGAAATAAAATCACAATATCAATGCTCCTTGGAAGAGTGGTGGAGATCCCACTGGAATAAAAAGACAATATCAATGCCCCTTGGAAAAGTGGTGGAGGTTACAGTGGAATGAAAAGGGAATATCAATGACCCTTGGAAGAGACGTGGAGGTCACAGTTTCTTAACAAGACGATTTTAATGCCCCTTGGAAGAGACGTGGAGATCACAGTAGCTTCACAAGACGATTTTAATGCCCCTCGGAATAGACGTGGAGTTCAGAGTGGTGTAACAATACTATTTTAACGTCCGTTCGAAGAGACATGGAGGTCACAGTACCTTAACAAGACGATTTTAATACCCCTTGGAATAGACGTGGAATTCACAGTGGTTTAACAAGACGGTTTTAATGCACCTTGGAAGAGACGTGGAGGTCACAGTGTCTTAAAAAGATGGTTTTAATGCCCCTTGGAAGAGACGTGGAGGTCACAGTACCTTAACAAGACAGTTTTAATGCCCCTTGGAAGAGACGTGGAGGTCCCAGTCGAATAAAAAGACAATATCCATGCCCCTCGAAAGAGTGGTGGAGGTCGCAGTGGAATTAAAAGGCAATATCAATGCCCCTTGGAAGAGTGGCGGAGGTCGCATTGGAAAAAAAATACAATATCAATGCCGTTTGGAAGACTGATGGAGGTCGAGGTGGAATACAAACACAATATCAATGCCCCATGGAAGAGTGGTGGAGGTCCCAGTGGAATAAAAAATACAAGATCAATGCCCTTTGGAAGAGGGGTGGAGGACGCAGTAGAATAAAAAGACAATATCAATGAACCTTGAAAGAGTGGTGGAGGTCCCAGTGGAATAAAAAATAAAAGATCAATGCCCTTTGGAAGAGGGGTGGAGGACGCAGTAGAATAAAAAGACAATATCAATGAACCTTAAAAGAGTGGTGGAGGTCCCAGTAGAATAAAAAGACAATATTAATGCCCCTTGGAAGAGTGGTGGAGGTTACAGTGGAATAAAAAGACAATATCAATGACCCTTGGAAGAGACGTGGAGTTCAGAGTGGTTTAATAAAACGGTTTTAATATCCCTTGAAAGACACTTGGAGGTCACAGTAGCTTAACAAAATGGTTTTAATGCCCTTTGGAAGAGACGTTGAGTTCAGAGTGGTTTAACAAGACGGTTTTAATGCCCCTTGGAAGAGTGGTGGAGGTCGCGGTGGAATATAAAGACAATATAAATGCCCCTTGGAAGAGTGGTGGAGGATACAGTGGAATAAAAAGACAATATCAATGCCCCTTGGAAGAGACGTGGAGTTCAGAGTGGTTTAATAAAATGGTTTTAATATCTATTGGAAGAGACTTGGAGGACAAAATAGCTTAACAAAATGGTTTTAATGCCCTTTGGAAGAGACGTGGAGTTCAGAGTGGTTTAACAAGATGGTTTTAAAATCCCTTGGAAGAGACTTGGAGGTCAAAATAGCTTAAGAAAATGGTTTTAATGCCCCTTGGAAGAGACGTGGAGGTCCCAGTGGAATAAAAAGACAATATCAATGCCCCTTGGAAGAGTGTTGGAGGTCCCAGTGGAATAAAAAGACAATATCAATGCCCCTTGGAAGAGTGTTGGAGGTCCCAGTGGAATAAAAAGACAATATCAATGCCCCTTGGAAGAGTCGTGGAGTTAAAAGTGAAATAAAACAGAATATCAATGCCCCTTGGAAGAGTGTTGGAGGTCCCAGTGGACTAAAAAGACAATATCAATGCCCCTTGGAAGAGTGGTGGAGGTCGCAGTGGAATAAAAAGACAATATCAATTCCGTTTGGAAGACTGATGGAGGTCGAGGTGGAATAAAAAGACAATATCAATGCCCGTTGGAAGAGTGGTGGAGGTCCCAGTGGAATAAAAATACAATATCAATGACCTTTGGAAGAGACGTGGAGGTCACAGTAGCTTAACAAGACGATTTTAATGCCCCTTGGAATAGACGTGGAGTTCAGAGTGGTTTAACGAGACGGTTTTAATGCATCTTGGAAGAGACGTGGAGGTCACAGTGTCCTAACAAGATGGTTTTAATGCCCCTTGGAAGAGACGTGGAGTACAGAGTTGTTTAATAAGATGGTTTTAATGTCCCTTGGAAGAGACGTTGAGGACGCAGTGGAATAAAAAGACAATATCAATGCCCCATGGAAGAGTGGTGGAGGTCCCAGAGGAATAAAAAGACAATTTCAATGCCCCTTGGAAGATTGGTGGAGGTCACAGTGGAATAAAAAGAGAATATTAATGACCCTTGGAAGAGAAGTGAAGGTCACAGTAACTTAAAAAGACGATTTTAATGCCCCTTGGAAGAGACGTGGAGTTCAGAGTGGTTTAACAATATGGTTTTAATGCCCCTTGGAAGAGTGGTGGAGGTCGCAGTGGAATAAAAAGACAATATCAATGCCCCTTGGAAGAGTGGCAGAGGTCGCAGTCGAATAAAAAGACAATATCATTTACCTTTGGAAGACTCATGGAGGTCGTAGTGGAATAAAAAGACAATATCAATGCACCTTGGAAGAGTGGTGGAGGTCCCAGTGGAATAAAAATACAATATCAATGACCCTTGGAAGAGACGTGGAGGTCACAGTAGCTTAACAAGTCGGTTTTAATGCCCCTTGGAAGATACGTGGAGTTCAGAGTGGTTTAATAAGACGGTTTTAATGCCCCTTGGAAGAGACGTGGAGGTCCCAGTGGAATAAAAAGACAATATCAATGCCCCTTGGAAGAGTGGTGGTTGTCCCAGTGGCATAAAAAGACAATATCAATGCCCCTTGGAAGAGGGGTGGAGGTTACAGTGGAATAAAAAGAGAATATCCATGACCCCTGTAAGAGATGTTGAGGTCACAGGAGCTTAACAAGAAGGATTTAATGCCCCTTTCAAGAGACGTGGAGGTCACAGTAGCCTAACAAGATGGATTTAATGTCCCTTGCAAGAGACGTGGTGTTCAGAGTGGTTTAACATTACGGTTTTAATGCCCCTGGGAAGAGACGTGGAGGTCCCAGTGGAATAAAAATAGTATATCAATGCCCCTTGGAAGAGTTGTGGAGGTCCCAGTGGAATAAAAAGACAATATCAATGCCCCTTGGAAGAGTGGTGGAGGTCGCAGTGGAATAAAAAGACAATATCAATGACCCTTGAAACAGTGGTGGAGGTCACAGTGGAATAAAAAAGACAAGATCAATGACCCCTTGGAAGAGGGGTGGAGGACGCAGTAAAATAAAAAGACAATATCAATGCCCCGTGGAAGAGACGTGGAGTTCAGAGTGGTTTAATAAAACGGTTTTAATATCCCTTGGAAGAGACTTGGAGGTCACAATAGCTTAACAAAATAGTTTTAATGCCCTTTGGAAGAGACGTGGAGTTCAGAGTGGTTTAACAAGATGGTTTTAATGCCCCTTGGAAGAGACGTGGAGGTCCCAGTGGAATAAAAAGACAATATCAATGCCCCTTGGAAGAGTGTTGGAGGTCTCAGTGGAATAAAAAGACAATATCAATGCCCCTTGGAAGAGTGGTGGAGTTAAAAGTGAAATAAAACAGAATATCAATGACCCTTTGAAGAGACGTGGAGGTCAGAGTACCTTAACCAGACGACTTAATGCCCCTTGGAAGAGACGTGGAGTTCAGAGTGGTTTAAGAAGATGGTTTTAATGTCTCTTGGAAGAGACGTGAAGTTCAGAGTGGTTTAACAAGACGGTTTTAATGCCCCTTGGAAGAGACGTGGAGGTCTCAGTGGAATAATAAGACAATATCAATGCCCCTTGGAAGAGTGGTGGAGGTCCCAGTGAAATAAAAAGACAAAATCAATGCCCCTTGGATGAGTGGTGGAAGTTACAGTGGAATTAAAAGAGAATATCAATGCCCCTTGGAAGAGTGGCAGAGGTCGCAGTGGAATAAAAAGACAATATCAATGCCCTTTGGAAGACTCATGGAGGTCGTAGTGGAATAAAAAGACAATATCAATGCACCTTGGAAGAGTGGTGGAGGTCCCAGTGGAATAAAAATACAATATCAATGACCCTTGGAAGAGACGTGGAGGTCACAGTAGCTTAACAAGTCGGTTTTAATGCCCCTTGGAAGATACGTGGAGTTCAGAGTGGCTTAATAAGACGGTTTTAATGCCCCTTGGAAGAGACGTGGAGGTCCCAGTGGAATAAAAAGACAATATCAATGCCCCTTGGAAGAGTGGTGGTTGTCCCAGTGGAATAAAAAGACAATATCAATGCCCCTTGGAAGAGGGGTGGAGGTTACAGTGGAATAAAAAGAGAATATCCATGACCCTTGTAAGAGATGTTGAGGTCACAGGAGCTTAACAAGAAGGATTTAATGCCCCTTTCAAGAGACGTGGAGGTCACAGTAGCCTAACAAGATGGATTTAATGCCCCTTGGAAGAGACGTGGTGTTCAGAGTGGTTTAACATTACGGTTTTAATGCCCCTGGGAAGAGACGTGGAGGTCCCAGTGGAATAAAAAGAGTATATCAATGCCCCTTGGAAGAGTTGTGGAGGTCCCAGTGGAATAAAAAGACAATATCATTGCCCCTTGGAAGAGTGGTGGAGGTCGCAGTGGAATAAAAAGACAATATCAATGACCCTTGAAAGAGTGGTGGAGGTCACAGTGGAATAAAAAAGACAAGATCAATGACCCCTTGGAAGAGGGGTGGAGGACGCAGTAAAATAAAAAGACAATATCAATGCCCCTTGGAAGAGACGTGGAGTTCAGAGTGGTTTAATAAAACGGTTTTAATATCCCTTGGAAGAGACTTGGAGGTCACAATAGCTTAACAAAATGGTTTTAATGCCCTTTGGAAGAGACGTGGAGGTCCCAGTGGAATAAAAAGACAATATCAATGCCCCTTGGAAGAGTGTTGGAGGTCTCAGTGGAATAAAAAGACAATATCAGTGCCCCTTGGAAGAGTGGTGGAGTTAAAAGTGAAATAAAACAGAATATCAATGACCCTTTGAAGAGACGTGGAGGTCAGAGTACCTTAACCAGACGATTTAATGCCCCTTGGAAGAGACGTGGAGCTCAGAGTGGTTTAATAAGATGGTTTTAATGTCTCTTGGAAGAGACGTGAAGTTCAGAGTGGTTTAACAAGACGGTTTTAATGCCCCTTGGAAGAGACGTGGAGGACTCAGTGAAATAATAAGACAATATCAATGCCCCTTGGAAGAGTGGTGGAGGTCCCAGTGAAATAAAAAGACAAAATCAATGCCCCTTGGATGAGTGGTGGAAGTTACAGTGGAATTAAAAGAGAATATCAATGACCCTTGGAAGAGACGTGGAGGACACAGTAGGTTAACAAGTCGATTTTAATGACCCTTGGAAGAGACATGGAGTTTAGAGTGTTTTAAGAAGACGGTTTTAATGCCAGTTGGAAGAGATGTGGAGGTCACAGTAGCATAACAAGACGATTTTAATGCCCTTGGAAGAGACGTGGAGGTCCCAGTGGAAATAAAAGACAATATCAATGCCCCTTGGAAGAGTGGTGGAGGTCGCAGTGAAATAAAATCACAATATCAATGCTCCTTGGAAGAGTGGTGGAGATCCCACTGGAATAAAAAGACAATATCAATGCCCCTTGGAAAAGTGGTGGAGGTTACAGTGGAATGAAAAGGGAATATCAATGACCCTTAGAAGAGACGTGGAGGTCACAGTTTCTTAACAAGACGATTTTAATGCCCCTTGGAAGAGACGTGGAGATCACAGTTGCTTCACAAGACGATTTTAATGCCCCTCGGAATAGACGTGGAGTTCAAAGTGGTGTAACAATACTATTTTAAAGTCCGTTCGAAGAGACGTGGAGGTCACAGTACCTTAACAAGGCGATTTTAATACCTCTTGGAATAGACGTGGAATTCAGAGTGGTTTAACAAGACGGTTTTAATGCACCTTGGAAGAGACGTGGAGGTCACAGTGTCTTAAAAAGATGGTTTTAATGCCCCTTGGAAGAGACGTGGAGGTCACAGTACCTTAACAAGACAGTTTTAATGCCCCTTGGAAGAGACGTGGAGGTCCCAGTCGAATAAAAAGACAATATCCATGCCCCTCGAAAGAGTGGTGGAGGTCGCAGTGGAATTAAAAGGCAATATCAATGCCCCTTGGAAGAGTGGCGGAGGTCGCATTGGAAAAAAAATACAATATCAATGCCGTTTGGAAGACTGATGGAGGTCGAGGTGGAATACAAAGACAATATCAATGCCACATGGAAGAGTGGTGGAGGTCCCAGTGGAATAAAAAATACAAGATCAATGCCCTTTGGAAGAGGGGTGGAGGACGCAGTAGAATAAAAAGACAATATCAATGAACCTTGAAAGAGTGGTGGAGGTCCCAGTGGAATAAATAATACAAGATCAATGCCCTTTGGAAGAGGGGTGGAGGACGCAGTAGAATAAAAAGACAATATCAATGAACCTTGAAAGAGTGGTGGAGGTCCCAGTAGAATAAAAAGACAATATTAATGCCCCTTGGAAGAGTGGTGGAGGTTACAGTGGAATAAAAAGACAATATCAATGACCCTTGGAAGAGACGTGGAGTTCAGAGTGGTTTAATAAAACGGTTTTAATATCCCTTGAAAGACACTTGGAGGTCACAGTAGCTTAACAAAATGGTTTTAATGCCCTTTGGAAGAGACGTGGAGTTCAGAGTGGTTTAACAAGACGATTTTAATGCCCCTTGGAAGAGTGGTGGAGGTCACGGTGGAATATAAAGAAAATATAAATACCCCTTGGAAGAGTGGTGGAGGATACAGTGGAATAAAAAGCCAATATCAATGCCCCTTGGAAGAGACGTGGAGTTCAGAGTGGTTTAATAAAATGGTTTTAATATCCATTGGAAGAGACTTGGAGGACAAAATAGCTTAACAAAATGGTTTTAATGCCCTTTGGAAGAGACGTGGAGTTCAGAGTGGTTTAACAAGATGGCTTTAATATCCCTTGGAAGAGACTTGGAGGTCAAAATAGCTTAAGAAAATGGTTTTAATGCCCCTTGGAAGAGACGTGGAGGTCCCAGTGGAATAAAAAGACAATATCAATGCCCCTTGGAAGAGTGTTGGAGGTCCCAGTGGAATAAAAAGACAATATCAATGCCCCTTGGAAGAGTGTTGGAGGTCCCAGTGGAATAAAAAGACAATATCAATGCCCCTTGGAAGAGTCGTGGAGTTAAAAGTGAAATAAAACGGAATATCAATGCCCCTTGGAAGAGTGTTGGAGGTCCCAGTGGACTAAAAAGACAATATCAATGCCCCTTGGAAGAGTGGTGGAGGTCGCAGTGGAATAAAAAGACAATATCAATTCCGTTTGGAAGACTGATGGAGGTCGAGGTGGAATAAAAAGACAATATCAATGCCCGTTGGAAGAGTGGTGGAGGTCCCAGTGGAATAAAAATACAATATCAATGACCTTTGGAAGAGACGTGGAGGTCACAGTAGCTTAACAAGACGATTTTAATGCCCCTTGGAATAGACGTGGAGTTCAGAGTGGTTTAACGAGACGGTTTTAATGCATCTTGGAAGAGACGTGGAGGTCACAGAGTCTTAACAAGATGGTTTTAATGCCCCTTGGAAGAGACGTGGAGTACAGAGTTGTTTAATAAGATGGTTTTAATGCCCCTTGGAAGAGACGTTGGGGACGCAGTGGAATAAAAAGACAATATCAATGCCCCATGGAAGAGTGGTGGAGGTCCCAGAGGAATAAAAAGACAATTTCAATGCCCCTTGGAAGAGTGGTGGAGGTCACAGTGGAATAAAAAGAGAATATCAATGACCCTTGGAAGGGATGTGAAGGTCACAGTAGCTTAAAAAGACGATTTTAATGCCCCTTGGAAGAGACGTGGAGTTCAGAGTGGTTTAACAATATGGTTTTAATGCCCCTTGGAAGAGTGGTGGAGGTCGCAGTGGAATAAAAAGACAATATCAATGCCCCTTGGAAGAGTGGCAGAGGTCGCAGTGGAATAAAAAGACAATATCAATGCCCTTTGGAAGACTCATGGAGGTCGTAGTGGAATAAAAAGACAATATCAATGCACCTTGGAAGAGTGGTGGAGGTCCCAGTGGAATAAAAATACAATATCAATAACCCTTGGAAGAGACGTGGAGGTCACAGTAGCTTAACAAGTCGGTTTTAATGCCCCTTGGAAGATACGTGGAGTTCAGAGTGGTTTAATAAGACGGTTTTAATGCCCCTTGGAAGAGACGTGGAGGTCCCAGTGGAATAAAAGGACAATATCAATGCCCCTTGGAAGAGTGGTGGTTGTCCCAGTGGAATAAAAAGACAATGTCAATGCCCCTTGGAAGAGGGGTGGAGGTTACAGTGGAATAAAAAGAGAATATCCATGACCCTTGTAAGAGATGTTGAGGTCACAGGAGCTTAACAAGAAGGATTTAATGCCCCTTTCAAGAGATGTGGAGGTCACAGTAGCCTAAAAAGATGGATTTAATGCCCCTTGGAAGAGACGTGGTGTTCAGAGTGGTTTAACATTACGGTTTTAATGCCCCTGGGAAGAGACGTGGAGGTCCCAGTGGAATAAAAAGAGTATATCAATGCCCCTTGGAAGAGTTGTGGAGGTCGCAGTGGAATAAAGAGACAATATCAATTCCCTTAGTAAGAGTGTTGGAGGTTGCAGTGGAATAAAAAGACAATATCAATGCCCCTTGGAAGAGTGGTGGAGGACCCAGTGGATTAAAAAGACAATATCAATGCCCCTTGGAAGAGTTGTGGAGATCGCAGTAGAATAAAAAGACAACATCAATGCCCTTTGGAAGAGTGGTGGAGGTCGCACTGGAATAAAAAGACAATACCAATGTCCCTTGGAAGAGACCTGGAGGTCACAGTAGCTTAACAAGACGATTTTAAAGCCCCTTGGAAGGGACGTGGAGTTCAGAGTGGTTTAACAAGACGGTTTTAAAGCCGCTTGGAAGAGACTTTTAGGTCACAGTCGATTTGCAAGGCTGTTTTAATGCTCCTTGGAAGACATGTGGAGTTCAGAGTGGTTTAACATGATGGTTTTAATGCCCATTGGAAGAGCCTTGGAGGTCACAGTACCTTAACAAGACAGTTTTAATGCCCCTTGGAAGAGACGTGGAGGTCCCAGTCAAATAAAAAGACACTACCAATGCCCCTTGGAAAAGTGGTGGAGGTCACAGTGGAATAAAAAGACAATATCAATGCCCCTTGGAAGAGTAGTGAAGGTCGCAGTGGAATAAAAAGACAATATCAATTCCCTTTGGAAGACTGATGGAGATCGCAGTGGAATAAAAAGACTATTTCAATGCCCCTTGGAAGAGTGGTGGAGGTCCCGGTGGAGTAAAAATAAAATATCAATGACGCTTGGAAGCGACGTGGAGGTCACAGTCGCTTAACAAGACGATTTAAATGCCCCTTGAAAGAGACGTGGAGTTCAGAGTGGTTTAAAAAGACGGTTTTAATGCCCCTTGTAATAGAAGTGGCGGTCACAGTAGCTTAACAAGATGGTTTTAATGCCCCTTGGAAGAGACGTGGAGATCAGAGTGGTTTAATAAGATGGTTTTAATGCCCCTTGGAAGAGACGTGGAGGTCCCAGTGGATTAAAAAGACAATATCATTGCCCCTTGGAAGAGTGGTGGATGTCCCAGTGGAATAAAAAGACAATATCAATGCCCCTTGGAAGAGGAGTGGAGGTTGCAGTGGAATGAAAAGAGAATATCAATGACCCTTGTAAGAGATGTGGAGGTCACAGTAGCTTAACAACACGATTTTATTGCCCTTTGGAAGAGACGTTGAGTAAAGTGTGGTTTAACAAAATGGTTTTAATGCTCCTTTGAAGAGACGTGGCGTTCAGAGTGGTTTAACAAGACGGTTTTAATGCCCCTCGGAAGAGACGTGGAGGTCCCAGTGGAATAAAAAGACTATATCAATGCCCCTTGGAAGAGTTGTGGAGGTCACAGTGGAATAAAAAACAATATCAATTCCCCTTGGAAGAGTGTTGGAGGTCGCAGTGAAAAAAAAAAAACAATATCCATACCCTTTGGAAGAGTGGTGGAGGTCCCAGTGGAATAAAAAGACAATATCAATGCCCCTTGGAAGAGTGGTGGAGGTCGCAGTGGAATAAAAATACAATATCAATGCCCCTTGGAAGAGTGGTGGAGGTCGCAGTAGAATAATAAAACAACATCAATGCCCCTTGGAAGAGTGGTGGAGGTTGCAGTGGTATAAAAAGACAATATCAATGCCCCGTGCAAGAGTGCTGGAGGTCCCAGTGGAACAAAAGTCAAAATCAATGCCCCTTGGAAGAGACGTGGAGGTCACAGTAGCTTAACAAGATGACTTTAATGCCCCTTAGAAGAGACGTGGAGTTCAAAGTGGTTTAACAAGACGGTTTTAATGCCGCTTGGAAGAGACTTGGAGGTCACAGTAGCTTAACAAGACTGTTTTAATGCCCCTTGGAGGAGATGTGGAGTTCAGAGTGGTTTAACAAGATGGTTTTAATGCCCCCTGGAAGAGACGTGGAGGTCCCAGTGGAATATAAAGACAATATTAAAGTCCCTTGGAATAGTGAAGGAGGTCGCAGTGGAATAAAAAGACAATATCAATGCCCCTTGGAAGAGTGGTGGAGGTCCCAGTGGAATAAAAAGACAATATCAATGCCCCTTGGAAGAGTGGTGAAGGTAACAGTGGAATAAAAAGGGAATATCAATGACCCTTGGAAGAGACGTGGAGGTCACAGTAGCTTAACTAGATGGTTTTAATGCCCCTTGGAAGAGACGTGAAGTTCAGAGTGGTTTAACAAGATGATTTTAACGCCCCCTGGTAGAGAAGTGGGGGTCACAAAAAGTTTAACAAGACAATTTTAATGCCCCTTAGAATAGACATGGAGTTCAGAGTGGTTTAACGAGACGGTTTTAATGCACCTTGGAAGAGACGTGGAGGTCACAGTAGCTTAACAAGATGGTTTTAATGCCCCTTGGCAGAGACGTGGAGTACAGAGTTGGTTAACAAGACAGTTTTAATGCCCCTTGGAAGAGACGTGGAGGTCCCAGTGGAATAAAAAGACAATATCAATGCCCCTTGAAAGAGTTGTGGAGAACACAGTGGAATAAAAAGACAATATCAATCCCACATGGAAGAGTGGTGGAGGTCCCAGTGGAATAAAAAGACAATATCAATGCCACTTGGAAGAGTGGTGGAGGTTAAAGTGGAATAAAAAGAGAATATCAATGATCCTTGGAAGACATGTGGAAGTCACAGTAGCTAAAAAGATGATTTTAATGCCACTTGGAAGAGACTTTTAGGTCACAGTCGATTAGCAAGGCTGTTTTAATGCTCCTTGGAAGACATGTGGAGTTCAGAGTGGTTTAACAAGATGGTTTTAATGCCCCTTGGAAGAGACGTGGAGATCAGAGTGGTTTAATAAGACGGTTTTAATGCCCCTTGGAAGAGACGTGGAGGTCCCAGTGGATTAAAAAGACAATATCATTGACCCTTGGAAGAGTGGTGGATGTCCCAGTGGAATAAAAAGACAATATCAATGCCCCTTGGAAGAGGAGTGGAGGTTGCAGTGGAATGAAAAGAGAATATCAATGACCCTAGTAAGAGATGTGGAGGTCACAGTAGCTTAACAACACGATTTTATTGCCCTTTGGAAGAGACGTTGAGTAAAGAGTGGTTTAACAAAATGGTCTTAATGCTCCTTTGAAGAGACGTGGAGGTCACAGTAGCTTAACAAGACGGATATAATGCCCCTTGGAAGAGACGTGGTGTTCAGAGTGGTTTAACAAGATGGTTTTAATGCCCCTTGGAAGAGACGTGGAGGTCCCAGTGGAATAAAAAGACTATATCAATGCCCCTTGGAAGAGTTGTGGAGGTCACAGTGGAATAAAAAGACAATATCAATTCCCCTTGGAAGAGTGTTGGAGGTCGCAGTGGAAAAAAAAAACAATATCCATACCCTTTGGAAGAGTGGTGGACGTCCCAGTGGAATAAAAAGACAATATCAATGCCCCTTGGAAGAGTGGTGGAGGTCGCAGTGGAATAAAAATACAATATCAATGCCCCTTGGAAGAGTGGTGGAGGTCGCAGTAAAATAATAAAACAACATCAATGCCCCTTGGAAGAGTGGTGGAGGTTGCAGTGGATTAAAAAGACAATATCAATGCCCCGTGCAAGAGTGCTAGAGGTCCCAGTGGAACAAAAGTCAAAATCAATGCCCCTTGGAAGAGACGTGGAGGTCACAGTAGCTTAACAAGATGACTTTAATGCCCCTTAGAAGAGACGTGGAGTTCAAAGTGGTTTAACAAGACGGTTTTAATGCCGTTTGGAAGAGACTTGGAGGTCACAGTAGCTTAACAAGACTGTTTTAATGCCCCTTGGAGGAGATGTGGAGTTCAGAGTGGTTTAACAAGATGGTTTTAATGCCCCCTGGAAGAGACGTCGAGGTCCCAGTGGAATATAAAGACAATATTAAAGTCCCTTGGAATAGTGTAGGAGGTCGCAGTGGAATAAAAAGACAATATCAATGCCCCTAGGAAGAGTGGTGGAGGTCCCAGTGGAATAAAAAGACAATATCAATGGCCCTTGGAAGAATGGTGAAGGTAACAGTGGAATAAAAAGGGAATATCAATGTCCCGTGGAAGAGACGTGGAGGTCACAGTAGCTTAACTAGATGGTTTTAATGCCCCTTGGAAGAGACGTGGAGGTCACAGTAGCTTAACAAGATGATTTTAATGCACCTTGGAAGAGACGTGAAGTTCAGAGTGGTTTAACAAGATGATTTTAACGCCCCCTGGTAGAGACGTGGGGGTCACAAAAAGCTTAACAAGACAATTTTAATGCCCCTTAGAAGAGACGTGGAGGTCCCAGTGGAATAAAAAGACAATACCAATGCCCCTTGGAAGAGTTGTGGAGAACACAGTGGAATAAAAAGACAATATCAATGCCACATGGAAGAGTGGTGGAGGTCCCAGTGGAATAAAAAGACAATATCAATGCCACTTGGAAGAGTGGTGGAGGTTAAAGTGGAATAAAAAGAGAATATCAATGATCCTTGGAAGACATGTGGAAGTCACAGTAGCTAAAAAGATGATTTTAATGCCCCTTGGAAGAGACGTGGAGTTCAGAGTGGTTTAACATGATGGGTTTAAAGCCCCTTGGAAGAGACGTGGAAGTCACAGTACCTTAGCAAGACAGTTTTTATGCCCCTTGGAAGAGACATGAAAGTCCCAGTCGAATAAAAAGACAATACCAATACCCCTTGGAAGAGTGGTGTAGGTTCCAGTGGAATAAAAAGACAATATCAATACCCCTTCGAAGAGTGGCGGAGGTCGCCGTGGAATAAAAAGACAATATCAATGTCCTTTGGAAAACTGATGGAGGTCGCAGTGGAATAAAAAGACAATATCAATGCCCCTTGGAAGAGTGGTGCAGGTCCCAGTGGAATAAAAACACAATATCAATGACCCTTTGAAGAGATGTGGAGGTCTCAGTAGCTTAACACAACGAGTTTAATGCCCCTTGAAAGAGACGTGGAGTTCAGAGTGGTTTAACAAGACGGTTTTAATGCCCCTTGGAATAGAAGTGGTGGTCACAGTAGCTTAACAAGACTGTTTTAATGCCCCTTGGAAGAGACGTGCTGTGCAGAGTGGTTTAATAAGACGGTTTTAATGCCCCTTGGAAGAGACTTGGAGGTCCCAGTGGAACAAAAAGACAATGTCAATGCCCCTTGGAAGAGTTGTGGATGTCCCAGTGGAATAAAAAGACAATATCAATGCCCCTTGGAAGAGTGGCGGAGGTTACAGTGGAATAAAAAGAGAATATCAATGACCATTGTAAGAGATGTGGAGGTCACAGTAGCTTAACAAGACAAATTTATTTCCCTTTGGAAGAGACTTGGAGTACAGTGTGGTTTAACAAAACGGTTTTAATGCCCCTTGGAAGAGACGTGGAGGTCACAGTTGCTTAACAAGACAGATTTAATGCCCCTTGGAAGAGATGGAGTGTTCAGAGTGGATTATCAAGACGGTTTTAATGCCCCTTGGAAGAGATGTGAAGGTCCCAGTGGAATAAAAAGACAAAATCATTGCCACATGGAAGAGTGGTGGAGGTCCCAGTGGAATAAAAAGACAATATCAATGCCCCTTGGCAGAGTGGTGGAGATTGCAGTGGAATAAAAAGACAATATCAATGCCCCTTGGAAGAGTGGTGGAGGTTTCAGTGGAATAAAAAGACAATATCAATGACCCTTGGAAGAGACGTGGAGGTCACAGTAGCTTAACAAGATGATTTTAATGCCCCTTGGAAGAGACGTGGATTTCAGAGTGGTTTAACAAGACGGTTTTAATGCTCCTTAGAATAGACGTGGAGGTCACAGTGGCTTACCAAGATGGTTTTAATGCCCCTTGGAAGAGGCGTGGAGGTCCCAGTGCAGTAAAAGACAATATCAATGCCCTTGGAAAAGTGGTGGAGGTCTCAGTGGAATAAAAAGACAATTTCAATGCCCCTTGGGAGAGTGATGGAGGTCACAGTGGAATAAAAATACAATATCAATGCCCATTGGAAGAGTGATGGAGGTCGCAGTAGAATAAAAAGACAATATCAATTCCCCTTGGAAAAGTGTTGAAGGTACTAGTGGAATAAAAAGACAATATCAATGACCTTTGGTAGAGACGTGGAGTTCAGAGTGGTTTAACAAGATGATTTTAATGCCCATCGGAAGAGACGTGGAGTTCAGAGTGGTTTAATAAGATGGATTTAATGTCCCTTGGAAGAGACGTGAAGTTCAGAGTGGTTTAACAAGACGGTTTTAATGCTCCTTGGCAGAGACCGGGAGGTCCCAGTGGAATAAAAAGACAATATCAATGCCCCTTGGAAGAGTGGTGGAGGTCCCAGTGGAATAAAAAGACAATACCATCCGCCTTGGAAGAGTGGTGGAGGTTACAGTGGAATAAATAGAGAATATCAATGACCCTTGGAAGAGACGTGGAGATCACAGTAACTTAACAAGATGATTTTAATGCCGCTTGGAAGAGATGTGGAGGTCACAGTAGCTTAATAAGACGGTTTTAATGCCCCTTGGTAGAGACGTGGAGGTCGCAGTGGAAAAAAAGACAATATCAATGCCCCTTGGTAGAATGGTGGAGGTCGCAGTGGAATAAAAAGACAATATCAATACCCCATGGAATAGTGGTGGATGTCACAGTGGAATAAAAATACAATATGAATGCCCTTGGAAGAGTGGTGGATGTCACAGTGGAATAAAAATACAATATCAATGCCCCTTGGAAGAGTGGTGGAGGTTTCAGTGAAATAAAAAGACAATATCAATGACCCTTGGAAGAGACGTGGAGGTCACAGGAGCTTACCAAGACGATTTTAATGCCCCTTGGAAGAGACGTGTATTTCAGAGAGGTTTAACAAGACGGTTTTAATGCACGTTGGAAGAGACGTGGATGTCACAATAGCTTATCAAGATGGTTTTAATGCCCCCTGGAAGAGACGTGGAGGTCCCAGTTCAGTGAAAAACAGTAACAATGCCCTTTGGAAGAGTGGTGGAGGTCTCAGAGAAAGAAAAAGACAATTTCAATGCCCGCTGGGAGAGTGGTGGAGGTCACAGTGGAATAAAAATACAATATCAATGCCCCTTGGAAAAGTGGTGGAGGTCCCAGTGGAATAAAAAGACAATATCAATGACCTTTGGTAGAGACGTGGAGTTCAGAGTGGTTTAGCAAGACGATTTTAATGCCCCTCTGAAGAGACGTGGAGTTCAGAGTGGTTTAATAAGACGGTTTTAATGTCCCTTGGAAGAGACGTGAAGTTCAGAGAGGTTTAACAAGACGGTTTTAATGCTCCTTGGAAGAGACCTTGAGGTCCCAGTGGAATAAAAAGACAATATCAATGCCCCTTGGAAGAGTGGTGGAGGTCCCAGTGGAATAAAAAGACAATATTAATGCCCCTTGGAAGAGTGGTGGAGGTTACAGTGGAATAAAAAGAGAATATCAGTGACCCTTGGAGGATACGTGGAGGTCACAGTAGCTTAACAAGATGATTTTTATGCCCCTTGGAAGAGACGTGGAGTTCAGTGTGGTTTAACAAGACGATTTTAATGCCCCTCGGAAGAGACGTGGAATTCAGAGTGGTTTAATAAGACTGTTTTAATATCCCTTTTTAGAGACGTGAAGTTCAGAGTGGTTTAACAAGATGGTTGTAATGCTCCTTGGAAGAGACCTGGAGGTCCCAGTGGAATAAAAAAAGAATATCAATGCCCCTTGGAAGAGTGGTGGAGGTTCCAGTGGAATAAAAAGACAATATCAATGCCCCTTGGAAGAGTGGTGGAGGTTACAGTGGAATAAAAAGAGAATATCAATGACCGTTGGTAGAGACGTGGAGGTCACAGTAACTTAACAAGACAAATTTAATGCCTCTTGGAAGAGACGTGGAGTTCAGAGTGGTTTAACAAAACGGTTTTAATGCCCCTTGGAAGAGATGTGGAGGTCACAGTAGCTTAACAAGACGTTTTTAATGCCACTTGGTAGAGACGTGGAGGTCCCACTAGAATAAATAGAAAATATCAATTCCCCTTGGAAGAATGGTGGAGGTCGCAGTGGAATAAAAAGACAATATCAATACCCCTTGAAATAGTGGTGGATGTCACAGTGGTATAAAAATACAGTATCAATGACCCTTGGAAGAGACGTGGAGGTCACAATAGCTTAATAAGACGTTTTTAATGCCCCTTGGAAGAGACTTGGAGTTCAGAGTAGTTTAACAAGACTGTTTTAATGCCCCTTGGTAGAGATGTAGAGGTCACAGTAGCTTAACAGGACGGTTTTAATGCCCCTTGGTAGAGACGTGAAGGTCCCAGTGGAATAAAAAGACTATATCAATACCCCTTGGAATAGTGGTGGATGTCACAATGGATTAAAAATACAATTTCAATGACCCTTGGAAGAGTGGTGGAGGTCGCAGTGGGATAAAAAGACAATATCAATGACCCTTGGAAGAGACGTGGAGGTAACAGTAGCTTACCTAGACGGTTTTAGTGCCCCTTGGAAGAGACGTGGAGGTCAGAGTAGCTTATCAAGACGGTTTTAATGCCCCTTGGAAGAGACATGGAGGTCCCATTGCAGTAAAAAGACAATATCAATGCCCCTTGGAAGAGTGGTTAAGGTCACAGTGGAATAAAAGACAATATCAATGCCCCTTGGAAGAATGTTGGAGGTTTCAGTGGTATAAAAAGACAATATCAATGACCCTTGGAAGTGACGTGGAGGTCACAGTAGCTTAACAAGACGATTTTAGTGCCCCTTGGAAGAGACGTGTATTTCAGAGTGGTTTAACAAGACGGTTTTCATGCCCCTTGGAAGAGACGTGGAGGTCACAGTGCAGTAAAAACCAATATCAATGCCCCTTGGAAGAGTGGTGGAGGTCTCAGTGGAATAAAAAGACAATTTCAATGCCCCTTGAGGGAGTGGAATAAAAATACAATATCAATGCCCATTGGAAGAGTGGTGGAGGTCGCAGTAGAATAAAAAGACAATATCAATGCCCTTTGGAAAAGTGGTGGAGGTCCCAGTGGAATAAAAAGACAATATCAATACCCCTTGGAATAGTGGTGGATGTTACAGTGGAATAAAAATACAATATCAATGCCCCTTGGAAGAGTGGTGGAGGTCGTAGTGGAATAAAAAGACAATATCAATCACCCTTGGAAGAAACGTGAAGGTCACAGTAGCTTAACAAGATGATTTTATTGCCCCTTGGAAGAGACGTGGCATTCAGAGTGGTTTAACAAGACGTTTTTAATGCCCTTTGGAAGAGACGTGGAGGTCACAGTAGCTTATCAAGTCGGTTTTAATGCTCCTTGGAAGAGACGTGGAGTTCCCATTGCAGTAAAAAGACAATATCAATGCCCCTTATAAGAGTGGTGAAGGTTGCAGTGGAATAAAAAGACAATATCAATGCCCCTTGGAAGAGTGGTGGAGGTCCCAGTGGAATAAAAAGACAATATCAATGACCCTTGGAAGAGACGTGGAGGTCACAGTATCTTAACAAGACCATTTTAATGCCCATTGGAAGAGACGTGGATTTCAGAGTGGTTTAACAAGATGGTTGTAATACCCCTTGGAAGAGACGTGGAGGTCACAGTGCTGTAAAAAGACAATATCAATGCCCCTTGAAAGAGTGGTGGAGGTCTCAGTTGAATAAAAAGACAATTTCAATGCCCCTTGGAAGAGTGGTGGAGGTCACAGTGGAATAAAAATACAATATCAATGCCCATTGGAAGAGTGGTGGAGGTCGCAGTAGAATAAAAAGACAACATCAATGCCCCTTGGAAAAGTGGTGGAGGTCCCAGTGAAATAAAAAGACAATATCAATGACCTTTGGTAGAGACTTGGAGTTCAGAGTGGTTTAAAAAGGCGATTTTAATACCCCTTGGAAGAGACGTGGAGTTCAGTGTGGTTCAATAAGACGGTTTTAATGTCCCTTGGAAGAGTGGTGGAGGTCACAGTGGAATAAAAATACAATATGCATGCACATTGGAAGAGTGGTGGAGGTCGCAGTGGAATAAAACGACAACATCAAACCCCACCTCAACTCCAAAGGCAAAGTATGGTGACCCCCAACACATTATAATCCCCCAACTGTGACCCCCCCCCACACTGCCCTCCATCCAGTATAATGGGCCTACATACAGTATAATGACCCCACACTGTATAATGGCCCACACTAGCCCTCCAAATAGTACAATAACCCCAATACAGCCCTCCACACGGTATGATAGACCCCACACAAACCTTAACACTGTATAATTGCTTGCATACAGTATAATGGCCCTCCAAATATTATGATGGCCACACATAACCTTCCACATAGTATAATGCATCTCCCATAATCCTCCATATAGTATAATGGGTTCCCCATAATCCTCCGTATAGTATAATGCACTCCCCATGGTCCTCCATAGAATATAATGCACTCATCAAGGTCCTCTATTACAATATAATTAACCCCCACGGTCCTCCATACAATATAATGCACCCCTCATGGTCTTCCATACAATATAATGCACCCCCCAATGGTCATCCATACAATATAATGCACCCCTCATGGTCCTCCATACAATATAATGCACCCCTCATGGTCCGCCATACAATATAATGCACCCCCAATGGTCCACCATACGATATAATGCACCAGCCATGGTTCTCCATACAATATAATGCACTCCATGGTCCTCTATACAATATAATGCACCCCTCCGTGGTCCTCTATACAATATAATGAGCTCCCCATGGTCCTCTATACAATATAATACACCCCTCCGTGGTCCTCTATACAATATAATGCACTCCCCATGGTTCTCCATACAATATAATGCACCCCAAATGGTCCTCCATACTCTATTATGGCCACCAGTCACTGATTTTAAAAGAAAAATACAATACTCCCCTCTTCTGATTCCACCTGATGCTCCAGTCTACTGAGCTTGTTGTGTGAACGCCGCACGTGTCAGAGCAGCAGGCATGGTATAATGACGTAATCGCGCCTGCTGCTCTGACTCGTCAGACGCCGAGGCAGAATGATGGGGGTGGAAGCATCAGCTGACGCTCCCTTCTCCATTATCATTGTTCGCTTTAACGTGCAATGATGATAGAGGAGGGAGCGTCAGCAGACTCTTCATCCCCATGATTTTGTACGGGTAGGCAGTGCGGTTGCTGACGGGTGGAGGGGGGGCCCGGTGAATGCGGAGACACCGGGCCCCCCTGCTCACTGGCCCCATAGCAGTGGTGTGGCCTGACGCCATTGCCTGTACAAAACTGACTAAATCATAGGTTAAACGGAACCTGTCATGTAAAATAACACTATTAACCTGCAGATATGGGGTTATTCTGCAGGTTAATAGCGTTGTGACAATGTGCGGTGCCTGCACTGAGAGCCCCGCTGCCGGGAGGAAATTAACTTTATTCCCCCTGGCAGCCTCACTCTTTCAGTCACTGCTCTGTGTATAGAGAGCGGCAGCTGTATCCGCGCCCTGGCACTGACTGACAGCCGGCCCTAATGCTGAGCTGGTGGTGGTGTTACAGGAGAGGGAGGAAGCTCCTGTGTGTGAACAGCAGCCACAGATGGGAGAGGGCTGCACTTGTCTCCCCTCTCCTCAGGGCCAGCTGCATTATTGTCCTCCACAGCCTTAGCCCACCCACCTCCTTCCTCTACCTCCTCACAATGCTGTGCATTCGCTCTGCACATGCACGGATAAATCCTCTTCTGTAGCTGGTGCCAAAGAGGCGGACCAGGGTGTGGGAGGAGGAGCTACAAGGTGATCACGGGGCTGTGTCAGGCAAATCCTGTGTGTGTGCGTGCCTGTACTGATTATAACGTTTATTAAATTTAAAAAATTTTTTAAAAAGCTAACTGGAGATTCGGGGAGATGCACTCATGTTCCTGGCCCCGCATGTAAGAGCCTACTGACGACCCTGGTGAGCGGCCCCTGTAACTGTACCCTGGCATTGACTGACAGCAGGACCTGTACTGATACACTGCTGAGTCGGCTGTCAGTCAGTGCCGGGGCACGGTTACAGCTGGCGCTCACTATATACTGAGCGGTGACTGACGTTGCTCTAGAACCTTTAATGTTCATGATCAGTTTAGAAAACCCCAGTATCCAAATGCCATTTTGTGAGAATCTGAAGAAACAGGAAGGACTCCGTTCTGTATTTTCAGCAATTTGTCAGAATGGAGACGACCAAAAAAACAGCGTCATCTGCTCTGGAGGACCCAACACTTCAGTGATTTCCATGGACAGCCCAGTGACTACAGACGACCACGTGCAATACTTCATTTCTTCTTTGGAGGCGCTGTAGGGAAATTCAGCACTTGCTGCCGAGTACTTTGTGCAGAAGGGATCAATTTGGTCTTTATTCACAGCACATTGGAGCTGTACCTCTGACCCATATGGAGAAACCGAACATAAGACTGGACAACCCCATCAAGGTCCATAGTGTTGGTGAATAAGACTCGGCCCGACTATCCGTATTTGGTCAGTATTCGGTCAGTATTTTTTCTCAGGAGTGGGAGACAAAACCAGGAGTGGGTGATAAATGCAAAATTGGTGACTTGTTTCTATTATACCTTTGCTCTGATTGTTCCTCACCTGGTTTTGGCTCCTAATCCTAAGAAAAAATACTGACCGAATACTGATATTGGGGCCGTGGCCTCAGGGGCTAAACCCACATTCACGACATGGACGACCGATGAAATAAAGACAAGAACAATGATGTAGGGGGTAAAAGGGAGATTTTATTTCTAGATGGCGGTTATTATATATTTTACTATTATGTATATGTGCTAATTATTTATCTATCAGAATAATCCTAATTATGGGCCGTGTTGATCCAGAGGAAGGCGAAAACCCCCTGTGAGGAACAGGCCAATTCTCCTCATATCAGGGGGGAAAATTCCTTCCTGACCCCAAATAAAACATGGCTGTCAGAATAAATCCCAGGATCAAGGGCTGATACCGAATCTGTGGAATTGAATTCACTTCTAAAAATGTAATAAACTATTCCTCTTTTTCTTATTTTTGTACTAAGCTACTATATTATGTGTGTCAGCTATAAATTATCTGAAAGCCTGCCCATATTTAAACATTTTTTTTATGTATTTATAATGATCTATTAATATGTGATTTACTTATACAACTGTCATATTAAATCTGTTTAAGGCCGTGTTGATCCAGAAGAAGGTGGAAAATTCCTTCCTGATCCCAGTTATGGTGATCGGGATGAATCTCAGGATCAAGGGCTTATAGCTAATGTGTGATACATAAGTGTAAATTTTTTATTTAATTATTTTCTATTTTTGGACTATTTAATTTTTATATTTATGTTAACTATTTTTTTAAAACCAAAATATAAATTCTATTTTTTTAAATACTTTTTTGTTAGAAATCTGAGAACCTACTTATTTTATTTTACTAAACTTATTTATAGGCCGTGTTGATCCAGAGGAAGGCGAAAACCCCACGTGAGAAATGTGCCAATTGTTCTCGTGACGGGGGGGGAAATTCCTTCCTGACCCCAAATATGGCGATCGTGAAGAATCCCAGGATCAAAGGCTCGTACCTAACCTGTAAGTAGTGGAAGTGAGATTTTTAAAAAATATTTTAATTAATTGTTATATATTTAGACTAAAAATGTTTTTGTTTTGTGTAAAATAAACTATTTTTGAAAACATTTTTAAAATGTTGTGAATGTGTGAATCTTACTTATTGATATATAACTAAACCTTTTTAAGGCCGTGTAGATCCAGAGGAAGGCGAAAACCCCCATGAGGAATAGGCCAATTGTCCTCATATTAGGGGGAAAAATTCCTTCCTGACCCCAAATATGGCGATCAGATTAAATCCCAGGATCAAAAGCCAAAATCTCTATCTTCGTGCTATGTGTCTACGTGTGTGTGCCTGTACTTATAGTGTAGTGTGCGGCCTATACCTATCATATAGTGTGGGTGATGTGGATGTGATGGGTGATGGGTGAAATACTTACCCGGCCTGTGCTGAGTGAGTTCAGGGATAATAGGCCTATATTACACTATTGTTCCTGAACTCACCAGATGGACACTAAGCACAGGCCGCTCCCGGGGGCGCAGAAGATCTTCGGGCTGGAGTGATGTCAATCGCCAGCCCAGGATTGGAGGATGCCAAGTCAAGGTCCTGGTGCAGCGACATGATGGCAGTGGTCCGGCACAAAGATGTTATGGAGAGAGATGATGTTTTAGGGCAGCCGAGGTGACAAACAGCAGCAGAGATATGAGGTACGGGTCAGGAGGCAAAAAGTTCTGGGCAGTTGGCACGGGGTCATCCTGCAAGACATAAGAGGAAGACATTTCAACAACTTCTATCTCATGGATCTTATCTTAGAGCAATGGTCATTATAATGAACTATTCCCCTATGTAACATCAGATATAATGTACATATATAATGATTGGTATCCTGTGTGTACAGCTGTCACTCACCAGATGTTCGTGGATTCTTTCACAGCCCAGATATTCTCATCCACCTAAGAATAAGAGAGACGCAGTCATTGGCAGAAAGAGTGGGAGAAGACAAGGACAGTGAAAATGGCCAAAATGTGAGAAGAACATTTGATGCGATTTATCCTCATCCCTTACCGTGCCCAGCTTGGTGACACGTAATTAAATCCGGGCACGGGGTTACGGGCTTTCTTTTCCTCCGACTGCTGCATAAGATGGTTCTCCAGAACTGGCCTGAATGGTTTGAATGGTGGCTGTGCTCTCCTTTTCTCGAGATCCTCCCAGCCGATGTTGGTAAAGAATGGATGCTGCCTGATGTTCCCGCACACACCCAATCGCTTCTGAGGATTTTTGCACAGCAGCTTCTTGAGAAGATCTTTCAAGTCAGCATCAAGCCAAGATGGAATTTCAGGCTTTCCTTTGGTTATAGCTCTGTAAGCCATTTTGCTGTCGTAGCCGGTGTAAAATGGGGAGGATCCAGTTGCCATCTTGGACACCACAATCCCCAGGCTCCACCAATCCACTGCTGTGCCGTATCCTTTTTTTAGAAGCACCTCGGGGGCCATGAAATGGAAAGTGCCCGTCACTCCAGAGATGTTATTGGAGGAGGTGATGCCATCTTGGGCAAGCCCCAGGTCGATAATACGGATGTGGCCATCTGCATCCAACATGATGTTTTCCGGCTTAAGATCTCTGCAATGAAATAAGAGAACAGAGTAAGAAATCTGTCCAGTGGTACAAGAGATGGAGAATGGGTCACTGCAAGATTAGGTAGAATAGGCAGAAAGGAGCCATGGAAAGTTGGGGGCAATATTTATAGCATGTAAAGGGAACAGAGAGAAGGAGGAAAGTTTTGCTTACCGATGGATGATGTTGTGTCCATGGAGGAACTGGAGGCCACATACAATCTCTGCTGTGTAGAATCTGATGGAGAGAACAGAGTGTAGTATCAATGCCATCGCTGACACCTCCTTCCCACCTGGGCTATTTTCCCTTTCAGCCCTCTTTCTGCTACATTCCAACCTCCGCTTTTATTTCCGCCCCTCTTCTCACTTTTTGGTATGTTTTCCTCTTTCTTACCTTACAGTGTCGATGTTCAAGTAGCCGCACATCTTAATCAAAGCCTCCAGGCTGCCTCCGGACAAATACTCCATGATGAAATAAGCGAGCTTACGAGACTGCTGTGCGGCATAGAGGTGACATAAGAACGGGCAGTCTCTGGCCGCCAGGAGTATCCGCCGCTATCTCTTAATGATGTGTTCCTTGACCTCCCTTTTCTGGATAATCTTTACCGCCATATGGATGTTTCGAATGGGGACTGATGCCAGGACCACCTGAGGAAAGAAATAGACAACCTTATAGTAGAGCAAAGCAATCATCATAATGCACTGTCTGCTCTATGGATAGAACTTAAAGGAGTAATCCATTATCACCACTGTGAGCTGGTTGGGGTCAGTATTGGTTTTATTTCAATGTGCAGCTGATTTAAAGTTTATTGAAGCATAGAGGTCAAAGTATACTGTGGCATGGAAAAGTTTGGGCACCCCTGATTAAAATTACTGTTATTGTTAAGCAAGTTGAAAATGAAATGATCTCTAAAAGAGCACATTTGCTTTGTATTTTAGGGAAATAAAAATTATATATTGTCATCTTTTACATTTTGCAAATTACAAAAAGGAACATGGGCCGATTCAAAAGTGGGCACCTTTGAGGATTTGAGTGCTCATATAACTTTGACCAAGGTTTCAGCAATTAATTAGCTTGTTAGGGTAATGGCTTCTTCACTATCATCGTTAGGAAAGGCCAGGTGATGCAAATTTCCCAGATTTAAAAAAAACCAGCCTCCTGTAACCTTATGCCAAAAAACAGCAGCCATGGGCTCTTCTAAGCAGCTCCGTAACACTCTGAAAATGAAAATGGTGGAGGCCCACAAAGCAGGAGAAGGCCATAAGAAGATAGCAAAGCGTTTTCAAGTTGCTCTTTCCTCAGTTTGAAATATAATTAAGAAATGTCAGTTAACAGGAACAGTGGAGGTCAAGATAAGGTCTGGAAGACCAAGCAGGATGACCCAGGAATCTCCCAAAACTGGAAGATTTTTCCAAGGAAGAATGGATGAAAATCTCACAAACAAGAATTGAAAGACTCTTGTCTGACTACAAAAAGCATTTACAAGCTGCGATACTTTCAAAAAAGGGTGCTATAGGTACTAACCATGCAGGGTGCCCAAACTTTTGCACCGGTTCAGTTTCCTTTTTGTAATTTTTAAAATGTAAAAGATTAAAATATATACTTTTGCCTTAAATACAAAGGAAATGTGTCATATTTAACTTTAGGCCTTTTAGATATCATTTGATCTTCAACTTGCTTAACTGTTCACAGTTACAGTAATTTTGACCAGGGGTGCCCAAAACTTTTACAAACCATGTCCCTGGATGTTTTTTTTAGTCATTCCACAGAAGAACACTTCAATTAACATCTACCTAAAGAAGATAATGGAGATAAAATGGCAAATATAGGTTGGTAAAGAGAAATAAATAAATACTTACTTTGCCAAAGCTGCCCCTACCCAAGATTTTATGGATGGTAAAATTGCTCATGTTAAGCATGGGGTAGGGGCTGGATGTTCCGGGGTCCCTGCTACATCCAGGTGTTGGCTTTTCATCCTCCAATCCATTGTCTTCGGCCTCTCTCCTCTTCTTACTGATATTTTTAAATCCAGTGGTATCACTGTCGTCTTCTCTGTTCCTTTTGTCTTCACGCTTCTTCCTCTGGCTTCCTTCTCTGTGTCCAGTAGACGCCATTCTCACATATATCTTCCAGTCTGTAGACTTCTGTCCGTTCACTTCAGCCGACAGTTGAAAGTAAACGGCAGTTGGTCGTGTGCAGGTGACGTGGGGTCAGAGGTGATAGAACTCTCAGGTGGCACCAGCCAGGCAGCGGCTCATGGACCTGCTCTGCCCTATACACTGATGTGGGCATCATGGGTGACAGTTTATGGTTCAGAGGAACGGCAGAGAACTTCATGGGGGCTTCTAGTGCTGTTTTTTTAGTTTCATATTACATTCTTTTTATCCACATATACAGAGACGTAATGATATGCCAAGAATACATTAAATAACCTAACATGCTATAAAATACCAGCTCTCCCCATTACCAAAGTAATTATTTGGTTTCCATATATTTAAAAAATCATTACTTTTATCTTTCATGTACTAATACTATTTCTCATATATCACAGTTACTAGAGTTTATGTTTTAAAAATATTTATAAAACCATGTATCATTTAATTTACACTTCACAAATACTTGCTAGTTAGTGTTGGTATCACATAAACTCCCAATAAAATACATTTAAGTTAATGGGTGTAACGCGAAAAAATGTGGAAACGTTCACGGGGTATGAATACTTTTTTAATGTATTGCTGGCCATTTCTGCAATTCTTTAATAATTCTCTTTTCATGCTCTATTTCCTCTGTTACATTGATATAAGAGTCTGTTGTACTTATTGAGTATTTTCTACTATTCTTCTATTTTTCCTGGGAATCTTGCTCTAATTTTGAGTATGGGGAGGATTGTCCTTTCTGTCCATGACTTGGGACATTGATTGGTCATTTTTCATACGTTAATGTGTTTTTTTGATTTTTGTAATCCGTGGATTTGTTCTGCTTTTTTATATAGCGTTCACAATAAAGATATCCTATTATTTCCTTGGATGCCCAATCCTTTCTTTCTTTCCTGTTGATCATACTACAACTGTGCATTTTTGGCTGGCACACAGGTCTATATTTAGGTTGCACCCACCCAACCTTACTGTTCAAATAATACAAGTAAAATCATCATCCTGCTGTCATATAGCAGCATTTTACTATAAGCAGTTCTCTTCTGTCATCTCCTGATGAAGCTAATTGTCAGTACTACAAGCATGGTGGCTCAAGGACCACATATACAACCAATTAACTTAAAGTGAATGTGTCACCAGGTTTTTGCTACCCCTTCTGAGAGCAGCATGATGAAGGGGTAGGGATCCTGATTCCAGCTATATCTCACTTACTGGGCTGCTTGCTGCAGATTTTATGAAATCATTGTTTTTTCTTCTGCAGATCTTGTAGAGCTCAGAATACTGAGCTGTGTATGAGCCCATCCACAATCAGTGTTAGGGGCAGGTTTATACAGAACTCATGAATATGGAAGACTACCTGATAGCAGGTTTACTAGTACTAGTTTACTAGTCCTCCAGTGATTTCCTACTGATAAAATAGTGATTTTGTCAAAACAACAGCAAGTAGGCCAGTAAGTGACACATTACTGGCATCAGTGTCTATGTCTCTACATTATGCTGCTGTCAGATTAGGTGACAAAATCCTGGTGACAGATTCCCATTAACCTACAGTGGGGAAAATAAGTAGTTGATACACTGCTGATTTTGCACATTTTCCCACCTACAAAGAATAGAGAAGTCTGTAATTTTTATCGCAGGTACACTTCACCTGTGAGAGACAGAATCTAAAAATAAAAACCAGAAAATCACATTGTATGATTTCTACATGATTAATTTACATTTCATTGCATGAAATAAGTATTTGATACAATAGAAAAACAACTTAATATTTGGTACAGAAACCTTTGTTTGCAATTACAAAGGTCAGATGTTTCTTGTAGTTCTTGACCAAGTTTGCACACACTGCAGCAGGGATTTTGGCCCACTCCTCCATACAGATCTTCTCCGGATCTTTCAGGTTTCGGGGCTGTCACTGGGCAACATTGAATTTCAGCTCCCTCCAAAGATTTTCTATTTCGTTCAGTTCTGGAGACTGGCTAGGCCACACCAGGACCTTGAAATTCTTCTTATGTAGCCACTCCTTAGTTGCCCTGGCTGTGTGTTTCGGGTCATTGTCATGCTGGAAGACCCAGCTACAACCCATCCACAATGCTCTTACTGACACTACATACAAAGGACCACCTATTAACAGGTCCTGGAGGGTCCTGTGTCCAACTTCTACATCATCAACTGAAAGAATCCACTTATTGGGTTGGATTTGTACTATTTAAATATAAAGATCTATAAGTGCCCTTTTAATGGACTCTAAGGAGAGGGGAATTGACAATGACAGATTAAGTTTTTCCCCTCCAAGCCCTCAAATTCCTCAAAACACAATACAGCTAGCTGGCTTTTTCAGGCATTTGTCCTCACATAGAGGAACTTTGCCATTGAACCTTCACTCATGGCTGAATCTGGTCCTATTGAATGCTTCCTATCCCTTACGTCTCCAATATCTGAAGTGGCTACGATACAGGAGACCATGGCTTCTCTCTTCCTCTCACTTACCTCTGGAACCGACATCTTAACCTGCTTAAGCATCTGACCTAGTGAATAATATTGGCCACACTTTGTCAACACCTGATATCTCCAACCAAATCCATCATCCAATTCCTATAAAAATGGCAAAGGACCTCTCCAACATTTAGCAATGGAAGACTGGGACTGGAAAGATGCGCCTTCTAAAAAGGACATGGATGGAGGATTGAAGCATCTCACAAAAAAGACATGGAAAACCTAAAGAGAAATAAGAAATGTGGGCCAAAGAGTCACTGATATAGAAGAGGCACAAGACCACATGCCAAAGATTCTGGAGTTACACAGGACAGTCATTCAGAAACGTTCTTCACAAATTGCAGACATCGTCAGACACCTCAATGACAACGAAAATAGACACAGTAAGAACAATCTTCAAATTTGAGGGCTATTAGAAGAAATTGGAGCAGCACAATTGGAGGAATGGGCACAGAAGTATTTTTGGTTACCTACTCGGGGCCGGTTTTACCACTCGGCACAAGTGCCATTGGCGGCAGATCACGCGGCTGTTATGTCCCGGTCTCAGTGCAGACATGGGCCCTCCCCCAGTATCGTAATTTCAACAGTTTCAACATCCTAGATGCCGATACAGTTGAACATAATGATGGGAAAAGTAGCCGTCCTCTGATGCTCCCTCTCACATCATTCCCCCTTTGCGTCTGAGCTCTCTGGCATCTCAGTGCAGAGGTGGCAATGACGTCACTAGAGCGCGCCCTCATATATGCGGCCCATTATACTGTATGGAGCACTATATGGGGCCCATTATACTAAATGTAGCAATATATGGGGCCCATTATACCGAATAGAGCACTATATTGGGCCCATTATACTAAATGGAGCAATATATGAGGATAATTATGCTGAATGGAGCACTATATGGGGCCCATTATACTAAATGTAGCAATATGTGAGGCTCATTATGCTGAATAGAGCACTATATGGGGCCCATTATACTAAATGTAGCAATATATGGGGCCCATTATACCGAATAGAGCACTATATTGGGCCCATTATACTAAATGGAGCAATATATGAGGATAATTATGCTGAATGGAGCACTATATGGGGCCCATTATACTAAATGTAGCAATATGTGAGGCTCATTATGCTGAATAGAGCACTATATGGGGCCCATTATACTAAATGGAGCACTATATGGGGCCAATTATACTAAATAGAGAAATATATGGGGCCCCTAATCCAGAATGAAGCAATATATGGAGCCCAGCATCCTGAATGGAGCAATATATTGGGTCCGTTACACTGAATGGAGCAATATATGGGGCTCATTATACTGAATGGAGCAATATATTGGCCCATTATCCTAAATGGAGCAATATATTGGACCCATTATACTGACTGGAGCAGTATATGGGGCTCATTATACTGAATGGAGCAATTTATGGGGTCCATTATAGTACATGGAGCAGTATATGGGGCCCATTATACTGTATGGAGTATACTATACCATACTATATGGGAATCGTGGTATGTGGTACAGGGGTGCACTGAGACTCACGAAACCTGTAGCCGATGCTGGACCTACTACAGAGAAAATCTCACCCAATTGAAAAGGAAGTCATAGAGCTGTGTGCCCAAAGCCGACAGAGCCATCTATTGCTCCACACAAAAAAAAACAATAGTGCTCCTCTAAATTAGTATTTCACAATAATAAGGTGACACGAAAACATAGACAAGTGCTCACCTGTAGGAGTAATGATCCTTTCCTACTAATTAAAAGGGGTCTATTGGGGCACTTTATACTTGCAGTGCAATACATTTTTCCCAAACTATGGAAATCTTTATCATCCTCTTTCAGGCTATTATGGGTTAATGTATTAATGTGAATGGAGGAGATTAAAGCTGATGATGAAAATAGAGCAAAAGATATCTTTGACACAGGCATCCTTTGTGGGAGTTCAGGTCTTCTCCCATCTTCTCACCCTGGTTGGTAAGAAGTCCTCCCCGTTATCTTTTTTTATCTCTTTCTTTTCTGTTTTGTCCTTTCCTTTTTTATCTCTGTGTCCACATAATCTGAGATCCTCTACATGGAGGAATGTAACATCAGGTTGTGCGCTATCCATAGAGAGAAGTCGTTATATATCCGCCATTAATGAAATTTTCTTGTCCATTTTTGCTCTACAAATCTGAGGCCGATGAATGGAGCATGCCTTGAAAATTGAAAAGGGTGAAAATCAGGCTCTGTTGGACCTCCACAAGTTTGCTGTGGCCCCATGGACCCTCATGTAAATGACTCTCTTATAGCATATAAATACTGCATGTTCATTTTAGAAAATATTCTCAATGAAAGAACAGTGCATGTATCTTCTGTGACCTCTATATTGTGCTGTTCCTGGAAATGTATGACCACCCAACTAATAGATGTCATGTTCCCCTTTTTAATGTGGTGTGTTCAGAGGCGTAGCTAGAGTTTTGGTTCGTGTGGGGGCGAAACTTCTGAGTGGGCCCCTAAGCATGTAACCCTGCTTACAACTATGGTGGCGCAACCAGATAGCGGATGTAAGAGAACCTCAGCAGATGACCGTGCTGTTGCTGAAAATAATCTCTATACAAAGACCAGCACTAATATTACTGCCATATGGTGACCATATAGTGGTAGGTACCAATCCTGCTGAACATATAAGAAATCACAGCACAGTTTTATATCGTGACTTACAGCTGACGTTCTTTCTAATAAAATTGTTCACTTTTCCCGTCTTTTCCATCTGGCCCAGACCGACACGACAACTTCTCCATCTAGGACTCATCTGCAGAGATAACAACATAGACATATTTACCTCCTTACATTTCAGGCACCTTCCCCATCTATTCCCAACCTGCACAAACGCCTCATCCTGCTGATACCCCAATACTGAGCCTCTGTTGCTGTATGTGTCCCTATTACTGCACCTACTGTGTGCCCTCTAAATGGTAAAACAAACCTCCAGAATATAGTAATGTCGTGTGTAAGTGTCCTAGAAAACAGTGCCCACGTTGTGCCCCATATAAAGTAATAATGCCCTCTGTGTGCCCCTTTGACAGTTACAATAACCTGAGTTCCCCTATAACCATAAGTGCCCACTTAACATTTAATAATGTTCTGAGTCTCCTCCTGTACAGCTCCCCTATACACAGTATGATGCTCTTTTATACACAGTATAATATCATCTCACTGTATAGTACCCCCCACACAGTATGCTGACCCCTTAGTAGCCTCCAAACTGATGTCTCCAATGCTGTATAATGGCCCCAACACTGTGCAAAGACCCCACATTATCTCCCACACTGTTTGATGGCCCCCACACTATACAAAGACCCCACATTATCTCCCACACTGCATGACCCCAACTGTAATCCCCACACTGTATAAATAGCCTACATATAGTATAATGCACCCCCATAGACAGACTCTATATAGAATAATGCACCCCATAGGCCTTGTAGCGTTAGGTACTCACTCAGCCGCTTTCGAGGTAGTCACGGGAGTCAAATTCTTTAAATTGTCCATGGCAGGTTTCTTCGGACTTCATAAACCGCACTTTCAAAGTAAATGAAGCATAGCCTTACAAAGTAACAAAAACACAGCTTTGTCTGGCACAAAGTTACAAAACAGGAAAATAGACAGTCCATACAGTGCTGCGGGTTCGGCCACTCACAATCAGTGTTCTGTAGCACAGACACGCTGGAGGTCTCCACACCTCCAGCCACAGACACTAAATGAGACACTCGGTTTCCATTTTATACACACGCCCTGGGGTGGGGATATATGAGCAGCCAATCCCCCCCCATCTCTTATGACTGCTCGTAAAAACCAGCCCTGATACACCTAATTAACCCTCTCAGCACTACTTGTGCTGGAGCATGCTTTCCTGGTTTTACATCACTGAAGTTACCATCCTCAGCGATACATATCTCCCTTCAGGGAAATGTCCGGTGGCCATCTTACAGCCTCCATATAATATAATGCACCCCCATAGTTCTCAATATAGTCTAATGCACTCCCCATAGTCCTCCATATAGTATTTTGCACTCCCCATAGTCCTCCATATACTATGACGCACTCCCCATAGGCAGACTATAGTATAATGCACCCCCATAGGCCTCTTTAGTATATTGCACCACAATAGGCAGACTATAGTATAATACACCCCATAGGCAGACTATAGTATAATGCACCCCATAGGCCTCTATAGTATAATGCACCCCATAGGCAGACTATGGTATAATGCACCCCATAGGCAGACTACAGTATAATGCACCCCATAGGCAGATTATAGTATAATGCACCCCATAAGCAGTCTATAGTATAATAAACCGCATAGGCTGACTATAGTGAAATGAACCCCATAGGCAGATTATAGCATAATGCACCCCATAGGCAGACTATAGTATAATGCACCCCATAGGCAGTCTTTAGTATATTGCACCCCATAGAAAAAAAATAAATAAACACAATACACACCTCTCCTCCTCGTTCCCCGCTATTCCCAGTACCCGCACATCGCAGAGAAGCTGGCCAGGCGCCAAGTGATCACGTCTGTGACATCAGATGCAGAGGGGGACTGATTAGAGAGGGAGCACTCCTTCTCTCATCACTGAACTTGCGGTGACGGGTGAGGAAGCACAACAGCGGCCACCAGGCAGGCACATCAAGTCTCCCTGCTCTGCCCTGGAGTGTAACTGTATCAGCGTGCTGCGCACGCCTGTACAGTTACTCTAGCGTGGCTCCGGGTGGGCCCCTGAGAGCGCAGGGCCCGGGGCCATCGCCCCCTCTGCCCCTTCCTGGTAGCTACGCTACTGAGTGTGTTCCTATACAAGCTACATATTTTGTCACTGTTGTGAAACTATGGGCCAATGCATTTATCACATTTGGGGCTTTTTTTCTTCTACTTTTTGGTGTTTTTCAATTGCACCTTCTTCTTCATTGTATGGTTCCCGGCTAATTCATTATTAGCGACTGTTTAAAAAGTTGCAAAATTTTTACTTAAAGGATTTGTCCACTACTTTGACATTGATGCCCTATCCATAGGATAGGACATCATGCATGATCTGCCTTGGTCCCGCACGCGGCAACCCCGCCGATCAGCTGTTATAAGTGCCAGTAGCGGCTGCCGGCCGAAAGTCCTTATCTGCGGTACCTAGCCGACAAGTTGTAGTGGTCGCCACTTGTAACTGCACATCCGCCTCCCATTTAATTTAATAAGAGGCGGATGTGCAGTAACAAGCGCTGGCCACTGCAACTTGACGGCCAGGCACCGCAGGTAAGCACTTCCGGCCTCCGCCGACACCGATAACAGCTGATCGACGGGGGTGCCGCGTGCGGGACTCCGGCCGATCATACATTGATGCCCTATCCTATGGATAGGGTATCAATGTCAAAGTAGTGTACAACTTCTTTAAAAATACTTTAGTCCCCCTTAAGTGATTTTATGCCCTAAAGCCATAGAGTTTTATTGCACAAACTTTGAGACATTTTAACATGCCATGTTTTATGCTAAAAAGTCGCAAAAAAAATTAAAGTTAAAAAGAAAACATTTTTGATTTTGTGCAAAATTCATGGACCAGGTGTGCAATTGTGCTGCATTTGACACAAAAAAGGGAACTGATTCCAAAAGACTTAAAAAAGAAAGAGACTGTAAAAATGCAATGTTGAATTGGGCCCTATGACAGCACAGCAAGGATTTTAGTAAAGGTTATGCAGGTTTAGTGTAAGGAGCTCACATGCTAACAAGAGTAAAAGAAAGCAAAATTATGAATCGGACCCTCTGCTTTTTAGAAGTATAAGGGTATGTGCCTACCACCCCCGCCAAACAAAAAAATGTAACACCACTGATAACACTAAGTACAAATATTTTAATAGATGTCACCTGTAGTCCTATGAAACACCACAGATAACACAGTGATTATACATGGCAACAGAACCAAACTAAAGAGCGAAGATACATGCAACCTGTTAGAATAAAGTGCGCTGCTTAAAAACTGCTGTCCACATAATTGTGCATCGTGTTGGCAAAAACTGTGAATGTAATAGATGTAATATCATAGACAACTTTCTCACCTGCATTCTGAAATTATGAGGCTATGTTCACATGCAGTGTTTTTTCAGAAGCCAAAACCTGCTCTCTTGGCAGTAAAAACATTGCAACGAACAACGAGCCCAATGTTAGTCTATGGGAGACCCGAGCATTTTTGCGGGAACACCCCCGGCAGTCTGTAGAAAGCCTAAAAAGTGCCCAAAACGATAGTGACAGTGCTCAAATGACATGGGGACAGCATGGGCATCGCCCCAGGAAGCATTTCTGACCCCCGGGTCACTGCTGACAACAACATGGTCAGAGTTATTAAGCCACTTTTACGGGCTCACAATAAAACGTTCTAAAACGAAACTGAAACTGTTTTCCTGTGAAATATGTTAAGGAACATCCTTTCCAGGGTAAAGACTTGTGTATAAGGTAAAATAAATAGCCAAAAACAAAAATACTCCTCCACACCTTCGCCTATGTTCACAAGTAGCATTTTTTATGCATTCACCGGGAAATGTCATTTTAACATTTTACAACCTTAACTGGCCATGTGTTGTGTGACACATGCCTACAGTGCTGAAAAGACATGGGAACAGCATGGGGAAGACCCCTGGAAGCATCTCTGACACCCAGGTCACTGCCTAAAAGTGTGCCCATCAGAAGTGATCCTTGCCGCATCAGAAGATGCAGACTTGCAACTATCCCCATGCAAGTCCTTGTCCCAGAGCAGTGTTCAATTGTACCTCCCCCATTCCTTGCAATGCAAGCGCAAGTAAGCAGCCTGCCACCCACCCACCCCCAGGATGCAATAGCACACTGCTTGCTTGCACTTGAAATTTGGCCTTTTAGGCATGTGGAGGCGGAATCTGGCCACCTAGTCATGGCTGTGTCGGCAACCTGGTATCCATACTCAGTCCCCAGCCGCCCGGCAGCCGGATGTCCATGCTTGGTCCTCAGCCGCCAGGGGGTGGCTAGGTGTCCATACTCGGTCCCAAGCCGCTCCGCGGCCGGGTGCCCACACACGGTCCCCAGCAGCCTGGGGGTGGCCGGGTGTCCATAAACGGTCCCCAGTCACCGCTGTTTGTCCCGGTGCGCATTATACACAAGCGCACATACCAAAACATTTACCTGTGCCCTCCCCAGTGCATTTAGTGGGAAGGTCGGCCTAACCACATACACGAGGACAAGTGAATGTGGCCAGGGATGGTCCATCTCACTGACGCCTCCACACTGGGTTATTATTGTGGAAGCCGGGACACAGTTTGACACTGGGATGCAACACGTCCTCCAGATATAGGGGATTGCGGGTCCTGGGTCTATCAGGCTTCAACACAAAGTTCAGAAGGAATAAAAAGAGAATATTAACGACCATTGGAAGAGAAAGTGGAGGTTACAGTAGCATAACAGGATGATTTTAATGCACATTGGAAGAGACGTGGAGTTCACAGTGGTTTAACAAGATGGTTTTAATCCCCCTTGGAAGAGACATGGAGGTCCCAGTGGACTAAAAAGACAATATAAATGCCCCTTGCAAGAGTGGTGGAGGTCCCAGTGGAATAAAAAGACAATAGCAATGACCCTTGGAAGAGTGGTGGAGGTTACAGTGGAATAAAAATAAAAAGAGAATATCAATGACCCTTGGAAGAGACGTGGAGGTCACAGTAGCATGACAAGATGATTTTAATGCCCCTTGGTAGAGACGTGGAGTTCAGAGTGGTTTAACAAGATGATTTTAATGCCCCGTGGAAGAGATGTGGAGGTCACAGTATCTTAACAAAATGGTTTTAATGCCCCTTGGAAGAGACATGGAGTTCAGAGTGGTTTAACAAGACGGTTTTAATGCCCCTTGGAAGAGACGTGGAGTTCAGAGTGGTTTAACAAGATGGTTTTAATGCCCCTTGGAAGAGACGTGGAGGTCCCAGTGGAACAAAAAGACAATATCAATGCCCCTTGGAAGAGTGGTGGAGGTCCCAGTATAATAAAAAGACAATATCAATGCCCCTTGGAAGAGTGGTGGAGGTCGCAGTGGAATAAAAAGACAATATCAATTCCCCTTGGAAGAGTGGTGGAGGTCCCAGTGGAATTAAAAGACAATATCAATGCCCCTTGGAAGAGACGTGGAGTTCTGAGTGGATTAGCAAGACGGTTTTAATGCCCCTTGGAAGAGAGTTGGAAGTCACAATAGCTTAACAAGACAGTTTTAATGCCCCTTGGAAGAGACGTGGAGTTCAGAGTGGTTTAATAAGATGGTTTTAATGCCCCTTGGGAGAAATGTGGAGGTCCCAGTGGAATAAAACGACAATATCTATACACCTTGAAAGAGTGGTGGAGGTCGCAGTGGAATCAAAAGACAATATCAATGGCCCTTGGAAGAGTGGCAGAGGTTACAATGGAATAAAAAGAGAATATCAATGACCCTTGAAAGAGACGTGGAGGTCACAGTAGCTTAACAAGATGATTTTAATGCCCCTTGGAAGAGATGTGGAGTCAGAGTGGTTAAACAAGATGGTTTTAATGCCCTTTGGAAGAGACATGGAGGTCCCAGTGGAACAAAAAGACAATATCAATGCCCTTTGGAAAGGTGGTGGAGTTCCCAGTGTAAAAAAAAGACAATATCAATGCCCCTTGGAAGAGTGGTGTAGGTTACAGTGCAATAAAAAGAGAATATCAACGACCTGTGGAAGAGACGTGAAGGTCACAGTAGCTTAACAAGACGATTTTAATGCCCATTGGAAGAGACGTGCAGTTCAGAGTGGTTTAATAAGACGGTATTAATTCCCCTTAGAACACACGTAGAGGTCACAGTAGCTTAACAAGACGGTTTTAATGCCCCTTGGAAGAGACGTGGAGGTCCCAGTGGAATAAAAAGACAATACCAATGCCCCTTGGAAGAGTGGTGGAGGTCGCAATGGAATAAAAAGACAATATCAATACCCCTTGAAAGAGTTCTGGAGGTAGCAGTGCAATAAAAAGACAATATCAATGCCCCTTGGAAGAGTTGTGGAGGTCCCAGTGGAATAAAAAGACAATATCAATGACCTTTGGAAGAGACGTTGAGGTCACAGTAGCTTAAGAAGGCCATTTTAATGCCCCTTGGAAGAGACGTGGAGTTCAGAGTGGTTTAACATGACGGTTTTAATGCCCCTTGGAAGAGACGTGGAGGTCCCAGTGGAATAAAAAGACAATATCAATGCCCCTTGGAAGAGTGGTGGAGGTCCCAGTGGAATAAAATGACAATATCAATGCCCCTTGGAAGAGTGGTGGATGTTACAGTGGAATAAAAAGAGAATATCAATGACACTTGGAAGAGTGGTGGAGGACCCAGTGGAATACAAAGACAATATCATTGCCCCTTGGGAGAGTGGTAGAGGTCCCAGTGGAATAAAAAGACAATATCAAAGACCCTTGGAAGAGTGGTGGAGGACCCAGTGGAATAAAAAGACAATGTCAATGACCCTTGGATGAGTGGTGGAGGTCCCAGTGGAATAAAAATGCAACATCAATGCCCCTTGGAAGAGTGGTTGATATCGCAGTAGAATAAAAATACAATATCAATGCCCCTTGGAAGAGTGGTGGAGGTCACAGTAGCTTAACAAGACAATTTTAATGCCCCTTGGAAGAGACGTGGAGTTCAGAGTGGTTTAACAAGATGGTTTTAATGTCCCTTGGAAGAGACGTGGAGGTTACAGTGGCTAAACAATACAGTTTTAATGTCCCTTGGAAGAGACGTGGAGTTCAGCTTGGTTTAACAAGACAGCTTTAATGCCCCTTGGAAGCGACGTGGAGGTCCCAGTGGCATAAAAGGACAATATCAATGCCCCTTGGAAGAGTTGTGGAGGTCCCAGTGAAATAAAAAGTCAATATGAATGCCCCTTGGAAGAGTGGTTGAGGTTACAGTGGAATAAAAAGAGAATATCAATGACCCTTGGAAGAGACGTGAAGGTCACAGTAGCTTAACAAGACAATTTAATGCCCCTTGGAAGAGACGTGGAGTTCAGAGTATTTTAACAAGACGGTTTTAATGCCCCTTGGAAGAGAGGTGGAGGTCACAATAGCTTAACAAGATGGTTTTAATGCCCCTTGGAAGAGACATGGAGTACAGAGTGGTTTAACAAGATGGTTTTAATGCCCCTTGGAAGAGATGTGGAGTTCAGACTGTTTTAACAAGATGGTTTTAATGTCCTTTGGAAGAGACGTGGAGGTCACAGTAGCTTAACAAGACGGTTTTAATGCCCCTTGGAAGTGACGTGGAAGTCCCAGTGGAATAAAAAGACAATATCAATGCCCCTTGGAATAGAGGTGGAGGAAGCAGTGGAATAAAAATACAATATCAATACCCCTTGTAAGAATGGTGGAGGTCCCAGTGGAATAAAAGACAATATCAATGACCCTTGGAAGAGTCGTGGAGGTCACAGTAGCTTAACAAGACAATTTTAATGTCACTTGGAAGAGACGTGGAGTTCAGAGTGGTTTAACAAGACGGTTTTATTGCCCCTTTGAAGAAAGGTGGAGGTCCCAGTGGAATAAAAAGACAATATCAATGCCCCTGGGAAGAGTGGTGGAGGTCCCAATGGAATAAAATGACAATATCAATGCCCCTTGGAAGAGTGGTGGATGTTACAGTGGAATAAAAAGAGAATATCAATGACACTTGGAAGAGTGGTGGAGGACCCAGTGGAATACAAAGACAATATCATTGCCCCTTGGGAGAGTGGTAGAGGTCCCAGTGGAATAAAAAGACAATATCAAAGACCCTTGGAAGAGTGGTGGAGGACCCAGTGGAATAAAAAGACAATGTCAATGACCCTTGGATGAGTGGTGGAGGTCCCAGTGGAATAAAAATGCAACATCAATGCCGCTTGGAAGAGTGGTTGATATCGCAGTAGAATAAAAATACAATATCAATGCCCCTTGGAAGAGTGGTGGAGGTCACAGTAGCTTAACAAGACAATTTTAATGCCCCTTGGAAGAGACGTGGAGTTCAGAGTGGTTTAACAAGATGGTTTTAATGTCCCTTGGAAGAGACGTGGAGGTTACAGTGGCTAAACAATACAGTTTTAATGTCCCTTGGAAGAGACGTGGAGTTCAGCTTGGTTTAACAAGACAGCTTTAATGCCCCTTGGAAGCGACGTGGAGGTCCCAGTGGCATAAAAGGACAATATCAATGCCCCTTGGAAGAGTTGTGGAGGTCCCAGTGAAATAAAAAGTCAATATGAATGCCCCTTGGAAGAGTGGTTGAGGTTACAGTGGAATAAAAAGAGAATATCAATGACCCTTCGAAGAGACGTGGAGGTCACAGTAGCTTAACAAGACAATTTAATGCCCCTTTGAAGAGACGTGGAGTTCAGAGTATTTTAACAAGACGGTTTTAATGCCCCTTGGAAGAGACGTGGAGGTCACAATAGCTTAACAAGATGGTTTTAATGCCCCTTGGAAGAGACATGGAGTACAGAGTGGTTTAACAAGATGGTTTTAATGCCCCTTGGAAGAGATGTGGAGTTCAGACTGTTTTAACAAGATGGTTTTAATGTCCTTTGGAAGAGACGTGGAGGTCACAGTAGCTTAACAAGACGGTTTTAATGCCCCTTGGAAGGGACGTGGAAGTCCCAGTGGAATAAAAAGACAATATCAATGCCCCTTGGAATAGTGGTGGAGGAAGCAGTGGAATAAAAATACAATATCAATACCCCTTGTAAGAATGGTGGAGGTCCCAGTGGAATAAAAAGACAATATCAATGACCCTTGGAAGAGACGTGGAGGTCACAGTAGCTTAACAAGACGATTTTAATGCCACTTGGAAGAGACGTGGAGTTCAGAGTGGTTCAACAAGACGGTTTTATTGCCCCTTTGAAGAAAGGTGGAGGTCCCAGTGGAATAAAAAGACAATATCAATGCCCCTTGGAAGAGTGGTGGAGGTCACAGTGGAATACAAAGAGAATATCAATGCCCTTTGGAAGAGTGGTGGAAGTTGCAGTGGAATAAAAAGACAATATCAATGCCCCTTGGAAGAGTGGTGGAGGTCCCAGTGGAATAAAAGACAATATCAATTACCCTTGGAAGTGACGTGGAGGACACAGTAGCTTAACAAGACGATTTTAATGCCCCTTGGAAGAGACTTGGAGTTCAGAGTGGTTTAAGAAGACGGTTTTAATGCCCCTTGGAAGAGACGTGGAGGTCACATTAGCTTAATAAGACGATTTTAAAGCCCCTTGGAAGAGACGTCGAGGTCATATTAGCTTAACAAAATCATTTTAATGCTCCTTGGAAGAGACGTGGAGTTCAGAGTGGTTTAACAAGATGGTTTTAATGCCCCTTGGAAGAGATGTGGAGGTCCCAGTGGAATAAAGAGAGAATATCAATGCCCCTTGGAAGAGTGGTGGTGGTCCGAGTGGAATAAAAAGACAATATCACTGCCCATTGGAAGAGTGGTGGAGGTTACAGTGGAATAAAAGAGAATATAAATGACCATTGGAAAAGACGTGGAGGTTACAGTAGCATAACAAGACGATTTTAATGCCCCTTGGAAGAGACGTGGAATTCAGATTGGTTTAACAAGACGGTTATTTTGCCCCTAGAAAGAGACGTGGAGGTCACAGTAGCTTAACAAGACAATTTTCATGCCCCTTGGAAGAGACGTTGAGTTCAGAGTGGTTTAACAAGACAGTTTTAATGCCCCTTGGAAGAGACGCGGAGGTCCTAGTGGAATAAAAAGACAATATCAGTACCCCTTGGAAGAGTGGTGGAGGTTACAGTGGAATAAAAAGAGAATATCAATGACCCTTGGAAGAGACGTGGAGGTCACAGTAGCTTAACAAGACGACTTTAATGCCCCTTGGAAGAGACGTGGAGTTCAGATTGGTTTAACAAGACGGTTTTAATGCCCCTTGGAAGAGACGTGGGGGTCATAGTAGCTTAACAAGACGGTTTTAATGCCCCTTGGAAGAGACGTGGAGTTCAGAGTGGTTTAACAAGAAGGTTTTAATGCCCCTTGGAAGAGACGTGGAGTCCCAGTGGAATAAAAAGACAATATCAATGCCCCTTGGAAGAGTGGTGGAGGACGCAGTGGAATAAAAAGACAATATCAATGATCCTTGTAAGATACGTGGAGGTCACAGTAGCTTAACAAGATGATTTTCATGCCCCTTGGAAGAGACGTGGAGTTCAGAGTGGTTTAACTAGACGGTTTTAATTCCCCTTGGAAGAGACGTGGCGGTCCCAGTGGAATACGAAGACAATATCAATGTCCCATGGAAGAGTGGTGGAGGTCCCAGTGGAATAAAAAGACAATATCAATGTCCCTTGAAGTGTGGTGGAGGTTACAGTGGAATAAAAATAGAATATCAATGACCCTTGGAAGAGACGTGGAGTTCAGAGTGGTTTAACATGGTGGTTTTAATTCCCCTTGAAAATTACGTGGAGGTCACAGTAGCTTAACAAGAGGGTTTTAATGCCCCTTCGTAGAGACGTGTGTTACGCTTGTGCCCAGACTGACTGGCGAGAGCGTGATTAGTGATCCCACTGTACCATGAGCCGAGGAGTGCCTGTAGGGGCGTAACTAAGTATCAACCCGATCAGACCAAGGTCGCACAGCGGCTCAGTCGACTCCATGAACCAAGGAGGAACCGAGCAGAGGGACCAGTTGCTACTCCAGGTCAGACCCTGGTCACAGCTGTTGACCCACCCCGGGAAAGGCAGGAACAGGCAGGTTAGACAGGCGTACAGACAGGTGAGTACTGGCAAGCACGGCTGGTATGCAGACAGGTGGGTACTGACAAGCACAGCTGGCATGCAGACTAGTGGGTACTGTCAAGCACGGCTGGAGAGCAGACAGGGAGATACCGGCAAGCACGGCTGGAGTGCAGACAGGCAGGTACTAGCAGGTTGGAGCGCAGGCTGGATAGGGTCCAGTACAGACTGGGAGACAGGAACAGAGCCGCAGATGCGGTAGACAAGCAGAGTTAAGCGAAACAACCGGAGCGGAGGACAAGGCAGAGGAGAGTGGAGCCGCAGGTGCGGTGAACAAGGCAGAGCAGAGCGAAACCGCCGGAGCAGTGAGCAAGCAGAGCGGAGCGAAACCGCAGGTGCGGTAGACAAGGCAGAGCAGAGAGGAACCGCCGGAGCGGTGAACAAGGCGGAGCAGAGCGAAACCGCTGGTGCGGTGGACAAGGCAGAGCAGAGAGGATCCGCCAGAGCGGTGGGCTAGGCAGAGCAGAGAGGAACTGCCGGAGCGGTGGGCAAGGCAGAGCAGAGCGAAACCGCCGGAGCGGTGAGCAAGCAGAGCAGAACTGGGTTGACGGTGCAGGCCGAGAGGACAGGGCTCTGTTCACATGGAACAGTCCTGAAGATACAGGAAGATGGCTAGAACACAATAGGTAGATACGAAGGAAGGGAAAAGGACAAGCAGAACCAGATACACCAGGTACTTACAATGAAGTAGCGAGTGGACACAAAACTCACAAACAGAAGTACAGAGACAATGAGTTGGAGTTAGGTGCAGGTTCAGACACTGCAGGAAAAGGGAGGGTACAGACATAGAGAGAAACAGGTAACAGGCTAGGAGACAGTTCAGACAGGAACTGATACTGCAACGAGATACAGGAACGAGCCTAGGTATACAGCCCCCAGGATGGGGGAAAAGGACTAGAAGTCACAGATAACAGGCCTGCGTATGCAGCCCCCAGAGTGGCAGAAACAGACTAGAAGTCAAAGATAACAGGCCTAGGTATGCAGCCCCCAGGTGGCAGAAACAGAGAAGATATAAGACAAGACCTGGCAACTCAGAGGCAAGGAGCACACTGATAGATAGTGTTGCTCAGGCATCTCCTTCTGGGTGGAGGGGGTTTACATATCCAGTGACTCACAGCAATAGGCTGGAGACGCATTAGGGGTGCGCCCACAGCAGCTATAAGAATCAGGAAGTAACCGGGCAGCCGCCCTAAGCAGTCAGGCAAGAGACATGCACACAGCATGAACTGGAGCAAAGTTTGCAGGCTGGACTGATGGGTAAGATTGCGGTCTTGCATGGTGGGAGGTGGTGCACTATGCAAGTACACCATCAGGGATGTTACAACGTGAAGGTCCCAGTGGAATAAAAAGACAATATCAATGCCCCTTGGAAGAGGGGTGGAGGTCACAGTGGAATAAAAAGACAATATCAATACCCTTGGAAGAGTGGTGGAGGTCGCAGTGGAATAAAAAGACAATATCAGTGCCCCTTGGAAGAGTGGTGGAGGTCCCAGTGGAATAAAAAGACAAAATCAATGACCTTTGGAAGAGACATGGAGGTCACAGTAGTGTCTCACCCAGGGGGATATAGGGGCTCGGTACCCGGGCCTTTTACCTTGTTCAGGATGTCACGGCAGTCGGCTCCCGGGCCCATACTCTGTGGTCTCTCTTGAAAAGGGGTTTTAGTGTACAATTTGTCTTGTGACGCCACCTGTGGTTTCCGGTAATAGTTACCGGCGCTGCTGCAGACCTCCGGGGGTGATGGGATGGCAGTTGGGATGTTTCTGCTCCCCACAGGCAGAGCAGCCCCCAGGGCAGTGTAGATGCAGATGGTGGTGCTGGGCGTTGTAGTGCAGAAGAGATGGCACAGCAGGAGTAACTGACAGAGACAGTAGATTCACTTCAGTACCTTTACTGGTGCGGATGTCAGGTACGGTAGTCAGTAGGAAGGGTGTGCTATGATCTGCAACATAAACTAGGGAAAGTAGGGGAGAGCTGTCCCTACAGTAAGACTAAGCTGAGTCCCTACGTTGTAGCGGGCAACCTGTTCCTTGTGAACAGACCCGCCTTCGTCCTCGGTTAGTCTGAACGGAGACCTATAGAGAAAGGGAGGGGTCACTAAAAGAACTAAGGACTGGGACAAAAATGGAACGCCTCCTAACAGAATTGTTGCAGAGCAAAAGAAAAGCTGACAAAAGTACTAGAGGTTCAGAGGACCAAGCAAACTAGAGATAGATAGGCACAAAAGCACCTGGACAGAGAGACAGTCTAAACAACACTGAAGTCCAGCAAGGCCAGAAGGGCGGAGCTGGAATATATAGGAAGATGGTCATGTGACCGCAAAACACAAGATAGAAACAAAAACAAACAGGAGGGTTCTAACAGGGTGCACTTCTTGGTTCTCCACAGTGAGTGGGTATAAGGCCTCCTGGTCCGTTTCTCACTCTTCATAAGCTCCTGGCCAGCCTGCAACTGGGCCTAGCTTCTGTGTTTTGTCGTTCTCTCACTTGTCGCTTAGTAGTAGGACATTTCTCTGGCAACCACTATACCTGGACGCCGGGGCCTTCGTGGTTCCTAGTCCTGTAAATGGTTTAGCTTCAGGTCAACCAGGGATCTGTAATCCTCCTGGTATGCTGGTTATCCCTACTGGGTATAGCGGACCCTGTAGGCGCGAACCCGGTGTCCGGATTGTGTCTTGGGGTGAGCCTGTGATGCTCCTCTGCCCCCTCAACTCCTCTCTCCTCTCCTCGGCCACACTCGGGGCCCTCAATACTGCAGCAGCCGTGGTGCTTCTTCAATTGTCTAAGCGCCAGCACGCTCTCCTCAGACTAAACTTTCTGACTGAACTACCTGACTCCACCCTCCATATATATATCCCTAACAGGGCTCCCTCTGGTGGTATGACGTGGAAGGGTGGAGGTGTTTGTTTGTAGTGAGGGCGTCTTGTGGAGGAGTCCGTCCATGCATCCTTTTTGGGTCCTGTGGTACCTGTTGTAGCAGGGTGCCACTGTACCTTAACAATACAATTTTAATGCCCCTTGGAAGAGACGTGGAGGTCACATTAGCTTAACAAGACGATTTTAATGCCCCTTGGAAGAGACGTGGAGTTCAGAATGTTTTAACAAGATGGTTTTAATGCCCTTTGGAAGAGACGTGGAGGTCACAGTAGCTTAACAAGATGGTTTTAATGCCCCTTGGAAGGGACGTGGAAGTCCCAGTGGAATAAAAAGACAATATCAATGCCCCTTGGAAGAGTGGTGGAGGTCCCAGTGGAATAGAAAGACAATACCAATGACCCTTGAAAGAGACGTGGAGGTCACAGTAGCTTAACAAGACAATTTTAATGCCCCTTGGTAGAGACGTGGAGCTCAGAGTGGTTTAACAAGACAGTTTTAATGCCCCATGGAAGAGACATGGATTTCAGACTAGTTTAACAAGACAATTTTATTGCCCCTTGGAAGAAACAGGGAATTTCAGAGTGGTTTGACAAGACGCTTTTAATGCCCCCTGGAATAGACGTGGAGGTCACAGTAGCTTAACAAGATGGTTTTAATGCTCCTTGGAAGAGACATGGATTTCAGAGTAGTTTAAAAAGACAATTTTATTGCCCCTTGGAAGAAACAGGGAATTTCAGAGTGGTTTAATAAGATGGTTTTAATGCCCCTTGGAAGAGACGTGGAGATCCCAGTGGAATAAAAAGACAATAACAATGACCCTTGGAAGAGTGTTGGAGATCGCAGTGGAATAAAAAGACAATATAAATGCCCCATGTAAAAGTGGTGCTGGTCACAATGGAATAAATAGACAATATCAATGCCCCTTGGAAGAGTGGTGGAGGTTACAGTGGAATAAAAAGAGAATATCAATGACCCTTGGAAGAGATGGGGAGGTCACAGAAGCTTAACAGGACGATTTTAATGCCCCTTGGAAGAGACATGGAGTTCAGAATGTTTTAACAAGATGGTTTTAATGTCCTTGGGAAGAGACGTGGAGGTCACAGTAGCTTAAGAAGACGGTTTTAATGCCCCTTGGAAGGGACGTGGAAGTCCCAGTGGAATAAAAAGACAATATCAATGCCCCTTGGAATAGTGGTGGAGGAAGCAGTGGAATAAACATACAATATCAATACCCCTTGTAAGAATGGTGGAGGTCCCAGTGGAATAAAAAGACAATATCAATGACCCTTGGAAGAGACGTGGAGGTCACAGTAGCTTAACAAGACGATTTTAATGCCACTTGGAAGAGACGTGGAGTTCAGAGTGGTTTAACAAGACGGTTTTATTGCCCCTTTGAAGAGAGGTGGAGGTCCCAGTGGAATAAAAAGACAATATCAATGCCCCTTGGAAGAGTGGTGGAGGTCACAGTGGAATAAAAAGAGAATATCAATGCCCTTTGGAAGAGTGGTGGAGGTTGCAGTGGAATAAAAAGACAATATCAATGCCCCTTGGAAGAGTGGTGGAGGTCCCAGTGGAATAAAAGACAATATCAATGACCCTTGGAAGAGACGTGGAGGTCACAGTAGCTTAACAAGACGATTTTAATGCCCCTTGTAAGAGACGTGGAGTTCAGAGTGGTTTAAAAAGACGGTTTTAATGCCCCTTGGAAGAGACGTGGAGGTCACATTAGCTTAACAAGACGATTTTAACGCCCCTTGGAAGAGACGTCGAGGTCATATTAGCTTAACAAAATCATTTTAATGCTCCTTGGAAGAGACGTGGAGTTCAGAGTGGTTTAACAAGACGGTTTTAATGCCCCTTGGTAGAGATGTGGAGGTCCCAGTGGAATAAAGAGAGAACATCAATGCCCCTTGGAAGAGTGGTGGTGGTCCGAGTGGAATAAAAAGACAATATCACTGCCCATTGGAAGATTGGTGGAGGTTACAGTGGAATAAAAGAGAATATCAATGACCATTGGAAAAGACGTGGAGGTTACAGTAGCATAACAAGCCAATTTTAATGCCCCTTGGAAGAGACGTGGAGTTCAGATCGGTATAACAGGACGGTTTTTATGCCCCTTGAAAGAGACGTGGAGGTCACAGTAGCTTAACAAGACAATTTTCATGCCCCTTGGAAGAGACGTGGAGTTCAGAGTAATTTAACAAGACAGTTTTAATGCCCCTTGGAAGAGACACGGAGGTCCTAGTGGAATAAAAAGACAATATCAATACCAATTGGAAGAGTGGTGGAGGTTACAGTGGAATAAAAAGAGAATATAAATGACCCTTGGAAGAGACGTGGAGGTCACAGTAGCTTAAAAGACGACTTTAATGCACCTTGGAAGAGACGTGGAGTTCAGATTGGTTTAACAAGACGGTTTTAATGCCCCTTGGAAGAGACGTGGGGGTCATAGTAGCTTAACAAGACGGTTTTAATGCCCCTTGGAAGAGACGTGGAGTTCAGAGTGGTTTAACAAGAAGGTTTTAATGCCCCTTGGAAGAGACGTGGAGTCCCAGTGGAATAAAAAGACAATATCAATGCCCCTTGGAAGAATCGTGGAGGTACGAGTGGAATATAAAGACAATATCAAAACCTATTAGAAGAGTGGTGGAGGTTACAGTGGAATAAAAGAGAATATCAATGACCATTGGAAAAGACGTGGAGGTCAAAATAGCATAACAAGACGATTTTAATGCCCCTGTGAAGAGAATTGGTGTTTAGAGTGGTTAACAAGACGGTTTAATGCCCCTTGAAAGAAACGTGAAGGTCACAGTAGCTTAACAAGATGGTTTTAATGCCCCTTGGAAGATATGTGGCGTACAGAATGGTTTAACAAGATGGTTTTAATGCTCCTTGGAAGAGACGTGGAAGTCCCAGTGGAATAAAAAGACAATATTAATGCCCCTTGGAAGAGTGGTGGAGGTCCCAGTGGAATAGAAAGACAATATCAATGAACCTTGAAAGAGACGTGGAGGTCACAGTAGCTTAACAAGAGAATTTTAATGCCCTTTGGTAGAGACTTGGAGCTTAGAGTGGTTTAACAAGACAGTTTTAATGCCTCATGGAAGAGACATGGATTTCAGAGTGGTTTAACAAGACAATTTTATTGCCCCTTGGAAGAAACGTGGAATTTCAGAGTGGTTTGACAAGACGGTTTTAATGCCCCCTGGAATAGACGTGGAGGTCACAGTAGCTTAGCAAGATGGTTTTAATGCCCCTTGGAAGAGACGTGGAGTTCAGAGTGGTTTAATAAGATGCTTTTAATGGCCCTTGGAAGAGACGTGGTGGTACCAGTGGAATATAAAGACAATAAAAATGACCCTTGGAAGAGTGTTGGAGATCGCAGTGGAATAAAAAGACAATATAAATGCCCCTTGAAAGAGTGGTGGAGGTCGCAGTGGAATAAAAAGACAATATCAATGCCTCTTGGAAGAGTGGTGGATGTCCCAATGGAATAAAAGACAATATCAATGACCCTTGGAAGAGACGTGGAGTTCACAGTAGCTTAACAAGACGATTTTAATGCCCCTTGGAAGAGACATGAAGTTCAGAGTCGTTTAACATCACGGATTTAATGCCCATTGGAAAAGACGTGGAGTTCACAGTACCTTAACAAGACTATTTTAATGCCCCTTGGAAGAGATGTGGAGTTCAGAATGGTTTAACAAGACGGTTTTAATGCCCCTTGGAAGAGACGTGGAGGTCCCAGTGGAACAAAAAGACGATATCAATGCTCCTTGTAAGAGTGGTGGTGGTCACAGTGGAATAAAAAGACAATATCAATGTCCCTTGGAAGAGTGGTGGTGGTTACAGTGGAATAAAAAGAGAATATCAACGAAGCTTGGAAGAGACGCGGAGGTCACAGTAGCTTAACAAGACAATTTTAATGTCCCTTGGAAGAGACGTGGAGTACAGAGTAGTTTAACAAGACGGTTTTAATGCCACTTGGAAGAGACGTGGAGGTCACAGTAGCTTAACAAGACGATTTTAATGCCCCTTGGAAGAGACGTGGAATTCAGATTGGTTTAACAAGATGGTTTTAATGCCCCTTGGAAGAGACGTGGAGGTCATAGTAGTTTAACAAGACGATTTTAATGCCCCTTGGAAGAGACATGAAGTTCAGAGTCGTTTAACATGACGGTTTTAATGCCCATTGGAAAAGACGTGGAGGTCATAGTAGCTTAACAAGACTATTTTATTGCCCCTTGGAAGAGTTGTGGAGTTCAGAATGGTTTAACAAGACGGTTTTAACGCCCCTTGGAATAGACGTGGAGGTCCCAGTGGAACAAAAAGACAATATCAATGCCCCTTGTAAAAGTGGTGCTGGTCACAATGGAATAAATAGACAATGTCAATGCCCATTGGAAGAGTGGTGGAGGTTACAGTGGAATAAAAAGAGAATATCAGTGACCCTTGGAAGAGATGGGGACGTCACAGAAGCTTAACAGGACGATTTTAATGCCCCTTGGAAGAGACGTGGAGTTCAGAATGTTTTAACAAGATGGTTTTAATGCCCTTTGAAAGAGACGTGGAGGTCACAGTAGCTTAACAAGACGGTTTTAATGCCCCTTGGAAGGGACGTGGAAGTCCCAGTGGAATAAAAAGACAATATCAATGCCCCTTGGAATAGTGGTGGAGGAAGCAGTGGAAGAAAAATACAATATCAATACCCCTTGTAAGAATAGTGGAGGTCGCAGTGGAATAAAAAGACAATATCAATGACTCTTGGAAGAGACGTGGAGGTCACAGTAGCTTAACAAGACGATTTTAATGCCACTTGGAAGAGACGTGGAGTTCAGAGTGGTTTAACAAGACAGTTTTATTGCCCCTTTGAAGAGAGGTGGATTTCCCAGTGGAATAAAAAGACAATATGAATGCCCCTTGGAAGAGTGGTGGAGGTCACAGTGGAATAAAAAGAGAATATCAATGTCCTTTGGAAGAGTGGTGGAGGTTGCAGTGGAATAAAAAGACAATATCAATGCCCCTTGGAAGAGTGGTGGAGGTCCCAGTGGAATAAAAGACAATATCAATGACCCTTGGAAGAGACGTGGAGGTCACAGTAGCTTAACAAGACGATTTTAATGCTCCTTGTAAGAGACGTGGAGTTCAGAGTGGTTTAAAAAGACGGTTTTAATGCCCCTTGGAAGAGACGTGGAGGTCACATTAGCTTAACAAGACGATTTTAACGCCCCTTGGAAGAGACGTCGAGGTCATATTAGCTTAACAAAATCATTTTAATGGTCCTTGGAAGAGACGTGGAGTTCAGAGTGGTTTAACAAGACGGTTTTAATGCCCCTTGGTAGAGATGTGGAGGTCCCAGTGGAATAAAGAGAGAACATCAATGCCCCTTGGAAGAGTGGTGGTGGTCCGAGTGGAATAAAAAGACAATATCACTGCCCATTGGAAGATTGGTGGAGGTTACAGTGGAATAAAAGAGAATATCAATGACCATTGGAAAAGACGTGGAGGTTACAGTAGCATAACAAGCCGATTTTAATGCCCCTTGGAAGAGATGTGGAGTTCAGATCGGTTTAACAAGACGGTTTTTATGCCCCTTGAAAGAGACGTGGAGGTCACAGTAGCTTAACAAGACAATTTTCATGCCCCTTGGAATAGACGTGGAGTTCAGAGTGGTTTAGCAAGACAGTTTTAATGCCCCTTGGAAGAGACACGGAGGTCCTAGTGGAATAAAAAGACAATATCAATACCCATTGGAAGAGTGGTGGAGGTTACAGTGGAATAAAAAGAGAATATAAATGACCCTTGGAAGAGACGTGGAGGTCACAGTAGCTTAAAAGACGACTTTAATGCCCCTTGGAAGAGACGTGGAGTTCAGATTGGTTTAACAAAACGGTTTTAATGCCCCTTGGAAGAGACGTGGGGGTCATAGTAGCTTAACAAGACAGTTTTTATGCCCCTTGGAAGAGACGTGGAGTTCAGAGTGGTTTAACAAGAAGGTTTTAATGCCCCTTGGAAGAGATGTGGAGTCCCAGTGGAATAAAAAGACAATATCAATGCCCCTTGGAAGAATGGTGGAGGTACGATTGGAATATAAAGACAATATCAATACCTATTAGGAGAGTGGTGGAGGTTACAGTGGAATAAAAGAGAATATCAATGACCATTGGAAAAGACGTGGAGGTCAAAATAGCATAACAAGACGATTTTAATGCCCCTGTGAAGAGAATTGGTGTTTAGAGTCGTTAACAAGACGGTTTAATGCCCCTTGAAAGAAACATGGAGGTCACAGTAGCTTAACAAGATGGTTTTAATTCCCCTTGGAAGATATGTGGAGTACAGAATGGTTTAACAAGATGGTTTTAATGCCCCTTGGAAGAGACGTTGAAGTCCCAGTGGAATAAAAAGACAATATTAATGCCCATTGGAAGAGTGGTGGAGGTCCCAGTGGAATAGAAAGACAATATCAATGAACCTTGAAAGAGACGTGGAGGTCACAGTAGCTTAACAAGAGAATTTTAATGCCCTTTGGTAGAGACTTGGAGCTTAGAGTGGTTTAACAAGACAGTTTTAATGCCCCATGGAAGAGACATGGATTTCAGAGTGGTTTAACAAGACAATTTTATTGCCCCTTGGAAGAAACGTGGAATTTCAGAGTGGTTTGACAAGACGGTTTTAATGCCCCATGGAATAGACGTGGAGGTCACAGTAGCTTAGCATGATGGCTTTAATGCCCCTTGGAAGAGACGTGGAGTTCAGAGTGGTTTAATAAGTTGGTTTTAATGGCCTTTGGAAGAGACGTGGTGGTGCCAGTGGAATATAAAGACAATAACAATGACCCTTGAAAGAGTGGTGGAGGTCGCAGTGGAATAAAAAGACAATATCAATGCCTCTTGGAAGAGTGGTGGATGTCCCAGTGGAATAAAAGACAATATCAATGACCCTTGGAAGAGACGTGGAGTTCACAGTAGCTTAACAAGACCATTTTAATGCCCCTTGGAAGAGACATGAAGTTCAGAGTCGTTTAACATGACGGATTTAATGCCCATTGGAAAAGACGTGGAGTTCACAGTAGCTTAACAAGACTATTTTAATGCTCCTTGGAAGAGATGGGGAGTTCAGAATGGTTTAACAAGACGGTTTTAATGCCCCTTGGAAGAGACGTGGAGGTCCCAGTGGAACAAAAAGACAATATCAATGCTCCTTGTAATAGTGGTGGTGGTCACAATGGAATAAAAAGACAATATCAATGTCCCTTGGAAGAGTGGTGGTGGTTACAGTGGAATAAAAAGAGAATATCAACGAAGCTTAGAAGAGACGCGGAGGTCACAGTAGCTTAAAAAGACATTTTAATGTCCCTTGGAAGAGACGTGGAGTTCAGAGTAGTTTAACAAGACGGTTTTAATGCCACTTGGAAGAGACGTGGAGGTCACAGTAGCTTAACAAGACGATTTTAATGCCCCTTGGAAGAGACGTGGAATTCAGATGGGTTTAACAAGATGGTTTTAATGCCCCTTGGAAGAGAAGTGGAGATCATAGTAGCTTAACAAGTCGATTTTAATGCCCCTTGGAAGAGACATGAAGCTCAGAGTCGTTTAACATGACGGTTTTAATGCCCATTGGAAAAGACGTGGAGGTCACAGTAGCTTAACGAGACTATTTTAATGCCGCTTGGAAGAGTTGTGGAGTTCAGAATGGTTTAACAAGATGGTTTTAAAGCCCCTTGGAAGAGACGTGGAGGTCCCAGTGGAACAAAAAGACAATATCAATGCCCCTTGTAAAAGTGGTGCTGGTCACAATTGAATAAATAACAATATCAATGCCCCTTGGAAGAGTGGTTTAAGTCACAGTGGAATAAAAAGACAATATGAATGCCCCTTGGAAGAGTGGTGGAGGTCCCAGTGTAATAAAATGGGGAGGTCACAGAAGCTTAACAGGACGATTTTAATGCCCCTTGGAAGAGACGTGGAGTTCACAGTGTTTTAACACGATGGTTTTAATGCCCCTGGGAAATGACGTGGATGTCACAGTAGCTTAACAAGACGGTTTTAATGCACCTTGGAAGAGACGTGGGGGTCCCAGTGGAATAAAAAGACAATATCAATTCCCCTTGGAAGAGCGGTGGAGGTCACAGTGGAATAAAAAGACAATATCAATGCCCCTTGGAAGAGTGGTTTAAGTCACAGTGGAATAAAAAGACAATATGAATGCCCCTTGGAAAAGTAATGGAGGTCACAGTGGAATAAAAAGATAATATCAATGCCCCTTGGAAGAGTGGTGGAGGTCCCAGTGTAATAAAACAACAATTTCAATGACCCTTGGAAGAGACGTGGTGGTCACAGTAGCTTAAAAAGATGATTTTATTGCCCCTTGGAAGAGACGTGGAGTTCAGAGTGGTTTATAAAGACGGGTTTAATGCTCCTTGGAAGAGAAGTGGAGTTCAGAGTAGTTTAACAAGATGATTTTAATGCCCCTTTGGAAGAGACGTGGAGGTCCCAGTGGAATAAAAAGACAATATCATTGCATCTTGAAAGAGTGGTAGAGATCGCAGTGGAAGAAAAACAGAATATCAATGACCCTTGTAAGAGACGTGGAGTTCATAGTGGTTTAACAAGACGGTTTTAATGCCCCTTGGAAGAAACGTGGAGGTACCAGTGGAATAAAAAGACAATATTAATTCCCCTTGGAAGAGTGGTGGAGGTCGCAGTGGAATAAAAAGACAAAATCAATGCCCCTTGGAAGAGTGGTGGAGGTTACAATGGAATAAAAAGAGAATATCAATGACCCTTGGAAGAGACGGGGAGGTCAAAGTAGCTTAACACGACGATTTTAAAGCCCCTTGGAAGAGACGTGGAGTTCAGAGTGTTTTAACAAGATGGTTTTAATGCCCCTTGGAAATTACTTGGAGGTCACAGTACCTTAACAAGACGATTTTAATGCCCTTTGGAAGAGATGTGGAGTTCAGATTGGTTAAACAAGACGGTTTTAATGCCCCTTGGAAGAGACGTGGAGGTCCCAGTGGAACAGAAAGACAATATCAATGCCCCTTGTAAAAGTGGTGCTGGTCACAATGGAATAAATAGCAATATCAATGCCCCTTGGAAGAGTGGTTTAAGTCACAGTGGAATAAAAAGACAATATGAATGCCCCTTGAAAGAGTGGTGGAGGTCCCAGTGTAATAAAATGGGGAGGTCACAGAAGCTTAACAGGATGATTTTAATGCCCCTTGGAAGAGACGTGGAGTTCAGAGTGTTTTAACAAGATGGTTTTAATGCCCCTTGGAAATGACGTGGATGTCACAGTAGCTTAACAAGACGGTTTTAATGCACCTTGGAAGAGACGTGGGGGTCCCAGTGGAATAAAAAGACCATATCAATTCCCCTTGGAAGAGCGGTGGAGGTCACAGTGGAATAAAAAGACAATATCAATGCCCCTTGGAAGAGTGGTTTAAGTCACAGTGGAATAAAAAGACAATGTGAATGCCCCTTGGAAGAGTGATGGAGGTCACAGTGGAATAAAAAGATAATATCAATGCCCCTTGGAAGAGTGGTGGAGTTCCCAGTGTAATAAAACAACAATTTCAATGACCCTTGGAAGAGACGTGGTGGTCACAGTAGCTTAAAAAGATGATTTTATTGCCCCTTGGAAGAGACGTGGAGTTCAGAGTGGTTTATAAAGACGGGTTTAATGCTCCTTGGAAGAGAAGTGGAGTTCAGAGTAGTTTAACAAGACGATTTTAATGCCCCTTTGGAAGAGACATGGAGGTCCCAGTGGAACAAAAAGACAATATCATTGCCTCTTGAAAGAGTGGTAGAGATCGCAGTGGAAGAAAAACAGAATATCAATGACCCTTGTAAGAGACGTGGAGTTCAGAGAGGTTTAACAAGACGGTTTTAATGCCCCTTGGAAGAAACGTGGAGGTACCAGTGGAATAAAAAGACAATATTAATTCCCCTTGGAAGAGTGGTGGAGGTCGCAGTGGAATAAAAAGACAATATCAATGCCCCTTGGAAGAGTGGTGGAGGTTACAATGGAAAAAAAAGAGAATATCAATGACCCTTGGAAGAGACTGGGAGGTCACAGTAGCTTAACACGACGATTTTAAAGCCCCTTGGAAGAGACATGGAGTTCAGAGTGTTTTAACAAGATGGTTTTAATGCCCCTTGGAAATTACTTGGAGGTCACAGTACCTTAACAAGACGATTTTAATGCCCTTTGGAAGAGATGTGGAGTTCAGATGGGTTTAACAAGACGGTTTTAATGCCCCTTGGAAGAGACGTGGAGGTCCCAGTGGAACAAAAAGACAATATCAATGCCCCTTGTAAAAGTGGTGCTGGTCACAATGGAATAAATAGCAATATCAATGCCCCTTGGAAGAGTGGTTTAAGTCACAGTGGAATAAAAAGACAATATGAATGCCCCTTGGAAGAGTGGAGGAGGTCCCAGTGTAATAAAATGGGGAGGTCACAGAAGCTTAACAGGACGATTTTAATGCCCCTTGGAAGAGACGTGGAGTTCAGAGTGTTTTAACAAGATGGTTTTAATGCCCCTTGGAAATGACGTGGATTTTACAGTAGTTTAACAAGACGGTTTTAATGCACCTTGGAAGAGACGTGGGGGTCCCAGTGGAATAAAAGACAATATCAATTCCTCTTGGAAGAGCGGTGGAGGTCACAGTGGAATAAAAAGACAATATCAATGCCCCTTGGAAGAGTGGTTTAAGTCACAGTGGAATAAAAAGACAATATGAATGCCCCTTGGAAGAGTTATGGAGGTCACAGTGGAATAAAAAGATAATATCAATGCCCCTTGGAAGAGTGGTGGTGGTCCCAGTGTAATAAAACAACAATTTCAATGACCCTTGGAAGAGACGTGGTGATTACAGTAGATTAAAAAGATGATTTTATTGCCCCTTGAAAGAGACGTGGAGTTCAGAGTGGTTTATAAAGACGGGTTTAATGCTTCTTGGAAGAGAAGTGGAGTTCAGAGTAGTTTAACAAGACGATTTTAATGCCCCTTTGGAAGAGACGTGGAGGTCCCAGTGGAATAAAAAGACAATATCATTGCATCTTGAAAGAGTGGTAGAGATCGCAGTGGAAGAAAAACAGAATATCAATGACCCTTGTAAGAGACGTGGAGTTCAGAGTGGTTTAACAAGACGGTTTTAATGCCCCTTGGAAGAAACGTGGAGGTACCAGTGGAATAAAAAGACAATATTAATTCCCCTTGGAAGAGTGGTGGAGGTCGCAGTGGAATAAAAAGACAATATCAATGTACCTTGGAAGAGTGGTGGAGGTTACAATGGAATAAAAAGAGAATATCAATGACCCTTGGAAGAGACGGGGAGGTCACAGTAGCTTAACACGACGATTTTAAAGCCCCTTGGAAGAGACGTGGAGTTCAGAGTGTTTTAACAAGATGGTTTTAATGCCCCTTGGAAATTACTTGGAGGTCACAGTACCTTAACAAGACGATTTTAATGCCCTTTGGAAGAGATGTGGAGTTCAGATTGGTTTAACAAGACGGTTTTAATGCCCCTTGGAAGAGACGTGGAGGTCCCAGTGGAACAGAAAGACAATATCAATGCCCCTTGTAAAAGTGGTGCTGGTCACAATGGAATAAATAGCAATATCAATGCCCCTTGGAAGAGTGGTTTAAGTCACAGTGGAATAAAAAGACAATATGAATGCCCCTTGGAAGAGTGGTGGAGGTCCCAGTGTAATAAAATGGTTAGGTCACAGAAGCTTAACAGGACGATTTTAATGCCCCTTGGAAGAGACGTGGAGTTCAGAGTGTTTTAACAAGATGGTTTTAATGCCCCTTGGAAATGACGTGGATGTCACAGTAGCTTAACAAGACGGTTTTAATGCACCTTGGAAGAGACGTGGGGGTCCCAGTGGAATAAAAAGACAATATCAATTCCCCTTGGAAGAGCGCTGGAGGTCACAGTGGAATAAAAAGACAATATCAATGCCCCTTGGAAGAGTGGTTTAAGTCACAGTGGAATAAAAAGACAATATGAATGCCCCTTGGAAGAGTGATGGAGGTCACAGTGGAATAAAAAGATAATATCAATGCCCCTTGGAAGAGTGGTGGAGGTCCCAGTGTAATAAAACAACAATTTCAATGACCCTTGGAAGAGACGTGGTGGTCACAGTAGCTTAAAAAGATGATTTTATTGCCCCTTGGAAGAGACGTGGAGTTCAGAGTGGTTTATAAAGACGGGTTTAATGCTCCTTGGAAGAGAAGTGGAGTTCAGAGTAGTTTAACAAGACGATTTTAATGCCCCTTTGGAAGAGACGTGGAGGTCCCAGTGGAATAAAAAGACAATATCATTGCATCTTGAAAGAGTGGTAGAGATCGCAGTGGAAGAAAAACAGAATATCAATGACCCTTGTAAGAGACGTGGAGTTCAGAGTGGTTTAACAAGACGGTTTTAATGCCCCTTGGAAGAAACGTGGAGGTACCAGTGGATTAAAAAGACAATATTAATTCCCCTTGGAAGAGTGGTGGAGGTCGCAGTGGAATAAAAAGACAATATCAATGCCCCTTGGAAGAGTGGTGGAGGTTACAATGGAATAAAAAGAGAATATCAATGACTCTTGGAAGAGACTGGGAGGTCACAGTAGCTTAACACGACGATTTTAAAGCCCCTTGGAAGAGACGTGGAGTTCAGAGTGTTTTAACAAGATGGTTTTAATGCCCCTTGGAAATTACTTGGAGGTCACAGTACCTTAACAAGACGATTTTAATGCCCTTTGGAAGAGATGTGGAGTTCAGATGGGTTTAACAAGACGGTTTTAATGCCCCTTGGAAGAGACGTGGAGGTCCCAGTGGAACAAAAAGACAATATCAATGCCCCTTGTAAAAGTGGTGCTGGTCACAATGGAATAAATAGCAATATCAATGCCCCTTGGAAGAGTGGTTTAAGTCACAGTGGAATAAAAAGACAATATGAATGCCCCTTGGAAGAGTGGTGGAGGTCCCAGTGTAATAAAATGGGGAGGTCACAGAAACTTAACAGGACGATTTTAATGCCCCTTGGAAGAGACGTGGAGTTCAGAGTGTTTTAACAAGATGGTTTTAATGCCCCTTGGAAATGACGTGGATGTCACAGTAGCTTAACAAGACGGTTTTAATGCACCTTGGAAGAGACGTGGGGGTCCCAGTGGAATAAAAAGACAATATCAATTCCCCTTGGAAGAGCGCTGGAGGTCACAGTGGAATAAAAAGACAATATCAATGCCCCTTGGAAGAGTGGTTTAAGTCACAGTGGAATAAAAAGACAATATGAATGCCCCTTGGAAGAGTGATGGAGGTCACAGTGGAATAAAAAGATAATATCAATGCCCCTTGGAAGAGTGGTGGAGGTCCCAGTGTAATAAAACAACAATTTCAATGACCCTTTTAAGAGACGTGGTGGTCACAGTAGCTTAAAAAGATGATTTTATTGCCCCTTGGAAGAGACGTGGAGTTCAGAGTGGTTTATAAAGAGGGGTTTAATGCTCCTTGGAAGAGAAGTGGAGTTCAGAGTAGTTTAACAAGACGATTTTAATGCCCCTTTGGAAGAGACGTGGAGGTCCCAGTGGAATAAAGAGACAATATCATTGCCTCTTGCAAGAGTGGTAGAGATCGCAGTGGAAGAAAAACAGAATATCAATGACCCTTGTAAGAGACGTGGAGTTCAGAGTGGTTTAACAAGACGGTTTTAATGCCCCTTGGAAGAAACGTGGAGGTACCAGTGGAATAAAAAGACAATATTAATTCCCCTTGGAAGAGTGGTGGAGGTCGCAGTGGAATAAAAAGACAATATCAATGCCCCTTGGAAGAGTGGTGGAGGTTACAATGGAATAAAAAGAGAATATCAATGACCCTTGGAAGAGACGGGGAGGTCACAGTAGCTTAACACGTCGATTTTAATGCCCTTTGGAAGAGATGTGGAGTTCAGATTGGTTTAACAAGACGGTTTTAATGCCCCTTGGAAGAGACGTGGAGGTCCCAGTGGAACAAAAAGACAATATCAATGCCCCTTGTAAAAGTGGTGCTGGTCACAATGGAATAAATAGCAATATCAATGCCCCTTGGAAGAGTGGTTTAAGTCACAGTGGAATAAAAAGACAATATGAATGCCCCTTGGAAGAGTGGTGGAGGTCCCAGTGTAATAAAATGGGGAGGTCACAGAAGCTTAACAGGACGATTTTAATGCCCCTTGGAAGAGACGTGGAGTTCAGAGTGTTTTAACAAGATGGTTTTAACGCCCCTTAGAAGAGACTTGGAGGTCCCAGTGGAATAAAAAAACAATGTAATGCCTCTTGGAAGAGTGGTGGAGATTCCAGTGGAATAAAAAGACAATATCAATGCCCCTTGGAAGAGTGGTGGAGGTCAAAGTAGAATAAAAAGACAATATGAATGCCCCTTGGAAGAGTGGTGGAGGTCGCAGTGGAATAAAAAGACAATATCAATGCCCCTTGGAAGAGTGTTGGAGATCGCATTGGAATAAAAAGACAATATAAATGCCCCTTGAAAGAGTGGTGGAGGTCGCAGTGGAATAAAAAGACAATATCAATGCCTCTTGGAAGAGTGGTGGATGTCCCAGTGGAATAAAAGACAATATCAATGACCCTTGGAAGAGACGTGGAGTTCACAGTAGCTTAACAAGACTATTTTAATGCCCCTTGGAAGAGATGTGGAGTTCAGAATGGTATAACAAGACGGTTTTAATGCCCCTTGGAAGAGACATGGAGGTCCCAGTGGAGCAAAAAGACAATATCAATGCTCCTTGTAAGAGTGGTGGTGGTCACAGTGGAATAAAAAGACAATATCAATGCCCCTTGGAAGAGTGGTTGTGGTTACAGTGGAATAAAAAGAGAATATCAACGAAGCTTGGAAGAGACGCGGAGGTCACAGTAGCTTAACAAGACAATTTTGATGTCCCTTGGAAGAGACGTGGAGTTCAGAGTAGTTTAACAAGACGGTTTTAATGCCACTTGGAAGAGACGTGGAGGTCACAGTAGCTTAACAAGACGATTTTAATGCCTCTTGGAAGAGTGGTGGATGTCCCAGTGGAATAAAAGACAATATCAATGACCCTTGGAAGAGACGTGGAGTTCACAGTAGCTTAACAAGACGATTTTAATGCCCCTTGGAAGAGACATGAAGTTCAGAGTCGTTTAACATGACGGATTTAATGCCCATTGGAAAAGACGTGGAGTTCACAGTAGCTTAACAAGACTATTTTAATGCCCCTTGGAAGAGATGTGGAGTTCAGAATGGTTTAACAAGACGGTTTTAATGCCCCTTGGAAGAGACATGGAGGTCCCAGTGGAGCAAAAAGACAATATCAATGCTCCTTGTAAGAGTGGTGGTGGTCACAGTGGAATAAAAAGACAATATCAATGCCCCTTGGAAGAGTGGTTGTGGTTACAGTGGAATAAAAAGAGAATATCAACGAAGCTTGGAAGAGACGCGGAGGTCACAGTAGCTTAACAAGACAATTTTAATGTCCCTTGGAAGAGACGTGGAGTTCAGAGTAGTTTAACAAGACGGTTTTAATGCCACTTGGAAGAGACGTGGAGGTCACAGTAGCTTAACAAGACGATTTTAATGCCCCTTGGAAGAGACGTGGAATTCAGATTGGTTTAACAAGATGGTTTTAATGCCCCTTGGAAGAGACGTGGAGGTCATAGTAGCTTAACAAGACGATTTTAAAGCCCTTGGAAGAGACATGAAGTTCAGAGTCGTTTAACATGACGGTTTTAATGCCCATTGGAAAAGACGTGGAGGTCACAGTAGCTTAACAAGACTATTTTAATGCCCCTTGGAAGAGATGTGGAGTTCAGAATGGTTTAACAAGACGGTTTTAATGCCCCTTGGAAGAAACGTGGAGGTTCCAGTGGAATAAAAAGACAATATCAATGTCCCTTGGAAGAATGGTGGAGGTCGCAGAGGAATAAAAAGACATTATCAATGCCCCTTGGGAGAGTGGTGGAGGTCGCAGTGGAATAAAAAGACTATATCAATGCCCCTTGAAAGAGTCGTGGAGGGCCCAGTGGAATAAAAAGAAAATATCAATGACCCTTGTAAGAGACGTGGAGGTCACAGTAGCTTAACAAGACGATTTTAATGCCCCTTGGAAGAGACGTGGATTTCAGAGTGGTTTAACAAGATGGTTTTAATGCCCCTTGAAAGAGACGTGGAGGTCACAGTGCAATACAAAGACCATATCAATGCCCCTTGGAAGAGTTGTGGAGGTCGCAGTGGAATAATAAGACAATTTCAATGTGCCTTCGAAGATTGGTGGAGGTCACAGTGGAATAAAAATACAATATCCATGCCCATTGGAAGAGTGATGGAGGTCGCAGTGGAATAAAAAGACAACATCAAACGTCACCTCAACTCCAAAGGCAAAGTATGGTGACCCCCAACTCAGTATAATCCCCCAACTGTGACCCCCCCACACTGCCCTCCATCCAGTATAATGGGCCTACATATAGTATAATGACCCCACACTGTATAATGGCCCGCACTAGCCCCCCAAATAATATAATGACCCCAATATAGCCCTCCAAACAGTATGATGACGCCACACAAACTTTAACTCTGTATAATTTCTAGCATACAGTATAATGGCCCTCCAAATATTATAATGGCCCCACATAACCTTACACATAGTATAATGCATCCCCCATAATCCTCCATATAGTATAATGGGTTCCCCATAATCCTCCGTATAGTATAATGCACTCCCCATGGTCCTCCATAGAATATAATGCACTCGTCAAGGTCCTCTATTACAATATAATTAACTCCCACGGTCCTCCATACAATATAATGCACCCCTCATGGTCCTCCATACAATATAATGCACCCCTCATGGTCTTCCATACAATATAATGCACCCCCCAATGGTCATCCATACAATATAATGCACCTCTCTTAGTCCTCCATACAATATAATGCACCCCTCATGGTCCTCCATACAATATAATGCACCCCTCATGGTCTTCCATACAATATAATGCACCCCCCAATGGTCCACCATACGATATAATGCACCAGCCATGGTTTTCCATACAATATAATGCACTCCATGGTCCTCTATACCATATAATGCACCCCTCTGTGGTCCTCTATACAATATAATGCACTCCCCATGGTCCTCCATACAATAAAATGCACCCCAAATGGTCCTCCATACTCTATTATTGCCACCAGTCACTGATTTTAAAAGAAAAATACAATACTCCCCTCTTCTGATTCCACCTGATGCTCCAGTCTACTGAGCTTGTTGTGTGAACGCCGCACGTGTCAGAACAGCGGGCATGGTATAATGACGTCATCGCGCCCGCTGCTCTGACTCGTCAGACGCCGAGGCAGAATGATAGGGATGGAAGCATCAGCTGATGCTCCCTTCTCCATTATCATTGTTCGCTTTAACGTGCAATGATGATAGAGGAGGGAGCGTCAGCAGACACTTCATCCCCATGATTTTGTACAGGTGGGCAGTGCGGTTGCTGATGGGTGGAGGGGGGGCCCAGTGCATGTGGAGACACCGGGCCCCCCTGCTCACTGGCCTCATAGCAGTGGCATGGTCTGCCACCATTGCCTGTACACGACTGACTAAATCATAGGTTAAACGGAACCTGTCATGTAAAATAACACTATTAACCTGCAGATATGGGGTTATTCTGCAGGTTAATAGCGTTCTGACAATGTGCGGTGCCTGCACTGAGAGCCCCGCTGCCGGGAGGAAATTAACTTTATTCCCCCTGGCAGCCTCACTCTTTCACTGCTCTGTGTATAGAGAGTGGCAGCTGTATCCGCGCCCTGGCACTGACTGACAGCCGGCCCTAATGCTGAGCTGGAGGTGGTGTTACAGGAGAGGGAGGAAGCTCCTGTGTGTGAACAGCAGCCACAGATGTCTCCCCTCTCCTCAGGGCCGGCTGCATTATTGTCCTCCACAGCCTTAGCCCACCCACCTCCTTCCTCTACCTCCTCACTATGCTGTGCATTCGCTCTGCACATGCACGGATAAATCCTCTTCTGTAGCTGGTGCCAAAGAGGCGGACCAGGGTGTGGGAGGAGGAGCTACAAGGTGATCACGGGGCTGTGTCAGGCAAATCCTGCGTGTGTGCGTGCCTGTACAGATTATAAAGTTTATTCAATTTAAAAAAAAAATTAAAAAGCTAACTGGAGATTCGGGGAGATGCACTCATGTTCCTGGCCCCGCATGTAAGAGCCTACTGACGACCCTGGTGAGCGGCCCCTGTAACTGTACCCTGGCATTGACTGACAGCAGGACCTGTACTGATACACTGCTGAGTCGGCTGTCAGTCAGTGCCGGGGCACGATTACAGCTGGCGTACACTATATACTGAGCGGTGACTGACTTTGCGCTAGAACCTTTAATGTTCATGATCAGTTTAGAAAACCCCAGTATCCAAATGCCGTTTTGTGGGAATCTGAAGAAACAGGAAGGACCCCGTTCTGTATTTTCAGCAATTTGTCAGAATGGAGACGACTAAAAAAACAGCGTCATCTGCTCTGGAGGACCCAACACTTCAGTGATTTCCATGGACAGCCCAGTGATTACAGACGACCATGTGCAATACTTCATTTCTTCTTTGGAGGCGCTGTAGGGAAATTCAGCACTTGCTGCCGAGTACTCGCTTACTGCAGGAGGTTTGTGCAGAAGGGATCAATTTGGTCTTTATTCACAGCACATTGGAGCTGTACCTCTGACCCATATGGAGAAACCTAACACAAGACTGGACAACCCCATCAAGGTCCATAGTGTTGGTGAATAAGACTCGGCCCGACTATCCGTATTTGGTCAGTATTTTTTCTCAGGAGTGGGAGACAAAACCAGGAGTGGGTGATAAATGCAAAATTGGTGACTTGTTTCTATTATACCTTTGTTTTGATTGTCCCTCACCTGGTTTTGGCTCCTAATCCTAAGAAAAAATACTGACCGAATACTGACCAAATACTGATATTGGGGCCGTGGCCTCAGGGGCTAAACCCACATTCATGACATGGACGACTGATGAAATAAAGACAAGAACAACGATGTAGGGTGTAAACGATAGATTTTATTTCTAGATGGCGGTTATTATATATTTTACTATTATGTATATGTGCTAATTATTTATCTATCAGAATAATCCTAATTATGGGCCGTGTTGATCCAGAGGAAGGCGAAAACCCCCTGTGAGGAACAGGCCAATTCTCCTCATATCAGGGGGGAAAATTCCTTCCTGACCCCAAATAAAACATGGCGGTCAGAATAAATCTCAGGATCAAGGGCTGATACTGAATCTGTGGAATTGAATTCACTTCTAAAAATGTAATAAACTATTCATCTTTTTCTTATTTTTGTACTAAGCTACTATATTATGTGTGTCAGCTATAAATTATCTGAAAGCCTGCCCATATTTAAATTTTTTTTTTTATGTATTTATAATGATCTATTAATATGTGATTTACTTATACAACTATCACATTAAATCTGTTTAAGGCTGTGTTGATCCAGAAGAAGGTGGAAAATTCCTTCCTGATCCCAGTTATGGTGATCGGGATGAATCTCAGGATCAAGGGCTTATAGCTAATGTGTGATACATAAGTGTAATTTTTTTATTTAATTATTTTCTATTTTTGGAATATTTAATTTTTATATTTATGTTAACTAATTTTTTAAAACCAAAATATAAATTCTATTTTTTTTTTAAATACTTTTTTGTTAGAAATCTGAGAACCTACTTATATTATTTTACTAAACCTAATTATAGGCCGTGTTGATCTAGAGGAAAGCGAAAACCCCACGTGAGAAATGTGCCAATTGTTCTCGTGACGGGGGGGGGGAATTCCTTCCTGACCCCAAATATGGCGATCGTGAAGAATCCCAGGATCAAAGGCTCGTACCTAACCTGTAAGTAGTGGAAGTGAGATTTTTAAAAAATATTTTAATTAATTGTTATATATTTAGACTAAAAATGTTTTTGTTTTGTGTAAAATAAACAATTTTTGAAAATATTTTTTAGATTTTGTGAATGTGTGAATCTTACTTATTGATATATAACTAAACCTATTTAAGACCGTGTAGATCCAGAGGAAGGCGAAAACCCCCATGAGGAATAGGCCAATTGTCCTCATATTAGGGGGAAAAATTCCTTCCTGACCCCAAATATGGCGATCAGATTAAATCCCAGGATCAAAAGCCAAAATCTCTATCTTCGTGCTATGTGTCTACGTGTGTGTGCCTATACTTATAGTGTAGTGTGCGGCCTATACCTATCATATAGTGTGGGTGATGTGGATGTGATGGGTGATGGGTGAAATACTTACCCGGCCTGTGCTGAGTGAGTTCAGGGATAATAGGCCTATATTACACTATTGTTCCTGAACTCACCAGATGGACACTAAGCACAGGCCGCTCCCGGGGGCGCAGAAGATCTTCGGGCTGGAGTGATGTCAATCGCCAGCCCAGGATTGGAGGATGCCAAGTCAAGGTCCTGGTGCAGCGACATGATGGCAGTGGTCCGGCACAAAGATGTTATGGAGAGAGATGATGTTTTAGGGCAGCCGAGGTGACAAACAGCAGCAGAGATATGAGGTATGGGTCAGAAGGCAAAAAGTTCTGGGCAGTTGGCACGGGGTCATCCTGCAAGACATAAGAGGAAGACATTTCAACAACTTCGATCTCATGGATCTTATCTTAGAACAATGGTCATTATAATGAACCATTCCCCTATGTAACATCAGATATAATGTACATATATAATGATTGGTATCCTGTGTGCACAGCTGTCACTCACCAGATGTTCGTGGATTCTTTCACAGCCCAGATATTCTCATCCACCTAAGAATAAGAGAGACGCAGTCATTGGCAGAAAGAGTGGGAGAAGACAAAGACAGTGATAATGGCCAAAAGGTGAGAAGAACATTTGATGCGATTTATCCTCATCCCTTACCGTGCCCAGCTTGGTGACACGTAATTAAATCCGGGCACGTGGTTACGGGCTTTCTTTTCCTCCGGCTACTGCATAAGATGGTTCTCCAGAACTGGCCTGAATGGTTTGAATGGTGGCTGTGCTCTCCTTTTCTCCAGATCCTCCCAGCCGATGTTGGTAAAGAATGGATGCTGCCTGATGTTCCCGCACACACCCAATCGCTTCTGAGGATTTTTGCACAGCAGCTTCTTGAGAAGATCTTTCAAGTCAGCATCAAGCCAAGATGGAATTTCAGGCTTTCCTTTGGTTATAGCTCTGTAAGCCATTTTGCTGTCGTAGCTGGTGTAAAATGGGGAGGATCCAGTTGCCAAATTGGACACCACAATCCCCAGGCTCCACCAATCCACTGCTGTGCCGTATCCTTTTTTTAGAAGCACCTCGGGGGCCATGAAATGAAAAGTGCCTGTCACTCCAGAGATGTTATTGGAGGAGGTGACGCCATCTTGGGCAAGCCCCAGGTCGATAATACGGATGTGGCCATCTGCATCCAACATGATGTTTTCCGGCTTAAGATCTCTGCAATGAAATAAGAGAACAGAGTAAGAAATCTGCCCAGTGATACAAGAGATGGAGAATGGGTCACTGCAAGATTAGGTAGAATAGGCAGAAAGGAGCCCTGGAAAGTTGGGGGCAATATTTATAGCATGTAAAGGGAACAGAGAGAAGGAGGAAAGTTCTGCTTACCGATGGACGATGTTGTGTCCATGGAGGAACTGGAGGCCACATACAATCTCTGCTGTGTAGAATCTGATGGAGAGAACAGAGTGTAGTATCAATGCCATCGCTGACACCTCCTTCCCACCTGGGCTATTTTCCCTTTCAGCCCTCTTTCTGCTACATCCCAACCTCCGCTTTTATTTCCGCCCCTCTTCTCACTTTTTGGTATGTTTTCCTCTTTCTTACCTTACAGTGTCGATGTTCAAGTAGCCGCACATCTTAATTAAAGCCTCCAGGCTGCCTCCGGACAGATACTCCATGATGAAATAAGCGAGCTTACGAGACTGCTGTGCGGCATAGAACGGGCAGTCTCTGGCCGCCAGGAGTATCCGCTGCTCTCTCTTAATGATGTGTTCCTTGACCTCCCTTTTCTGGATAATCTTTACCGCCATATGGATGTTTCGAATGGGGACTGATGCCAGGACCACCTGAGGAAAGAAATAGACAACCTTATAGTAGAGCAAAGCAATCATCATAATGCACTGTCTGCTCTATGGATAGAACTTAAAGGAGTAATCCATTATCACCACTGTGAGCTGGTTGGGGTCAGTATTGGTTTTATATCAATGTGCAGCTGATTTAAAGTTTATTGAAGCATAGAGGTCAAAGTATACTGTGGCATGGAAAAGTTTGGGCACCCCTGATTAAAATTACTGTTATTGTTAAGCAAGTTTAAAATGAAATGATCTCTAAAAGAACACATTTCCTTTGTATTTTAGGGAAATAAAAATTATATATTGTCATCTTTTACATTTTGCAAATTACAAAAAGGAACATGGGCCGATTCAAAAGTGGGCACCTTTGAGGATTTGTGTGCTCATATAACTTTGACCAAGGTTTCAGCGATTAATTAGCTTGTTAGGGTAATGGCTTCTTCACTATCATCGTTAGGAAAGGCCAGGTGATGCAAATTTCCCAGATTTAAAAAAACCCAGCCTCCTGTAACCTTATTCCAAAAAACAGCAGCCATGGGTTCTTCTAAGAAGCTCCGTAGCACTCTGAAAATGAAAATGGTGGAGGCCCACAAAGCAGGAGAAGGCCATAAGAAGATAGCAAAGCGTTTTCAAGTTGCTCTTTCCTCAATTTGAAATATAATTAAGAAATGTCAGTTAACAGGAACAGTGGAGGTCAAGATAAGGTCTGGAACACCAAGCAGTATGACCCAGGAATCTCCCAAAACTGGAAGAATTTTCCAAGGAAGAATGGATGAAAATCTCACAAACAAGAATTGAAATACTCTTGTCTGACTACAAAAAGCATTTACAAGCTGCGATACTTTCAAAAAAGGGTGCTGTAGGTACTAACCATGCAGGGTGCCCAAACTTTTGCACCAGTTCAGTTTCCTTTTTGTAATTTTTAAAATGTAAAAGATTAAAATATATACTTTTGCCTAAAATACAAAGGAAATGTGTCATCTTTAACTTTAGGCCTTTTAGATATCATTTGATCTTCAACTTGCTTAACTGTTCACAGTTACAGTAATTTTGACCAGGGGTGCCCAAAACTTTTACAAACCATGTCCCTGGATGTTTTTTTTAGTCATTCCACAGAAGAACACTTCAATTAACATCTACCTAAAGAAGATAATGGAGATAAAATGGCAAATATAGGTTGGTAAAGAGAAATATATAAATACTTACTTTGCCAAAGCTGCCCCTACCCAAGATTTTATGGATGGTAAAATTGCTCATGTTAAGCGTGAGGTAGGGGCTGGATGTTCCAGGGTCCCTACTACATCCAGGAGTTGGCTTTTCATCCTCCAATCCATTGTCTTCGGCCTCTCTCCTCTTCTTACTGATATTTTTAAATCCAGTGGTATCACTGTCGTCTTCTCTCTTCCTCTTGTCTTCTCGCTTCTTCTCCTGGCTTCCTTCACTGTGTCCAGTAGACGCCATTCTCACATATATCTTCCAGTCTGTAGACTTCCGTCCGTACACTTCAGCCGACAGTTGAAAGTAAACGGCAGTTGGTCGTGTGCAGGTGACGTGGGGTCAGAGGTGATAGAACTCTCAGGTGGCACCAGCCAGGCAGCGGCTCATGGACCTGCTCTGCCCTATACACTGATGTGGGCATCATGGGTGACAGTTTATGGTTCAGAGGAACGGCAGAGAACTTCATGGTGGCTTCTAGTGCTGTTTTTTTAGTTTCATATTACATTCTTTTTATCCACATATACAGAGACGTAATGATATGCCAAGAATACATTAAATAACCTAACATGCTATAAAATACCAGCTCTCCCCATTACCAAAGTAATTATTTGATTTCCATATATTTAAAAAATCATTACTTTTATCTTTCATGTTCTAATACTATTTCTCATATATCACAGTTACTAGAGTATATGTGTGGCACCCCAGGGGTCTGGTTTCCACAGTAACAGCAATGTTATGTCTGAGAGCAGGTGGGAGGTCTCTTGGTCAGGGATCCTATGCATGCCACACCTCCTGCCCAGTCCTGGGAGGGGAAGAACTTCCCCTATATAAACTTAGGGCTGAGGCAGGGTTAGGGAGTAGAGAAGAAGTAGAGACAGAGAAGAGAAGCAGATATAGGAAAAGAACATCAGGAGCTCTGTGGGAGCAGTGCTATAAGGAGTCAGGGGCTGGCAGCTGCAGAGCTCGCCCTGACTGAGAAGCTATCACCGGACCCGGAGTCCGAGGCTGTGGGGACTAATCTTTACCCAGCAGCAGAAACCGCCCGGCAGGGGATTTCAGGTCCTCTGGCCAAGAAACCCGAAGGCACGGTCACACGCGTGGGACCAGCACCGCCGTCGTGGAGCGGACGCCACTAGAAGGCCCCGAGTCACCGGCCATACGGGTGAGCACCACACGGTACACTCAGGGACGTGGGCTACTTATACCCGCCTCTAGCAAGGTAGCCAGAAGAGTACAGTCAGTTTGGGAGGCCTACAACTCCGCCTGGCCAGGGGAGATCCCATCTGCTCAAGGACTGACCAGGCCCCGATCGCTAGCCAGTACTCCGGGAGGGTCTATCTTTATCACCAGTAAAGACCCTGAACTACACCGCATCGTCTCTGAGTGATTCCTGCTACCCCCATCATCCACGTCGGCTGCCCTGAGGCCATACCCCTCCCGTTGGGGGTGATACTATCACGCTGCACAATCCTACCACCGGCCTCAGCGGTCTGCCCTGCAGCGGCAGCTCCTTCGCTGCATTCAACGGGTGGCGTAGTCGTCCAACATCTACTGCTAATACAACGCCACTTAGTCTGACTCCCTGGGCACAGACCGGGTCACCGCCACGAGACTACAACCCTCAACAGATCCGGCTCCGGGTAAGCTCCTGCATGCGCAACGCTGTGCGACACAGGTCCAGGGGTTCGTCAACTTTTGGCGTAGTCGGCAGGATTTCGTGCCCGCAACCACCGGGTACTGCGTGCCTGAAAAAGACTGTTCAAACTTACCAGTGGTGAAGATTCCCGCCATCCGTGGAGGTTTCCCGCCATCCGGCGCCATCTTCTACCTTCTTCCCGCCATCCGCGAAGTTTTCCCGCCATCCGGCGCCATCTTCTGCCTTCTTCCCGCCATCCGTGGAGTTTTCCCGCCGTTGGACGCCATCTTGAAGACGCCGCGCGGGAAGAAGAGGGGCGTGGACTCCGAAAGCGCGCGAGAACTGAAGCCCCGCCTCACGTCCGGACGTTGCGTAAGGTCCTGGAAGGAGCCCAGCAGACACCGACATCACAGGAGCGCGACGGAAGGTCCTCAACCCTGACGATCCACTGCGGAGCCGCGGCCTACGGAAGAGGATCATCGCAAGGTAGGCCACGGTCCACTAGGGGGGAGGAAGATGTCGGATACGGAGGAGAGCTTCACTGCCTCAACCCCCGCCAGCGCCACCGCTGCTGCAGTCATGCCTTTCACCATGCCCTATATCCCGGGAGCGGCCTGGCTACCCCAGTACTCAGGGGAGTCCCATACCCTGCATGACTTTAGAGAAAAGCTGGATAGCCTCTTCCAGGTGTATCCCCTCACAGAAGAGCAAAAAGTGAGCATCCTGGTGGCCCAATTAATCGGGGCAGCCCAAAGGGAGGTAAAGTCCTGGCCACCTGGGGGGAGGACTGTTGCAGGGATACTAACCCGGCTGAGGGACACCTTTGATACCCGCACCTCAGCCGAGATCAAGCTTAGATTCTACGGGTGCAAGCAGCGAGCACACGAGAGTATAAGGGACTATGCCCTGAACCTACAAGAGGCCCTGAGAGCCATTAAGCAGACCGACCCTGACGGCGTGGGAGACGAGGACAGGCTGTTGACTGAACAATTTATAGAGGGTTTATATTGCAATGCCCACCGAACCCAGTTGCGGGCAATGGCCTTACAGGACCCTCATCTGGGATTTGCACAGTTCAAGGACAGAGCCATCCGGGTGCTCCGAGAACCGGCACCAGGTGGCGTTGTGACCCACAGACGCCCCACTACCACTTACCACCAGGAGGCGGCGCCCTTGTCGGCAGGGCCTGTGGGAGCTGATGCGCAGGCTTTGAACAATGACCCGGCTCCAGACCTGCACCATCAGGTCCAAGAGCTAGCTAAAAGCGTTGCCGCGCTAACCCGAACTGTGCAGTCTTTACAGGTTTCCACTCCAGGGAAGATCCAGCTGGCATCCGGACCGGAGGACATCCCGTGGCGTCGACCAAGGAGGACCCCACCGGCCAGAGGAAGACCCAGCGACCGATACAACGAGGACGGACAACCCATCTGCCGCCGCTGCAATCAACCCGGACATATGGCAAGGTACTGTCCTTTAAACTGGCACAACCTGGGGTAGAGGGCCAAACCCCAGGAAAAAGATCATCAGGCCCATCGAACTGGCGCGACAAATATGTGGGAGGACGTCCAGTCTTGCCTGTGGTACTGGATGGCATCCCTATGAGTGCCCTACTGGATACCGGGTCACAGGTTACCACTATCCCGTACGTGCTCTTCAAGCAGTACTGGAATGACTCGGATATCACCCGCTACCCTGACGACGATTTGAGTATCATCGCCAGCAATGGTCAGCCCGTGCCACAGATTGGATTTAAAGAGGTGACCATTAAAATCGGTAGAGTTGAACTGGCGGCATAGGGACTGATCATTGTAGACATTGACAAGCACGAGAGTCACCCAAAGATAACTCTAGGAACTAATGTAATTGAAAATTGTCTTGCAGAGGTGATTTTCCTTTTACAGCAGGTTGCCAAGAACGCCAGCTCCGGCCAGCAGCGAGTGCTCCAGAAAGAGATCCGGGCACTGATGCGACGGCAACAGATAGAACTCTCCGGTGGTGAGATTGGTAGCGTAAGAATGTGTGACCCTTTTCCTATTGCCATGCCCCCAAAAAGTGAAATGATGATTTGGTGCCGGGCAGCTATTGGTCTGAGAGGTAGAGATTACCAGGCAATGGTAGAACCAGTTTACTCAGACAGTAGGCCCACCATTTTGACAGCACGGGGGGTGGTCAATGTACGCCATGGGAGGGTGCCCGTTCGCATAATAAATATCGGGAAGAGGGAAGTGTACCTGCCCCGGTATGCCACGCTAGCCAAATTGTATACCATCAATCAAAATTCCATACAGTCCGTAGAACCCTTGCCTCCATCTTCCCCGGAGGAAAGTAACGGTTCTAAGGAAACAATGGAGGACTGGTGTCAGCAACTACATTTGGGTACTGACTCCACTCCCTCACACCAGAGACAGGGAGTCTATCGGGTGGTTCAAGAGTACGAGAGAGTGTTTAGTAAACACCCGTTAGACTTCGGGCGAGTCAAGGGGGTAGAACACCACATCCCCACGGGAGACCATCTTCCCATAAAAGAGAGGTATCGACCCGTACCCCCTGCACACTACCAACACGCCAAGGGGATGCTTAGGGACATGAAGGAGGCTGGGGTGATCAGGGATAGCTGTAGCCCCTGGGCAGCTCCACTAGTCTTAGTCAAAAAGAAAGACAACACCATGAGGATGTGTGTAGATTACCGGAAAATCAACCGTATCACACACAAGGATGCGTACCCCTTACCAAGGATAGAGGAGTCTTTGGCTGCTTTAAGATCTGCTAACTTCTTCTCTACCTTGGATCTCACTAGCGGGTACTGGCAGGTTCCTGTAGCAGAGGCGGACCGGGAGAAGACCGCATTCACCACCCCGATGGGACTTAGCGAGTTCACCTGCATGCCGTTCGGACTCTGTAACGCACCAGGAACCTTTCAACGATTAATGGAGTGCTGTCTGGGCCACAAAAACTTCGAGACGGTCCTGTTGTACCTGGACGATGTCATCGTATATTCCAAGACTTATGAGGACCACCTGAAACACCTGGCGGAAGTGTTCGAAGCTCTGGCAAACTACGGCCTAAAGGTAAAACCCTCCAAGTGTCACCTCCTAAAACCAAAGGTGCAGTACCTGGGACACGTGGTGAGCGCTGACGGAGTGGCTCCCGACCCTGATAAGATCACCGCAATTAAGGAATGGCCAAGTCCCTCCAGTGTAAAGGAAGTGCGGCAGTTCCTCGGGTTGGTAGGCTATTACCGCAGATTCATCCCCGGTTTCACCAAAAAGGCAGCTCCTATGCAGGACCTCCTGATAGGCCAGTCCCGGAAGGCCAAGAACCAGAAGCCGCCCTTCAAATGGGAGAAGTTAGAAGAAGAGTCCTTCCGCCAGCTGAAGATGGCCCTCACGGGGGATGAAATCCTGGCGTACCCTGATTACAGCCAGCCCTTTATCCTCTACACCGACGCAAGTAACATCGGGCTAGGAGCCGTACTGTCCCAGATCCAGCAGGGGAAAGAACGAGTAATCGCTTACGCCAGTCGAAAACTGCGACCCACCGAAAGAAACCCTGAGAATTACAGCTCATTTAAGCTAGAGTTCCTGGCAGTGGTGTGGGCAGTCACCGAACGCTTTAAGCACTACCTCGCTTCTTCCCGGTTCACCGTGTACACGGATAACTACCCGTTGACACACCTGGACACGGCAAGACTCGGTGCCCTAGAGCAGAGATGGATGGCCCGTCTGTCCAGCTACGAGTTCACAATCAAATACCGGGCAGGACGCTCCAATACCAACGCGGACGCCCTGTCCAGGATGCCAAACCTACCGGACGTAGGAGAAGATCCAGAGGGACTGGAAGAAGTCAAACTCCCCGCGTTCCACCGTCATGGGACTATCCAGTATTCCCATCGGGTAAGGAGTAAGCAAGCCGCTACGTTTAACCCCTTGCCTCACTACAACTGGGAGGAAACGCAAGACAGTGACCCTGCCGTCCGACTGGTGAAGGAGATGCTGACTCGGCCAGAGGCTCGCCTTGACCCAGACGCTCCGGAGGAAGCCAAACAACTGTGGGCTGAGAAGAGTCGACTGTTCCTTTACAAGGGGAAGTTGTGCCGCAGAATGGTTAACTCCCGGACGCATGAACTAATCTGGCAATTAGTGGTGCCACGAAGAGACGCAGCCATGGTGATGGAGGCATACCACGACGGGGCTGGACACTTCGGATGGAAGAAGCTGGAGTTCCTGCTGCGCGGGCGGTTCCACTGGGTAGGCATGAGGGGAACCATCGAGAGGTGGTGCAGAGACTGTGGCCCGTGCAACCTAAGAAGGAAGGACCGTGCCAGCCAGAAGACCCCCCTTCAGTCCATCGTCACCAAGCAGCCGTTGGAACTGGTAGCCTTGGATCATGTAAAACTGACCCCAAGCAGAAGTGGCTACGTCTACGCGTTAACCATTGTGGATCATTACTCCTGGTTCTTGGTTGTCGTCCCCGTTAAGGACTTAACAGCTCAAACAGCAGCTAGAGCCTTCCAGCAGCACTTCTGCCGTCCACACGGGTACCCGGACCAAGTGCTGACGGACCAGGGACCTGCCTTTGAAGCGGAGGTCTTCCAGGAATTCTGCAATCTGTATGGCTGCCGGAAGATAAGGACGACACCCTATCATCCGCAAACTAATGGACTTTGTGAGAAAATGAACCAGGTGGTAATGGATCTTCTGAAAACGTTGCCCCTGGAAGAACGCAGTCTGTGGCCTGAGAAGCTGCCCGACCTGGTGGACCTATACAACTACATCCCTGTAGGTTCCACCAACTGTACCCCGGCTTACCTAATGAGGGCAAGGCCTGGTAAGCTACCTGTTGACCTGGAGATGGGAGTCCTGACACCCGAGGACACTTCACCGGAAGCAGACTGGGACACAGAGAGGCAGCAGCAGTACCGGAAAGTACAGGAGAGCGTGGAGCGAAGTCTCTGTCTCGCTAGGGAAAGACAAGAGAAAACTTACAACCAGTATGCTCCCGCTGTTCCCCTGGTACCCGGAGAGCAGGTCTTGAAGAGGAAGAGACGGCTCCACAAGTTGGACGACCAGTGGGAGAAGGACCCGTACACCGTACTGCCCTCAAGCCACGACAACCCAAAGGTTTGTACCATCAGTAAAGACGGAGGGGAAACCACAGCCATTGTATCCCGGGATCACCTGAAGAAGTGTCCCGAACAGCTACGGAACCCAGAAGGAGAGCAAGAAGACCCTCGACCCGTAGAGGAAAGGGAAGATATGGTTAGTACTGTGCTCGGAGACTTCCCTCGGTCCTGGACTCAAGTCAATGGTGCAGTTGTGGTACCCGTCCTCACGTTCCTCCAACCAGCATCCCAAGTGCCTACGGGGCAACAGGTAGAGCTGGAAGAGCAGCCGGTCCAGGAGGCAGCAGACTCCACACACGCAGAACAGGAGGATCAACCCTCTGCTCATAGTGAGCCTGCCGTACCCCTAGTGAGCCAAAGAGCCCGTAGACAGCTGCCCAGTTTACCCTTGACAGCTCCTACACCCTGTAGTTCAGGGCCAGACAGTCAGCTCCGTAGGTCCACTAGGGCCACTAGAGGCCAGTTACCCGCACGTTGGAGGATTTGAAGTGTTTAAATTGTTTTATTTGTGGTCACCTGTCTGTTACTTGTAAATAATTATGTGTTTCTAGTTATTTTTAGGAGTCCTTGGTGGATTTACCGGGAATCCTTGCACAATTGGTTGGAGCGTAACCTAGGAATGGACTAAAGACTGTTAAGGACTCGGGGCAGGACAGACCCCTACCTGGTTACGTCTCCCTGTTTTGGTGAAATGGACACCTTGCTTTTCTTCAAAACTGCACCCGGTTGCGGACACGCCGTAACCATCTTTATGTGTTTTTCTTATTGTATTATTATTTTTCTAAAAATATGTTTAGTCCCGGAGTACTAAATTTCACTAGGGGGGAATGTGGCACCCCAGGGGTCTGGTTTCCACAGTAACAGCAATGTTATGTCTGAGAGCAGGTGGGAGGTCTCTTGGTCAGGGATCCTATGCATGCCACACCTCCTGCCCAGTCCTGGGAGGGGAAGAACTTCCCCTATATAAACTTAGGGCTGAGGCAGGGTTAGGGAGTAGAGAAGAAGTAGAGACAGAGAAGAGAAGCAGATATAGGAAAAGAACATCAGGAGCTCTGTGGGAGCAGTGCTATAAGGAGTCAGGGGCTGGCAGCTGCAGAGCTCGCCCTGACTGAGAAGCTATCACCGGACCCGGAGTCCGAGGCTGTGGGGACTAATCTTTACCCAGCAGCAGAAACCGCCCGGCAGGGGATTTCAGGTCCTCTGGCCAAGAAACCCGAAGGCACGGTCACACGCGTGGGACCAGCACCGCCGTCGTGGAGCGGACGCCACTAGAAGGCCCCGAGTCACCGGCCATACGGGTGAGCACCACACGGTACACTCAGGGACGTGGGCTATTTATACCCGCCTCTAGCAAGGTAGCCAGAAGAGTACAGTCAGTTTGGGAGGCCTACAACTCCGCCTGGCCAGGGGAGATCCCATCTGCTCAAGGACTGACCAGGCCCCGATCGCTAGCCAGTACTCCGGGAGGGTCTATCTTTATCACCAGTAAAGACCCTGAACTACACCGCATCGTCTCTGAGTGATTCCTGCTACCCCATCATCCACGTCGGCTGCCCTGAGGCCATACCCCTCCCGTTGGGGGTGATACTATCACGCTGCACAATCCTACCACCGGCCTCAGCGGTCTGCCCTGCAGCGGCAGCTCCTTCGCTGCATTCAACGGGTGGCGTAGTCGTCCAACATCTACTGCTAATACAACGCCACTTAGTCTGACTCCCTGGGCACAGACCGGGTCACCGCCACGAGACTACAACCCTCAACAGATCCGGCTCCGGGTAAGCTCCTGCATGCGCAACGCTGTGCGACACAGGTCCAGGGGTGCGTCATATGTTTTAAAAATATTTATAAAACCATGTATCATTTAATTTACACTTCACAAATACTTGCTTCTTAGTGTTGGTAAACTCCCAATAAAATACAGTGCCTACAAGTAGTATTCAACCCCCTGCAGATTTAGCTGGTTGACACATGCGGAATTAACTTGGCATTGTGACATTTGTACTGTAGATCAGCCTGGAAGTGGGAAATGCACTGCAGCAAATTTTTTTTTTGTTTTTTTTTTTTTGTTTTTTTTTTAAACGTAAAAAGTTAATTCAGAGTCTCATTTACTATTCAACCCCTCAAACCACAAGAATTCTGTTTGGTCCCCCTAAAGTATTAAGAAGTAGTTCAGGCACCAAGAATAATGAGCTTCACATGTGTATTAAAGATCTCTTTTGCCAGCCTTTTCTGACTATTTAAGACCCTCCCCAAACTTGTGAACAGCACTCAGACATGGTCAACATGGGAAAGACAAAGGAGCATTCCAAGGCCATCAGAGACAAGATCGTGGAGGGTCACAAGGCTGGCAAGGGGTACAAAACCCTTTCCAAGGAGTTGGGCCTACCTGTCTCCACTGTTGGGAGCATCATCCGTAAGTGGAAGGCTTATGGAACTACTGTTAGCCTTCCACGGCCAGGAAAGCCTTTGAAAGTGTCCTCCCGTGCCGAGGCCAGGTTTGTCCGAAGAGTCAAGGCTAACCCAAGGACAACAAGGAAGGAGCTCCGGGAAGATCTCATGGCAGTGGGGACATTGTTTTCAGTCAATACCATAAGTAACGTACTCCACCGCAATGGTCTCCGTTCCAGACGAGCCCGTAAGGTACCTTTACTTTCAAAGCGTCATGTCAAGGCTCGTCTACAGTTTGCTCATGATCACTTGGAGGACTCTGAGACAGACTGGTTCAAGGTTCTATGGTGTGATGAGACCAAGATCGAGATCTTTGGTGCCAACCACACACGTGACGTTTGGAGACTGGATGGCACTGCATACGACCCCAAGAATACCATCCCTACAGTCAAGCATGGTGGTGGCAGCATCATGCTGTGGGGCTGTTTCTCTGCCAAGGGGCCTGGCCATCTGGTCCGCATCCATGGGAAGATGGATAGCACGGCCTACCTGGAGATTTTGGCCAAGAACCTCCGCTCCTCCATCAAGGATCTTAAGATGGGTCGTAATTTCATCTTCCAACAAGACAACGACCCAAAGCACACAGCCAAGAAAACCAAGGCCTGGTTCAATAGGGAAAAAGTCAAGATGTTGGAGTGGCCTAGTCAGTCTCCTGACCTTAACCCAATTGAAAACTTGTGGAAGGAGCTCAAGAATAAAGTCCACATGAGACACCCAAAGAACCTAGATAACTTGGAGAAGATCTGCATGGAGGAGTGGGCCAAGATAACTCCACAGACCTGTGCCGGCCTGATCTGGTCTTATAAAAGACGATTATTAGCTGTAATTGCAAACAAGGGTTATTCCACAAAATATTAAACATAGGGGTTGTATAATAATTGACCCACACTTTTATGTTTAAAATTTAATAAAATTCAACAGAGCAACATAACTTTTTGGTTTGTAAGATTTATGCTTCTGTTCATAAAACCTACTCTTGTTTGCAGTTTGAAGGCTCTAACTTATTTGCATCTTATCAAACCAGCTAAATCTGCAGGGGGTTGAATACTACTTGTAGGCACTGTACATTTAAGTTAATGGGTGTAATGTGAAAAAATGTGGAAACGTTCACGGGGTATGAATACTTTTTTAATGTATTGCTGGCCATTTTCTGCAATTCTTTAATAATTCTCTTTTCATGCTCTATTTCCTCTGTTACATTGATATAAGAGTCTGTTGTACTTATTGAGTATTTTCTACTATTCTTCTATTTTTCCTGGGAATCTTGCTCTAATTTTGAGTATGGGGAGGATTGTCCTTTCTGTCCATGACTTGGGACATTGATTGGTCATTTTTCATACGTTAATGTGTTTTTTTGATTTTTGTAATCCGTGGATTTGTTCTTCTTTTTTTTATATAGCGTTCACAATAAAGATATCCTATTATTTCCTTGGATGTCTGATTCTTTCTTTCTTTCCTGTTGATCATACTACAACTGTGCATTTTTGGCTGGCACACAGGTCTATATTTAGGTTGCACCCACCCAACCTTACTGTTCAAATAATACAAGTAAAATCATCATCCTGCTGTCATATAGCAGCATTTTACTATAAGCAGTTCTCTTCTGTCATCTCCTGATGAAGCTAATTGTCAGTACTACAAGCATGGTGGCTCAAGGACCAAAAATACAACCAATTAACTTAAAGTGAATGTGTCACCAGGTTTTTGCTACCCCTTCTGAGAGCAGCATGATGAAGGGGTAGGGATCCTGATTCCAGCTATATCTCACTTACTGGGCTGCTTGCTGTAGATTTTATGAAATCATTGTTTTTTCTTCTGCAGATCTTGTAGTGCTCAGAATGCTGAGCTGTGTATGAGCCCATCCACAATCAGTGTTAGGGGCAGGTTTATACAAAACTCATGAATATGGAGGACTACCTGATAGCAGGTTTACTAGTACTAGTTTACTAGTCCTCCAGTGATTTCCTACTGATAAAACAGTGATTTTGTCAAAACAACAGCAAGTAGACCAGTAAGTGACACATTACTGGCATCAGTGTCTATGTCTCTACATTATGCTGCTGTCAGATTAGGTGACAAAATCCTGGTGACAGATTCCCATTAACCTACAGTGGGGAAAATAAGTAGTTGATACACTGCTGATTTTGTGAATTTTCCCACCTACAAAGAATAGAGAAGTCTGTAATTTTTATCGTAGGTACACTTCACCTGTGAGAGACAGAATATAAAAATAAAAAAAAGAAAATCACATTGTATGATTTCTACATAATTAATTTACATTTCATTGCATGAAATAAGTATTTGATACAATAGAAAAACAACTTAATATTTGGTGCAGAAACATTTGTTTGCAATTACAGAGGTCAGATGTTTCCTGTAGTTCTTGACCAAGTTTGCACACACTGCAGCAGGGATTTTGGCCCACTCCTCCATACAGATCTTCTCCAGATCTTTCAGGTTTCGGGGCTGTCACTGGGCAACATTGAATTTCAGCTCCCTCCAAAGATTTTCTATTTCGTTCAGTTCTGGAGACTGGCTAGGCCACACCAGGACCTTGAAATTCTTCTTATGTAGCCACTCCTTAGTTGCCCTGGCTGTGAGTTTTGGGTCATTGTCATGCTGGAAGACCCAGCTACAACCCATCCACAATGCTCTTACTGACACTACATACAAAGGACCACCTATTAACAGGTCCTGGAGGGTCCTGTGTCCAACTTCTACAACCTCAACTGAAAGAATCCACTTATTGGGTTGGATTTGTACTATTTAAATATAAAGATCTATAAGTGCCCTTTTAATGGACTCTAAGGAGAGGGGAATTGACAATGACAGGTTAAGTTTCCCCCCCCCAAGCCCTCAAATTCCTCAAAACACAATACAACTAGCTGGCTTTTTCAGGCATTTGTCCTCACATAGAGGAACTTTGCATTGAACCTTCACTCATGGCTGAAACTGGTCCTATTGAATGCTTCCTAACCCTTACGTCTCCAATATCTGAGGTGGCTACGATACAGGAGACCATGGCTTCTCTCTCTTCCTCTCACTTACCTCTGGAACCGACATCTTAACCTGCTTAAGCATCTGACCTAGTGAATAATATTGGCCCCACTTTGTCAACACCTGATATGTCCAACCAAATCCATCATCCAATTCCTATAAAAATGGCAAAGGACCTCTCCAACATTTAGCAATGGAAGACTGGGACTGGAAAGATGCGCCTTCTAAAAAAGACATGGATGGAGGATTGAAGCATCTCACAAAAAAGACATGGAAAACCTAAAGAGAAATAAGAAATGTGGGCCAAAGAGTCACTGATATAGAAGAGGCACAAGACCACATGCCAAAGATTCTGGAGTTACACAGGACAGTCATTCAGAAACGTTCTTCACAAATTGCAGACATCGTCAGACACCTCAATGATAACGAAAATAGACACAGTAAGAACAATCTTCAAATTTGAGGGCTATCAGAAGAAATTGGAGCAGCACAATTGGAGGAATGGGCACAGTAGTATTTTTGGTGACCTACTCAGGGCCGGTCTTACTACTCGACGTAAGTGCCATTGGCGGCAGATCACGCGGCTGCTATGTCCCGGTCTCAGTGCAGACATCGGGCCCTCCCCCAGTATCGTAATTTCAACAGTTTCAACATCCTAGATGCCGATACAGTTGAATACAATGATGGGAAAAGTAGCCGTCCTCTGATGCTCCCTCTCACATCATTCCCCCTTTGCGTCTGAGCTCTCTGACATCTCAGTGCAGAGGTAGCAATAACGTCACTAGAGCGCCCCCTCATATATGGGGCCCATTATATTGTATGGAGCACTATATGGGGCCCATTATACTAAATGTAGCAATATATGGGGACCATTATACTGAATAGAGCACTATATTGGGCCCATTATACTAAATGGAGCAATATATGAGGCTAATTATGCTGAATGGAGCACTATATGGGGCCCATTATACTAAATGTAGCAATATATGAGGCTCATTATGCTGAATGGAGCACTATATGGGGCCCATTATACTAAATGGAGCACTATATGGGGCCAATTATACTAAATGGAGAAATATATGGGGCCCCTAATCCAGAATGAAGCAATATATGGAGCCCAGTATCCTGAATGGAGCAATATATTGGGTCCGTTACACTGAATGGAGCAATATATGGGGCCCATTATACTGAATGGAGCAATATATTGGCCCATTATCCTAAATGGAGCAATATATTGGACCCATTATACTGACTGGAGCAGTATATGGGGCTCATTATACTGAATAGAGCAATTTATGGGGTCCATTATAGTACATGGAGCAGTATATGGGGCCCATTATACTGTATGGAGTATACTATACCATACTATATGGGAATCGTGGAATGTGGTACAGGGGTGCACTGAGACTCACGAAACCTGTAGCCGATCCTGGACCTACTACAGAGAAAATCTCACCCAACTGAAAAGGAAGTCATAGAGCTGTGTGCCCAAAGCCGACAGAGCCATCTATTGCTCCAAACAAAAAAAAACAATAGTGCTCCTCTAAATTAGTATTTCACAATAATAAGGTGACACGAAAACATAGACAAGTGCTCACCTGTAGGAGTAATGAAGCTTATTAGATCCTTTCCTACTAATTAAAAGGGGTCTATTGGGGCACTTTATACTTGCAGTGCAATGCATTTTTCCCAAACTATGGAAATCTTTATCATCCTCTTTCAGGCTATTATGGGTTAATGTATTAATGTGCATGGAGGAGATTAAAGCTGATGATGAAAATAGAGCAAAAGATATCTTTGACACAGGTATCCTTTGTGGGAGTTCAAGTCTTCTCCCATCTTCTCACCCTGGTTGATAAGTTCTCCCCGATAGCTTTTTTTATCTCTTTCTTTTCTTTTCTGTTTTGTCCTTTCCTTTTTTATCTCTGTGTCCACATAATCTGAGATCCTCTACATCAGAGGTCCCCAACCGCCGGTCCGCGGACCAGGACCGGGCCGTTGGGGTTTTTCAGCCGGTCCGCGGGGAGAGGGGGCCCCTCCAGCCTCCAGCAGGGCCGCCATCAGGGCATGACTGCCCTGACTCCAGTATGGGGCCCGGCCGGTAGGAGCCCCCTCGGAGCCCCCCTCTTGTGCGTCTCTCTCCTCATGGGGCCCCCGGCCGCATGCTAAGCGCCGGGTCCGGGACATCTTAGCGCTGCGCTGCTGCGGCAGCACCTTCATGATTCCCCTGACTTCCGGTCATGTGACGGCGCCGTCACATGGCCGGAAGTCAGGAGAACCTGGTGTCAGCGATTTGGACGAGCGCCAGGATTCTGCAGGGATCGCATGGGGGTAAGTATAACAAGTTTTATTTTTTTTTAAATACAATTAACTAGGAGTGGGGGGAATGGGAGATGCACATGGGGGGAGGGGAGAGATGAGAGATGCACATGGGGGAGGGGAGAGATGAGAGATCCACATGGGGGGGAGGGGAGAGATGAGAGATGCACATGGGGGAGGGGAGAGATGAGAGATCCACATGGGGGGGAGGGGAGAGATGAGAGATGCACATGGGGGAGGGGAGAGATGAGAGATCCACATGGGGGGGAGGGGAGAGATGAGAGATGCACATGGGAGGGAGGGGAGAGATGAGAGATGCACATGGGGGGAGGGGAGAGATGAGAGATGCACATGGGAGGGAGGGGAGAGATGAGAGATGCACGGGGGGGTGAGAGATGCACGGGGGGGTGAGAGATGCACGGGGGGGATGAGAGATGCACGGGGGGTGGATGAGAGATGCACGGGGGGGTGAGAGATGCACGGGGGGGATGAGAGATGCACAGGGGGTGGATGAGAGATGCACGGGGGGGTGAGAGATGCACGGGAGGGTGAGAGATGCACGGGGGGGATGAGAGATGCACGGGGGGGATGAGAGATGCACGGGGGAGATGAGAGATGCACGGAGGGGATGAGAGATGCACGGAGGGTGGATGAGAGATGCACGGAGGGGGATGAGAGATGCACGGAGGGGGATGAGAGATGCACGGAGGGGGATGAGAGATGCACGGGGGTGAGCTGCACATGGGGGGGTGAGAGATGCACATGGGGGGGTTATGTTTACATAACTTTGTTGCCTTATGAAGGGCGGGGGGGGCCCCCAAAAATTTCTTGCACAGGGGCCCACTACAGTCTATGTCCGCCCCTGGGATGAAGTAAATGCAGCTGAACAGCAGCTGTCAGGACAGCTGCCCTGTCCTGCTGCAGGGCGTGATGGGGCCTCAGTGATGCGGCTCCTGGCACAGCACATTATGTGGGGCTCCTGGCATAGCTCCTGGCGGGGACCTGGTCTACACTATATGATAAGTATGCACTAAACTCCAAATCCCTCCATTACACCGCCCCCATATGACCAAAGCCCCGCCCACCCCACCCCCTCCTTGCTGGGCCATGGAAAAATGATCTTGCTTCAAGCCGGTCCCTGGTGCAAAAAAGGTTGGGGACCACTGCTCTACATGGAGGAATGTAACATCAGGTTGTGCGCTATCCATAGAGAGAAGTCGTTATATATCCGCCATTAATTAAATTTTCTTGTCCATTTTTGCTCTACAAATCTGAGGCCGATGAATGGAGTATGCCTTGAAAATTGAAAAGGGTGAAAATCAGGCTCTGCTGGACCTCCACAAGTTTGCTGTGGCCCCATGGACCCTCATGTAAATGACTCTCTTATAGCATATAAATACTGCATGTTCATTTTAGAAAATATTCTCAATGAAAGAACAGTTCATGTATCTTCTGAGACCTCTATATTGTGCTGTTCCTGGAAATGTATGACCACCCTACTACTAGATGTCATGTTCCCCTTTTTAATGTGGTGTGTTCAGAGGCGTAGCTAGAGTTTTGGTTCGGGAGGGGGCGAAACTTCTGAGTGGGCCCCTAACCATGTAACCCTGATTACAACTATGGTGGCGCAACCAGATAGCGGATGTAAGAGAACCTCAGCAGATGACCGTGCTGTTACTGAAAATAATCTCTATACAAAGACCAGCACTAATATTACTGCCATATGGTGACCATATAGTGGTAGGTACCAGTCCTGCAGAACATATAAGAAATCACAGCACAGTTTTATATAGTGACTTACAGCTGACGCTCTTTCTGATAAAATTGTTCACTTTTCCCGTCTTTTCCATCTGGCCCAGACCGACACGACAACTTCTCCATCTAGGACTCATCTGCAGAGATAACAACATAGACATATTTGCCTCCTTACATTTCAGGCACCTTCCCCATCTATTCCCAACCTGCACAAACGCCTCATCCTGCTGATACCCCAATACTGAGCCTCTGTTGCTGTATGTGTCCCTATTACTGCACCTACTGTGTGCCCTCTAAATGGTAAAACAAGCCTCCAGAATATAGTAATGCCGTGTGTAAGTGTCCTAGAAAACAGTGCCCACGTTGTGCCCCATATAAAGTAATAATGCCCTCTGTGTGCCCCTTTGACAGTCACAATAACCTGAGTTCCCCTATAACCATAAGTGTTCACTTAACATTTAATAATGTTCTGAGTCTCCTCCTGTACAGCTCCCCTATACACAGTATGATGCTCTTTTATACACAGTATAATACCACCTCACTGTATAGTACCCCCCACACAGTATGCTGACCCCTTAGTAGCCTCCAAACTGATGTCTCCAACACTGTATAATGGCCCCAACACTGTGCAAAGACCCCACATTATCTCCCACACTGTTTGATGGCCCCCACACTATACAAAGACCCCACATTATCTCCCACACTGCATGACCCCAACTGTAATCCCCACACTGTATAAATAGCCTACATATAGTATAATGCACACCCATAGACAGACTCTATATAGAATAATGCACCCCATAGGCCTTGTAGGCGTTAGGTACTCACTCAGCCTCTTTCGAGGTAGTCACGGGAGTCAGATTCTTTAAATTGTCCATGGCAGGTTTCTTCGGACTTCATAAACCGCACTTTCAAAGTAAATGAAGCAGAGCCTTACAAAGTAACAAAACACAACTTTGTCTGGCACAAAGTTACAAAACAGGAAAATAGACAGTCCATACAGTGCTGCGAGTTCGCCCACTCACAGTCAGTGTTTTGTAGCACAGACACGCTGGAGGTCTCCACACCTCCAGCCACAGACACTAAATGAGACACTCGGTTTCCATTTTATACACACGCCCTGGGGTGGGGATATGTGAGCAGCCAATCCCCCCCCATCTCTTATGACTGCTCGTAAAAAACAGCCCTGATACACCTAATTAACCCTCTTAGCACTACTTGTGCTGGAGCATGCTTTCCTGGTTTTACATCACTGAAGTTACCATCCTCAGCGATACATATCTCCCTTCAGGGAAATGTCCGGTGGCCATCTTACAGCCTCCATATAATATAATGCACCCCCATAGTTCTCAATATAGTCTAATGCACTCCCCATAGTCCTCTGTATAGTATTTTGCACTCCCCATAGTCCTCCATATACTATAATGCACTCACCATAGGCAGACTATAGTATAATGCACCCCCATAGGCCTCTTTAGTATATTGCACCCCCATAGGCAGACTATAGTATAATACACCCCATAGGCAGACTATAGTATAATGCACCCCATAGGCCTCTATAGTATAATGCACCCCATAGGCTGACTATGGTATAATGCACCCCATAGGCAGACTACAGTATAATGCACCCCATAGGCAGATTATAGTATAATGCACCCCATAAGCAGTCTATAGTATAAAGAACCGCATAGGCTGACTATAGTGAAATGAACCCCATAGGCAGATTATAGCATAATGCACCCCATAGGCAGACTATAGTATAATGCACCCCATAGGCAGTCTATAGTATAATGCACCCCACAGGCAGACTATAGAATAATGTGCCCCATAGGCAGACTATAGTATAATGCACCCCAGAGGCAGTCTATAGTATAATGCACCCCATAGGTAGACTATAGTATAATGCACCCCATAGGCAGACTATAGTATAATGCACCCCATAGGCAGTCTATAGTATAATGCACCCCATAGGCAGACTATAATATAATGCTCCCAATGTGCAGTCTATAGTATAATGCACCCCATAGTCAGTCTATAGTATAATGCACCCCCATAGGCAAACTATAGTATAATGCACCCCATAGGCAGACTATGGTATAATGCACCCCATAGGCAGTCTATAGTATAATGCACCCCATAGGCAGACTAAAGTATAATGCACCCATAGGCAGTCTATAGTATATTGCACCCCATAGAAAAAAAATAAATAAACACAATACTCACCTCTCCTCCTCGTTCCCCGCTGCTCCGAGTGCCCGCACATCGCAGAGAAGCTGGCCAGGCGCCAAGTGATCACGTCTGTGACGTCAGATGCAGAGGGGTACTGATGAGAGAGGGAGCATCGCACTCCTTCTCTCATCACTGAACTTGCGGTGATGGGTGAGGGAGTACGACAGCGGCCGCCCGGCAGGGACATCAAGTCTCCCTGCTCTGCCCTGGAGTGTAACTGTATCAGCATGCTGCGCACGCCTGTACAGTTACTCTAGCGTAGCTCCGGGTGGGCCCCTGAGAGCGCAGGGCCCCGGGATCATCACCCCTCTCCCCCTTCCTGGTAGCTACGCTACTGAGTGTGTTCCTATACAAGCTAAATATTTTGGCACTGTTGTGAAACTATGGGCCAATGCATTTATCACATTTGGGGCTTTTTTTCTTCTACTTTTTGGTGTTTTTCAATTGCACCTTATTCTTCATTGTGTGGTTCCCGGCTGATTCATTATTAGCGACTTTTTAAAAAGTTGCAAAATTTTTACTTAAAGGATTTGTCCACTACTTTGACATTGACGCCCTATCCATAGGATAGGACATCAATGCATGATCTGCCTTGGTCCCGCACGCGGCAACCCCGCCGATCAGCTGTTATAGGTGCCAGTAGCGGCCGCCGGCCGAAAGACGTTCTCTGAGGTACCTAGCCGTCAAGTTGTAGTGGTCGCCACTTGTAACTGCACATCCTCCTCCCATTTAATTGAATAAGAGGCGGATGTGCAGTAACAAGCGCCGGCCACTGCAACTTGATGGCCAGGCACCGCAGGTAAGCACTTCCGACCTCCGCCGACACCGATAACAGCTGATCGACGGGGGTGCCGCGTGCGGGACTCCGGCCGATCATACATTGATGCCCTATCCTATGGATAGGGTATCAATGTCAAAGTAGTGTACAACTTCTTTAAATATACTTTAGTCCCCCTTAAGTGATTTTATGCCCTGAAGCCATAGAGTTTTATTGCACAAACTTTGTGACATTTTAACATGCCATGTTTTATGCTAAAAAGTCGCAAAAAAAATTTGTTAAAAAGAAAACATTTTTGATTTTGTGCAAAATTCATGGACCAGGTGTGCAATTGTGCTGAATTTGACACAAAAAAAGGGAACTGATTCCAAAAGACATAAAAAAGAAAGTGACTGTAAAAATGCAATGTTGAATTGGGCCCTATGACGGCACAGCAAGGATTTTAGTAAAGGTTATTCAGGTTCAGTGTAAGGAGCTCACATGCTAACAAGAGTAAAAGAAAGCAAAATTATTAATCGGACCCTGTGCTTTTTAGAAGTATAAGGGTATGTGCCTACCACCCCCGCCAAACAAAAAAATGTAACACCACTGATAACACTGAGTACAGATATTTTAATAGATTTCACCTGTAGTCCTATGAAACACCACAGATAACACAGTGATTATACATGGCAACAGAACCAAACTAAAGTGCGAAGATTCATGCAACATGTTAGAATAAAGTGCGCTGCTTAAAAACTGCTGTCCACATAATTGTGCATCGTGTTAGCAAAAGCTGTGAATGTAATAGATGTAATATCATAGACAACTTTTTCACCTGCATTCTGAAATTATTAGGCTATGTTCACATGCAGTGTTTTTTCAGAAGCCAAAACCTGCTCTCTTGGCAGTAAAAACATTGCAACGAACAACGAGCCCAATGTTAGTCTATAAGAGACCCGAGAATTTTTGCGGCAGCACCCCCGGCAGTCTGTAGAAAGCCTAAAAAGTGCCCAAAACGATAGTGACAGTGCTCAAATGACACGGGAACAGCATGGGGATCGCCCCAGGAAGCATTTCTGACCCCCAGGTCACTGCTGTCAACAACGTGGTCAGAGGTATTAAGCCACTGTTACGGGCTCACAATAAAACGTTCTAAAACGAAACTGAAACTGTTTTCCTGTGAAATATGTTAAGGAACATCCTTTCCAGGGTAAAGACTTGTGTATAAGGTAAAATAAATAACCAAAAGCAAAAATACTCCTCCACACCTTCGGCTATGTTCACAAGTAGCATTTTTTATGCGTTTTTACACTTTTGTATTGCTTTCAACTGTGACAAATGCATTCACCTGGAAATGTCATTTTAACATTTTACAACCTTATCTGGCCATGTGTTGTGTGACACATGCATACAGTGCTGAAAAGACATGGGAACAGCATGGGGAAGAACCCTGGAAGCATCTCTGACACCCAGGTCACTGCTTAAAAGTGTGCCCATTAGAAGTGATCCTTGCCACATCAGAAGATGCAGACTTGCAACTATAACCGTGCAAGTCCTTGTCCCAGGGCAGTGTTCAATTGTACCTCCCCCATTCCTTGCAATGCAAGCACAAGTATGCAGCCTGCCACCCACCCACCCCAAGGCTGCAATACCACACTGCTTGCTTGCACTTGAAATTGGGCCTTTTAGGCATGTGGAGGCGGAATCTGGCCACCACGTCATGGCTGCATTTTCAGCCTGGTATCCATACTCAGTCCCCAGCCGCCCGGCAGCCGGGTGTCCATGCTTGGTCCCCAGCCGCCAGGGGGCAGCCGGGTGTCAATACTCGGTCCCAAGCCGCCCTGCGGCCGGGTGCCCACACACGGTCCCCAGCCGCCTGGGGGCGGCCGGGTGTCCATAAGCGGTCCCCAGTCGCCGCTGTTTGTCCCGGTGCGCATTATACACAAGCGCGCATACCAAAACATTACCTGTGTCCTCCCCAGTGCATTTAGTGGGAAGGACAGCCTAACCACATACACGTGGACAAGTGAATGTGGCCAGGGATGGTCCGTCTCACTGACGCCTCCACACTGGGTTAGTATTGTGGAAGCCGGGACACATTTGTACCCTGGGATGCAACACGTCCTCCAGATATAGGGGATTGCGGGTCCTGGGTCAATCAGACTTCAACACAAAGTTCAGAAAGAATAAAAAGAGAATATTAACGACCATTGGAAGAGAAAGTGGAGGTTACAGTAGCATAACAGGATGATTTTAATGCCCCTTGGAAGAGACGTGGAGTTCAGAGTGGTTTAACAAGACGGTATTAATGCCCCTTGGAAGAGACGTGGAGGTCACAGTAGCTTAACAAGACAGTTTTAATGCCCCTTTAAAGAGAGTGGAGGTCCCAGTGGAATAAAAAGACAATATCAATGCCCCTTGGAAGAGTGGTGGAGGTCACAGTGGAATTAAAAGACAATATCAATGCCCCTTGGAAGAGTGGTGGAGTACACAGTGGAATAAAAATACAATATCAATGCCCCTTGGAAGAGTGGTGGAGGTCCCAGTGGAATTAAAAGACAATATCAATGCCCCTTGGAAGAGACGCGGATGTCACAGTAGCTTAACAAGTCCATTTTAATGCCCCTTGGAAGCAACGTGGAGTTCAGAGTGGTTTAACAAGACGGTTTTAATGCCCCTTGGAAGAGACTTGGAAGTCACAGTAGCTTAACAAGACGGTTTTAATGCCCCTTGGAAGAGACGTGGAGTTCAGAATGGTTTAACAAGATGGTTTTAATGCCCCTTGGAAGAGACATGGAGGTCCCACTGGAATAAAAAGACAATATCAATGCCCCTTGTAAGAGTGGTGGAGGTTACAATGGAATAAAAAGAGAATATCAATGACCCTTGGAAGAGACGTGGAGGTCACAGTAGCTTAACAAGATGATTTTAATGCCCCTTGGAAGAGACGTGGAGTTCAGAGTATTTTAACAAGACGGTTTTAATGCCCCTTGGAAGAGACGTGGAGGTCACAGTAGCTTAACAAGATGGTTTTAATGCCCTTTGGAAGAGACATGGAGAAAAGAGTGGTTTAACAAGATGGATTTAATGCCCCTTGGAAGAGATGTGGAGGTCCTAGTGGAATAAAAAGACAATATCAATGCCCCTTGGAAGAGTGGTGGAGGACGCAGTGGAATAAAAAGACAATATCAATGCCCCTTGGAAGAGTGGTGGAGGTTCCAATGGATTAAAAAGACAATATCAATTACCCTTGAAAGATACGTGGAGGTCACAGTAGCTTAACAAGATGATTTTCATGCCCCTTGGAAGAGACGTGGAGTTCAGAGTGGTTTAACTAGACGGTTTTAATTCCCCTTGGAAGAGACGTGGCTGTACCAGTGGAATACGAAGACAATATCAATGTCCCTTGGAAGAGTGGTGGAGGTACCAATGGAATAAAAAGACATTATCAATGCCCCTTGGAAGAGTGGTGGAGGTTACAGTGGAATAAAAAGAGAATATCAATGCCCCTTGGAAGAGACGTGGAGTTCAGAGTGGTTTAACAAGATGGTTTTAATGCCCCTTGGAAGAAACGTGGAGGTCACAGTAGCTTAACAAGATGGTTTTAATGCCCCTTGGAAGAGACGTGTGCTACGCTCGCGCCCAGACTGACTGGCGAGAGCGTGATTAGTGATCCCACTGTACCATGAGCCGAGGAGTGCCTGGAGGGGCGTAACTAAGTATCAACCTGATCCGACCAAGGTCGCACGGCGGCTCAGTCGACTCCATGAACCAAGGAGGAACCGAGCAGAGGGACCAGTTGCTACTCCAGGTCAGACCCTGGTCACAACTGTTGACCCACCCCGGGAAAGGCAGGAACAGGCAGGTTAGACAGGCGTACAGACAGTTGGGTACTGGCAAGCACTTCTGGTATGCAGACAGGTGGGTAATGACAAGCACAGCTGGCATGCAGACTAGTGGGTACTGTCAAGCACGGCTGGAGATCAGACAGGGAGATACTGGCAAGCACGGCTGGAGTGCAGACAGGCAGGTACTAGCAGGTTGGAGGGCAGGCTGGATAGGGTCCAGTACAGACTGGGAGACAGCAACAGAGCTGCAGATGAGGCAGACAAGCAGAGTAAAGTGAAACCGCCGGAGAGGAGGACAAGGCAGAGCAGAGTGGAACCGCAGGTGCGGTGGACAAGGCAGAGCAGAGCGAAACCGCCGGAGCAGTGAGCAAGCAGAGCAGAGCGAAACCGCAGGTGCGGTAGACAAGGCAGAGCAGAGGGGAACCGCCAGAGCGGTGAACAAGGCAGAGCAGAGCGAAACTGCTGGTGCGGTGGACAAGGCAGAGCAAAGAGGAACCACCAGAGCGGTGGGCTAGGCAGAGCAGAGAGGAACCGCTCGAGCAGTGGGCAAGGCAGAGCAGAGCGATTCCGCCGGAGTGGTGAGCAAGCAGAGCAGAACAGGGCTGACGGTGCAGACAGAGAGGACAGGGCTCTGTTTACATGGAACAGACTGGAAGATACAGGAAGATGGCTAGAACACAGGAGGTAGATACGGAGGAAGGGAAAAGGGACAAGCAGAAGCAGATACGCAAGGTACTTACAATGAAGTAGCGAGTGGACACAAAACTCACAAACAGAAGTACAGAGACAATGAGTTGGAGTTAGGTGCAGGTTCAGACACTGCAGGAAAAGGGAGGGTACAGACATAGAGACAAACAGGTAACAGGCTAGGAGACAGTTGAGACAAGAACTGATACTGCAACGAGATACAGGAACTAGAAGTCACAGATAACAGGCCTGGGTATGCAGCCCCCAGGGTGGCAGAAACAGACTAGAAGTCAGAGATAACAGGCCTAGGTATGCAGCCCCCAGGGTGGCAGAAACAGAGAAGATACAGGACAAGACCTGGCAACTCAGAGGCAAGGAGCACACTGATAAATACTGTTGCTCAGGCATCTCCTTCTGGGTGGAGGGGGTTTAAATATCCAGTGACTCACAGCAATAGGCTGGAGACGCATTAGGGGTGCGCCCACAGCAGCTTTAAGAATCAAGAAGTAACCGGGCCGCCGCCCTAAGCAGTCAGACAAGAGACATGCATATAGCATGAACTGGAGCAAAGTTTGCAGGCTGGACTGATGGGTAAGATTGCGGTCTTGCTTGGTGGGAGGTGGTGCACTATGCAAGTACGCCATCAGGGATGTTACAACGTGGAGGTCCCAGTGGAATAAAAAGACAATATCAATTCCCCTTGGAAGAGGGGTGGAGGTCACAGTGGAATAAAAGACAATATCAATACCCTTGGAAGAGTGGTGGAGGTCACAGTGGAATAAAAAGACAATATCAGTGCCCCTTGGAAGAGTGGTGGAGGTCCCAGTGGAATAAAAAGACAATATCAATGACCATTGGAAGAGACGTGGAGGTCACAGTAGTGCCTCGCCCAGGGGGATATAGGGGACTCTGTACCCGGGCCTTTTACCTTGTTCAGGATGTCACGGCAGTCGGCTCCCGGGCCCATACTATGGAGTCTCTCTTGAAAAGGGGTTTTAGTGTACAGTTTGTCATGTGACGCCACCTGTGGTTTCCGGTAATAGTTACCGGCGCTGCTGCAGACCTCCGGGGGTGATGGGATGGCAGTTGGGATGTTTCTGCTCCACACAGGCGGAGCAGGCCCCCAGGGCAGTGTAGGTGCAGATGGCGATGCTGGGCATTGTAGTGCAGAAGAGATGGCGCAGCAGGAGTAACTGACAGAGACAGCAGATTCACTTCAGTACCTTTACTGGTGCGGATGTCAGGTATGGTCCAGGGTACTCGGTAGGAAGGGTGCACTTCTGGACTCTCCCCAGTGAGCGGGTATAAGGCCTCCTGGTCCATTTCTCCCTGTCTCTAAGCTCCTGGCCAGCCTGCAACTGGGCCTAGCTTCTGTGTTGTGTCGTTCTCTCACTTGTCTCTTGGTAGTAGGACCTTTCTCTGGCAACCACTATCCATGGATGCCGGGGCCTTCGTGGTTCCTAGTCCTGCAAAGGGTTTAGCTTCAGGTTTACCAGGGATCTGTAATCCACCTGGTATGCCGGTTATCCCTACTGGGTATAGAGCACCCTGTAGGCGCAGACCCGGTGTCCGGATTGTGTCATGTGGTGAGCCTGTAATGCTCCTCTGCCCTCTCAACTCCTCTCTCCTCTCCTCGGCCACACTCGGGACCCTCAATACAGCAGCAGCCGTGCTGCTTCTTCACTGGTTTAAGCGCCAGCACGCTCTTCTCAGACTAAACTCTCTGACTGAACTGCCTGACTCCACTCTCCATATATATATATATCCCTAACAGGGATCCCTCTGGTGGTATGAGGTGGAAGGGTGGAGGTATTTGTTTGTAGTGAGGTCCTCTTGTGAAGGAGTCCGTCCATGCACCCTTTTTGGGTCCTGTGGTACCTGTTGTAGCAGGGTGCCACATTCCCCCCTAGTACAATTCAGTACTCCTGGACTGAAGCATTTTAAAACAGGTAATCTCAATAACAATAATAATAACAGCAATAACAATAACCATGTTACAGTAAGTCCCGCCACCAGGTGTCCATTCCACGGATGAAGGTGTAATAAGGGTAACATGGGGACCCGCCTGAAAACCCTCAACGTAGGCCCTGGGCGTGGCTACAGGGCATAAGTGATCCAGGTGTTGGACCACATCTTCGGCCACGCCAAACGGGTTTTTGTTCAGTGGTCTTTTATATTCAACAAATAAGGAGGCACTTTGATAAGTGCAACTATTTACAAGGAAAGTTTTTGGTTGCTCACAGTCCTCAGCCTACAAGTCTTTATACCCTTACAGGTAACTAAATGAGCACATTATTTGCAGTTCACATAATAAATAACAGTAGGCAATACCCAACTGGGTAACTATTTACAATGTAGGCACCTTGTACTTATTCCCTATACCTGGCAGGGATTTGACCTTGTGTGCTGCGTGTGGACCTTCGTAGCACTGTGGTGTTACTGGTGTCTGTGCATGCACTCTCTGTTAACCTATTAGGTGTACGTGCTGGTAGATTATAAAACTGCCTCAATCTCTCTATCGGTCTGGCAAGTACACTGATTACTGAGCCTTTAGGCTCTGTTTCAACGGGTGATCCTCCTCTTACTGGAGACTCTTCCTGTTCCTGAGCAGGTTCTTCTAGGGCGCTTACAGGTTCTACTAGTAGTGGAGGTTCTTCTGGTTGCTGATAGAAGTGTATCACTGGTATAATAACTGCTCCATCAAGTTGAGGCCAGTACGCAGGGAAGTCTCCTAGAACTGTATGAATTACATCTTCCTTGGGCTCTTCCCATGCTATAAGAGGTAGTTCTTCCTCCTGTGTCTTCAGTAGACCTGGACACACTTTCAAGTGGTCTCTTGAGACTGTTGCGGTTGTCTTACCTCCATCCTTGCTGATCAAGCAGGTTTTACTGTTGTCAAATCTGGAGTTTAACACGGTGTAGGGCTCTTTTTCCCACTGGTCATCGAGCTTGTGACCTCTTCTTTTCCGCTTTAGCACTATTTCTCCTTGTGCCAAGGGTTCTGCTGGTGCATGTGTAGCGCCCCGAGGGTTCGGCCGCTACAGGGGTATTGCACCTCAGACCAGAGGTGTGATATTCCACTCCCAGGTAAGGATGGAGTATGGACCAGGGCTCAGTTAGCTGCATACAGCACACACACCCCATTTCCGAGGGACAGCTCAACGGTGCTCCCACTAGATAGAAGTGCAGGCACGACCGACTATGTCCCTGTCTGGAGTGGGGAGGGTGGTGGAACACCCAGTGCTGTAGGGGCAGATAGGGGTTGGTTCCTGAGCGTAGGAAGGAGCTCATTGGTTGCTGGTCACCTGGGCTCATGGTCAGAGGGAGGTATAAAAGGTGGGCACCATCTTAGAACAGGGTTCAGTTCAGTCTGTGAGGAGAGGAGAGCTGACAGGGAGCAGCAGCTGAGGCTGAGTGCTGCTCCACAGGCAGGCCTACGGAAGAGGCCGGAGCCTGAGAGGAGAAGGAGAAGTGGGCCTGGAGAAGAGGCCAAGGGAAGGAGGAGAAGGCAGAACAGGAAAGAAGGAGAAGAGACAGAGAAACAGAAGGGCTCAGGAACGAGAAGGTGGAAGGGACCCTAAGAACCCACGAGAATCCAGGGTGAAGGGTCAGGCAGATTAAGGGTACCGGATCCCAAGTTGGTGGAGGAGAAACTACCCTCAGCCAAAGACCGGTCGTCGTGATCATTTATTGGTGCGACACCTCATCAAACCTGCTAGGAAGGCACCATATAGGACAGCGGAGGACGGGGCCCACGTTTAACCGCACAAGTCCGCGGCAGCTGGACAAAAGTGGGTCACTGGTGAGGCAGGCCAGAGAAAGGACAAAAGGGGGTCCTGAGCCATACTTCTGAACTGCCTGGGAGTTGACTGAGCCCCTCACCTGGTGGACGCAGCATGGCTCGGGCGGTCACTACCTGTACAGAAGTGACCTGGAGAACCTGAACTGTGAGTAAAAGACATTGGACTGCAGTACGTTGTCAGTGTGCTCTTTCGCTCCTCCAGCACTACTGGTACTGGGACTCTTACTACCATCACCCCCACCATCCACTACACTGCCCTGGGGCTGCACTCTTCCCGTGGGGAGTCACACCATAGCAGCTGCATACATCATCAGCCCCAGCGGACTGCCTTGCTGCGGCGGTTCCTAATAACCGCAATCCACGGGTGGCGTAGTCGGACACTAAAGCACGTAGCAGACTACCATTGGTCTGACCACCCTGAGCCGCGGGACCGGGCCGCCACTACTACCCCCATCGTTTCCCTATCGCCCGGATCCGCGTGCCCCACGGCCCAGGGGGCGAGTCACATGCTTATTGTACTGTTCTTCTTGCCTTTCCCTCACCTTGTTTAGACTGTCTTCGACACAGGCCTGTACTTTCCTGTACTGCTCTTGCCGATTTGTGTCCCAATCTTTAGTGGACGTATCTGCAGCAGGTTCTACCACTCCGAGCTCCATGGGCAATTTTCCAGGTCTTGCTCTCATAAGGTACGCTGGGGTACAATTTGTAGAACTCACGGGTATGTCAGCTACCTGACGGCTAGGTCAGGTAGCTTTTCTGGCCACTGGTTCCTCTCTTCTAAAGGTAGGGTTTTCAGCAGATCTATAACGATGTTATTCATTTTCTCGCACATACCGTTGGTTTGCGGATGATATTTACTTATTTAACTCACTTATATAGCGTCATTAATTCCATAGCGCTTTACAGATACTATCGGCACTGTCCCCATTGGGGCTCACAATCTAGATTCCCTATCAGTATGTCTGTGGAGTGTGGGAGGAAACTGGAGAACCCGGAGGAAACCCACGCAAATACAGGGAGAACATACAAACTCCTTGCAGATGTTGTCCTTGGTGGGATTTGAACCCAGGACGCCAGTGCTAACCACTGAGCCACTGTGCTGCCCTTATCTTCTTGCATCCATATAGGTGACAGAATTCCTTGAATAGCTCAGCTTCAAAAACAGGGCCTTGATCTGTTAGCACCTTGTCCGGATACCCACAAGGGGACCCTTCCGTTGCGTACATCAACTACCCCTCTAGCAGTTAGGAGTGTAGGTCTGTGTTCTGAACTGTTGGGCTCCACTACCGCCTGGTAGTTCTGTCCCTTAAGACCGATTGCTGCCCTACACCAAATCAGCATTTCACTCATTGGGGGAATCACAATGGGTATCGGGTCTGTCACCTGTACATTACCAATCTCACCACCTGTTAGTTTTACCTGTTGCTGGTACAGGAGGGCGCGAATTTCCTTTTGGAGCACCTTCCTCTGCCCCGGTTTGGCAGTGTCAGCCATCTGTTGGAGTAAGAACAACACTTCTCCCAAACAGTTACCAACTACATTTGTGCCAAGTATCATATACAAGTCTGTATCACCAGGGTTAGACTCCACTACAATCAGCCTTTGGTATTTAGTTCCGCTCTCCCCACCGTCACTGTCACGTCCTTAACCCCTACTAGGTTAAGAGGAAGGCCATTGGATGCATACAAAGAGAGATTTGGGGCTGGCGGATGGAGTTCATCTAAGGACCAGTACCTTTTGTAGAGGATGTCAGGTATGATGGTTACCTGCGACCCGGTGTCCAGTAGTGCAGGTGTTGCTATACCGTCCAGCACGATGGACAGGAAAGGCCTTCCTCCTACAAACTGGTGGTACCAGCTTGATGGGCCTGGTTGGTCTACTCCTGGGTGTCAGCCCTCGGCCCCAGGGTTTGCCCGTTTAAAGGATAGGTCTGGGTGGTATGGCCTGACTTGTGGCAACGGTAGCAGACAAATTCTCTTGGAAGGCGACGTTGGTAGTTGTTCCTCCCATGGGGTGGCGTTGTCCTCCTACGGGGTGGCGTTGTCCTCCTTCTTCTCCTCATCCAGGGGACATCCTGAGGACAGTCGGCGAGTAGGATCCTTCCATCCGGCTCGGGCTCCGTCTGTAGCTGCAGGGTGCTCAGGTCAGTGGCCAGGCTGTCCAGCTTGCTAGGGGGCACTGTTTGCATTTTTGTTTCAGCTGTTAATGAAGGAGCAGTGGGTGCTGCGGGTAACGCTGGATAGCAGTATCTGGTGGTTCCAGGGCCTGCAGACTCTTAATAGCCATGTCCTTCAGGGCGTCAAAGATGGCATTTGGATGATGTAAGGCCGATCACCGTACGGTTCTGCTCTCCTCCTGGGACCTTAACCCCCGGATGAATTGTTCTGTCAGCATTTTGTCCTCATCATGTATGCTGGCTGAACTAACCTGTTTCAGGATCCGCAGTGCCTCTTGTAGACACCAGGCATAGTCCCGGATACTGTCTTCAGGTTTCTGGGTACAGTGGTAGAACCTCATCCAGAGATCTGTCTCAGTGCGGTTTTCAAAGACAGTTTGCAGTCTCTTAAATATAATGGATACTGATTCCTGGTCTGCGACTAGCCAGGTTTCAACTTCCCGCTCTGCGGCACCTGTTTCTGGGTCCGCAGTGCCTCTTGTAGACATCAGGCATTGTCCCGGATACTGTCCTCAGGTTTCTGGGTACAGTGGTAGAACCTCATCCAGAGATCTGTCTCAGTGCAGTTTTCAAAGACAGTTTGCAGTCTCTTAAATATAATGGATACTGATTCCTGGTCTGCGACTAGCCAGGTTTCAACTTCCCGCTCTGCGGCACCAGTCAATTGCCCCAGCACAACAGCGGCTCTCTGTTTGCAAGTCATTGAGTACATATCCAGTACACCGCATACTTTCCTTTTGAATCCAGACAGGGTGTCTGGTTTGCCATCATACTAGGGAAGACATTTTGCTCCGGGGATGTACAGCAGGGCCATGAGCATGACTGGAATCGCGACCCCTGCTGGGGGGGCGGCTGCTCCGGCCTGAGCAGCGCCGGGCGCGAGTTGAACATCAGGAGCGTTAACCAGTGCTCCGGCGTTTTGCTGGTCGTTGGCCATAGTTGCGCCACCCTAGTGAACCGTAGCCTACCTCCTTTACTTTTGATCGGGTAGGCAGCAGCTCCGCAGGCGACGGTCTCATTCCAGGACTTGCTTCTCCGTCGCGGCTGACGTCAGAGCGTACGTTTCACGACGGTCTCCTTCCAGGACCTGACGCTTCTTGGTTCGACGTCGAGGCGCGAGCCGGGGCCTGGGATTCGTGCGCTACCAACAGTCATGCTTCTCTGGTTCCCGCGGTTACGCCCCTCTTCTCCCCGCGCGGCGACGCGGTAATGGCGGCGATTTTCACCACACTTTAAACACAGTTCAATTACGGCACACAGTACCCGGTGAGAACGGGCACAAAATCCTATTCGTAACGCCATGATAGAGTGTCTCGCCCAGGGGGATATAGGGGACTCGGTACCTAGGCCTTTTACCTTGTTTAGGATGTCACGGCAGTCGGCTCCCGGGCCCGTACTCTGGTGTCTCTCTTGAAAAGGGATTTTAGTGTACAGTTTGTCTCGTGCCGCCACCTGTGGTTTCCGGTAATAGTTACCGGCGCTGCTGCAGACCTCCAGGGGTGATGGGATGGCAGCTGGGATGTTTCTGCTTCCCACAGCCAGAGCAGCCCCCGGGGCAGTGTAGATGCAGATGGTGATGCTGGTTTTTGTAGTGCAGAAGAGATGGCGCAGCAGGAGTAACTGACAGAGACAGGAGATTCACTTCAGTACCTTTACTGGTGCAGATGTCAGGTCCGGTCCAGGGTAGGAAGGGTGTGTTATGATCTGCAACATAAACTAGGGAAAGAAGGAGAGAGCTGTCCCCACAGTAAGACTAAGCTGAGTCCCTACGTTGTAGCGGGCAACCTGTTCCTTGTGAACAGACCCGCCTTCGTCCTCGGCTAGTCTGAATGGAGACCTATAGAGAAAGGGAGGGGTCACCAAAAGAACTAAGGACTGGGACAAAAATGGGACACCTCCTAACAGAAGTTGTTGCAGAGCAAAAGGAAAACTGACAAAAGTACTAGAGGTTCAGAGGACCAAGCAAACTAGAGATAGATAGGCACAAAAGCATCGGGATAGAGTGACAGTCTAAACAACACTGAAGTCCAGCAAGGCCAGAAGGGCGGAGCTGGAATATATAGGAAGATGGTCATGTGACCGCAAAACACAAGATAGAAACAAAATCAAACAGGAGGGTTCTAACAGGGTGCACTTCTGGACTCTCCCCAGTGAGCGGGTGTAAGGCCTCCTGGTCCGTTTCTCCCTCTTCATAAGCTCCTGGCCAGTCTGCAACTGGGCCTAGCTTCTGTGTTGTGTCGTTCTCTCACCTGTCGCTTGGTAGTAGGACCTTTCTCTGGCAACCACTTTCCATGGACGCCGGGGCCTTCGTGGTTCCTAGTCCTGTAAAGGGTTTAGCTTCAGGTTTACCAGGGATCTGTAATCCTCCTGGTATGCCAGTTATCCCTACTGGGTATAGAGCACCCTGTAGCACAGACCCGTTGTCCGGATTGTGTCTTGTGGTGAGCCTGTAATGCTCCTCTGCCCTCTCAACTCCTCTCTCCTCTCCTCGGCCACACTCGGGGCCCTCAATACAGCAGCAGCCATGCTGCTTCTTCAATTGTCTAAGCGCCAGCACGCTCTCCTCAGATTAAACTCTCTGACTGAACTGCCTGACTCCACTCTCCATATATATATATCCCTAACAGGGCTCCCTCTGGTGTTATAAGGTGGAAGAGTGGAGGTGTTTGTTTGTAGTGAGGGAGTCTTGTGGGGGATTACGTCCATTAAAAACAGACAGCATAGCCAGAACAATAGACAGAATTTTTAGAAAACAGCAAAAGGCAATGGTACTCACCAGCCAAGGTTTCAAGAAAAAATGCACACCAGGACACGGCCGGCCCCCTTTTGTTAGAAGGAGGTAACACAGGTGCAGAATGCTGATGAACAATCGCCCTCACCCACTCACACTGGAGGGGCGACTGCCAAGCACTAAAACTGCACACAGATGAAACTTGCAGTGGGGTGCAATTCACACACTCGAGGCACCGTGCCTAGCCAGCATCCTATTACACGCCCCTGTGGTACCTGTTGTAGCAGGGTGCCACTGTATCTTAACAAGACAATTTTAATGCCCCTTCGAAGAGACGTGGAGGTCACATTAGCTTAACAAGACGATTTTATTGCCCCTTGGATAAGACGTGGAGTTCAGATTGGTTTAACAAGATGGTTTTAATGCCCCTTGGAAGAGACGTGAAGGTCCCAGTGGAATAAAAAGACAATATCAATGCCACTTGGAAGAGTGGTGGAGGACGCAGTGGAATAAAAAGACAATATCAATGCCCCTTGGAAGAGAGGTGGAGGTCTCAGCAACTTAACAAGACGATTTTAATGCCCCTTGGAAGAGATGTGGAGTACAGAGTGGTTTAACAAAAGGTTTTAATGCCCCTTGGAAAAGACGTGGAGGTCACAATAGCTTAACAAGATGGTTTTAATGCCCATTGGAAGAGACGTGGGATTCAGAGTGGTTTAACAAGACGGTTTTAATGCCCCTTGGAACAGACCAGGAGGTCCGAGTGGAATAAAAAGACAATATCAATGCCCCTTGGAAGAGTGTGGAGGTCACAGTAGAATGAAAAGACAATATCAATGCCCTTTGGAAGAGTGGTGGAGGTCCCAGTAGAATAAAAAGACAATACGAATGACCCTTGGAAGAGAGGTGGAGGTCTCAGCAACTTAACAAGACGATTTTAATGCCCCTTGGAAGAGATGTGGAGTACAGAGTGGTTTAACAAAAGGTTTTAATGCCCCTTGGAAAAGACGTGGAGGTCACAATAGCTTAACAAGATGGTTTTAATGCCCATTGGAAGAGACGTGGGATTCAGAGTGGTTTAACAAGACGGTTTTAATGCCCCTTGGAACAGACCAGGAGGTCCGAGTGGAATAAAAAGACAATATCAATGCCCCTTGGAAGAGTGGTGTAGATCCCAATGGAATAAAAAGACAATATTAATGCCCCTTGGAAGAGTGGTGGAGGTTACAGTGGAATAAAAAAAAATATCAATGACCCTTGGAAGAGACGTGGAGGTCACAGTCGCTTAACAAGATGATTTTAATGCACCTTGGAAGAGACGTGGAGTTCAGAGTGGTTTCACAAGACTGTTTTAATGCCCCTTGGAAGAGACTTGGAGGTTGCAGTGGAATAAAAAGACAATATCAATGCCCCTTGGAAGAGTGGTGGAAGACGCAGTGGAATTAAAAAACAATATTAATTCCCCTTGGAAGAGTGGTGGAGGTCCCAGTAGAATAAAAAGACAATATCTATGATCCTAGGAAGAGACGTGGAGGTCACAGAAGCTTAACGAGACAATTTTAATGCCCCTTGGAAGAGACGTGGAGTTCAGAGTGGTTTAACAAGACGATGTTAATGCCCCTTGGAAGAGACGTCGAGGTCACAGTAGCTTATCAAGACAGTTTTAATGCCCCTTGGAAGAGACGTGGAGGTCCCAGTGGTATAAAATGACAATATCAATGCCCCTTGGAAGAGTGGTGGAGTTAGCAGTGGAATAAAAAGACAATATCAATGCCCCTTCGAAGAGGGGTGGATGTCGCAGTGGAATAAAAAGACAATATCAATGCCCCTTGGTAGAATGGTGGAGGTCGAAGTGGAATAAAAAGACAATATCAATGCCCATTGGAAGAGTGGTGGGGGTCCCAGTGGAATAAAAAGACAATATCAATGACCCTTGGAATAGACGTGGATGTCACAGTAGTTTAACAAGACAGTTTTAATGCCCCTTGGAAGAGACGTGGAGTTCAGAGTGGTTTAACAAGCCGGTTTTAATGACCCCTGGAATAGACGTGGATGTCATATTAGCTTAACAAGACGATTTTAATGCCCCTTGGAAGAGACGTGGAGTTCAGAGTGGTTTAACAAGATGGTTTTAAAACCCCTTGAAAGAGACGTGGAGGTCCCAGTGGAATAAAAAGACAATATCAATGCCCCTTGGAAGAGTGTTGGAGGTCCCAGTGGAATAAAAAGACAATATCAATGCCCTTTGGAAGAGTGGTGGAGGACGCAGTGGAATAAAATGACAATATCAATGCCCATTGGAAGAGTGGTGGAGATCCCAGTGGAATAAAAATACAATATCAATGACCCTTGGAAGAGACGTGGAGGTCACAGTAGCTTAGCCACACGATTTTAATGCCCCTTGGAAGAGACGTGGAGGTCATAGTGGTTTCACAAGACAGTTTTAATGCCACTTGGAAAAGACGTCGAGGTGACATTAGCTTAACAATACAGTTTAAATGCCCCTTGGAAAAGACGTGGAGGTCCCAGAGGAATAAAAAGACAATATCAATGCCCCTTGCAAGAGTGGTGGAGGTCTCAATGGAATAAAAGGACAATATCAATGACTCTTGGAAGAGAAGTGGAGGTCACAGTAGCTTAACAAGACGATTTTAATGCCACTTGGAAGAGACGTGGAGTTCAGGGTGGTTTAACAAGACGGTTTTAATGCCCCTTGGAAGAGACGTGGAAGTCCCAGATGGAATAAAAAGACAATATCAATGCCCCTTGGAAGAGTGGTGGAGGTCCCAGTTGAAAAAAAAGACTTATATCAATGCCCCTTGGAAGAGTGGTGGAGGTTACAGTGGAAGAAAAAGAGAATATAAATGACCCTTGGAAGAGACGTGGAGGTCACTGTAGCTTACCAAGACAATTTTAATGCCCCTCTGAAGAGACATGGTGTTCAGAGTGGTTTAACAACACGGTTTTAATGCCCTTTGGAAGAGACGTGGAGGTCCCAGTGGAATAAAAAGACAATATCAATGCCCCTTGGAAGAGGGGTAGAGGTCCCAGTGGAATAAAAAGACAATATCAATGCCTCTTGGAAGAGTGGTGCAGGATACAGTGGAATAAAAAAAATATATCAATGACCCTTGGAAGAGTAGTGGAGGCCACAGTAGCTTAAAAAGACGATTTTATTGCCCCTTGGAAGAGACGTGGAGTCCAGAGTGGTTTAACAAGATGATTTTAATGCCCCTTGGAAGAGGCATGGAGGTCCCAGTGGAATAAAAAGACAATATCAATGCCCTTGGAAGAGTGTTGTAGGTCGCAATGGAATAAAAAGACAATATCAATGCCCCTTGGAAGAGTGTTGGAGGTTGCAGTGGAATAAAAAGACAATATCAATGCCCTTGGGAGAGTGGTGGAGGTTCCAGTGGAATAAAAAGACAATATAAATGTCCCTTGGAAGAGATGTGGAGATCACAGTAGCTTAACAACACGATTTTAATGCCCCTTGGAAGAGATGTGGAGTTCAGAGTGGTTTAACAAGATGGATTTTATGCCCCTTGGAAGAGACGTGGAGGTCACAGTAGCTTAGCAAAACGATTTTAATGCCCTTTGGAAGAGACATGGAGATCAGAGTTGTTTAACAAGACGGTTTTATTGCCCCTTTGAAGAGACGTGGAGGTCCCAGTGGAATAAAAAGACAATATCAGTGCCCCTTGGAAGAGTGGTGGAGGTCACAGTGGAATAAAAATAGACTATCAATGCCCTTTGGAAGAGTGGTGGACGTTGCAGTGGAATAAAAATACAATATTAAAACCCCTTGGAAGAGTGGTGGAGTTCCCAGTGTAATAGAAAGACAAAATCAATGACCCTTGAAAGAGACGTGGAGGTCACAGTAGCTTAACAAGACGGTTTTAAAGACCCTTGGAAGAGACGTGGAGTTCAGAGTGGTTTAACAAGAAAGTTTTAACGCAACTTGGAAGAGACGTGGAGGTCCCAGTGGACTAAAAAGACAATATCAGTGCCCCCTGTAACAGTGGTGGAGGTGCCAGTGGAATAAAAACACAATATCAATGCCCCTTGGAAGAGTGGTGGAGGTAACAATGGAATAAAAAGACAATATTAATGCCCCTTGGAAGAGTGGTGGAGGTTACAGTGGAATAAAAGAGAATATCAATGACCCATGGAAGAGACGTGGAAGTCACAGTAGCATAACAAGATGGTTTTAATGCAACTTGGAAGATACGTGGAGTACAGAGTGGTTTAACAAGACTGATTTAATGCCCTTGGAAGAGACGTGGAAGTCCCAGTGGAATAAAAAGACAATATCAATGTCCCTTGGAAGAGTGGTGGAGGTTATAGTGGAATAAAAAGAGAATATCAATGAACCTTGAAAGAGACGTGGAGGTCACAGTAGCTTAACAAGACGATTTTAATGCCCCTTGGAAAAGACATGGAGTTCAGAGTGTTTTAACAAGATGGTTTTAACGCACCTTGGAAGAGACGTGGAGGTCACAGTAGCTGATTAAGACGGTTTTAATGCTCCTTGGAAAAGATGTGGAGGTCCCAGGGGAACAAACAGACCATATAAATTCCCCTTGGAAGAGTGGTGGAGGTCGCAATGGAATAAAAAGACAATATCAATGCCTCTTGGAAAAGTGGTCGAGGTCGCAGTGGAATAAAAAGACAATATCAATGCCCCATGGAAAAGTGGTGGAGGTCCAAGTGTAAGAAAAGGAAAATATTAATGAACCTGGGAAGAGACGTGAAGCTCACAGTAGCTTAGCAAGACAATTTTAATGCCCCTCTGAAGAGACATGGAGTTCAAAGTGATTTAACAAGACGGTTTTAATGCCCATTGGAAGAGACGAGGAGGTCCCAGTGGAATAAAAAGACAATATCAAAGCCCCTTGGAAGGGTAGTAGAGGTCCCAGTGGAATAAAAAGACAATATCAATGCCCCTTGGAAGAGTGATGGAGGTTGCAGTGGAATAAAAAGACATTATCAATGCGCCTTGGAAGAGGCGTATAGGTCGCAGTGGAATAAAAAGACAATATCAATTCCCCTTGGAATAGTGGTGGACGACGCAGTGGAATAAAAATACAGTATTAATACCCCTTGTGAGAATGGTGGACGTCCCAGTGGAATAAAAAGACAATATCAATGACCCTTGGAAGAGACGTGGAGGTCACAATAGCTTAACAAGACGATTTTAATGCCACTTGGAAGAGACGTGGAGTTCAGAGTGGTTTAGCAAGACGGTTTTATTGCCCCTTTGAAGAAAGTTGGAGGTCCCAGTGGAATAAAACGACAATATCAGTGCCCCTTGGAAGAGTGGTGGAGGTCATAGTGGAATAAAAAGAGAATATCAATGCCCTTTGGAAGAGTGGTGCAGGTTGCAGTGGAAGAAAAAGACAATATCAATGACCCTTAGAAGAGACGTGGAGGTCACTGCAGCTTAACAAGACGGATTTAATGCCCCTTGGAAGAGAAATGGAGGTCAGTAGCTTAACAAGACGATTTTAATGCCCAATGGAAGAGACGTGGAGTTGAGAGTGGTTTAACAAGACGGATTTAAGGCCCCTTGAAAGAGACGTGGAGGTCACAGTAGCTTAATAAGACTGTTTTAATGCCCCTTGGAAGAGACGTGGAGTTCAGAGTGGTTTAACAAGAAGATTTTAATGCCCCTTGGAAGAGACGTGGAGGTCCCAGTGGAATAAAAAGACAATATCAATGCCCCTTGGAAGAGTGGTGGATTTCCCAGTGGTATAAAAAGACAATATCAATGCCCCTTGGATGAGTGGTGGAGGTAACAGTGGAATAAAAAGACAATATTAATACCCCTTGGAAGAGTGGTGGAGGTTACAGTGGAATAAAAGAGACTATCAATGACCCTTGGAAGAGACGTGGAGGTTACAGTAGGATAACAAGACGATTTTCATGCCCCTTGGAAAAGACGTGGAGTTCAGAGTGTTTTAACAAGATGGTTTTAACGCCCCTTGGAAGAGACGTGGAGGTCACAGTAGCTGATTAAGACGGTTTTAATGCCCCTTGGAAAAGATGTGGAGGTCCCAGTGGAACAAACAGACCATATAAATTTCCCTTGGAAGAGTGGTGGAGGTCGCAATGGAATAAAAAGACAATATCAATGCCTCTTGGAAAAGTGGTCGAGGTCGCAGTGGAATAAAAAGACAATATCAATGCCCCATGGAAAAGTGGTAGAGGTCCCAGTGTAAGAAAAGGAAAATATTAGTGAACCTGGGAAGAGACGTGGAGCTCACAGTAGGTAAGCAAGACAATTTTAATGCCCCTCTGAAGAGACATGGAGTTCAAAGTGGTTTAATAAGACGATTTTAATGCCCATTGGAAGAGACTGGGAGGTCCCAGTGGAATAAAAAGACAATATCAAAGCACCTTGGAAGGGTGGTAGAGGTCCCAGTGGAATAAAAAGACAATATCAATGCCCCTTGGAAGAGTGGTGGAGGTTACAGTGGAATAAAAAAAATATATCAATTACCCTTGGAAGAGAAGTAGAGGCCACAGTAGCTTAAAAAGACGATTTTTTTGCCCCTTGGAAGAGACATGGAGTTCAGAGTGGTTTAACAAGATGGTTTTAATGCCCCTTGGAAGAGGCGTGGAGGTCGCAGTGGAATAAAAAGACAATATCAATTCCCCTTGGAAGAGTGGTGGAGGTCGCAGTGGAATAAAAAGACAATATCAATGCCCCTTGGAAGAGGGGTGGAGGTCGCAGTGGAATAAAAAGACAATATCAATGCCCCTTGGAAGAGTGGTGGATGTTGCAGTGGAATAAAAAGACGTTATCAATGCGCCTTGGAAGAGGCATGGAGGTCGCAGTAGAATAAAAAGACAATATCAATTCCCCTTGGAATAGTGGTGGAGGACGCAGTGGAATAATAATACAGTATTAATACCCCTTGTAAGAATGGTCGAGGTCCCAGTGTTATAAAAAGACAATATCAATGACCCTTGGAAGAGACGTGGAGGTCACAATAGCTTAACAAGACGATTTTAATGCCACTTGGAAGAGACGTGGAGTTCAGAGTGGTTTAACAAGACGGTTTTATTGCCAGTTTTAAGAAAGGTGGAGGTCCCAGTGGAATAAAACGACAATATCAGTGCCCCTTGGAAGAGTGGTGGAGGTCATAGTGGAATAAAAAGAGAATATCAATGCCCTTTGGAAGAGTGGTGCAGGTTGCAGTGGAAGAAAAAGACAATATCAATGACCCTTAGAAGAGACATGGAGGTTACAGTAGCATAACAAGACGATTTTCATGCCCTTTGAAGAGACATGCCCTACTTCAGAGTAGTTTAACAAGACAGTTTTAATGCCCCTTTATAAAAGACGTGGAGGTCACTTTAGCTTAACAAGATGGTTTTAATGCCCCTTGGAAAAGACATGGAGGTCCCAGTGGAATAAAAAGACAATATATATTCCCCTTGGAAGAGTGGTGGAGGTCGCAATGGAATAAAAAGACAATATCAATGCCTCTTGGAAAAGTGGTTGTAGTCGCAGTGGAATAAAAAGACAATATCAATGCCCCTTGAAAAAGTGGTGGAAGTCCCAGTGTAAGAAAACGAAAATATCAATGAACCTGGGAAGAGACGTGGAGCTCACAGTAGCTTACCAAGACAATTTTAATGCCCCTTTGAAGAGACATAGAGTTCAGAGTGGTTTAACAAGACGGTTTTAATGCCCCTTGGAAGAGACTTGGAGGTCCCAGTGGAATAAAAAGACAATATCAATGCCCCTTGGAAGAGTGGTAGAGGTCCCAGTGGAATAAAAAGACAATATCAATGCCCTTGGGAGAGTGGTGGAGGTTCCAGTGGAATAAAAAGACAATATCAATGCCCCTTGGAAGAGTGGTGGAGATCACAGTAGCTTAACAACATGATTTTAATGCCCCTTGGAAGAGATGTGGAGTTCAGAGTGGTTTAACAAGATGGATTTTATGCCCCTTGAAAGAGACGTGGAGGTCACAGTAGCTTAGCAAGACGATTTTAATGCCCTTTGGAAGAGACGTGGAGATCAGAGTGGTTTAACAAGACGGTTTTATTGCCCCTTTGAAGAGACGTGGAGGTCCCAGTGGAATAAAAAGACAATATCAGAGCCCCTTGGAAGAGTGGTGGAGGTCACAGTGGAACAAAAAGAGAATATCAATGCCCTTTGGAAGAGTGTTGGACGTTGCAGTGGATTAAAAATACAATATTAATGCCCCTTGGAAGAGTGGTGGAGGTCCCAGTGGAATAAAAAGACAATATCAATGCCCCTTGGAAGAGTGGTGGAGGACGCAGTGAAATAAAAATACAATATTAATACCCCTTGGAAGAGTGGTTGAGGTCCCAGTGGAACAGAAAGACAATATCAATGACCCTTGAAAGAGACGTGGAGGTCACAGTAGCTTAACAGGACGGTTTTAAAGACCCTTGGAAGAGACGTTGAGGTCAGAGTGGTTTAACAAGAAAGTTTTAATGCAACTTGGAAGAGACGTGGAGGTCCCAGTGGAATAAAAAGACAATATCAGTGCCCCTTGGAAGAGTGGTGGAGGTCACAGTGGAATAAAAATAGACTATCAATGCCCTTTGGAAGAGTGGTGGACGTTGCAGTGGAATAAAAATACAATATTAAAACCCCTTGGAAGAGTGGTGGAGTTCCAAGTGGAAGAGAAAGACAAAATCAATGACCCTTGAAAGAGACGTGGAGGTCACAGTAGCTTAACAAGACGGTTTTAAAGACCCTTGGAAGAGACGTGGAGTTCAGAGTGGTTTAACAAGAAAGTTTTAACGCAACTTGGAAGAGACGTGGAGGTCCCAGTGGACTAAAAAGGCAATATCAGTGCCCCCTGGAAGAGTGGTGGAGGTGCCAGTGGAATTAAAAGACAATATCAATGCCCCTTGGAAGAGTGGTGGAGGTAACAGTGGAATAAAATGACAATATTAATGCCCCTTGGAAGAGTGGTGGAGGTTACAGTGGAATAAAAGAGAATATCAATGACCCATGGAAGAGACGTGGAAGTCACAGTAGCATAACAAGACGATTTTCATGCCCCTTGGAAGAGACGTGGAGTTCAGAGTAGTTTAACAAGACAGTTTTAGTGCCCCTTTGTAAAAGACGTGGAGGTCACAGTAGCTTAACAAGATGGTTTTAATGCACCTTGGAAGATACGTGGAGTACAGAATGGTTTAACAAGACTGTTTTAATGCCCTTGGAAGAGACGTGGAAGTCCCAGTGGAATAAAAAGACAATATCAATGTCCCTTGGTAGAGTGGTGGAGGTTACAGTGGAATAAAAAGAGAATATCAATGACCCTTGGAAGAGACGTGGAGGTCACAGTAGCTTAACAAGACGATTTTAATGCCCCTTGGAAAAGACATGGAGTTCAGAGTGTTTTAACAAGATGGTTTTAACGCCCCTTGGAAGAGACGTGGAGGTCACAGTAGCTGATTAAGATGGTTTTAATGCTCCTTGGAAAAGATTTGGAGGTCCCAGTGGAACAAACAGACCATATAAATTCCCCTTGGAAGAGTGGTGGAGGTCGCAATGGAATAAAAAGACAATATCAATGCCCCATGGAAAAGTGGTGGAGGTCCCAGTGTAAGAAAAGGAAAATATTAATGAACCTGGGAAGAGACGTGGAGCTCACAGTAGCTTAGCAAGACAATTTTAATGCCCCTCTGAAGAGACATGGAGTTCAAAGTGGTTTAACAAGACGGTTTTAATGCCCATTGGAAGAGACGAGGAGGTCCCAGTGGAATAAAAAGACAAAATCAATGCCCCTTGGAAGAGTGGTGGAGGTTGCAGTGGAATAAAAAGACATTATCAATGCGCCTTGGAAGAGGCGTGGAGGTCGCAGTGGAATAAAAAGACAATATCAATTCCCCTTGGAATAGTGGTGGAGGACGCAGTGGAATAAAAATATTGTATTAATGCCCCTTGTAAGAATGGTGGAGGTCCCAGTGGAATAAAAAGACAATATCAATGACCCTTGGAAGAGACGTGGAGGTCACAATAGCTTAACAAGACGATTTTAATGCCACTTGGAAGAGACGTGGAGCTCAGAGTGGTTTAGCAAGACGGTTTTATTGCCCCTTTGAAGAAAGTTGGAGGTCCCAGTGGAATAAAACGACAATATCAGTGCCCCTTGGAAGAGTGGTGGAGGTCATAGTGGAATAAAAAGAGAATATCAGTGCCCTTTGGAAGAGTGGTGCAGGTTGCAGTGGAAGAAAAAGACAATATCAATGACCCTTGGAAGAGACGTGGATGTCACAGCAGCTTAACTAGACGGATTTAATGCCCCTTGGAAGAGAAATGGAGGTCAGTAGCTTAACAATACGATTTTAATGCCCATTGGAAGAGACGTGGAGTTGAGAGTGGTTTAACAAGACGGATTTAAGGCCCCTTGAAAGAGACGTGGAGGTCACAGTAGCTTAATAAGACTGTTTTAATGCCCCTTGGAAGAGACGTGGAGTTCAGAGTGGTTTAACAAGAAGATTTTAATGCCCCTTGGAAGAGACGTGGAGGTCGCAGTGGAATAAAAAGACAATATCAATTCCCCTTGGAAGAGTGGTGGAGGTCGCAGTGGAATAAAAAGACAATATCAATGCCCCTTGGAAGAGTGGTGGAGGTCGCAGTGGAATAAAAAGACAATATCAATGGCCCTTGGAAGAGTGGTGGAGGTTGCAGTGGAATAAAAAGACATTATCAATGCGCCTTGGAAGAAGCGTGGAGGTCGCAGTGGAATAAAAAGACAATATCAATTCCCCTTGGAATAGTGGTGGAGGACGCAGTGGAATAAAAATACAGTATTAATACCCCTTGTAAGAATGGTGGAGGTCCCAGTGGAATAAAAAGACAATATCAATGACCCTTGGAAGAGACGTGGAGTTCACAATAGCTTAACAAGACGATTTTAATGCCAATTGGAAGAGACATGGAGTTCAGAGTGGTTTAGCAAGACGGTTTTATTGCCCCTTTGAAGAAAGTTGGAGGTCCCAGTGGAATAAAACGACAATATAAGTGCCCCTTGGAAGAGTGGTGGAGGTCATAATGGAATAAAAAGAGAATATCAATGCCCTTTGGAAGAGTGGTGCAGGTTGCAGTGGAAGAAAAAGACAATATCAATGACCCTTGGAAGAGATGTGGAGGTCACAGTAGCTTAACAAGACAGATTTAATGCCCCTTGGAAAAGAAACGGAGGTTAGTAGCTTAACAAGACGATTTTAATGCTCATTGGAAGAGACGTGGAGTTGAGAGTGGTTTAACAAGACGGATTTAAGGCCCCTTGAAAGAGACGTGGAGGTCACAGTAGCTTAATAAGACTGTTTTAATGCCCCTTGGAAGAGACGTGGAGTTCAGAGTGGTTTAACAGAAGATTTTAATGCCCCTTGGAAGAGACGTGGAGGTCCCAGTGGAATAAAAAGACAATACCAATGCCCCTTGGAAGAGTGGTGGATTTCCCAGTGGTATAAAAAGACAATATCAATGCCCCTTGGAAGAGTGGTGGAGGTAACAGTGGTATAAAAAGATTAATACCCCTTGGAAGAGTGGTGGAGGTTACAGTGGAATAAAAGAGACTATCAATGACCCTTGGAAGAGACGTGGAGGTTACAGTAGCATAACAAGACGATTTTCATGCCCCTTGGAAAAGACGTGGAGTTCAGAGTGTTTTAACAAGATGGTTTTAACGCCCCTTGGAAGAGACGTGGAGGTCACAGTAGCTGATTAAGACGGTTTTAATGCCCCTTGGAAAAGATGTGGAGGTCCCAGTGGAACAAACAGACCATATAAATTCCCCTTGGAAGAGTGGTGGAGGTCGCAATGGAATAAGAAGACAATATCAATGCCTCTTGGAAAAGTGGTCGAGGTCGCAGTGGAATAAAAAGACAATATCAATGCCCCTTGGAAAAGTGGTGGAGATCCCAGTGTAAGAAAAGGAAAATATTAATGAACCTGGGAAGAGACGTGGAGCTCACAGTAGCTTATCAAGACAATTTTAATGCCCCTCTGAAGAGACATGGAGTTCAAAGTGGTTTAATAAGACGGTTTTAATGCCCATTGGAAGAGACGAGGAGGTCCCAGTGGAATAAAAAGACAATATCAAAGTCCCTTGGAAGGGTGGTAGAGGTCCCAGTGGAATAAAAAGACAATATCAATGACCCTTGGAAGAGTGGTGGAGGTTACAGTGGAATAAAAAAAAAATCAATTACCCTTGGAAGAGAAGTAGAGGCCACAGTAGCTTAAAAAGACAATTTTTTTGCCCCTTGGAAGAGACGTGGAGTTCAGAGTGGTTTAACAAGATGGTTTTTATGCCCCTTGGAAGAGGCGTGGAGGTCGCAGTGGAATAAAAAGACAATATCAATTCCCCTTGGAAGAGTGGTGGAGGTCGCAGTGGAATAAAAAGACAATATCAATGCCCCTTTGAAGAGTGGTGAAGGTCGCAGTGGAATAAAAAGACAATATCAATGCCCCTTGGAAGAGTGGTGGAGGTTGCAGTGGAATAAAAAGACGTTATCAATGCGCCTTGGAAGAGACGTGGAGGTCGCAGTGGAATAAAAAGACAATATCACTTCCGCTTGGAATAGTGGTGGAGGACGCAGTGGAATAAAAATACAGTATTAATACCCCTTGTAAGAATGGTGGAGGTCCCAGTGGAATAAAAAGACAATATCAATGACCCTTGGAAGAGACGTGGCGGTCACAATAGCTTAACAAGACGATTTTAATGCCACTTGGAAGAGACGTGGAGTTCAGAGTGGTTTAACAGGACGGTTTTATTGCACCTTTGAAGAAAGGTGGAGATCCCAGTGGAATAAAACGACAATATCAGTGCCCCTTGGAAGAGTGGTGGAGGTCATAGTGGAATAAAAAGAGAATATCAATGCCCTTTGGAAGAGTGGTGCAGGTTGCAGCGGAATAAAAAGACAATATCAATGACCCTTGGAAGAGACGTGGAGGTCACAGCAGCTTAACAGGACGGTTTTAAAGACCCTTGGAAGAGACGTGGAGTTCAGAGTGGTTTAACAAGAAAGTTTTAATGCAACTTGGAAGAGACGTGGAGGTCCCAGTGGAATAAAAAGACAATATCAGTGCCCCCTGGAAGAGTGGTGGAGGTGCCAGTGGAATAAAAAGACAATATCAATGCCCCTTGGAAGAGTGGTGGAGGTAACAGTGGAATAAAAAGACAATATTAATGCCCCTTGGAAGAGTGGTGGAGTTTACAGTGGAATAAAAGAGACTACCAATGACCCATGGAAGAGACGTGGAAGTCACAGTAGCATAACAAGACGATTTTCATGCCCCTTGGAAGAGACGTCGAGTTCAGAGTAGTTTAACAAGACAGTTTTAATGCCCATTTGTAAAAGACTTCGAGGTCACAGTAGCTTAACAAGATGGTTTTAATGCACCTTGGAAGATAGGTGGAGTACAGAGTGGTTTAACAAGACTATTTTAATGCCCCTTGGAAGAGACGTGGAAGTCCCAGTGGAATAAAAAGACAATATCAATGTCCCTTGGAAGAGTGGTATAGGTAACAGTGGAATAAAAAGACAATATCAATGACCCTTGGAAGAGACGTGGAGGTTACAGTAGCATAACAAGACGATTTTCATGCCCCTTTGAAGAGACATGGACTTCAGAGTAGTTTAACAAGACAGTTTTAATGCCCCTTTATAAAAGACGTGGAGGTCACTTTAGCTTAACAAGATGGTTTTAATGCCCCTTGGAAAAGACATGGAGGTCCCAGTGGAATAAAAAGACAATATATACTCCCCTTGGAAGAGTGGTGGAGGTCGCAATGGAATAAAAAGACAATATCAATGCCTCTTGGAAAAGTGGTTGTAGTCGCAGTGGAATAAAAAGACAATATCAATGCCCCTTGAAAAAGTGGTGGAAGTCCCAGTGTAAGAAAACGAAAATATCAATGAACCTGGGAAGAGACGTGGAGCTCACAGTAGCTTACCAAGACAATTTTAATGCCCCTTTGAAGAGACATAGAGTTCAGAGTGGTTTAACAAGACGGTTTTAATGCCCCTTGGAAGAGACTTGGAGGTCCCAGTGGAATAAAAAGACAATATCAATGCCCCTTGGAAGAGTGGTAGAGGTCCCAGTGGAATAAAAAGACAATATCAATGCCCTTGGGAGAGTGGTGGAGGTTCCAGTGGAATAAAAAGACAATATCAATGCCCCTTGGAAGAGTGGTGGAGATCACAGTAGCTTAACAACATGATTTTAATGCCCCTTGGAAGAGATGTGGAGTTCAGAGTGGTTTAACAAGATGGATTTTATGCCCCTTGAAAGAGACGTGGAGGTCACAGTAGCTTAGCAAGACGATTTTAATGCCCTTTGGAAGAGACGTGGAGATCAGAGTGGTTTAACAAGACGGTTTTATTGCCCCTTTGAAGAGACGTGGAGGTCCCAGTGGAATAAAAAGACAATATCAGAGCCCCTTGGAAGAGTGGTGGAGGTCACAGTGGAACAAAAAGAGAATATCAATGCCCTTTGGAAGAGTGTTGGACGTTGCAGTGGATTAAAAATACAATATTAATGCCCCTTGGAAGAGTGGTGGAGGTCCCAGTGGAATAAAAAGACAATATCAATGCCCCTTGGAAGAGTGGTGGAGGACGCAGTGAAATAAAAATACAATATTAATACCCCTTGGAAGAGTGGTTGAGGTCCCAGTGGAACAGAAAGACAATATCAACGACCCTTGAAAGAGACGTGGAGGTCACAGTAGCTTAACAGGACGGTTTTAAAGACCCTTGGAAGAGACGTTGAGGTCAGAGTGGTTTAACAAGAAAGTTTTAATGCAACTTGGAAGAGACGTGGAGGTCCCAGTGGAATAAAAAGACAATATCAGTGCCCCTTGGAAGAGTGGTGGAGGTCACAGTGGAATAAAAATAGACTATCAATGCCCTTTGGAAGAGTAGTGGACGTTGCAGTGGAATAAAAATACAATATTAAAACCCCTTGGAAGAGTGGTGGAGTTCCAAGTGGAATAGAAAGACAAAATCAATGACCCTTGAAAGAGACGTGGAGGTCACAGTAGCTTAACAAGACGGTTTTAAAGACCCTTGGAAGAGACGTGGAGTTCAGAGTTGTTTAACAAGAAAGTTTTAACGCAACTTGGAAGAGACGTGGAGGTCCCAGTGGACTAAAAAGACAATATCAGTGCCCCCTGGAAGAGTGGTGGAGGTGCCAGTGGAATTAAAAGACAATATCAATGCCCCTTGGAAGAGTGGTGGAGGTAACAGTGGAATAAAATGACAATATTAATGCCCCTTGGAAGAGTGGTGGAGGTTACAGTGGAATAAAAGAGAATATCAATGACCCATGGATGAGACGTGGAAGTCACAGTAGCATAACAAGACGATTTTCATGCCCCTTGGAAGAGACGTGGAGTTCAGAGTAGTTTAACAAGACAGTTTTAGTGCCCCTTTGTAAAAGACGTGGAGGTCACAGTAGCTTAACAAGATGGTTTTAATGCACCTTGGAAGATACGTGGAGTACAGAATGGTTTAACAAGACTGTTTTAATGCCCTTGGAAGAGACGTAGAAGTCCCAGTGGAATAAAAAGACAATATCAATGTCCCTTGGTAGAGTGGTGGAGGTTACAGTGGAATAAAAAGAGAATATCAATGACCCTTGGAAAAGACGTGGAGGTCACAGTAGCTTAACAAGACGATTTTAATGCCCATTGGAAAAGACATGGAGTTCAGAGTGTTTTAACAAGATGGTTTTAACGCCCCTTGGAAGAGACGTGGAGGTCACAGTAGCTGATTAAGATGGTTTTAATGCTCCTTGGAAAAGATTTGGAGGTCCCAGTGGAACAAACAGACCATATAAATTCCCCTTGGAAGAGTGGTGGAGGTCGCAATGGAATAAAAAGACAATATCAATGCCCCATGGAAAAGTGGTGGAGGTCCCAGTGTAAGAAAAGGAAAATATTAATGAACCTGGGAAGAGACGTGGAGCTCACAGTAGCTTAGCAAGACAATTTTAATGCCCCTCTGAAGAGACATGGAGTTCAAAGTGGTTTAATAAGACGGTTTTAATGCCCATTGGAAGAGACGAGGAGGTCCCAGTGGAATAAAAAGACAAAATCAATGCCCCTTGGAAGAGTGGTGGAGGTTGCAGTGGAATAAAAAGACATTATCAATGCGCCTTGGAAGAGGCGTGGAGGTCGCAGTGGAATAAAAAGACAATATCAATTCCCCTTGGAATAGTGGTGGAGGACGCAGTGGAATAAAAATATTGTATTAATGCCCCTTGTAAGAATGGTGGAGGTCCCAGTGGAATAAAAAGACAATATCAATGACCCTTGGAAGAGACGTGGAGGTCACAATAGCTTAACAAGACGATTTTAATGCCACTTGGAAGAGACGTGGAGCTCAGAGTGGTTTAGCAAGATGGTTTTATTGCCCCTTTGAAGAAAGTTGGAGGTCCCAGTGGAATAAAACGACAATATCAGTGCCCCTTGGAAGAGTGGTGGAGGTCATAGTGGAATAAAAAGAGAATATCAGTGCCCTTTGGAAGAGTGGTGCAGGTTGCAGTGGAAGAAAAAGACAATATCAATGACCCTTGGAAGAGACGTGGATGTCACAGCAGCTTAACAAGACGGATTTAATGCCCCTTGGAAGAGAAATGGAGGTCAGTAGCTTAACAAGACGATTTTAATGCCCATTGGAAGAGACGTGGAGTTGAGAGTGGTTTAACAAGACGGATTTAAGGCCCCTTGAAAGAGACGTGGAGGTCACAGTAGCTTAATAAGACTGTTTTAATGCCCCTTGGAAGAGACGTGGAGTTCAGAGTGGTTTAACAAGAAGATTTTAATGCCCCTTGGAAGAGACATGGAGGTCCCAGTGGAATAAAAAGACAATATCAATGCCCATTGGAAGAGTGGTGGATTTCCCAGTGGTATAAAAAGACAATATCAATGCCCCTTGGAAGAGTGGTGGAGGTAACAGTGGAATAAAAAGACAATATTAATACCCCTTGGAAGAGGGGTGGAGGTTACAGTGGAATAAAAGAGACTATCAATGACCCTTGGAAGAGACGTGGAGGTTACAGTAGCATAACAAGACGATTTTCATGCCCCTTGGAAAAGACGTGGAGTTCAGAGTGTTTTAACAAGATGGTTTTAACGCCCCTTGGAAGAGACGTGGAGGTCACAGTAGCTGATTAAGACGGTTTTAATGCCCCTTGGAAAAAATGTGGAGGTCCCAGTGGAACAAACAGACCATATAAATTCCACTTGGAAGAGTGGTGGAGTTCGCAATGGAATAAAAAGACAATATCAATGCCTCTTGGAAAAGTGGTCGAGGTCGCAGTGGAATAAAAAGACAATATCAATGCCCCATGGAAAAGTGGTGGAGGTCCCAGTGTAAGAAAAGGAAAATATTAATGAACCTGGGAAGAGACGTGGAGCTCACAGTAGCTTAGCAAGACAATTTTAATGCCCCTCTGAAGAGACATGGAGTTCAAAGTGGTTTAATAAGACGGTTTTAATGCCCATTGGAAGAGACGAGGAGGTCCCAGTGGAATAAGTGGAATAAGTAGAGGCCACAGTATCTTAAAAAGACGATTTTTTTGCCCCTTGGAAGAGACGTGGAGTTCAGAGTGGTTTAACAATATGGTTTTAATGCCCCTTGGAAGAGGCGTGGAGGTCGCAGTGGAATAAAAAGACAATATCAATTCCCCTTGGAAGAGTGGTGGAGGTCGCAGTGGAATAAAAAGACAATATCAATGCCCCTTGGAAGAGTGGTGGAGGTCGCAGTGGAATAAAAAGACAATATCAATGCCCCTTGGAAGAGTGGTGGAGGTTGCAGTGGAATAAAAAGACATTATCAATGCGCCTTGGAAGAAGCGTGGAGGTCGCAGTGGAATAAAAAGACAATATCAATTCCCCTTGGAATAGTGGTGGAGGACGCAGTGGAATAAAAATACAGTATTAATACCCCTTGTAAGAATGGTGGAGGTCCCAGTGGAATAAAAAGACAATATCAATGACCCTTGGAAGAGACGTGGAGTTCACAATAGCTTAACAAGACGATTTTAATGCCAATTGGAAGAGACGTAGAGTTCAGAGTGGTTTAGCAAGACGGTTTTATTGCCCCTTTGAAGAAAGTTGGAGGTCCCAGTGGAATAAAACGACAATATAAGTGCCCCTTGGAAGAGTGGTGGAGGTCATAGTGGAATAAAAAGAGAATATCAATGCCCTTTGGAAGAGTGGTGCAGGTTGCAGTGGAAGAAAAAGACAATATCAATGACCCTTGGAAGAGATGTGGAGGTCACAGTAGCTTAACAAGACAGATTTAATGCCCCTTGGAAAAGAAACGGAGGTTAGTAGCTTAACAAGACGATTTTAATGCTCATTGGAAGAGACGTGGAGTTGAGAGTGGTTTAACAAGACGGATTTAAGGCCCCTTGAAAGAGACGTGGAGGTCACAGTAGCTTAATAAGACTGTTTTAATGCCCCTTGGAAGAGACGTGGAGTTCAGAGTGGTTTAACAGAAGATTTTAATGCCCCTTGGAAGAGACGTGGAGGTCCCAGTGGAATAAAAAGACAATACCAATGCCCCTTGGAAGAGTGGTGGATTTCCCAGTGGTATAAAAAGACAATATCAATGCCCCTTGGAAGAGTGGTGGAGGTAACAGTGGTATAAAAAGATTAATGCCCCTTGGAAGAGTGGTGGAGGTTACAGTGGAATAAAAGAGACTATCAATGACCCTTGGAAGAGACGTGGAGGTTACAGTAGCATAACAAGACGATTTTCATGCCCCTTGGAAAAGACATGGAGTTCAGAGTGTTTTAACAAGATGGTTTTAACGCCCCTTGGAAGAGACGTGGAGGTCACAGTAGCTGATTAAGACGGTTTTAATGCCCCTTGGAAAAGATGTGGAGGTCCCAGTGGAACAAACAGACCATATAAATTCCCCTTGGAAGAGTGGTGGAGGTCGCAATGGAATAAGAAGACAATATCAATGCCTCTTGGAAAAGTGGTCGAGGTCGCAGTGGAATAAAAAGACAATATCAATGCCCCTTGGAAAAGTGGTGGAGATCCCAGTGTAAGAAAAGGAAAATATTAATGAACCTGGGAAGAGACGTGGAGCTCACAGTAGCTTATCAAGACAATTTTAATGCCCCTCTGAAGAGACATGAAGTTCAAAGTGGTTTAATAAGACGGTTTTAATGCCCATTGGAAGAGACGAGGAGGTCCCAGTGGAATAAAAGACAATATCAAAGCCCCTTGGAAGGGTGGTAGAGGTCCCAGTGGAATAAAAAGACAATATCAATGACCCTTGGAAGAGTGGTGGAGGTTACAGTGGAATAAAAAAAAAAATCAATTACCCTTGGAAGAGAAGTAGAGGCCACAGTAGCTTAAAAAGACGATTTTTTTGCCCCTTGGAAGAGACGTGGAGTTCAGAGTGGTTTAACAAGATGGTTTTTATGCCCCTTGGAAGAGGCGTGGAGGTCGCAGTGGAATAAAAAGACAATATCAATTCCCCTTGGAAGAGTGGTGGAGGTCGCAGTGGAATAAAAAGACAATATCAATGCCCCTTTGAAGAGTGGTGGAGGTCGCAGTGGAATAAAAAGACAATATCAATGCCCCTTGGAAGAGTGGTGGAGGTTGCAGTGGAATAAAAAGACGTTATCAATGCGCCTTGGAAGAGACGTGGAGGTCGCAGTGGAATAAAAAGACAATATCACTTCCGCTTGGAATAGTGGTGGAGGACGCAGTGGAATAAAAATACAGTATTAATACCCCTTGTAAGAATGGTGGAGGTCCCAGTGGAATAAAAAGACAATATCAATGACCCTTGGAAGAGACGTGGTGGTCACAATAGCTTAACAAGACGATTTTAATGCCACTTGGAAGAGACGTGGAGTTCAGAGTGGTTTAACAGGACGGTTTTATTGCCCCTTTGAAGAAAGGTGGAGATCCCAGTGGAATAAAACGACAATATCAGTGCCCCTTGGAAGAGTGGTGGAGGTCATAGTGGAATAAAAAGAGAATATCAATGCCCTTTGGAAGAGTGGTGCAGGTTGCAGCGGAATAAAAAGACAATATCAATGACCCTTGGAAGAGACGTGGAGGTCACAGCAGCTTAACAGGACGGTTTTAAAGACCCTTGGAAGAGACGTGGAGTTCAGAGTGGTTTAACAAGAAAGTTTTAATGCAACTTGGAAGAGACGTGGAGGTCCCAGTGGAATAAAAAGACAATATCAGTGCCCCCTGGAAGAGTGGTGGAGGTGCCAGTGGAATAAAAAGACAATATCAATGCCCCTTGGAAGAGTGGTGGAGGTAACAGTGGAATAAAAAGACAATATTAATGCCCCTTGGAAGAGTGGTGGAGTTTACAGTGGAATAAAAGAGACTACCAATGACCCATGGAAGAGACGTGGAAGTCACAGTAGCATAACAAGACGATTTTCATGCCCCTTGGAATAGACGTCGAGTTCAGAGTAGTTTAACAAGACAGTTTTAATGCCCATTTGTAAAAGACTTCGAGGTCACAGTAGCTTAACAAGATGGTTTTAATGCACCTTGGAAGATACGTGGAGTACAGAGTGGTTTAACAAGACTATTTTAATGCCCCTTGGAAGAGACGTGGAAGTCCCAGTGGAATAAAAAGACAATATCAATGTCCCTTGGAAGAGTGGTGGAGGTAACAGTGGAATAAAAAGAGAATATCAATGAACCTTGGAAGAGACGTGGAGGTCATAGTAGCTTAAAAGACGATTTTAATGCCCCTTGGAAAAGACGTGGAGTTCAGAGTGTTTTAACAAGATGGTTTTAACGCCCCTTGGAAGAGACGTGGAGGTCACAGTAGCTGATTAAGATGATTTTAATGCCCCTTGGAAAAGATGTGGTGGTCCCAGTCGAATAAACAGACCATATAAATTCCCCTTGGAAGAGTGGTGGAGGTCGCAATGGAATAAAAAGATAACATCAATGCCTCTTGGAAAAGTGGTCGAGGTCGCAGTGGAATAAAAAGACAATATCAATGCCCCTTGGAAAAGTGGTGGAGGTCCCAGTGTAAGAAAATGAAAATATTAATGAAGTTGGGAAGAGACGTGGAGCTCACTGTAGCTTAGCAAGACATTTTTAATGCCCCTCTGAAGAGACATGGAGTTCAAAGTGGTTTAACAAGACGGTTTTAATGCCCATTGGAAGAGACGAGGAGATCCCAGTGGAATAAAAAGACAATATCAAAGCCCCTTGGAAGGGTGGTAGAGGTCCCAGTGGAATAAAAAGACAAAATCAATGCCCCTTGGAAGAGTGGTGGAGGTTACAGTGGAATAAAAAAAATATATCAATGACCGTTGGAAGAGAAGTAGAGGCCACAGTAGCTTAAAAAGACGATTTTTTTGCCCCTTGGAAGAGACGTGGAGTTCAGAGTGGTTTAACAAGATGGTTTTAATGCCCCTTGGAAGAGGCATGGAGGTCGCAGTGGAATAAAAAGACAATATCAATTCCCCTTGGAAGAGTGGTGGAGGTCGCAGTGGAATGAAAAGACAATATCAATGCCCCTTGGAAGAGTGGTGGAGGTCGCAGTGGAGTAAAAAGACAATATCAATGCCCCTTGGAAGAGTGGTGGAGGTTGCAGTGGAATAAAAAGACATTATCAATGCGCCTTGGAAGAGGCGTGCAGGTCGCAGTGGAATAAAAAGACAATATCGATTGCCCTTGGAATAGTGGTGGAGGACGCAGTGGAATAAAAATACAGTATCAATACCCCTTGTAAGAATGGTGGAGGTCCCAGTGGAATAAAAAGACAATATCAATGACCCTTGGAAGAGACGTGGAGGTCACAATAGCTTAACAAGACGATTTTAATGCCACTTGGAAGAGACGTGGAGTTCAGAGTGGTTTAACAAGACGCTTTTATTGCCCCATTGAAGAGAGGTGGAGGTCCCAGTGGAATAAAACGACAATGTCAATGCCCCTTGGAAGAGTGGTGGAGGTCATAGTGGAATAAAAAGAGAATATCAATGCCCTTTGCAAGAGTGGTGAAGGTTGCAGTGGAATAAAAAGACAATATCAATGACCCTTGGAAGAGACGTGGAGGTCACAGTAGCTTAACAAGACGGATTTAATGCCCCTTGGAAGAAAAATTGAGGTCAGTAGCTTAATAAGACGATTTTAATGCCCATTGGAAGATACGTGGAGTTGAGAGTGGTTTAACAAGACGGATTTAAGGCCCCTTTAAAGAGACGTGGAGGTCACAGTAGCTTAACAAGATGATTTTAATGCCCCTTGGAAGAGACGTGGAGTTCAGAGAGGTTTAACAAGACGGTTTTAATGCCCCTTGGAAGAGACGCGGAGTTCAGAGTGGTTTAACAAGACTGTTTTTATGCCCCTTGGAAGAGACGTGGAAGTCCCAGTGAAATAAAAAGACAATATCAATGCCCCTTGGAAGAGTGGTGGAGGTCGCCGTGGAATAAAAAGACATTATCAATGCCCCTTGGATAAGTGGTGGAGGTCCCAGTGGAATAAAAAGACAATAACAATGCACCTTGGAAGAGTGGTGGAGGTCGCAGGGGAATAAAAAGACAATATCAATGCCCCTTGGAAGAGTGGTGGAGGTCGCAGTGGAATAAAAAGACAATATCAATGCCCCTTGGAATAGTGGTGGAGGTTCCAGTGGAATGAAAAGTCAATATCAATGCCCCTTAGAAGAGTGGTGGAGGTCCCAGTGGAATGAAAAGGCAAGATCAGTGACCCTTGGAAGAGACGTGGAGTTCACCGTAGCTTAACAAGATGATTTTAATGCCCCTTGTAAGAGACGTGGAGTTCAGAGAGGTTTAACAAGACGGTTTTAATGCCCCTTGGAAGAGACGTGGAGGTCCCAGTGGAACAAAAAGACAATATCAATGCCCCTTGGAGTAGTGGTGGAGGTCCCAGTGAAAAAAATAGACAATATCAATGACCCTTGTAAGAGACATGGAGGTCACAGTAGCTTAAAAATACAATTTTAATGCCCCTTGGAAGAGACATGGAGTTCAGAATCATTTAATAAGACGGTTTTAATGCCCATGGAAGATAAGTGGAGGTCCCAGTGGAATAAAAAGACAAAATCAATGACCCTTGGAAGAGTGGTGGAGGTCGAGGTCCCAGTGGAATAAAAACACAATATCAATGCCTCTTGGAAGAGTGGTGGAGGTTACAGTGGAATAAAAAGAGAATATCAATGCCCCTTGGAAGAGTGGTGGACATCCCAGTGGAATAAAAAGAAAATATCAATGCCCCTTGGAAGAGTGCTGGAGGTCCCAGTGGAATAAAAAGACAATATCAATGACCCTTGGAAGAGTGGTGGAGGTCGCAGTGGAATAAAAAGATAATATCAATGTCACTTGGAGGAGTGGTGGAGGTCCCTTTGGAATAAAAACACAATATCAATCACCCTTGGTAGAGACATGGACGTCACAGTAGCATAACAAGACGATTTTAGTGCCTCTTGAAAGAGACATGGAGTTCAGAGTGGCTTAACATGACGGTTTCAATGCCCATTGGAAGATACGTGGAGGTCACACTAGCTTTACAAGACTATTTTGATGCCCCTTGGAAGAGACGTGGAGTTCAGAGTGGTTTAACAAGACGGTTTAATGCCCCTTGGAAGAGACATGGAGGTCCCAGTGGTACAAAAAGACAATATCAAATCCCCTTGGAAGAGTGGTGGAGGTCCCAGGGGAATTAAAAGACAATATCAATGCCCCTTGGAAGAGTGGTGGAGGTCCGAGTGGAATAAAAAGACTATATCAATGACCCTTGGAACAGACGTGGAGGTCACAGTAGCTTAACAAGACAATTTTAATGCCCCTTGGAAGACACGAGGAGTTCAGAGTGGTTTAACAAGACGGTTTTCATGCCCTTTGGAATAGACGTGGAGGTCACAGTAGCTTAACAAGACAGTTCTAATTCCCCTTTGAAGAGACGTGGAGTTCAGAGTGGTTTAATAAGATGGATTAGTGCCCCTTGGAAGATACGTGGAGGTCCCAGTGGAATAAAAAGACAATATCAATGCCTCTTGGAAGAGTTGTGGAGGTTACAGTGGAATAAAAAGAGAATATCAATGCCCCTTGGAAGAGTAGTGGAGGTCGCAGTGGAATAAAATGACATTATCAATGCCCCTTCGAAGAGTGGTGGAGGTCCCAATGGAATAAAAAGACAATATCAATGACCCTTGAAAGAGTGGTGGAGGTCGCAGTGGAATAAAAAGACAATATCAATGCCTCTTGGAAGAGTGGTGGAGGTCCCAGTGGAATAAAAAGACAATATCAATGACCCTTGGAAGGGACATGGAGGTCACAGTAGCTTAACAAGACGATTTTAATACCCCTTTGAAGAGACAAGGAGTTCAGAGTGGTTTAACAAGATGATTTTAATGCCCCTTAGAAGACACGTGGAGGTTCCAGGGGAATAAAAAGACAATATCAATGCCCCTGGGAAGAGTGGTAGAAGTCTCAGTAGAATAAAAAGACAATATCAATGCCCATTGGAAGAGTGGTTGAGATTACAGTGGAAGAAAAACAGAATATCATTGACCCTTGTAAGAGACGTTGAGTTCAGAGTGGTTTAACAAGACGGTTTTATTGCCCCTTGGAAGAGATGTGGAGGTACCAGTGGAATAAAAAGACAATATCAATTCCTCTTGGAAGAGTGGTGGAGGTCGCAGTGGAATAAAAAGACAATATCATTGCCCCGTGGAAGAGTGGTGGAGGTAAAAATGGAATAAAAAGAGAATATCAATGACCCTTGGAAGAGACGGGGAGGTCACAGAAGCTTAACAGGACGATTTTAATGCCCCTTGAAAGAGACGTGGAGTTCAGAGTGTTTTAGCAAGATGGTTTTAATGCCCCTTGGAAATGACGTGGATGTCACAGTAGCTTAACAAGACATTTTTAATGCCCTTTGGAAGAGATGTGGAGTTCAGATTGGTTTAACAAGACGATTTTAATGCCACTTGGAAGAGACGTGTAGGTCACAGTAGCTTAACAAGACTGTTTTAATGCCCCTTATAAGAGACGTGGACTTCAGAGTCGTTTAACAAGATGGTTTTAATGCCGCTTAGAAGAGATGTCGAGGTCCCAGTGAAATAAAAAAAACAATGTCAATGCCCCTTGGAAGAGTGGTGGAAATTCCAGTGGAATAAAAAGAGAATATCAATGCCCGTTGGAAGAGTGGAGGAGGTCGCAGTAGAATAAATAGACAATATCAATGCCCCTTGGAAGAGTGGTGGAGGTCGCAGTGGAATAAAAAGACAATATGAATGCCCCTTGGAAGAGTGGTGGAGGTGGCAGTGGATTAAAAACATAATATCAATGCCCCTTGGAAGAGTGGTGGAGGTCCCAGTGTTATAAAAAGACAATATGAATGACCCGTGGAAGAGATGTGGAGGTCACATTAGCTTAAAAAGATGATTTTATTGCAACTTGGAAGAGACATGGAGTTCAGAGTGGTTTAAAAAGACAGTTTAATGCCCCTTGGAAAAGACGTGGAGGTCACAGTAGCTTAACAAGACGGTTTTAATGCCCCTTGGAAGAGACTTGGAGGTCACTGTCGCTTAACAAGACTGTTTTAATGCCCTTTGGAAGAGACGTGGACTTCAGAGTGGTTTAACAAGATGGTTTTAATGCCCCTTGGAAGAGACGTGGAGGTCCCAGTGGAATAAAAAAACAATATCAATGCCCCCTGGAAGAGTGGTGGAGATCCCAGTGGAATAAAAAGACAATATTAATGCCCCTTGGAAGAGTGGTGGAGGTCGCAGTGGAATAAAAAGACAATATCAATGCCCCTTGGAAGAGTGTTGGAGGTCCCAGTGGAATAAAAAGACAATATCAATGCCCATAGGAAGAGTGGTGGAGGTCCCAGTGGAATAAAAAGACAATATCAATGCCCATAGGAAGAGTGGTGGAGGTCCCAGTGGAATAAAAAGACAATATCAATGCCCCTTGGAAGAGTGGTGGAAGTTACAGTGGAATAAAAAGAGAATATCAATGAACCTTGGAAGAGATGTGGAGGTCACAGTAGCTTATCAAGATGATTTTAATTCCCCTTGGAAGAGACATGGAGTTCAAAGTGGTTTAACAAGACAGTTTTAATGAAACCTTGTCAGAGACGTGGAGGTCACAGTAGCTTAACAAGACGATTTTAATGCCCCTTGGAAAAGACGTGGAGTACAGAGTGGTTTAACAAGACGGTTTCAATGCCCTTTGGAAGAGACGTGGAGGTTACAGTAGCTTAACTAGATGGTTTTAATGCCGCTTGGAAGAGACGTGGAGGTCCCAGTGGAATAAAAAGACAATATCAATGCCCCTTGGAAGAGTGGTGGCGGTCGCAGTGGAATAAAAAGACAATTTCAATGCCCCTTGGAAGAGTGGTGGAGGTCACAGTGGAATAAAAATACAATATCAGTGCCCCTTGGAAGAGTGGTGGCGGTTGCAGTAGAATAAAAAGACAATATCAATGCCCATAGGAAGAGTGATGGAGGTCCCAGTGGAATAAAAAGACAATATCAATGCCCCTTTGAAGAGTGGTGGAAGTTACAGTGGAATAAAAAGAGAATATCAATGACCCTTGGAAGAGATGTGGAGGTCACAGTAGCTTAACAAGATGATTTTAATGCCCCTTGGAAGATACGTGGAGTTCAAAGTGGTTTAACAAAATGGTTTTAATGCCCCTTGCAATAGAGGTGGAGGTCACAGTAGCTTAACAAGATTATTTTAATGCCGCTTGGAAGAGACGTGGAGTTCAGAGTTGTTTAACAAGACGGTTTTAATGCCCCTTGGAAGAGACGTGGAGGTCACAGTAGCTTAACAAGACTGTTTTAATGCCCCTTGGAAGAGACGTGGAGTTGAGAGTTGTTTAACAAGACTTTTTTAATGCCCCTTGGAAGAAACGTGGAGGTCCCAGTGGAATAAAAAGACAATATCAATGTCCCTTGGAAGAATGGTGGAGGTCGCAGAGGAATAAAAAGACATTATCAATGCCCCTTGGAAGAGTGGTGGAGGTCCCAGTGGAATAAAAAGAAAATATCAATGACCCTTGTAAGAGACCTGTAGGTCACAGTAGCTTAACAAGACGATTTTAATGCCCCTTGGAAGAGATGTGGATTTCAGAGTGGTTTAACAAGACGGTTTTAATGCCCCTTGAAAGAGACGTGGAGGTCACAGTGCATTAAAAAGACCATATCAATGCCCCTTGAAATAGTTGTGGAGGTCGCAGTGGAATAATAAGACAATTTCAATGCACCTTCGAAGATTGGTGGAGGTCACAGTGGAATAAAAATACAATATCCATGCCCATTGGAAGAGTGGTGGAGGTCGCAGTGGAATAAAAAGACAACATCAAACCCCACCTCAACTACAAAGTCAAAGTATGGTGACCCCCAACACAGTATAATCCCCCAACTGTGACCCCCCCACACTGCCCTCCATCCAGTATAATGGGCCTACATACAGTATAATGACATCACACTGTATAATGGCCCCCACTAGCCCTCCAAATAGTATAATGACCCCAATATAGCCCTCCACATAGTATGATGGACCCCACACAAACCTTAACACTGTATAATTGCTTGCATACAGTATAATGGCCCTCCAAATATTATACTGGCCCTACATAACCTGCCACACAGTATAATGCATCCCCATAATCCTCCATATAGTATAATGGGTTCCCAATAATCCTCCATATAGTATAATGCACTACCCATGGTCCTCCATAGAATATAATGCACTCGTCAAGGTCCTCTATTACAATATAATTAACCCCCACAGTCCTCCATGCAATATAATGCACCCATCATGGTCCTCCATACAATATAATGCACCCCTCATGGTCTTCCATACAATATAATGCACCCCCAATGGTCATCCATACAATATAATGCACCCCTCATGGTCCTCCAAACAATATAATGCACCCCTCATGGTCCTCCATACAATATAATGCACCCCTCATGGTCTTCCATACAATATAATGCACCCCCCAATGGTCCACAAAACGACATAATGAACCAGCCATGGTTCTCAATACAATATAATGCACTCCATGGTCCTCTATACAATATAATGCACCCCTCCGTGGTCCTCTATACAATATAATGCACTCCCCATGGTCCTCCATACAATAAAATGCACCCCAAATGGTCCTCCATACTCTTTTATGGCCACCAGTCACTGATTTTAAAAGAAAAATACAATACTCTCCTCATCTGATTCCACCTGATGCTCCAATCTACTGAGCTCGTTGTGTGAACGCCGCACGTGTCAGAACAGCGGGCATGGTATAATGACGTCATCGCGCCCGCTGCTCTGACTCGTCAGACGCCGAGGCAGAATGATGGGGGTGGAAGCATCAGCTGACGCTCCCTTCTCCATTATCATTGTTCGCTTTAACGTGCAATGATGATAGAGGAGGGAGAGTCAGCAGACGCTTCATCCCCATGATTTTGTATGGGTGGGCAGTGCGGTTGCTGACAGGTGGAGGGTGGGCTCGGTGCTTGCGGAGACACCGGGCCCCCTTGCTGACTGGCCCTATAGCAGTGGCGTGGCCTGCCACCATTGCCTGTACATGACTGACTAAATCATAGGTTAAACGGAACCTGTCATGTAAAATAACACTATTAACTGCGGATATGGGGTTATTCTGCAGGTTAATAGCGTTCTGACAATGTGCGGTGCCTGCACTGAGAGCCCTGCTGCCGGGAGGAAATTAACTTTATTCCCCCTGGCAGCCTCACTCTTTCACTCACTGCTCTGTGTATAGAGAGCGACAGCTATAACCGCGCCCTGGCACTGACTGACAGCCGGCCCTAATGTTGAGCTGGTGGTGGTGTTACAGGAGAGGCAGGAAGCTCCTGTGTGTGAACAGCAGCCACAGATGGGAGAGGGCTGCACTTGTCTCCCCTCTCCTCTGGGCCGGCTGCATTATTGTCCTCCACAGCCTTAGCCCACCCACCTCCTTCCTCTACCTCCTCACTATGCTGTGCATTCGCTCTGCACATGCACGGATAAATCCTCTTCTGTAGCTGGTGCCAAAGAGGCGGATCAGGGTGTGGGAGGAGGAGCTACAAGGTGATCACGGGGCTGTGTCAGACAAATCCTGCGTGTGTGCGTGCCTGTACAGATTATAAAGTTTATTCAATTTAAATTTTTTTTTAAAAAGCTAACTGGAGATTCGGGGAGATGCACTCATGTTCCTGGCCCCGCATGTAAGAGCCTACTGACGACCCTGGTGAGCGGCCCCTGTAACTGTACCCTGGCATTGACTGACAGCAGGACCTGTACTGATACACTGCTGAGTTGGCTGTCAGTCAGTGCCGGGGCACGGTTACAGCTGGCGCTTACTATATACTGAGCGGTGACTGACGTTGCGCTAGAACCTTTAATGTTCATGATCAGTTTAGAAAACCCCAGTATCCAAATGCTGTTTTGTGAGAATCTGAAGAAACAGGAAGGACTCCGTTCTGTATTTTCAGCAATTTGTCAGAATGGAGACGACCAAAAAAACAGCGTCATCTGCTCTGGAGGACCCAACACTTCAGTGATTTCCATGGACAGCCCAGTGATTACAGATGACCACGGGCAATACTTCATTTCTTCTTTGGAGGCGCTGTAGGGAAATTCAGCACTTGCTGCCGAGTACTTTGTGCAGAAGGGATCAATTTGGTCTTTATTCACAGCACATTGGAGCTGTACCTCTGACCCATATGGAGAACCTAACATAAGACTGGACAACCCCATCAAGGTCCATAGTGTTGGTGAATAAGACTCGGCCTGACTATCCATATTTGGTCAGTATTCGGTCAGTATTTTTTCTCAGGAGTGGGAGACAAAACCAGGAGTGGGTGATAAATGCAAAATTGGTGACTTGTTTCTATTATACCTTTGCTCTGATTGTTCCTCACCTGGTTTTGGCTCCTAATCCTAAGAAAAAATACTGACCGAATACTGACTAAATACTGATATTGGGGCCATGGCCTCAGGGGCTAAACCGACATTCACGACATGGACGACCGATGAAATAAAGATAAGAACAACGATGTAGGGGGTAAAGGGAGATTTTATTTCTAGATGGCGGTTATTATATATTTTACTATTATGTATATGTGCTAATTATTTATCTATCAGAATAATCCTAATTATGGGCCGTGTTGATCCAGAGGAAGGCGAAAACCCCCTGTGAGGAACAGGCCAATTCTCCTCATATCAGGGGGGAAAATTCCTTCCTGACCCCAAATAAAACATGGCGGTCAGAATAAATCCCAGGATCAAGGGCTGATACCGAACCTGTGGAATTGAATTCACTTCTAAAAATGTAATAAACTATTCATCTTTTTCTTATTTTTGTACTAAGCTACTATATTATGTGTGTCAGCTATAAATTATCTGAAAGCCTGCCCATATTTAAACATTTTTTTTATGTATTTGTAAAGATCTATTAATATGTGATTTACTTATACAACTATCACATTAAATCTGTTTAAGGCCGTGTTGATCCAGAAGAAGGTGGAAAATTCCTTCCTGATCCCAGTTATGGTGATCGGGATGAATCTCAGGATCAAGGGCTTATAGCTAATGTGTGATACATAAGTGTAAATTTTTTATTTATTTATTTTCAATTTTTGGACTATTTTATTTTTATATTTATGTTAACTATTTTTTTAAAACCAAAATATAAATTCTATATTTTTTCAATACTTTTTTGTTAGAAATCTGAGAACCTACTTATTTTATTTTACTAAACCTATTTATAGGCCGTGTTGATCCAGAGGAAAGCGAAAACCCCACGTGAGAAATGAGCCAATTGTTCTCGTGACGGGGGGGGGAAATTCCTTCCTGACCCCAAATATGGCGATCGTGAAGAATCCCAGGATCAAAGGCTCGTACCTAACCTGTAAGTAGTGGAAGTGAGATTTTTAAAAAATATTTTAATTAATTGTTATATATTTAGACTAAAAATGTTTTTGTTTTGTGTAAAATAAACTATTTTTGAAAACATTTTTAAAATTTTGTGAATGTGTGAATCTTACTTATTGATATATAACTAAACCTTTTTAAGGCCGTGTAGATCCAGAGGAAGGCGAAAACCCCCATGAGGAATAGGCCAATTGTCCTCATATTAGGGGGAAAAATTCCTTCCTGACCCCAAATATGGCGATCAGATTAAATCCCAGGATCAAAAGCCAAAATCTCTATCTTCGTGCTATGTGTCTACGTGTGTGTGCCTGTACTTATAGTGTAGTGTGCGGCCTATACCTATCATATAGTGTGGGTGATGTGGATGTGATGGGTGATGGGTGAAATACTTACCCGGCCTGTGCTGAGTGAGTTCAGGGATAATAGGCCTATATTACACTATTGTTCCTGAACTCACCAGATGGACACTAAGCACAGGCCGCTCCCGGGGGCGCAGAAGATCTTCGGGCTGGAGTGATGTCAATCGCCAGCTCAGGATTGGAGGATGCCAAGTCAAGGTCCTGGTGCAGCGACATGATGGCAGTGGTCCGGCACAAAGATGTTATGGAGAGAGATGATGTTTTAGGGCAGCCGAGGTGACAAACAGCAGCAGAGATATGAGGTACGGGTCAGGAGGCAAAAAGTTCTGGGCAGTTGGCACGGGGTCATCCTGCAAGACATAAGAGGAAGACATTTCAACAACTTCTATCTCATGGATCTTATCTTAGAGCAATGGTCATTATAATGAACTATTCCCCTATGTAACATCAGATATAATGTACATATATAATGATTGGTATCCTGTGTGTACAGCTGTCACTCACCAGATGTTCGTGGATTCTTTCACAGCCCAGATATTCTCATCCACCTAAGAATAAGAGAGACGCAGTCATTGGCAGAAAGAGTGGGAGAAGACAAGGACAGTGAAAATGGCCAAAAGGTGAGAAGAACATTTGATGCGATTTATCCTCATCCCTTACCGTGCCCAGCTTGGTGACACGTAATTAAATCCGGGCACGGGGTTACGGGCTTTCTTTTCCTCCGACTGCTGCATAAGATGGTTCTCCAGAACTGGCCTGAATGGTTTGAATGGTGGCTGTGCTCTCCTTTTCTCGAGATCCTCCCAGCCGATGTTGGTAAAGAATGGATGTTGCCTGATGTTCCCGCACACACCCAATCGCTTCTGAGGATTTTTGCACAGCAGCTTCTTGAGAAGATCTTTCAAGTCAGCATCAAGCCAAGATGGAATTTCAGGCTTTCCTTTGGTTATAGCTCTGTAAGCCATTTTGCTGTCGTAGCCGGTGTAAAATGGGGAGGATCCAGTTGCCATCTTGGACACCACAATCCCCAGGCTCCACCAATCCACTGCTGTGCCGTATCCTTTTTTTAGAAGCACCTCGGGGGCCATGAAATGGAAAGTGCCCGTCACTCCAGAGATGTTATTGGAGGAGGTGATGCCATCTTGGGCAAGCCCCAGGTCGATAATACGGATGTGGCCATCTGCATCCAACATGATGTTTTCCGGCTTAAGATCTCTGCAATGAAATAAGAGAACAGAGTAAGAAATCTGTCCAGTGGTACAAGAGATGGAGAATGGGTCACTGCAAGATTAGGTAGAATAGGCAGAAAGGAGCCATGGAAAGTTGGGGGCAATATTTATAGCATGTAAAGGGAACAGAGAGAAGGAGGAAAGTTTTGCTTACCGATGGATGATGTTGTGTCCATGGAGGAACTGGAGGCCACATACAATCTCTGCTGTGTAGAATCTGATGGAGAGAACAGAGTGTAGTATCAATGCCATCGCTGACACCTCCTTCCCACCTGGGCTATTTTCCCTTTCAGCCCTCTTTCTGCTACATTCCAACCTCCGCTTTTATTTCCGCCCCTCTTCTCACTTTTTGGTATGTTTTCCTCTTTCTTACCTTACAGTGTCGATGTTCAAGTAGCCGCACATCTTAATCAAAGCCTCTAGGCTGCCTCCGGACAGATACTCCATGATGAAATAAGCGAGCTTACGAGACTGCTGTGCGGCATAGAGGTGACATAAGAACGGGCAGTCTCTGGCCGCCAGGAGTATCCGCCGCTCTCTCTTAATGATGTGTTCCTTGACCTCCCTTTTCTGGATAATCTTTACCGCCATATGGATGTTTCGAATGGGGACTGATGCCAGGACCACCTGAGGAAAGAAATAGACAACCTTATAGTAGAGCAAAGCAATCATCATAATGCACTGTCTGCTCTATGGATAGAACTTAAAGGAGTAATCCATTATCACCACTGTGAGCTGGTTGGGGTCAGTATTGGTTTTATATCAATGTGCAGCTGATTTAAAGTTTATTGAAGCATAGAGGTCAAAGTATACTGTGGCATGGAAAAGTTTGGGCACCCCTGATTAAAATTACTGTTATTGTTAAGCAAGTTGAAAATGAAATGATCTCTAAAAGAGCACATTTGCTTTGTATTTTAGGGAAATAAAAATTATATATTGTCATCTTTTACATTTTGCAAATTACAAAAAGGAACATGGGCCGATTCAAAAGTGGGCACCTTTGAGGATTTGAGTGCTCATATAACTTTGACCAAGGTTTCAGCGATTAATTAGCTTGTTAGGGTAATGGCTTCTTCACTATCATCGTTAGGAAAGGCCAGGTGATGCAAATTTCCCAGATTTAAAAAAACCCAGCCTCCTGTAACCTTATGCCAAAAACAGCAGCCATGGGCTCTTCTAAGCAGCTCCATAACACTCTGAAAATGAAAATGGTGGAGGCCCACAAAGCAGGAGAAGGCCATAAGAAGATAGCAAAGCGTTTTCAAGTTGCTCTTTCCTCAGTTTGAAATATAATTAAGAAATGTCAGTTAACAGGAACAGTGGAGGTCAAGATAAGGTCTGGAAGACCAAGCAGGATGACCCAGGAATCTCCCAAAACTGGAAGATTTTTCCAAGGAAGAATGGATGAAAATCTCACAAACAAGAATTGAAAGACTCTTGTCTGACTACAAAAAGCATTTACAAGCTGCGATACTTTCAAAAAAGGGTGCTATAGGTACTAACCATGCAGGGTGCCCAAACTTTTGCACCGGTTCAGTTTCCTTTCTGTAATTTTTAAAATGTAAAAGATTAAAATATATACTTTTGCCTTAAATACAAAGGAAATGTGTCATATTTAACTTTAGGCCTTTTAGATATCATTTGATCTTCAACTTGCTTAACTGTTCACAGTTACAGTAATTTTGACCAGGGGTGCCCAAAACTTTTACAAACCATGTCCCTGGATGTTTTTTTTAGTCATTCCACAGAAGAACACTTCAATTAACATCTACCTAAAGAAGATAATGGAGATAAAATGGCAAATATAGGTTGGTAAAGAGAAATAAATAAATACTTACTTTGCCAAAGCTGCCCCTACCCAAGATTTTATGGATGGTAAAATTGCTCATGTTAAGCATGGGGTAGGGGCTGGATGTTCCGGGGTCCCTACTACATCCAGGTTTTGGCTTTTCATCCTCCAATCCATTGTCTTCGGCCTCTCTCCTCTTCTTACTGATATTTTTAAATCCAGTGGTATCACTGTCGTCTTCTCTGTTCCTTTTGTCTTCACGCTTCTTCCTCTGGCTTCCTTCTCTGTGTCCAGTAGACGCCATTCTCACATATATCTTCCAGTCTGTAGACTTCTGTTCACTTCAGCCGACAGTTGAAAGTAAACGGCAGTTGGTCGTGTGCAGGTGACGTGGGGTCAGAGGTGATAGAACTCTCAGGTGGCACCAGCCAGGCAGCGGCTCATGGACCTGCTCTGCCCTATACACTGATGTGGGCATCATGGGTGACAGTTTATGGTTCAGAGGAACGGCAGAGAACTTCATGGGGGCTTCTAGTGCTGTTTTTTTAGTTTCATATTACATTCTTTTTATCCACATATACAGAGACGTAATGATATGCCAAGAATACATTAAATAACCTAACATGCTATAAAATACCAGCTCTCCCCATTACCAAAGTAATTATTTGGTTTCCATATATTTAAAAAATCATTACTTTTATCTTTCATGTACTAATACTATTTCTCATATATCACAGTTACTAGAGTTTATGTTTTAAAAATATTTATAAAACCATGTATCATTTAATTTACACTTCACAAATACTTGCTAGTTAGTGTTGGTATCACATAAACTCCCAATAAAATACATTTAAGTTAATGGGTGTAACGCGAAAAAATGTGGAAACGTTCACGGGGTATGAATACTTTTTTAATGTATTGCTGGCCATTTCTGCAATTCTTTAATAATTCTCTTTTCATGCTCTATTTCCTCTGTTACATTGATATAAGAGTCTGTTGTACTTATTGAGTATTTTCTACTATTCTTCTATTTTTCCTGGGAATCTTGCTCTAATTTTGAGTATGGGGAGGATTGTCCTTTCTGTCCATGACTTGGGACATTGATTGGTCATTTTTCATACGTTAATGTGTTTTTTTGATTTTTGTAATCCGTGTATTTGTTCTGCTTTCTTTATAAAGCGTTCACAATAAAGATATCCTATTATTTCCTTGGATGCCCGATCCTTTCTTTCTTTCCTGTTGATCATACTGCAACTGTGCATTTTTGGCTGGCACACAGGTCTATATTTAGGTTGCACCCACCCAACCTTACTGTTCAAATAATACAAGCAAAATCATCATCCTGCTGTCATATAGCAGCATTTTACTATAAGCAGTTCTCTTCTGTCATCTCCTGATGAAGCTAATTGTCAGTACTACAAGCATGGTGGCTCAAGGACCAAATATACAACCAATTAACTTAAAGTGAATGTGTCACCAGGTTTTTGCTACCCCTTCTGAGAGCAGCATGATGAAGGGGTAGGGATCCTGATTCCAGCTATATCTCACTTACTGGGCTGCTTGCTGCAGATTTTATGAAATCATTGTTTTTTCTTCTGCAGATCTTGTAGAGCTCAGAATGCTGAGCTGTGTATGAGCCCATCCACAATCAGTGTTAGGGGCAGGTTTATACAGAACTCATGAATATGGAAGACTACCTGATAGCAGGTTTACTAGTACTAGTTTACTAGTCCTCCAGTGATTTCCTACTGATAAAACAGTGATTTTGTCAAAACAACAGCAAGTAGGCCAGTAAGTGACACATTACTGGCATCAGTGTCTATGTCTCTACATTATGCTGCTGTCAGATTAGGTGACAAAATCCTGGTGACAGATTCCCATTAACCTACAGTGGGGAAAATAAGTAGTTGATACACTGCTGATTTTGCACATTTTCCCACCTACAAAGAATAGAGAAGTCTGTAATTTTTATCGTAGGTACACTTCACCTGTGAGAGACAGAATCTAAAAATAAAAAACAGAAAATCACATTGTATGATTTCTACATGATTAATTTACATTTCATTGCATGAAATAAGTATTTGATACAATAGAAAAACAACTTAATATTTGGTACAGAAACCTTTGTTTGCAATTACAAAGGTCAGATGTTTCTTGTAGTTCTTGACCAAGTTTGCACACACTGCAGCAGGGATTTTGGCCCACTCCTCCATACAGATCTTCTCTGGATCTTTCAGGTTTCGGGGCTGTCACTGGGCAACATTGAATTTCAGCTCCCTCCAAAGATTTTCTATTTCGTTCAGTTCTGGAGACTGGCTAGGCCACACCAGGACCTTGAAATTCTTCTTATGTAGCCACTCCTTAGTTGCCCTGGCTGTGTGTTTCGGGTCATTGTCATGCTGGAAGACCCAGCTACAACCCATCCACAATGCTCTTACTGACACTACATACAAAGGACCACCTATTAACAGGTCCTGGAGGGTCCTGTGTCCAACTTCTACATCATCAACTGAAAGAATCCACTTATTGGGTTGGATTTGTACTATTTAAATATAAAGATCTATAAGTGCCCTTTTAATGGACTCTAAGGAGAGGGGAATTGACAATGACACATTAAGTTTTTCCCCTCCAAGCCCTCAAATTCCTCAAAACACAATACAGCTAGCTGGCTTTTTCAGGCATTTGTCCTCACATAGAGGAACTTTGCCATTGAACCTTCACTCATGGCTGAAACTGGTCCTATTGAATGCTTCCTATCCCTTACGTCTCCAATATCTGAAGTGGCTACGATACAGGAGACCATGGCTTCTCTCTCTTCCTCTCACTTACCTCTGGAACCGACATCTTAACCTGCTTAAGCATCTGACCTAGTGAATAATATTGGCCACACTTTGTCAACACCTGATATGTCCAACCAAATCCATCATCCAATTCCTATAAAAATGGCAAAGGACCTCTCCAACATTTAGCAATGGAAGACTGGGACTGGAAAGATGCGCCTTCTAAAAAGGACATGGATGGAGGATTGAAGCATCTCACAAAAAAGACATGGAAAACCTAAAGAGAAATAAGAAATGTGGGCCAAAGAGTCACTGATATAGAAGAGGCACAAGACCACATGCCAAAGATTCTGGAGTTACACAGGACAGTCATTCAGAAACGTTCTTCACAAATTGCAGACATCGTCAGACACCTCAATGACAACGAAAATAGACACAGTAAGAACAATCTTCAAATTTGAGGGCTATTAGAAGAAATTGGAGCAGCACAATTGGAGGAATGGGCACAGAAGTATTTTTGGTTACCTACTCAGGGCCGGTTTTACCACTCGGCACAAGTGCCATTGGCGGCAGATCACGCGGCTGTTATGTCCCGGTCTCAGTGCAGACATGGGCCCTCCCCCAGTATCGTAATTTCAACAGTTTCAACATCCTAGATGCCGATACAGTTGAATACAATGATGGGAAAAGTAGCCGTCCTCTGATGCTCCCTCTCACATCATTCCCCCTTTGCGTCTGAGCTCTCTGGCATCTCAGTGCAGAGGTGGCAATGACGTCACTAGAGCGCCCCCTCATATATGGGGCCAATTATACTGTATGGAGCAATATATGGGGCCCATTATACTAAATGTAGCAATATATGGGGCCCATTATACCGAATAGAGCACTATATTGGGCCCATTATACTAAATGGAGCAATATATGAGGATAATTATGCTGAATGGAGCACTATATGGGGCCCATTATACTAAATGTAGCAATATGTGAGGCTCATTATGCTGAATAGAGCACTATATGGGGCCCATTATACTAAATGGAGCACTATATGGGGCCAATTATACTAAATAGAGAAATATATGGGGCCCCTAATCCAGAATGAAGCAATATATGGAGCCCAGCATCCTGAATGGAGCAATATATTGGGTCCGTTACACTGAATGGAGCAATATATGGGGCTCATTATACTGAATGGAGCAATATATTGGCCCATTATCCTAAATGGAGCAATATATTGGACCCATTATACTGACTGGAGCAGTATATGGGGCTCATTATACTGAATGGAGCAATTTATGGGGTCCATTATAGTACATGGAGCAGTATATGGGGCCCATTATACTGTATGGAGTATACTATACCATACTATATGGGAATCGTGGTATGTGGTACAGGGGTGCACTGAGACTCACGAAACCTGTAGCCGATGCTGGACCTACTACAGAGAAAATCTCACCCAATTGAAAAGGAAGTCATAGAGCTGTGTGCCCAAAGCCGACAGAGCCATCTATTGCTCGAAACAAAAAAAAACAATAGTGCTCCTCTAAATTAGTATTTCACAATAATAAGGTGACACGAAAACATAGACAAGTGCTCACCTGTAGGAGTAATGATCCTTTCCTACTAATTAAAAGGGGTCTATTGGGGCACTTTATACTTGCAGTGCAATACATTTTTCCCAAACTATGGAAATCTTTATCACCCTCTTTCAGGCTATTATGGGTTAATGTATTAATGTGAATGGAGGAGATTAAAGCTGATGATGAAAATAGAGCAAAAGATATCTTTGACACAGGCATCCTTTGTGGGAGTTCAGGTCTTCTCCCATCTTCTCACCCTGGTTGGTAAGAAGTCCTCCCCGTTATCTTTTTTTATCTCTTTCTTTTCTGTTTTGTCCTTTCCTTTTTTATCTCTGTGTCCACATAATCTGAGATCCTCTACATGGAGGAATGTAACATCAGGTTGTGCGTTATCCATAGAGAGAAGTCGTTATATATCCGCCATTAATGAAATTTTCTTGTCCATTTTTGCTCTACAAATCTGAGGCCGATGAATGGAGCATGCCTTGAAAATTGAAAAGGGTGAAAATCAGGCTCTGTTGGACCTCCACAAGTTTGCTGTGGCCACATGGACCCTCATGTAAATGACTCTCTTATAGCATATAAATACTGCATGTTCATTTTAGAAAATATTCTCAATGAAAGAACAGTTCATGTATCTTCTGTGACCTCTATATTGTGCTGTTCCTGGAAATGTATGACCACCCAACTAATAGATGTCCTGTTCCCCTTTTTAATGTGGTGTGTTCAGAGGCGTAGCTAGAGTTTTGGTTCGTGTGGGGGCGAAACTTCTGAGTGGGCCCCTAAGCATGTAACCCTGATTACAACTATGGTGGCGCAACCAGATAGCGGATGTAAGAGAACCTCAGCAGATGACCGTGCTGTTGCTGAAAATAATCTCTATACAAAGACCAGCACTAATATTACTGCCATATGGTGACCATACAGTGGTAGGTACCAGTCCTGCAGAACATATAAGAAATCACAGCACAGTTTTATATCGTGACTTACAGCTGACGCTCTTTCTAATAAAATTGTTCACTTTTCCCGTCTTTTCCATCTGGCCCAGACTGACACGACAACTTCTCCATCTAGGACTCATCTGCAGAGATAACAACATAGACATATTTACCTCCTTACATTTCAGGCACCTTCCCCATCTATTCCCAACCTGCACAAACGCCTCATCCTGCTGATACCCCAATACTGAGCCTCTGTTGCTGTATGTGTCCCTATTACTGCACCTACTGTGTGCCCTCTAAATGGTAAAACAAACCTCCAGAATATAGTAATGTCGTGTGTAAGTGTCCTAGAAAACAGTGCCCACGTTGTGCCCCATATAAAGTAATAATGCCCTCTGTGTGCCCCTTTGACAGTTACAATAACCTGAGTTCCCCTATAACCATAAGTGCCCACTTAACATTTAATAATGTTCTGAGTCTCCTCCTGTACAGCTCCCCTATACACAGTATGATGCTCTTTTATACACAGTATAATATCATCTCACTGTATAGTACCCCCCACACAGTATGCTGACCCCTTAGTAGCCTCCAAACTGATGTCTCCAATGCTGTATAATGGCCCCAACACTGTGCAAAGACCCCACATTATCTCCCACACTGTTTGATGGCCCCCACACTATACAAAGACCCCACATTATCTCCCACACTGCATGACCCCAACTGTAATCCCCACACTGTATAAATAGCCTACATATAGTATAATGCACCCCCATAGACAGACTCTATATAGAATAATGCACCCCATAGGCCTTGTAGCGTTAGGTACTCACTCAGCCGCTTTCGAGGTAGTCACGGGAGTCAAATTCTTTAAATTGTCCATGGCAGGTTTCTTCGGACTTCATAAACCGCACTTTCAAAGTAAATGAAGCATAGCCTTACAAAGTAACAAAAACACAGCTTTGTCTGGCACAAAGTTACAAAACAGGAAAATAGACAGTCCATACAGTGCTGCGGGTTCGCCCACTCACAATCAGTGTTCTGTAGCACAGACACGCTGGAGGTCTCCACACCTCCAGCCACAGACACTAAATGAGACACTCGGTTTCCATTTTATACACACGCCCTGGGATGGGGATATGTGAGCAGCCAATCCCCCCCATCTCTTATGACTGCTCGTAAAAACCAGCCCTGATACACCTAATTAACCCTCTCAGCACTACTTGTGCTGGAGCATGCTTTCCTGGTTTTACATCACTGAAGTTACCATCCTCAGCGATACATATCTCCCTTCAGGGAAATGTCCGGTGGCCATCTTACAGCCTCCATATAATATAATGCACCCCCATAGTTCTCAATATAGTCTAATGCACTCCCCATAGTCCTCCATATAGTATTTTGCACTCCCCATAGTCCTCCATATACTATGACGCACTCCCCATAGGCAGACTATAGTATAATGCACCCCCATAGGCCTCTTTAGTATATTGCACCACAATAGGCAGACTATAGTATAATACACCCCATAGGCAGACTATAGTATAATGCACCCCATAGGCCTCTATAGTATAATGCACCCCATAGGCAGACTATGGTATAATGCACCCCATAGGCAGACTACAGTATAATGCACCCCATAGGCAGATTATAGTATAATGCACCCCATAAGCAGTCTATAGTATAATAAACCGCATAGGCTGACTATAGTGAAATGAACCCCATAGGCAGATTATAGCATAATGCACCCCATAGGCAGACTATAGTATAATGCACTCCATAGGCAGTCTATAGTATAATGCACCCCATAGGTAGACTATAGTATAATGCACCCCATAGGCAGACTATAGTATAATGCACCCCATAGGCAGTCTATAGTATAATGCACCCCATAGGCAAACTAGAGTATGATGCACCCCATAGGCAGATCATGGTATAATGCACCCCATAGGCAGACTATAGTATAATGCACCCCATAGGCAGTCTTTAGTATATTGCACCCCATAGAAAAAAAATAAATAAACACAATACACACCTCTCCTCCTCGTTTCCCGCTATTCCGAGTACCCGCACATCGCAGAGAAGCTTGCCAGGCGCCAAGTGATCACGTCTGTGACATCAGATGCAGAGGGGGACTGATGAGAGAGGGAGCATCGCACTCCTTCTCTCATCACTGAACTTGCGGTGACGGGTGAGGAAGCACAACAGCGGCCACCAGGCAGGCACATCAAGTCTCCCTGCTCTGCCCTGGAGTGTAACTGTATCAGCGTGCTGCGCACGCCTGTACAGTTACTCTAGCGTGGCTCCGGGTGGGCCCCTGAGAGCGCAGGGCCCGGGGCCATCGCCCCCTCTGCCCCTTCCTGGTAGCTATGCTACTGAGTGTGTTCCTATACAAGCTACATATTTTGTCACTGTTGTGAAACTATGGGCCAATGCATTTATCACATTTGGGGCTTTTTTTCTTCTACTTTTTGGTGTTTTTCAATTGCACCTTCTTCTTCATTGTATGGTTCCCGGCTAATTCATTATTAGCGACTGTTTAAAAAGTTGCAAAATTTTTACTTAAAGGATTTGTCCACTACTTTGACATTGATGCCCTATCCATAGGATAGGACATCATGCATGATCTGCCTTGGTCCCGCACGCGGCAACCCCGCCGATCAGCTGTTATAAGTGCCAGTAGCGGCTGCCGGCCGAAAGTCCTTATCTGCGGTACCTAGCCGACAAGTTGTAGTGGTCGCCACTTGTAACTGCACATCCGCCTCCCATTTAATTGAATAAGAGGCGGATGTGCAGTAACAAGCGCTGGCCACTGCAACTTGACGGCCAGGCACCGCAGGTAAGCACTTCCGGCCTCCGCCGACACCGATAACAGCTGATCGACGGGGGTGCCGCATGCGGGACTCCGGCCGATCATACATTGATGCCCTATCCTATGGATAGGGTATCAATGTCAAAGTAGTGTACAACTTCTTTAAAAATACTTTAGTCCCCCTTAAGTGATTTTATGCCCTAAAGCCATAGAGTTTTATTGCACAAACTTTGTGACATTTTAACATGCCATGTTTTATGCTAAAAAGTCGCAAAAAAAATTAAAGTTAAAAAGAAAACATTTTTGATTTTGTGCAAAATTCATGGACCAGGTGTGCAATTGTGCTGCATTTGACACAAAAAAGGGAACTGATTCCAAAAGACTTAAAAAAGAAAGAGACTGTAAAAATGCAATGTTGAATTGGGCCCTATGACAGCACAGCAAGGATTTTAGTAAAGGTTATGCAGGTTTAGTGTAAGGAGCTCACATGCTAACAAGAGTAAAAGAAAGCAAAATTATGAATCGGACCCTCTGCTTTTTAGAAGTATAAGGGTATGTGCCTACCACCCCCGCCAAACAAAAAAATGTAACACCACTGATAACACTAAGTACAAATATTTTAATAGATGTCACCTGTAGTCCTATGAAACACCACAGATAACACAGTGATTATACATGGCAACAGAACCAAACTAAAGAGCGAAGATACATGCAACCTGTTAGAATAAAGTGCGCTGCTTAAAAACTGCTGTCCACATAATTGTGCATCGTGTTGGCAAAAACTGTGAATGTAATAGATGTAATATCATAGACAACTTTCTCACCTGCATTCTGAAATTATGAGGCTATGTTCACATGCAGTGTTTTTTCAGAAGCCAAAACCTGCTCTCTTGGCAGTAAAAACATTGCAACGAACAACGAGCCCAATGTTAGTCTATGGGAGACCCGAGCATTTTTGCGGGAACACCCCCGGCAGTCTGTAGAAAGCCTAAAAAGTGCCCAAAACGATAGTGACAGTGCTCAAATGACATGGGGACAGCATGGGCATCGCCCCAGGAAGCATTTCTGACCCCCAGGTCACTGCTGACAACAACATGGTCAGAGTTATTAAGCCACTTTTACGGGCTCACAATAAAACGTTCTAAAACGAAACTGAAACTGTTTTCCTGTGAAATATGTTAAGGAACATCCTTTCCAGGGTAAAGACTTGTGTATAAGGTAAAATAAATAGCCAAAAACAAAAATACTCCTCCACACCTTCGCCTATGTTCACAAGTAGCATTTTTTATGCATTCACCGGGAAATGTCATTTTAACATTTTACAACCTTAACTGGCCATGTGTTGTGTGACACATGCATACAGTGCTGAAAAGACATGGGAACAGCATGGGGAAGACCCCTGGAAGCATCTCTGACACCCAGGTCACTGCCTAAAAGTGTGCCCATCAGAAGTGATCCTTGCCGCATCAGAAGATGCAGACTTGCAACTATCCCCATGCAAGTCCTTGTCCCAGAGCAGTGTTCAATTGTACCTCCCCCATTCCTTGCAATGCAAGCGCAAGTAAGCAGCCTGCCACCCACCCACCCCCAGGATGCAATAGCACACTGCTTGCTTGCACTTGAAATTTGGCCTTTTAGGCATGTGGAGGCGGAATCTGGCCACCTAGTCATGGCTGCGTCGGCAACCTGGTATCCATACTCAGTCCCCAGCCGCCCGGCAGCCGGATGTCCATGCTTGGTCCTCAGCCGCCAGGGGGTGGCTGGGTGTCCATACTCGGTCCCAAGCCGCCCCGCGGCCGGGTGCCCACACACGGTCCCCAGCAGCCTGGGGGTAGCCGGGTGTCCATAAACGGTCCCCAGCCGCCGCTGTTTGTCCCGGTGCGCATTATACACAAGCGCACATACCAAAACATTTACCTGTGCCCTCCCCAGTGCATTTAGTGGGAAGGTCGGCCTAACCACATACACGAGGACAAGTGAATGTGGCCAGGGATGGTCCATCTCACTGACGCCTCCACACTGGGTTATTATTGTGGAAGCCGGGACACAGTTTGACACTGGGATGCAACACGTCCTCCAGATATAGGGGATTGCGGGTCCTGGGTCTATCAGGCTTCAACACAAAGTTCAGAAGGAATAAAAAGAGAATATTAACGACCATTGGAAGAGAAAGTGGAGGTTACAGTAGCATAACAGGATGATTTTAATGCACCTTGGAAGAGACGTGGAGTTCACAGTGGTTTAACAAGATGGTTTTAATCCCCCTTGGAAGAGACATGGAGGTCCCAGTGGAATAAAAAGACAATATAAATGCCCCTTGCAAGAGTGGTGGAGGTCCCAGTGGAATAAAAAGACAATAGCAATGACCCTTGGAAGAGTGGTGGAGGTTACAGTGGAATAAAAATAAAAAGAGAATATCAATGACCCTTGGAAGAGACGTGGAGGTCACAGTAGCATGACAAGACGATTTTAATGCCCCTTGGTAGAGACGTGGAGTTCAGAGTGGTTTAACAAGATGATTTTAATGCCCCGTGGAAGAGATGTGGAGGTCACAGTATCTTAACAAAATGGTTTTAATGCCCCTTGGAAGAGACATGGAGTTCAGAGTGGTTTAACAAGACGGTTTTAATGCCCCTTGGAAGAGACGTGGAGTTCAGAGTGGTTTAACAAGATGGTTTTAATGCCCCTTGGAAGAGACGTGGAGGTCCCAGTGGAACAAAAAGACAATATCAATGCCCCTTGGAAGAGTGGTGGAGGTCCCAGTATAATAAAAAGACAATATCAATGCCCCTTGGAAGAGTGGTGGAGGTCGCAGTGGAATAAAAAGACAATATCAATTCCCCTTGGAAGAGTGGTGGAGGTCCCAGTGGAATTAAAAGACAATATCAATGCCCCTTGGAAGAGACGTGGAGTTCTGAGTGGATTAGCAAGACGGTTTTAATGCCCCTTGGAAGAGAGTTGGAAGTCACAATAGCTTAACAAGACAGTTTTAATGCCCATTGGAAGAGACGTGGAGTTCAGAGTGGTTTAATAAGATGGTTTTAATGCCCCTTGGGAGAAATGTGGAGGTCCCAGTGGAATAAAACGAAAATATCTATACACCTTGAAAGAGTGGTGGAGGTCGCAGTGGAATCAAAAGACAATATTAATGGCCCTTGGAAGAGTGGTAGAGGTTACAATGGAATAAAAAGAGAATATCAATGACCGTTGAAAGAGACGTGGAGGTCACAGTAGCTTAACAAGATGATTTTAATGCCCCTTGGAAGAGATGTGGAGTCAGAGTGGTTAAACAAGATGGTTTTAATGCCCTTTGGAAGAGACATGGAGGTCCCAGTGGAACAAAAAGACAATATCAATGCCCTTTGGAAAGGTGGTGGAGTTCCCAGAGTAAAAAAAAGACAATATCAATGCCCCTTGGAAGAGTGGTGTAGGTTACAGTGCAATAAAAAGAGAATATCAACGACCTATGGAAGAGACGTGAAGGTCACAGTAGCTTAACAAGACGATTTTAATGCCCATTGGAAGAGACGTGCAGTTCAGAGTGGTTTAATAAGACGGTTTTAATTCCCCTTAGAACACACATAGAGGTCACAGTAGCTTAACAAGACGGTTTTAATGCCCCTTGGAAGAGACGTGGAGGTCCCAGTGGAATAAAAAGACAATACCAATGCCCCTTGGAAGAGTGGTGGAGGTCGCAATGGAATAAAAAGACAATATCAATACCCCTTGAAAGAGTTCTGGAGGTAGCAGTGCAATAAAAAGACAATATCAATGCCACTTGGAAGAGTTGTGGAGGTCCCAGTGGAATAAAAAGACAATATCAATGACCTTTGGAAGAGACGTTGAGGTCACAGTAGCTTAAGATGGCCATTTTAATGCCCCTTGGAAGAGACGTGGAGTTCAGAGTGGTTTAACATGACGGTTTTAATGCCCCTTGGAAGAGACGTGGAGGTCCCAGTGGAATAAAAAGACAATATCAATGCCCCTTGGAAGAGTGGTGGAGGTCCCAGTGGAATAAAATGACAATATCAATGCCCCTTGGAAGAGTGGTGGATGTTACAGTGGAATAAAAAGAGAATATCAATGACACTTGGAAGAGTGGTGGAGGACCCAGTGGAATACAAAGACAATATAATTGCCCCTTGGGAGAGTGGTAGAGGTCCCAGTGGAATAAAAAGACAATATCAAAGACCCTTGGAAGAGTGGTGGAGGACCCAGTGGAATAAAAAGACAATGTCAATGACCCTTGGATGAGTGGTGGAGGTCCCAGTGGAATAAAAATGCAACATCAATGCCCCTTGGAAGAGTGGTTGATATCGCAGTAGAATAAAAATACAATATCAATGCCCCTTGGAAGAGTGGTGGAGGTCACAGTAGCTTAACAAGACAATTTTAATGCCCCTTGGAAGAGACGTGGAGTTCAGAGTGGTTTAACAAGATGGTTTTAATGTCCCTTGGAAGAGACGTGGAGGTTACAGTGGCTAAACAATACAGTTTTAATGTCCCTTGGAAGAGACGTGGAGTTCAGCTTGGTTTAACAAGACAGCTTTAATGCCCCTTGGAAGCGACGTGGAGGTCCCAGTGGCATAAAAGGACAATATCAATGCCCCTTGGAAGAGTTGTGGAGGTCCCAGTGAAATAAAAAGTCAATATGAATGCCCCTTGGAAGAGTGGTTGAGGTTACAGTGGAATAAAAAGAGAATATCAATGACCCTTGGAAGAGACGTGGAGGTCACAGTAGCTTAACAAGACAATTTAATGCCCCTTGGAAGAGACGTGGAGTTCAGAGTATTTTAACAAGACGGTTTTAATGCCCCTTGGAAGAGAGGTGGAGGTCACAATAGCTTAACAAGATGGTTTTAATGCCCCTTGGAAGAGACATGGAGTACAGAGTGGTTTAACAAGATGGTTTTAATGCCCCTTGGAAGAGATGTGGAGTTCAGACTGTTTTAACAAGATGGTTTTAATGTCCTTTGGAAGAGACGTGGAGGTCACAGTAGCTTAACAAGACGGTTTTAATGCCCCTTGGAAGGGACGTGGAAGTCCCAGTGGAATAAAAAGACAATATCAATGCCCCTTGGAATAGTGGTGGAGGAAGCAGTGGAATAGAAATACAATATCAATACCCCTTGTAAGAATGGTGGAGGTCCCAGTGGAATAAAAAGACAATATCAATGACCCTTGGAAGAGTCGTGGAGGTCACAGTAGCTTAACAAGACGATTTTAATGTCACTTGGAAGAGACGTGGAGTTCAGAGTGGTTTAACAAGACGGTTTTATTGCCCCTTTGAAGAAAGGTGCAGGTCCCAATGGAATAAAAAGACAATATCAATGCCCCTTGGAAGAGTGGTGGAGGTCCCAATGGAATAAAATGACAATATCAATGCCCCTTGGAAGAGTGGTGGATGTTACAGTGGAATAAAAAGAGAATATCAATGACACTTGGAAGAGTGGTGGAGGACCCAGTGGAATACAAAGACAATATCATTGCCCCTTGGGAGAGTGGTAGAGGTCCCAGTGGAATAAAAAGACAATATCAAAGACCCTTGGAAGAGTGGTGGAGGACCCAGTGGAATAAAAAGACAATGTCAATGACCCTTGGATGAGTGGTGGAGGTCCCAGTGGAATAAAAATGCAACATCAATGCCCCTTGGAAGAGTGGTTGATATCGCAGTAGAATAAAAATACAATATCAATGCCCCTTGGAAGAGTGGTGGAGGTCACAGTAGCTTAACAAGACAATTTTAATGCCCCTTGGAAGAGACGTGGAGTTCAGAGTGGTTTAACAAGATGGTTTTAATGTCCCTTGGAAGAGACGTGGAGGTTACAGTGGCTAAACAATACAGTTTTAATGTCCCTTGGAAGAGACGTGGAGTTCAGCTTGGTTTAACAAGACAGCTTTAATGCCCCTTGGAAGCGACGTGGAGGTCCCAGTGGCATAAAAGGACAATATCAATGCCCCTTGGAAGAGTTGTGGAGGTCCCAGTGAAATAAAAAGTCAATATGAATGCCCCTTGGAAGAGTGGTTGAGGTTACAGTGGAATAAAAAGGGAATATCAATGACCCTTGGAAGAGACGTGGAGGTCACAGTAGCTTAACAAGACAATTTAATGCCCCTTGGAAGAGACGTGGAGTTCAGAGTATTTTAACAAGACGGTTTTAATGCCCCTTGGAAGAGACGTGGAGGTCACAATAGCTTAACAAGATGGTTTTAATGCCCCTTGGAAGAGACATGGAGTACAGAGTGGTTTAACAAGATGGTTTTAATGCCCCTTGGAAGAGATGTGGAGTTCAGACTGTTTTAACAAGATGGTTTTAATGTCCTTTGGAAGAGACGTGGAGGTCACAGTAGCTTAACAAGACGGTTTTAATGCCCCTTGGAAGGGACGTGGAAGTCCCAGTGGAATAAAAAGACAATATCAATGCCCCTTGGAATAGTGGTGGAGGAAGCAGTGGAATAAAAATACAATATCAATACCCCTTGTAAGAATGGTGGAGGTCCCAGTGGAATAAAAAGACAATATCAATGACCCTTGGAAGAGACGTGGAGGTCACAGTAGCTTAACAAGACGATTTTAATGCCACTTGGAAGAGACGTGGAGTTCAGAGTGGTTTAACAAGACGGTTTTATTGCCCCTTTGAAGAAAGGTGGAGGTCCCAGTGGAATAAAAAGACAATATCAATGCCCCTTGGAAGAGTGGTGGAGGTCACAGTGGAATAAAAAGACAATATCAATGCCCTTTGGAAGAGTGGTGGAAGTTGCAGTGGAATAAAAAGACAATATCAATGCCCCTTGGAAGAGTGGTGGAGGTCCCAGTGGAATAAAAGACAATATCAATTACCCTTGGAAGTGACGTGGAGGACACAGTAGCTTAACAAGACGATTTTAATGCCCCTTGGAAGAGACTTGGAGTTCAGAGTGGTTTAAGAAGACGGTTTTAATGCCCCTTGGAAGAGACGTGGAGGTCACATTAGCTTAATAAGACGATTTTAAAGCCCCTTGGAAGAGACGTCGAGGTCATATTAGCTTAACAAAATCATTTTAATGCTCCTTGGAAGAGACGTGGAGTTCAGAGTGGTTTAACAAGATGGTTTTAATGCCCCTTGGAAGAGATGTGGAGGTCCCAGTGGAATAAAGAGAGAATATCAATGCCCCTTGGAAGAGTGGTGGTGGTCCGAGTGGAATAAAAAGACAATATCACTGCCCATTGGAAGAGTGGTGGAGGTTACAGTGGAATAAAAGAGAATATAAATAACCATTGGAAAAGACGTGGAGGTTACAGTAGCATAACAAGACGATTTTAATGCCCCTTGGAAGAGACGTGGAGTTCAGATTGGTTTAACAAGACGGTTATTTTGCCCCTAGAAAGAGACGTGGAGGTCACAGTAGCTTAACAAGACAATTTTCATGCCCCTTGGAAGAGACGTGGAGTTCAGAGTGGTTTAACAAGACAGTTTTAATGCCCCTTGGAAGAGACGCGGAGGTCCTAGTGGAATAAAAAGACAATATCAATACCCCTTGGAAGAGTGGTGGAGGTTACAGTGGAATAAAAAGAGAATATCAATGACCCTTGGAAGAGATGTGGAGGTCACAGTAGCTTAACAAGACGACTTTAATGCCCCTTGGAAGAGACGTGGAGTTCAGATTGGTTTAACAAGACGGTTTTAATGCCCCTTGGAAGAGACGTGGGGGTCATAGTAGCTTAACAAGACGGTTTTAATGCCCCTTGGAAGAGACGTGGAGTTCAGAGTGGTTTAACAAGAAGGTTTTAATGCCCCTTGGAAGAGACGTGGAGTCCCAGTGGAATAAAAAGACAATATCAATGCCCCTTGGAAGAGTGGTGGAGGACGCAGTGGAATAAAAAGACAATATCAATGATCCTTGTAAGATACGTGGAGGTCACAGTAGCTTAACAAGATGATTTTCATGCCCCTTGGAAGAGACGTGGAGTTCAGAGTGGTTTAACTAGACGGTTTTAATTCCCCTTGGAAGAGACGTGGCGGTCCCAGTGGAATACGAAGACAATATCAATCTCCCATGGAAGAGTGGTGGAGGTCCCAGTGGAATAAAAAGACAATATCAATGTCCCTTGAAGTGTGGTGGAGGTTACAGTGGAATAAAAATAGAATATCAATGACCCTTGGAAGAGACGTGGAGTTCAGAGTGGTTTAACAAGGTGGTTTTAATTCCCCTTGAAAATTACGCGGAGGTCATAGTAGCTTAACAAGAGGGTTTTAATGCCCCTTCGTAGAGACGTGTGTTACGCTTGTGCCCAGACTGACTGGCGAGAGCGTGATTAGTGATCCCACTGTACCATGAGCCGAGGAGTGCCTGTAGGGGCGTAACTAAGTATCAACCCGATCCGACCAAGGTCGCACAGCGGCTCAGTCGACTCCATGAACCAAGGAGGAACCGAGCAGAGGGACCAGTTGCTACTCCAGGTCAGACCCTGGTCACAGCTGTTGACCCACCCCGGGAAAGGCAGGAACAGGCAGGTTAGACAGGCGTACAGACAGGTGAGTACTGGCAAGCACTGCTGGTATGCAGACAGGTGGGTACTGACAAGCACAGCTGGCATGCAGACTAGTGGGTACTGTCAAGCACGGCTGGAGAGCAGACAGGGAGATACCGGCAAGCACGGCTGGAGTGCAGACAGGCAGGTACTAGCAGGTTGGAGAGCAGGCTGGATAGGGTCCAGTACAGACTGGGAGACAGGAACAGAGCCGCAGATGCGGCAGACAAGCAGAGTTAAGCGAAACCGCCGGAGCGGAGGACAAGGCAGAGGAGAGTGGAGCCGCAGGTGCGGTGAACAAGGCAGAGCAGAGCGAAACCGCCGGAGCAGTGAGCAAGCAGAGCGGAGCGAAACCGCAGGTGCGGTAGACAAGGCAGAGCAGAGAGGAACCGCCGGAGCGGTGAACAAGGCGGAGCAGAGCGAAACCGCTGGTGCGGTGGACAAGGCAGAGCAGAGAGGATCCGCCAGAGCGGTGGGCTAGGCAGAGCAGAGAGGAACTGCCCGGAGCGGTGGGCAAGGCAGAGCAGAGCGAAACCACCGGAGCGGTGAGCAAGCAGAGCAGAACTGGGTTGACGGTGCAGGCCGAGAGGACAGGGCTCTGTTCACATGGAACAGTCCTGAAGATACAGGAAGATGGCTAGAACACAATAGGTAGATACGAAGGAAGGGAAAAGGACAAGCAGAGCCAGATACACCAGGTACTTACAATGAAGTAGCGAGTGGACACAAAACTCACAAACAGAAGTACAGAGACAATGAGTTGGAGTTAGGTGCAGGTTCAGACACTGCAGGAAAAGGGAGGGTACAGACATAGAGAGAAACAGGTAACAGGCTAGGAGACAGTTCAGACAGGAACTGATACTGCAACGAGATACAGGAACGAGCCTGGGTATACAGCCCCCAGGATGGGGGAAAAGGACTAGAAGTCACAGATAACAGGCCTGCGTATGCAGCCCCCAGAGTGGCAGAAACAGACTAGAAGTCAGAGATAACAGGCCTAGGTATGCAGCCCCCAGGTGGCAGAAACAGAGAAGATATAGGACAAGACCTGGCAACTCAGAGGCAAGGAGCACACTGATAGATAGTGTTGCTCAGGCATCTCCTTCTGGGTGGAGGGGGTTTACATATCCAGTGACTCACAGCAATAGGCTGGAGACGCATTAGGGGTGCGCCCACAGCAGCTATAAGAATCAGGAAGTAACCGGGACGCCGCCCTAAGCAGTCAGACAAGAGACATGCACACAGCATGAACTGGAGCAAAGTTTGCAGGCTGGACTGATGGGTAAGATTGCGGTCTTGCATGGTGGGAGGTGGTGCACTATGCAAGTACACCATCAGGGATGTTACAACGTGAAGGTCCCAGTGGAATAAAAAGACAATATCAATGCCCCTTGGAAGAGGGGTGGAGGTCACAGTGGAATAAAAAGACAATATCAATACCCTTGGAAGAGTGGTGGAGGTCGCAGTGGAATAAAAAGACAATATCAGTGCCCCTTGGAAGAGTGGTGGAGGTCCCAGTGGAATAAAAAGACAAAATCAATGACCCTTGGAAGAGACATGGAGGTCACAGTAGTGTCTCACCCAGGGGGATATAGGGGCTCGGTACCCGGGCCTTTTACCTTGTTCAGGATGTCACGGCAGTCGGCTCCCGGGCCCATACTCTGTGGTCTCTCTTGAAAAGGGGTTTTAGTGTACAATTTGTCTTGTGACGCCACCTGTGGTTTCCGGTAATAGTTACCGGCGCTGCTGCAGACCTCCGGGGGTGATGGGATGGCAGTTGGGATGTTTCTGCTCCCCACAGGCAGAGCAGCCCCCAGGGCAGTGTAGATGCAGATGGTGGTGCTGGGCGTTGTAGTGCAGAAGAGATGGCACAGCAGGAGTAACTGACAGAGACAGTAGATTCACTTCAGTACCTTTACTGGTGCGGATGTCAGGTACGGTAGTCAGTAGGAAGGGTGTGCTATGATCTGCAACATAAACTAGGGAAAGTAGGGGAGAGCTGTCCCTACAGTAAGACTAAGCTGAGTCCCCACGTTGTAGCGGGCAACCTGTTCCTTGTGAACAGACCCGCCTTCGTCCTCGGTTAGTCTGAACGGAGACCTATAGAGAAAGGGAGGGGTCACTAAAAGAACTAAGGACTGGGACAAAAATGGAACGCCTCCTAACAGAATTGTTGCAGAGCAAAAGAAAAGCTGACAAAAGTACTAGAGGTTCAGAGGACCAAGCAAACTAGAGATAGATAGGCACAAAAGCACCTGGACAGAGAGACAGTCTAAACAACACTGAAGTCCAGCAAGGCCAGAAGGGCGGAGCTGGAATATATAGGAAGATGGTCATGTGACCGCAAAACACAAGATAGAAACAAAAACAAACAGGAGGGTTCTAACAGGGTGCACTTCTTGGTTCTCCACAGTGAGCGGGTATAAGGCCTCCTGGTCCGTTTCTCACTCTTCATAAGCTCCTGGCCAGCCTGCAACTGGGCCTAGCTTCTGTGTTTTGTCGTTCTCTCACTTGTCGCTTGGTAGTAGGACCTTTCTCTGGCAACCACTATACCTGGACGCCGGGGCCTTCGTGGTTCCTAGTCCTGTAAATGGTTTAGCTTCAGGTCAACCAGGGATCTGTAATCCTCCTGGTATGCTGGTTATCCCTACTGGGTATAGCGGACCCTGTAGGCGCGAACCCGGTGTCCGGATTGTGTCTTGGGGTGAGCCTGTGATGCTCTTCTGCCCCCTCAACTCCTCTCTCCTCTCCTCGGCCACACTCGGGGCCCTCAATACTGCAGCAGCCGTGGTGCTTCTTCAATTGTCTAAGCGCCAGCACGCTCTCCTCAGACTAAACTTTCTGACTGAACTACCTGACTCCACCCTCCATATATATATCCCTAACAGGGCTCCCTCTGGTGGTATGACGTGGAAGGGTGGAGGTGTTTGTTTGTAGTGAGGGCGTCTTGTGGAGGAGTCCGTCCATGCATCCTTTTTGGGTCCTGTGGTACCTGTTGTAGCAGGGTGCCACTGTACCTTAACAATAGAATTTTAATGCCCCTTGGAAGAGACGTGGAGGTCACATTAGCTTAACAAGACGATTTTAATGCCCCTTGGAAGAGACGTGGAGTTCAGAATGTTTTAACAAGATGGTTTTAATGCCCTTTGGAAGAGACGTGGAGGTCACAGTAGCTTAACAAGACGGTTTTAATGCCCCTTGGAAGGGACGTGGAAGTCCCAGTGGAATAAAAAGACAATATCAATGCCCCTTGGAAGAGTGGTGGAGGTCCCAGTGGAATAGAAAGACAATACCAATGACCCTTGAAAGAGACGTGGAGGTCACAGTAGCTTAACAAGACAATTTTAATGCCCCTTGGTAGAGACGTGGAGCTCAGAGTGGTTTAACAAGACAGTTTTAATGCCCCATGGAAGAGACATGGATTTCAGACTAGTTTAACAAGACAATTTTATTGCCCCTTGGAAGAAACAGGGAATTTCAGAGTGGTTTGACAAAACGCTTTTAATGCCCCCTGGAATAGACGTGGAGGTCACAGTAGCTTAACAAGATGGTTTTAATGCTCCTTGGAAGAGACATGGATTTCAGAGTAGTTTAACAAGACAATTTTATTGCCCCTTGGAAGAAACAGGGAATTTCAGAGTGGTTTAATAAGATGGTTTTAATGCCCCTTGGAAGAGACGTGGAGATCCCAGTGGAATAAAAAGACAATAACAATGACCCTTGGAAGAGTGTTGGAGATCGCAGTGGAATAAAAAGACAATATAAATGCCCCTTGTAAAAGTGGTGCTGGTCACAATGGAATAAATAGACAATATCAATGCCCCTTGGAAGAGTGGTGGAGGTTACAGTGGAATAAAAAGAGAATATCAATGACCCTTGGAAGAGATGGGGAGGTCACAGAAGCTTAACAGGACGATTTTAATGCCCCTTGGAAGAGACGTGGAGTTCAGAATGTTTTAACAAGATGGATTTAATGCCCTTTGAAAGAGACGTGGAGGTCACAGTAGCTTAACAAGACGGTTTTAATGCCCCTTGGAAGGGACGTGGAAGTCCCAGTGGAATAAAAAGACAATATCAATGCCCCTTGGAATAGTGGTGGAGGAAGCAGTGGAAGAAAAATACAATATCAATACCCCTTGTAAGAATAGTGGAGGTCGCAGTGGAATAAAAAGACAATATCAATGACTCTTGGAAGAGACGTGGAGGTCACAGTAGCTTAACAAAACGATTTTAATGCCACTTGGAAGAGACGTGGAGTTCAGAGTGGTTTAACAAGACAGTTTTATTGCCCCTTTGAAGAGAGGTGGATTTCCCAGTGGAATAAAAAGACAATATCAATGCCCCTTGGAAGAGTGGTGGAGGTCACAGTGGAATAAAAAGAGAATATCAATGCCCTTTGGAAGAGTGGTGGAGGTTGCAGTGGAATAAAAAGACAATATCAATGCCCCTTGGAAGAGTGGTGGAGGTCCCAGTGGAATAAAAGACAATATCAATGACCCTTGGAAGAGACGTGGAGGTCACAGTAGCTTAACAAGATGATTTTAATGCTCCTTGTAAGAGACGTGGAGTTCAGAGTGGTTTAAAAAGACGGTTTTAATGCCCCTTGGAAGAGACGTGGAGGTCACATTAGCTTAACAAGACGATTTTAACGCCCCTTGGAAGAGATGTCGAGGTCATATTAGCTTAACAAAATCATTTTAATGCTCCTTGGAAGAGACGTGGAGTTCAGAGTGGTTTAACAAGACGGTTTTAATGCCCCTTGGTAGAGATGTGGAGGTCCCAGTGGAATAAAGAGAGAACATCAATGCCCCTTGGAAGAGTGGTGGTGGTCCGAGTGGAATAAAAAGACAATATCACTGCCCATTGGAAGATTGGTGGAGGTTACAGTGGAATAAAAGAGAATATCAATGACCATTGGAAAAGACGTGGAGGTTACAGTAGCATAACAAGCCGATTTTAATGCCCCTTGGAAGAGACGTGGAGTTCAGATCGGTTTAACAAGACGGTTTTTATGCCCCTTGAAAGAGACGTGGAGTTCTCAGTAGCTTAACAAGACAATTTTCATGCCCCTTGGAATAGACGTGGAGTTCAGAGTGGTTTAGCAAGACAGTTTTAATGCCCCTTGGAAGAGACACGGAGGTCCTAGTGGAATAAAAAGACAATATCAATACCCATTAGAAGAGTGGTGGAGGTTACAGTGGAATAAAAAGAGAATATAAATGACCCTTGGAAGAGACGTGGAGGTCACAGTAGCTTAAAAGACGACTTTAATGCCCCTTGGAAGAGACGTGGAGTTCAGATTGGTTTAACAAAACGGTTTTAATGCCCCTTGGAAGAGACGTGGGGGTCATAGTAGCTTAACAAGACAGTTTTAATGCCCCTTGGAAGAGACGTGGAGTTCAGAGTGGTTTAACAAGAAGGTTTTAATGCCCCTTGGAAGAGATGTGGAGTCCCAGTGGAATAAAAAGACAATATCAATGCCCCTTGGAAGAATGGTGGAGGTACGATTGGAATATAACGACAATATCAATACCTATTAGGAGAGTGGTGGAGGTTACAGTGGAATAAAAGAGAATATCAATGACCATTGGAAAAGACGTGGAGGTCAAAATAGCATAACAAGACGATTTTAATGCCCCTGTGAAGAGAATTGGTGTTTAGAGTCGTTAACAAGACGGTTTAATGCCCCTTGAAAGAAACATGAAGGTCACAGTAGCTTAACAAGATGGTTTTAATTCCCCTTGGAAGATATGTGGAGTACAGAATGGTTTAACAAGATGGTTTTAATGCCCCTTGGAAGAGACGTGGAAGTCCCAGTGGAATAAAAAGACAATATTAATGCCCCTTGGAAGAGTGGTGGAGGTCCCAGTGGAATAGAAAGACAATATCAATGAACCTTGAAAGAGACGTGGAGGTCACAGTAGCTTAACAAGAGAATTTTAATGCCCTTTGGTAGAGACTTGGAGCTTAGAGTGGTTTAACAAGACAGTTTTAATGCCCCATGGAAGAGACATGGATTTCAGAGTGGTTTAACAAGACAATTTTATTGCCCCTTGGAAGAAACGTGGAATTTCAGAGTGGTTTGACAAGACGGTTTTAATGCCCCCTGGAATAGACGTGGAGGTCACAGTAGCTTAGCATGATGGCTTTAATGCCCCTTGGAAGAGACGTGGAGTTCAGAGTGGTTTAATAAGTTGGTTTTAATGGCCCTTGGAAGAGACGTGGTGGTCCCAGTGGAATATAAAGACAATAACAATGACCCTTGAAAGAGTGGTGGAGGTCGCAGTGGAATAAAAAGACAATATCAATGCCTCTTGGAAGAGTGGTGGATGTCCCAGTGGAATAAAAGACAATATCAATGACCCTTGGAAGAGACGTGGAGTTCACAGTAGCTTAACAAGACGATTTTAATGCCCCTTGGAAGAGACATGAAGTTCAGAGTCGTTTAACATGACGGATTTAATGCCCATTGGAAAAGACGTGGAGTTCACAGTAGCTTAACAAGACTATTTTAATGCCCCTTGGAAGAGATGGGGAGTTCAGAATGGTTTAACAAGACGGTTTTAATGCCCCTTGGAAGAGACGTGGAGGTCCCAGTGGAACAAAAAGACAATATCAATGCTCCTTGTAATAGTGGTGGTGGTCACAATGGAATAAAAAGACAATATCAATGTCCCTTGGAAGAGTGGTGGTGGTTACAGTGGAATAAAAAGAGAATATCAACGAAGCTTGGAAGAGACGCGGAGGTCACAGTAGCTTAACAAGACATTTTAATGTCCCTTGGAAGAGACGTGGAGTTCAGAGTAGTTTAACAAGACGGTTTTAATGCCACTTGGAAGAGACGTGGAGGTCACAGTAGCTTAACAAGACGATTTTAATGCCCCTTGGAAGAGACGTGGAATTCAGATTGGTTTAACAAGATGGTTTTAATGCCCCTTGGAAGAGAAGTGGAGATCATAGTAGCTTAACAAGACGATTTTAATGCCCCTTGGAAGAGACATGAAGCTCAGAGTCGTTTAACATGACGGTTTTAATGCCCATTGGAAAAGACGTGGAGGTCACAGTAGCTTAACGAGACTATTTTAATGCCGCTTGGAAGAGTTGTGGAGTTCAGAATGGTTTAACAAGATGGTTTTAAAGCCCTTTGGAAGAGACGTGGAGGTCCCAGTGGAACAAAAAGACAATATCAATGCCCCTTGTAAAAGTGGTGCTGGTCACAATTGAATAAATAGCAATATCAATGCCCCTTGGAAGAGTGGTTTAAGTCACAGTGGAATAAAAAGACAATATGAATGCCCCTTGGAAGAGTGGTGGAGGTCCCAGTGTAATAAAATGGGGAGGTCACAGAAGCTTAACAGGACGATTTTAATGCCCCTTGGAAGAGACGTGGAGTTCAGAGTGTTTTAACACGATGGTTTTAATGCCCCTGGGAAATGACGTGGATGTCACAGTAGCTTAACAAGACGGTTTTAATGCACCTTGGAAGAGACGTGGGGGTCCCAGTGGAATAAAAAGACAATATCAATTCCCCTTGGAAGAGCGGTGGAGGTCACAGTGGAATAAAAAGACAATATCAATGCCCCTTGGAAGAGTGGTTTAAGTCACAGTGGAATAAAAAGACAATATGAATGCCCCTTGGAAAAGTAATGGAGGTCACAGTGGAATAAAAAGATAATATCAATGCCCCTTGGAAGAGTGGTGGAGGTCCCAGTGTAATAAAACAACAATTTCAATGACCCTTGGAAGAGACGTGGTGGTCACAGTAGCTTAAAAAGATGATTTTATTGCCCCTTGGAAGAGACGTGGAGTTCAGAGTGGTTTATAAAGAGGGGTTTAATGCTCCTTGGAAGAGAAGTGGAGTTCAGAGTAGTTTAACAAGACGATTTTAATGCCCCTTTGGAAGAGACGTGGAGGTCCCAGTGGAATAAAAAGACAATATCATTGCATCTTGAAAGAGTGGTAGAGATCACAGTGGAAGAAAAACAGAATATCAATGACCCTTGTAAGAGACGTGGAGTTCAGAGTGGTTTAACAAGACGGTTTTAATGCCCCTTGGAAGAAACGTGGAGGTACCAGTGGAATAAGAAGACAATATTAATTCCCCTTGGAAGAGTGGTGGAGGTCGCAGTGGAATAAAAAGACAATATCAATGCCCCTTGGAAGAGTGGTGGAGGTTACAATGGAATAAAAGAGAATATCAATGACCCTTGGAAGAGACGGGGAGGTCACAGTAGCTTAACACGACGATTTTAAAGCCCCTTGGAAGAGACGTGGAGTTCAGAGTGTTTTAACAAGATGGTTTTAATGCCCCTTGGAAATTACTTGGAGGTCACAGTACCTTAACAAGACGATTTTAATGCCCTTTGGAAGAGATGTGGAGTTCAGATTGGTTTAACAAGACGGTTTCAATGCCCCTTGGAAGAGACGTGGAGGTCCCAGTGGAACAGAAAGACAATATCAATGCCCCTTGTAAAAGTGGTGCTGGTCACAATGGAATAAATAGCAATATCAATGCCCCTTGGAAGAGTGGTTTAAGTCACAGTGGAATAAAAAGACAATATGAATGCCCCTTGAAAGAGTGGTGGAGGTCCCAGTGTAATAAAATGGGGAGGTCACAGAAGCTTAACAGGATGATTTTAATGCCCCTTGGAAGAGACGTGGAGTTCAGAGTGTTTTAACAAGATGGTTTTAATGCCCCTTGGAAATGACGTGGATGTCACAGTAGCTTAACAAGACGGTTTTAATGCACCTTGGAAGAGACGTGGGGGTCCCAGTGGAATAAAAAGACAATATCAATTCCCCTTGGAAGAGCGGTGGAGGTCACAGTGGAATAAAAAGACAATATCAATGCCCCTTGGAAGAGTGGTTTAAGTCACAGTGGAATAAAAAGACAATGTGAATGCCCCTTGGAAGAGTGATGGAGGTCACAGTGGAATAAAAAGATAATATCAATGCCCCTTGGAAGAGTGGTGGAGGTCCCAGTGTAATAAAACAACAATTTCAATGACCCTTGGAAGAGACGTGGTGGTCACAGTAGCTTAAAAAGATGATTTTATTGCCCCTTGGAAGAGACGTGAAGTTCAGAGTGGTTTATAAAGACGGGTTTAATGCTCCTTGGAAGAGAAGTGGAGTTCAGAGTAGTTTAACAAGACGATTTTAATGCCCCTTTGGAAGAGACGTGGAGGTCCCAGTGGAATAAAAAGACAATATCATTGCCTCTTGAAAGAGTGGTAGAGATCGCAGTGGAAGAAAAACAGAATATCAATGACCCTTGTAAGAGACGTGGAGTTCAGAGAGGTTTAACAAGACGGTTTTAATGCCCCTTGGAAGAAACGTGGAGGTACCAGTGGAATAAAAAGACAATATTAATTCCCCTTGGAAGAGTGGTGGAGGTCGCAGTGGAATAAAAAGACAATATCAATGCCCCTTGGAAGAGTGGTGGAGGTTACAATGGAATAAAAAGAGAATATCAATGACCCTTGGAAGAGACTGGGAGGTCACAGTAGCTTAACACGACGATTTTAAAGACCCTTGGAAGAGACGTGGAGTTCAGAGTGTTTTAACAAGATGGTTTTAATGCCCCTTGGAAATTACTTGGAGGTCACAGTACCTTAACAAGACGATTTTAATGCCCTTTGGAAGAGATGTGGAGTTCAGATGGGTTTAACAAGACGGTTTTAATGCCCCTTGGAAGAGACGTGGAGGTCCCAGTGGAACAAAAAGACAATATCAATGCCCCTTGTAAAAGTGGTGCTGGTCACAATGGAATAAATAGCAATATCAATGCCCCTTGGAAGAGTGGTTTAAGTCACAGTGGAATAAAAAGACAATATGAATGCCCCTTGGAAGAGTGGTGGAGGTCCCAGTGTAATAAAATGGGGAGGTCACAGAAGCTTAACAGGACGATTTTAATGCCCCTTGGAAGAGACGTGGAGTTCAGAGTGTTTTAACAAGATGGTTTTAATGCCCCTTGGAAATGACGTGGATTTTACAGTAGCTTAACAAGACGGTTTTAATGCACCTTGGAAGAGACGTGGGGGTCCCAGTGGAATAAAAAGACAATATCAATTCCTCTTGGAAGAGCGGTGGAGGTCACAGTGGAATAAAAAGACAATATCAATGCCCCTTGGAAGAGTGGTTTAAGTCACAGTGGAATAAAAAGACAATATGAATGCCCCTTGGAAGAGTTATGGAGGTCACAGTGGAATAAAAAGAAAATATCAATGCCCCTTGGAAGAGTGGTGGTGGTCCCAGTGTAATAAAACAACAATTTCAATGACCCTTGGAAGAGACGTGGTGATCAGAGTAGAATAAAAAGATGATTTTATTGCCCCTTGGAAGAGACGTGGAGTTCAGAGTGGTTTATAAAGACGGGTTTAATGCTCCTTGGAAGAGAAGTGGAGTTCAGAGTAGTTTAACAAGACGATTTTAATGCCCCTTTGGAAGAGACGTGGAGGTCCCAGTGGAATAAAAAGACAATATCATTGCCTCTTGAAAGAGTGGTAGAGATCGCAGTGGAAGAAAAACAGAATATCAATGACCCTTGTAAGAGACGTGGAGTTCAGAGAGGTTTAACAAGACGGTTTTAATGCCCCTTGGAAGAAACGTGGAGGTACCAGTGGAATAAAAAGACAATATTAATTCCCCTTGGAAGAGTGGTGGAGGTCGCAGTGGAATAAAAAGACAATATCAATGCCCCTTGGAAGAGTGGTGGAGGTTACAATGGAATAAAAAGAGAATATCAATGACCCTTGGAAGAGACTGGGAGGTCACAGTAGCTTAACACGACGATTTTAAAGACCCTTGGAAGAGACGTGGAGTTCAGAGTGTTTTAACAAGATGGTTTTAATGCCCCTTGGAAATTACTTGGAGGTCACAGTACCTTAACAAGACGATTTTAATGCCCTTTGGAAGAGATGTGGAGTTCAGATGGGTTTAACAAGACGGTTTTAATGCCCCTTGGAAGAGACGTGGAGGTCCCAGTGGAACAAAAAGACAATATCAATGCCCCTTGTAAAAGTGGTGCTGGTCACAATGGAATAAATAGCAATATCAATGCCCCTTGGAAGAGTGGTTTAAGTCACAGTGGAATAAAGAGACAATATGAATGCCCCTTGGAAGAGTGGTGGAGGTCCCAGTGTAATAAAATGGGGAGGTCACAGAAGCTTAACAGGACGATTTTAATGCCCCTTGGAAGAGACGTGGAGTTCAGAGTGTTTTAACAAGATGGTTTTAATGCCCCTTGGAAATGACGTGGATTTTACAGTAGCTTAACAAGACGGTTTTAATGCACCTTGGAAGAGACGTGGGGGTCCCAGTGGAATAAAAAGACAATATCAATTCCTCTTGGAAGAGCGGTGGAGGTCACAGTGGAATAAAAAGACAATATCAATGCCCCTTGGAAGAGTGGTTTAAGTCACAGTGGAATAAAAAGACAATATGAATGCCCCTTGGAAGAGTTATGGAGGTCACAGTGGAATAAAAAAATAATATCAATGCCCCTTGGAAGAGTGGTGGTGGTCCCAGTGTAATAAAACAACAATTTCAATGACCCTTGGAAGAGACGTGGTGATCACAGTAGAATAAAAAGATGATTTTATTGCCCCTTGGAAGAGACGTGAAGTTCAGAGTGGTTTATAAAGACGGGTTTAATGCTCCTTGGAAGAGAAGTGGAGTTCAGAGTAGTTTAACAAGACGATTTTAATGCCCCTTTGGAAGAGACGTGGAGGTCCCAGTGGAATAAAAAGACAATATCATTGCATCTTGAAAGAGTGGTAGAGATCGCAGTGGAAGAAAAACAGAATATCAATGACCCTTGTAAGAGACGTGGAGTTCAGAGTGGTTTAACAAGACGGTTTTAATGCCCCTTGGAAGAAACGTGGAGGTACCAGTGGAATAAAAAGACAATATTAATTCCCCTTGGAAGAGTGGTGGAGGTCGCAGTGGAATAAAAAGACAATATCAATGTACCTTGGAAGAGTGGTGGAGGTTACAATGGAATAAAAAGAGAATATCAATGACCCTTGGAAGAGACGGGGAGGTCACAGTAGCTTAACACGACGATTTTAAAGCCCCTTGGAAGAGACGTGGAGTTCAGAGTGTTTTAACAAGATGGTTTTAATGCCCCTTGGAAATTACTTGGAGGTCACAGTACCTTAACAAGACGATTTTAATGCCCTTTGGAAGAGATGTGGAGTTCAGATTGGTTTAACAAGACGGTTTTAATGCCCCTTGGAAGAGACGTGGAGGTCCCAGTGGAACAGAAAGACAATATCAATGCCCCTTGTAAAAGTGGTGCTGGTCACAATGGAATAAATAGCAATATCAATGCCCCTTGGAAGAGTGGTTTAAGTCACAGTGGAATAAAAAGACAATATGAATGCTCCTTGGAAGAGTGGTGGAGGTCCCAGTGTAATAAAATGGGGAGGTCACAGAAGCTTAACAGGACGATTTTAATGCCCCTTGGAAGAGACGTGGAGTTCAGAGTGTTTTAACAAGATGGTTTTAATGCCCCTTGGAAATGACGTGGATGTCACAGTAGCTTAACAAGACGGTTTTAATGCACCTTGGAACAGACGTTGGGGTCCCAGTGGACTAAAAAGACAATATCAATTCCCCTTGGAAGAGCGCTGGAGGTCACAGTGGAATAAAAAGACAATATCAATGCCCCTTGGAAGAGTGGTTTAAGTCACAGTGGAATAAAAAGACAATATGAATGCCCCTTGGAAGAGTGATGGAGGTCACAGTGGAATAAAAAGATAATATCAATGCCCCTTGGAAGAGTGGTGGAGGTCCCAGTGTAATAAAACAACAATTTCAATGACCCTTGGAAGAGACGTGGTGGTCACAGTAGCTTAAAAAGATGATTTTATTGCCCCTTGGAAGAGACGTGGAGTTCAGAGTGGTTTATAAAGAGGGGTTTAATGCTCCTTGGAAGAGAAGTGGAGTTCAGAGTAGTTTAACAAGACGATTTTAATGCCCCTTTGGAAGAGACGTGGAGGTCCCAGTGGAATAAAAAGACAATATCATTGCATCTTGAAAGAGTGGTAGAGATCGCAGTGGAAGAAAAACAGAATATCAATGACCCTTGTAAGAGACGTGGAGTTCAGAGTGGTTTAACAAGACGGTTTTAATGCCCCTTGGAAGAAACGTGGAGGTACCAGTGGAATAAAAAGACAATATTAATTCCCCTTGGAAGAGTGGTGGAGGTCGCAGTGGAATAAAAAGACAATATCAATGCCCCTTGGAAGAGTGGTGGAGGTTACAATGGAATAAAAAGAGAATATCAATGACCCTTGGAAGAGACGGGGAGGTCACAGTAGCTTAACACGACGATTTTAAAGCCCCTTGGAAGAGACGTGGAGTTCAGAGTGTTTTAACAAGATGGTTTTAATGCCCCTTGGAAATTACTTGGAGGTCACAGTACCTTAACAAGACGATTTTAATGCCCTTTGGAAGAGATGTGGAGTTCAGATTGGTTTAACAAGACGGTTTTAATGCCCCTTGGAAGAGACGTGGAGGTCCCAGTGGAACAGAAAGACAATATCAATGCCCCTTGTAAAAGTGGTGCTGGTCACAATGGAATAAATAGCAATATCAATGCCCCTTGGAAGAGTGGTTTAAGTCACAGTGGAATAAAAAGACAATATGAATGCCCCTTGAAAGAGTGGTGGAGGTCCCAGTGTAATAAAATGGGGAGGTCACAGAAGCTTAACAGGATGATTTTAATGCCCCTTGGAAGAGACGTGGAGTTCAGAGTGTTTTAACAAGATGGTTTTAATGCCCCTTGGAAATGACGTGGATGTCACAGTAGCTTAACAAGACGGTTTTAATGCACCTTGGAAGAGCGGTGGAGGTCACAGTGGAATAAAAAGACAATATCAATGCCCCTTGGAAGAGTGGTTTAAGTCACAGTGGAATAAAAAGACAATGTGATGCCCCTTGGAAGAGTGATGGAGGTCACAGTGAAATAAAAAGATAATATCAATGCCCCTTGGAAGAGTGGTGGAGGTCCCAGTGTAATAAAACAACAATTTCAATGACCCTTGGAAGAGACGTGGTGGTCACAGTAGCTTAAAAAGATGATTTTATTGCCCCTTGGAAGAGACGTGGAGTTCAGAGTGGTTTATAAAGACGGGTTTAATGCTCCTTGGAAGAGAAGTGGAGTTCAGAGTAGTTTAACAAGACGATTTTAATGCCCCTTTGGAAGAGACGTGGAGGTCCCAGTGGAATAAAAAGACAATATCATTGCCTCTTGAAAGAGTGGTAGAGATCGCAGTGGAAGAAAAACAGAATATCAATGACCCTTGTAAGAGACGTGGAGTTCAGAGAGGTTTAACAAGACGGTTTTAATGCCCCTTGGAAGAAACGTGGAGGTACCAGTGGAATAAAAAGACAATATTAATTCCCCTTGGAAGAGTGGTGGAGGTCGCAGTGGAATAAAAAGACAATATCAATGCCCCTTGGAAGAGTGGTGGAGGTTACAATGGAATAAAAAGAGAATATCAATGACCCTTGGAAGAGACTGGGAGGTCACAGTAGCTTAACACGACGATTTTAAAGCCCCTTGGAAGAGACGTGGAGTTCAGAGTGTTTTAACAAGATGGTTTTAATGCCCCTTGGAAATTACTTGGAGGTCACAGTACCTTAACAAGACGATTTTAATGCCCTTTGGAAGAGATGTGGAGTTCAGATGGGTTTAACAAGACGGTTTTAATGCCCCTTGGAAGAGACGTGGAGGTCCCAGTGGAACAAAAAGACAATATCAATGCCCCTTGTAAAAGTGGTGCTGGTCACAATGGAATAAATAGCAATATCAATGCCCCTTGGAAGAGTGGTTTAAGTCACAGTGGAATAAAAAGACAATATGAATGCCCCTTGGAAGAGTGGTGGAGGTCCCAGTGTAATAAAATGGGGAGGTCACAGAAGCTTAACAGGACGATTTTAATGCCCCTTGGAAGAGACTTGGAGTTCAGAGTGTTTTAACAAGATGGTTTTAATGCCCCTTGGAAATGACGTGGATTTTACAGTAGCTTAACAAGACGGTTTTAATGCACCTTGGAAGAGACGTGGGGGTCCCAGTGGAATAAAAAGACAATATCAATTCCTCTTGGAAGAGCGGTGGAGGTCACAGTGGAATAAAAAGACAATATCAATGCCCCTTGGAAGAGTGGTTTAAGTCATAGTGGAATAAAAAGACAATATGAATGCCCCTTGGAAGAGTTATGGAGGTCACAGTGGAATAAAAAGATAATATCAATGCCCCTTGGAAGAGTGGTGGTGGTCCCAGTGTAATAAAACAACAATTTCAATGACCCTTGGAAGAGACGTGGTGATCACAGTAGATTAAAAAGATGATTTTATTGCCCCTTGGAAGAGACGTGGAGTTCAGAGTGGTTTATAAAGACGGGTTTAATGCTCCTTGGAAGAGAAGTGGAGTTCAGAGTAGTTTAACAAGACGATTTTAATGCCCCTTTGGAAGAGACGTGGAGGTCCCAGTGGAATAAAAAGACAATATCATTGCATCTTGAAAGAGTGGTAGAGATTGCAGTGGAAAAAAAACAGAATATCAATGACCCTTGTAAGAGACGTGGAGTTCAGAGTGGTTTAACAAGACGGTTTTAATGCCCCTTGGAAGAAACGTGGAGGTACCAGTGGAATAAAAAGACAATATTAATTCCCCTTGGAAGAGTGGTGGAGGTCGCAGTGGAATAAAAAGACAATATCAATGTACCTTGGAAGAGTGGTGGAGGTTACAATGGAATAAAAAGAGAATATCAATGACCCTTGGAAGAGACGGGGAGGTCACAGTAGCTTAACACGACGATTTTAAAGCCCCTTGGAAGAGACGTGGAGTTCAGAGTGTTTTAACAAGATGGTTTTAATGCCCCTTGGAAATTACTTGGAGGTCACAGTACCTTAAAAAGACGATTTTAATGCCCTTTGGAAGAGATGTGGAGTTCAGATTGGTTTAACAAGACGGTTTTAATGCCCCTTGGAAGAGACGTGGAGGTCCCAGTGGAACAGAAAGACAATATCAATGCCCCTTGTAAAAGTGGTGCTGGTCACAATGGAATAAATAGCAATATCAATGCCCCTTGGAAGAGTGGTTTAAGTCACAGTGGAATAAAAAGACAATATGAATGCCCCTTGGAAGAGTGGTGGAGGTCCCAGTGTAATAAAATGGGGAGGTCACAGAAGCTTAACAGGACGATTTTAATGCCCCTTGGAAGAGACGTGGAGTTCAGAGTGTTTTAACAAGATGGTTTTAATGCCCCTTGGAAATGACGTGGATGTCACAGTAGCTTAACAAGACGGTTTTAATGCACCTTGGAAGAGACGTGGGGGTCCCAGTGGAATAAAAAGACAATATCAATTCCCCTTGGAAGAGCGCTGGAGGTCACAGTGGAATAAAAAGACAATATCAATGCCCCTTGGAAGAGTGGTTTAAGTCACAGTGGAATAAAAAGACAATATGAATGCCCCTTGGAAGAGTGATGGAGGTCACAGTGGAATAAAAAGATAATATCAATGCCCCTTGGAAGAGTGGTGGAGGTCCCAGTGTAATAAAACAACAATTTCAATGACCCTTGGAAGAGACGTGGTGGTCACAGTAGCTTAAAAAGATGATTTTATTGCCCCTTGGAAGAGACGTGGAGTTCAGAGTGGTTTATAAAGAGGTGTTTAATGCTCCTTGGAAGAGAAGTGGAGTTCAGAGTAGTTTAACAAGACGATTTTAATGCCCCTTTGGAAGAAACGTGGAGGTCCCAGTGGAATAAAGAGACAATATCATTGCCTCTTGAAAGAGTGGTAGAGATCGCAGTGGAAGAAAAACAGAATATCAATGACCCTTGTAAGAGACGTGGAGTTCAGAGTGGTTTAACAAGACGGTTTTAATGCCCCTTGGAAGAAACGTGGAGGTACCAGTGGAATAAAAAGACAATATTAATTCCCCTTGGAAGAGTGGTGGAGGTCGCAGTGGAATAAAAAGACAATATCAATGCCCCTTGGAAGAGTGGTGGAGGTTACAATGGAATAAAAAGAGAATATCAATGACTCTTGGAAGAGACGGGGAGGTCACAGTAGCTTAACACGTCAATTTTAATGCCCTTTGGAAGAGATGTGGAGTTCAGATTGGTTTAACAAGACGGTTTTAATGCCCCTTGGAAGAGACGTGGAGGTCCCAGTGGAACAAAAAGACAATATCAATGCCCCTTGTAAAAGTTGTGCTGGTCACAATGGAATAAATAGCAATATCAATGCCCCTTGGAAGAGTGGTTTAAGTCACAGTGGAATAAAAAGACAATATGAATGCCCCTTGGAAGAGTGGTGGAGGTCCCAGTGTAATAAAATGGGGAGGTCACAGAAGCTTAACAGGACGATTTTAATGCCCCTTGGAAGAGACGTGGAGTTCAGTGTTTTAACAAGATGGTTTTAACGCCCCTTAGAAGAGACTTGGAGGTCCCAGTGGAATAAAAAAACAATGTAATGCCTCTTGGAAGAGTGGTGGAGATTCCAGTGGAATAAAAAGACAATATCAATGCCCCTTGGAAGAGTGGTGGAGGTCAAAGTAGAATAAAAAGACAATATGAATGCCCCTTGGAAGAGTGGTGGAGGTCGCAGTGGAATAAAAAGACAATATCAATGCCCCTTGGAAGAGTGTTGGAGATCGCATTGGAATAAAAAGACAATATAAATGCCCCTTGAAAGAGTGGTGGAGGTCGCAGTGGAATAAAAAGACAATATCAATGCCTCTTGGAAGAGTGGTGGATGTCCCAGTGGAATAAAAGACAATATCAATGACCCTTGGAAGAGACGTGGAGTTCACAGTAGCTTAACAAGACTATTTTAATGCCCCTTGGAAGAGATGTGGAGTTCAGAATGGTATAACAAGACGGTTTTAATGCCCCTTGGAAGAGACATGGAGGTCCCAGTGGAGCAAAAAGACAATATCAATGCTCCTTGTAAGAGTGGTGGTGGTCACAGTGGAATAAAAAGACAATATCAATGCCCCTTGGAAGAGTGGTTGTGGTTACAGTGGAATAAAAAGAGAATATCAACGATGCTTGGAAGAGACGCGGAAGTCACAGTAGCTTAACAAGACAATTTTGATGTCCCTTGGAAGAGACGTGGAGTTCATAGTAGTTTAACAAGACGGTTTTAATGCCACTTGGAAGAGACGTGGAGGTCACAGTAGCTTAACAAGACGATTTTAATGCCTCTTGGAAGAGTGGTGGATGTCCCAGTGGAATAAAAGACAATATCAATGACCCTTGGAAGAGACGTGGAGTTCACAGTAGCTTAACAAGACGATTTTAATGCCCCTTGGAAGAGACATGAAGTTCAGAGTCGTTTAACATGACGGATTTAATGCCCATTGGAAAAGACGTGGAGTTCACAGTAGCTTAACAAGACTATTTTAATGCCCCTTGGAAGAGATGTGGAGTTCAGAATGGTTTAACAAGATGGTTTTAATGCCCCTTGGAAGAGACATGGAGGTCCCAGTGGAGCAAAAAGACAATATCAATGCTCCTTGTAAGAGTGGTGGTGGTCACAGTGGAATAAAAAGACAATATCAATGCCCCTTGGAAGAGTGGTTGTGGTTACAGTGGAATAAAAAGAGAATATCAACGAAGCTTGGAAGAGACGCGGAGGTCACAGTAGCTTAACAAGACAATTTTAATGTCCCTTGGAAGAGACGTGGAGTTCAGAGTAGTTTAACAAGACGGTTTTAATGCCACTTGGAAGAGACGTGGAGGTCACAGTAGCTTAACAAGACGATTTTAATGCCCCTTGGAAGAGACGTGGAATTCAGATTGGTTTAACAAGATGGTTTTAATGCCCCTTGGAAGAGACGTGGAGGTCATAGTAGCTTAACAAGACGATTTTAAAGCCCTTGGAAGAGACATGAAGTTCAGAGTCGTTTAACATGACGGTTTTAATGGCCATTGGAAAAGACGTGGAGGTCACAGTAGCTTAACAAGACTATTTTAATGCCCCTTGGAAGAGATGTGGAGTTCAGAATGGTTTAACAAGACGGTTTTAATGCCCCTTGGAAGAAACGTGGAGGTTCCAGTGGAATAAAAAGACAATATCAATGTCCCTTGGAAGAATGGTGGAGGTCGCAGAGGAATAAAAAGACATTATCAATGCCCCTTGGGAGAGTGGTGGAGGTCGCAGTGGAATAAAAAGACTATATCAATGCCCCTTGAAAGAGTCGTGGAGGGCCCAGTGGAATAAAAAGAAAATATCAATGACCCTTGTAAGAGACGTGGAGGTCACAGTAGCTTAACAAGACGATTTTAATGCCCCTTGGAAGAGACGTGGATTTCAGAGTGGTTTAACAAGACGGTTTTAATGCCCCTTGAAAGAGACGTGGAGGTCACAGTGCAATAAAAAGACCATATCAATGCCCCTTGGAAGAGTTGTGGAGGTCGCAGTGGAATAATAAGACAATTTCAATGTGCCTTCGAAGATTGGTGGAGGTCACAGTGGAATAAAAGTACAATATCCATGCCCATTGGAAGAGTGATGGAGGTCGCAGTGGAATAAAAAGACAACATCAAACGTCACCTCAACTCCAAAGGCAAAGTATGGTGACCCCCAACTCAGTATAATCCCCCAACTCTGACCCCCCCACACTGCCCTCCATCCAGTATAATGGGCCAACATATAGTATAATGACCCCACACTGTATAATGGCCCGCACTAGCCCCCCAAATAGTATAATGACCCCAATATAGCCCTCCAAACAGTATGATGACGCCACACAAACTTTAACTCTGTATAATTGCTAGCATACAGTATAATGGCCCTCCAAATATTATAATGGCCCCACATAACCTTACACATAGTATAATGCATCCCCCATAATCCTCCATATAGTATAATGGGTTCCCCATAATCCTCCGTATAGTATAATGCACTCCCCATGGTCCTCCATAGAATATAATGCACTCGTCAAGGTCCTCTATTACAATATAATTAACTCCCACGGTCCTCCATACAATATAATGCACCCCTCATGGTCCTCCATACAATATAATGCACCCCTCATGGTCTTCCATACAATATAATGCACCCCCCAATGGTCATCCATACAATATAATGCACCTCTCTTAGTCCTCCATACAATATAATGCACCCCTCATGGTCCTCCATACAATATAATGCACCCCTCATGGTCTTCCATACAATATAATGCACCCCCCAATGGTCCACCATACGATATAATGCACCAGCCATGGTTCTCCATACAATATAATGCACTCCATGGTCCTCTATACCATATAATGCACCCCTCTGTGGTCCTCTATACAATATAATGCACTCCCCATGGTCCTCCATACAATAAAATGCACCCCAAATGGTCCTCCATACTCTATTATTGCCACCAGTCACTGATTTTAAAAGAAAAATACAATACTCCCCTCTTCTGATTCCACCTGATGCTCCAGTCTACTGAGCTTGTTGTGTGAACGCCGCACGTGTCAGAACAGCGGGCATGGTATAATGACGTCATCGCGCCCGCTGCTCTGACTCGTCAGACGCCGACACAGAATGATAGGGGTGGAAGCATCAGCTGATGCTCCCTTCTCCATTATCATTGTTCGCTTTAACGTGCAATGATGATAGAGGAGGGAGCGTCAGCAGACACTTCATCCCCATGATTTTGTACAGGTGGGCAGTGCGGTTGCTGATGGGTGGAGGGGGGGCCCGGTGCATGTGGAGACACCGGGCCCCCCTGCTCACTGGCCTCATAGCAGTGGCATGGTCTGCCACCATTGCCTGTACACGACTGACTAAATCATAGGTTAAACGGAACCTGTCATGTAAAATAACACTATTAACCTGCAGATATGGGGTTATTCTGCAGGTTAATAGCGTTCTGACAATGTGCGGTGCCTGCACTGAGAGCCCCGCTGCCGGGAGGAAATTAACTTTATTCCCCCTGGCAGCCTCACTCTTTCACTGCTCTGTGTATAGAGAGTGGCAGCTGTATCCGCGCCCTGGCACTGACTGACAGCCGGCCCTAATGCTGAGCTGGAGGTGGTGTTACAGGAGAGGGAGGAAGCTCCTGTGTGTGAACAGCAGCCACAGATGTCTCCCCTCTCCTCAGGGCCGGCTGCATTATTGTCCTCCACAGCCTTAGCCCACCCACCTCCTTCCTCTACCTCCTCACTATGCTGTGCATTCGCTCTGCACATGCACGGATAAATCCTCTTCTGTAGCTGGTGCCAAAGAGGCGGACCAGGGTGTGGGAGGAGGAGCTACAAGGTGATCACGGGGCTGTGTCAGGCAAATCCTGCGTGTGTGCGTGCCTGTACAGATTATAAAGTTTATTCAATTTAAAAAAAAAATTAAAAAGCTAACTGGAGATTCGGGGAGATGCACTCATGTTCCTGGCCCCGCATGTAAGAGCCTACTGACGACCCTGGTGAGCGGCCCCTGTAACTGTACCCTGGCATTGACTGACAGCAGGACCTGTACTGATACACTGCTGAGTCGGCTGTCAGTCAGTGCCGGGGCACGATTACAGCTGGCGCACACTATATACTGAGCGGTGACTGACTTTGCGCTAGAACCTTTAATGTTCATGATCAGTTTAGAAAACCCCAGTATCCAAATGCCGTTTTGTGGGAATCTGAAGAAACAGGAAGGACCCCGTTCTGTATTTTCAGCAATTTGTCAGAATGGAGACGACTAAAAAAACAGCGTCATCTGCTCTGGAGGACCCAACACTTCAGTGATTTCCATGGACAGCCCAGTGATTACAGACGACCATGTGCAATACTTCATTTCTTCTTTGGAGGCGCTGTAGGGAAATTCAGCAATTGCTGCCGAGTACTTTGTGCAGAAGGGATCAATTTGGTCTTTATTCACAGCACATTGGAGCTGTACCTCTGACCCATATGGAGAAACCTAACACAAGACTGGACAACCCCATCAAGGTCCATAGTGTTGGTGAATAAGACTCGGCCCGACTATCCGTATTTGGTCAGTATTTTTTCTCAGGAGTGGGAGACAAAACCAGGAGTGGGTGATAAATGCAAAATTGGTGACTTGTTTCTATTATACCTTTGTTTTGATTGTCCCTCACCTGGTTTTGGCTCCTAATCCTAAGAAAAAATACTGACCGAATACTGACCAAATACTGATATTGGGGCCGTGGCCTCAGGGGCTAAACCCACATTCATGACATGGACGACTGATGAAATAAAGACAAGAACAACGATGTAGGGTGTAAAAGATAGATTTTATTTCTAGATGGCGGTTATTATATATTTTACTATTATGTATATGTGCTAATTATTTATCTATCAGAATAATCCTAATTATGGGCCGTGTTGATCCAGAGGAAGGCGAAAACCCCCTGTGAGGAACAGGCCAATTCTCCTCATATCAGGGGGGAAAATTCCTTCCTGACCCCAAATAAAACATGGCGGTCAGAATAAATCTCAGGATCAAGGGCTGATACTGAATCTGTGGAATTGAATTCACTTCTAAAAATGTAATAAACTATTCATCTTTTTCTTATTTTTGTACTAAGCTACTATATTATGTGTGTCAGCTATAAATTATCTGAAAGCCTGCCCATATTTAATTTTTTTTTTTTATGTATTTATAATGATCTATTAATATGTGATTTACTTATACAACTATCACATTAAATCTGTTTAAGGCTGTGTTGATCCAGAAGAAGGTGGAAAATTCCTTCCTGATCCCAGTTATGGTGATCGGGATGAATCTCAGGATCAAGGGCTTATAGCTAATGTGTGATACATAAGTGTAAATTTTTTATTTAATTATTTTCTATTTTTGGACTATTTAATTTTTATATTTATGTTAACTAATTTTTTAAAACCAAAATATAAATTCTATTTTTTTTTTAAATACTTTTTTGTTAGAAATCTGAGAACCTACTTATATTATTTTACTAAACCTAATTATAGGCCGTGTTGATCTAGAGGAAAGCGAAAACCCCACGTGAGAAATGTGCCAATTGTTCTCGTGACGGGGGGGGGGAATTCCTTCCTGACCCCAAATATGGCGATCGTGAAGAATCCCAGGATCAAAGGCTCATACCTAACCTGTAAGTAGTGGAAGTGAGATTTTTAAAAAATATTTTAATTAATTGTTATATATTTAGACTAAAAATGTTTTTGTTTTGTGTAAAATAAACAATTTTTGAAAATATTTTTTAGATTTTGTGAATGTGTGAATCTTACTTATTGATATATATCTAAACCTATTTAAGACCGTGTAGATCCAGAGGAAGGCGAAAACCCCCATGAGGAATAGGCCAATTGTCCTCATATTAGGGGGAAAAATTCCTTCCTGACCCCAAATATGGCGATCAGATTAAATCCCAGGATCAAAAGCCAAAATCTCTATCTTCTTGCTATGTGTCTACGTGTGTGTGCCTATACTTATAGTGTAGTGTGCGGCCTATACCTATCATTTAGTGTGGGTGATGTGGATGTGATGGGTGATGGGTGAAATACTTACCCTGCCTGTGCTGAGTGAGTTCAGGGATAATGGGCCTATATTACACTATTGTTCCTGAACTCACCAGATGGACACTAAGCACAGGCCGCTCCCGGGGGCGCAGAAGATCTTCGGGCTGGAGTGATGTCAATCGCCAGCCCAGGATTGGAGGATGCCAAGTCAAGGTCCTGGTGCAGCGACATGATGGCAGTGGTCCGGCACAAAGATGTTATGGAGAGAGATGATGTTTTAGGGCAGCCGAGGTGACAAACAGCAGCAGAGATATGAGGTATGGGTCAGAAGGCAAAAAGTTCTGGGCAGTTGGCACGGGGTCATCCTGCAAGACATAAGAGGAAGACATTTCAACAACTTCGATCTCATGGATCTTATCTTAGAACAATGGTAATTATAATGAACCATTCCCCTATGTAACATCAGATATAATGTACATATATAATGATTGGTATCCTGTGTGCACAGCTGTCACTCACCAGATGTTCGTGGATTCTTTCACAGCCCAGATATTCTCATCCACCTAAGAATAAGAGAGACGCAGTCATTGGCAGAAAGAGTGGGAGAAGACAAGGACAGTGATAATGGCCAAAAGGTGAGAAGAACATTTGATGCGATTTATCCTCATCCCTTACCGTGCCCAGCTTGGTGACACGTAATTAAATCCGGGCACGTGGTTACGGGCTTTCTTTTCCTCCGGCCACTGCATAAGATGGTTCTCCAGAACTGGCATGAATGGTTTGAATGGTGGCTGTGCTCTCCTTTTCTCCAGATCCTCCCAGCCGATGTTGGTAAAGAATGGATGCTGCCTGATGTTCCCGCACACACCCAATCGCTTCTGAGGATTTTTGCACAGCAGCTTCTTGAGAAGATCTTTCAAGTCAGCATCAAGCCAAGATGGAATTTCAGGCTTTCCTTTGGTTATAGCTCTGTAAGCCATTTTGCTGTCGTAGCCGGTGTAAAATGGGGAGGATCCAGTTGCCAAATTGGACACCACAATCCCCAGGCTCCACCAATCCACTGCTGTGCCGTATCCTTTTTTTAGAAGCACCTCGGGGGCCATGAAATGAAAAGTGCCCGTCACTCCAGAGATGTTATTGGAGGAGGTGACGCCATCTTGGGCAAGCCCCAGGTCGATAATACGGATGTGGCCATCTGCATCCAACATGATGTTTTCCGGCTTAAGATCTCTGCAATGAAATAAGAGAACAGAGTAAGAAATCTGCCCAGTGATACAAGAGATGGAGAATGGGTCACTGCAAGATTAGGTAGAATAGGCAGAAAGGAGCCCTGGAAAGTTGGGGGCAATATTTATAGCATGTAAAGGGAACAGAGAGAAGGAGGAAAGTTCTGCTTACCGATGGACGATGTTGTGTCCATGGAGGAACTGGAGGCCACATACAATCTCTGCTGTGTAGAATCTGATGGAGAGAACAGAGTGTAGTATCAATGCCATCGCTGACACCTCCTTCCCACCTGGGCTATTTTCCCTTTCAGCCCTCTTTCTGCTACATCCCAACCTCCGCTTTTATTTCCACCCCTCTTCTCACTTTTTGGTATGTTTTCCTCTTTCTTACCTTACAGTGTCGATGTTCAAGTAGCCGCACTTCTTAATTAAAGCCTCCAGGCTGCCTCCGGACAGATACTCCATGATGAAATAAGCGAGCTTACGAGACTGCTGTGCGGCATAGAACGGGCAGTCTCTGGCCGCCAGGAGTATCCGCCGCTCTCTCTTAATGATGTGTTCCTTGACCTCCCTTTTCTGGATAATCTTTACCGCCATATGGATGTTTCGAATGGGGACTGATGCCAGGACCACCTGAGGAAAGAAATAGACAACCTTATAGTAGAGCAAAGCAATCATCATAATGCACTGTCTGCTCTATGGATAGAACTTAAAGGAGTAATCCATTATCACCACTGTGAGCTGGTTGGGGTCAGTATTGGTTTTATATCAATGTGCAGCTGATTTAAAGTTTATTGAAGCATAGAGGTCAAAGTATACTGTGGCATGGAAAAGTTTGGGCACCCCTGATTAAAATTACTGTTATTGTTAAGCAAGTTTAAAATGAAATGATCTCTAAAAGAACACATTTCCTTTGTATTTTAGGGAAATAAAAATTATATATTGTCATCTTTTACATTTTGCAAATTACAAAAAGGAACATGGGCCGATTCAAAAGTGGGCACCTTTGCGGATTTGTGTGCTCATATAACTTTGACCAAGGTTTCAGCGATTAATTAGCTTGTTAGGGTAATGGCTTCTTCACTATCATTGTTAGGAAAGGCCAGGTGATGCAAATTTCCCAGATTTAAAAAAACCCAGCCTCCTGTAACCTTATTCCAAAAAACAGCAGCCATGGGTTCTTCTAAGGAGCTCCGTAGCACTCTGAAAATGAAAATGGTGGAGGCCCACAAAGCAGGAGAAGGCCATAAGAAGATAGCAAAGCGTTTTCAAGTTGCTCTTTCCTCAATTTGAAATATAATTAAGAAATGTCAGTTAACAGGAACAGTGGAGGTCAAGATAAGGTCTGGAACACCAAGCAGTATGACCCAGGAATCTCCCAAAACTGGAAGAATTTTCCAAGGAAGAATGGATGAAAATCTCACAAACAAGAATTGAAATACTCTTGTCTGACTACAAAAAGCATTTACAAGCTGCGATACTTTCAAAAAAGGGTGCTGTAGGTACTAACCATGCAGGGTGCCCAAACTTTTGCACCAGTTCAGTTTCCTTTTTGTAATTTTTAAAATGTAAAAGATTAAAATATATACTTTTGCATAAAATACAAAGGAAATGTGTCATCTTTAACTTTAGGCCTTTTAGATATCATTTGATCTTCAACTTGCTTAACTGTTCACAGTTACAGTAATTTTGACCAGGGGTGCCCAAAACTTTTACAAACCATGTCCCTGGATGTTTTTTTTAGTCATACCACAGAAGAACACTTCAATTAACATCTACCTAAAGAAGATAATGGAGATAAAATGGCAAATATAGGTTGGTAAAGAGAAATATATAAATACTTACTTTGCCAAAGCTGCCCCTACCCAAGATTTTATGGATGGTAAAATTGCTCATGTTAAGCGTGAGGTAGGGGCTGGATGTTCCGGGGTCCCTACTACATCCAGGAGTTGGCTTTTCATCCTCCAATCCATTGTCTTCGGCCTCTCTCCTCTTCTTACTGATATTTTTAAATCCAGTGGTATCACTGTCGTCTTCTCTCTTCCTCTTGTCTTCTCGCTTCTTCTCCTGGCTTCCTTCACTGTGTCCAGTAGACGCCATTCTCACATATATCTTCCAGTCTGTAGACTTCCGTCCGTACACTTCAGCCGACAGTTGAAAGTAAACGGCAGTTGGTCGTGTGCAGGTGACGTGGGGTCAGAGGTGATAGAACTCTCAGGTGGCACCAGCCAGGCAGCGGCTCATGGACCTGCTCTGCCCTATACACTGATGTGGGCTTCATGGGTGACAGTTTATGGTTCAGAGGAACGGCAGAGAACTTCATGGTGGCTTCTAGTGCTGTTTTTTTAGTTTCATATTACATTCTTTTTATCCACATATACAGAGAGGTAATGATATGCCAAGAATACATTAAATAACCTAACATGCTATAAAATACCAGCTCTCCCCATTACCAAAGTAATTATTTGATTTCCATATATTTAAAAAATCATTACTTTTATCTTTCATGTTCTAATACTATTTCTCATATATCACAGTTACTAGAGTATATGTGTGGCACCCCAGGGGTCTGGTTTCCACAGTAACAGCAATGTTATGTCTGAGAGCAGGTGGGAGGTCTCTTGGTCAGGGATCCTATGCATGCCACACCTCCTGCCCAGTCCTGGGAGGGGAAGAACTTCCCCTATATAAACTTAGGGCTGAGGCAGGGTTAGGGAGTAGAGAAGAAGTAGAGACAGAGAAGAGAAGCAGATATAGGAAAAGAACATCAGGAGCTCTGTGGGAGCAGTGCTATAAGGAGTCAGGGGCTGGCAGCTGCAGAGCTCGCCCTGACTGAGAAGCTATCACCGGACCCGGAGTCCGAGGCTGTGGGGACTAATCTTTACCCAGCAGCAGAAACCGCCCGGCAGGGGATTTCAGGTCCTCTGGCCAAGAAACCCGAAGGCACGGTCACACGCGTGGGACCAGCACCGCCGTCGTGGAGCGGACGCCACTAGAAGGCCCCGAGTCACCGGCCATACGGGTGAGCACCACACGGTACACTCAGGGACGTGGGCTACTTATACCCGCCCCTAGCAAGGTAGCCAGAAGAGTACAGTCAGTTTGGGAGGCCTACAACTCCGCCTGGCCAGGGGAGATCCCATCTGCTCAAGGACTGACCAGGCCCCGATCGCTAGCCAGTACTCCGGGAGGGTCTATCTTTATCACCAGTAAAGACCCTGAACTACACCGCATCGTCTCTGAGTGATTCCTGCTACCCCCATCATCCACGTCGGCTGCCCTGAGGCCATACCCCTCCCGTTGGGGGTGATACTATCACGCTGCACAATCCTACCACCGGCCTCAGCGGTCTGCCCTGCAGCGGCAGCTCCTTCGCTGCATTCAACGGGTGGCGTAGTCGTCCAACATCTACTGCTAATACAACGCCACTTAGTCTGACTCCCTGGGCACAGACCGGGTCACCGCCACGAGACTACAACCCTCAACAGATCCGGCTCCGGGTAAGCTCCTGCATGCGCAACGCTGTGCGACACAGGTCCAGGGGTGCGTCAACTTTTGGCGTAGTCGGCAGGATTTCGTGCCCGCAACCACCGGGTACTGCGTGCCTGAAAAAGACTGTTCAAACTTACCAGTGGTGAAGATTCCCGCCATCCGTGGAGGTTTCCCGCCATCCGGCGCCATCTTCTACCTTCTTCCCGCCATCCGCGAAGTTTTCCCGCCATCCGGCACCATATTCTGCCTTCCTCCCGCCATCCGTGGAGTTTTCCCGCCGTTGGACGCCATCTTGAAGACGCCGCGCGGGAAGAAGAGGGGCGTGGACTCCGAAAGCGCGCGAGAACTGAAGCCCCGCCTCACGTCCGGACGTTGCGTAAGGTCCTGGAAGGAGCCCAGCAGACGCCGACATCACAGGAGCGCGACGGAAGGTCCTCAACCCTGACGATCCACTGCGGAGCCGCGGCCTACGGAAGAGGATCATCGCAAGGTAGGCCACGGTCCACTAGGGGGGAGGAAGATGTCGGATACGGAGGAGAGCTTCACTGCCTCAACCCCCGCCAGCGCCACCGCTGCTGCAGTCATGCCTTTCACCATGCCCTATATCCCGGGAGCGGCCTGGCTACCCCAGTACTCAGGGGAGTCCCATACCCTGCATGACTTTAGAGAAAAGCTGGATAGCCTCTTCCAGGTGTATCCCCTCACAGAAGAGCAAAAAGTGAGCATCCTGGTGGCCCAATTAATCGGGGCAGCCCAAAGGGAGGTAAAGTCCTGGCCACCTGGGGGGAGGACTGTTGCAGGGATACTAACCCGGCTGAGGGACACCTTTGATACCCGCACCTCAGCCGAGATCAAGCTTAGATTCTACGGGTGCAAGCAGCGAGCACACGAGAGTATAAGGGACTATGCCCTGAACCTACAAGAGGCCCTGAGAGCCATTAAGCAGACCGACCCTGACGGCGTGGGAGACGAGGACAGGCTGTTGACTGAACAATTTATAGAGGGTTTATATTGCAATGCCCACCGAACCCAGTTGCGGGCAATGGCCTTACAGGACCCTCATCTGGGATTTGCACAGTTCAAGGACAGAGCCATCCGGGTGCTCCGAGAACCGGCACCAGGTGGCGTTGTGACCCACAGACGCCCCACTACCACTTACCACCAGGAGGCGGCGCCCTTGTCGGCAGGGCCTGTGGGAGCTGATGCGCAGGCTTTGAACAATGACCCGGCTCCAGACCTGCACCATCAGGTCCAAGAGCTAGCTAAAAGCGTTGCCGCGCTAACCCGAACTGTGCAGTCTTTACAGGTTTCCACTCCAGGGAAGATCCAGCTGGCATCCGGACCGGAGGACATCCCGTGGCGTCGACCAAGGAGGACCCCACCGGCCAGAGGAAGACCCAGCGACCGATACAACGAGGACGGACAACCCATCTGCCGCCGCTGCAATCAACCCGGACATATGGCAAGGTACTGTCCTTTAAACTGGCACAACCTGGGGTAGAGGGCCAAACCCCAGGAAAAAGATCATCAGGCCCATCGAACTGGCGCGACAAATATGTGGGAGGACGTCCAGTCTTGCCTGTGGTACTGGATGGCATCCCTATGAGTGCCCTACTGGATACCGGGTCACAGGTTACCACTATCCCGTACGTGCTCTTCAAGCAGTACTGGAATGACTCGGATATCACCCGCTACCCTGACGACGATTTGAGTATCATCGCCAGCAATGGTCAGCCCGTGCCACAGATTGGATTTAAAGAGGTGACCATTAAAATCGGTAGAGTTGAACTGGCGGCACAGGGACTGATCATTGTAGACATTGACAAGCACGAGAGTCACCCAAAGATAACTCTAGGAACTAATGTAATTGAAAATTGTCTTGCAGAGGTGATTTTCCTTTTACAGCAGGTTGCCAAGAACGCCAGCTCCGGCCAGCAGCGAGTGCTCCAGAAAGAGATCCGGGCACTGATGCGACGGCAACAGATAGAACTCTCCGGTGGTGAGATTGGTAGCGTAAGAATGTGTGACCCTTTTCCTATTGCCATGCCCCCAAAAAGTGAAATGATGATTTGGTGCCGGGCAGCTATTGGTCTGAGAGGTAGAGATTACCAGGCAATGGTAGAACCAGTTTACTCAGACAGTAGGCCCACCATTTTGACAGCACGGGGGGTGGTCAATGTACGCCATGGGAGGGTGCCCGTTCGCATAATAAATATCGGGAAGAGGGAAGTGTACCTGCCCCGGTATGCCACGCTAGCCAAATTGTATACCATCAATCAAAATTCCATACAGTCCGTAGAACCCTTGCCTCCATCTTCCCCGGAGGAAAGTAACGGTTCTAAGGAAACAATGGAGGACTGGTGTCAGCAACTACATTTGGGTACTGACTCCACTCCCTCACACCAGAGACAGGGAGTCTATCGGGTGGTTCAAGAGTACGAGAGAGTGTTTAGTAAACACCCGTTAGACTTCGGGCGAGTCAAGGGGGCAGAACACCACATCCCCACGGGAGACCATCTTCCCATAAAAGAGAGGTATCGACCCGTACCCCCTGCACACTACCAACACGCCAAGGGGATGCTTAGGGACATGAAGGAGGCTGGGGTGATCAGGGATAGCTGTAGCCCCTGGGCAGCTCCACTAGTCTTAGTCAAAAAGAAAGACAACACCATGAGGATGTGTGTAGATTACCGGAAAATCAACCGTATCACACACAAGGATGCGTACCCCTTACCAAGGATAGAGGAGTCTTTGGCTGCTTTAAGATCTGCTAACTTCTTCTCTACCTTGGATCTCACTAGCGGGTACTGGCAGGTTCCTGTAGCAGAGGCGGACCGGGAGAAGACCGCATTCACCACCCCGATGGGACTTAGCGAGTTCACCTGCATGCCGTTCGGACTCTGTAACGCACCAGGAACCTTTCAACGATTAATGGAGTGCTGTCTGGGCCACAAAAACTTCGAGACGGTCCTGTTGTACCTGGACGATGTCATCGTATATTCCAAGACTTATGAGGACCACCTGAAACACCTGGCGGAAGTGTTCGAAGCTCTGGCAAACTACGGCCTAAAGGTAAAACCCTCCAAGTGTCACCTCCTAAAACCAAAGGTGCAGTACCTGGGACACGTGGTGAGCGCTGACGGAGTGGCTCCCGACCCTGATAAGATCACCGCAATTAAGGAATGGCCAAGTCCCTCCAGTGTAAAGGAAGTGCGGCAGTTCCTCGGGTTGGTAGGCTATTACCGCAGATTCATCCCCGGTTTCACCAAAAAGGCAGCTCCAATGCAGGACCTCCTGATAGGCCAGTCCCGGAAGGCCAAGAACCAGAAGCCGCCCTTCAAATGGGAGAAGTTAGAAGAAGAGTCCTTCCGCCAGCTGAAGATGGCCCTCACGGGGGATGAAATCCTGGCGTACCCTGATTACAGCCAGCCCTTTATCCTCTACACCGACGCAAGTAACATCGGGCTAGGAGCCGTACTGTCCCAGATCCAGCAGGGGAAAGAACGAGTAATCGCTTACGCCAGTCGAAAACTGCGACCCACCGAAAGAAACCCTGAGAATTACAGCTCATTTAAGCTAGAGTTCCTGGCAGTGGTGTGGGCAGTCACCGAACGCTTTAAGCACTACCTCGCTTCTTCCCGGTTCACCGTGTACACGGATAACAACCCGTTGACACACCTGGACACGGCAAGACTCGGTGCCCTAGAGCAGAGATGGATGGCCCGTCTGTCCAACTACGAGTTCACAATCAAATACCGGGCAGGACGCTCCAATACCAACGCGGACGCCCTGTCCAGGATGCCAAACCTACCGGACGTAGGAGAAGATCCAGAGGGACTGGAAGAAGTCAAACTCCCCGCGTTCCACCGTCATGGGACTATCCAGTATTCCCATCGGGTAAGGAGTAAGCAAGCCGCTACGTTTAACCCCTTGCCTCACTACAACTGGGAGGAAACGCAAGACAGTGACCCTGCCGTCCGACTGGTGAAGGAGATGCTGACTCGGCCAGAGGCTCGCCTTGACCCAGACGCTCCGGAGGAAGCCAAACAACTGTGAGCTGAGAAGAGTCGACTGTTCCTTTACAAGGGGAAGTTGTGCCGCAGAATGGTTAACTCCCGGACGCATGAACTAATCTGGCAAGTAGTGGTGCCACGAAGAGATGCAGCCATGGTGATGGAAGCATACCACGACGGGGCTGGACACTTTGGATGGAAGAAGCTGGAGTTCCTGCTGCGCGGGCGGTTCCACTGGGTAGGCATGAGGGGAACCATCGAGAGGTGGTGCAGAGACTGTGGCCCGTGCAACCTAAGAAGGAAGGACCGTGCCAGCCAGAAGACCCCCCTTCAGTCCATCGTCACCAAGCAGCCGTTGGAACTGGTAGCCTTGGATCATGTAAAACTGACCCCAAGCAGAAGTGGCTACGTCTACGCGTTAACCATTGTGGATCATTACTCCCGGTTCTTGGTTGTCGTCCCCGTTAAGGACTTAACAGCTCAAACAGCAGCTAGAGCCTTCCAGCAGCACTTCTGCCGTCCACACGGGTACCCGGACCAAGTGCTGACGGACCAGGGACCTGCTTTTGAAGCGGAGGTCTTCCAGGAATTCTGCAATCTGTATGGCTGCCGGAAGATAAGGACGACACCCTATCATCCGCAAACTAATGGACTTTGTGAGAAAATGAACCAGGTGGTAATGGATCTTCTGAAAACGTTGCCCCTGGAAGAACGCAGTCTGTGGCCTGAGAAGCTGCCCGACCTGGTGGACCTATACAACTACATCCCTGTAGGTTCCACCAACTGTACCCCGGCTTACCTAATGAGGGCAAGGCCTGGTAAGCTACCTGTTGACCTGGAGATGGGAGTCCTGACACCCGAGGACACTTCACCGGAAGCAGACTGGGACACAGAGAGGCAGCAGCAGTACCGGAAAGTACAGGAGAGCGTGGAGCGAAGTCTCTGTCTCGCTAGGGAAAGACAAGAGAAAACTTACAACCAGTATGCTCCCGCTGTTCCCCTGGTACCCGGAGAGCAGGTTTTGAAGAGGAAGAGACGGCTCCACAAGTTGGACGACCAGTGGGAGAAGGACCCGTACACCGTACTGCCCTCAAGCCACGACAACCCAAAGGTTTGTACCATCAGTAAAGACGGAGGGGAAACCACAGCCATTGTATCCCGGGATCACCTGAAGAAGTGTCCCGAACAGCTACGGAACCCAGAAGGAGAGCAAGAAGACCCTCGACCCGTAGAGGAAAGGGAAGATATGGTTAGTACTGTGCTCGGAGACTTCCCTCGGTCCTGGACTCAAGTCAATGGTGCAGTTGTGGTACCCGTCCTCACGTTCCTCCAACCAGCATCCCAAGTGCCTACGGGGCAACAGGTAGAGCTGGAAGAGCAGCCGGTCCAGGAGGCAGCAGACTCCACACACGCAGAACAGGAGGATCAACCCTCTGCTCATAGTGAGCCTGCCGTACCCCTAGTGAGCCAAAGAGCCCGTAGACAGCTGCCCAGTTTACCCTTGACAGCTCCTACAGCCTATAGTTCAGGGCCAGACAGTCAGCTCCGTAGGTCCATTAGGGCCACTAGAGGCCAGTTACCCGCACGTTGGAGGATTTGAAGTGTTTAAATTGTTTTATTTGTGGTCACCTGTCTGTTACTTGTAAATAATTATGTGTTTCTAGTTATTTTTAGGAGTCCTTGGTGGATTTACCGGGAATCCTTGCACAATTGGTTGGAGCGTAACCTAGGAATGGACTAAAGACTGTTAAGGACTCGGGGCAGGACAGACCCCTACCTGGTTACGTCTCCCTGTTTTGGTGAAATGGACACCTTGCTTTTCTTCAAAACTGCACCCGGTTGCGGACACGCCGTAACCATCTTTATGTGTTTTTCTTATTGTATTATTATTGTTATACCTTGTTATGTTTTTCTAAAAATATGTTTAGTCCCGGAGTACTAAATTTCACTAGGGGGGAATGTGGCACCCCAGGGGTCTGGTTTCCACAGTAACAGCAATGTTATGTCTGAGAGCAGGTGGGAGGTCTCTTGGTCAGGGATCCTATGCATGCCACACCTCCTGCCCAGTCCTGGGAGGGGAAGAACTTCCCCTATATAAACTTAGGGCTGAGGCAGGGTTAGGGAGTAGAGAAGAAGTAGAGACAGAGAAGAGAAGCAGATATAGGAAAAGAACATCAGGAGCTCTGTGGGAGCAGTGCTATAAGGAGTCAGGGGCTGGCAGCTGCAGAGCTCGCCCTGACTGAGAAGCTATCACCGGACCCGGAGTCCGAGGCTGTGGGGACTAATCTTTACCCAGCAGCAGAAACCGCCCGGCAGGGGATTTCAGGTCCTCTGGCCAAGAAACCCGAAGACACGGTCACACGCGTGGGACCAGCACCGCCGTCGTGGAGCGGACGCCACTAGAAGGCCCCGAGTCACCGGCCATACGGGTGAGCACCACACGGTACACTCAGGGACGTGGGCTATTTATACCCGCCTCTAGCAAGGTAGCCAGAAGAGTACAGTCAGTTTGGGAGGCCTACAACTCCGCCTGGCCAGGGGAGATCCCATCTGCTCAAGGACTGACCAGGCCCCGATCGCTAGCCAGTACTCCGGGAGGGTCTATCTTTATCACCAGTAAAGACCCTGAACTACACCGCATCGTCTCTGAGTGATTCCTGCTACCCCCATCATCCACGTCGGCTGCCCTGAGGCCATACCCCTCCCGTTGGGGGTGATACTATCACGCTGCACAATCCTACCACCGGCCTCAGCGGTCTGCCCTGCAGCGGCAGCTCCTTCGCTGCATTCAACGGGTGGCGTAGTCATCCAACATCTACTGCTAATACAACGCCACTTAGTCTGACTCCCTGGGCACAGACCGGGTCACCGCCACGAGACTACAACCCTCAACAGATCCGGCTCCGGGTAAGCTCCTGCATGCGCAACGCTGTGCGACACAGGTCCAGGGGTGCGTCATATGTTTTAAAAATATTTATAAAACCATGTATCATTTAATTTACACTTCACAAATACTTGCTTCTTAGTGTTGGTAAACTCCCAATAAAATACAGTGCCTACAAGTAGTATTCAACCCCCTGCAGATTTAGCTGGTTGACACATGCGGAATTAACTTGGCATTGTGACATTTGTACTGTAGATCAGCCTGGAAGTGGGAAATGCACTGCAGCAAATTTTTTTTTTGTTTTTTTTTTTTGTTTTTTTTTTAAACGTAAAAAGTTAATTCAGAGTCTCATTTACTATTCAACCCCTCAAACCACAAGAATTCTGTTTGGTCCCCCTAAAGTATTAAGAAGTAGTTCAGGCACCAAGAATAATGAGCTTCACATGTGTGGATTAAAGATCTCTTTTGCCAGCCTTTTCTGACTATTTAAGACCCTCCCCAAACTTGTGAACAGCACTCAGACATGGTCAACATGGGAAAGACAAAGGAGCATTCCAAGGCCATCAGAGACAAGATCGTGGAGGGTCACAAGGCTGGCAAGGGGTACAAAACCCTTTCCAAGGAGTTGGGCCTACCTGTCTCCACTGTTGGGAGCATCATCCGTAAGTGGAAGGCTTATGGAACTACTGTTAGCCTTCCACGGCCAGGAAAGCCTTTGAAAGTGTCCTCCCGTGCCGAGGCCAGGCTTGTCCGAAGAGTCAAGGCTAACCCAAGGACAACAAGGAAGGAGCTCCGGGAAGATCTCATGGCAGTGGGGACATTGTTTTCAGTCAATACCATAAGTAACGTACTCCACCGCAATGGTCTCCGTTCCAGACGAGCCCGTAAGGTACCTTTACTTTCAAAGCGTCATGTCAAGGCTCGTCTACAGTTTGCTCATGATCACTTGGAGGACTCTGAGACAGACTGGTTCAAGGTTCTATGGTGTGATGAGACCAAGATCGAGATCTTTGGTGCCAACCACACACGTGACGTTTGGAGACTGGATGGCACTGCATACGACCCCAAGAATACCATCCCTACAGTCAAGCATGGTGGTGGCAGCATCATGCTGTGGGGCTGTTTCTCTGCCAAGGGGCCTGGCCATCTGGTCCGCATCCATGGGAAGATGGATAGCACGGCCTACCTGGAGATTTTGGCCAAGAACCTCCGCTCCTCCATCAAGGATCTTAAGATGGGTCGTAATTTCATCTTCCAACAAGACAACGACCCAAAGCACACAGCCAAGAAAACCAAGGCCTGGTTCAATAGGGAAAAAGTCAAGATGTTGGAGTGGCCTAGTCAGTCTCCTGACCTTAACCCAATTGAAAACTTGTGGAAGGAGCTCAAGAATAAAGTCCACATGAGACACCCAAAGAACCTAGATAACTTGGAGAAGATCTGCATGGAGGAGTGGGCCAAGATAACTCCACAGACCTGCGCCGGCCTGATCAGGTCTTATAAAAGACGATTATTAGCTGTAATTGCAAACAAGGGTTATTCCACAAAATATTAAACATAGGGGTTGTATAATAATTGACCCACACTTTTATGTTTAAAATTTAATAAAATTCAACAGAGCAACATAACTTTTTGGTTTGTAAGATTTATGCTTCTGTTCATAAAACCTACTCTCGTTTGCAGTTTGAAGGCTCTAACTTATTTGCATCTTATCAAACCAGCTAAATCTGCAGGGGGTTGAATACTACTTGTAGGCACTGTACATTTAAGTTAATGGGTGTAATGTGAAAAAATGTGGAAACGTTCACGGGGTATGAATACTTTTTTAATGTATTGCTGGCCATTTTCTGCAATTCTTTAATAATTCTCTTTTCATGCTCTATTTCCTCTGTTACATTGATATAAGAGTCTGTTGTACTTATTGAGTATTTTCTACTATTCTTCTATTTTTCCTGGGAATCTTGCTCTAATTTTGAGTATGGGGAGGATTGTCCTTTCTGTCCATGACTTGGGACATTGATTGGTCATTTTTCATACGTTAATGTGTTTTTTTGATTTTTGTAATCCGTGGATTTGTTCTTCTTTTTTTTATATAGCGTTCACAATAAAGATATCCTATTATTTCCTTGGATGTCTGATTCTTTCTTTCTTTCCTGTTGATCATACTACAACTGTGCATTTTTGGCTGGCACACAGGTCTATATTTAGGTTGCACCCACCCAACCTTACTGTTCAAATAATACAAGTAAAATCATCATCCTGCTGTCATATAGCAGCATTTTAATATAAGCAGTTCTCTTCTGTCATCTCCTGATGAAGCTAATTGTCAGTACTACAAGCATGGTGGCTCAAGGACCAAAAATACAACCAATTAACTTAAAGTGAATGTGTCACCAGGTTTTTGCTACCCCTTCTGAGAGCAGCATGATGAAGGGGTAGGGATCCTGATTCCAGCTATATCTCACTTACTGGGCTGCTTGCTGTAGATTTTATGAAATCATTGTTTTTTCTTCTGCAGATCTTGTAGTGCTCAGAATGCTGAGCTGTGTATGAGCCCATCCACAATCAGTGTTAGGGGCAGGTTTATACAAAACTCATGAATATGGAGGACTACCTGATAGCAGGTTTACTAGTACTAGTTTACTAGTCCTCCAGTGATTTCCTACTGATAAAACAGTGATTTTGTCAAAACAACAGCAAGTAGACCAGTAAGTGACACATTACTGGCATCAGTGTCTATGTCTCTACATTATGCTGCTGTCAGATTAGGTGACAAAATCCTGGTGACAGATTCCCATTAACCTACAGTGGGGAAAATAAGTAGTTGATACACTGCTGATTTTGTGAATTTTCCCACCTACAAAGAATAGAGAAGTCTGTAATTTTTATCGTAGGTACACTTCACCTGTGAGAGACAGAATATAAAAATAAAAAAAAGAAAATCACATTGTATGATTTCTACATAATTAATTTACATTTCATTGCATGAAATAAGTATTTGATACAATAGAAAAACAACTTAATATTTGGTGCAGAAACATTTGTTTGCAATTACAGAGGTCAGATGTTTCCTGTAGTTCTTGACCAAGTTTGCACACACTGCAGCAGGGATTTTGGCCCACTCCTCCATACAGATCTTCTCCAGATCTTTCAGGTTTCGGGGCTGTCACTGGGCAACATTGAATTTCAGCTCCCTCCAAAGATTTTCTATTTCGTTCAGTTCTGGAGACTGGCTAGGCCACACCAGGACCTTGAAATTCTTCTTACGTAGCCACTCCTTAGTTGCCCTGGCTGTGAGTTTTGGGTCATTGTCATGCTGGAAGACCCAGCTACAACCCATCCACAATGCTCTTACTGACACTACATACAAAGGACCACCTATTAACAGGTCCTGGAGGGTCCTGTGTCCAACTTCTACAACCTCAACTGAAAGAATCCACTTATTGGGTTGGATTTGTACTATTTAATTATAAAGATCTATAAGTGCCCTTTTAATGGACTCTAAGGAGAGGGGAATTGACAATGACAGGTTAAGTTTCCCCCCCCCAAGCCCTCAAATTCCTCAAAACACAATACAGCTAGCTGGCTTTTTCAGGCATTTGTCCTCACATAGAGGAACTTTGCATTGAACCTTCACTCATGGCTGAAACTGGTCCTATTGAATGCTTCCTAACCCTTACGTCTCCAATATCTGAGGTGGCTACGATACAGGAGACCATGGCTTCTCTCTCTTCCTCTCACTTACCTCTGGAACCGACATCTTAACCTGCTTAAGCATCTGACCTAGTGAATAATATTGGCCACACTTTGTCAACACCTGATATGTCCAACCAAATCCATCATCCAATTCCTATAAAAATGGCAAAGGACCTCTCCAACATTTAGCAATGGAAGACTGGGACTGGAAAGATGCGCCTTCTAAAAAAGACATGGATGGAGGATTGAAGCATCTCACAAAAAAGACATGGAAAACCTAAAGAGAAATAAGAAATGTGGGCCAAAGAGTCACTGATATAGAAGAGGCACAAGACCACATGCCAAAGATTCTGGAGTTACACAGGACAGTCATTCAGAAACGTTCTTCACAAATTGCAGACATCGTCAGACACCTCAATGATAACGAAAATAGACACAGGAAGAACAATCTTCAAATTTGAGGGCTATCAGAAGAAATTGGAGCAGCACAATTGGAGGAATGGGCACAGTAGTATTTTTGGTGACCTACTCAGGGCCGGTTTTACCACTCGGCACAAGTGCCATTGGCGGCAGATCACGCGGCTGCTATGTCCCGGTCTCAGTGCAGACATCGGGCCCTCCCCCAGTATCGTAATTTCAACAGTTTCAACATCCTAGATGCCGATACAGTTGAATACAATGATGGGAAAAGTAGCCGTCCTCTGATGCTCCCTCTCACATCATTCCCCCTTTGCGTCTGAGCTCTCTGACATCTCAGTGCAGAGGTAGCAATAACGTCACTAGAGCGCCCCCTCATATATGGGGCCCATTATATTGTATGGAGCACTATATGGGGCCCATTATACTAAATGTAGCAATATATGGGGACCATTATACTGAATAGAGCACTATATTGGGCCCATTATACTAAATGGAGCAATATATGAGGCTAATTATGCTGAATGGAGCACTATATGGGGCCCATTATACTAAATGTAGCAATATATGAGGCTCATTATGCTGAATGGAGCACTATATGGGGCCCATTATACTAAATGGAGCACTATATGGGGCCAATTATACTAAATGGAGAAATATATGGGGCCCCTAATCCAGAATGAAGCAATATATGGAGCCCAGTATCCTGAATGGAGCAATATATTGGGTCCGTTACACTGAATGGAGCAATATATGGGGCCCATTATACTGAATGGAGCAATATATTGGCCCATTATCCTAAATGGAGCAATATATTGGACCCATTATACTGACTGGAGCAGTATATGGGGCTCATTATACTGAATAGAGCAATTTATGGGGTCCATTATAGTACATGGAGCAGTATATGGGGCCCATTATACTGTATGGAGTATACTATACCATACTATATGGGAATCGTGGAATGTGGTACAGGGGTGCACTGAGACTCACGAAACCTGTAGCCGATCCTGGACCTACTACAGAGAAAATCTCACCCAACTGAAAAGGAAGTCATAGAGCTGTGTGCCCAAAGCCGACAGAGCCATCTATTGCTCCACACAAAAAAAAACAATAGTGCTCCTCTAAATTAGTATTTCACAATAATAAGGTGACACGAAAACATAGACAAGTGCTCACCTGTAGGCGTAATGAAGCTTATTAGATCCTTTCCTACTAATTAAAAGGGGTCTATTGGGGCACTTTATACTTGCAGTGCAATGCATTTTTCCCAAACTATGGAAATCTTTATCATCCTCTTTCAGGCTATTATGGGTTAATGTATTAATGTGCATGGAGGAGATTAAAGCTGATGATGAAAATAGAGCAAAAGATATCTTTGACACAGGTATCCTTTGTGGGAGTTCAAGTCTTCTCCCATCTTCTCACCCTGGTTGATAAGTTCTCCCCGATAGCTTTTTTTATCTCTTTCTTTTCTTTTCTGTTTTGTCCTTTCCTTTTTTATCTCTGTGTCCACATAATCTGAGATCCTCTACATCAGAGGTCCCCAACCGCCGGTCCGCGGACCAGGACCGGGCCGTTGGGGTTTTTCAGCCGGTCCGCGGGGAGAGGGGGCCCCTCCAGCCTCCAGCAGGGCCATGACTGTCCTGACTCCAGTATGGGGCCCGGCCGGTAGCAGCCCCCTCGGAGCCCCCCTCTTGTGCGTCTCTCTCCTCATGGGGCCCCCGGCCGCATGCTAAGCGCCGGGTCCGGGACATCTTAGCGCTGCGCTGCTGCGGCAGCACCTTCATGATTCCCCTGACTTCCGGTCATGTGGAACCTGGTGTCAGCAATTTGGACGAGCGCCAGGATTCTGCAGGGATCGCATGGGGGTAAGTATAACAAGTTTTATTTTTTTTTAAATACAATTAACTAGGAGTGGGGGGAATGGGAGATGCACATGGGGGGAGGGGAGAGATGAGAGATGCACATGGGGGAGGGGAGAGATGAGAGATCCACATGGGGGGGAGGGGAGAGATGAGAGATGCACATGGGGGAGGGGAGAGATGAGAGATCCACATGGGGGGGAGGGGAGAGATGAGAGATGCACATGGGGGAGGGGAGAGATGAGAGATCCACATGGGGGGGAGGGGAGAGATGAGAGATGCACATGGGAGGGAGGGGAGAGATGAGAGATGCACATGGGGGGAGGGGAGAGATGAGAGATGCACATGGGAGGGAGGGGAGAGATGAGAGATGCACGGGGGGTGAGAGATGCACGGGGGGGATGAGAGATGCACGGGGGGTGGATGAGAGATGCACGGGGGGTGAGAGATGCACGGGGGGGTGAGAGATGCACGGGGGGGATGAGAGATGCACGGGGGAGATGAGAGATGCACGGAGGGGATGAGAGATGCACGGGGGGTGGATGAGAGATGCACGGAGGGGGATGAGAGATGCACGGAGGGGGATGAGAGCTGCACATGGGGGGGTGAGAGATGCACATGGGGGGGTTATGTTTACATAACTTTGTTGCCTTATGAAGGGCGGGGGGGGCCCCCAAAAATTTCTTGCACAGGGGCCCACTACAGTCTATGTCCGCCCCTGGGATGAAGTAAATGCAGCTGAACAGCAGCTGTCAGGACAGCTGCCCTGTCCTGCTGCAGGGCGTGATGGGGCCTCAGTGATGCGGCTCCTGGCACAGCACATTATGTGGGGCTCCTGGCATAGCTCCTGGCGGGGACCTGGTCTACACTATATGATAAGTATGCACTAAACTCCAAATCCCTCCATTACCCCGCCCCCATATGACCAAAGCCCCGCCCACCCCACCCCCTCCTTGCTGGGCCATGGAAAAATGATCTTGCTTCAAGCCGGTCCCTGGTGCAAAAAAGGTTGGGGACCACTGCTCTACATGGAGGAATGTAACATCAGGTTGTGCGCTATCCATAGAGAGAAGTCGTTATATATCCGCCATTAATTAAATTTTCTTGTCCATTTTTGCTCTACAAATCTGAGGCCGATGAATGGAGTATGCCTTGAAAATTGAAAAGGGTGAAAATCAGGCTCTGTTGGACCTCCACAAGTTTGCTGTGGCCCCATGGACCCTCATGTAAATGACTCTCTTATAGCATATAAATACTGCATGTTCATTTTAGAAAATATTCTCAATGAAAGAACAGTTCATGTATCTTCTGTGACCTCTATATTGTGCTGTTCCTGGAAATGTATGACCACCCTACTACTAGATGTCATGTTCCCCTTTTTAATGTGGTGTGTTCAGAGGCGTAGCTAGAGTTTTGGTTCGGGGGGGGGCTAAACTTCTGAGTGGGCCCCTAACCATGTAACCCTGATTACAACTATGGTGGCGCAACCAGATAGCGGATGTAAGAGAACCTCAGCAGATGACCGTGCTGTTACTGAAAATAATCTCTATACAAAGACCAGCACTAATATTACTGCCATATGGTGACCATATAGTGGTAGGTACCAGTCCTGCAGAACATATAAGAAATCACAGCACAGTTTTATATAGTGACTTACAGCTGACGCTCTTTCTGATAAAATTGTTCACTTTTCCCGTCTTTTCCATCTGGCCCAGACCGACACGACAACTTCTCCATCTAGGACTCATCTGCAGAGATAACAACATAGACATATTTGCCTCCTTACATTTCAGGCACCTTCCCCATCTATTCCCAACCTGCACAAACGCCTCATCCTGCTGATACCCCAATACTGAGCCTCTGTTGCTGTATGTGTCCCTATTACTGCACCTACTGTGTGCCCTCTAAATGGTAAAACAAGCCTCCAGAATATAGTAATGCCGTGTGTAAGTGTCCTAGAAAACAGTGCCCACGTTGTGCCCCATATAAAGTAATAATGCCCTCTGTGTGCCCCTTTGACAGTCACAATAACCTGAGTTCCCCTATAACCATAAGTGTTCACTTAACATTTAATAATGTTCTGAGTCTCCTCCTGTACAGCTCCCCTATACACAGTATGATGCTCTTTTATACACAGTATAATACCACCTCACTGTATAGTACCCCCCACACAGTATGCTGACCCCTTAGTAGCCTCCAAACTGATGTCTCCAACACTGTATAATGGCCCCAACACTGTGCAAAGACCCCACATTATCTCCCACACTGTTTGATGGCCCCCACACTATACAAAGACCCCACATTATCTCCCACACTGCATGACCCCAACTGTAATCCCCACACTGTATAAATAGCCTACATATAGTATAATGCACACCCATAGACAGACTCTATATAGAATAATGCACCCCATAGGCCTTGTAGGCGTTAGGTACTCACTCAGCCTCTTTCGAGGTAGTCACGGGAGTCAGATTCTTTAAATTGTCCATGGCAGGTTTCTTCGGACTTCATAAACCGCACTTTCAAAGTAAATGAAGCAGAGCCTTACAAAGTAACAAAACACAACTTTGTCTGGCACAAAGTTACAAAACAGGAAAATAGACAGTCCATACAGTGCTGCGAGTTCGCCCACTCACAGTCAGTGTTCTGTAGCACAGACACGCTGGAGGTCTCCACACCTCCAGCCACAGACACTAAATGAGACACTCGGTTTCCATTTTATACACACGCCCTGGGGTGGGGATATGTGAGCAGCCAATTCCCCCCCATCTCTTATGACTGCTCGTAAAAACCAGCCCTGATACACCTAATTAACCCTCTTAGCACTACTTGTGCTGGAGCATGCTTTCCTGGTTTTACATCACTGAAGTTACCATCCTCAGCGATACATATCTCCCTTCAGGGAAATGTCCGGTGGCCATCTTACAGCCTCCATATAATATAATGCACCCCCATAGTTCTCAATATAGTCTAATGCACTCCCCATAGTCCTCCGTATAGTATTTTGCACTCCCCATAGTCCTCCATATACTATAATGCACTCACCATAGGCAGACTATAGTATAATGCACCCCCATAGGCCTCTTTAGTATATTGCACCCCCATAGGCAGACTATAGTATAATACACCCCATAGGCAGACTATAGTATAATGCACCCCATAGGCCTCTATAGTATAATGCACCCCATAGGCTGACTATGGTATAATGCACCCCATAGGCAGACTACAGTATAATGCACCCCATAGGCAGATTATAGTATAATGCACCCCATAAGCAGTCTATAGTATAATGAACCGCATAGGCTGACTATAGTGAAATGAACCCCATAGGCAGATTATAGCATAATGCACCCCATAGGCAGACTATAGTATAATGCACCCCATAGGCAGTCTATAGTATAATGCACCCCACAGGCAGACTATAGAATAATGTGCCCCATAGGCAGACTATAGTATAATGCACCCCAGAGGCAGTCTATAGTATAATGCACCCCATAGGTAGACTATAGTATAATGCACCCCATAGGCAGACTATAGTATAATGCACCCCATAGGCAGTCTATAGTATAATGCACCCCATAGGCAGACTATAATATAATGCTCCCAATGTGCAGTCTATAGTATAATGCACCCCATAGTCAGTCTATAGTATAATGCACCCCCATAGGCAAACTATAGTATAATGCACCCCATAGGCAGACTATGGTATAATGCACCCCATAGGCAGTCTATAGTATAATGCACCCCATAGGCAGACTAAAGTATAATGCACCCATAGGCAGTCTATAGTATATTGCACCCCATAGAAAAAAAATAAATAAACACAATACTCACCTCTCCTCCTCGTTCCCCGCTGCTCCGAGTGCCCGCACATCGCAGAGAAGCTGGCCAGGCGCCAAGTGATCACGTCTGTGACGTCAGATGCAGAGGGGTACTGATGAGAGAGGGAGCATCGCACTTCTTCTCTCATCACTGAACTTGCGGTGATGGGTGAGGGAGTACGACAGCGGCCGCCCGGCAGGGACATCAAGTCTCCCTGCTCTGCCCTGGAGTGTAACTGTATCAGCATGCTGCGCACGCCTGTACAGTTACTCTAGCGTAGCTCCGGGTGGGCCCCTGAGAGCGCAGGGCCCCAGGATCATCACCCCTCTCCCCCTTCCTGGTAGCTACGCTACTGAGTGTGTTCCTATACAAGCTACATATTTTGGCACTGTTGTGAAACTATGGGCCAATGCATTTATCACATTTGGGGCTTTTTTTCTTCTACTTTTTGGTGTTTTTCAATTGCACCTTATTCTTCATTGTGTGGTTCCCGGCTGATTCATTATTAGCGACTTTTTAAAAAGTTGCAAAATTTTTACTTAAAGGATTTGTCCACTACTTTGACATTGACGCCCTATCCATAGGATAGGACATCAATGCATGATCTGCCTTGGTCCCGCACGCGGCAACCCCGCCGATCAGCTGTTATAGGTGCCAGTAGCGGCCGCCGGCCGAAAGACCTTCTCTGAGGTACCTAGCCGTCAAGTTGTAGTGGTCGCCACTTGTAACTGCACATCCTCCTCCCATTTAATTGAATAAGAGGCGGATGTGCAGTAACAAGCGCCGGCCACTGCAACTTGATGGCCAGGCACCGCAGGTAAGCACTTCCAACCTCCGCCGACACCGATAACAGCTGATCGACGGGGGTGCCGCGTGCGGGACTCCGGCCGATCATACATTGATGCCCTATCCTATGGATAGGGTATCAATGTCAAAGTAGTGTACAACTTCTTTAAATATACTTTAGTCCCCCTTAAGTGATTTTATGCCCTGAAGCCATAGAGTTTTATTGCACAAACTTTGTGACATTTTAACATGCCATGTTTTATGCTAAAAAGTCGCAAAAAAAATTTGTTAAAAAGAAAACATTTTTGATTTTGTGCAAAATTCATGGACCAGGTGTGCAATTGTGCTGAATTTGACACAAAAAAAGGGAACTGATTCCAAAAGACATAAAAAAGAAAGTGACTGTAAAAATGCAATGTTGAATTGGGCCCTATGACGGCACAGCAAGGATTTTAGTAAAGGTTATTCAGGTTCAGTGTAAGGAGCTCACATGCTAACAAGAGTAAAAGAAAGCAAAATTATTAATCGGACCCTGTGCTTTTTAGAAGTATAAGGGTATGTGCCTACCACCCCCGCCAAACAAAAAAATGTAACACCACTGATAACACTGAGTACAGATATTTTAATAGATTTCACCTGTAGTCCTATGAAACACCACAGATAACACAGTGATTATACATGGCAACAGAACCAAACTAAAGTGCGAAGATTCATGCAACATGTTAGAATAAAGTGCGCTGCTTAAAAACTGCTGTCCACATAATTGTGCATCGTGTTAGCAAAAGCTGTGAATGTAATAGATGTAATATCATAGACAACTTTCTCACCTGCATTCTGAAATTATTAGGCTATGTTCACATGCAGTGTTTTTTCAGAAGCCAAAACCTGCTCTCTTGGCAGTAAAAACATTGCAACGAACAACGAGCCCAATGTTAGTCTATAAGAGACCCGAGAATTTTTGCGGCAGCACCCCCGGCAGTCTGTAGAAAGCCTAAAAAGTGCCCAAAACGATAGTGACAGTGCTCAAATGACATGGGGACAGCATGGGGATCGCCCCAGGAAGCATTTCTGACCCCCAGGTCACTGCTGTCAACAACGTGGTCAGAGGTATTAAGCCACTGTTACGGGCTCACAATAAAACGTTCTAAAACGAAACTGAAACTGTTTTCCTGTGAAATATGTTAAGGAACATCCTTTCCAGGGTAAAGACTTGTGTATAAGGTAAAATAAATAACCAAAAGCAAAAATACTCCTCCACACCTTCGGCTATGTTCACAAGTAGCATTTTTTATGCGTTTTTACACTTTTGTATTGCTTTCAACTGTGACAAATGCATTCACCTGGAAATGTCATTTTAACATTTTACAACCTTATCTGGCCATGTGTTGTGTGACACATGCATACAGTGCTGAAAAGACATGGGAACAGCATGGGGAAGAACCCTGGAAGCATCTCTGACACCCAGGTCACTGCTTAAAAGTGTGCCCATCAGAAGTGATCCTTGCCACATCAGAAGATGCAGACTTGCAACTATCCCCGTGCAAGTCCTTGTCCCAGGGCAGTGTTCAATTGTACCTCCCCCATTCCTTGCAATGCAAGCACAAGTATGCAGCCTGCCACCCACCCACCCCAAGGCTGCAATACCACACTGCTTGCTTGCACTTGAAATTGGGCCTTTTAGGCATGTGGAGGCGGAATCTGGCCACCACGTCATGGCTGCATTTTCAGCCTGGTATCCATACTCAGTCCCCAGCCGCCCGGCAGCCGGGTGTCCATGCTTGGTCCCCAGCCGCCAGGGGGCAGCCGGGTGTCAATACTCGGTCCCAAGCCGCCCTGCGGCCGGGTGCCCACACACGGTCCCCAGCCGCCTGGGGGCGGCCGGGTGTCCATAAGCGGTCCCCAGTCGCCGCTGTTTGTCCCGGTGCGCATTATACACAAGCGTGCATACCAAAACATTACCTGTGTCCTCCCCAGTGCATTTAGTGGGAAGGACAGCCTAACCACATACACGTGGACAAGTGAATGTGGCCAGGGATGGTCCGTCTCACTGACGCCTCCACACTGGGTTAGTATTGTGGAAGCCGGGACACATTTGTACCCTGGGATGCAACACGTCCTCCAGATATAGGGGATTGCGGGTCCTGGGTCAATCAGACTTCAACACAAAGTTCAGAAAGAATAAAAAGAGAATATTAACGACCATTGGAAGAGAAAGTGGAGGTTACAGTAGCATAACAGGATGATTTTAATGCCCCTTGGAAGAGACGTGGAGTTCAGAGTGGTTTAACAAGACGGTATTAATGCCCCTTGGAAGAGAAGTGGAGGTCACAGTAGCTTAACAAGACAGTTTTAATGCCCCTTTAAAGAGAGTGGAGGTCCCAGTGGAATAAAAAGACAATATCAATGCCCCTTGGAAGAGTGGTGGAGGTCACAGTGGAATTAAAAGACAATATCAATGCCCCTTGGAAGAGTGGTGGAGTACACAGTGGAATAAAAATACAATATCAATGAACCCTTGGAAGAGTGGTGGAGGTCCCAGTGGAATTAAAAGACAATATCAATGCCCCTTGGAAGAGACGCGGATGTCACAGTAGCTTAACAAGTCCATTTTAATGCCCCTTGGAAGCAACGTGGAGTTCAGAGTGGTTTAACAAGACGGTTTTAATGCCCCTTGGAAGAGACTTGGAAGTCACAGTAGCTTAACAAGACGGTTTTAATGCCCCTTGGAAGAGACGTGGAGTTCAGAATGGTTTAACAAGATGGTTTTAATGCCCCTTGGAAGAGACATGGAGGTCCCACTGGAATAAAAAGACAATATCAATGCCCCTTGTAAGAGTGGTGGAGGTTACAATGGAATAAAAAGAGAATATCAATGACCCTTGGAAGAGACGTGGAGGTCACAGTAGCTTAACAAGATGATTTTAATGCCCCTTGGAAGAGACGTGGAGTTCAGAGTATTTTAACAAGACGGTTTTAATGCCCCTTGGAAGAGACGTGGAGGTCACAGTAGCTTAACAAGATGGTTTTAATGCCCTTTGGAAGAGACATGGAGAAAAGAGTGGTTTAACAAGATGGATTTAATGCCCCTTGGAAGAGATGTGGAGGTCCTAGTGGAATAAAAAGACAATATCAATGCCCCTTGGAAGAGTGGTGGAGGACGCAGTGGAATAAAAAGACAATATCAATGCCCCTTGGAAGAGTGGTGGAGGTTCCAATGGATTAAAAAGACAATATCAATTACCCTTGAAAGATACGTGGAGGTCACAGTAGCTTAACAAGACGATTTTCATGCCCCTTGGAAGAGACGTGGAGTTCAGAGTGGTTTAACTAGACGGTTTTAATTCCCCTTGGAAGAGACGTGGCGGTACCAGTGGAATACGAAGACAATATCAATTTCCCTTGGAAGAGTGGTGGAGGTACCAATGGAATAAAAAGACATTATCAATGCCCCTTGGAAGAGTGGTGGAGGTTACAGTGGAATAAAAAGAGAATATCAATGCCCCTTGGAAGAGTCGTGGAGTTCAGAGTGGTTTAACAAGATGGTTTTAATGCCCCTTGGAAGAAACGTGGAGGTCACAGTAGCTTAACAAGATGGTTTTAATGCCCCTTGGAAGAGACGTGTGCTACGCTCGCGCCCAGACTGACTGGCAAGAGCGTGATTAGTGATCCCACTGTACCATGAGCCGAGGAGTGCCTGGAGGGGCGTAACTAAGTATCAACCTGATCCGACCAAGGTCGCACGGCGGCTCAGTCGACTCCATGAACCAAGGAGGAACCGAGCAGAGGGACCAGTTGCTACTCCAGGTCAGACCCTGGTCACAACTGTTGACCCACCCCGGGAAAGGCAGGAACAGGCAGGTTAGACAGGCGTACAGACAGTTGGGTACTGGCAAGCACTTCTGGTATGCAGACAGGTGGGTACTGACAAGCACAGCTGGCATGCAGACTAGTGGGTACTGTCAAGCACGGCTGGAGAGCAGACAGGGAGATACTGGCAAGCACGGCTGGAGTGCAGACAGGCAGGTACTAGCAGGTTGGAGGGCAGGCTGGATAGGGTCCAGTACAGACTGGGAGACAGCAACAGAGCTGCAGATGAGGCAGACAAGCAGAGTAAAGTGAAACCGCCGGAGAGGAGGACAAGGCAGAGCAGAGTGGAACTGCAGGTGCGGTGGACAAGGCAGAGCAGAGCGAAACCGCCGGAGCAGTGAGCAAGCAGAGCAGAGCGAAACCGCAGGTGCGGTAGACAAGGCAGAGCAGAGGGGAACCGCCAGAGCGGTGAACAAGGCAGAGCAGAGCGAAACTGCTGGTGCGGTGGACAAGGCAGAGCAAAGAGGAACCACCAGAGCGGTGGGCTAGGCAGAGCAGAGAGGAACCGCTCGAGCAGTGGGCAAGGCAGAGCAGAGCGATTCCGCCGGAGTGGTGAGCAAGCAGAGCAGAACAGGGCTGACGGTGCAGACAGAGAGGACAGGGCTCTGTTTACATGGAACAGACTGGAAGATACAGGAAGATGGCTAGAACACAGGAGGTAGATACGGAGGAAGGGAAAAGGGACAAGCAGAAGCAGATACGCAAGGTACTTACAATGAAGTAGCGAGTGGACACAAAACTCACAAACAGAAGTACAGAGACAATGAGTTGGAGTTAGGTGCAGGTTCAGACACTGCAGGAAAAGGGAGGGTACAGACATAGAGACAAACAGGTAACAGGCTAGGAGACAGTTGAGACAAGAACTGATACTGCAACGAGATACAGGAACGAACCTGGGTATATAGCCCCCAAGGGGGCGGAAAAGGACTAGAAGTCACAGATAACAGGCCTGGGTATGCAGCCCCCAGGGTGGCAGAAACAGACTAGAAGTCAGAGATAACAGGCCTAGGTATGCAGCCCCCAGGGTGGCAGAAACAGAGAAGATACAGGACAAGACCTGGCAACTCAGAGGCAAGGAGCACACTGATAAATACTGTTGCTCAGGCATCTCCTTCTGGGTGGAGGGGGTTTAAATATCCAGTGACTCACAGCAATAGGCTGGAGACGCATTAGGGGTGCGCCCACAGCAGCTTTAAGAATCAAGAAGTAACCGGGCCGCCGCCCTAAGCAGTCAGACAAGAGACATGCATATAGCATGAACTGGAGCAAAGTTTGCAGGCTGGACTGATGGGTAAGATTGTGGTCTTGCTTGGTGGGAGGTGGTGCACTATGCAAGTACGCCATCAGGGATGTTACAACGTGGAGGTCCCAGTGGAATAAAAAGACAATATCAATTCCCCTTGGAAGAGGGGTGGAGGTCACAGTGGAATAAAAGACAATATCAATACCCTTGGAAGAGTGGTGGAGGTCACAGTGGACTAAAAAGACAATATCAGTGCCCCTTGGAAGAGTGGTGGAGGTCCCAGTGGAATAAAAAGACAATATCAATGACCATTGGAAGAGACGTGGAGGTCACAGTAGTGCCTCGCCCAGGGGGATATAGGGGACTCTGTACCCGGGCCTTTTACCTTGTTCAGGATGTCACGGCAGTCGGCTCCCGGGCCCATACTATGGAGTCTCTCTTGAAAAGGGGTTTTAGTGTACAGTTTGTCTTGTGACGCCACCTGTGGTTTCCGGTAATAGTTACCGGCGCTGCTGCAGACCTCCGGGGGTGATGGGATGGCAGTTGGGATGTTTCTGCTCCACACAGGCGGAGCAGGCCCCCAGGGCAGTGTAGGTGCAGATGGCGATGCTGGGCATTGTAGTGCAGAAGAGATGGCGCAGCAGGAGTAACTGACAGAGACAGCAGATTCACTTCAATACCTTTACTGGTGCGGATGTCAGGTATGGTCCAGGGTACTCGGTAGGAAGGGTGCACTTCTGGACTCTCCCCAGTGAGCGGGTATAAGGCCTCCTGGTCCATTTCTCCCTGTCTCTAAGCTCCTGGCCAGCCTGCAACTGGGCCTAGCTTCTGTGTTGTGTCGTTCTCTCACTTGTCTCTTGGTAGTAGGACCTTTCTCTGGCAACCACTATCCATGGATGCCGGGGCCTTCGTGGTTCCTAGTCCTGTAAAGGGTTTAGCTTCAGGTTTACCAGGGATCTGTAATCCTCCTGGTATGCCGGTTATCCCTACTGGGTATAGAGCACCCTGTAGGCGCAGACCCGGTGTCCGGATTGTGTCATGTGGTGAGCCTGTAATGCTCCTCTGCCCTCTCAACTCCTCTCTCCTCTCCTCGGCCACACTCAGGGCCCTCAATACAGCAGCAGCCGTGCTGCTTCTTCACTGGTTTAAGCGCCAGCACGCTCTTCTCAGACTAAACTCTCTGACTGAACTGCCTGACTCCACTCTCCATATATATATATATCCCTAACAGGGATCCCTCTGGTGGTATGAGGTGGAAGGGTGGAGGTATTTGTTTGTAGTGAGGTCCTCTTGTGGAGGAGTCCGTCCATGCACCCTTTTTGGGTCCTGTGGTACCTGTTGTAGCAGGGTGCCACATTCCCCCCTAGTACAATTCAGTACTCCTGGACTGAAGCATTTTAAAACAGGTAATCTCAATAACAATAATAATAACAGCAATAACAATAACCATGTTACAGTAAGTCCCGTCACCAGGTGTCCATTCCACGGATGAAGGTGTAATAAGGGTAACATGGGGACCCGCCTGAAAACCCTCAACGTAGGCCCTGGGCGTGGCTACAGGGCATAAGTGATCCAGGTGTTGGACCACATCTTCGGCCACGCCAAACGGGTTTTTGTTCAGTGGTCTTTTATATTCAACAAATAAGGAGGCACTTTGATAAGTGCAACTATTTACAAGGAAAGTTTTTGGTTGCTCACAGTCCTCAGCCTACAAGTCTTTATACCCTTACAGGTAACTAAATGAGCACATTATTTGCAGTTCACATAATAAATAACAGTAGGCAATACCCAACTGGGTAACTATTTACAATGTAGGCACTTTGTACTTATTCCCTATACCTGGCAGGGATTTGACCTTGTGTGCTGCGTGTGGACCTTCGTAGCACTGTGGTGTTACTGGTGTCTGTGCATGCACTCTCTGTTAACCTATTAGGTGTACGTGCTGGTAGATTATAAAACTGCCTCAATCTCTCTATCGGTCTGGCAAGTACACTGATTACTGAGCCTTTAGGCTCTGTTTCAACGGGTGATCCTCCTCTTACTGGAGACTCTTCCTGTTCCTGAGCAGGTTCTTCTAGGGCGCTTACAGGTTCTACTAGTAGTGGAGGTTCTTCTGGTTGCTGATAGAAGTGTATCACTGGTATAATAACTGCTCCATCAAGTTGAGGCCAGTACGCAGGGAAGTCTCCTAGAACTGTATGAATTACATCTTCCTTGGGCTCTTCCCATGCTATAAGAGGTAGTTCTTCCTCCTGTGTCTTCAGTAGACCTGGACACACTTTCAAGTGGTCTCTTGAGACTGTTGCGGTTGTCTTACCTCCATCCTTGCTGATCAAGCAGGTTTTACTGTTGTCAAATCTGGAGTTTAACACGGTGTAGGGCTCTTTTTCCCACTGGTCATCGAGCTTGTAACCTCTTCTTTTCCGCTTTAGCACTATTTCTCCTTGTGCCAAGGGTTCTGCTGGTGCATGTGTAGCGCCCCGAGGGTTCGGCCGCTACAGGGGTATTGCACCTCAGACCAGAGGTGTGATATTCCACTCCCAGGTAAGGATGGAGTATGGACCAGGGCTCAGTTAGCTGCATACAGCACACACACCCCATTTCCGAGGGACAGCTCAACAGTGCTCCCACTAGACAGAAGTGCAGGCACGACCGACTATGTCCCTGTCTGGAGTGGGGAGAGTGGTGGAACACCCAGTGCTGTAGGGGCAGATAGGGGTTGGTTCCTGAGCGTAGGAAGGAGCTCATTGGTTGCTGGTCACCTGGGCTCATGGTCAGAGGGAGGTATAAAAGGTGGGCACCATCTTAGAACAGGGTTCAGTTCAGTCTGTGAGGAGAGGAGAGCTGACAGGGAGCAGCAGCTGAGGCTGAGTGCTGCTCCACAGGCAGGCCTACGGAAGAGGCCGGAGCCTGAGAGGAGAAGGAGAAGTGGGCCTGGAGAAGAGGCCAAGGGAAGGAGGAGAAGGCAGAACAGGAAAGAAGGAGAAGAGACAGAGAAACAGAAGGGCTCAGGAACGAGAAGGTGGAAGGGACCCTAAGAACCCACGAGAATCCAGGGTGAAGGGTCAGGCAGATTAAGGGTACCGGATCCCAAGTTGGTGGAGGAGAAACTACCCTCAGCCAAAGACCGGTCGTCGTGATCATTTATTGGTGCGACACCTCATCAAACCTGCTAGGAAGGCACCATATAGGACAGCGGAGGACGGGGCCCACGTTTAACCGCACAAGTCCGCGGCAGCTGGACAAAAGTGGGTCACTGGTGAGGCAGGCCAGAGAAAGGACAAAAGGGGGTCCTGAGCCATACTTCTGAACTGCCTGGGAGTTGACTGAGCCCCTCACCTGGTGGACGCAGCATGGCTCGGGCGGTCACTACCTGTACAGAAGTGACCTGGAGAATCTGAACTGTGAGTAAAAGACATTGGACTGCAGTACGTTGTCAGTGTGCTCTTTCGCTCCTCCAGCACTACTGGTACTGGGACTCTTACTACCATCACCCCCACCATCCACTACACTGCCCTGGGGCTGCACTCTTCCCGTGGGGAGTCACACCATAGCAGCTGCATACATCATCAGCCCCAGCGGACTGCCTTGCTGCGGCGGTTCCTAATAACCGCAATCCACGGGTGGCGTAGTCGGACACTAAAGCACGTAGCAGACTACCATTGGTCTGACCACCCTGAGCCACGGGACCGGGCCGCCACTACTACCCCCATCGTTTCCCTATCGCCCGGATCCGCGTGCCCCACGGCCCAGGGGGCGAGTCACATGCTTATTGTACTGTTCTTCTTGCCTTTCCCTCACCTTGTTTAGACTGTCTTCGACACAGGCCTGTACTTTCCTGTACTGCTCTTGCCGATTTGTGTCCCAATCTTCAGTGGACGTATCTGCAGCAGGTTCTACCACTCCGAGCTCCATGGGCAATTTTCCAGGTCTTGCTCTCATAAGGTACGCTGGGGTACAATTTGTAGAACTCATGGGTATGTCAGCTACCTGACGGCTAGGTCAGGTAGCTTTTCTGGCCACTGGTTCCTCTCTTCTAAAGGTAGGGTTTTCAGCAGATCTATAACGATGTTATTCATTTTCTCGCACATACCGTTGGTTTGCGGATGATATTTATTTATTTAACTCACTTATATAGCGTCATTAATTCCATAGCGCTTTACAGATACTATCGGCACTGTCCCCATTGGGGCTCACAATCTAGATTCCCTATCAGTATGTCTGTGGAGTGTGGGAGGAAACTGGAGAACCCGGAGGAAACCCACGCAAATACAGGGAGAACATACAAACTCCTTGCAGATGTTGTCCTTGGTGGGATTTGAACCCAGGACGCCAGTGCTAACCACTGAGCCACTGTGCTGCCCTTATCTTCTTGCATCCATATAGGTGACAGAATTCCTTGAATAGCTCAGCTTCAAAAACAGGGCCTTGATCTGTTAGCACCTTGTCCGGATACCCACAAGGGGACCCTTCCGTTGCGTACATCAACTACCCCTCTAGCAGTTAGGAGTGTAGGTCTGTGTTCTGAACTGTTGGGCTCCACTACCGCCTGGTAGTTCTGTCCCTTAAGACCGATTGCTGCCCTACACCAAATCAGCATTTCACTCATTGGGGGAATCACAATGGGTATCGGGTCTGTCACCTGTACATTACCAATCTCACCACCTGTTAGTTTTACCTGTTGCTGGTACAGGAGGGCGCGAATTTCCTTTTGGAGCACCTTCCTCTGCCCCGGTTTGGCAGTGTCAGCCATCTGTTGGAGTAAGAACAACACTTCTCCCAAACAGTTACCAACTACATTTGTGCCAAGTATCATATACAAGTCTGTATCACCAGGGTTAGACTCCACTACAATCAGCCTTTGGTATTTAGTTCCGCTCTCCCCACCGTCACTGTCACGTCCTTAACCCCTACTAGGTTAAGAGGAAGGCCATTGGATGCATACAAAGAGAGATTTGGGGCTGGCGGATGGAGTTCATCTAAGGACCAGTACCTTTTGTAGAGGATGTCAGGTATGATGGTTACCTGCGACCCGGTGTCCAGTAGTGCAGGTGTTGCTATACCGTCCAGCACGATGGACAGGAAAGGCCTTCCTCCTACAAACTGGTGGTACCAGCTTGATGGGCCTGGTTGGTCTACTCCTGGGTGTCAGCCCTCGGCCCCAGGGTTTGCCCGTTTAAAGGATAGGTCTGGGTGGTATGGCCTGACTTGTGGCAACGGTAGCAGACAAATTCTCTTGGAAGGCGACGTTGGTAGTTGTTCCTCCCATGGGGTGGCGTTGTCCTCCTACGGGGTGGCGTTGTCCTCCTTCTTCTCCTCATCCAGGGGACATCCTGAGGACAGTCGGCGAGTAGGATCCTTCCATCCGGCTCGGGCTCCGTCTGTAGCTGCAGAGTGCTCAGGACAGTGGCCAGGCTGTCCAGCTTGCTAGGGGGCACTGTTTGCATTTTTGTTTCAGCTGTTAATGAAGGAGCAGTGGGTGCTGCGGGTAACGCTGGATAGCAGTATCTGGTGGTTCCAGGGCCTGCAGACTCTTAATAGCCATGTCCTTCAGGGCGTCAAAGATGGCATTTGGATGATGTAAGGCCGATCACCGTACGGTTCTGCTCTCCTCCTGGGACCTTAACCCCCGGATGAATTGTTCTGTCAGCATTTTGTCCTCATCATGTATGCTGGCTGGACTAACCTGTTTCAGGATCCGCAGTGCCTCTTGTAGACACCAGGCATAGTCCTGGATACTGTCCTCAGGTTTCTGGGTACAGTGGTAGAACCTCATCCAGAGATCTGTCTCAGTGCGGTTTTCAAAGACAGTTTGCAGTCTCTTAAATATAATGGATACTGATTACTGGTCTGCGACTAGCCAGGTTTCAACTTCCCGCTCTGCGGCACCTGTTTCTGGGTCCGCAGTGCCTCTTGTAGACATCAGGCATTGTCCCGGATACTGTCCTCAGGTTTCTGGGTACAGTGGTAGAACCTCATCCAGAGATCTGTCTCAGTGCAGTTTTCAAAGACAGTTTGCAGTCTCTTAAATATAATGGATACTGATTCCTGGTCTGCGACTAGCCAGGTTTCAACTTCCCGCTCTGCGGCACCAGTCAATTGCCCCAGCACAACAGCGGCTCTCTGTTTGCAAGTCATTGAGTACATATCCAGTACACCGCATACTTTCCTTTTGAATCCAGACAGGGTGTCTGGTTTGCCATCATACTAGGGAAGACATTTTGCTCCGGGGATGTACAGCAGGGCCATGAGCATGACTGGAATCGCGACCCCTGCTGGGGGGGCGGCTGCTCTGGCCTGAGCAGCGCCGGGCGCGAGTTGAACATCAGGAGCGTTAACCAGTGCTCCGGCGTTTTGCTGGTCGTTGGCCATAGTTGCGCCACCCTAGTGAACCGTAGCCTACCTCCTTTACTTTTGATCGGGTAGGCAGCAGCTCCGCAGGCGACGGTCTCATTCCAGGACTTGCTTCTCCGTCGCGGCTGACGTCAGAGCGTACGTTTCACGACGGTCTCCTTCCAGGACCTGACGCTTCTTGGTTCGACGTTGAGGCGCGAGCCGGGGCCTGGGATTCGTGCGCTACCAACAGTCATGCTTCTCTGGTTCCCGCGGTTACGCCCCTCTTCTCCCCGCGCGGCGACGCGGTAATGGCGGCGATTTTCACCACACTTTAAACACAGTTCAATTACGGCACACAGTACCCGGTGAGAACGGGCACAAAATCCTATTCGTAACGCCATGATAGAGTGTCTCGCCCAGGGGGATATAGGGGACTCGGTACCTAGGCCTTTTACCTTGTTTAGGATGTCACGGCAGTCGGCTCCCGGGCCCGTACTCTGGTGTCTCTCTTGAAAAGGGATTTTAGTGTACAGTTTGTCTCGTGCCGCCACCTGTGGTTTCCGGTAATAGTTACCGGCGCTGCTGCAGACCTCCAGGGGTGATGGGATGGCAGCTGGGATGTTTCTGCTTCCCACAGCCAGAGCAGCCCCCGGGGCAGTGTAGATGCAGATGGTGATGCTGGTTTTTGTAGTGCAGAAGAGATGGCGCAGCAGGAGTAACTGACAGAGACAGGAGATTCACTTCAGTACCTTTACTGGTGCAGATGTCAGGTCCGGTCCAGGGTAGGAAGGGTGTGTTATGATCTGCAACATAAACTAGGGAAAGAAGGAGAGAGCTGTCCCCACAGTAAGACTAAGCTGAGTCCCTATGTTGTAGCGGGCAACCTGTTCCTTGTGAACAGACCCGCCTTCGTCCTCGGCTAGTCTGAATGGAGACCTATAGAGAAAGGGAGGGGTCACCAAAAGAACTAAGGACTGGGACAAAAATGGGACACCTCCTAACAGAAGTTGTTGCAGAGCAAAAGGAAAACTGACAAAAGTACTAGAGGTTCAGAGGACCAAGCAAACTAGAGATAGATAGGCACAAAAGCATCGGGATAGAGTGACAGTCTAAACAACACTGAAGTCCAGCAAGGCCAGAAGGGCGGAGCTGGAATATATAGGAAGATGGTCATGTGACCGCAAAACACAAGATAGAAACAAAATCAAACAGGAGGGTTCTAACAGGGTGCACTTCTGGACTCTCCCCAGTGAGCGGGTGTAAGGCCTCCTGGTCCGTTTCTCCCTCTTCATAAGCTCCTGGCCAGCCTGCAACTGAGCCTAGCTTCTGTGTTGTGTCGTTCTCTCACCTGTCGCTTGGTAGTAGGACCTTTCTCTGGCAACCACTATCCATGGACGCCGGGGCCTTCGTGGTTCCTAGTCCTGTAAAGGGTTTAGCTTCAGGTTTACCAGGGATCTGTAATCCTCCTGGTATGCCAGTTATCCCTACTGGGTATAGAGCACCCTGTAGCACAGACCCGTTGTCCGGATTGTGTCTTGTGGTGAGCCTGTAATGCTCCTCTGCCCTCTCAACTCCTCTCTCCTCTCCTCGGCCACACTCGGGGCCCTCAATACAGCAGCAGCCGTGCTGCTTCTTCAATTGTCTAAGCGCCAGCACGCTCTCCTCAGATTAAACTCTCTGACTGAACTGCCTGACTCCACTCTCCATATATATATATCCCTAACAGGGCTCCCTCTGGTGTTATAAGGTGGAAGAGTGGAGGTGTTTGTTTGTAGTGAGGGAGTCTTGTGGGGGATTACGTCCATTAAAAACAGACAGCATAGCCAGAACAATAGACAGAATTTTTAGAAAACAGCAAAAGGCAATGGTACTCACCAGCCAAGGTTTCAAGAAAAAATGCACACCAGGACACGGCCGGCCCCCTTTTGTTAGAAGGAGGTAACACAGGTGCAGAATGCTGATGAACAATCGCCCTCACCCACTCACACTGGAGGGGCGACTGCCAAGCACTAAAACTGCACACAGATGAAACTTGCAGTAGGGTGCAATTCACACACTCGCGGCACCGTGCCTAGCCAGCATCCTATTACACGCCCCTGTGGTACCTGTTGTAGCAGGGTGCCACTGTATCTTAACAAGACAATTTTAATGCCCCTTCGAAGAGACGTGGAGGTCACATTAGCTTAACAAGACGATTTTATTGCCCCTTGGATAAGACGTGGAGTTCAGATTGGTTTAACAAGATGGTTTTAATGCCCCTTGGAAGAGACGTGAAGGTCCCAGTGGAATAAAAAGACAATATCAATGCCACTTGGAAGAGTGGTGGAGGACGCAGTGGAATAAAAAGACAATATCAATGCCCCTTGGAAGAGAGGTGGAGGTCTCAGCAACTTAACAAGATGATTTTAATGCCCCTTGGAAGAGATGTGGAGTACAGAGTGGTTTAACAAAAGGTTTTAATGCCCATTGGAAAAGACGTGGAGGTCACAATAGCTTAACAAGATGGTTTTAATGCCCATTGGAAGAGACGTGGGATTCAGAGTGGTTTAACAAGACGGTTTTATTGCCCCTTGGAACAGACCAGAAGGTCCGAGTGGAATAAAAAGACAATATCAATGCCCCTTGGAAGAGTGGTGTAGATCCCAATGGAATAAAAAGACAATATTAATGCCCCTTGGAAGAGACTTGGAGGTTGCAGTGGAATAAAAAGACAATATCAATGCCCCTTGGAAGAGTGGTAGAAGACGCAGTGGAATTAAAAAACAATATTAATTCCCCTTGGAAGAGTGGTGGAGGTCCCAGTAGAATAAAAAGACAATATCTATGATCCTAGAAAGAGACGTGGAGGTCACAGAAGCTTAACGAGACAATTTTAATGCCCCTTGGAAGAGACGTGGAGTTCAGAGTGGTTTAACAAGACGATGTTAATGCCCCTTGGAAGAGACGTCGAGGTCACAGTAGCTTATCAAGACAGTTTTAATGCCCCTTGGAAGAGACGTGGAGGTCCCAGTGGTATAAAATGACAATATCAATGCCCCTTGGAAGAGTGGTGGAGTTAGCAGTGGAATAAAAAGACAATATCAATGCCCCTTCGAAGAGGGGTGGATGTCGCAGTGGAATAAAAAGACAATATCAATGCCCCTTGGTAGAATGGTGGAGGTCGAAGTGGAATAAAAAGACAATATCAATGCCCATTGGAAGAGTGGTGGGGGTCCCAGTGGAATAAAAAGACAATATCAATGACCCTTGGAATAGACGTGGATGTCACAGTAGTTTAACAAGACAGTTTTAATGCCCCTTGGAAGAGACGTGGAGTTCAGAGTGGTTTAACAAGCCGGTTTTAATGACCCCTGGAATAGACGTGGATGTCATATTAGCTTAACAAGACGATTTTAATGCCCCTTGGAAGAGACGTGGAGTTCAGAGTGGTTTAACAAGATGGTTTTAAAACCCCTTGAAAGAGACGTGGAGGTCCCAGTGGAATAAAAAGACAATATCAATGCCCCTTGGAAGAGTGTTGGAGGTCCCAGTGGAATAAAAAGACAATATCAATGCCCTTTGGAAGAGTGGTGGAGGACGCAGTGGAATAAAACGACAATATCAATGCCCATTGGAAGAGTGGTGGAGATCCCAGTGGAATAAAAATACAATATCAATGACCCTTGGAAGAGACGTGGAGGTCACAGTAGCTTAGCCACACGATTTTAATGCCCCTTGGAAGAGACGTGGAGGTCATAGTGGTTTCACAAGACAGTTTTAATGCCACTTGGAAAAGACGTCGAGGTGACATTAGCTTAACAATACAGTTTAAATGCCCCTTGGAAAAGACGTGGAAGTCCCAGAGGAATAAAAAGACAATATCAATGCCCCTTGCAAGAGTGGTGGAGGTCTCAATGGAATAAAAGGACAATATCAATGACTCTTGGAAGAGAAGTGGAGGTCACAGTAGCTTAACAAGACGATTTTAATGCCACTTGGAAGAGACGTGGAGTTCAGGGTGGTTTAACAAGACGGTTTTAATGCCCCTTGGAAGAGACGTGGAAGTCCCAGATGGAATAAAAAGACAATATCAATGCCCCTTGGAAGAGTGGTGGAGGTCCCAGTTGAAAAAAAAGACTTATATCAATGCCCCTTGGAAGAGTGGTGGAGGTTACAGTGGAAGAAAAAAAGAATATAAATGACCCTTGGAAGAGACGTGGAGGTCATTGTAGCTTACCAAGACAATTTTAATGCCCCTCTGAAGAGACATGGTGTTCAGAGTGGTTTAGCAACACGGTTTTAATGCCCTTTGGAAGAGACGTGGAGGTCCCAGTGGAATAAAAAGACAATATCAATGCCCCTTGGAAGAGGGGTAGAGGTCCCAGTGGAATAAAAAGACAATATAAATGCCTCTTGGAAGAGTGGTGCAGGATACAGTGGAATAAAAAAAATATATCAATGACCCTTGGAAGAGTAGTGGAGGCCACAGTAGCTTAAAAAGACGATTTTATTGCCCCTTGGAAGAGACGTGGAGTCCAGAGTGGTTTAACAAGATGATTATAATGCCCCTTGGAAGAGGCATGGAGGTCCCAGTGGAATAAAAAGACAATATCAATGCCCTTGGAAGAGTGTTGTAGGTCGCAATGGAATAAAAAGACAATATCAATGCCCCTTGGAAGAGTGTTGGAGGTTGCAGTGGAATAAAAATACAATATCAATGCCCTTGGGAGAGTGGTGGAGGTTCCAGTGGAATAAAAAGACAATATAAATGTCCCTTGGAAGAGATGTGGAGATCACAGTAGCTTAACAACACGATTTTAATGCCCCTTGGAAGAGATGTGGAGTTCAGAGTGGTTTAACAAGATGGATTTTATGCCCCTTGGAAGAGACGTGGAGGTCACAGTAGCTAGCAAAACGATTTTAATGCCCTTTGGAAGAGACATGGAGATCAGAGTTGTTTAACAAGACGGTTTTATTGCCCCTTTGAAGAGACGTGGAGGTCCCAGTGGAATAAAAAGACAATATCAGTGCCCCTTGGAAGAGTGGTGGAGGTCACAGCGGAATAAAAATAGACTATCAATGCCCTTTGGAAGAGTGGTGGACGTTGCAGTGGAATAAAAATACAATATTAAAACCCCTTGGAAGAGTGGTGGAGTTCCCAGTGTAATAGAAAGACAAAATCAATGACCCTTGAAAGAGACGTGGAGGTCACAGTAGCTTAACAAGACGGTTTTAAAGACCCTTGGAAGAGACGTGGAGTTCAGAGTGGTTTAACAAGAAAGTTTTAACGCAACTTGGAAGAGACGTGGAGGTCCCAGTGGACTAAAAAGACAATATCAGTGCCCCCTGGAAGAGTGGTGGAGGTGCCAGTGGAATAAAAAGACAATATCAATGCCCCTTGGAAGAGTGGTGGAGGTAACAATGGAATAAAAAGACAATATTAATGCCCCTTGGAAGAGTGGTGGAGGTTACAGTGGAATAAAAGAGAATATCAATCACCCATGGAAGAGACGTGGAAGTCACAGTAGCATAACAAGACGATTTTAATGCCCCTTGGAAGAGACGTGGAGTTCAGAGTAGTTTAACAAGACAGTTTTAGTGCCCCTTTGTAAAAGACGTGGAGGTCACAGTAGCTTAACAAGATGGTTTTAATGCACTTTGGAAGATACGTGGAGTACACAGTGGTTTAACAAATCTGGTTTAATGCCCTTGGAAGAGACGTGGAAGTCCCAGTGGAATAAAAAGACAATATCAATGTCCCTTGGAAGAGTGGTGGAGGTTACAGTGGAATAAAAAGAGAATATCAATGACCCTTGGAAGAGACGTGGAGGTCACAGTAGCTTAACAAGACGATTTTAATGCCCCTTGGAAAAGACATGGAGTTCAGAGTGTTTTAACAAGATGGTTTTAACGCCCCTTTCAAGAGACGTGGAGGTCACAGTAGCTGATTAAGACGGTTTTAATGCTCCTTGGAAAAGATGTGGAGGTCCCAGTGGAACAAACAGACCATATAAATTCCCCTTGGAAGAGTGGTGGAGGTCGCAATGGAATAAAAAGACAATATCAATGCCTCTTGGAAAAGTGGTCGAGGTCGCAGTGGAATAAAAAGACAATATCAATGCCCCATGGAAAAGTGATGGAGGTCCCAGTGTAAGAAAAGGAAAATATTAATGAATCTGGGAAGAGACGTGGAGCTCACAGTAGCTTAGCAAGACAATTTTAATGCCCCTCTGAAGAGACATGGAGTTCAAAGTGGTTTAACAAGACGGTTTTAATGCCCACTGGAAGAGACGAGGAGGTCCCAGTGGAATAAAAAGACAATATCAAAGCCCCTTGGAAGGGTGGTAGAGGTCCCAGTGGAATAAAAAGACAATATCAATGCCCCTTGGAAGAGTGGTGGAGGTTGCAGTGGAATAAAAAGACATTATCAATGCGCCTTGGAAGAGGCGTGGAGGTCGCAGTGGAATAAAAAGACAATTTCAATTCCCCTTGGAATAGTGGTGGAGGACGCAGTGGAATAAAAATATAGTATTAATACCCCTTGTAAGAATGGTGGAAGTCCCAGTGGAATAAAAAGACAATATCAATGACCCTTGGAAGAGACGTGGAGGTCACAATAGCTTAACAAGACGATTTTAATGCCACTTGGAAGAGACGTGGAGTTCAGAGTGGTTTAGCAAGACGGTTTTATTGCCCCTTTGAAGAAAGTTGGAGGTCCCAGTGGAATAAAACTACAATATCAGTGCCCCTTGGAAGAGTGGTGGAGGTCATAGTAGAATAAAAAGAGAATATCAATGCCCTTTGGAAGAGTGGTGCAGGTTGCAGTGGAAGAAAAAGACAATATCAATGACCCTTAGAAGAGACGTGGAGGTCACTGCAGCTTAACAAGACGGATTTAATGCCCCTTGGAAGAGAAATGGAGGTCAGTAGCTTAACAAGACGATTTTAATGCCCAATGGAAGAGACGTGGAGTTGAGAGTGGTTTAACAAGACGGATTTAAGGCCCCTTGAAAGAGACGTGGAGGTCACAGTAGCTTAATAAGACTGTTTTAATGCCCCTTGGAAGAGACGTGGAGTTCAGAGTGGTTTAACAAGAAGATTTTAATGCCCCTTGGAAGAGACGTGGAGGTCCCAGTGGAATAAAAAGACAATATCAATGCCCCTTGGAAGAGTGGTGGATTTCCCAGTGGTATAAAAAGACAATATCAATGCCCCTTGGATGAGTGGTGGAGGTAACAGTGGAATAAAAAGACAATATTAATACCCCTTGGAAGAGTGGTGGAGGTTACAGTGGAATAAAAGAGACTATCAATGACCCTTGGAAGAGACGTGGAGGTTACAATAGGATAACAAGACGATTTTCATGCCCCTTGGAAAAGACGTGGAGTTCAGAGTGTTTTAACAAGATGGTTTTAACGCCCCTTGGAAGAGACGTGGAGGTCACAGTAGCTGATTAAGACGGTTTTAATGCCCCTGGGAAAAGATGTGGAGGTCCCAGTGGAACAAACAGACCATATAAATTTCCCTTGGAAGAGTGGTGGAGGTCGCAATGGAATAAAAAGACAATATCAATGCCTCTTGGAAAAGTGGTCGAGGTCGCAGTGGAATAAAAAGACAATATCAATGCCCCATGGAAAAGTGGTGGAGGTCCCAGTGTAAGAAAAGGAAAATATTAATGAACCTGGGAAGAGACGTGGAGCTCACAGTAGGTAAGCAAGACAATTTTAATGCCCCTCTGAAGAGACATGGAGTTCAAAGTGGTTTAATAAGACGGTTTTAATGCCCATTGGAAGAGACGAGGAGGTCCCAGTGGAATAAAAAGACAATATCAAAGCACCTTGGAAGGGTGGTAGAGGTCCCAGTGGAATAAAAAGACAATATCATTGCCCCTTGGAAGAGTGGTGGAGGTTACAGTGGAATAAAAAAAATATATCAATTACCCTTGGAAGAGAAGTAGAGGCCACAGTAGCTTAAAAAGATGATTTTTTTGCCCCTTGGAAGAGACATGGAGTTCAGAGTGGTTTAACAAGATGGTTTTAATGCCCCTTGGAAGAGGCGTGGAGGTCGCAGTGGAATAAAAAGACAATATCAATTCCCCTTGGAAGAGTGGTGGAGGTCGCAGTGGAATAAAAAGACAATATCAATGCCCCTTGGAAGAGTGGTGGAGGTCGCAGTGGAATAAAAAGACAATATCAATGCCCCTTGGAAGAGTGGTGGATGTTGCAGTGGAATAAAAAGACGTTATCAATGCGCCTTGGAAGAGGCATGGAGGTCGCAGTAGAATAAAAAGACAATATCAATTCCCCTTGGAATAGTGGTGGAGGACGCAGTGGAATAATAATACAGTATTAATACCCCTTGTAAGAATGGTCGAGGTCCCAGTGTTATAAAAAGACAATATCAATGACCCTTGGAAGAGACGTGGAGGTCACAATAGCTTAACAAGACGATTTTAATGCCACTTGGAAGAGACGTGGAGTTCAGAGTGGTTTAACAAGACGGTTTTATTGCCAGTTTTAAGAAAGGTGGAGGTCCCAGTGGAATAAAACGACAATATCAGTGCCCCTTGGAAGAGTGGTGGAGGTCATAGTGGAATAAAAAGAGAATATCAATGCCCTTTGGAAGAGTGGTGCAGGTTGCAGTGGAAGAAAAAGACAATATCAATGACCCTTGGAAGAGACGTGGAGGTTACAGTAGCATAACAAGACGATTTTCATGCCCCTTTGAAGAGACATGGACTTCAGAGTAGTTTAACAAGACAGTTTTAATGCCCCTTTATAAAAGACGTGGAGGTCACTTTAGCTTAACAAGATGGTTTTAATGCCCCTTGGAAAAGACATGGAGGTCCCAGTGGAATAAAAAGACAATATATATTCCCATTGGAAGAGTGGTGGAGGTCGCAATGGAATAAAAAGACAATATCAATGCCTCTTGGAAAAGTGGTTGTAGTCGCAGTGGAATAAAAAGACAATATCAATGCCCCTTGAAAAAGTGGTGGAAGTCCCAGTGTAAGAAAACGAAAATATCAATGAACCTGGGAAGAGACGTGGAGCTCACAGTAGCTTACCAAGACAATTTTAATGCCCCTTTGAAGAGACATAGAGTTCAGAGTGGTTTAACAAGACGGTTTTAATGCCCCTTGGAAGAGACTTGGAGGTCCCAGTGGAATAAAAAGACAATATCAATGCCCCTTGGAAGAGTGGTAGAGGTCCCAGTGGAATAAAAAGACAATATCAATGCCCTTGGGAGAGTGGTGGAGGTTCCAGTGGAATAAAAAGACAATATCAATGCCCCTTGGAAGAGTGGTGGAGATCACAGTAGCTTAACAACATGATTTTAATGCCCCTTGGAAGAGATGTGGAGTTCAGAGTGGTTTAACAAGATGGATTTTATGCTCCTTGAAAGAGACGTGGAGGTCACAGTAGCTTAGCAAGACGATTTTAATGCCCTTTGGAAGAGACGTGGAGATCAGAGTGGTTTAACAAGACGGTTTTATTGCCCCTTTGAAGAGACGTGGAGGTCCCAGTGGAATAAAAAGACAATATCAGAGCCCCTTGGAAGAGTGGTGGAGGTCACAGTGGAACAAAAAGAGAATATCAATGCCCTTTGGAAGAGTGTTGGACGTTGCAGTGGATTAAAAATACAATATTAATGCCCCTTGGAAGAGTGGTGGAGGTCCCAGTGGAATAAAAAGACAATATCAATGCCCCTTGGAAGAGTGGTGGAGGACGCAGTGAAATAAAAATACAATATTAATACCCCTTGGAAGAGTGGTTGAGGTCCCAGTGGAACAGAAAGACAATATCAATGACCCTTGAAAGAGACGTGGAGGTCACAGTAGCTTAACAGGACGGTTTTAAAGACCCTTGGAAGAGACGTTGAGGTCAGAGTGGTTTAACAAGAAAGTTTTAATGCAACTTGGAAGAGACGTGGAGGTCCCAGTGGAATAAAAAGACAATATCAGTGCCCCTTGGAAGAGTGGTGGAGGTCACAGTGGAATAAAAATAGACTATCAATGCCCTTTGGAAGAGTGGTGGACGTTGCAGTGGAATAAAAATACAATATTAAAACCCCTTGGAAGAGTGGTGGAGTTCCAAGTGGAATAGAAAGACAAAATCAATGACCCTTGAAAGAGACGTGGAGGTCACAGTAGCTTAACAAGACGGTTTTAAAGACCCTTGGAAGAGACGTGGAGTTCAGAGTGGTTTAACAAGAAAGTTTTAACGCAACTTGGAAGAGACGTGGAGGTCCCAGTGGACTAAAAAGACAATATCAGTGCCCCCTGGAAGAGTGGTGGAGGTGCCAGTGGAATTAAAAGACAATATCAATGCCCCTTGGAAGAGTGGTGGAGGTAACAGTGGAATAAAATGACAATATTAATGCCCCTTGGAAGAGTGGTGGAGGTTACAGTGGAATAAAAGAGAATATCAATGACCCATGGAAGAGACGTGGAAGTCACAGTAGCATAACAAGACGATTTTCATGCCCCTTGGAAGAGACGTGGAGTTCAGAGTAGTTTAACAAGACAGTTTTAGTGCCCCTTTGTAAAAGACGTGGAGGTCACAGTAGCTTAACAAGATGGTTTTAATGCACCTTGGAAGATACGTGGAGTACAGAATGGTTTAACAAGACTGTTTTAATGCCCTTGGAAGAGACGTGGAAGTCCCAGTGGAATAAAAAGACAATATCAATGTCCCTTGGTAGAGTGGTGGAGGTTACAGTGGAATAAAAAGAGAATATCAATGACCCTTGGAAGAGACGTGGAGGTCACAGTAGCTTAACAAGACGATTTTAATGCCCCTTGGAAAAGACATGGAGTTCAGAGTGTTTTAACAAGATGGTTTTAACGCCCCTTGGAAGAGACGTGGAGGTCACAGTAGCTGATTAAGATGGTTTTAATGCTCCTTGGAAAAGATTTGGAGGTCCCAGTGGAACAAACAGACCATATAAATTCCCCTTGGAAGAGTGGTGGAGGTCGCAATGGAATAAAAAGACAATATCAATGCCTCTTGGAAAAGTGGTCGAGGTCGCAGTGGAATAAAAAGACAATATCAATGCCCCATGGAAAAGTGGTGGAGGTCCCAGTGTAAGAAAAGGAAAATATTAATGAACCTGGGAAGAGACGTGGAGCTCACAGTAGCTTAGCAAGACAATTTTAATGCCCCTCTGAAGAGACATGGAGTTCAAAGTGGTTTAACAAGACGGTTTTAATGCCCATTGGAAGAGACGAGGAGGTCCCAGTGGAATAAAAAGACAAAATCAATGCGCCTTGGAAGAGGCGTGGAGGTCGCAGTGGAATAAAAAGACAATATCAATTCCCCTTGGAATAGTGGTGGAGGACGCAGTGGAATAAAAATATTGTATTAATGCCCCTTGTAAGAATGGTGGAGGTCCCAGTGGAATAAAAAGACAATATCAATGACCCTTGGAAGAGACGTGGAGGTCACAATAGCTTAACAAGACGATTTTAATGCCACTTGGAAGAGACGTGGAGCTCAGAGTGGTTTAGCAAGACGGTTTTATTGCCCCTTTGAAGAAAATTGGAGGTCCCAGTGGAATAAAACGACAATATCAGTGCCCCTTGGAAGAGTGGTGGAGGTCATAGTGGAATAAAAAGAGAATATCAGTGCCCTTTGGAAGAGTGGTGCAGGTTGCAGTGGAAGAAAAAGACAATATCAATGACCCTTGGAAGAGACGTGGATGTCACAGCAGCTTAACAAGACGGATTTAATGCCCCTTGGAAGAGAAATGGAGGTCAGTAGCTTAACAAGACGATTTTAATGCCCATTGGAAGAGACGTGGAGTTGAGAGTGGTTTAACAAGACGGATTTAAGGCCCCTTGAAAGAGACGTGGAGGTCACAGTAGCTTAATAAGACTATTTTAATGCCCCTTGGAAGAGACGTGGAGGTCCCAGTGGAATAAAAAGACAATATCAATGCCCATTGGAAGAGTGGTGGATTTCCCAGTGGTATAAAAAGACAATATCAATGCCCCTTGGAAGAGTGGTGGAGGTAACAGTGGAATAAAAAGACAATATTAATACCCCTTGGAAGAGGGGTGGAGGTTACAGTGGAATAAAAGAGACTATCAATGACCCTTGGAAGAGACGTGGAGGTTACAGTAGCATAACAAGACGATTTTCATGCCCCTTGGAAAAGACGTGGAGTTCAGAGTGTTTTAACAAGATGGTTTTAACGCCCCTTGGAAGAGACGTGGAGGTCACAGTAGCTGATTAAGACGGTTTTAATGCCCCTTGGAAAAAATGTGGAGGTCCCAGTGGAACAAACAGACCATATAAATTCCCCTTGGAAGAGTGGTGGAGGTCGCAATGGAATAAAAAGACAATATCAATTCCTCTTGGAAAAGTGGTCGAGGTCGCAGTGGAATAAAAAGACAATATCAATGCCCCATGGAAAAGTGGTGGAGGTCCCAGTGTAAGAAAAGGAAAATATTAATGAACCTGGGAAGAGACGTGGAGCTCACAGTAGCTTAGCAAGACAATTTTAATGCCCCTCTGAAGAGACATGGAGTTCAAAGTGGTTTAATAAGACGGTTTTAATGCCCATTGGAAGAGACGAGGAGGTCCCAGTGGAATAAGAGGAATAAGTAGAGGCCACAGTATCTTAAAAAGACGATTTTTTTGCCCCTTGGAAGAGACGTGGAGTTCAGAGTGGTTTAACAATATGGTTTTAATGCCCCTTGGAAGAGGCGTGGAGGTCGCAGTGGAATTAAAAGACAATATCAATTCCCCTTGGAAGAGTGGTGGAGGTCGCAGTGGAATAAAAAGACAATATCAATGCCCCTTGGAAGAGTGGTGGAGGTCGCAGTGGAATAAAAAGACAATATCAATGCCCCTTGGAAGAGTGGTGGAGGTTGCAGTGGAATAAAAAGACATTATCAATGCGCCTTGGAAGAAGCGTGGAGGTCGCAGTGGAATAAAAAGACAATATCAATTCCCCTTGGAATAGTGGTGGAGGACGCAGTGGAATAAAAATACAGTATTAATACCCCTTGTAAGAATGGTGGAGGTCCCAGTGGAATAAAAAGACAATATCAATGACCCTTGGAAGAGACGTGGAGTTCACAATAGCTTAACAAGACGATTTTAATGCCAATTGGAAGAGACGTGGAGTTCAGAGTGGTTTAGCAAGATGGTTTTATTGCCCCTTTGAAGAAAGTTGGAGGTCCCAGTGGAATAAAACGACAATATAAGTGCCCCTTGGAAGAGTGGTGGAGGTCATAGTGGAATAAAAAGAGAATATCAATGAACTTTGGAAGAGTGGTGCAGGTTGCAGTGGAAGAAAAAGACAATATCAATGACCCTTGGAAGAGATGTGGAGGTCACAGTAGCTTAACAAGACAGATTTAATGCCCCTTGGAAAAGAAACGGAGGTTAGTAGCTTAACAAGACGATTTTAATGCTCATTGGAAGAGACGTGGAGTTGAGAGTGGTTTAACAAGACGGATTTAAGGCCCCTTGAAAGAGACGTGGAGGTCACAGTAGCTTAATAAGACTGTTTTAATGCCCCTTGGAAGAGACGTGGAGTTCAGAGTGGTTTAACAGAAGATTTTAATGCCCCTTGGAAGAGACGTGGAGGTCCCAGTGGAATAAAAAGACAATACCAATGCCCCTTGGAAGAGTGGTGGATTTCCCAGTGGTATAAAAAGACAATATCAATGCCCCTTGGAAGAGTGGTGGAGGTAACAGTGGTATAACAATATTAATACCCCTTGGAAGAGGGGTGGAGGTTACAGTGGAATAAAAGAGACTATCAATGACCCTTGGAAGAGACGTGGAGGTTACAGTAGCATAACAAGACGATTTTCATGCCCCTTGGAAAAGACGTGGAGTTCAGAGTGTTTTAACAAGATGGTTTTAACGCCCCTTGGAAGAGACGTGGAGGTCACAGTAGCTGATTAAGACGGTTTTAATGCCCCTTGGAAAAGATGTGGAGGTCCCAGTGGAACAAACAGACCATATAAATTCCCCTTGGAAGAGTGGTGGAGGTCGCAATGGAATAAGAAGACAATATCAATGCCTCTTGGAAAAGTGGTCGAGGTCGCAGTGGAATAAAAAGACAATATCAATGCCCCTTGGAAAAGTGGTGGAGATCCCAGTGTAAGAAAAGGAAAATATTAATGAACCTGGGAAGAGACGTGGAGCTCACAGTAGCTTATCAAGACAATTTTAATGCCCCTCTGAAGAGACATGGAGTTCAAAGTGGTTTAATAAGACGGTTTTAATGCCCATTGGAAGAGACGAGGAGGTCCCAGTGGAATAAAAAGACAATATCAAAGCCCCTTGAAAGGGTGGTAGAGGTCCCAGTGGAATAAAAAGACAATATCAATGACCCTTGGAAGAGTGGTGGAGGTTACAGTGGAATAAAAAAAAAAATCAATTACCCTTGGAAGAGAAGTAGAGGCCACAGTAGCTTAAAAAGACGATTTTTTTGCCCCTTGGAAGAGACGTGGAGTTCAGAGTGGTTTAACAAGATGGTTTTTATGCCCCTTGGAAGAGGCGTGGAGGTCGCAGTGGAATAAAAAGACAATATCAATTCCCCTTGGAAGAGTGGTGGAGGTCGCAGTGGAATAAAAAGACAATATCAATGCCCCTTTGAAGAGTGGTGGAGGTCGCAGTGGAATAAAAAGACAATATCAATGCCCCTTGGAAGAGTGGTGGAGGTTGCAGTGGAATAAAAAGACGTTATCAATGCGCCTTGGAAGAGACGTGGAGGTCGCAGTGGAATAAAAAGACAATATCACTTCCGCTTGGAATAGTGGTGGAGGACGCAGTGGAATAAAAATACAGTATTAATACCCCTTGTAAGAATGGTGGAGGTCCCAGTGGAATAAAAAGACAATATCAATGACCCTTGGAAGAGACGTGGCGGTCACAATAGCTTAACAAGACGATTTTAATGCCACTTGGAAGAGACGTGGAGTTCAGAGTGGTTTAACAGGATGGTTTTATTGCCCCTTTGAAGAAAGGTGGAGATCCCAGTGGAATAAAACGACAATATCAGTGCCCCTTGGAAGAGTGGTGGAGGTCATAGTGGAATAAAAAGAGAATATCAATGCCCTTTGAAAGAGTGGTGCAGGTTGCAGCGGAATAAAAAGACAATATCAATGACCCTTGGAAGAGACGTGGAGGTCACAGCAGCTTAACAGGACGGTTTTAAAGACCCTTGGAAGAGACGTGGAGTTCAGAGTGGTTTAACAAGAAAGTTTTAATGCAACTTGGAAGAGACGTGGAGGTCCCAGTGGAATAAAAAGACAATATCAGTGCCCCCTGGAAGAGTGGTGGAGGTGCCAGTGGAATAAAAAGACAATATCAATGCCCCTTGGAAGAGTGGTGGAGGTAACAGTGGAATAAAAAGACAATATTAATGCCCCTTGGAAGAGTGGTGGAGTTTACAGTGGAATAAAAGAGACTACCAATGACCCATGGAAGAGACGTGGAATTCACAGTAGCATAACAAGACGATTTTCATGCCCCTTGGAAGAGACGTCGAGTTCAGTGTAGTTTAACAAGACAGTTTTAATGCCCATTTGTAAAAGACTTCGAGGTCACAGTAGCTTAACAAGATGGTTTTAATGCACCTTGGAAGATAGGTGGAGTACAGAGTGGTTTAACAAGACTATTTTAATGCCCCTTGGAAGAGACGTGGAAGTCCCAGTGGAATAAAAAGACAATATCAATGTCCCTTGGAAGAGTGGTGGAGGTAACAGTGGAATAAAAAGACAATATCAATGACCCTTGGAAGAGACGTGGAGGTTACAGTAGCATAACAAGACGATTTTCATGCCCCTTTGAAGAGACATGGACTTCAGAGTAGTTTAACAAGACAGTTTTAATGCCCCTTTATAAAAGACGTGGAGGTCACTTTAGCTTAACAAGATGGTTTTAATGCCCCTTGGAAAAGACATGGAGGTCCCAGTGGAATAAAAAGACAATATATATTCCCCTTGGAAGAGTGGTGGAGGTCGCAATGGAATAAAAAGACAATATCAATGCCTCTTGGAAAAGTGGTTGTAGTCGCAGTGGAATAAAAAGACAATATCAATGCCCCTTGAAAAAGTGGTGGAAGTCCCAGTGTAAGAAAACGAAAATATCAATGAACCTGGGAAGAGACGTGGAGCTCACAGTAGCTTACCAAGACAATTTTAATGCCCCTTTGAAGAGACATAGAGTTCAGAGTGGTTTAACAAGACGGTTTTAATGCCCCTTGGAAGAGACTTGGAGGTCCCAGTGGAATAAAAAGACAATATCAATGCCCCTTGGAAGAGTGGTAGAGGTCCCAGTGGAATAAAAAGACAATATCAATGCCCTTGGGAGAGTGGTGGAGGTTCCAGTGGAATAAAAAGACAATATCAATGCCCCTTGGAAGAGTGGTGGAGATCACAGTAGCTTAACAACATGATTTTAATGCCCCTTGGAAGAGATGTGGAGTTCAGAGTGGTTTAACAAGATGGATTTTATGCCCCTTGAAAGAGACGTGGAGGTCACAGTAGCTTAGCAAGACGATTTTAATGCCCTTTGGAAGAGACGTGGAGATCAGAGTGGTTTAACAAGACGGTTTTATTGCCCCTTTGAAGAGACGTGGATGTCCCAGTGGAATAAAAAGACAATATCAGAGCCCCTTGGAAGAGTGGTGGAGGTCACAGTGGAACAAAAAGAGAATATCAATGCCCTTTGGAAGAGTGTTGAACGTTGCAGTGGATTAAAAATACAATATTAATGCCCCTTGGAATAGTGGTGGAGGTCCCAGTGGAATAAAAAGACAATATCAATGCCCCTTGGAAGAGTGGTGGAGGACGCAGTGAAATAAAAATACAATATTAATACCCCTTGGAAGAGTGGTTGAGGTCCCAGTGGAACAGAAAGACAATATCAATGACCCTTGAAAGAGACGTGGAGGTCACAGTAGCTTAACAGGACGGTTTTAAAGACCCTTGGAAGAGACGTTGAGGTCAGAGTGGTTTAACAAGAAAGTTTTAATGCAACTTGGAAGAGACGTGGAGGTCCCAGTGGAATAAAAAGACAATATCAGTGCCCCTTGGAAGAGTGGTGGAGGTCACAGTGGAATAAAAATAGACTATCAATGCCCTTTGGAAGAGTGGTGGACGTTGCAGTGGAATAAAAATACAATATTAAAACCCCTTGGAAGAGTGGTGGAGTTCCAAGTGGAATAGAAAGACAAAATCAATGACCCTTGAAAGAGACGTGGAGGTCACAGTAGCTTAACAAGACGGTTTTAAAGACCCTTGGAAGAGACGTGGAGTTCAGAGTGGTTTAACAAGAAAGTTTTAACGCAACTTGGAAGAGACGTGGAGGTCCCAGTGGACTAAAAAGACAATATCAGTGCCCCCTGGAAGAGTGGTGGAGGTGCCAGTGGAATTAAAAGACAATATCAATGCCCCTTGGAAGAGTGGTGGAGGTAACAGTGGAATAAAATGACAATATTAATGCCCCTTGGAAGAGTGGTGGAGGTTACAGTGGAATAAAAGAGAATATCAATGACCCATGGAAGAGACGTGGAAGTCACAGTAGCATAACAAGACGATTTTCATGCCCCTTGGAAGAGACGTGGAGTTCAGAGTAGTTTAACAAGACAGTTTTAGTGCCCCTTTGTAAAAGACGTGGAGGTCACAGTAGCTTAACAAGATGGTTTTAATGCACCTTGGAAGATACGTGGAGTACAGAATGGTTTAACAAGACTGTTTTAATGCCCTTGGAAGAGACGTGGAAGTCCCAGTGGAATAAAAAGACAATATCAATGTCCCTTGGTAGAGTGGTGGAGGTTACAGTGGAATAAAAAGAGAATATCAATGACCCTTGGAAGAGACGTGGAGGTCACAGTAGCTTAACAAGACGATTTTAATGCCCCTTGGAAAAGACATGGAGTTCAGAGTGTTTTAACAAGATGGTTTTAACGCCCCTTGGAAGAGACGTGGAGGTCACAGTAGCTGATTAAGATGGTTTTAATGCTCCTTGGAAAAGATTTGGAGGTCCCAGTGGAACAAACAGACCATATAAATTCCCCTTGGAAGAGTGGTGGAGGTCGCAATGGAATAAAAAGACAATATCAATGCCTCTTGGAAAAGTGGTCGAGGTCGCAGTGGAATAAAAAGACAATATCAATGCCCCATGGAAAAGTGGTGGAGGTCCCAGTGTAAGAAAAGGAAAATATTAATGAACCTGGGAAGAGACGTGGAGCTCACAGTAGCTTAGCAAGACAATTTTAATGCCCCTCTGAAGAGACATGGAGTTCAAAGTGGTTTAACAAGACGGTTTTAATGCCCATTGGAAGAGACGAGGAGGTCCCAGTGGAATAAAAAGACATAATCAATGCCCCTTGGAAGAGTGGTGGAGGTTGCAGTGGAATAAAAAGATATTATCAATGCGCCTTGGAAGAGGCGTGGAGGTCGCAGTGGAATAAAAAGACAATATAAATTCCCCTTGGAATAGTGGTGGAGGACGCAGTGGAATAAAAATATTGTATTAATGCCCCTTGTAAGAATGGTGGAGGTCCCAGTGGAATAAAAAGACAATATCAATGACCCTTGGAAGAGACGTGGAGGTCACAATAGCTTAACAAGACGATTTTAATGCCACTTGGAAGAGACGTGGAGCTCAGAGTGGTTTAGCAAGACGGTTTTATTGCCCCTTTGAAGAAAGTTGGAGGTCCCAGTGGAATAAAACGACAATATCAGTGCCCCTTGGAAGAGTGGTGGAGGTCATAGTGGAATAAAAAGAGAATATCAGTGCCCTTTGGAAGAGTGGTGCAGGTTGCAGTGGAAGAAAAAGACAATATCAATGACCCTTGGAAGAGACGTGGATGTCACAGCAGCTTAACAAGACGGATTTAATGCCCCTTGGAAGAGAAATGGAGGTCAGTAGCTTAACAAGACGATTTTAATGCCCATTGGAAGAGACGTGGAGTTCAGAGTGGTTTAACAAGAAGATTTTAATGCCCCTTGGAAGAGACGTGGAGGTCCCAGTGGAATAAAAAGACAATATCAATGCCCATTGGAAGAGTGGTGGATTTCCCAGTGGTATAAAAAGACAATATCAATGCCCCTTGGAAGAGTGGTGGAGGTAACAGTGGAATAAAAAGACAATATTAATACCCCTTGGAAGAGGGGTGGAGGTTACAGTGGAATAAAAGAGACTATCAATGACCCTTGGAAGAGACGTGGAGGTTACAGTAGCATAACAAGACGATTTTCATGCCCCTTGGAAAAGACGTGGAGTTCAGAGTGTTTTAACAAGATGGTTTTAACGCCCCTTGAAAGAGACGTGGAGGTCACAGTAGCTTAATAAGACTGTTTTAATGCCCCTTGGAAGAGACGTGGAGTTCAGAGTGGTTTAACAAGAAGATTTTAATGCCCCTTGGAAGAGACGTGGAGGTCCCAGTGGAATAAAAAGACAATATCAATGCCCATTGGAAGAGTGGTGGATTTCCCAGTGGTATAAAAAGACAATATCAATGCCCCTTGGAAGAGTGGTGGAGGTAACAGTGGAATAAAAAGACAATATTAATACCCCTTGGAAGAGGGGTGGAGGTTACAGTGGAATAAAAGAGACTATCAATGACCCTTGGAAGAGACGTGGAGGTTACAGTAGCATAACAAGACGATTTTCATGCCCCTTGGAAAAGACGTGGAGTTCAGAGTGTTTTAACAAGATGGTTTTAACGCCCCTTGGAAGAGACGTGGAGGTCACAGTAGCTGATTAAGACGGTTTTAATGCCCCTTGGAAAAAATGTGGAGGTCCCAGTGGAACAAACAGACCATATAAATTCCCCTTGGAAGAGTGGTGGAGGTCGCAATGGAATAAAAAGACAATATCAATGCCTCTTGGAAAAGTGGTCGAGGTCACAGTGGAATAAAAAGACAATATCAATGCCCCATGGAAAAGTGGTGGAGGTCCCAGTGTAAGAAAAGGAAAATGTTAATGAACCTGGGAAGAGACGTGGAGCTCACAGTAGCTTAGCAAGACAATTTTAATGCCCCTCTGAAGAGACATGGAGTTCAAAGTGGTTTAATAAGACGGTTTTAATGCCCATTGGAAGAGACGAGGAGGTCCCAGTGGAATAAGTGGAATAAGTAGAGGCCACAGTATCTTAAAAAGACGATTTTTTTGCCCCTTGGAAGAGACGTGGAGTTCAGAGTGGTTTAACAATATGGTTTTAATGCCCCTTGGAAGAGGCGTGGAGGTCGCAGTGGAATAAAAAGACAATATCAATTCCCCTTGGAAGAGTGGTGGAGGTCGCAGTGGAATAAAAAGACAATATCAATGCCCCTTGGAAGAGTGGTGGAGGTCGCAGTGGAATAAAAAGACAATATCAATGCCCCTTGGAAGAGTGGTGGAGGTTGCAGTGGAATAAAAAGACATTATCAATGCGCCTTGGAAGAAGCGTGGAGGTCGCAGTGGAATAAAAAGACAATATCAATTCCCCTTGGAATAGTGGTGGAGGACGCAGTGGAATAAAAATACAGTTGTAATACCCCTTGTAAGAATGGTGGAGGTCCCAGTGGAATAAAAAGACAATATCAATGACCCTTGGAAGAGACGTGGAGTTCACAATAGCTTAACAAGACGATTTTAATGCCAATTGGAAGAGACGTGGAGTTCAGAGTGGTTTAGCAAGACGGTTTTATTGCCCCTTTGAAGAAAGTTGGAGGTCCCAGTGGAATAAAACGACAATATAAGTGCCCCTTGGAAGAGTGGTGGAGGTCATAGTGGAATAAAAAGAGAATATCAATGCCCTTTGGAAGAGTGGTGCAGGTTGAAGTGGAAGAAAAAGACAATATCAATGACCCTTGGAAGAGATGTGGAGGTCACAGTAGCTTAACAAGACAGATTTAATGCCCCTTGGAAAAGAAACGGAGGTTAGTAGCTTAACAAGACGATTTTAATGCTCATTGGAAGAGACGTGGAGTTGAGAGTGGTTTAACAAGACGGATTTAAGGCCCCTTGAAAGAGACGTGGAGGTCACAGTAGCTTAATAAGACTGTTTTAATGCCCCTTGGAAGAGACGTGGAGTTCAGAGTGGTTTAACAGAAGATTTTAATGCCCCTTGGAAGAGACGTGGAGGTCCCAGTGGAATAAAAAGACAATACCAATGCCCCTTGGAAGAGTGGTGGATTTCCCAGTGGTATAAAAAGACAATATCAATGCCCCTTGGAAGAGTGGTGGAGGTAACAGTGGTATAAAAAGATTAATACCCCTTGGAAGAGTGGTGGAGGTTACAGTGGAATAAAAGAGACTATCAATGACCCTTGGAAGAGACGTGGAGGTTACAGTAGCATAAAAAGACGATTTTCATGCCCCTTGGAAAAGACGTGGAGTTCAGAGTGTTTTAACAAGATGGTTTTAACGCCCCTTGGAAGAGACGTGGAGGTCACAGTAGCTGATTAAGACGGTTTTAATGCCCCTTGGAAAAGATGTGGAGGTCCCAGTGGAACAAACAGACCATATAAATTCCCCTTGGAAGAGTGGTGGAGGTCGCAATGGAATAAGAAGACAATATCAATGCCTCTTGGAAAAGTGGTCGAGGTCGCAGTGGAATAAAAAGACAATATCAATGCCCCTTGGAAAAGTGGTGGAGATCCCAGTGTAAGAAAAGGAAAATATTAATGAACCTGGGAAGAGACGTGGAGCTCACAGTAGCTTATCAAGACAATTTTAATGCCCCTCTGAAGAGACATGGAGTTCAAAGTGGTTTAATAAGACGGTTTTAATGCCCATTGGAAGAGACGAGGAGGTTCCAGTGGAACAAAAAGACAATATCAAAGCCCCTTGGAAGGGTGGTAGAGGTCCCAGTGGAATAAAAAGACAATATCAATGACCCTTGGAAGAGTGGTGGAGGTTACAGTGGAATAAAAAAAAAAATCAATTACCCTTGGAAGAGAAGTAGAGGCCACAGTAGCTTAAAAAGACGATTTTTTTGCCCCTTGGAAGAGACGTGGAGTTCAGAGTGGTTTAACAAGATGGTTTTTATGCCCCTTGGAAGAGGCGTGGAGGTCGCAGTGGAATAAAAAGACAATATCAATTCCCCTTGGAAGAGTGGTGGAGGTCGCAGTGGAATAAAAAGACAATATCAATGCCCCTTTGAAGAGTGGTGGAGGTCGCAGTGGAATAAAAAGACAATATCAATGCCCCTTGGAAGAGTGGTGGAGGTTGCAGTGGAATAAAAAGACGTTATCAATGCGCCTTGGAAGAGACGTGGAGGTCGCAGTGGAACAAAAAGACAATATCACTTCCGCTTGGAATAGTGGTGGAGGACGCAGTGGAATAAAAATACAGTATTAATACCCCTTGTAAGAATGGTGGAGGTCCCAGTGGAATAAAAAGACAATATCAATGACCCTTGGAAGAGACGTGGCGGTCACAATAGCTTAACAAGACGATTTTAATGCCACTTGGAAGAGACGTGAAGTTCAGAGTGGTTTAACAGGACGGTTTTATTGCCCCTTTGAAGAAAGGTGGAGATCCCAGTGGAATAAAACGACAATATCAGTGCCCCTTGGAAGAGTGGTGGAGGTCATAGTGGAATAAAAAGAGAATATCAATGCCCTTTGGAAGAGTGGTGCAGGTTGCAGCGGAATAAAAAGACAATATCAATGACCCTTGGAAGAGACGTGGAGGTCACAGCAGCTTAACAGGACGGTTTTAAAGACCCTTGGAAGAGACGTGGAGTTCAGAGTGGTTTAACAAGAAAGTTTTAATGCAACTTGGAAGAGACGTGGAGGTCCCAGTGGAATAAAAAGACAATATCAGTGCCCCCTGGAAGAGTGGTGGAGGTGCCAGTGGAATAAAAAGACAATATCAATGCCCCTTGGAAGAGTGGTGGAGGTAACAGTGGAGTAAAAAGACAATATTAATGCCCCTTGGAAGAGTGGTGGAGTTTACAGTGGAATAAAAGAGACTACCAATGACCCATGGAAGAGACGTGGAAGTCACAGTAGCATAACAAGACGATTTTCATGCCCCTTGGAAGAGACGTCGAGTTCAGAGTAGTTTAACAAGACAGTTTTAATGCCCATTTGTAAAAGACTTCGAGGTCACAGTAGCTTAACAAGATGGTTTTAATGCACCTTGGAAGATACGTGGAGTACAGAGTGGTTTAACAAGACTATTTTAATGCCCCTTGGAAGAGACGTGGAAGTCCCAGTGGAATAAAAAGACAATATCAATGTCCCTTGGAAGAGTGGTGGAGGTAACAGTGGAATAAAAAGAGAATATCAATGACCCTTGGAAGAGACGTGGAGGTCATAGTAGCTTAAAAGACGATTTTAATGCCCCTTGGAAAAGACGTGGAGTTCAGAGTGTTTTAACAAGATGGTTTTAACGCCCCTTGGAAGAGACGTGGAGGTCACAGTAGCTGATTAAGATCATTTTAATGCCCCTTGGAAAAGATGTGGTGGTCCCAGTCGAATAAACAGACCATATAAATTCCCCTTGGAAGAATGGTGGAGGTCGCAATGGAATAAAAAGACAACATCAATGCCTCTTGGAAAAGTGGTCGAGGTCGCAGTGGAATAAAAAGACAATATCAATGCCCCTTGGAAAAGTGGTGGAGGTCCCAGTGTAAGAAAATGAAAATATTAATGAACCTGGGAAGAGACGTGGAGCTCACTGTAGCTTAGCAAGACAATTTTAATGCCCCTCTGAAGAGACATGGAGTTCAAAGTGGTTTAACAAGACGGTTTTAATGCCCATTGGAAGAGACGAGGAGATCCCAGTGGAATAAAAAGACAATATCAAAGCCCCTTGGAAGGGTGGTAGAGGTCCCAGTGGAATAAAAAGCCAAAATCAATGCCCCTTGGAAGAGTGGTGGAGGTTACAGTGGAATAAAAAAAATATATCAATGACCGTTGGAAGAGAAGTAGAGGCCACAGTAGCTTAAAAAGACGATTTTTTTGCCCCTTGGAAGAGACGTGGAGTTCAGAGTGGTTTAACAATATGGTTTTAATGCCCCTTGGAAGAGGCATGGAGGTTGCAGTGGAATAAAAAGACAATATCAATTCCCCTTGGAAGAGTGGTGGAGGTCGCAGTGGAATGAAAAGACAATATCAATGCCCCTTGGAAGAGTGGTGGAGCTCGCAGTGGAGTAAAAAGACAATATCAATGCCCCTTGGAAGAGTGGTGGAGGTTGCAGTGGAATAAAAAGACATTATCAATGCGCCTTGGAAGAGGCGTGCAGGTCGCAGTGGAATAAAAAGACAATATCGATTGCCCTTGGAATAGTGGTGGAGGACGCAGTGGAATAAAAATACAGTATCAATACCCCTTGTAAGAATGGTGGAGGTCCCAGTGGAATAAAAAGACAATATCAATGACCCTTGGAAGAGACGTGGAGGTCACAATAGCTTAACAAGACGATTTTAATGCCACTTGGAAGAGACGTGGAGTTCAGAGTGGTTTAACAAGACGCTTTTATTGCCCCATTGAAGAGAGGTGGAGGTCCCAGTGGAATAAAACGACAATGTCAATGCCCCTTGGAAGAGTGGTGGAGGTCATAGTGGAATAAAAAGAGAATATCAATGCCTTTGCAAGAGTGGTGAAGGTTGCAGTGGAATAAAAAGACAATATCAATGACCCTTGGAAGAGACGTGGAGGTCACAGTAGCTTAGCAAGACGGATTTAATGCCCCTTGGAAGAAAAATTGAGGTCAGTAGCTTAATAAGACGATTTTAATGCCCATTGGAAGATACGTGGAGTTGAGAGTGGTTTAACAAGACGGATTTAAGGCCCCTTTAAAGAGACGTGGAGGTCACAGTAGCTTAACAAGATGATTTTAATGCCCCTTGGAAGAGACGTGGAGTTCCGAGAGGTTTAACAAGACGGTTTTAATGCCCCTTGGAAGAGACACGGAGTTCAGAGTGGTTTAACAAGACTGTTTTTATGCCCCTTGGAAGAGACGTGGAAGTCCCAGTGAAATAAAAAGACAATATCAATGCCCCTTGGAAGAGTGGTGGAGGTCGCCGTGGAATAAAAAGACATTATCAATGCCCCTTGGATAAGTGGTGGAGGTCCCAGTGGAATAAAAAGACAATAACAATGCACCTTGGAAGAGTGGTGGAGGTCGCAGGGGAATAAAAAGACAATATCAATGCCCCTTGGAAGAGTGGTGGAGGTCGCAGTGGAATAAAAAGACAATATCAATGCCCCTTGGAATAGTGGTGGAGGTTCCAGTGGAATGAAAAGTCAATATCAATGCCCCTTAGAAGAGTGGTGGAGGTCCCAGTGGAATGAAAAGGCAAGATCAGTGACCCTTGGAAGAGACGTGGAGTTCACCGTAGCTTAACAAGATGATTTTAATGCCCCTTGTAAGAGACGTGGAGTTCAGAGAGGTTTAACAAGACGGTTTTAATGCCCCTTGGAAGAGACGTGGAGGTCCCAGTGGAACAAAAAGACAATATCAATGCCCCTTGGAGTAGTGGTGGAGGTCCCAGTGAAAAAAATAGACAATATCAATGACCCTTGTAAGAGACATGGAGGTCACAGTAGCTTAAAAATACAATTTTAATGCCCCTTGGAAGAGACATGGAGTTCAGAATCATTTAATAAGACGGTTTTAATGCCCATGGAAGATACGTGGAGGTCCCAGTGGAATAAAAAGACAAAATCAATGACCCTTGGAAGAGTGGTGGAGGTCGAGGTCCCAGTGGAATAAAAACACAATATCAATGCCTCTTGGAAGAGTGGTGGAGGTTACAGTGGAATAAAAAGAGAATATCAATGCCCCTTGGAAGAGTGGTGGACGTCCCAGTGGAATAAAAAGAAAATATCAATGCCCCTTGGAAGAGTGCTGGAGGTCCCAGTGGAATAAAAAGACAATATCAATGACCCTTGCAAGAGTGGTGGAGGTCGCAGTGGAATAAAAAGATAATATCAATGTCACTTGGAGGAGTGGTGGAGGTCCCTTTGGAATAAAAACACAATATCAATCACCCTTGGTAGAGACATGGACGTCACAGTAGCATAACAAGACGATTTTAGTGCCGCTTGAAAGAGACATGGAGTTCAGAGTGGCTTAACATGACGGTTTCAATGCCCATTGGAAGATACGTGGAGGTCACACTAGCTTTACAAGACTATTTTGATGCCCCTTGGAAGAGACGTGGAGTTCAGAGTGGTTTAACAAGACGGTTTAATGCCCCTTGGAAGAGACATGGAGGTCCCAGTGGAACAAAAAGACAATATCAAATCCCCTTGGAAGAGTGGTGGAGGTCCCAGGGGAATAAAAAGACAATATCAATGCCCCTTGGAAGAGTGGTGGAGGTCCTAGTGGAATAAAAAGACAATATCAATGACCCTTGGAACAGACGTGGAGGTCACAGTAGCTTAACAAGACAATTTTAATGCCCCTTGGAAGACACGAGGAGTTCAGAGTGGTTTAACAAGACGGTTTTAATGCCCTTTGGAATAGACGTGGAGGTCACAGTAGCTTAACAAGACAGTTCTAATTCCCCTTTGAAGAGACGTGGAGATCAGAGTGGTTTAATAAGATGGATTAGTGCCCCTTGGAAGATACGTGGAGGTCCCAGTGGAATAAAAAGACAATATCAATGCCCCTTGGAATAGGGTTGGAGGTCAAGATCCCAGTGGGAAAAAAAGACAATATCAATGCCTCTTGGAAGAGTGGTGGAGGTTACAGTGGAATAAAAAGAGAATATCAATGCCCCTTGGAAGAGTAGTGGAGGTCGCAGTGGAATAAAATGACATTATCAATGCCCCTTCGAAGAGTGGTGGAGGTCCCAATGGAATAAAAAGACAATATCAATGACCCTTGAAAGAGTGGTGGAGGTCGCAGTGGAATAAAAAGACAATATCAATGCCTCTTGGAAGAGTGGTGGAGGTCCCAGTGGAATAAAAAGACAATATCAATGACCCTTGGAAGGGACATGGAGGTCACAGTAGCTTAACAAGACGATTTTAATACCCCTTTGAAGAGACAAAAAGTTCAGAGTGGTTTAACAAGATGATTTTAATGCCCCTTAGAAGACACGTGGAGGTTCCAGGGGAATAAAAAGACAATATCAATGCCCCTGGGAAGAGTGGTGGAAGTCTCAGTAGAATAAAAAGACAATATCAATGCCCATTGGAAGAGTGGTTGAGATTACAGTGGAAGAAAAACAGAATATCATTGACCCTTGTAAGAGACGTTGAGTTCAGAGTGGTTTAACAAGACGGTTTTATTGCCCCTTGGAAGAGATGTGGAGGTACCAGTGGAATAAAAAGACAATATCAATTCCTCTTGGAAGAGTGGTGGAGGTCGCAGTGGAATAAAAAGACAATATCATTGCCCCGTGGAAGAGTGGTGGAGGTAAAAATGGAATAAAAAGAGAATATCAATGACCCTTGGAAGAGACGGGGAGGTCACAGAAGCTTAACAGGACGATTTTAATGCCCCTTGAAAGAGACGTGGAGTTCAGAGTGTTTTAACAAGATGGTTTTAATGCCCCTTGGAAATGACGTGGATGTCACAGTAGCTTAACAAGACATTTTTAATGCCCTTTGGAAGAGATGTGGAGTTCAGATTGGTTTAACAAGACGATTTTAATGCCACTTGGAAGAGACGTGTAGGTCACAGTAGCTTAACAAGACTGTTTTAATGCCCCTTATAAGAGACGTGGACTTCAGAGTCGTTTAACAAGATGGTTTTAATGCCGCTTAGAAGAGATGTCGAGGTCCCAGTGAAATAAAAAAACAATCTCAATGCCCCTTGGAAGAGTGGTGGAAATTCCAGTGGAATAAAAAGAGAATATCAATGCCCGTTGGAAGAGTGGAGGAGGTCGCAGTAGAATAAATAGACAATATCAATGCCCCTTGGAAGAGTGGTGGAGGTCGCAGTGGAATAAAAAGACAATATGAATGCCCCTTGGAAGAGTGGTGGAGGTGGCAGTGGATTAAAAACATAATATCAATGCCCCTTGGAAGAGTGGTGGAGGTCCCAGTGTTATAAAAAGACAATATGAATGACCCGTGGAAGAGATGTGGAGGTCACATTAGCTTAAAAAGATGATTTTATTGCCCCTTGGAAGAGACATGGAGTTCAGAGTGGTTTAAAAAGACAGTTTAATGCCCCTTGGAAAAGACGTGGAGGTCACAGTAGCTTAACAAGACGGTTTTAATGCCCCTTGGAAGAGACTTGGAGGTCACTGTCGCTTAACAAGACTGTTTTAATGCCCTTTGGAAGAGACGTGGACTTCAGAGTGGTTTAACAAGATGGTTTTAATGCCCCTTGGAAGAGACGTGGAGGTCCCAGTGGAATAAAAAAACAATATCAATGCCCCCTGGAAGAGTGGTGGAGATCCCAGTGGAATAAAAACACAATATTAATGCCCCTTGGAAGAGTGGTGGAGGTCGCAGTGGAATAAAAAGACAATATCAATGCCCCTTGGAAGAGTGTTGGAGGTCCCAGTGGAATAAAAAGACAATATCAATGCCCACAGGAAGAGTGGTGGAGGTCCCAGTGGAATAAAAAGACAATATCAATGCCCATAGGAAGAGTGGTGGAGGTCCCAGTGGAATAAAAAGACAATATCAATGCCCCTTGGAAGAGTGGTGGAAGTTACAGTGGAATAAAAAGAGAATATCAATGAACCTTGGAAGAGATGTGGAGGTCACAGTAGCTTATCAAGATGATTTTAATTCCCCTTGGAAGAGACATGGAGTTCAAAGTGGTTTAACAAGACAGTTTTAATGAAACCTTGTCAGAGACGTGGAGGTCACAGTAGCTTAACAAGACGATTTTAATGCCCCTTGGAAAAGACGTGGAGTACAGAGTGGTTTAACAAGACGGTTTCAATGCCCTTTGGAAGAGACGTGGAGGTTACAGTAGCTTAACTAGATGGTTTTAATGCCGCTTGGAAGAGACGTGGAGGTCCCAGTGGAATAAAAAGACAATATCAATGCCCCTTGGAAGAGTGGTGGCGGTCGCAGTGGAATAAAAAGACAATTTCAATGCCCCTTGGAAGAGTGGTGGAGGTCACAGTGGAATAAAAATACAATATCAGTGCCCCTTGGAAGAGTGGTGGCGGTTGCAGTAGAATAAAAAGACAATATCAATGCCCATAGGAAGAGTGATGGAGGTCCCAGTGGAATAAAAAGACAATATCAATGCCCCTTTGAAGAGTGGTGGAAGTTACAGTGGAATAAAAAGAGAATATCAATGACCCTTGGAAGAGATGTGGAGGTCACAGTAGCTTAACAAGATGATTTTAATGCCCCTTGGAAGATACGTGGAGTTCAAAGTGGTTTAACAAAATGGTTTTAATGCCCCTTGCAATAGAGGTGGAGGTCACAGTAGCTTAACAAGATTATTTTAATGCCGCTTGGAAGAGACGTGGAGTTCAGAGTTGTTTAACAAGACGGTTTTAATGCCCCTTGGAAGAGACGTGGAGGTCACAGTAGCTTAACAAGACTGTTTTAATGCCCCTTGGAAGAGACGTGGAGTTGAGAGTTGTTTAACAAGACTTTTTTAATGCCCCTTGGAAGAAACGTGGAGGTCCCAGTGGAATAAAAAGACAATATCAATGTCCCTTGGAAGAATAGTGGAGGTCGCAGAGGAATAAAAAGACAATATCAATGCCCCTTGGAAGAGTGGTGGAGGGCCCAGTGGAATAAAAAGAAAATATCAATGACCCTTGTAAGAGACCTGGAGGTCACAGTAGCTTAACAAGACGATTTTAATGCCCCTTGGAAGAGATGTGGATTTCAGAGTGGTTTAACAAGACGGTTTTAATGCCCCTTGAAAGAGACGTGGAGGTCACAGTGCAATAAAAAGACCATATCAATGCCCCTTGAAATAGTTGTGGAGGTCGCAGTGGAATAATAAGACAATTTCAATGCACCTTCGAAGATTGGTGGAGGTCACAGTGGAATAAAAATACAATATCCATGCCCATTGGAAGAGTGGTGGAGGTCGCAGTGGAATAAAAAGACAACATCAAACCCCACCTCAACTACAAAGTCAAAGTATGGTGACCCCCAACACAGTATAATCCCCCAACTGTGACCCCCCCACACTGCCCTCCATCCAGTATAATGGGCCTACATACAGTATAATGACATCACACTGTATAATGGCCCCCACTAGCCCTCCAAATAGTATAATGACCCCAATATAGCCCTCCACATAGTATGATGGACCCCACACAAACCTTAACACTGTATAATTGCTTGCATACAGTATAATGGCCCTCCAAATATTATACTGGCCCTACATAACCTGCCACACAGTATAATGCATCCCCATAATCCTCCATATAGTATAATGGGTTCCCAATAATCCTCCATATAGTATAATGCACTACCCATGGTCCTCCATAGAATATAATGCACTCGTCAAGGTCCTCTATTACAATATAATTAACCCCCACAGTCCTCCATGCAATATAATGCACCCATCATGGTCCTCCATACAATATAATGCACCCCTCATGGTCTTCCATACAATATAATGCACCCCCAATGGTCATCCATACAATATAATGCACCCCTCATGGTCCTCCAAACAATATAATGCACCCCTCATGGTCCTCCATACAATATAATGCACCCCTCATGGTCTTCCATACAATATAATGCACCCCCCAATGGTCCACAAAACGACATAATGAACCAGCCATGGTTCTCAATACAATATAATGCACTCCATGGTCCTCTATACAATATAATGCACCCCTCCGTGGTCCTCTATACAATATAATGCACTCCCCATGGTCCTCCATACAATAAAATGCACCCCAAATGGTCCTCCATACTCTTTTATGGCCACCAGTCACTGATTTTAAAAGAAAAATACAATACTCTCCTCTTCTGATTCCACCTGATGCTCCAATCTACTGAGCTCGTTGTGTGAACGCCGCACGTGTCAGAACAGCGGGCATGGTATAATGACGTCATCGCGCCCGCTGCTCTGACTCGTCAGACGCCGAGGCAGAATGATGGGGGTGGAAGCATCAGCTGACGCTCCCTTCTCCATTATCATTGTTCGCTTTAACGTGAAATGATGATAGAGGAGGGAGAGTCAGCAGACGCTTCATCCCCATGATTTTGTATGGGTGGGCAGTGCGGTTGCTGACAGGTGGAGGGTGGGCCCGGTGCTTGCGGAGACACCGGGCTCCCTTGCTGACTGGCCCTATAGCAGTGGCGTGGCCTGCCACCATTGCCTGTACATGACTGACTAAATCATAGGTTAAACGGAACCTGTCATGTAAAATAACACTATTAACTGCGGATATGGGGTTATTCTGCAGGTTAATAGCGTTCTGACAATGTGCGGTGCCTGCACTGAGAGCCCCGCTGCCGGGAGGAAATTAACTTTATTCCCCCTGGCAGCCTCACTCTTTCACTCACTGCTCTGTGTATAGAGAGCGACAGCTATAACCGCGCCCTGGCACTGACTGACAGCCGGCCCTAATGTTGAGCTGGTGGTGGTGTTACAGGAGAGGCAGGAAGCTCCTGTGTGTGAACAGCAGCCACAGATGGGAGAGGGCTGCACTTGTCTCCCCTCTCCTCTGGGCCGGCTGCATTATTGTCCTCCACAGCCTTAGCCCACCCACCTCCTTCCTCTACCTCCTCACTATGCTGTGCATTCGCTCTGCACATGCACGGATAAATCCTCTTCTGTAGCTGGTGCCAAAGAGGCGGACCAGGGTGTGGGAGGAGGAGCTACAAGGTGATCACGGGGCTGTGTCAGGCAAATCCTGTGTGTGTGCGTGCCTGTACAGATTATAAAGTTTATTCAATTTAAATTTTTTTTTAAAAAAGCTAACTGGAGATTCAGGGAGATGCACTCATGTTCCTGGCCCCGCATGTAAGAGCCTACTGACGACCCTGGTGAGCGGCCCCTGTAACTGTACCCTGGCATTGACTGACAGCAGGACCTGTACTGATACACTGCTGAGTTGGCTGTCAGTCAGTGCCGGGGCACGGTTACAGCTGGCGCTTACTATATACTGAGCGGTGACTGACGTTGCGCTAGAACCTTTAATGTTCATGATCAGTTTAGAAAACCCCAGTATCCAAATGCTGTTTTGTGAGAATCTGAAGAAACAGGAAGGACCCCGTTCTGTATTTTCAGCAATTTGTCAGAATGGAGACGACCAAAAAAACAGCGTCATCTGCTCTGGAGGACCCAACATTTCAGTGATTTCCATGGACAGCCCAGTGATTACAGATGACCACGGGCAATACTTCATTTCTTCTTTGGAGGCGCTGTAGGGAAATTCAGCACTTGCTGCCGAGTACTTTGTGCAGAAGGGATCAATTTGGTCTTTATTCACAGCACATTGGAACTGTACCTCTGACCCATATGGAGAACCTAACATAAGACTGGACAACCCCATCAAGGTCCATAGTGTTGGTGAATAAGACTCGGCCTGACTATCCGTATTTGGTCAGTATTCGGTCAGTATTTTTTCTCAGGAGTGGGAGACAAAACCAGGAGTGGGTGATAAATGCAAAATTGGTGACTTGTTTCTATTATACCTTTGCTCTGATTGTTCCTCACCTGGTTTTGGCTCCTAATCCTAAGAAAAAATACTGAGCGAATACTGACCAAATACTGATAGTGGGGCCGTGGCCTCAGGGGCTAAACCGACATTCACGACATGGACGACCGATGAAATAAAGATAAGAACAACGATGTAGGGGGTAAAAGTGAGATTTTATTTCTAGATGGCGGTTATTATATATTTTACTATTATGTATATGTGCTAATTATTTATCTATCAGAATAATCCTAATTATGGGCTGTGTTGATCCAGAGGAAGGCGAAAACCCCCTGTGAGGAACAGGCCAATTCTCCTCATATCAGGGGCGAAAATTCCTTCCTGACCCCAAATAAAACATGGCGGTCAGAATAAATCCCAGGATCAAGGGCTGATACCGAATCTGTGGAATTGAATTCACTTCTAAAAATGTAATAAACTATTCATCTTTTTCTTACTTTTGTACTAAGCTACTATATTATGTGTGTCAGCTATAAATTATCTGAAAGCCTGCCCATATTTAAACATTTTTTTTATGTATTTATAAAGATCTATTAATATGTGATTTACTTATACAACTATCACATTAAATCTATTTAAGGCTGTGTTGATCCAGAAAAAGGTGGAAAATTCCTTCCTGATCCCAGTTATGGTGATCGGGATGAATCTCAGGATCAAGGGCTTATAGCTAATGTGTGATACATAAGTGTAAATTTTTTATTTATTTATTTTCAATTTTTGGACTATTTTATTTTTATATTTATGTTAACTATTTTTTTAAAACCAAAATATAAATTCTATATTTTTTAAATACTTTTTTGTTAGAAATCTGAGAACCTACTTATTTTATTTTACTAAACCTATTTATAGGCCGTGTTGATCCAGAGGAAAGCGAAAACCCCACGTGAGAAATGAGCCAATTGTTCTCGGGACGGGGGGAAATTCCTTCCTGACCCCAAATATGGCGATCGTGAAGAATCCCAGGATCAAAGGCTCGTACCTAACCTGTAAGTAGTGGAAGTGAGATTTTTAAAAAATATTTTAATTAATTGTTATATATTTAGACTAAAAATGTTTTTGTTTTGTGTAAAATAAACTATTTTTGAAAACATTTTTAAAATTTTGTGAATGTGTGAATCTTACTTATTGATATATAACTAAACCTATTTAAGGCCGTGTAGATCCAGAGGAAGGCGAAAACCCCCATGAGGAATAGGCCAATTGTCCTCATATTAGGGGGAAAAATTCCTTCCTGACCCCAAATATGGCGATCAGATTAAATCCCAGGATCAAAAGCCAAAATCTCTATCTTCGTGCTATGTGTCTACGTGTGTGTGCCTATACTTATAGTGTAGTGTGCGGCCTATACCTATCATATAGTGTGGGTGATGTGGATGTGATGGGTAATGGGTGAAATACTTACCCGGCCTGTGCTGAGTGAGTTCAGGGATAATAGGCCTATATTACACTATTGTTCCTGAACTCACCAGATGGACACTAAGCACAGGCCGCTCCCGGGGGCGCAGAAGATCTTCGGGCTGGAGTGATATCAATCGCCAGCCCAGGATTGGAGGATGCCAAGTCAAGGTCCTGGTGCAGCGACATGAAGGCAGTGGTCCGGCACAAAGATGTTATGGAGAGAGATGATGTTTTAGGGCAGCCGAGGTGACAAACAGCAGCAGAGATATGAGGTACGGGTCAGGAGGCAAAAAGTTCTGGGCAGTTGGCACGGGGTCATCCTGCAAGACATAAGAGGAAGACATTTCAACAACTTCTATCTCATGGATCTTATCTTAGAGCAATGGTCATTATAATGAACCATTCCCCTATGTAACATCAGATATAATGTACATATGTAATGATTGGTATCCTGTGTGTACAGTTGTCACTCACCAGATGTTCGTGGATTCTTTCACAGCCCAGATATTCTCATCCACCTAAGAATAAGAGAGACGCAGTCATTGGCAGAAAGAGTGGGAGAAGACAAGGACAGTGACAATGGCCAAAAGGTGAGAAGAACATTTGATGTGATTTATTCTCATCCCTTACCGTGCCCAGCTTGGTGACACGTAATTAAATCCGGGCACGGGGTTACGGGCTTTCTTTTCCTCTTTCCTGCATAAGATGGTTCTCCAGAACTGGCCTGAATGGTTTGAATGGTGGCTGTGCTCTCCTTTTCTCCAGATCCTCCCAGCCGATGTTGGTAAAGAATGGATGCTGCCTGATGTTCCCGCACACACCCAATCGCTTCTGAGGATTTTTGCACAGCAGCTTCTTGAGAAGATCTTTCAAGTCAGCATCAAGCCAAGATGGAATTTCAGGCTTTCCTTTGGTTACAGCTCTGTAAGCCATTTTGCTGTCGTAGCTGGTGTAAAATGGGGAGGATCCAGTTGCCATCTTGGACACCACAATCCCCAGGCTCCACCAATCCACTGCTGTGCCGTATCCTTTTTTTAGAAGCACCTCGGGGGCCATGAAATGGAAAGTGCCCGTCACTCCAGAGATGTTATTGGAGGAGGTGACGCCATCTTGGGCAAGCCCCAGGTCGATAATACGGATGTGGCCATCTGCATCCAACATGATGTTTTCCGGCTTAAGATCTCTGCAATGAAATAAGAGAACAGAGTAAGAAATCTGTCCAGTGATACAAGAGATGGAGAATGGGTCACTGCAAGATTAGGTAGAATAGGCAGAAAGGAGCCATGGAAAGTTGGGGGCAATATTTATAGCATGTAAAGGGAACAGAGAGAAGGAGGAAAGTTCTGCTTACCGATGGACGATGTTGTGTCCATGGAGGAACTGGAGGCCACATACAATCTCTGCTGTGTAGAATCTGATGGAGAGAACAGAGTGTAGTATCAATGCCATCGCTGACACCTCCTTCCCACCTAGGCTATTTTCCCTTTCAGCCCTCTTTCTGCTACATCCCAACCTCCGCTTTTATTTCCGCCCCTCTTTTCACTTTTTGGTATGTTTTCCTCTTTCTTACCTTACAGTGTCGATGTTCAAGTAGCCGCACATCTTAATCAAAGCCTCCAGGCTGCCTCCGGACAGATACTCCGTGATGAAATAAGCGAGCTTACGAGACTGCTGTGCGGCATAGAGGTGACATAAGAACGGGCAGTCTCTTGCCGCCAGGAGTATCCGCCGCTCTCTCTTAATGATGTGTTCCTTGACCTCCCTTTTCTGGATAATCTTTACCGCCATATGGATGTTTCAAATGGGGACTGATGCCAGGACCACCTGAGGAAAGAAATAGACAACCTTATAGTAGAGCAAAGCAATCATCATAATGCACTGTCTGCTCTATGGATAGAACTTAAAGGAGTAATCCATTATCACCACTGTGAGCTGGTTGGGGTCAGTATTGGTTTTATATCAATGTGCAGCTGATTTAAAGTTTATTGAAGCATAGAGGTCGAAGTATACTGTGGCATGGAAAAGTTTGGGCACCTCTGATTAAAATTACTGTTATTGTTAAGCAAGTTGAAAATGAAATGATCTCTAAAAGAGCACATTTCCTTTGTATTTTAGGGAAATAAAAATTATATATTGTCATCTTTTACATTTTGCAAATTACAAAAAGGAACATGGGCCGATTCAAAAGTGGGCACCTTTGAGGATTTGTGTGCTCATATAACTTTGACCAAGGTTTCAGCGATTAATTAGCTTGTTAGGGTAATGGCTTCTTCACTATCATCGTTAGGAAAGGCCAGGTGATGCAAATTTCCCAGATTTAAAAAAACCCAGCCTCCTGTAACCTTATGCCAAAAAACAGCAGCCATGGGTTCTTCTAAGCAGGTCCGTAGCACTCTGAAAATGAAAATGGTGGAGGCCCACAAAGCAGGAGAAGACTATAATAAGATAGCAAAGCGTTTTCAAGTTGCTCTTTCCTCAGTTTGAAATATAATTAAGAAATGTCAGTTAACAGGCACAGTGGAGGTCAAGATAAGGTCTGGAAGACCAAACAGGATGACCCAGGAATGTCGAAAAACTGGAAGATTTTTCCAAGGAAGAATGGATGAAAATCTCACAAACAAGAATTGAAAGACTCTTGTCTGACTACAAAAAGCATTTACAAGCTGTGATACTTTCAAAAAAGGGTGCTATAGGTACTAACCATGCAGGGTGCCCAAACTTTTGCACCGGTTCAGTTTCCTTTTTGTAATTTTTAAAATGTAAAAGATTAAAATATATACTTTTGCCTAAAATACAAAGGAAATGTGTCATCTTTAACTTTAGGCCTTTTAGATATCATTTGATCTTCAACTTGCTTAATTGTTCACAGTTACAGTAATTTTGACCAGGGGTGCCCAAAACTTTTACAAACCATGTCCCTGGATGTTTTTTTTATTCATTCCACAGAAGAACACTTCAATTAACATCTACCTAAAGAAGATAATGGAGATAAAATGGCAAATATAGGTTGGTAAAGAGAAATATATAAATACTTACTTTGCCAAAGCTGCCCCTACCCAAGATTTTATGGATGGTAAAATTGCTCATGTTAAGCGTGGGGTAGGGGCTGGATGTTCCGGGGTCCCTACTACATCCAGGTGTTGGCTTTTCATCCTCCAATCCATTGTCTTCGGCCTCTCTCCTCTTCTTACTGATATTTTTAATTCCAGTGGTATCACTGTCGTCTTCTCTGTTCCTTTTGTCTTCACGCTTCTTCCTCTGGCTTCCTTCTCTGTGTCCAGTAGACGCCATTCTCACATATATATTCCAGTCTGTAGACTTCCGTCCATTCACTTCAGCCGACAGTTGAAAGTAAACGGCAGTTGGTCGTGTGCAGGTGACGTGGGGTCAGAGGTGATAGAACTTTCAGGTGGCACCAGCCAGACAGCGGCTCATGGACCTGCTCTGCCCTATACACTGATGTGGGCTTCATGGGTGACAGTTTATGGTTCAGAGGAACGGCAGAGAACTTCATGGTGGCTTCTAGTGCTGTTTTTTTAGTTTCATATTACATTCTTTTTATCCACATATACAGAGACGTAATTGTAGCACCCTGAGGATTCGGCTGCTACAGGAGTATTGCACCTCAACCCAGAGGTGTGATATTCCACTCCCGGGCAAGGATGGAGTGTGGAACTGAGCTCGGTAGGCTGCATGCACTACACACATCCCATTTCCGGGGAACAGGCCGACGGTACTCCCACTTAGAAATGTGCAGGTACGACCGAGTCTGTTCCTGGCTGGAGTGGGAGGGGGGTGGTACATCCCATGTAGTGTAGGGGCAGATAGGGGGAGCAGCCTGGGTAAAGATAGGAGCTCATTGGGTGCTGGTCACCTGAGCTCACACATAGAGGGTGTATATAAGGTGGGCACCAACTAAGATCAGGGTCAGATGCAGAGGATCAGATGCAGAGAGTCAGTCAGCTGCAGAGAACAAGTCAGGAGCAGAGGAGAGAAGAAAGACAAAGACCCAGAGTGAGAGAGGAGAAAAGAGAGAGACCCAGAGCACAGAAGAGAAGGACTCTGAGATCCCAACTAAAAGCACCGGGTGAAGAGTCGGCATCAGGGTACCGGAACCCAAGCTGGTGGGGGTAAAAACATTCCCCAGCCAGAGACCGGAGACCGTGGGCAGCGTCTGCCACGGTCACCCATCACATCCACCCCGAAGGCACACCACATGAAGGGTCAGGGAACCCAGGGCCAAGGGTGTCCCAACAGAAGGCCCGAGGGAGCTGGACCTAGGTGGATTACTGGTGGGGACGGCCAGAGAACGGGACAGAAAGAGAGCTCAGGGCCACGCTCCGGACTTGTTTGGGGGTTGGCTGGATCCAGGACCTGGTGGACGCAGCACGGCTCGGGTGGTCACTAGCAGCTGGAGTGACCAGTACAACATCTGCAGTAAGTAAACACCCTTAACTGCACAACCCGACTCTGTCTTCACTGCCGTCTGCACTACACCACCACAACCCCCATCCTCTGCGCCTGTCCCCTCTGAGGCTATACCCCACCCGTTGGGGGTTATACCATCTCAAGCTGCACCTGCACCATCAGCCTCAGCGGACCCTGCTGCAGCGGCGGCCACAGTGACCGCATCACAACGGGTGGCGTAGTCGACACAAAAGAACTCTTAATAACATCTGTAGGACTGCCACATAACACTGAGCTTGACGCCCTGGGCACGGGCCGGGTCACAGCCGCTCGGAGACTACAACCCCCCATCTGATCCGGTGCCGGGTATTCCCCTCAAAAAGGAATATGTCCCAGGGGGCGCGTCAACTTTGGCGTAGTCGGCAGGATTACGTGCCCGCAGCACCCGGGTACTGCGTGCCTGAAGAAAAGTGCAAGTTTACCTCAGAAAGAAGTCTCCCGCCGGTTCCGGAGGGTCCACGCCATCGGACTCCATCACCAGTCGTTTCCCGCCGATTGTCCGCCATTTCCAACTTGTTCCCGCCATCTGCAGAGTTTCCCGCCACTGGGCGACGCTTCCCGCCAAAACCGCAGATTTCCCGCCTTGGAAGAGCAGCGGACGCCATTATGGGCGTGCCAAAGGAGGGCAAGAGGCCACCTCCCATCGTGGGCCAGGACAGAAAATGGCGCCAAAAGTGGAAACCGCCCCCACCAACAGAGACTGTGATGCTGGAGGTGTCTGTCAGCGTGAAAGAACTACCCCTGGAGCTGACAGTCACCGAGTTGCCCCGGGACCGCCCTCGAAGTGGGAGGGGACGAAAGAAGAGAGCGAAGATGGGTGCCGCCTGGAGCAGTCTGGAGCGAGCGCACCCGGAGACAAGAAGTCTGGAGAGGAGTAGCAGAGAAGCTCACCCGGAGATGTCCAGAGAGCAGAGCAGCACCGGCCCGCTGGCCAGGAGCCTGCTGGAAGAAGAGCAGAGCAGCACCGACCCGTTGGTCAGGAGCCTGCTGGACACCACGACCCCACTAGGCCTAGTGGAGGTCCTTGCACAGCTCCCCCGAGACCGGGAGTGTGCGCAGACTGCCCTGGAGGGCCTCGCACGGAGGATGGCCCGGGTACAGCGCGAGATATTGGCGGAATGGAGCCGGGAGATGGCCCAGCAAGCTGAAACCAAGACGCAAGCTGAAACCAAGACCCGGAGCACGCCAGCCGAGATGAGGAAGGAGACCGCCTCTGAGGATGGCGCGGGAGGACCCAAGGCCGGAGACGGCGCCGAGGAGGGAGCCGAACGCAGGGAGGCAGGTAAAGGGGACGCCTATACCCCAAGCCGTGACACCGCTTACCTGCCCCAGCTCCCCGTCGCAGAGCCCGAAAGTCCCCCTGCTGTGCCCGAAAACGCCATGTCACCGACGCAGACTAGGCCCCAACCGGAAGCCGCCGCCGCGACCCCTGTGACGTCACACGCCTCGACCCCGAGCGTGACCAAGCAGGAAGTACCACCAGCCTGGTCGCAGGGCCTAGAATTCCCGGGCGCCGCAACACCAACAGCGCCCCCTACCTCTGCGGAGCCTCCGGCCTGGTCGCAAGGCCTGGGCAACCCGGGCGCCACCACCACCGCGCCCGCACCCGTAAAACCAAGGGTGCCGCGTCTGGGAGAGGACTTGTTTGCCCAGCACACGTGGCCGGACGGGCAGCCTTTCATCTGGCCCCAGAAGTATTACGAACTGGAGCACCAGAGGAGGGTTGGGGCCATGTGTGCACCCCTGATTCCGGCTCCGAAGCCCGTAATAAGGATCTCGCCCCCGCTAGCGGAAGCACAGTTTGAGTGGGACCCCACCGGAGAAGATCTAATGGGGTTCACTCAGGAAACTAGGGCAGCTGCAGCAGAGCGTGCGGAGTGCTGCCGCCAACAGCTCGAGGAGTTTGCGAGGGAGCGGAGAGAGAGGCGGGTCCGGGAACAACAGGCCCAAATAAGGAGCGCCGAGCAAAAGAGCCGGACCAGGAGGGACCCCCGTGCAGCGCACAGTCCCCGTACCACCGGGACTGTAATCAAGTTTAACCAGCAGCACGGGTGGGGCTTCATCAGAGACAACAACACCCCCGGCGACGTCTTTGTCACGCGCAGAGACGTGGAGTCCCATCTGCCGGAGGGGCACAGAGGTCGTGACCTCTACATCGGAGACGAGGTCACCTTCACCCGGCACAAGTGTGCCAAAGGACCTTACGCCCTCCACGTACACCGCCTGACGGAGGAGGAGTTGCGGTGCGAGGAGGAGGAGCAAGAGGACCCGGACGGGTCTGAAGTAACAAACAGCTGTAAGCAAAGAGCAGGAGGAAGACGCCGTTGAGTGCGGCAGAGAAGTGATGTAAATAGTTACCCGACCGGGTACCAAAGAAACTGTTGATACTTATATATAGTCCCCGTTGGGACCAGCTGAGTGAACTGTTTACCCGTTAACCCCTTAATCCCACAGGCTGAGGACTGTGAGCAGCCATTCCCTTTCCCTCCTTACCTGGCCGAGGACTGAGAGCGGCCAACTTCCCTTGTAAATAGTTGCGCGTCCTAAAGCGCCCCCTACCGGTTTTATAGTAAAACCAGTTTTTCTAAGAGACTGTCGCACTTTTCCCGGACACACGTTGCACAGTGTCCGGAGGAGGAACCTGAAACAAGAGACGACGAGAATGTTTATATGAAAAGTTTTATATATATAATGTTTTATATGTTTTATTATGTTTATATGAAAAAAAAAATGTAAATTTTTGTATGTTTTGGTGTTTTTGTCTTTACAGCCCGAGGACGTGCTGTGATTTACCAGGGGGGAATGTAGCCCCCTGAGGATTCGGCTGCTACAGGAGTATTGCACCTCAACCCAGAGGTGTGATATTCCACTCCCGGGCAAGGATGGAGTGTGGAACTGAGCTCGGTAGGCTGCATGCACTACACACATCCCATTTCCGGGGAACAGGCCGACGGTACTCCCACTTAGAAATGTGCAGGTACGACCGAGTCTGTTCCTGGCTGGAGTGGGAGGGGGGTGGTACATCCCATGTAGTGTAGGGGCAGATAGGGGGAGCAGCCTGGGTAAAGATAGGAGCTCATTGGGTGCTGGTCACCTGAGCTCACACATAGAGGGTGTATATAAGGTGGGCACCAACTAAGATCAGGGTCAGATGCAGAGGATCAGATGCAGAGAGTCAGTCAGCTGCAGAGAACAAGTCAGGAGCAGAGGAGAGAAGAAAGACAAAGACCCAGAGTGAGAGAGGAGAAAAGAGAGAGACCCAGAGCACAGAAGAGAAGGACTCTGAGATCCCAACTAAAAGCACCGGGTGAAGAGTCGGCATCAGGGTACCGGAACCCAAGCTGGTGGGGGTAAAAACATTCCCCAGCCAGAGACCGGAGACCGTGGGCAGCGTCTGCCACGGTCACCCATCACATCCACCCCGAAGGCACACCACATGAAGGGTCAGGGAACCCAGGGCCAAGGGTGTCCCAACAGAAGGCCCGAGGGAGCTGGACCTAGGTGGATTACTGGTGGGGACGGCCAGAGAACGGGACAGAAAGAGAGCTCAGGGCCACGCTCCGGACTTGTTTGGGGGTTGGCTGGATCCAGGACCTGGTGGACGCAGCACGGCTCGGGTGGTCACTAGCAGCTGGAGTGACCAGTACAACATCTGCAGTAAGTAAACACCCTTAACTGCACAACCCGACTCTGTCTTCACTGCCGTCTGCACTACACCACCACAACCCCCATCCTCTGCGCCTGTCCCCTCTGAGGCTATACCCCACCCGTTGGGGGTTATACCATCTCAAGCTGCACCTGCACCATCAGCCTCAGCGGACCCTGCTGCAGCGGCGGCCACAGTGACCGCATCACAACGGGTGGCGTAGTCGACACAAAAGAACTCTTAATAACATCTGTAGGACTGCCACATAACACTGAGCTTGACGCCCTGGGCACGGGCCGGGTCACAGCCGCTCGGAGACTACAACCCCCCATCTGATCCGGTGCCGGGTATTCCCCTCAAAAAGGAATATGTCCCAGGGGGCGCGTCATAATGATATGCCAAGAATACATTAAATAACCTAACATGCTATAAAATACCAGCTCTCCCCATTACCAAAGTAATTATTTGGTTTCCATATATTTAAAAAATCATTACTTTTATCTTTCATGTTCTAATACTATTTCTCATATATCACAGTTACTAGAGTTTATGTTTTAAAAATATTTATAAAACCATGTATCATTTAATTTACACTTCACAAATACTTGCTAGTTAGTGTTGGTATCACATAAACTCCCAATAAAATACATTTAAGTTAATGGGTGTAACGTGAAAAAATGTGGAAACGTTCACGGGGTATGAATACTTTTTTAATGTATTGCTGGCCATTTTCTGCAATTCTTTAATAATTCTCTTTTCATGCTCTATTTTCTCTGTTACATTGATATAAGAGTCTGTTGTACTTAATGAGTATTTTCTACTATTCTTCTATTTTTCCTGGGAATCTTGCTCTAATTTTGAGTATGGGGAGGATTGTCCTTTCTGTCCATGACTTGGGACATTGATTGGTCATTTTTCATACGTTAATGTATTTTTTTGATTTTTCTAATCCGTGTATTTGTTCTGCTTTCTTTATATAGCGTTCACAATAAAGATATCCTATTATTTCCTTGGATGCCCGATCCTTTCTTTCTTTCCTGTTGATCATACTACAACTGTGCATTTTTGGCTGGCACACAGGTCTATATTTAGGTTGCACCCACCCAACCTTACTGTTCAAATAATACAAGCAAAATCATCATCCTGCTGTCATATAGCAGCATTTTACTATAAGCAGTTCTCTTCTGTCATCTCCTGATGAAGCTAATTGTCAGTACTACAAGCATGGTGGCTCAAGGACCAAAAATACAACCAATTAACTTAAAGTGAATGTGTCACCAGGTTTTTGCTACCCCTTCTGAGAGTAGCATGATGAAGGGGTAGGGATCCTGATTCCAGCTATATCTCACTTACTGGGCTGCTTGCTGCAGATTTTATGAAATCATGTTTTTTTCTTCTGCAGATCTTGTAGAGCTCAGAATGCTGAGCTGTGTATGAGCCCATCCACAATCAGTGTTAGGGGCGGGTTTATACAGAACCCATGAATATGGAGGACTACCTGATAGCAAGTTTACTAGTACTAGTTTACTAGTCCTCCAGTGATTTCCTACTGATAAAACAGTGATTTTGTCAAAACAACAGCAAGTAGGCCAGTAAGTGACACATTACTGGCATCAGTGTCTATGTCTCTACATTATGCTGCTGTCAGATTAGGTGACAAAATCCTGGTGACAGATTCCCATTAACCTACAGTGGGGAAAATAAGTAGTTAATACACTGCTGATTTTGCACATTTTCCCACCTACAAAGAATAGAGAAGTCTGTAATTTTTATCGTAGGTACACTTCACCTGAGAGAGACAGAATCTAAAAATAAAAACCAGAAAATCACATTGTATGGTTTCTACATGATTAATTTACATTTCATTGCATGAAAGAAGTATTTGATACAATAGAAAAACAACTTAATATTTGGTACAGAAACCTTTGTTTGCAATTACAAAGGTCAGATGTTTCTTGTAGTTCTTGACCAAGTTTGCACACACTGCAGCAGGGATTTTGGCCCACTCCTCCATACAGATCTTCTCCAGATCTTTCAGGTTTCGGGGCTGTCACTGGGCAACATTGAATTTCAGCTCCCTCCAAAGATTTTCTATTTCGTTCAGTTCTGGAGACTGGCTAGGCCACACCAGGACCTTGAAATTCTTCTTATGTAGCCACTCCTTAGTTGCCCTGGCTGTGTGTTTTGGGTCATTGTCATGCTGGAAGACCCAGCTACAACCCATCCACAATGCTCTTACTGACACTACATACAAAGGACCACCTATTAACAGGTCCTGGAGGGTCCTGTGTCCAACTTCTACAACATCCACTGAAAGAATCCACTTATTGGGTTGGATTTGTACTATTTAAATATAAAGATCTATAAGTGCCCTTTTAATGGACTCTAAGGAGAGGGGAATTGACAATGACACATTAAGTTTTTCCCCTCCAAGCCCTCAAATTCCTCAAAACACAATACAACTAGCTGGCTTTTTCAGGCATTTGTCCTCACATAGAGGAACTTTGCCATTGAACCTTCACTCATGGCTGAATCTGGTCCTATTGAATTCTTCCTATCCCTTACGTCTCCAATATCTGAGGTGGCTACGATACAGGAGACCATGGCTTCTCTCTCTTCCTCTCACTTACCTCTGGAACCGACATCTTAACCTGCTTAAGCATCTGACCTAGTGAATAATATTGGCCCCACTTTGTCAACACCTGATATGTCCAACCAAATCCATCATCCAATTCCTATAAAAAATGGCAAAGGACCTCTCCAACATTTAGCAATGGAAGACTGGGACTGGAAAGATGCGCCTTCTAAAAAGGACATGGATCGAGGATTGAAGCATCTCACAAAAAAGACATGGAAAACCTAAAGAGAAATAAGAAATGTGGGCCAAAGAGTCACTGATATAGAAGAGGCACGAGACCACATGACAAAGATTCTGGAGTTACACAGGACAGTCATTCAGAAACGTTCTTCACAAATTGCAGACATCGTCAGACACCTCAATGACAACGAAAATAGACACAGTAAGAACAATCTTCAAATTTGAGGGCTATCAGAAGAAATTGGAGCAGCACAATTGGAGGAATGGGCACAGAAGTATTTTTGTTTACCTACTCAGGGCCGGTTTTACCACTCGGCGCAAGTGCCATTGGCGGCAGATCACGCGGCTGTTATGTCCCGGTCTCAGTGCAGACATCGGGCCCTCCCCAGTATCGTAATTTCAGCAGTTTCAACATCCTAGATGCCGTTACAGTTGAATATAATGATGGGAAAAGTAGCCGTCCTCTGATGCTCCCTCTCACATCATTCCCCCTTTGCGTCTGAGGTCTCTGACATCTCAGTGCAGAGGTGGAAATGACATCACTAGAGCGCGCCCTCATATATGGGGCCCATTATACTGTATGGAGCAATATATGGGGCCCATTATACTGAATAGAGCACTATATGGGGCCCATTATACTAAATGTAGCAATATATGAGGCTCATTATGCTGAATGGAGCACTATATGGTGCCCATTATACTAAATGGAGCAATATATGGGGCCCATTATACTAAATAGAGCACTATATGGGGCCAATTATACTAAATGGAGAAATATATGGGGCCCCTAATCCAGAAGGAAGCAATATATGGAGCCCAGTATCCTGAATGGAGCAATATATTGGGTCCGTTACACTGAATGGAGCAATATATGGGGCCCATTATACTGAATGGAGCAATATATTGGCCCATTATCCTAAATGGAGCAATATATTGGACCCATTATACTGACTGGAGCAGTATATGGGGCTCATTATACTGAATGGAGCAATTTATGGGGTCCATTATAGTACATGGAGCAGTATATGGGGCCCATTATACTGTATGGAGTATACTATACCATACTATATGGGAATCGTGGTATGTGGTACAGGGGTGCACTGAGACTCACGAAACCTGTAGCCGATCCTGGACCTACTACAGAGAAAATCTCACCCAATTGAAAAGGAAGTCATAGAGCTGTGTGCCCAAAGCCGACAGAGCCATCTATTGCTCCAAACCAAAAAAAACAATAGTGCTCCTCTAAATTAGTATTTCACAATAATAAGGTGACACGAAAACATAGACAAGTGCTCACCTGTAGGAGTAATGAAGTTTATTAGATCCTTTCCTACTAATTAAAAGGGGTCTATTGGGGCACTTTATACTTGCAGTGCAATACATTTTTCCCAAACTATGGAAATCTTTATCACCCTCTTTCAGGCTATTATGGGTTAATGTATTAATGTGCATGGAGGAGATTAAAGCTGATGATGAAAATAGAGCAAAAGATATCTTTGACACAGGTATCCTTTGTGGGAGTTCAGGTCTTCTCCCATCTTCTCACCCTGGTTGATAAGAAGTTCTCCCCGTTATCTTTTTGTTATCTCCGTCTTTTCTTTTCTGTTTTGTCCTTTCCTTTTTTATCTCTGTGTCCACACAATCTGAGATCCTCTACATGGAGGAATGTAACATCAGGTTGTGCGTTATCCATAGAGAGAAGTCGTTATATATCCGCCATTAATTACATTTTCTTGTTCATTTTTGCTCTACAAATCTGAGGCCGATGAATGGAGTATGCCTTGAAAATTGAAAAGGGTGAAAATCAGGCTCTGTTGGACCTCCACAAGTTTGCTGTGGCCCCATGGACCCTCATGTAAATGACTCTCTTATAGCATATAAATACTGCATGTTCATTTTAGAAAATATTCTCAAAGAAAGAACAGTGCATGTATCTTCTGTGACCTCTATATTGTGCTGTTCCTGGAAATGTATGACCACCCTACTACTAGATGTCCTGTTCCCCTTTTTAATGTGGTGTGTTCAGAGGCGTAGCTAGAGTTTTGGTACGGGAACGGGCAAAACTTCTGATTTGGCCCCAAACCATGTAACCCTGATTACAACTATGGTGGCGCAACCAGATAGCGGATGTAAGAGAACCTCAGCAGATGACCGTGCTGTTACTGAAAATAATCTCTATACAAAGACCAGCACTAATATTACTGCCATATGGTGACCATATAGTGGTAGGTACCAGTCCTGCAGAACATATAAGAAATCACAGCACAGTTTTATATCGTGACTTACAGCTGACGCTCTTTCTGATAAAATTGTTCACTTTTCCCGTCTTTTCCATCTGGCCCAGACCGACAAGACAACTTCTCCATCTAGGACTCATCTGCAGAGATAACAACATAGACATATTTGCCTCCTTACATTTCAGGCACCTTCCCCATCTATTCCCAACCTGCACAAACGCCTCATCCTGCTGATACCCCAATACTGAGCCTCTGTTGCTGTATGTGTCCCTATTACTGCACCTACTGTGTGCCCTCTAAATGGTAAAACAAACCTCCAGAATATAGTAATGTCGTGTGTAAGTGTCCTAGAAAACAGTGCCCACGTTGTACCCCATATAAAGTAATAATGACCTCTGTGTGCCCCTTTGACAGTCACAATAACCTGAGTTCCCCTATAACCATAAGTGCCCACTTAACATTTAATAATGTTCTGAGTCTCCTCCTGTACAGCTCCCCTATACACAGTATGATGCTCTTTTATGCACAGTATAATACCACCTCACTGTATAGTACCCCTCACACAGTATGCTGACCCCTTAGTAGCCTCCAAACTGATGTCTCCAACACTGTATAATGGCCCCAACACTGTGCAAAGACCCCACATTATCTCCCACACTGTTTGATGGCCCCCACACTATCTCCCACACTGCATGACCCCAACTGTAATCCCCACACTGTATAAATAGCCTACATATAGTATAATGCACCCCCATAGACAGACTCTATATAGAATAATGCACCCCATAGGCCTTGTAGGCGTTAGGTACTCACTCAGCCGCTTTCAAGGTAGTCACGGGAGTCAGATTCTTTAAATTGTCCATGGCAGGTTTCTTCGGACTTCATAAACCGCACTTTCAAAGTAAATGAAGCATAGCCTTATAAAGTAACAAAACACAGCTTTGTCTGGCACAAAGTTACAAAACAGGAAAATAGACAGTCCATACAGTGCTGCGGGTTCGCCCACTCACAGTCAGTGTTCTGTAGCACAGACACGCTGGAGGTCTCCACACCTCCAGCCACAGACACTAAATGAGACACTCGGTTTCCATTTTATACACACGCCCTGGGGTGGGGATATGTGAGCAACCACCCCCCCCCCATCTCTTATGACTGCTCGTAAAAACCAGCCCTGATACACCTAATTAACCCTCTCAGCACTACTTGTGCTGGAGCATGCTTTCCTGGTTTTACATCACTGAAGTTATCATCTTCAGCGATACATATCTCCCTTCAGGGAAATGTCATCTTACAGCCTCCATATAATATAATGCACCCCCATAGTTCTCAATATAGTCTAATGCACTCCCCATAGTCCTCCATATAGTATTTTGCACTCCCCATAGTCCTCCATATACTACAATGCACTCCCCATAGGCAGACTATAGTATAAGGCACCCCCATAGGCCTCTTTAGTATATTGCACCCCCATAGGCAGACTATAGTATAATACACCCCATAGGCAGACTATAGTATAATGCACCCCATAGGCCTCTATAGCATAATGCACCCCATAGGCAGTCTATAGTATAATGCACCCCACAGGCAGACTATAGAATAATGTGCCCCATAGGCAGACTATAGTATAATGCACCCCATAGGCAGTCTATAGTATAATGCACCACATAGGCAGTCTATAGTATAATGCACCCCATAGGTAGACAATAGTATAATGCACCCCATAGGCAGACTATAGTATAATGCACCCCATAAGCAGTATATAGTATATTGCACCCCATAGAAAAAAAATAAATAAACACAATACTCACCTCTCCTCCTCTTTCCCCGCTGCTCCAAGTGCCCGCACATCGCAGAGAAGCTGGCCAGGCGCCAAGTGATCAGATGCAGAGGGGGACTGATGAGAGAGGGAGCATCACACTCCTTCTCTCATCACTGAACTTGCGGTGACGGGTGAGGGAGCATGACAGTGGCCGCCAGGCAGGGACATCAAGTCTCCCTGCTCTGCCCTGGAGTGTAACTGTATCAGCGTGCTGCGCACGCCTGTACAGTTGCTCTAGCGTTGCTCCGTGTGGGCCCCTGAGAGCGCAGCGCCCGGGGCCATCGCCCCCTCTGCCCCTTCCTGGTAGCTACGCTACTGAGTGTGTTCCTATACAAGCTACATATTTTGTCACTGTTGTGAAACTATGGGCCAATGCATTTATCACATTTGCGGCTTTTTTTCCTCTACTTTTTGGTGTTTTTCAATTGCACCTTATTCGTCATTGTGTGGTTCCCGGCTGATTCATTATTAGCGACTTTTTAAAAAGTTGCAAAATTTTTACTTAAAGGATTTGTCCACTACTTTGACATTGATGCCCTATCCATAGGGTAGGACATCAATGCATGATCTGCCTTGGTCCCGCATGCGGCAACCCCGCCGATCAGCTGTCATAGGTGCCAGTAGCGGCCGCCGGCCGAAAGTCCTTATCTGCGGTGCCTAGCCGTCAAGTTGTAGTGGTCGCCACTTGTAACTGCACATCCGCCTCCCATTTAATTGAATAAGAGGCGGATGTGCAGTAACAAGCACCGGCCACTGCAACTTGATGGCCAGGCACCGCAGGTAAGCACTTCCGGCCTCCGCCGACACCGATAATAGCTGATCGACGGGGGTGCCGCGTGCGGGACTCCGACCGATCATACATTGATGCCCTATCCTATGGATAGGGTATCAATGTCAAAGTAGTGTAAAACTTCTTTAAATATACTTTAGTCCCCCTTAAGTGATTTTATACCCTGAAGCCATAGAGTTTTATTGCACAAACTTTGTGACATTTTAACATGCCATGTTTTATGCTAAAAAGTCGCAAAAAAAATGAAAGTTAAAAAGAAAACATTTTTGATTTTGTGCAAAATTCATGGACCAGGTGTGCAATTGTGCTGAATTTGACACAAAAAAAGGGAACTGATTCCAAAAGACATAAAAAAGAAAGAGACTGTAAAAATGCAATGTTGAATTGGGCCCTATGACCACACAGCAAGGATTTTAGTAAAGGTTATGCAGGTTTAGTGCAAGGAGCTCACATGCTAACAAGAGTAAAAGAAAGCAAAATTATGAATCGGACCCTCTGCTTTTTAGAAGTATAAGGGTATGTGCCTACCACCCCCGCCAAACAAAAAAATGTGACACCACTGATAACACTGAGTACAGATATTTTAATAGATGTCACCTGTAGTTCTATGAAACACCACAGATAACACAGTGATTATACATGGCAACAGAACCAAACTAAAGAGTGAAGATACATGCAACATGTTAGAATAAAGTGCGCTGCTTAAAAACTGCTGTCCACATAATTGTGCATCGTGTTGGCAAAAACTGTGAATGTAATAGATATAATATCATAGACAATTTTCTCATCTGCATTCTGAAATTATTAGGCTATGTTCACATGCAGTGTTTTTTCAGAAGCCAAAACCTGCTCTCTTGGCAGTAAAAACATTGCAACGAACAACGAGCCCAATGTTAGTCTATGGGAGACCCGAGCATTTTTGCGGCGGTACCCCCGGCAGTCTGTAGAAAGCCTAAAAAGTGCCCAAAATGATAGTGACAGTGCTCAAATGACATGGGGACAGCATGGGGATCGCCCCAGGAAGCATTTCTGACTCCCAGGTCACTGCTGTCAACAACGTGGTCAGAGGTATTAAGCCACTTTTACGGGCTCACAATAAAACATTCTAAAACGAAACTGAAACTGTTTTCCTGTAAAATATGTTAAGGAACATCCTTTCCAGGGTAAAGACTTGTGTATAAGGTAAAATAAATAACTAAAAACAAAAATACTCCTCCACACCTTCGGCTATGTTCACAAGAAGAAAGTGTTAGAAGGCGCTATCCGACTTGTGGCCTAGACCTGCAGCTGATACAGGCAGTGAACCAAAGAAGGCTGCAGGGATTAGGAATATGAGAAATGGAGTATCTGCGCTGGTCTTGGCTTAGGTACTGGAAAAAATTAAATATAGGCAAATCGGTGAACAAAATTATGTTTTATTTTTAATGATAATTCTTAAAATTGGTAAAAACAGTCGTGTGTTTAAAAATATACAGGGGATGGTGGTTTATCTGCTTCGTGGATATAAAGCTTGCTAGGAGCTTGCTAGGATCAATCTAGAGGGAGAAAGGATGAGGGGTTATTACCTGATACTGTTGCTAGTTCCAGGAATACTAATAGGTGTCAAGGGTGGTTACCTTCTTAGCGGTCTAGATGTATTTTCAATAGATGTGTTCTAGTCCGTGGGGGTGCACTCGTGGATTCTGTGAAAACAATGGGATTTTTGAGAGAGTGGTATGTGTTTAAGGATAATGGTCTCTATTCCTATAGTTCACACCTGATTTAGTGGGATGGTGGGAATACTGGCAGGATTACCAATGTTGTTATCCAGAAGGTTGTGTTGCTGCCGTTTTTCTGTGATATAGAAAGTTAATATTTCTTAGGACAGTAGACAGGTGTGACTATGTCCAATAGATTAGATTACCTGATTAGATTTACCTTGTATGGTGCGACGCTTGGTCTGACAGAGGCACCTTTTGTGGTATCTGCAGTGGATGTACCACTAAGTGACTGCAAGGAAAGAGTGGAAACTGTCTCCTTTAATTTCCTTGGTGGCTGCAGTAGCTGCCAGGAGGAGCCGTAGAGGGTTGTGCTCCTATATGCTTTGTAGGCAGTATTGGCAGTCTATAGTTTCACATGGGCACCTTCCAGTGGTGTCTGGAGTGGGTGATGCACAGAAAGTTGTGTGGCTGCTGTGTTCCTGTGACATAGAAAGTAATTATTCCTTAGCACAATAGACAGGTGTGGCTATGTCCAATAGATTAGATTACCTGATTAGATTTACCTTGTATGGTGCGACGCTTGGTCTAACAGAGGCACCTTTTGTGGTATCTGCGTTGGATGTACCACTAAGTGACTGCAAGGAAAGAGTGGAGACTCTCTCCCTTAATTTCCTTGGTGGCTGCAGTAGCTGCCAGGAGGAGCTGTAGAGGGTTTTGCTCCTATATGCTCCGTAGGCAGTTTTGTCAGGTATAGTTTCACATGGGCACCTTCCAGTGGTGTCTGGAGTGGGTGATACACTGCGTTACTGCAGAGGATGGAGTAGAGGGTTTCACTCAAGATCCTATTTGGTTGAGAGGGTTACCACGAGGAACCAGAGAGGAATTGTTCCTGTATGCTTCGTAGACGATGATAATGCCAGGTAAAGATGAGTGCAGGAGTGTGAGGACTCTGTGTGGTGTAGCTAGAGTCCTATAGTAGGGGTAACTGCTGATATTACTGCCACGTACCTTTAGTTCCGGTGGTCAGCGTTTCTGCCGTTGCTGCCCTGTAGCTGAGGACAGTGGTGGTCAGCTATGTGGGCGTCTCGACGCTCACGGAGTCCCGCCCGGAGGCTCCAGTGAGGCGGGTGCCCTGTGTAGCATTACCTGTTTCCTTACGCGAGGACCTGCGGGATGTCCGGTCACGTGGTATGCGTGACGTAGGTATTCGCGTGTCTCGCGATGGTTCGGGTGCGGGTGGCACTGAGGACCTTTCCTACGCGTTTCGGATTGGCTCGGAATCCTTCAACAGGGATGGTCCTTTAGTGCTGGGTGTATCCTTAAATACGTGAGTACTGAGTCCTCATACCGCTCCATTGTTCCCATAGAGCTCTATGTTCCCTATAGAAATCGGTGTTTTTAATATTATTTTATGCAAGGATTATACAAAATTGCATGGAGGACAGTATGAATTGCCCCAGGGTACCATCCAATCCATAAAGATAAAAAATATAAAAATATATAAAAAATAGAAATACATTTAATGAAGGTAAAAATAGTTAATAAAAATGTCCAAAGAGATATCCATAGTATATCCATAAAATTGGTCATAAAATTGGTCCATAAAATGGTCCATAAAAATAGTCCATGAAAGTAGTCCATAAAAATAGTCCATAAAAATAGTCCATAAAGACCCCCTAGTTGGCTCAATACTGATGAGAAAAGTGAGAGACGGGTATGAATTCAGTTAAAGGCAAACAGTTCTATTTCACTGTTTAGACCTCGTGGTTTCAGTGTGTTGAGTTTGAAGATCCAGCTGCTTTCACTACGTGACATTTGGTTGATGTAGTGACCTTGTCTCCAATGTTTCTGGACAATCTGAATGCCTGTGATTTCTATACCCTTGGTTGAGCCTCCATGTTTGTCCGCAAAGTGTTTAGAGAGCGGGTGTTTGGGGAATTTAGTCCGTATGTTTCGTAGATGTTCACCCACTCTTCTGTTTAGGGGGTGTATTGTACGTCCCACATAGAGTTTATCACAGGAACATTTTAGACCATAAATTACTCCCTTAGTAGTACAGGTGATAAGGTCTTTTATTGGAAATTCAATATCCCCATGTGATATTTTATGTTGTTTTTTTGTATGTAGATTTTTACAAACTGAACATTTGTTACATGGGTAGAAACCGACAGGGTTCCCCAGTAGATTTTTTCGTGGGACAGTGGATGGAGGGGTTTTTATGGAAGGGGCTACTAGGTTGCCAAGATTTCTGGCTTTTCTGAATATAAATCTCGGTTTGAGGGAGATCTGATCCCCTATTGTCTTATCATCCCTCAGGATACTCCAATGTCGTTGGATGATTCTCTTCAGAAGGTGGGTATTCGAGTTGAATGTGGTTACTATTGGGATATCGATCATAGTGTCATTTATGTTTTGATTAGTAAGTTCGTCTTTATTGTCCAATAGTTCAGCTCGTGAAATATGGCATGTCTGGTCTTTTGCCTTTTGAAGAAGTGTTGGATCGTAGCCTTTGTCCAAAAATTTTTTTGTTAAAAGGTTTGCCTCTTCTTCAAAATCATCCAGCTTTGAACAGTTGCAATATAATCTCCTGTATTGACTGTTAGGTTCATTTAGGAGCCAGCTTGGAAGGTGGCAACTATCTGTGTGTATATAGCTATTGGTATCAGTGGGTTTGAAGAAAGTGCGAGTGCAAATTTGGTTAGCATTAATGTATATATTTAGATCTAGGAAGTTCGCCTGGTCAGTGCTGGTCGTGGCGGTGAACTGAAGATAGAATTCATTTTGGTTCAGGTTGGTAAGGAATTGTTTCAGAGAGTCCTGACTACCAGACCAGATGAAGAGGATGTCGTCAATAAAACGACGCCAAAAAACTAGATCTGGATGTAAGTTGCCATTAGTAAAGATGTAATCGTTTTCCCACATACCCACATACAGGTTAGCATAACTGGGCGCAAAGCGCGTACCCATTGCAGTGCCCCACCTCTGCCTGTAGTGTTTTTCCTCGTATTGGAACAAATTGTGGTTCAAAATGAAAAGAATACAGGCTTCAATGAAATTAACTTGCTCTTCTGGCATAGAGGTATAGTGTTTCAGAAAAAATTTTGCCGCCTGACAGCCTTTTTGGTGTTGAATGACTGTATAGAGAGATGTGATATCCAAGGTGCCTATTATATAGTGGTCCTCCCATTTAATTTTGTCCAATAACTGTAAAGTGTGTTTGGTGTCTTTCAAATGGGCTGGTAAAAGGGGGACTAGGTTTTGAAGGTGACTGTCGATATATCTTGATAAGTTGGAGGTTAGACTTTGGATACCAGATATAATTGGTCTGCCTGGTGGATTAACTCAATGATTTATCTTCTGGTTGTAAGACCGCCCCATTGTTCCCATAGAGCTCTATGTTCCCTATAGAAATCCGTGTTTTTAATATTATTTTATGCAAGGATTATACAAAATTGCATGGAGGACAGTATGAATTGCCCCAGGGTACCATCCAATCCATAAAGATAAAAAATATAAAAATATATAAAAATATATAAAAAATAGAAATACATTTAATGAAGGTAAAAATAGTTAATAAAAATGTCCATAGAGATATCCATAGTATATCCATAAAATTGTTCATAAAATTGGTCCATAAAATGGTCCATAAAAATAGTCCATGAAAGTAGTCCATAAAAATAGTCCATAAAGACCCCCTAGTTGGCTCAATACTGATGTGAAAAGTGAGAGATGGGTATGAATTCAGTTAAAGGCAAACAGTTCTATTTCACTGTTTAGACCTCGTGGTTTCAGTGTGTTGAGTTTGAAGATCCAGCTGCTTTCACTACGTGACATTTGGTTGATGTAGTGACCTTGTCTCCAATGTTTCTAGACAATCTGAATGCCTGTGATTTCTATATTAACTATTTTTACCTTCATTAAATGTATTTCTATTTTTTATATATTTTTATATATTTTTATATTTTTTATCTTTATGGATTGGATGGTACCCTGGGGCAATTCATACTGTCCTACATGCAATTTTGTATAATCCTTGCATAAAATATTATCAAAAACACCGATTTCTATAGGGAACATAGAGCTCTATGGGAACAATGGGGCGGTCTAACAACCAGAAAAAAAAAAACAAAAACAAAAAAAAACTGTCAGGTGGCACTAATGAGGACTCAGTACTCACGTATTTAAGGATACACCCAGCACTGAAGGACCATCCCTGATGAAGGATTCCGAGCCAATCCGAAACGCGTAGGAAAGGTCCTCAGTGCCACCCGTACCCGAACCATCGCGAGACACGAGAATACCTACGTCACGCATACCACGTGACCGGACATCCCGCAGGTCCTCGCGAAAGGAAACAGATAATGCTACACAGGGCACCCGCCTCACTGGAGCCTCCGGCCGGGACTCCGTGAGCGTCGAGACGCCCACATAGCTGACCACCACTGTCCTCAGCTACAGGGCAGCAACGGCAGAAACGCTGACCACCGGAACTAAAGGTACGTGGCAGCAATATCAGCAGTTACCCCTACTATAGGACTCTAGCTACACCACACAGAGTCCTCACACTCCTGCACTCATCTTTACTTGGCATTATCATCGTCTACGAAGCATACAGGAACAATCGCTCTCTGGTTCCTCCTGGTAACCCTCTCAACCAAATAAGATCTCGAGTGAAACCCTCTACTCCATCCTCTGCAGTAACGCAGTGTATCACCCACTCCAGACACCACTGGAAGGTGCCCATGTGAAACTATACCTGCCAATACTGCCTACGGAGCATATAGGAGCACAACCCTCTACGGCTCCTCCTGGCAGCTACTGCAGCCACCAAGGAAATTAAGGGAGAGAGTCTCCACTCTTTCCTTGCAGTCACTTAGTGGTACATCCAACGCAGATACCACAAAAGGTGCCTCTGTTAGACCAAGCGTCCCACCAAGCATTTTACTTAGAAAGACAGAGTAATTACACATGCAGCAATTTTTGTGAAAAAGTATAAATCCATTTATTTTACATATATGCTGACAAACAATTAAAAACAGTTATTTAGCAGACAGTGAGCCATAGTAAATGATGAACCGATCAATTGGGGTGGTTTGCAGGTTTACAAGTCTATATCCTGAGTGGCATTAACATCAATCAAATCACATTGCAGTAAACAGTTTAACACCAGTCTTTTTAGTAATCAGAACGGCTTTATCTTCCCCTCTCCACGGGAGGTAGCAAACAGCAGGCAGAGAAAACACAAGTCACAGTTTAACAGCACGCCATTATATATATATATACCTCAGTCTATGCCTCAAGTGCAATCATAAATGCAGGCTGCAGACTATCAGTGCTCATGTACCCAGTACACAGTTACCCTGTGCTAAAATCTCATACCCCAGTTAGTGTCACCTCACTGAATCAAGCAAGAATATCTCATTTTGCCTTGTTAGCAGTGTCAAATCATGTGTTACATGCTATTACCAGTCAGGAAAGCTGTTAGAACCCACTTACCACGTGACCCCTGGCCCCAATGTGCATTTCGCACTAGCTTTCTCAAGGGGACGTCCCACCATACAAGGTAAATCCAATCAGGTAATCTAATCTATTGGACATAGCCACACCTGTCTATTGTGCTAAGGAATAATTACTTTCTATGTCACAGGAACACAGCAGCCACACAACTTTCTGTGCATCACCCACTCCAGACACCACTGGAAGGTGCCCATGTGAAACTATAGACTGCCAATACTGCCTACAAAGCATATAGGAGCACAACCCTCTACAGCTCCTCCTGGCAGCTACTGCAGCCACCAAGGAAATTAAGGGAGAGAGTTTCCACTCTTTCCTTGCAGTCACTTAGTGGTACATCCACTGCAGATACCACAAAAGGTGCCTCTGTCAGACCAAGCGTCGCACCATACAAGGTAAATCTAATCAGGTAATCTAATCTATTGGACATAGTCACACCTGTCTACTGTCCTAAGAAATATTAACTTTCTATATCACAGAAAAATGGCAGCAACACAACCTTCTGGATAACAACATTGGTAATCCTGCCAGTATTCCCACCATCCCACTAAATCAGGTGTGAACTATAGGAATAGAGACCATTATCCTTAAACACATACCACTCTCTCAAAAATCCCATTGTTTTCAAAGAATCCCCAAGTGCACCCCCACGGACTAAAACACATCTATTGAAAATACATCTAGACCGCTAAGAAGGTAGCCACCCTTGACACCTATTAGTATTCCTGGAACTAGCAACAGTATCAGGTAATAACCCCTCATCCTTTCTCCCTCTAGATTGATCCTAGCAAGCTCCTAGCAAGCTTTATATCCACGAAGCAGATAAACCACCATCCCCTGTATATTTTTAAACACACGATTGTTTTACACAATTTTAAGAATTATCATTAAAAATAAAACGTAATTTTGTTCACCGATTTGCCTATATTTAATTTTTTCCAGTACCTAAGCCAAGACCAGCGCAGATACTCCATTTCTCATATGTTCACAAGTAGCATTTTTTATGCGTTTTTGCACTTTTGTATTGCTTTCAACCGTGACAAATGCATTCACCGAGAAATGTCATTTTAACATTTTACAACCTTATCTGGCCATGTGTTGTGTGACACATGCATACGGTGCTGAAAATACATGGGAACAGCATGGGGAAGACCCCTGGAAGCATCTCTGACACCCAGGTCACTGCCTAAAAGTGTGCCCATCAGAAGTGATCCTTGCCGCATCAGAAGATGCAGACTTGCATCTATCCCCGTGCAAGTCCTTGTCCCAGGGCAGTGTTCAATTGTACCTCCCCCATTCCTTGCAATGCAAGCACAAGTATGCAGCCTGCCACCCACCTACCCCAAGGCTGCAATACCACACTGCTTGCTTGCACTTGAAATTGGGCCTTTGAGGCATGTGGAGGCGGAATCTGGCCACTACGTCATGGCTGCGTCGGCAGCCTGGTATCCATACTCAGTCCCCAGTCGCCCGGCAACCGGGTGTCCATGCTTGGTCCCCAGCCGCCAGGGGGTGGCCAGGTGTCCATACTCAGTCCAAAGCCACCCTGCGGCCGGGTGCCCACACACGGTCCCCAGCCGCCTGGGGGCGGCAGGGTGTCCATAAGCGGTCCCCAGGCACCGCTGTTTGTCCCGGTGCGCATTATACACAAGCGCGCATACCAAAACATTACCTGTGTCATCCCCAGTGCATTTAGTGGGAAGGACAGCCTAACCACATACACGTGGACAAGTGAATGTGGCCAGGGATGGTCCATCTCACTGACGCCTCCACACTGGGTTAATATTGTGGAAGCCGGGACACATTTGTACACTGGGATGCAACACGTCCTCCAGATATAGGGGATTGTGGGTCCTGGGTCAATCAGGCTTCAACACAAAGTTCAGAAGGTAGACAGCAGCAGTGGTCGGCCTCCTACACAACGAGTAAATTATTCATGATCATGAGGCCATCCATCTCCTTAGCTTTCTCTTCCTTGGAACGCAAGCGCATTTATGTAGTAGCAGCTAGGCCTGAGGTGGTCAGCGTTTTGGCAAATATCCTACCTCCTTCCTAGGATTGCTGGATGTTTTCCTGCTACTATCCCAGTTCTATGACTCCCATTAAAACAAAGCTTCAGGTGATTAATGATGAATGAGGTTGTGGCAAAGGAGAAAGAGCAGGAGGAACAGGGAACATTCGCATCAATATCTGGCCAGTCAACCACACATGTCTTGTAGGACATGTTTCTGTACCAAAAGGAGCGATTTGGCTACACAGTTATAGGGCATACAGTGAGTGCAATGCCTACCAAAAATTTCGAGGCACTCCATTGCACCTTGGATGTGACATGGAGGTCAGAGGGCCTTAACTAAACCGTTTTTTCCATTTATAGCAACTGGGTCTCCTGTACACTGTAGGCCTAAGCAGTGAATTGAAGGCTTTCCAAAAATTATGAGGAACTGCAATGCCCCTTGAAGCAAAGTGGATTACAACTTACTAAAAACCTTCTACCCATTATTGGGGAGTGGATCTCCCTTTGTGTTCGCCTATGCATTGAAAAGCAAAAGCTGACTAAAAATATTAGGAAATGCAATGCCTGTTGGAAAAGTCGTGGAAGTTAGAGGTAATTAAAAACAACATTTCAATGCCCCTTGGAAAAGCTGTGGAGTTCAGAGTGGTTTAACAAGATGGTTTTAATGCCCCTTGGAAGAGACGTAGAGGTCATAGTAGCTTAACAAGACAGTTTTAATGCCCCTTGAAAGAGACGTGGAGTTCAGAGTGGTTTAACAAGATGGTTTTAATGCCTCTTGGAAGAGACATGGAGGTCCAGTGGAACAAAAAGAAAATATCAATGCCCCTTGCAAGAGTGGTGGAGTTCGCATTGGAATAAAAAGACAATATCAATGACCCTTGGAAAAGTGGTGGAGGTCGCAGTGGAATATAAAGACAATGTCAATGCCCCTGGTAAGAGTGGTGGAGGTCCCAGTGGAATAAAAAGACAATATTAATGACCCTTGGAAGAAACTTGGAGGTCACAGTAGATTAACAAGATGATTTTAATGCCCCTTGGAAGAGACGTGGAGTTCAGAGTGGTTTAACAAGATGGTTTTAATGCCCCTTGGAAGAGACGTGGAGGTCCCAGTAGAATAAAAAGACAATATCAATGCCCCTTGGTAAAGTGGTGGAGGTCCCAGTGGAATAAAAAGACAATATCAATGCCCCTTGGAAGCGTGGTGGAGGTTACAGTGGAAAGAAAACAGAATATCAATGACCCTTGGAAGAGACGTGGAGGTCACAGTAGCTTAACAAGACGATTTTAATGCCCCTTGGAAGAGACGTGGAGTTCAGAGTGGTTTAACAAGATGATTTTAATGCCCCGTGGAAGAGACGTGGAGGTCACAGTAGCTTAACAAAACGGTTTTAATGCCCCTTGGAAGAGACGTGGAGTTCAGAGTGGTTTAACAAGACGGTTTTAATGCCCCTTGGAAGAGACGTGGAGTTCAGAGTGGTTTAACAAGACGGTTTTAATGTCCCTTGGAAGAGACATGGAGGTCCCACTGGAATAAAAAGACAATATCAATGCCCCTTGGAAGAGTGGTGGAGGTCGCAGTGGAATAAAAATACAATATCAATGCCCCTTGGAAGAGTGGTGGAGGTCCCAGTGGAATAAAAAGGCAATATCAATGCCCCTTGGAAGCGACGTGGAGTTCAGAGTGGTTTAACAAGATGGTTTTAATGCCCCTTGGAAGAGACTTGGAAGTCACAGTAGCTTAACAAGACGGTTTTAATGCCCCTTGGAAGAGACGTGGAGTTCAGAGTGGTTTAACAAGACGGTTTTAATGCCCCTTGGAAGAGACATGGAGGTCCCACTGGAATAAAAAGACAATATCAATGCCCCTTGGAAGAGTGGTGGAGGTCCCAGTGGAATAAAAAGACAATATCAATGCCCCTTGGAAGAGTTGTCGAGGTTACAATGGAATAAAAAGAGGATATCAATGACGCTTGGAAGAGACGTGGAGGTCACAGTAGCTTAACAAGATGATTTTAATGCCCCCTGAAAGAAACGTGGAGTTCAGAGTAGGTTAAAAAGACAATTTTAATGCCCCTCGGAAGAGACGTGGAGTACAGAGTGGTTTAACGAGACAGTTTTAACGCCCCTTGGAAGAGATGTGGAGGTAGCAGTGGAATAAAAAGACAATATCAATGCCACTTGGAAGAGTGGTGGAGATCCCAGTGGAATAAAAAGACAATATCAATGCCCCTTGGAAGAGTTGTGGAGGTTACAATGGAATAAATAGAGAATATCAATGACCCTTGGAAGAGAAGTGGAGGTCACAGTAGCTTAACAAGACGATTTTAATGCCCCTTGGAAGAGACGTAGAGTTCAGAGTAGATTAAAAAGACGGTTTTAATGCCCCTTGGAAGAGACGTGGATTACAGAGTGGTTTAACAAGACAGTTTTAATGCCCCTTGGAAGAGACGAGGAGGTACCAGTGGAATAAAAAGACAATGTCAATTCCACTTGGAAGAGTGGTGGAGATCCCAGTGGAATAAAAAGACAATATCAATGCCCCTAGGAAGAGACGTGGAGGTCACAGTAGCTTAACAAGACGATTTTAATGCCCCTTGGAAGAGACGTGTAGTTCAGACTGCTTTAACAAGACGGTTTTAATGCCCCTTGGAAAAGACGTGAAGGTCCCAGTGAAATAAAAAGACAATATCAATGACCCTTGGAAGAGTGGTGGAGGTCCCAGTGGAATAAAAAGACAATATCAATGCCCCTTGGAAGAGTGGTGGAGGTTACATTAGCTTAACAATACGATTTTAATGCCCCTTGGAAGAGACGTGGAGTTCAGAGTGGTTTAACAAAATGTTTTTAATGCTGTTAGAACCCTCCTGTTTGTTTTTGTTTCTATCTGGTGCACGTGACCATCTTCCTATATATTCCAGCTCCTCCCTTCTGGCCTTGCTGGACTTCAGTGTTGTTTAGACTGTCTTTCTAGCCATGTGCTTTTGTGCCTATCTATCTCTAGTTTGCTTGGTCCTCTGGACCTCTAGTACTTTTGTCAGTTGATCTTTTGCTCTGCAACAACTTCTGTTAGGAGGTGTCCCTTTTTTGTCCAAGTCCTTATTTCTTTAAGGGACCCCTCCCTTTCTCTTTAGGTCTCAGTTCAGACTAGCCGAAGACGAAGGCGGGTCTGTTCACAAGGAACAGGTTGCCCGCTACAACGTAGGGACTCAGCTTAGTCTTACTGTAGGGACAGCTCTGCCCTTCATTCCCTAGTTTATGTTGCAGATCATAACAATAAGTCCAGCCCAAACAAAAAAATACTTTAAGGAAAGAAATCCGGGGATCAGTATGGTTTCTGTTCAAGATTTGGCTTAACGCCAGCAGGGATTGTCTCTGGCGGTGTCTGAGCTCCGGCAACACGTGAGTAGCTGTCCTGGAGCGCATTATGTGAAACCGAAGGTAGGACTCCCTGATATTTTTTATGGTAAGCAACAAGATTTTTTTTCCTTTAAAAATGCTTGTTTATTATATTTTCGTTTGAGACCAAAGTCCTCTGGGAATGAATCACAGCGCACTGGGTTTATCATATCACTTTTGCGCAAGGAACCACAGGGGTGGGCCTTTTCTCTCCAACCTAATGATCTGTGTTTTAGGTCTGTGGAGGATTTTTTTTCTGCTATGGGGCTATTGTATGACGATCCTGATTGAGTCTCATCTGCTGAGACAGAACTGAGGCATTTGAATCAGGGGTCAGGTGATGTTGAAAATTATTGTACACACTTCAGAAGGTGGTCCTCAGAAGGGAAATGGAATGATTCGGAAATAAAATGTTTTTTTTCTTGCTGGTCTAAGTGGAAGGGTTAAGGATCTGCTGATTGCATTTCCTGCACCTGAAACCTTGCAGGAAGCCATGCAATTAGCTATATGTGTGGACAGGAGACTGCGTGCCAGGGTTTATGATGAAAAAATTCCTGCAATGGCAGCTCCTAGTCCCCAGAGGGTCTGCTAGGAAGGCGGAGAACCGATGGAGGTTTGGGCGATGTCACTCCGCTCTCAGGAAAGAGACCGCAGGTTTTCCAAGGGATTGTGTTTTTATTGTGGTAAATCTGACCATTTGATTAAGAACTGTGACCTTCGTTTAAGTAAAGAAAAAAAAAGGTCAGTTACGACTGTATTGCTTGTTTGAGCTCTAAGGGAGTATTTCTTTCAGGGAGTACCTCATTACAGGAAGATTTTATTGAATTTCAGGTATTTGTGGATTGTGGTTCAACACTTAATGTGATTGATAAGGGTTTTTTGGAAAAACTTAAATTGGAATCCAAACCTTTGTCATCACCTATTTCTGTGATTGCAATTGATAACACTCCTTTGAAATGTATTACTCACAAGGTTGCTGCATTTTCCCTCACTATCAATGGCATTCACCAAGAAAATTTGAATTTGGTGGTATTAAATAATTTACCCTCTCCAGTCGTTTTAGGTTTGCCTTGGTTAAAACTGCACAATCCTTTACTGGACTGGTCTACTAATGAGATTAAGTCTTGGAGTCCTAAGAGCTATGATAAATGTTGTAATGGTCGCATTGCGGCTGTGGAAAAAGGGGAATTACCTGTACCTCTTCAGGATTTTTGGAAGGTTTTTTCAGAGGAGGAGTCGCAAGTTTTACCTCCTCATAGGGACTATGATTGCACCATTCAGTTTGTTCCTGGAGCTACTCTTCCTAAGATTCTCTTATTTAATCTGACTATCCCTGAAAGAAAGGCCTTGGAGGAATACATACAGACGAGCTTGGCTGCTGGTTACAATAGACCTTCTAAGTCGCCTGTGGCCATTGGATTTTTCTTTGTTAAAAAAAACGGTGGTTTACGTCCATGTCTGGACTTTCGTGAAATTAATAAGATTACCGTACGCAATTTCTACCCATTGCCGTTAATTCTGGACTTGTTTAACCAGTTAGTGGGGGACAAGTGGTTCTCTAAAATTGATCTCCGGGGGGCATATAATTTGTTACCAATGAAGGAGGGTGATGAATGGAAAACTGCCTTTAACACTCCGGTAGGTCATTTTGAGAATCTGCTGATGCCTTTTGGTCTTACCAATGCTCCCGCATTTTTTCAGAACCTTATTAATGACATCCTGAGACCTTTGATTGGCAAGAATGTGGTTGTGTATTTGGATGATATTCTGATTTATTCACCAGATCTGGAGTCCCATTGGCAGAGGTGTTGCAGTTATTGAGTGATAATACACTTTTTGCTAAGCTGGAGAAATGTGAGTTTGCTGTGCAGAGAATTAGTTTTTTGGGCTACATTATCTCCAGCGAGGGCTTTGAGATGGACCAGATGAAAGTTCAGGCTGTGCAGGAATGGCCTAGGCCTATTGGTTTGAAATCGATACAGAGATTTTTGGGTTTCGCCAATTATTACAGGAAATTCATTAAGAATTTTTCTATAATTGTTAAGCCGCTGACCGATCTCACCAGGAAAGGTGCGAATACGGTCCAGTGGACTACTGAGGCCATTGAAGCTTTTGTGTATCTCAAGGAGAGGTTCAGTTCTGCCCTATCCTTATGCAGCCTGATGAGACCAAGCCTTTTTTGGTTGAGGTTGATGCTTCTTCGGTGGGGGTCAGTGCAGCTTTGTCTCAGGAGAACAAGGATGGTGTACATCCCTGTGCTTTTTTTTCAGAAAAAAATTTCAGAAACCGAACTTAATTACGATGTTGGTAATCGGGAATTGCTGGCTATTAAACTTGCGTTTGAACATTGGCGTCATTTCTTGGAAGGTGCTAAATTTCCTGTTCAGGTTTTCACAGATCATAAGAATTTGATCTATCTGGATGCTGCCAAACACTTGAATGCCCGCCAAGCTAGGTGGGCACTTTTTTTTTCTCGGTTTAATTTTTCTGTTACCCATATCCCTGGTACTAAGAATGTTAAAGCCGATGCTTTATCTCGCAGCTTTTCTCCCATGGTTGGTACCGAGGAGGAGGAGAGCATTTTACAGGAAGGAGTTGTGGTAGCAGCATTGGACTCCGTTTTGGAAGAAGGGATTCTGAAAAGCCCAAGAGGATGCCCCATCTAATACTCCTCATGGGAGGTTGTTTGTGCCTAGAACCTCTAGGAGAAATTTGTTTGTGGATTATCATGAGTCTCGGTTGGCAGGTCATCCAGGAATTTCTGAGACTAAGAGACTTAAGGCTATGTGCCCACGATGCAGAAATGAAGCAGAAAATTTCTGCAGCATTTCTGCATCTCCCTGGCAGAAAAAACGCATGCAGATTGTGCATGCGTTTTTCCTGCAGAATACATGTGGATCCACATGCGGATTCACATGCGTTTCCGCATGCAGATTGACAAGCGCTTTCCAGGCGATAGCATCACTTGGAAAGTGCTTGACAACTAGGTCACACTGTATAAATCCATGCAAACGGCATGGATTTATACAGTGTGAACCGTAAAAATTAAAACAAATAAAGCTATACTCACCCCCGATGCCCGGCGTGGCTGCAGCGCTGCTTCCTGGCTGGTTCCTGGCTGCCGGCATATCGCGAGACAGAGCGGTGAAGGGCCTGCGGTCACATGACTGTGACGTCACCGCAGGTCCTCAAGCGATGCCGGCATTCAGAGAAAAGCCTTCGGAAAAGTGAGTATAAACTTTATTTGTTATTTTATTCTTTTTTTTACAGGTACAATGATACCCAGGTCTGGATAAGAGTCTTCTCTCCTCCAGAACTGGGTACAATCCGCACATAGAGAAGCATAGAAGCCGCTTGTACAAATGTACAGTCGCGGTTTCTATGCGTCTCAATGCAAGTCAATGGCGGGAGTTCCGCTGCGCTTCCGCAAAATTAAATGACATGCTGCGGATTTTTGTACGCAGCATAAACGCTGCGGAAAAATCCGCAGCATGTGCATAGAACATGCGGAATCCCCTTGGGGACCATGGGGTGCGGATTACCTAGCGTTTCACAAGCGTTTAAGCTGCGGAAGTTCCGCAGCATAAACGCTTGAAAAACCCTACGTGGGCACCAAGCCTAACAGTCGATGATTTTGGTGACCTGGGTGGCAGAAGGAAGTCATCAAGTGGGTGCGTCAATGTACAGTGTGTGCTAGGTCAAAGGCTTCCCATACCTCTGCTGCAGGGTTGCTTTACCCTCTGGAGGCTCCTAGTGCGCCTTGGACGCATTTGGCAATGGATTTTATTACTGACCTTCCTGTGTCCGAGGGTTTTACTGTCATCTGGGTGGTCGTGGACCGTTTTAGCATGATGTGTCATTTGGTTCCATTCATTAAGCTACCCTGCGCTAAGACACTCGGTAAGGCGTTTGTTAAGGAAATTGTCAGGCTCCATGGCGTTCCCAACGCCATTGTTTCTGATAGAGGACCTCAGTTTGTGGCTCGCTTTTGGCGTGCTTTTTGTGACAGGTTGGGAGTCCATTTGTCATTTTCGTCTTGTTATCATCCTGAGTCTAATGGAAAGACTGAAATAAAGAACCAGGATGTTGAACAGTTTTTGCGTTGTTTTGTGGCAGACAATCCAGAGGGGTGGTCTGAGTTTCTGCCACTCACAGAATTTGCTCTTAACAACCATACATCCTCCTTTGCTGGGTGTTCTCCTTTTTTTTGTTGTACTGGGAGACATCCATCTTTTGGTTCGTTCTCCAAATTGGGGTCGGCGGTGCCGGAGGAGGAGAATTTTTCCGGTGATTTGGAGAGAGTTTGGACTAATGTACATTGTAACCTTCAAGAGGCTAACAAAAACTCCAAGAAGTATTTTAACAGGAAACGTAAAGAGGTTTTGTTTACTGTGGGTGACATGGTTTGGTTGTCCTCAAAGAATCTGCGGTTGAGGATTCCTTCTAAAAAATTGGGTCCGAAGTTTGTGGGGCCATTTAAGGTGGTTCAGGTGGTTAACCAGTCTGCTGTTAGGTTGGAAGTTCCCTCCTCCCGGAAGATTAATTCTGTGTTTCATGTTTCCTTGTTAAAAAAGGCTGATGTATCGGATAGGGAGGCCACTGTCACAGTAACTCCGGTGGTGGAAGACGGCGAATATGAAATTTCCCATATCCTGAATTCCAGAGAGCATAGAGGGAGATTGCAATACTCGTCGCTTGGAAAGGTTTCGGTCCCGAGGATAACTCCTGGGTTAAGGTGGATGATGTCTCTGCCCCTAGACTTGTCAGAGCTTTCCACAGGAGATTTCCGGATAGGCCTGGGCCTGGAGGATCCGGAGGATCCTCATAAAAGAGGGGGTACCGTTAGAACCCTCCTGTTTGTTTTTGTTTCTATCTGGTGTTTTGCGGTCATGTGACCATCTTCCTATATATTCCAGCTCCACCCTTCTGGCCTTGCTGGACTTCAGTGTTGTTTAGACTGTCTTTCTAGCCAGATGCTTTTGTGCCTATCTATCTCTAGTTTGCTTGATCCTCTGGACCTCCAGTACTTTTGTCAGTTTATCTTTTGCTCTGCAAAAACTTCTGTTATGAGGTGTCCCTTTTTTGTCCCAGTCCTTAGTTCTTTAAGGGACCCCTCCCTTTCTCTTTAGGTCTCCGTACAGACTAGCCGAGGATGAAGGCGGGTCTGTTCACAAGGAACAGGTTGCCTGCTACAACGTAGGGACTCAGCTTAGTCTTACGGTAGGGACAGCTCTCCCCTTCATTCCCTAGTTTATGTTGCAGATCATAACAAATGCCCCTTGGATGAGACGTGGAGGTCACAGTAGCTTAACAAGACAGTTTTAATGCCCCTTGGAATAGACATGGAGGTCCAAGTGTTAAAAAAAGACAATACCAATGCCCCTTGGAAGAGTGGTGGAGGTCGCAATGGAATAAAAAGACAATATCAATGCCCCTTGGAAGAGTGGTGGAGGTCGCAGTGGAATAAAAAGAAAATATCAATGCCCCTTGGAAGAGTGGTGGAGGTTGCAGTGGAATAAAAAGACAATATCAATGACCCTTGGAAGAGACGTGGAGGTCACAATAGTTTAACAAGACAATTTTAATGCCACTTGGAAGAGAAGTGGAGTTCAGAGTGGTTTAACAAGACGGTTTTAATGCCCCTTGGAAGGGACGTGGATGTCACAGTAGCTTAACAAGACAATTTTAATGCCCATTGGAAGAGACGTGGAGGTCACAATAGCTTAACAAGATGATTTTAATGCCCCTTGGAAGAGACATGGAGTTCACAGTGGTTTAACAAGACGGTTTTAATGCCCCTTGGAAAAGAAGTGGAGGTCACAGTAGCTTAATAAGATGGTTTTAATGCCCCTTGGAAGAGACGTCGAGTACAGAGTGGCTTAACAAGACAGATTTAATGCCACTTGGAAGAGACGTGAACGTCCCAGTGGAATAAAAAGACAATATCAATGCCCCGTGGAAGAGTGGTTGAGGACACAGTGGAATAAAAAGACAACATCAATGCCCCTTGGAAGAGTAGTGGAGGTCCCAGTGGAATAAAAAGACAATATCAATGACCCTTGGAAGAGACGTGGAGGTCCCAGTGGAATAAAAAGACAATGTTAATGCCCCTTGGAAGAGTGGTGGAGGTCCCAGTGGAATAAAAAGACAATATCAATGCACCTTGGAAGAGTGGTGGAGGTTACAGTGGAATAAAAAGAAAATATCAATAACACTTGGAAGAGACGTGGAGCAAAACAGTAGCTTAACAAGATGATTTTAATGCCCCTTGGAAGAGACGTGGAATTCAGAGTGGTTTAACAAGATTTTTTTAATGTCCCTTGGAAGAGACGTGGAGGTCCCAGTCGAATAAAAAATCAATATCAATGCACCTTGGAAGAGTGGTGGAGGTTTCAGTGGAATAAAAATACAATATCAATGGCCCTTGGAAGAGTGGTAGAGGTCCCAGTGGAATAAAAAGACAATATCAATGACCCTTAGAAGATACGTTGAGGTCACAGTAGCTTAAGAAGACTATTTTAATGCCCCTTGGAAGAGACGTGGAGTTCAGAGTGGTTTAACATGACAGTTTTACTGCCCCTTGGAAGAGATGTGGAGGTCCCAGTGGAATAAAAAGGCAATATCAATGACCCTTGGAAGAGACGTGGAGGTCACAGTAGTGTCTCGCCCAGGGGGGTATAGGGGACTCGGTACCCGGGCCTTTTACCATGTTTAGGATGTCACGGCAGTCGGCTCCCGGGCCCATACTCTGGGGTCTCTCTTGAAAAGGGGTTTTAGTGTACAGTTTTTCTTGTGACACCACCTGTGGTTTCCAGTAATAGTTACCGACGCTGCTGCAGACCTCCGGGGGTGATGGGATGGCAGTTGGGATGTTTATGCTCCCCACAGGCGGAGCGGGCCCCCGGGGCAGTGTAGGTGCAGATGGTGATGCTGGGCGTTGTAGTGCAGAAGAGATGGCGCAGCAGGAGTAACTGACAGAGACAGGAGATTCACTTCAGTACCTTTACTGGTGCAGATGTCAGGTATGGTCCAGGGTACTCGGTAGGAAGGGTGCACTTCTGGACTCTCCCCAGTGAGCGGGTATAAGGCCTCCTGGTCCTTTTCTCCCTGTTTCTAAGCTCCTGGCCAGCCTGCAACTGGGCCTAGCTTCTGTGTTGTGTCGGTTTCTCACCTGTCGCTTTGTAGTAGGACCTTTCACTGGCAACCACTATCCCTGGACGCCGGGGCCTTCATGGTTCCTAGTCCTGTAAAGGGTTTAGCTTCAGGTTGACCAGGGATCTGTAATCCTCCTGATATGCCGGTTATCCCTACTGGGTATAAAGGACCCTGTAGGCGCGGACCCGGTGTCCGTATTGTGTCTTGGGGTGAGCCTTTGATGCTCCTCTGCCACCCTCAACTCCTCTCTCCTCTCCTCGGCCACACTCAGGGCCCTCAATACAGCAGCAGCTGGTGTTTGTTTGTAGTGAGGGCCTCTTGTGGAGGAATCCATCCATGCACCCTTTTTGGGTCCTGTGGTACCTGTTGTATCAGGGTGCCACATTCCCCCCTGGTACAATTCAGTACTCCTGGACTGAAGCATTTTAAAACAGGTAACCTCAATAACAATAATAATAACAGCAATAACAATAACCATGTTACAGTAAGTCCAGTGACCAGGTGTCTATTCCACGGATGAAGGTGTAACAAGGGTAATATGAGGGACCCGCCTGAAAACCCTCAACGTAGGCCCTGGGTGTGGCTACAGGGCATAAGTGATCCAGGTGTTGGACCATATCTTCGGCCACGCCAAACGGGTTTTTGTTCAGTGGTCTTTTTATATTCAACAAATAAGGAGGCACTTTGATAAGTGCAACTATTTACAAGGAAAGTTTTTGGCTGCTCACAGTTCTCAGCCTACAAGTCTTTATACCCTTACAGGTAACTAAATGAGCACATTATTTGCAGTTCACATAATAAATAACAGTAGGCAATACCCAACTGGGTAACTATTTACAATGTAGGCACTTTGTACTTATTCCCTATACCTGGCAGGGATTTGGCCTTGTGTGCTGCGTGTGGACCTTCGTAGCACTGTGGTGTTACTGGTGTCTGTGCATGCACTCTCTGTTAACCTATCAGTTGTACGTGCTGGTAGATTATAAAACTGCCTCAATTTCTCTATCGGACTGGCAAGTACACTGATTACTGGGCCTTTAGGCTCTGTTTCAACGGGTGATCCTCCTCTTACTGGGGACTCTTCCTGTTCCTGAGCAGGTTCTTCTAGGGCGCTTACAGGTTCTACTAGTGGTGGAGGTTCTTCTGGTTGCTGATAGAAGTGTATCACTGGTATAATAACTGCTCCATCAAGTTGAGGCCAGTGCGCAGGGAAGTCTCCTAGAACTGTATGAATTACACCTTCCTTGGGCTCTTCCGATGCTATAAGAGGTAGTTCTTCCTCCTGTGTCTTCAGTAGACCTGGACACACTTTCAAGTGGTCTCTTGATACTGTTGCGGTTGTCTTACCTCCATCCTTGCTGATCAAGCAGGTTTTACTGTTGTCAAATTTGGAGTTTAACACGGTGTAGGGCTCTCTTTCCCACTGGTCATCGAGCTTGTGACATCTTCTTTTCCGCTTTAGCACTATTTCTCCTGGTGCCAAGGGTTCTGCTGGTGCATGCTTATTGTACTGTTCTTCTTGCCTTTCCCTCACCTTGTTTAGACTGTCTTCGACACAGTCCTGTACTTTCTTGTACTGCTCTTGCCGACTTGTGTCCCAATCTTCAGTGGACGTATCTGCAGCAGGTTCTACCACTTCGAGCTCCATGGGCAATTTTCCAGATCTTGCTCTCATAAGGTACGCTGGGGTACAATTTGTAGAACTCACAGGTATGTGGTTATACAGGTCCACTAGGTCAGGTAGCTTTTCTGGCCACTGGTTCCTCTCTTCTAAAGGTAGGGTTTTCAGCAGGTCTATAAGGATGTTATTCATTTTCTCGCACATACCGTTGGTTTGCGGATATTTATTTATTGATTTATTTTACTCACTTATATAGCGCCATTAATTCCACAGAGCTTTACAGATACTATCGGCACTGTCCCCATTGGGGCTCACAATCTAGATTCCCTATCAGTATGTCTTTGGAGTGTGGGAGGAAACCAGAGAACCCGGAGGAAACCCACGCAAACATGGGGAGAACATACAAACTCCTTGCAGATGTTGTCCTTGGTGGGATTGGAACCCAGGACCCCAGCACTGCAAAGCTGCAGTGCTAACCACTTAGCCTCTGTGCTACCCTTATCTTCTTGCATCCATATAGGTGACAGAATTCCTTGAATAGCTCAGCTTCAAAAGCAGGGCCTTGATCTGTTAGCACCTTCTCCGGATACCCATGGGGTCTGCAGAAGTAAGCTTGGAACGTTCTTTCTGCAGTTTCTGCTGTCAGATTCTTGACAGGGGCTACCACCAGGAACCGGGAATAGTGATCCACCATGGTCAGGGCATAGGAATAGCCTGATCTGCTGGGCGACAGTTTGACGTGATCCAGAGCGACAATCTCCAGGGGTTGGGTTGTCTTGATGGACTGCAAGGGTGCTTTCTGGCTGCCGTAGTCTTTTCTTCTGAGGCTACAGGGCCCACAATTCCAGCACCACCTTTCTATGGAACTCCGCATCCCAACCCAATAGAATCGGTCCTTCAGCATGGTTTCCAGCTTCTTCCAGCCAAAATGACCTGCTTGGTCATGGTAGGCCTCTAACACCATCTGGATATCCGTCCTAGGTACAACAATCTGCCACACCATTTCATGGGTCTTGGGGTTGACATACCTACTGCACAGCCTCTCTCTGTAGATGAACAGCCGGCTTCTCTCATTCCACAGGTGTTTGGCTTGTGAGGGAGCATTCTTCTCCAGGTGAGAACCTTCTTGGGTTATCTGTCTTTTGATGAGGCTGACAACCGGGTCACTGTCCTGTGTCTCCTTCCAGCTGTGATGAGGTAGAGGGTTTGGCGTCCTACCATGACATCTTCTGGAGGCGTGCTGCTCGTGGACCATTCCATTTCTGTGGAAAGCAGGTAGTTCAATTTCTTTGAGATCATCCACTTCATCATCTGTGTTTGACTGGTGGGGCATTCTTGACAAGGCATCAGCATTGGTATTCTTGTGACCAGCCCGGTACTTGATTGTGAATTGATAATTCGACAGTCTGGCCACCCAACGCTGTTCCATGGCTCCCAACCTGGCTGTCTCCAGGTGTGTCAAGGGATTATTGTCGGTAAAGGCTGTGAATTTAGTTGAGGCTAGGTAATGCTTGAATCTTTCAGTGGTAGCCCAGACCAAGGTCTGGAACTCCAGCTTGAAGGAACTGTAATTCTACTGGCATAGGCAATTACCTTTTCTCTGCCGTTTTGCTTCTGGGACAACACAGCTCCCAGTCCCTCGTTGCTGGCGTTGGTATACAACAGGAAAAGCAGGCTGTAGTCAGGGTAAGCCAGGATTTCTTCACCAGTTAGGACTTCCTTCATTACTGCAAAGGATTCAGCCTGTTCCTTACCCCACTGCAATGGGGGATTTTTACCTCTCTTGGACTGTCCTACCAGGAGATCTTGTAGAGGTGCTGCCTTTTTGGTGTAGTCCTTTATGAACCTCCTGTAGTACCCAACCAGTCCCAGAAACTGACGTACTTCCTTAATGTTTCTCGGTTCAGGCCACTTCTGGATGGCAGTGACCTTCTCCAGGTCTGGTGCTACTCCCTCTGAGCTGACCACGTGTCCCAAGTACTGAACCTTCTGTTTGAGCAGGTGGCACTTAGAAAGTTTTAGTTTCATCCCATACCGGGACAATGCCTCAAATACCTCCGCCAGGTGCTTTAGATGGTCTTCATACGTCCTCGAGTACACGATAACGTCATCCAGGTATAGCAGCACTGTCTCAAAGTTCCGGTGTCCCAAGCAACACTCCATCAACCTCTGGAGCGTTCCGGGTGCGTTGCTGAGTCCAAACGGCATGCTGTTGAATTCGCACAATCCCATCGGGGTGGTGAAGGTTGTCTTCTCCCGGTCTTCCTCAGCAACAGAGACTTGCCAGTACCCGCTAGTGAGATCCAATGTAGAAAAATTATTGGCAGATTTTAGTGCAGCCAGGGATTCCTCTATACAGGGCTAAGGGTATGCATCTTTATGTGTTATTCGATTAATTTGTATGTAATCTACACACATCCTCATGCTACCGTCCTTCTTTCTGACCAGGACCAGGGGGGCTGCCCAGGGGCTACAGCTATCCCTTATTACCCCTGCCTTTTTCATGTCATGCAACATTTCTTTGGCTGTTTGGTAATGTGCTGGTGGTATGGGTCTGTAACGCTCCTTAATGGGTGGATGGTTACCGGTGGGTATGTGGTATTGTACCCCTTTAACCCTTCCAAAATCAAGTGGGTGTTTACTAAACACCTGTTCATATTCCTGAACCACTCTGTAAACACCGTGTTTCTGATGGACAGGAGTGGCGTCAGTCCCAACATGGAGCTGTTGACACCATTCCTCCAGCTGAGCTTCAGAGTCATTGTCCTCCATTGTATCTGGTGGGGTCAAGGATTCCACTGTGTGTATGGCATGATTATTCACAGTATACAATCTGGCAACAGTAGCATATCGTGGCAATTTAACTTCCTCCTCCCCACAATTTAGGAGGCGTACGGGTACCCTTCCGTTGCGTACATCAACTACCCCTCTAGCAGTTAGGAGTGTAGGTCTGTGTTCTGAACTGATGGGCTCCGCTACCGCCTGGTAGTTCTGTCCCTTGAGACCGATTGATGCCCTACACCAAATCAGCATTTTACTCATTGGGGAAATCACAATGGTTATCGGGTCTGTCACCCGTACATTACCAATCTCACCACCTGTTAGTTTTACCTGTTGCTGGTACAGGAGGGTGCAAATTTCCTTCTGGAGCACCTTCCTCTGCCCCGGTTTGGCAGTGTCAGCCATCTGTTGGAGTAAGAACACTTCTCCCAAACAGTTACTAACTACATTTGTACCAAGTATCATATACAAGTCTGTATCACCAGGGTCAGACTCCACTACAATCAGCCCTTGGTCTTTAGTTCCGCTCTCCCCACCTTCACTGTCACGTCCTTAACCTCTAATAGGTTAAGAGGAAGGCCATTGGATGCATACACAGAGAGATTTGGGGCTGGCCGATGGAGTTCATCTAGGGACCAGTACCTTTTGTAGAGGATGTCAGGTATGATGGTTACCTGCGACCCGGTGTCCAGTAGTGCAGGTGTTGCTATACCGTCCAGCACAATGGACAGGAAAGGCCTTCCTCCTACAAACCGGTGGTACCAGCTTGATGGGCCTGGTTGGTCTACTCCTGGGTGTCAGCCCTCGGCCCCAGGGTTTGCCTATTTAAAGGATAGGTCTGGGTGGTATGGCCTGCCTTGTGGCAACGGTAGCATACGAATTCTCTTGGAAGGTGACGTTGGTCGTTGGTCCTCCCACGGGGTGGCGTTGTCCTCCTACGGGGTGGCGTTGTCCTCCTTCTTCTCCTCATCCAAGGGACATTCTCCGGACAGTCGGCGAGTAGGATCCTTCCTTCCGGCTTGGGCTCCGTCTGTAGCTGCAGGGTGCTCAGGACAGTGGCCAGGGTTTTACTTAGCTGACGCACTTCAGAGCGCAGGCTGTCCAGCTTGCTAGGGGGCTCTGTTTGCATTTTTGTTTCAGCCGTTAATGAAGGAGCAGTGGGTGCTGCGGGCACTGGGGTGGCCCCACCCTGGTAACGCTGGATAGCAGTATCTGATGGTTCCATGACCTGCAGACCCTTAATAGCCAGGTGCTTCAGGGCGTGAAAGATGGCATTTGGATGATGTAAGGCCGACCACTGTACGGTTCTGCTCTCCTCCTGGGACCTTAACCCCCGGATGAATTGTTCTGTCAGCATTTTGTCCTCATCATGTATGCTGGCTGGACTAACCTGTTTCGGGGTCCGCAGTGCCTCTTGTAGACACCAGGCATAGTCCCGGATACTGTCCTCAGGTTTCTGGGTACAGTGGTAGAACCTCATCCAGAGATCTGTCTCAGTGCAGTTTTCAAAGACAGTTTGCAGTCTCTTAAATATAATGGATACTGATTCCTGGTCTGCGACTGGCCAGGTTTCAACTTCCCGCTCTGCGGCACCAGTCAATTGCCCCAGCACAACAGCGGCTCTCTGTTTACAAGTCGTTGAGTACATATCCAGTACACCGCATACTTTCCTTTTGAATCCAGACAGGGTGTCTGGTTTGCCGTCATACTGGGGAAGCCATTTTGCTCCGTGGATGTACGGCAGGGCCATGAGCATGACTGGAATCGCGACACCTGCTGGTGGGGCGGCTGCTCCGGCCTGAGCAGCGCCGGGCGCGAGTTGAGCATCAGGAGCGTTAACCGGTGCTCCGGCGTTGGCTATAGTTGCGCCCCCCCTAGTGAACCGTAGCCTACCTCCTTTACTTTTGATCGGGTAGGCAACAGCTCCCCCAGGCGACGGTCTCATTCCAGGACTTGCATCTCCGTCGCGCCTGACGTCAGAGCGTACGTTTCACGACCGTCTCCTTCCAGGACCTGACGCTTCTTGGTTCGACGTCGAGGCGCGAGGTGGCGCCTGGGATTCATGCGCTACCAACAATCATGCCTCTCTGGTTCCCGTGGTTATGCCCCTCTTCTTCCCGCGTAGCGATGCGATAATGGCGGCGATGTTCACCACAGTTTAAACACAGTTCAATTACGGCACCCAGTACACGGTGGGAACGGGCACGAAATCCTGTTCGTAATGCCATGAAGAGAGTGTCTCGCCCAGGGGGATATAGGGGACTCGGTACCTGGGCCTTTTACCTTGTTTAGGATGTCACGGCAGTCGGCTCCCGGGCCCGTACTCTGGGGTCTCTCTTGAAAAGGGGTTTTAGTGTACAGTTTGTCTCGTGACGCCACCTGTGGTTTCCGGTAATAGTTACCGGCACTGCTGCAGACCTCCAAGGGTGATGGGATGGCAGCTGGGATGTTTCTGCTCCCCACAGGCGGAGCAGCCCCCGGGGCAGTGTAGATGCAGATGGTGATGCTGGGCGTTGTAGTGCAGAAGAGATGGCGCAGCAGGAGTAACTGACAGAGACAGGAGATTCACTTCAGTACCTTTACTGGTGCGGATGTCAGGTACGGTCCAGGGTACTCGGTAGGAAGGGTGTGTTATGATCTGAAACATAAACTAGGGAAAGAAGGGGAGAGCTGTCCCTACAGTAAGACTAAGCTGAGTCCCTACGATGTAGCGGGCAACCTGTTCCTTGTGAACAGACCTGCCTTAGTCCTCGGCTAGTCTGAACGGAGACCTATAGAGAAAGGGAGGGGTCACTAAAAGAACTAAGGACTGGGACAAAAATGGAACACCTCATAACAGAAGTTGTTGCAGAGCAAAAGAAAAACTGACAAAAGTACTAGAGGTTCAGAGGACCAAGCAAACTAGAGATAGATAGGCACAAAAGCACCTGGATAGAGAGACAGTCTAAACAACACTGAAGTCCAGCAAGGCCAGAAGGGCGGAGCTGGAAAATATAGGAAGATGGTCACGTGACCGCAAAACACAAGATAGAAACAAAAACAAACAGGAGGGTTCTAACAGGGTGCACTTCTGGACTCTCCCCAGTGAGCGGGTATAAGGCCTCCTGGTCCGTTTCTCCCTCTTCATAAGCTCCTGGCCAGCCTGCAACTGGGCCTAGCTTCTGTGTTGTGTCATTCTCTCACCTGTCGCTTGGTCCTTTAAAGGGTTTAGCTTCAGGTCGACCAGGGATCTGTGATCCTCCTGGTATGCTGGTTATCCCTACTGGGTTTAGAGGACAATGTAGGTGCGGACCTGGTGTCAGGATTGTGTCTTGGGGTGAGCCTGTGATGCTCCTCTGCCCCCTCAACTCCTCTCTCCTCTCCTCGACCACACTTGGGGCCCTCTATACAGCAGCAGCCATGCTGCTTCTTCAATTGTCTACGCGCCAGCACAATCTCCTCAGACTAAACTCTAACTGAACTGCCTGACTCCACCCTCCATATATATATCCCTAACAGGGCTCCCTCTGGTGGTATCAGGTGGAAGGGTGGATGTGTTTGTTTGTAGTGAGGGCGTATTGTGGAGGAGTCCGTCCATGCACCCTTTTTGGGTCCTATGGTACCTGTTGTAGCAGGGTGCCACAGTATCTTAACAAGACAATTTAAATGTCCATTGAAAGAGACGTGGAGGTCACATTAGCTTAACAAGACGATTTTAATGCCCCTTGGATGAGTTGTGGAGTTCAGATTGGTATAACAAGATGGTTTTAAAGCCCCTTGGAAGAGACATGGAGGTCACAGTAGCTTAACAAGATGGTTTTAATGCCCCTTGGAAGAGACGTGAAGGTCCCAGTGGAATAAAAAGACAATATCAATGCCACTTGGAAGAGTGGTGGAGGTCGCAGTGGAATAAAAAGACAATATCAATGCCCCTTGCAAGAGTGGTGGAGGTCGCAGTAGAATGAAAAGACAATATCAATGCCCTTTGGAAGAATGATGGAGGTCCCAGTAGAATAAAAAGACAATACCAATGACCCTTGGAAGAGATATGGAGGTCACAGTAGCTTAACAAGACGATTTTAATGCCTCTTGGAAGAGATGTGGAGTACAGAGTGGTTTAACAAAAAGGTTTTAATGCGCCTTGGAAGTGACCTGGAGGTCACAATAGCTTAACAAGATGGTTTTAATGCCCCTTGGAAGAGATGTGGAGTTCAGAGTGTTTAACAAGACGGTTTTAATGACCCCTTGGAATAGACCTGGAGGTCCCAGTGGAATAAAAAGACAATATCAATGCCCCTTGGAAGAGTGGTGGAGGTTACAGTGGAATAAAAAAAGAATATCAATGACCCTTGGAAGATACGTGGAGGTCACAGTAGCTTAACAAGATGATTTTAATGCACCTTGGAAGAGACGTGGAGTTCAAAGTGGTTTCACAAGATGGTTTTAATGCCCCTTGGAAGAGACGTGGAGGTCATAGTAGCTTAACAAGATGGTTTTAATGCCCCTTGGAAGAGACATGGAGTATAGAGTGGTTTAAAAAGACGGTTTTAATGCCCCTTGGAAGAGACGTGGAGGTTGCAGTGGAATAAAAAGACAATATCAATGCCACTTGGAAGAGTGGTAGAGGACGCAGTGGAATTAAAAAACAATATCAATGCCCTTTGGAAGAGAGTTGGAGGTCCCAGTGGAATAAAAAGACAATATCTATTATCCTTGGAAGAGACGTGGAGAACACAGTAGCTTAACGAGACAGTTTTAATGCCCCTTGGAAGAGACATGGAGTTCAGAGTGGTTTAATAAGACGGTGTTAATGCCCCTTGGAAGAGACGTCGAGGTCACAGTAGATTATCAAGACAGTTTTAATGCCCCTTGGAAGAGACGTGGAGGTCCCAGTGGAATAAAATGACAATATCAATTCCCCTTGGAAGAGTGGTGGAGTTAGCAGTGGAATAGAAAGACAATATCAATGCCCCTTGGAAGAGGGGTGGATGTTGCAGTGGAATAAAAAGACAATATCAATGCCCCTTGGTAGAATTGTGGAGGTCAAAGTGTAATAAAAAGACAATATCAATGCCCCTTGGAAGAGTAGTGGGGGTCCCAGTTGAATAAAAAGACAATATCAATGACCCTTGGAATAGACGCGGAGGTCACAGTAGTTTAACAAGACGGTTTTAATGACCCTTGGAAAAGACGTGGAGGTACCAGTGGAATAAAAAGAAAATATAAATTGCCCTTGGAAGAGGGGTGGAGGTTGCAATGGAATAAAAACACAATATCAATGCCTCTTGGAAAAGTCGTTCAGGTCACAGTGGAATAAAAAGACAATATCAACGCCCCTTGGAAAAGTGGTGGAGGTCCCCGTGTAAGAAAACGAAAATATCAATGAACCTGGGAAGAGACGTGGAGCTCACAGTAGCTTACCAAGACAATTTTAATGCCCCTCTGAAGAGACATGGATGTCAGAGTGGTTTAACAAGACGGTTTTAATGCCCCTTTGAAGAGATGTAGAGGTCCCAGTGGAATAAAGAAACAACATCAATGCCCCTTGGAAGAGTGGTGGTGGTCCGAGTGGAATAAAAAGACAATATCAATGCCCATTGAAAGAGTGGTGGAGGTTACAGTGGAATAAAAGAGAATATCAATGACCATTGGAAAAGACGTGGAGGTTACAGTAGCATAAAAAGACGATTTTAATGCCCCTTGGAAGAGACGTGGAGTTCAGATTGGTTTAACAAGACGGTTTTAATGCCCCTAGAAAGAGACGTGGAGGTCACAGTAGCTTAACAAGACAATTTTAATGCCCCTTGGAAGAGACGTGGAGTTCAGAGTGGTTTAACAAGACAGTTTTAATGCCCCTTGGAAGAGACACGGAGGTCCTAGTGGAATAAAAAGACAATATCAATACCCTTTGAAAGAGTGGTGGAGGTTGCAGTGGAATAAAAAGAGAATATCAATGACCCTTGAAACAGACGTGGAGGTCACAGTAGCTTAACAAGATGACTTTAAAGTCCCTTGGAAGAGACGTGGAGTTCAGATTGGTTTAACAAGACAGTTTTAATGCACCTTGGAAGAGACGTGGGGGTCATAGTAGCTTAACAAGACGGTTTTAATGCCCCTTGGAAGAGACGTGGAGGCCCAGTGGAATAAAAAGACAATATCAATGCCCCTTGGAAGAGTGGTGGAGGTCCGAGTGGAATAAAAAGATAATATCAATAACTATTGGAAGAGTGGTGGAGGTTACAGTGGAATAAAAGTGAATATCAATGACCGTTGGAAAAGGAAGTCACAATAGCATAACAAGCCGATTTTAATGCCCCTTTGAAGAGACTTGGTGTTCAGAGTGGTTTAACAAGACGGTTTAATGCCCCTTGAAAGAAACGTGGAGGTCACAGTAGCTTAACAAGATGGTTTTAATGCCCCTTGGAAGATATGTGGAGTACAGAATTGTTTAACAAGACGGTTTTAATGCCCCTTGGAAGAGACGTGGAAGTCCCAGTGGAATTAGAAGACAATATTAATGCCGCTTGAAAGAGTGGTGGAGGTCCCAGTGGAATAGAAAGACAATATCAATGACCCTTGAAAGAGACGTGGAGGTCACAGTAGCTTAAAAAGACGATTTTAATGCCCCTTGGAAGAGACATGGAGCTCAGAGTGGTTTAACAGCACGGTTTTAATGCTCCTTGGCAGAGACATGGAGTTCAGAGTGGTTTAACAAGACAATTTTAATGCCCCGTGGAAGACACGTGGAATTTCAGAGTGGTTTAAGAAGACGGTTTTAATGCCCCCTGGAATAGACGTGGAGTTCACAGTAGCTTAACAAGATGGTTTTAATGCCCCTTGGAAGAGACGTGGAGTTCAGAGTGGTTTAATAAGAAGGTTTTAAAGCGCCTTGGAAGAGACGTGGAGGCTCCCAGTGGAATAAAAAGACAATAATAATGCCCCTTGGAAGAGTTTTGGAGGTCGCAGTGGAATAAAAAGACAATATCAATGCCCCTTGTAAGAGTGGTGGAGGTCGCAGTGGAATAAAAAGACAATATCAATGCCCCTTGTAAGAGTGGTGGGGGTCCCAGTGGATTAAAAAGACAATATCAATGCCCCTTGGAAGAGTGGTGGAGGTTACAGTGGAATATAAAGAGAAAATCAACGAACCTTGGAAGAAACGCGGAGGTCACAGTAGCTTAACAAGACGATTATAATGCCCCTTGGAAGAGACGTGGAGTTCAGAGTAGTTTAACAAGACGGTTTTAATGCCCCTTGGAATAGACGTGGATGTCACAGTAGCTTAACAAGACGATTTTAATGCCCCTTGGAAGAGATGTGGAATTCAGATTGGTTTAACAAGACGGTTTTAATGCCCCTTGGAAGAGACGTGGAGGTCATAGTAGCTTAACATGATGATTTTAATGCCCCTTGGAAGAGACGTGGAGTTCAGAGTGATTTAAAAAGACGGTTTTAATGCCCCTTGGAACAGACGTGGAGGTCATAGTAGCTTAACATGATGGTTTTAATGCCCCTTGTAAGAGACGTGGAGTTCAGAGTGATTTAAAAAGACGGTTTTAATGCCCCTTGGAAGAGACATTGAGGTCCCAGTGGAATGAAAAGACAATATCAATTCCCCTTCGTAGAGTGGTGGAGGCAGCAGTGGAATAAAAAGACAATATCAATGCACCTTGGTAAAGTGGTAGAGGTCGCAGTGGAATAAAAATACAACATCAATGCCCCTTGGAAGAGTAATGGAGGTCGCAGTGGAATAAAAAGACAGTATCAATGCCCCATGGAAGAGGGGAGGAGGTCCCAGTGGAATAAATAGGCAATATCAGTGTCCCTTGGAAGAGACGTGGAGGTCACAGTAGCTTTACAAGACGATTTTAATGCCCCTTGGAAGAGACGTGGAGTTCAGAGTGGTTTAACAAGACGGTTTTAATGCCCCTTGGAAAAGTTGTGGAGGTCACAGTGTCTTAACTAGAAGATTTTAATGCCCTTTGGGAGAGACGTGGAGTTTAGTGTGGTTTAACAAGACGGTTTTAATGCCCCTTGGAAGAGACGTGGAGGTCACAGTAGCTTAACAAGACAGTTTTAATGCCCCTTGGAAGAGACGTGGACGTCAGAGTGGTTTAACAAGATGGTTTTAATGTCCCTTGGAAGAGACGTGGAGGTCACAGTGGAATAAAAAAACAATATCAATGCCCCTTGTAAGAGTGGTTGAGCTCCCAGTGGAATAAAAAGACAATATCAATGCACCTTGGATGAGTGGTGGATTTCGCAGTAGAATAAAAAGAAAATATCAATGCCCCTTGGAAGAGTGGTGGAGGTCCCAGTGGAATAAAAAGAAAATATCAATGCACCTTGGAAGAGTGGTCGAGGTCGCAGTGGAATGAAAAGGCAATATCAATGCCCCTTGGAAAAGTGGTGGAGGTCCCAGTGGAATGAAAAGGCAATATCAATGACCCTTGGAAGAGACGTGGAAGTCATAGTAGCTTAACAAGATGATTTTAATGCCCCTTGGAAAAGTCGTGGAGATCAGAGAGGTTTAACAAGATGGTTTTAATGCCCCTTGGAAGAGACGTGGAGTTCAGAGTGGTTTAAAAAGACGGTTTTAATGCCCCTTGGAAGAGACATTGAGGTCCCAGTGGAATGAAAAGACAATATCAATTCCCCTTCATAGAGTGGTGGAGGTCGCAGTGGAATAAAAAGACAACATCAATGCACCTTGGAAGAGTGGTAGAGGTCGCAGTGGAATAAAAAGACAACATCAATGCCCCTTGGAAGAGTAATGGAGGTCGCAGTGGAATAAAAAGACAATATCAATGCCCCATGGAAGAGGGGAGGAGGTCCCAGTGGAATGAAAAGGCAATATCAATGACCCTTGGAAGAGACTTGGTGGTCACAGCAGCTTAAAAAGATGATTTTATTGCCCCTTAGAGGAGATGTGGAGTTCAGAGTGGTTTAAAAAGATGGATTTAATGCTCCGTGGAAGAGACGCGGAGGTCCTAGTGGAATAAAAAGACAATATCAATGACCCTTGGAAGAGACAAGGAGGTCACAGCAGCTTAACAAGACGAATTTAATGCCCATTGGAATAGACGTGGAGTTCAAAGTGGTTTAACAAGACGGTTTTAATGCACCTTGGAAGTGTGTTGGAGGTCACAGTAGCTTAGCAAGACGATTTTAATGCCCTTTGGAAGAGACGTGGAGTTCAGAGTGGCTTAACAAGACAGTTTTAATGCCCCTTGTAAAAGACTTGGAATTCACAGCTTAACAAGACTGTTTTAATGCCCCTTGGAAGAGACGTGGACTTCAGAGTGCTTTAACAAGACAGTTTTAATGCCCCTTGGAAGAGACGTGGAGGTCCTAGTGGAATAAAAAAACAATACCAATGCCCCTAGGAAGAGTGGTGGAGATCCCAGTGGAATAAAAAGACAATATCAATGCCTGTTGGAAGAGTGGTGGAGGTCGCAGTGGAATAAAAAGACAATATCAATGCACCTTGGAAGAGTGGTAGAGGTCGCAGTGGAATAAAAAGACAATATCAATGCCCATTGAAGAGTAATGGAGGTTGCAGTGGAATAAAAAGACAATATCAATGCCCCTTGGAAGAGTTGTGGAGGTCCCAGTGGAATAAAAAGGTAATATCAATGACAGTTGGAAGAGACGTGGAGGTCACAGTAGCTTAACAAGATGATTTTAATGCCAGTTGGAAGATTGGTGGAGGTTACAGTGGAAGAAAAAGAGAATATCAATAACCCTTGTAAGAGACGTGGAGTTCAGAGTGGTTTAACAAGACGGTTTTAATGCCCCTTGCAAGAGACGTGGAGGTACCAGTGGAATAAAAAGACAATATCAATTCCCCTTGGAAGAGTGGTGGAGAGCTCAGTGGAATAAAAAGACAATATCAATGCCCCTTGGAAGAGTGGTGGAGGTTACAATGGCATAAAAAGAGAATATCAATGACCCTTGGAAGAGACGGGGAGGTCACAGAAGCTTAACAGGACGATTTTAATGCCCCTTGGAAGAGACGTGGAGTTCAGAGTGTTTTAACAAGATGGTTTTAATGCCCCTTGGAAATGACGTGGATGTCACAGTAGCTTAACAAGACAGTTTTAAAGCACCTTGGAAGAGACGGGGAGGTTCCAGTGGAATAAAAAGACAATATCAATTCCCCTTGGAAGAGTGGTGTATGTCGCAGTGGAATAAAAAGACAATATCAATGCCCCTTGGAAGAGTGGTGGAAGCCGCAGTGGAATAAAAAGACAATATGAATGGCCCTTGGAAGAGTGGTGGAGGTTGCAGTGCAATAAAAAGATAATATCAATGCCCCTTGGAAGAGGGGTGGAGGCCCCAGTGTAATAAAAAGACAATATCAATGACCCTTGGAAGAGACTTGGTGGTCACAGCAGCTTAAAAAGATGATTTTATTGCCCCTTAGAGGAGACGTGGAGTTCAGAGTGGTTTAAAAAGACGGTTTTAATGCTCCGTGGAAGAGACGCGGAGGTACTAGTGGAATAAAAAGACAATATCAATGACCTTTGGAAGAGACAAGGAGGTCACAGTAGCTTAGAAAGACGATTTTAATGCCCTTTGGAAGAGACGTGGAGTTCAGAGTGGCTTAACAAGATGGTTTTAATGCCCCTTGAAAAAGACTTGGAGGTCACAGCTTAACAAGACTTTTTTAATGCCCCTTGGAAGAGACGTGGATTTCAGAGTGCTTTAACAAGACAGTTTTAATGCCCCTTGGAAGAGACGTGGAGGACCTAGTGGAATAAAAAAACAATATCAATGCCCCTTGGAAGGGTGGTGGAGGTCGCAGTGGAATAAAAAGACAATATCAATGCACCTTGGAAGAGTGGTAGAGGTAGCAGTAGAATAAAAAGACAATATCAATTCCCATTGGAAGAGTAATGGAGGTCGCAGTGGAATAAAAAGACAATATCAATGCCCCTTGGAAGAGTTGTGGAGGTCCCAGTGGAATAAAAAGGTAATATCAATGACCGTTGGAAGAGACGTGGAGGTCACAGTAGCTTAACAAGATGATTTTAATGCCCATTGGAAGAGATGTGGAGTTCCGAGTGGTTTAACAAGACGGTTTTAATGCCCCTTGGAAGAGTCGTGGAGGTCACAGTAGCTCTGCAAGACGATTTTAATGTCCTTTGGAAGAGACATGGAGTTCAGAGTGGCTTAACAAGACGGTTTTAATGCCCCTTGGAAGAGACTTGGAGGTCACAGTAACTTAACAAGTCTGTTTTAATGCCCCTTGGAGGAGACGTGGAGTTCAGAGTGGTTTAAAAAGACGGTTTTAATGCTCCTTGGAAGAGAAGTGGAGTTCAGAGCAGTTTAACAATACGATTTTAATGCCCCTTTGGAAGAGACGTGGAGGTCCCAGTGGAATGAAAAGACAATATCAATTGCCCTTGGAAAAGTGGTGGAGGTCGCAGTGGAATAAAAAGACAATATCAATGCACCTTGGAAGAGTGATAGAGGTCGCAGTGGAAGATAAACAGAATATCAATGACCCTTGTAAGAGACGTGGATTTCAGAGTGGTTTAACAAGACAGTTTTAATGCCCCTTGGAAGAAATGTGGAGGTACCAGTGGAATAAAAAGACAACAGTAATTCCCCTTGGAAGAGTGGTGGAGGTCGCAGTGGAATAAAAGACAATTTCAATGCCCCTTGGAAGAGTGGTGGAGGTTACAATGGAATAAAAAGAGAATATCAATGACCCTTGGAAGAGACTGGGAGGTCACAGTAGCTTAGGAAGACGATTTTAATGCCCATTGGAAGAGACGTGGAGTTCAGAGTGGTTTAACAAGACGGTTTTAATGCCCATTTGAAGAGTCGTGGAGGTCACAGTACCTTAGGAAGACGATTTTAATGCCCTTTGGAAGAGAGGTGGAGTACAGAGTGGCTTAACAAGACGGTTTTAATGCCCCTTGGAAGAGACTTGGAGGTCACAGTCGCTTAACAAGACTATTTTAATGCCCCTTGGAAGAGACGTGGACTTCAGAGTGGTTTAACAGGACAGTTTTAATGCCCCTTGGAAGAGACGTGGAGGTCCCAGTGGAATAAACAAACAATATCAATGCCCCTTGGAAGAGTGGTGGAGATCCCCGTGGAATAAAAAGACAATATTAATGCCCCTTGGAAGAGTGGTGGAGGTCGCAGTGGAATAAAAAGACAACATCAATGCCCCTTGGAAGAGACTTGGAGTTCAGAGTGGTTTAACAAGACGTTTTTAATGCCCCTTGGAAGAGACGTGGAGATCCCAGTGGAATAAAAAGACAATATCAATGCCCCTTGGAAGAGTGATGGAGGTCGCAGTGGAATAAAAAGACAATATCAATGCCCCTTGGAAGAGTGTTGCAGGTCCCAGTGGAATAAAAAGACAATATCAATGCCCATAGGAAGAGTGGTGGAGGTCCCAGTGGAATAAAAAGACAATATCAATGCCGCTTGGAAGAGTGGCTGAAGTTACAGTGGAATAAAAAGAGAATATCAATGACCCTTGGAAGAGATGTGGAGGTTACAGAAGCTTAACAAGATGATTTTAATGCCCCTTGGAAGAGACATGGAGTTCAAAGTGGTTTAACAAGACAGTTTTAATGAATCCTTGTCAGAGACGTGGAGGTCACAGTAGCTTAACAAGATGATTTTAATGCCCCTTGGAAAAGACGTGGAGTTCAGAGTGGTTTAACAAGACGGTTTCAATGCCCCCTGGAAGAGACATGGAGGTCACAGTAGCTTAACTAGATGGTTTTAATGCCCCTTGGAAGAGACGTGGAGGTTCCAGTGGAGTAAAAAGACAATATCAATGCCCCTTGGAAGAGTGGTGGTGGTCGCAGTGGAATAAAAAGACAATTTCAATGCCCCTTGGAAGAGTGGTGGAGGTCTCAGTGGAATAAAATACAATATCAATGCCCCATGGAAGAGTGGTGGCGGCCGCAGTAGGATAAAAAGACAATATCACTGCCCCTTGGAAGAGTGGTGGAGGTCTCAGTGGAATAAAAAGACAATATCAATGCCCCTTGGAAGAGTGGTGGAGGTCCCAGTGGAATAAAAAGACAATATTAATTCCCCTTGGAACAGTGGTGTAGGTTACAGTGGAATAAAAACAGAATATCAATAACCCTTGGAAGAGGCGTGGAGGCTCACAGTAGCTTAACAAGACACTTTTAATGACCCTTGGAAAAGACGTTGACTTCACAGTGGTTTAATAAGACGGGTTTAATGTCCCTTGGAAGAGACATGGAGTTCAGAGTGGTTTAACAAGACAATTTTAATGCCCCTTGGAAGAGACGTGGAATTTGAGAGTGGTTTGACAAGACGGTTTTAATGCCCCCTGGAATAGACGTGGAGTTCACAGTAGCTTTAAAGATGGTTTTATTGCCCCTTGGAAGAGACGTGGAGTTCAGAGTGGTTTAATAAGATGGTTTTAAAGCCCCTTGGAAGAGACGTGGAGGTCCCAGTGGAATAAAAAGGCAATATCAATGACCCTTGGAAGAGACGTGGAGGTCACAGTAGCTTAGCAAGATGATTTTAATGCCCTTTGGAAGAGACGTGGAGTTCAGAGTGGCTTAACAAGATGGTTTTATTGCCCCTTGGAAGAGATTTGGAGGTCAAAGTCGCTTAACCAGACTGTTTTAATGCCCCTTGGAAGAGACGTGGACTTCAGAGTGGTTTAATAAGACTGTTTTAATGCCCCTTGGAAGAGACGTGGAGGTCCCAGTGGAATAAAAAAATAATATCAATGCCCCTTGGAAGAGTGGTGCAGGTCGCAGTGGAATAAAAAGACAATATCAATGCCCATTGGAAGAGTAATGGAGGTCGCAGTGGAATAAAAAGACACTATCAATGGCCCTTGGAAGAGTGGTGGAGGTCCCAGTGGAATTAAAAGGCAATATCAATGACCCTTGGAAGTGACGTGGAGGTCACAGTAGCTTAGCAAGACGATTTTAATGCCCATTGGAAGAGACGTGGAGTTCAGAGTGGTTTAACAAGACGGTTTCAATGCCCATTGGAAGAGTCGTGGAGGTCACATTACCTTAGGAAGACGATTTTAATGCCCTTTGGAAGAGACGTGGAGTTCAGAGTGGCTTAACAAGACAGTTTTAATGCCCCTTGGAAGAGACTTGGAGGTCACAGTCGCTTAACAAGACTGTTTTAATGCCCCTTGGAAGAGACGTGGACTTCAGAGTGGTTTAGCAAGACGGTTTTATTGCCCCTTGGAAGAGACGTGGAGGTCCCAGTGGAATAAAAAAACAATATCAATGCCCCTTGGAAGAGTGGTGGAGATCCCCGTGGAATAAAAAGACAATATTAATGCCCCTTGGAAGAGTGCTGGAGGTCGCAGTGGAATAAAAAGATAACATCAATGCCCCTTGGAAGAGACGTGGAGTTCAGAGTGGATTAACAAGATGTTTTTAATGTCCCTTGGAAGAGACGTGGAGATCCCAGTGGAATAAAAAGACAATATCAATGCCCCTTGGAAGAGTGGTCGAGGTCGCAGTGGAATAAAAACACAATATCAATGCCCCTTGGAAGAGTGTTGGAGGTCCCAGTGGAATAAAAAGACAATATCAATGCCCATAGGAAGAGTGGTGGAGGTCCCAGTGGAATAAAAAGACTATATCAATGCCGCTTGGAAGAGTGGCTGAAGTTACAGTGGAATAAAAAGAGAATATCAATGACCTTTGGAAGAGATGTGGAGGTTACAGTAGCTTAACAAGATGATTTTAATGCCCCTTGGAAGAGACGTGGAGTTCAAAGTGGTTTAACAAGACAGTTTTAATGAATTCTTGTCAGAGACGTGGAGGTCACAGTAGCTTAACAAGATGATTTTAATGCCCCTTGGAAATGACGTGGAGTTCAGAGTGGTTTAACAAGACGGTTTCAATGCCCCCTGGAAGAGACATGGAGGTCACAGTAGCTTAACTAGATGGTTTTAATGCCCCTTGGAAGAGACGTGGAGGTCCCAGTGGAATAAAAAGACAATATCAATGCCCCTTGGCAGAGTGTTAGCGGTCGCAGTGGAATAAAAAGACAATTTCAATGCCCCTTGGAAGAGTGGTGGAGGTCTCAGTGGAATAAAATACAATATCAATGCCCCTTGGAAGAGTGGTGGCGGTCGCAGTAGAATAAAAAGACAATATCACTGCCCCTTGGAAGAGTGGTGGAGGTCTCAGTGGAATAAAAAGACAATATCAATGACCGTTGGAAGAGACGTGGAGGTCAGAGAGGTTTAATAAGACCGTATTAATTTCCCCTGGAAGAGACGTGGATGTCACATTAGCTTAACAAGACGGTATTCATTCCCCTTGGAAGAGACGTGAAGTTCAAAGTGGTTTAACAAGACGGTTTTAATGCCCCTTGGAAGAGAGGTGGAGGTCCCAGTGGAATAAAAAGACAATATCAATGCCCCTTGGAAGAGTGGTGGAGGTCCCAGTGGAATAAAAAGACAATATTAATTCCTCTTGGAAGAGTGGTGGATGCTACAGTGGAATAAAAACAGAATATCAATGACCCTTGAAAGAGGCGTGGAGGCTCACAGTAGCTTAACAAGACAATTTTAATGACCCTTGGAGAAGACGTTGAGTTCACAGTGGTTTAGTAAGACGGGTTTAATGTCCCTTGGAATAGACGTGAAGTTCAGAGTCGTTTAACAAACATTTTTAATGCCCTTTGGAAGAGACGTGGAGGTCCCAGTGGAATTAAAAGACAAGATCAATGCCCCTTGGAAGAGTGGTGGAGGTCCCAGTGAAATAAAAACACAATATCAATGTTCCTTGGAAGAATGGTGAAGGTCGCATGGGAATAAAAAGACAATATTAATGCCCCTTGGAAGAGTGTTGGAGGTCACAGTGGTATAAAATGACAATATCAATGCCCCTTGGAAGAGTGGTGGAGGTCCCAGTGGAATAATAAGACAATATCAATGACCCTTGAAGAAACGTACAGGTCACGGTAGCTTAACAAAACGGTTTTAATGCCCCTTGGAAGGGACGTGGAGTTGAGAGTGGTTTAACAAGATGGTTTTAATGCCCCTTGGAAGAAACGTGGAGGTCCCAGTGGAATAAAAAGACAACATCAAACCCCACCTCAACTCCAAAGGCAAAGTATGGTGACCCCCAACACAGTATAATTCCCCAACTGTGACCCCCCCACACTGCCCTCCATCCATTATAATGGGCCTACATACTGTATAATGATCCCACACTGTATAATGGCCCGCACTAGCCCTCCAAATAATATAATGACCCCAATATAGCCCTCCACACAGTATGATGGACCCCACACAAACCTTAACACTGTATAATTGCTTGCATACAGTATAATGGCCCTCCAAATATTATAATGGCCCCACATAACCTTCCACATAGTATAATGCATCCCCCATAATTCTCCATATAATATAATGGGTTCCCCATAATCCTCCGTATAGTATAGTGCACTCCCCATGGTCTTCCATAGCATATAATGCACTCGTCAAGGTCCTCTATTACAATATAATTAATCCCCACGTTCCTCCATACAATATAATGCACCCCTCATGGTCCTCCATACAATATAATGCACCCCTCATGGTCTTCAATACAATATAATGCACCCCCCAATGGTCATCCATACAATATAATGCACCCCTCATGGTCCTCCATACAATATAATGCACCCCTCATGGTCCTCCATACAATATAATGCACCCCTCATGGTCTTCCATACAATATAATGCACCCCCCAATGGTCCACCATACGATATAATGCACCAGCCATGGTTCTCCATACAATATAATGCACTCCATGGTCCTCTATACAATATAATGCACCCCTCTGTGGTCCTCTATACAATATAATGCACTCCCCATGGTCCTCCATACAATAAAATGCACCCCAAATGGTCCTCCATACTCTATTATGGCCACCAGTCACTGATTTTAAAAGAAAAATACAATACTCCCCTCTTCTGATTCCACCTGATGCTCTAGTCTACTGAGCTTGTTGTGTGAACGCCGCACGTGTCAGAACAGCGGGCATGGTATAATGACATCATCGCGCCCGCTGCTCTGACTCGTCAGACGCCGAGGCAGAATGATGGGGGTGGAAGCATCAGCTGATGCTCCCTTCTCCATTATCATTGTTCGCTTTAACGTGCAATGATGATAGAGGAGGGAGCGTCAGCAGACGCTTCATCCCCATGATTTTGTACGGGTGAGCAGTGCGGTTGCTGACGAGTGGAGGGGGGGCCCCCTGCTGACTGGCCCCATAGCAGTGGCGTGGCCTGCCACCATTGCCTGTACAAAACTGATTAAATCATAGGTTAAACGGAACCTGTCATGTAAAATAACACTATTAACCTGCAGATATGGGGTTATTCTGCAGGTTAATAGCGTTCTGACAATGTGCGGTGCCTGCACTGAGAGCCCCGCTGCCGGGAGGAAATTAACTTTATTCCCCCTGGCAGCCTCACTCTTTCAGTCACTGCTCTGTGTATAGAGAGCGACAGCTATAACCGCGCCCTGGCACTGACTGACAGCCGGCCCTAATGCTGAGCTGGTGGTGGTGTTACAGGAGAGGGAGGAAGCTCCTGTGTGTGAACAGCAGCCACAGATGGGAGAGGGCTGCACTTGTCTCCCCTCTCCTCAGGGCCGGCTGCATTATTGTCCTCCACAGCCTTAGCCCACCCACCTCCTTCCTCTACCTCCTCACTATGCTGTGCATTCGCTCTGCACATGCACGGATAAATCCTCTTCTGTAGCTGGTGCCAAAGAGGCGGACCAGGGTGTGGGAGGAGGAGCTACAAGGTGATCACGGGGCTGTGTCAGACAAATCCTGCATGTGTGCGTGCCTGTACAGATTATAAAGTTTATTCAATTTAAAAAAAAATTTAAAAAGCTAACTGGAGATTCGGGGAAATGCACTCATGTTCCTGGCCCCGCATGTAAGAGCCTACTGACGACCCTGGTGAGCGGCCCCTGTAACTGTACCCTGGCATTGACTGACAGCAGGACCTGTACTGATACACTGCTGAGTCGGCTGTCAGTCAGTGCCGGGGCACGGTTACAGCTGGCGCTCACTATATACTGAGCGGTGACTGACGTTGCGCTATAACCTTTAATGTTCATGATCAGTTTAGAAAACCCCAGTATCCAAATGCCATTTTGTGAGAATCTGAAGAAACAGGAAAGACCCCGTTCTGTATTTTCAGCAATTTATCAGAATGGAGACGACCAAAAAAACAGCGTCATCTGCTCTGGAGGACCCAACACTTCAGTGATTTCCATGGACAGCCCAGTGATTACAGACGACCACGTGCAATACTTCATTTCTTCTTTGGAGGCGCTGTAGGGAAATTCAGCACTTGCTGCCGAGTATTTTGTGCAGAAGGGATCAATTTGGTCTTTATTCACAGCACATTGGAACTGTACCTCTGACCCATATGGAGAAACCGAACATAAGACTGGACAACCCCATCAAGGTCCATAGTGTTGGTGAATAAGACTCGGCCTGACTATCCGTATTTGGTCAGTATTCGGTCAGTATTTTTTCTCAGGAGTGGGAGACAAAACCAGGAGTGGGTGATAAATGCAAAATTGGTGACTTGTTTCTATTATACCTTTGCTCTGATTGTTCCTCACTTGGTTTTGGCTCCTAATCCTAAGAAAAAATACTGACCGAATACTGACCAAATACTGATATTGGGGCCATGGCCTCAGGGGCTAAACCCACATTCACGACATGGATGACCGATTAAATAAAGACAAGAACAACGATGTAGGGGGTAAAAGGGAGATTTTATTTCTAGATGGCGGTTATTATATATTTTACTATTATGTATATGTGCTAATTATTTATCTATCAGAATAATCCTAATTATGGGCTGTGTTGATCCAGAGGAAGGCGAAAACCCCCTGTGAGGAACAGGCCAATTCTCCTCATATCAGGGGGGAAAATTCCTTCCTGACCCCAAATAAAACATGGCGGTCAGAATAAATCTCAGGATCAAGGGCTGATACTGAATCTGTGGAATTGAATTCACTTCTAAAAATGTAATAAACTATTCATCTTTTTCTTACTTTTGTACTAAGCTACTATATTATGTGTGTCAGCTATAAATTATCTGAAAGCCTGCCCATATTTAAACATTTTTTTTATGTATTTATAATGATCTATTAATATGTGATTTACTTATACAACTGTCACATTAAATCTGTTTAAGGCCGTGTTGATCCACAAGAAGGTGGAAAATTCCTTCCTGATCCCAGTTATGGTGATCGGGATGAATCTCAGGATCAAGGGCTTATAGCTAATGTGTGATACATAAGTGTAAATTTTTTATTTAATTATTTTCTATTTTTGGACTATTTTATTTTTATATTTATGTTAACTATTTTTTTAAAACCAAAATATAAATTTTTTTTTTTTTAAATACTTTTTTGTTAGAAATCTGAGAACCTACTTATTTTATTTTACTAAACTTATTTATAGGCCGTGTTGATCCAGAGGAAAGCGAAAACCCCACGTGAGAAATGAGCCAATTGTTCTCGTGACGGGGGGGGAAATTCCTTCCTGACCCCAAATATGGCGATCGTGAAGAATCCCAGGATCAAAGGCTCGTACCTAACCTGTAAGTAGTGGAAGTGAGATTATTAAAAAATATTTTAATTAATTGTTATATATTTAGACTAAAAATGTTTTTGTTTTGTGTAAAATAAACTATTTTTGAAAACATTTTTAAAATTTTGTGAATGTGTGAATCTTACTTATTGATATATAACTAAACCTATTTAAGGCCGTGTAGATCCAGAGGAAGGCGAAAACCCCCATGAGGAATAGGCCAATTGTCCTCATATTAGGGGGAAAAATTACTTCCTGACCCCAAATATGGCGATCAGATTAAATCCCAGGATCAAAAGCCAAAATCTCTATCTTCGTGCTATGTGTCTACGTGTGTGTGCCTATACTTATAGTGTAGTGTGCGGCCTATAACTATCATATAGTGTGGGTGATGTGGATGTGATGGGTGATGGGTGAAATACTTACCCGGCCTGTGCTGAGTGAGTTCAGGGATAATAGGCCTATATTACACTATTGTTCCTGAACTCACCAGATGGACACTAAGCACAGGCCGCTCCCGGGGGCGCAGAAGATCTTCGGGCTGGAGTGATGTCAATCGCCAGCCCAGGATTGGAGGATGCCAAGTCAAGGTCCTGGTGCAGCAACATGATGGCAGTGGTCCGGCACAAAGATGTTATGGAGAGAGATGATGTTTTAGGGCAGCCGAGGTGACAAACAGCAGCAGAGATATGAGGTACGGGTCAGGAGGCAAAAAGTTCTGGGCAGTTGGCACGGGGTCATCCTTGAAGACATAAGATGAAGACATTTCAACAACTTCTATCTCATGGATCTTATCTTAGAGCAATGGTCATTATAATGAACCATTCCCCTATGTAACATCAGATATAATGTACATATATAATAATTGGTATCCTGTGTGTACAGCTGTCACTCACCAGATGTTCGTGGATTCTTTCACAGCCCAGATATTCTCATCCACCTAAGAATAAGAGAGACGCAGTCATTGGCAGAAAGAGTGGGAGAAGACAAGGAAAGTGATACTGGCCAAAGGTGAGAAGAACATTTGATGCGATTTATCCTCATCCCTTACCGTGCCCAGCTTGGTGACACGTAATTAAATCCGGGCACGGGGTTACGGGCTTTCTTTTCCTCCGGCCACTGCATAAGATGGTTCTCCAGAACTGGCCTGAATGGTTTGAATGGTGGCTGTGCTCTCCTTTTCTCCAGATCCTCCCAGCCGATGTTGGTAAAGAATGGATGCTGCCTGATGTTCCCGCACACACCCAATCGCTTCTGAGGATTTTTGCACAGCAGCTTCTTGAGAAGATCTTTCAAGTCAGCATCAAGCCAAGATGGAATTTCAGGCTTTCCTTTGGTTATAGCTCTGTAAGCCATTTTGCTGTCGTAGCCGGTGTAAAATGGGGAGGATCCAGTTGCCATCTTGGACACCACAATCCCCAGGCTCCACCAATCCACTGCCGTGCCGTATCCTTTTTTTAGAAGCACCTCGGGGGCCATGAAATGGAAAGTGCCCGTCACTCCAGAGATGTTATTGGAGGAGGTGACGCCATCTTGGGCAAGCCCCAGGTCGATAATACGGATGTGGCCATCTGCATCCAACATGATGTTTTCCGGCTTAAGATCTCTGCAATGAAATAAGAGAACAGAGTAAGAAATCTGTCCAGTGATACAAGAGATGGAGAATAGGTCACTGCAAGATTAGGTAGAATAGGCAGAAAGGAGCCCTGGAAAGTTGGGGGCAATATTTATAGCATGTAAAGGGAATAGAGAGAAGGAGGAAAGTTCTGCTTACCGATGGACGATGTTGTGTCCATGGAGGAACTGGAGGCCACATATAATCTCTGCTGTGTAGAATCTGATGGAGAGAACAGAGTGTAGTATCAATGCCATTGCTGACACCTCCTTCCCACCTGGGCTATTTTCCCTTTCAGCCCTCTTTCTGCTACATCCCAACCTCCGCTTTTATTTCCGCCCCTCTTCTCACTTTTTGGTATGTTTTCCTCTTTCTTACCTTACAGTGTCGATGTTCAAGTAGCCGCACATCTTAATCAAAGCCTCCAGGCTGCCTCCGGACAGATACTCCGTGATGAAATAAGCGAGCTTACGAGACTGCTGTGCGGCATAGAGGTGACATAAGAACGGGCAGTCTCTTGCCGCCAGGAGTATCCGCCGCTCTCTCTTAATGATGTGTTCCTTGACCTCCCTTTTCTGGATAATCTTTACCGCCATATGGATGTTTCGAATGGGGACTGATGCCAGGACCACCTGAGGAAAGAAATAGACAACCTTATAGTAGAGCAATGCAATCATCATAATGCACTGTCTGCTCTATGGATAGAACTTAAAGGAGTAATCCATTATCACCACTGTGAGCTGGTTGGGGTCAGTATTGGTTTTATATCAATGTGCAGCTGATTTAAAGTTTATTGAAGCATAGAGGTCAAAGTATACTGTGGCATGGAAAAGTTTGGGCACCCCTGATTAAAATTACTGTTATTGTTAAGCAAGTTGAAAATGAAATGATCTCTAAAAGAGCACATTTCCTTTGTATTTTAGGGAAATAAAAATTATATATTGTCATCTTTTACATTTTGCAAATTACAAAAAGGAACATGGGCCGATTCAAAAGTGGGCACCTTTGAGGATTTGTGTGCTCATATAACTTTGACCAAGGTTTCAGCGATTAATTAGCTTGTTATGGTAATGGCTTCTTCACTATCATCGTTAGGAAAGGCCAGGTGATGCAAATTTCCCAGATTTAAAAAAACCCAGCCTCCTGTAACCTTATGCCAAAAAACAGCAGCCATGGGTTCTTCTAAGCAGCTCCGTAGCACTCTGAAAATGAAAATGGTGGAGGCCCACAAAGCAGGAGAAGGCCATAAGAAGATAGCAAAGCGTTTTCAAGTTGCTCTTTCCTCAGTTTGAAATATAATTAAGAAATGTCAGTTAACAGGAACAGTGGAGGTCAAGATAAGGTCTGGAAGACCAAGCAGGATGACCGAGGAATCCCCCAAAACTGGAAGATTTTTCCAAGGAAGAATGGATGAAAATCTCACAAACAAGAATTGAAAGACTCTTGTCTGACTACAAAAAGCATTTACAAGCTGTGATACTTTCAGAAAATGGTGCTATAGGTACTAACCATGCAGGGTGCCCAAACTTTTGCACCGGTTCAGTTTCCTTTTTGTAATTTTTAAAATGTGAAAGATAAAAATATATACTTTTGCCTAAAATACAAAGGAAATGTGTCATCTTTAACTTTAGGCCTTTTAGATATCATTTGATCTTCAACTTGCTTAATTGTTCACAGTTACAGTAATTTTGACCAGGGGTGGCCAAAACTTTTACAAACCATGTCCCTGGATGTTTTTTTTATTCATTCCACAGAAGAACACTTCAATTAACATCTACCTAAAGAAGATAATGGAGATAAAATGGCAAATATAGGTTGGTAAAGAGAAATACATAAATACTTACTTTGCCAAAGCTGCCCCTACCCAAGATTTTATGGATGGTAAAATTGCTCATGTTAAGCGTGGGGTAGGGGCTGGATGTTCCGGGGTCCCTACTACATCCAGGTGTTGGCTTTTCATCCTCAAATCCATTGTCTCCGGCCTCTCTCCTCTTCTTACTGATATTTTTAAATCCAGTGGTATCACTGTCGTCTCCTCTGTTCCTTTTGTCTTCACGCTTCTTCCTCTGGCTTCCTTCTCTGTGTCCAGTAGACGCCATTCTCACATATATCTTCCAGTCTGTAGACTTCCGTCCATTCACTTCAGCCGACAGTTGAAAGTAAACGGCAGTTGGTCGTGTGCAGGTGACGTGGGGTCAGAGGTGATAGAACTCTCAGGTGGCACCAGCCAGGCAGCGGCTCATGGACCTGCTCTGCCCTATACACTGATGTGGGCTTCATGGGTGACAGTTTATGGTTCAGAGGAACGGCAGAGAACTTCATGGTGGCTTCTAGTGCTGTTTTTTTAGTTTCATATTACATTCTTTTTATCCACATATACAGAGACGTAATGATATGCCAAGAATACATTAAATAACCTAACATGCTATAAAATACCAGCTCTCCCCATTACCAAAGTAATTATTTGGTTTCCATATATTTAAAAAATCATTACTTTTATCTTTCATGTACTAATACTATTTCTCATATATCACAGTTACTAGAGTTTATGTTTTAAAAATATTTATAAAACCATGTATCATTTAATTTACACTTCACAAATACTTGCTAGTTAGTGTTGGTATCACATAAACTCCCAATAAAATACATTTAAGTTAATGGGTGTAACGTGAAAAAATGTGGAAACGTTTACGGGGTATGAATACTTTTTTAATGTATTGCTGGCCATTTTCTGCAATTCTTTAATAATTCTCTTTTCATGCTCTATTTTCTCTGTTACATTGATATAAGAGTCTGTTGTACTTATTGAGTATTTTCTACTATTCTTCTATTTTTCCTGGGAATCTTGCTCTAATTTTGAGTATGGGGAGGATTGTCCTTTCTGTCCATGACTTGGGACATTGATTGGTCATTTTTCATACGTTAATGTATTTTTTTGATTTTTCTAATCCGTGTATTTGTTCTGCTTTCTTTATAAAGCGTTCACAATAAAGATATCCTATTATTTCCTTGGATGCCCGATCCTTTCTTTCTTTCCTGTTGATCATACTACAACTGTGCATTTTTGGCTGGCACACAGGTCTATATTTAGGTTGCACCCACCCAACCTTAGTGTTCAAATAATACAAGCAAAATCATCATCCTGCTGTCATATAGCAGCATTTTACTATAAGCAGTTCTCTTCTGTCATCTCCTGATGAAGCTAATTGTCAGTACTACAAGCATGGTGGCTCAAGGACCAAAAATACAACCAATTAACTTAAAGTGAATGTGTCACCAGGTTTTTGCTACCCCTTCTGAGAGCAGCATGATGAAGGGGTAGGGATCCTGATTCCAGCTATATCTCACTTACTGGGCTGCTTGCTGCAGATTTTATGAAATCATGTTTTTTTCTTCTGCAGATCTTGTAGAGCTCAGAATGCTGAGCTGTGTATGAGCCCATCCACAATCAGTGTTAGGGGCAGGTTTATACAGAACCCATGAATATGGAGGACTACCTGATAGCAGGTTTACTATTACTAGTTTACTAGTCCTCCAGTGATTTCCTACTGATAAAACAGTGATTTTGTCAAAACAACAGCAAGTAGGCCAGTAAGTGACACATTACTGGCATCAGTGTCTATGTCTCTACATTATGCTGCTGTCAGATTAGGTGACAAAATCCTGGTGACAGATTCCCATTAACCTACAGTGGGGAAAATAAGTAGTTGATACACTGCTGATTTTGCACATTTTTCCACCTACAAAGAATAGAGAAGTCTGTAATTTTTATCGTAGGTACACTTCACCTGTGAGAGACAGAATCTAAAAATAAAAACCAGAAAATCACATTGTATGATTTCTACATAATTAATTTACATTTCATTACATGAAAGAAGAATTTGATACAATAGAAAAACAACTTAATATTTGGCACAGAAACCTTTGTTTGCAATTACAGAGGTCAGATGTTTCTTGTAGTTCTTGACCAAGTTTGCACACACTGCAGCAGGGATTTTGGCCCACTCCTCCATACAGATCTTCTCCAGATCTTTCAGGTTTCGGGGCTGTCACTGGGCAACATTGAATTTCAGCTCCCTCCAAAGATTTTCTATTTCGTTCAGTTCTGGAGACTGGCTAGGCCACACCAGGACCTTGAAATTCTTCTTATGTAGCCACTCCTTAGTTGCCCTGGCTGTGAGTTTTGGGTCATTGTCATGCTGGAAGACCCAGCTACAACCCATCCACAATGCTCTTACTGACACTACATACAAAGGACCACCTATTAACAGGTCCTGGAGGGTCCTGTGTCCAACTTCTACAACCTCAACTGAAAGAATTCACTTATTGGGTTGGATTTGTACTATTTAAATATAAAGATCTATAAGTGCCCTTTTAATGGACTCTAAGGAGAGGGGAATTGACAATGACACATTAAGTTTTTCCCCTCCAAGCCCTCAAATTCCTCAAAACACAATACAGCTAGCTGGCTTTTTCAGGCATTTGTCCTCACATAGAGGAACTTTGCCATTGAACCTTCACTCATGGCTGAATCTGGTCCTATTGAATGCTTCCTATCCCTTACGTCTCCAATATCTGAGGTGGCTACGATACAGGAGACCATGGCTTCTCTCTCTTCCTCTCACTTACCTATGGAACCGACATCTTAACCTGCTTAAGCATCTGACCTAGTGAATAATATTGGCCCCACTTTGTCAACACCTGATATGTACAACCAAATCCATCATCCAATTCCTATAAAAAATGGCAAAGGACCTCTCCAACATTTAGCAATGGAAGACTGGGACTGGAAAGATGCGCCTTCTAAAAAGGACATGGATCGAGGATTGAAGCATCTCAGAAAAAAAGACATGGAAAACCTAAAGAGAAATAAGAAATGTGGGCCAAAGAGTCACTGATATAGAAGAGGCACAAGACCACATGACAAAGATTCTGGAGTTACACAGGACAGTCATTCAGAAACGTTCTTCACAAATTGCAGACATCGTCAGACACCTCAATGACAACGAAAATAGACACAGTAAGAACAATCTTCAAATTTGAGGGCTATCAGAAGAAATTGGAGCAGCACAATTGGAGGAATGGGCACAGAAGTATTTTTGTTTACCTACTCAGGGCCGGTTTTACCACTCGGCGCAAGTGCCATTGGCGGCAGATCACGCGGCTGCTATGTCCCGGTCTCAGTGCAGACATCGGGCCCTCCCCCAGTATCGTAATTTCAACAGTTTCAACATCCTAGATGCCGTTACAGTTGAATATAATGATGGGAAAAGTAGCCGTCCTCTGATGCTCCCTCTCCCATCATTCCCCCTTTGCGTCTGAGGTCTCTGACATCTCAGTGCAGAGGTGGCAATGACATCACTAGAGCGCCCCCTCATATATGGGGCCCATTATACTGTATGGAGCACTATATGGGGCCCATTATACTGAATAGAGCACTATATGGGGCCCATTATACTAAATGTAGCAATATATGAGGCTCATTATGCTGAATGGAGCACTATATGGTGCCCATTATACTAAATGGAGCAATATATGGGGCCCATTATACTAAATAGAGCACTATATGGGGCCAATTATACTAAATGGAGAAATATATGGGGCCCCTAATCCAGAAGGAAGCAATATATGGAGCCCAGTATCCTGAATGGAGCAATATATTGGGTCCGTTACACTGAATGGAGCAATATATGGGGCCCATTATACTGAATGGAGCAATATATTGGCCCATTATCCTAAATGGAGCAATATATTGGACCCATTATACTGACTGGAGCAGTATATGGGGCTCATTATACTGAATGGAGCAATTTATGGGGTCCATTATAGTACATGGAGCAGTATATGGGGCCCATTATACTGTATGGAGTATACTATACCATACTATATGGGAATCGTGGTATGTGGTACAGGGGTGCACTGAGACTCACGAAACCTGTAGCCGATCCTGGACCTACTACAGAGAAAATCTCACCCAATTGAAAAGGAAGTCATAGAGCTGTGTGCCCAAAGCCGACAGAGCCATCTATTGCTCCAAACAAAAAAAAACAATAGTGCTCCTCTAAATTAGTATTTCACAATAATAAGGTGACACGAAAACATAGACAAGTGCTCACCTGTAGGAGTAATGAAGCTTATTAGATCCTTTCCTACTAATTAAAAGGGGTCTATTGGGGCACTTTATACTTGCAGTGCAATACATTTTTCCCAAACTATGGAAATCTTTATCACCCTCTTTCAGGCTATTATGGGTTAATGTATTAATGTGCATGGAGGAGATTAAAGCTGATGATGAAAATAGAGCAAAAGATATCTTTGACACAGGTATCCTTTGTGGGAGTTCAGGTCTTCTCCCATCTTCTCACCCTGGTTGATAAGAAGTTCTCCCCGTTATCTTTTTGTTATCTCCGTCTTTTCTTTTCTGTTTTGTCCTTTCCTTTTTTATCTCTGTGTCCACACAATCTGAGATCCTCTACATGGAGGAATGTAACATCAGGTTGTGCGTTATCCATAGAGAGAAGTCGTTATATATCCGCCATTAATTAAATTTTCTTGTCCATTTTTGCTCTACAAATCTGAGGCCGATGAATGGAGTATGCCTTGAAAATTGAAAAGGGTGAAAATCAGGCTCTGTTGGACCTCCACAAGTTTGCTGTGGCCCCATGGACCCTCATGTAAATGACTCTCTTATAGCATATAAATACTGCATGTTCATTTTAGAAAATATTCTCAATGAAAGAACAGTGCATGTATCTTCTGTGACCTCTATATTGTGCTGTTCCTGGAAATGTATGACCACCCAACTAATAGATGTCATGTTCCCCTTTTTAATGTGGTGTGTTCAGAGGCGTAGCTAGAGTTTTGGTACGGGAAGGGGCAAAACTTCTGATTGGGCCCCAAACCATGTAACCCTGATTACAACTATGGTGGTGTGGCACCCCAGGGGTCTGGTTTCCACAGTAATGCAATGTTATGTCTGAGAGCAGGTGGGAGGTCTCTTGGTCAGGGATCCTGTGCATGCCACACCTCCTGCCCAGTCCTGGGAGGGGAAGAACTTCCCCTGTATAAACCTGGGGCTGAGGCAGGGTTAGAGAGTTCAGAGGGAGAGTGCAGCCAGGAGGGCTGACAGGGAGCTGTGGCTCCGGCCGGGCCCAGCTCCTGGGCCATGCCAGAAGTAGAAGAAGAGAAGCAGCATAGGAAGAAACAACAGGAGCTCTGTGGGAGCAGTGTTACAAAGAGTCAGGGGCTGGCAGCTGCAGAGCTCGCCCTGACTGAGAAGATTTCTTACCGGACCCGGAGTCCGAGGCTGTGGGGACTAACTCCTACCCAGCAGCAGAATCCGTCAGGCAGGGGATTTCAGGTCCTCTGGCCAAGAAACCCGAAGGCACGGTCACACGCATGGGACCAGCACCGCCGTCGTGGAGCGGAAGCTACCAGAAGGCCCCGAGTCACCGGCCATACGGGTGAGCACCACACGGTACACTCAGGGACGTGGGCTACTTATACTCGCTTCTAGCAAGGTAGCCAGAAGAGTATCGTTAGTTTGGGAGGCCTACAACTCCGCCTGGCCAGGGGAGATCCCATCTGCTCAAGGACTGACCAGGCCCCAACCGCTAGCCAGTACTCCGGGAGGGTCTATCTTTGTCACAAGTAAAGACCCTCAACTACACCGCATCGTCTCTGAGTGGTTCCTGCTACCCCCATCATCCACGTCGGCTGCCCTGAGGCCATACCCCTCCCGTTGGGGGTTATACTATCACGCTGCACAATCCTACCACCGGCCTCAGCGGTCTGCCCTGCAGCAGCAGCTCCCTGGCTGCACTCAACGGGTGGCGTAGTCGTCCAATATCTACCGCTAAAACAGCGCCACTTAGTCTGACTCCCTGGGCACGGACCGGATCACCGCCACGAGACTACAACCCTCAAGAGATCCGGCTCCGGGTAAGCTCCCGCGTGCGCAACGCAGCGCGACACAGGCCCAGGGGCGCGTCAACTTTTGGCGTAGTCGGCAGGATTTCGTGCCCGCAACCACCGGGTACTGCGTGCCTGAAAAAGACTGTTCAAACTTACCAGTGGTGAAGATTCCCGCCATCCGGCGCCATCTTCAGCCTTCTTCCCGCCATCGGTGAAGATTCCCGCCATCCGGCGCCATTTTCAGCCTTCTTCCCGCCTTCCGTGGAGTTTTCCCGCCGTTGGACGCCATCTTGAAGATGCCGCGCGGGAAGAAGAGGGGCGTGGACTCCAAAAGCGCGTGAGAACTGAAGCCCCGCCTCACGTCCAGACGTCGCGTAAGGTCCTGGAAGGAGCCCAGCAGACGCTGACGTCACAGGAGCGCGACGGAAGGTCCTCAACCCTGACGATCCACTGCGGAGCCGCGGCCTACGGAAGAGGATCATCGCAAGGTAGGCCACGGTCCACTAGGGGGGAGAAGGATGCCGGATACGGAGGAGAGCTTCACCGCTTCAACCCCCGCCAGCGCCACCGCTGTTGCGGTCATACCTTTCACCATGCCCTATATCCCGGGGGCAGCCTGGCTACCCCAGTACTCAGGGGAGTCACATACCCTGCATGACTTTAGAGAAAAGCTGGATAGCCTCTTCCAGGTGTACCCCCTCACAGAGGAGCAAAAAGTGAGCATCCTGGTGGCCCAATTAACCGGGGCAGCCCAAAGGGAGGTAAAGTCCTGGCCACCTGGGAGGAGGACTGTCGCAGAGATACTAACCCAGCTAACCGAGGAGGAGCTGCAGTACTACCAATACGAGGAAAGCCAAGAGGACCCGGACGGGTCTGAGGACTACCCTCAGGAGGGAGCACAAAGAGGACATAGCTACTGAAGGGAAGTAGCGTGAATAAAGAGCTGTAAATAGTTACCCGTAAGGGTACAAGGACTGCTGCTAATTAAAATATGGTCCCCGTTGGGATTAGTGAATTGTTCCCCGTGTGTCCCTATCCCTTACCAGGCTGAGGACTGTGAGCAGCCAATCCTTATCCCCACTGGCCGAGGACTGAGAGCGGCCATATCCTGTAAATAATTATGTGTTTCTAGTAATTTATAGGAGTCCTTGGTGGATTTACCGGGAATCCTTTGTACAGTTAGTGGAGCGTAACCCAGGATGGACTAAAAGACTGTTAAGGACTCGGGGCAGGACAGACCCCTACCTGGTTACGTCTCCCTGTTTTGGTGAAATGGACACCTTTGTTTCCTTCAAAGACTGCACCCGGTTGCGGACATGCCGTGACCACCTTTATGTGTTTTTCTTATTGTATTATTATTGTTATACCCTGTTATGTCTTTCTAAAAAAATATGTTTAGTCCCGGAGTACTAAATTTCACTAGGGGAGAATGTGGCACCCCAGGGGTCTGGTTTCCACAGTAATGCAATGTTATGTCTGAGAGCAGGTGGGAGGTCTCTTGGTCAGGGATCCTGTGCATGCCACACCTCCTGCCCAGTCCTGGGAGGGGAAGAACTTCCCCTGTATAAACCTGGGGCTGAGGCAGGGTTAGAGAGTTCAGAGGGAGAGTGCAGCCAGGAGGGCTGACAGGGAGCTGTGGCTCCGGCCGGGCCCAGCTCCTGGGCCATGCCAGAAGTAGAAGAAGAGAAGCAGCATAGGAAGAAACAACAGGAGCTCTGTGGGAGCAGTGTTACAAAGAGTCAGGGGCTGGCAGCTGCAGAGCTCGCCCTGACTGAGAAGATTTCTTACCGGACCCGGAGTCCGAGGCTGTGGGGACTAACTCCTACCCAGCAGCAGAATCCGTCAGGCAGGGGATTTCAGGTCCTCTGGCCAAGAAACCCGAAGGCACGGTCACACGCATGGGACCAGCACCGCCGTCGTGGAGCGGAAGCTACTAGAAGGCCCCGAGTCACCGGCCATACGGGTGAGCACCACACGGTACACTCAGGGACGTGGGCTACTTATACTCGCTTCTAGCAAGGTAGCCAGAAGAGTATCGTTAGTTTGGGAGGCCTACAACTCCGCCTGGCCAGGGGAGATCCCATCTGCTCAAGGACTGACCAGGCCCCAACCGCTAGCCAGTACTCCGGGAGGGTCTATCTTTGTCACCAGTAAAGACCCTGAACTACACCGCATCGTCTCTGAGTGGTTCCTGCTACCCCCATCATCCACGTTGGCTGCCCTGAGGCCATACCCCTCCCGTTGGGGGTTATACTATCACGCTGCACAATCCTACCACCGGCCTCAGCGGTCTGCCCTGCAGCAGCAGCTCCCTGGCTGCACTCAACGGGTGGCGTAGTCGTCCAACATCTACCGCTAAAACAGCGCCACTTAGTCTGACTCCCTGGGCACGGACCGGATCACCGCCACGAGACTACAACCCTCAAGAGATCCGGCTCCGGGTAAGCTCCCGCGTGCGCAACGCAGCGCGACACAGGCCCAGGGGCGCGTCAGTGGCGCAACCAGATAGCGGATGTAAGAGAACCTCAGCAGATGACCGTGCTGTTACTGAAAATAATCTCTATACAAAGACCAGCACTAATATTACTGCCATATGGTGACCATATAGTGGTAGGTACCAGTCCTGCAGAACATATAAGAAATCACAGCACAGTTTTATATCGTGACTTACAGCTGACACTCTTTCTGATAAAATTGTTCACTTTTCCCGTCTTTTCCATCTGGCCCAGACCGACAAGACAACTTCTCCATCTAGGACTCATCTGCAGAGATAACAACATAGACATATTTGCCTCCTTACATTTCAGGCACCTTCCCCATCTATTCCCAACCTGCACAAACGCCTCATCCTGCTGATACCCCAATACTGAGCCTCTGTTGCTGTATGTGTCCCTATTACTGCACCTACTGTGTGCCCTCTAAATGGTAAAACAAACCTCCAGAATATAGTAATGTCGTGTGTAAGTGTCCTAGAAAACAGTGCCCACGTTGTACCCCATATAAAGTAATAATGACCTCTGTGTGCCCCTTTGACAGTCACAATAACCTGAGTTCCCCTATAACCATAAGTGCCCACTTAACATTTAATAATGTTCTGAGTCTCCTCCTGTACAGCTCCCCTATACACAGTATGATGCTCTTTTATGCACAGTATAATACCACCTCACTGTATAGTACCCCCCACACAGTATGCTGACCCCTTAGTAGCCTCCAAATTGATGTCTCCAACACTGTATAATGGCCCCAACACTGTGCAAAGACCCCACATTATCTCCCACACTGTTTGATGGCCCCCACACTATCTCCCACACTGCATGAACCCAACTGTAATCCCCACACTGTATAAATAGCCTACATATAGTATAATGCACCCCCATAGACAAACTCTATATAGAATAATGCACCCCATAGGCCTTGTAGGCGTTAGGTACTCACTCAGCCGCTTTCGAGGTAGTCACGGGAGTCAGATTCTTTAAATTGTCCATGGCAGGTTTCTTCGGACTTCATAAACCGCACTTTCAAAGTAAATGAAGCATAGCCTTATAAAGTAACAAAACACAGCTTTGTCTGGCACAAAGTTACAAAACAGGAAAATAGACAGTCCATACAGTGCTGCGGGTTCGCCCACTCACAGTCAGTGTTCTGTAGCACAGACACGCTGGAGGTCTCCACACCTCCAGCCACAGACACTAAATGAGACACTCGGTTTCCATTTTATACACACGCCCTGGGGTGGGAATATGTGAGCAGCCACCCCCCCCCCCATCTCTTATGACTGCTCGTAAAAACCAGCCCTGATACACCTAATTAACCCTCTCAGCACTACTTGTGCTGGAGCATGCTTTCCTGGTTTTACATCACTGAAGTTATCGTCTTCAGCGATACATATCTCCCTTCAGGGAAATGTCATCTTACAGCCTCCATATAATATAATGCACCCCCATAGTTCTCAATATAGTCTAATGCACTCCCCATAGTCCTCCATATAGTATTTTGCACTCCCCATAGTCCTCCATATACTACAATGCACTCCCCATAGGCAGACTATAGTATAAGGCACCCCCATAGGCCTCTTTAGTATATTGCACCCCCATAGGCAGACTATAGTATAATACACCCCATAGGCAGACTATAGTATAATGCACCCCATAGGCCTCTATAGCATAATGCACCCCATAGGCAGTCTATAGTATAATGCACCCCACAGGCAGACTATAGAATAATGTGCCCCATAGGCAGACTATAGTATAATGCACCCCATAGGCAGTCTATAGTATAATGCACCACATAGGCAGTCTATAGTATAATGCACCCCATAGGTAGACAATAGTATAATGCACCCCATAGGCAGACTATAGTATAATGCACCCCATAGGCAGTATATAGTATATTGCACCCCATAGAAAAAAAAAAAAATAAACACAATACTCACCTCTCCTCCTCTTTCCCCGCTGCTCCAAGTGCCCGCACATCGCAGAGAAGCTGGCCAGGCGCCAAGTGATCAGATGCAGAGGGGGACTGATGAGAGAGGGAGCATCACACTCCTTCTCTCATCACTGAACTTGCGGTGACGGGTGAGGGAGAATGACAGTGGCCGCCAGGCAGGGACATCAAGTCTCCCTGCTCTGCCCTGGAGTGTAACTGTATCAGCGTGCTGCGCACGCCTGTACAGTTGCTCTAGCGTTGCTCCGTGTGGGCCCCTGAGAGCGCAGCGCCCGGGGCCATCGCCCCCTCTGCCCCTTCCTGGTAGCTACGCTACTGAGTGTGTTCCTATACAAGCTACATATTTTGTCACTGTTGTGAAACTATGGGCCAATGCATTTATCACATTTGCGGCTTTTTTTCCTCTACTTTTTGGTGTTTTTCAATTGCACCTTATTCGTCATTGTGTGGTTCCCGGCTGATTCATTATTAGCGACTTTTTAAAAAGTTACAAAATTTTTACTTAAAGGATTTGTCCACTACTTTGACATTGATGCCCTATCCATAGGGTAGGACATCAATGCATGATCTGCCTTGGTCCCGCACGCGGCAACCCCGCCGATCAGCTGTCATAGGTGCCAGTAGCGGCCGCCGGCCGAAAGTCCTTATCTGCGGTGCCTAGCCGTCAAGTTGTAGTGGTCGCCACTTGTAACTGCACATCCGCCTCCCATTTAATTGAATAAGAGGCGGATGTGCAGTAACAAGCACCGGCCACTGCAACTTGATGGCCAGGCACCGCAGGTAAGCACTTCCGGCCTCCGCCGACACCAATAACAGCTGATCGACGGGGGTGCCGCATGCGGGACTCCGACCGATCATACATTGATGCCCTATCCTATGGATAGGGTATCAATGTCAAAGTAGTGTAAAACTTCTTTAAATATACTTTAGTCCCCCTTAAGTGATTTTATACCCTGAAGCCATAGAGTTTTATTGCACAAACTTTGTGACATTTTAACATGCCATGTTTTATGCTAAAAAGTCGCAAAAAAAATGAAAGTTAAAAAGAAAACATTTTTGATTTTGTGCAAAATTCATGGACCAGGTGTGCAATTGTGCTGAATTTGACACAAAAAAAGGGAACTGATTCCAAAAGACATAAAAAAGAAAGAGACTGTAAAAATGCAATGTTGAATTATGCCCTATGACTGCACAGCAAGGATTTTAGTAAAGGTTATGCAGGTTTAGTGCAAGGAGCTCACATGCTAACAAGAGTAAAAGAAAGCAAAATTATGAATCGGACCCTCTGCTTTTTAGAAGTATAAGGGTATGTGCACACGATGCAGAAATGAAGCAGAAAATTTCTGCATCATTTCTGCATCTCCCTGGCAGAAAAAACGCATGCAGATTGTGCATGCGTTTTTCCTGCAGAATACATGCGGATCCACATGCAGATTCACATGCGTTTCCGCATGCAGATTGACAAGCGCTTTCCAGGCGATTTTAGCATCACCTGGAAAGTGCTTGATAACTAGGTCACACTGTATAAATCCATGCAAACAGCATGGATTTATACAGTGTGAACCGAGAGAGTGTATATACTTACCTCTGATGGCCCGCGCTGTCCTGCTCACTCCGTTCTCCCGGCTGCCGGCAACTTTGAATTGAAAGACCTGCCGACGTCAGCGTCACGTGACCCGTCACATGACTCTGACGTCACCGCAGGTCCTACAACTCACTGCAAGTGCCGGGAACCAAGCGGGAGCGCTGCGCGGGCCGACAGAAGGTAAGAATACATTTATTTTTTATTTTATTCTTCTTTTTACAGCTTTTTTAATGGTACCTGGGTGTGGATGAGACTCTCCTCTCCTCCACACCCGGGTACCATCCGCACATTAGAACGCACCAATTACGCAAGTACAGATGCAGTCTTGCGGAATTGGCGCGTTCTAATGCAAGTCAATGGCGGCGAAATCGCCGCGTTTCCGCAAAATTAATTGACATGCTGCGGATTTTTGACCGCAGCGTTAACGCTGCGGAAAAATCCGCATCATGGGCACAGCACATGCGGATTTCCATTGGGGAACATTGCTGCCCTTCTACCATGCGTTTTTCATGCGTTTCCGCGGCGTTTACGCAACTGCAAAAACGCCGCGGAAACGCATGAAATACGCATCGTGTGAACACAGCCTAAGGGTATGTGCCTACCACCCCCGCCAAACAAAAAAATGTAACACCACTGATAACACTGAGTACAGATATTTTAATAGATGTCACCTGTAGTCCTATGTGACACCACAGATAACACGGTGATTATACATGGCAACAGAACCAAACTAAAGAGTGAAGATACATGTGACGCGCCCCCTGGGCCATATTCTTTAGGGGAATACCCGGAGCCGGATCAGATGGGGGTTGTAGTCTCCGAGTGGCTGTGACCCGGTCCGTGCCCAGGGTGTCAAGCTCAGAGTATGTGGCAGTCCTACAGATGTTACAAAGTTCGTTATGTCGACTACGCCACCCGTTGGATTGCGGTCACTACGGCCGCCGCTGCAGCAGGGTCCGCTGAGGCTGATGGTGTTGGTGCAGCTTTAGATAGTATAACCCCCAACGGGAGGGGTATGGCCTCAGGGGGTCAGGTGCAGAGGATGGGGGTTGTGGTGGTGCAGCGTAGATGGTAATTAAAGACAGAGTCGGGTTGTGCAGTTCAGGGTGTTTACTTACTGCAGATATTCCGGTCACTCCGGCCTTGAGTGACCACCCGAGCCGTGCTGCGTCCACCAGGTCCTGGATTCAGCCAACCCCCAAGCCAGTCCGGAGCGTGTCCCTGAGCCCTCCTTCTTGTCCTTTCTTCTGGCCGTCCCCACCAGGGATCCACCTAGGTCCAGCTCCCTCGGGCCTTCTGTTGGGAGACCCTTGGCCTTGGGTTCCCTGACCCTACACGTGGTTTGCCTTCAGGGTGGATGTGGTGGGTGGCCGTGGCAGATCCTGCCCACGGCCTCCGGTCTCTGGCTGAGGTATGCTTTAGCCCCCACCAGTTTGGAATCCGGTACCCTGTTGCCAACTCTTCACCCCGGGGTTGTACTTGGGTTCTCAGAGTTCCTTCTGTCTCCCCCTCTGGGTCTTTCTTTCTCCTCTCTCACTCTTGCTCTGGGGCTGCTCTGCTCCTCTTCCTCTGACTTCTCTGCAAAGACTGGCTGACTGACCCTGATCTTAGATGGTGCCCACCTTAAATACTCCCTCTATGTGTGAGCTCAGGTGACCAGCACCCAATGAGCTCCTAACTTTACCCAGGCTGCTCCCCCTATCTGCCCCTACACTACTGGGATGTACCACCCCCCTCCCACTCCAGCCAGGAACAGACTCTGTCGTACCTGCACATTTCTAAGTGGGAGTACCGTTGGTCTGTTCCTCGGAAATGGGATGTGTGTAGTGCATGCAGCTTTCTGAGCTCAGTTCCACACTCCATCCTTACCCGGGAGTGGAATATCACACCTCTGGGTTGAGGTGCAATACCCCTGTAGCAGCCGAATCCTCAGGGTGCTACACATGCAACATGTTAGAATAAAGTGCGCTGCTTAAAAACTGCTGTCCACATAATTGTGCATCGTGTTGGCAAAAACTGTGAATGTAATAGATATAATATCATAGACAACTTTCTCATCTGCATTCTGAAATTATTAGGCTATGTTCACATGCAGTGTTTTTTCAGAAGCCAAAACCTGCTCTCTTGGCAGTAAAAACATTGCAACGAACAACGAGCCCAATGTTAGTCTATGGGAGACCCGAGCATTTTTGCGGCGGTATCCCCGGCAGTCTGTAGAAAGCCTAAAAAGTGCCCAAAATGATAGTGACAGTGCTCAAATGACATGGGGACAGCATGGGGGTCACCCCAGGAAGCATTTCTGACTCCCAGGTCACTGCTGTCAACAACGTGGTCAGAGGTATTAAGCCACTTTAACGGGCTCACAATAAAACATTCTAAAACGAAACTGAAACTGTTTTCCTGTGAAATATGTTAAGGAACATCCTTTCCAGGGTAAAGACTTGTGTATAAGGTAAAATAAATAACCAAAAACAAAAATACTCCTCCACACCTTCGGCTATGTTCACAAGAAGAAAGTGTTAGAAGGCGCTATCCGACTTGTGGCCTAGACCTGCAGCTGATACAGGCAGTGAACCAAAGAAGGCTGCAGGGATTAGGAATATGAGAAATGGAGTATCTGCGCTGGTCTTGGCTTAGGTACTGGAAAAAATTAAATATAGGCAAATCGGTGAACAAAATTATGTTTTATTTTTAATGATAATTCTTAAAATTGGTAAAGACAGTCGTGTGTTTAAAAATATACAGGGGATGGTGGTTTATCTGCTTCGTGGATATAAAGCTTGCTAGGAGCTTGCTAGGATCAATCTAGAGGGAGAAAGGATGAGGGGTTATTACCTGATACTGTTGCTAGTTCCAGGAATACTAATAGGTGTCAAGGGTGGTTACCTTCTTAGCGGTCTAGATGTATTTTCAATAGATGTGTTCTAGTCCGTGGGGGTGCACTCGGGGATTCTGTGAAAACAATGGGATTTTTGAGAGAGTGGTATGTGTTTAAGGATAATGGTCTCTATTCCTATAGTTCACACCTGATTTAGTGGGATGGTGGGAATACTGGCAGGATTACCAATGTTGTTATCCAGAAGGTTGTGTTGCTGCCGTTTTTCTGTGATATAGAAAGTTAATATTTCTTAGGACAGTAGACAAGTGTGACTATGTCCAATAGATTAGATTACCTGATTAGATTTACCTTGTATGGTGCGAAGCTTGGTCTGACAGAGGCACCTTTTGTGGTATCTGCAGTGGATGTACCACTAAGTGACTGCAAGGAAAGAGTGGAAACTCTCTCCCTTAATTTCCTTGGTGGCTGCAGTAGCTGCCAGGAGGAGCCGTAGAGGGTTGTGCTCCTATATGCTTTGTAGGCAGTATTGGCAGTCTATAGTTTCACATGGGCACCTTCCAGTGGTGTCTGGAGTGGGTGATGCACAGAAAGTTGTGTGGCTGCTGTGTTCCTGTGACATAGAAAGTAATTATTCCTTAGCACAATAGACAGGTGTGGCTATGTCCAATAGATTAGATTACCTGATTGGATTTACCTTGTATGGTGGGACGCTTGGTCTAACAGAGGCACCTTTTGTGGTATCTGCGTTGGATGTACCACTAAGTGACTGCAAGGAAAGAGTGGAGACTCTCTCCCTTAATTTCCTTGGTGGCTGCAGTAGCTGCCAGGAGGAGCTGTAGAGGGTTTTGCTCCTATATGCTCCGTAGGCAGTTTTGTCAGGTATAGTTTCACATGGGCACCTTCCAGTGGTGTCTGGAGTGGGTGATACACTGCGTTACTGCAGAGGATGGAGTAGAGGGTTTCACTCAAGATCCTATTTGGTTGAGAGGGTTACCACGAGGAACCAGAGAGGAATTGTTCCTGTATGCTTCGTAGACGATGATAATGCCAGGTAAAGATGAGTGCAGGAGTGTGAGGACTCTGTGTGGTGTAGCTAGAGTCCTATAGTAGGGGTAACTGCTGATATTACTGCCACGTACCTTTAGTTCCGGTGGTCAGCGTTTCTGCCGTTGCTGCCCTGTAGCTGAGGACAGTGATGGTCAGCTATGTGGGCGTCTCGACGCTCACGGAGTCCCGCCCGGAGGCTCCAGTGAGGCGGGTGCCCTGTGTAGCATTACCTGTTTCCTTACGCGAGGACCTGCGGGATGTCCGGTCACGTGGTATGCGTGACGTAGGTATTCGCGTGTCTCGCGATGGTTCGGGTGCGGGTGGCACTGAGGACCTTTCCTACGCGTTTCGGATTGGCTCGGAATCCTTCAACAGGGATGGTCCTTTAGTGCTGGGTGTATCCTTAAATACGTGAGTACTGAGTCCTCATTTGTGCCACCTGACAGGTTTTTTTGTTGTTTTTGTTTTTTTTCTTCTGGTTGTTAGACCGCTCCATTGTTCCCATAAAGCTCTATGTTCCCTATAGAAATCGGTGTTTTTAATATTATTTTATGCAAGGATTATACAAAATTGCATGGAGGACAGTATGAATTGCCCCAGGGTACCATCCAATCCATAAAGATAAAAAATATAAAAATATATAAAAAATAGAAATACATTTAATGAAGGTAAAAATAGTTAATAAAAATGTCCAAAGAGATATCCATAGTATATCCATAAAATTGGTCATAAAATTGGTCCATAAAATGGTCCATAAAAATAGTCCATGAAAGTAGTCCATAAAAATAGTCCATAAAAATAGTCCATAAAGACCCCCTAGTTGGCTCAATACTGATGAGAAAAGTGAGAGACGGGTATGAATTCAGTTAAAGGCAAACAGTTCTATTTCACTGTTTAGACCTCGTGGTTTCAGTGTGTTGAGTTTGAAGATCCAGCTGCTTTCACTACGTGACATTTGGTTGATGTAGTGACCTTGTCTCCAATGTTTCTGGACAATCTGAATGCCTGTGATTTCTATACCCTTGGTTGAGCCTCCATGTTTGTCCGCAAAGTGTTTAGAGAGCGAGTGTTTGGGGAATTTAGTCCGTATGTTGCGTAGATGTTCACCCACTCTTCTGTTTAGGGGGCGTATTGTACGTCCCACATAGAGTTTATCACAGGAACATTTTAGACCATAAATTACTCCCTTAGTAGTACAGGTGATAAGGTCTTTTATTGGAAATTCAATATCCCCATGTGATATTTTATGTTGTTTTTTTGTATGTAGATTTTTACAAACTGAACATTTGTTACATGGGTAGAAACCGACAGGGTTCCCCAGTAGATTTTTTCGTGGGACAGTGGATGGAGGGGTTTTTATGGAAGGGGCTACTAGGTTGCCAAGATTTCTGGCTTTTCTGAATATAAATCTCGGTTTGAGGGAGATCTGATCCCCTATTGTCTTATCATCCCTCAGGATACTCCAATGTCGTTGGATGATTCTCTTCAGAAGGTGGGTATTCGAGTTGAATGTGGTTACTATTGGGATATCGATCATAGTGTCATTTATGTTTTGATTAGTAAGTTCGTCTTTATTGTCCAATAGTTCAGCTCGTGAAATATGGCGTGTCTGGTCTTTTGCCTTTTGAAGAAGTGTTGGATCGTAGCCTTTGTCCAAAAATTTTTTTGTTAAAAGGTTTGCCTCTTCTTCAAAATCATCCAGCTTTGAACAGTTGCGATATAATCTCCTGTATTGACTGTTAGGTTCATTTAGGAGCCAGCTTGGAAGGTGGCAACTATCTGTGTGTATATAGCTATTGGTATCAGTGGGTTTGAAGAAAGTGCGAGTGCAAATTTGGTTAGCATTAATGTATATATTTAGATCTAGGAAGTTCGCCTGGTCAGTGCTGGTCGTGGCGGTGAACTGAAGATAGAATTCATTTTGGTTCAGGTTGGTAAGGAATTGTTTCAGAGAGTCCTGACTACCAGACCAGATGAAGAGGATGTCGTCAATAAAACGACGCCAAAAAACTAGATCTGGATGTAAGTTGCCATTAGTAAAGATGTAATCGTTTTCCCACATACCCACATACAGGTTAGCATAACTGGGCGCAAAGCGCGTACCCATTGCAGTGCCCCACCTCTGCCTGTAGTGTTTTTCCTCGTATTGGAACGAATTGTGGTTCAAAATGAAAAGAATACAGGCTTCAATGAAATTAACTTGCTCTTCTGGCATAGAGGTATAGTGTTTCAGAAAAAATTTTGCCGCCTGACAGCCTTTTTGGTGTTGAATGACTGTATAGAGAGATGTGATATCCAAGGTGCCTATTATATAGTGGTCCTCCCATTTAATTTTGTCCAATAACTGTAAAGTGTGTTTGGTGTCTTTCAAATGGGCTGGTAAAAGGGGGACTAGGTTTTGAAGGTGACTGTCGATATAGCTTGATAAGTTGGAGGTTAGACTTTGGATACCAGATATAATTGGTCTGCCTGGTGGATTAACTCAATGATTTATCTTCTGGTTGTAAGACCGCCCCATTGTTCCCATAGAGCTCTATGTTCCCTATAGAAATCCGTGTTTTTAATATTATTTTATGCAAGGATTATACAAAATTGCATGGAGGACAGTATGAATTGCCCCAGGGTACCATCCAATCCATAAGATAAAAAATATAAAAATATATAAAAATATATAAAAAATAGAAATACATTTAATGAAGGTAAAAATAGTTAATAAAAATGTCCATAGAGATATCCATAGTATATCCATAAAATTGTTCATAAAATTGGTCCATAAAATGGTCCATAAAAATAGTCCATGAAAGTAGTCCATAAAAATAGTCCATAAAGACCCCCTAGTTGGCTCAATACTGATGTGAAAAGTGAGAGATGGGTATGAATTCAGTTAAAGGCAAACAGTTCTAATTCACTGTTTAGACCTCGTGGTTTCAGTGTGTTGAGTTTGAAGATCCAGCTGCTTTCACTACGTGACATTTGGTTGATGTAGTGACCTTGTCTCCAATGTTTCCAGACAATCTGAATGCCTGTGATTTCTATATTAACTATTTTTACCTTCATTAAATGTATTTCTATTTTTTATATATTTTTATATTTTTTATCTTTATTGATTGGATGGTACCCTGGGGCAATTCATACAGTCCTCCATGCAATTTTGTATAATCCTTGCATAAAATAATATCAAAAACACTGATTTCTATAGGGAACATAGAGCTCTATGGGAACAATGGGGCGGTCTAGCAACCAGAAGAAAAAAAACAAAAACAAAAAAAAACTGTCAGGTGGCACTAATGAGGACTCACGTATTTAAGGATACACCCAGCACTGAAGGACCATCCCTGATGAAGGATTCCGAGCCAATCCGAAACGCGTAGGAAAGGTCCTCAGTGCCACCCGTACCCGAACCATCACGAGACACGCGAATACCTACGTCACGCATACCACGTGACCGGACATCCCGCAGGTCCTCGCGAAAGGAAACAGATAATGCTACACGCTCGCCTCACTGGAGCCTCCGGCCGGGACTCCGTGAGCGTCGAGACGCCCACATAGCTGACCACCACTGTCCTCAGCTACAGGGCAGCAACGGCAGAAATGCTGACCACCGGAACTAAAGGTACGTGGCAGCAATATCAGCAGTTACCCCTACTATAGGACTCTAGCTACACCACACAGAGTCCTCACACTCCTGCACTCATCTTTACTTGGCATTATCATCGTCTACGAAGCACACAGGAACAATCGCTCTCTGGTTCCTCCTCGTAACCCTCTCAACCAAATAAGATCTCGAGTGAAACCCTCTACTCCATCCTCTGCAGTAACGCAGTGTATCACCCACTCCAGACACTACTGGAAGGTGCCCATGTGAAACTATACCTGCCAATACTGCCTACAAAGCATATAGGAGCAAAACCCTCTACGGCTCGTCCTGGCAGCTACTGCAGCCACCAAGGAAATTAAGGGAGAGAGTCTCCACTCTTTCCTTGCAGTCACTTAGTGGTACATCCAACGCAGATACCACAAAAGGTGCCTCTGTTAGACCAAGCGTCCCACCATATAAGCATTTTACTTAGAAAGATAGAGTAATTACACATGCAGCAATTTTTGTGAAAAAGTATAAATCCATTTATTTTACATATATGCTGACAAACAATTAAAAACAGTTATTTAGCAGACAGTGAGCCATAGTAAATGATGAACCGATCAATTGGGGTGGTCTGCAGGTTTACAAGTGTATATCCTGAGTGGCATTAACATCAATCAAATCACATTGCAGTAAACAGTTTAACACCAGTCTTTTTAGTAATCAGAAGGGCTTTATCTTCCCCTCTCCACGGGAGGTAGCAAACAGCAGGCAGAGAAAACACAAGTCACAGTTTAACAGCACGCCATTATATATATATATACCTCAGTCTATGCCTCAAGTGCAATCATAAATACAGGCTGCAGACTATCAGTGCTCATGTACCCAGTACACAGTTACCCTGTGCTAAAATCTCAGACCCCAGTTAGTGTCACCTCACTGAATCAAGCAAGAATATCTCATTTTGCGGTGTTAGCAGTGTCAAATCATGTGTTACATGCTATTACCAGTCAGGAAAGCTGTTAGAACCCACTTACCACGTGACCCCTGGCCCCAATGTGCATTTCGCACTAGCTTTCTCAAGGGGGCGTCCCACCATACAAGGTAAATCCAATCAGGTAATCTAATCTATTGGACATAGCCACACCTGTCTATTGTGCTAAGGAATAATTACTTTCTATGTCACAGGAACACAGCAGCCACACAACTTTCTGTGCATCACCCACTCCAGACACCACTGGAAGGTGCCCATGTGAAACTATAGACTGCCAATACTGCCTACAAAGCATATAGGAGCACAACCCTCTACAGCTCCTCCTGGCAGCTACTGCAGCCACCAAGGAAATTAAGGGAGAGAGTCTCCACTCTTTCCTTGCAGTCACTTAGTGGTACATCCACTGCAGATACCACAAAAGGTGCCTCTGTCAGACCAAGCGTCGCACCATACAAGGTAAATCTAATCAGGTAATCTAATCTATTGGACATAGTCACACCTGTCTACTGTCCTAAGAAATATTAACTTTCTATATCCCAGAAAAATGGCAGCAACACAACCTTCTGGATAACAACATTGGTAATCCTGCCAGTATTCCCACCATCCCACTAAATCAGGTGTGAACTATAGGAATAGAGACCATTATCCTTAAACACATACCACTCTCTCAAAAATCCCATTGTTTTCACAGAATCCCCAATTGCACCCCCACGGACTAAAACACATCTATTGAAAATACATCTAGACCGCTAAGAAGGTAGCCACCCTTGACACCTATTAGTATTCCTGGAACTAGCAACAGTATCAGGTAATAACCCCTCATCCTTTCTCCCTCTAGATTGATCCTAGCAAGCTCCTAGCAAGCTTTATATCCACGAAGCAGATAAACCACCATCCCCTGTATATTTTTAAACACACGATTGTTTTACACAATTTTAAGAATTATCATTAAAAATAAAACGTAATTTTGTTCACCGATTTGCCTATATTTAATTTTTTCCAGTACCTAAGCCAAGACCAGCGCAGATACTCCATTTCTCATATGTTCACAAGTAGCATTTTTTATGCGTTTTTGCACTTTTGTATTGCTTTCAACCGTGACAAATGCATTCACCGGGAAATGTCATTTTAACATTTTACAACCTTATCTGGCCATGTGTTGTGTGACACATGCATACGGTGCTGAAAATACATGGGAACAGCATGGGGAAGACCCCTGGAAGCATCTCTGACACCCAGGTCACTGCCTAAAAGTGTGCCCATCAGAAGTGATCCTTGCCGCATCAGAAGATGCAGACTTGCATCTATCCCCGTGCAAGTCCTTGTCCCAGGGCAGTGTTCAATTGTACCTCCCCCATTCCTTGCAATGCAAGCACAAGTATGCAGCCTGCCACCCACCCACCCCAAGGCTGCAATACCACACTGCTTGCTTGCACTTGAAATTGGGCCTTTGAGGCATGTGGAGGCGGAATCTGGCCACTACGTCATGGCTGCGTCGGCAGCCTGGTATCCATACTCAGTCCCCAGTCGCCCGGCAGCCGGGTGTCCATGCTTGGTCCCCAGCCGCCAGGGGGTGGCCAGGTGTCCATACTCAGTCCAAAGCCACCCTGCGGCTGGGTGCCCACACACGGTCCCCAGCCGCCTGGGGGCGGCAGGGTGTCCATAAGCGGTCCCCAGGCACCGCTGTTTGTCCCGGTGCGCATTATACACAAGCGCGCATACCAAAACATTACCTGTGTCCTCCCCAGTGCATTTAGTGGGAAGGACAGCCTAACCACATACACGTGGACAAGTGAATGTGGCCAGGGATGGTCCATCTCACTGACGCCTCCACACTGGGTTAATATTGTGGAAGCCGGGACACATTTGTACACTGGGATGCAACACGTCCTCCAGATATAGGGGATTGTGGGTCCTGGGTCAATCAGGCTTCAACACAAAGTTCAGAAGGTAGACAGCAGCAGTGGTCGGCCTCCTACACAACGAGTAAATTATTCATGATCATGAGGCCATCCATCTCCTTAGCTTTCTCTTCCTTGGAACGCAAGCGCATTTATGTAGTAGCAGCTAGGCCTGAGGTGGTCAGCGTTTTGGCAAATATCCTACCTCCTTCCTAGGATTGCTGGATGTTTTCCTGCTACTATCCCAGTTCTATGACTCCCATTAAAACAAAGCTTCAGGTGATTAATGATGGATGAGGTTGTGGCAAAGGAGAAAGAGCAGGAGGAACAGGGAACATTCGCATCAATATCTGGCCAGTCAACCACACATGTCTTGTAGGACATGTTTCTGTACCAAAAGGAGCGGTTTGGCTACACAGTTATAGGGCATACAGTGAGTGCAATGCCTACCAAAAATTTCGAGGCACTCCATTGCACCTTGGATGTGACATGGAGGTCAGAGGGCCTTAACTAAACCGTTTTTTCCATTTATAGCAACTGGGTCTCCTGTACACTGTAGGCCTAAGCAGTGAATTGAAGGCTTTCCAAAAATTATGAGGAACTGCAATGCCCCTTGAAGCAAAGTGGATTACAACTTACTAAAAACCTTCTACCCATTATTGGGGAGTGGATCTCCCTTTGTGTTCGCCTATGCATTGAAAAGCAAAACCTGACTAAAAATATTAGGAAATGCAATGCCTGTTGGAAAAGTCGTGGAAGTTAGAGGTAATTAAAAACAACATTTCAATGCCCCTTGGAAAAGCTGTGGAGTTCAGAGTGGTTTAACAAGATGGTTTTAATGCCCCTTGGAAGAGACGTAGAGGTCATAGTAGCTTAACAAGACAGTTTTAATGCCCCTTGGAAGAGACGTGGAGTTCAGAGTGGTTTAACAAGATGGTTTTAATGCCTCTTGGAAGAGACATGGAGGTCCAGTGGAACAAAAAGAAAATATCAATGCCCCTTGCAAGAGTGGTGGAGTTCGCATTGGAATAAAAAGACAATATCAATGACCCTTGGAAAAGTGGTGGAGGTCGCAGTGGAATATAAAGACAATGTCAATGCCCCTGGTAAGAGTGGTGGAGGTCCCAGTGGAATAAAAAGACAATATTAATGACCCTTGAAAGAAACTTGGAGGTCACAGTAGCTTAACAAGATGATTTTAATGCCCCTTGGAAGAGACGTGGAGTTCAGAGTGGTTTAACAAGATGGTTTTAATGCCCCTTGGAAGAGACGTGGAGGTCCCAGTAGAATAAAAAGACAATATCAATGCCCCTTGGTAAAGTGGTGGAGGTCCCAGTGGAATAAAAAGACAATATCAATGCCCCTTGGAAGCGTGGTGGAGGTTACAGTGGAATGAAAACAGAATATCAATGACCCTTGGAAGAGACGTGGAGGTCACAGTAGCTTAACAAGACGATTTTAATGCCCCTTGGAAGAGACGTGGAGTTCAGAGTGGTTTAACAAGATGATTTTAATGCCCCGTGGAAGAGACGTGGAGGTCACAGTAGCTTAACAAAATGGTTTTAATGCCCCTTGGAAGAGACGTGGAGTTCAGAGTGGTTTAACAAGACAGTTTTAATGCCCCTTGGAAGAGACGTGGAGTTCAGAGTGGTTTAACAAGACGGTTTTAATGTCCCTTGGAAGAGACATGGAGGTCCCACTGGAATAAAAAGACAATATCAATGCCCCTTGGAAGAGTGGTGGAGGTCGCAGTGGAATAAAAATACAATATCAATGTCCCTTGGAAGAGTGGTGGAGGTCCCAGTGGAATAAAAAGGCAATATCAATGACCCTTGGAAGCGACGTGGAGTTCAGAGTGGTTTAACAAGATGGTTTTAATGCCCCTTGGAAGAGACTTGGAAGTCACAGTAGCTTAACAAGACGGTTTTAATGCCCCTTGGAAGAGACGTGGAGTTCAGAGTGGTTTAACAAGACGGTTTTAATGCCCCTTGGAAGAGTGGTGGAGTTCCCAGTGGAATAAAAAGACAATATCAATGCCCCTTGGAAGAGTTGTCGAGGTTACAATGGAATAAATAGAGAATATCAATGACCCTTGGAAGAGAAGTGGAGGTCACAGTAGCTTAACAAGATGATTTTAATGCCCCCTGGAAGAGACGTGGAGTTCAGAGTAGGTTAAAAAGACAATTTTAATGCTCCTTGGAAGAGACGTGGAGTACAGAGTGGTTTAACGAGACAGTTTTAATGCCCCTTGGAAGAGATGTGGAGGTAGCAGTGGAATAAAAAGACAATATCAATGCCACTTGGAAGAGTGGTGGAGATCCCAGTGGAATAAAAAGACAATATCAATGCCCCTTGGAAGAGTTGTGGAGGTTACAATGGAATAAATAGAGAATATCAATGACCCTTGGAAGAGAAGTGGAGGTCACAGTAGCTTAACAAGACGATTTTAATGCCCCTTGTAAGAGACGTAGAGTTCAGAGTAGATTAAAAAGACGGTTTTAATGCCCCTTGAAGAGACGTGGATTACAGAGTGGTTTAACAAGACAGTTTTAATGCCCCTTGGAAGAGACGAGGAGGTACCAGTGGAATAAAAAGACAATGTCAATTCCACTTGGAAGAGTGGTGGAGATCCCAGTGGAATAAAAAGACAATATCAATGCCCCTAGGAAGAGACGTGGAGGTCACAGTAGCTTAACATGACGATTTTAATGCCCCTTGGAAGAGACGTGTAGTTCAGACTGCTTTAACAAGACGGTTTTAATGCCCCTTGGAAAAGACGTGAAGGTCCCAGTGAAATAAAAAGACAATATCAATGACCCTTGGAAGAGTGGTGGAGGTCCCAGTGGAATAAAAAGACAATATCAATGCCCCTTGGAAGAGTGGTGGAGGTTACATTAGCTTAACAAGACGATTTTAATGCCCCTTGGAAGAGACGTGGAGTTCAGAGTGGTTTAACAAAATGTTTTTAATGCTGTTAGAACCCTCCTGTTTGTTTTTGTTTCTATCTGGTGCACGTGACCATCTTCCTATATATTCCAGCTCCTCCCTTCTGGCCTTGCTGGACTTCAGTGTTGTTTAGACTGTCTTTCTAGCCATGTGCTTTTGTGCCTATCTATCTCTAGTTTGCTTGGTCCTCTGGACCTCTAGTACTTTTGTCAGTTGATCTTTTGCTCTGCAACAACTTCTGTTAGGAGGTGTCGCTTTTTTGTCCCAGTCCTTATTTCTTTAAGGGACCCCTCCCTTTCTCTTTAGGTCTCAGTTCAGACTAGCCGAGGACGAAGGCGGGTCTGTTCACAAGGAACAGGTTGCCCGCTACAACGTAGGGACTCAGCTTAGTCTTACTGTAGGGACAGCTCTGCCCTTCATTCCCTAGTTTATGTTGCAGATCATAACGATAAGTCCAGCCCAAACAAAAAAAAAACTTTAAGGAAAGAAATCCGGGGATCAGTATGGTTTCTGTTCAAGATTTGGCTCAACGCCGGAAGGGATTGTCTCTGGCGGTGTCCGAGCTCCGGCAACACGTGAGTAGCTGTCCTGGAGCGCATTATGTGAAACCGAAGGTAGGATTCCCTGATATTTTTTATGGTAAGCAACAAGATTTTTTTTCCTTTAAAAATGCTTGTTTATTATATTTTCGTTTGAGACCAAAGTCCTCTGGGAATGAATCACAGCGCACTGGGTTTATCATATCACTTTTGCGCAAGGAACCACAGGGGTGGGCCTTTTCTCTCCAACCTAATGATCTGTGTTTTAGGTCTGTGTAGGATTTTTTTTCTGCTATGGGGCTATTGTATGACGATCCTGATTGAGTCTCATCTCCTGAGACAGAACTGAGGCATTTGAATCAGGGGTCAGGTGATGTTGAAAATTATTGTACACACTTCAGAAGGTGGTCCTCAGAAGGGAAATGGAATGATTCGGAAATAAAATGTTTTTTTTCTTGCTGGTCTAAGTGGAAGGGTTAAGGATCTGCTGATTGCATTTCCTGCACCTGAAACCTTGCAGGAAGCCATGCAATTAGCTATATGTGTGGACAGGAGACTGCGTGCCAGGGTTTATGATGAAAAAATTCCTGCAATGGCAGCTCCTAGTCCCCAGAGGGTCTGCTAGGACGGCGGAGAACCGATGGAGGTTTGGGCGATGTCACTCCGCTCTCAGGAAAGAGACCGCAGGTTTTCCAAGGGATTGTGTTTTTATTGTGGTAAATCTGACCATTTGATTAAGAACTGTGACCTTCGTTTAAGTAAAGAAAAAAAAAGGTCAGTTACGACTGTATTGCTTGTTTGAGCTCTATGGGAGTATTTCTTTCAGGGAGTACCTCATTACAGGAAGATTTGATTGAATTTCAGGTATTTGTGAATTGTGGTTCAACACTTAATGTGATTGATAAGGGTTTTTTGGAAAAACTTAAATTGGAATCCAAACCTTTGTCATCACCTATTTCTGTGATTGCAATTGATAACACTCCTTTGAAATGTATTACTCACAAGGTTGCTGCATTTTCCCTCACTATCAATGGCATTCACCAAGAAAATTTGAATTTGGTGGTATTAAATAATTTACCCTCTCCAGTCGTTTTAGGTTTGCCTTGGTTAAAACTGCACAATCCTTTACTGGACTGGTCTACTAATGAGATTAAGTCTTGGAGTCCTAAGAGCTATGATAAATGTTGTAATGGTCGCATTGCGGCTGTGGAAAAAGGGGAATTACCTGTACCTCTTCAGGATTTTTGGAAGGTTTTTTCAGAGGAGGAGTCGCAAGTTTTACCTCCTCATAGGGACTATGATTGCACCATTGAGTTTGTTCCTGGAGCTACTCTTCCTAAGAGTCGCTTATTTAATCTGACTATCCCTGAAAGAAAGGCCTTGGAGGAATACATACAGACGAGCTTGGCTGCTGGTTACAATAGACCTTCTAAGTCGCCTGTGGCCATTGGATTTTTCTTTGTTAAAAAAAACGGTGGTTTACGTCCATGTCTGGACTTTCGTGAAATTAATAAGATTACCGTACGCAATTTCTACCCATTGCCGTTAATTCTGGACTTGTTTAACCAGTTAGTGGGGGACAAGTGGTTCTCTAAAATTGATCTCCGGGGGGCATATAATTTGTTACCAATGAAGGAGGGTGATGAATGGAAAACTGCCTTTAACACTCCGGTAAGTCATTTTGAGAATCTGGTGATGCCTTTTGGTCTTACCAATGCTCCCGCATTTTTTCAGAACCTTATTAATGACATCCTGAGACCTTTGATTGGCAAGAATGTGGTTGTGCATTTGGATGATATTCTGATTTATTCACCAGATCTGGAGTCCCATTGGCAGAGGTGTTGCAGTTATTGAGTGATAATACACTTTTTGCTAAGCTGGAGAAATGTGAGTTTGCTGTGCAGAGAATTAGTTTTTTGGGCTACATTATCTCCAGCGAGGGCTTTGAGATGGACCCGATGAAAGTTCAGGCTGTGCAGGAATGGCCTAGGCCTATTGGTTTGAAATCGATACAGAGATTTTTGGGTTTCGCCAATTATTACAGGAAATTCATTAAGAATTTTTCTATAATTGTTAAGCCGCTGACCGATCTCACCAGGAAAGGTGCGAATACGGTCCAGTGGACTACTGAGGCCATTGAAGCTTTTGTGTATCTCAAGGAGAGGTTCAGTTCTGCCCTATCCTTATGCAGCCTGATGAGACCAAGCCTTTTTTGGTTGAGGTTGATGCTTCTTCGGTGGGGGTCAGTGCAGCTTTGTCTCAGGAGAACAAGGATGGTGTACATCCCTGTGCTTTTTTTTCAGAAAAAAATTTCAGAAACCGAACTTAATTACGATGTTGGTAATCGGGAATTGCTGGCTATTAAACTTGCGTTTGAACATTGGCGTCATTTCTTGGAAGGTGCTAAATTTCCTGTTCAGGTTTTCACAGATCATAAGAATTTGATCTATCTGGATGCTGCCAAACACTTGAATGCCCGCCAAGCTAGGTGGGCACTTTTTTTTTCTCGGTTTAATTTTTCTGTTACCCATATCCCTGGTACTAAGAATGTTAAAGCCGATGCTTTATCTCGCAGCTTTTCTCCCATGGTTGGTACCGAGGAGGAGGAGAGCATTTTACAGGAAGGAGTTGTGGTAGCAGCATTGGACTCCGTTTTGGAAGAAGGGATTCTGAAAAGCCCAAGAGGATGCCCCATCTAATACTCCTCATGGGAGGTTGTTTGTGCCTAGAACCTCTAGGAGAAATTTGTTTGTGGATTATCATGAGTCTCGGTTGGCAGGTCATCCAGGAATTTCTGAGACTAAGAGACTTAAGGCTATGTGCCCACGATGCAGAAATGAAGCAGAAAATTTCTGCAGCATTTCTGCATCTCCCTGGCAGAAAAAACGCATGCAGATTGTGCATGCGTTTTTCCTGCAGAATACATGTGGATCCACATGCGGATTCACATGCGTTTCCGCATGCAGATTGACAAGCGCTTTCCAGGCGATAGCATCACTTGGAAAGTGCTTGACAACTAGGTCACACTGTATAAATCCATGCAAACGGCATGGATTTATACAGTGTGAACCGTAAAAATTAAAACAAATAAAGCTATACTCACCCCCGATGCCCGTCGTGGCTACAGCGCTGCTTCCTGGCTGGTTCCTGGCTGCCGGCATATCGCGAGACAGAGCGGTGAAAGGCCTGCGGTCACATGACTGTGACGTCACCGCAGGTCCTCAAGCGATGCCGGCATTCAGAGAAAAGCCTTCGGAAAGGTGAGTATAAACTTTATTTGTTATTTTATTCTTTTTTTTACAGGTACAATGGTACCCAGGTCTGGATAAGAGTCTTCTCTCCTCCAGAACTGGGTACAATCCGCACATAGAGAAGCATAGAAGCCGCTTGTACAAATGTACAGTCGCGGTTTCTATGCGTCTCAATGCAAGTCAATGGCGGGAGTTCCGCTGCGCTTCCGCAAAATTAAATGACATGCTGCGGATTTTTGTACGCAGCATAAACGCTGCGGAAAAATCCGCAGCATGTGCATAGAACATGCGGAATCCCCTTGGGGACCATGGGGTGCGGATTACCTAGCGTTTCACAAGCGTTTAAGCTGCGGAAGTTCCGCAGCATAAACGCTTGAAAAACGCTACGTGGGCACCCAGCCTAACAGTCGAAGATTTTGGTGACCTGGGTGGCAGAAGGAAGTCATCAAGTGGGTGCGTCAATGTACAGTGTGTGCTAGGTCAAAGGCTTCCCATACCTCTGCTGCAGGGTTGCTTTACCCTCTGGAGGCTCCTAGTGCGCCTTGGACGCATTTGGCAATGGATTTTATTACTGACCTTCCTGTGTCCGAGGGTTTTACTGTCATCTGGGTGGTCGTGGACCGTTTTAGCATGATGTGTCATTTGGTTCCATTCATTAAGCTACCCTGCGCTAAGACACTCGGTAAGGCGTTTGTTAAGGAAATTGTCAGGCTCCATGGCGTTCCCACCGCCATTGTTTCTGATAGGGGACCTCAGTTTGTGGCTCGCTTTTGGCGTGCTTTTTGTGACAGGTTGGGAGTCCATTTATCATTTTCGTCTTGTTATCATCCTGAGTCTAATGGAAAGACTGAAATAAAGAACCAGGATGTTGAACAGTTTTTGCGTTGTTTTCTGGCAGACAATCAAGAGGGGTGGTCTGAGTTTCTGCCACTCACAGAATTTGCTCTTAACAACCATACATCCTCCTTTGCTGGGTGTTCTCCTTTTTTTTGTTGTACTGGGAGACATCCATCTTTTGGTTCGTTCTCCAAATTGGGGTCGGCGGTGCCGGAGGAGGAGAATTTTTCCGGTGATTTGGAGAGAGTTTGGACTAATGTACGTTGTAACCTTCAAGAGGCTAACAAAAAGTCCAAGAAGTATTTTAACAGGAAACATAAAGAGGTTTTGTTTACTGTGGGTGACATGGTTTGGTTGTCCTCAAAGAATCTGCGGTTGAGGATTCCTTCTAAAAAATTGGGTCCGAAGTTTGTGGGGCCATTTAAGGTGGTTCAGGTGGTTAACCAGTCTGCTGTTAGGTTGAAAGTTCCCTCCTCCCGGAAGATTAATTCTGTGTTTCATGTTTCCTTGTTAAAAAAGGCTGATGTATCGGATAGGGAGGCCACTGTCACAGTAACTCCGGTGGTGGAAGACGGCGAATATGAAATTTCCCATATCCTGAATTCCAGAGAGCATAGAGGGAGATTGCAATACTCGTCGCTTGGAAAGGTTTCGGTCCCGAGGATAACTCCTGGGTTAAGGTGGATGATGTCTCTGCCCCTAGACTTGTCAGAGCTTTCCACAGGAGATTTCCGGATAGGCCTGGGCCTGGAGGATCCGGAGGATCCTCATAAAAGAGGGGGTACCGTTAGAACCCTCCTGTTTGTTTTTGTTTCTATCTGGTGTTTTGCGGTCACGTGACCATCTTCCTATATAATCCAGCTCCACCCTTCTGGCCTTGCTGGACTTCAGTGTTGTTTAGACTGTCTTTCTAGCCAGATGCTTTTGTGCCTATCTATCTCTAGTTTGCTTGATCCTCTGGACCTCCAGTACTTTTGTCAGTTTATCTTTTGCTCTGCAGAAACTTCTGTTATGAGGTGTCCCTTTTTTGTCCCAGTCCTTAGTTCTTTTAGGGACCCCTCCCTTTCTCTTTAGGTCTCCGTACAGACTAGCCGAGGATGAAGGCGGGTCTGTTCACAAGGAACAGGTTGCCTGCTACAACGTAGGGACTCAGCTTAGTCTTACGGTAGGGACAGCTCTCCCCTTCATTCCCTAGTTTATGTTGCAGATCATAACAAATGCCCCTTGGATGAGACGTGGAGGTCACAGTAGCTTAACAAGACAGTTTTAATGCCCCTTGGAATAGACATGGAGGTCCAAGTGTTAAAAAAAGACAATACCAATGCCCCTTGGAAGAGTGGTGGAGGTCGCAATGGAATAAAAAGACAATATCAATGCCCCTTGGAAGAGTGGTGGAGGTCGCAGTGGAATAAAAAGAAAATATCAATGCCCCTTGGAAGAGTGGTGGAGGTTGCAGTGGAATAAAAAGACAATATCAATGACCCTTGGAAGAGACGTGGAGGTCACAATAGTTTAACAAGACAATTTTAATGCCACTTGGAAGAGAAGTGGAGTTCAGAGTGGTTTAACAAGACGGTTTTAATGCCCCTTGGAAGAGACGTGGATGTCACACTAGCTTAACAAGACAATTTTAATGCCCATTGGAAGAGACGTGGAGGTCACAATAGCTTAACAAGATGATTTTAATGCCCCTTGGAAGAGACATGGAGTTCAGAGTGGTTTAACAAGACGGTTTTAATGCCCCTTGGAAAAGAAGTGGAGGTCACAGTAGCTTAATAAGATGGTTTTAATGCCCCTTGGAAGAGACGTCGAGTACAGAATGGTTTTACAAGACAGATTTAATGCCACTTGGAAGAGACGTGAACGTCCCAGTGGAATAAAAAGACAATATCAATGCCCCGTGGAAGAGTGGTTGAGGACGCAGTGGAATAAAAAGACAACATCAATGCCCCTTGGAAGAGTAGTGGAGGTCCCAGTGGAATAAAAAGACAATATCAATGACCCTTGGAAGAGACGTGGAGGTCCCAGTGGAATAAAAAGACAATGTTAATGCCCCTTGGAAGAGTGGTGGAGGTCCCAGTGGAATAAAAAGACAATATCAATGCACCTTGGAAGAGTGGTGGAGGTTACAGTGGAATAAAAAGAAAATATCAATGACACTTGGAAGAGACGTGGAGCAAAACAGTAGCTTAACAAGACGATTTTAATGCCGCTTGGAAGAAACGTGGAATTCAGAGTGGTTTAACAAGATTTTTTTAATGTCCCTTGGAAGAGACGTGGAGGTCCCAGTCGAATAAAAAATCAATATCAATGCACCTTGGAAGAGTAGTGGAGGTTTCAGTGGAATAAAAATACAATATCAATGGCCCTTGGAAGAGTGGTAGAGGTCCCAGTGGAATAAAAAGACAATATCAATGACCCTTAGAAGATACGTTGAGGTCACAGTAGCTTAAGAAGACTATTTTAATGCCCCTTGGAAGAGACGTGGAGTTCAGAGTGGTTTAACATGACAGTTTTACTGCCCCTTGGAAGAGATGTGGAGGTCCCAGTGGAATAAAAAGGCAATATCAATGACCCTTGGAAGAGACGTGGAGGTCACAGTAGTGTCTCGCCCAGGGGGGTATAGGGGACTCGGTACCCGGGCCTTTTACCATGTTTAGGATGTCACGGCAGTCGGCTCCCGGGCCCATACTCTGGGGTCTCTCTTGAAAAGGGGTTTTAGTGTACAGTTTTTCTTGTGACACCACCTGTGGTTTCCAGTAATAGTTACCGACGCTGCTGTAGACCTCCGGGGGTGATGGGATGGCAGTTGGGATGTTTATGCTCCCCACAGGCGGAGCGGGCCCCCGGGGCAGTGTAGGTGCAGATGGTGATGCTGGGCGTTGTAGTGCAGAAGAGATGGCGCAGCAGGAGTAACTGACAGAGACAGGAGATTCACTTCAGTACCTTTACTGGTGCGGATGTCAGGTATGGTCCAGGGTACTCGGTAGGAAGGGTGCACTTCTGGACTCTCCCCAGTGAGCGGGTATAAGGCCTCCTGGTCCTTTTCTCCCTGTTTCTAAGCTCCTGGCCAGCCTGCAACTGGGCCTAGCTTCTGTGTTGTGTCGGTCTCTCACCTGTCGCTTTGTTGTAGGACCTTTCACTGGCAACCACTATCCCTGGACGCCGGGGCCTTCATGGTTCCTAGTCCTGTAAAGGGTTTAGCTTCAGGTTGACCAGGGATCTGTAATCCTCCTGATATGCCGGTTATCCCTACTGGGTATAAAGGACCCTGTAGGCGCGGACCCGGTGTCCGTATTGTGTCTTGGGGTGAGCCTTTGATGCTCCTCTGCCACCCTCAACTCCTCTCTCCTCTCCTCGGCCACACTCAGGGCCCTCAATACAGCAGCAGCTGGTGTTTGTTTGTAGTGAGGGCCTCTTGTGGAGGAATCCATCCATGCACCCTTTTTGGGTCCTGTGGTACCTGTTGTAGCAGGGTGCCACATTCCCCCCTGGTACAATTCAGTACTCCTGGACTGAAGCATTTTAAAACAGGTAACCTCAATAACAATAATAATAACAGCAATAACAATAACCATGTTACAGTAAGTCCAGTGACCAGGTGTCCATTCCACGGATGAAGGTGTAACAAGGGTAATATGAGGGACCCGCCTGAAAACCCTCAACGTAGGCCCTGGGCGTGGCTACAGGGCATAAGTGATCCAGGTGTTGGACCACATCTTCGGCCACGCCAAACGGGTTTTTGTTCAGTGGTCTTTTTATATTCAACAAATAAGGAGGCACTTTGATAAGTGCAACTATTTACAAGGAAAGTTTTTGGCTGCTCACAGTTCTCAGCCTACAAGTCTTTATACCCTTACGGGTAACTAAATGAGCACATTATTTGCAGTTCACATAATAAATAACAGTAGGCAATACCCAACTGGGTAACTATTTACAATGTAGGCACTTTGTACTTATTCCCTATACCTGGCAGGGATTTGGCCTTGTGTGCTGCGTGTGGACCTTCGTAGCACTGTGGTGTTACTGGTGTCTGTGCATGCACTCTCTGTTAACCTATCAGTTGTACGTGCTGGTAGATTATAAAACTGCCTCAATTTCTCTATCGGACTGGCAAGTACACTGATTACTGGGCCTTTAGGCTCTGTTTCAACGGGTGATCCTCCTCTTACTGGGGACTCTTCCTGTTCCTGAGCAGGTTCTTCTAGGGCGCTTACAGGTTCTACTAGTGGTGGAGGTTCTTCTGGTTGCTGATAGAAGTGTATCACTGGTATAATAACTGCTCCATCAAGTTGAGGCCAGTGCGCAGGGAAGTCTCCTAGAACTGTATGAATTACATCTTCCTTGGGCTCTTCCGATGCTATAAGAGGTAGTTCTTCCTCCTGTGTCTTCAGTAGACCTGGACACACTTTCAAGTGGTCTCTTGATACTGTTGCGGTTGTCTTACCTCCATCCTTGCTGATCAAGCAGGTTTTACTGTTGTCAAATTTGGAGTTTAACACGGTGTAGGGCTCTCTTTCCCACTGGTCATCGAGCTTGTGACATCTTCTTTTCCGCTTTAGCACTATTTCTCCTGGTGCCAAGGGTTCTGCTGGTGCATGCTTATTGTACTGTTCTTCTTGCCTTTCCCTCACCTTGTTTAGACTGTCTTCGACACAGTCCTGTACTTTCTTGTACTGCTCTTGCCGACTTGTGTCCCAATCTTCAGTGGACGTATCTGCAGCAGGTTCTACCACTCCGAGCTCCATGGGCAATTTTCCAGATCTTGCTCTCATAAGGTACGCTGGGGTACAATTTGTAGAACTCACAGGTATGTGGTTATACAGGTCCACTAGGTCAGGTAGCTTTTCTGGCCACTGGTTCCTCTCTTCTAAAGGTAGGGTTTTCAGCAGGTCTATAAGGATGTTATTCATTTTCTCGCACATACCGTTGGTTTGCGGATATTTATTTATTGATTTATTTTACTCACTTATATAGCGCCATTAATTCCACAGAGCTTTACAGATACTATCGGCACTGTCCCCATTGGGGCTCACAATCTAGATTCCCTATCAGTATGTCTTTGGAGTGTGGGAGGAAACCAGAGAACCCGGAGGAAACCCACGCAAACACGGGGAGAACATACAAACTCCTTGCAGATGTTGTCCTTGGTGGGATTGGAACCCAGGACCCCAGCACTGCAAAGCTGCAGTGCTAACCACTTAGCCTCTGTGCTACCCTTATCTTCTTGCATCCATATAGGTGACAGAATTCCTTGAATAGCTCAGCTTCAAAAGCAGGGCCTTGATCTGTTAGCACCTTCTCCGGATACCCATGGGGTCTGCAGAAGTAAGCTTGGAACGTTCTTGCTGCAGTTTCTGCTGTCAGATTCTTGACAGGGGCTACCACCAGGAACCGGGAATAGTGATCCACCATGGTCAGGGCATAGGAATAGCCTGATCTGCCGGGTGACAGTTTGACGTGATCCAGAGCGACAATCTCCAGGGGTTGGGTTGTCTTGATGGACTGCAAGGGTGCTTTCTGGCTGCCGTAGTCTTTTCTTCTGAGGCTACAGGGCCCACAATTCCATCACCACCTTTCTATGGAACTCCGCATCCCAACCCAATAGAATCGGTCCTTCAGCATGGTTTCCAGCTTCTTCCAGCCAAAATGACCTGCTTGGTCATGGTAGGCCTCTAACACCATCTGGATATCCGTCCTAGGTACAACAATCTGCCACACCATTTCATGGGTCTTGGGGTTGACATACCTACTGCACAGCCTCTCTCTGTAGATGAACAGCCGGCTTCTCTCATTCCACAGGTGTTTGGCTTGTGGGGGAGCATTCTTCTCCAGGTGAGAACCTTCTTGGGTTATTTGTCTTTTGATGAGGCTGACAACCGGGTCACTGTCCTGGGTCTCCTTCCAGCTGTGATGAGGTAGAGGGTTTGGCGTCCTACCATGACATCTTCTGGAGGCGTGCTGCTCGTGGACCATTCCATTTCTGTGGAAAGCAGGTAGTTCAATTTCTTTGAGATCATCCACTTCATCATCGGTGTTTGACTGGTGGGGCATTCTTGACAAGGCATCAGCATTGGTATTCTTGTGACCAGCCCGGTACTTGATTGTGAATTGATAATTCGACAGTCTGGCCACCCAACGCTGTTCCATGGCTCCCAACCTGGCTGTCTCCAGGTGTGTCAAGGGATTATTGTCGGTAAAGGCTGTGAATTTAGTTGAGGCTAGGTAATGCTTGAATCTTTCAGTGGTAGCCCAGACCAAGGTCTGGAACTCCAGCTTGAAGGAACTGTAATTCTCCGGGTTCCTCTCAGTAGGGCGAAGCTTCCTACTGGCATAGGCAATTACCTTTTCTCTGCCGTTTTGCTTCTGGGACAACACAGCTCCCAGTCCCTCATTGCTGGCGTTGGTATACAACAGGAAAAGCAGGCTGTAGTCAGGGTAAGCCAGGATTTCTTCACCAGTTAGGACTTCCTTCATTACTGCAAAGGATTCAGCCTGTTCCTTACCCCACTGCAATGGGGGATTTTTACCTCTCTTGGACTGTCCTACCAGGAGATCTTGTAGAGGTGCTGCCTTTTTGGTGTAATCCTTTATGAACCTCCTGTAGTACCCAACCAGTCCCAGAAACTGACGTACTTCCTTAATGTTTCTCGGTTCAGGCCACTTCTGGATGGCAGTGACCTTCTCCAGGTCTGGTGCTACTCCCTCTGAGCTGACCACGTGTCCCAAGTACTGAACCTTCTGTTTGAGCAGGTGGCACTTAGAAAGTTTTAGTTTCATCCCATACCGGGACAATGCCTCAAATACCTCCGCCAGGTGCTTTAGATGGTCTTCATACGTCCTCGAGTACACGATAACGTCATCCAGGTATAGCAGCACTGTCTCAAAGTTCCGGTGTCCCAAGCAACACTCCATCAACCTCTGGAACGTTCCGGGTGCGTTGCTGAGTCCAAACGGCATGCTGTTGAATTCGCACAATCCCATCGGGGTGGTGAAGGTTGTCTTCTCCCGGTCTTCCTCAGCAACAGAGACTTGCCAGTACCCGCTAGTGAGATCCAATGTAGAAAAATAATTGGCAGATTTTAGTGCAGCCAGGGATTCCTCTATACGGGGCTAAGGGTATGCATCTTTATGTGTTATTCGATTAATTTGTATGTAATCTACACACATCCTCATGCTACCGTCCTTCTTTCTGACCAGGACCAGGGGAGCTGCCCAGGGGCTACAGCTATCCCTTATTACCCCTGCCTTTTTCATGTCATGCAACATTTCTTTGGCTGTTTGGTAATGTGCTGGTGGTATGGGTCTGTAACGCTCCTTAATGGGTGGATGGTTACCGGTGGGTATGTGGTATTGTACCCCTTTAACCCTTCCAAAATCAAGTGGGTGTTTACTAAACACCTGTTCATATTCCTGAACCACTCTGTAAACACCGTGTTTCTGATGGACAGGAGTGGCGTCAGTCCCAACATGGAGCTGTTGACACCATTCCTCCAGCTGAGCTTCGGAGTCATTGTCCTCCATTGTATCTGGTGGGATCAAGGATTCCACTGTGTGTATGGCATCATTATTCACAGTATACAATCTGGCAACAGTAGCATATCGTGGCAATTTAACTTCCTCCTCCCCACAATTTAGGAGGCGTACGGGTACCCTTCCGTTGCGTACATCAACTACCCCTCTAGCAGTTAGGAGTGTAGGTCTGTGTTCTGAACTGATGGGCTCCACTACCGCCTGGTAGTTCTGTCCCTTGAGACCGATTGATGCCCTACACCAAATCAGCATTTCACTCATTGGGGAAATCACAATGGTTATCGGGTCTGTCACCCGTACATTACCAATCTCACCACCTGTTAGTTTTACCTGTTGCTGGTACAGGAGGGCGCAAATTTCATTCTGGAGCACCTTCCTCTGCCCCGGTTTGGCAGTGTCAGCCATCTGTTGGAGTAAGAACACTTCTCCCAAACAGTTACTAACTACATTTGTACCAAGTATCATATACAAGTCTGTATCACCAGGGTCAGACTCCACTACAATCAGCCCTTGGTCTTTAGTTCCGCTCTCCCCACCTTCACTGTCACGTCCTTAACCTCTAATAGGTTAAGAGGAAGGCCATTGGATGCATACACAGAGAGATTTGGGGCTGGCCGATGGAGTTCATCTAGGGACCAGTACCTTTTGTAGAGGATGTCAGGTATGATGGTTACCTGCGACCCGGTGTCCAGTAGTGCAGGTGTTGCTATACCGTCCAGCACAATGGACAGGAAAGGCCTTCCTCCTACAAACCGGTGGTACCAGCTTGATGGGCCTGGTTGGTCTACTCCTGGGTGTCAGCCCTCGGCCCCAGGGTTTGCCTATTTAAAGGATAGGTCTGGGTGGTATGGCCTGCCTTGTGGCAACGGTAGCATACGAATTCTCTTGGAAGGTGACGTTGGTCGTTGGTCCTCCCATGGGGTGGCGTTGTCCTCCTACGGGGTGGCGTTGTCCTCCTTCTTCTCCTCATCCAAGGGACATTCTCCGGACAGTCGGCGAGTAGGATCCTTCCTTCCGGATTGGGCTCCGTCTGTAGCTGCAGGGTGCTCAGGACAGTGGCCAGGGTTTTACTTAGCTGACGCACTTCAGAGCGCAGGCTGTCCAGCTTGCTAGGGGGCTCTGTTTGCATTTTTGTTTCAGCCGTTAATGAAGGAGCAGTGGGTGCTGGTAACGCTGGATAGCAGTATCTGATGGTTCCATGGCCTGCAGACCCTTAATAGCCAGGTGCTTCAGGGCGTGAAAGATGGCATTTGGATGATGTAAGGCCGACCACTGTACGGTTCTGCTCTCCTCCTGGGACCTTAACCCCCGGATGAATTGTTCTGTCAGCATTTTGTCCTCATCATGTATGCTGGCTGGACTAACCTGTTTCAGGGTCCGCAGTGCCTCTTGTAGACACCAGGCATAGTCCCGGATACTGTCCTCAGGTTTCTGGGTACAGTGGTAGAACCTCATCCAGAGATCTGTCTCAGTGCGGTTTTCAAAGACAGTTTGCAGTCTCTTAAATATAATGGATACTGATTCCTGGTCTGCGACTGGCCAGGTTTCAACTTCCCGCTCTGCGGCACCAGTCAATTGCCCCAGCACAACAGCGGCTCTCTGTTTACAAGTCGTTGAGTACATATCCAGTACACCGCATACTTTCCTTTTGAATCCAGACAGGGTGTCTGGTTTGCCGTCATACTGGGGAAGCCATTTTGCTCCGTGGATGTACGGCAGGGCCATGAGCATGACTGGAATCGCGACACCTGCTGGTGGGGCGGCTGCTCCGGCCTGAGCAGCGCCGGGCGCGAGTTGAGCATCAGGAGCGTTAACCGGTGCTCCGGCGTTGGCTATAGTTGCGCCCCCCCTAGTGAACCGTAGCCTACCTCCTTTACTTTTGATCGGGTAGGCAGCAGCTCCCCCAGGCGACGGTCTCATTCCAGGACTTGCATCTCCGTCGCGCCTGACGTCAGAGCGTACGTTTCACGACCGTCTCCTTCCAGGACCTGACGCTTCTTGGTTCGACGTCGAGGCGCGAGGTGGCGCCTGGGATTCATGCGCTACCAACAATCATGCCTCTCTGGTTCCCGCGGTTATGCCCCTCTTCTTCCCGCGTAGCGATGCGATAATGGCGGCGATGTTCACCACAGTTTAAACACAGTTCAATTACGGCACCCAGTACAGGGTGGGAACGGGCACGAAATCCTGTTCGTAATGCCATGAAGAGAGTGTCTCGCCCAGGGGGATATAGGGGACTCGGTACCTGGGCCTTTTACCTTGTTTAGGATGTCACGGCAGTCGGCTCCCGGGCCCGTACTCTGGGGTCTCTCTTGAAAAGGGGTTTTAGTGTACAGTTTGTCTCGTGACGCCACCTGTGGTTTCCGGTAATAGTTACCGGCACTGCTGCAGACCTCCAAGGGTGATGGGATGGCAGCTGGGATGTTTCTGCTCCCCACAGGCGGAGCAGCCCCCGGGGCAGTGTAGATGCAGATGGTGATGCTGGGCGTTGTAGTGCAGAAGAGATGGCGCAGCAGGAGTAACTGACAGAGACAGGAGATTCACTTCAGTACCTTTACTGGTGCGGATGTCAGGTACGGTCCAGGGTACTCGGTAGGAAGGGTGTGTTATGATCTGAAACATAAACTAGGGAAAGAAGGGGAGAGCTGTCCCTACAGTAAGACTAAGCTGAGTCCCTACGATGTAGCGGGCAACCTGTTCCTTGTGAACAGACCTGCCTTAGTCCTCGGCTAGTCTGAACGGAGACCTATAGAGAAAGGGAGGGGTCACTAAAAGAACTAAGGACTGGGACAAAAATGGAACACCTCATAACAGAAGTTGTTGCAGAGCAAAAGAAAAACTGACAAAAGTACTAGAGGTTCAGAGGACCAAGCAAACTAGAGATAGATAGGCACAAAAGCACCTGGATAGAGAGACAGTCTAAACAACACTGAAGTCCAGCAAGGCCAGAAGGGCGGAGCTGGAAAATATAGGATGATGATCACGTGACCGCAAAACACAAGATAGAAACAAAAACAAACAGGAGGGTTCTAACAGGGTGCACTTCTGGACTCTCCCCAGTGAGCGGGTATAAGGCCTCCTGGTCCGTTTCTCCCTCTTCATAAGCTCCTGGCCAGCCTGCAACTGGGCCTAGCTTCTGTGTTGTGTCATTCTCTCACCTGTCGCTTGGTAGTAGGACCTTTTTCTGGCAACCACTATACCTGGATGCCGGGGCCTTCGTGGCTCCTAGTCCTTTAAAGGGTTTAGCTTCAGGTCGACCAGGGATCTGAGATCCTCCTGGTATGCTGGTTATCCCTACTGGGTATAGAGGACAATGTAGGTGCGGACCTGGTGTCAGGATTGTGTCTTGGGGTGAGCCTGTGATGCTCCTCTGCCCCCTCAACTCCTCTCTCCTCTCCTCGACCACACTTGGGGCCCTCTATACAGCAGCAGCCATGCTGCTTCTTCAATTGTCTACGCGCCAGCACGATCTCCTCAGACTAAACTCTGACTGAACTGCCTGACTCCACCCTCCATATATATATCCCTAACAGGGCTCCCTCTGGTGGTATGAGGTGGAAGGGTGGATGTGTTTGTTTGTAGTGAGGGCGTATTGTGGAGGAGTCCGTCCATGCACCCTTTTTGAGTCCTGTGGTACCTGTTGTAGCAGGGTGCCACAGTATCTTAACAAGACAATTTTAATGCCCATTGAAAGAGACGTGGAGGTCACATTAGCTTAACAAGACGATTTTAATGCCCCTTGGATGAGTTGTGGAGTTCAGATTGGTTTAACAAGATGGTTTTAAAGCCCCTTGGAAGAGACGTGGAGGTCACAGTAGCTTAACAAGATGGTTTTAATGCCCCTTGGAAGAGACGTGAAGGTCCCAGTGGAATAAAAAGACCATATCAATGCCACTTGGAAGAGTGGTGGAGGTCGCAGTGGAATAAAAAGACAATATCAATGCCCCTTGCAAGAGTGGTGGAGGTCGCAGTAGAATGAAAAGACAATATCAATGCCCTTTGGAAGAATGATGGAGGTCCCAGTAGAATAAAAAGACAATACCAATGACCCTTGGAAGAAATATGGAGGTCACAGTAGCTTAACAAGACGATTTTAATGCCTCTTGGAAGAGATATGGAGTACAGAGTGGTTTAACAAAAAGGTTTTAATGCGCCTTGGAAGTGACGTGGAGGTCACAATAGCTTAACAAGATGGTTTTAATGCCCCTTGGAAGAGATGTGGAGTTCAGAGTGTTTTAAAAAGACGGTTTTAATGACCCCTTGGAATAGACCTGGAGGTCCCAGTGGAATAAAAAGACAATATCAATGCCCCTTGGAAGCGTGGTGGAGGTTACAGTGGAATAAAAAAAGAATATCAATGACCCTTGGAAGATACGTGGAGGTCACAGTAGCTTAACAAGATGATTTTAATGCACCTTGGAAGAGACGTGGAGTTCAAAGTGGTTTCATAAGATGGTTTTAATGCCCCTTGGAAGAGACGTGGAGTATAGAGTGGTTTAAAAAGACGGTTTTAATGCCCCTTGGAAGAGACGTGGAGTTTGCAGTGGAATAAAAAGACAATATCAATGCCCCTTGGAAGAGTGGTAGAGGACGCAGTGGAATTAAAAAACAATATCAATGCCCCTTGGAAGAGAGGTGGAGGTCCCAGTGGAATAAAAAGACAATATCTATTATCCTTGGAAGAGACGTGGAGATCACAGTAGCTTAACGAGACAGTTTTAATGCCCCTTGGAAGAGACATGGAGTTCAGAGTGGTTTAACAAGACGGTGTTAATGCCCCTTGGAAGAGACGTCGAGGTCACAGTAGATTATCAAGACAGTTTTAATGCCCCTTGGAAGAGACGTGGAGGTCCCAGTGGAATAAAATGACAATATCAATTCCCCTTGGAAGAGTGGTGGAGTTAGCAGTGGAATAGAAAGACAATATCAATGCCCCTTGGAAGAGGGGTGGATGTTGCAGTGGAATAAAAAGACAATATCAATGCCCCTTGGTAGAATTGTGGAGGTCAAAGTGTAATAAAAAGACAATATCAATGCCCCTTGGAAGAGTAGTGGGGGTCCCAGTTGAATAAAAAGACAATATCAATGACCCTTGGAATAGACGCGGAGGTCACAGTAGTTTAACAAGACGGTTTTAATGACCCTTGGAAAAGACGTGGAGGTACCAGTGGAATAAAAAGAAAATATAAATTCCCCTTGGAAGAGGGGTGGAGGTCGCAATGGAATAAAAACACAATATCAATGCCTCTTGGAAAAGTCGTTCAGGTCACAGTGGAATAAAAAGACAATATCAACGCCCCTTGGAAAAGTGGTGGAGGTCCCCGTGTAAGAAAACGAAAATATCAATGAACCTGGGAAGAGACGTGGAGCTCACAGTAGCTTACCAAGACAATTTTAATGCCCCTCTGAAGAGACATGGATGTCAGAGTGGTTTAACAAGACGGTTTTAATGCCCCTTTGAAGAGATGTAGAGGTCCCAGTGGAATAAAGAAACAACATCAATGCCCCTTGGAAGAGTGGTGGTGGTCCGAGTGGAATAAAAAGACAATATCAATGCCCATTGAAAGAGTGGTGGAGGTTACAGTGGAATAAAAGAGAATATTAATGACCATTGGAAAAGACGTGGAGGTTACAGTAGCATAAAAAGACGATTTTAATTCCCCTTGGAAGAGACGTGGAGTTCAGATTGGTTTAACAAGACGGTTTTAATGCCCCTAGAAAGAGACGTGGAGGTCACAGTAGCTTAACAAGACAATTTTAATGCCCCTTGGAAGAGACGTGGAGTTCAGAGTGGTTTAACAAGACAGTTTTAATGCCCCTTGGAAGAGACACGGAGGTCCTAGTGGAATAAAAAGACAATATCAATACCCCTTGGAAGAGTGGTGGAGGTTACAGTGGAATAAAAAGAGAATATCAATGACCCTTGAAAGAGACGTGGAGGTCACAGTAGCTTAACAAGATGAGTTTAAACTCCCTTGGAAGAGACGTGGAGTTCAGATTGGTTTAACAAGACAGTTTTAATGCACCTTGGAAGAGACGTGGGGGTCATAGTAGCTTAACAAGACGGTTTTAATGCCCCTTGGAAGAGACGTGGAGGCCCAGTGGAATAAAAAGACAATATCAATGCCCCTTGGAAGAGTGGTGGAGGTTACAGTGGAATATAAAGAGAATATCAACGAACCTTGGAAGAAACGCGGAGGTCACAGTAGCTTAACAAGACGATTATAATGCCCCTTGGAAGAGACGTGGAGTTCAGAGTAGTTTAACAAGACGGTTTTAATGCCCCTTGGAATAGACGTGGAGGTCACAGTAGCTTAACAAGACGATTTTAATGCCCCTTGGAAGAGATGTGGAATTCAGATTGGTTTAACAAGACGGTTTTAATGCCCCTTGGAAGAGACGTGGAGGTCATAGTAGCTTAACATGATGGTTTTAATGCCCCTTGGAAGAGACGTGGAGTTCAGAGTGATTTAAAAAGACGGTTTTAATGCCCCTTGGAAGAGACGTGGAGGTCATAGTAGCTTAACATGATGGTTTTAATGCCCCTTGTAAGAGACGTGGAGTTCAGAGTGATTTAAAAAGACGGTTTTAATGCCCCTTGGAAGAGACATTGAGGTCCCAGTGGAATGAAAAGACAATATCAATTCCCCTTCATAGAGTGGTGGAGGCCGCAGTGGAATAAAAAGACAATATCAATGCACCTTGGTAAAGTGGTAGAGGTCGCAGTGGAATAAAAATACAACATCAATGCCCCTTGGAAGAGTAATGGAGTTCGCAGTGGAAAAAAAAGACAGTATCAATGCCCCATGGAAGAGGGGAGGAGGTCCCAGTGGAATAAATAGGCAATATCAGTGTCCCTTGGAAGAGACGTGGAGGTCACAGTAGCTTTACAAGACGATTTTAATGCCCCTTGGAAGAGACGTGGAGTTCAGAGTGGTTTAACAAGACGGTTTTAATGCCCCTTGGAAAAGTTGTGGAGGTCACAGTGTCTTAACTAGAAGATTTTAATGCCCTTTGGGAGAGACGTGGAGTTTAGTGTGGTTTAACAAGACGGTTTTAATGCCCCTTGGAAGAGACGTGGAGGTCACAGTGGAATAAAAAAACAATATCAATGCCCCTTGGAAGAGTGGTTGAGCTCCCAGTGGAATAAAAAGACAATATCAATGCACCTTGGATGAGTGGTGGATTTCGCAGTAGAATAAAAAGAAAATATCAATGCCCCTTGGAAGAGTGGTGGAGGTCCCAGTGGAATAAAAAGAAAATATCAATGCACCTTGGAAGAGTGGTCGAGGTCGCAGTGGAATGAAAAGGCAATATCAATGCCCCTTGGAAAAGTGGTAGAGGTCCCAGTGGAATGAAAAGGCAATATCAATGAACCTTGGAAGAGACGTGGAAGTCATAGTAGCTTAACAAGATGATTTTAATGCCCCTTGGAAAAGTCGTGGAGTTCAGAGAGGTTTAACAAGACGGTTTTAATGCCCCTTGGAATAGACGTGGAGTTCAAAGTGGTTTAAAAAGACGGTTTTAATGCCCCTTGGAAGAGACATTGAGGTCCCAGTGGAATGAAAAGACAATATCAATTCCCCTTCATAGAGTGGTGGAGGTCGCAGTGGAATAAAAAGACAACATCAATGCACCTTGGAAGAGTGGTAGAGGTCGCAGTGGAATAAAAAGACAACATCAATGCCCCTTGGAAGAGTAATGGAGGTCGCAGTGGAATAAAAAGACAATATCAATGCCCCATGGAAGAGGGGAGGAGGTCCCAGTGGAATGAAAAGGCAATATCAATGACCCTTGGAAGAGACTTGGTGGTCACAGCAGCTTAAAAAGATGATTTTATTGCCCCTTAGAGGAGATGTGGAGTTCAGAGTGGTTTAAAAAGATGGATTTAATGCTCCGTGGAAGAGACGCGGAGGTCCTAGTGGAATAAAAAGACAATATCAATGACCCTTGGAAGAGACAAGGAGGTCACAGCAGCTTAACAAGACGATTTTAATGCCCATTGGAATAGACGTGGAGTTCAAAGTGGTTTAACAAGACGGTTTTAATGCACCTTGGAAGTGTCTTGGAGGTCACAGTAGCTTAGCAAGACGATTTTAACGCCCTTTGGAAGAGACGTGGAGTTCAGAGTGGCTTAACAAGACAGTTTTAATGCCCCTTGAAAAAGACTTGGAGTTCACAGCTTAACAAGACTGTTTTAATGCCCCTTGGAAGAGACGTGGACTTCAGAGTGCTTTAACAAGACAGTTTTAATGCCCCTTGGAAGAGACGTGGAGGTCCTAGTGGAATAAAAAAACAATACCAATGCCCCTTGGAAGAGTGGTGGAGATCCCAGTGGAATAAAAAGGTAATATCATTGACCGTTGGAAGAGACGTGGAGGTCACAGTAGCTTAACAAGATGATTTTAATGCCAGTTGGAAGATTGGTGGAGGTTACAGTGGAAGAAAAAGAGAATATCAATGACCCTTGTAAGAGACGTGGAGTTCAGAGTGGTTTAACAAGACGGTTTTAATGCCCCTTGCAAGAGACGTGGAGGTACCAGTGGAATAAAAAGACAATATCAATTCCCCTTGGAAGAGTGGTGGAGAGCTCAGTGGAATAAAAAGACAATATCAATGCCCCTTGGAAGAGTGGTGGAGGTTACAATGGCATAAAAAGAGAATATCAATGACCCTTGGAAGAGACGGGGAGGTCACAGAAGCTTAACAGGACGATTTTAATGCCCCTTTGAAGAGACGTGGAGTTCAGAGTGTTTTAACAAGATGGTTTTAATGCCCCTTGGAAATGACGTGGATGTCACAGTAGCTTAACAAGACAGTTTTAAAGCACCTTGGAAGAGACGGGGAGGTTCCAGTGGAATAAAAAGACAATATCAATTCCCCTTGGAAGAGTGGTGTATGTCGCAGTGGAATAAAAAGACAATATCAATGCCCCTTGGAAGAGTGGTGGAAGTCGCAATGGAATAAAAAGACAATATGAATGGCCCTTGGAAGAGTGGTGGAGGTCGCAGTGCAATAAAAAGACAATATCAATGACCCTTGGAAGAGACTTGGTGGTCACAGCAGCTTAAAAAGATGATTTTATTGCCCCTTAGAGGAGACGTGGAGTTCAGAGTGGTTTAAAAAGACGGTTTTAATGCTCCGTGGAAGAGACGCGGAGGTCCTAGTGGAATAAAAAGACAATATCAATGACCCTTGGAAGAGACAAGGAGGTCACAGTAGCTTAGAAAGACAATTTTAATGCCCTTTGGAAGAGACGTGGAGTTCAGAGTGGCTTAACAAGATGGTTTTAATGCCCCTTGAAAAAGACTTGGAGGTCACAGCTTAACAAGACTGTTTTAATGCCCCTTGGAAGAGACGTGGATTTCAGAGTGCTTTAACAAGACAGTTTTAATGCCCCTTGGAAGAGACGTGGAGGACCTAGTGGAATAAAAAAACAATATCAATGCCACTTGGAAGGGTGGTGGAGGTCGCAGTGGAATAAAAAGACAATATCAATGCACCTTGGAAGAGTGGTAGAGGTAGCAGTAGAATAAAAAGACAATATCAATTCCCATTGGAAGAGTAATGGAGGTCGCAGTGGAATAAAAAGACAATATCAATGCCCCTTGGAAGAGTTGTGGAGGTCCCAGTGGAATAAAAAGGTAATATCAATGACCGTTGGAAGAGACGTGGAGGTCACAGTAGCTTAACAAGATGATTTTAATGCCCATTGGAAGAGATGTGGAGTTCCGAGTGGTTTAACAAGACAGTTTTAATGCCCCTTGGAAGAGTCGTGGAGGTCACAGTAGCTCTGCAAGACGATTTTAATGTCCTTTGGAAGAGACGTGGAGTTCAGAGTGGCTTAACAAGACGGTTTTAATGCCCCTAGGAAGAGACTTGGAGGTCACAGTAACTTAACAAGTCTGTTTTAATGCCCCTTGGAAGAGACATGGATGTCAGAGTGGTTTAAAAAGACGGTTTTAATGCTCCTTGGAAGAGAAGTGGAGTTCAGAGTAGTTTAACAATACGATTTTAATGCCCCTTTGGAAGAGACGTGGAGGTCCCAGTGGAATGAAAAGACAATATCAATTGCCCTTGGAAAAGTGGTGGAGGTCGCAGTGGAATAAAAAGACAATATCAATGCACCTTGGAAGAGTGGTAGAGGTCGCAGTGGAAGATAAACAGAATATCAATGACCCTTGTAAGAGACGTGGATTTCAGAGTGGTTTAACAAGACAGTTTCAATGCCCCTTGGAAGAAATGTGGAGGTGCCAGTGGAATAAAAAGACAACAGTAATTCCCCTTGGAAGAGTGGTGGAGGTCGCAGTGGAATAAAAGACAATTTCAATGCCCCTTGGAAGAGTGGTGGAGGTTACAATGGAATAAAAAGAGAATATCAATGACCCTTGGAAGAGACTGGGAGGTCACAGTAGCTTAGCAAGACGATTTTAATGCCCATTGGAAGAGACGTGGCGTTCAGAGTGGTTTAACAAGACGGTTTTAATGCCCATTGGAAGAGTCGTGGAGGTCACAGTACCTTAGGAAGACGATTTTAATGCCCTTTGGAAGAGACGTGGAGTACAGAGTGGCTTAGCAAGACTTTTTTAATGCCCCATGGAAGAGACTTGGAGGTCACAGTCGCTTAACAAGACTATTTTAATGCCCCTTGGAAGAGACGTGGACTTCAGAGTGCTTTAACAGGACGGTTTTAATGCCCCTTGGAAGAGACGTGGAGGTGCCAGTGGAATAAAAAAACAATATCAATGCCCCTTGGAAGAGTGGTGGAGATCCCCGTGGAATAAAAAGACAATATTAATGCCCCTTGGAAGAGTGGTGGAGGTCGCAGTGGAATAAAAAGACAACATCAATGCCCCTTGGAAGAGACGTGGAGTTCAGAGTGGTTTAACAAGACGGTTTTAATGCCCCTTGGAAGAGACGTTGAGATCCCAGTGGAATAAAAAGACAATATCAATGCCCCTTGGAAGAGTGATGGAGGTCGCAGTGGAATAAAAAGACAATATCAATGCCCTTTGGAAGAGTGTTGGAGGTCCCAGTGGAATAAAAAGACAATATTAATGCCCATAGGAAGAGTGGTGGAGGTCCCAGTGGAATAAAAAGACAATATCAATGCCGCTTGGAAGAGTGGCTGAAGTTACAGTGGAATAAAAAGAGAATATCAATGACCCTTGGAAGAGATGTGGAGGTTACAGTAGCTTAACAAGATGATTTTAATGCCCCTTGGAAGAGACATGGAGTTCAAAGTGGTTTAACAAGACAGTTTTAATGAATCCTTGTCAGAGACGTGGAGGTCACAGTAGCTTAACAAGATGATTTTAATGCCCCTTGGAAAAGACGTGGAGTTCAGAGTGGTTTAACAAGACGGTTTCAATGCCCCCTGGAAGAGACATGGAGATCACAGTAGCTTAACTAGATGGTTTTAATGCCCCTTGGAAGAGACGTGGAGGTCCCAGTGGAATAAAAAGACAATATTAATGCCCCTTGGAAGAGTGGTGGCGGCCGCAGTAGAATAAAAAGACAATATCACTGCCCCTTGGAAGAGTGGTGGAGGTCTCAGTGGAATAAAAATACAATATCAATGCCCCTTGGAAGAGTGGTGGAGGTCCCAGTGGAATAAAAAGACAATATTAATTCCCCTTGGAACAGTGGTGTAGGTTACAGTGGAATAAAAACAGAATATCAATAACCCTTGGAAGAGGCGTGGAGGCTCACAGTAGCTTAACAAGACACTTTTAATGACCCTTGGAAAAGACGTTGACTTCACAGTGGTTTAATAAGACGGGTTTAATGTCCCTTGGAAGAGACATGGAGTTCAGAGTGGTTTAACAAGACAATTTTAATGCCCCTTGGAAGAGACGTGGAATTTGAGAGTGGTTTGACAAGACGGTTTTAATGCCCCCTGGAATAGACGTGGAGTTCACAGTAGCTTTAAAGATGGTTTTAATGCCCCTTGGAAGAGACGTGGAGTTCAGAGTGGTTTAATAAGATGGTTTTAAAGCCCCTTGGAAGAGACGTGGAGGTCCCAGTGGAATAAAAAGGCAATATCAATGACCCTTGGAAGAGACGTGGAGGTCACAGTAGCTTAGCAAGACGATTTTAATGCCCTTTGGAAGAGACGTGGAGTTCAGAGTGGCTTAACAAGACGGTTTTATTGCCCCTTGGAAGAGATTTGGAGGTCACAGTCGCTTAACCAGACTGTTTTAATGCCCCTTGGAATAGACGTGGACTTCAGAGTGGTTTAATAAGACTGTTTTAATGCCTCTTGAAAGAGACGTGGAGGTCCCAGTGGAATAAAAAAATAATATCAATGCCCCTTGGAAGAGTGGTGGAGGTCGCAGTGGAATAAAAAGACAATATCAATGCCCATTGGAAGAGTAATGGAGGTCGCAGTGGAATAAAAAGACACTATCAATGGCCCTTGGAAAAGTGGTGGAGGTCCCAGTGGAATTAAAAGGCAATATCAATGACCCTTGGAAGTGACGTGGAGGTCACAGTAGCTTAGCAAGACGATTTTAATGCCCATTGGAAGAGACGTGGAGTTCAGAGTGGTTTAACAAGACGGTTTCAATGCCCATTGGAAGAGTCGTGGAGGACACAGTACCTTAGGAAGACGATTTTAATGCCCTTTGGAAGAGACGTGGAGTTCAGAGTGGCTTAACAAGACGGTTTTAATGCCTCTTGGAAGAGACTTGGAGGTCACAGTCGCTTAACAAGACTGTTTTAATGCCCCTTGGAAGAGTCGTGGACTTCAGAGTGGTTTAGCAAGACGGTTTTAATGCCCCTTGGAAGAGACGTGGAGGTCCCAGTGGAATAAAAAAACAATATCAATGCCCCTTGGAAGAGTGGTGGAGATCTCCGTGGAATAAAAAGACAATATTAATGCCCCTTGGAAGAGTGGTGGAGGTCGCAGTGGAATAAAAAGACAACATCAATGCCCCTTGGAAGAGACGTGGAGTTCAGAGTGGTTTAGCAAGACGTTTTTAATGCCCCTTGGAAGAGACGTGGAGATCCCAGTGGAATAAAAAGACAATATCAATGCCCATAGGAAGAGTGGTGGAGGTCCCAGTGGAATAAAAAGACTATATCAATGCCGCTTGGAAGAGTGGCTGAAGTTACAGTGGAATAAAAAGAGAATATCAATGACCTTTGGAAGAGATGTGGAGGTTACAGTAGCTTAACAAGATGATTTTAATGCCCCTTGGAAGAGACGTGGAGTTCAAAGTGGTTTAACAAGACAGTTTTAATGAATCCTTGTCAGAGACGTGGAGGTCACAGTAGCTTAACAAGATGATTTTAATGCCCCTTGGAAAAGACGTGGAGTTCAGAGTGGTTTAACAAGACGGTTTCAATGCCCCCTGGAAGAGACATGGAGGTCACAGTAGCTTAACTAGATGGTTTTAATGCCCCTTGGAAGAGACGTGGAGGTCCCAGTGGAATAAAAAGACAATATCAATGCCCCTTGGCAGAGTGGTGGCGGTCACAGTGGAATAAAAAGACAATTTCAATGCCCCTTGGAAGAGTGGTGGAGGTCTCAGTGGAATAAAATACAATATCAATGCCCCTTGGAAGAGTGGTGGCAGTCGCAGTAGAATAAAAAGACAATATCACTGCCCCTTGGAAGAGTGGTGGAGGTCTCAGTGGAATAAAAAGACAATATCAATGACCGTTGGAAGAGACGTGGAGGTCAGAGAGGTTTAATAAGACCGTATTAATGTCCCCTGGAAGAGACGTGGATGTCACATTAGCTTAACAAGACGGTTTTCATTCCCCTTGGAAGAGACGTGAAGTTCAAAGTGGTTTAACAAGACGGTTTTAATGCCCCTTGGAAGAGAGGTGGAGGTCCCAGTGGAATAAAAAAGACAATATCAATGCCCCTTGGAAGAGTGGTGGACGACCCAGTGGAATAAAAAGACAATATTAATTCCCTTTGGTAAAGTGGTGTAGGTTACAGTGGACTAAAAACAGAATATCAATAACCCTTGGAAGAGGCGTGGAGGCTCACAGTAGCTTAACAAGACACTTTTAATGACCCACAGTTCACAGTGGTTTAATAAGACGGGTTTAATGTCCCTTGGAAGAGACATGGAGTTCAGAGTGGTTTAACAAGACAATTTTATATGCCCCTTGGAAGAGACGTGGAATTTGAGAGTGGTTTGACAAGACGGTTTTAATGCCCCCTGGAATAGACGTGGAGTTCACAGTAGCTTTAAAGATGGTTTTAATGCCCCTTGGAAGAGACGTGGAGTTCAGAGTGGTTTAATAAGATGGTTTTAAAGCCCCTTGGAAGAGACGTGGAGGTCCCAGTGGAATAAAAAGGCAATATCAATGACCCTTGGAAGAGACGTGGAGGTCACAGTAGCTTAGCAAGACGATTTTAATGCCCTTTGGAAGAGACGTGGAGTTCAGAGTGGCTTAACAAGACAGTTTTAATGCCCCTTGGAAGAGACTTGGAGGTCACAGTCGCTTAACCAGACTGTTTTAATGCCCCTTGGAAGAGACGTGGACTTCAGAGTGGTTTAATAAGACTGTTTTAATGCCCCTTGGAAAAGACGTGGAGGTCCCAGTGGAATTAAAAAATAATATCAATGCCCCTTGGAAGAGTGGTGGAGATCCCAGTGGAATAAAAAGACAATATCAATGCCCCTTGGAAGAGTGGTGGAGGTCGCAGTGGAAGAAAAAGACAACATCAATGCCCAATGGAAGAGACGTGGAGATCAGAGTGGTTTAACAAGACGGTATTAATGCCCCTTGGAAGAGACGTGGAGATCCCAGTGAAATAAAAAGACAATACCAATGCCCCTTGGAAGAGTGGTGGAGGTTGCAGTGGAATAAAAAGACAACATCAATGCCCCTTGGAAGAGTGGCTGAAGTTACAGTGGAATAAAAAGAGAATATCAATGACCCTTGGAAGAGATGTGAAGGTTACAATAGCTTAACAAGATGTTTTTAATGCCCCTTGGAAGAGACGTGGAGTTCAGAGTGGTTTAACAAGACGGTTTTAATGCCCCTTGGAAGAGACGTGGAGATCCCAGTGAAATAAAAAGACAATATTAATGCCCCTTGGAAGAGTGGTGGAGGTCGCAGTGGAATAAAAAGACAACATCAATGCCCCTTGGAAGAGTGTTGGAGGTCCCAGTTGAATAAAAAGACAATATCCATGCCAATAGGAAGAGTGGTGGAGGTCCCAGTGGAATAAAAAGACAATATCAATGCCCCTTGGAAGAGTGGCTGAAGTTACAGTGGAATAAAAAGAGAATATCAATGACCCTTGGAAGAGATGTGAAGGTTACAGTAGCTTAACAAGATGATTTTAATGCCCCTTGGAAGAGACGTGGAGTTCAAAGTGGTTTAACAAGACAGTTTTAATGAATCCTTGTCAGAGACGTGGAGGTCACAGTAGCTTAACAAGACGGTTTCAATGCCCCCTGGAAGAGACATGGAGGTCACAGTAGCTTAAGTAGATGGTTTTAATGCCCCTTGTTAGAGACGTGGAGGTCCCAGTGGAATAAAATGACAATATCAATGCCCCTTGGAAGAGTGGTGGCGGTCGCAGTGAAATAAAAAGACAATTTCAATGCCCCTTGGAAGAGTGGTGGAGGTCTCAGTGGAATAAAAATACAATATCAGTGCCCCTTGGAAGAGTGGTGGCGGTCGCAGTAGAATAAAAAGACAATATCACTGCCCCTTGGATGAGTGGTGGAGGTTCCAGTGGAATAAAAAGACCATATCAATGACCCTTGGAAGAGACGTGGAGGTCAGAGTGGTTTAATAAGATGGTTTTAATGTCCCATGGAAGACACATTGATGTCACATTAGCTTAACAAGATGGTTTTAATTCCCCTTGGAAGAGACGTGAAGTTCAAAGTGGTTTAACAAGACGGTTTTAATGCCCCTTGGAAGAGACGTGGAGGTCCCAGTGGAATAAAAAGACAATATCAATGCCACTTGGAAGAGTGGTGGAGGTCCCAGTGGAAAAAAAAGACAATATTAATTCCTCTTGGAAGAGTGGTGGATGTTAAAGTGGAATAAAAACAGAATATCAATGACCCTTGAAAGAGGCGTGGAGGCTCACAGTAGCTTAACAAGACAATTTTAATGACCCTTGGAGAAGACGTTGAGTTCACAGTGGTTTAGTAAGACGGGTTTAATGTCCCTTGGAATAGACGTGAAGTTCAGAGTCGTTTAACAAACATTTTTAATGCCCTTTGGAAGAGACGTGGAGGTCTCAGTGGAATAAAAAGACAAGATCAATGCTCCTTGGAAGAGTGGTGGAGGTCCCAGTGAAATAAAAACACAATATCAATGTTCCTTGGAAGAATGGTGAAGGTCGCAGGGGAATAAAAAGACAATATTAATGCCCCTTGGAAGAGTGTTGGAGGTCACAGTGGTATAAAATGACAATATCAATGCCCCTTGGAAGAGTGGTGGAGGTCCCAATGGAATAATAAGACAATATCAATGACCCTTGAAGAAACGTACAGGTCACGGTAGCTTAACAAAATGGTTTTAATGCCCCTTGGAAGGGACGTGGAGTTGAGAGTGGTTTAACAAGATGGTTTTAATGCCCCTTGGAAGAAACGTGGAGGTCCCAGTGGAATAAAAAGACAACATCAAACCCCACCTCAACTCCAAAGGCAAAGTATGGTGACCCCCAACACAGTATAATCCCCCAACTGTGACCCCCCCACACTGCCCTCCATCCATTATAATGGGCCTACATACTGTATAATGACCCCACACTGTATAATGGCCCGCACTAGCCCTCCAAATAATATAATGACCCCAATATAGCCCTCCACACAGTATGATGGACCCCACACAAACCTTAACACTGTATAATTGCTTGCATACAGTATAATGGCCCTCCAAATATTATAATGGCCCCACATAACCTTCCACATAGTATAATGCATCCCCCATAATTCTCTATATAATATAATGGGTTCCCCATAATCCTCCGTATAGTATAGTGCACTCCCCATGGTCTTCCATAGCATATAATGCACTCGTCAAGGTCCTCTATTACAATATAATTAATCCCCACGTTCCTCCATACAATATAATGCACCCCTCATGGTCCTCCATACAATATAATGCACCCCTCATGGTCTTCAATACAATATAATGCACCCCCCAATGGTCATCCATACAATATAATGCACCCCTCATGGTCCTCCATACAATATAATGCACCCCTCATGGTCCTCCATACAATATAATGCACCCCTCATGGTCTTCCATACAATATAATGCACCCCCCAATGGTCCATCATACGATATAATGCACCAGCCATGGTTCTCCATACATTATAATGCACTCCATGGTCCTCTATACAATATAATGCACCCCTCTGTGGTCCTCTATACAATATAATGCACTCCCCATGGTCCTCCATACAATAAAATGCACCCCAAATGGTCCTCCATACTCTATTATGGCCACCAGTCACTGATTTTAAAAGAAAAATACAATACTCCCCTCTTCTGATTCCACCTGATGCTCCAGTCTACTGAGCTTGTTGTGTGAACGCCGCACGTGTCAGAACAGCGGGCATGGTATAATGACATCATCGCGCCCGCTGCTCTGACTCGTCAGACGCCGAGGCAGAATGATGGGGGTGGAAGCATCAGCTGATGCTCCCTTCTCCATTATCATTGTTCGCTTTAACGTGCAATGATGATAGAGGACGGAGCGTCAGCAGACGCTTCATCCCCATGATTTGTACGGGTGAGCAGTGCGGTTGCTGACGAGTGGAGGGGGGGCCCCCTGCTGACTGACCCCATAGCAGTGGCGTGGCCTGCCACCATTGCCTGTACAAAACTGACTAAATCATAGGTTAAACGGAACCTGTCATGTAAAATAACACTATTAACCTGCAGATATGGGGTTATTCTGCAGGTTAATAGCGTTCTGACAATGTGCGGTGCCTGCACTGAGAGCCCCGCTGCCGGGAGGAAATTAACTTTATTCCCCCTGGCAGCCTCACTCTTTCAGTCACTGCTCTGTGTATAGAGAGCGAGAGCTATAACCGCGCCCTGGCACTGACTGACAGCCGGCCCTAATGTTGAGCTGGTGGTGGTGTTACAGGAGAGGCAGGAAGCTCCTGTGTGTGAACAGCAGCCACAGATGGGAGAGGGCTGCACTTGTCTCCCCTCTCCTCAGGGCCGGCTGCATTATTGTCCTCCACAGCCTTAGCCCACCCACCTCCTTCCTCTACCTCCTCACTATGCTGTGCATTCGCTCTGAACATGCACGGATAAATCCTCTTCTGTAGCTGGTGCCAAAGAGGCGGACCAGGGTGTGGGAGGAGGAGCTACAAGGTGATCACGGGGCTGTGTCAGACAAATCCTGCGTGTGTGCGTGCCTGTACAGATTATAAAGTTTATTCAATTTAAAAAAAAATTTAAAAAGCTAACTGGAGATTCGGGGAAATGCACTCATGTTCCTGGCCCCGCATGTAAGAGCCTACTGACGACCCTGGTGAGCGGCCCCTGTAACTGTACCCTGGCATTGACTGACAGCAGGACCTGTACTGATACACTGCTGAGTCGGCTGTCAGTCAGTGCCGGGGCACGGTTACAGCTGGCGCTCACTATATACTGAGCGGTGACTGACGTTGCGCTATAACCTTTAATGTTCATGATCAGTTTAGAAAACCCTAGTATCCAAATGCCATTTTGTGAGAATCTGAAGAAACAGGAAGGACCCCGTTCTGTATTTTCAGCAATTTATCAGAATGGAGACGACCAAAAAAACAGCGTCATCTGCTCTGTAGGACCCAACACTTCAGTGATTTCCATGGACAGCCCAGTGATTACAGACGACCACGTGCAATACTTCATTTCTTCTTTGGAGGCGCTGTAGGGAAATTCAGCACTTGCTGCCGAGTACTTTGTGCAGAAGGGATCAATTTGGTCTTTATTCACAGCACATTGGAGCTGTACCTCTGACCCATATGGAGAACCTAACATAAGACTGGACAACCCCATCAAGGTCCATAGTGTTGGTGAATAAGACTCGGCCTGACTATCCGTATTTGGTCAGTATTCGGTCAATATTTTTTCTCAGGAGTGGGAGACAAAACCAGGAGTGGGTGATAAATGCAAAATTGGTGACTTGTTTCTATTATACCTTTGCTCTGATTGTTCCTCACTTGGTTTTGGCTCCTAATCCTAAGAAAAAATACTGACCGAATACTGACCAAATACTGATATTGGGGCCGTGGCCTCAGGGGCTAAACCGACATTCACGACATGGACGACCGATGAAATAAAGATAAGAACAACGATGTAGGGGGTAAAAGGGAGATTTTATTTCTAGATGGCGGTTATTATATATTTTACTATTATGTATATGTGCTAATTATTTATCTATCAGAATAATCCTAATTATGGGCCGTGTTGATCCAGAGGAAGGCGAAAACCCCCTGTGAGGAACAGGCCAATTCTCCTCATATCAGGGGGGAAAATTCCTTCCTGACCCCAAATAAAACATGGCGGTCAGAATAAATCCCAGGATCAAGGGCTGATACCGAACCTGTGGAATTGAATTCACTTCTAAAAATGTAATAAACTATTCATCTTTTTCTTACTTTTGTACTAAGCTACTATATTATGTGTGTCAGCTATAAATTATCTGAAAGCCTGCCCATATTTAAACATTTTTTTTATGTATTTATAATGATCTATCAATATGTGATTTACTTATACAACTGTCACATTAAATCTGTTTAAGGCCGTGTTGATCCACAAGAAGGTGGAAAATTCCTTCCTGATCCCAGTTATGGTGATCGGGATGAATCTCAGGATCAAGGGCTTATAGCTAATGTGTGATACATAAGTGTAAATTTTTTATTTAATTATTTTCTATTTTTGGACTATTTTATTTTTATATTTATGTTAACTATTTTTTTAAAACCAAAATATAAATTCTATTTTTTTTTAAATACTTTTTTGTTAGAAATCTGAGAACCTACTTATTTTATTTTACTAAACCTATTTATAGGCCGTGTTGATCCAGAGGAAGGCGAAAACCCCACGTGAGAAATGTGCCAATTGTTCTCGTGACGGGGGGGAAATTCCTTCCTGACCCCAAATATGGCGATCGTGAAGAATCCCAGGATCAAAGGCTCGTACCTAACCTGTAAGTAGTGGAAGTGAGATTTTTAAAAAATATTTTAATTAATTGTTATATATTTAGACTAAAAATGTTTTTGTTTTGTGTAAAATAAACTATTTTTGAAAACATTTTTAAAATTTTGTGAATGTGTGAATCTTACTTATTGATATATAACTAAACCTATTTAAGGCCGTGTAGATCCAGAGGAAGGCGAAAACCCCCATGAGGAATAGGCCAATTGTCCTCATATTAGGGGGAAAAATTCCTTCCTGACCCCAAATATGGCGATCAGATTAAATCCCAGGATCAAAAGCCAAAATCTCTATCTTCGTGCTATGTGTCTACGTGTGTGTGCCTATACTTATAGTGTAGTGTGCGGCCTATACCTATCATATAGTGTGGGTGATGTGGATGGGATGGGTGATGGGTGAAATACTTACCCGGCCTGTGCTGAGTGAATTCAGGGATAATAGGCCTATATTACACTATTGTTCCTGAACTCACCAGATGGACACTAAGCACAGGCCGCTCCCGGGGGCGCAGAAGATCTTCGGGCTGGAGTGATGTCAATCGCCAGCCCAGGATTGGAGGATGCCAAGTCAAGGTCCTGGTGCAGCAACATGATGGCAGTGGTCCGGCACAAAGATGTTATGGAGAGAGATGATGTTTTAGGGCAGCCGAGGTGACAAACAGCAGCAGAGATATGAGGTACGGGTCAGGAGGCAAAAAGTTCTGGGCAGTTGGCACGGGGTCATCCTTGAAGACATAAGAGGAAGACATTTCAACAACTTCTATCTCATGGATCTTATCTTAGAGCAATGGTCATTATAATGAACCATTCCCCTATGTAACATCAGATATAATGTACATATATAATAATTGGTATCCTGTGTGTACAGCTGTCACTCACCAGATGTTCGTGGATTCTTTCACAGCCCAGATATTCTCATCCACCTAAGAATAAGAGAGACGCAGTCATTGGCAGAAAGAGTGGGAGAAGACAAGGACAGTGATAATGGCCAAAGGTGAGAAGAACATTTGATGCGATTTATCCTCATCCCTTACCGTGCCCAGCTTGGTGACACGTAATTAAATCCGGGCACGGGGTTACGGGCTTTCTTTTCCTCCGGCCACTGCATAAGATGGTTCTCCAGAACTGGCCTGAATGGTTTGAATGGTGGCTGTGCTCTCCTTTTCTCCAGATCCTCCCAGCCGATGTTGGTAAAGAATGGATGCTGCCTGATGTTCCCGCACACACCCAATCGCTTCTGAGGATTTTTGCACAGCAGCTTCTTGAGAAGATCTTTCAAGTCAGCATCAAGCCAAGATGGAATTTCAGGCTTTCCTTTGGTTATAGCTCTGTAAGCCATTTTGCTGTCGTAGCCGGTGTAAAATGGGGAGGATCCAGTTGCCATCTTGGACACCACAATCCCCAGGCTCCACCAATCCACTGCCGTGCCGTATCCTTTTTTTAGAAGCACCTCGGGGGCCATGAAATGGAAAGTGCCCGTCACTCCAGAGATGTTATTGGAGGAGGTGACGCCATCTTGGGCAAGCCCCAGGTCGATAATACGGATGTGGCCATCTGCATCCAACATGATGTTTTCCGGCTTAAGATCTCTGCAATGAAATAAGAGAACAGAGTAAGAAATCTGTCCAGTGATACAAGAGATGGAGAATGGGTCACTGCAAGATTAGGTAGAATAGGCAGAAAGGAGCCCTGGAAAGTTGGGGGCAATATTTATAGCATGTAAAGGGAATAGAGAGAAGGAGGAAAGTTCTGCTTGCCGATGGACGATGTAGTGTCCATGGAGGAACTGGAGGCCACATATAATCTCTGCTGTGTAGAATCTGATGGAGAGAACAGAGTGTAGTATCAATGCCATTGCTGACACCTCCTTCCCACCTGGGCTATTTTCCCTTTCAGCCCTCTTTCTGCTTCATCCCAACCTCCGCTTTTATTTCCGCCCCTCTTCTCACTTTTTGGTATGTTTTCCTCTTTCTTACCTTACAGTGTTGATGTTCAAGTAGCCGCACATCTTAATCAAAGCCTCCAGGCTGCCTCCGGACAGATACTCCATGATGAAATAAGCGAGTTTACGAGACTGCTGTGCGGCATAGAGGTGACATAAGAACGGGCAGTCTCTTGCCGCCAGGAGTATCCGCCGCTCTCTCTTAATGATGTGTTCCTTGACCTCCCTTTTCTGGATAATCTTTACCGCCATATGGATGTTTCGAATGGGGACTGATGCCAGGACCACCTGAGGAAAGAAATAGACAACCTTATAGTAGAGCAAAGCAATCATCATAATGCACTGTCTGCTCTATGGATAGAACTTAAAGGAGTAATCCATTATCACCACTGTGAGCTGGTTGGGGTCAGTATTGGTTTTATATCAATGTGCAGCTGATTTAAAGTTTATTGAAGCATAGAGGTCAAAGTATACTGTGGCATGGAAAAGTTTGGGCACCCCTGATTAAAATTACTGTTATTGTTAAGCAAGTTGAAAATGAAATGATCTCTAAAAGAGCACATTTCCTTTGTATTTTAGGGAAATAAAAATTATATATTGTCATCTTTTACATTTTGCAAATTACAAAAAGGAACATGGGCCGATTCAAAAGTGGGCACCTTTGAGGATTTGTGTGCTCATATAACTTTGACCAAGGTTTCAGCGATTAATTAGCTTGTTATGGTAATGGCTTCTTCACTATCATCGTTAGGAAAGTCCAGGTGATGCAAATTTCCCAGATTTAAAAAAACCCAGCCTCCTGTAACCTTATGCCAAAAAACAGCAGCCATGGGTTCTTCTAAGCAGCTCCGTAGCACTCTGAAAATGAAAATGGTGGAGGCCCACAAAGCAGAAGAAGGCTATAACAAGATAGCAAAGCGTTTTCAAGTTGCTCTTTCCTCAGTTTGACATATAATTAAGAAATGTCAGTTAACAGGAACAGTGGAGGTCAAGATAAGGTCTGGAAGACCAAGCAGGATGACCCAGGAATCTCCCAAAACTGGAAGATTTTTCCAAGGAAGAATGGATGAAAATCTCACAAACAAGAATTGAAAGACTCTTGTCTGACTACAAAAAGCATTTACAAGCTGTGATACTTTCAGAAAATGGTGCTATAGGTACTAACCATGCAGGGTGCCCAAACTTTTGCACCGGTTCAGTTTCCTTTTTGTAATTTTTAAAATGTGAAAGATAAAAATATATACTTTTGCCTAAAATACAAAGGAAATGTGTCATCTTTAACTTTAGGCCTTTTAGATATCATTTGATCTTCAACTTGCTTAATTGTTCACAGTTACAGTAATTTTGACCAGGGGTGGCCAAAACTTTTACAAACCATGTCCCTGGATGTTTTTTTTATTCATTCCACAGAAGAACACTTCAATTAACATCTACCTAAAGAAGATAATGGAGATAAAATGGCAAATATAGGTTGGTAAAGAGAAATACATAAATACTTACTTTGCCAAAGCTGCCCCTACCCAAGATTTTATGGATGGTAAAATTGCTCATGTTAAGCGTGGGGTAGGGGCTGGATGTTCCGGGGTCCCTACTACATCCAGGTTTTGGCTTTTCATCCTCCAATCCATTGTCTCCGGCCTCTCTCCTCTTCTTACTGATATTTTTAAATCCAGTGGTATCACTGTCGTCTCCTCTGTTCCTTTTGTCTTCACGCTTCTTCCTCTGGCTTCCTTCTCTGTGTCCAGTAGACGCCATTCTCACATATATCTTCCAGTCTGTAGACTTCTGTCCATTCACTTCAGCCGACAGTTGAAAGTAAACGGCAGTTGGTCGTGTGCAGGTGATGTGGGGTCAGAGGTGATAGAACTCTCAGGTGGCACCAGCCAGACAGCGGCTCATGGACCTGCTCTGCCCTATACACTGATGTGGGCTTCATGGGTGACAGTTTATGGTTCAGAGGAACGGCAGAGAACTTCATGGTGGCTTCTAGTGCTGTTTTTTTAGTTTCATATTACATTCTTTTTATCCACATATACAGAGACGTAATGATATGCCAAGAATACATTAAATAACCTAACATGCTATAAAATACCAGCTCTCCCCATTACCAAAGTAATTATTTGGTTTCCATATATTTAAAAAATCATTACTTTTATCTTTCATGTTCTAATACTATTTCTCATATATCACAGTTACTAGAGTTTATGTTTTAAAAATATTTATAAAACCATGTATCATTTAATTTACACTTCACAAATACTTGCTAGTTAGTGTTGGTATCACATAAACTCCCAATAAAATACATTTAAGTTAATGGGTGTAACGTGAAAAAATGTGGAAACATTCACGGGGTATGAATACTTTTTTAATGTATTGCTGGCCATTTTCTGCAATTCTTTAATAATTCTCTTTTCATGCTCTATTTTCTCTGTTACATTGATATAAGAGTCTGTTGTACTTATTGAGTATTTTCTACTATTTTTCTATTTTTCCTGGGAATCTTGCTCTAATTTTGAGTATGGGGAGGATTGTCCTTTCTGTCCATGACTTGGGACATTGATTGGTCATTTTTCATACGTTAATGTATTTTTTTGATTTTTCTAATCCGTGTATTTGTTCTGCTTTCTTTATAAAGCGTTCACAATAAAGATATCCTATTATTTCCTTGGATGTCTGATTCTTTCTTTCTTTCCTGTTGATCATACTACAACTGTGCATTTTTGGCTGGCACACAGGTCTATATTTAGGTTGCACCCACCCAACCTTACTGTTCAAATAAAACAAGCAAAATCATCATCCTGCTGTCATATAGCAGCATTTTACTATAAGCAGTTCTCTTCTGTCATCTCCTGATGAAGCTAATTGTCAGTACTACAAGCATGGTGGCTTAAGGACCAAAAATACAACCAATTAACTTAAAGTGAATGTGTCACCAGGTTTTTGCTACCCCTTCTGAGAGCAGCATGATGAAGGGGTAGGGATCCTGATTCCAGTTATATCTCACTTACTGGGCTGCTTGCTGCAGATTTTATGAAATCATTGTTTTTTCTTCTGCAGATCTTGTAGAGCTCAGAATGCTGAGCTGTGTATGAGCCCATCCACAATCAGTGTTAGGGGCGGGTTTATACAGAACTCATGAATATGGAAGACTACCTGATAGCAGGTTTACTAGTACTAGTTTACTAGTCCTCCAGTGATTTCCTACTGATAAAACAGTGATTTTGTCAAAACAACAGCAAGTAGGCCAGTAAGTGACACATTACTGGCATCAGTGTCTATGTCTCTACATTATGCTGCTGTCAGATTAGGTGACAAAATCCTGGTGACAGATTCCCATTAACCTACAGTGGGGAAAATAAGTAGTTGATACACTGCTGATTTTGCAAATTTTCCCACCTACAAAGAATAGAGAAGTCTGTAATTTTTATCGTAGGTACACTTCACCTGAGAGAGACAGAATCTAAAAATAAAAACCAGAAAATCACATTGTATGATTTCTACATAATTAATTTACATTTCATTGCATGAAATAAGTACTTCATACAATAGAAAAACAACTTAATATTTGGTGCAGAAACATTTGTTTGCAATTACAAAGGTCAGATGTTTCTTGTAGTTCTTGACCAAGTTTGCACACACTGCAGCAGGGATTTTGGCCCACTCCTCCATACAGATCTTCTCCAGATCTTTCAGGTTTCGGGGCTGTCGCTAGGCAACATTGAATTTCAGCTCAATTCCAAAGATTTTCTATTTCGTTCAGGTCTGGAGACTGGCTAGGCCACACCAGGACCTTGAAATTCTTCTTACGTAGCCACTCCTTAGTTGCCCTAGCTGTGTGTTTCGGGTCATTGTCATGCTGGAAGACCCAGCTACAACCCATCCACAATGCTCTTACTGACACTACATACAAAGGACCACCTATTAACAGGTCCTGGAGGGTCCTGTGTCCAACTTCTACATCATCAACTGAAAGAATCCACTTATTGGGTTGGATTTGTACTATTTAAATATAAAGATCTATAAGTGCCCTTTTAATGGACTCTAAGGAGAGGGGAATTGACAATGACAGATTAAGTTTCCCCCCCCCCCAAGCCCTCAAATTCCTCAAAACACAACTAGCTGGCTTTTTCAGGCATTTGTCCTCACTTAGAGGAACTTTGCCATTGAACCTTCACTCATGGCTGAAACTGGTCCTATTGAATGCTTCCTATCCCTTACGTCTCCAATATCTGAGGTGGCTACGATACAGAACACCATGGCTTCTCTCTCTTCCTCTCACTTACCTCTGGAGCCGACATCTTAACCTGCTTAAGCATCTGACCTAGTGAATAATATTGGCCCCACTTTGTGAACACCTGATATGTCCAACCAAATCCATCATCCAATTCCTATAAAAAATGGCAAAGGACCTCTCCAACATTTAGCAATGGAAGACTGGGACTGGAAAGATGCGCCTTCTAAAAAGGACATGGATGGAGGATTGACGCATCTCACAAAAAAATACATGGAAAACCTTAAGAGAAATAAGAAATGTGGGCCAAAGAGTCACTGATATAGAAGAGGCACAAGACCACATGCCAAAGATTCTGGAGTTACACAGGACAGTCATTCAGAAACGTTCTTCACAAATTGCAGACATCGTCAGACACCTCAATGACAACGAAAATAGACACAGGAAGAACAATCTTCAAATTTGAGGGCTATCAGAAGAAATTGGAGCAGCACAATTGGAGGAATGGGCACAGAAGTATTTTTGGTGACCTACTCAGGGCCGGTTTTACCACTCGGCGCAAGTGCCATTGGCGGCAGATCACGCGGCTGCTATGTCCCGGTCTCAGTGCAGACATCGGGCCCTCCCCAGTATCGTAATTTCAACAGTTTCAACATCCTTGATGCCGATACAGTTGAAAACAATGATGGAAAAAGTAGCCGTCCTCTGATGCTCCCTCTCCCATCATTCCCCCTTTGCGTCTGAGCTCTCTGACATCTCAGTGCAGAGGTGGCAATGACGTCACTAGAGCGCGCCCTCATATATGGGGCCCATTATACTGTATGGAGCACTATATGAGGCCCATTATACTAAATGGAGCAATATATGTGGCCCATTATACTGACTAGAGCACTATATTGGGACCATTATACTAAATGTAGCAATATATGAGGCTAATTATGCTGAATAGAGCACTATATGGGGCCCATTATACTAAATGGAGCAATATATGAGGCTCATTATGCTGAATGGAGCACTATATGGGGCCCATTATACTAAATGGAGCAATATATGGGGACCATTATACTAAATAGAGCACTATATGGGGCCAATTATACTAAATGGAGAAATATATGGGCCCCTAATCCAGAATGAAGCAATATATGGAGCCCAGTATCCTGAATGAAGCAATATATTGGGTCCGTTACACTGAATGGAGCAATATATGGGGCCCATTATACTGAATGGAGCAATATATTGGCCCATTATCCTAAATGGAGCAATATATTGGGCCCATTATACTGACTGGAGCAGTATATGGGGCCCATTATACTGAATGGAGCAATTTTTGGGGTCCATTATAGTACATGGAGCAGTATATGGGGCCCATTATACTGTATGGAGTATACTATACCATACTATATCCATACTATATGGGAATCGTGGTATGTGGTACAGGGGTGTACTGAGACTCACGAAACCTGTAGCCGATCCTGGACCTACTACAGAGAAAATCTCACCCAACTGAAAAGGAAGTCATAGAGCTGTGTGCCCAAAGCCGACAGAGCCATCTATTGCTCCAAACAAAAAAAAACAATAGTGCTCCTCTAAATTAGTATTTCACAATAATAAGGTGACACGAAAACATAGACAAGTGCTCACTTGTAGGACTAATGATCCTTTCCTACTAATTAAAAGGGGTCTATTGGGGCACTTGCAGTGCAATACATTTTTCACAAACTATGGAAATCTTTATCACCCTCTTTCAGGCTATTATGGGTTAATGTATTAATGTGCATGGAGGAGATTAAAGCTGATGATGAAAATAGAGCAAAAGATATCTTTGACACAGGCATCCTTTGTGGGAGTTCAGGTCTTCTCCCATCTTCTCACCCTGGTTGATAAGAAGTCCTCCCCGTTATCTTTTTTTATCTCTTTCTGTTCTGTTTTGTCCTTTCCTTTTTTATCTCTGTGTCCACATAATCTGAGATCCTCTACATGGAGGAATGTAACATCAGGTTGTGCGCTATCCATAGAGAGAAGTCGTTATATATCCGCCATTAATGAAATTTTCTTGTCCAATTTTGCTCTACAAATCTGAGGCCGATGAATGGAGCATGCCTTGAAAATTGAAAAGGGTGAAAATCAGGCTCTGTTGGACCTCCACAAGTTTGCTGTGGTCCCATGGACCCTCATGTAAATGATTCTCTTATAGCATATAAATACTGCATGTTCATTTTAGAAAATATTCTCAATGAAAGAACAGTTCATGTATCTTCTGTGACCTCTATATTGTGCTGTTCCTGGAAATGTATGACCACCCAACTACTAGATGTCATGTTCCCCTTTTTAATGTGGTGTGTTCAGAGGCGTAGCTAGAGTTTTGGTTCGGGAGGGGGCGAAACTTCTGAGTGGGCCCCAAACCATGTAACCCTGATTACAACTATGGTGGCGCAACCAGATAGCGGATGTAAGAGAACCTCAGCAGATGACCGTGCTGTTACTGAAAATAATCTCTATACAAAGACCAGCACTAATATTACTGCCATATGATGACCATATAGTGGTAGGTACCAGTCCTTCAGAACATATAAGAAATCACAGCACAGTTTTATATCGTGACTTACAGCTGACGCTCTTTCTGATAAAATTGTTCACTTTTCCCGCCTTTTCCATCTGGCCCAGACCGACATGACAACTTCTCCATCTAGGACTCATCTGCAGAGATAACAACATAGACATATTTGCCTCCTTACATTTCAGGCACTTTCCCCATCTATTCCCAACCTGCACAAACGCCTCATCCTGCTGATACCCCAATACTGAGCCTCTGTTGCTGTATGTGTCCCTATTACTGCACCTACTGTGTGCCCTCTAAATGGTAAAACAAACCTCCAGAATATAGTAATGCCGTGTGTAAGTGTCCAAGAAAACAGTGCCCACGTTGTGCCCCATATAAAGTAATAATGACCTCTGTGTGCCCCTTTGACAGTCACAATAACCTGAGTTCCCCTATAACTATAAGTGCCCACTTAACGTTTAATAATATTCTGAGTCTCCTCCTGTACAGCTCCCCTATACACAGTATGATGCTCTTTTATACACAGTATAATACCACCTCACTGTATAGTACCCCCCACACAGTATGCTGACCCCTTAGTAGCCTCCAAACTGATGTCTCCAACACTGTATAATGGCCCCAACACTGTGCACAGACCCAACATTATCTCCCACACTGTTTGATGGCCCCCACACTATACAAAGACCCCACATTATCTCCCACACTGTATGACCCCAACTGTAATCACCACACTGTATAAATAGCCTACATATAGTATAATGCACCCCCATAGACAGACTCTTTATAGAATAATGCACCCCATAGGCCTTGTAGGCGTTAGGTACTCACTCAGCCGCTTTCGAGGTAGTCACAGGAGTCAGATTCTTTAAGCATGCTTTCCTGGTTTTACATCACTGAAGTTACCATCCTCAGCGATACATATCACCCTTCAGGGAAATGTCCGGTGGACATCTTACAGCCTCCATATAATATAATGCACCCCCATAGTTCTCAATATAGTCTAATGCACTCCCCATAGTCCTCCATATAGTATATTGCACTCCCCATAGTCCTCCATATACTATAATGCACCCCCATAGGCAGACTATAGTATAATGCACCCCATAGGCAGACTATAGTATAATGCACCCCATAGGCAGACTATAGTATAATGCACCCCATAGGCCTCTTTAGTATATTGCACCCCCATAGGCAGACTATAGTATAATACACCCCATAGGCAGACTATAGTATAATGCACCCCATAGGCCTCTATAGTATAATGCACCCCAAAGGCAGACTATGGTATAATGCACCCCATAGGCAGATTATAGTATAATGCACCACATAAGCAGTCTATAGTATAATGAACCGCATAGGCTGACTATAGTGAAATGCACCCCATAGGCAGATTATAGTATAATGCACCCATAGGCAGTCTATAGTATAATGCACCCCCATAGGCAAACTGTAGTATAATGCACCCCATAGGCAGACTATGGTATAATGCACCCGATAGGCAGTCTATAGTATATTGCACCCCATAGAAAAAATAAAAGTAAACACAATACTCACCTCTCCTCCTCGTTCCCCGCTGCTCCGAGTGCCCGCACATCGCAGAGAAGCTGGCGAGGCGCCAAGTGATGACGTCTGTGACGTCAGATGCAGAGGGGGACTGATTAGAGAGGGAGCATCGCACTCCTTCTCTCATCACTGAACTTGCGGTGACGGGTGAGGGAGAACGACAGCGGCCGCCAGGCAGGGACATCAAGTCTCCCTGCTCTGCCCTGGAGTGTAACTGTATCAGCGTGCTGCGCATGCCTGTACAGTTACTCTAGCGTAGCTCCGGGTGGGCCCCTGAAAGCGCAGGGCCCAGGGCCAAAGCCCCCTCTGCCCCTTCCTGGTAGCTACGCTACTGAGTGTGTTCCTATACAAGCTACATATTTTGGCACTGTTGTGAAACTATGGGCCAATGCATTTATCACATTTGCGGCTTTTTTTATTCTACTTTTTGGTGTTTTTCAATTGCACCTTATTCTTCATTGTGTGGTTCCCGGCTGATTCATTATTAGCGACTTTATAAAAAGTTGCAAAATTTTTACTTAAAGGGGTTGTCCACTACTTTGACATTGATGCCCTATCCATAGGATAGGACATCAATGCATGATCTGCCTTGGTCCCGCACGCGGCAACCCCGCCGATCAGCTGTTATAGGTGCCAGTAGCGGCCGCCGGCCGAAAGTCCTTATCTGCGGTGCCTAGCCGTCAAGTTGTAGTAGTCGCCGCTTGTAACTGCACATCCGCCTCCCATTTAATTGAATAAGAGGCGGATGTGCAGTAACAAGCGCCGGCCACTGCAACTTGACGGCCAGGCACCGCAGGTAAGCACTTCCGGCCTCCGCCGACACCAATAACAGCTGATCGACGGGGGTGCCGCATGCGGGACTCTGGCCGATCATACATTGATGCCCTATCCTATGGATAGGGAATCAATGTCAAAGTAGTGTACAACTTCTTTAAATGTACTTTAGTCCCCCTTAAGTGATTTTGTGCCCTGAAGCCATAGAGTTTTATTGCACAAACTTTGTGATATTTTAACATGCCATGTTTTATGCTAAAAAGTCGCAAAAAAAATTAAAGTTAAAAAGAAAACATTTTTGATTTTGTGCAAAATTCATGGACCAGGTGTGCAATTGTGCTGAATTTGACACCAAAAAAGGGAACTGATTCCAAAAGACTTAAAAAATAGACTGTAAAAATGCAATGTTGAATTGGGCCCTATGACGGCACAGCAAGGATTTTAGTAAATGTTATGCAGGTTTAGTGCAAGGAGCTCACATGCTAACAAGAGTAAAAGAAAGCAAAATTATGAATCGGACCCTCTGCTTTTTAGAAGTATAAGGGTATGTGCCTACCACCCCCGCCAAACAGAAAAATGTAACACCACTGATAACACTGAGTATAGATGTTTCAATAGATGTCACCTGTAGTCCTATGTGACACCACAGATAACACAGTGATTATACATGGCAACAGAACCAAACCAAAGTGCGAAGATACATGCAACATGTTAGAATAAAGAGCGCTGCTTGAAAACTGCTGTCCACATAATTGTGCATCGTGTTGGCAAAAACTGTGAATGTAATAGATGTAATATCATAGACAACTTTCTCACCTGCATTCTGAAATTATTAGGCTATGTTCTCATGCAAAACCTACAAAAGACAAAAAATATCTCTCATACCCTACCATCATTATATATAAATGTAAAGCAAAGTTGCATATGACATATAGGGTACTTAGTGAACTATTTTTGATCAAAAAAAGTATACAAGCCGTCCCACCAGCGACAAGGTGACCGTAAATTGGGACGGTACCTACACTGTCTATATTAAAAACCTTACTGTATATCAAAGTTGAAGTAATGCATATAAAAGGGTAGACAAATAGAACCGGGTCCCAATATCAGACCACCTAGGCCCGTGGTAAGCTACATATATACTAACCAGCTCAACAAAGGGGATGCCACACCCTTAATTTGCACAGAATGCAAACAAGACAAAATACCAAACAATGTGAACTGAGGTCTAAGATGGTACACATGCAAGAAATAGGAGCATGTTCACACTAGCAAAAAGAAGCAAAACCTACAAAAGACAAAAAATATCTCTCATACCCTACCATCATTATATATAAATGTAAAGCAAAGTTGCATATGACATATAGGGTACTTAGTGAACTATTTTTGATCAACAAAAGTATACAAGCCGTCCCACCAGCGTCAAGTTGTAGTGGTCGCCGCTTGTAACTGCACATCCGCCTCCCATTTAATTGAGTAAGAGGCGGATGTGCAGTAACAAGCGCCGGCCACTGCAACTTGACGGCCAGGCACCGCAGGTAAGCACTTCCGGCCTCCGCCGACACCAATAACAGCTGATCGACGGGGGTGCCGTGTGAGGGACTCCGGCCGATCATACATTAATGCCCTATCCTATGGATAGGGTATCAATGTCTAAGTAGTGTACAACTTCTTTAAATGTACTTTAGTCCCCCTTAAGTGATTTTGTGCCCTGAAGCCATAGAGTTTTATTGCACAAACTTTGTGACATTTTAACATGCCATGTTTTATGCTAAAAAGTCGCAAAAAAAATTAAAGTTAAAAAGAAAACATTTTTGATTTTGTGCAAAATTCATGGACCAGGTGTGCAATTGTGCTGAATTTGACACAAAAAAAGGGAACTGATTCCAAAAGACATAAAAAAGAGACTGTAAAAATGCAATGTTGAATTGGGCCCTATGACGGCACAGCAAGGATTTTAGTAAAGGTTATGCAGGTTTAGTGTAAGGAGCTCACATGCTAACAAGAGTAAAAGAAAGCAAAATTATGAATTGGACCCTCTGCTTTTTAGATGTATAAGGGTATGTGCCTACCACCCCCGCCAAACAGAAAAATGTAACACCACTGATAACACTGAGAACAGATATTTTAATAGATGTCACCTGCAGTCCTATGTGACACCACAGATAACACAGTGATTATACATGGCAACAGAACCAAACTAAAGTGCGAAGATACATGCAACATGTTAGAATAAAGTGCGCTGCTTGAAAACTGCTGTTCACATAATTGTGCATCGTGTTGGCAAAAACTGTGAATGTAATAGATGTAATATTATAGACAACTTTCTCATCTGCATTCTGAAATTATTAGGCTATGTTCACATGCAGTGTTTTTTCAGAAGCCAAAACCTGCTCTCTTGGCAGTAAAAACATTGCAACAAACAACGAGCCCAATGTTAGTCTATGGGAGACCCGAGCATTTTTGCGGCGGCACCCCCGGCAGTCTGTAGAAAGCCTGAAAAGTGCCCAAAACGATAGTGACAGTGCTAAAATGACATGGGGACAGCATGGAGATCGCCCAAGGAAGCATTTCTGACCCCCAGGTCACTGCTGTCAACAACGTGGTCAGAGGTATTAAGCCACTTTTACGGGCTCACAATAAAACTTTCTACAACGAAACTGAAACTATTTTCCGGTGAAATATGTTAAGGAACATCCTTTCTAGGGTAAAGACTTGTGTATAAGGTAAAATAAATAACCAAAAATAAAAATACTTCTCCACACATTCGGCTATGTTCACAAGTAGCATTTTTTATGCGTTTTTGCACTTTTGTATTGCTTTCAACCGTGACAAATGTCATTTTAACATTTTACAACCTTATCTGGCCATGTATTGTGTGACACATGCATACAGTGCTGAAAAGACATGGGAACAGCATGGGGAAGACCCCTGGAAGCATCTCTGACACCCAGGTCACTGCCTAAAAGTGTGCCCATCAGAAGTGATCCTTGCCGCATCAGAAGATGCAGACTTGCAACTATCCCCGTGTAAGTCCTTGTCCCAGGGCAGTTCAATTGTACCTCCCCCATTCCTTGCAATGCAAGCGCAAGTATGCAGTCTGCCACCCACCCACCCTCAGGCTGCAATACCACACTGCTTGCTTGCACTTGAAATTGGGCATTTTAGGCATGTGGAGGCGGAATCTGGCCACCAAGTCATGGCTGCGTCGGCAACCTGGTATCCATACTCAGTCCCCAGCCGCCCAGTAGCCGGATGTCCATGCTTGGTCCCCAGCCGCCAGTGGGCGGCCAGGTGTCCATACTCGGTCCCAAGCCGCCTGGGGGTGGCCGGGTGTCCATAAACGGTCCCCAGCCACCGCTGATTGTCCCGGTGCGCATTATACACAAGCGCACATACTAAAACATTACCTGTGCCCTCCCCAGTGCATTTAGTGAGAAGGTCGGCCTAGCCACATACACGTGGACAAGTGAATGTGGCCAGGGATGGTCCATCTCACTGACGCCTCCACACTGGGTTAATATTGTGGAAGCCGGGACACAGTTGGACACTGGGATGCAACACGTCCTCCAGATATAGGGGATTGCAGGTCCTGGGTCAATCAGTCTTCTACACAAAGTTCAGTAGGTAGACAGCAGCAGTGGTCGGCCTCCTACACAACGAGTAAATTATTCATGATCATGAGGCCATCCATCTCCTTAGCTTTCTGTTCCTTGGAACGCAAGTGCATTTATGTAGTAGCAGCTAGGCCTGAGGTGGTCAGCGTTTTGGCGCATATCCTACCTCCTCCGAGGATTGCTGGATGTTTTCCTGTTACTATCCCAGTTCTATGACTCCCGTTAAAACAAAGCTTCAGGTGATTAATGATGGATGAGGTGGTGGCAAAGGAGAAAGAGCAGGAGGAACAAGGACCATTCGCATCATTATCAGGCTAGTCAACCACACATGTCTTGTAGGATATGTTTCTGTACCAAAAGGAGCGGTTCGGCTAAACAGTTATAGGGCTTACAGTGAGTGCATTGCCTACAAAAAATGTAGAGGCACTCCAATGCACCTTGGAAGTGACATGGAGGTCAGAGGGCCTTAACTAAACCGTTTTTTCCATTTATAGCAACTGGGTCTCCTGTACATTGTAGGGCTAAGCAGTGAATGGAAGGCTTTCCAAAAATTATGAGGAACTGCAATGCCCCTTGAAGCAAAGTGGATCACAGCTTACTAAAAACCTTCTACCCATTATTGGGGAGTGGGTCTCCCTTAGTGTTCGCCTATGCATTGAAAAGCAAAAGCTGACTAACAATAGGAGGAAATGCAATGCCCGTTCGAAAAGTCGTGGAGGTTAGAGGTAATTAAAAACAACATTTCAATGCCCCTTGTAAGAGCTGTAGAGTTCAGAGTGGTTTAACAAGACGGTTTTAATGCCTCTTGGAAGAGAGGTGGAGGTCACAGTAGCTTAAGAAGACGGTTTTAATGCCCCTTGGAAGAGACATGGAGGTCCCAGTGGAATAAAAAGACAGTATCAATGACCCTTGGAAGAGTGATGGAGGTCGCAGTGGAATAAAAAAGACAATATCAATGACCCTTGGAAGAGTGGTGGAGGTGCCAGTGGAATAAAAAGACAATATCAATGACCCTTGGAAGAGTGGTGGAGGTCCCAGTGGAATAAAAAGACAATATCAATGACCCGTGGAAGAGACGTGGAGGTCACAGTAGCTTAAAAAGACAATTTTAATGCCCTTTGAAAGAGACGTGGAGTTCAGAGATGTTTAACAAGATGGTTTTAATGTCCCTTGGAAGAGACGTGGAGGTCACAGTAGCTTTAAAATACGGTTTAATGCCCCTTGGAAGAGATGTGGAGTTCAGATTGGCTTAACAAGACGGCTTTAATGCCCCTTGGAAGAGACGTGGAGGACCCAGTGGCATAAAAAGACAATATCAATGCCCCTTGGAAGAGTTGTGGAGGTCCCAGTGGAATAAAAAGAGAATATCAATGACTCTTGGAAGAGACGTGGAGGTCACAGTAGCTTAACAAGATGGTTTTAATGCCCCTTGGAAGAGACATGGAGTACAGAGTGGTTTAACAAGACTGTTTTAATGCCCCTTGGAAGAGATGTGGAGGTCCTTGTGGAATAAAAAGACAATATCAATGCCCCTTGGAAGAGTGGTGGAGGACGCAGTGGAATAAAAAGACAATATCAATGCCCCTTGGAAGAGTGGTGGAGGTCCCAGTGGAATAAAAAGACAATATCAATGACCCTTGGAAGAGACGTGGAGGTAACAGTAGCTTAACAAGACGATTTTCATGCCCCTTGGAAGAGACATGGAGTACAGAGTGGTTTAACAAGATGGTTTTAATACCCCTTGGAAGAGATGTGGTGGTCCCAGTGGAATACTAAGACAATATCAATGTCCCTTGGAAGAGTGGTGGAGGTCCCAGTGGAATAAAAAGACAATATCAATGCCCCTTGGAAGAGTGGTGGAGGTTACAGTGGAATAAAAAGAGAATATCAATGACCCTTGGAAGAGACGTGGAGTTCAGAGTGGTTTAAGAAGATGGTTTTAATGCCCCTTGGAAGAAATGTAGAGGTCACAGTAGCTTAACAAGACGGTTTTAATGCCCCTTGGAAGAGACGTGTGTTAAGTTCGAGCCTAGACTGACTGGCGAAAGCGTGATTAGTGATCCCACTGTACCATGAGCCGAGGAGTGCCTGGAGGGGCGTAAGTAAGTATCAACCCGATCCGCCAAGGTCGCACGGCGGCTCAGTCGACTCCATGAACCATGGAGGAACCGAGCAGAGGGACCAGTTGCTACTCCAGGTCAGACCCTGGTCACAGCTGTTGAACCACCCCGGGAAAGGCAGGAACAGGCAGGTTAGACAGGCGTACAGACAGGTGGGTACTGGCAAGCATGGTTGGTATGCAGACAGGTGGGTACTGAAAGCACGGCGGGCATGCAGACTAGTGGGTACTGGCAAGCACGGCTGGAGAGCAGACAGGGAGATACTGGCAAGCACGGCTGGAGTGCAGACAGGCAGGTACTAGCAGGTTGGAGCGCAGGCTGGATAGGGTCCAGTACAGACTGGGAGACAGGAACAGAGCCACAGATGCGGTAGACAAGCAGAGTAAAGCGAAACCGCCGGAGTGGAGGACAAGGCAGAGCAGAGTGGAACCGCAGGTGCGGTGGACAAGGCAGAGCAGAGCGAAACCGCCGGAGCAGTGAGCAAGCAGAGCGGAGCGAAACCGCAGGTGCGGTAGACAAGGCAGAGCAGAGGGGAACTGCCGGAGCGGTGAACAAGGCAGAGCAGAGCGAAACCGCTGGTGCGGTGGACAAGGCAGAGCAGAGAGGAACCGCCAGAGCGGTGGGCTAGGCAGAGCAGAGAGGAACCGCTGGAGCAGTGGGCAAGGCAGAGCAGAGCGAAACTGCCGGAGCGGTGAGCAAGCAAAGTAGAACAGGGCTGACGGTGCAGACAGAGAGGACAGGGCTCTGTTCACATGGAACAAACTGGAAGATACAGGAATATGGCTAGAACACAGGAAGTAGATACGGAGGAAGGGAAAAGGGACAAGCAGAACCAGATACACAAGGTACTTATAATGAAGTAGCGAGTGGACACAAAACTCACAAACAGAAGTACAGAGACAATGAGTTGGAGTTAGGTGCAGGTTCAGACACTGCAGGAAAAGGGAGGGTACAGACATAGAGACAAACAGGTAACAGGCTAGGAGAAAGTTCAGACAGGAACTGATACTGCAACGAGATACAGGAACGAGCCTGGGTATACAGCCCCCAGGGGGCGAAAAAGGACTAGAAGTCACAGACAACAGGCCTGGGTATGCAGCCCCCAGGGTGGCAGAAACAGACTAGAAGTCAGAGATAACAGGCCTAGGTATGCAGCCCCCAGGGTGACAGAAACAGAGAAGATACAGGACAAGACCTGGCAACTCAGAGGCAAGGAGCACACTGATAGATAGTGTTGCTCAGGCATCGCATTCTGGGTGGAGGGGGTTTAAATATCCAGTGACTCACAGCAATAGGCTGGAGACGCATTAGGGGAGCGCCCACAGCAGCTATAAGAATCAGGAAGTAACCGAGCCTCCGACCTAAGCAGTCAGACAAGAGACATGCACACAGCATGAACTGGAGCAAGGTTTGCAGGCTGGACTGATGGGTAAGATTGCGGTCTTGCTTGGTGGGAGGTGGTGCACTATGCAAGTACGCCACCAGGGATGTTACAACATGGAGGTCCCAGTGGAATAAAAAGACAATATCAATGCCCCTTGGAAGAGGGGTGGAGGTCACAGTGGAATAAAAAGACAATATCAATACCCTTGGAAGAGTGGTGGAGGTCGCAGTGGAATAAAAAGACAAAAACAATGCCCTTTGGAAGAGTGGTGGAGGTCCCAGTGGTATAAAAAGACAATAGCAATGCCCCTTGGAAGAGTGGTGGATGTCACAGTGGAATAAAAAGACAATATCAATGCATCTTGGTAGAGTGGTGGAGGTTGCAGTGGAATAAAAAGACAATTTCAATGCCCCTTGAAAGAGTGATGGGGGTCCCAGTGGAATAAAAAGACAATATCAATGACCCTTGGAATAGACGTGGACGTCAAAGTAGTCTAACAAGACAGTTTTAATGCCCCTTGGAAGAGACGTGGAGTTCAGAGTGGTTTAAGAAGACAGTTTTAATGCCCCTTGGAATAGACGTGGAGGTCCCAGTGGAATAAAAAGACAATATCAATGCCCCTTGGAAGAGTGGTGGAGAACGCAGTGGAATAAAAAGACAACATCAATGTCCCTTGGAAGAGTGGTGGAGGTCCCAGTGGAATAAAAAGACAACATCAATGACCCTTGGAAGAGACGTGGAGGTCACAGCAGCTTAACAAGACAATTTTAATGCCTCTGAGAAGAGACGAGGAGATCTGATTTGTTTAAGAAGACGCTTTTAATGCACCTTTGAAGAGACGAGGAGGTCCCAGTAGAATAAATAGACAATATCAATGCCCCTTGGTAGAGTGGTGGAGGTTGCAGTGGAATAAAAAGACAATATCAATGCCCCTTGGAAGAGTGGAGGAGGTCACAGTGGAATAAAAATACAATATCAATGCCCCTTGGAAGAGTGGTGGAGGTCGCAGTAGAATAAAAGACAATATCAATGTCCTTTGGAAGAGTGGTGGAGGTCCGATTGAAATAAAAACACAATATCAATGACCCTTGGAAGGGACGTGGAGGTCACAGTAGCTTAACAAGACAAATTTAATGCCCCTTAGAAGAGACGAGGAGTACTGATTTGTTTAACAAGACAGTTTTAATGCCCCTTGGAAGAGACGTGGAGGTCATAGTAACTTAACAAGATGGTTTTAAAGCCCCTTGGAAGAGACGTGGATGTCCCAGTGGAATAAAAAGACAATATAAATTCCCCTTGGAAGAGTGGTGGAGGTCGCAATGGAATAAAAAGACAACATCAATGCCTCTTGGAAAGTGGTCGAGGTCGCAGTGGAATAAAAAGACAATATCAATGTCCCTTGGAAGAGTGGTGGAGGTCCCAGTGTAATAAAAAGACAATATCAATGAACCTGGGAAAAGAAGGGGAGCTGACAGTAGCTTAACAAGATAATTTTAATGTCCCTTGGAAGAAACATGGAGTTCCGAGTGGTATAACAAGACGGTTTTAATGCCCCTAGGAAGAGACGTGGAGGTCCCAGTGGAATAAATAGACAACATCAATGCCCCTTGGAAGAGTGGTGGAGGTTACAGTGGAATAAAAAAAAAATATCAATCACCCTTGGAAGAGAAGTGGAGGTCACAGTAGCTTAACAAGATGGCTTTAATGCCCCTTGGAAGAGACGTGGAGTACAGAGTGGTTTAACAAGACAGTTGTAATGCCCCTTGGAAGAGACGTGGAGGTCAGAGTGGTTTAACAAGACGGTTTTAATGCCCCTTGGAATAGACGTGGATGTCAAAATAGCTTAACAAGACGGTTTTAATGCCCTTTGGAAGTGACGTGGAGTGCAGAGTGGTTTAATAAGATGGTTTTAATGCCCCTTGGAAGAGACATGGAGGTCACAGTGGAATAAAAAGACAATATCAATGACCCTTGGAAGAGTGGTGGAGGACGCAGTGGAATAAAAAGACAGTATCAATTTCCCTTGGAAGAGTGGTGGAGGTCGCAGTGTAATAAAAAGACAATATCAATGACCCTTGGAAGAGACGTGGAGGTCACAGTAGCTTAAAATGACGATTTTATTGCCACATGGAAGAGACATGGAGTTCAGAGTAGTTTAAAAAGACGGTTTTAATGCCCCTTGGAAGAGACGTGGAGGTCACAGTAGCTTAACAAGATGGTTTTAATGCCCCTTGGAAGAGACGTGGATTTCGGAGTGGTTGAACAAGATGATTTTAATGCCCCTAGGAAGAGACATTGAGGTCACAGTAGCTTAACAAGACTGTTTTAATGCCCTTTGGAAGAGAGGTGGACGTCAGAGTGGTTTAACAAGACAGTTTTAATGCCCCTTGGAAGAGACGTGGAGGTCCTAGTGGAATAAAAAAACAATATCAATGCCCCTTGGAAGAGTGGTGGACATCCCCGTGGATTAAAAAACAATATCAATGCCCCTTGGAAGAGTGGTGGAGATCGCAGTAGAATAAAATGACAATATCAATGCCCCTTGGAAGAGTGGTGGAGGTCCCAGTGGAATAAAAATAAAATATCACTGCACATTGGAAGAGTGTTAGAGGTCGCAGTGGAATAAAAAGACAATATCAATGCCCCTTGGAAGAGTAATGTAGGTCGCAGTGGAATAAAAAGTCAATATCAATGCCCCTTGGAAGAGTGGTGGAGGTCCCAGTGGAATAATAAGGCAATATCAATGACCCTTGGAAGAGACGTGGAGATCACAGTAGCTTAACAAGATGATTTTAATCCCCCTTGCAAGAGTCGTGGAGTTCAGAGTGGTTTAACAAGACGGTTTTAATGCCCCTTGGAATAGACGTGGAGGACACAGCAGCTTAACAAGACGGTTTTAATGCCCCTTGGAAGAGACATGGAGTTCACAGTCATTTAATAAGATGGTTTTAATGCCCTTGGAAGAGACGTGGAGGTCCCAGTGGAATAAAAAGCCAATTTCAATGCCCCTTGGAAGATTGGTGGAGGTCGAGTTCCCAGTGCAATAAAAACACAATATTAATGCCTCTTGGAAGAGTGGTGGAGGTTATAGTGGAATAAAAAGAGAATATCAATGCCCCTTGGAAGAGTGGTGGAGGTCCCAGTGGAATAAAAAGACAATATCAATTCCCCTTGGAAGAGTGGTGGTCACAGTGGAAAAAAACGACAATATCAATGCCCCTTGGAAGCATGGTGGAGGTCGCAGTGGAATAAAAAGACAATATCAATACCACTTGGAAGAGTGGTGGAGGTCCCAGTGGAATAAAAAGACAATATCAATGAACCTTGGTAGAGACATAGAGGTCACAGTAGAGTAACAAGACAATTTTATTGCCTCTTGAAAGAGACATGGAGTTCAGAGTGGCTTAACATGACAGTTTCAATGCCCATTGGAAGAGAGGTGGAGGTCACACTAGCTTAACAAGACTATTTTGATGCCCTTTGGAAGAGACGTGGAGTTCAGAGTGGTTTAAAAAGACGGTTTTAATGGTCCTTGGAAGAGACGTAGAGGTCCCAGTGGAACAAAAAGACAATATCAATGCCCCTTGGAAGAATGGTGGAGGTCCCAGTGGAATAAAAAGACAATATTAATTTCCCTTGGAAGAGACATGGAGGTCACAGTAGCTTAACAAGACAATTTTAATGCCCCTTGGAAGAGACGTGGAGTTCAGAGTGGTTTAACAAGACGGTTTTAATGCCCTTTGGAATAGACATGGAAATCCTAGTGGAATAAATAGACAATATCAATTCCCCTTGGAAAAGTGGTGGAGGTCCCAGTGGAATAAAAAAAGAATATCAATGCCCATAGGAAGAGACGTGGAGGTCACAGTAGCTTAACAAGACAATTTTAATGCCCCTTGGAAGAGACGTGGAGTTCAGAGTGGTTTAATGATACGGTTTTAATGCCCCTTGGAAGAGATGTGGAGGTCCCAGTGGAATAAAAAGACAATATCAATGCCCCTTGGAACAGTGGTGGAGGTCGAGATCCCAATGGAAAAAAAGGACAATATCAATGCCTCTTGGAAGAGTGATGGAGGTTACAGTAGAATAAAAAGAGAATATCAATACACCGTGGAAGAATGGTGGAGGTCCCAATGGAATAAAAAGACAATATCAATGCCTCTTGGAAGAGTGGTCGAGGTCGCAGTAGAATAAAAAGACAATATCAATGACCCTTGGAAGAGACGTGGAGGTCACAGTAGCTTAACAAGATTTTAATGCCCCTTCGAAGAGACGTGGAGTTCAGTGTGGTTTAACATGACGGTTTTAATGCCCCTGGGAAGAGACGTGGAGTTCAGAGTGGTATAACAAGACGGTTTTAATGCCTCTTGGAAGAGACTTGGAGTCCCCAGTGGAATAAAAAGACAATACAATGCCCCTGGGAAGAGTGGTGGATGTTAGAACCTTGCTGTTAGGTTTTTTTTTCCTTTGCTGGTCACATGACCTTGTTGGCCTATTTAGTCCTGCTCCGCCCTTCTGGCTTTGCTGGACTTCATTGTATATCTACTTTCTAGCTAGCCTGTGCTCTGTATCTAACTCTGTTAGTTTGCTTGGTCTACGGACCTCTATGTTCTATCTATTTTGTTTGTTCGTCTGTCTGCTACTATTTCTGTTAGGAGGTGTCCCATATTCCTCCCAGTCCTTAGTACTTGTAGGGATTCCCTCCCCACATCTATAGGTCTTCGTACAGACTAGATTAGGACTTTAGCAGGTCTGATCGCAGGATCAGGTTCCCTGTTACATCGTAGGGATTCAGCTGAGTCTCATAGTAGGGACAGATCTCCTCTCTTTCCTTAGCTTTGGTAGCAGAACATAACAGTGGAGGTCCCAGTGGAATAAAAAGACAAGATCAATGCCCCTTGGAAGAGTGGTGGAGGGTACAGTGGAAGAAAAACAGAATATCAATGACCCTTGTAAGAGACGTGGAGATCAGAGTGGTTTAACAAGATGGTTTTAATGCCCCTTGGAAGAGACGTGGAATAAAAAGACAATATCAATTCTCCTTGGAAGAATGGTGGTGGTCGCAGTGGAAAAAAAAGACAATAACAATGCCCCTTGGAAGACTGGTGGAGGTTACAATGGAATAAAAACAGAATATCAATGACAATTGGAAGAGTGGTGGAGGTTATAGTGGAATAAAAAGAGAATATCAATGCCCCTTGGAAGAGTGGTGGAGGTCCCAGTGGAATAAAAAGACAATATCAATTCCCCTTGGAAGAGTGGTGGTCACAGTGGAATAAAACGACAATATCAATGCCCCTTGGAAGCGTGGTGGAGGTCGCAGTGGAATAAAAAGACAATATCAATACCACTTGGAAGAGTGGTGGACGTCCCAGTGGAATAAAAAGACAATATCAATGACCCTTGGTAGAGACATAGAGGTCACAGTAGAGTAACAAGACGATTTTATTGCCTCTTGAAAGAGACATGGAGTTCAGAGTGGCTTAACATGACAATTTCAATGCCCATTGAAAGAGAGGTGGAGGTCACACTAGCTTAACAAGACTATTTTGATGCCCTTTGGAAGAGACGTGGAGTTCAGAGTGGTTTAAAAAGACGGTTTTAATGCTCCTTGGAGGAGACGTAGAGGTCCCAGTGGAACAAAAAGACAATATCAATGCCCCTTGGAAGAGTGGTGGAGGTCCCAGTGGAATAAAAAGACAATATTAATTTCCCTTGGAAGAGACATGGAGGTCACAGTAGCTTAACAAGACAATTTTAATGCCCCTTGGAAGAGACTTGGAGTTCAGAGTGGTTTAACAAGACGGTTTTAATGCCCTTTGGAATAGACATGGAAATCCTAGTGGAATAAATAGACAATATCAATTCCCCTTGGAAAAGTGGTGGAGGTCCCAGTGGAATAAAAAAAGAATATCAATGCCCATAGGAAGAGACGTGGAGGTCACAGTAGCTTAACAAGACAATTTTAATGCCCCTTGGAAGAGACGTGGAGTTCAGAGTGGTTTAATGATACGGTTTTAATGCCCCTTGGAAGAGACGTGGAGGTCCCAGTGGAATAAAAAGACAATATCAATGCCCCTTGGAACAGTGGTGGAGGTCGAGATCCCAATGGAAAAAAAGGACAATATCAATGCCTCTTGGAAGAGTGATGGAGGTTACAGTAGAATAAAAAGAGAATATCAATACACCGTGGAAGAATGGTGGAGGTCCCAATGGAATAAAAAGACAATATCAATGCCTCTTGGAAGAGTGGTCGAGGTCGCAGTAGAATAAAAAGACAATATCAATGACCCTTGGAAGAGACGTGGAGGTCACAGTAGCTTAACAAGATTTTAATGCCCCTTCGAAGAGACGTGGAGTTCAGTGTGGTTTAACATGACGGTTTTAATGCCCCTTGGAAGAGACGTGGAGTTCAGAGTGGTATAACAAGACGGTTTTAATGCCTCTTGGAAGAGACTTGGAGGCCCCAGTGGAATAAAAAGACAATACAATGCCCCTGGGAAGAGTGGTGGAGGTCCCAGTGGAATAAAAAGACAAGATCAATGCCCCTTGGAAGAGTGGTGGAGGGTACAGTGGAAGAAAAACAGAATATCAATGACCCTTGTAAGAGACGTGGAGATCAGAGTGGTTTAACAAGATGGTTTTAATGCCCCTTGGAAGAGACGTGGAATAAAAAGACAATATCAATTCCCCTTGAAAGAATGGTGGTGGTCGCCGTGGAAAAAAAAGACAATATCAATGCCCCTTGGAAGACTGGTGGAGGTTACAATGGAATAAAAACAGAATATCAATGACAATTGGAAGAGACGGGTAGGTCACAGTAGCTTAACAGGACAATTGTAATGCCCCTTGGAAGAGACGTGGAGTTCAGAGTGTTTTAACAAGATGGTTTTAATGCCCCTTGGAAATGACGTGGATGTCACAGTAGCTTAACAAGATGGTTTTAATGCACCTTGGAAGAGAAGTGGAGGTCCCAGAGGATTAAAAAGACAATATCAATTCCCCTTGGAAGAGTGGTGGAGGTCCCAGTGGAATAAAAAGACAATATCAATTCCCCTTGGAAGAGTGGTGGTCACAGTGGAATAAAACGACAATATCAATGCCCCTTGGAAGCGTGGTGGAGGTCGCAGTGGAATAAAAAGACAATATCAATACCACTTGGAAGAGTGGTGGACGTCCCAGTGGAATAAAAAGACAATATCAATGACCCTTGGTAGAGACATAGAGGTCACAGTAGAGTAACAAGACGATTTTATTGCCTCTTGAAAGAGACATGGAGTTCAGAGTGGCTTAACATGACAGTTTCAATGCCCATTGGAAGAGAGGTGGAGGTCACACTAGCTTAACAAGACTATTTTGATGCCCTTTGGAAGAGACGTGGAGTTCAGAGTGGTTTAAAAAGACGGTTTTAATGCTCCTTGGAAGAGACGTAGAGGTCCCAGTGGAACAAAAAGACAATATCAATGCCCCTTGGAAGAGTGGTGGAGGTCCCAGTGGAATAAAAAGACAATATTAATTTCCCTTGGAAGAGACATGGAGGTCACAGTAGCTTAACAAGACAATTTTAATGCCCCTTGGAAGAGACTTGGAGTTCAGAGTGGTTTAAGAAGACGGTTTTAATGCCCTTTGGAATAGACATGGAAATCCTAGTGGAATAAATAGACAATATCAATTCCCCTTGGAAAAGTGGTGGAGGTCCCAGTGGAATAAAAAAAGAATATCAATGCCCATAGGAAGAGACGTGGAGGTCACAGTAGCTTAACAAGACAATTTTAATGCCCCTTGGAAGAGACGTGGAGTTCAGAGTGGTTTAATGATACGGTTTTAATGCCCCTTGGAAGAGACGTGGAGGTCCCAGTGGAATAAAAAGACAATATCAATGCCCCTTGGAACAGTGGTGGAGGTCGAGATCCCAATGGAAAAAAAGGACAATATCAATGCCTCTTGGAAGAGTGATGGAGGTTACAGTAGAATAAAAAGAGAATATCAATACACCGTGGAAGAATGGTGGAGGTCCCAATGGAATAAAAAGACAATATCAATGCCTCTTGGAAGAGTGGTCGAGGTCGCAGTAGAATAAAAAGACAATATCAATGACCCTTGGAAGAGACGTGGAGGTCACAGTAGCTTAACAAGATTTTAATGCCCCTTCGAAGAGACGTGGAGTTCAGTGTGGTTTAACATGACGGTTTTAATGCCCCTTGGAAGAGACGTGGAGTTCAGAGTGGTATAACAAGACGGTTTTAATGCCTCTTGGAAGAGACTTGGAGGCCCCAGTGGAATAAAAAGACAATACAATGCCCCTGGGAAGAGTGGTGGAGGTCCCAGTGGAATAAAAAGACAAGATCAATGCCCCTTGGAAGAGTGGTGGAGGGTACAGTGGAAGAAAAACAGAATATCAATGACCCTTGTAAGAGACGTGGAGATCAGAGTGGTTTAACAAGATGGTTTTAATGCCCCTTGGAAGAGACGTGGAATAAAAAGACAATATCAATTCCCCTTGAAAGAATGGTGGTGGTCGCCGTGGAAAAAAAAGACAATATCAATGCCCCTTGGAAGACTGGTGGAGGTTACAATGGAATAAAAACAGAATATCAATGACAATTGGAAGAGACGGGTAGGTCACAGTAGCTTAACAGGACAATTGTAATGCCCCTTGGAAGAGACGTGGAGTTCAGAGTGTTTTAACAAGATGGTTTTAATGCCCCTTGGAAATGACGTGGATGTCACAGTAGCTTAACAAGATGGTTTTAATGCACCTTGGAAGAGAAGTGGAGGTCCCAGAGGATTAAAAAGACAATATCAATTCCCCTTGGAAGAGTGGTGGAGGTCGCAGTGGAATAAAAAGACAATATCAATGCCACTTGGAAGAGTGGTGGAGGTCACAGTGGAATAAAAAGACAATATCAATGCCTCTTGGAAGAGTGGTGGAGGTTGCAGTGGATTAAAAAGATAATATCAATGCCCCTTGGAAGAGTGGTGGAGGTCAGAATGTAATAAAAAGACAATATCAATGACCCTTGGAAGAGACGTGGAGGTCACAGTAGCTTAAAAAGACGATTTTATTGCCACTTGGAAGAGACGTGGAGCTCAGAGTAGCTTAATAAGACGGTTTTAATGCCCCTTGGAAGAGACGTGGAGTTCAGAGTGGTATAACAAGACGGTTTTAATGCCTCTTGGAAGAGACTTGGAGTCCCCAGTGGAATAAAAAGACAATACAATGCCCCTGGGAAGAGTGGTGGAGGTCCCAGTGGAATAAAAAGACAAGATCAATGCCCATTGGAAGAGTGGTGGAGGGTACAGTGGAAGAAAAACAGAATATCAATGACCCTTGTAAGAGACGTGGAGATCAGAGTGGTTTAACAAGATGGTTTTAATGCCCCTTGGAAGAGACGTGGAATAAAAAGACAATATCAATTCCCCTTGGAAGACTGGTGGAGGTTACAATGGAATAAAAACAGAATATCAATGACAATTGGAAGAGTGGTGGAGGTTATAGTGGAATAAAAAGAGAATATCAATGCCCCTTGGAAGAGTGGTGGAGGTCCCAGTGGAATAAAAAGACAATATCAATTCCCCTTGGAAGAGTGGTGGTCACAGTGGAATAAAACGACAATATCAATGCCCCTTGGAAGCGTGGTGGAGGTCGCAGTGGAATAAAAAGACAATATCAATACCACTTGCAATAGTGGTGGAGGTCCCAGTGGAATAAAAAGACAATATCAATGACCCTTGGTAGAGACATAGAGGTCACAGTAGAGTAACAAGACGATTTTATTGCCTCTTGAAAGAGACATGGAGTTCAGAGTGGCTTAACATGACAGTTTCAATGCCCATTGGAAGAGAGGTGGAGGTCACACTAGCTTAACAAGACTATTTTGATGCCCTTTGGAAGAGACGTGGAGTTCAGAGTGGTTTAAAAAGACGGTTTTAATGCTCCTTGGAAGAGACGTAGAGGTCCCAGTGGAACAAAAAGACAATATCAATGCCCCTTGGAAGAGTGGTGGAGGTCCCAGTGGAATAAAAAGACAATATTAATTTCCCTTGGAAGAGACATGGAGGTCACAGTAGCTTAACAAGACAATTTTAATGCCCCTTGGAAGAGACGTGGAGTTCAGATTGGTTTAACAAGACGGTTTTAATGCCCTTTGGAATAGACATGGAAATCCTAGTGGAATAAATAGACAATATCAATTCCCCTTGGAAAAGTGGTGGAGGTCCCAGTGGAATAAAAAAAGAATATCAATGCCCATAGGAAGAGACGTGGAGGTCACAGTAGCTTAACAAGACAATTTTAATGCCCCTTGGAAGAGACGTGGAGTTCAGAGTGGTTTAATGATACGGTTTTAATGCCCCTTGGAAGAGACGTGGAGGTCCCAGTGGAATAAAAAGACAATATCAATGCCCCTTGGAACAGTGGTGGAGGTCGAGATCCCAATGGAAAAAAAGGACAATATCAATGCCTCTTGGAAGAGTGATGGAGGTTACAGTAGAATAAAAAGAGAATATCAATACACCGTGGAAGAATGGTGGAGGTCCCAATGGAATAAAAAGACAATATCAATGCCTCTTGGAAGAGTGGTCGAGGTCGCAGTAGAATAAAAAGACAATATCAATGACCCTTGGAAGAGACGTGGAGGTCACAGTAGCTTAACAAGATTTTAATGCCCCTTCGAAGAGACGTGGAGTTCAGTGTGGTTTAACATGACGGTTTTAATGCCCCTTGGAAGAGACGTGGAGTTCAGAGTGGTATAACAAGACGGTTTTAATGCCTCTTGGAAGAGACTTGGAGGCCCCAGTGGAATAAAAAGACAATACAATGCCCCTGGGAAGAGTGGTGGAGGTCCCAGTGGAATAAAAAGACAAGATCAATGCCCCTTGGAAGAGTGGTGGAGGGTACAGTGGAAGAAAAACAGAATATCAATGACCCTTGTAAGAGACGTGGAGATCAGAGTGGTTTAACAAGATGGTTTTAATGCCCCTTGGAAGAGACGTGGAATAAAAAGACAATATCAATTCCCCTTGGAAGAATGGTGGTGGTCGCAGTGGAAAAAAAAGACAATATCAATGCCCCTTGGAAGACTGGTGGAGGTTACAACGGAATAAAAACAGAATATCAATGACAATTGGAAGAGACGGGGAGGTCACAGTAGCTTAACAGGACAATTGTAATGCCCCTTGGAAGAGACGTGGAGTTCAGAGTGTTTTAACAAGATGGTTTTAATGCCCCTTGGAAATGACGTGGATGTCACAGTAGCTTAACAAGATGGTTTTAATGCACCTTGGAAGAGAAGTGGAGGTCCCAGAGGATTAAAAAGACAATATCAATTCCCCTTGGAAGAGTGGTGGAGGTCGCAGTGGAATAAAAAGACAATATCAATGCCACTTGGAAGAGTGGTGGAGGTCGCAGTGGAATAAAAAGACAATATCAATGCCTCTTGGAAGAGTGGTGGAGGTTGCAGTGGATTAAAAAGATAATATCAATGCCCCTTGGAAGAGTGGTGGAGGTCAGAATGTAATAAAAAGACAATATCAATGACCCTTGGAAGAGACGTGGAGGTCACAGTAGCTTAAAAAGACGATTTTATTGCCACTTGGAAGAGACGTGGAGCTCAGAGTAGCTTAATAAGACGGTTTTAATGCCCCTTGGAAAAGACGTGGAGTTCAGAGTGGTTTAACAAGACGATTTTAATGCCCCTTGGAAGAGACGTGGAGGTCCCAGTGGAATGAAAAGACAATATCAGTTCCAGTTGGAACAGTGGTGGAGGTCGCAGTGGAATAAAAAGACAATATCTATGCACCTTGGAAAAGTGGTAGAGGTCGCAGTGGAATAAAAACAGAATATCAATGACTCTTGTAAGAGACGTGGAGTTCAGAGTGGTTTAACAAGACGGTTTTAATGCCCCTTGGAAGAATCGTGGAGTTACCAGTGGAATAAAAAGACAATATCAATTCCCCTTGGAATAGTGGTGGAGGTCGCAGTGGAATAAAAAGAGAATATCAATGCCCCTTGGAAGAGTGGTGGAGGTTACAATGGAATAAAAAGAGAATATCAATGACGCTTGGAAGAGTGGTGGAGGTCACAGTGGAATAAAAAGACAATATCGATGCCCCTTGGAAGAGTGGTGGAGGTCGCAGTGAAATAAAAAGACAATATGAATGCCCCTTGGAAGAGTGGTGGAGGTCGCAGTGGAATAAAAAGATAATATCAATGCCCTTTGAAGAGACGTGGAGGTCACAGTAGCTTAAAAAGACGATTTTATTGCCCCTTGGAAGAGACATGGAGTTCAGAGTGGTTTAAAAAGACGGTTTTAGTGCCCCTTGGAAGAGACGTGGAGGTCACAGTAGCTTGGCAAGACGGTTTTAATGCCCCTTTGGAAGAGACGTGGAGTTCAGAGTGGTTTAGCAAGATGATTTTAATGCCCCTTGGAGGAGATGTGGAGGTCACAGTAGCTTAACAAGACGGTTTTAATGCCCCTTGGAAAAGACGTGGAGTTCCCAGTGGAATAAAAAAACAATATCAATGCCCTTTGGAAGAGTAATGGAGGTCGCAGTGAAATAAAAAGTCAATATCAATGCTCCTTGGAAGAGTGGTGGAGGTCCAAGTGGAATAAAAAGAAAATATCAATGCACCTTGGAAGAGTGGTAGAGGTCGCAGTGGAATAAAAAGATAATATCAATGCCCTTTGGAAGAGTAATGGAGGTCGCAGTGGAATAAAAATTCAATATCAATGCCCCTTGGAAGAGTGGTGGAGGTCCCAGTGGAATAAAAAGACAATATCAATAACCCTTGTGTAACACCTGCACATGGAACTGTCAGAGCAACTACTGGTATACTGGGACTTACAGACACTAAGAAGAGCTTTGCAGCTGCTGTTAAACAGGGTCCTACAGACATTAATCATTCTTTCCCTGAGCTGCAGTGGACTACAATTCCCATGGACCCTTGTTTCAGTCAGATGACACAGCCTGGAAAGATAGAAGGGAGGAGGGACTTGGGGGAGGGAGCTGGAGAGAAAGTGAAAGTAAAACTAGAGAGGAAAGGAAGTGTGGCAGCTTGTTTTTGTGAAAGACGGAGCGCTGTGGACTTGTATCCCGCTACGCTGCGGAGCGATGCCGTCCCCTCTGATATACCCGCGCATCTGGAGAGAGCGCGGCCCTGTCACCCGGTGAAGCAAGTGACATCAAGGACTCGGAGAGTTCTGCCGCACTCCCACCATATAAAGGCCTGAATCCTGCCACCCCCAGCTGGTGTCCAGGGAAAACTACAATCGGTTGAGACGCAACGTGAGTGCCCTTTTGAGACTTGTGGTTCTACCAGCGCCAGTTACAGTGAGTACACTACGCCCCAGACTTTTTACGTTAACGTTCATCTAAGTGCACCAACGGTTATAAATTTGCGTGCCAACATCCGCGGCAACTGGGCCCCAACGTTTGGACTGAGTTAATACAAGAAAAGGGGAACCCTGCTACGTTATATTTGCAGGGGCGGGGAAGAATTAGGTTGTGATGTGTATATGATTTTTATAGAGCACCGTTACCTGTATTGTATGTTGTTTCTTTAAATCCATATTGCTGCATAGCAATAAACCTGTTAAACTGTTTTACTCCTGTTCCAGGTGAGTGTGTACTGAGCTAAAGGCAGGGGCTTCCCGAATCAGTCCCTGGCAGAAGACAACAGTCCTTCTGCAGTCCTAGAGAGAGCTCCAATCAAGATTCGGGTGGAGGCACTGCGCCCTAGAGAGGTGAGACCCCCCATAACACCCAGGGTACCGTGGTAGCCCTGAAGGGGTGTTACACTTGGAAGAGACGTGGAGGTCACAGTAGCTTAAAATGATGATTTTTTTGCCCCTTAGAAGAGACGTTGGGTTCAGAGTGGTTTAAAAAGAAGGTTTTAATGCCCCTTGGAAGAGATGTGAAGGTCACAGTAGCTTAACAAGACGATTTTAATGCCCTTTGGAAGAGACATTGAGTTCAGAGTGGTTTCACAAGACGATTTTAATGCCCAATGGAAGAGACGTGGAGGTCACAGTAGATTAACAAGACTGTTTTAATGCCCCTTGGAAGAGACGTGGACGTCAGAGTGGCTTAATAAGACGGTTTTAATGCCCCTTGGAAGAGACGTGGAGATCCCAGTGGAATAAAAAAAACAATATCAATGCCCCTTGGAAGAGTGGTGGAGATCCCAGTGGATTAAAATGACAATATCAATGCCCCTTGGAAGAGTGATGGAGGTCGCAGTAGAATAAAAGGCAATATCAATGCCCCTTGGAAGAGTGGTGGAGGTCCCAGTGGAATAAAAAGAAAATATCAATGCACCTTGGAAGAGTGGTAGAGGTCTCACAGGAATAAAAAGACAATATCAATGCCCCTTGGAAGAGTGGTGGAGGTCCCCGTGGAATAAAAAGGCAATATCAATGACCCTTGGAAGAGACATGGAGGTCACAGTAGCTTAACAAGATGATTTTAATGCCCCTTGCTAGAGTCGTGGAGTTCAGAGTGGTTTAACAAGACGGTTTTAATGCCCCTTGGAAGAGACGTGGAGGTCCCCTTGGGACAAAAACACAATATCAATGTCTCTTGGAAGAGTGGTGGAGGTTACAGTGGAATAAAAAGAGAATATCAATGCCCCTTGGAAGAGTGGTGGAGGTCCCAGTGGAATAAATAGACAATATCAATGACTCTTGGAAGTGACATGGAGGCCACAGTAGCTTAACAATACAATTTTAATGCCCCTTGGAAGAGACGTGGAATTTCAGAGTGGTTTAACAAGACGGTTTTAATGCCCCTTGGAATAGACGTGGAAGTCACAGTAGCTTAACAAGATGGTTTTAATGCCCGATGGAAGAGACATGGGGTTTAGAGTCATTTAATAAGACAGTTTTAATGCCCTTGGAAGAGATGTGAAGGTCCCAGTGGAATAAAAAGACAATATCAATGCCCCTTGGAAGAGTGGTGGAGGTCGAGGTCCCAGTGGAATAAAAACACAATATCAATGCCTCTTGGAAGAGTGGTGGAGGATACAGTGGAATGAAAAGAGAATATCACTACCCCTTGGAAGAGTGGTGGAGGTCCCAGTGGAATAAAAAGACAATATCAATGCCGCTTGGAAGAGTGGTGGAGGTCGCTGTGGAATAAAACTACAATATCAATGCCCCTTGGAAGAGTGGTGGAGGTCGCAGTGGAATAAAAAGACAATATCAATGCCACTTGGAAGAGTGGTGTAGGTCCCACTGGAATAAAAGGACAATATCAATGACCCTTGGAAGAGACATGGAGGTCACACTAGCTTAACAAGACTATTTTGATGCCCCTTTGAAGAGACGTGGAGTTCAGAGTGGTTTAACAAGATGGTTTTAATGCCCCTTGGAAGAGACATGGAGTTCAGAGTCATTTAACAAGACGGTTTTAATGCCCCTTGGAAGAGACGTGGAGGTCCCCTTGGGACAAAAACACAATATCAATGTCTCTTGGAAGAGTGGTGGAGGTTACAGTGGAATAAAAAGAGAATATCAATGCCCCTTGGAAGAGTGGTGGAGGTCCCAGTGGAATAAATAGACAATATCAATGACTCTTGGAAGTGACATGGAGGCCACAGTAGCTTAACAATACAATTTTAATGCCCCTTGGAAGAGACGTGGAATTTCAGAGTGGTTTAACAAGACGGTTTTAATGCCCCTTGGAATAGACGTGGAAGTCACAGTAGCTTAACAAGATGGTTTTAATGCCCGATGGAAGAGACATGGGGTTTAGAGTCATTTAATAAGACAGTTTTAATGCCCTTGGAAGAGATGTGAAGGTCCCAGTGGAATAAAAAGACAATATCAATGCCCCTTGGAAGAGTGGTGGAGGTCGAGGTCCCAGTGGAATAAAAACACAATATCAATGCCTCTTGGAAGAGTGGTGGAGGATACAGTGGAATGAAAAGAGAATATCACTACCCCTTGGAAGAGTGGTGGAGGTCCCAGTGGAATAAAAAGACAATATCAATGCCGCTTGGAAGAGTGGTGGAGGTCGCTGTGGAATAAAACTACAATATCAATGCCCCTTGGAAGAGTGGTGGAGGTCGCAGTGGAATAAAAAGACAATATCAATGCCACTTGGAAGAGTGGTGGAGGTCCCACTGGAATAAAAGGACAATATCAATGACCCTTGGAAGAGACATGGAGGTCACACTAGCTTAACAAGACTATTTTGATGCCCCTTGGAAGAGACGTGGAGTTCAGAGTGGTTTAACAAGATGGTTTTAATGCCCCTTGGAAGAGACATGGAGTTCAGAGTCATTTAACAAGACGGTTTTAATGACCTTGGAAGAGACGTGGAGGTCCCAGTGGAATAAAAACACAATATCAATACCTCTTGGAAGAGTGGTGGAGGTTACAGTGGAATAAAAAGAGAATATCACTGCCCCTTGGAAGAGTGGTGGAGGTCCCAGAGGAATAAAAAGACAATATAAATGCCCCTTGGAAGAGTGGTGGAGGTCGCTGTGGAATAAAACTACAATATCAATGCCCCTTGGAAGAGTGGTGGAGGTCGCAGTGGAATAAAAAGACAATATCAATGCCACTTGGAAGAGTGGTGGAGGTCCCACTGGAATAAAAAGACAATATGAATGACCCTTGGTAGAGACATGGAGGTCACAGTAGCCTAACGACGATTTTATTGCCCCTTGAAAGAGACATGGAGTTCAGAGTGGCTTAACATGACGGTTTCAATGCCCATTGGAAGAGACGTGGAGGTCACACTAGCTTAAAAAGACTATTTTGATGTCCCTTGGAAGAGACTTGGAGTTCAGAGTGGTTTAACAAGACGGTTTTAATGCCCCTGGGAAGAGACGTGGAGTTCCCAGTGGAACAAAAAGACAATATTAATGCCCCTTGGAAGAGTGGTGGAGGTCCCAGTGGAATAAAAAGGCAATATCAATGCCCCTTGGAAGAGTGGTGGATGTCGCAGTGGAATAAAAAGACAATATCAATGCCTCTTGGAAGAGTGGTGGAGGTCGCAGTGGATTAAAAAGATAATATCAATGCCCCTCGGAAGAGTGGTGGAAGTTCCAATGTAATAAAAAGACAATATCAATGACCCTTGGAAGAGACGTGGAGGTCACAGTAGCTTAAAAAGACGATTTTATTGCCCCTTGGAAGAGACGTGGAGTTCAGAGTGGTTTAAAAAGATGGTTTTAATGCCCCTTGGAAGAGACATGGAAATCCTAGTGTAATAAATAGACAATATTAATTCCCCTTGGAAAAGTGGTGGAGGTCCCAGTGGAATAAAAAAAGAATATCAATGCCCATAGGAAGAGACGTGGAGGTCAGAGTGGTTTAACAAGACGATTATTATGCCCCTTGGAAGAGACGTGGAGGTCCCAGTGGAATGAAAAGACAATATCTATGCACCTTGGAAGAGTGGTAGAAGTCGCAGTGGAAGAAAAACAGAATTTCAATGCCCCTTGGAAGAGTGGTGGAGGTTACAATGGAATAAAAAGAGACTATCAATGACCCTTGGAAGAGACGGGGAGAACACAGCAGCTTAACAGGACGATTTTAATGCCCCTTGGAAGAGACGTGGAGTTCAGAGTGTTTGAACAAGATGGTTTAATGCCCCTTGGAAATGACTTGGATGTCACAGTAGCTTAACAAGACAGTTTTAATGCACCTTGGAAGAGACGTGGAGGTCCCAGTGGAATAGAAAGACAGTACCAATTTCCCTTGGAAGAGTGGTGGAGGTCACAGTGGAATAAAAAGACAATATCAATGCCCCTTGGAAGAGTCGTTGAGGTCGCATTGAAATACAAAGACAATATGAATGCCCCTTGGAAGAGTGGTGGAGGTCGCATTGGAATAAAAAGATAATATCAATGCCCTTTGGAAGAGTGGTGGAGGTCCCAGTGTAATAAAAAGACAATATCAATGACCCTTTGAAGAGACGTGGAGGTCACAGTAGCTTAAAAAGACAATTTTATTGCCCCTTGGAAGAGACCTGGAATTCAGAGTGGTTTAAAAAGATGGTTTTAATGCCCCTTGGAAGAGACGTGGATGTCAGAGTGATTTAACAAGACGGTTTTAATGCCCTTTGGAAAAGACGTGGAGGTCCCAGTGGAATAAAAAAAACAATATCAATGCCCCTTGGAAGAGTGGTGGAGATCCCAGTGGAATAAAATGACAATATCAATGCCCCTTGGAAGAGTGGTGGAGGTCCAAGTGGAATAAAAAGAAAATATCAATGCACCTTGGAAGAGTGGTAGAGGTCGCAGTGGAATATAAAGACAATATCAATGCCCTTTGGAAGAGTAATGGAGGTCGCAGTGGAATAAAAAGTCAATATCAATGCCCCTTGGAAGAGTGGAGGAGGTCCCAGTGGAATAAAAAGACAATATCAATGACACTTGGAAGAGATGTGGAGGTCACAGTAGCTTAACAAGATGATTTTAATGCCCCTTGCAAGAGTCGTGGAGCTCAGAGTGGTTTAACAAGACGGTTTTAATGCCCCTTGGAAGAGACATGGAGGACCCTTGAAACAAAAAGACAATATCAATGCCCCTTGGAAGAGTGGTGGAGGTCCCAGTGGAATAAATAGAGAATATCAATGACCCCTGGAAGAGACATGGAGGTCACAGTAGCTTAACAATACAATTTTAAAGCCCGTTGGAAGAGACGTGGAATTTCAGAGTGGTTTAACAAGACGGTTTTAATGCCCCTTGGAATAGACGTGGAGGTCACAGTAGCTTAACAAGATGGTTTTAATGCCCCTTGGAAGAGACATGGAGTTCAGAGTCATTTAATAAGACGGTTTTAATGCCCTTGGAAGAGACGTGGAGGTCCCAGTGGAATCAAAAGACAATATCAATGCCCATTGGAAGAGTGGTGGAGGTCGAGGTCCCAGTGGAATAAAAACACAATATCAATGCCTCTTGGAAGAGAGGTGGAGGTTACAGTGGAATAAAAAAAGAATATCACTGTCCCTTGGAAGAGTGGTGGAGGTCCCAGTGGAATAAAAAGACAATATCAATGCCCCTTGGAAGAGTGCTGGAAGTCACAGTGGAATAAAACGACAATATCAATGCCCCTTGGAAGAGTGGTGGAGGTCGCAGTGGAATAAAAAGACAATATCAATGCCCCTTGGAAGAGTGGTGGAGGTCCCAGTGGAATAAAAAGACAATATCAATGACCCTTGGTAGAGACATGGAGGTCACAGTAGTCTAACAAGACGATTTTATTGCCCCTTGAAAGAGACATGGAGTTCAGAGTGGCTTAACATGACAGTTTCAATGCACATTGAAAGAGACGTGGAGGTCACACTAGCTTAACAAGACTATTTTGATGCCCCTTGGAAGAGACGTGGAGTTCAGAGTGGTTTAACAAGACTGTTTTAATGCCCCTTGGAAGAGACGTGGAGGTCTCAGTGGAACAAAAAGACATTATCAATGCCCCTTGGAAGAGTGGTGGATGTCCCAGTGGAATAAAAAGACATTATCAATGCCCCTTGAAAGAGTGGTGGAGGTCCCAGTGTAATAAAAAGACAATATCAATGACCCTTGGAAGAGACGTGGAGGTCACAGTAGCTTAACAAGACAATTTTAATGCCCCTTGGAAGAGACGTGGAGTTCAGAGTGGTTTAAAAAGACGGTTTTAATGCCCTTTGGAAAAGACGTGGAGGCCACAGTAGCTTAACAAGACAGTTTTAATGACCCTTGTAAGAGACATGGAGTTCAGAGTGGTTTAACAAGACGGTTTTAATGCCCCTTGGAAGAGACGTGGAGGTCCTTGTGGAATAAAAAGACAATATCAATTCCCCTTGGAAAAGTGGTGGAGGTTACAGTGGAATAAATATAGAATATCAATGACCCTTGGAAGAGATGTGGAGGTCACAGTAACTTAACAAGAGAATTTTAATGCCCCTTGGAAGAGACATGGAGTTCAGAGTGGTATAATAAGATGGTTTTAATGCCGCTTGGAAGATACGTGGAGGTCCCCGTGGAATAAAAAGACAATATCAATGCCCCGTGAAAGACTGGTGGAGATCGAGATCCCAGTGGAAAAAAAAGACAATATCAATGCCTCTTGGAAGAGTGGTGGAGGTTACAGTGGAATAAATAGAGAATATCAAGGCCCCTTGGAAGAGTGGTGGAGGTCGCAGTGGAATAAAAAGACAATATCAATACCCCTTGGAAGAGTGGTGGAGGTCCCAATGGAATTATAAGACAATATCAATGCCCCTTGGAAGAGTGGTGGAGATCGCAGTGGAATAAAAAGACAATATCAATGACCCTTGGAAGAGACGTGGAGGTCACAGTAGCTTAAAAAGACAATTTTATTGCCCCTTGGAAGAGACGTGGAGTTCAGAGTGGTTTAACATGACGGTTTTAATGCCCCTTGGAAAAGAGTTGGAGGTCACAGTAGCTTAACCATATGGTTTTAATGCCCCTTGGAAGAGACGTGGAGTGCAGAGTGGTTTAACAAGATGATTTTAATGCCCCTTGGAAGAGACGTGGAGGTCCCAGTGAAATGAAAAGACAATATCAGTTCCCCTTGGAAGAGTGGTGGAGGTCCCAGTGGAATAAAAAGACAATATCTATGCACCTTGGAAGAGTGGTAGAGGTCGCAGTGGAAGAAAAACAGAATATCAATGACCCTTGTAAGAGACGTGGACTTCAGAGTGGTTTAACAAGACGGATTTAATGCCCCTTGGAAGAAACGTGGAGGTACCAGTGGAATAAAAAGACAATATCAATTCCCCTTGGAACAGTGGTGGAGGTCACAGTGGAATAAAAAGACAATATCAAAGCCCCTTGGAAGAGTGGTGGAGGTTACAATGGAATATAAAGAGCATATCAATGACCCTTGGAAGAGACAGGGAGGTCACAGTAGTTAACAGGACGAATTTAATGCTCCTTGGAAGAGACGTGGAGTACAGTGTGTTTTAACAAGATGGTTTTATTGCCCCTTGGAAATGACGTGGATGTCACAGTAGCTTAACAAGACGGTTTTAATGCACCTTGGAAGAGACGTGGAGGTCCCAGTGGAATAAAAAGACAGTATCAATTTCCCTTGGAAGAGTGCTGGAGGTCGCAGTGGAATAAAAAGACAATATCAATGCCCCTTGGAAGAGTGGTGGAGGTCGCAGTGGAATAAAAAGACAATATGAATGCCCCTTGGAAGAGTGGTGGAGGTCGCAGTGGAATAAAAAAATAATACCAATGCCTTTTTGAAAAGTGGTGGAGGTCCCAGTGTAATAAAAAGACAATATCAATGCCCCTTGGAAGAGTGGTGGAGGTCCCAGTGGACTAAAAAGAAAATATCAATGCACCTTGGAACAGTGGTAGAGGTTGCAGTGGAATTAAAAGACACTATCAATGCTGTAATGCACACGCCCGGGCTGAGCGGCGTGTGCTTGTGATTCCACTGGACCGTGCCGGAGAGTGAATGCCTGGAGGGGCGTAACTAGGTATGCACCCGATCCGACCAGGGTCGCACGACGGCATACGTCGCCAGTCCACCAAGGAGGAACCGAGCAGAGGGACCAGGTGCTACTCCAGGACAGACCCCAGACACGGCTGTTGACCCACACAGGGGAATACAGGAACAGACTGGTTAGTATAGGCAGGCACGACTGGTATGCAGGCAGGCGGGTATGCAGGCAGGGGGGTACAGGCAAGCACGGCTAGAGTGCAGACAGGGAGGCACTAGCAGGTAGGAACACAGGCGGGATAGGACCCAGTAAACACTGGGACTCAGGAACAGAACCACAGATGTGGTGGACAAACACAGCAGAGTAAGGCCGCCCAGAGTGGTGAGCGAGAGCAGGGCAAGATGAGACCGCCTAGAGCGGTGAGCGAGAGTAGAGCAGGACGAGGCCGCCTGGAGCGGTGAGCAAGAGTAGAGCAGGACGAGACCGCCTGGAGCGGTGAGCAAGAGTAGAGCAGGACGAGGCCACCTGGAGCGGTGAGTAAGAGTAGAGCAGGACGAAGCCGCCTGGAACGGTGAGCAAGAGTAGAGCAGGACGAGGCCGCCTGGAGCGGTGAGCAAAGGGTCAGAGCGGAGCAAGACTGCCGGAGCGGTGAGCAAAGGTAGAGCAGCCTAGAACCGTGGGAGCGGTGAGCAAAGGCAGAGCAGGCTAGAACCGCTGGAGCGGTGAGCAAAGGCAGAGCAGGCTAGAACCGCCGGAGCAGTGAGCAAGGCAGAGCAGGCTAGAACCACCGGAGCGGTGAGCAAAGGCAGAGCAGGCTAGAACCACCAGAGCGGTGAGCAAAGGCAGAGCAAGCTAGAACCGCCAGAGCGGTGAGCAAAGGCAGAGCAAGCTAGAACCGCCGGAGCGGTGAGCAAAGGCAGAGCAGGCTAGAACCGCCGGAGCGGTGAGCAAAGACAGAGCAGGCTAGAACCGCCGGAGCGGTTAGCAAGGGCAGAGCAGGCTAGAACCGCCGGAGCGGTGAGCAAAGGCAGAGCAGGCTAGAACCGCCGGAGCGGTGAGCAAAGGCAGAGCAGGCTAGAACCGCCGGAGCGGTGAGCAAGGCAGAGCAGGGGGAACAGGGCTCTGTACACACGGAAAAGACAGGAAGGGAAAGGCAGAACCAGATACCCACAGGGTACTTGCAGTGAAGTAGCGAGTGAACCACAAACTCACAAACGGAAGTACTGGGACAACGAGCAGGAGTTAGGTATGAGTTCAGACTCTGCAGAAAAAGGAAAGGTACGGACATAGAGAAACACAGGAAACAGGCTAGAAGAGCATACAGACAAGAACAGACACAGTAGCAAGATACAGGAGCGGGTCTAGGTATACAGCCCCTCTAAGGCGGGGGGAACAGGCTAGGAGTGTGTTCAGACAGGACAGACAAGATACGGGAGCGGGTCTAGGTATGCGGCCCCTAGAAGGCAAGGAAGTGATCAGGCGCCGCCCTTAAGCAGCAGACACAGAGGCAAACAGACAGCATGGAGGGAATCCAGAGAGACATTCTGGATTGGAGATCAAGTGCGCGCTCTTGCACAGTGGGAGATGGACCACTATGCAAGGACGCCACCAGGTATGTTACAAATGCCCCTTGGAAGAGTAATGGAGGTCGCAGTGGAATAAAAAGACAATATCAATGCCCCTTGGAAGAGTGGTGGAGGTCCGAGTGTAATAAAAAGACAATATCAATGACCCTTGGAAGAGACGTGGAGGTCACAGTAGCTTAAAAAGATGATTTTTTTGTCCCTTGGAAGAGACGTGGAATTCAAAGTGGTTTAAAAAGACGGTTTTAATGCCCCTTGGAAGAGACGTGGAGGTCACAGTAGCTTAACAAGACGATTTTAATGCCCTTTGGAAGAGACGTGGAGTTCAGAGTGGTTTAACAACACGATTTTAATGCCCCTTGGAAGAGACGTGGAGGTCACAGTAGCTTAACAAGACTGTTCTAATGCCCCTTCGAAGAGATGTGGACGTCAGATTGTTTTAACAAGACGTTTTAATGCCCTTTGGAGGAGACGTGGAGGTCACAGTAGCTTAACAAGACTGTTTTAATGCCCCTTGGAAGAGACGTGGACTTCACAGTGGTTTAACAAGACGGTTTTAATGCCCCTTGGAAGAGACGTGGAGGTCACAGTAGCTTAGCAAGACAGTTTTAATGCACCTTGGAAGAGACGTGGAGGTCCCAGTGGAATAAAAAGACAGTACCAATTCCCCTTGGAAGAGGGGTGGAGGTCACAGTGGAATAAAAAGACAATATCAATGCCCCTTGGAAGAGTAGTGGAGATCGCAGTGAAATAAAAAGACAAAATGAATGCCCCTTGGAAGAGTGGTGGATGTCGCAGTGGAATAAAAAGATAATATCAATGCCCTTTGGAAGAGTGGTGGAGGTCCCAGTGCAATAAAAAGACAATATCAATGACCCTTTGAAGAGACGTGGAGGTCACAGTAGCTTAAAAAGACGATTTTATTGCCCTTTGGAAGATACGTGGAATTCAGAGTGGTTTAAAAAGACGGTTTTAATGCCCCTTGGAAGAGACATGGAGGTCACAGTAGCTTAACAAGACGGTTTTAATGCCCCTTGGAAGAGACGTGGAGTTTAGAGTGGCTTAGCAAGATGATTTTAATGCCCCTTGTAGGAGACGTGGAGGTCACAGTAGCTTAACAAGACTGTTTTAATGCCCCTTGGAAGAGACGTGGATGTCAGAGTGGTTTAACAAGACGGTTTTAATGCCCCTTGGAAAAGACGTGGAGGTCCCAGTGGAATAAAAAAACAATATCAATGCCCCTTGGAAGAGTGGTGGAGATCCCAGTGGAATCAAATGACAATATCAATGCCCCTTGGAAGAGTGGTGGAGGTCTCAGTGGAATAAAAAGACAATACCAATGCCCCTTGGAAGAGTGGTGGAGGTCCCAGTGGTATAAAAATAAAATATCAATGCACGTTGGAAGTAGTGGTAGAGGTCGCAGTGGAATAAAAAGACAATATCAATGCCCTTTGGAAAAGTAATGGAGGTCGCAGTGGAATAAAAAGTCAATATCAATTCCCCTTGGAAGAGTGGTGGAGGTCCCAGTGTAATAAAAAGACAATATCAATGACCCTTGTAAGAGACGTGGCGTTCAGAGTGCTCTAAAAAGATGGTCTTAATGTCCCTTGGAAGAGACGTGGAGGTCACAGTAGCTTAACAAGACTGTTTTAATGCCCCTTGGAAGAGGCGTGGACATCAGAGTGGTTTAACAAGACGGTTTTAATGCCCCTTGGAAGAGACGTGGAGATCCCAGTGTAATAAAAAAACAATATCAATGCCCCATGGAAGAGTGGTGGAGATCCCAGTGGATTAAAATGACAATATTAATGCCCCTTGGAAGAGTGATGTATGTCGCAGTAGAATAAAAAGACAATATCAATGCTCCTTGGAAGAGTGGTGGAGGTCCCAGTGGAATAAAAAGAAAACATCAATGCACCTTGGAAGAGTGGTAGAGGTCTCACAGGAATAAAAAGACAATATCAATGCCCCTTGGAAGAGTAATGGAGGTCGCAGTGGAATAAAAAGTCAATATCAATGCCCCTTGGAAGAGTGGTGGAGGTCCCAGTGGAATAAAAAGGCAATATCAATGACCCTTGGAAGAGACGTGGAGGTCACAGTAGCTTATCAAGATGATTTTAATGCCCCTTGCAAGAGTCGTGGAGCTCAGAGTGGTTTAACAAGACGGTTTTAATGCCCCTTGGAAGAGACGTGGAGGTCCCAGTGAAATGAAAAGACAATATCAGTTCCCCTTGGAAGAGTGGTGGAGGTCGCAGTGGAATAAAAAGACAATATCTATGCACCTTGAAAGAGTGGTGGAGGTCGCAGTGGAATAAAAAGAAAATATCAATGCACCTTGGAAGAGTGGTAGAGGTCTCACAGGAATAAAAAGACAATATCCATGACCCTTGGAAGAGACGTGGAGGTCACAGTAGCTTAAAAAGACAATTTTATTGCCCCTTGGAAGAGACGTGGAGTTCAGAGTGGTTTAACATGACGGTTTTAATGCCCCTTGGAAGAGAGGTGGAGGTCACAGTAGCTTAACCATACGGTTTTAATGCCCCTTGGAAGAGACGTGGAGTGCAGAGTGGTTTAACAAGATGATTTTAATGCCCCTTGGAAGAGACGTGGAGGTCCCAGTGAAATGAAAAGACAATATCAGTTCCCCTTGGAAGAGTGGTGGAGGTCGCAGTGGATTAAAAAGACAATATCTATGCACCTTGGAAGAGTGGTAGAGGTCGCAGTGGAAGAAAAACAGAATATCAATGACCCTTGTAAGAGACGTGGACTTCAGAGTGGTTTAACAAGACGGATTTAATGCCCCTTGGAAGAAACGTGGAGGTACCAGTGGAATAAAAAGACAATATCAATTCCCCTTGGAAGAGTGGTGGAGGTAACAGTGGAATAAAAAGACAATATCAATGCCCCTTGGAAGAGTGGTGGAGGTCTCAGTAGAATAAAAAGACAATACCAATGCCCCTTGGAAGAGTGGTGGAGGTCCCAGTGGTATAAAAATAAAATATCAATTCACCTTGGAAGTAGTGGTAGAGGTCGCAGTGGAATAAAAAGACAATATCAATGCCCTTTGGAAAAGTAATGGAGGTCGCAGTGGAATAAAAAGTCAATATCAATTCCCCTTGGAAGAGTGGTGGAGGTCCCAGTGTAATAAAAAGACAATATCAATGACCCTTGTAAGAGACGTGGCGTTCAGAGTGGTCTAAAAAGATGGTCTTAATGTCCCTTGGAAGAGACGTGGAGGTCACAGGAGCTTAACAAAACGATTTTAATGCCCTTTGGAAGAGACGTGGAGGTCACAGTAGCTTAACAAGACTGTTTTAATGCCCCTTGGAAGAGGCGTGGACATCAGAGTGGTTTAACAAGATGGTTTTAATGCCCCTTGGAAGAGACGTGGAGATCCCAGTGTAATAAAAAAACAATATCAATGCCCCATGGAAGAGTGGTGGAGATCCCAGTGGATTAAAATGACAATATTAATGCCCCTTGTAAGAGTGATGGATGTCGCAGTAGAATAAAAAGACAATATCAATGCTCCTTGGAAGAGTGGTGGAGGTCCCAGTGGAATAAAAAGAAACATCAATGCACCTTGGAAGAGTGGTAGAGGTCTCACAGGAATAAAAAGACAATATCAATGCCCCTTGGAAGAGTAATGGAGGTCGCAGTGGAATAAAAAGTCAATATCAATGCCCCTTGGAAGAGTGGTGGAGGTCCCAGTGGAATAAAAAGGCAATATCAATGACCCTTGGAAGAGACGTGGAGGTCACAGTAGCTTATCAAGATGATTTTAATGCCCCTTGCAAGAGTCGTGGAGCTCAGAGTGGTTTAACAAGACGGTTTTAATGCCCCTTGGAAGAGACGTGGAGGTCCCAGTGAAATGAAAAGACAATATCAGTTCCCCTTGGAAGAGTGGTGGAGGTCGCAGTGGAATAAAAAGACAATATCTATGCACCTTGAAAGAGTGGTGGAGGTCGCAGTGGAATAAAAAGAAAATATCAATGCACCTTGGAAGAGTGGTAGAGGTCTCACAGGAATAAAAAGACAATATCAATGACCCTTGGAAGAGACGTGGAGGTCACAGTAGCTTAAAAAGACAATTTTATTGCCCCTTGGAAGAGACGTGGAGTTCAGAGTGGTTTAACATGACGGTTTTAATGCCCCTTGGAAGAGAGGTGGAGGTCACAGTAGCTTAACCATATGGTTTTAATGCCCCTTGGAAGAGACGTGGCGTGCAGAGTGGTATAACAAGATGATTTTAATGCCCCTTGGAAGAGACGTGGAGGTCCCAGTGAAATGAAAAGACAATATCAGTTCCCCTTGGAAGAGTGGTGGAGGTCGCAGTGGATTAAAAAGACAATATCTATGCACCTTGGAAGAGTGGTAGAGGTCGCAGTGGAAGAAAAACAGAATATCAATGACCCTTGTAAGAGACGTGGACTTCAGAGTGGTTTAACAAGACGGATTTAATGCCCGTTGGAAGAAACGTGGAGGTACCAGTGGAATAAAAAGACAATATCAATTCCCCTTGGAAGAGTGGTGGAGGTCACAGTGGAATAAAAAGACAATATCAAAGCCCCTTGGAAGAGTGGTGGAGGTTACAATGGAATATAAAGAGAATATCAATGACCCTTGGAAGAGGCAGGGAGGTCACAGTAGCTTAACAGGACGAATTTACTGCCCCTTGGAAGAGACGTGGAGTACAGTGTGTTTTAACAAGATGGTTTTATTGCCCCTTGGAAATGACGTGGATGTCACAGTAGCTTAACAAGACGGTTTTAATGCACCTTGGAAGAGACGTGGAGGTCCCAGTGGAATACAAAGACAGTATCAATTTCCCTTGGAAGAGTGCTGGAGGTCGCAGTGGAATGAAAAGACAATATCAATGCCCCTTGGAAGAGTGGTGGATGTCGCAGTGGAATAAAATATTAATACCAATGCCCTTTGGAAGAGTGGTGGAGGTCCCATTGTAATAAAAAGACAATATCAATGCCCCTTGGAAGAGTGATGGAGGTCCCAGTGGACTAAAAAGAAAATATCAATGCACCTTGGAACAGTGGTAGAGGTTGCAGTGGAATTAAAAGACACTATCAATGCTGTAATGCACACGCCCGGGCTGAGCGGCGTGTGCGTGTGATTCCACTGGACCGTGCCGGAGAGTGAATGCCTGGAGGGGCGTAACTAGGTATGCACCCGATCCGACCAGGGTCGCATGACGGCATACGTCGCCAGTCCACCAAGGAGGAACCGAGCAGAGGGACCAGGTGCTACTCCAGGACAGACCCCGGACACGGCTGTTGACCCACACAGGGGAATAGAGGAACAGACTGGTTAGTATAGGCAGGCACGACTGGTATGCAGGCAGGCGGGTATGCAGGCAGGGGGTTACAGGCAAGCACGGCTAGAGTGCAGACAGGGAGGCACTAGCAGGTAGGAACACAGGCGGGATAGGACCCAGTAAACACTGGGACTCAGGAACAGAACCACAGATGTGGTGGACAAACACAGCAGAGTAAGGCCGCCCAGAGTGGTGAGCGAGAGCAGGGCAAGATGAGACCGCCCAGAGCGGTGAGCGAGAGTAGAGCAGGACGAGGCCGCCTGCAGCGGTGAGCAAGAGTAGAGAAGGACGAGGTCGCCTGGAGCAGTGAGCAAGAGTAGAGCAGGACGAGGCCGCCTGGAGCGGTGAGCAAGAGTAGAGCAGGATGAGGCCGTCTGGAGCGGTGAGCAAGAGTAGAGCAGGACGAGATCGCCTGGAGCGGTGGGCAAGAGTAGAGCAGGACAAAGCCGCCTGGAGCGGTGAGCAAGAGTAGAGCAGGACGAGGCCGTCTGGAGCGGTGAGCAAAGGGTCAGAGCGGAGCAAGACTGCCGGAGCGGTGAGCAAAGGCAGAGCAGCCTAGAACCGTCGGAGCGGTGAGCAGAGGCAGAGCAGGCTAGAACTGCCGGAGCGGTGAGCAAAGGCAGAGCAGGCTAGAACCGCCGGAGCGGTGAGCAAGGCAGAGCAGGCTAGAACCGCCGGAGCGGTGAGCAAAGGCAGAGCAGGCTAGAACCGCCGGAGCGGTGAGCAAAGGCAGAGCAGGCTAGAACCGCTGGAGCGGTGAGCAAAGGCAGAGCAGGCTAGAACCGCCGGAGCGGTGAGCAAAGGCAGAGCAGGCTAAAACCGCCGGAGCGGTGAGCAAAGGCAGAGCAGGCTAGAACCGCCGGAGCGGTGAGCGAAGGCAGAGCAGGCTAAAACCGCTGGAGCGGTGAGCAAAGGCAGAGCAGGCTAGAACCGCCGGAGCGGTGAGCAAGGCAGAGCAGGCTAGAACCGCCGGAGCGGTGAGCAAAGGCAGAGCAGGCTAGAACCGCCGGAGCGGTGAGCAAAGGCAGAGCAGGCTAGAACCGCCGGAGCGGTGAGCAAAGACAGAGCAGGCTAGAACCGCCGGAGCGGTGAGCAAAGGCAAAGCAGGCTAGAACTGCCGGAGCGGTGAGCAAAGGCAGAGCAGGCTAGAACCGGCGGAGCGGTGAGCAAGGGCAGAGCAGGCTAGAACCGCCGGAGCGGTGAGCAAAGGCAGAGCAGGCTAGCACCGCCGGAGCGGTGAGCAAGGCAGAGCAGGGGGAACAGGGCTCTGTACACACGGAAAAGACAGGAAGGGAAAGGCAGAACCAGATACCCACAGGGTACTTGCAGTGAAGTAGCGAGTGGACCACAAACTCACAAACGAAAGTACAGTGACAACGAGCAGGAGTTAGGTACGAGTTCAGACTCTGCAGAAAAATGAAAGGTACGGACATAGAGAAACACAGGAAACAGGCTAGAAGAGTATACAGACAAGAACAGACACAGTAGCAAGATACAGGAGTGGGTCTAGGTATGCAGCCCCTAGAAGGCGGGGGGAACATGCTAGGAGAGTGTTCAGACAGGACAGACAAGATACGGGAGCGGGTCTAGGTATGCGGCCCCTAGAAGGCGGAACGAACAGGCAAGGAGCGTGTTCAGACAGGTCTGGAAATACAGCCTACAAGAAAGGCAAGCAAACACAGAAAGGGACCTGGCACATTCAGAGTGAAAGTGCACACTGAATGAAACACAATGCTCAGGCATGGGTTAATTGGAGCAGCTGGTTTAAATACCAGGTGACAGACAGCAATAGGCTGAGGACGCACAAGGGGTGTGCCTGCAGCAGGTACAAAAATCAGGAAGTGATCGGGCGCCGCCCTTAAGCAGCAGACACAGAGGCAAACAGACAGCATGGAGGGAAGCCAGAGAGACATTCTGGATTGGAGATCAAGTGCGCGCTCTTGCACAGTGGGAGATGGACCACTATGCAAGGACGCCGCCAGGTATGTTACAAATGCCCCTTGGAAGAGTAATGGAGGTCGCAGTGGAATAAAAAGTCAATATCAATGCCCCTTGGAAGAGTGGTGGAGGTCCGAGTGTAATAAAAAGACAATATCAATGACCCTTGGAAGAGACGTGGAGGTCACAGTAGCTTAAAAAGATGATTTTTTTGTCCCTTGGAAGAGACGTGGAATTCAAAGTGGTTTAAAAAGACGGTTTTAATGCCCCTTGGAAGAGACGTGGAGGTCACAGTAGCTTAACAAGACGATTTTAATGCCCTTTGGAAGAGACGTGGAGTTCAGAGTGGTTTAACAACACGATTTTAATGCCCCTTGGAAGAGTCGTGGAGGGTCACAGTAGCTTAACAAGACAGTTTTAATGCCCCTTCGAAGAGATGTGGACGTCAGATTGTTTTAACAAGACGGTTTTACTGCCCCTTGGAAGAGACGTGGAGGTCACAGTAGCTTAACAAGACTGTTTTAATGCCCCTTGGAAGAGACGTGGACTTCACAGTGGTTTAACAAGACGGTTTTAATGCCCCTTGGAAGAGACGTGGAAGTCCCAGTGGAATAAAAAAACAATATCAATGACCCTTGGAAGAGTGGTGGAGATCCCATTGGAATAAAAAGACAATATCAATGCCCCTTGTAAGAGTGGTGGAGGTCGCAGTAGAATAAAAAGACAATATCCATGCCCCTTGGAAGAGTGGTGGAGGTCCCAGTGAATTATAAAGAAAATATCAATGCACCTTGGAAGAGTGGTAGAGGTTGCAGTGGAATAAAAAGACAATATCAATGCCCTTTGGAAGAGTAATGGAGGTCCCAGTGGAATAAAAAAACAATATCAATGCCCCTTGGAAGAGTGGTGGAGATCCCAGTGGATTAAAAAGACAATATCAATGCCCCTTGGAAGAGTGGTGGAGGTCGCAGTGGAATAAAAAGACAATATCAATGCCACTTGGAAGAGTGGTGGAGGTCCCAGTGGAATAAAGAGACAATATCAATGACCCTTGGTAGAGACATGGAGGTCACAGCAGCCTAACAATACGATTTTATTGCCCCTTGAAAGAGACATGGAGTTCAGAGTGGCTTAACATGACAGTTTCAATGCCCATTGGAAGAGACGTGGAGGTCACACTAGCTTAACAAGACTATTTTGATGCCCTTTGGAAGAGACGTGGAGTTCAGAGTGGTTTAACAAGACGGTTTTCATGCCCCTTGGAATAGACGTGGAGGTCACAGTAGCTTAACAAATGGTTTTAATGCCCCTTGGAAGAGACATGGATGTCCCAGTGGAATAAAAAGACAATATCAATGACCCTTGGTAGAGACATGGAGATCACAGTAGCCTAACAACGATTTTATTGCCCCTTGAAAGAGACATGGAGTTCAGAGTGGCTTAACAGGAAGGTTTCAATGCCCATTGGAAGAGACGTGTAGGTCACACTAGCTTAACAAGACTATTTTGATGCCCCTTGGAAGAGACGTTAAGTTCAGAGTGGTTTAACAAGACTGTTTTAATGCCCCTTGGAAGAGACGTGGAGGTCCCAGTGGAACAAAAAGACATTATCAATGCCTCTTGGAAAAGTGGTGGATGTCCCAGTGGAATAAAAGACAATATCAATGCCCCTTGAAAGAGTGGTGGAGGTACCAGTCTCATAAAAAGACAATATCAATGACCCTTTGAAGAGACGCGGAGGTCACAGTAGCTTAAAAAGACGATTTTATTGCCCCTTGGAAGAGACGTGGAGTTCAGAGTGGTGTAAAAAGACGGTTTTAATGCCCTTTGGAATAGACGTAGAGGCCACAGTAGCTTAACAAGACAGTTTTAATGCCCCTTGGAAGAGACGTGGAGTTCAGAGTGGTTTAACAAGACGGTTTTAATGCCCCTTGGAAGAGACGTGGAGGTCCTTGTGGAATAAAAAGACAATATCAATTCCCCTTTGAAAAGTGGTGGAGGTTAAAGTGGAATAAAAATAGAATATCAATGACCCTTGGAAGAGATGTGGAGGTCACAGTAGCTTAACAAGACAATTTTATTGCCCCTTGGAAGAGACGTGGAGTTCAGAGTGGTTTAACATGACGGTTTTAATGCCCCTTGGAAGAGAGGTGGAGGTCACAGTCGCTTAACCATACGGTTAAAGACTGGTGGAGGTCGAGATCCCAGTGGAAAAAAAAGACAATATCAATGCCTCTTGGAAGAGTGGTGGAGGTTACAGTGGAATAAATAGAGAATATCAATGCCCCTTGGAAGAGTGGTGGAGGTTACAATGGAATTAAAAGAGAATATCAATGACCCTTGGAAGAGACAGGGAGGTCACAGTAGCTTAACAGGACGAATTTAATGCCCCTTGGAGGAGACTTGGAGTACAGAGTGTTTTAACAAGATGGTTTTATTGCCCCTTGGAAATGACGTGGATGTCACAGTAGCTTAACAAGACGGTTTTAATGCAACTTGGAAGAGACGTGGAGGTCCCAGTGGAATAAAAAGACAGTATCAATTTCCCTTGGAAGAGTGCTGGAGGTTGCAGTGGAATAAAAAGACAATATCAATGCCCCTTGGAAGAGTGGTGGAGGTCGCAGTGTAATAAAAAGACAATATCAATGCCCCGTGAAAGACTGGTGGAGGTCGAGATCCCAGTGGAAAAAAAAGACAATATCAATGCCTCTTGGAAGAGTGGTGGAGGTTACAGTGGAATAAATAGAGAATATCAATGCCCCTTGGAAGAGTGGTGGAGGTCCCAATGGAATAAAAAGACAATATCAATGCCGCTTGGAAGAGTGGTGGAGATCGCAGTGGAATAAAAAGACAATATCAATGACCCTTGGAAGAGACGTGGAGGTCACAGTAGCTTAAAAAGACAATTTTATTGCCCCTTGGAAGAGACGTGGAGTTCAGAGTGGTTTAACATGACGGTTTTAATGCCCCTTGGAAGAGAGGTGGAGGTCACAGTAGCTTAACCATATGGTTTTAATGCCCCTTGGAAGAGACGTGGAGTGCAAAGTGGTTTAACAAGACAATTTGAATGCCCCTTGGAAGAGACGTGCAGGTACCAGTGAAATGAAAAGACAATATCAGTTCCCCTTGGAAGAGTGGTGGAGGTCGCAGTGGAATAAAAAAACAATATCTATTCACCTTGGAAGAGTGGTAGAGGTCGCAGTGGAAGAAAAACAGAATATCAATGACCCTTGTAAGAGACATGGAGTTCAGAGTGGTTTAACAAGACGGATTTAATGCCCCTTGGAAGAAACGTGGAGGTACCAGTGGAATAAGTAGACAATATCAATTCCCCTTGGAAGAGTGGTGGAGGTCGCAGTGGAATAAAAAGACAATATCAATGCCCCTTGGAAGAGTGGTAGAGGTTACAATGGAATTAAAAGAGAATATCAATGACCCTTGGAAGAGACAGGGAGGTCACAGTAGCTTAACAGGACGAATTTAATGCCCCTTGGAGGAGACTTGGAGTACAGAGTATTTTAACAAGATGGTTTTATTGCCCCTTGGAAATGACGTGGATGTCACAGTAGCTTAACAAGACGGTTTTAATGCACCTTGGAAGAGACGTGGAGGTCCCAGTGGAATAAAAAGACAGTATCAATTTCCCTTGGAAGAGTGCTGGAGGTTGCAGTGGAATAAAAAGACAATATCAATGCCCCTTGGAAGAGTGGTGGAGGTCGCAGTGGAATAAAAAGACAATATCAATGCCCCTTGGAAGAGTGGTGGAGGTCGCAGTGGAATAAAAAAATAATATCAATGCCCTTTGTAAGAGTGGTGGATGTCCCAGTGTAATAAAAAGACAATATCAATGCCCCTTGGAAGAGTGGTGGAGGTCCCAGTGGAATAAAAAGAAAATATCAATGCACCTTGGAACAGTGGTAGAGGTCACAGTGGAATTAAAAGACAATATCAATGCCCCTTGGAAGAGTAATGGAGGTCGCAGTGGAATAAAAAGTCAATATCAATGCCCCTTGGAAGAGTGGTGGAGATCCCAGTGTAATAAAAAGACAATATCAATGACCCTTGGAAGAGACGTGGAGGTCACAGTAGCTTAAAAAGATGATTTTTTTTGTCCCTTGGAAGAGACGTGGAGTTCAAAGTGGTTTAAAAAGACGGTTTTAATGCCCCTTGGAAGAGACGTGGAGGTCACAGTAGCTTAACAAGACGATTTTAATGCCCTTTGGAAGAGACGTGGAGTTCAGAGTGGTTTAACAACATGATTTTAATGCCCCTTGGAAGAGACATGGAGGTCACAGTAGCTTAACAAGACTGTTTTAATGCCCCTTGGAAGAGATGTGGACGTCAGATTGTTTTAACAAGACGGTTTTAATGCCCCTTGGAAGAAACGTGGAGGTCCCAGTGGAATAAAAAAACAATATCAATGCCCCTTGGAAGAGTGGTGGAGATCCCAGTGGATTAAAAAGACAATATCAATGCCCCTTGGAAGAGACGTGGAGGTCCCCTTGGAACAAAAAGACAATATCAATGCCCCTTGGAAAAGTGGTGGAGGGCCCAGTGGAATAAATAGACAATATAAATGACCCTTGGAAGAGACATGGAGGCCACAGTAGCTTAACAAAACAATTTTAATGCCCCTTGGAAGAGACGTGGAATTTCAGAGTGGTTTAACAAGACGGTTTTAATGCCCCTTGGAATAGACGTGTAGGTCACAGTAGCTTAACAAGATGGATTTAATGCCCCTTGGAAGAGACATGGAGTTCTGAGTCATTTAATAAGACGGTTTTAATGCATTTGGAAGAGACGTGGAGGTCCCAGTGGAATAAAAAGACAATATCAATGCCCCTTGGAAGCGTGGTGGAGGTCGAGGTCCCAGTGGAATAAAAACACAATATCAATGCCTCTTGGAAGAGTGGTGGAGGTTACCTTGGAATAAAAAGAGAATATCAATGCCCCTTGGAAGAGTGGTGGAGGTCCCAGTGGAATAAAAAGACAATATCAATGACCCTTGGTAGAGACATGGACGTCACAGTAGCCTAACAAGATGATTTTAGTGCCCCTTGAAAGAGACATGGAGTTCAGAGTGGCTTAACATGACGGTTTCAATGCCCATTGGAAGAGATGTGGAGGTCACACTAGCTTAACAAGACTATTTTGATGCCCCTTGGAAGAGACGTGGAGTTCAGAGTGGTTTAACAAGACGGTTTTAATGCCCCTTGGAAGAGATGTGGAGGTCACAGTAGCTTAACAAGACGATTTTAATGCCCTTTGGAAGAGACGTGGAGTTCAGAGCGTTTTAACAAGACTGTTTTAATGCCCCTTGGAAGAGACGTGGACTTCACAGTGGTTTAACAAGACGGTTTTAATGCCCCTTGGAAGAGACGTGGAAGTCCCAGTGGAATAAAAAAACAATATTAATGACCCTTGGAAGAGTGGTGGAGATCCCATTGGAATAAAAAGACAATATCAATGCCCCTTGGAAGAGTGGTGGAGGTCGCAGTAGAATAAAAATACAATATCCATGCCCCTTGGAAGAGTGATGGAGGTCCCAGTGAATTATAAAGAAAATATCAATGCACCTTGGAAGAGTGGTAGAGGTTGCAGTGGAATAAAAAGACAATATCAATGCCCCTTGGAAGAGTAATGGAGGTCGCAGTGGTATAAAAAGTCAATATCAATGCCCCTTGGAAGAGTGGTGGAGGTCCCAGTGGAATAAAAAGGCAATATCAATGACCCTTGGAAGAGACGTGGAGGTCACAGTAGCTTAACAAGATGATTTTAATGCCCCTTGGAAGTGTCGTGGAGTTCAGAGACGTTTAACAAGATGGTTTTAATGCCCCTTGGAAGAGACGTGGATTTCCCAGTGGAAAAAAATGACAATATCAATGCCCCTTTGAAGAGTGGTGGAGGTCCCAGTGGAATATATTGTGGAATAAAAATACAATATCAATAATTCAAGGTACTCCCACCAAGAGTATAGACAGCCACCACGGCAGCCACCACAGAGAGAGTATGAGACAATGCCAAGAGAACCTGTGCAGAATTACAGAGACCAGCCACCGCAACAGATGTACCAACATAACAGGGACCCACCATGCCGGTTTCTGGGGGGAAGACCAGAATTACTCCGCATAGGACAGTGGCAAACCCCTGCTCACCTTGACCTCAGTTGAAAACGTCCCCACTAAATCTTGACTTATTTCTACTGTCAAAATAGATGTAGGGGACAGAACTTTACCTTTTTTAGTAGACACGGGTGCAGCCAGATCAGTAATACGGTCAAGAGATTTACCCTATTATATCTGATGATTTCCTTTCATGTGTGGGAATGGATGGAAAACCACACTCATCCCGACTAACATTTCCATTGCCTAATGGGAAAGAACAGAAGCTGCTGGCCATATTGCTCATTTCAGACACCTGCCCGCTTAATTTGTTGGGAGCAGATCTACTCCAGAAGTTAATGCTCAGATATCATATGATGAGAATGGAATGCATCTAGATGTCTCTACTCCGTTATCATTAGAGGAACAAACAAAGGTACATGCCCTCCCATTGTGTGTCATCCAATTTGCAACAACCACCATACCACAGCATTATCTTGACTGCATACCACCTGAACTCTGGTCTCAAGGTCCTGATGATATAGGCCAGCTGCCTGTTTCACCAGTCCAAGTTTTCCTGAAAGAAGGTGCACGGATTCCCAGACTCCCACAGTACCCACTGAAAGCAGCCCAAGAAGCGTCATTAGATGCCCAAATCCAAGAATTACTCAAGAAAGGAGCATTAATTCCCTGTGTTTCTCCTGCTAATACTCCATTGTTTCCAGTGAAGAAGAAAACTGCAAGAGGAGAACAGATAAATTTAGGATGGTGCAAGATCTGAGAGGTGTGAATGCAGTAACAATCCTGGAGACCCCAGTGGTGCCAAATCCACATACATTACTCAGTGAAATTCCCCCTGAGGCAATGCATTTTACAGTAATCGACTTGGCAAACGCCTTCTTCAGTGTGCCTCTGCATCCAGACTGTCAGTATCTTTTTGCTTTTACACACAGAGGAGTACAGTACACCTTGACCGTTATGCCTCAAGGAGCTCAGAACTCTCCTCATCACTTCACACTGGCCTTAACTACTTGTCTCCAATCCTGGAAGAGTGAGATCCCTGAAGTCACATTGATACAATATGTCGATGATCTACTCCTCTGTTGTCCCGATGACCAAACTTGCCACAGTTCAGCTATTCTTTGCTCTGATTTCTGGCCACCATCAGATGCAAAGTTACTCTGCGAAAGCTACAATGGTGTTGTACCAAAGTTGTGTTTTTGGGTCATTGCATATCCCAAGGTACCAAGCATCTCTCTGAAGAGCGGAAAACTGCCATCCGTGACATCCCGTACAAGAGAACTGTCAAGCAAGCTTTCCTGGGAATAGTCTCATACTGCTGGCAGTAGATCCCTAACGCGTCAGTTCTCATGCAACCTCTATATGATCGGGTCCACTCTTCTGAGTTTGACCTGCATTTTGACCAAGAAGCTGAGGATGCAATGGACCAGTTGAAAGAACTCATCATTTCAGCCCCTGCACTGGGGATTCCCAACTATGCATTTCCATTCTTTCTATATGTCTCTGAAGTGTGTGGCCATGCCTCAGGAGTTCTGGCACAAAAACATGGAGGCCACATGAGACCCATCGGATATTATTCCAGTAAATTGGATCCAGTGGGGCAAACAGCTCCAACATGTCTCAAAGCAGTGCTGGCAGCTACAGAACTCCTCCACAGAACAGCAGATGTTGTACTTGGCCATCTTACAACTATACTGGACCCTCATGATTTGAAAGCTATCCTTGAACAAACTCAGCACAACCATTTATCTATGCAACGTCATGTCAGAATCCAATGTGAGCTCCTTTTACCAGAAAATATAGCTCTTAGGCGATGTACTGTCTTGAACCCCTCCACTCTGCTTCCTCTGTCAAGGGGGGACTGCTCTGAAGACTTAGAGGGGACCTCAGAAGACCATGAATACCCTGATTCGAGTGACCATGATTGCCTTAAGGTCATGAAGGCAGAAACCTCTCACCTACCTACTGTCTCTGAACAGCCAATGCCTGAAGCGGATTTGATACTGTATACTGACGGGTCCAGATACGCAGATAAATATGGAACTTACCATACCGGATACGCGGTGGTGTGCCCACCTACGGTTGTTTCTGCTGGACCACTGCCATCTTATATGTCAGCTCAAGAGGCCGAACTATATGCTCTGCCCAAAGCCTGCAAGTGCGCAGAGAGTCGAGTGGCCAATATCTACACAGACTCGAGGTACGGATTCGGGATTGCCCACGACTTTGGCCTGATATGGGCCCTGAGGGTCTACAAGACAGCCAGTGGAGCTCCAATCCGGAATGCAGTGGCAGTGAGAAGTCTGCTAGAAGCTCTGAAGATACCTAGGCAAGTGGCTGTGATCAAAATTAAGGCTCATGGGAAACTGAATTCGGAGGAAGCCAAGGGGAATCATCTGGCTGATATTACAGCAAAAGCAGCAGCTATGGAACCAATATTTCCAGAGGAAGCAGAGGTGTCGGGGGGTACGGAGGTGTTTGTGCTCACCAGAAGTCAGAGACAACGAGGGGATGAGGAAGAAACGGGAATGAGAAATTTGGGGTTGGAAGAAGAAGAGATGGAAGATGAAGAGGAGCAAAGACTGGAAGAGAATCCGGCACACAGGACTTTAGTGGACCGGCAGAATGCGGTAAAAGGAGAAGAAAAACAAGGATGGATCGGACGGGGAGGAACGTTTTGTAATGACGGAATCTGGAGAGTGGGAAGAAGAATATGTCTGCCAAGAGTACTGTATCCTGCAGTGGTTCAGTGGGCTCATGGAAAGGTACTTAGAGGAAAGAATCAGATGATTTCAGCTATCAATAAACTCTATATTGCACCAGAGATCTCAGTTCTTGCTACAAACTATTCTAGGAGATTTGTAGCACTTGTAATCCCGGAAAAACAGAACATGTGCCAAAGAAGAAACAGGCAAAGTCACAGTATCCTTTCCAGAGAATCCAAATTGATCATATGCAATTACCCAAGAGTGGAAGATATGAATATGTTTTGGTGGTGTTGGATATGTTTTCCGGCTGGACAGAAGCATACCCAGTAGCCAACATGACCGCTAGAACTACAGTGAAAAAGCTTCTGGCAGAACTTATCTGCTGATTCGGGATTCCAGAAGTGATTGAAAGTGATCAAGGACCCGCCTTCACTGCAGAAATTACCAAATCAATCTGGGAGATGATTGGGGCAGATTTGGGCCTGCATACTTCTTATCATCCTCAAAGTAGCGACAAAGTTGAAAGGATGAATGGCACTTTGAAAAACAAAATTCTTAAAGCCAGTAAAGAATTGTCACTTCCATGGCCGGAGGTGCTGCCTATTGCCCTACACTCAGTCCGAAATACCCAGAGACAACCCATAGGGCTCACACCATATGAGATCTTGTTTGGGGGGCCACCTAGAATGGGTCAATATTACCCAGAGAAACTTAGTTCAGGGAATGATAAGCCTGTGAATTTTGTTGTCAGACTTACTGAATAGTTAAAACTAACACATGCTACAGTGTACTCTTCTATTCCAGACTCAGATCTTGAACCAGGTACTCACAGCATCCAGCCTGGAGATTTTGTCTGGATAAAGAATCACGTGTGAGGCACACTGGATGCCAGATTTGAAGGGCCCTACCAAGTGCTGCCTACATCACCTACGCCTGTGAAGGTCGAAAGCCGAACATCATGGGTCCACGCATCCCATTGCAAGAAGGCGGTCTCAGACCCACAACCCTGATGTTCCTTTTTCTGATGATGGTAGCTATGGGGGAAGGCTTTGTTACGGTAACACGTGCATTCCAAGCAATTATTACTAAAGAGAATGATATTCCAGTTTTCTGGTACAACACTTCCTTGAGTGTGGTGACTTTCCAATTTGATTACTGTGGGATAGTATCTTGTAGGGGGTATGAGAGATTGAGTAGTGACTGGTTAAGAGCTTTGTGGGTGGACGCTGACCAATATATCTGTGTCACTGACAATTACTGGAGACAAAAATGTGATTACTGGGGTGCTGTTGGGTGGAACACAGGTGACTACGACTGGGGATACAAACCACAATCTGCTAAGGACAAAAAGGAGAATAACGGGAAATCTTTGCTTGACCATTTCAAACTACTAAAAAGACCATTTAAACCTGGGTGTAGGGCTATAGGTACATGTAATGGGTTGACCATCACCATAGAGAACCCTACTGAGCAAGATGGAGGAATATATATATTAGGATCCTGGAGTGAAGGAAGGATGGGAGGTATGGGAAAGTTCAAATTGGCCAGCATTTCTAATAAAGTGCGTCCGAAGATAAACCCATTAGCCCTTCGGCACCACCGGACGGAAGGTATAGAAATGGGATTTTCAGATCATAACTAGTGGTTAGAATGGATGAAGTATACAGCAACCCAACATAACTTTAGTGATTGTTCTGTATGTTCAAAGGCCAGGCCACATTTGGGTACAGTCCCTCTAATTTTCTCAGAGGAGGTGCAAAGGTGTCTCTTGGATATGTATATCAACAGGATTTCAAATTCCAGTGTCTGTATCCCCTGGAAAATGACGCCAGAATATCAAGCTCCGGACAGGGAATAATCATCTACTCAGGAAATTACACTTGTTTCCAAAATAACCGGGGGAGTGGGAATTTCTTAGGGAATTTTACACAAGGTTACTGTGGGAATTAAAGTACTATAGAGGGTACAGAAGCCCAGGACCAGAAACAATCTGTGAGTGACGTGTACTGGATTTGTGGTGACATGAAGATTAGGACTAGACTGGAGGGCAAATGGACTGGGGAATGTGCCTTAACTAAAGCAATAATGTCTGTTTATCTTATATCTGAATCCCAGGAATCCAAAGAGGAAATAAAGGCTGTGTTTGTAGGTACATACAGGGCCAAGAGAGAAGTTAATCCCAAAGGCTGTTTTGACCCACATATATATATTGATGTTCTCGGAGTGCCTAGGGGAGTGCCAGATTAATTCAAGGCCCGAAACTAAGTGAAGGCGGGATTTGAGTCCATAATACCCATAATAACCGTTCACAAGAACGTAGATTGGATAAATTACATATATTATAACCAACAAAGATTTGGCAATTTCACCAAAGATGCCATACAAGGGATAGCTGACCAACTAGCACCCACATCTACAATGGCCTTCCAAAACAGAATAGCTCTGGATATGTTACTTGCAGAAAAAGGAGGGGTATGCAAAATGATAGGTGAGCATTGTTGTACTTATATTCCAGACAATACCGGCCCCACAGGGAAAGTTACTAAGGCTCTTAAAAAATTTACAGATTTAAGTGAAGAACTGGAAAGGAATTCAGGTGTGACTGATCCCTGGGATAATTTTTTCTTGGATGAGAGATTGGAAGAGTTGGTTAATCCAAGGGGGAATTATTTTACTAAGTTGGATAATTCTAATTAGTGTATTGCTGATCTGTGTAATTCCCTGTGTCAAGAGGTTAATTGCCAAAACAGTAGATGCAGCAGTACCTGTCAGTGTCTTGTCCAAAGAATCTAATGAAAAAGGACGAGATTTTCCCCCAAAAATATCAGTAATTAATGGGGGAACTCTCCTACTCCTCTATTGAGGTCCGATATTAACTATTAACATCAAACTTGATTATTAATAATTAATATCCACTAACGTTATCTGTGCCTTATACAATACACCAACTGAGATAAAACCGTGTGCTAATAAAAGGTATTTATTACACAAAAGTCTACAGTTAATATACTACTATTTATCCCACTAACACAGTACACAATAATAATAGCAATATACAATTCCCAATTACCTATTTTCCACCCACGTTTCCTAATCACTCATGCAATATCAGCTCACCCAACTATACTAACTTTCCCTATATACAGTTATATGAAAAAGTTTGGGCACCCCTATTAATCTTAAGCTTAATGTTTTATAAAAATTGGTGTTTTTGCAACAGCTATTTCAGTTTGATATATGTAATAACTGTTGGACACAATAATGTTTCTGCCTTGAAATGAGGTTTATTGTACTAACAGAAAATATGCAATCTGCATTCAAACAAAATTTGACAGGTGCATAAGTATGGGCACCTCACCAGAAAAGTGACATTAATATTTAGTAGATCCTCCTTTTGCAAAAATAACAGCCTCTAGTCGCTTCCTGTAGCTTTTAATGAGTTACTGGATCCTGGATGAAGGTATTTTTGACCATTCCTCTTTACAAAACAATTCCAGTTCAGTTAAGTTTGATGGTCGCCGAGCATGGACAGCCCTCTTCAAATGATCCCACAGATGTTCAATGATATTCAGGTCTGGGGACTGGGATGGCCGTTCCAGAACATTGTAATTGTTCCTCTGCATGAATGCCTGAGTAGATTTGGAGCGCTGTTTTGGATCATTGTCTTGCTGAAAGATCCATCCCCTGCGTAACTTCAACTTTATCACTGATTCTTGAACATTATTGTCAAGAATCTGCTGATACTGAGTGGAATCCATGCGTCCCTCAACTTTAACAAGATTCCCGGTGCCGGCATTGGCCACACAGCCCCAAAGCATGATGGAACCTCCACCAAATTTTACTGTGGGTAGCAAGTGTTTTTCTTGGAATGCTGTGTTTTTTTGTCGCCATGCATAACGCCTTTTTGTATGACAAAACAACTCAATCTTGGTTTCATCAGTCCACAGGACCTTCTTCCAAAAAGAAATTGGCTTCTCCAAATGTGCTTTTGCATACCTCATCCGACTCTGTTTGTGGCGTGCTTGCAGAAACGGCTTCTTTCGCATCACTCTCCCATACAGCTTCTCCTTGTGCAAAGTGCGTTGTATAGTTGACCGATGCACAGTGACATCATCTGCAGCAAGTTGATGCTGCAGCTCTCTGGAGGTGGTCTGAGGATTGTCCTTGACTGATCTCACCATTCTTCTTCTCTGCCTTTCTGATGTTTTTCTTGGCCTGCCACTTCTGGCCTTAACAAGAACTGTCCCTGTGTTCTTCCATTTCCTTTCTATGTTCCTCACAGTGGAAACTGACAGGTTAAATCTCTGAGACAGCTTTTAGCATCCTTCCCCTGAACAACTATGTTGAATAATCTTTGTTTTCAGATCATTTGACAGTTGTTTTGAGGAGCCCATGATGCCACTCTTCAGAGGAGATTCAAACAGGAGAACAACTTGCAAGTGGCCACTTTAAGTAGCTTTTCTCATGATTGCATATACCTGGCTATGAAGTTCAAAGCTCAATGAGGTTACAAAACCAAAAAGAGTGCTTTAGTAAGTCAGTAAAAAGTAGGTAGGAGTATTTAAAACAAGAAAATGATAAGGGTGCCCATACTTATGCACCTGTCAAATTTTGTTTGAATGCAGATTGCACATTTTCTGTTAGTACAATAAACCTCATTTCAAGGCAGAAACATTACTGTGTCCAACAGTTATTACATATATCAAACTGAAATAGCTGTTGCAAAAACACCAATTTTTATAAAACATTAAGCTTAAGATTAATAGGGGTGCCCAAACTTTTTCATATAACTGTATATATATATATATATATATAAATATATATATATAGATAGATAGATACAAGGATATGTAGGGCTAATAAGTAAAGAGTTACAAGGGAAGAGAGATACTCAGCCATGTGTTATGTCCATCTCTAACAGTCCAAAGAGCAAAGAGAGGCCAACACATGAGTGCTCTGGGGTTTTATGTCCAGCACAGGAAATGATGTATTATTCCCCGCCCACTGGCTAAGGTCTTTGTTCATTTCCAGCCATACTCGCAAAACCTGTTTTAGTACATGGCTGGACATTTTGTTGATCCTGCCCCCAACAGCAGCAAACAGACTGAAACACATAAGGAGATGAGAGCCAATATATACATGTATACTTATCTGCAAGCATGGCTAGCATGTAGATACATATATACATGTCCAACCTAGGACACTTCCCTTTACAGAGGCCTATGAACAAACAGTTCCCCTTAAAACAAAGGTGTTGCACCAGAGAGATTACCGGAAGTAAATGAGTTTGTAAAGTTAATATCCATATTTCTGTGTTAGGGGTGGCCCTCGATTACCCAGTCACTAGATCTTTTAGGGTCTCCATCCCTTTCCTGTAGGTTTCCATGTGAGTTAGATTTAGGAAACGTCGGTGGGTCTGTCTAAAAGGGACGGGGTGCCCGCCACATTGTAGGGTTCCAGAATAGTCTTAACATAGGGTCAATTCCTTCTCACCCTCTGATTTTTAGCATATGGATATTAAAAGCAAATAATTGATTTTAGGGGGGTCTGTCAAGGTAAAATATATATATTATAGAAAATCAATTAGTTTAATAGATTACCTAATCAGTGTGAATTAATATAGAGATGATGAATCTATGTGTATGTATGTATGCAAATGTGTATATGCACATGGATTATGTTAATAGCTAATGAATATATAACTAACAGTTTCTGTTTTTATTGTAGACATGAACAACTAAATGATTTCCTGGGAATGACGTACGCATGTGCATGGCTGATAACAGAGAGATTCATGTCGAGTTGGCAAAGATGACGCTGAGAGACGACTTCACCCCTCCCATCAGAATTCCTAAGGCGTTACTGAGGCCAAGAGATACATGGATGAGCAAATTGCAGTGTGCCAAGTTATCAGAATGAGCAATGAATTTTACTAATCCCACCTAGAAGTAGAATACTATATAACCCCATGTCTACGTAATAAAGTATGCCATTTTGCGTGGTTCAGTCTCTGAGTGAAGTTTTTCAACCAGATAATCAAATTTGGTTGATTAGCTTCTTTGCATGCACTCGGACATCTTTAATTTGGAGGAGAGCAGTTTACTTTAAGTTACCTAGTATTTCTTAAATTGGTGAAATCTCCACACCACAACGCCCCACCACGTTCCACAGCCGGAATGTAAGTATGTATTCGAGTATAACCCGAGGGGGCTTTTTCAGCCTAAAAAATGTGCTGAAAAAGTCTGCTTATACACGAGTATATACGGTAACTCCTTTATCGAAATTGGTCATTAACGCCACTCATATCTGCAGCCATGAGGAAAGGTAAGGGCTCATGCAGACGAGTGTATTAAATATCCCTGTGCTGTTGACGCGCCCCCTGGGCCATGGGGTACTCGGTAGCCGGGCCGGTCGCTTCTGGGGATGTCACGGTGGCAGTGACCCTGTCCGTGACCCAGGGCAGTCAATTAAAGGGAAAGTAAAAGGGGAAATAAAGTTTTTAGAGATAATGTTCATGACGCCACCTGTGGTATGAGGCTATATGGGGCTGCCACTGCGATGCAGATCCTCTGGAGCTGATGGTGACGCAGTAGAGTTGGTTCAGCTCTCCACAGGTAGAGCTTAGCTCCAGGGCAGTATATGAAGAATTGTATGAGGTAGATATTGCTGGTGCGGTGTAGTGCAGGGCTGGTGATAGCGCAGCAATAATTCAAGGACACAGTGGGGTGCAGCCCTCCGGTTTTATGCACCGTTGTTCAATTCACCAGGTTACAAGGGCCAGTGTGTAACCTCCCACGTCGTCCTGCGTCCTGTGTCCTTCGGGGTAGGGATCCAGCAATCTCTCAGGTACCTCGGGAGCATTTAAACGGGACCCCGTTCTATGTACCTTTCCCGGTCGTCTCACTGCGCTGGCTCTAACCCTCCTGCTCTGTGCCTCACAATCAGTGTCCCAAGCCAGTGGCCACGGGTCTTGTCGGGCGACCTGCAGTCCCCTGAACCCTATGTGGTCACCTTTTCAGCGATGTAATTGTGGTTGTTAGCTGCAGCACCTTGAAAATGCAGCAGCCTACGGTTGTCTAGCTGAGCCTGGTTGTTCTCCACTAGTTAGGGGCCGGTCTGCTTCTGCGGCCTGATCCCTCCACGTCCTTGTGAATTCGGGCGCACGGGTGGCTTCCTGCACTCACCGTGCCCCTGGTATCCCCTCTGTCTCTGGAGCCTTTCCCTCTGCTCCCCTCTCCTCTCCTCCTGGGCCTCTCTCACTAGGCCCGACTCCTCTCTCTCCACTGAACTCCTGCTCCAAGCCCTGGAGCCAGGAGCCTTGACCCTAAAGCCCCCGTCTCACATAGCGATATCGCTGCTGAGTCACGGTTTTGGTGACTCACCAGCGACCTCACCAGCGATGTCGCTGTGTGTGACACTTTGCAACGATGAGGTCGCTGATCGTTGCAAAGTGTCCTGGACCATTTTTTGGTCGTTGGCCTCCCGCTGGCCAGCACACATCGCTGTGTGTGACCAGCGGGACCAACGATCTGGCTGGTAACTATGGTAAACATCGGGTTACTAGGGGCACGCGCGCACTTAGTAACCCGCTGTTTACCATGGATACCACTCTGCTACGGTGCGCGGAGGCTCCCGCGCACCGTAGCAGAGTGGTATCCATGGTAAACAGCGGGTTACTAGGGGCACACTTAGTAACCCGATGTTTACCATAGTTACCAGCCTGCTCCTGCTTGCAGCAGGCTGGTAACGGGAGCAGGACATCGTGGAACGATTCTTTCCACGATATCGCTGCTCCCCTGATCGCTGGTGAGCCTGCCTGTTTGACAGCTCACCAGCGATGTATTAGCGATGCAGCAACGATCCCTGACAGGTCGTATCGTTGTCGGGATCGCTGCTGCATCGCTTAGTGTGACGGGGCCCTAATTCATTGCTCTCCTGAGCAGGACTCGACCCTTATAGATAGTTCCCCTCCTTCTTATACTCTTTCTGTCGGTGCTGCCCCTGAACTACTTCCTCCACCCACCTCCTCTGCCTAGTTCCACCCTCCAGCTAGGGACCAGGGACTGTGCTCTCCCTTAGGAGCAATCTCGGATGTGGGTGTGTGGGTCTCAGGTAGTACTCCGTCCTTACCTGAGAGTGGGGTACCACACCTCTGGGTGAGATGCAGTACCTCTGTGGCAACTGGACCCGCAGGGGCACCACACTGTCCGTATGCAAATGGTAGTATTTATGAATTTTGCGCAAAGTCAAAAATGTTTTTTTTTCTGTCTTTAACCATTTTTGTGACTTTACAGAGCAAAAGGTCACATGTTTCACAAAATGTCACAAAAAATGCTCAAAAAATCCCTGTGTACATAACATCAAACCAAGGAAAACTTGAGTACGTTTATGACAAATTTTGCAACTTTCTGAAAAGTTGCAAATAATGAATCAGTTGAAAATATCTGGAAACCCTAAATCTCGCCCACAGAGGCAAACTAAAGAAAAATAACTAAATATGTGAACAAATATAAAAAGGCACATAAAAAGACTTTAAAAAGGCAAGGCACAAATTGAAAGATGAATTTGGTGCAGACAAAAAACGGCGCAATATACCAAAAATTTGACAATAAGAAGGCACAAATACTATAAAGAGTCGGACCCACAGCGTGGTGTGAGCTGAATTCATATTCCTTTTGTTTTTAGTGCGGTAAATTTTGACATGGATATTTACAACTTGGAATTTTATAACATTTTTTCTATCTTTGGGACCCCTACCATTAGTGAGAATGAAGGAATAGAGCCATCTGCTGTGCAACGGACTGCAGACCAAGGGGCCATTAGAAATAATTGCGCAGAACAGAAAGATAGATGTAAAGAAAATCTATAGATAAAGATACCACAAATAATTGGAGAACTATAAACAGTATATAAAGTCATTACAAATAGGCTACAGAAAAGCTTAGTCTGGCTGGAGTTTTGAAACGTGTATGGCAGCATTCATTAAATATTCATATTTTTGCATCTAAAAACATTCTTATTCCATTACATGATCATATATTCTGTCATGACCATCAGAAATGCATAATGTGATTACTGTCAAACTTGTAGTAAATCTGTATACTAATCATCCCAGCCTCTCTGAATTAACAGGATACATGACAGAACACAAATGACCTTGTTTTCTTCTAACCATATGCTCTGAAAGCAATAAGCCCTCTAGGGACGATTCACTGAAACCTTACAGCAGCAAACCATTAAAAAATATTTATCTAGAAAATTATGCTGCATTTTAAAAACTCAACACAACCAGAACAATCAGCCCTCTTTTATCCAATGTTACTCTAATGAATTATTAAATCAGCAGTGGCCTGTAAAATATCATATCATCTGATTGTAACATTTTTCCCAGAAACATTCTTGTCATACATTTATTAATTTATAAAAAGTTCTCTGCCTTTAGCAAATAACTATTAAATATTTAAGAAAGTACATTCTAGGTTTCTGAATACTTACTACATTTGTAGGGCAGGAAAACTAATCAGCTAGATGGAGTGACTGCCCTAAATAGCTTTATTCCCTAGTTAATGGCTTTGTTCACCTATACTATTGTGTTATGTTTACAGCTCCTTCGCAGACTTATATATCTCTATGGCAAGAGATAAAAAAACAAAACTTATATCGTCTGATTCTACAGTTCCTTTACATCAGCCCCTTAGTTCTTTCAACCATACATTTAGTAATCAACAAATTGTAGGATCGGTTTGCTTGTTGGTGGTTATGAAGAAAATCTGCATTGCAGCTACAAAGAGCAAAACTGGAAAAAAATCTTTACACCATGTTCATTTTATATTTAAAATGCATTAATCGACATTATTAACCCGTTAGTTGCATTTTAAAGGGAACCTGTCACCATAAAATTGCAGTCCTATCCGCAAACATCATGTTACCGAGGAGGGGGAGCTGAGTAAATTGATATATAGTTTTGTGAGAAAAGATACAGTATAATCTGTGTTTTTATCATTTAAACTTCTGCTGTTTCTGGGGTTTTCAGTCCAGTGGGCGGTCCTATCAGTGACTGACAGCTTTCTTTTTATAAGAATGCATATAGAGGTAGATGCCAGTTACTGATAGGACCACCCACTGGACTGGAAATCCCAGAAAGTACAGAGGATTAAATGATTAAAACACATGTTATATATAGGTTTTTTGTGAGAAAAAAATCTGTATCAGTCTACTTAGATCCCCCTGCTCTATAATATCCTGCCTGCAGATTGGACTGCATTTTCATGGTGACAGGTTATTTTTCAGGCCCTTTGCTTCCTTAAGTGAGAGAACTTTCTCAGGAAAGTTATCAAGACATCTTGTTTTTGTATACTTAAATTTGGCAACATATGTATGTGTTATGTTTATATTAAAGAAGTTCTCCCATGATATTTTTCCCCCTAAACCTGTGTATATGTGAATGTTGTATAGTGTCAGTGATGTAACTAGTCAGATGGTCTCCAGTGCAAAATTTAGACCTAGGCCCCCACCTGCCTGTTGGTCAGATGTATGGGCCCTTGTAGCATTGTAGATCCTATAAAGATATATGTTCACTCCCCATGTATTAGTGTGCTACATCCTGGGCCTCATCCTCTAACAATGTCCTTTAACCTGGCTTCCTGTAATAATGTCCCCCATTATTGGGCCCATTCCTGTTATAATGTCCCCCATCCTGGACCCCTTTCTGTATTAACATCCTTCTTCCTGTGCCCCTTTATTTAATATTGTTCCCCATTTAGGGTCCTGGTATAATGTCCCCTCATCCTGGGTCCCTTCCTGGTATAATGTCCCCATATCCTGGGTCCCTTCCTGGTATAATTTCCCCCATCCTGGGCTCCTTCATGTAATAATGTCCCCCATCATAGCCCTTTTATTTAATAATTTCCCCAATCCTGATCCCCTTGCCCTAATTAATGTCCTCCATCCTGGACCTCTTTATTTAATAATGACCCCCATCCGGATTTTTCCTGAGCGTTTCTGCATCTCCCTGGCAGAAAAAACGCATGTGGATTGTACATGCGGATTGTACATGCGTTTTTCCTGTCAGGGACATGCGGATGTGAAGCGTTCTTCACATGCATTTCCGCATGCGGGTTGACAAGCGCTTTCCAAGCGATTTTAGCATCACTTGGAAAGTGCTTGACAACTTGGTCACACTATATAAATCCATGCAAACAGCATGAATTTATATAGTGTGACAGTAAAGAATGGTAAAAAATAAAAAATAAATATATACTTACCTTCTGATTGCCCGCGCTGTCTTTATCCGATGCGTCTCGGCTTGCCGGCAGCTCGCGGTAGATTTAACGTCCTGCAGATGTGGCGCCCCTGAGGGTTCGGTCGCCACAGAGTTATTGAATCTCACCCAGAGATGTGGTACCTCACTCTCAGGTAAGGAAGGAGTATGGCTCAGGACCCTAACACTACATCCACTACACCACATTTCCGGGGGACAGGGCGAGATTGCTCCTACGGGAGAGCACAGTCCCTGATCCTTGGCTGGAGTGGGGGGAACCACCTAGAGAGGGGGAACTAAGAAGTGGATGGGGTGGAGGATGTAGATCCTGGGAGCACTGGAGTAGGAGTATAAGTATGGGAACCATCCTAGTTCAGTCAGTGAGAGGTGGAGTTGGTTCAGTAGGGGGCAGAGGCTCTGTATGAGCTCTGCTCCACAGGCGGGCCAAGCCAGGAGGCCTGAGCCTGAAAGGAGAGGAAAGAGGGAGCAGTAAGGCTCCAGGAACGAGAAGAGAAGGGACCCCAGGGGTACGGGCCATGCAGCAAGCCACCCGTATGCCCGCCGCTGCCAGGAGGTAGGGGGGGTCAGGCCGTAGAAAGGGAACCGGATCCCTCAACCAGCAGAGACAACAGGGCTCAACTGGGAACTGGAGGCCTCCGGACTTTAAGTACAGCAGGCAGCCCACACCAGCCACTAGGAAGGTAGCCACATAGGGCCCAGGGGACGGAACATACGTCGCCCACTAAGGTCCGAGGACACTGGACAGAGGTGCCGCCAAGTGTGAGGTACAAGGAGAGAGGCCAGAGAGGACACACAGAAGGGGGTCCTGATAAATACTCTGGAAATATCTGAGGGTCGTCCGAGCCGCTCACTGCGTGAACACAGGACGCCGTGGGCCTTGCACTGGCGCCTGTAACTGGAACTGCTTTAACCGTGAGTAAAGACCCTGGGACTGCACCATCTTGTCTCTGTGTTCCTTGCGGCGCCAGCACTCACAGCACCTGAACGCCCGGCACTATCACCACTATCATCCATACACGCTGCCCTGAAGCTCCACTCTTCCTGTGGGGAGTTACACTACCTTGCTGCACATACCACCAGCTTCAGCGGACTGCTCCACAGCGGCGGTTTCCAATAACCGCATTCCACAGGTGGCGCACCCTGGTTTGACCGCCCTGGGTCACGGACCGGGTCACCGCCACCATGACTACAACCCCCAGCATCTACAGGCCCGGCTCCGGGTATCCCCACGGCCCAGGGGACGCGTCACAGACGTCATCGTCGCGTGACCCATCACATGACTAAATGACGTCAGCGCAGGTCCTTGAGTGCACCGCGAGTTGCCGGCAAGCACAGACAAGGATACCGGGGGCCATCAGAAGGTAAGTATAATATTTATTTTTTATTTTATTCTTTTTTTTACAGGTTCTATGGTACCCGGGTCCGGAGGAGAGTCTCCTCTTCCCCAGATCAGGGTACCATCCACACATTGAAACGCTTGGATTCGGCATGTACAGAAAGGAAAAGAAAAAAGTCTTGACCACACCAGTAGGAAAAAGATTTTCAGTTTCATGCGTAGGACATAGCAAGAACGAAAACACTGAGGAGTCCTGAGAGACCGTCCATAAGAACCAGAACACATTAAAAGCTTTTAAACTATCCTGTTCCTCAAAGTTATTTCATGCACATAATGCTATTCAGTTCATATCACTATTCACAGAGAGAGGCACCTCTGAAGTTCACCAGTGTCTAGGGATCACCATCCTTGCTGCTGTCAAGAAATCCTTCATGTTCCTTCATGTGAGCTAAAGAAAAAAAATTTACCGATCGGAATAATTCTTTTTTTATATTGATAGATCGGGCGATTCTGAACGCGGCGATACCAAATATGTGTATGTGGGGTTTTTTTTATATATTTTATTTTGAATGGGGCGAAAGGGGGGTGATTTAAACTTTTATATTTTTTTATTTTTTTTTATATTTTTAAAAACTTTTTTTTTTTACTTTTTGCTTGCTTCTATAGTCTCCATAGGAGACTAGAAGCAGCAACTATCCGATCGCCTCTGCTACATACAGGGGACACGCAGGTCCCCTGCATGCAGCAGAAATGGTCCTGTGCTATGAGCGCCGACCACTAGGTGGATCGCGGTTCCACCCGCGGCTGTTGGGGGCACATGTCAGCTGTAAGAATCAGCTGACATGTGCTCCGTTCAGTGAGGGCTCACCGCAGCAGCCCTCACTGAACGGGCAGTACGCAAATATGCGTACTAATACGTCCCCGGTAAGTAAGGGGTTAAATAATAGGTGCTACGTAAAGTATAGAAAATTGATGAGGTGGTCTTATTAAAAAATGTTCCCTGAAGCGTACTGTTTAGCAGGCAGAAGCGCTAATTGAATAGACTCAATAGAAAGTCTATGGCGCCAATTCATCATTTGCTTTGCGCCTGTTTTTTGTCTAGTTTTGTGTGTTTTGTATCTTTTGTTTTGCTTGTACTTAATTCATTATTCTATTTCCGTCTTTTTTCAAGTCTATTTTATATGTGCTCGGCTATTTTTTGCTTTCCAATTATGGGCTGAGTTTAACTATTCTACATATTTTTGTCGGTGTTTTTTCCAAGTATACCAAACTTTTGGTGCAATTTTGTGAATTTTGGCACCAAACTGTGTATTTTACTTTTTCTCAAAAGCAGTTCAAGATAAGGAAAAAAACGCATTTTTCTAACTTTGCGCCAAATTCATGAATCACATGCACCATTTTGATAGGTTTGATGCCAAAAATGGCAACTAAAACCACAAGACTAAAAAGGAAATTGACTTAAAAAAAATATCTATAAATGATGAATCAGGGCACTCAGGCTGCTGTGTCTGAGTGTCCGCCTCCTGTGGGCGTACACTCCCGAAAAAAGTGCACGGCAGAGCTCACGTTCGCTCTGTCATCACCATTGCTGTCTATTGCCCCCATCACAGCATACGTCCAGACCCCGTTTTGCGGGGAATTTTAGGACGTATGCCCCGACGGGGACACAGAACGCAATATGAAAGCACCATTACAGGTTGCAATTCACCCACTTACTCGTGGTAGCCCTCAGTGTACAATATGAATATATCTAATTCAAAGCTGTTAACATATACTCTAATTTGCAGGATCAACGAAACACAACTGTGAGGATCCGATATGGATGCAAACTTTATATATAATTTTATATTTTATATAACTATTATACAGCATATATCAGCTAACTTTATGGAAAATTGGGACATTCATAGACCACATTGTACAGCTGCAGTACCTTTACAGACATCTCGGGCGAAATCGTGAGCAACCCAAAAGTGGACAGAGATCCTTTACAATTAAGTCACATAGCATCTGTATGACCTCCTGTCTGGTCTAATGATAAGATCAGACAATTTAACATCATGTTCGCCGCACGTTTTAATATTAGTATCTTGTTCACAATATGCTGGGAAGTTAGTTTCTTACTGTTAGGGCCCTGTCTTTTTTAAGTTAACACTGCTTCTTCATGATTGAGGAATAGCTGCACACAAAAAAACACCACCACCATGATCCTCTACTTAAAGGGGATGTGCCAAAAACAAACGTATATTTTAATCTTAATCTTGGAATAATAAGAATTTCAATAATTGGATGTGTTTAAAAATAATGTTCCTGTGCTGAAATAATCTTATAAATGCGCCCCTGCTGTGTACTGTGTAATGGCTGTGTCTGACCATGCAGGGACATGGTCTCATCATACCACATCTCCTGGGCAGGGGAGGAAGCAGAAGTGTATACAGACATTCCCACACAGGATTCCTGCTGATTCTTTTTGTGAGAAAACACATTTCACTGTCTGTTTTTAAACAGTATTTCACATCAAAGAAATAATTGGCTGTTATCCCATGCTGAAATGTCTGTATACTTTTTCTACCCACCTGCCCAGGAGCTTTGGTATGATCAGACTATATCCCTGTACGGTCAGACACAGCCATTACACAGTACACAGCAGGGGCACATTTATAAGATTATCTCAGCACAGGAACATTTTTTTAAACACATTCAGTTGTGGAGTTTATTTTTATTCAAAGATCTGTTAAAATATACTTTTGTTCGTGGCACAACCCATTCAATCCTTTTCACCCCGAAGCTTGTTTTCACCTTCCTGACCAGGCCAATTTTTTAAATTCTGACCAGAGTCACTTTATGATGTAATAACTTTGGAACGCTACAACGGATCGCACTGATTTTAAGATTTTTTTTTGTGACATATTGTACTTCATGATAGTGGTAACATTTCTTTGATATGACTTGCGTTTATTTGTAAAAAAATTTGGAAATTTGGAGAAAATTGTGAAAGTTTAGCAATTTTCAAACTTTTAATTGTTATGCTCTTAAGTAAAAGAGTTATGTCACACAAGATAGTTAATAAATAACATTTCCCACATGTCTACTTTACATAAGCACAATTTTTGGAACATAATTTTTTTTTGTTAGGAAGTTAAAAGGGTTAAAAGTTGACCAGCGATTTCTCATGTTTACAACAAAATTTACAAAAACATTTTATTTAGGGCCCACATCACATTTGAGGTGACTTTGAGGGGTCTTTATGGCAGAAAATACCCAGAAGTAAAACCATTATAAAAACTGCACCCCTCAAGGTGCTCAAAACCACATTCAATAAGTTTATTAACCCTTTAGGTGCTTCACAGGAATTAATGGAATGTGGAAGGAAAAATTAAACATTTAATTTTTTTCACAATAATTTTCCTTTAGACCCATTTTTTTTACTTTTACAAGGGTAACAGGAGAAAATGGACCCCAACATTTGTTGTGCAATTTCTCATGAGCACAACGGTAGCCCATAAGTGGGGAAAAAACACTGTTTGACCGCACAACAGGGCTCGGAAAGGGAGGTGCTCAGTTTGACTTTTTGAATGTAAAATTTGCTAGCATAATTAGCGGACGCCATGTCACATTTGGAGAGCTCCTGATGTGCCTAAACAGTGAAAAAAACCCAACCAATGACACCGTTCTGGAAACTAGACCACTCAGGGAACTTGCATAGATGTGTGATGAGCAACTGAAACCCTCAGGTGCTTCACAGAAGTTTATAATGTTGAGCCATGAAAATTTAAATAAATCAAATTTTTCCCACAAAAATGTGTTTTAGCCCCAAATTTTGCATTTTCACAAGTGTAACAGGAGAAATTGCACCATGTAATTTGTTGTGCAATTTCTCCTCAGTACACTGATACCCCATATGTGGAGGAAAGCTACTGTTTGGGTGCACGGCAGGGCTTCAAAGAGAAGCAGCGCCATTTGACTTTTTGAATGTAAAATTTGCTGGCATTATTAGTGAACACCATGTCGCGTTTGGAGAGCCGCTGATGTGCCTAACCAGTGGAAACCCCCACAAGTGACACTATTTTGGAAACAAAACTCCTCAGGGGGCTTATCTAGATTTGTGATGAGCACCTTTAACCCCCAGGTGCTTCACAGAAGTTTATAACGTTGAGCCGTGAAAATAAAAAAAAATAAATTTTTCCCACAAAAATTTGTTTTTTAGCCCCAAATTTTGCATTTTCGTGAGGGTAAAAGGAGGAAATGGACCCCAAAATTTGTTGTGCAATTTCTCCTGAGAATGCAGATACCCCATATGTGGGTGAAAACTACTGTTGGGGTGCACGGCAGGGCTCAGAAAGGAAGGAGTAATGTTTTGGAATGCAGATTTTGATGGAATGGTCTGCGGGTGTCATGTCGCTTTTGGAGAGCCCCTGATGTGCCTTAACAGTGGAAACCCTCACAAGTGACCCCATTTTGGAAACTAGACCACTCAAGGAATTTATCTAGATGTGTGGTGAGCACTTTGAACCCACAGGTGCTTTACAGAATTATGCAACGTTGATCTGTGAAAATGAAAAAAAATTGTTTTTTTCCACAAAAAATGTTGTTTTAGCCCCAAATCTTTTCATTTTCACAAGGATAGCAGGAGAAAATGTACTGCAAAATATATTGTGCAATTTCTCCTGAGTATGCCGATACCCTATATGTAGTCGAAAACTGCTTTTCAGGCACAGTGCAAAGCTCAGAAGGGAAGAAGCGCCATTTTGGAGTTCAGATCTTGCTTGACTGGTTGGAGGGGGCCATGTCACATTAGTAGAGTCCCTGAGGAGCCAGAACAGCCGAACCCTCCATAAGTGACTCCATTTTACAAATCACACCTCTCAATTAATTCATCTAGGGATGCAGTGATCATATTGACACCACAGGTGTGTCACAGCATTTTATACAGTTATATGAAAACGTTTGGGCACCCCTATTAATCTTAAGCTTAATGTTTTATAAAAATTGGTGTTTTTGCAACAGCTATTTCAGTTTGATATATGTAATAACTGTTGGACACAGTAATGTTTCTGCCTTGAAATGAGGTTTATTGTACTAAAAGAAAATGTGCAATCTTCATTCAAACAAAAATTAACAGGTGCATAAGTATGGGCACCTCACCAGAAAAGTGACATTAATATTTAGTAGATCCTCCTTTTGCAAAAATAACAGCCTCTAGTCGCTTCCTGTAGCTTTTAATGATTTCCTGGATCCTGGATGAAGGTATTTTTAACCATTCCTCTTTACAAAACAATTCCAGTTCAGTTAAATTTGATGGTCGCCGAGCATGGACAGCCCTCTTCAAATGATCCCATAGATGTTCAATGATATTCAGGTCTGGGGACTGGTATGGCCATTCCAGAACATTGTAATTGTTCCTTTGCATTAATGCCTGAGTAGATTTGGAGCGGTGTTTTGGATAATTGTCTTGCTGAAAGATCCATCCCCTGCGTAACTTCAACTTTGTCACTGATTCTTGAACATTATTGTCAAGAATCTGCTGATACTGAGTGGAATCCATGCGTCCCTCAACTTTAACAAGATTCCCGGTGCCGGCATTGGCCACACAGCCCCAAAGCATGATGGAACCTCCACCAAATTTTACTGTGGGTAGCAAGTGTTTTTCTTGGAATGCTGTGTTTTTTTGCCGCTATGCATAACGCCTTTTTGTATGACCAAACAACTCAATCTTGGTTTCATCAGTCCACAGGACCTTCTTCCAAAAAGAAATTGGCTTCTCCAAATGTGCTTTTGCATACCTCAGCCGACTCTGTTTGTGGCGTGCTTGCAGAAACGGCTTCTTTCGCATCACTCTCCCATACAGCTTCTCCTTGTGCAAAGTGCGTTGTATGCACGGTGACTCCATCTGCAGCAAGTTGATGCTGCAGCTCTCTGGAGGTGGTCTGAGGATTGTCCTTGACTGATCTCACAGTTCTTCTTCTCTGCCTTTCTGATGTTTTTCTTGGCCTGCCACTTCTGGCCTTAATAAGAACTGTCCCTGTGTTCTTCCATTTCCTTACTATGTTCCTCACAGTGGAAACTGACAGGTTAAATCTCTGAGACAGCTTTTTGTATCCTTCCCCTGAACAACTATGTCGAATAATCTTTGTTTTCAGATCATTTGACAGTTGTTTTGAGGAGCTCATGATGCCACTCTTCACAGGAGATTCAAACAAGAGAACAACTTGCAAGTGACCACTTTAAGTAGCTTTTCTCATGATTGCATACACCTGGCTATGAAGTTCAAAGCTCAATGAGGTTACAAAACCAAAAAAAAGGGCTTTAGTAAGTCAGTAAAATGTAGATAGGAGTATTTAAAACAAGAAAATGATAAGGGTGCCCATACTTATGCACCTGTCAAATTTTGTTTGAATGCAGATTGCACATTTTCTGTTAGTACAATAAACCTCATTTCAAGGCAGAAACATTACTGTGTCCAACAGTTATTACATATATCAAACTGAAATAGCTGTTGCAAAAACACCAATTTTTATAAAACATTAAGCTTAAGATTAATAGGGGTGCCCAAACTTTTTCATATAACTGTACCATTGGGCAGTGAAGAAAAAATAATTACATTTTTACCATCAAAATTTAGTTCTAGCCCCAGATTTTACATTTTCACACAGGAAAATGGGTACAAATGGCACCAAAATGTGTCCCCCAATTTATTCTCAATCTAGAAATATTCCATATGTGGCTGTACAGTACTGATTAGCCACACAGCAAGACTCGGGAGGGAATGAGTGCTATTTGCCTCCTGAAGCACAGATTTTCCTAGAATAGTTTGTGGACTCCATATACAGAGCTCCTAAGTGCTAGAAGAGCAGAATCCCGCCCTCAAGTGATGCTATTTTGGAAATTATACCCTTTTGGAAACTTATCTACTGGTGTGATGACAATTTTGACTACATTGGTATTTTCCAGAAACAAGCAGTAGTGGATGTAGCTGAGTAAAAAATTGCAAACTGCCGTTATAGTGACCAGTACGTTATAGTGCCCAGTATGTTGTAGTGCCTGTACATTGCGCCCAGCTCATGCTTCTTCAGACATGCATCCTTAAATTAGGCAGTCTGTCATCGCTACAAAAATGCCAAACGTTGGTTTAGACACGCTGTGGCTCAGAAGGGAGAGGGACATTTGGATTTGGGAGCATAGAATTTGCTGAATTTCTTTTGGGGGCGAGGAGCCATATTGCTATTCCAGAGCCTTTGTACTACCAGTAACGTCTAAGCCCCCTATATTTCTGATAGCAAATAACAGACCCAAGAGGGGTCTGTGAATTGAGTTCAAGCTTTTATTGGGAACATTTTACATAACATTTTGGATCACATTTATCCTGTGCTCTTACGCTGAGCACTTACTTTGGGGTTTCCATCTAAATCTCCGAGTGATGTGACAGATGGATCCATTCACTATAATGAGGCAGCAGTTACTCTGGACTCTGTCTGGCCTCTGTTCAGCGGTGTCCTTTTTTTTCAGAAGTGCATAAAACTGTGTCCAACAGAACTTTTATGCACGCCTAAAAAGATGGACACCACTGGATCACAGGGCAGACAGCGTCCACAGTGGCTCCTATCTGTCTCCTTATAGGGAATCTTCCACCGGAGGTTCAGTCTGAATCATGTATTTAAGAGATGTTCACGGAAACTCTGGTGTAAGCGCTCAGCGCAGAGTGCTGGATTAATGTGAGCCTTACTGCGATCTTTGGGAAGCAGAATGAACAAATCAACAGCTGGTGAAGAACTGGTTTTATTTATTTTTTTACGCCCTTTCTCGTGTGGTATAAGCAATTACACAACTTTATTCTTTGGATTGGTGCAATTACAGCAATTGCAGATTTATATCGGGTTTTTCTGTTTGGCTGCTGTCACACACGAAAAGACGCTTTATTTGCATTGCCATATTTTGATAGCTATAATTTTTTCATATTTTGACTGACAGAGTCATATGATGGCTTGTTTTTTGTGGGACGACTTGACGTTTTTATTTGTACCATTTTCGGGCACATGACATTTTTTGATCGCTTTCTATTCTGATTTTTGGGAGGCAGAATGAACAAACACCAGCAATTCAGGAATTGTTTTTTTGAGGTTTTTGTATGCTGTTCCGCGTGTGGTAAAATTGATAAGGCAGCTTTATTCTTCAGGTCAGTACAATTACAGCAATATCACATTTATAGTTTTTTTATGTTTTGGGGCTTTTACACAGTAAAAACTGTTTTATAGAAAAAATAATTATTTTTGCATCGCTTTATTCTGAGAACTAAAACATTTTTAATTTTTACACTGATGGAGCTGTATGGCAGCTTGTTTTTTTGCGGGACAAGATGACATTTTCAGTGGTATCATTTTTATTTACATTTGTCTTTTTGATCGCGTTTTATTCGTGTCTGCAGTGCATTGCTTTAAGTGTATTTCTTAAGTGTGAGAAATATGAATTATACCTGATTAATATGATGCATACAGACTGTAGCTTGTCATCTGCCACCATCACACTCTAATCAGCATCTCTGTTTATCCTTCCTCCTACAGGTACGTGATCCAACTTTCCCATGTTGATTTCTTCCTTCCTCTGCTCCTACATACACATGGTACGTGATCCAACTTTCCCATGCTGATTTCTTCCTTCTTCTGTTCTTACATATACATGGTACATGACCCAACTTTCCCATGCTGATTTCTTCCTTCCTCTGCTCCTATAAACACATGGTACGTGACCCAACTTTCCCATGCTGATTTCTTCCTTCCTCTGCTCCTACATACACACGGTACGTAACCCAACTTTCCCATGCTGATTTCTTCCTTCTTCTGCTCCTACATACACGTGGTACGCGACCCAATTTTCCCATGCTGATTTCTTCCTTCCTCTGCTCCTACATAAACATGGTATGTTTTTCAAGTAACAACTACTACCCCCCACTCTTATTTACGATCTTTTTTACTTCGCCATGAATATCCTGCATCTGGCTTAGCCTTGATCAGCTGTTCAAGATGAGCACAGAGCACTCCCCTCTGGTTCACACCTGAACGCATTCTGTAGCACATATATTGCGAGCAAGGAGTCTGCTATAGACGTGTCCGCAGTGCATTGCCTTAAGTGTATTGCTTAAGTGTGACAAATATTTATTATACCTGAATTGAACCTCCAGGGACCTGAAGGTAACTGGATACCTGGACACTGTAAACAATGTTTGTGTTTGTTTTCACTTTTTACAACCACCCCTAATCCCTACACCTAGAAATGAACTCTTCATCTCTCCCTCCATCCTCCCCATTCATCTCACCTCCTCCTCAGAACTATTTCTCAACATTCAATCCTGTGTCTCCAAACACAGACAGCCATCTCATGCCCTCTCCTGCTCCCACTTACTAGCACTTTCTCTGCTCCTCCTCACTGCTGGCGATATCTCCCCAAATTCTGGCCCTCCTCACCACATTCCCACAGTCTCTTCCACCTCTTATCCACAATCTATCACAAACTCTCAGAACCCTTCTAATCTGATACACATCCGCCCAGCCCCCACTTCCCCAGTCCTACTAACAGGGGCTCTAGGGAACGCTCGCTCCGTCTGCAACAAACTTTCCTACAACCACGATCTTTTCATCACTAACAAACTTTCCTTCCTCGGCATCAACGAAACCTGGCTCACCACCTCTGACACGGCCTCTCCAGCTGCACTTTCATATGGTGGATTCCACCTTTCCTACACCCCCCGCCCCATTGGCAAGCATGGTGGAGGAGTAGGTTTTCTCCTGCCAGATAACTGCTCCTTCACCCAAATACCACTGCCACTCTCCATTATTCTCCCCTCTTTTGAAGTGCACTGTGTGCGCATCTACTCCCCCTCCAACCTCCAACTGGCTGTCATTTACCACCCCCAGAACCAGCCACCACCTTCCTAGACCCTTTCACCACCTGGCTACTTCATTTCCTTTCCACTGACATCCCCACTATCATCATGGGCAACTTCAACATCCCCATTGACACTTCTCTCTCAGCTGCCTCTAAGCTTCTTTCCCTTACTTCTTCCTTTGGCCTTTTCGGCCATACTCTGGACCTCATCTTCACCTGCCTCTGTTCCCTGTCTAACCTCTCTAACTTACCCCTCCCTCTTTCTGACCACAACCTACTTACATTCTCTACCCTCTCAACAATCCCCACTCCACAAACTTGAATACCCTCTCAGAAATCTTAAACATCTTGACCTACACTCACTCTCTGAATCCCTCCTCCCTCTTACAGACATCAGTTCCTTACATGACGCAGATGTTGCTGCCACTTTATATAACACAGCTGCAGCTCTCAATTTGGTCGCCCCCCCCCCTCACACATACCAAAGATCACACAATCAACAGGCAACCCTGGCACACCAGCCTAACCAAAGAACTGCGACGGGCCTCCAGGGTTGCTGAGCTTAGATGGAAAAGGTCCCACTCCAATGAGCACTTAATTGCCTTCAAACAGTCCCTCACTACCTTCAAGTCCACACTCATTGCAGCAAAACAAACATACTTCTCATCTCTCATATCCTGCCTTTCTCACAAACCTAAACAGTTATTCAACGCCTTCAATTCTCTCCTCCGCCCACCAGCACCTCCTCCCTCTCCTCTCATCTCAGCCGAAGACTTTGCCTCATTCTTCAAGCAGAAGATTGACACCATCAGACAAAGTTTTAGCCTAAAGTCCCTCCAGCTTCTCCTCACACCTACTTAATCCTCCTCCTCCAAAAAGAGCTTCTCCACCATTACAGAAGATCAACTTTCTTCTTTACTCTCCAAATCACACCTTACCACCTGTGAACTTGACCCAATCTCATCACACCTCATCCCCAACCTTACCACTATCTTCATCCCAGCCTTAAACCACCTTTTCAACCTGTCACTAACAACTGGTGTCTTCCCCTCATGCTTCAAACATGCCTCGATCACACTAATTCTCAAAAAGCCCTCCCTTGACCCATCCTATCTGACAAGTACCACCCCTTATCACTTCTCCCCTATGCCTCAAAACTACTGGAACAACATGTCCACTTTGAACTGACCTCCCACCTCTCCTCCTGCTCTCTCTTTGATTGCTTCCAATCTGGCTTCCGACTGCACCATTTACTGAAACTGCCCTGACTAAAGTCACCAACGACCTACTAACCGCCAAATCCAAGTGACACTACTCTGTCTTCCTCTTCCTAGACGTGTCATCTGCCTTCGACACAGCGGACCATTCCCTCTTACTACAGACTCTCTCATCTCTCAGCATCACAGACTTGGCCCTATCTTGGATCTCTTCATTCTTAACATACCGGACATTCAGGGTCTCCCACTCACACACCACCTCCTCATCTCGCCCCCTATCTGTTGGTGTCCCCCAAGGTTCAGCTCTAGAATCCCTGCTCTTCTCCATCTACACCTTTAACCTGGGACAGCTCATAGAGTCTCATGGCTTTCAGTATCACCTCTATGCTGATGACACACAGATCTACCTCTCCGGACCCTATATCTCCTCCCTACTAATCAGAATCCCACAATGTCTGTCCGCTATTTCATCCTTCTTCTCTGCTAGATTTCTAAAAGTTAATATCGATGAAACTGAATTCATCATCTTTCCACCATCTCACTAAATCCTGCCACCGGACCTACCTATCAAAGTCAATTGCTGTCCACTCTCTCTAGTCCCGCAAGTTCGCTGCCTTGGGGTAACCCTGGACTCTGATCTCTCCTTCAAACCACATATTCAAGCCCTTTCCACTTCCTGCCGACTCCAACTCCAAAATAACTCCTGGATCCGCACATTCCTCAACCACGAATCTGCAAAAACACTAGTGCACACCCTTATCATCTCCCACCTCGACTACTGCAACCTCCTGCTCTGTGGCCTCCGTTCCAACACTCTCGCACCCCTCCAATCTATCCTAAACTCAGCTGCCCGACTAATCCACCTGTCCCCCCACTATTCCCCCGCCTCTGCTCTCTGTCAATCACTTCACTGGCACCCCATTGCCCAGAGAATCCAGTTCAAAACCCTAACCACAGCATACAAAGCCATCCACAACCTGTCTCCTCCATATATCTGTGACCTAGTCTCCCGATACATACCTGCACGCAACCTCTGATCCTCACAATATTTCCTTCTTTACTCCCCTCTTATCTCCTCTTCCCACAATCGCATACCAGATTTCTCCCGTGCATCCCCCCTACTCTCTACCCCAACATAGACTCTCGCCTACCACGGAAACTTTCAAAAGGAACCTGAAGACCCACCTCTTCCGACAAGCCTACAACCTGCAGCAACCCTCGCCCCACCATACCGCTGAACGACCAGCTCTACCCTTACCTACTGTATCCTCACCTTTCCCTTGTAGATTGTGAGCCCTCGCGGACAAGGTCCTCGCTCCTCCTGTACCGGTCGCCGTCACATTTTGTTCAAGATTATTGTAATTGTTTTTGTATGCATACCCCTTTTTCACATGTAAAGCGCCATGGAATAAATGGAATAGCAATAAATAATAATGATAAAATTGCACTTTTTGTTCGGCGGTGTGATGATAAAGCACAGTTTTTACCTAGGTTTTTTTTTTGTTCACTGAAGGGGTTAACTAGCAGGACAGCTTTATAGGCTGGGTCGTTCCAGACGTGGAGATACCAAATGTGTGTATTTTTTTTTACATAAATGTACAGTATTTATTGGATTAATATTTTTTCTTTTATTGGTCTTTATTTTGGGATTTTATTTTTAATATTTTTAAAATTTTTATAAAAAGAATTTTGGGACATCATCTTTACAATGTCAGAACGCTGATCTGATACTCTGCAATGCTTCTGCATTGCAGAGCATTAAATCAGTGTCTGATATGCAGGGAGGAGGCATGTCATCTCCATCTTGAGGCCCAGGGTCACCATGGAGACCATCAGCACAATGTGATCGCATCGTGTTGAGCTGATGGGAGCACAGAGGGAGCTTACTCCATCTGTGATGCCCCGCGATGTCACTGTCACCATTGACGGCATCACAGGGGTTAAACGACCGCGATCGATGCTAGCACCGATCGTGGGCATTGCTGCAGGGTGTCAGCTCTCACATAGAGCTGACATGCGCATTTGATTGCGGCGGTGCTCAGTATGAGCCTGCGCAATCACTGCACCGTGTATATACTGCTCTTTGTGGGAACACAGTTCCCGTAGAGCCATATGTATATGGCGCATATCGGGAAGGGGTTAGAGAGGCAGCTACTGTGAAAATCATCATTCTCCACATTATCTTCTATGAGGTCCGCACATTTGGGATTCATCATGAGCTTTGTGTCAGGGAGCTCATCTTAAACTGTCGCATCCAGAGTTGCAACAAACTATATCCCACCGTTACATTTTTTCTTTATATTTTTATTGGGAAACTTTGCATGTGTGTAATTGGAGAGGGGGAAGAGACTCATCAAGACAAAAAGTTTGGCCATAAGTGATGAGCAAGTGTGCTAATTACTACTCGGTACTCGCCCGAGCATCTCACTGCTCAAGATGGTCAGTGCTCGGTGAGCATTTCCGGGTTACTCGGGCGGGAGCTCGGGTCCCCGCCCTGCATGTTTGGCGCTCTTTAGAGAGCCAATGAACATGCAGGGAGTGCCTGCCACTCACTGAAATGTCGCAGCCATGTTGGTTGTGGCATTACAGTGATTGACTGGCGGCATAGCGTCATTAGGTATAGGTATTCCACACTAGGATACATATCCATCAGAACTAACAGTCTTTCTGAGGACTAATCCAGCTGCATATATTCAGTAGTGATAGCAGGAGTTAGAAGGCAAAGATTGTGAACACTATACAGCACAATAGTGTCCATTGCACGTTCTGTCTGGAGGTGCTGCTGCTGCCTGTTACAAACAGCCATTGGACCAGATATCAGGGCTTTTTTTTTTTGCTCTTAATCCTGATTATTTTCTTAAAAAGTAATAGAGTCCAACATTTTACTGCTCCATTTGCTTGTTTGCACTGCAGAATACAGCCAGATCTTTTCCATCATCAGACGTGATCCCATCTTACTGCGGTACAAATTCAGCCATTTGTAGGGATTGAGTAAAATATTATCCTCCTTTTACAGTTTGGCAGCAGTATGTCGGTGAAGCTATTCACACGTGGTCGCTGCCAATAATTGTAAACTACAGGGCCGGTATTTAAAACCGTGGGCGTCCGTTAAACGCATCCCATATAACTGCGGTACAAATCGAGCCATTTGTAGAGACTGTGCCAAATATTATCCTCCATTTAAAATGGGCAAGGTGCATGGCAAGGGACGGGGAAGTGAACATGATGCTGATGGTGCATGCAGAGGCAGAGGCAGTGTGCAAGTTGAAATTGTGCCACAACAAACACCCACATCTTGTTGCCCAACCTTCCTGTCCCTATTACTAGGGAACAGCAGCACACCACTATTGAACCCAGAGCAGTGTTAAAAGGTTGTTGGTTGCATAGCAGATAATGCTTCCAGTCACTATGCCACCATCACCCTTTCTTCCACATGGTCAAGTCTCAGCCGTGAGTCTGGACCACATATTCCTCACCCTGATCCTCCTTCCTCCCACCATGCCGAGTGCCCGAAGACAACTGACCCCACACTTGGATACTCCGAAGAGCTGTTTACTTTTCCATTTATAGATTTGGGCCTCTCATCCGGCCAACTTCAAACGGGGCAAGAGGAGATCGCATGTAGCGAATATTTGAACAGCCATGGTCACAAGAAGGCGACGGTGGGAAACTGTCGCAAGAGGTAGATGATGATGAGACACAATTGCCAGAAAGTCAGGAGGAGGAGCAGGGTGCAGAAGTGGAAGATGAGGTGGTGGATGATGAAGTCACTGACCCAACCTGGCAAGGTGACATGCAGAGCGAGGACAGCAGCACACAGTGGGAGGGAGGCGCAGCACCTTAACGGGCAGGAACAAAGCAGTGGGGTGGCAACAGAAACAATGCGGGCAACTGTTCCCAGGAACACCAACACAACGGAAGTTGCCAGTACAACTATTAAGTTTTCTCGACTCTGTATTTTTTTAAAGACTGTGCAGATAACCCCAAAAACGCCATTTGCACCATCTGCCAGGCCAGCACCAGCAGTGGTAGCAAAACTACCAGCCTGACCACCACCAGCATGCTCAGGCACATGACAGCAAAGCACCCGACTAAGTGGGCCGAACGCCAGGGTCCAGAAACAGTGTCTGCGGGTGACACCACTGCTTGTTCCGCTGCTGTGCATGCACGCCAATCCCCTGTCAATAGCGCATGCAAAGATGACTCCCGCCCTGCACCTGTCGTTGCACACTCACAACTACTGCCATCAGCAACCACGTCCACGTCCTTGTCCCAGCGCAGCGTTCAGTTGTCCCTAACCCAGTCATTGGAACGCAAGCTCAAATACGCAGCCACCCACCTACAGGCCACACTACTAAACTCCCACGTTTCTCGAATGCTTGTGCTCGAAATGTTGCCTTTTAGGCTCGTGGAGACAGAAGCTTTCCGCAACCTGATGGCGGCAGTCGTCCCTCGGTACTTGGTCCCCAGCCGCCACTATTTTTCCTGGTGTGTCGGCCCCGCATTACACAAGCACGTGTCCCAGATCATTAGCCGTGCCCTCAACAATGCAGTTACTGGTAAGGTCCACCTAACCACGGGCAAGTTGACAAGTGCTTGTGGACAGGGATGGTACATCTCGCTGATGGCACACTGCATTAATATAGTGGAAGCTGGGATCCAGTCGGACCTTGGGATGAAACATGTCCTCCCAACGCAAAGGATTGCGGGCCCTGGGTCAATCAGGGTTGCCCCCACATTCTACAGCTCCTGCACCTCATCCTCCTCTGCCTCCCCAGCCTTCATCTCTGAAATGACCACATCAGTCGGAAGCTGGAAGCACTGCAGCACTGCCTTGGCCAAGCGGCAACAGGCACTTCTGAAGCTAATATAGTTAGGGGACAAACCGCACACCTCTGAAGAGTTGTTGACAGCTGTAACAGAGTAGACAGATCTGTGGCTGTCACCGTTGAACCTACAACCAGGCATGGTTGTGTGTGACAATGGCTGGAACCTGGTGGCGGCTCTGAAGATAAGCAACCTCACACACGTAGCATGCCTGGCCCATGTGCTCAACCTAGTGGTTCAGCGGTTTCTCAAAACCTACCCGGATCTGCCTGATCTGCTTGTCAAAGTACGCCATGTGTGTGCCCACTTCAGAAAGTCACCTACAGCTTCCACCGGCCTCGCCGTGCTTCAGCAGCTTTTGCAGCTTCCAGCTCACTGACTGATGTGCAATCTCAGCACGCGTTGGAACTCATCCAGATGTTGGGAAGGATTTGTGAGCAGCAGAGAGCGGTTGTTGAGTACCAGCTTCGACACACCCATTGGCATTCAGGTCAGCCTCCGCATACAAGAACTGAGGAGTGGGCATGGATGTCACACATCTGAATCGTCCTCCAAAACTTTGAGGACTCCACCAACATAATCCCAACGCAGATTGGGTGCTAATGGGGAGAAGGAGGAAGAGGATGAGGAGGAACAAGAGTTGGTTTCCTGCACTACATATGGTACTACCCACACCACATTCATACCGTCTGTTCAGCGTGGATGGCCTGAGGAAAGGGAGAATGAGGAGGATGAGGAAGAGAGCATGGACAGTCGTCCTCTTGTTCAGGACAGCGAAGACTTGGCTGTTGGCAGTCTGGCACACATGGTTGACTTTATTTTCCACTGCCTTTCTCGTGACCCTCGCGATGTACGCATTTTGGCCAACAATAATTACTGGTTGGTCACATTACTAGACCCATGCTAGGAGGAGAACTTTCTATCTCTCCTTCCAGTGGTGGAGAGGTCTATTAAAATGTTGCAATACCAGAAGGCCGTTGTTGTGGAATTATTAAAAAAATTCACATCTGTAAAAGCTGGTGGCAGAGGTCACAGTTCCTTGGACATTCAAGAAGTACAGGCCAAGTAGACACAAATACGACGCTGAGGAGGCAGGGGAACACTGTCAAAGGTGTGAGACAGTTTTCTCAAACCCTCCCAACGCCCAGGCCCTGATGCGCTGGATATTCTAACAAGGAGGGAAAAGTTTGGGAAGATGCTGAAGGAGTACCTTGCCAACCGTACCAATGTCCTTAGTGATTCCTCTGTGCCTTAATATTATTGGGTATAAAAGCTGGACACATGGCAAGAACTGGCTCTCTATGCCATGGAGGTCCTGGCCTGCCCTGCCGCTAGTGTTTTGCCAGAGCGGGTTTTTAGTACCGCCGGGGGCATTATAACTGATAGGCGCACCCGTCTGTCAACTGAAAACGCTGACAGACTGAATCTTATAAAAATGAACAAGGGCTGGATTGGGCCAGACTTCTCAACACCACTGGATGATAGCATCGAAACATAAAGTCAAATCCAGTGGTTTTTTTTGAGGGGGTCTATTCCCATGCACCACTTCACACCAAGACATGGGTATATGTTTCCTGATTTTGTCTATTTTCTGTTGTCCTCCTCAACCACCATATCACGAGAGTGACCGTGATGCAACACCCACATAATTTTTTTAAGGGCGTGTTTATGATGCCCGCAGCAAATTTTTTTAGAGGCCTACTTCTAACATTTTGTATGATATACAGTATACTCATGTATACCCCTCAGGGGTAAATGTTTTTCAGCCCATGCATCAGTTTGGAGAGCCACTCCTTAAAAATGGTAACACTTATTTGAATGAGGACCTCCTCTACATCTCTTCAAAGGGTATTGGAGTGCGTCCAATTTTTTGGCAGCCCTTGCATTCACTGCATGGGCATTACCAGTAAAGGAGAGCCACTCCTTAACAATGGTAACAATTATTTGAATAAGGACCTCCTCTACATCTCTTCAAAGGGGTATTGGAGTGCGTCCAATTTTTTGGCAGCCCTTGCATTCACTGCATGGTCATTACCACTATACGAGATCCACTCCTTTATAATGGGAATATTTTTTTTAATGAGGCCCTCCTCTATGTCTCTTCCAAGGGGTATTGGGATGCGTCCACATTTTTGGCAGCCCTTGCATTCACTGCATAGGCAATAATAGCATGAGAGACCCACTTCCTAATAATGGGAACATATTTTTTAACTGAGACTCTCCTCTATGACCCTTCAAAGGGGTAATGGGATGCGTCCAAATTTTTAACAGCTCTTGCAGTCACGGCATCCGCAATACCAGTATAGGAGACCCGTTCCTTTAAAATGGCAACATTTCTTTAACTGATGCCTTCCTCTATGTGTTTTCAAATTGGTATTGAGGTATTTTCAAAATTTAGGCAGCCGTTGCAGTCACTCTATACACAATAACTGTATAGCAGAACCGCTCCTTTATAATGGGAACATTTAGTTACTGAGACCCTCCTCTATGTGTCTTTAAACTGGTATTGGGGATTTTCCAAAATTTGGGCAGCCCTTTCAGTCACTGTATTTGCAATAACAGTATAGGAGTCCTGCTCCTTAATAATGGGAAATTATTTTTTTGAATCAGGCCCTCTATGTCTTTTCAAAGGGGTATTGGAGTGCGTCCAAATTTTTGGCAGCCGTGCCACTCACTGCATACGCTAAAACAGTATAGGATACCCACTCCTTTATAATGGGAACAACAAAGCATAGCCAGCCGATGGCCCTTTAATAATAGTGAGGGCCGACTGCTGGCCCTTTAAAGAACAGTAAGGGCTGCCTGATGGCCCTATAAAAATAGGCTTTGTGACTTTCAGAGTCCCTCCTTCATTAATGAAACAGGATGTGTCTCATCATGTCTCACACACCACATGGCCAGATAAGGTAGTAAAATGTTAAAATGACATTTACTGGTAAATGTATTTTTCACCGTTGAAAGCAATGCAAAAGTGCAAAAACGCATGAAAAACGCTACGTGTGAACATAGCCCAAGGTGTGGAGGAGCATTTTTTTTTGGGGGGGGGGGGTATTTATTTTGGCTTATATGCAAGTCATTACCCTGGACAGAATGTCCCTTAACATTTTTTCCAGAAAAATCCATTATGGTTTAATTTTTGTATGTTTTATTGTGAGTTTGTAAAAGTGCCATCATACTCTGACAACATTGTTCACAGCAGTGACCTGGGAATCAGAAATGCTTCCAGTGATCTTCCCCATGCTGTTCCCATGTCATTTGAGCACTATTCACATTGATTAGGGCAATTTTTAGGCCCTCTGCAGACTTCGGGGTGGGGGAACAGCCAGAAAAATGCTTGAGTTTCCCATAGACTTACATTGGGCTCATTGCTCGTATCGAGCACCCGAGTATTCCAATTTGCTCCACCCAAGCAACGAGTACCCGAGCATTTTAGTGCTCGCCTATCACTATTGGCCACTATAGCCCATGAGGAACACAACCCTTCCTCTGCCATACACCACGTGAGGTTACTGCACAATTCCATTTCACACAAAAAAAAACCTGACTGTCCTGACCAGCAGGAATTTTAGAATTACAAGAAATATAATAAGAATGGTAATTGTATGGTCCTTTTTTGTTTGTTTCCCTGGAATCCTATATTTATAAAACTAGCTTTGTATGTGGTGCTACTGCAGTATTGTTTCTTATATCAGCCTTATGTTTATTAGTGTGACATACATAACCTAGCCAAGGAACAATGTCATCAACTGTAGTTTATAGCGCTGCACCAACACATTGTCTGGGACAATTTAGACCTTACACGCCACATAGGATGTATCACTGACTGGGTAATTTAGATGGAAGGAGCACCAAGCTGAGAAAATAGTCAGTTTGCTAACACAATTTGAATTCATTACCAGCCGCACCAAAGCTTGTGCTGTATTTAATAATGTATAGAAATATACTATATGCTCATTCTTGGAGGGATTCTTAATAGCAGCTGTTTTGATAAGCCGACATTTACATAATTGAGAAACAGTAAATTTAGTCTATGGGGGAATCCTATCACTGCAATTATTCCAGCTTTCTGTCATGACAGCCCGCAATTTTAATTTGTATGAAAAGGAGTTAGTCATCCCATGCAACAGATTTACTGTGTAACGCCATTTTTCACTATAGTACAACCTACCATTATTCAGTAAAATTCACTGTATTCCCTAATAGGCATGACTTGTGTTACTGATTACTGTAAATGGTAGACTACATCTGTAGACAGGCATGCTACTAAGTGTTAGGGCTTGTTCAGACGAGTGTATTTTCTAGAATTGTGCTGTCTGAGTAAAAATCAGACTGCACACGAAGCAATGCAATTCAACTGTTCCATTAAAGAAGCACTCCCATCTATATTAATAATAATATATTAATACATTCACACTACATTACATGTATATATACACACATTTAGTTAAAAAAAAATAGATGGGAGTGCTTCTTTAAGTTGACTGTTTTTTCACACTGACCGAGTGTGAAATTAGTAGCTTAGAATCGCCTATAAAAGTCTATATGTGCACACAAAAAATTGGATCCCATACGGGTCATCAGTGTAGCATCTGATTTTAACAGATATATTGCCATTATTTTCCAAGGCAAATGTATTTGTGTACATTCCATAATAATGTATGAAAATGGATGCCACATGGATGTCACGCAGGTGTAAACACACGGATGTCACACGGATGGCACATGGATGACAATATGGATGAAAATCAGTTTTTGTTACATTAATATTTTTCCGAATGCTTTGCACACCTTTGCAATGAACTTTTTCTATTGTGCATTTGCTTCCTAAATGAAAAGTTAATCAACTTTCTAAATAGCCTTTATTAAAAATGTTCTACAATTTTGCTGCTGCAGAAAGTCTTAGTACTTTATATAAGTGCTATGTAAAAATGTTAAAAATGCACCAGAGCTCTTGGTCCTGTTTCTGATGGCTCTCTCTGCTAGATCACTCTCAACTCCCAGTGTTATAGATAGTGGCAGGGGAGAGGGTTGTACGCAGATCTTCACACTGTGAACAGATGAGAAAATAAGTAGAGTCTTCGGTAGGGCAGAAAAAGAACCATTAGTAGATAAGGAAAAAAAGCACATGTAGAGAAAATAAGTGTAGGATTAAAACTGTGCTGATATATGAGCATTGAAGATAGAAGCAACCTAGATACACACAGACCTCATATCCAACCTATATTACTGGACAAGGTACTCCCAAGATGGATAAATCTGAAACTTGAATCAAGCTGCATACTGCGTATCAGCAGTTCTGAAAATGAAAGAAGTAATGAAGATTGTGAAAGCTTTGTGCAATTTTTTAACTTAAAGTGAATCTGTAAGTAGGATCAACCCTCTTAAGCCGTCTATATGGGCATGTAGGTCATAGGAAGCTGAATAAAATGATACCTTGAGATCTGATGCTTTATTCTAAAGAAATCCATGTTTTCATTATATGTAAATGACCTCTTCCAGGCTATGGAGAGGATGTTGCCTGGGAGATAACTCCACTTCTAGAGCTTATTTTAAATGGAAGGTTACTGGTGTGAGACAAGTAACTAACACAGAACAGGAGAAATGAAATTTGTCTTCTTGCAAACACACTTTTGCAGCTCTCTGAGCTCTGCTGTAAGGCAGCAACATTTCAACCTGTCTGCCTTTGAGCTGAAAGCTGAGAGGAGTATGCAGATGTGTCAGGTATAATCACACACAGCTCTGCAGTGAGAGCAGAGAGCAGCCTTCACACTGGTAAGTGCCCCTTCATGTAAACTAAGCTCTGGAGGCAGAGTTATCTTCCAGGCAGTGTGCTGGCACACAGGGTCGGTTTTAGACAAAGAGGGGCCCTAGGCAAAAGGTTAAAGTGGGGCCCCAAATGCTCACATATTGCACCATCACACAGAATCATTTCAGTTGTATTTACATGTTGAATTCAGGCCGTTAAACGACCGTGATCAGCAGTAATGAAGTTGTTCGATGCTTGTTTTCCAGCTTCTTTACACCGGCTGAGGAAGGATGATGGGCACAGAACAATCTCTAATAGATCAATCTGCAGTTTTCACAGGGCGATGTGCTGCTGAGTACAATGATTTTTGTTCCAGCATAAACAATCCAATCACTCGATGAATAGGCAGCATTTTGCTAGTTTAGTATAATGCACCCCCATAGTTCTCCGTATAGTATAATGCACCCCCGTAGTCCTCCATATAGTAAAAATGCACTCCCCATATTCCTCCATATAGTATAATGCACTCCCCATATTCCTCCATATAGTATATTGCACTCCCCATATCCCTCCATATAGTATAATGCACTCCCTATAGTCCTCCATATAGTATAATGCACTCCCCATATTCCTCCATATAGTATATTGCACTCCCCATATTCCTCCATATAGTATAATGCACCTTCCATAGTCCTCCCTATAGTATAATGCACTACCCATATTTCTTCATATAGTATAATCCACTCCTCATATTCCTCCATATAGTATAATGCACCTTCCATAGTCCTCCCTATAGTATAATGCACTCCTCATATTTCTCCATATAGTATAATGCATTCCCCATATTCCTCCATATAGTATAATGCACTCCCCATATTCCTCCATATAGTATAATGCACTCCATAGTCTTCCATATAGTATAATGCACTCCCCATAGGTTTCCATATAGCATAATGCACTCACCATAGTTTTCCATATAGTATAATGCACTCCCCATAGTCCTCCATATAGTATAATGCACCCTCATAGTCCTCCATATAGTAAAAATGCACTCCCCATATTCCTCCATATAGTATAATGCACTCCCCATATTTCTCCATATAGTATAATGCACTCCCCATATTCCTCCATATAGTATAATGCATTCCCAAATTCCTCCATATAGTATAATGCACCCCCCATATTCCTCCATATAGTATAATGCATTTCCCATATTCCTCCATATAGTATAATGCACTCCCCACATTCCTCCATATAGTATAATGCACTCCCCTTATTCCTCCATATAGTATAATGCCCTCCCCATATTCCTCCATTTAGTATAATGCACTTCCTATATTCCTCCATATAGTATAATGACTCCTTATATTCCTCCATATAGTATAATGCACCTTCCACAGTCCTCCCTATAGTATAATGCACTCCTCATATTCCTCCATATAGTATAATGTACTCCCCATATTCCTCCATATAGTTTAATGCATTCCCCATATTCCTCCATATAGTATAATGACTCCTTATATTCCTCCATATAGTATAATGCACTCCCCATATTCCTCCATATAGTATAATTCACTCCCCATATTCCTCCATATAGTATAATTCACTCCCCATATTCCTTCATATAGTATATTGCACTCTCCATATTCCTCCATATAGTATAATGCACTCCCTATAATCCTCCATATAGTACAATGCACTCCCCATATTCCTCCATATAGTATAATGCACTCCCCATATTCCTCCATATAGTAAAATGCACTCCCCAAATTCCTCCATATAGTAAAATGCACTCCCCATATTCCTCCATATAGTATACTGCACCTCCCATATTCCTCCATATAGTATACTGCACCTCCCATAGTCCTTCCTATAGTATAATGCACTCCCCATATTTCTCCATATAGTATAATGCACTCCCCATATTCTTCCATATAGTATAATGCACCTCCCATAGTCCTCCCTATAGTATAATGTACTCCCTATATTTCTCCATATATAATGCATTCCCCATATTCCTCCATATAGTATAATGCACCTCCCATAGTGCTCCCTATAGTATAATGCACTCCTTACATTTCTCCATATAGTATAATGCACTCCCCATATTTCTCCATATAGTATAATGACTTCCCATATTCCTAACTATAGTATAATGCACTCCCCATATTCCTCCATATAGTATAATGCATTCCCCATAATCCTCCATATGGTATAATGCACTCCCCATATTCCTCCATATAGCATAATGCACTCCCCATATTCCTCCATATAGTAAAATGCACTCCCCATATTCCTCCATATAGTATAATGCACTTCATAGTCTTCCATATATAGTTTTCCATATAGCATAATGCACTCCCCATAGTCTTCCATATAATATAATGCACTCCCCATAGTCCTCCATATAGTATAATGCACTCCCCATAGTCCTCCATATAATATAATGCACTCCCTATAGTCTTTCATGTTGTATAACGCACCCCCCAGTCCTTAATGTAGTATAATGCATCCCATAGTCCTCCATATTGTATAATGCACTCCCCATAATATATTGCATCCCCATAGTCCTAGGTACAGTATAAAGAACCCCATAGTCTTCAATACAGTAAAATGCAGCCCCCATAGAGTATAATGCAGTCCCAATGCTGTATAATACAGCTCCATAGAGTATAATGCAGCCCCAAACAGTATAATGCAGCCATTTAGAGTATAATGCAGCCATTTAGTGTATAATGCAGCCATTTAGGGTATAACGCAGGTATAATACAGCCATTTAGGGTATAATGCAGCCATATAGGGTATAATGCAGCCATTTAGGGTATAATGTAGCCATTTAGGGTATAATGCAGGTATAATGCAGCCCCCCATATAGAGTATAATGCAGCCATTTAGGGTATAATGCAGCCATTTAGGGTATAATGCAGGTATAATGCAGCCCACTATATAGAGTATAATGTAGCCCCCAGTCCTCCAGTATTATGGCCTTAGTGAGTTAAGTAATATAATACTTACCACTGCTTCTCGTTCCCCTGCTGCTCCGATACCAGCAGCGCATCGCAGTAGCTCCACTGCCCTGCACAGCGTGGAACGATGACATCATGACGCTGCAGCAGAGGCGAGTGGGTATGATGCGAGAGAGAGCGTCACATGACACTCTCTCCTCCATCATTACTATCAACTGTATCGGCATCATCTGTAGCGGCCGGGCGGTGGGGGGGGTGGGGGTCCCTGCTAGAGTAGGGGCCCTAGACAGATGCCTAGTCTGCCCTCCCCTAACGCCGGCCCTGCTGGCACATAGTTCTGGGTGTCAGCTGTCAGAATCAGCCTCTGTGCGGGCGCAATTGCTGAGGCGTAGTAATACGTACCTGATCATTAAGGCCCAGACAGGGGTGGATTAAGAGTAGCAAGGGCCCCGGGCAGTTTAGAAGGTGCGGGCCCCCCCCCCCCTGATTTATCACGTGACATGTCACATGATCCCCTGTGATAGATCATGTGATAGTTCACAGGAAATTAATTTGCCACAATATTAATTGTGCTGCCTCATCTGAGAGCAGCACAATATTGGGGCAGATACCCTGAATCCAGCGATGTGTCACTTTTTCAGCTGCTTGTTGTCATTTTGAGAAAATCACCGTTTTATCTGCAGCAGATCTAGCAGCTCTCTGAATGCTGCGCTCTGTATAGCCCCGCCCACACCACTGATTGGTCGCTTTCTGCCCATGCTCAGTGTACACAGAAATCTACTGATCAGTGATGGGGGTGGGGTCCTACAGAACTTACTAGTCATCTAGTGATAATTACCTTCTGACAAATCAATGATTTTATCAAAACAACACTAAGCAGCCCAGTAAGTGACACATTACTGGACTCAGTGTCTCTAACCCTACATTATGCTGCTCTCAGATTAGGTGGCAAAAACCTGATGACAGATTCCCTTTAAAGGAGCTGTAAACACAAAAATGTTTGTATTAAAAAAAATACAAGCCATTTGTGAAATTAACTTTTTTTCATTGTTAATTCACATTAGACTGTATCTTCAACACTTTTGTCAGCAGGTCTTATTACAGACTCTGAATAGGGCAGCTCTCTCCCTCTCCCTCAGCAGAAAGTCACAGCATGGTGAAAAAACGGGATCTTTTATGATTTTCTCATAATAAATAAAAAAGGACATGCAAGTCCTCCAAACTATTTTCCGTTTCTCTATAGGGGAGGTCCTAAATCTTTCTTGTTCTTTAGTTGATCACATGTCAAAAAGGCAAAGCATTTACTATGAACTCGCCTAAAAAAATATACACTTGGAGAGTAATATCATCATCTGCATGTAAATATTCCTTGACTCTAAGGGCTCGCTCACACTGTCGTATAACATGGCTGAATGCTGTGTGATCTTTTATCGGATAGGACTCGGCCCTATGTTATACTATGGGACAGTGCGATTATTGGCATGAGAAAATAATCTCATTCGATATTCGGACCATGTGCACCCATACAAGTCATTAGACTGCACTCGGATGACATCCAAGTGCAGTCCGATGAACACTCACAGAGACTATGGAGAAGATGGAGAAAGTAAGTTCTCCATCTTCTCCATATCTGTGCTGCGAGAGAATCGGATCACACTCAGTTGAAGCTCTGAGTTTGAGCCGAGTGTCATTAGCATAATTGGCCCTATTCTCTTGCATGAGAGAATATATGGCTTAGTGAGTGGACCCTAAAGCTGAATAGTAGTGACGGACAGGCACCTCACAAGCGGGATCCATGTAGCTCTCAGATGTCATGTAGGTAGGGCTTCATTCCATGGGGTAGGGCTTAATTTCAAGGTATATAAAAAAAATGGACTTCAAATAAAAATTAACTGAACACAAAAAGCACTAATTGAATTATTTTTTTCAGATTTATGTTTGCAGCCCCTTTAAAAACCCTTTGAGGACCAAGGCACATATATGTCCCATAGTTTTAAACTGGAAAAAAATTTGATTGAATAAAATTTAAGGTCCTCAAAGGTTTAAGTAGGTTATAAATTCATATGAATACTTGCTCATACAATTTCACATGCCAAAAGATGAAGAAGAACAGAATCAAAAATATGACATTAAGTGGAGCACTTACAGGTATTCAAGGTGAAAGAGACCAGCAAAGGCATCGTCTCAAATGACAGTAAATGAGATAGAATTCAGCAAGCTGAAAATGAAGACAGGAGGTTAGAAGCGAACCAGACTTTATGGTGCTCAGAATTAGTCAAGCAGAATTTATTGACTGCTCTTGCAAAGCACTGAGACTCCCGCTGTGTATAGATGGTGCCGTGCGGCCTCCCGCTGTGTATAGATGGCGCCGTGCGGCCTCCTGCTGTGTATAGATGGCGCCGTGCGGCCCCCCGCTGTGTATAGATGGCGCCGTGCGGCCTCCCGCTGTGTATAGATGGCGCCGTGCGGCCTCCCGCTGTGTATAGATGGCGCCGTGCGGCCTCCTGCTGTGTATAGATGGTGCCGTGCGGCCTCCCGCTGTGTATAGATGGCGCCGTGCGGCCTCCTGCTGAGTATACATGTATAGATGGCTACGTGCAGCCTCCTGCTGAGTATAGATGCCGCACGACGCTCCCCCCAGAGACAGCAGGAGGCCGCACAGCGCCATCTATACTCAGCGGGAGGCCGCACGTAGCCATCTATACACAGCGGGGAGCCGCACGGCGCCATCTCTACACAGCAGGGGGCCGCACGGCGCCATCAATACACGGCGGGGGGCCGCACGGCGCCATCTATACATAGCGGGGGGCCGCACGTAGCCATCTATACACAGCGGGGGGCCACAAGTAGCCATCTATACACAGCGGGGGGCCGCACGTAGCCATCTGTACACAGCGGGGGGCCGCACGGCGCCCCCCCAGATACAGCAGGAGGCCGCACGGCGCCAACTATACTCAGCAGGAGGCCGCACGCAGTCACGCACACACACAAACATATACAGACATATACATACACGCATAAACACATTTGAAACACAAAAATACATATAAACAGACATGACACAATGATATCTGCCCACACACACACACATACAAACAGACATCACACAATGACATCTGCCCACACACACACAAACAGACATCACACAATGACATCTGCCCCCCCACACACACAAACAGACATCACACAATGACATCTGCCTACACACACACAAACAGACATCACACAATGACATCTGCCCCCCCACACACAGACATCACACAATGACATCTGCCCACACACACACACACAAACAGACATCACACAATGACATCTGCCCACACACACACACACACACACACACATCACACAATGACATCTGCCCACACACACACACACACACATACAAACAGACATCACACAATGACATCTGCCCACACACACGCACACAAACAGACATCACACAATGACATCTGCCCACACACACACACAAACAGACATCACACAACGACATCTGCCCACACACACACACAGACATCACACAATGACATCTGCCCACACACACACACATCACACAATGACATCTGCCCACACACACACATCACACAATGACATCTGCCCACACACACACACACACACACACACATCACACAATGACATCTGCCCACACACACACACACACACACACACACACACACACATACAAACAGACATCACACAATGACATCTGCCCACACACACACACAAACAGACATCACACAATGACATCTGCCCACACACACACATAAACAGACATCACACAATGACATCTGCCCACACACACACACACAGACATCACACAAACAGACATCACACAATGACATCTGCCCACACACACACACACAAACAGACATCACACAATGACATCTGCCCACACACACACACACACACACATATCACACAATGACATCTGCCCACACACACAAACAGACATCACACAATGACATCTACCCCCCCACACACAAACAGACATCACACAATGACATCTGCCTACACACACACACATACACATCACACAATGACATCTGCCCACACACACATACACATCACACAATGACATCTGCCCACACACACACACACACATACACACACACACAGACATACACACACAAACAGACATCACACAATGACATCTGCCCACACACACACACACACACATACACACACACACACATACACACACACACACAGACATACACACACAAACAGACATCACACAATGACATCTGCCCACACACACACACACACACACACACACACACACACATACACACACACACACTCACTCACCATCCCCCGGCTCGGCTCCAGTCCTCCTGGCTCCTGCTCCTCTCCCGTGGTAAGTAGCAGTGCAGGCCGGGCACGCACTGCGTGACGTCACAACTAGGAGACACGGCCGCGCACAGGGCCGTGTCTCCTAGCAGTGACGCGCCCGGGCCAGCACAGGGAAGTTAACTGCTGCAGTGCTGGCCCGGCCGATGAAGAAGTAGCGGCGGCTGCTGCTGGGGGAGCGGTACGGGGCCCCCCCTCCCGGGCCCCCCCTCCCGCCACTGCTACTGGTATGTGCCGCGGCGGCCCGCACATATAATGAGGGCAATCCGGCATTAGACGCCCCGCCCGGAGCCGCGGGCCCTCTGCAGGCTCGGGGCCCCGGGCGGTCGCCCGGATTGCCCTCATTATAATCCGCCTATGGGCCCAGATCACAGAGACTTATTATTACGCCTCACGTCAAAAAGGGGTTAAAGTAGCCAATTACACATGTAAAAGTATGTTTTCCCATTTCAGAGATGTGCACAGTCTTTTATTCATTGATTGAGCTAAACTTTAAGAGGTTCTGAGTAGAGACGAGGAGCAAAATTCAGAAAATATTCTTTACTCGTGTTCCACCAACAGATATATTTCCTATAACAGTGCTGTGTATATTTTATGAAGGAAAAAGAAGGTAAAGTACAGAACTATAGATTTATAGTACAACCTCCATTGTCTTATAAGCATCAAATACAGATCTGTAATTGCAGACTCAGCCAACTTCGAAACAACCATATTTGGAGAGTGCTGCTTTAGGGGCTATATCAATTTTTGTAGTAAGAAGTAAGTCCACACATTCAGTATTTGGTCAGTATTTTACATCAGTATTTGTAAGCCAAAATCAGGAATGGAACAACCAAAGGAAAAGTGTAAAAGAAACGTGCACCATTTCTGCATTTATCACCCAATCCTGGTTTTGGCTTTCAAATACTGATGTAAAATACTGACCAAATACTGAATGTGTGTAGGTGGCCTAAATCATACATTCTCATTTTGACACTTTAAAGGAGAAACTAAACAGTGTGGCTTATGAGACAGCTCACAGCCACATGAAAAGTGATTGGCCACACAAATTTGCTACTACATCCTGCAGTCATAAGTCGCTGCATTTCGTTGTGGTTTGGCCATATGCATTTATTTTGTCTTTCCAAATTGGTATTAATATCATTTCTATAGCTGTTAGGGTACATTGGTTTCTGTCATAGTAGACTCATTGGTTTCTGTCATAGTAGACTCATTAGACTTCTTGGCATGCTTCCAAATAAACCAAGTGAGTCTCTGTAATTCCATCAATAGACCCATCATTTCTGTAAAGTTTTTGGCTCTGTTTACCCTGCAGGATGCCACCATTTGTTCAATTCTACTACATTGTTTGGATTTCTTTTTGTCATTATGTCATACACATATTTTTCTTTGACAAATTAAAGTTTTTATAGAAGGATCTTTTACTGCAATGTTGTCAAATTGAAACTGTGCTTGACACATTGTACAGAACAGCATGTTACAGCTGGAAGCTGGGGTAATGAGTACTAGTTTTTTAAAGTTCATTTCCAACTAATATGTTCCTACCTTTTAGGGTTAATGTACACCGGGTGCCTTTTTTTCTGTAGGCAATGCCTGTTGATTAAAGATGTTCACATTAGTTCCCCTATTGAATGGATTTGGAAGGTGAATTAGAAACATGATCGGAGCAGATGTTACTTCCCTTGATACAATACCCTTGACAGGTCACACTATGTGCTGTACTCACCGCGTGCAGAAGGATAAAATAATTTTAAATATACGGCCCTTCATGCATCTTGAGTAGAGTAAATTTCTAAATTGACAAACATTTAGAAAAATCAAAACTTAGTAAAATTGCAATGAGTTTCTGGCTATAGTGAAGGTAAGGATAACAAATAGTGTTGAGCGAGCATGCTCGACACTGCTCGGTACTCGCCCAAGCATCTCACTACTCGGGATGTTCGGCGAGCACCGAGTATTTCCGGGTTACTCGGGCGGGAGCTTGGGTCTCCGCCCTGCACGTTTGGCGCTCTTTACAGAGCCAATGAACATGCAGGGATTGCCAGCCAGTCACTGTAATGCCGCAGTCATGTTGTTTGTGGGCATTACAGTGATTGGCTGGCCGCACAGCGTCACCTCGAGTATTTAAAACCAGGCGCCGCCATTTTGGACACAGTCGCTCCGGATCAGACAGTGTAGGGAGAGTGCTGCTGAGCTAGGGAGAGATATATAGTGCGAAATAGGTAGTGTAGGGTCTCTAAAGCCTGCCAAATCAAACAAACAGTCCTTCTCAGGACTAATATCCATCCCAGATATCAGGCAGGCAGGCTGTATAGGAGACGCAGTGGTTATACAAACAAACACTGCATTACAGTCCTGTGTGCTCCTGCTGGCCAAATTGCTAGACTTATCCCCAGGTCTCGGGGGCCAGGAAAAATCCTTTTCTTTCATCTAAATCCTGTTTTTTGTTTTTTTTTCCTCAGTCAGACTGTAGAAATACGCGTCTTATTAACCTTTTGGTACTTCCCCCCACCACCCAAAAAAAAAAAATTGAGTGTGTCTGTGAGTGTTCAGGAACAAATATATCTGTTTAAAAGAGTCTGGTGTAGGCCAGATAACTAGAACTGTGTTTTTCCTCTTCCATGGTTCAAATCTGGGTGTTATCAACCTGCTTGCCTTTTTTCCATAAAAAAAAACAGTTTGAGTGTGTCGCTGACTGTTCAGACACAAATATATCTATTTTAACAAGTCTGGTATACACCAGGAAATTATAACTGTGGCTTTGCAGTTCCATGGTGCAAATCTCTGTATTATCCACTTTTTTGTCTTTTTTCCATAAAAAATTCACAATGGGCAAGGTGCGTGGAAAGGGACTTGGAACTGGACGTTCTGGTGATGGTGGGTGCAGAGGACGGGGCCGTGGCCAAGGTGAAAATGTGCCACAACCAACAGCCACATCTTCTCGCTCCCAGTTCTTGACCGAATTAATAGGGAATTAATAGGGAAGCACACAACAACAAGACCACTATTGCGAACTGATCAGTGTGAACAGGTTATTAATTGGATAGCAGATAATATTTTCAGTCACCTGGGCACCACCACCTCCTGTCTGTCTTCCACACGGTCAAGTGTTAGTAGCCGTGAGTCTCAACCGCATACTCCTCCTTACCCTGATGCTCCTTCCTCCCACCATGACGAGTGTCGTCAGACAGCAACTGATCCCACCGTTGGACACTCTGAAGAGCTGTTCACTTGTCCATTTTTGCATATTTGGGCCCCTCGCCTGCTCCGCTTGAAGTGGTGGAAGAGGAGATCCCATGTAGCGATGACCAAATATTTGAACAGCCACGGCCACAGGAAGGCGACGCTGGCAATTTGTCACAAGAGGTGGACAATGACTAGACACAATTGCTACAAAGTGAGGAGGTGGACCATGGTGTTGAAGTGGAAGAGGAGGAGGTGGTGGATGATCTAGTAACTTACCCAGCATGGCAGGAAGACATGCAGAGCTTGGCCAGCAGCACACAGGGGGAGGGAGGCAGAGTACCCCAACAGGCAGGAAGAAGCAGTGTGGTGGCCGCAGACAGAAGGCGGGCAACCATTCCCCGTAACACCAACACGAGGGACGTTGCCAGTACAACCGGTAGGTCTTCCAGAGTCTGGAATTTTTTTAAAGACTCTGCTGATAACTCCAAAAAGGCCATTTGTACCACCTGCCAGGCCAGAATCAGCAGGTGTGACAAAACTACCAGCCTGACCACCACCAGCATGATCAGTCACATGGCAGAAAAGCACCCTACTTTGTGGGGCGAACCCCAGGGTCCACGACCAGTGTCAGCGGGTGTCACCACTGCTTCTTCCGCTGTTGTGCATGCAATAGAACCCCCTGTTGTGTGTGCAAGGCAATCGCCTGTCCATACTGCATGCAAAGATGCCCCCTCCTCTCAGTCTTCACTTGTTATGGCAGTTTCTCAAGAAACAGCATCAACGTCCAAGTCCACGTCCCACCGCAGCGTTTAATTGTCCATATCCCAGAGCTTTGAACGAAAGCGCAAATTCATAGTCAACGCCCCACAGGCCACAGTCCTAAATTCGCACATTTCACGACTGCTTGCGTTGGAAGTGCTGCATTTTAGGCTGGTGGAGACGGAATCCTTCCGCAACCTTATGGTGGTGGCCGTCCCTCGGTACTCGGTCCCAAGCCGACACTATTTTGCCCGGTGTGCCATCCCCGCACTATACAAGCATGTGTCCCAAAACATCTGCCGTGCCCTCAACAACGCAGTTACTGGGAGAGTCCACCTGAAAACGGACATGTGGACAAGTGCTTGTGGCCAGGGACGGTACATCTCCCTGATGACACACTGGGTAAACATAGTGGAAGGCGGGACCCAGTCGGACCTTGGGAAGGAACACATCCTCCCCACACCGAGGATTGAAGGCCCTATGTCAGTCAGAGTTGCCCCCACAGTGTACAGCTCCTGCGCATCATCCTCCTCCTCCTCATGTTCAGCCTCCATCTCAGATATCACCACATCAGTTACAAGCTGGAAGCACTGCAGTACTGCCTCAGCCAAGTGGCAACAGGCTGTGCTGAAACTCATAAGCTTAGGTGATAAACCTCACACGGCCTGTGAGTTGTGGACAGCTGTGAAAGAGCAGGCAGATCTGTGTCTGAGACCGCTGAACCTACATCCAGGCATGGTCGTGTGTGACAATGGCCGTAACCTGGTGGCGGCTCTGAGGCGACGCGAGATCACACACGTACCATGCCTGGCTCATGTGCTTAACCTCGTGGTTCAGCGGTTTCTTAAATCTTACCCCGGGTTGCCAGATCTGCAAAGTATGCCATCTGTCAGCTCATTTTCGGAAGTCGACTACAGCTTCCGCCACCCTTGCTGTGTTGCAGCAGTGTTTGCAGCTTCCGGCACACCGACTGGTGTGTGATGTCCCCACACATTGGAACTCTACCCTCTACATGTTCCAAAGGATTTGTGAGCAGAAGAGAGCAGTTGTGGAGTACTAGCTGCAACAAGGCAGTCGAGATTCAGGTCAGACTCCACACATAAGACCTCAGGAGTGGACATGGATGTCTGACATATGTAAAATCCTGACAAACTTTGAGGAGTCCACCAAGATGGTGAGTGGTGATGACGCCATCATTAGCGTCAGCATCCCACTTGTCTGTCTTTTGCAACGCTCTTTGCAGAGAATTAAAGAGGAGGCATTGCAGCCAGAGTATGATGAGATGGATCAAGAAGCCGAAGCGGGCGATTACACACAGCCCAGCCTCATCTCATCCCAACGTGCATTGTTACGCTGCCTTAACCGTGACCCTCGCGTTGTCAAAATGTTGGGTGACAGTTATTACTGGTTGGTGACACTTTTAGACCCCCGCTACAAGGAGAACTTTCACTCTCTTATTCCTGATGTTGAGAGGTCTACAAAAATGGGGCAGTACGAGAAGGCCCTTGCTGCAGAACTGTTAAAAAAACTCCCATCTGAACACGCTAGCGGCAGAGGTCACAGTTCGTTGACCAACCAAGGCATACAGCCGAGAGAGACGCAACTTCAATCCAGCAGAGGCAGGGGAACACCGTCAACGTTCTGGGACAGTTTTCTGACACCCGCCCAGCTTACAGGCCCTGAGGCGCGGGGTACTCTCACAAGGAGTGGAAAGTTTCAAAACATGGTGAGGGAGTACCTTGCCGACCGTACCAAAGTCCTCTGTGATTCCTTTGTGCCTTTTAATTATTGGGTATCCAAGCTGGACACTTGGAATGAACTCGCTCTTTATGCCTTGGAGGTCTTGGCCTGCCCTGCCGCTAGCGTGTTATCGGAGCGTGTTTTTAGTGCCACTGGGGGAATTATAACTGATAAGCGTACTCACCTGTCAACTGACAATGCTGACAAGCTAAGTTGACCCTTATCAAAATGAACATGGGCTGGATTGGGCGCGACTTCTCATCACACTTGTCTAAGTGTAACTCTTGAATTTTAACATACTCAATCCTTTTGTTCTTGGGGATGATAAGGCAGCAATACATATTCTTAGCTGTGGCCCCATACACAATAAATGTATGAAAGAGAATCTGTCAGCAGGTTTTTTCTACATAATCTGAGGACAGCATGAGGTAGCAGCTGAGACACAGATTTCAGTGATTTGTCATTTGTTAGGCTTTGTGCTGTTGTTTCCAGACAATTAAGGTTTTATCACCAGGACATAATCACTGCCAGGACTGGTGCTCCAGCAAGCTGTTGTCAAACCATGCCCCCTCCTCTAATAAGCAGCTCACTGTCAACAGACAATGTACACAAAGAGCCCAGTGTGGGTGGGGGCAGCTTTCTGAGCTCTGCTACATGCTACATCTAAAAGCTCTGAATGTGTCACAACTGATGCACCCAGGAAATTTAGTGACACATCTTTGGATTCTGCTTCTCTTTTCATAATTAAGCTGTTCTCAGATGAGGCAGCAAATGCTTGGTGACAGATTCCCTTTAAGTGTGTGATTTAAGATTCATGAACATTAGAAGGGAGTGACTTGTATTAATTCACTGATTGTATTTATTTGTATATATACAGTACCTCTGTGTCTGTGCCATCCCAATTAGAATAATGAGTTCCATGACTGACAATGCAATCCAGTTTACATCTTGTTGTATGTATCTAATTCTTGAACATCCGTTTGAAGTTGCATACTACTGTGCAAGATGTGTCCAAATTGAGTGTTTGGAAACCAAGGTACTGAATAGCTAAGGTAGATGTGGAGAATGATGGCAGCATGGAAGTGTGGGACAATATGGCACCTAGCTGGGTAAAAGAAGGCTGGGTAGAGGGAAGAATTTCGTGGAGGCCAGTCCTGATCTGGCACACCCCAAATTTGAAAAGTTAATCAAATGGTATAACTGGAGAGACAAAAAGCGCAAATAGGGTCTTACATGATAACCAGGTAATGTAAAATATTATAGGCATGCTCAACTGATGGGGTTGTGACAGTCACAACTCCTATAGAATTAAATGATGTAAATGATGCGCCCCCTGGGCCGTGGGGCACTCGGTGCCGGGCCGGTCGATGCTGGGGGATGTCACAGTGGCGGTGACCCGGTCCGTGACCCAGGGCGGTCAATAAAAGGGGTTTTAAAGAAAAGGGAATAGAGTTTCTATATATAATGTTCGTGACGCCACTTGTGGTATGCGGCTATATGGGGCCGCCACTGAGGTGCAGATCCTCTGGAGCTGATGATGACGCAGCAGAGTTGGTTCAGCTCTCCACAGGCAGAGCTAAGCTCCAGGGCAGGAAATGTTGATGTTATATATGTTGCTGTGCAATGTAGTGCAGGGGATGGTGCAGATAATGACCAGACCACAACTTAATGGCGGTTTCCTCTTATCTTTACTTGCGGTGGTTAGGCAGACTGGGGCACGAGTACTAGCTGTAGTAGAGGTCCGGGAGGCCTGGAAGCAAGTTGGGAATCCACCTCGTCAGGTGAAGTTGGAGGCCTTCCCTTTGCGCTAATCTCTTTGGCCCTGCTGCTTATAGCTGTGCTGTGGCCCTTGTCCCTGAGTAAAACGTCTTTGTGCTCACCCATAAGTCAGGCAGCTCGGGCCTTCCTGGAATGTCGCTCCCACGTGGCGGTGCTGGGCCCTATGTGGTGCGGAGCCTCCGGGCGACTGATGGGGCCAGGAGACCTGCAGTCTTCTGCCCTCTGGTTTCTGCTGCTGGGCCTTCAGTGCCCCACAACCTCGGACTCTGGTGTCCGGTTCTTCTGCGCTCCTCTCTGGGGTGAGCTGCCGTGCAGCTCCACTCCTCAGGTCTTTCCTCTTCACTGTCCTGACTTCAACTCCTCTCACTAACTCTAACTAACCCCGCCTCCAGATTCCAGTTGCTAAGGGGAGAGCTCCCCTTGCTGGTCTGGAGTCAGGAAAGTGTTGCATGCTAGTATACCTGACTAGGGGACCCCTCCTTGCTTCCAGGCATGGCATCACCCCTTGTGAGGGAGGCACCCCGGACTCCTGGGGTGCCACATAAAGGCTGCAGCAGGACCACCAAGGAGATATGTTGCAATAAATCAGGAATATGGTGGTTCACAGTCCGAGCTACCCAAGGTTCAAAGGTACAATCACACACGAACGTGATGCATGAATGTGGTTTATGTCAATGCGTTTCAAGGTTTCAAACCTCTTAATTAAACGCGTTGACATTATAAACCATATTCATGCTTCACCTTCGTGTGTGATCGTACCTTTGAACCTTGGGCAGCACAGACTCCGAACCACTGTATTCCTCATTTATTGCAAAGTTGACAGATGAGGTGGGTGTCAGTTCAGGGTTAGTAAGACCCATCCTCTGAAAATCAGGAGAATGTCTGCTCCTGTAAGGATTGAAATAGGAGCGCAGGGTGAGCCAGACAAGTGCTGTTAGTGGGGTAATTTGTCACAAAGTCCAGGATCGTTGAACAGCATTGACTTCCTGGTGGCTCAAGTTTGTCATATTGCGGATTGGGTTAAAAGATTACTGTAAGGGGCTGGTGAGGATCCAGTGGTAATCATACACATTGGCATAGCAATCACTTCCTCTTCAGAATCCTCTGCTCCCTTCTCACTACATTTCACATCATCTCTTTTGCTGGTCTGCAAGCCGGCAGTGAGCACAGACCTGTAACTCTTCCCTAACCCTCCCACTCCTTCGCTCAGTATCACACACAGGACCAGCACGATCTCCTGTACTGGACTGCAGGGCATAGAAGTAATTCACAAAGCACCATTACTCCAGCCCTGACAATAAAGACTATCGCTATCCTGGACAGCACTGTATTCATTTATGGGCCAGAAAGGTGGATTTGAGCATCATCAACATATACAGTGCCTACAAGTAGTATTCAACCCCCTGCAGATTTAGCTGGTTTGATAAGATGCAAATAAGTTAGAGCCTTCAAACTGCAAACGAGAGTAGGTTTTATGAACAGAAGCATAAATCTTACAAACCAAAAAGTTATGTTGCTCAGTTGAATTTTATTAAATTTTAAACATAAAAGTGTGGGTCAATTATTATACAACCCCTATGTTTAATATTTTGTGGAATAACCCTTGTTTGCAATTACAGCTAATAATCGTCTTTTATAAGACCTGATCAGGCCGGCACAGGTCTGTGGAGTTATCTTGGCCCACTCCTCCATGCAGATCTTCTCCAAGTTATCTAGGTTGTTTGGGTGTCTCATGTGGACTTTATTCTTGAGCTCCTTCCACAAGTTTTCAATTGGGTTAAGGTCAGGAGTAGAGATGAGCGTTGTTCTACTCGAACTGTTCGCCAATCTCAAATTCGAGCTGTTTTGGGCGGTGTTCGAGCCGTTCGGCGAACACGAACAATTTGAGAAAAATTCGGCTGTTCGAGGTTATGTTCGATAACTGTTCGTGCACCAAAATCATAACTGGATTTTTTCTCAGTAATGATGAAAATTTATGTTAATACGCAGTTTGAGTGTACAGCGGGGTGGGGGGAGGGGCAGGGGATGGATCTCTGCAGGAACAATGAAGATCTCCATTTTTTTTTCTCTTTCCCGCATTTACAGTGGGGAGGTGCAATCTGTCAGCCTATCAGCAGCGCACACACGGAGCGAAGTGCTTTTTTTCACACAAGCAAGGGCATGTGTCATTGGCAGTGTATGTCACATGTCCTTGCCCTATAAGACCAAGCCATTTTCCCCGTCGCCACCATTTTCTCACTGCTGCAGCTGCGTGTTAGACGGCACCGCTGTTGCTGTGTGCGCTATACCTTGTTAATCTCAAGCCAATTTTCGCACAAATCTACAGATAGCTTGGGAGTAGGGAATAGTTGTGATTGCAGTCCTTTTAAGGACTAGGTTACAGCATTTCCTATGACTTTTATCAGGCAGGTCTGTGCTCTTAAATAGATAGATTGTGGTAGTAAAGACTAATTGTAATTGGAGTCCTTTTCAGGACTAGGTTACATCAGTTCCTATCAGTTTTTGCCAGGCAGGTCTGTGCCAGTGCTGTGCAAGTTTTTTTCACAGCATTTGGCTGAATCTAGCAAAGCTAATCCTTTTTGGCCTATTGCAGAGTGTGTTAGTCAGTGGAGTAGCCTATCTGTGTTGCAAGATATACCACCTGTGTATAGAATACCAATTTTTTTACTGCACCTAGTGAAGTAAAATCTTTTGGGCATAGCATCATTCTATTAGTCCATCTATACTGACCTCCATCAGGTTGCAAATTGAATATAATTTTTTTCTGCATCTAGCTCTGAAAAAATATTGGGCTTCTAGCTGTGTGTGGGACTTGTTGTATTAGTCCATCTATACTGACCTCCATCAGGTTGCAAACTGAATATATTTTTTTCTGCATTTACCTCTGAAAAAATATTGGGCTTCTAGCTGTGTGTGGGACTTGTTCTATTAATCCATCTATACAGACCTCCATCAGGTTGCAAACTGAATATATTTTTTTCTGCATCTATCTCTGAAAAAATATTGGGCTTCTAGCTGTGTGTGGGACTTGTTGTATTAGTCCATCTATACAGACCTCCATCAGGTTCCAAACTGAATATATTTTTTTCGACATCTACCTCTGAAAAAATATGTGGCCTTCTAGCAGTGTGTGGGACTTTCTCTATTAATCCATCTATACTGACCTCCATCAGGTTGCAAACTGAATATAATTTTTTTCTGCATCTAGCTCTGAAAAAATATTTGGCCTTCTAGCAGTGTGTGGGACTTTCTCTATTAGTCCATCTATACTGACCTCCATCAGGTTGCAAATTAAAAATAATTTTTATCTGCATCTACAGTACCTCTGAAAAAATATTTGGGCTTCTAGCTGTGTGTGGGACTTGTTCTATTAGTCCATCTATACTGACCTCCATCAAGTTGCAAATTGAATATAATTTTTATCTGCATCTAGCTCTGAAAAAATATTTGGCCTTCTAGGAGTGTGTGGGACTTTCTCTATTAGTCCATCTATACTGACCTCCATCAGGTTGTAAATTGAATATAATTTTTATCTGCATCTAGCTCTGAAAAAATATTTGGCCTTCTAGCAGTGTGTGGGACTTTCTCTATTAGTCCATCTATACTGACCTCCATCAGGTTGCAAATTAAAAATAATTTTTATCTGCATCTACCTCTGAAAAAATATTTGGGCTTCTAGCTGTGTGTGGGACTTGTTCTATTACTCCATCTATACTGACCTCCATCAGGTTGCAAACTGAATATATTTTTTTCTGCATCTACCTCTGAAAAAATATTGGGCTTCTAGCTGTGTGTGGGACTTGTTGTATTAGTCCATCTATACTGACCTCCATCAGGTTGCAAATTAAAAATAATTTTTATCTGCATCTACAGTACCTCTGAAAAAATATTTGGGCTTCTAGCTGTGTGTGGGACTTGTTCTATTAGTCCATCTATACTGACCTCCATCAGGTTGCAAACTGAATATAATTTTTATCTGCATCTAGCTCTGAAAAAATATTTGGCCTTCTAGCAGTGTGTGGGACTTTCTCTATTAGTCCATCTATACTGACCTCCATCAGGTTGCAAATTAAAAATAATTTTTATCTGCATCTACAGTACCTCTGAAAAAATATTTGGGCTTCTAGCTGTGTGTGGGACTTGTTCTATTAGTCCATCTATACTGACCTCCATCAGGTTGCAAATTGAATATAATTTTTATCTGCATCTAGCTCTGAAAAAATATTTGGCCTTCTAGCAGTGTGTGGGACTTTCTCTATTAGTCCATCTATACTGACCTCCATCAGGTTGCAAATTGAATATAATTTTTATCTGCATCTAGCTCTGAAAAAATATTTGGCCTTCTAGCAGTGTGTGGGACCTTCTCTATTAGTCCATCTATACTGACCTCCATCAGGTTGCAAATTAAAAATAATTTTTATCTGCATCTACCTCTGAAAAAATATTTGGGCTTCTAGCTGTGTGTGGGACTTGTTCTATTACTCCATCTATACTGACCTCCATCAGGTTGCAAACTGAATATATTTTTTTCTGCATCTACCTCTGAAAAAATATTGGGCTTCTAGCTGTGTGTGGGACTTGTTGTATTAGTCCATCTATACTGACCTCCATCAGGTTGCAAATTAAAAATAATTTTTATCTGCATCTACAGTACCTCTGAAAAACTATTTGGGCTTCTAGCTGTGTGTGTGACTTGTTCTATTAGTCCATCTATACTGACCTCCATCAGGTTGCAAATTGAATATAATTTTTATCTGCATCTAGCTCTGAAAAAATATTTGGCCTTCTAGCAGTGTGTGGGACTTTCTCTATTAGTCCATCTATACTGACCTCCATCAGGTTGCAAATTAAAAATAATTTTTATCTGCATCTAGCTCTGAAAAAATATTTGACCTTCTAGCAGTGTGTGGGACTTTCTCTATTAGTCCATCTATACTGACCTCCATCAGGTTGCAAATTAAAAATAATTTTTATCTGCATCTACCTCTGAAAAAATATTTGGGCTTCTAGCTGTGTGTGGGACTTGTTCTATTAATCCATCTATACAGACCTCCATCAGGTTGCAAACTGAATATAATTTTTTTCTGCATCTAGCTCTGAAAAAATATTTGGCCTTCTAGCAGTGTGTGGGACTTGTTCTATTAGTCCACCTATACTGACCTCCATCAGGTTGCAAATTCAAAATAATTTTTTGTCTGCATCTAGCTCTGAAAAAATATTTGGCCTTCTAGCAGTGTGTGGGACTTTCTCTATTAGTCCATCTATACTGACCTCCATCAGGTTGCAAACTGAATATATTTTTTTTCTACATCTACCTCTGAAAAAATATTGGGCTTGTAGCAGTGTGTGGGACTTGTTCTATTAATCCATCTATACAGACCTCCATCAGGTTGCAAACTGAATAAAAATTTTTTTTTCTGCATCTACCTCTGAAAAAATATTTGGGCTTCTAGCTGTGTGTGGGACTTGTTCTATTAGTCCATCTATACTGACCTCCATCAGGTTGCAAATTGAATATAATTTTTTTCTGCATCTAACCCAGCCAATAGTTTTGGCCTAATACCACAGTTTGGCCACTCAGCTCTGCTCGGTTCCCATCCATTGTTTTTTTGTGCAAACAACTCCAGAGTTGTGAATTAGTTAACCACCAAAATGAGTGGAAAAAGGCCTGCTGCTGGTGGAAAGGGGAATAGGCGTGTTGGGAAGGGGAAAATAGGTTGTGTCCGTGGGGTAGGTGTTAAAGCAACAGTAACATCTGCAGAAGAAAGACCATCTTCCAGCCAAACTAAAATGTCTACTTCTTTTAGCGGACAATGTGATAAGATCCCTTTCTTACGGTCACGCCAATCGCTACAAATTCCAGATGAGGCACAAAAACAGCAGGTGCTTCAACGGATATCAAGTGCTCCTTTAAGTGGGCTCTCCTCCACATCAACTTCAACATCACAAAAACTCCAGTCCTCAAAGGTGTCACCCCAATCGCACTTGCTTCCTCACAGCTCCCAAATCTCCAGCTGCCCGTCTGAGTATGAGGTAGAACAGATGGTTGAGTCTGCAGAGCTGTTTACTCATACTATAGCCTGGGAATCAGAGGTCGACTCCAGCGCTTCTGTGAATCCAGACGAGGAAATGATCTGCACTGATGCCCAGAATCTTTATGAGTCGGATCCAGGACCAGACGCAGAAGGTTCTGAACATAATGTAGACCCTCATTCCCAAACTGTAACTCCTGTTGGTGGAGACAATGAGGAAGACGATGATAAGACTCAAATACCTGATTGGAGCGACAACTTTAGTTTTTTGTCAGGGCAGGAACAGGTTGGCTCTGAGGACGACGGGTGTGATAACGCACAGGGTGATGATGATGAGGTTGGAGATCCCACTTACTGTCAACCCACAGTCAGCCAAGAGATGAGGTCAGCAGAGGAGGTGGAGGAAGATGCTAGTGACGACGAGGTCAGGTTGCGCCTTCCTGGACAGAGACGTAGTACTGGAAGCACGTCAACAACTGCATCCTCAAACACAACTCTGCCTCTCACCACAAGTCGTGGTGGCTCTTCAGGTCGCATAGGTGCTAAGCCTTGCATAGCCTGGGCATTTTTTCAGATCGATAAAGATGACCCAACTCGTGTTATCTGTAACATTTGTCAGCAAAAGCTAAGTAGAGGCCAAAAAATACATAGTTTGAGTACTTCATGCATGAACCGGCACATGGACATGAAGCATAAGTTGCAGTGGGAAGCTCAGTGTGCTACAATGCGGCCTAGCCGGCCGGGCCAACCACCGTCTGCCATATCTTGTGCATCCGCGGCCTCTTCATCCTCTGTGACTGGGGGGACAGCAGTCACACCTGTTTTGGGGTGCAGACCTGCCACCTCTTTACCTGCAACAGCCAGCGTGATTGGCAGGTCATCATTTTCTTTGGAGGTGGTAACACCAGCTGGTGTTGAGCGCTGTCCGACATCGATAGCACCACCTTTGGATCAAGGCAACCTAACATGTCCGCCTGCATCTTCCTCACAGACCGGCAGTTTGCCGGGGACACCCTTATCAACCCCGTCTAAGCACAATAGCCAGCCCTCGGTCCCTCAGATGTGGACAAGTAAAAGACCATTTCCTCCTAGCCATGAGAAAGCTAAGAGGTTGAATTTCACCATCTGCAAGCTCTTGGCTACAGAAATGCTGCCTTTCCGCCTGGTGGATACAGAGGATTTTCGAGACCTTATGTCCGTCGCAGTGCCCCAGTACCAGATGCCCAGTCGGCACTACTTCTCAAAGAAAGGTGTGCCTGCGCTCCACCAGCATGTCGCACACAACATCATCGCTTCTTTGAGAAACTCTGTGTGTGACAGGGTGCATTTCACCACAGACACTTGGACGAGTAGGCATGGACAGGGGAGTTAGATGTCGCTGACTGGGCACTGGGTAACTATGGTGACAGCAGGACAAGGGGCTGCTATCCAAGTCTTGCCGTCCCCACGAGTTGTGCGTCAATCCTCTTTATGTCAAAGTTCCTCCACTGCTTCTGCCTCCTCAACCTCCTCTCGGTCTTCCACCTGCACCCAAAGCCTGTCTGGTCATGCCACAAGCTTTCTAACTGCGCAGAAGGGATCCTGCACACCTCCTTACTATGCTGGCAGTAGGGCTCAACGTCATCAGGCGGTTTTTACATTGAAATGTCTGGGAAATGTGAGTCACACAGCTGAGGAGTTGTGGTCAGCTCTGGAGAACCAATTTCATGAATGGTTGTCTCCACTGGACCTGAAACCAGGGAAGGCCGTGTGCAACAATGCTGCAAACCTGGGTGCGGCCCTTCGCCGGGGCAATGTCACACACGTGCCTTGTATGGCTCACGTGTTGAACCTGGTTGTCCAGCAATTTTTAGCCCACTATCCCGGACTAGATGGCCTTCTGCAGAGGGCACGGTCGCTGTGTGCTCACTTCCGCCGTTCGCATCCCGCAGCTCAGCGACTTACATCTCTACAGAAGTCGTTGGGCCTGCCACTTCACCGGCTAAAATGCGATGTGCCTACCCGGTGGAATTCAACTCTGCACATGTTGCAGCGACTGTGGCAGCACCGACAAGCCCTGGTGCAATACGTTCTGATGTATAGCCTGGGCCAACGAGATCCAGAGGTGGGGCAAATCACGCTGGAGGAGTGGTCTCAGATCAGGGACCTATGCACCCTTCTGCACAGTTTTGAAATGGCGACGAAGATGTTTAGTGCTGACGATGCCATTATCAGCATGACTATTCCGGTGATTTACATGCTGGAGCACATGTTAAACAGAATTCTGAGTCAGGTGGTGGCACAAGAGGAGGTGGAGGAAGTAGAGGAGGAGGAGTTGTATGCGGAAGGGCTAACATCTGCAAGGTCCAGACGGTCGGCAGCACCAAGGCGGCAGGCATGTGTGGGTGGGGGAGATGGTTTTACCAGGGCGCATGGTAGCAGCCAAACTAGTGAGGAAGGTGCAGGAGCCCAGGAAGAAGTGGAGGACGAACTGATGGAAGACTCATCAGATGAGGGAGACCTTGATCACATTTCTGTTGTGCGAGGTTGGGGGGAGAGGACAGAGGAAGGAAGCATGATTGTTACCTCGCTACCAACACAACAGGGACTTGGTGCTCCTGGATGCGCAACACACATGAGTGCCTTCTTGCTGCACTACCTGCAACATGACCCTCGAATTGTGAGAATTAGAAATAATCCTGACTACTGGGTTGCCACACTGTTAGATCCCCGGTACAAAAGTAAATTTGCAGAAATTATTCCTGCCATAGAAAGGGATGCACGCATGCAGGAGTATCAGCAGAGACTGTTGCAGAATCTTACATGTGCTTTTCCACAAAATACCAGTGGTGCACGTAGTGAATCTCACAGTTCCAACTTGCCAACCGTGGGACCGTCAAGTGTTCAGCACTCAAACCATAACAGAACCACAGTATCTGCTGGTAACATCAATTTTGCGGAATCATTTCACCACTTTTTTAGCCCATCCTTTGCAAGGCCACAGGAGACAAGAAGTCTGACACATAGTCAACGCCTAGAGACGATGGTACAGGAGTATCTCCAAGTAAACATTGAAGCCATGACTGTGTCACTGGACCCTTGCTCTTTTTGGGCTTCCAATCTGGATAAATGGCCGGAGCTAGCCACTTACGCCTTGGAGATCTTGTCATGCCCCGCAGCCAGCGTTCTGTCTGAACGTGTGTTCAGCGCTGCTGGTGGTGTGCTGACAGATAAGCGCACGCTGCTCTCCACTGATAATGTAGACAGACTCACGTTCATAAAGATGAACAAATCATGGATCCGAAACGACTTTTCTACCCCTGTGTCATCCTGGGGAGAGTAAAAGCTTGATGATTGGTTAAAATCACCCTACCAACCATTTTAAGCTTTCAAATTACTAATCATGTTTATCTGTATCTTGGCTGGAAAATAATTTGGGCTTTGTAGCAGTGTGCAGCACTGATTCTATTAGGCCATCTATAATAAGCTCCACCAGATTTAAAATTACTAATCATGTTTATATGTATCTTGACTGGAAAATAATTTGGGCTTTGTAGCAGTGTGCAGCACTGATCCTATTAGGCCATCTATCCTAAAGCTTCACCAGATTTAAAATTAATAATAATTTTTAGCTGCATCTAGCCCGGAAAATAATTTTGGGGCTCCGAGATGCGCAAGACACATAAGTGCCTTCTTGCTGCACTACCTGCAGCATGACCCTCATATTGTCAGAATTCGAAGTAATCATGACTACTGGGTTGCCACACTCTTAGATCCCCCAAACTTTTCGATCAACCTTTTCATTTTAATAAAGACCAAAAAACTGGTCATTTTTGAAATTATAAGCATTAGCAGGTTGTTAGAAATTGAAATCAAACAGTTTTCAACTCAAAACTTTATTCTAGGTGATGTTACATTTTCACATAGGACCCCTTGTTCGAAAGGAGCTTCTGAACTCTCTCGTCCATTGAATTTGTCAGGTTTTGGATGGTTTCTGCTTCAATTGTTTTGCATGAGGACAGAATACCCTCCCAGAGCTGTTGCTTAGATGTGAACTGCCTCCCGCCATCATAGACACTCCTTTTAATGATGCTCCAAAGGTTCTGAATGGGGTAGAGGTCAGGGGAGCATGGGGGTCACACCATAAGTTTGTCCCCTTTTATGCCCATATCAGCCAGAGATGCAGATGTTTTATGTGCAGCATGAGATGGTGCATTATCATGCAAAAAAATGATCTTGCTGTGAAATACACGGTTCTTCTTCTTGAACCATGGCAGAAAGTGCTGTTTGAGAAAATCCACATACATTATGGAGTTCATCTTTAGTGCCTTCAGGGATCCTAAAGGGGCCGACAATCTCTCTCCCCATGATTCCAGCCCAAAACATTACTCCACCTCCTCCTTGTTGGCGCTGTAGCCGTGTTTGCGTGGGGTGTCCATCAACCAGCCATCCTCCACTCCATCCATCTGGACCATCGAGCGCTGCACGGCACTCATCCGTGAACAAAACAGTTTTGAAATCAGTCTTCATGTAATGTTTGGCCCACTGGAGCCGTTTCTGCTTGTGTGAAGTGGATAGAGGAGGTCGACAGGATGGCGTATGCACAGCTGCAAACCTCTGAAGGACCCTGCATCTTGTTGTTCGGGGGACGTTGGAGGCACCAGCAGCTTCAAAAACTTGTTTGCTGCTATGACAAGGCTTTTTTGCCGCTGCTCTTTCAACCTGACGTAATTGCCTGTAGGAAAGAGTCCTCAATTTGCCCTTATCAGCACGCACACGTGTGTACTGTGAATCAGCTACATACTTCTTGATTGCCAAGACACTTCATCCTGATCATCGCACAATGTTGATTGTAGTCATGCCTTGACCTAAACACTCCACAATTTGTTGCTTCTCAGCAGCCGACACATCCTTTTTCTTTCCCATTTTGGCAGAAAATGTAGGCTGCTTAATAATGTGAGACAGCCTTCTTAAGTAGTCTTGCCTTTCATTGGACACACCTGCCAAACTAATTAGCACAGGTGTCTGCAATTGCTTACAGTGATATAAAGAGCCCTGACACACATCACCATCAATGAGTTTAACTGACAAACAAACAAATTCTTCCCTTATCACTCCTAAACACTTTTTGCATAATAATTTGGAACACAGTGTACATGTGCTTTTCCACAAAACACCAGTGGTTCACGTAGTGAATCTTACAGTTCTAACTTGCCAACCGTGGTCTGTATGGAGTTGTTCAATAAAGGGCCCAAAATTAAGATAACATAGATGGGAGAGGTCTCTATGAATAGGAATTCCTAAGTATTTGATACCCTGTGAGGGCCAGGCAAAGGGAAAGTTGGACTGGATGGAATCCTATATGGATTTGGGGAGGGAGACATCGAGGGCCTCAGACTTCGCTGCATTGATTTTAAAATTTGACCATGTAACAAAGTGATCTATTTCAGCCATAACAGCATGGATGGATATATGTGATTGAGTGATATATACTAGGACATCATCAGCAAATAGAGAGCACTTGTACTCGGTGCCTCCCACCTCAATCCACCTAATATTGGGGTTATGGCGAATTGATGAGAGCAGGTGCTCCGTCACTAGGATGTATAAGAGAGGGGACAGAGAACATCCCTGCCTTGTCCCATTGGTGATTGTGAAAGGTGATGAAAATGTTCTGACGCGCCCCCTGGGCCTTGGGACACCCGGAGCCGGACCCTTTTTGGTGGATGCTGGTGGTTGTAGTCTCCGTGGCGGCGACCCGGTTCCGTGGCTCAGGGCGGTCAAACCAGTGGCGGAACTATTTACGTGGTTTTGATGTTTAAATGTCCGACTACGCCACCCGTGGATTGCGGTCAGAGTGAACCGCCGCTCCAGGGCAGACCGCTGAGGCTGGTGTTGTGGGTGCAGCACAGCGTAGCATAACTCCCCATGGGAGGAGTATAGCCTCAGGGCAGTGTATGCGGAGGATGGGGGTGATGGTGCAGGGCAGCAGCAGTAACGACACGGAGTCAGTGATGCAGTCCAGGGCCTTTACTCACAGTTCTTATAATCCAGACCACGTCTGCAGGTAACGGCTGCCCACGTCGTACTGTGCTCACCAGGTGAGGGGCTCAGACAACTCCCAGATAACTTTGGAGCGCTTCACAGGACCCCCTTTGTGTGTCCTTTGTCTGGCCTTTCTTACCAACCCTTCTGTCCGGCTGCCTCGGGCCTCCTCTTGGTAAACTTGGCGCCAGTTTCCCTGACCCTATGTGGTGCCTTCCTAGCGGGTGTAGCGAGGGGCTGCGCCACATAAAATGTCACAGCCTCCTGTTTCTAGCTGAGGGTCGTTTCCTGCCTCCACTAGTTTCGGGGACCGGTCTCCCCCTTTGGCCTGACCCCTCCACGCAGGTGGATTCGGGCGTGCGGTGGCGACTCGCCCGTCCGCACCCCTGGGATCCCTTCGTTCCTCGTTCCTGGAGCCTTCTCCGCTCCTCTTCCTTCCTTCTCCCTCTTCCAGGCCTGGGCCTCTGTTACTAGGACCGCCTCCGGAGCAGAGCTCATGCAGAGCCCCTGCTCCCTGCCACTTCTGCTCAGACTCCTCTGCACTGAACTAAGATGGTGCCCACCTTTTATACTCCCTTCTCAATGCACCCAGGAACTGCTTCCTCCCTGCTCCTGCACTACAGGGTTCCCCTTCCTCAGTGTTCCCTCCCCCCACTCCAGCCAGGGACAGGGACTGTCGTGCCCATCTCAGGGGCATATTGGTCGCCCTGCCCCACGGCAATGTGGTGTAATGCATGCAGGTGTCGGGTCCTGATCCACACTACATCCTTACCTGAGAGTGAGATATCACACCTCTGGGTGAGGTGCAATACCTCTGTAGCAACCGAGCCCTCAGGGTGCTACAGTTCCATTTATCTTCAGCCTAGGTGACGTATTGCGATACAGGGCCGTGATTTTGGCTATAAAAGGGTCCCCTAGACCCCTACCCCAAGCTTTTTAAGAGAATCATATATGGCGTGCCAGGAGACTCTATGGAATGCTTTCTCAGCATCCAACGAGAGTATCTAATTACAAATTTTTAACTGCATCTAGCCCAGGAAATACTTTGTGCCTAGTAGCAGTGTCTGCTAGTCAGCAGATTATCCCGGCTGTTAAGCAAGCTACACCACCTGTAGTTTGGACACTTAATTTTTTCAAAGGAAATGCTTCAGGACCACGGGATACTCAGTGAAGAGCATCAGGAGGCACCCCAAGGCATAGGGGCTGGGACTGGCAGTAGGATGCCTTGCGATGGACAGCCGAGCTCGATCCTTATAAAAGCTTTTTAACTGCAGCAGCTTTAGTGGACGCTACTGGAGCTGGAATTACGCGGCTGCTGGCATGAGACTTGCCCTCCAATAGATCCTTGTAAATGGATTTAAAGTGTATTCATTCAAATTAGAGAGACAATTTAAATTAAAAAGCTTAGAGCTGCCTCCACCACAGGGGGGCTCGCTCGACCCACCAGCGGACAGGCACCAGTATTGGGAGAGGGGGGCTGGCCGTCAGGGTTCACCGCGGCTCTGGCACAAACCCGGCGACGCGGAGGTGGCACGGGCAGGAGCGGACTGAACGTGTCGGCTTCTCACTTTTTGGATTTTAGAAGGGCATGACATGCCTATATCTGTGTCTCCCCCTCCTTTTACTCCTCCACCTCTTTTCTTTTCGCATGACTATATGTACTTGTCACTTTTCCATGTGTTAGTTGTGTCTTCTGAGCAGTTTGTCAGCTTTTGGACACCTTTGAAGGTGTTTTCTATGTGTTTCTATGTGTTTTTGTTTGCCTGCCATTGGTTTTAACGGTGTTCGAAGGTGTTCGACGAACAGTTCGACGAACAGTTCGGCGAACACACGGGTGTTCGACGAACCGAACTCGAACACTACGGGGGTGGCTCAACACTAGTCAGGAGACTGACTAGGCCACTCCAACACCTTGACTTTTTCCCTCTTGAACCAGGCCTTGGTTTTCTTGGCTGTGTGCTTTGGGTCGTTGTCTTGTTGGAAGATTAAATTACGACCCATCTTAAGATCCTTGATGGAGGAGCGGAGGTTCTTGGCCAAAATCTCCAGGTAGGCCGTGCTATCCATCTTCCCATGGATGCGGACCAGATGGCCAGGCCCCTTGGCTGAGAAACAGCCCCACAGCATGATGCTGCCACCACCATGCTTGACTGTAGGGATGGTATTCTTGGGGTCGTATGCAGTGCCATCCAGTCTCCAAACGTCACGTGTGTGGTTGGCACCAAAGATCTCGATCTTGGTCTCATCAGACCATAGAACCTTGAACCAGTCTGTCTCAGAGTCCTCCAAGTGATCATGAACAAACTGTAGACGAGCCTTGACATGACTCTTTGAAAGTAAAGGTACCATACAGGCTCGTCTGGAAGGGAGACCATTGCGGTGGAGTACATTACTTATGGTATTGACTGAAACCAATGTCCCCACTGCCATGAGATCTTCCCGGAGCTCCTTCCTTGTTGTCCTTGGGTTAGCCTTGACTCTTCGGATAAGCCTGGCCTCGGCACGGGAGGACACTTTCAAAGGCTGTCCAGGCCGTGGAAGGCTAACAGTAGTTCCATAAGCCTTCCACTTACGGATGATGCTCCCAACAGTGGAGACAGGTAGGCCCAACTCCTTGGAAAGGGTTTTGTACCCCTTGCCAGCCTTGTGACCCTCCACGATCTTGTCTCTGATGGCCTTGGAATGCTCCTTTGTCTTTCCCATGTTGACCATGTCTGAGTGCTGTTCACAAGTTTGGGGAGGGTCTTAAATAGTCAGAAAAGGCTGGCAAAAGAGATCTTTAATCCACACATGTGAAGCTCATTATTCTTGGTGCCTGAACTACTTCTTAATACTTTAGGGGGACCAAACAGAATTCTTGTGGTTTGAGGGGTTGAATAATAAATGACACTCTGAATTAACTTTTAACGTTTTTAAAAAAAAATAAAAAAATTTGCTGCAGTGCATTTCCCACTTCCAGGCTGATCTACAGTACAAATGTCACAATGCCAAGTTAATTCCGCATGTGTCAACCAGCTAAATCTGCAGGGGGTTGAATACTACTTGTAGGCACTGTAGGTGGTACTGGAAGCTATAGGACTTTATGAGTTGTTCCAGTTCAAAGGTATAAATGTAGAAGAGTAGGGGGACCAAGGATAGAGGCTTGAGGGATGCAAATAGAGAGGACGGGATGAGGCTGTAGTAGGTGAGTGGAAGACGCTACATTGTGCGGTTAGTGAGGTATAAGGAGAACAAGGAGAAGGCAAGCTCTTTGATGGCAGGGGAAGAGAGGATCTGTAATAAGTGAAGGTGGTCAACTGTATATTGTCTGTTAGCTTTGGCTATGCATGAGAGGAGCGAACGAGTCAATAGCTGATGTGAGTGAGACGTTATAGAAAACGGTCACTAAAAGACAGACCGTCACGTCCAAACAGAATACTGGTCTGAACAGGTGCATACTAAGAGTATCAATCTAGAAAATTAACTAAAAAAAAAGTTGCACTTTATTTATTTATTTTTTTAAACGCTAAAACATGTAATAATATAAAAAACAGTGGCTGTGTCTGTGTTGTGGAGGAATTCTATGTTGGACAGAGGTACAAGAGAATCGGACAGTGTATATGAGTGTCTAGGTGTGAGATGTTTTGGCGAAGGTCTACTAACTGATGGACGTGGGGGACAGTTGAAGAGGTCAGGGATGAGAATGTGAGTAGATTTGGTCAGATAGAGTTGAGGTTATATAGGGAACAAAGGCAGGTATAGTGAGGTATAATGTATATTCATTTGTGTGGTTGGCTGTGGAGGACCTTTGTATAAGACCGAAAAATGAAGCAAGTGACATGGGTTTGGTGGCTGCTAACCGGTGGGTGTCAATGGAGATTGAAATTACCTATGATGACAATGGGAATGTCAGCAGAGAGAAAGTGTAGAAGCCAGGTGGCTAAGTGATTGATAAAGGGGTTGCAGGGCCTGGGGGTCGGAATATGACGGCCCTTTGTCTATATCCACTCTCCCTGCTACTTTAAAATGCACTTCCAAAGGGAAAAGAGGTGGGATTGCATTGAAGGTTCAGTTGTTAGAAAGGGGAAAGCCACCTTCTCCACCATATGTTTAATGCCAGGGAGAGGAGTGTGGGTGTAGTGAAGTCCAACATAGCACAACACAGCAGGGGAGGCTATGTCAGAGGGTGTCAACCATGTTTGAATGAGGCCCAGGAAGGATAGAGTGCGAGAAGTAAAAAGGTTGTGAATAACATGGAGTTTGTTACAAATGGAACGGGCGTTCCAAAGTGCTCTAGGGAGAAAGAGTGGAGGAGAAGGAGTCAAGTGAATGGGTTTTAAGTGAGAGAGGTTGCATTATTTTCTAGTAGCTGGACAGAGAAATGAAGAACTAATAAAGAGTATTAGTTACTGAGGACCAGGATTGTGAGATATTTAACCAGCAGTGAGGAGAAGCAGAGAGAGGGAGAGGACATGGGTGAAGGAGAGTGCATGACTTATTTTGTGCTTTAAAAGGGAGGACCTAAGGTTTAGGAGCAGGCCTGCAGATGAGGTCAGGTGGAGGGTTACAAGGGAAGGAGATCAATATTTGTTTGACGGGTGATGGAGTTTGTTGATAGCAAGGAGAGTTTAGGGGAGCAATGGTTGTACGGGCATATGCAAGCATACTAAAAAAGTAATTGCAGGGAGATGCAGTTAGTAATTGGTTGTAGTTTTTACCTTATGTTCACTTCTGGCATATTTCTGGTATATTTCTATTGTACACTTAAAGGGGTTGTTTGGTCGAAATCGATAAGTCTGCAGTCACTCTGTGTGACTGCAGACTTATGAATCCCCCCAGCTTACGCACTGTGTGCTGTGGAGATTCACTGGTTTCTGAGCAGGGACCAGAGGGTATTTATGAGTTACGGATACTCTCAGCCATTGGGTGTGGCCTCGCTTCCATATGACGCACCCCCTGGGCCAGTGTTGTTTGGGGGATACCCGGAGCCGGATCAGATGGGGGTTGTAGTCTCCGAGTGGCGGTGACCCGGTCCGTGCCCAGGGTGTCAAGCTCAGTGTGTGGCAGCCCTACAGATGTTGCTGGATGTTCTTTAGTGTCGACTACGCCACCCGTTGATTTGCGGTCAATACGGCCGCCGCTGCAGCAGGGTCCGCTGAGGCTGATGGTGTGTGTGCAGCTTCTGATAGTATAACCCCCAACGGGAGGGGTATAGCCTCAGGGGGTCAGTTGTAGAGGGTGGTGGTTGTGGTGGTGCAGTGAGGGTGGTATTAAGACTCAGAGTCGGGCTGTGCAGTTCAAGGTGTTTACTTACTGCTGTTGTTCTGGTCACTCCGGCCTTGAGTGACCGCCCGAGCCGTGCTGCGTCCACCAGGTCCTGGACTCGGCCAACCCCCAGGTAATTCTTTAGCGTGATCCTGAGCTCCCTTTCTGACGTTCCTTTTCTCTGGCCTTCCCCACCAGGGATCCACCTATGTCCGGCTCCCTCGGGTCTCTTGGTGGGTACCCCTCTTCTGGGTTCCCTGACCCTATACTTGGTCTGCCTTCCTGGTGGATTTAGTGGGGGGTCGTGGCAGATCCTGCCCACAACCTCCGGTCTCTGGCTGAGGATTAGTGCCCTCCACCAGCTTGGGATCCGGTACCCTTGTGCCAACCCTTCACCCTGTTGCTTGTATTTGGGCTCTTGGGGTTCCCTCTTCTTCCCCTCTGGGTCCTTCTGACTCCTCTCTCTCTCTTCTTCCAGGACTGCTTGACCCTCTACAACAGACTGACTAGTAGCTGTCTGCCTGTCTGACCCTGATCTAAGATGGTTCCCACCTTATATACTCCCTCTATGTGTGAGCTCAGGTGACCAGCACCCAATGAGCTCCTAGCATTACCCAGACTGCTCCCCCTATCTGCCCCTACACTACTGGGATGTTCCACCCCCCCTGCCACTCCAGCCAGGGACAGACACTATCGTACCTGCACATAAACTGGTGGGAGTACCGTCGATCTGTCCCCCGGAAATGGGATGTATGTAGTGTATGCAGCCTACTGAGCTCAGTTCCCCACTCCATCCTTACCCGGGAGTGGAATATCACACCTCTGGCTTGAGGTGCAATACCCCTGTAGCAGCCGAATCCTCAGGGTGCTACATTCCCCCCTGGTAAATCACAGCACGTCCTCGGGCTGTAAGAGAACAAACATCCAAAACATACAAATTTTTTCATAAAACATAAACATATAAAACAATATATATATCAGCATAAACTTTTCATAAATAACATTCTTGTTCCTCCGGCCACGGTGCAACTTGTGACCGGGTAAAGTGCGACAGTCTCTTCAAGAAAAACAGTTTCCTATAAAACCGGTAGGGGGCACTTTAAGAAGCGCAACTATATACAAGGGAAAAGTGGCCGCTCTCAGTCCTCGGCCAGTGGGGAAAAGGGATGGCTGCTCACAGTCCTCAGCCTGTGGGGAGATGGGACACACTGGAACAGTTCACACTTGTCCCAACGGGGACATATTTAAAGCAGCAACAGTTCACTGTACCCCGACAGGTAACTATTTACAGTCTCTTTACCGTACTTTAACGACGGCGTCCTCATGCGCCTTCTTTATCTTCAGACCCGTCCGGGTCCTCTTGCTCCTCCTCACACCGCAGCTCCTCCTCCGTCAGGCGATGCACATGGAGGGCGTAGGGTCCTTTGGCACATTTGTGCCGGGTGAACGTGACCTCGTCCCCTACGTACAGATCACGTCCTCTGTGTCCCTCCGGCAGATGGCTTTCTACGTCTCTGCGGGTTACAAAGACGTCGCCGGGGGTATGATGGTCTTTTATGAAGCCCCACCCATGCTGCAGGTTGAATTTAATCACAGTCCCGGTGGTACGGGGACCATGAGCTGCACGGGGGTTCCTCCTGGTCCGGCTCTTCTGCCCTGCGCTCTGTTCTTGCAGCCGCTGCTCTCGGATCCGCCTCTCTTTCCGCTCTTGCTCAAAGGCTGCCAACTGCTGGCGGCAGCACTCCACTCGCTCTGCTGCGGCTGCCCGCGTTTCTTGAGTGAACCCCATGAGGTCTCCTCCGGTGGGGTCCCACTCGAATTGCGCTTCTTCTAGCGGGAGCGGGGTTCTCCTGACGGGCTTCGGAGCCGGAATCAGGGGCTCGCACAGGGGCCTTGCTCTTTGGAGTTCCAGTTGGTAGTACTCCTGGGGCCATACAAAGGGCTGCCCATCCGGGCACGTGTGCTGGGCAAATAGATCTTCGCCCAGGTGCGGCACTCGAGATGTTGAGGGCGCATTGATGGTAGCTGCGCCCGGGTTGACCAGGCCTTGCGACCAGGCTTGGGGCACCCTAAAGGTAAAGGGCACCGTAAGGACGGCGGCGCCCGGGGTTACTCGGCCCTGCGACCAGGCCGGTGGCTCCGCGGAGGTAGGGGGCGCTGTTGGAATTGCGGCGCCCGGGGGTACTAGACCTTGCGACCAGGCCGATGGTATTTCCTGTTTGGTCGCGCTCAGGGTCGAGGCGTGTGACGTCACAGGGGTCGCGGCCGCGGCTTCTACTTGAGGCCTAGTCCGGCATGGTGACGATGCAGCGACGGGCACGGCAGGGGGAATTTCGGGCTCTGCGACGGGGAGCTGGGACAGGTACACGGTTTCTCGGCTCGGGGTAGAGACGTCCCCTTTACCTGCCTCCGTCCGTTCAGCTCCCTCCTTGGCGCCGTCTCCGGCCTTCACTCCTCCTGCACCATCCTCAGAGGCGGTCTGTCTCCTCGTCTCGGGTGGCGTGCTCCGCTGACGGGTTCCGGTCTGCTGGGCCATCTCACGGCTCCACTCCGTCAGCGTGTCTTGCTGCACTTGGGCCATCCTCCGTGCGAGGCCCTCCAGCGCGGTCTGTGCACACTCCCGGTCTCGGGGGAGCTGTGCTAGGATCTCCACTAAGCCTAGTGGGGTTGTTGCTTGCAGCAGGCTCCTGACCACTGGGTCGGTGCTGCCTGCCTCTCCCTCCATCTCCGGGTACGGCTTCTCCGGAGTCCTCTCCAGACCTCTTGTCTCCGGGTGCGCTCTCTCCAGACTCCTCCAGGCTGCACCCATCTTCGTTCTTCTGTTCCGTCTCCGCCCACATTGAGGGTGGTCCCGGGGCAACTTTGTGATTGTCAGTTCCAGGGGCAGTTCTCTCACGCTGATGGACACTTCCAGCATCACAGTCTCTGTTGGTGGGCGCGGTTTCCGCTTTTGGCGCCATTCTTCGACCTGGCCCACGATGGGAGGTGGCCTCTTGCCACCCTCTGGCACGCCCATAATGGCGTCCGCTCTTCCAAGGCGGGAAATCTTTGGAAATGGCGGGAATCATCTCCCAGTGGCGGGAAACTCCATGGATGGCGGGAAAAAGCTGCAAATGGCGGACAACCGGCGGGAAACGACCTGTGATGGGGTCCGTTGGCGGGGACCCTCCGGAACCGGCGGGAGACTTCTTTTTGAGGTAACGGTGAACTTTTCTTCAGGCACGCAGTACCCGGTTGTTGCGGGCACGTAATCCTGCCGACTACGCCAAAGTTGACGCACCCCCTGGGCCAGTGTTGTTTGGGGGATACCCGGAGCCGGATCAGATGGGGGTTGTAGTCTCCGAGTGGCGGTGACCCGGTCCGTGCCCAGGGTGTCAAGCTCAGTGTGTGGCAGTGACGCGCCCCCTGGGCCAGTGTTGTTGGGGATACCCGGAGCCGGATCAGATGGGGGTTGTAGTCTCCGAGTGGCTGTGACCCGGTCCGTGCCCAGGGTGTCAAGCTCAGTGTGTGGCAGTCCTTATGATGTTACTAGATGTTCTTTTGTGTCGACTACGCCACCCGTTGATTTGCGGTCAATACGGCCGCCGCTGCAGCAGGGTCCACTGAGGCTGATGATGTGAGTGCAGCTTAGGTAGTATAACCCCCAACGGGAGGGGTATAGCCTCAGGGGGTCAGCCGTGGAGGATGGTGGTTGTGAAGGTGCAGCAAGGAGACTCAGAGGCATAAAATGCAGTTCCAGGGTTTTACTTACTGGTGTTGCTCGGGTCACTGTGTACAGCAGTGACCACCCAAGCCGTGCTGCGTCCACCAGGTCCTGGACTCGGTCAACTCCCAGGCAACTCCGGAGTGTGGTCCTGAGCTTCTTTCTGTCTCTCCCTTCTTCTGGCCGTTCCCACCAGGGATCCACCTAAGTCCGGCTCCCTCGGGCCTCTTGTTGGTCAAGCCTCCTCTGGGCTCCCTGACCCTATTCTTGGTCTGCCATCCGGGTGGATATAGTGGGTGATCGTGGCAGATCCTGCCCACGACCTCCGGTTCCTGGCTAAGGTGTGCTGTAGCCTCTGCCAGCTTGGGATCCGGTACCCTGTTGCCGACCCTTCACCCTATTAGCTCTCTTATGGGCTCTTGGGGTCCCCTCTGCGCCTCTGGGTCTCTCTCTCTTCTCCTCTGCTCTGCTTCTCAGGTTACACTCTGACAGACTGACGTCTCACAGACTGACAACTGACTGACCCTGATCTAAGATGGTGCCCACCTTATATACTCCCTCTATGTGTGAGCTCAGGTGACCAGCACCCAATGAGCTCCTAACTTTACCCAGGCTGCTCCCCCTATCTGCCCCTACACTACTGGGATGTTCCACCCCCCTCCCACTCCAGCCAGGAACAGACACTGTCGTACCTGCACATTTCTCTAGTGGGAGTACCATCGGTCTGTTCCCCGGAAATGGGATGTGTGTAGTGCATGCAGCCTACTAGCTCAGTTCCACACTCCATCCTTACCCGGGAGTGGAATATCACACCTCTGGGTTGAGGTGCAATACCCCTGTAGCAGCCGAATCCTCAGGGTGCTACATTCCCCCCTGGTAAATCACAGCACGTCCTCGGGCTGTAAGATATAAACAAAAACATCCAAAACATACAATTTTTTTTTCATAAACATAAACATAGAAAACATCATATAGATATCATCAGCAGCAATAAACTCTTCATATAAAAACTTTTCATAAATAACATTCTTGTTTCTGGTTCCTCCGGTCACGGTGCAACTTGTGACCGGGTAAAGTGCTACAGTCTCTTGAAGAAAACAGTTTCCTATAAAACCGGTAGGGGGCGCTTTAGGAAGCGCAACTATATACAAGGGGATATATGGCCGCTCTCAGTCCTCGGCCAGGTATTAGGAACTAGGGACACACGGGCATCAGTTCAATTGGCTGGTCCCAACGGGGACTATATTTTAACTAGAACAGTTCTTATACCCTGACGGGTAACTATGTACAGTCTCTCTCTACCGTACTTCAACAACGGCGTCCTCCTGCTCCTTCTTTAGATTCTTCAGACCCGTCCGGGTCCTCTTGCTCCTCCTCACACCGCAGCTCCTCCTCCGTCAGGCGATGCACATGGAGGGCGTAGGGTCCTTTGGCACACTTGTGCCGGGTGAAGGTGACCTCGTCCCCTACGTACAGGTCACGACCTCTGTGTCCCTCCGGCAGATGGCTTTCTACGTCTCTGCGGGTTACAAAGACGTCGCCGGGGGTCTGATGGTCTCTGATAAAGCCCCATCCGTGCTGCATGTTGAATTTTATCACAGTCCCGGTGGAAGGGGGACCATGTGCTGCACGGGGATTCCTCCTGGTCCGGCTCTTCTGCTCCGCGCTCCTTATCTGCGCTTGCTGTTCCCGGACCCGCCTCTCTCTCCGCTCCCTCTCGAAGACCTCGAGCTGCTGCCGGCAGCACTCTGCACGCTCTGCTGCGGCCGCCCGAGTCTCCTGAGTGAACCCCATGAGGTCTTCTCCGGTGGGGTCCCACTCGAACTGTGCCTCCTCCAGCGGGGGCGAGGTCCTCTTTACAGGCTTCGGAGCCGGAATCAGGGGCTCGTCTAGGGGTCTCTCTTTCCGGAGTCGGGGATGGTGAAACTCCGGTGGCCATATAAAGGGCTGCCCATCCGGGCACGTATGCTGGGCAAATAGATTTTCACCCAGGTGCGGCACTCTAGATGTTGAGGGCGCGTTGATGGTAGTGGCGCCCGGGTCGACCAGGCCTTGCGGCCAGGCTTGGGGCACGCTAAAGGAAAAGGGCACCGTAGGAACGGCGGCGCCCGTGGTTACTCGGCCTTGCGGCCAGGCTGGTGGCTCCGCGGAGGTAGGGGGCGCTGTTGGTATTGCGGCGCCCGGAGGTACTAGGCCTTGCGACCAGGCCGGTGGTATTTCCTGCTTGGCCACGCTCGAGGTCGAGGCGTGTGACGTCACAGGGGTCGCGGCCGCGGTTTCCGGTTGAGGCCTAGTCGGCGGCGGTGACGATGCAGCAACAGGCACGGCAGGGGGAATTTCGGGCTCTGCGACGGGGAGCTGGGGCAGGCACGCGGTTTCCCGGCTCGGGGTGGAGACGTCCCCTTTACCTGCCTCCGTCCGTTCGGCTCCCTTCTCGGCGCCGTCTCCTGCCTTCATTCCTCCTGCGCCATCCTCAGAGGCGGTCTGTCTCCTCGTCTCGGGCGGCGTGCTCCGCTGTCGGGTTTCGGTCTGCTGGGCCATCTCTCGGCTCCACTCCGCCAACGTCTCCCGCTGCACCCGGGCCATCCTCCGTGCGAGGCCCTCCAACGCGGTCTGTGCACACTCCCGGTCTCGGGGGAGCTGTGCTAGGATCTCCAGCAGGCCTTCTGGAGTGGCGACCTGCAACAGGCTCCTGACCACTGGGTCGGTGCTGCCTGACTCTCCCTCCATCTCCGGGTAGGCTTTCTCTGGACTCTCTTCCAGACGTCTTGTCTCCGGGTGCGCTCTCTCCAGACTGCTCCAGGCGACACCCATCTTTGTTCTCTTGTTCTGTCTCCGCCCACATCGAGGGTGGTCCCGGGGCAACTTCAGTTCCAGGGGCAGTTCTCTTACGCTGATGGACACTTCCAGCATCACAGTCTCTGTTGGTGGGCGCGGTTTCCGCTTTTGGCGCCATTCTTCGACCTGGCCCACGATGGGAGGTGGCCTCTTGCCACCCTCTGGCACGCCCATAATGGCGTCCGCTCTTCCAAGGCGGGAAATCTTTGGAAATGGCGGGAATCGTCTCCCAGTGGCGGGAAACTCCATGGATGGCGGGAAAAAGCTGCAAATGGCGGACAACCGGCGGGAAACGACCTGTGATGGGGTCCGTTGGCGGGGACCCTCCGGAACCGGCGGGAGACTTCTTTTTAAGGTAACGGTGAACTTTTCTTCAGGCACGCAGTACCCGGTTGTTGCGGGCACGTTATCCTGCCGACTACGCCAAAGTTGACGCGCCCCCTGGGCCAGTGTTGTTGGGGATACCCAGAGCCGGATCAGATGGGGGTTGTAGTCTCCGAGTGGCTGTGACCCGGTCCGTGCCCAGGGTGTCAAGCTCAGTGTGTGGCAGTCCTTATGATGTTACTAGATGTTCTTTTGTGTCGACTACGCCACCCGTTGATTTGCGGTCAATACGGCCGCCGCTGCAGCAGGGTCCACTGAGGCTGATGATGTGAGTGCAGCTTAGGTAGTATAACCCCCAACGGGAGGGGTATAGCCTCAGGGGGTCAGCCGTGGAGGATGGTGGTTGTGAAGGTGCAGCAAGGAGACTCAGAGGCATAAAATGCAGTTCCAGGGTTTTACTTACTGGTGTTGCTCGGGTCACTGTGTACAGCAGTGACCACCCAAGCCGTGCTGCGTCCACCAGGTCCTGGACTCGGTCAACTCCCAGGCAACTCCGGAGTGTGGTCCTGAGCTCCTTTCTGTCTCTCCCTTCTTCTGGACGTTCCAAACAGGGATCCACCTAAGTCCGGCTCCCTCGGGCCTCTTGTTGGTCAAGCCTCCTCTGGGCTCCCTGACCCTATTCTTGGTCTGCCTTCCGGGTGGATTTAGTGGGTGATCGTGGCAGATCCTGCCCACGACCTCCGGTTCCTGGCTAAGGTGTGCTGTAGCCTCTGCCAGCTTGGGATCCGGTACCCTGTTGCCGACCCTTCACCCTATTAGCTCTCTTATGGGCTCTTGGGGTCCCCTCTGCGCCTCTGGGTCTCTCTCTCTTCTCCTCTGCTCTGCTTCTCAGGTTACACTCTGACAGACTGACGTCTCACAGACTGACAACTGACTGACCCTGATCTAAGATGGTGCCCACCATATATACTCCCTCTATGTGTGAGCTCAGGTGACCAGCACCCAATGAGCTCCTAACTTTACCCAGGCTGCTCCCCCTATCTGCCCCTACACTACTGGGATGTTCCACCCCCCTCCCACTCCAGCCAGGAACAGACACTGTCGTACCTGCACATTTCTCTAGTGGGAGTACCATCGGTCTGTTCCCCGGAAATGGGATGTGTGTAGTGCATGCAGCCTACTAGCTCCGTTCCACACTCCATCCTTACCCGGGAGTGGAATATCACACCTCTGGGTTGAGGTGCAATACCCCTGTAGCAGCCGAATCCTCAGGGTGCTACAGCAGTCCTACAGATGTTGCTGGATGTTCTTTAGTGTCGACTACGCCACCCGTTGATTTGCGGTCAATACGGCCGCCGCTGCAGCAGGGTCCGCTGAGGCTGATGGTGTGTGTGCAGCTTCTGATAGTATAACCCCCAACGGGAGGGGTATAGCCTCAGGGGGTCAGTTGTAGAGGGTGGTGGTTGTGGTGGTGCAGTGAGGGTGGTATTAAGACTCAGAGTCGGGCTGTGCAGTTCAAGGTGTTTACTTACTGCTGTTGTTCTGGTCACTCCGGCCTTGAGTGACCGCCCGAGCCGTGCTGCGTCCACCAGGTCCTGGACTCGGCCAACCCCCAGGTAATTCTGGAGCGTGATCCTGAGCTCCCTTTCTGACGTTCCTTTTCTCTGGCCTTCCCCACCAGGAATCCACCTATGTCCGGCTCCCTCGGGTCTCTTGGTGGGTACCCCTCTTCTGGGTTCCCTGACCCTATACTTGGTCTGCCTTCCTGGTGGATTTAGTGGGGGGTCATGGCAGATCCTGCCCACAATCTCCGGTCTCTGGCTGAGGATTAGTGCCCTCCACCAGCTTGGGATCCGGTACCCTTGTGCCAACCCTTCACCCTGTTGCTTGTATTTGGGCTCTTGGGGTTCCCTCTTCTTCCCCTCTGGGTCCTTCTGACTCCTCTCTCTCTCTTCTTCCAGGACTGCTTGACCCTCTACAACAGACTGACTAGTAGCTGTCTGCCTGTCTGACCCTGATCTAAGATGGTTCCCACCTTATATACTCCCTCTATGTGTGAGCTCAGGTGACCAGCACCCAATTAGCTCCTAGCATTACCCAGACTGCTCCCCCTATCTGCCCCTACACTACTGGGATGTTCCACCGCCCCTCCCACTCCAGCCAGGGACAGACACTATCGTACCTGCACATAAACTGGTGGGAGTACCGTCGATCTGTCCCCCGGAAATGGGATGTATGTAGTGTATGCAGCCTACTGAGCTGAGTTCCACACTCCATCCTTACCCGGGAGTGGAATATCACACCTCTGGCTTGAGGTGCAATACCCTTGTAGCAGCCGAATCCTCAGGGTGCTACACATACACTTGTATGAAGCTAGGCCACGCCCTCTTGTCGGCCATGCCCACTGGACAGCCAAGTCTCTAGTTGGGGCGCGGCCTTATTCAATACAAGCCTATGGAGCGAGGCCATGCCCACTAGACGGGCCCTGGCCGGGAGCATGTATAACGCATACATGCCGTCTGGTCCCGGCTCAGAAACCGGCAAATCCCCGAAGTGCACAATGCTTGCTCTGGGGATATTCATAAGTCGCAGTCACACAGAGTGACTGCAGACTTTTCGATTTGGACCAGACAACCCCTTTAACAACAACACAGCAATGTAACATATTGTATAAAGGGGTTGTCCAAGACTAACTTCAATATCAGATCTGTGGTTGTCTGATATATATCACCTCCATCGTTCAGCTGCTGTCTGCACTGGTAGCAGCCACTTGTAAAAAAATTACAGAGCCAGAATGCATCTCCATTAGTGTTGAGCGAGCACTAAAATGCTCGGGTGCTCGAAGCTCGGGCCGAGCTCAACGTGATACTCGGGTGCTTAACCCGAGCAACGAGCCCAATGTTAGTCTATGGGAGACCCGAGCATTTTTGCGGCGGCACCCCCGGCAGTCGGTGGAAAGCCTAAAAAGTGCCCAAAACGATAGTGACAGTACTCAAATGACATGGGGACAGCATGGGGATCGCCCCAGGAAGCATTTCTGACCCCCAGGTCACAGCTGTCAACAACGTGGTCAGAGGTATTAAGCCACTTTAACGGGCTCACAATAAAACGTTCAAAAACTAAACTGAAACTGCTTTTGTGTGAAATATGTTAAGGAACTTCCTTTCCAGGGTAAAGACTTGTGTATAAGGTAAAATAAATAACCAAAAACAAAAATACTCCTCCACACCTTGGGCTAAGTTCACAAGTAGTATTTTTTATGCGTTTTTGCACTTTTGTATTGCTTTCAACCGTGACAAATGCATTCACCGGGAAATGTCATTTTAACATTTTACAATCTTATCTGGCCATGTGCTGTGTGACACATGCATACAGTGCTGAAAAAACATGGGAACAGCATGGGGAAGACCCCTGGAAGCATCTCTGACACCCAGGTCACTGCCTAAAAGTGTGCCCATCAGAAGTGATCCTTTCCGCATCAGAAGATGCAGACTTGCAACTATCCCCGTGCAAGTCCTTGTCCCAAGGCAGTGTTCAATTGTACCTCCCCCATTCCTTGCAATGCAAGTGCAAGTATGCAGCCTGCCACCCACCCACCCCCAGGCTGCAAAATCATACTGCTAGCTTGCTTGCACTTGAAATGGGACCTTTTAGTTTGGAGGAGGCCGAAGCTGGCCACTACCTCATGGCTGCTTTGGCAGCGAGGTTTCAATACTCAGTCCCAAGCCGCCCGGCGGCGGGGTGTCCACGCTCGGTTCCCAGCCGCCAGGGGGCGTCCGGGTGTCCATACTCGGTCCTCTGCCGCCCCGCAGCCGGGTGTTCACACATGGTCCCCAGCTGCCTGGGGGCGGCCGGGTGTCCATAAACGGTCCCCAGCAGCCCCTAATTCTCCTTGAAACTTCCCCCACACTTTTCTTAGCCTGGCCTGCTTTAGGGCAGCATTGGATGAGCCCAGCAGAGAACCAGACTCCTCTGGTGGGCCCTGGCTTCCCCATCAGGGGAGTTGAGAGTGCCAAGGTGAGGAGCATGATGATGATGATAGAAGTTAGCATCTGCTTTGTTTTCTTGGAATGCAAGCGTAAGTGTGCAACCTGCCACCCACCCCCAGGCTGTACCATACTGATAGCTTGCACTTGAAATGGGGACTTTTAGTTTGGAGGAGGCCGAAGCTGGCCACTACCTCATGGCTGCTTCGGCAGCGAGGTATCCATACTCAGTCCCCAGCCGCCCGGCGGCCGGGTGTCCACGCTTGGTCCCCAGCCGCTAGGGGGTGGCCGGGTGCCCATACTCGGTCCCCAGCCGTCACGTGGCCGGGTGTGGCCGGGTGTCCACACACGGTCCCCAGCCGCCCCTATTTCTCCTTGAAACTTCCCCCACACATTTCTTAGCCTGGCCTGCTTTAGGGCAGCATTGGGCGAGCCCACCAGACAACCAGACTCCTCCGGTGGGCCCTGGCTTCTCCATCAGGAGAGCTGAGAGTGCCAAGGTGAGGAGCATGATGATGATGATAGAAGTTAGCATCTGCTTTGTTTTCTTGGAATGCAAGCGTAAGTGTGCAACCTGCCACCCAACCACTCCAGGCTGCAATACCATACTGCTAGCTTGCACTTGAAATGGGGCTTTTTAGTTTGGAGGAGGACGAAGCTGGCCACTACCTCATGGCTGCTTCGGCAGCGAGGTATCCATACTCAGTACCCAGCCGCCCTGCGGCCGGGTGTCCACACACGGTCCCCAGCCACCTGGGGGTGGCCGGGTGGCCATAAACGGTCCCCAGCCGCCCCTATTTCTCCTTGAAACTTACCCCACACTTTTCTTAGCCTGGCCTGATTTAGGGCAGAATTGGACGAGCCCACCAGAGAACCAGACTCCTCCAGTGGGCCCTGGCTTCTCCATCAGGGGAGTTGAGAGTGCCAAGGTGAGAAGCATGATGATGATGATAGAAGTTAGCGTCAGCTTTGTTTTCTTGGAATGCAAGCGCATGTATGTAGTAGCGGCTAGGGCTGAGGTGGTCAGCGTTTTGGCGCATATCCTACCTGCTCCGAGGATTGCTAGATGTTTTCCAGCTACTATCCCAGTTCTATGACTCCCATTAAAACAAAGCTACAGGTGATGAATGATGGATGAGGTGGTGGCAAAAGAGAAAGAGCAGGAGGAACAGGGACCATTCACATCAATATCAGGCCAGTCAACCACACATGTCTTGTAGGATATGTTTCTGTACCAATAGAAGCAGTTCGGCTACACAGTTATAGGGCATGCAGTGAGTGCAATGCCTACCAAAAATTTCGAGGCACTCCAATGCCCCTTGGAACTGACATGGAGGTCAGAGGGCCTTAGCTAAACTGTTTTTTCCATTAACAGCAACTGTGTCTCCTGTGCACTGTTGGCCTAAGCAGTGAATGGAAGGCTTTCCAAAAATTATGAGGAACTGCAATGCCCCTTGAAAAAGACGTGGATTACAGCATACTAAATGCCTTCTACCCATTATTGGGGAGTGGGTCTCCCTTAGTATTCGCTTATGCATTGAAAAGCAAAAGCTGACTAAAATTAGGAGGAAATGCAATGCCCGTTGGAAGAATGGTGGAGGTCGCAGTGGAATAAAAAGACAATATCAATGCCCATTGGAAAAGTGGTGGAGGTCACAGTAGCTTAACAAGACGGTTTTAATGCCCCTTGGAAGAGACGTGGAGGTCGCAGTAGCTTAACAAGACGGTTTTAATGCCCCTTGGAAGAGACGTGGAGGTTGCAGTAGCTTAACAAGATGGTTTTAATGCCCCTTGGAAGAGACGTGGAGGTCGCAGTGGAATAAAAAGACAATATCAATGCCCCTGGGAAAAGTGGTGGAGGTCGCAGTAGCTTAACAAGACGGTTTTAATGCCCCTTGGAAGAGATGTGGAGGTTGCAGTAGCTTAACAAGACGGTTTTAATGCCCCTTAGAAGAGACGTGGAGGTTGCAGTAGCTTAACAAGACGGTTTTAATGCCCCTTGGAAGAGATGTGGAGGTCGCAGTGGAATAAAAAGACAATATCAATGCCCCTGGGAAAAGAGGTGGAGGTCGCAGTAGCTTAACAAGACGGTTTTAATGCCCCTTGGAAGAGACGTGGAGGTTGCAGTAGCTTAACAAGACGGTTTTAATGCCCCTTAGAAGAGACGTGGAGGTTGCAGTAGCTTAACAAGATGGTTTTAATGCCCATTGGAAGAGACGTGGAGGTCGCAATAGCTTAACAAGACGGTTTTAATGCCCCTTGGAAGAGACGTGGAGGTTGCAGTAGCTTAACAAGACAGTTTTAATGCCCCTTGGAAGAGACGTGGAGGTCGCAGTGGAATAAAAAGACAATATTAATGCCCCTGGAAAAAGTGGTGGAGGTCGCAGTAGTTTAACAAGATGGTTTTAATGCCCCTTGGAAGAGACGTGGAGGTCGCAGTAGCTTAACAAGATGGTTTTAATGCCCGTTGGAAGAGACGTAGAGGTTGCAGTAGCTTAACAAGACAGTTTTAATGCCCCTTGGAAGAGACGTGGAGGTCGCAGTGTGTAACGGGTCTGGGAGGCGGAACCTCTGAGCTACTATACAAGGGGGCGGTCCTTGTAAGGGAGCGGGTGGCGACCAGGCAGGCAGTCACAGCAGGTGACCGGGACAGTCTCTGGAAGAACGGGCAGGAGATCACGACAAGTGACTGGGGCAGTCTCTGGGTGAACGGGCAGATGGTCACGGCAAGTGACCGGGACAGTCTCTGGAAGAACGGGCAGGAGATCACGGCAAGTGACTGGGGCAGTCTCTGGGTGAACGGGCAGATGGTCACGGCAAGTGACCGGGGCAGTCTCTGGGTGAACGGGCAGATGGTCACGGCAAGTGACCGGGACAGTCTCTGGAAGAACGGGCAGATGGTCACGGCAAGTGACCGGGGCAGTCTCTGGGTAAAGGGTTGGTACGACCTGTGGCGGCTGATGGTAGACTTGAGCTCCCAGGTGAGCAGGCGAGAGTCTCTGGATAAACGGGTGGTCACAGCATGTGACGGCGGAGCCTCCAGGAAGACCAACAGACAGGCGGCAGAAGAGCGCTCCCAGATGAGCGGGCGAGAGTCTCTGGATAAGCGGGTGGTCACAGCACGTGACAGCAGAGCCTCCAGGTAGGCTAACGGACAGGCAGCAGATGAGCACTCCCAGGTGAGCGGACAGGAGTCACTGGACAGGCAGGTGGTCACAGCACGTGACGGCGGAGCCTCCAGGTAGGCTAGCAGACAGGTAGCAGATGTGCGCTCCCAGGTGAGCGGGCAAGCTGGTCCATAGACAGACTGACAGGAGTTGGAAGGCAGACCGTCGGACCTCAGGCTAGCAGGCAGGTAGCGGAATATCAGGCAGGAATAAGACAGCAAGCTGGCAGGAATCTGGCAGGTATCTGGCAGGTAACTGGCAACGGGATCTGAGGGCTGAAGCAGAGTAGTGAACAGTGCAACAACATTGCTCGGGCACCTCCATTTTGGAGGAGGTGCCTTATATATGGTGAAGTCCTCCGGCCATTGGCCGGGGACTCCTTAGGACGGCGCGCGCGGCCCCTTTAAGAGGGAGGGAGAGCGCGCGCGCCCTAAGCACAGTGGCCGGGAAGGAGCGCGCGCTGCCAGCAGAGCGGGAGGAGGACGCCGGGAACGGAGCAGGGAGTTGAGGGGAACAGCGTCCCTGCCTAACAGAGGGCAGGGACGCCGGCACTACAGTACCCCCCCCTTTAGGCCCCCCCTTTTTTAGGCCAGACAGAAATTTAGCAAGGATAAGAGGGGCATGGATGTTCTCCCGGGGCTCCCACGTTCTCTCCTCAGGACCAAACCCCTTCCAATCTACTAGAAAAAAGGTCTTTCCTCTTACCCTTTTGGTGGCAAGAATGTTCTCTACCTCAAACTCGTCCTCAGCAGAAACCGGAGCAGGAGGCGTACCTGTAGACTTGGAAAAAGAGTTAAGTACCACAGGTTTGAGGAGAGATACATGGAAGGAGTTAGGGATCCGTAAGTTGGCCGGGAGTTTCAATTTATAGGCCACCGGGTTGATCTGACTGATGACCTCCAGGGGGCCGATGAACCGAGGCCCTAACTTGTAAGAAGGTATCTTGAGTCGGACATATTTAGATGAGAGCCAGACTTTATCTCCGGGACGAAATTGTGGAGGATCCAGGCGTTTTTTGTCAGCGTGTCTTTTCATCCGTTCGGACGACTGAAGGAGTGCGGATCGGGTACTCTCCCAAATGGAGGAAAATTTGCTAACGAGAGATTCCGCAGCCGGGTTGTCCACAGAGGTGGAGACAGGAAAAGGAATCCGAGGATGCTGACCGAAGACTACAAAAAACGGGGATTTGGAGGAGGATTCGCTCTCGTGATTGTTATAAGAGAACTCGGCCCATGGTAGGAGATCCACCCAGTCTGAATGATGGGCATTAACGAAGTGCCGGAGGTAACTGGTCAGGTTCTGATTGATCCGCTCCACTTGACCATTGGACTGTGGGTGGTAAGCGGAAGAGAAGTCCAGGGTGACATCTAGCAGTTTACAAGTGGCTCTCCAGAAGCGTGAGGTGAACTGTACCCCACGATCCGACACGATGTGGAGGGGCAGGCCATGAAGACGAAAGATGTGATGAATAAAGTCTTTAGCTAGCTCGGGTGCAGACGGGAGGCCTGGCAGGGGAACGAAATGAGCCATCTTGGAGAAGCGGTCAGCGACCACCCAAATGACCGTACAACCGGCAGAGACTGGGAGGTCAGTTATAAAGTCCATTGCTATATGCTGCCAGGGGGCAGCAGGTACTGGGAGCGGAAGGAGGCGACCGGCTGGCAGATGTCTCGGAACCTTGTTGCGGGCGCAGGACACACAGGCAGAAACAAAGTCTATTACGTCCTTGTGCAGGGTAGGCCACCAGTAGTGCCGGGTAATAAGCTGGAGGGTCTTTTTCTGACCGGCATGGCCAGCCAGTTTAGACGAGTGACCCCAGTGAAGGATCTTCTCCCGATCAGGTACTGATACGAACGTCTTTCCGGGAGGGAGACGATTTAGACTCACGGGAGCCACCTGCATTACTCTGGCGGGATCGATGATGTGTTTCGGATCTTCCTCGAGATCAGACACCAGAAAGGATCGAGACAGGGCGTCCGCCTTGACGTTTTTGTCAGCCGGGCGAAAATGAAGAACAAAATCAAAGCGAGCAAAAAACAAGGACCACCGGGCTTGGCGCGGGTTAAGTCTCTGGGCATGCTGGAGGTAAGCCAAGTTCTTGTGGTCAGTGTAAATTATTACCGGGTGAAGAGCCCCCTCGAGCAGGTAACGCCACTCCTCCAATGCCAGTTTGATGGCCAATAACTCTCGGTCTCCTATGGAATAATTGCGCTCTGAGGAGGAGAAGAGTTTAGAGAAGAAGCCGCAAGTTACCATTCTCCCGGAAGATGATTTTTGAGTAAGTACCGCTCCGGCTCCAGAGGAGGAGGCGTCAACTTCCAGGAAGAACTGCTTGTTGCCGTCCGGGCGATGCAGCACCGGGGCGGAAGAGAAGGCCTGTTTTAAGGAAAGAAAGGCCTCCTCTGCTTCGGGCGGCCACTCTTTGGGATTAGTACCCTTACGGGTGAGCGCGGAAATTGGGGCAGTCCGGGAAGAGAAGTGTGGTATGAAGAGGCGGTAGTAGTTGGCGAAGCCCAGGAACCGCTGAATGGCCTTCAACCCCTCCGGTCGAGGCCATTTCTCGATGGCAGACAGTTTCTCTGGATCCATTCGTAGGCCGGTCTGAGAAATAATGTAGCCCAAAAACGGAAGCGAGGTCTGCTCAAAGAGGCACTTCTCGTATTTAGCGAAGAGGTGATTCTGCCTGAGCCTGAGCAGGACCTGACGAACGTCCCTCCGGTGAGTCTGGAGATCCGGAGAGAAGACCAAGATGTCGTCCAGGTACACCACTACGCAGGAGTAGAGAAGGTCCCGGAAGATGTCATTGATCAACTCTTGAAAGACAGCAGGAGCGTTACAGAGACCAAAGGGCATTACCAGATATTCATAGTGGCCGTCCCGGGTGTTGAATGCCGTCTTCCATTCATCCCCCTGACGGATACGAACCAGGTTGTACGCCCCACGGAGGTCCAGTTTGGTGAAGATTCTAGCCCCTCTCAGACGATCAAATAACTCCGGAATGAGCGGAAGGGGGTACTTATTCTTCACCGTGATCTGGTTAAGGCCTCTATAGTCTATACAGGGACGGAGAGAGCCGTCCTTCTTTTTTACGAAGAAGAAGCCTGCTCCCGCCGGGGAGGTAGATTTCCGGATGAATCCCCTGGCCAGATTCTCCTCAATATATTCGGACATCGACCGGGTCTCAGCAGCGGATAATGGATAAATACGCCCACGGGGAGGAGTAGTACCGGGTAACAAGTGTATAGGGCAGTCGTATGGTCTATGAGGGGGTAGTGTCTCTGCTTCCTTTTTATTAAAGACATCAGCATAAGACCAATAAGGAATCGGAAGTCCAGGTAGATTAGCTGGGGTAGGAGAAGGACGGACGGGATGGACGGGAACCAGACAGGTCTTATGGCAGTCCTGTCCCCAGCGAAGGACTTCTCCGGTCTGCCAGTCAAGCACGGGTGCATGTCTCTGGAGCCAAGGTAGACCTAGCAAGAGGGCATGAGAGAGTCCAGGCAGAACATGAAAGGAGATACTCTCAGAATGCAGCATTCCCACCTGCAGAGTAATGGATTCGGTGATGAGTTGGATGGGGCGTGGTAAGAGGCCCCCATCCACGGCAGCAACAGACAAGGGTACAGCCAGAGGTTTGGTGGGGATGCGGTATTTCTCTACCAGGGACTGTGAAATAAGATTCCCGGCTGCTCCAGAGTCCAGTTGGGCTAGTTCGAAATAACGGTTCTCCCCGCAGACGATTGAAACTGACAGCAGCAGAGATGGAGAGGATTTATTCTTGTCTAGGTCGACCTCTCTGAGCGAACCTAGACACAGGCGTTTCCCGACCTCTCTGGGCAGGCACGGATCCGGTGCTCCTTACTGCCACAGTAGAAGCAGCTCCCCTCGGCACGGCGTAAGTCCTGACGGGTTTTGACCATCTTGGTCTGGTCGACCTGCATAGGCTCAGGAGAGTGTACCTGGGGAGAGACGGAGGGAGTGACGGGTTTCTGAAAAGTAGGAGCTAGACGTGGAAACCTCCTCTCACGGGTGACCTCTTTGGCACGCTCCTGGAACCGTAGGTCAATCCGGGTGGCAAGAGATATTAGGTCATCGAGAGTGGTAGGAACGTCCCGACCGGCAAGTTCATCTTTAATACGGCCGGACAGACCCTCCCAGAAGACGGATACCAGAGCGTCGTTATCCCAGGCCAGCTCCGAGGCAAGGGTACGGAACCGTATGGCATATTGGCCCACGGTGAGACTTCCCTGACGGAGGCGTAGCAGAGATGATGCGGATGAGGTCTTCCGTCCGGGTTCGTCGAAGACTTTCCGGAAAGCCATGAGGAAGGCAGGCAAGTCGGACACCAGGGGGTCTCCTCTCTCCCATAGAGGATTTAGCCAGGCCAGGGCCTCCCCGGTGAGATGGGACATGATGAAGGCAATTTTGGCCCGGTCGGAGTTAAACTGGTGGGACAATAGTTCAAAGTGCAGGGTGCACTGATTAATGAAGCCCCGAGCCTGGGCGGAGTCACCTCCGAAGCGAGGAGGTGCAGAAAGCCGGGGTCCGGAGTAAGATACCATGGTATTGGTGGGCAGCGGAGCTGCCGGGTTGCGAGTCATGGCACTGGCGGTGGTTGCTGGTGGAGCAGTCAGAGTGTCCAGGCGAGAATTGACATTCCGCAGGTGACCCAGGATGGACTCCTGTTGGGACCTCTGACGGGACAGTTCATGACAGAGGTCCGAGAGCGAGGGAGCTTGGGTGCCACCGGGTTCCATGGCCCGAGCAAACTGTAACGGGTCTGGGAGGCGGAACCTCTGAGCTACTATACAAGGGGGCGGTCCTTGTAAGGGAGCGGGTGGCGACCAGGCAGGCAGTCACAGCAGGTGACCGGGACAGTCTCTGGAAGAACGGGCAGGAGATCACGACAAGTGACTGGGGCAGTCTCTGGGTGAACGAGCAGATGGTCACGGCAAGTGACCGGGGCAGTCTCTGGAAGAACGGGCAGGAGATCACGGCAAGTGACTGGGGCAGTCTCTGGGTGAACGGGCAGATGGTCACGGCAAGTGACCGGGGCAGTCTCTGGGTGAACGGGCAGATGGTCACGGCAAGTGACCGGGACAGTCTCTGGAAGAACGGGCAGATGGTCACGGCAAGTGACCGGGGCAGTCTCTGGGTAAAGGGTTGGTACGACCTGTGGCGGCTAATGGTAGACTTGAGCTCCCAGGTGAGCAGGCGAGAGTCTCTGGATAAACGGGTGGTCACAGCATGTGACGGCGGAGCCTCCAGGAAGACCAACAGACAGGCGGCAGAAGAGCGCTCCCAGATGAGCGGGCGAGAGTCTCTGGATAAGCGGGTGGTCACAGCACGTGACAGCAGAGCCTCCAGGTAGGCTAACGGACAGGCAGCAGATGAGCGCTCCCAGGTGAGCGGACAGGAGTCACTGGACAGGCAGGTGGTCACAGCACGTGATGGCGGAGCCTCCAGGTAGGCTAGCAGACAGGTAGCAGATGTGCGCTCCCAGGTGAGCGGGCAAGCTGGTCCATAGACAGACTGACAGGAGTTGGAAGGCAGACCGTCGGACCTCAGGCAAGCAGGCAGGTAGCTGAAGTGCGCTCCCAGGTGAGCGGGCAAGCTGGTCCTTAGACAGACTGACAGGAGTTGTAAGGCAGACCGTCGGACCTCAGGCTAGCAGGCAGGTAGCGGAATATCAGGCAGGAATAAGACAGCAAGCTGGCAGGAATCTGGCAGGTATCTGGCAGGTAACTGGCAACGGGACCTGAGGGCTGAAGCAGAGTAGTGAACAGTGCAACAACATTGCTCGGGCACCTCCATTTTGGAGGAGGTGCCTTATATATGGTGAAGTCCTCCGGCCAGTGGCCGGGGACTCCTTAAGACGGCGCGCGCGGCCCCTTTAAGAGGGAGGGAGAGCGCGCGCGCCCTAAGCACAGTGGCCGGGAAGGAGCGCGCGCTGCCAGCAGAGCGGGAGGAGGACGCCGGGCACGGAGCAGGGAGGTGAGGGGAACAGCGTCCCTGCCTATCAGAGGGCAGGGACGCCGGCGCTACACAGTGGAATAAAAAGACAATATCAATGCCCCTGGGAAAAGTGGTGGAGGTCGCAGTAGCTTAACAAGATGGTTTTAATGCCCCTTGGAAGAGACGTGGAGGTTGCAGTAGCTTAACAAGATGGTTTTAATGCCCCTTGGAAGAGACGTGGAGGCTGCAGTAGCTTAACAAGACAGTTTAAATGCCCCTTGGAAGAGCCATGCAGTACAGCATCTTAAAAACATTATTCCCATTATTGGGGAATGGGTCTCCCATAGTCTTTGCCTATGCCTTCCAAGCAAATGCTGCCAAAAATTAGGACGAAGGAACTTGCAATGCTGGCAGCACGGACCAAGGTCACCCTGGTGGTATAGTGGTGGTGGAGGCAGAGGATAAGGAGAAGAGAAAAATACAGCCGAAATGAGGAAGCGTACACCCATGTGTGGGTGTGAAGCGGTGCATGGGAATACACCTCCCGAAATAACACAGTGGATTTGACTTTCTGTTACTCTGCTGTCATTTGGTGATGATGAGAAGTTTGGCCCAATCCAGCCCTTGTTCATTTTGATAAGGGTCAGCTTGTCAGTGTTGTCAGTTGACAGGCGAGTGCGCTTATCTGTTATAATTCCCCCAGCGGCACTAAAAACACGCTCCGATAACACGCTAGCGGCAGGGCAGGCCAGGACCTCCAAGGTGTACAGAGCGAGTTCATTCCAAGTGTCCAGCTTGGATACCCAAAAATTAAAAGGCACAGAGGAATCACGGAGGACGATGGTACGGTCGGCAAGGTACTCCCTCACAATCTTTTGAGACTTTCCACTCCTTGTGAGAGTACCCCGCGCCTCAGGGCCTGTAAGCTGGGTGGGTCTGAGAAAACTGTCCTAGAACGTTGACAGTGTTCCCCTGCCTCTGCTGGATTGGAGTTGCATCTCTCTCGCCTGTACACCTTGGTTGGGCAACGAACTCTGACCTCTGCCGCTAGCGTATTCAGATAGGAATTTTTTTTAACAGTTCTGCAGCAAGGGCCTTCTCGTACTGCCCATTTTTGTAGACCTCTCCACCTCAGGAATAAGAGAGTGAAAGTTTTCCTTGTAGCGGGGGTCTAAAAGTGTCACCAACCAGTAATGACTGTCACCCAACATTTTGACAATGCAAGGGTCACAGTTAAGGCAGCGTAACATAAAGTCAGCCATGCGTGCCAGACTGGTAATGGGCAAGACTTCCGTGTCTTTACCAATATGACGACTGACCATGCTCTCCTCCTCCTCCCCCCTGTCCTCAGGCCACCCACGCTGAACCGACGGTATGACAGTTGTACAGGTACAACTGTCTACAGCGCATGATGCCAGCTCCTGTTCTTCCTCCTCCTACTCCTCCTCCTCTCCCTCATTGTCCCCCAATGCATGTTGGGATGAGATGAGGCTGGGCTGTGTGTAATCGCCCGCTATGGCTTCTTGATCCATCTCATCATACTCTGGCTGAAATACCTCCTCTTTAATTCTCTATAGAGAGCGTTGCAAAAGACAGACAAGTGGGATGCTGATGCTAATGATGGCACTCACCATCTTGGTGGACTCCTCAAAGTTTGTCAGGATGGTACATATGTCAGACATCCGGGACCACTCCTGAGGTCTTATGTGTGGAGTCTGACCTGAATATGGACGGCCTTGTTGCAGCTGGTACTCCACAACTGCTCTCTTCTGCTCACAAATCCTTTGCAACATGTGGAGGGTAGAGTTCCAACGTGTGGGGACATCACACACCAGTCGGTGTGCCGGAAGCTGCAAACGCTGCTGAAACACAGCAAGGGCGGCAGAAGCTGTAGCCGACTTGCAAAAATGAGCTGACAGGCGGCGTACTTTGACGAGCAGATCTGGCAACTCGGGGTACGATTTAAGAAACCGCTGAACCACGAGGTTAAGCACATGAGCCACGCATGGTACGTGTGTGATGTCGCCTCGTCTCAGAGCCGCCACCAGGTTACGGCCATTGTCACACACGACCATGCCTGGATGTAGGTTCAGCGGTCTCAGCCACAGATCTGCCTGCTCTTTCACAGCTATCCACAACTCACAAGCAGTGTGAGGTTTATCACCTAAGCTTATGAGTTTCAGCACAGCCTGTTGCCACTTGGCTGAGGCAGTACTGCAGTGCTTCCAGCTTGTAACTGATGTGGTGATATCTGAGATGGAGGCTGAACATGAGGAGGATGAGGATGATGCGCAGGAGCTGTACACTGTGGGGGCAACTCTGACTGACATAGGGCCTTCAATCCTCGGTGTGGGGAGGATGTGTTCCTTCCCAAGGTCCGACTGGGTCCCGCCTTCCACTATGTTTACCCAGTGTGCCGTCAGGGAGATGTACCGTCCCTGGCCACAAGCACTTGTCCACGTATCCGTTTTCAGGTTGACTCTCCCAGTAACTGCGTTGTTGAGGGCACGGCAGATGTTTTGTGACATGTGCTTGTGTAGTGCGGGGATGGCACACCGGGCAAAATAGTGTCAGCTGGGGACCGAGTACCGAGGGACGGCCACCGCCATAAGGTTGCAGAAGGATTCCGTCTCCACCAGCCAAAAAGGCAGCATTTCCAACGCAAGCAGTCATGAAATGTGCGAATTTAGGACTGTGGCCTGTGGGGCGTTGGCTGCGAATTTGCGCTTTCATTCAAAGCTCTGTGATATATGGACAATTGAACGCTGCGGTGGGACGTGGACTTGGACGTTGATGCTGTTTCTTGAGAAACTGCCATAACAAGTGAAGACTGAGAGGAGGGGGCATCTTTGCATGCAGTATGGACAGGGGATTGCCTTGCACTCACAATAGGGGGTTCTATCACACGCACAACAGCGGAAGGAGCAGTGATGACACCCACTGACACTGGTCGTGGACCCTGGGGTTCGCCCCACAAAGTCAGGTGCTTTGCTGCCATGTGCCTGATCATGCTGGTGGTGGTCAGGCTGGTAGTTTTGTCACCCCTGCTGATGCTGGCATGGCAGGTGGTACAAATGGCCTTTTTGGGGTTATCAGCAGAGTCTTTAAAAAAATTCAAGACTCTGGAAGACCTACCGGTTGTACTGGCAGCGTCCCTGCTGTTGGTGTTACGGGGAACTGTTGCCCGCCTTCTGTGTGCGGCCACCACACTGCTTCTTCCTGCCTGTTGGGGTACTCTGCCTCCCTCCCCCTGTGTGCTGCTGGCCTCGCTCTGCGTGTCCTCCTGCCACGTTGGGTCAGTTACTAGATCATCCACCACCTCCTTCTCTTCCACTTGCGCACCACGATCCTCCTCCTCACTTCGTGGCAATTGTGTCTCGTCATCGTCCACCTCTTGTGACAAATTGCCAGCGTCGACTTCCTGTAGCCGTGGCTGTTCAAATATTTGGGCATCGCTACATGGGATCTCCTCTTCCACCACTTCAAGTGGAGCAGGCGAGGGGCACAAATATGGAAATGGACCAGTGAACAGCTCTTCAGAGTGTCTAAGTGTGGGATCAGTTGCTGTCTGACGACACTCGGCATGGTGGGAGGAAGGAGCATCAGGGTGAGGAGGAGTATGTGGTCGAGACTCACGGCTACTAAAACTTGAGTGTGTGGAAGACAGACCGGAGGTGGTGGTGCACAGGTAACTGGAAGTATTATCTGCTATCCAATTAATAACCTGTTCACACTGATCAGTTCACAATACTGGTGTTGTAGTGTGGTTCCCTAGTAATTCGGTCAATAAGTGGGAGCGAGAAGATGTGGCTGTTGGTTGTGGCACATTTTCACCTTGGCCACGGCCCCATCCTCTACACGCACCATCACCAGAACGTCCAGTTCCACGTCCTTTGCCACGCGCCTTGCCCATTGCAAATGAAGTAAAATAGCTTACACTCGCACTATCAATGGAAAAAGGGTAATAAAAAGGAGATTAGAACCATGGAAGAGGAAAACCACAGTTCTATTTGTCTGGTCTACACCAGAATCTTTTAAACAGATATATTTGTGACTGAACAGACAGGGAGACACTATTACTGTTTTTTTACGTAAAACAGGCAAAAAGCTGGATAATACAGAGATTTGAACCGTGGAACTGCAAAACCACAGTTCTAATTTACTGGCGTATACCAGACTTTTTTAAATAGATATATTTGGGGCTGAACAGTCAGCGACACACTCAAACTGTTTTTTTTATGTAAAAAAGACCAAACAGTGGATAATACAGAGATTTGACCCGTGGAACTGCAAAACCACAGTTATAGTTATGTGGCGTACACCAGAATCTTTTAAACAGATATATTGGTATCTGACCAGTCAGGGAGATATTATTACAGGGGTTTTTTTACGGCAAAAAGTGCCAAAAGCAGGATAATACAGAGATTTGACCCGTGGAACTGCAAAATCACAGTTCTATTTTTCTGGCCTACACAAGACTCTTTTAAACAGATATATTGGTGTCTGAACAGTCAGGGAGACACTATTACTGTTTTTTTTTTACGGCAAAAAATGCCAAAAGCAGGATAATACAGAGATTTGACCCGAGGAACTGCAAAACCACAGTTATATGTATGTGGCGTACACCAGACTCTTTTAAACAGATATATTGGTGTCTGACCAGTCAGGGAGACACTATTACTGCTTTTTTTTTACGGCAAAAAATGCCAAAAGCACGATAATACAGGGATTTGACCCATGGAAATGCAAAACCACAGTTATATTTATGTGACGTACACCAGACTCTTTTAAACAGATATATTGGTGTCTGACCAGTCAGGGAGACACTATTACAGTTTTTTTTTACGGCAAAAAATTCCAAAAGCAGGATAATACAGAGATTTGACCCGTGGAACTGCAAAACCACAGTTATAGTTATGTGGCATACACCAGAATCTTTTAAACAGATATATTGGTGTCTGACAAGTCAGGGATACACTATTACAGTTTTTTTTCAGCAAAAAATGCCAAAAACAGGATAATACAGAGATTTGACCCGTGGAAATGCAAAACCACAGTTATAGTTATGTAGCGTACACCAGACTCTTTTAAACAGATATATTGGTGTCTGACCAGTCAGGGAGACACTATTACAGTTTTTTTTTACGGCAAAAAATTCCAAAAGCAGGATAATACAGAGATTTGACCCGTGGAACTGCAAAACCACAGTTATAGTTATGTGGCATACACCAGACTCTTTTACACAGATATATTGGTGTCTGACCAGTCAGGGAGACACTATTACATTTTTTTTTTTACGGCAAAAAGTGCCAAAAGCAGGATAATACAGAGATTTGACCCGTGGAACTGCAAAACCACAGTTATATTTATGTGGCGTACACCAGACTCTTTTAAACAGATATATTGGTGTCTGACCAGTCAGGGAGACACTATTACAGTTTTTTTTTTATGGCAAAAAATGCCAAAAGCAGGATAATACAGAGATTTGACCTGTGAAACTGCAAAACCACAGTTCTATTTTTCTGGCCTACACCAGACTCTTTTAAACAGATATATTGGTGTCTCAACAGTCAGGAAGACACTATTCCTGTTTTTTTTTACGGCAAAAAATGCCAAAAGCAGGATAATACAGAGATTAGACCCATGGAACTGCAAAACCACAGTTATAGTTATGTGGCGTACACCAGACTCTTTTAAACAGATATATTGGTGTCTGACCAGTCAGGGAGACACTATTACAGTTTTTTTCACGGCAAAAAATGCCAAAAACAGGATAATACAGAGATTTGACCCGTGAAACTGCAAAACCACAGTTCTATTTTTCTGGCCTACACCAGACTCTTTTAAACAGATATATTGGTGTCTGAACAGTCACAGACACACTCAATTTTTATTTTGGGGAGGGGCGGATACCAAAAGGTTAATAAGATGCGTATTTGGACAGTCTGACTGAGGAATTAAAAAATACAGGATTTAGATGAAAAAAAAATAATTTTTCCTGGCCCCTGAGACCGGGGCGATAAGTCTAGCAATTTGACCAACAGGAGCACACAGGACTGTAATGCAGCGTTTGCTGGTATAACCACTGCGTCTCCTATACAGCCTGCCTGCCTGATATCTGGGATGGATATTAGTCCTGAGAAGGACTGTTTGATTTGGCAGGCTTTAGAGACCCTACACTACCTATTTCGCACTATATATCTCTCCCTAACTCAGCAGCACTGACCCTACACTGGCTGATCTGGAGCGACTGTGTCCAAGATGGGGGCGCCCGGTTTTAAATACTCGAGGTGACGCTGTGCGGCCAGCCAATCACTGTAATGCCCACAAACAACATGGCTGCGGCATTACAGTGACTGGCTGGCAATCCCTGCATGTTCATTGGCTCTGTAAAGAGCGCCAAACGTGCAGGGCGGAGACCCGAGCTCCCACCCGAGTAACCCGGAAATGCTTGGTGCTCGCCGAACATCCCGAGTAGCGTGATGCTCGGGCGAGTAACAAGCAGTGTCGAGCATGCTTCGCTCAACACTAATCTCCATACATTGTTCAGTGGTTGCTCCCGGGTGCTGCATCTCCAAAATAAGTGAATGGGAAACAATGTACAGCACCTGGGAGCGGCCCCTAAACAATGAACAGAGCAGCGCTGTGGAGTTGACGTTTTTATTGGTACCATTTTTATTGCTTCAATCGTTTCTTTGTTTTTAATGGCTCCATTTGTTGTAATAAACATCGAAAGAATAGACATTTAACTATTTCTAAAGCCTTTTTCTAAAGTAATTTTTTTGCACTTTATATAGATGTATGTAGTTTTTTTTATGAATATTGATTCATCATCCACCACATGTCTCAGAAAAAGAGAAAATTGGACATAAATGAATGATATGATTCCATTGCTGGACAGTAGTTATATTACAGTTATATTATTTATGTCAGCTTTCATGGTATATACAGTCTACCACAGTACCCACAGCATCTTCTGACTGAAACGCAGCCCCAGAATCTTCCACCCACACACTCCAGATGGCAAGTCCAGGGAAAGTTTGACGAAGATGCTGCCACAGAGATATGAGAGGGATGACTCCCATTTCATCTTGATATCATTATTATTATTATTATTAGTTTGCCTCTGCAGTTTCATTTATATGTAAAACAGATGAGGTCTGTGAGAGGCATTGACTTACATTCATACAGTGACCTCTGCTGTCCAATTTATCCATGGATTAGACAGAAACGCATCCCTCTCATTTACCTCTCGCCTGCGCTTACATTGTCTTAATATTATTGCACATTCTATTGAATATATATTGAATATATGCAATTAGATCTGTGACCCCATATAACTGGAATATATTTCCGTCTCTTTTATTATGCAAATAACTGAATAAATACAGAATATCACTTGTTTTATTTAGTGTGCACCTGATCTGTATGTACTTCATGAATATATGCAACTTAATGAATCAGGACATTTTTGCGATATTCTTATATATTTTTCCTAGCAGATTATTTTTATGCTTAGATTTCACCTGATCTGTATGTACTATATATCTTCATGAATATATGCAACTTTAATGAATCAGGACATTTTTGCGATATTCTTATATACTTTTCCTAGCAGATTATTTTTATGTTTAGATTTACAGTATTACAGCTCTACTCAACATGTACATAGCTGAAATAGGGCATCTTTAGAAGAGCATTGCTTCAAGAACACAAAGGGCCCAATTCATGAAAATGTTTGTAAACAAAAGAATACAGCAGCACTCTGTAAGCGCAAAGATGCATGCAAACATTGAATGTATGACATTCAAACTGCATTACTGCTATATAGAATACACTGATTAGATATGGAAGAGGCGCTGGTAGGCTAACTATTAGACCTGCAGCAAATAAAACAACTACCAAAGTTGTAAAAGGATAAAAATCTAGATAATAATTCAGGTATTTGCACTGGGCTAATAGGTAGAATAAGAATATAGAACACAGAGTAATTAAATATGATTAAACTATTTTATTTATAAGTACTAATACTAAAATAGAGAGCAATTAATGATACTGTTGGTCCATATAAGCAGATGGACTTGTTTAGTCCTACATAAGACAAGAGAACCGGGTGACTATTCCTCATGTCCCTACACCCTCTATTACCACTTCCACTACTACTCCCACCACAACTCAAAATAGGTTTGATTTACTAGACAGGATTGTTGAAACCCCCTCCTCCCCTCCAGATGTTCTTTCAACTCCTCTTAATGAAGGGGGAATCAGTTCACCATCCATTACAGCCAAATCTAGACGCCCACAGATACGAAAGAGAACCGTTAATACTATTTTTTTTTTCAATTTTCCGGCACAAAAAGTAACGCCAAAGGGGCTTAAGGGGGAGGGGATTCGCCAAAAAAAAAGCAAGCTAACAAAGTAAATAACAAATGCCCATCCATCCTTAACTTGAGCCAGTATAATTTAAAACCAAATGAAATTGCCCTACTTGACTCAAATATGCTCCTGCAATGAAATTTAAGTTTCAGGCCTTCATAGGTATAAAGAAATTCATGAGAAATGTAACCATTAAACAACATTTAATGAAAAAAGACCCTATAACTACAAGACTCATCGCACAAATTGCCCAAACTCCTAGCTACCAACACACAGGGCTAAAAAATAAAACTAAGTTCCACCCCATGAGCAAATACTCATCGGAATTAGAAACTTTGAAAAAAATGTTACCAACGATATTCGACTCATAAGTGATAAAAGATGTTCTAAATTTAAACACAACCTTACCACCTCTGAATGCAAAGCGATCAGACAACTACAAACCAATCAGAACATTATCATATGCCCGGCTGAAAAGGGGGGAGGCATTGTGGTACTGGACAATGAACAGTACCACAAAGAATCTATGAGACTCCTAATGAAGTTTACATACACTATATAAAAAGACACATATGCATGTTTTTCTTAATATCAGACATTAAATCAGAATAAACCTTTCCTGTTTTAGGTCAACTAGGATTACCATAATTTTTAATATTTATTACTTACTGCAAAGTCAAAAGTTTACATACATTTCATTAGTATTTTGTACCATTGCCCTTAAACTGAATGACTTGGGTCAAACGTTTAGGATATCCTTCCACAAGCTTCTCACAATAGTTGGTCGGAATTTGGGCCCATTCCTCCTGACAAAACTGGTGTAACTGATTCAGGTTTGTACGTCGCCTTGCTCGCACCTGCCTTTTCAACTTTGCTCATAAATTTTCAATAGGATTGAGATCAGGGCTTTGTGATGGCCACTCCAAAACATTGAATTTGTTATCCTTAAGCCACTTTGTTACCATTTTGGCAGTATGCTTCGGGTCATTGTCCATTTGGAAGACCCATTTCCGCCCAAGCTTTAACTTCCAGGCTGATGTCTTGAGATGTTGTTTCAGTTGTTTCAGTATTGCCACATAATCTTCTTTTCTCATGATGCCATCTATTTTGTGAAGTGCACCAGTCCCTCCTGCAGCAAAATAACCCCAGTACGTGATGCTGCCACCCCTGTGTTTCACAGTTGAGATGGTGTTCTTAGGCTTCCAAGCTTCTCCCTTTTTCCTCCAAACGTACCGATGGTCATTATGCCCAAAAAGTTCAATTTTAGTTTCATCAGACCACAGGACATGTCTCCAAAAATTAAGGTCTTTGCTCCTGTGTACATTTGCAAACATTAATCTGGCATTTTTCTTTTTCTTTTGGAGTAATGGCTTCTTCCTGGCAGCTCATGTTGATACAGTACTCGTTTCACTGATATTGAGACAATCTTACCAGCTTCTGCCATCATCTTCACAAGGTCTTTTGCTTTTGTCCTTGAGTTGATATGCACATGTCGGACCAAAGCACATTCATCTCTGGGACACAGAACCCGTCTCCTTTCTGAGCGGTATGATGGCTGGACAATTCCATCTTGTTTGTACTTGCGTATAATTGTTTGTACAGATGAGTGAGGTATCTTAAAATTCTACCCAAGGATGAGCCAGACTTCGCTGATTTCTTTAGACTTCCCCATGCTGCTATACAAAGAAGCAGTGTGTTTCAGGTGTGCATTAAAATACAGCCACAGGTGTGTCTCTAATTAACTCAGATGTTGCCAAAAAACTATCAGAAGCTTAAAAACACATGACATCATCATATGGGCAGTCCAGAATTGTATAAAAGGCATAGTAATCTTAGCTTGTGTAAACTTTTGACTTTGCAGTAAGTAATAAAAATGCCTAAAAACATTCTCTCTCTCATTATTCTGGCATTTGGCAAATATTAAAAATTATGGTAATCCTAATGTATGTAAACTTCTGGTTTCAACTGTATGAAGACTCTCATTACCAGAGGATTCCAAGCAGGGTTTTTAAATAAACAAGAATTTGAATTCATCAATATTTTACATCCTAGGACCGCTGTATTCTACTATTTGCCTAAAATCCACAAAAGCCTCACTAACCCCCCAGGGAGATCTATCATCTCAGGGATTCGATGTCTCACTTCTAATTTATCCAGATATGTAGATTGCCATCTCCATGATTTAATCCCCAGTTGGAGCAGGGTTCTTTTTTGTGGCCAAAAAGGATGGTGGGCTTGAGACCGTTTATTGACTGTCATGAGCTCAATCGCATAACTGTACATAATCCGTACCCTCTCCCACTCATCCCTGACCTCTTTAACCAACTGGTGGGGTCAAGTTGGTTTACTAAGCTGGATCTCCGGGGGAGCTTATAATCTTGTTCGCATCAAGGAGGGGGATGAGTGGAAAATGGCCTTCAATACTCCCAAGGGTCATTATGAGTATTATGTCATGTCCTTTGGGCTCCGTAATGCTCCAGCTGTGTTTCAAACTATTGTAAATGATATTTTTCGTGATCTTTTGGGCATTTGTGTTAATGTTTACATCGTTGATATCCTCATCTTCTCCAGAGACTTGGCTGCACATAGGGACCATGTGTTCACCATTCTGAAAAGATTGGAGGATCATTTTCTTTATGTCAAACAAGAAAAACCCTACAGGGTTTCGAATGGACCCCGAGAAAGTGAAGGCGGTGTTAGAGTGGGCACAACCGGTTAACCTCAAGGGATTGTAGTGTTTTTTGGGGTTTTACCAATTATTACCATAAGGGGGCAGGGTAGACATGTCTAATTGGGGACTGGAGGCCATTAAGGTCTTTAATACACTTAAGAAGGTCTTTTCCTCTGCTCCAGTTTTGATCCAGCCTGATGTCAATAAGCCTTTTGTAGTGGAAGTGGATACTTCTGAGGTAGAGTTGGAAGCGGTGCTTTCCCAGGGTACCACCAATCTAACGCATTTGAGACCTTGTGCACTTTTTTCTCAGAAATTCTCTCTTCCAGAGCTCAATTATGACATTGGCAATCATTAATGTCTTGCCATAAAGTTAGCTCTGGAGGAGTGGAGGCAGGGCTGGCGTCAGCACCTGGCGCACCCGGGCAAGTGCCGGGGCCCTGAGCAGGCGGGGGGCCCACTCGCCGTCGGGCACACCGCCGTGCTCTGGGTCCCGTGAGCGGAGGAGAGCGGTGTCAGCTCCCTCCCCTCGCTTGCTCAGGGCCCCGGCAGCCGGCGCAATACTTACCTCACCCCGTGCCTTCGCAGCAGGTCCTGTCTCTTCCACAGCTGCTGCACTGTGACATCTCAGGTCAGAGGGCGCGGTGATGTCTTTCCACTGCGCTCTCTCCTGAGCCGTCACAGTGCAGAGCGGGAAGACGCCGGCGCGTGTGAGGAGTCCAGAGCAGCGGCAGCAGGTGAGAAGCAAGGTGAGTATTTGATTTTTTTTTTATTGTATGTAGGCATGGGGCATTATATGGTGGGGTGAGGTGGGGGTGTGTGACATCCTGCATGGGCATTATAAGCGATGAGGGGTGTGACATCCTGCGTGGGGCATTATAAGGGAGGGGGGGTGTGACATTCTGCATGGGGCAATATAAGGGAGGGGGTAACATCCTGCATGGGGCATTATAAGGGGGTGGTGACATCCTGCATGGGGCATTATAAGGGAGGGGGGTGTGACATCCTGCATGGGGCATTAAAGGGGGAAGTGACATTCTGCATGGGGCATTATAAGGAGGGGGAAGTGACATCCTGCATGGGGCATTATAAGGAGGGGTGACATCCTGCATGGGGCATTATTAGGGTGGGTGACATAATGCATTTGGCATTATAAGGGGGGTGACATCATGCATGGGGCATTATGAGGGGGGGTGACATCCTGCAAGGGGCATTACATGGGGGCAACAGCCTGCATGGGGCATTATGTCGGGGGAACAGCCTGCGTGGGGCATTATGTGTGGGGAGCAGCCTGCATGAGGCATTATAGGGGGGAACAGCCTGCATGGAGCATTATGTGGGGGCACAGCCTGCATGGAGCATTATGTGGGGGCACAGTCTGCATGGAGCGTTATATGAGGGCCAGTATCCTGTATGGAGCATTATATGGGGGCCAGTATCCTGTATGGAGCGTTATATGGGGGCCAGTATCCTGTATGGAGCGTTATAGGGGGGCCAGTATCCTGTACAGAGCATTTTATGGGGGCCAGTATTCTGTATGGAGCATTTCTGAGCTATTGTAGAATTTACAATAGATAGCACTCATGTAATGTAAGAAGTGAAATCTTCGGCATTGTACTATATATTGTAGCATCGGTGTTTCTGCCCCCTTCCAGGCAGAGACGCCGTCCCACTCACCTCCTCGCTCCCCACGCTCCCCGCTCTGTGTTCACCAGCGCTCCTCTTCCTGCTGCCGGCGTGCGCAGCTACCCGGGCACTGTGCTTAGGGCGTGCGCGCACTCCCTCTTAAAGGGGCCACGCGCGCCATCCTAATGAGTCCCCGGCCAATAGCCGAGGGTCCTCCCATATATAAGGCACCTCCTCCAAAATGGAGGTGCCCGAGCAAAAGTTGTTTCACAGTGTTTCTGATCTCTGCTTCAGCCCTCAGGTCCCGCTGCTAGCCTGACTACCAGTCCTGCCCGCCAGCCTGTTACCTGCCTGTTACCTGCCAGCCCGCTCACCTGGGAGCACTTGCCTGTTACCTGCCTGTTACCTGCCTGTTACCAGCTTGTTACTTACCAGCCGTGTCTGCCAGCCCGCTCACCTGGGAGCACTTGCCTGTTGCCTGCCTATTACCAGCCGTGCCTGCCAGCCCGCTAACCTGGGAGCGCTTGCCTGTTGCCTGCTTGTTACCTGCCGTGCCTACCCGGTGGCTCCTGCCGTCACTTACCGTGACCACCTGCCAGCCCACCTAGAGACTCCTGCCGTCACTTGCCGTGACCACCTGCCAGCCCACCTAGAGACTCCTGCCGTCACTTGCCGTGACCACCTGCCGGCACACCTAGAGACTCCTGCCGTCACTTTCCGTGTCTACCTGATAGCCTACCTGGAGGCTTCTGCTCGCCAGCCTGCCTGCTGTGCCTACCTGCTAATCCGGTCAGTCCCTGCCATCTGTACCGTGGGAGTCACCTGCTCCCTTACAAGGTCGTCCCCAGAGTAGCACCTAGTCCCTCTGCTCGGTCCCTCCTTGGTCACGGAGTCGTTAGCCGCCCTACGACCAGGGTCGGTCCGAGTTGATACTTAGTCATGCCCCTCTGGATCCCTCCTTGCACCGTAGCACAGAGGTTCCACCTCCCGGACCCGTAACATATATATATTTCTTTTCGGTATCTGTGCATCATGAATCATGGTATAAGTTAAAGGGGCCCACTGAGACTCTTTCGCCCAGGGCCCACAAAAACCTGGAGCCGGCCCTGAGTGGAGGCATCTCCTTGAGGGAGCTAAGCACCCATTCACGGCGCTTACTGACCATAAGAATCTGTTTTGTTTAGAGACTGCTAAGAGGCTGAACTCGAGACAAGCCTGATGGGCCTTGTTTTTACCAGATTCAATTTATCGATCTCTTACCTCCCCTGGGACCAAGAATGTTTGGGAACATGCTCTCTCTGAGTCTTTGTCCTTGTGAGTCTGAAATTATGGAACCTGATTTCATTCTTCCTAAGTCGTTAGCCGCCGTACGACCAGGGTCGGTCCGAGTTGATACTTAGTCATGCCCCTCTGGGTCCCTCCTTGCACCGTAGCACAGAGGTTCCACCTCCCGGACCTGTAACAGTTTGCTCGGGCCATGGAACCCGGTGGCCCCCAAGCCCCCTCGCTTACGGACCTGTACCAGGAGGTTTCTCGTCAGAGATCCCAACAGGAAACCATTCTGAAAAACCTGCGGAATGTCAACTCCCGTCTGGACATGCTGTCTGTCCCACCTGTATCCACCTTGAGTCGTGTGACTTCCGCTCCGGCAGCACCACTGCCCACCAATACCACGGCATCCAGCCCTGGACCCCGGCTCTCGGCACCTCCACGTTTTGCTGGCAACCCCGCCTTAGCTCGAGGTTTCATAAACCAGTGCACCCTGCACTTCGAACTCTTGGCACATCAGTTCATCTCCGACCGGGCCAAGATGGCATTCATCATGTCCCATCTCACTGGGGAAGCACTGGCATGGCTAAATCCCCTGTGGGAGAGAGGGGATCCCCTGGTGTCCGACCTATCGTCTTTCTTTGCTGCTTTCCCGAAAGTCTTCGATGAACCAGGACGAAAATCCTCTTCAGCCTCCTCTCTGCTACGTCTCCGCCAAGAGAGTCTCACCGTGGGCCAATATGCCATACGGTTCCGTACCCTCACTTCTGAGCTTGCCTGGGACAACGAGGCTCTGGTGTCCGTCTTCTGGGAGGGTCTTTCCGGTCGGATTAAGGACGAGTTAGCCGGTCGGGATATTCCTACCACCCTGGATGACCTGGTGTCACTAGTTACCCGGATTGACATCCGTTTCCAAGAACGTACCAAAGAGACTACCCGGGAGAGAAAGTTTCTTCGCCTTGCTCCTACTTTCCAGAGACCTGCCTCTCAACCAGTCACTCCCCGGGCGCACTCGCCCGAACCTATGCAGATCGACCAGACCAAGATGGTCAAATCTCGCCAAGAGTCACGCCGAGCCGGGGGGAGCTGTTTCTATTGTGGGAGTAAGGAGCACTTCATCCGTTCCTGCAAGCCGGGAAACTCCAGTGTCTAGGACAGCTTGGAGAGGTTGTCCTAGGCAAAAGTAAGCCCTCTCCGTCCCTGACTTTGTCTGTCTCTATCTCCTGGGGAGAGAACCGTCACTTTGAAATTGCTCACCTGGATTCTGGAGCTGCTGGAAACCTCATTTCCCAGTCCCTGGTAGAGAGATACCAGATTCCCACCAAACCTCTGGCTGAACCATTGTCAGTCGCCTCCGTGGATGGAAGACTCCTTCCGGTGACCATCCTGCTCGTCACTGAACCCATAACCCTGCAGGTGGGAATGCTGCACTCTGAGAAGATCTCCTTACATGTGCTGTCCGGACTCTCTCACTCCCTATTGCTAGGTCTACCCTGGCTCCAGACACATGAACCCGTGCTGAACTGGCAATCTGGTGAAGTACTCCGGTGGGGGCAGGATTGCCGTAGGACCTGCCTGGTTCCGGTTCGCCCGGCTCATCCTCCACCTACCCCAGCTAATTTACCCGGTCTACCGGCACCTTACTGGTCCTATGCAGATGTCTTTGGTAAAAAGGAAGCAGAGACACTGCCACCTCATAGGCCATATGATTGCCCGATCGACCTGGTACCCGGCGCCACTCCACCCCGTGGGCGTATTTACCCGTTGTCGTCGGCCGAAACCCGGGCCATGTCGGAGTACATCGAGGAGAATCTGGCCAGGGGATTCATCCAGAAATCTACCTCCCCGGCTGGAGCCAGATTCTTCTTCGTCAAGAAGAAAGATGGCTCATTACGTCCCTGTATTGACTATAGAGGACTCAACCAAATCACGGTAAAGAACAAATACCCCCTGCCGCTCATCTCCGAGTTGTTTGACCGTCTTAAGGGAGCTGCTAGGATCTTTACCAAGCTAGATCTACGTGGGGCGTATAACCTGGTCCGAATCTGTCAAGGAGACGAGTGGAAGACGGCATTCAATACCCGGGATGGTCACTATGAATACCGTGTGATGCCCTTCGGTCTCTGCAATGCTCCTGCCGTCTTCCAAGAATTGGTCAACGTCATCTTCCGTGATCTTCTTTACTCTTGCGTGGTGGTGTACCTGGACGATATCTTGGTCTTCTCTCCGGATCTTCCCACACACCGGAGGGATGTTCGTCAGGTCCTGCTTAGGCTCAGGCAGAATCACCTCTATGCAAAATTCGAGAAGTGCCTCTTCGAGCAGACCTCTCTTCCATTCCTAGGCTTTGTTATCTCCCAGACAGGCTTATGAATGGATCCTGAGAAGCTCTCTGCTGTCCTAAAGTGGCCCCGTCCGGAGGGGTTGAAGGCGATTCAGCGATTCCTGGGCTTCGCCAACTACTATCGTCTCTTCATCCCGCACTTCTCTTCCCGGACTGCCCCCGTAAGGGAGCAAATCACAAGAAATGGTCGCCCGAAGCTGAGGAGGCCTTCCTTTCCTTAAAGCAAGCCTTCTCTTCTGCCCCAGTGCTGCACCGTCCGGACTGCAACAAACAGTTCTACCTGGAGGTTGATGCTTCCTCCTCCGGAGCCGGAGCGGTGCTCACCCAAAAATCTTCATCCAGGAGAATGGTAACCTGCGGCTTCTTCTCCAAACTCTTCTCCTCGTCTGAGCGCAACTACTCCATAGGAGACCGAGAACTGTTAGCCGTTAAATTGGCGCTGGAGGAGTGGCGTTACCTGCTTGAAGGGGCTCTATACCCGGTGATCATCTATGCGGATCACAAAAACCTGGCATATCTCCAGAATACCCAAAGACTCAATCCGCGTCAGGCCCGGTGGTCTTTGTTCTTCGCCCACTTCGACTTCGTCCAACATTTCCGCCCGGCAGACAAGAATGTCAAAGCCGACGCCTTGTCCCGGTCCTTCCTGTCCTCCGATCAAGAGGAGGAGCCTATGCACATCATCGACCCCTCCAAAGTGATGAATGTGGCCCCCTTGGATCTGACTCGTCTTCCACCCGGTAAGACGTTTGTAGCGGTACCAGATCGTGAGAAGGTTCTTCACTGGGGTCATTCATCTAAACTAGCCGGCCATGCTGGCCAAAAGAAGACCTTCCTACTCATTATCCGGCATTACTGGTGGCCTAACCTGCGCAAGGATGTGGTAGACTTCGTCTCGGCCTGTTCGTCCTGTGCCCGCAACAGAGTTCCCAGACATCTACCAGCCGGTCGCCTCCTGCCTCTTCCCGTACCTGCTGCCCGTGGCAGCACATTGCCATGGACTTTTTTACTGATCTCCCTGTTTCTGCCAGTTGTACAGTCATTTGGGTGGTCGCCGACCGCTTCGCTAAGATGGCCCACTTCATCCCTCTGCCTGGTCTCCCGTCTGCATAGGAGCTGGCCAAGGATTTTTTTTTTCCGTCATATCTTCCGTCTCCATGGCCTACCCCTCCACATTGTGTCGGATCGAGGGGTTCAGTTCACCTCACGTTTCTGGAGAGCTACCTGTAAGCTACTGGATGTCACCCTGGATTTCTCCTCCGCCTACCATCCACAGTCCAGTGGGCCTTGTTTTTTACCAGATTCAATTTATCGATCTCTTACCTCCCTGGGACCAAGAATGTTTGGGAAGATGCTCTCTCTGAGTCTTTGTCCTTGTGAGTCTGAAATTATGGAACCTGATTTCATTCTTCCTAAGGGCATTGTATGCTCTTCTGTCAATTTAGCTTGGGAGGTAGTTAAGGCTCAGGGGGTGGCTCTGTCCAACACACCTCATGAAAAATTATTAAATCTGGTGCAATTACAATTGGGCTTACTCAGAGAGTGTCATGACTCGGTCACAGCAGGCCACCCAGGCATTAAGGGTACTTGTCACCTGTTGAGCAGAAAATATTGGTGACCGTCCTTGGGTAAGGATGTTGAAGCTTATGCTAATGCATGCGAGATCTGTGCCAGGAACAAAGTGTCTCGCATCACACAGGCAGGGAAACTTCTCCCTTGGCCCATTCCTGTACGTCCTTGGTCCCACATATCCATTGACTTCATTAAGGATCTCCCAGACTCCAAAGGTATGACTACGGTGTGGGTTATTGTGGACCGATTTTCTAAACAATGCCATTTCTTTCATTTGTCTCAGTTGCCCAGGGACAGGACTTGGTAGATTTGTTTCTTGTTCAGGTGGTAAGATTACATGGAGTTCTCATGCATATTGTCTCCAATCATGGGTCACAGTTTATCTCCAGATTCTAGAGGGCTTTCTGTAAATGCTCCGGGTTGGAACTCTCATTTTCATCTGCATACCATCCTCAAACTAATGGACAAATGGAGCGAACCAACCAGTGTCTTGAGTCCTATCTAAGATGGTTTTGCTCCCATACTCAGCATGATTGGGGATCATAATTAGCTTTGGCAGAGTTCGCCCTAAACAATAGACACTACGAGGGTTTGGGGATGTCTCCCTTCTTCTATAATCTAGGATTCCATCCTAGGTCCCCTTGTTTTGAGGGAGAGGACTATGTTCTTCCGGTAGTCTCTGTTACTATCCATCGCCTCCGGAAAGTTTGGGGGGGGGGGAGCCCGTATTCCTCTCAAGAAAGCAGGGGAGAGCATGAAAAGGCAGGCCGATAAGCGTCATCAGCAAAGTTGCAAACTCAAAGTGGGGGACAGAGTTTGGGTGTCTACTAAGAATCTCAAGATGAAGGTACCTTCTCCTAAGCTTGTACCAAGTTTTAAAGGACCATTTCCCATCATAGAAGTTGTCAATAAAGTGGCTTTTTGGGTAGGTCTGCCTTCCTCTATGCAGGTTCCCAATGTTTTTCACAAGACATTATTGAAAAAAGTGGTCACTCTGTTTGTAACCCAGGATCCAACTCCTCCTATTATGGTTGATAATACTGAAGAATTTTAGATGGAAAGTATCGTGGACTCTCGTAGCGTTCGGAACTCTATTCAGTATTTGATTCATTGGAAGGGGTGTGGTCCTGAGGAGAGGTCCTGGGTCTCGAGAGGTAATATACATGCCAATCGTCTAATCGATGAGTTCCATAAGAGGTTTCCAGACAAGATGGGTGGTGAGAGCCTGGAGGTCTCTCCTAGGGAGAGAGGTACTGATACGAATCATGGCTCTATGCTCCCACCTGGGAATGGAGTATGTCCCGTGCCACGCTACTCCAGTTGAAAGCACTGCCATTGTCCTGACTGTTATGTTCTGCTACCAGAGCTAAGGAAAGAGAGGAGATCTGTCCCTACGATAGAACTCAGCTTTATCCCTACGATGTAACAGGGGACCTGATCCTGCGATCAGACCTGCTAAAGTCCTAAGCTAGTCTGTACGGAGACCTATAGATGTGGGAAAGGAATCCCTACAAGTACTAAGGACTGGGAGGAAAATGGGACACCTCCTAACAGAAATAGTAGCAGACAGACGAACAAACAAAATATATAGAACATAGAGGTCCGTAGACCAAGCAAACTAACAGAGTTAGATACAGAGCACAGGCTAGCTAGAAAGTAGTTATACAATGAAGTCCAGCAAAGCCAGAAGGGCGGAGCAGGATTAAATAGGCCAACAAGGTCATGTGACCAGCAAAGAAAAAAACCTAAGAGCAAGGTTCTAACAGTACCCCCCCTTCTAAGAGGATCCTCCGGATCCCCTAGGACCAGGCTTATCAGGAAATCTCCTGTGAAACGCTCTGATAAGTCTGGACGCGGAAACATCATCTGACCTCACCCAAGAGTTATCCTCGGGTCCGAAACCTTTCCAGGCCACAAGATACTGCAAACTACCTCTATACCGTCTAGAGTTAAGGATGCGAGAAATTTCATATTCCCCGTCCTCCACCACCGGAGGAACAGAGGCAGAGGCGTCACCATCCGACACAACAGCTTTTTTTAACAGAGAGACATGAAATACCGGATTAATTCTCCAGGAGGTAGGAACCTCCAACCTAACAGCAGATTGGTTGACAACCTGAAGCACCTTAAAGGGCCCTACAAACTTGGGACCCAATTTCTTAGAAGGAATCCTCAACCGCAGATTCCTAGAGGACAACCAAACCATGTCACCAACAGCGAACAAAGCCTCCTGTCGTTTCCTATCAAAGTAGTCTTTAGATTTTCTGTTGGCCTCCTGAAGATTACCACGCACATCCGTCCAAACTCTCTCCAAATCACCGGAAAAATTCTCCTCCTCAGGCACGGCAGATCCCAACTTGGAGAACGACCCAAACGACGGATGTCTCCCAGAACAACAAAAAAAAGGCGAACAACCAGCAGAAGAAGATGTATGATTGTTCAGAGCAAATTCAGCAAGTGGCAGAAACTCAGACCACCCCTCTTGATTGTCTGCCACAAAACAACGCAAGAACTGCTCAACATCCTGGTTTTTCCTTTCTGTCTGGCCATTAGATTCAGGATGATATCCGGACGAGAAAGACAAATGAACTCCCAACCTGTCACAAAAGGCACGCCAAAAACGAGCCACGAACTGAGGACCCCTATCAGAAACAATGTCAGTAGGAACGTCATGAAGTCTGACAATTTCCTTGACAAAGGCCTTAGCGAGAGTTTTAGCGCAGGGCAGTTTGACGAAGGGAACCAAGTGACACATCTTGCTAAAACGGTCCACGACCACCCAGATGACAGTAAAACCCTCAGAGGGGGGAAGGTCAGTTATAAAGTCCATAGCCAAATGTGTCCAAGGAGCACTGGGAACCTCCAAAGGACAAAGCAACCCCGCAGCAGGAGTATGTGAGGACTTAGATCTAGCACATATAGTACATTGACGCACCCACTTAATGACTTCCTTCTGCCATCCAGGCCACCAAAAACTGCGACCCACCAGTCTCTTGGTCTCAGAGATTCCGGGATGACCTGCCAACCGAGATTCGTGACACTCAACAAACAAATCTCTCCTAAAGGTCCCAGGCACAAACAACCTCCCATGAGGAGTGTTAGATGGGGCATTCTCCTGTGCTTTAAGAATCTCATCTTCCAAAACGGAGTCCAAAGCAGCTATCACAACACCTTCTTGTAAAATGTTCTCCTCTTTCTCAGCACCGACTATGGGAGAAAAACTGCGAGACAAGGCATCCGCCTTAACATTCTTAGTACCAGGGATGTAAGTAACGGAGAAATTAAACCGCGAGAAAAACAGTGCCCACCTAGCCTGACGGGCATTCAGGCGCTTGGCAGCATCAAGATATATCAGATTTTTATGATCCATAAGAACCTGAACGGGAAATTCCGCACCTTCCAAGAAGTGGCGCCAGTGTTCAAATGCGAGTTTAATAGCCAATAATTCCCGATTACCAATATCGTAATTCAGTTCAGTCTCCGAAAATTTTTTTGAAAAAAAGGCACAGGGATGTAATCCATCCCCGTTATCCTGAGACAATACTGTGCCAACCCCCACAGAGGAAGCATCAACCTCAACCAAAAACGGCTTAGTCACATCAGGCTGCATAAGGATGGGAGCAGAGGTGAACCTCTCCTTGAGATACACAAAAGCTTCAATAGCCTCAGAAGACCACTGAACCGCATCAGCACCTTTCCTGGTGAGATCGGTCAGAGGTTTGACAATACTAGAAAAATTTTTTATGAATTTTCTGTAATAATTGGCGAAACCCAAAAACCTCTGTATCGATTTCAAACCAATAGGCCTAGGCCATTCCTGTACAGCTTGAACTTTAACCGGGTCCATCTCAAAACCTTCGCTGGAGATAATGTAACCCAAAAAACTAATTCTCTGTACAGCGAACTCACATTTCTCCAGCTTAGCAAAAAGCGAATTGTCCATTAACAACTGTAATACCTCACGTACGCTCCGCCAATGAGACTCCAGATCCGGCGAATAAATCAAAATGTCATCCAAATACACAACCACATTTTTGCCGATCAAAGGTCTAAGGATGTCATTAATAAGATTCTGAAAAAATGCAGGAGCATTAGTAAGACCAAAAGGCATAACCAGATTCTCAAAATGACCCACAGGAGTGTTAAAAGCAGTCTTCCATTCGTCACCCTCCTTCATGCGCAACAGATTGTATGCCCCCTTAAGGTCAATTTTAGAGAACCACTTGGCCCCCATTAACTGGTTAAACAGATCAGGAATCAATGGCAGTGGGTAAGGATTACGTACAGTAATTTTGTTAATGTCACGAAAATCCAGACAAGGACGTAAACCGCCGTCCTTTTTTTTTACAAAAAAAAATCCAACCGCCACAAGAGACTTAGAGGGCCTAATGTGACCGGCGGCCAAACTTGTCTGTATGTATTCCTCCAAAGCCTTCCTCTCAGGAATAGTAAGGTTAAATAAACGACTTTTAGGAAGAGTCGCTCCAGGGACAAATTCAATAGAACAATCATAGTCTCTATGGGGAGGCAAAACCTGCGATTCCTTCTCAGAAAAAACTCTCCAAAAATCCTGAATAGGAACAGGCAATTCTCCCCTATCCAAAGCTGCAATACGCCCGTTACAACACTTGTCATAACATTTATGGCTCCAGGATTTAATTTCACTGGTAGACCAATCCAGTACAGGATTGTGAAATTTTAACCAGGGCAATCCCAATATTACTGGAGAAGGCAAGTTATTCAAAACTACCAAATCCAATTTCTCATGGTGAACACCATTAATAGTGAGAGGAAATTCACAGACCTTGAGAGTAATATTCTTCAAAGGGGAACCATCCACAGAAACCACAGCAATGGGGGATGATAAAGGTTCGGGTTTTAAATTGAGTCTTTCCAAGAATCCCCCATCAATTACATTCAGAGTAGACCCGCAATCAACAAACACCCGAAATTCCATTAATTTTTCCTGAGCAATCGTGGAAGCAGCTAAAAATACACCCTTGGAATTTAAACAGGCAATACGGGCATGACTGACCTTTTTTTTTTCTTTCTTCATACGAAGCTCACAGCCTTTAATCAAATGACCAGATTTTCCGCAATAGAAACACAAGCCTTCAAAAAATCTACGGTCTTTTTCTTGAAAGCGAGGTGCCACCGATCCAATCTCCATCGGTTCACCACTGTTAGTACACACATTCTCATAACCAGAAACTGACATAGCAGAGGATTTGCTCTCATTAACCCTTGCACGCAGTCTCCTATCCACCCGTATAGCTAATTGCATAGCCTGTTGCAAATCTTCAGGTGTAGGATAAGCAATTAGCAGGTCTTTAACCCTTTCATTGAGCCCAGCAAGAAATAGACTTTTCAGAGCAGAATCGTTCCACCCTGTTTGAGTAGACCAACGACGGAAATGAGTACAATATTTTTCCACATTACCTGATCCCTGTTTCAAACATCTCAACTCACTCTCAGCTGATGCGACACGGTCAGGATCATCATATAATAGCCCCAAAGCAGAAAAAAAACTATCCACTGATCTGAAGCATGTATCACTAGGTTGCAAAGAAAAGGCCCACTCCTGAGGCTCTTTGCGCAAAAGTGACATTATGAACCCTATGCGCTGGGATTCATCCCCAGAGGACTTGGGTCTCAAACGAAAATACAATAAGCAAGCATTTTTAAATGAACAAAAATTCTCGGTGTTCACCAAAAAATAAATCCGGCAAACATACCTTAGGCTCCAAGAAATGTGCTCCAGGACAGTTACTCACGTGCTGACGGAGCTCGGCCACCTCCAGAGAGAGTCCCTGCAGGCGATGAGCCAAATCCTGAACCGACACCATGATGGAACAGAAAAATCTTTCCTTAGAGAATTTGCAGGCTGGACTTACTGTTATGTTCTGCTACCAGTGCTAAGGAAAGAGAGGAGATCTGTCCCTACGATAGAACTCAGCTTTATCCCTACGATGTAACAGGGGACCTGATCCTGTGATCAGACCTGCTAAAGTCCTAAGCTAGTCTGTACGGAGACCTATAGATGTGGGAAAGGAATCCCTACAAGTACTAAGGACTGGGAAGAAAATGGGACACCTCCTAACAGAAATAGTAGCAGACAGACGAACAAACAAAATATATAGAACATAGAGGTCCGTAGACCAAGCAAACTAACAGAGTTAGATACAGAGCACAGGCTAGCTAGAAAGTAGTTATACAATGAAGTCAAGCAAAGCCAGAAGGGCGGAGCAGGATTAAATAGGCCAACAAGGTCATGTGACCAGCAAAGGAAAAAACCTAAGAGCAAGGTTCTAACACTGACCCTGGAGGCGAAGTTGCTATGCGTGCAGGTAAACTGTCCCAATCTCCTGGAGCATCGAGTTCTGGTGTTGTCGGATGTGTGAGGACGTGGGACATTGTGTCTCTCACTGATTTCTCTGGCACTGACCAATGATGGGATTTTGTCCAGTGTGCTGCTGAAGCTAACAGAGAGTGACTGTCTGGGGATGATTGGGAGGTAATCAACACCTGATCATTAGGCGGGCTATATAATCCTGCTCCCTGCTCAGTCCTTTGCTGTTTATTGCAGTTCCCTATGTGCTTGGTGGTGAGTGGTGCTAGCATTAGTCTTGCTATCTTTTCAAAGGTTTTCTCTTTTGGTTTCACTTCCTTGGGTTCTTGCAGAGGTACTCACCTGGTTCTTGATTAGACATCTGCCGTGTCACCAGACATCAGTTGTCCGGTGACAGTGGGCCTGGGAAGGGCTCTGTCACGGGTTTGTCATAGGTGACAGACAGTTGCCCTGCAGTTGCTTGCAGGACATCTCTACGTTTGGCATTACAAACATCTTCCTAGAGGCTGGCTGTCTGTAGGACCCAGCGGCTACCTCCCTCTGGCTAATTAGCTTCCTGGCCTGGGTGTATAAATACCTGCTGTGTCTGAGAGCGAGGTGCCAGCGATATTCATTACTACTTGTGAGGCTTTAGCAAGAGCAGTATTTCGTCCTCTCTGGAGCTTGAGGCCATGTGCGCATTTGTTTGCAGTCGTCTAAAGCTAAGCAATTCCCCCCTGTTTGTCTACCCTTGTTGTCTATAGAGTTTAGTGGAGATCGACTAGTGCTCATCTCCTTCCTTCCCTAGCCTTAGCCATATGCCAGGGAAAGTCAGGGCAAGGCACGAGTGCGGTGATTGGTGAAGAGCCAATATAGGGACGGTAGTTGAGACAGGGTGACACTAGACCAGACTAGGAGGTTTCCACTCCCCTTTATCCCTAGTGTCTGTGCTCCCTTTCCCTCTTCCCTCTGTGTTGTACTAAGTCTTTCCCACACATTATCGCTGGCCCAGCACATTTTGAAAAAGAAAAAAAACTGACATTTTGTTTTTTTTTTCTCTGTGTGTTTTTGGGCGTGGACCTTTTTTTTTTTCCTTTCTCCTTTGGTATGGGTTCAGTTGCAGAGCAGTTGCACAGGCTGTCTCTGGAGGTGAATGACCTCTGTGGTGAGGTATAGCAGCAGCATCAACGGCTACAGGTCGCCAATATGGGGGTCTCTGCAGGTAGGCCTGCCCAGCCTGAACCAAGGTTGCCCTCCCGGACAGGTTTTCTGGAGATAGGGACACGTTTTTTGTATTCAAGGAGGCCTGCAAATTGTATTTTAAACTTCGTCCCAATTCCTCCGGAAATGAGGAGCAACGGGATGGAATTGTGATCTCTCTACTGCAGGGCGATCCTCAATCCTGGGCGTTTTCTTTACCGCAGGACTCGGTTTGTCTCCAGTCTGTGGAGGGGTTTTTTGGTGCTCTGGCCATTATCTATGATGACCCCGACCGAGTTGCCTTGGCTGAGTCTAGGCTACGTCGCCTTCAGCAGGGAAATCGGTCAGTGGAAACGTACAGTTTGGAATTCCGTAGATGGGCGACGGATTCCAAATGGAATGACTCAGCCCTTAGAAGTCAATTTTGTGAGGGGCTTACTGAAACGTTAAAAGATGCTTTGGCAGTATACAGTATGAAACTCCTCAGTCCTTGGAGGCTGCCATGTCTTTGGCCGTACGTCTTGATAGACGCCTTCGGGATAGACGGGTGAGACCACCTTCTCCGGGGCCTTCTTGTCGGGGTTGTGTACCTCTGCCAGGGGAGCGGTCTGGGGGTGAATCAGTACTGGGGGAGGTGGAGAAACCCATGCAGTTGGGGGGTGGCTCTGCATCATATATCTCCCCGGAGATTCGCAAGAAAAAAGGCGTATGTTATTTTTGTGGGAAAAGGGGAAATTTTGTTGGGACCTGTCCTTCAATTCTTTAACAAAAGGAGACTCAATTAACTCTTGGTAGTCTGGAGTTGGATAAACAAGGGGTGAATTTGTGGCCAAACTGCAGTTCCCGCTTTGTCCTGACAGCAGAGGTGGTGCTAGAAAGCAAAACCGAGAAAATTTCTGTGTTGGTTGACAGTGGAGCTGGAGTCTGCATGATGGATGCTGAGTTTGTGAAAACTCATGGTCTTGCTTGCTGCACTTTAGATAAACCTATTTACATTTTTACCATCGACTCGGCGCCACTTGCACAGAAAGCATTTACTCAGATTGTACAAAATCTAAAACTGAGGGTGAGGTCATTTCATTGTGAAATAATTCCTTGCTATGTCCTGGACAATCTTCCCATACCGATTGTCTTGGGTATCACTTGGCTTGTTAAACATAATCCGTTGGTGGATTGGCAAGCCGGGGAGATTATTGAATGGGTAGATTACTGCCATGAGAACTGTTTAGAGATTTCCATTGCTACTGTCTCTACGGAAATATTACCTGCTTGTTGTCTGATTTTGAGGACATTTTTTCTGAGAGGGGGTGTCAGGATTTGCCTCCTCACTATGCTTATAACTGTCCTATTAACCTGACCCCCGGAGCTAACTACCGAAGTCCAGACTATATAATCTTTCTGGCTCTGAGAGACAGGCCATGAAGGATTTCATTGCGGAAAGTCTGGAGAAGGGACAGATCAGACCCTCATCTTCGCCCGTGTTGGCAGGGTTCTTCTTTGTGAAGAAAAAAGATGGCGGTCTACGTCCCTGTTTAGATTTCCGGGAATTAAATCAAATTACCATCCGTGACCCATACCCCCTTCCTCTGATTCCTGATTTGTTCAGCCAGGTTCTGGGAGCTAAGGCCTTCTTGGATTTAAGGGGAGCCTACAACCTGGTTAGAATCAGAGAATGGGACGAATGGAAAACAGCATTCAAGACCCCGGAAGAACATTTCGAGAGTCTGGTGGTTATGCCTTTTGGTTTGACCAATGCACCTGCGGCATTCCAGCATTTCATCATTTCATAAATTATATTTTCCATCATTTGGTGGGGAGGTTTGTGGTGGTCTATCTGGACGATATTTTGGTTTGCTTACCTGATTTTGAGACTCATCGGGGGCATGTTAAGCAAGTGCTCCAGATATTAAGGGATAACAAACTTCATGGCAAACTAGAAAAATGTGTTTTTGCTGTTCAGGAGGTGCAGTTTTTGGGGTACTTGTTGTCATCTTCGGGTTTTTGGATGGATCCGGAGAAGATCCATGCAGTCCTTGACTGGGAACGTCCCGAGAACCGAAGGCTCTACAAAGTTTTTTGGGCTTTACTAATTTTTACCGGAAATTCATCCAAAATTACTCTGTTATAGTGAAACCCCTTACTAAGATAACTAAGAAGAGGTCTGATTTTTCCAAATGGTCGGATGCTTCCCTCCAGGCTTTTTCTTCCTTAAAGAATCATTTTGCCACTGCACCTATACTCAGTTAACCCAATGTTTCTCAACCCTTTATTGTGGAGGTTGATGCGTCGGATGTCGTGGTTGGGGCTGTGTTGTCTCAGGGTTCGTCCCCTGGTAAATGGTGTCCATGCACCTTCTTTTCTAAAAAATTGTCTTCATCTGAGAGAAATTATGATGTGGGTAATAGGGAACGTTTGGCGAACAAATTGGCGTTCGAGGAATGGTGACATTGGTTTGAGGGGGCTGTCCATCCTATTACTGTTATTACTGACCATAAGAACTTGTCATATCTCCAGTCAGCTAAACATCTCAACCCTAGGCAAGCCAAATGGTCCCTGTTTTTTACTAGGTTCAATTTTGTTGTCACTTTTCATCCAGGGGTCAAAAATTTCAAGGCTGATGCTTTGTCCCGGAGCTTCCCTGGTGGTGACCATGAGAACCCTGCCCCGATATTACAGAATGGGGTAGTCATTTCGGCACTTTATCCTGAACTAGAGGGTGAGGTGTTGGAGGCACAGGGGGATGCCTCTGCCTCCTGCTCTTCAGGAAAGTTATTTGTACCATCTAATCTGCGCCACAAAGTAATTAAGGAACATCATAACTCTATGCTTGCTGGGAATCCAGGTGGTAAGGCACCTCCTCTCTCGTCGTTTTTGGTGGCCAGGGTTGCATCGGGATGTAATTGAACATGTAGCTGCTTGCAATATTTGCACGCATTCTAAAGTGTCGCATCCCCATCCGTCTGGTACTCTTCTTCCACTACCTATTCCTAACAGGCCATAGACACACTTGTTCATGGATTTTATTACTGACCTACCAGTTTCTGCAGGCAAAACGGTGGTTTTGGTGGTAGTAGATAAGTTCAGTAAAATGGATCATTTTGTCACATTGCCTGCGCTTTCAAATGCCAAGACACTTGCTCAGGTGTTCATAAATGAGATCGTGAAGCTTCATGGGGTTCCCTCTGATGTGGTGTCAGATCAAGGGACCCAGTTTGTTTCCAAGTTCTGGAAGGCATTCTATTCTCGATTGGGGGCGCAGCTGTCTTTTTCCTCTGCCTTTCACCCTCAGTCGAATGGACAGACCGAGCTTGTCAATCAGAATTTGGAGACCTACCTCAGGTGTTTTGTTTCTGAAAATTAGGAGGATTGGGCATCTTACCTACCTCTGGCAGAATTTGCCATTAATAATCATCATCAAGAATCCACTGGCAGGTCACCGTTCTTCAGTGCATACAGTTATCACCCACAGTATGGTACCTTTAGTGGGGGGAGGAGCTTCAGGAGTTCCTGAGGAGTAACGGTTTGCTTTGCCGCTCTTCTCAGTATGGCAGGATGTGCTGAGTAATTTAAAGATCATGGGAGACAGGTATATGGCTGACAGAAAACACTTGCCAGATCCGGACCTGAATGTGAATGACTTTGTGTGGTTGTTTACCAGGAATATAGGGCAGGGACACACGGCCGTATAACTTGTTCGATGATCGCATCGCACTGAACAGACTGGCCGGCACCTCTCCTGACCTGAGCATGACAGCATGATGGATTTCTATGCAGCTGTCAAGCTGAGGTCAGGAGAAGTGCCGGCCAGTACGAGGTTTTTCATGCGATCCTCGGACGTGAAATACGGCAGTGTGTCCCTGCCCTAAGATTGAAAGTTATTTCTTGGAAGCTGGGACCTAGGTTTATTGGTCCCTATAAAATAACCGCCATCATTAACCCAGCAGCATTTCGTCTTGAACTTCCTCAGGCCCTTAAAGTCCACAACGTGTTCCATAGGTCCTTACTTAAAAAATATGTGGAACCTCTTAAGCCCTTACCTCTACCACCACCCCCAGTAATGGTTGATGGTAATCTGGAGTTCCAGATTTCGAGGATTGTAGATTCTCGTCTCCAGCGTCTTTCTCTACAATACTTGGTGCACTGGAAAGGCTATGGTCCAGAGGAGAGGATGTGGGTTTCAGCATCAGAGGTGAATGCTCCCACCAGATTGGTTCACTCATTTCACATCTCTTTTCCTGAGAAACCTAGTCCTGAGTGTCCAGAGGCCACTCGTAGAGGGGGAGTACTGTCACAGGTGTGTCAGAGGTGACAGACAGTCGCCGTGCAGTTGGTTGCAGGAGATCTCTACATTTGGCATTACAAACATCTTCCTAGAGGCTGGCTGTCTCAAAGACCCAGCAGCTACCTCCCTCTGGCTAATTAGCTCCCTGGCCTGGGTGTATAAATACCTGGTGTGTCTGATAGGGAAGTGCCAGCGATATTCATTACTACTTGTGAGATTTTAGCAAGAGCAGTATTTCGTCCTCTCTGGAGCTTGAGGCCGTGTCCGCATTTGTTTGGAGTCATCATGTCTACCCTTGTTGTCTATAGTGTTTAGTGGAGATCGACTAGTGCTCATCTCCTTCCTTCCCCAGCCTTAGCCATATGCCAGGGAAAGCCAGGACGAGGCATGCGTGCAGTGATTGGTGAAGAGCCAATATAGGGATAGTAGTTGAAACAAGGGGACACTAGACCAGACTAGGAGGTCTCCACCCACACCTTGCGTGACAGACTCTGCCAAAGTCCCCATTCCATTTACTGGGAGCTGGGCTCGCCTAGCTGGGAAGCTTGTGCCAAGTGCCTATGTGGCTGTGCCTTTGCGGGTTTGGTGCCAGTATTGCTGGGTGCCTCTGCGAAGCATATAACAGTCAGCACCACTTACTGTGCATTCACGTGAAATGTGGGAAGCCTCCAGTGTGGAGTCTCTCTCTCTTCTCATTACTGAGGCCCGTTAAACACAAAGCAAACACAAACAGCATCCTATTAGGAAACCTCAGTGTGTTAAGCCACATCATTTCAGGCAAATGGATTACTTGACATTGCATGTATTTTTAAAAAAATTTGGCCGAGCCTGGCGAATTTAATTGTTAAATGTTTCAATCATTCCTATGGATAGGGGATAACTCTGAAACTTGAGAATACCCCTGTAAGTTCCTCCCAGGAAAACAAAGAATGGAGAACACCTTCATCATGGTGTTTCGTGTGGAATCTACACTGATTTAACAATTATCACTAGTGATGGGTGAACCAGTGACTGTTCGGGTTCGGCTAACTCAGCCGAACAGTTTTTTTAAAAGTTCGGGTTCGGGTACTGTTCTGGTACCCGAACTTTTAAAAAACTGAACCCGTACTTGGACCCCATTCATGTGAATGGGGGAGCCAAATATCCCTGGTTTCCCGCGCTGCCACTTGCGCTGAGCACAGGCGCCGGCAGTAGTCTCCCATCCGCCAGCGCCTGTGTTCTGCTGAAAGTAAAAAAAAATGTTAAAATTAATAAAAAGATGTTCAAATAAAAATAAAGCACAATATACTCACCTTTCACATAATCCCCGAAGCCCATGATCACCTGTAATAAAAGTAAAATAATAAAGCAACCTCATACTCACCTGTCCGCCGCAGTCCAAATAGCGAGTGTCCCTCGAAGATCACATGAACAGAGCGGCCACATTGTAAAATGTGACCGCTCTGTTCAGAAGCCGGCAATACACTGACTCATGTAATGGGGGGCAAGGTGGTAGTCGGTGGCGAGTGGCAAATCAGTTTCAGTGTTTGGATCTTCACCCTGGCCCGCTACAGACAATGGGGACTCTGAGAATCCCTGTGTGTGTGTGTGCTGTGGTGATTCTGTGGCTGGAGCCTCCATACTCACTTCTGACCCGCCATCCCGGGTGTCGACTCTTTCAACCTTCAGAAGAAGGAGACCGGACAGTTTGATAAAAGCCAAGTCCATTTTACTTGTCAAACAAACAATCAGCATTCAAAGGATAGCAGGAATTCCACTTATTCACTTCTGCACCAAACAGAGGTACATTCTTGGCGGTTACTGGCGATGTTATTTGTGGCAAATATTACTGGCAATTCACAGTTCAGGCAGAGGACCTCCATATTACTAATGCAGCGCCACCCGGGTCAATGTGTTTCACCGTGGAACTGCACTCAGACCAATCTTTCTTCTGGAATAGAAGTAAGGGAGCTTCTCCCACTATCTTCTTCCTATTCGAAACCAGACCTTGCTGTCTCCGTCCATCTGACTGCAGCTCTCGGGCCTATCCAGCACTAGGGCCGTTCCCACCACCTCTCTTAGAAAGGTTCCTCAAACGTCTGTTCCTCACTGTAGGTCCCCCAAATTGCCTGTGTCCGGAGAACACTGTTGCACTGTAGTTTTGCTGAGAACACTTGCTTCCTTTTACACTGGCTCCCACACACACCCTTCTGTTGTACTGGTTTCTGTGTCCTCCTGACACGTCCTTACTAATCACTGTCCCTCACTCAACTGACCTAAAATGGCCGAAACTGAACTCCCAGTGCTCCCTCACTCACTAAGGGCGGGCCCCAAGCTAGTTAACCCTCAATGTGCCCCAACTACCATAAGGGTAATGTAATCTTAAACAGTATCTCTGCTGCCATCTAATGGCCATACCTGAAAACAACAGTTTTTCAGATGACTCAAACATACACAAGATTATTAAAAGAGTACAGTTCCATAGGGGAGTGGAGCAGACATTCTCAACACACCCCTCACACTCAAATGAACACAAACCTGAGCCCAAACAGTAACACAGACTTCCTGATAAAGTCCGTGTTCGGGGTCCGTGCCCAAACAGTAGGTGTTCAGTGCGGACCCCGAACTTCACTGTTCAGGTTCGCCCATCACTAATTATCACCTTTCCGGAGTTTTGGTTAGCATTTTTAATATCTTGATTATAACAATACAGTGGACTTGTGTACTTTATATGTTGCAAAACTAAGACTCCCAACATGGTCTGAGAGCCTGTAGATGCTGCAGAATGTGAGTTGCAGTTGAAAGAAATCACATCAATCATAAGAAACCTTCAAGACTTTTGTTTTAATTAAAGAATTTATTCAAATTAAATTAAAATTGGATAATGATAATTGTTAAGGAAAGCATTCCATATGGTGCTTGGTTTTATTAGCATTTTTCTCCTTTAACACCTTGCAAAGAAATGACATTTACAAGCTGTATATGGCTAACTGGGGTGTGCTTGTTGCCTCAAGGGCGTTCATGATGAGTCATTTGTCCACCTCAGAAGCCAGCTCTGAAATTACTGCAGCTGCAGAACACTTTGGAAAGCAGAAATTGTAATCACTATAATGCTTTGTGAAGTCGTGCATTAGAATTGAGCAATGTTATGCTGCTCTTTGATGAGTGGGAAAATAGGTTTTCCTGACCTACCTATAATTACAGAAGACAATTACAGTTTCATATCTGAGCCAATAAGACTCATATGCTCTTTGCAGGCTAGACACTTGCCAGCTTGGTCTCAAGTCAACTGAACATAAATAGTGCAAACTGCAGCCTCTAGCATCAGATTGAATACTAACAAGGAGTAAGAGGAAAGGTTGTGCCATGAAATGAATAATAAAAGAAAAAAACAAGACATGTTCACTAATTAAGGGTGCCTGTACATGTAACGACCGGAACGCCAGTCGAATGTGTATGAGGAATACGGTGCTGCTATGACTCCGACCTTGTATAGTGGCAAATAACTTTCTTTATACAGGTCACAAAAATTGACAGGGTTAAACAATTCTACAAAATATGGTCCACAACAGCCACTAACACAAAATACAAGTTATGCAGCCCGAGAGAGCCCAAGTGCCAATCTCGCGGGAATGAGCCAAACTACCCCTGGGCTATGCCGCTCCCACCCTTATTCAGTACAGGGCCTACCCAGGATGTTACCGCGGACGTGGCACGTGGTCCTCCCAGGAATATAACCTTACACCCCCCTCCCACACTAATACAATGGGATCTGGGTACCCTTCTTTTCCCCTTAGAGAACACTCATATATATTTAACCAACGCGTTACCTATACAGTGTACAGTTTCTCTTCTCACAAGAGCAAAGAGAAATCTTTCAGACTTAATACATATACAAACAGTTAACAAACTAAACCTTTAATTAGACCCTGATCTCCGGCCACAGGGTTTGATCAGCTTCTCCTTCTCACCAAGCTCTCCAGCACATCCAGGTGTAAGCAAGAATTAGAATCAATCTCAGTCTCAAAGTGTAGTTCACAACAGGGCTCCTTAGTAGTATCCACGTGTACAGTCTTAGTAAACCAGATCCTTCACAATCTCTGGATCAAGCCTGATCAGTCCATCAGCAGTGATATACACCAGGCAGTTCTCAGCACTACTGGAATCACTAGCTAGCTTTCCCTAACTGACTACACAGTTGGTGACCGGTCACATATCTCAGTTACTCACAAGTCACAGCTTCTTCTTGGACACACCGTCTGGCTGCAGTCTGTACAAGCTCTCCAACGTTACTCAGCATTCAGACGCATGTCGCCTTCTCATAGGACTTCCTGGATCTCTCTTTCCCGGGCTTTTTTACAGATCCCTGGGCTTTTTCTTTACTTGTTTCTTGCTGACCCCTAATGGCCGGACTAAGTCATTGCAGGAGAAATTTACACTGTCATAAATATGAGCTCATTGCTAGAAAGACATGTCAACATGTTACACTCCACCCCACTTACAATTTGGCGTCCCGACAAATGGTTTCATACCACTCATATGTAACACATACTCCTCAGGATTATATCGTATCGGGGGAACACCAGCTGTGCTCCTCTCCGATCTCCGCAAACCAGTACCTGCTGAGCTCGATGGAGGGTCCACCGCATCTATTGGAACAGTAACATCAGGGGCGGTGTCTGGAACACCTGGAACTTGTGCTATCGGACTCTGCACGTCCGATGGTCTCACCCCTAAGTCATCCCAACAGTCGCATTCAACATTGCTCGGTGCAACTGCCATAGGTGGCGCAGGTGACTCAGGGTGACAGGCAGGTATGTCGGACATACACCTCTTTAGCCAGTTCCGGTGCATTGTGCGACGGGGTCCAATGCACCCTTCGGGAACCACTGTGTACACACTTCCCCCTGGGAATACCCTTTCCACTACTGTGTAGGGTGCTTCCTCCCACCTGTCGCTCAACTTCCCTCCCGGACACGTGACTCGCACTAGCACCTTATCACCCACCCGGAACTCATCTAGGTGCACCGGCCCCCGATCTCGGTGGGGATGATCCTGCACATGGTCTTTTACTATCCGGTGGATTTCACGCAACCTTCAGCGATGATCCTGGACCCACTCACTGGCTGTACGATATTCTGGTTCATCGAGTACAGTGAGACTAAGTTCTTCAATCTCTCGCCCAGGCCGACCAAACATCATCGCGTACAGAGTGAATCTTGTGTTGCTATGGACCCGATTGTTATAGGCCCACATAAGTTCTGGGAGGAACTCAGTCCATCGCTCCTTCTGCCTCTGTTCAAGCGTTCTCAGCATCTGGAGCAAGGTTTGGGTGAACCGTTCACAGGCCCCATTTCCCTGCGGATGGTACGGCGCTGTCCGGGATTGCTGAATCCCATAGACTTGCAGCAACTCCGTTATGAGCTGACCTTGGAAGCAAGCACCTTGATCTGAATGTATCCTTTGAGGACACCCATAAACCTGGATGAAATGCTTACAAATTGCCTCCGCTGCAGACTTAGCAGTCTGATCCTTGGTGGGGACAGCGACGGCAAACTTACTAAAGTGATCAGTCATGACCAGACATGACTGATGACCACTTCTGGAGTACCCAATTGACAAGTAATCCACCATTAGCACTTCCAGTGGGGCAGACGTCACGATTGTCTGGACAGAAGCCCTCTGCTCTGGGGACTTATTCAGCTCACATGCCCGGCACCTACCACACACCTCTCTCACAACTTCTTCTAAGCCAGGCGTGTACACATACCGTTGCTGCCAACGATAAGTCTTCTCAGGCCCGAAATGTGCACCCCGCGTATGAGCATCCTGGGCAATGTCCGGAGCCACTGAAGCTGGAATTACTACCTGCCAACGGTACCCCAGCTCTGCTGCTATGTAGATCCAGCGATACAGTATCCCCTCCACTATGACCAATCGATCCTACTGCCTTAGCAGCTTTTGTCCTTCGGCACCCAGCCGGGCTCTTGCTCTCCCATCGGGCCAGGATTTTTGACTCAGCCATTTCTTTACTCGTGACAGTTCGGAGCCTGCGTCCTGTAACTCAGCCCACTCTTGACGAGTCTTGCCCAGCAACGTGGTGACCCATGTCGCCACCCCACTTGAACGTGAACGTGCCACGTCCACGAACACAGGCAATCGCCTCAAATCGGGGATCTCAGTATCCTCGAGGTCTTCATCCACCCCATGCTCGGGTGCGCCTCGGGTCACTCGTGATAATGCGTCAGCATTGGAGTTCTCTTTACCCAAACGTAACCGAATCCGGTAGTTAAACTTGGACATCCGAGCTACCCATCTCTGTTCCAGGGCTCCAAGCTTAGCGTTTTCCAAGTGTGCAAGCGGATTATTGTCCGTCATCACGAGAATCTCAGAACCAGCCAGATACTCTGCAAACTTCTCAGTCATGGCCCACACCAGGGCCAACATCTCCAGCTTAAACAAGCTGTAATTGTCCGGATTTCGCTCGGTGTCCCGTAGAGACCGGCTAGCATACTTGATGACCCTCTCACGCCCATCTTGTTCTTGGGCTAACACAGCTCCCAGAACATGGAGACTTCCATCCGTGTACAGGGTGAACGGTTGGTCAAAGCGAGCATACGCCAATAAATGTGCCTGTACAAGGGCGGCCCTGACCCGATCAAATGCCTGTTGCTGTCGGTCAGTTCACCGAATTGGCTGATTCTTGGGCCCCTGTGCCATCCCTCTCAACAACTCATTCAGTGGTTCAGCCACCTTAGCAAAGTCCTTCACAAACCGACGGTAGTATCCAGCTAAACCAAGGAACTCTCATACTTCTCTCATGGTCTTGGGACGAGGCCACCCCTGAATGGCCTCAATTTTACTCGGTGCTGGTCGCACACCCTCAGCAGACACTGCATGCCCCAGATACTCGATCTGTGTCTGGAACAAGTGACATTTCTTTGGCTTGATCTTAAGTCCATTGTCTCTCAGTCAGTGCAACACTTGCGGGAGCTTCTTCAGGTGGTCGTCGAACGAATCTCCAAATATAATCACATCATCCAAATATATCAACACGGACTCGAAATTGTAGTCGCCCAAGCAGTATTCCATTAACCGCTGAAATGTTCCTGGAGCATTAGTTAGTCCGAAGGGCATTTGATTAAATTCGTACAGTCCCATTGGCAAGATGAATGCTGTCTTCTGCCGATCTAGAGCTGCCACGGGCACTTGCCAGTAGCTGCTGGCCAGGTCAAGAGTGGAGAAGTACTTTGCCTTTCCCAGGGCAGACAGGGATTCCTCGATCCAGGGCAATGGGTAGGAGTCACGTACTGTGTGCGCATTCAGCTTACGGTAATCAACACAAAACCGTATGGTCCCATCCTTTTTCCGGACCAGCACGACCGGTGCGGCCCAAGGACTTTGACTCGGCTGGATCACGCCATTATCCAGCGTCTGCTCCAGCATTCCTTTGACCTCCTAATAAAGACTCGGTGGGATCTAGCGATATCTCTCCCGAATTGGGGGGGTGTTTCCCGTGGGTATCTCGTGCTCCACAGCCTTGATGCAACCAAAGTCTTCATCTCCCCTGGAGAAGGCAGCCTGATATTCCCACAGTGCAGACTCCAGTCTGCGAGCCTGTTCGGGAGTCAACTGGGACTCATCCACTCCCATGATTTCCATAATCCTTCTGCCATTCCACTCAGGCGTGGGGGATTCTTCAGCTGTCGTCTGCATCGACAGGGTCCAGGCAGTCCGGCGGTCTGCCCTCACATGCAAAGCCCATTCTGTGAGACCCACATAAGGCTATATAGCCATGTGCACTAAACAATGTGTAACATCCCTGGCGGTGTGCTTGCTTAGTGCACCACCTCCCACTATGCAAGACCGCAATCTTACCTGTCAGTCCAGCCTACAAACCTTGCTCCAGTTCATGCTGTGTGCATGTCTCTTGACTGACTGCTTAGGGCAGCGGCCCGGTTACTTCCTGATTCTTATAGCTGCTGTGGGCGCACCCCTAATACGTCTCCAGCCTATTGCTGTAAGTCACTGGATATTTAAACCCCCTCCACCCAGAAGGAGGTGCCTGAGCAACACCTTCACTCAGTTAGTCTTTGCTACTGAATTGCCAGGTCCTGTCCTGTTTCTAGTCTGTTTCCGCCACTCTGGGGGCTGCATACCCAGACCTGTTATCTCAGACTTCTAGTCTGTTTCCGCCACTCTGGGGGCTATATACCCAGGCCTGTTACCTGTGACTTCTAGTCTGTTTCCGCCACTCTGGAGGCTGTATACCCAGGCTCGTTCTTGTATCTCATTGCAGTAGCAGTTCCTGTCTGAACTGTATCCTAGCCTGTTACCTGTTTTTCTCTATGTCCGTACTTTCCCTTTTCCCGCAGTATCTGAACCTGCACCTAACTCCAACTCGTTGTCTCTGTACTTCTGTTCTAGACATCTTCCTGTATTTTCCAGTCTGTTCCATGTGAACAGAGCCCTGTCCTCTCTGCCTTGTCCACCGCACCTGCGGTTTCGCTCCGCTCTGTCTTGCCTACCGCTCCAGCGGTTTCTCTCTGCTCTGCCTTGCCCACCGCTCCGGCGGCTTCTCTCTGCTCTGCCTTGCCCACCGCTACGGCGGCTTCTTTCTGCTCTGCCTTGCCCACCACTCCGGCGGTTCCACTCTGCTCTGCCTTGTCCACCGCACCTGCGGTTTCTCTCTGCTCTGCCTTGTCCACCGCTCCAGCAGTTTTCGCTCCGCTGTGCTTGCTCACCGCACCAGCAGTTCCTCTCTGCTCTGCCTTGTCCTCCGCTCCGGCGGTTTAACTTTACTCTGCTTGTCTACCGCATCTGCGGCTCTGTACCTGTCTCCCAGTCTGTACTGGACCCTATCCAGCCTGCGCTCCAACCTGCTAGTACCTCCCTATCTGCACTCCAGCCGTGCTTGCCAGTATCTCCCTGTCTGCATACCAGCCGTGCTTGCCAGTGCCCACCTGTCTGCATACCAGCCGTGCTTGCCAGTGCCCACCTGTCTGCATACCAGCCATACTTGCCAGTACCCACCAGTCTGCATACCAGCCTTTCTTGCCAATACCCACCTGCCTGTATGCCAGTCTAACCTGCCTGTTCCAGCATTCCCCGGTGTGGGTCAACAACTGTGACCGGGGTCTGACCTGGAGTCGCACCTGGTCCCTCTGCTCGGTTCCTCCTTGGTCCACGGAGTCGACTAAGCCACCTTGCGACCTTGGTCGGATCGGGTTGATACTTAGTTATGCCCCTCCAGGCACTCCTCGGTTCATGGTACAGTGGGATCACTAATCACGCTCACGCCAGCCAGTCCGGGCGCGAGCGTAACACAATGAGTAATCAACCAGTAACCACTGTGGTCACACTCATATAGATCTTAGGATTTAAGGGTCAATAGTATAGCAGCTGTTAGTAATGCCAGGTGTATGCTGGTAATCACTAGATAGTGGTGCATTCAATTGTATAAATATATCAAATGAATAATTTCATACCCAGGCACAGGACCACAGGATACCAGAGCTCACAGAAGGGCCATGCGTTCACCCCAACGCGCGTTTCGGCGCTGCCTTCTTCAGGAGGCGTGAATCATATAGAGAGGTGTGCCTAATTTAGTAACATATCAACCAATCAGAACTTGTGGGAGGGCCAGCTATGACATTTGTAGCGTCACGGTTGCCGGGTCGACCCGCAACGTCAGTGTCATGCAACCGATCACGTGACGGTCACATGGGCCTATGTGACCACGCAGGTCCTTGCAGGGAGACGCCGAGAATCGCGGGACGCACCTCAGTGGCTACTGGTTGAGTACTCATTGTTTAGTACACATGCCTATATAAACTTATGTGGGTCTCACAGAATGGGCTTTGCATGTCCCGTATCATGATGTATTTTTAGATATTGTATGTCTCTTGCACCACCTGTGCATCAACTGTCTGTATTCCAATTTTTATATTGACTCAATAAAAGTATATATTTTTTACAGTAGAAAAATTTGGGTGCTTGATAGTTGTTGTTTCTCTATGGTTATGTATCTCTTGCGATTATACCCTTGCTATCACATTATCCATAGGTGCGATTTATTTTGTGCTACTAACTAAATACTATGGATTTTCGCCAGTTGAAAATTATAATTAAATGTGTGGGGGCAGTATAGAGAGGGGAAAGTGTGGAGGGACAGTGCATGGGCACAGAAATAAGGGAACAATACGCAGAGAGGGAGTTGTGAGGAGGTTGCACAGTATAGAGACTGGACAGTATAGGGGGGACAGTGTGAAGAGGGGGCCCAGTATGGAAAGAGAGTAGTGTGGTAGGGGGACATTTAAAATAGACACACTGAAATGGTTATAGCTAATCAGGCTTTACAGTGTGGGGGTTATAGCTAATAAGGGCAGACCGTAGTCAATAAAGTTCACAAGAACGGACAGTGTGGAGGCAATTTTATAGGAGAGGACAGTGTGGAGACCATGTGCCATAAGAGAGACAGAGAGTGGTAATTATTTATTCAGGGGCACTGAGAAAGGCAAATATTTTTATTCAGCAGCATTATAATGACACTGTTATTTTTAAGGACACAGTGTTAGCATGGGTTGCAGAAGAGGGAGAAGATGGAAGTCCGCAGACATGAGCTGTGATTGAGAAAAGGTATGATGATATCTTGACAAGATAGAAAAAAAAAGAAAGATACCTGGGTATACATATTTTTGTGATAACAGGTCTCATTACTATTGTGGTTCATGTGTGATCTGCAGTCTGATAATGACTGTTAACAACAACTTCAGTATCTCCTTACCATTGTTAAGGACATACTGGGATTAAAAGGTTTATGTGATACAACTGTATATGGGAGTGACCTGACAGTGAAATTGATTGCTATATTAAGCTTGGCAATGTATTCCTGTAGTGTTAAAGGTGATAGTGGTGTATTCCTGTACTGTTGGTGGTTGTGATGCTGTATTTCTGTACTAATAGTACATTTGGTGATGTATTCATGAACTGATGGTGGTTCTGGTGATGTATTCATGCACTGATGGCAGTTCTGGTTATGTATTCCTGTACTGTTAGTGGTTATGGTGATGTATTTTGGTATTTTTGGTGGTTCTGGTGATGTAATCATGAATAGTTGTTGGTTTAGATCCTGTACACACATAGCAGTCCATAAATTGTCAGATATGGTGATACATGGCTATGTTAGTGTGGCACCTGAGGAGTCCGGTTGCCACATTGGCATTGCCTCCCTCACAGGGGGTGATGCCATGCCTGGAAGCAATGAGGGGTCCACTTATTAGGTAACACCAGCATCCAACACTTTTCCTGGCTCCAGACCAGAAGGGGGAGCTCTAACCCGGTTCAGAGGAGCTTCCCCTTTAAATTCGAGCCCGGAGGCGGGGGTTAGAAAAGTCAGTTGTAGTGAGAAAAGTCAGTTGGGGACAGAGGAGAGAAAGACGAGGGAGAACCTGGGGAGGGGAGCTGCGACCAAGCTCGCCCCAGAGAAAAGCGGCAGAAACCGGACACCGAAGTCTGTGGTTGCTCGGGTACTGAAGTCCCGGAAGCTAAATCTGGAGGGCAGGAAACTGCAGGTCTCCTGGCCCCACCAAACACCCGGCGGCTCAGCAGCATACTAGAGCCCGGAGCCGCCACGTAGGAGCGACACTTGTAAAAGGCTCTAGCTACCTGCCATACGGGCTAGGATTTAACAATCACTCAGGAAAGAGGGCCTCAGCATAGCTTTAGGCAGCAGGGCGAAAGAGGAGAGCACAGAAGGAAGGCCTACAACCCCACCTGGCGAGGTGGATCCCAAATTGCTTCTAGGCTGCCCGGATCTCCATTACCTTCTGTTACCAGTGCCCCGGTCTGCACCATCAAACATCAAGTAAAGGTAGATGAAACCGCCACTCCTGTGTCATCTTGTCATTATCTGCACCCTCAGTCCAGCACCCCAACATCCACAATCCCCTACATAAACCGTACAGGTAGCCCAGGGGCCCTGTTCTACCAATGGGGAGCAAATCCATCCCAGCTGCGTCACCAACGGCCTCAGCGGTCTCTTTCAGCAGTGGTAGCCACCTATAGCCGCATACCACTGGTGGTAGCGTCACAAAACTTTTCCCCTAAATAAATTGTCCTTTTTATTGACCGCCTAGGGCCCCGGATTGGGTCACACCCCCGTGACAATCCCAAGGAACCGACCGACCCGGTGGTGAGTACCCCACGGTCCTAGGGGGCACATCAGTAGCAAAGTATTTATAGTAGCAAAGTATCATCAGTATCATCAGTAGCAAAGTATTTATCAGTAGCAAAGTATCTTATATTTAAGGACTCTGTTGAGACTGGGTCTGTACCACTTGATTAGCGACAGGCGAATGTAGTGCCAATATTCAAAAAGGGAGCAAAAAGTAACACCGGAAACTATCGGCGGGTGAGTCTGACGTCCGTTGTGGGCAAAATTTTTGAAGGCTTTATTAATGAGGCAATCATGGAGCATCTTGATGCTAATAATCTATTAACCCCGAACCAACATGGATTCATGAGGAATCGCTCCTGCCAAACAAACCTGATTGACTTCTACGAGGAGGTTAGCTCTCGAGTAGATCAGGGGGAACCAGTGGATGTCGTGTATCTCGACTTCTCAAAAGCGTTCGATAGCGTGCCACATAATAGGTTGGTATACAAAATGAGAATGATGGGGCTGGGCGAAAATGTCTGCAAGTGGGTAGCTAACTGGCTAAAGGATAGAAGGCAGAGGGTGGTTATAAATGGAATATACTCAGATTGGGTAAGCGTCACTAGTGGGGTACCACAGGGGTCTGTACTAGGCCCAATGTTATTTAATGTAACATACCTGGCGGCGTCCTTGCATAGTGGTCCATTTCCCACTGTGCAGGAGCGCGCACTTGATCTCCTGTCCGGAATGTCTCTCTGGCTTCCCTCCATGCTGTCTGTTTGTGTCTGTCTCTGCTGCTTAAGGGCGGCGCCCGATCACTTCCTGCTTTTTGTACCTGCTGTGGGTCACACCCCTTGTGCGTCCTCAGCCTATTGCTGTCTGACACTTGGTATATAGCTCAGCAGCTCCCTTCTATCCCGGGCTGAGCTAAGTGTTTTCCTTCAGTGTGTGCTTGCACTCTGAAGGTGCCAGGTCCCGTCTTTGTTTCCTTGTCTGCCTTTCCTGGAGGCTGTATTTCCAGGCCTGTCTGAACTTAGTCCTGTATGTCTCCTGCTTTGCGGTATTAGTTCCCGTGTCTGAACTAAGTCCTGTATTTCTCCTGCTTTGCGGTATTAGTTCCCGTGTCTGAACTAAGTCCTGTATGTCTCCTGCTTTTTGTATCAGTTCCCGTGTCTGAACTGAGTCCTGTATGTCTCCTGCTTTTTGTATCAGTTCCCGTGTCTGAACTGAGTCCTGTATGTCTCCTGCTTTGCGGTATTAGTTTCCGTGTCTGAACTGAGTCCTTTCTGTGTTCTCTTGTCTGTCCTGTCTGAACACGCTCCTTGCCTGTTCGTTCCGCCTTCTAGTGGCCGATTTCCTAGACCCGCTCCTGTTTCTGGTCTGTCCTGTCTGAACACGCTCCTTGCCTGTTCGTTCCGCCTCTCTGGGGGCCGTATTCCCAGACCCGCTCCTGTATCCCACTGCAGTGTCGGTCTCCTCCGTACACTCAGTTCCAGTCTGAACTCTCTCCTGTCCTTTACCTGTTTTGCCTCTATGTCCGTTCCCTTCCTTTTTCTGCAGAGTCTGAACTCGTACCTAACTCCTGCTTGTTGCTTCTGCAAGTACTGTGTGAGTATCTGGCTCTGTCTTTCCCTTCCTGTCTGTTCCGTGTGAACAGAGCCCTGTCCTCCCTGCTCAGCCTTGTCTGCACTCTAGCTGTGCTTGCCTGTAACCCTCTGCCTGTATTGTTCCTGAGTCCCGGTGTGTACTGGGTCCTATCCCGCCTGTGTTCCTACCTGCTAGTGCCTCCCTGTCTGCACTCTAGCTGTGCTTGCCTTTACCCCCCTGCCTGCATACCCGCCTGCCTGCATACCAGTCGTGCCTGCCTATACCCTCCAGTCTGTATGCCAGCCTACCAGCCTGTTCCTGTATTTCCCTGTGTGGGTCAACAGCCGTGTCCGGGGTCTGTCCTGGAGTAGCACCTGGTCCCTCTGCTCGGTTCCTCCTTGGTGCACTGGCGTCGTATGCCGTCGTGCGACCCTGGTCGGATCGGGTGAATACTTAGTCACGCCCCTCCAGGCTCTCACTCTCCGGCACGGTCCAGTGGAATCACTACCAATCACACGCACACGCCGCTTAGCCCGGGCGTGTGCATAACATTTAATATCTTTATTAACGACATAGTCAACGGGATAAATAGTAAAATATCAATATTTGCAGATGACACAAAGTTATGTAAAACAATTAATACAAAAGAGGATAGTGAAGACCTACAGAGGGATTTGGATAAGCTGGGTAGGTGGAGCATTAAATGGCAAATGAGGTTTAACGAGGAGAAATGTAAGGTCATACATATGGGAAGGAAAAATGGAAGTCACCAGTACTCACTGAATGGGAAATCATTGGGGAATTCAGAGATGGAGAAGGACTTGGGCATCTTGATTGATAGCAAACTAAATTGGAGTGCCCAAAGTCAGGCCGCTGCTGTAAGGGCAAACAGGGTAATGGGATGTATCAGAAGAGGTATAGCTGTAAAGGATGAGAACATTGTTCTTCCACTGTACAAAGCACTGGTCAGACCACACTTGGAATACTGTGCTCAGTTATGGGCCCCAATATATAGAAAGGATATAAATGAGCTTGAAAAGGTACAAAGGAGGGCAACAAAATTAATAAGGGGAATGGAGGGACTGCAATACCCAGAGAGGTTGGCAAAACTAGGACTATTCAGCCTGGAAAAGAGAAGGTTGAGGGGGGACATAATAAATGTGTACAAATATGTTAGGGGACAGTATAGAGACCTTGCCCGGGATTTGTTCAAAAGGAGGGATATTACGGTAACAAGAGGGCACTCACTAAGACTGGAAGAGAAAAGGTTTCAGCACCAGCATGGGAAGGGGTTCTTTACGGTAAGAGCAGTGAGAATATGGAATTCACTGAGTGAGGAGACGGTAATGTCGGATTCACTAAACCAGTTCAAGCGGGGACTGGATGCTTTTCTAGATACCAGGCAGATTTCTGCATATACTTAAAAATAGAATAAAATAGTAGGTTGATACAGGGATTTATTCTGACTGCTGGTTTCAGAGTCGGGAGGGAATTTTTCCTCAGGTGAAGATTGGCCAAATCATTTGGGGTTTTTGCCCTCCTCTGGATCAACTTTAGCAATTACAGAACTAACAGGTCGAACTTGATGGACGCAAGTCTTTATTTGGCTTTACTAACTATGTAACTATATATATTGTGCTATCTGCCAAGGGTTACTACATCTGATTAACGATTACTGCATCTGTAGTTGTATTAGGAGCATTAATTATAAAATTAAGCACTGTAGCATGTTAAATTCTGGCAGAGTTTAATAGGTCTAATTTTGATCTTTTTCACAGATCAAACATATCCATTTCAGTTTATGGGTCAGTGAAAACTTGGAAAGCTCTCCAATAGCATTCTAGTGCTGTCCCTTTTTCAATGACAGTTTGAGAACAGAGGCAATGCCTAGTAAACCTTCGTAGATTTTTTTTTTGCATACTGATGAAAATCTGATCCAAAACATCAATTCAAACTGAACACTATTTCTCTTACACAGAATAAAAACCCATGTGCGAAACCAGGGGTGGATTAAGAGTAGCAAGGGCTCCGGGCAGTTTAGAAGGCGTGCCCCCCCCCCCACACACACACACACACACACACACACACCCCTGTGATAGATCATGTGTTAGTTCACGTGAAATTAATTTTGCACAATAATAATATATTATAATATTTTTTTTACATTAATTGGATGACTTAATATTGAGCACAATTAAGTATGCTGACATCCCCAATATAGAGTATGAGACCCTACACACAATATGAGCTGCCACATAATCCTCCTATACACAGCAGGAGGCCGCACGTAGCCATCTATACACAGCGGGAGATCGTACGTAGCCATCTATACACAGCGGGGGGGGCACGTAGCCATCTATACACAGCAAGAGGCCGCACGTAGCCATCTATACACAGCGGGAGGCCGAACAAAGCCATCTATACACAGCGGGAGACTGCACGAAGCCATCTATACACAGCGGGAGGCCGCACAGTGCCATCTATACACAGCGGGAGGCCGCACGGTGCCATCTATACACAGCGGGACGCCGCACGGTGCCATCTATACACAGCGGGAGGCCGCACGGTGCCAACTATACACAGTGGGAGGCTGCATGGTGCCATCTATACACAGCGGGAGGCCACACAGTGCCATTTATACACAGCGAGAGGCAGCACGGTGCCATCTATACACAGCAGGGGGCCGCACGTAGCCATCTATACACAGCGGGAGGCCGCACGTAGCCATCTATACACAGCGAGAGGCCACACGTAGCCATCTATACACAGCAGGAGGCCGCACGTAGCCATCTATACACAGCGGGAGGCCAAACGTCGCCATCTATTCACAGCGGGAGGAGGCCGCATGGCGCCATCTATACACAGCGGGAGGCCACACGTAGCCATCTATACACAGCGGGAGGCCGCACGTAGCCATCTATACACAGCGGGAGGCCGCACAGTGCCATCTATACACAGCGGGAGGCCGCACGGTGCCATCTATACACAGCGGGATGCCGCACGGTGCCATCTATACACAGCGGGAGGCCGCATGGTGCCATCTATACACAGCGGTAGGCTGCACGGTGCCATTTATACACAGCGAGAGGCAGCACGGCGCCATCTATACACAGCAGGGGGCCGCACATAGCCATCTATACACAGCGGGATGCCGCACGTAGCCATCTATACACAGCGGGAGGCCGCACGTAGCCATCTATACACAGCGGGAGGCCGAACGTTGGCATCTATTCACAGCGGGAGGAGGCCGCACGGCGCCATCTATACACAGCGGGAGGCCGCACGTAGCCATCTATACACAGCGGGAGGCCGCACGTAGCCATCTATACACAGCGGGAGGCCGCACGTAGCCATCTATACACAGCGGGAGGCCGAACGTCGCCATCTATTCACAGCGGGAGGAGGCCGCACGGCGCCATCTATACACAGTGGAAGGCCACACGGTGCCATCTATACACAGCGGGACACCGCACAGTGCCATCTATACACAGCGGAAGGCCGCACGGTGCCATCTATACACAGCGGGACGCCGCACGGTGCCATCTATACACAGCGGGAGGCCGCACGGTGCCATCTATACACAGCGGGAGGCTGCACAGTGCCATCTATACACAGCAGGAGGCCGCACGGTGTCATCTATACACAGCAAAAGGCAGCACGGCGCCATTTATACACAGCAGGGGTCCACACGTAGCCATCTATACACAGCGGGAGGCCGCACGTAGCCATCTATACACAGCGGAAGGCCGCACGTAGCCATCTATACACAGCCGGAGGCCGAACATCACCATCTATTCACAGCGGGAGGAGGCCGCACTGCGCCATCTATTCACAGCGAGAGGAGGCTGCAGGGCGCCCCCCAGATACAGCGGGAGGAGGCCGCACGGCGCCCCCCAGATACAGCGGGAGGAGGCCGCACGGCGCCCCCCACATACAGCGGGAGGAGGCCGCACGGCGCCCCCCACATACAGCGGGAGGAGGCCACATGGCGCCCCCAACATACAGCGGGATTAGGGCACACGGCGCCCCCCACATACAGTGGGAGGAGGCCGCACGGTGCCCCCCAGATACAGCGGCAGGAGGCCACATGGCACCCCCCAGATACAGCGGTAGGAGGTCGCACGGCGCCCCCCAGATACAGCGGGAGGAGGCCGCACGGCGCCCCCCAGATACAGCGGGAGGAGGCCGCACGGCGCCCCCCACATACAGCGGGAGGAGGCCGCACGGCGCCCCCCACATACAGCGGGAGGAGGCCACATGGCGCCCCCAACATACAGCGGGATTAGGGCACACGGCGCCCCCCACATACAGTGGGAGGAGGCCGCACGGTGCCCCCCAGATACAGCGGCAGGAGGCCACATGGCACCCCCCAGATACAGCGGTAGGAGGTCGCACGGCGCCCCCCAGATACAGCGGGAGGAGGCCGCAAGGCACCCCCCAGGTACAGCGGGAGGAGGCAGCACAGCACCCCCCAGATACAGGGGGAGGAGGTCGCACGGCACCCCCCAGATACAGTGGGAGGAGGCTGCACGGCGCCCCCCAGGTACAGGGGGAGGAGGCCGCACGGTGCCCCCCAGATGCAGCGGGAGGAGGCTGAACGGCACCCCCCCAGATACAGTGAGAGGAGGCCGCACGGCACCCCCCAGACACAGCCGGAGGAGGCCACATGGCGCCCCCCAGATACAGCCGGAGGAGGCTGCATGCTGTCACGCACACACATAAACATATACAGACATATACATACACGCATAAACACAAAAATATATATAAACAGACATCACACAATGATATCTGCCTGCACACACACCCACTGTGACACACACACACACTGTGACACACACACGTCACTCACCATCCCCGGCTCAGCTCCAGTCGTCCAGCTCCTCTCCTGTGGTAACTAGCAGTGCAGGGTGCACACTGCGTGACGTCACACTAGCAGACACGGCCGCGCACAGGGCCGTGTCTCCTAGCTGTGACGCGGCCGGGCCAGCACAAGCATACAGGGAAGTTAACAGGTGCAGTGCTGGCCCGGCTGAAGAAGAAGCAGCGGCCCTGCGGCTTTGCTGGGGGAGCCTCTGCCTGAAGGTGACTGCCGCATTGGCGCCACCGCGCCGCACATATTATAATGAGGGCAATCTGTCCAAGGGCCCCCTGAAGCCCCGGGCCCCCCGAAGCCCCGGGCGGTAGCCCAGATTGCCCTCATTATAATCCACCTATGTGCGAAACTGACTTAGTCACATTGAATAGCACTTACAGGGCATGTTAGGCATGATCTTCTGGATGGAGAAACCAATAATGGTCTCTGAAAGTGTCAGGTACAATTTACTATAAGAAAGAATAGAGGATTTAGTAAGTAAGAACAGGGGATTACATGTCAGTCTGTAACCGATAACTGCTGAATCATGGGATGGAAGTGAAGTTTTTCTATAAATGGTAGGTTATTGAGGAGAATGAAATAATCCTTCTGAGTAGGTTCCAGAGTGTATGGAATCCATAAGCCAGAAGCCATTTCCTATCTTCCGTGCAATAAGGATAAACCTAATGTAACTTAGAATGAAAGCAGTATGGTCTAAGCTATGACCTATATAATGAGTCTAGAGATCTTGCCTCATCATTACTCTCTTTGCAATAGGTCAGTTCAATCTTGACTCCAATCTCAACCACTTTTTATCAGTGTTCTACTGACGCTCATTATATTGAACAGACATTGCCAAGCAGTAGCTGTAATTTGATACATCAGCAAAAGCAAGACGAGGTTAAGAGCTCAAATAATATGATGTCACTGCAGCTAATTAATAAGCAGAAAGGAAAATTTTTAGAGACAAAGGAAGGTGGAAAGTTGAAACTATAGAGTAAAATTTGTGGCTTTTTTACATTTCTTTAAGTAATATATTTTAGAGGTCAATTTACATAGCTACATAATTATTTAGTCATAGAGTTAATTCAGTTGAAAAAAAAGACAAATGTCCATCAAGTTCAAATGAGGGATGGGAAAGGATAAAAGGAAGGGATATGTGTACAACCACAATGCACGATCCAGTCTGCCTCAGAAAAGCTAATCTTTCTCTCCTGATTCTAATTATCGACTCATTGGACAAAAACATTCATAGAAGAACTTTGCACTTTTAAAAAAAAAAAATACGTTATTTTTTTCTATATTCCCACTGTGACCAGCTCCTGAGGTAGACTATTCCACAGATTAATAGTTAATATGGCAAGCAAGGCTTCCTTTTTCCAGGCAGAGGGACTTTTGTCTGATGAGATGGATTTACAGCTTTTGAACATACTTTTTTGCATGAGCCATTTATGTACTTGTACAAGTTAATCAAATCCTCCACTTAGACATCTGGTCTTGAGGCTACATAAATATAATTATTTTAGTCTTTCCTTACAACTAAGATCTTCCATGATCCTTGTCCATTTAGTGGTATTTCTTTGCAACTTTTCCAGTTCCAGGTTGTCCTTTCTATGAACTTTAAATAAAGTTTCTTTAAATAAATTACCTTGTGATCCTCCTGAAGTTCATCTGTGTTTCTTAAAGGGAATCTGTCACCTGGTTTTCACATCCTCAACTGAGACCCTGATTCGAGCATTGTGTGACTTAGGCTATGTGCCCACGATGCATAAATGGTCAGGATTTTTTCCTGAGCGTTTCTGCATCACCCTGGCGGAAAAAAACGCATGCGGAATGTACATGTGTTTTTCATGCCAGGGACATGCGGAAATGAAGCGTTCTTCACTGGCATTTCCGCATGCGGGTTGTCAAGCGCTTTCCAAGCGATTTTAGCATCACTTGGAAAGTGCTTGACCACTTGGTCACACTATATAAATCCATGAAAACAGCATGGATTTATATAGTGTGACCCGAGAGAATGGCTAAAGATAAAAAAATAAACCTATACTTACCTTCTGATGGCCCCCGAGTCTTGCTGCGCTCCTGTGCTGGCTGCCGGCAGATCGCGGTGCGCTGTACTGAAAGACCTGTCGTCACATGACTGTGACGTCACCGCAGGTCCTACAGTCCTTCGCGATCTGTCGGCAAGCACAGGGAAGGAGTCCGGGGGCCGTCGGAAGGTGAATATAATCTTTATTTTTTATTTTATTCTTTTTTTACAGCTTTTAATGGTACCTGGGTGTGGATGAGACTCTCCTCTCCTCTCCACCCGGGTACCATCCGCACATTAGAACGCGCCAATTACGAAAGTACAGATGCAGTCTTGCGGAATTGGCGCATTCTAATGCAAGTCAATAGCGGCGAAAACGCAGCACTTCCGCAAAATTAATGGACATGCTGCGGATTTTTGAGCGCAGCATAAACGCTGCGGAAAAATCCGCAGCATGGGCATTGAAAGTGTAGAATTGCATTGGAGACCATGGGGTAAGGTTTACCAAGTGTTTCCCAAGCGTTTACGCTGCGGAAATTCCACAGCGTAAATGCTTGAAAAACGCATCGTGGGCACACAGCCTTACTCGGTTTCTTGATGCAGTTTTGATAAAACCTGTTTTCTCTGCTGCAGATCTACCAGTTCTCTGAATGTTCTGTATAACCTCGCCCACACCACTGACAGCTTTCTGTGTGCACTGTGCACAGTAAGAAAGCTGCCAATCAGTCGTAGAGGCAGGGTGATGGTCTACTGTTAATTAACCCCTTTATGACCAAGTCAGTAATAGTAAGTAGCTGCGCCCTGGGCCTTATGGCCAGCTATGTACTATTACGCATAATGCGATCGCGCCCACACACAGCTGACACCCGGTGCTATGTTCCAGGAGCGGTCCTGCACCGATGCTGCACATTAACCCCCGAAATGCTGCGATCAAAGTCGATCGCAGCATTACGATGGCAAGGGGAGGTAAGCGCCAATACTTACCTCCTCTGCCAGTGTCCCGCGCTGTCTGCGGCGGCTCCCGGATGTTGTCATGGTGACCCGATGTCATCATGACAACATCCGGGTCACCAAACAGCAGGAAGTTACTTTGGTCATGCGCAGTGCATGACCAAAGTAACTTATCCTTGTGCAGCTGACGCGCCCGCTGGGCCATGGGGTGCTCGGTAGCCGGGCCGTCCACACCCACTACATGGTTCCCCCACTCTCGGTTCCCCCCACTTCCAACCAGGGACAGGGCTCAGCATTGTACTTGTGCATCTTCCCCGCCTGATGGTCTGGCTTGGTGTAGTGTTGGATGCAAGTGGGTGGGTACCGGGAAGTACTCCCTCCTTACCTGAGAGTGGGGTACCACACCTCTGAGTGAGATGCAGTACCTCTGTAACTATTGAACCCGCAGGGTGGCCACACAGCATTGACAGGCTGCATAGCATAGGGAGCTGCTGCTCTCTATGCTATACAGCCGATTAGGCTGCAAAAAGTGAAAGTCCCATAGTGGGACAAAGTTGAAAAGTAAAAAAAAAAGTGCCAGAAAGTGAAAAAATAAAAAAATAAAAATTTTAAAAAATATTTAAGAAAAAAATGAAAAAATAATCCCCAAAAAATAAAAATATATTGTACCCACAATATTTATTTATTATGAAAAAATAAATAAATAAAAGTACACATATTTGGTATCACCACGTCCGGAATGACCTGACCAATAAAACTGTCCCACTAGTCCACCTCTTTAGTGAACACGGTAAAAAAAAAAAAGCAAAAAACAATGCTTTATTATCATACCGCCAAACAAAAAATGGAATAACACGCGATCAAAAAGACGAATGTAAATAAAAATGGTACCGCTGAAAACTTCATCTTGTCCCGCAAAAAACAAGCCGCCACACAGCTCCATCAGCCGAAAAATAAAAAAGTTATAGCTCTCAGAATAAAGCGATACAAAATTTTTTTTTATATATAATAGTTTTTATTGCGTAAAAGCGCCAAAAAGGAAAAAAGCAATAAAAATGTGGTACCCTTGTAAACATACTGACCTTAAGAATAAAGCTGCCTTATTTTACCACACGCAGAACGGCATAAAAAAAATTTCTTGAATTGTTGTTTTTTGTTTATTCTGCCTCCCAAAAATCGGAATAGAAAGCGATCAGAAAATGTCACGTGCCCAAAAATGGTACCAATAAAAACATCAACTTGTCCCGCAAAAAACAAGCCACAGCATGACTCTGGTGGCTGAAATATGGAAAAATTATAGCTCTCAAAATATGGCGATGCATAAAATAGTCTTTGCAAACAAAAAAGTCTTTTAGTGTGTGACAGCTGTCAATCATAAAAACACGATATGAATCTGGTATCACTGTAATCGCACCAACCCGAGAATAAAGTCGTCTAATCACTAATACCGCACGAGGAAAGGCGTAAAAAATAAACTCTAGGGTTAGGGTTGAGCTAGGGTTAGGGTTGTGCCAGGGTTAGGATTGTGTTAGGGTTAGGGTTGTGTTTAGGGTTGGGGTTGGGATTTTTTCAAAAGTAAAGAAAAAAAAAATGATGGTGATATGGCGACCAGTGTTGAGTGCATGTGCTCGCTACTTGAGTTTGCATCGGGGGGCTTGGGTATGCACCGAGTATCGCGGCTGTTCAATTGACATGCTCGATTCTCCGCCCCATATGCTTTGTGGCCAAAAAATGTTGCATGGATTGCCTGCCATGCACGAACAATCATGCTCGCCACTGCTCGGTACTCGCCCGAGCATCTCACTGCTCGAGATTCTCAGTGCTCGACGAGTATTTCTGAGTTGCTTGGGCGGGAGCTCGGGTCTCCTCCCTGCATGTTTGGAGCTCTTTAGAGAGCCAATGAACATACAGGGATTACCTGCCACGTACTGTAATGCTGTAGCCATGATGGTTGTGGGCATTACAGTGATTGGCTGGCCGCACAGCATCATCAGGTGTATATAAGACCGGGTGCCGCCATGCTCGTCACAGTCTACCCCGGAATCAGGGAGAGTAGGGAGAGGTGCTGCTGCATCAGGGAGAGATTTGCTTGTTTAGAGTTAGTATAGGTATTCCACAACATATATCTATAATATTCATCTGAACTAACAGTCCTTCTGAGAACTAATCCAGCTTCATATAATCCGTACTAGGCACGCAGGCAGTTTATGTTGCAGACTGCAGTGCATGATACAGCACAAAAGGGTCCATTGAGTGACCTTTTAGTATAGGTATTCCACCACATACTGTATATCTATATACATCTGAACTAACAGTCCTTCTGAAGACTAATCCAGCTGCATACAATCAGTGCTAGGCAGACAGGCAGTGTATGTGGCAGACTGCAGTGCATATAGTGCAAGAGGGTCCATTGAGCGTTCCTTCTGCTGCTGTTCTTACAGATATTTGTAGACATAGCCCCAGATATCAGGGGCCAGGGAAAAAAAATCTTTTATCTTAATCCTGGCTATTTGCTTATAAAGCAATCCAGAGTACATCATTTTTCTGCTCCATTTGCTTGTTGGCACTGCAGAATACAGCCAGATCCTTTCCATATTACAGCGATAAAAATCCAGAAATTTGTAGTGAACGTGGAAAATATTGGCCTCCATTTAAATTTTGTTGTAGTGTGTCAGTGAAGTTATTGACACAAGGTCGCTGTGAAAAATAGTAACCTGCAGGCCAGCTATTTAAAACTGATTTTCAGTCATACGTATCACATATAAGTGCGCTTCAAATTCAGTCATTTCTGGCCTCCATTTAAATGTTGTTGCAGTGTGTCAGTGAAGTTATTGACACCAGGTCACTGTGAAAAATAGTAACCTACAGGTCAGCTATTCAAAACTGTAGATTTCTGTCACACGTATCACACATAAGTGCGCTCCAAATGCAGCCATTTCTGGCCTCCATTTAAATTTTGTTGCAGTGTGTCAGTGAAGTTATTGACACCAGGTCACTGTGAAAAATAGTAACCTACAGGTCAGCTATTCAAAACTGTGGATTTCTGTCACACGTATCACATATAAGTGCGCTCCAAATGCAGCCATTTCTGGCCTCCATTTAAATTTTGTTGCAATGTGTCAGTGAAGTTATTGACACGAGGTCGCTGTGAAAAATAGTAACCTACAGGCCAACTATTTAAAACTGTGGTTTTTCGTCCCAAATATCATATCATTGCGGTTCAAATCCAGCCATTTGTAGTGAACGTGGAAAATATTGTCCTCCATTTAAAATGGGCAAGGCACGTCGCAAGGGATGGGGAAGTGGACGTGATGGTGATGATGCATGCTGAGGCCGAGGCCATGGGCAAGCTGAAATTGTGCCACAACAAACACCCACATCTTGTTGCTCTACCTTCCTGTCCCAATTAATAGGGGACCACAGAACACCACTATTAAACACAGAGCAGTGTCCAAAGGTTATTGGTTGGATAGCAGATAATGCTTCCAGTCACTTAGCCACCACCACCACCCTGTCTTCCACACGGTCAAGTCTCAGTAGCCATGAGTCTGGACTGCATATTTTTCACCCTGATCCTCCTTGCTCCCACCATGCCGAGTGCCCAGAGACAACTGATCCCATACTTGGACACTTCGAAGACCTGTTCACTTTTCCATTTATAGATTCGGGCCTCTCGCCCAGGTCCACTTGAAGTGGGGCAAGAGGAGATCGCATGTAGCAATGCCCAAATATTTAAGCAGCCACGGTCAAATAAAGGTGACGGTGGTAAACTGTCACAAGAGGTGGATGATGATGATGAGACACAATTGCCAGAAAGTCAGGAGGAGGACCAGGGTGCAGAAGTGGAAGATGAGGTGGTGAACGATGAAGTCACTGACCCAACCTGGCAAGGTGACATGCAGAGCAAGGACAGCAGCACACAGGGAGAGGGAGGCATAGCACCACAACAGGCAAGAACAAGCAGTGTGGTGACCGCAGAAACAAGGCGGGCAACTGTTCCACTTAACATCAACACTACGAAAGTTGCCAGTACAACTGTTAGGTCTTCCCGAGTCTGGTTGTTTTTTAAAGACTCTGCAGAGAACCCCAAAAAGGCCATTTGCACCACCTGCCAGGCCAGCATCAGCAGGGGTAACAAAACTACCAGCCTGACCACCACCAGTATGATCAGGCACATGGCAGCAAAGCAGCCGACTAAGTGGTCCGAACCCCAGGGTCCAGCAACAGTGTCTGCGGGTGACACCACTGCTTGTTCCGATGTTGTGCATGCACGCCAATCCCCTGTCCATGGCGCATGCCAAGATGCCTCCCGCCCTGCACCTGTCTTTGAACACTCTCAACTAGTACCATCAGCAAGCAAGTCCATGTCCTTGTCCCAGGGCAGCATTCAGTTGTCTCTACCCTAGTCCTTGGAACATAAGCGCATATATGCAGCTAATGCCCCACAGGCCACACTACTAAAGTCAAACATTTCGCGAATGCTTGCGCTCGAAATGTTGCCTTTTAGGCTCGTGGAGACGGAAGCTTTCCGCAACATGATGGCGGCGGCTGTTCCTCAGTACTCGGTCCCCAGCCGCCACTATTTCTCCCGGTGTGCCATCCCTGCAGTACACAAGCACGTGTACCACAACATTAGCTGTGCCCTCAACAATACAGTTACTGGGAAAGTCCACCTAACCACGGACACATGGACAAGTTCATGTGGGCAGGGATGGCACATCTCGCTGACGGCACACTGGGTTAACATAGTGGAAGCCGGAACCCAGTCGGACCTTGGAACGGAACATGTCCTCCTGACACCAAGGATTGCGGGCCCTAGGTCAATCAGGGACGCCCCCACATTCTACAGCTCCTTCACCTCATCCTCCTCTTCAGCCTCCATCTCCGAAATGACCACATCAGTCACAAGCTGGAAGCATTGCAGCAATCCCTCAGCGAAGCGGCAACAGGCTGTGCTGAAGCTAATATGCTTAAGTGATAAACCGCACAATGCTTAAGAGTTGTGGACAGCTCTAAAAGAGCAGGCAGATCTGTGGCTGACACCGCTGAACCTACAGCCAGGCATGGTCGTGTGTGACAATGGCCGGAAAGTGGTGGCGGCTCTGAGGCGAGGCGAGCTCACACACGTACCATGCCTAGCCCATGTGCTTAACTTCGTGGTTCAGTGGTTTCTCAAAACCTACCCAGATCTGTCAGATCTGCTTGTTAAAGTATGCCGCCTGTGTGCCCATTTTAGAAAGTCAGCTACAGCGTTCTCCGCCCTTGCCGTGCTTCAGCAGCATTTGCAGCTTCCAGCTCACCGACTGGTGTGTGATGTCACCACGCGTTGGAACTCTTCATTGCAGATATTGGGAAGGATTTGTGAGCAGAAGAGGGCAGTTGTTGACTACCAGCATCAACAAGGCCGTCAGGTCAGACTCCACACACAAGACCTCAGGAGTGGAAATGGATGTCAGACATCTGTACAATCCTCCAAAACTTTGAGGACTCCACCAAGATGGTGAGCGGCGATGACGCCATAATTAGCATCACCATCCCACTTCTCTGTCTTCTGAAACGCTCTCTGCTCACAATTAAAGAGGATGCATTGCAGGCGGAGCACGATGAGATGAAGCAAGGAACCATACATGGTGATTACACAGCTCATTACAACGTGGATTGGGTGACAATGAGGAAGAGGAGGAGGAAGAACAGGAGCTAATTTCCTGCACTATAGACGGTACTGCCTGCACAACTGTCATACTGTCTGTTCAGCGTGGATGGCCTGAGGACAGGGAGGAGGAGGATGAGGAGGAGAGCATGGTCAGTCATCCTCTTGGTGAGGACACGGAAGTCTTGCCTCTTTGCAGTCTGGCACACATCGCTGCCTTTCCCGTGACCCTCGCGTTGTCCAAATTTTGGGTAACAGTCATTACTGGTTGGTAACGCTTCTAGACCCACGATACAGGGAGAACTTTCTGTCTCTTATTCCTTTGCAGGACAGGCCTAATAAAATGGTGCAGTTTGAGAAGGCCTTTGTTGTGAAATTATTAAAAAATTCCCATCTGAAAACGTTGGCGGCAGAGGTCACAGTTCATTGGACAACCAAGGAGTACAGACGAGAGAGCCACAAATGCAATCCAGCAGAGGCATGGGAACACTGTCAAAGTTCTGTGACAGTTTTCTCAGACTCAAAAAAAATAAAAAAATAAAAAACACAGTAGGATATTTGCTTAGTATAAAAACCAGACTCGCCAATGTAACCTCAATGTACTCACATTGTTCAGCTCCTGCGCCTCCTCCTCCAGTTTGGCCTCCATCTCCGAAATGACCACATCAGTCACAAGCTGGAAGCACTGCAGCACTGCATTGGTCAAGCGGCAACAGGCTGTGCTGAAGATAACATGCTTAATGCTTAGGTGACAAACCGCCCACCGCTGCAGAGTTGTTGAAAGCTGTAACACAGCAGCCTGATCTGTGGCTCTCACTGTTGAACATACAGCCAGGCATGGTTGTGTGTGACAATGAGTAGAACCTGGCAACAGAGAAATGACAGCATGAGTAGATACAGTTTCCCTCTATGCCAGTCCTTTCACAGAGCTAAAGAATATGGCTGTGGTGAAATACAACTCCCACTGAGAAGCAGTTTCAAACTGAAAAACATTGGGCCCACCAGAGGATTTGATTCTGAGGGCTCACCTTTCTTCCCCGCTGAAGAGTTCCATAGCTGCTGCAAAGTTTGCGCTATCATGAACTCTCCTGATGGAGAAGCCAGGGCCCACCCGAGGATTCCCTGGTGGGACCGTCCAACCCTGTCGAGAAGCAGTCCTGTCTAAGAAAAGTGTTTGGGAAGGTTCCAGGACACTATATGGCTGTTTTTTTTTATGTGGATTGGACTTGCTTAATTGCATGTTATTTTGGAAACCGCATTGCAGATCAGGCCATTGCCCAAGTCCGAGCTGATGTTGGATGGGCTGCCATTTCTTATGCGCCAAAATGCATTAGAGGACTTCCTGGGAGAAATGACAGCTGGAGTAGATACGGTTTCCTAAGTCAGTCCTTTCACCGAGCTAAAAAATATGGCTGTGGTGAAATACAACTCTCACAAAAACCTGTGGACTGGCTCCGTAACGTCCCTGGCCACATTCACTTGTCCAAGTGTTTGTGGTTAGGCGGTCCTTCCCAGTAAGTGCACTGAGGAGGGCACGGGTAATGTTGTAGGACTCGTGCTTGTGGAAGGCGGAGACGACACCGGGACAAATAGTGGAGGCTGGGGACTGAGTATGGACACCCGTACGCCGCCGCTATGAAGTTGTGGACAGCTTCCGCTTCCACGAGCCTAAAAGGCCGTATTTCAAGTGCAAGCAGCTGTCAAAAATTTGGCAGTATAGTATTGCAGCCTGTGGGAGGGTGGGTGGCTGGGTGCATACTTGCACTTGCATTCCAAGTAATGGGGTAGAAACAACTGAATGCTGCGTTGGGACAAGGACGTGGACAGTGATTGTTGCAAGTCTGCAAAGACAGGTACATGGCGGGAGGCATCTTCGCATGCGCCAAGGATCACTTATGATGGGCACACTTTTAGTCAGTGACCTGGGAGTCAGTGATGCTTCCAGGGGTCTTCCCCATGCTGTTCCCATGTCTTTTCAGCACTGTATACATGTGTCTGATGATGTGTCACACACCACATGGCCAGATAAGGTTGTAAAATGACATTTCCCAGTGAATGCATTTGTCTTGGTTGAAAGCAGTGCAAAAGTGCAAAAATGCATGAAAAACGCTACGTGCGAACATAGCCCAAGGTGTGGAGGAGTATTTTTGTTTTTGGTTATTTATTTTGCCTTATATACAAGTCATTACCCTGGAAAGTATGTTCCTTAACATATTGCCCAAGAAAATCCATTTTGGTTTCACTTTTGTATGTTTTCTTGTGAGTCCGTAAAAGTGGCGTAATACCTCTGACAACGTTGTTGACAGCAGTGACCTGGGAGTCAGAAATTCTTCCAGGTGTCTTCCCCATGCTGTTCCCATGCCATTTGAGCACTGTTCCCATCGATTTGGGCAATTTTTCTGCAGATTGCCAGGGGGAGCCGCGGGGAAAATGCCTGAGTTTCCCATAGACTTACATTGGGCTTGCTTGACTCGAACAACGAGTGCCCGAGCATTTTAGTGCTCGCTCATCAATAATCCCCGCATGTTTTTTTTTTGTGCGCCTGATAACCGTGAAACGTGCGGCGCGGGGACTTGAGCATGTCACTCAAGCACCCACGATACTTTGTGCATACTCGAGTACCCGATGCAAACTCAAGTAGTGAGCACTTGCGCTCAAAAGTTAGATTTTTTTATTTTCACGGCTCAGTGTTATAATTTCTGTGAAGCACCTGGGGGTTCAAGGTGCTCACCACACATCTAGATACGTTCCCTGAGGGGTCTAGTTTCCAAAATGGTGTCACTTGTGTGGGGTTTCCACTGTTTAGGCAGATCAGGGGCTCTCCAAATGCAACATTGCGTCTGCTAATTATTCAAACAAATTTTAAATTCAAAAAGTCAAATGGCGCTCCTTCCCTTCCAAACCCTGCCGTGTGCCCAAACAGTGGTTTCCCCCACATATTGGGTATCAGCGTGCTCAGGAGAAATTGGACAACAAATTTTGGGGTCTATTTTTTCCTGGTACCCTTGCAAAAATAAAAAAAAATGGGTCTTAAGTAACATTTTTATGAAAAAAGTTAAATGTTCACTTTTTTCTTCCACATTCCAAAAATTCATGTGAAGCATATGAAGGGTTAATAAACTTCTTGAATGTGGTTTTGAGCACCTTGAGGGGTGCAGTTTTTAGAATGGTGTCACTTTTGGGTATTTTCTGTCATAAAGGCCCCTCAAAGTCACTTCAAATGTGATGTGGTTCCCTAAAAAAAATTTTTTCTAAATTTTGTTGGAAAAATGAGAAGTTGCTGGTCAGCTTTTAACCCTTATAACTTTCTAACAAAAAAATTTTGGTTCCAAAATTGTGCTGATGTAAATTAGACATGTGGGAAATGTTATTTATTAACTATTTGTGTGACATATCTCTCTGATTTAAGGGCATGAAAATTCAAATTTTAAAAATTGCAAAATGTTCAAAATTTTCACCAAATTTCCGTTTTTTTCATAATCAAACGCAAGTGATATCTAAGAAATATATGTATATTTATAAATATTGTATAAGTACAATATGTCACACAAAACAATCTCAGAATCAGTGGGATCCATTGAAGCGTTCCAGAGTTATTACCTCATAAAGTGACAGTGGTCAGAATTGTAAAAATTGGCCTGGTCATTAACGTGCAAACCATCCTCGGGGGTAAAGAGGTTAAATAGTGATTTTATCAAAATTACCGCAAACAGCTGGAATGAGGATCTTTGACTTTACAGTACAATGCTCTTAGATTAGGTGACAAAAACCTGGTGACAGATTTCTTTTAACCCTTTCTTCCCTTGTAACCCTTTTCATCCCAAAACCTGTTTTCACCTTCCTCACCAGGCCAAATTTTTCAACTTTTACCAGTGTCGCTTTATGCAGTAATAACGCTGAAATGCTTCAACATATCCTAGTAATTCTGAGATTGTTTTTTGTGACACATCGTTCTTCATGATATTAGTAAATTTAGACCGATATGATTTGCTTTGTTTTATGAAAACATTAAAAAATTGACAAAAATTGAAAAATCTCAATATTTGAACCTTGAATTTTTATGCACTCAAAAAGAATAGTCATACCGCACAAAATAATTAATAAATAGCATTTACCACTTTATAGCAGCATCATTTTTAAACATATTTCTTTTTTGAAGTTAGTAGGGTTAAAAAATTTGCAGTCATTTTTTATTTTTCCTACGAAATTTACAAATTTTATTTTTTAGTGGCCACTTCACTTTTAAAGATACTTTGTGGGTCCTATATATCAGAAAACCCCAAACAAGACCCCATTGTAAAAATGACACCCCTCATGGTATTCAAAACCACATTCAGGAAGTTTGCTAACCCTTCAGGTTGTTCACAAGAATAATATCAAAGTTGGAGAAAATAATGAAAAATTATGTATTTTTTACTAAAATGTTGCTTTAGCCCAAAATCTTTCATTTTGACAAGGGTATCAGGAGTAAATGGATAACCCAACTTGTTGTGCAATTTTTTCTGAGCTTACTGATGCCCCACAAGTGGAGGAAAACTACAGTTTGCACACAAAGGAGGGCTCGGAAGGGAAGGAGCGCTATTTGACTTTTCGATAAACACAAAATAGGATGCACAACTACAATATAAATATAGGGTGCTACACTGTGTATTAAAACAAAACTGTAGTAAAAGGACAAGAATACACTAACAATGTGCACATCTAAATTAATAAGTTAAATTTTATTGAGACATACAGTAACACATGACAAAGATTAAAACCATCTAAAAACAATAACACCACAGTAACACGTTTTGATATAAGCAAATAAATAATAAAGTGCACAGTGCAAATACAGTATTGTATATATGATACGCTGATTTTCAGAAGCTATAGTAATAGCAAATGTATGAACTATATTCAGTTGTATATATCACATAACAACTTCCCAGTAAAACAGCAATACACTCTGTAGGCTTAGATAGTATATCCACCATACAATGATCAGTTATATATACACCACAATGTACCAAGGTCAAGCCTACATATACTCAAATTATGTATCCATGAATACTATATATGGCATCTAAAGCTGTAATCCTGCAGATATATCATAAACCCTGGGTTTATGAGGTCCCCATAACCTGTTAGTCAAAACTTCACACCCCACGTGTATAGCTGCTATATGGCAGCTTCCTCAGGGAAAGTGTCTATTACTGTAAAGGACATATCTATATTCATGCTTAGTTACTTTTATAGTTACTTCATTTTTGATTGCTTGCTTTTAAAATCATGTTACTATTACTCCTTGCATAGCATACATTCTTTTATTCTTTTCTCCTGTTTCACATGCAATTTTCTCACAAGAACCTTTTCTCTCAAGAGCATTCTATGAAATACCCTGCTCCTGTTATCTAACTAGTCTGTGCCGGGATGTATAACTTTGTAACTTTCCATCATGAGCCGAACTAATGATAATATGACCATATGTGTGTTTCCGTAATAATTGTACTAACATTGGTTTAAGCCTGTAGTATGGCTGTAGGTGATTGGCTATTAATATACTCAAAACAATATATAATGCTAAGTAAAATAAACGGGATTAGAGATTCTCTGAATCCTCCCATACAGAGCTCTGTCTCCGTCTAGTTCCCTGATAAAAATCAAACTTATAACATAATAATTTTACACTCACTTGGTCAACCGTGAAGGGTCATTGCTGCCCTCCCTCAACAGCTTTGTGCCGTGACTCGGATCCCTAACCAGGGACGCCCCACCACCTCTGAACATCCACAAAGAGAGACTTGCTTTCGGCCTCCCCCACTGGAATTGGGACTGATCATCCCCCACAAAAACCACGGTAAGTGCACGAGTTCTTTACTAGTGGTACTGACCGTTTGGCATGGTTTCCACGTGGTGCGTGGTCGTTTGCATTATCTCTGGACGTCTTGGTTGGATATAGTCAAAGGTGAGACTATAGGGGTGTAGTCCCATTAGGGGTCTGATATTGATAACTTTTAAAGCAATACATCGCCACGCATCCAACTAAATTGAGAGAGATAAGACTCTTGGCCATCGACAGGAATCTCGTTGATTATGCCGCTGAACTAATCAAACCCGATATCTGGTCTCCCCCGGTGTTCCCCTACCTCCAAGATCTCCCAACAATCAGTACTCATGCTGATTTCCCCTCACCTCCACCCCCTCTCATAAAGATGGAGGAAATGGAGGAAGTGGACCAGAATTGTTAGAACCTTGCTCTTAGTTTTTTTTTCCTTTGCTGGTCACATGACCTTGTTGGCCTATTTAAGCCTGCTCCGCCCTTCTGGCTTTGCTGGACTTCATTGTATATCTACTTTCTAGCTAGCCTGTGCTCTGTGTCTTGCTCTGTTAGTTTGCTTGGTCTACTGACCTCTATGTTCTATATATTTTGTTTGTTCGTCTGTCTGCTACTATTTCTGTTAGGAGGTGTCCCATATTCCTCCCAGTCCTTAGTACTTGTAGGGATTCCTTCCCCACATCTATAGGTCTCCGTACAGACTAGCTTAGGACTTTAGCAGGTCTGATCGCAGGATCAGGTCCCCTGTTACATCGTAGGGATTAAGCTGAGTTCTATCGTAGGGACTGATCTCCTCTCTTTCCTTAGCTCTGGTAGCAGAACATAACAAGAATACCAGCCCACCCAAATATACCCCGTTTACCCCAGCACAGACGGATACTCTGTGTAACCGTCTCCCGGATCCCGAACATTCCCCCATGGCTTTTTACAGGGGCATGGCCGCAAATAGAGAGATATATTCAACAACAAGGCAAGATCTTTTACACCTGCTCCGTGTAAAAGCCGGTGAAGGATATTATCCTATGGTAGAGGCTGCTATCCCATATAATAGAGCATTAGACGCCAATACGTATGAGAGTGGGGTTGACTTCTGTCAAGCCCTTAAAATATGGGCTCAGGATAAGTTGGCTGATCAATCCACTACCCTCACAGATGTCACTCAGGAGAAGGGAGAGTCGGCTGAGAAGTTTTATGGGCGCCTTATGCAGGTCTATAAGGACCTTGGGTTCTCCTTACATACTAAAACTCATTGCCAGCTGTTAGTATCCGCCTTTATCCAGGGGTTATGGACTGAGATCAAGGACGCAATATTGGCTGCACGACCAGATGTTGAGTCACCCCAGGAGATGCCCTAAAGGTAGCAAAAAGCTTCCAGAAAAGTGTCGCCTGGACCGCTTCTGCAGTTAAGCCGAAATCCAAACTGGCTGCAGTGGCAGTTGCGGCACCCGCAGTACCCGCAACACAGTATCCTCCCTTACAGCCCCACTATTACCCCATGGCGGTACCTGATCAGCGAGTAATGTATCCCGGGAAAAGACCAGTAGTGAATTCCCATCTTCAGTGTTGGAGGTGTGGCCGGACAGGACACTTCCAAAGGGACTGTCACACCCCTGCTAGCCAGTGAACCGCCCAAGCCCCCCTATCTAGAAATAGGACGCCCGGCCCACGAGACCCCAAGACCGTCCATTCTGAAATGGAGGCCAACCAGAGTCTGCCATCGTGATGCCCGTAACCACCCCCGGGCTCTGTTCATCTGTAGTTCTCCCGGTAGGAGGGAATCCGGTGAAGTTCATGGTAGACACTGGGGCGGCCAACTCCATTCTAAAATCCTCTGAACTGCCCCAGGGTCTCCCAGTCCAATTTTCTAACGACAATCTAATATTGATCGGTGTAGATGGCAGACCTAACAAACACACTCTCACCAAACCTATTCCGATTGGCCCATTTCCGGAAGTAATGGCACAATTTGTCATATCCCCGACCTGCCCGGTAAATCTTTTAGGAGCAGACCTCTTGTCTAAATTCCGATCCCGAATTCAATACCAGGACAATGGTCAGATGATCCTTACTTTAAAGGATCCAAACTCTGATGCACACATAGAGGAGGTCTGCATCTTACGGGCGCTACCCACGGTTATGATTAACATATCAGATACGAATGGAAATCTCCCAAAATATCTCAGGTTAGCTCCATACACAGAGGAAATCCCTTCTCATCTGTGGTCACAAGGCCCAGACGACATTGGGAGATTGCCGGTAGAACCAATACAGGTGTACCTCAAGCCCGGAGCGCCCTTTCCTAAGGTTCGCCAGTACGCGCTCACACATGCACAAGAACAAGGTCTACACCAGCAAATTCAGACCTTGTTAGCGAAATCCCCTGCGTCTCTCCGTGCAATACGCCGTTGTTTCCCATAAGAAAAAAATCCCAACCGGGGCAGTCGCCCGCTTATTGATTGGTGCAGGATTTGAGGGCAGTAAATGCAGCGACAGTCTTGGAAACTCTTGTGGTGCCTAACCCACATACACTTCTCTCACAAATACCATCTACCGCAGCCTGGTTTACAGTAATTGATTTAGCAAATGCCTTTTTCAGCATTCCACTACATAAAGACTGTCAGTTTCTGTTTGCATTTGCATATCAGGGCAGGCAATTGACTTGGACGGTGATGCCCTAATCAGTTTGAAAAGAACATGTCTAGCTGTCTGCTGCCGTGGCAGCTGGACAACTCTGAGGTAGTACTATTACAATACGTTGATGATCTTCTTTTGTGTGCCCCCACGGAGCAAGTGTCCATCAGGTCCAGTGTTAGCCTCCTCAAGCATCTAGAAAAACTGAATTGTCGAGTCTCAGCCTCAAAACTTCAGTTTTGCCTCAGTCAAGTGGTTTTCTTAGGCCACTGCCTTACTCAGGGTGCCAGACATCTCACAGAAGAAAGAAAGACGGCCATCTACCTACTACCATTCCCAAAAGATCCCATAGAGCTGCAACTGTTCCTCGGACTATGTACATATTGCAGAAAATGGATCCCAGATGCCTCACGTCTGATGCAACCCCTATATGATGCATTAAAGACACTCTGGCTGATGTAAACAACAAGGACCACCAAAAACTGCTACAACAAGCCTTTGAGCATTTAAAATCAAGGATAATGACAGCCCCTGCCCTTGGAAACCTGGAGTATGCTCAACCTTTCCGTTTGTATGTCTCCGAGACGTGCAGCCGGGGTACTCACGCAGAGACACTGTACAAAGCAGCGCCCGGTCGGTTATTACTCAGCGCGTCTGGACCCGGTAGCCAGGGCCTCCCCCAGCTGTCTATGAGCGGTTTATGCCAAACAGCAGTTACTTGAAAAAACGGCGGACATCATCTTGGACATGAGACTCACATTTATGCTCCACATGATATTGCGGCTGTTTTGGCTTTACAGCAACCTAAACATCTGTCCACACAGAGACACTTGCGGCTGCAGTGTACGTTGATCTTGCCAGAAAATGTGAAATTACACCGGTGCACCACCATCAACCCGGCCACCCTGCTACCAGCACCTGAAGGAGAGGGGAAAGAGGATCCACCACATGATTGTCTGGAACAAATTACTGCGGAGTCAACTCCCCTTGTTTTAGTGGGGGAAGTACCCTTGGATGACCCAGAACTTACGTTATATACGGATGGATCCAGATATGCTGATACCTCTGGCAGGTTTCATACTGGATATGCTGTCACAACTGAAGATACATTGGTAGAGGGTGCAGCCTTGCCTCCCAGTATGTCAGCACAGGAAGCAGAGCTCAAAGCTCTGATTGCTGCTTGTCAACAGGCCGAAGGAAAACGTGTGAATATATTTACTGACTCGAGATACGCCTTCAGGATTGCACATGACTTGGGGAGATCTGGGCAAGGAGAGGCTTTGTCACGACCGCAGGTTCTCCTGTGAAAAATGCTGAAAGCGTTAGACAATTGATGGAAGCGGTACAATTACCAAGACAGTTGGGTGTTGTAAAGGTAAAAGCTCATACCCGACATGACGCCCCTGAAGCAAGAGGTAATGCACTTGCTGATCTTCATGCTAAGCAAGCAGCTCTTCTTCCAGCAACCATGTCCATGGCTGTTACGCGGCAGCAGACCAAACAGCTAAATTCCGTGCAAACCCAGGTTCAACCTGCAGAAAATCATCAACCGGTTCCTCCAATCACAAAACTACGCTCCACACAGCAGAAAGTCTCTAAAGAGGAACGCCAATCATGGAAGGAAGCAGGTGCTAAATTGATAGATGGGCTATGGAAAAAGGAACAACTATATTGTTTTCCTCGACTCCTATATCCTGCCGTTGCAGCCTGGGCCCATGGACCGGTGCATCGAGGGAAAAACCAAGCTTTGCTACTGGTACAGAAACTTTATTGGGCCCCAGGAATTTCCACTGTGTTGAGTGCACAAAACAAAGGTTGCACAATATGCCAAACCTGCAACCTAGGCAGATTACAGAATGTACCGACAAAACACCTTGCTAAACCAGAGTATCCGTTCCAAGGATTGCAAGTTGATCATATCACTCTCCCTAAAGCAGGACGATATGAATACTGCTTAGTGGTAGTGGATATGTTTTCCAGCTGGCCAGAAGCATTCGCCGTTCCAAACATGACTGCCAAGACTACCGCCAAAAAGCTGGTCTATGAAGTTGTTTGCCGGTACGGAGTCCCAGAAGTTATCGAAAGTGATCAGGAATCAGCCTTTTCCTCATGCGTATATCAAGAAATACTTACCATGATTGGATCAACAGTGGCGCTGCATACTCCTTACCATCCACAGTCAAGCGGCAAGGTGGAGAGATTGAATGGCACACTGAAAAGGCAATTGACCAAAATGATGCAGGAGACTACAACCCAGTGGCCTGAGCTCCTTTCCATTGCACTATATCACATACGTACCACCCCCATAGGGAAACATAAATTGTCACCCTATGAGATACTATTTGGGTCGCAACCAGCTATAGCTCAATTTACCCCACAACAATTATCAGAAGAAACGGATTATGTTGTACAGTATGTGATTCAGCTTGCCAAAGCACTAACTAACACCCATGCGTTAGTATCATCTTCTATTCCAGATCCAGCTGATGCAGAAGGTTGTCATACCCTAAAGCCCGGATATTATGTGTATGTGAAGAAGCATGTTCGGAAACATGGACTAGAACCATTGTTTGACGGACCATACCAAGTGCTCCTTACAACCCCAACAGCAGTAAAACTTGAAGAGAAGTCAACATGGATCCATGCTTCACATAGCAAGCGTCAATCATCCTGAGATGTTTTATGATGATATGCGTGGTTAGACTAGTCAATACCTGGAATAGCCTACAACAGAGTACTGACCCTTTTAATAACAAGTTCATTACTCACCACCAGATTTTGGTACAAGAATTGAGTCAATTAGAGAACAACCAGATCAGTGACTGTTGGATATGTACTCACTCACCATTTTCAGCCGCTAGGATGCCTTTTCTGGCGGTCCCAGTCACTCTGGAGGAATTACTAAACTGGCCCAATTGTAGCGACACCCTTGCTAATAATGCTACTAAGTTTAGTAGATTATGGAACACCACTGTAGGTATACCAGTAGTTGGGTGGGTGGATCTCCCCTGGTGGCAAGGGAATCTTACTGCCACCAGTAGACACCTACAATTTATTACCCTTAAAGGAAACAAATGGGTACCCAGAAACAAGTCCTCCATGACTAATTTAGGCTTCATATCAACTGAAGGTCTACAAATCAGTTTTAATGCTACCTCAAGTACGGCAGATGCTTTTAAACAGTCATTGTTAGAAAGATACATTCATAATCATTCATGGGTACATGCAAATCTGTTTATAAAAGGTACCAATGACACATGTTATAAAATATCTGGTAACATCCCTTGCAATGAATCTTCTGAATATAAGCCTAGTGATCCAACATGTGGCAATCCGGTTGTTGGATAATGTAGCCCCCTAGGACAAATGCCTTCATGGTGTATGTTATCAAATAACACCGTTTTTATCGATTTGGTACATAAATTAGTATTACAGCACTCTGCTTTATGGGATCTGCCATCAGCCACATATTGGGTCCGTGGGAATAATGCGTATAAATGGCTCCCAGTCGGAGTAGGGGGGACTTGTACGTTGGCCCGGCTAACACCAGCCACTTATCTTATTCCCCATAGTAAAGTCGATATGAGAGCCATCCCTCTTCATACCATCTATAAACGTGCCAAGGACAACACCCTCAGGAAGACCTCATTTAGTACAAATGAGTATACCCAATAAGATAGCCAGTACCGTCTTCCTCTACCCTATGGTAACACAAATGTGGGACAAATTAGTGGAAGTCACTGACTACTTAGATGACCAGATTTGGAGTGTATTGGAAGTAGTTAATACTACCGTTGCGGTGCAGAATCAACTTATTATAGTAGCCAATCAACATACTTTAGTGCTGGACTATTTGACAGCAGCTCAAGGAGGGATGTATCAGGTTATAGGCCCAGCCTGTTGTCACTATATTGACCCCGATTCTACCATACGGTTAAAGACTAAAATGGAAGACATTAGGAAACTCAGGGAAGAATATAACAAACATAATGAATTGACCAAAGACAGTTGGTGGTCTGATACGTTCTCCTTTTTAAATCCTGCTAATTGGTTTAAAGCAGGGGTCTCAAACTCGGCTGGGTATATGGGCCGCACATGGAAAAAATTTGAATTTGGGGGGCCGCATTCTTTGTTCAATGTAACATTTTTAGTGATACCATTTTTTTGTATACACCTTTTGAACATTTTTGCCGTGTTTATTTTTTTATGGCTTGGGTCTTTATGGATGTGGCGATAATAAACGTGCACTTTTTTGTGTTTACTTTAGTTTACATATAAAACAGCATTTTTAGTGCCCAATAATTTTTCATGCTTTATTTTATTTTTTATTTTTTTTACAATTTTATTTCCCCCAATTGGCCACATACAGTAATATTGTCTTACAATTAGCATCATATAGTAATAATGGAAAACATCTTGTAGTAATGTTCCCCATCCAAGTCCCCATCTTGTACTAATGTGCCCCATCCAGGTCCCCATCCTGTGGCTATGTACCCCATCCAGGTCCCCATCCTGTGGCAATGTTCCCCATCCAGGTCCCCATCTTGTGGCTCTGGTCCCCATCTTGTGGCTCTGTGCCCCATCCAGGTCCCCATCTTGTGGCTCTGTGCCCCATCCAGGTCCCCATCTTGTGGCTATGTGCCCCATCCAGGTCCCCATCCTGTGGCAACGTTCCCCATCCTGGCGCCCATCTTGTGGCTATGTGCCCCATCCAGGTCCCCATCTTGTGGCTATGTGCCCCATCCAGGTCCCCATCTTGTGGCTCTGTGCCCCATCCAGGTCCCCATCTTGTGGCTATGTGCCCCATCCAGGTCCACATCTTGAGGCTCTGTGCCTCATCCAGGTCCCCATCCTGTGGCTATGTGCCCCATCCAGGTCCCCTCTTGTGGCTATGTGCCCCATCCAGGTCCCCTCTTGTGGCTATGTGCCCCATCCAGGTCCCCATCCTGTGGCAACGTTCCCCATCCTGGCGCCCATCTTGTACTAATGTGCCTCATCCAGGTCCCCATCTTGGGGCAATGTGCCCCATCCAGGTCCCCATCTTGGGGCTATGTGCCCCATCCAGGTCCCCATCCTGTGGCTATGTGCCCCATCCAGGTCCCCATCTTGTGGCTATGTGCCCCATCCAGGTCCCCATGTTGTGGCTCTGGTCCCCATCTTGTGGCTCTGTGTCCCATCCAGGTCCCCATCTTGTGGCTATGTGCCCCATCCAGGTCCACATCTTGAGGCTATGTGCCCCATCCAGGTCCACATCTTGAGGCTCTGTGCCCCATCCAGGTCCCCATCCTGTGGCTATGTGCCCCATCCAGGTCCCCTCTTGTGGCTATGTGCCCCATCCAGGTCCCCTCTTGTGGCTCTGTGCCCCATCCCGGTCCCCATGTTGTGGCTCTGTGCCCCCTGTGCTGTTCTTCACACACATAAAATAGAAAAAAAAAAAGATGATTCTCACCTGTCCTCCGTTCCCTCGGCGGCCTTCCTGCAGATGTGGCCCGCAGGCACCACAGAGTCCAACCCCTTGACGATCCCGACCTGGTCCAGGAGGAGCCGCCGACAGCAGCGCTGCATTGCCGCACAGAGACTGTCTCCCAGCACAGCATTTTCAATGTCAGCCGCCGGCCAATCAGAGGCCAGCAGCTGACATCTGCTTATGGCAATGACGTCATACTCGCTGCGCCGACACGCAGATATCAGCTGCTGGCCTCTGATTGGCCAGCGGCTGGCATTGGAAATGCAGTGCTGGGAAACAGTCTCTGTGTGGCAATTCAGCGCTGCTGTCGGCGGCTCCTCCTGGACCAGGTCGGGATCGTCAAGGGGTCTGTGCCTGCGGGCCGCATCAAGCAGCCTCAGGGGCCGCATGCGGCCCGCGGGCCACGTGTTTGAGACCCCTGGTTTAAAGGGATTGGTGGATGGATTGCTGGAATATTACAAGGAGTGTTGCTGCTTGCATCTTGTTAATGTATGTCTTACTAAAACTAGTCTTTTTTTTGTATCCCAATTTGCATGAGGAAAACCTGCCAGTCATCAGAGAGCAAGGAGAACGCTGTCAACCAACATCCAGTGCTACTATACACGGACCTCCCCGATGTAACCAGCATTGATGTCCTGGATGGCAAGGGAATGATGACCTTCACCCGCACGCCCCGACCAACCTCACGTCTGAAGATCAGAGCTTTATGATTATATCAACGGACAAGGGGGGATGGACATGCCGCGACGGCCTCAATTGGTAACAAGGGCACTAATTGAGTGAAGACCAATGTCCCTCAGGCTCAAACCATGACCCTGGGAAAGAACCTCTATTGTTGATAATAACATAATTTTTAGGGGGAAAATGTAAAGGACATATCGATATTCAAGCTTTGGTTACTTTTATAGTTACTTCATTTTTGATTGCTTGCATAGCATACATTCTTTTATTCTTTTCTCCTGCTTCGCATGCAATTTTCTCACAAGAACCTTTTCTCTCAAGAACATTCTATGAAATACCCTGCTCCTGTTATCTAACTAGTCTAAGCCGGGATGTACAACCTTGTAACTTTCCATCATGTGCCGAACTAACGATAATATGACCATATGTGTGTTTCCGTAATAATTGTACTAACATTGGTTTAAGCCTGTAGTATGGCTGTAGGTGATTGGCTATTGATATACTCAAAACAATATATAATGCTAAGTAAAATAAACGGGATTAGAGATTCTCCGAATCCTCCCATACAAAGCTCTGTCTCCATCTGGTTCCCTGATTGCAATCAACCTTATAACATAATAATCTGACACTCACTTGGTCAACCATGAACGGTCATTGCTGCCCTCCCTCAACTTTACTATAGCTTCTGAAAATCAGCGTATCATATATACAACACTGTATTTGCACTGTGCACTTTATTACTATACTATCTATGCTCGCAGACCTTATGTAATCCGCAGATAAAATTCACCCTGAGTGAAATCCCCCCTTATATTATTTATTTGCTTACAGCAAAACTTGTTACTATGGTGTTGTTGTTTTTAGATGGTTTTAATCTTTGTCACGTGTGTTGTGTCTCAATTGGATTGAATTTAATGATTTAGGTGTGCAGATTGTTAGTGTATTCTTGTCCTTTTACTACTATTTGACTTTTCGAGTGAAGATTTGGCCGGAAGAGACTGCGGACGCTTATCGTGTTTGAGGTGCAAAACAGCAGAAACTTCCCCCAAGTGACCCCATTTTGGAAACTCCCCTCAAGAAATTTATCTAGGGATGTGGTGAGCATCTGGAACTCACAAGTGCTTCACAAAATTTTAAAATATTGGACAGGAGAAAATGGACCACCAAATGTGTTGTACAATTTCTTCAGAGTGCACTGATGCCCCATCTGAGGGGAAGACTAATGTTTGGGCATACAGGAGGGCTCAGAAGGGAAGGAGCGCTATTTGACTTTTTAAGCGCAGATTTGGCTGGAATAGACTGTAGACTTAATGAAGAGCCCCCAAGGTGCAAAAAAGCAGAAACTCCCTACAAGTGACCCCATTTTGGAAGCTATACACCTCAATAAATGTATTCAAGTGTGTGGTGAGCATCTTAAACCCACAGATGCTTCACAGAATTTTAAAACATTGGAACGTGAAAATTAAAAATTACATTTTTTTCCCCAAAATGTAGCTTTAGCCCTAAATTTTTCATTTTCACAATGGTAACAAGAAAAAATGGACCACCAAATTTGTTGTGCAATTTCTCTTGAGTATGCCAATGCTCAATATGTGGGTTAAAACTACTGTTCGGACATACAATAGAGCTCCAAAAGAAAGGACTGCCGTTTTGGAAAGCAGACTTGACTTGCATAGTTTGCGGACACCATACCATAGAGCCCTTGTACTGCCAGAAGAGCAGTAACAAATGACCCATTTTGGAAACCATAAGCCTCAAGGAATTCATCTAGGGGTGTGGTGAGCATGTTAAACCAACAGGTGCTACATGAAAATGTTGTTTTAGCCCCAAATTTTTCATTTTGACAAGGTATTGTAAGATGAACTGGACCCCAATAATTATAAAGCAATTTCTTCCAAATGCAGCAATACCCAATATGTGGTCGGAAACTACTAATTGTGTACACAGCAGAGCTCAGAAGGAAAGTATTGCTATTTGACTTTTGAAGCACAAATTTGACAGTAAAAGTTTGTGGGCAACACTTGCAGAGCCCCAGAGGTGCCAGAACAGAAGAAACCCTCTACAACTGACCACATTTTGGAAACTACACTCCTGAAAATGTTCATCTGGGGGTGTAAAATATTTTTATCCCATAAGTGTATTACCAATTTCTTTAAAATTGGGAAGTGAGAAAATGAAAAATGACATTTGTTACAATAATAAGTAGATTTAGATCAAAATGTTTAATCTTTACCATGGCTATAAAAAAAAAACATACCCCATAAATTATTACACTATTTCTCCCAAGTGCAGCAATACCATACCCTTTATGTGTACATACGCTTCTGCTTGGGCATACGGCAGGACTCAGAAAAGACAGAGTGCCATTTGGCTTTTAGGGAGCAGAGTTTCCTGGAGTAGTTTATGGGCACCATTTGCAGAGCCCCTAAGCATACATCTGCTTGGGAAGTATGCACCCATACAGCCATTAAGATGGATCCCGAAGCATCCATCCACCATAGGAACCCACCTTAAAGAGACAAGAGAATGCCAAGAGTGTGCAAAGCAGTCTTCAAAGCAAAAGGTGGCTACTTTGAAGAACCTAGAATATAAGACATATTTTCAGTTGTTTCACACTTTTTTGCTAAGTATATAATTCCACATGTGTTAATTCATAATTTTGATGCCTTCAGTGTGAATGTACAATTTTCATAGTCATGAAAATACAGAAAAATCTTTAAATGAGAAGGTGTGTCCAAACTTTTGGTCTGTACTGTACATATAAAGAGAAAAATCAGAGAAACTGAAAATTTTGCAGTGATCTCTTAATTTTTACCAGAGCTGTATATATATCAGGATGGGGTCCAGGATAAGGGACATATACCAGGATGGGGGATATATATGTAGCGCCCCGAGGGTTCGGCCGCTACAGGGGTATTGCACCTCTGCCAGAGGTGTGATATTCCACTCCCGGGTAAGGATGGAGTACGGACCAGGGCCCAGTTAGCTGCATGCATCACACACACCCCATTTCCGGGGGATAGCTCAACGGTGCTCCCATTTATACAGTAATGCAGGCACGACAGACCATGTCCCTGGCTGGAGTGGGGAGGGGGGAGGAAAACCCAGTGATGTAGGAGCAGAAGGGGACCGTTTCTGAGCATAGATAGGAGCTCATTGGTTGCTGGTCACCTGAGCTCACACACTAGGGAAGGGTATATAAGGTGGGCACCATCTTAGTTATGGGTTGAGTTCAGTGAGAGAAGGAGTTCAGCCAGAGAGGGCTGACAGGGAGCTGTGGCTCAGTCTGGGCCCAGCTCCACGAGGCAGGCCTAGAGTGAAGGCCGGAGCCAGAAGAAAGGAACAGAAACAGAAAGGAACAGAAAGGAACAGCAAAGAAAAGAGAAGTACCCAAAGTGTGGAAGGGCTCAGAAACAAGAAGGCAGAAAGGACCCTAAGAGCCCATGAGAATATCGGGTGAAGGGTCAGGCAGATTAAGGGTACCGGATCCCAAGTTGGTGGAGGAGAAACTACCCTCAGCCAAAGACCGGAGGTCGTGATCATTTATTGGTGCGACACCTCACAAAACCTGCTAGGAAGGCACCATATAGGACAGCGGGGAACGGGACCCACGCAGATCCGCGGTAGCTGGACAAAAGTTGGTCACTGGTGAGGCAGGCCAGAGAAAGGATGGAAGGGGGTCCTGTGCCATATTCCTGAACTGCCTGGGGGTTGACCGAGCCCCTCACCTGGTGGACGCAGCACGGCTCGGGCGGTCATTGCTGACAGAAGTGACTGGGAATATACGAACTGTGAGTAAAAGACCCTGGACTGCAACACGTTGTCTTTGTGCTTTTTGCTTCACCAGCACTAATGGTACTGGAACTCCCTGCACCACCACCCCCACCATCCACTACACTGTCCTGGGGCTGCACTCTTCCCGTGGGGAGTTACACTACCTCAGCTGCATACACCATCAGCCTCAGCGGTCTGCCTTGCAGCGGCGGTTCATAATAGCCGCAATCCACGGGTGGCGTAGTCGGACATTTCTTGAACCACATAAAAGACTGCCACTGGTCTGACCACCCTGAGCCATGGGACCGGGTTGCCACTACTACCCCCAACGTCTCCCTATTGCCCGGCTCCGAGAGCCCCACGGCCCAGGAGGCGAGTCATATATACCAGGATGGGGCCACGGAGGGGGCATATACCAGGATGGGGGATATATAAACCAGGTTGGGGCTCAGGTTAAGGGACATATATACCAGGATGGGGGATATATATACCAGGATGAGGGATATATGTACCAGGATGGGGCCCATGGTAAGTGACATGTATACCAAGATGGAGCGCATATATATATATATATATATATATATATATATATATATATACAGTACAGACCAAAAGTTTGGACACACCTTCTCATTTAAAGATGGCCACTCGTTTTTCTTTACTTAGCTGCTTTTTTCTTGCCATAATACAAATTCTAACAGTCTATTCAGTAGGACTATCAGCTGTGTATGCAACAGACTTCTGCACAACACAACTGATGGTCCCAACCCCATTTATAAGGCAAGAAATCCCACTTAATAAACCTGACAGGGCACACCTGTGAAGTAAAAACCATTTCCGGTGACTGCCTCTTGAAGCTCATGAAGAGAATGCCAAGAGTGCGCAAAGTAGTCATCAAAGCAAAATGTGGCTACTTTCAAGAACCTAGAATATAAGACATATTTTCAGTTGTTTCACACTTTTTTGTTAAGTATATAATTCCACATGTGTTAATTCATAGTTTTGATGCCTTCAGTGTGAATGTACAATTTTAAAGTCATGAAAATACAGAAAAATCTTTAAATGAGAAGGTGTGTCCAAACTTTTGGTCTGTACTGTATATATATATATATATATATATATATATATATATATATATATATATATATATATCTATATATACACAGTTGAAACCAGAAGTTTACATATACTATATAAAAAGACATACAGTTCTGGCCAAAAGTATTGGCACCCCTGCAATTCTGTCAGATAATACTCAGTTTCTTCCTGAAAATTATTGCAATCACAAATTCTTTGGTATTATTCTCTTCATTTAATGTGTCTTCAATGAAAAAAACACAAAAAGAATTGTCCTAAAGCCAAATTGGATATAATTCCACACCAAACCTAAAAAAGGGGGTGGACAAAAGTATTGGCACCCTTTGAAAAATCATGTGATGCTTCTCTAATTCATGTAATTAACAGCACCTGTAACTTACCTGTGGCACCTAACAGGTGTTGGCCATAACTAAATCACACTTGCAGCCAGTTAACATGGATTAAAGTTGACTCAACCTCTGTCCTGTGTCCTTGTGTGTACCATATTGAGCATGGAGAAAAGAAAGAAGATCAAAGAACTGTCTGATGACTTGAGAAACCAAATTGTGAGGAAGCATGAGCAATCTCAAGGCTGCAAGTCCATCTCCAAAGACCTGAATGTTCCTGTGTCTTCCGTGCGCAGTGTCATCAAGAAGTTTAAAGCCCATGGCACTGTGGCTAACCTCCCTAGATGTGGACGGAAAAGAAAAATTGACGAGAGATTTCAACGCAAGATTGTGCGGATGGTGGATAAAGAACCTCGACTAACATCCAAACAAGTTCAAGCTGCCCTGCAGTCCGAGGGTACAGCAGTGTCAACCCGTACTATCCGTCGGCGTCTGAATGAAAAGGGACTGTATGGTAGGATACCCAGGAAGACCCCACTTCTTACCCCGAGACATAAAAAAGCCAGGCTGGAGTTTGCCAAAAGTTACCTGAGAAAGCCTAAAATGTTTTGGAAGAATGTTCTCTGGTCAGATGAGACAAAAGTAGAGCTTTTTGGGAAAAAGCATCAACATAGAGTGTACAGGAAAAAAAAAGAGGCATTCAATGAAAAGAACACGGTCCCTACAGTCAAACATGGCGGAGGTTCCCTGATGTTTTGGGGTTGCTTTGCTGCCTCTGGCACTGGACTGCTTGACCGTGTGCATGGCATTATAAGTCTGAAGACTACCAACAAATTTTGCAGCATAATGTAGGGCCCAGTGTGAGAAAGCTGGGTCTCCCTCAGAGGTCATGGGTCTTCCAGCAGGACAATGACCCAAAACACACTTAAAATAGTTTGAGAGAAAGCACAGGAGACTTCTAAGGTGGCCAGCAATGAGTCCAGACTTGAATCCCATAGAACACCTGTGGAGAGATCTCAAAATGGCAGTTTGGAGAAGGCACCCTTCAAATATCAGGGACCTGGAGCAGTTTGCCAAAGAAGAATGGTCTACAATTCCAGCAGAGCATTGTAAGAAACTCATTGATGGTTACCAGAAGCGGTTGTTCGCAGTTATTTTGGATAAAGGTTGTGCAACCTAGGATTAGGCTGAGGGTGCCAATACTTTTGTCCGGCCCTTTTTTGGAGTTTTGTGTGAAATGATCAATGATTTGATTTTTGCTTCATTCTCTTTGGTGTTTTTTCCTTGCAAGCAAATTAAATGAAGAGAATAATACCAAAGAATTTGTGATTGCAATCATTTTCAGGAAGAAACTGAGTATTATCTGACAGAATTGCAGGGGTGCCAATACTTTTGGCCAGCACTGTATACATGTTTTTCTCAATATCTGACATGAAACCAGAACAAACCGTTCCCGTTTTAGGTCAATTAGGATTACCGTAATCTTTAATATTTTCCAAATGCCAGCTTAATGAGAGAGAGAGAGAATGTTTTAATGCATTTTTCTTACTTACTGCAAAATCAAAAGTTTACATACATTGCATTAGTATGTGGTACCATTGCCCTTAAACTGAATGACTTGGGTCAAACGTCTGGGATATCCTTCCACAAGTTTCTCACAATAGTTGGTCGGAATTTAGGCCCATTCTTCCTGACAAAACTGGTGTAAGGCTATGTGCACGCGATGCGGATATGTGTGTTTTTTGTGCGTTTTTTTCCGTGCGGAAATGCAGCAGAAACGCATTGCACATCTTATCCCATGACTTCCTATGACATTTTGCAAGTTCTGTGCACAGGGTCAGGATTTTTTCTGCGCGGATTTTAGGTGCGGAAAAATAACGCAGCATGACCATTTCTTGTGCGTTTCCGCATGTGGATTTGCCTATACAATGCATTGGAAAAACGCATGGCAAATCAGCAAGTAAAAACACTTAAAAAACACTTAAAAAAACGTGTGTAAAATCCGCATGCATTTTTTCTGCCAAGGACATGCAGAAATGCTCCGGAAAATTTCTGCTTCATTGTCGTGGGCACATAGCCTAATTGATTCAGGTTTGTAGGTCGCTTGCTCGCACCTGCCTTTTCAGCTTTGCCCATAAATTTTCAATAGGATTGAGATCAGGGCTTTGTGATGGCCACTCCAAAACATTGATTTTGTTATCCTTAAGCCACTTTGTTACCATTTTGGCAGTATGCTTCGAGTCATTGTCCATTTGGAAGACCCATTTCCACCCAAGCTTTAACTTCCTGGCTGATGTCTTGAGATATTGTTTCAGTATTTCCACATAATCTTCTTTTGTCATGATGCCATCTCTTTTGTGAAGTGCACCAGTCCCTCCTGCAGAAAAACAACCCCACAACATGATGCTGCCACCCCTGTGTTTCACAGTTGGAATGGTGTTCTTAGGCTTCCAAGCTTCTCCCTTTTTCCTCCAAACGTAACGATGGTCATTATGCCCAAAAAGTTCAATTTTAGTTTCATCAGACCACAGGACATGTCTCCAAAAATTAAGGTATGTGTTACTGTGTGCATTTGCAAACATTAATCTGGCTTGTTTGTTTCTTTTGGAGTAATGGCTTCTTCCTGGCAGAGTGGCCTTTCAGCACATGTTGATACAGCACTCGTTTCACTGTGGATATTGACACAATCTTAATAGCGATATTTACGTTGTTGCAAGGGGATCACAAGACCCCCCTAGTAACCATCGGACCCCTGCCATGAGAATTGTGGGTCCCGATGGTTACCATGGCACCCTGAGGTCATGTGATGACCCCAAGGTATGGTAGCCTGTGAGATCTAGCAATAAGCAATAACTCACTGACTTAGTCAGTGACTCAGTTAGTGACTCACTGCTCTCATGCATTGCAGTACATGAGTACTGCAGTGTATGAGACCAATGAGAAAAATAAAAATTATACATGTCCCACAGTAAAAAAAAGTAAAATAAACACAAAAAAGGCACACAAATCACTAAAATCCGTTTCGCTACACAAAACACAGCGTTTGCGATAAAAAAACAAAAACATGCACATAATTGACATCATCACATTCGAAACTACCCGCTCTATAAAACATTATTTATTCCACATTATTTATTCCGTATGGCGAACGCCAGAAAAAAAATAATAAAAAACACACAAAAAATGTGGATTTTTCATCAATAAAAGCTAATCAAAATTCGTATGTAAAAAAAAATATATACTGTATATATGGTATAAATGAAAACGCCAAACCGTCACGCAAAAAACAAACCCTAATATGGCTAATTTGGCAAAAAAATTAAAAAGTAACTGCTCTCAGAATATGGCGATGCAAAAACAAATTCATATTTGTAAAAATTGTTTTTATATTCAATCTGAATTTATTAAAGTGTTTTTCAAACAAAATAACATAACATCACTTCTTGTTTTTGGCATTTGGTATTAAGATACTTGAACAATTGTATAGACATATACATAAACAAGAAATTGTATGAGTTTACAACTTTAGTAGATACAATATAAAGAAAACCATAAAGCCTTCGCACAGCTAGAATGAACTTTTTTTTTTTTTAAAGTGAGGTCATCAATCGAAGGCATCTAATCTTAAAATAAGTACAAATTATAGAGAAAAGAAGATGAAATAGAAGAAAGAGGTAAAAATAAAGGATAGAGGGAGAAAGATAAAAAAGAAAAAAAAAAGAGGGAAGGGAAGGGAAGGGAAGGGGGTTATGGGGAAGGGAGTCCCTAAAACCTTATTGTTACAAATTGTCCTATGTCCTTCTATGAGTTAACAGAACAATCTTTGAAAGTCAGATTAATCTTGAAATAAAATCCATGCGCTCCATATTCTCCAAAACGTATCATTGGTATCGTTATGGTCTGCTGATAATTCCTCCATTCTACATATTTTAACCATTTCTTTATACCATTATAGTAGGGGGTGTCGTAAAAATTGTTTTTAGTCTGGAAAAATAGCACATCATTAAAAAAAACTATATAAATCTGGTATCGCTGTAATTGTACTGACCCGACAGACAGATCTGTTTTATCACTTTACCGCAAGGTGAAAAATAAAAACAATAACTAAATTGCTGGCTTTTGCTCATTATGTGTTTGAAAAATCAGAATAAAAAGTGATCAAAAATTATTATGTGTCCCAAAATGGTACCAAAAAGGTACATAAAGAACCTGGAACTTGTCCCGCAAAAAATAAGCCCTCATGCAGCTCTGTTCGCCAAAAAATAAAAAAGTTGCAGCTTTCAGAATAAGGTGACAAAAAAAAATACTTTTTATAAAAAAGCATTTTTACTGTGTGATTAGTAGCAAAACATAAAAAAAAACAATAACCAATATAACTCTGGTATCTCTGTAATCGCACCAATCTGAAGAATAAGTGGGTCTCATCACTTATGCTGCATGGCGAACAGTGCAAAAATAAAGATAAGAACTGTTCTTGTACTGCTATTTGTTCATTCTACCTCTCAAAAATTGGAACAAGGCTCTGCTCACATTTATCCTGCACTCGCTGCTGAGCACTCACATTGGGGTTTCCATGTAAATTCCCCAAAACCGCGATTCAGAAAAAAAAAACAGACGGAACCACTCAGTTATGAGGCAGATGGAGTCACTTCGGACTGGTCTCTGTTCTGGCGGTGTTTCATCCATTTTAGGCGTCTTTTTAGTGCACAAGTGTTTACGACCACAGATCTGTGCACACCTAAAAAGATGGATACCACTGGAGCAGACGCCAAAAGGACTCCAAAGTGTCTCCATCTGCCTCATTATGGTGGGTGGTTCCGTCGGGGGTTTCATCTGAATCGCATTTTTGTGGGATTTACACAGAAACCCCAATGCAAGTGCTCAGCATAGAACACAGGACTGTGATCCAGTTTTATTCTGGAAGCGATCAAAAAATATTATGCACCCCAAAATGTTACCAATTAAAATCCTAACTTACCCTGCACAAAACCAGCCCCCACTCAGGTCTGTCATCTGTCACTGCAACTAAAGGGAGTCCCACGTTACTGGTAGAACAAAGTCTCTGGAAAAGTGACATGGCTCCCGACCCTCATATAAAATCCAGTGAATTCTGCACTCCCAAATCCAAATGCCACCCTCCTTCTGAGCACCACTGTGCCTAAACCACAGTAAGCATCAACATGTTTGGCATTATTGTAGTGGGGAGAGCCCATTTAACAATTTATGGGGAGCGTGTCACCAGAAGCACAAGCTGGACATAATGTATGGGGGCAATACAATATATCGGGGCTCTACACTTTATGGGTGCACAATCCATGGGCACTAAACAGGCAGATTTGTAATTCTCCAGAATAAAGCCTGATATGGGTGTTACAAAATAGTCACTGCATCCATACATGAATTCAATGAAAGGTGCAATTTCTACACTGGGGTCACTTTGGGGGTTTTCTGCTGTTCTGGCACCTTAGGGGCTCCGCAACGGTCGCCCACAAACTATTCTAGCAAAATCTAATTCTGTGTTTCAGTACGACGAAAAAGCTAAATTTTTGTCGTGTTTCTTATTTTTTTTTTTTACGGTATTCACCAAACGGGTTAAATAATATGACAGTTTTATAGATTAGTTCGTTCTGGACGTGGTGATGCGTAATTTTTTTCCTTTAGTTTTATTTTTACAGAAAAACTGTGTTTTTACTCGCAAAACATTTTTCCATTTTTTCGTACTATCTTTTTTATTTTTTAGATTTTTCCAAACTTTATTTGACTTTTTATTTTTTATTTTACTTAATCCCAGCATGGGATATCAACTTTTCCTGCTCTGATTGCTGATCTAGTACTCTGCAATGCTTTTGCATTGTACGGTATTAGAGCAATCAATAAGACACAGGCAGGAGTCATGTCAGGTCCTGCTCAAGGCAGGACCTTATAGGACACCGTACCTGAGTGTCCCTGCTGCCATTATTCGGCCTGGGGTCACCATGGAGACCATTGGCACAACACGATCACAATCGTATTGCGCCGATCAGAGGAAAGAGAGAGCCCCCCTCTACTAAGTAGATTGATGCTTCTATCACTATTGACAGTGGCATCAGAGGGGGTTAACGCTTGCGATCTGCGCTAACACCGATCGTCGATGTATAGCTGACACCCACTGATGAGTTCACTGGCTCTGCTCGCGATCGTCCATGTATAGCAGTTTGCGGGAATGCACTTCCTGCAATGGCATACATGTACGGTGCACGTCATGAAGGGGTTAAAGAGGATCTGTCAGGTATCCTGAATTGAGATGAGTGGATCCATACTCTGCTCATTGACCTTGAATTGAGTTTCCTGAAATGCGCAGGTCCCTATGAATTTGAATAATTTCTGATTCAATGCCTGGCGCCATTTCACACTGCCAAATACTCAGACAACTATGTAACAGAGTCAGGCACAGATTAAAACTTTCTAAAACCACTGTAAAAGAGTCAAGCTGCACCATTTTAAGATTTTACAGGCTATGGATAGGCGCTCAGAGCACACAGCTCATTACACATAGGGTAAGAAAAAGGTCTAAATTTTCTTATAGAGAACTACTGCAGCACTGAAAAACTTTTAAAATATGAGTGCATGTCTCTTGTTTGTGAATATTAATGCACATTCAAGTGATAAAGGAAGGTGCTGTCCCTGCATAGTCAGTGTGACTACATTGATTATTCTGCAGTATCAGCACCTTTATAACAGCTTTTTTATTTTTCACACTCTGCAAAGAAGGAGGACAGCTTAATACCTCTCAATACTGATTTTGGTTCTGAAGAACACTCCTGAAAGCAAGGCTTATGTGTCAGAGAAAGTGTGCTTCCTGGCTTGTGAGACGGACAAACCATAATTTCTTCTTTGAAAGATGAAAGCAAACAATATTATTTTTCACACTTCCTTGTTGCAGTGATCCAATAATAGCATAAAAGCATCCCCGCGACAAGGTATACCCAATCAGGGATTTGCAGTAAAATCCTCTTCTAAATCCTCATACAAAAACTGTGTAAATAGTCCATAAAGAAGAGAAGGTCATGCATGCACAAGACTCTCTACAACAGGTTATGAATTTTGTACTTACTGCCTAATTTTTTACAACTCCCATAAACTACAGAGGAGCAAGCCACAGACATGGAAGGCTACCTATCTAAATCACATATAGCTCTCTGGAGTGGCCATCAGGTGACCATAACCCATTCCCCTGATGTTTGATGCATCTAGAGATGTCCACACAGTGCACCATTAGTACTTGCAAATCCCTGCTCCTAAGTTGTTTGCCACAACTCTTTTGCGTGAGTCTATCACATATAGTTAATCTGGTAAGTAGTGTTGAGCCACCCCCGTAGTGTTCGGGTTCGGTTCGGTTCGTCGAACACCGGGATGTTCGAGGAACTGTTCGTGGAACTGTTCGTCGAACACCTTAGAACACCGTCGAACACCGTTAAAAGCAATGGCAGGCAAACAAAAACACATAGAAACACATAGAAAACACCTTCAAATGTGTCCAAAAGCTGAAAAACTGCTCAGAAGACACTCTCTTTAAAAAAGCCGGCGGCAATTCAGCAGCGGCAGACACCGGTACCCGACAATTTAGACAAGAAGGAATAGAGCATCACACATAGATTAGATAGATAGAAACATGTCAGTCACACATATAAGAAGCACAGTGATAGTGTTGGTTACTGTACTTGTCATTTAGTGTAAAGGATTTATTAAAAAAAATATTAGTGTTTTCATGCACCGTCTCTTTAAAAAAGCCGGCCGGCAATTCAGCAGCGGTACCCGACAATTTAGAACAGAAAGAATAGAGCTTCACACATAGATTAGATAGATAGAAACATGTCAGTCACATATATAAGAAGTACAGTGATAGTGTTGCTTACTGTACTTGTCATTTAGTGTAAAGGATTTATTAAAAAAAATATTAGTGTTTTCATGCACCGTCTCTTTAAAAAAGCCGGCCGGCAATTCAGCAGCGGTACCCGACAATTTAGAACAGAAAGAATAGAGCTTCACACATAGATTAGATAGATAGAAACATGTCAGTCACATATATAAGAAGTACAGTGATAGTGTTGCTTACTGTACTTGTCATTTAGTGTAAAGGATTTATTAAAAAAAATATTAGTGTTTTCATGCACCGTCTCTTTAAAAAAGCTGGCCGGCAATTCAGCAGCGGTACCCGACAATTTAGAACAGAAAGAATAGAGCTTCACACATAGATTAGATAGATAGAAACATGTCAGTCACATATATAAGAAGTACAGTGATAGTGTTGCTTACTGTACTTGTCATTTAGTGTAAAGGATTTATTAAAAAAAATATTAGTGTTTTCATGCACCGTCTCTTTAAAAAAGCCGGCCGGCAATTCAGCATCTGTACCCGACAATTTAGAACAGAAAGATAGAGCATCACACATAGATTAGATAGATAGAAACATGTCAGTCACATATATATGAAGTACAGTGATAGTGTTGGTTACTGTACTTGTCATTTAGTGTTAAAATAAAGGATTTATTAAAAAAAAAATTGGTGTGGGGTTCCCCGTAATTTTAGGCTCTAGCGGAGGTTAAGCAGACGGCTGGGGCAGATGTTTGAAGCCTGGGAAGGGGGTAATACCCATGGAGCTTCCCAGGCTACTAATATCAGCCCCCCACTGAATACCTAGCCTTTAGTAGCTATTAAAATGGGGGACCCCCCAAAAAAATGACGTGGGGTCCCCCCTATTTTAATAGCTAGCAAAGGCTAGGCAGACAGCTGGGGGCTGATATTAATAGCCCAGGAAGGGTGCCATGAATATTGGCCCCCTCCCAGGCTAGAAACACCAGCCGTCAGCCGCCCCAGAAATGGCGCATCCACAGGATGCGCCAATTCTGGCACTTAGCCTCGCTCTTCCCACTGCCCTGTAGCTGTGGCAGTGGGGTAATAGGGCTGGGGTTGATGTCAGCTTATAATGCCAGCTGACATCAAGCCCAGGTTAGCAATGGAGAGGCGTCTATAAGACACCCCCATTACTAACCCCATAGTCAAAGTTAAAAAAAAAACACAAACACCCAGAATAAAGTCCTTTAATTGAAATAAACACACAATTCTTTATTGTTCTAAATTAAACCATACTTACCGTCACACCCATTCCAGCTGAAGCCAACGATCTCCTGCAATAAAAGAAAAATAATAAAGCAACATCATCCTTACCTTTCCATGGTTCCCACGACAGCTTCAGCTCTGCTACATCGAGATGACAGGCTGGACCGCAGCAGAACGCTGCCATCCAGCCTGTCATCCCGCAGACACTGAGAAGCGCAGGCATGCTTGCGCTCCTCAGTGTCTGGCTGTGACGGCATCCAGATGAGCCGAGGTCATGTCTAATGAACTCGGCTCACCTCATGCACGTCACTGACAGCGTGGGAAAATTCTCCTGCACTAAGCGCTTCAGCGTGAGAACTTTTCCACGCTGTCAGTGACGTGCATGAGGTGAGTTCATGTCCAATGAACTCAGCTCACCTCATGTACGTCACTGACAGCGTGGGAGAATTCTCACGCTGTAGCGCTGAGTGCAGGAGAATTTTCCCACGCTGTCAGTGACGTGCATGAGGTGAGCTGAGTTCATTGGACATGAACTCGGCTCATCTGGATGCCGTCACAGAGGGACGCTGAGGAGCGCAAGCATGCCTGCGCTTCTCAGTGTCTGCGGGATGACAGGCTGGATGGCAGCGTTCTGCTGTGGTCCAGCCTGTCATCTCGATGTAGCAGAGCTGAAGCTGTCGTGGGAACCATGGAAAGGTAAGGATGATGTTGCTTTATTATTTTTCTTTTATTGCAGGGGATTGTTGGCTGCAACTGGAATGGGCGTGATGGTAAGTATGGTTTAATTTAGAACAATAAAGAATTGTGTCTTTATTTCAATTAAAGGACTTTATTCTGGGTGTTTGTGGTTTTTTTAACTTTGACTATGGGGTTAGTAATGGGGGTGTCTTATAGACGCCTCTCCATTACTAACCTGGGCTTGATGTCAGCTGGCATTATAAGCTGACATCAACCCCAGCCCTATTACCCCACTGCCACCGCTACAGGGCAGTGGGAAGAGCGAGGCTAAGTGCCAGAATTGGCGCATCCTGTGGATGCGCCATTTCTGGGGCGGCTGACGGCTGGTGTTTCTAGCCTGGGAGGGGGCCAATATTCATGGCACCCTTCCTGGGCTATTAATGTCAGCCCCCAGCTGTCTGCCTAGCCTTTGCTAGCTATTAAATTAGGGGGGACCCCACGTCATTTTTTTGGGGGGGGTCCCCCATTTTAATAGCTAGTAAAGGCTAGGTATTCAGCTGGGGGCTGATATTAGTAGCCTGGGAAGCTCCGTGGGTTTTACCCCTTCCCAGGCTTCAAACATCTGCCCCAGCTGTCTGCTTAACCTCCGCTAGAGCCTAAAATTATGGGGAACCCCACGCCAATTTTTTTTTAAATAAATCCTTTATTTTAACACTAAATGACAAGTACAGTAATCAACACTGTCACTGTACTTCATATATATGTGACTGACATGTTTCTATCTATCTAATCTATGTGTGATTCTCTATTCCTTCTATTCTAAATTGTCGGGTACCGCTGCTGAATTGCCGGCCGGCTTTTTTAAAGAGACAGTGCATGAAAACACTATTATTTTTTTTAATAAATCCTTTACACTAAATGACAAGTACAGTAAGCAACACTGTCACTGTACTTCATATATATGTGACTGACATGTTTCTGTCTATCTAATCTATGTGTGAAGCTCTATTCTTTCGGTTCTAAATTGTCGGCTACCGGTGTATGCCGCTGCTGAATTGCCGACTTTTCGTGTTTCACTGTGAGCACTGTTCCCATCGATTTGGGCAATCACTGTAATGCCACAACCACCATGGCTGTGGCATTACAGTGAGTGGCAGACAATCCCTGCATGATTGGTGCTCTAAATAGCGCCAGACATGCAGGACACGCTTTTGGTGCACGAACAGTTATCGAACATAACCTCGAACAGCCGAATTTTTTGCAAATCGCTCGGGTTCGTCGAACAACTCGAACACCGCCCAAAACAGCTCGAATTTGAGATTGGCGAACAGTTTTAGTCGAACACCGCTCATCTCTACTGGTAAGCACTTTTCTATACATATTGTTGGAGGCCACATAGAATAGCATTGCCGGCCGCATGTGGCCCCTCGGCCGCTGGTTGTGCACCACTGATTTAAATCACACTTTAAATGCCGAATATTAAAAAAAATGCCTGAATTGCTTTTCTTTTTGTTTTTTTATTTTTGTTGCCGCACTCCCACCCCACTCTCAAAAATGCAACAAATACCAATCAGCATATTGAATGCACCCTATATACACTTCTCAAAAAAATAAAGGGAACATTTAAACAACAGAATATAACTCCAAGTAAATCAAACTTCTGTGAAATCAAACTGTCCACTTAGGAAGCAACACTGATTGGCAATCAATTTCACATTCTGTTGTGCAAATGGAATAAACAATAGATGGAAATGATTGGCAATTATCAAGACACACTCAAAAAAGGAGTGGTTCTGCAGGTGGGGACCACAGACCACATCTCAGTACCAATGCTTCCTGGCTGATGTTTTGGTCACTTTTGAATGTTGATTGTGCTTTCACACTCGTGGTAGCATGAGATGGACTCTACAACCCACAGAAGTAGCTCAGGTAGTGCAGCTCATCCAGGATGGCACATCAATGCGAGCTGTGGCCAGAAGGTTTGCTGTGTCTGTCAGCGTAGTGTCCAGAGGCTGGAGGCGCTACTGTGGCGCCCCTAAGGATTCAGTCGCCACAGAGGTACTGCACCTCACCCAGAGGTGTGGTGTCTCCTTCTCTCAGGTAAGGAGGGAGTGCTGCCGGAACCCCAACACCTGCATCCAACACTACACTACTCCAGACCGGCTGGAAGGGCAAGAGGCAATGTATGTTTCTGCTGAGCCCTGTCCCTGGCTGGAGTGGGGGGAACCCAGAGGTAGGGGGAACCAGTAGTGGATGTGGGTGGAGGAAGTAGTTTAAGGGAGCACTATAGTAGTAGGTATATATAAAGGGAAGCCATCTTAGGAGTTCAGGACAGTAGCGAGAGGACAGTTCAGAAGAACAGTCTGGGAGCAGAGTCTCAGTAGGAGTTCTGCTCCACAAGTAGGGCCCAGTGTCAGAGGCCCAGGAGGGGAGCAGGGAGTAGGCTCCGTTCTAAGAAGGGATCCTAGGGGGTACGGCGAGTGCAGGAAGGCACCCGTATGCCCCGCATCTGTCAGAAGACAGAGGGATCGTAGGCCGCAAGAAGGAGACCGGCCCCTGGCCCAGTTGTGTACTTCAAGTCCCGGCTGGAAAAACCGGAGGCTCCTGGCTTAAAGGTAGTCAGTTGCCGAAGCCTCATTCTAATCCCCAGGAGGGTCAAGCAGGTCCGGCATCCGATGCACAGGAGGGAGTTCAGAGCACCCGAGCGGGATTGAGAGTGGGAAGCGCAGGGCAGGAGGGAGAAAGACCCAGCGAGAAGACGGTCTAGTTAGGAACACAAGAAAGTGGGGTTCTGCCAGCTACCCTTGATCTACCTGAGGAAGTACTGAGCCCCTGCCTGGTGAACGCAGCGCGACGCGGGAGGCTGACATCTGTACAGTGTGCCAGTGGAACCCTCATAAGAACTGTGAGTAAAAACTTGGATTACTGCACCGCACTGCCTCCATCCATTCTTTGATCTGCGCCACCGTTCCCTCCCTGCACTAAAAAGCCCAGCGCGACCCACACTGCCTTACATTGCCCTGGAGCGCGCTCTACCTGTGGAGAGCCACACCACCCCTGCTGCCGCAACACCAGCTCCAGAGGACTGCTCTGCAGCGGCGGCTCACTCTAGCCGCAATCCACAGGTGGCGTCACGAAAAATCCCTTATAAATACCCCCCACCCTTTTGTACTGACCGCCCTGGGTCACGGACCGGGCCAGCCACCGTGATATCCCCCGGCAACCAGAGGCCCAGCTGCCAAGTACCCCACGGCCCTGGGGGCGCGTCACTACCAGGAGACTACTAGGAGGGCAACAACCCAGCAGCAGGACCGCTACCTCCGCCTTTGTGCAAGGAGGAACAGGAGGAGCACTGCCAGAGCCCTGAAAAATGACCTCCAGCAGGCCAAAAATGTGCATGTGTCTGCACAAACGGTTAGAAACTAACTCCATGAGGGTGGTATGAGGGTCCGACGTCCACAGATGGGGGTTGTGCTCACAGCTAGAGATGAGCGTTGTTCGACTCGAACTGTTCGCCAATCTCAAATTCGAGCTGTTTTGGGCGGTGTTCGAGCCGTTCGGTGAACACGAACGATTTGAAAAAAATTTGGCTGTTCGAGGTTATGTTCGATAACTGTTCGTGCACCAAAATCATAACTGGATTTTTTCTCAGTAATGATGAAAATTAATCTTAATACGCAGTTTGAGTGTACAGCGGGGCGGGGGAAGGGGCAGGGGATGGATCTCTGCAGGAATAATGAAGATCTCCATTTTTTTTTTCTCTTTCTCGCATTTACAGTGGGGAGGTGCAATCTGTCAGCCTATCAGCAGCGCACACACGGAGTGAAGTGCTTTTTTTCACACAAGCAAGGGCATGTGTCATTGGCAGTGTATGTCACATGTCCTTGCCCTATAAGACCCAGCCATTTTCCCTGTCGCCACCATTTTCTCACTGCTGCAGCTGCGTGTTAGACGGCACCGCTGTTGCTGTGTGCGCTATACCTTGTTAATTTCAAGCCAATTTTCGCACAAATCTACAGATAGCTTGGGAGTAGGGAATAGTTGTGATTGCAGTCCTTTTAATGACTAGGTTACAGCATTTCCTATGACTTTTATCAGGCAGGTCTGTGCTCTTAAATAGATAGGTTGTGGGAGTAAAGACTAATTGTAATTGCAGTCCTTTTCAGGACTAAGTTACATCAGTTCCTATCAGTTTTTGCCAGGCAGGTCTGTGCCAGTGCTGTGCAAGTTTTTTTCACAGCATTTGAAAAAATCTAGCAAAGCTAATCCTTTTTGGCCTATTGCAGAGTGTGTTAGTCAGTGGAGTAGCCTATCTGTGTTGCAAGCTACACCACCTGTGTATAGAATACCAATTTTTTTACTGCACCTAGTGAAGTAAAACCTTTTGGGCATAGCATCATTCTATTAGTCCATCTATACTGACCTCCATAAGGTTGCAAATTGAATATAATTTTTTTCTGCATCTAGCTCTGAAAAAATATTTGGCCTTCTAGCTGTGTGTGGGACTTGTTCTATTAGTCCATCTATACTGACCTCAATCAGGTTGCAAACTGAATATAATTTTTTTCTGCATCTACCTCTGAAATAATATTTGGGCTTCTAGCTGTGTGTGGGACTTGTTCTATTAGTCCATCTATACTGACCTCCATCAGGTTGCTAACTGAATATAATTTTTTTCTGCATCTAGCTCTGAAAAAATATTTGGGCTTCTAGCAGTGTGTGGGACTTGTTCTATTAGTCCATCTATACTGACCTCCATCAGGTTGCAAATTAAAAATAATTTTTATCTGCATCTAGCTCTGAAAAAATATTTGGCCTTCTAGCAGTGTGTGGGACTTGTTGCATTAGTCCATCTATACTGACCTCCATCAGGTTGCAAACTGAATATAATTTTTTTCTGCATCTACCTCTGAAAAAATATTTGGGCTTCTAGCTGTGTGTGGGACTTGTTCTAATAGTCCATCTATACTGACCTCCATCAGGTTGCAAATTAAAAATAATTTTTATCTGCATCTAGCTCTGAAAAAATATTTGGCCTTCTAGCAGTGTGTGGGACTTGTTCTATTAGTCCATCTATACTGACCTCCATCAGGTTGCAAACTGAATATAATTTTTTTCTGCATCTACCTCTGAAAAAATATTTGGGCTTCTAGCTGTGTGTGGGACTTGTTCTATTAGTCCATCTATACTGACCTCCATCAGGTTGCAAATTCAAAATAATTTTTATCTGCATCTAGCTCTGAAAAAATATTTGGCCTTCTAGCAGTGTGTGGGACTTGTTCTATTAGTCCATCTATACTGACCTCCATCAGGTTGCAAATTAAAAATAATTTTTATCTGCATCTAGCTCTGAAAAAATATTTGGCCTTCTAGCAGTGTGTGGGACTTGTTCTATTAGTCCAGCTATACTGACCTCCATCAGGTTGCAAACTGAATATAATTTTTTTCTGCATCTACCTCTGAAAAAATATTTGGGCTTCTAGCTGTGTGTGGGACTTGTTCTAATAGTCCATCTATACTGACCTCCATCAGGTTGCAAATTAAAAATAATTTTTATCTGCATCTAGCTCTGAAAAAATATTTGGCCTTCTAGCAGTGTGTGGGACTTGTTCTATTAGTCCATCTATACTGACATCCATCAGGTTGCAAACTGAATATAATTTTTTTATGCATCTACCTCTGAAAAAATATTTGGGCTTCTAGCTGTGTGTGGGACTTGTTCTATTAGTCCTTCTATACTGACCTCCATCAGGTTGCAAATTGAATATAATTTTTTTCTGCATCTAGCTCTGAAAAAATATTTGGCCTTCTAGCAGTGTGTGGGACTTGTTCTATTAGTCCATCTATACTGACCTATATCAGGTTGCAAATTCAAAATAATTTTTATCTGCATCTAGCTCTGAAAAAATATTTGGCCTTCTAGCAGTGTGTGGGACTTGTTCTATTAGTCCATCTATACTGACCTCCATCAGGTTGCAAACTGAATATAATTTTTTTCTGCATCTACCTCTGAAAAAATATTTGGGCTTCTAGCTGTGTGTGGGACTTGTTCTATTAGTCCATCTATACTGACCTCCATCAGGTTGCAAATTCAAAATAATTTTTATCTGCATCTAGCTCTGAATAAATATTTGGCCTTCTAGCAGTGTGTGGGACTTGTTCTATTAGTCCATCTATACTGACCTCCATCAGGTTGCAAATTAAAAATAATTTTTATCTGCATCTAGCTCTGAAAAAATATTTGGCCTTCTAGCAATGTGTGGGACTTGTTCTATTAGTCCAGCTATACTGACCTCCATCAGGTTGCAAACTGAATATAATTTTTTTCTGCATCTACCTCTGAAAAAATATTTGGGCTTCTAGCTGTGTGTGGGACTTGTTCTAATAGTCCATCTATACTGACCTCCATCAGGTTGCAAATTAAAAATAATTTTTATCTGCATCTAGCTCTGAAAAAATATTTGGCCTTCTAGCAGTGTGTGGGACTTGTTCTATTAGTCCATCTATACTGACGTCCATCAGGTTGCAAACTGAATATAATTTTTTTATGCATCTACCTCTGAAAAAATATTTGGGCTTCTAGCTGTGTGTGGGACTTGTTCTATTAGTCCATCTATACTGACCTCCATCAGGTTGCAAATTGAATATAATTTTTTTCTGCATCTAGCTCTGAAAAAATATTTGGCCTTCTAGCAGTGTGTGGGACTTGTTCTATTAGTCCATCTATACTGACCTCCATCAGGTTGCAAATTCAAAATAATTTTTATCTGCATCTAGCTCTGAAAAAATATTTGGCCTTCTAGCAGTGTGTGGGACTTGTTCTATTAGTCCATCTATACTGACCTCCATCAGGTTGCAAATTAAAAATAATTTTTATCTGCATCTAGCTCTGAAAAAATATTTGGCCTTCTAGCAGTGTGTGGGACTTGTTCTATTAGTCCATCTATACTGACCTCCATCAGGTTGCAAACTGAATATAATTTTTTTCTGCATCTACCTCTGAAAAAATATTTGGGCTTCTAGCTGTGTGTGGGACTTGTTCTATTAGTCCATCTATACTGACCTCCATCAGGTTGCAAATTCAAAATAATTTTTATCTGCATCTAGCTCTGAAAAAATATTTGGCCTTCTAGCAGTGTGTGGGACTTGTTCTATTAGTCCATCTATACTGACCTCCATCAGGTTGCAAATTAAAAATAATTTTTATCTGCATCTAGCTCTGAAAAAATATTTGGCCTTCTAGCAGTGTGTGGGACTTGTTCTATTAGTCCAGCTATACTGACCTCCATCAGGTTGCAAACTGAATAGAATTTTTTTCTGCATCTACCTCTGAAAAAATATTTGGGCTTCTAGCTGTGTGTGGGACTTGTTCTAATAGTCCATCTATACTGACCTCCATCAGGTTGCAAATTAAAAATAATTTTTATCTGCATCTAGCTCTGAAAAAATATTTGGCCTTCTAGCAGTGTGTGGGACTTGTTCTATTAGTCCATCTATACTGACGTCCATCAGGTTGCAAACTGAATATAATTTTTTTATGCATCTACCTCTGAAAAAATATTTGGGCTTCTAGCTGTGTGTGGGACTTGTTCTATTAGTCCATCTATACTGACCTCCATCAGGTTGCAAATTGAATATAATTTTTTTCTGCATCTAGCTCTGAAAAAATATTTGGCCTTCTAGCAGTGTGTGGGACTTGTTCTATTAGTCCATCTATACTGACCTCCATCAGGTTGCAAATTCAAAATAATTTTTATCTGCATCTAGCTCTGAAAAAATATTTGGCCTTCTAGCAGTGTGTGGGACTTGTTCTATTAGTCCATCTATACTGACCTCCATCAGGTTGCAAATTAAAAATAATTTTTATCTGCATCTAGCTCTGAAAAAATATTTGGCCTTCTAGCAGTGTGTGGGACTTGTTCTATTAGTCCATCTATACTGACCTCCATCAGGTTGCAAACTGAATATAATTTTTTTCTGCATCTACCTCTGAAAAAATATTTGGGCTTCTAGCTGTGTGTGGGACTTGTTCTATTAGTCCATCTATACTGACCTCCATCAGGTTGCAAATTCAAAATAATTTTTATCTGCATCTAGCTCTGAAAAAATATTTGGCCTTCTAGCAGTGTGTGGGACTTGTTCTATTAGTCCATCTATACTGACCTCCATCAGGTTGCAAATTAAAAATAATTTTTATCTGCATCTAGCTCTGAAAAAATATTTGGCCTTCTAGCAGTGTGTGGGACTTGTTCTATTAGTCCAGCTATACTGACCTCCATCAGGTTGCAAACTGAATAGAATTTTTTTCTGCATCTACCTCTGAAAAAATATTTGGGCTTCTAGCTGTGTGTGGGACTTGTTCTAATAGTCCATCTATACTGACCTCCATCAGGTTGCAAATTAAAAATAATTTTTATCTGCATCTAGCTCTGAAAAAATATTTGGCCTTCTAGCAGTGTGTGGGACTTGTTCTATTAGTCCATCTATACTGACATCCATCAGGTTGCAAACTGAATATAATTTTTTTATGCATCTACCTCTGAAAAAATATTTGGGCTTCTAGCTGTGTGTGGGACTTGTTCTATTAGTCCATCTATACTGACCTCCATCAGGTTGCAAATTGAATATAATTTTTTTCTGCATCTAGCTCTGAAAAAATATTTGGCCTTCTAGCAGTGTGTGGGACTTGTTCTATTAGTCCATCTATACTGACCTCCATCAGGTTGCAAATTCAAAATAATTTTTATCTGCATCTAGCTCTGAAAAAATATTTGGCCTTCTAGCAGTGTGTGGGACTTGTTCTATTAGTCCATCTATACTGACCTCCATCAGGTTGCAAATTAAAAATAATTTTTATCTGCATCTAGCTCTGAAAAAATATTTGGCCTTCTAGCAGTGTGTGGGACTTGTTCTATTAGTCCATCTATACTGACCTCCATCAGGTTGCAAACTGAATATAATTTTTTTCTGCATCTACCTCTGAAAAAATATTTGGGCTTCTATCTGTGTGTGGGACTTTTTCTATTAGTCCATCTATACTGACCTCCATCAGGGTGCAAATTAAAAATATTTTTTATCTGCATCTAGCTCTGAAAAAATATTTGGCCTTCTAGCAGTGTGTGGGACTTGTTCTATTAGTCCACCTATACTGACCTCCATCAGGTTGCAAACTGAATATAATTTTTTTCTGCATCTACCTCTGAAAAAATATTTGGCCTTCTAGCAGTGTGTGGGACTCATTGTATTAGGCCATCTATACCAAGCTCCACCAGCTTTTAAATTAATAATAATTTTTAGCTGCATCTCGCCCTGAAAATAATTTTTCTTCCCAATAGTGGTAGCAATAGAAATATGGGGTGCGCTCCTGGCTTACAAAAATATACTCTTCATAACAAAAAACACCAGCCTAGCGCACTGCATTAATAAGATGGCATCATCGTCTCTCCCAGTGCTAGGCCTACTACCCAGGCTAGCATTCCTGTGCCTAAAACACAATGTATGGGTCCGCGCTAGCCACTATGCTGAGGGGTCTAAAGCTACTGCTAACGCTTTATAACAATTCAATTGGCAGATTTTCACAGAGCTCTTCCACAACGCCCACCCATCGGGCAACAGTTGCCCACCTTCCCTATGGGATCTAGTGGCGAATAGTTGATGCCATTAATCAGAGAGTCAGTTGCCCCGTCGGCGTGGCAAGCATACGGTAAGGCATGGGAAGAGTGGACACGACTAGTAGCAGGCAGACGGGTTGACCAATGTGAACAAGCCACATCACAAGTCACGATAGAATTTCTCCACCAGCTAATGATGAGGGGCATATCAGGGGCGTCAGCGCAGCGGTGTCTGACCGGAGTAGCATTTCACTTCCAACTACTGAATTGGGGAGATGTGACAAAGATTCATCATCAGACAATCCATAAAAGGGTGGAAAAGGGGTCAGCCAAGTCAGGAGTGTAGACGTCCTGTCCCGTGTCACTAAAACTGATTTCTCACATCATATCCCTAACACCATTAACATGACACTCACAATTTGAAGCAACACTACTGTCTACTGCATTTGTGATCGCCTTCTTCGGGGCCCTATGCATAAGCGAATTAGTCCCTCAATCCAAAATTACCACCAGTGGAGGCTTATTACACCAGGACGTAGTCATAGCCAATAATGCAATACGTCTACGCATACACAAATCGAAAATGGTTCCAGCGGGCAGGGGCACTTGAGTACTTCTACAACCCACAAGCGGTACACTGAGTCGGGTAACAATAGTAAAAACATATCTAACCATCAGATCACAAAGTAATTTCTTCCTATCCCACATTGATGGAACGCCATTATCAAGATACCAGTTCCAAGCTATATTTAATAAATGCATAACATCGGCAGGGAACCACCCCAAAGATTACGGGACACACTCATTCCGCATAGGCGCGGCCACGGAAGCAGCAAGAGCAGGACTGTCAGAAATGGAAGTTCAGAGGATAGGGAGATGGCGATCCACGTGTTTGGCAAGATACATAAGACCGGACTTGTTATCCTAACGTGGTTTGTTTCTTTTACAGGTGACGCTAAGCCAACAGTGTGGGTGATAGGCCACTCGTATATATATTAGGCAGAAAAAAGGGCGAAATTCCGCCCAGGCGGGAGGAAATTAGAGTTTCATAACACATATTTCAACTGGAGAGGTATTAGAGGCCTGCTATGGCCACAGGTACTAATGGAGGTAATCAAGGTAGGGAGAGAGGCAAGATGTCCGGTCATCTTAGTTATACAGGCCTGGGGAAACAACCTAGGTCATCACAAGAGCGCATAACTAATGGCAATAATGAAACTAGACACTGAGCGCTTCAGAGAATTTTTCACAAAACTAGCTATAGTATGGTTAGAGATTGTGCCGATAGCGGTATGGCAAGGTGCGCGAGACATCACAGCCATCGAACGGACAAGGCGGGTAATAAATATTTGGATGGCAAAATTTAGAAGAGACAGAGGCGGTGTAGTGGTACGACACCAACAACTGGAAGGAGATAAAGCAGGCCTCATACGGCCCGACGGTGTTAACTTAATGGATATTGGACTGGACATATTCCTGTCAGGACTCCAGGACGGAGTGGAACAAGCATTAAGAGTGATGGGTGGGGGTCAGAGTCCTGCATACGAGCACGCAGGATCCTCCGTGGCCTGGAAATAGAAAGGACATGTTGGAGAGTTACACTTGTTGACCAAGTTGCCAGAGTGGAGACCCAGGGCATGCTGCAACAAGCTGAATTATTTTAGAAATAAAATGCCTTTCTAATGGAATGAGTATAGAGAGTTAATAAAGCTGTGACTGATCCTCACCCATCCAGTTGTAAGAGTTACATTATTGTATTGTCAAGGAAAGGGGGGCGGTAGGGGGGCTGAGCGTCTGGGTTTGGTTGGGGGTCCCCACAGTCTGCCTAGGCTAGATGCATTTAAAAATTCTTATTAGATACACAGGCGGTGCAGATTGCTTCGCAGCTGGGCTACTACGCCCAAAGTATTGCCTAGGCTAGATGCAGTTAAAAATTCTACGCTGACTAGCAGACACTGAAGATTTGGAGCAGACCTCTGAGTAAACAGCTCTTCAGACTCAACCATCTGTGTTACCCAAGCCATAGTGTATGTAGTTTCTTACAGTTAAAAGGGGGGGGCGACCCAACCCACCTGGAATTGACGATGCCAACGTCACGTAAAACACAGCAAGGGGACTCCAAAAAGAGTCTCCATTTTTTCCCAAAAATGTGGCACAGACACCACTTAACCCTAGAACGCATAACTGGGGCCTCGCAGTCCCGCCCTGTTAATTGTTTTCTATTTTCTGCAAGATTACTTTAGTTAGAATTTTGAAACTCTAGGTATTCTTCATGTATATAGTTGTTTGTCATTTGAGTTTGAGTTATTCCATGTTATTTGCACACGGGCCTAAAAGGCCCCAGGTATATGAAAGTGTAGATTTTTATGGTCATGCGTTCTAGGGTTAAGTGGCATCAATTGCCCCACAGTTGCTTAAAACGGTTGGTGAGGTGATATTACCAAATCCTCAAGCTTTTAGTCTCCCAAGGATAACACAGGGTTAGAAAAGTCCTTGCGAATCCATGATTTGTTCATCTTTATGAACGTGAGTCTGTCTACATTCTCAGTGGACAGCCGCGTGCGCTTATGTGTCAGCACACCATCAGCAGCGCTGAACACACGTTCAGAGAGAACACTGGCTGCAGGGCATGACAAGATCACCAAGGCGTGAGTGGCGAGCTCCGGCCATTTTTCCAGATTGGAATACCAAAATGAGCAAGGGTCCAGTGACACAGTCATGGCTTCGATGTTCACTTGGAGATACTCCTGCACCATCCTCTCTAGGCATTGACTATGTGTCAGACTTCTTGTCTCCTGTGGCCTTGCAAAGGATGGTCTAAAAAAGTGGTGAAACGATTCCACAAAATTGCTGTTACCAGCAGATACTGTGTTAATGTTACGGGTTGAGTGATGAAGACTCGACAGTCCCACGGTTGGCAAGTTAGAACTGTGAGATTCACTTCGTGCACCACTGGTGCTTTGTGGAAAAGCACATGTAAGATTCTGCAATAGCGTCTGCAGATACTCCTGCATGCGTCAATCCCTTTTTATGGCAGGAATTATTTCGGCAAATTTACTTTTGTACCGGGGATCTAAGAGTGTGGCAACCCAGTAGTCGGGATTACTTCGAATTCTGCAATCTGAGGGTCATGTTGCAGGTAGTGCAGCAAGAAGGCACTCATGTGTCTTGCACATCCAGGAGGACGAAGTCCTTGTTGTGTTGGTAGCGAGGTAAGAATCATGCTTCCTTCCTCTGCCCTCTCCCCCCAACCTCGCACAACAGAAATGTGATCAAGGTCTCCCTCATCTGATGAGTCTTCCATGCCTATCGCCAGTTCATCCTCCACTTCTTCCTCGGCTCCTGCACCTTCCTCAACAGTTTGGCTGCTACCATGCGCCCTGGTTAATCCCTCTCCCCCACCCTCCCATGCCTGCCGCCTTGGTGCTGCCAACCGTCTGGACCTTGGAGATGTTATCCCTTCCGCATACGACTCCTCCTCTACTTCCTCCACCTCCTCTTGTCTCACCACCTGACTCTGAATTCTGTTTAATGTGTGCTCCAGCATGTAAATCACCGGAATAGTCATGCTGATAATGGCATCGTCGTCAGCACTAAACATCTTCGTCGCCATTTCAAAACTGTGCAGAAGGGTGTGTGGCGCCCCTGAGGGTTCAGTCGCCACAGAGTTACTGCATCTCACCCAGAGGTGTGGTATCTCACCCTCAGGTAAGGAAGGCGTATGGCTCGGGACCCTAACACTTGCATCCAACACATACCCGCAGTGGGGGTAGGGCGAGATTGCTCCTAAGGGAGAGCACAGTCCCAGGTCCCTAGCTGGTGGGAGGGTCCTATGTAGTGGGTGCTTATGGGAGCAGCTTAGGGGAGCACATGACAGGGAGAGTATAAATAGGAAGCCATCTTAGAAAGAGCAAGCCAGTCAGAGGAGGAAAAGTGACAGGAGCAGAGGCTCGGCATGAGCTCTGCTCCGGAGGCGGGCCTAGCCTGGAAGGCCCAGGACTGAAGGAGAGAAGAGAGGAGTGGGAGCAGGAAGGCTCCAGGAATCGAAGGGACCCTAGGGCTACGGGCCGTGCAGAAGGCCACCCGTACTCCCGCTGCTACCAGGAGGTAGAGGGGTCAGGCCAGATAAGGGGAACCGGTCCCTCAACTAGAGGAGAAACAGCAAGGCTCAACTAGAAACCGGAGGCTGCAGCATTTCATGTACTGCAGGCAAAAGTCCACACCAGTCTCACTAAGAAGGTAGCCACATAGGACCCAGGGGACGGAACACACGTCGCCCGCCAAGGCCCGAGGATACCGGATAGAAGTGTCACTGGGTGTGAGGTGCAGGGAGAAGGCCAGAGAAAGGACACACAGAAGGGGGTCCTGCTAAGTACTCCGGAGCTATCTGGGGGTGGACTGAGCCCCTCACTGAGTATGCATAGCACGACGGGTGACATTGCTCTGGTACCTGTAATCTGGACTGCAACAACTGTGAGTAAAGATCTTGGGACTGCATCACACGGACTCTGTGTTCATTACTGACTCCCTGCACTACAACCACCATCATCCACCCACACTGCCCTGAAGCTACACTCTTCCTGTGGTGAGTAATAATACCATTGCTGCAAAACCACCAGCTTCAGAGGACTGTTCCGCAGCGGCGGCCCCTTTGGCCGCACTCCACAGGTGGCGTAGTCGGACATTATAAAATCCATATATACAAATTACCGTTGGATTGACCACCCTGGGTCACGGACCGGGTCACCGCCACAGTGACTACAACCCCCAGCGTCTACCGGCCCGGCTCAGGGTACCCCACGGCCCAGGGGGCGCGTCAACTTCATAGGTCCCTGATCTGAGATCACTCCTGCAGCGTGATTTGCCCCACCTCTGGATCTCGTTGGCCCAGGCTATACGTCAGAACGTATTGCACCAGGGCTTGTCGGTGCTGCCACAGTCGCTGCAACATGTGCAGAGTTGAATTCCACCATGTCGGCACATCCCATTTCAGCCGGTGAACTGGGAGGCCCAACGACTTCTGTAGAGATGTAAGTCGTTGAGCTGCGGGATGCGAACGGCGGAAGTGAGCACACAGCGGCCGTGCCCTCTGCAGAAGGCCATCTAGTCCGGGATAGTGGGCTAAAAATTTATGGACAACCAGGTTCAACACGTGAGCCATACAAGGCACGTGTGTGACATTGCCCCGGCGAAGGGACGCACCCAGGTTTGCAGCATTGTCGCAAACGGCCTTCCCTGGTTGCAGGTCCAGTGGAGACAACCATTCATGAAACTGGGTCTCCAGAGCTGACCACAAGTCCTCAGCTGTGTGACTCACATTTCCTAGACATTTCAAAGTAAACACTGATGCCGTTGAGCCCTGCTGCCAGCATAGTAAGGAGGTGTGCAGGATTCCTTCTGCGCAGTTAGAAAGCAGGTGGCATTACCAGACAGGCTTTGGGTGCAGGTGGAGGACCGAGAAGAGGTTGAGGAGGCAGAAGCAATGGAGGAACTTCGAGATAAAGAGGATTGACGCAAAACTCGTGGGGACGGTAAGACTTGGACAGCAGCCCCTTGTCCTGCTGTCACCATAGTTACCCAGTGCCCAGTCAGCGACATGTAATGCCCCTGTCCATGCCTACTCGTCCAAGTGTCTGTGGTGAAATGCACCCTGTCACACACAGAGTTTCTCAAAGGAGCGGTGATGTTGTGTGCGACATGCTGGTGGAGCGCAGGCACACCTTTCTTTGAGATGTAGTGCCAACTGGGCAACTGGTACTGGGGCACTGCGACGGACATAAGGTCTCGAAAATCCACTGTGTCCTCCAAGCGGAAAGGCAGCATTTCTGTAGCCAACAGCTTGCAGATGGTGAAATTCAACCTCTTAGCTTTCTCATGGCTAGGAGGAAATGGTCTTTTACTTTTCCACATCTGAGGGACCGAGGGCTGGCTGTTGTGCTTTGACGGGGTTGAGTAGGGTGTCCCCGGCAAACTGCCGGTCTGTGAGGAAGATGCAGGCGGACATGTTAGGTTATAGAAAACCTATATGCCTACCATATAATACATGGTCCGCAAATCCCTATAATCAAGACAAAAACCAAAAGACTCTGTTCTGGAGAAAGAAATTGCAATACGGGAGAGAGGAGAAACCTTTCCTCCCGAAATGAATTCGCCAAACAGACACATATAAGGGAAATTGGAAAAATTATTCTTTATTGAAGAAAATGTATGGATATCATACAAATTACAATCAAATTAAGTAATAAAATACAAGATGAGGACAAAAGGGGAGGGGGAGAGAGGATAGCTAGAGAGCAGTATAATGAGATGACTGGTATAGCAAAGAGACTAACACCCCAAAAAAGCATTCAGAATATGACAGATGTAAGTATACTGCCTATAAATGGAAAATCCAAACACTGACCATATCAGATAATAATGATTACACATACTCTAGAAAAAGCTGAAAGCACGTCTAGCATAGAGCCAAAGAGTCCTGCATGTGGAATACATGCAGGTAAATATCAAAATGGTTATATGCTGTCAAATAGATAGTAACCATGATAATTGCACAAGGAGATATACATGTCAGTGAGTAATAGGACCAGATATGGAACTTCCATTACCTTGGGTCATGTCTGTGGAGTCCTAGGCAGCGTGGGAGGGAATGCTGGGAGTGCAAGGCAGCCATGTTAGGTTGCCTTGATCCAAAGGTGGTGCTCTCGATGTCAGAGAGCGCTCAACACCAGCAGGTGTTTCCACTTCCCAATGAACTGACGACCTGCCAATCACACTGGCTGTTGCAGGTAAAGAGGTGGCAGGTCTGCGTCAAAAAACATGCGTGACTGCTGTCCCCCCAGTCACAGAGGATGAAGCGGCCGCGGATGCACAAGATGGGGCAGACGGTGGTTGGCCCAGCCTGCTAGGCCGCATTGTAGCACAGTGAGCTTCCCACTGCAACTTATGCTTCATATCCATGTGATGGTACATGCATGAAGTACTCAAACTATGGATTTTTTGGCCTCTACTTAGCTTTTGGTGACAAATATTACAGATAACACGAGTTGGGTCATCCTTATCGATCTGAATAAATGCCCAGGCTATGCAAGGCTTAGAGCCCATGCGACCTGAAGAGCCACTACGACTTGTGGTCAGAGGCAGAGTTGTGGTTGAGGATGCAGCTGTTGACGTGCTTCCAGTACTCCGTCTCTGTCCAGGAAGGCGCAACCTAACCTCGTCGTCAATAGCATCTGTGACGCCCAGCTGCGCTTGGTATCACAGATCCTAGAAGAGTGTGTTGATGGAATCCTCCACAAGAGGCCCCCATAAACATTCACACATCTCCACCTTCCACCTCAGACCAGCAGAGGGAGCCCGTTAGGGATATAAATAGGGAAGGTGGAGCTAGGCAGTTCAGTTCCTCTGAAGAGTTCCTGCAATAGAGAAGCCTAAGAGAGGTCAGTCTGCAGTGGAGCTCAGTCTAGTCTAGAAAACTCAGTTAATAGTTCAGCAGTGGAGCACGAGGCTCCTGCTAGCTAGATTCAGGGAGCCCAGATAGAGCTTAAGGTGTGCCGGCGCCATAAGATCGGTGAAGCGCGGCAAGCTGCCGTTAGTGTGTATAGCCTAGTGAGGGCCCGAGTAGGCCGAAGGCGAGTGGCGAGTTAGTACATAAGGGGCAGAGGAGCTTAACCAGCACACCCCGAAGAATTTACCGGACACCGGATCAGAGCTTACCGGGATCTCTATGACCCAGTAAGGCATAACCGGAATCCCTGGAGAACTACAAGTCCCAGGATCGCTAAGGTGCTGATACGTAACAGAGCCAGGAGATTCTTAGGCCCCGCATACTGGGAGCGTGAACTCCAAGAGAAGGCCCTACCACAAGGTCAGCCAGCGCAGGACAGAGACAAAGTTAGGCCTAGTTCCAGGCAGGTCAGAAACTTACTACGCAGAGGCAAGAAACAGGAGGCCCTACACCCGCTCATTGGGGAGGATCCTGATATGCACCCTTCACCCTACAGTGCTCTGGGATGTGCCTGAATTTCCTCCAGTAAAAGGTACTGAAGTGACTACCGTGTCCGTTCCCGTTCTTGCTCTGACCCAGCTGGGTCTCGCCTGTCCTGCATTCCCCCTGCATACGCTGCCCTGAGACCTAGCTCCACCTGTGGGGAGCTATACCATCGAGCTGCCTTATCACGGGCCTCAGTGGACTGCTGCAGCGCTGGTGCTTCTCACCAGATACCACAGGTGGCGTCACGAACTCTTATAAAATTAACAATTATCCACCCTTTTAAAGAGTGACCCCAGGGTACGGGCCAGGGAGCCGACCACCGCGACATCCCCAAGGCCAGGCAAAGGCCCGGGTGACCTCATCGACTGGCTGACTGTGGGTTGACAGTAAGTGGGATCTCCAACCTTGTCATCATCACCCTGTGTGTTATCACACCCGTCGTCCTCAAAGCCAACCTCTTCCTGCCCTGACCGAAAAGTCAAGTTGTCGCTCCAATCAGGTATTTGAGTCTCATCATCGTCTTCATCATTGTCTCAACCAACAGGAGTTACCGTTTGAGAACGAGGGTCTACATTATGCTCAGAACCTTCTTCATCTGGTCCTGGATCTGACTTATAAAGATTCTGGGCATCAGTGCAGATCCTTTCCTCATCTGGATTAACAGAAGCTCTGGAGCAGACCTCCGTTTCCCAGGCTATAGTATTAGTAAACAGCTCTGCAGACTCAACCATCTGTGTTACCCCATACTCAGACGGGTAGCTGGAGACTTGGGAGCTGTGGGGAAGCAAGTGCGATTGGGGTGACACCTCTGAGGACTGGAGTATTTGTGATGTTGAAATTGAGGTGGAGGAGAGCCCCCTTGAAGGAGCACTTGATATCCGCTGAAGCACCTGCTGTTTTTGTGCCTCATCTGGAATTTGTAGCGATGGGCGTGTTCGTAACAAAGGGATCGTATCACATTGTCCACGAAAAGAAGTCGACATGTTAGTTTGGCTGGAAGATCGTCTTTCTTCTGCAGATGTTACTCCCCCCCCACCGCGGGGGGGCTCGACCCACCAACGGACAGGCACCAGTATTGGGAGAGGGGGGCTTGCCGTCAAGGTCCACCGCGGCTCTGGCACAAACCCGGCGACACGGAGGTGGCACAGGCAGGAACGGACTGGCCGTGTCGGCTTCTCACTTTTTGGATTTTAGAAGGGCATGACATGCCTATATCTGTGTCTCCCCCTCCTTTTACTCCTCCACGTCTTTTCTTTTCGCATGACTATATGTACTTGTCACTTTTCCATGTGTTAGTTATGTCTTCTGAGCAGTTTGTCAGCTTTTGGACACCTTTGAAGGTGTTTTCTATGTGTTTCTATGTGTTTTTGTTTGCCTGCCATTGGTTTAAACGGTGTTCGACAAACAGTTCGGCGAACACAAGGGTGTTCGACGAACCGAACCAAACTCGAACACTATGGGGGTGGCTCAACACTACTCACAGCCCAACACTGTGCAGGACGCTTGCCATTTGCTACAGAACACCAGGATTGACAGAGTCGCCACTGGCGCCCTGTGCTCTTCACAGATGAAAGCAGGTTCACACTGAGAACATGTGACAGACGTGACAGAGTCTGGAGACGCCGTGGAGAGCGATCTGCTGCCTGCAACATCCTTCAGCATGACCGGTTTGGCAGTGGGTCAGTAATGGTGTGGGGTGGCATTTCTTTGGAGGGCCGCACAGCCCTCCATGTGCTCGCCAGAGGTAGCCTGACTGCCATTAGGTACCGAGATGAGATCCTCAGACCCCTTATGAGACCATATGCTGGTGCGGTTGACCCTGGGTTCCTCCTAATGCAGGACAATGCTAGACGTCATGTGGCTGGAGTGTGTCAGCAGTTCCTGCAAGATGAAGGCATTGAAGCTATGGACTGGCCCGCCCGTTCCCCAGACCTGAATCCGATTGAGCACATCTGGGACATCATGTCTCGCTCCATCTACCAACGTCACATTGCACCACAGACTGTCCAGGAGTTGGCGGATGCTTTAGTCCAGGTCTGGGAGGAGATCCCACAGGATACCATCCGCAACCTCATCAGGAGCATGCCCAGGCATTGTAGGGAGGTCATACAGGCACGTGGAGACCACACACAATACTGAGCCTCATTTTGACTTGTATTAAGGACATTACATCAAAGTTGGATCAGCCTGTAGTGTGTTTTTCCACTTTAATTTTGGGGGTGACTCCAAATCCAGGCCTCCATTGGTTAATAAATTTGATTTCCATTGATGATTTTTGTGTGATTTTGTTGTCAGCACAATCAATTTTGTACAGAACAAAGTATTCAATGAGAATATTTCATTCATTCAGATCTAGGATGTGTTATTTGAGTGTTCCCTTTATTTTTTTGAGAAGTGTATATGGTATTGCTGTAATTGCATGGACCAGGAGAATCATATTTTCAGGTGATGAATGGTGTCATTCACATTCAAAACCACAACTCATCCCCCCAAAAAATAACCAACTCATATGTTGCTGTAAAAATAAAAAAGTTATGGATCTTGGAAGCAGGGGAGGAAAAAACTAAAGCACAAAAAATAATTAGGAAATACATGACGATAAATGTCTTTTATTTTTAGCACTATTTTTTATAGATAATATGTAAAAAAAAAACAACAGCATAAAAAACAAAAGACTGCATAATTGTAATTTAACAAATGTGCAGCATTAGCAAATGAATAAAGGATGAGTGCTATAGCAACCCTGGGTCATTTCAGAATACTGTCAATATGTAGACACAGATTTCATTATGTAGTTAATATTTAGTAACAATTCCAAGAACAAGTATTTCTCTATTTTCACATTTACAGCATCATTGCTGGTAAATGAAATATCAGCAGGTGGCAGCATATGTCAGTAATTTGTATGCACCGCGCTCTGGAGGGATTATCTGTCTGCAGTGTACTACAAAGCTGGGAAGTTAATGGACTCCATTTGCATCTGTATGTTGTGTCCATTAACTTCATACCAACCATTCCTTATAAATTTGTAGCATTGGATCAGGCACATTCATCTGCCACTATTGTATTTCTAATGTGTTTACTTTAACAGTATGTTCAGATGTTGCTTATTTCCAATGTTTTTTTGTACACCAAAAGCTAGGGTGGTGGCAGGAAAAATATTGTGTAGAATCTGCAAATTTTTGTCACATTTTAACTTGCTTTTTTTCTTGCATTTTTACAGCATTTTTCACCTATTCATTATAATGGGCAAAAAGCGCTGCAAAAACTCTGAAATAATTGGCATGCTGCGTCTTCATAATAACACAGCAGGGCTCAAAACACATGCAGAAAAAATGCAGCGTAAGCATGAAATTTCAGAAATCCTATTGGTTATGCTGGTACTATGAAATGCGGTGTATTTTAAGCACCAATTATGCTTCATAAAATATGCAGCAAAAACTCCACATGTGAACATACCCTAAGGGGGCGGTTACAAACATACTCAATCTCATTACTATACAATTGTCCGGTGCAAACATACTGTCGATCACCTGATGAACATGCAAAATGGTCATTTATAGGGTAAAAAAATGTTTTGGCCTGCTGAAAAAAATCATCCTGTAAACATTACATGTGTTGCCAAGAACAATGCCAGCATACCTTCCAACCATCCAGGATCCAGCAAGACAGTTTCAAGTTTGGGGACTGTCCTGCTGTCTTGGAAGGTTGGGACTCGGGAGTATGTCCCAACTTCAAGTATACCTGTGTCTTTGGACACAGATACAGCTGAATATAATGATTAGTGTTGAGCGAGCACTAAAATGCTCGGGTGCTTGAAGCTCGGGCCGAGCTCACCGTGATACTCGGGTGCTCGACCCAAGCAACGAGCCCAATGTTAGTCTATGGGAGACCCGAGCATTTTTGCGGCGGCTCCCCCGGCAGTCTGTAGAAAGCCTAAAAAGTGCCCAAAACGATAGTGACAGTGCTCAAATGACATGGGGACAGCATGGGGATCGCCCCAGGAAGCATTTCTGATCCCCAGGTCAATGCTGTCAACAACGTGGTCAGAGGTATTAAGCCACTTTTACTGGCTCACAATAAAACGTTCAAAAACTAAGCTGAAACTGTTTTCCTGTGAAATATGTTAAGGAACTTCCTTTCCAGGGTAAAGACTTGTGTATAAGGTAAAATAAATAACCAAAAACAAAAATACTCCTCCACACCTTGGGCTATTGACTCGCACCCTGGGCCGTGGGGTACCCGTAACCGCGCTTCAGTGTGATGATGGGGGTAGTAGTGGAAACCCGATCCCGTGGCTCAGGGTGGTCAGACCAAATGCTGTGGCAGTCTATTTTTTGAGTTATGGATGTCCGACTACGCCACTCGTGGATTGCGGTCAGAGATAACCGCTGCTGCAGGGCAGACCGCTGAGGCTGGTGTTGGTGTGCAGCACTGGGATGGGATAACTCCCCACGGTTAGAGTGTAGCCTCAGGGCAGTGTAATAGGATACTGGGGGTGATGGTGCAGATGCAGCAGAAATCACACAGAGTCCAATAATGCAGTCCAGGGTCTTTTACAGCAGATGTTATTACTGACCCAACAGGAGTACCAGGTAGGAATGGGCCTGGGTATCTGAGAGTATTCGGGCGAGCCCCACTGGTCAGGGTGAGTCTGAAGGCCTACCGTTCTCTCTCTGCCCTTGCTGACTATCCCCCTTTTTGTGGTGTGATAGCCCACGTCCCTGAGTTGGCCGTGTACTTTGCCTGTATGGCTTGCGACTCGGGTCTTAGGTACCTTTCACTTCTCCGTGCTGCACTGGTCCCTCTGTGTGGCGGAGCCTCCAGGCTTCTTAGGCCAAGGGACCTAAAATCCCTCGCGGGTTGGTTCTCTGCTGCTGGGCGTGCAACCCTGACAGCCTCGGACCCCAATGTCCGGTAGTGTAGTTCTCTCAGCCAGGACTGGCTCTCGTTGCCTCTGTCCCTGGCTTGCAGATCCTCCTCTGCCTCACGGACTCCTCGGCTAAAGCTGAACTGTCCTTCATTCTCTGGGACTAGTCTCAGTCCTGAGCTAGGTCGTCCAGTTCTCTCTAACCCTGCCCTCAGTTCCAGCTTTTATAGGGGTAGCCGGCTCCCCCTACTGGCCTGGCACAGGAGGTGCTGTATGCTAATTGTCCCTGACCAGGGAACCTCCCTCCTGCTCTCAGACACAGCCTTTAATATTTGTGGCATCCAGGCCTGGGGTGACACACTATGTTCACAAGTAGCATTTTTTATGCGTTTTTGTATTGCTTTCAACCATGACAAATGCATTCACTGGGAAATGTAATTTTAACATTTTACAACCTTATCTTGCCATGTGCTGTGTGACACATGCATACAGTGCTGAAAAGGCATGAGAACAGCATGGGGAAGACCCCTGGAAGCATCTCTGACACCCAGGTCACTGCCTAAAAGTGTGCCCATCAGAAGTGATCCTTGCCGCATCAGAAGATGCAGACTTCCAACTATCCCCGTGCAAGTCCTTGTCCCAGGGCAGTGTTCAATTGTAGCTCCCCCATTCCTTGCAATGCAAGCGCAAATATGCAGCCAACCACCCACCCACCCGCAGGCTGCAATACTATACTGCTAGCTTGCACTTAAACTGGGGCCTTTTAGTTTGGAGGAGGCCGAAGCTCGCCACTACCTCATGGCTGCGTCGGTGGCGAGGTCTCCATACTCAGTTCCCAGCCACCACTATTTGTCCCGGGAACCTTCCTCACACTTTTCTTAGCCTGGCCTGCTTTAGGGCAGCATTGGACAAGCCTACCAGACAACCAGAGACTCCTCCGGTGGGCCCTGGCTTCTCCATCAGGGTAGTTGAGAGTAGAGATGAACGGTGTTCGACTCGAACTGTTCGCCAATCTCAAATTCGAGCTGTTTTGGGCGGTGTTCGAGCCGTTCGGCGAACACGAACAATTTGAAAAAAATTCGGCTGTTCGAGATTATGTTCGATAACTGTTCGTGCACCAAAATCATAACTGGATTTTTTCTCAGTAATGCTGAAAATTAATGTTAATACGCAGTTTGAGTGTACAGCGGGGCGGTGGGAGGGGCAGGGGATGGATCTCTGCATAAATAATGAAGATCTCCATTTTTCTTTCTCTTTCCCGCATTTACAGTGGGGAGGTGCAATCTGTCAGCCTATCAGCAGTGCACACACGGAGCGAACTGCTTTTTTTTCACACAAGCAAGGGCATGTGTCATTGGCAGTATATGTCACATGCCCTTGCGTGTTAGACGGCACCGCTGTTGCTGTGTGCGCTATACTTTGTTAATTTCAAGCCAATTTTCGCACAAATCTACAGATAGCTTGGGAGTAGGGAATAGTTGTGATTGCAGTCCTTTTAAGGACTAGGTTACATCATTTCCTACGACTTTTATCAGGCAGGTCTGTGCTCTTAAATAGATAGGTTGGGAGTAAAGACTAATTGTAATTGCAGTCCTTTTCAGGGCTAGGTTACATCAGTTCCTATCACTTTTATGAGGCAGGTCTGTGCTCTTAAATAGATAGGTTGGGAGTAAAGACTAATTGTAATTGCAGTCCTTTTGAGGGCTAGGTTACATCAGTTCCTATCACTTTTTGCCAGGCAGGTCTGTTTTAGTGTTGTGCAAGTTTTTTTCACAGCATTTGACTAAATCTAGGAAAGCAAATCCTTTTTGGCCTCTTGCAGTGTGTGTTAGTCAGTGGAGTAGCCTATCTGTGTTGCAAGCTACACCACCTGTGTATAGAATACCAATTTTTTTACTGCATCTAGTGAAGTAAAACCTTTTGGGCATAGCATCATTCTTTTAGTCCATCTATACTAACCTCCACCAGGTTGCAAATTCAAAATAATTTTTATCTGCATCTACCTCTGAAAAAATATTTAGGCTTGTAGCAGTGTGTGGGACTTGTTCTATTAGTCCATCTATACTAACCTCCACCAGGTTGCAAATTCAAAATAATTTTTATCTGCATCTAGCTCTGAAAAAATATTTAGGCTTGTAGCAGTGTCTGGAACTTGATCTATTAGTCCATCTATACTAACCTCCACCAGGTTGCAAATTCAAAATAATTTTTATCTGCATCTAGCTCTGAAAAAATATTTGGGCTTGGGCTTGTAGCAGTGTGTGGGACTTGTTCTATTAGTCCATCTATACTAACCTCCACCAGGTTGCAAATTCAAAATAATTTTTATCTGCATCTAGCTCTGAAAAAATATTTAGGCTTGTAGCAGTGTGTGGGACTTGTTCTATTAGTCCATCTATACTAACCTCCACAAGGTTGCAAATTCAAAATCCGTTTTATCTGCATCTAGCTCTGAAAAAATATTTGGGCTTGGGCTTGTAGCAGTGTGTGAGACTTGTTCTATTAGTCCATCTATACTAACCTCCACCAGGTTGCAAATTCAAAATAATTTTTATCTGCATCTAGCTCTGAAAAAATATTTAGGCTTGTAGCAGTGTGTGGGACTTGTTCTATTAGTCCATCTATACTAACCTCCACCAGGTTGCAAATTCAAAATAATTTTTATCTGCATCTAGCTCTGAAAAAATATTTAGGCTTATAGCAGTGTGTAGAACTTGATCTATTAGTCCATCTATACTAACCTCCACCAGGTTGCAAATTCAAAATTATTTTTATCTGCATCTAGCTCTGAAAAAATATTTAGGCTTGTAGCAGTGTGTGGGACTTGTTCTATTAGTCCATCTATACTAATCTCCACCTGTTTGCAAATTCAAAATAATTTTTATCTGCATCTATCTGAAAAAATATTTGGGCTTGGGCTTGTAGCAGTGTGTGGGACTTGTTCTATTAGTCCATCTATACTAACCTCCACCAACTTGCAAATTCAAAATAATTTTTATCTGCATCTAGCTCTGAAAAGATATTTAGGCTTGTAGCAGTGTGTGGGACTTCTTCTATTAGTCCATCTATACTAACCTCCACCAGGTTGCAAATTCAAAATAATTTTTATCTGCATCTAGCTCTGAAAAAATATTTGGGCTTGGGCTTGTAGCAGTGTGTGGGACTTGTTCTATTAGTCCATCTATACTAACCTCCACCAGGTCGCAAATTCAAAATAATTTTTATCTGCATCTAGCTCTGGAAAAATATTTAGGCTTATAGCAGTGTGTAGAACTTGTTCTATTAGTCCATCTATACTAACCTCCACCAGGTTGCAAATTCAAAATAATTTTTATCTGCATCTAGCTCTGAAAAAATTTTTGGGCTTGGGCTTGTAGCAGTGTGTGGGACTTGTTCTATTAGTCCATCTATACTAACCTCCACCAGATTGCAAATTCAAAATAATTTTTATCTGCATCTAGCTCTGAAAAAATATTTAGGCTTGTAGCAGTGTGTGGGACTTGTTCTATTAGTCCATCTATACTAACCTCCACCAGGTTGCAAATTCAAAATAATTTTTATCTGCATCTAGCTCTGAAAAAATATTTGGGCTTGGGCTTGTAGCAGTGTGTGGGACTTGTTCTATAAGTCCATCTATATTAACCTCCACCAGGTTGCAAATTCAAAATAATTTTTATCTGCATCTAGCTCTGAAAAAATATTTGGGCTTGGGCTTGTAGCAGTGTGAGGGACTTGTTCTATTAGTCCATCTATACTAACCTCCACCAGGTTGCAAATTCAAAATAATTTTTATCTGCATCAAGCTCTGAAAAACTATTTAGGCTTGTAGCAGTGTGTGGGACTTGTTCTATTAGTCCATCTATACCAACCTCCACCAGGTTGAAAATTCAAAATAATTTTTATCTGCATCTAGCTCTGAAAAAATATTTAGGCTTGTAGCAGTGTGTGGGACTTGTTCTATTAGTCCATCTATACTAACCTCCACCAGGTTGCAAATTCAAAATAATTTTTATCTGCATCTAGCTCTGAAAAAATATTTGGGCTTGGGCTTGTAGCAGTGTGTGGGACTTGTTCTGTTAGTCCATCTATACTAACCTCCACCAGGTTGCAAATTCAAAATAATTTTTATCTGCATCTAGCTCTGAAAAAATATTTGGGCTTGTAGCAGTATGTGGTACTCATTGTATTAGGCCATCTATACCAAGCTCCACCAGCTTTGAAATTAATGATAATTTTTAGCTGCATCTTGCCTGTAAAATAATTTTGGCCATATTAGCAGTGTGTGGCACTCATTCTATTAGGCCATCTATACTAAGCTCCACCAGCTTTCAAATTAGTAATAATTTTTAGCTGCATCTTGCCTGGAAAATAACTTTGGGCATAGTAGCAGTGTGTGGTACTCATTGTATTAGGCCATCTATGCCAAGCTCCATTAACAATAATTTGTAGCTGCATCTAGCCCAGAAAATAATTTTTCTTAACAATAGTGGTAGCAATAGAAATATGGGGCGCGCTCCTGGCTAACAAAAATATACGCTTCATAACAAAAAACACTAGCTTAGCGCACTGCATTAATAAGATGGCATCATCGTCTCTCCCAGTGCTAGGCCTACTACGCCGGCTAGCATTCCTGTGCCTAAAACACAATGTATGGGTCCGCGCTAGCCACGATGCTGAGGGGTCTAAAGCTGCTGCTAACGCTTTATCACAATTCAATTGGCAGATTTTCACAGAGCTCCTCCCCAACGCCCACACATCGGGCAACAGTTGCCCACCCTCCCTATGGGATCTAGTGGCGAATAGTTGATGCCATTAATCAGAGCGTCAGTTGCCCCGTCGACGTGTCAAGCATACGGTAAGGCATGGGAAGAGTGGACACGACTAGTAGCAGGCAGACCAATGTGAACAAGCCAGATTACAAGTCACCATAGAATTTCTCCACCAGCTAATGATGAGGGGCATATCAGAGGCGTCAGCGCAGCGGTGTCTGACCGGAGTAGCATTTCACTTCCAACTACTGAATTGGGGAGATGTGACAAAGAGATTCATCATCAGACAATCCATAAAAGGGTGGAAAAGTGGTCAGCCAAGTCAGGAGTGTAGACGTCCTGTCCCGTGTCACTAAAACTGATTTCTCACATCATATCCCTAACACCATTAACATGACACTCACAATTTGAAGCAACACTGCTGTCTACTGCATTTGCGATCGCCTTCTTCGGGGCGCTATGCATAAGCGAATTAGTCCCTCAATCCAAAATTACCACCAGTGGAGGCTTATTACACCAGGATGTAGTCATAGCCAATAATGCAATACGTCTACGCATACGCCAATCAAAAACGGTTCCAGCGGGCAGGGGCACTTGGGTACTTCTGCAACCCACAAACGGTACACTGAGTCGGGTAACAATAGTAAAAACATATATAACCATCAGATCACAAAGTAATTTCTTCCTATCACACATTGATGGAACGCCATTATCAAGATACCAGTTCCAAGCTATATTTAATAAATGCATAACATCGGCAGGGAACCACCCCAAAGATTACGGGACACACTCATTTCCCATAGGCGCGGCCACGGAAGCAGCAAGAGCAGGACTGTCAGAAGGGAGAGAGGCAAGAGGTCCGGTTATCTTAGTTATACAGGCCGGGTGAAACGACCTAGGTCATCACAAGAGCGCATAACTAATGGCAATAATGAAACTAGACACTGAGCACTTCAGAGAATTTTTCACAAAACTAACTATAGTATGGTCAGAGATTGTGCCGATAGCGGTATGGCAAGGTGCGCGAGACATCACGGCTATCGAACGGACAAGGCGGGTAATAAATATTCGGATGGCAAAATTTAGAAGAGACAGAGGTGGTGTAGTGATACAACACCGACAACTGGAAGGAGATAAAGCAGGCTTCATACGGCCCGACGGTGTTCACTTAATGGATATTGGACTGGACATATTCCTGTCAGGACTCCAGGACGGAGTGGAACAAGCGTTAAGTGTGATGGATGGGGGTCAGAGTCCTGCATACGAGTGCGCAGGATCCTCCGTGGCCTGGAAATAGAAAGGACATGTTGGAGAGTTACACTTGTTGGCCAACTTGCCGGTGTGGAGACCCATGGCATGCTGCAACAAGCTGAATTATTTTAGAAATAAAATGCCTTTCTAATGGAATGAGTATAAAGAGTTAATAAAGCTGTGACCGATCCTCACCCATCCAGTTGTAAGAGTTACATTATTGTATTGTCAAGGAAAGGGGGACGGTAGGGGGGCTGAGCGTCTGGGTTTGGTTGGGCGTCCCCACAGTCTGCCTAGGCTAGATGCATTTAAAAATTCTTATTAGATATACAGGCGGTGCAGCTTGCTTCGCAGCTGGGCTACTATGCCCAAAGTATTGCCTAGGCTAGATGCAGTTAAAAATTCTACGCTGACTTGCAGACACTGAAGCTTTGGAACAGACCTCTGATTAAACAGCTCTTCAGACTCAACCATCTGTGTTACCCCAAGCCATATTGTATGTAGTTTCTTACAGTTAAAAGGGGGGGGGAGCGACCCAACCCACCTAGAATTGACGATTCCAATGTCACATAAAACACAGCAAGGGGACTCCAAAAAGAGTCTCCATTTTTTCCAAAAATTGTGGCACAGACACCACTTAAGTGGCATCAATTGCCCCAGAGTTGCTTAAAACGTTTGGTGAGGTGATTTTACCAAATCCTCAAGCTTTTAGTCTCCCGGGGATGACACAGGGGTAGAAAAGTCCTTGCGGATCCATGATTTGTTCATTTTTATGAACATGAGTCTGTCTACATTCTCAGTGGACAGCCGCGTGAGCTTATCTGTCAGCACACCACCAGCATCGCTGAACACACGTTCAGAGAGAACGCTGGCTGCGGAGCATGACAAGATCTCCAAGGTGTGAGTGGCAAGCTCCGGCCATTTTTCCAGATTGGAAGCCCAAAATGAGCAAGGGTCCAGTGACACAGTCATAGCTTCGATGTTCACTTGGAGATACTCCTGCACCATCCTCTCTAGGCGTTGACTATGTGTCAGACTTCTTGTCTCCTGTGGCCTTGCAAAGGATGGTCTAAAAAAGTGGTGAACCGATTCCACAAAATTGCTGTTACCAGCAGATACTGTGCTACTGTTACGGTTTGAGTGATGAAGACTCGACAGTCCCACTATTCTGCAACAGCCTCTGCTGATACTCCTGCATGCGTGAATACCTTTCTATGGCAGGAATTATTTCGGCAAATTTACTTTTGTACCGGATATCTAAGAGTGTGGCAACCCAGTAGTCGGGATTACTTCGAATTCTAACAATCCGAGGGTCATGTTGCAGGTAGTGCAGCAAGAAGGCACTCATGTGTCTTGCGCATCCAGGAGGACCAAGTCCTTGTTGTGTTGGTAGCGAGGTAAGAATCATGCTTCCTTCCTCTGCCCTCTCCCCCCAACCTCGCACAACAGAAATGTGATCAAGGTCTCTATCATCTGATGAGTCTTACATGCCCATCGCCAGTTCGTCCTCCACTTCTTCCTCGGCTCCTGCACCTTTCTCAACAGTTTGGCTGCTACCATGCGCCCTGGTTTATCCCTCTCCCCCACCCTCCGATGCCTGCCGCCTTGGTGCTGCCGACAGTCAGGACCTTGGAGATGCTATCCCTTCAGCATACGACTCCTCCTCTACTTCCTCCACCTCCTCTTGTCCCACCACCTGACTCTGAATTCTGTTTAACGTGTGCTCCAGCATGTAAATCACCAGAATAGTCATGCTGATAATGGCATCGTCGTCAGCACTAAATATCTTCGTCGCCATTTCAAAACTGTAGAGAAGGGTGTGTGGCGCTCCTGAGGGTTCAGTCGCCACAGAGGTACTGCATCTCACCAGAGGTGTGGTATCTCACCCTCAGGTAAGGAAGGAGTATGGCTCGGGACCCTAACACCTGCATCCAACACATACCCGCAGTGGGGGTAGGGCGAGATTGCTCCTAAGGGAGAGCACAGTCCCAGGTCCCTAGCTGGTGGGAGGGTCCTATGTAGTGGGTGTGGGTGGAGAATGCAGCTTAGGGGAGCACATGACAGGGAGAGTATAAATAGGAAGCCATCTTAGAAAGAGCAAGCCAGTCAGAGGAGAAGTGACAGGAGAAGAGGCTCGCATGAGCTCTGCTCCGGAGGCGGGCCTAGCCTGGGAGGCCCAGGACTGAAGGAGAGAAAAGAGGAGTGGGAGCAGGAAGGCTCCAGGAACCGAAGGGACCCTAGGGGTACGAGCCATGCAGAAGGCCACCCGTACGCCCGCTGCTACCAGGAGGTAGAGGGGTCAGGCCAGATAAGGGGAACCGGTCCCTCAACTAGCGGAGAAACAGCAAGGCTCAACTAGAAACCAGAGGCTGCAGAATTTCATGTACTGCAGGCCAAAGTCCACACCAGTCTCACTAAGAAGGTAGCCACATAGGACCCAGGGGACGGAACACACGTCGCCCGCCAAGGCCCGAGGATACCGGATAGAAGTGTCACTGGATGTGAGGTGCAGGGAGAAGGCCAGAGAAAGGACACACATAAGGGGGTCCTGCTAAGTACTCCGGAGCTATCTGGGGGTGGACTGAGCCCCTCACTGAGTACGCACAGCACGACAGGGGAGATTGCTCTGGTACCTGTAATCTGGACTGCAACAACTGTGAGTAAAGATCTTGGGACTGCATCACACGGACTCTGTGTTCATTACTGACTCCCTGCACTACAACCACCATCATCCACCCACACTGCCCTGAAGCTACACTCTTCCTGTGGGGAGTAATAATACCATTGCTGCAAAACCACCAGCTTCAGAGGACTGTTCCGCAGCGGCGGCCCCTTTGGCCGCACTCCACAGGTGGCGTAGTCGGACATTAAAAAACCCATATATACAAATTACCCTTGGATTGACCACCCTGGGTCACGGACCGGGTCGCCGCCACAGTGCATACAACCCCCGGCTCCGGGTACCCCACGGCCCAGGGGGCGTGTCAACTTCATAGGTCCCTGATCTGAGACCACTCCTGCAGCGTGATTTTCCCCACCTCTGGATCTCGTTGGCCCAGGCTATACATCAGAACGTTTTGCACCAGGGCTTGTCGGTGCAGCCACAGTCGCTGCAACATGTGCAGAGTTGAATTCCACCATGTCGGCACATCGCATTTCAGCCGGTGAATTGGCAGGCCCAACGACTTCTGTAGAGATATAAGTCGTTGAGCTGCGGAATGCGAACGGCGGAAGTGAGCACACAGCGACTGTGCCCTCTGCAGAAGGCCATCTAGTCCGGGATAGTGGGCTAAAAATTGCTGGACAACCAGGTTCAACACATGAGCCATACAAGGCATGTGTGTGACATTGCCCCGGCGAAGGGCCGCACCCAGGTTTGCAGCATTGTCGCACACGGCCTTCCCTGGTTGCAGGTCCAGTGGACACAACCATTCATGAAACTGGGTCTCCAGAGCTGACCACAACTTCTCAGCTGTGTGACTCACATTTCCCAGACATTTCAAAATAAACACTGCCTGATGCCATTGAGCCCTGCTGCCAGCATAGTAAGGAGGTGTGCAGGATTCCTTCTGCGCAGTTAAAAAGCGGGTGGCATTACCAGACAGGCTTTGGGTGCAGGTGGAGGACCGAGAGGAGGTTGAGGAGGCAGAAGCAGTGGAGGAACTTCTAGATAAAGAGGATTGACGTACAACTCATGGGGACGGCAAGACTTGGACAGCAGCCCCTTTTCCTGCTGTCACCATAGATACCCAGTGCCCAGTCAGCGACATGTAACGCCCCTGTCCATGCCTACTCGTCCAAGTGTCTGTGGTGAAATGCACCCTGTCACACACAGAGTTTCTCAAAGAAGCGGTGATGTTGTGTGCGACATGCTGGTGGAGCGCAGGCACACCTTTCTTTCAGAAGTACTGCCGACTGGGCATCTGGTACTGGGGCACTGCGACGGACATAAGGTCTCGAAAATCCTCTGTGTCCACCAGGCGGAAAGGCAGCATTTCTGTAGCCAACAGCTTGCAGATGGTGAAATTCAACCTCTTAGCTTTGTCATGGCTAGGAGGAAATGGTCTTTTACTTGTCCACATCTGAGGGACCGAGGGCTGGCTGTTGTGCTTAGACGGGGTTGAGTAGGGTGTCCCCGGCAAACTTGCCGGTCTGTGAGGAAGATGCAGGCGGAAAAGTTAGGTTGCCTTGATCCAAAGGTGGTGCTCTCGATGTCGGAGAGCGCTCAACACCAGCTGGTGTTTCCACTTCCAAATAAAATAATGATCACACTGGCTGTTGCGGGTAAAGAGGTGACAGGTCTGCGTCCAAAACCATGTGTGACTGCTGTCCCCCCCAGTCACAGAGGATGAAGAGGCCGCGGATGCACAAGATGGGGCAGACGGTGGATGTCCCGGCCCACTAGGCCACATTGTAGCACAGTGAGCTTCCCACTGCAACTTATGCTTCATATCCATGTGACGGTTCATGCATGAAGTACTCAAACTATGGATTTTTTGGCCTCTACTTAGCTTTTGGTGACAAATATTACAGATAACACGAGTTGGGTCATCCTTATCGATCTGAAAAAATGCCCAAGCTATGCAAGGCTTAGAGCCCATGCCACCTGAAGAGCCACTACGACTTGTGGTCAGAGGCAGAGTTGTGGTTGAGGATGCAGTTGTTGACGTGCTTCCAGTACTCCGTCTTTGTCCAGGAAGGCGCAACCTAACCTCGTCGTCAATAGCATCTGTGACGCCCAGCTGCGCTTGGTATCACAGATCCTAGAAGAGTGCATTGATGGAATCCTCCACAAGAGGCCCCCATAAACATTCACACATCTCCACCTTCCACCTCAGACCAGCAGAGGGAGCCTGTTAGGGATATAAATAGAGAAGGTGGAGCTAGGCAGTTCAGTTCCTCTGAAGAGTTCCTGCAGTAGAGAAGCCTAAGAGAGGTCAGTCTGCAGTGGAGCTCAGTCTAGTCTAGAGAACTCAGTTAATAGTTCAGCAGTGGAGCACGAGGCTTCTGTTAGCTAGATTCAGGGAGCCCAGTTAGAGCTTAAGGTGTGCCGGCGCCATATGATCGGTGAAGCGCGGCAAGCTGCCGTTAGTGTGTATAGCCTAGTGAGGGCCCGAGTAGGCCGAAGGCGAGTGGAGAGTTAGTACATAGGGGGCAGAGGAGCTTAACCAGCTCACCCCGAAGCATTTACCGGACACCGGATCCGAGCTTACCGGGATCTCTATGACCCAGTAAGGCATAACCAGAATCCCTGGAGAAATACAAGTCCCAGGATCGCTAAGGTGCTGATATGTAACAGAGCCAGGAGACGCTTAGGCCCCACATACTGGGAGCGTGAACTCCAAGACAAGGCCCTACCACAAGGTCAGCCAGCGCAGGACAGAGACAAAGTTAGGCCTAGCTCCAGGCTGGTCAAAAACTTACTACGCAGAGGCAAGAAACAGGAGGCCCTACACCCGCTCATTGGGGAGGATCCTGATATGCACCCTTCACCCTACAGTGCTCCGGGATGTGCCTGAATTTCCACCAGTAAAAGGTACTGAAGTGACTACCGTGTCCGTTCCCATTCTTGCTCTGACCCAGCTGGGTCTCGCCTGTCCTGCATTCCCCCTGCATATGCTTTTCTGAGGCCTAGCTCCACCTGTGGGGAGCTATACCATCGAGCTGCCTTATCACCGGCCTCAGTGGACTACTGCAGCGCTGGTGCTTCTCACCAGATACCACAGGCGGCGTCACAAACTCTTATAAAATTAACAATTATCCACCTTTTTAAAGAGTGACCCCAGGGTACGGGCCCGGGAGCCGACCACCGCGACATCCCAAAGGCCAGGCAAAGGCCCGGGTACCGAGTCATCCCCATCCCCTGGGCTAGTCACATCCTCCTCCACCTCCTCTGTTGACCTCATCGACTGGCTGACTGTGGGTTGACAGTAAGTGGGATCTCCAACCTCGTCATCATCACCCTGTGTGTTCTCACACCCGTCGTCCTCAGAGCCAACCTCTTCCTGCCTTGACCGAAAAGTCAAGTTGTCACTCCAATCATGTATTTGAGTCTCATCATCGTCTTCATCATTGTCTCCACCAACAGGAGTTACTGTTTGGGAACGAGGGTCTACATTATGCTCAGAACCTTCTTCATCTGGTCCTGGATCCGACTCATAAAGATTCTGGGCATCAGTGCAGATCATTTCCTCGTCTGGATTAACAGAAGCTCAGGAGCAGACCTCCGTTTCCCAGGCTATAGTATGAGTAAACAGCTGTGCAGACTCAACCATCTGTGTTACCCCATACTCAGACGGGCAGCTGGAGACTTGGGAGCTGTGAGGAAGCAAGTGCGATTGGGGTGACACCTCTGAGGACTGGAGTATTTGTGATGTTGAAGTTGAGGTGAAGGAGAGCCCACTTGAAAGAGCACTTGATATCCATTGAAGCACCTGCTGTTTTTGTGCCTCATCTGGAATTTGTAGCGATGGGCGTGTCCGTAAGAAAGGGATCGTATCACATTGTCCACGAAAAGAAGTAGACATCTTAGTTTGGCTGGAAGATCGTCTTTCTTCTGCAGATGTTACTCCCCCCCACCGCGGGGGGACTCGACCCACCAGCGGACAGGCACCAATATTGGGAGAGGAGGGCTGGCCGTCAGGGTCCACCGTGGCTCTGGCACAAACCCGGCGACACGGAGGTCGCATGGGCAGGAACGGACTGGCTATGTCAGCTTCGCACTCCAGCGTAGTCCCTCAGCCCGCTCGCGCCTGTAACTTCAAAGGGATGCGCAAGCGGCTTTTCTTCCCAGGGCTGTTGCCCGCCCAGCAGGTACGTGAGGGAGCTCAGTTCGGCCTTCCACTGTACTCCCTTACCTCCCTCGCCCTCTTTCCTTCTTCCGTTCTTCTTCTGTGGTGTCTTCTCTCCCTCCAGCTCTCTCTTTCTCACAGGTGGACTACCGCGTGTATTCACACTGTGGCGAATCTCTTGGGCCCAGGAATAAGAAGTTGTCGAGGTAATGGATAATATGTGCCCCCTTAGAAACGTCCATTACAACCCATTCGAGGAAGCAACTAAAGGCCTCAAATAGTGAGCAGGATCTGGACCACCCCATGGGCAAACAGCTATCTATATAGTATGTTCCTTCCCAGAAGCAGCCCAATAGGTGGACACTATTCGGAGGCACAGGCAGTAAGTAACCGGAACGCCGCATCAATGTCTGTTTTGGCCATTAGGGTGACCCTTCCCAACTTCTTGATCTGCCTGATTGCCTTGTCAAAGGATGTACAGTATATACTACTGTACATGGTTCCGCGTCGATGTTGTCGTTTACTGACCTGCCCCTTGGATATGAAAAATGGTGGATTAGTCCGAATGTATTGGGTTCCGATTTTGGCACAACTCACAACAGGGATACCACTACATATTGTAAGGAAAATGTTCTTAATGGAACCGCCATTCTACCTAAAGATATTTCTTTTTTTAATTTTCTTGTCACGACATCTGGGTGTTGGTAGGCTGATTTTAGATTTTTACTCCAGCCTTTCTTGATTTTAGAAGGGCATGACATGTCTATATCTGTGTCTCCCCCTCCTTTTACTCCTCCACCTCTTTTCTTTTCGCATGACTATATGTACTTGTCACTTTTCCATGTGTTAGTTGTGTCTTCTGAGCAGTTTGTCAGCTTTTGGACACCTTTGAAGTGTTTTCTATGTGTTTTCTATGTGTTTCTATGTGTTTTTGTTTGCCTGCCATTGGTTTTAATGGTGTTCGAAGGTGTTCGAAGAACAGTTAGACGAACAGTTCGGCGAACATACGGGTGTTCGACGAACCGAACCGAACTCGAACACTACGGGGGCTGGCTCAACACTAGTTGAGAGTGCCAAGGTGAGGAGCATGATGATGATGATAGAAGTTAGCATCTGCTTTGTTTTCTTGGAATGCAAGCGTAAGTGTGCAGCCTGCCACCCACCCACCCCCAGGCTGCAATACCATACTGCTAGCTTGCTTGCACTTGAAATGAGGCTTTTTAGGCTTGTGGAGGCAGACGCCAGCCACCATGTCATGGCTGCGTCGGCGGCTTGGTATCCAAACTCAGTCCCCAGTCCACACTCGGTCCCCAGCCGCCAGGGGGCGGCCGGGTGTCCATACTCGGTCCCCAGCCGCCCCTATTTGTCCCGGTTCGCCTTAGACACAAGCGTGCATACCAAAACATTACCTGTGCCCTCCCGAGTGCATTTAGTGGGAAGGACAGCCTATTCCGCTGCAGTGAGTGCACGCCAATCCCCTGTTCATGGCACATGCAAAGATGCCTCCCACCCTGCACCTGTCGTTGCAGACTTGCAACTATCCCCATTCAAGTCCTTGTCCCAGGGCAGTGTTCAGTTGTACCTCCCCCATTCCTTGCAATGCAAGCGCAAGTATGCAGCCTGCTACCCACCCACCCCCAGGCTGCAATACCATACTGCTTGCTTGCTTGCACTTGAAATTGGGCCTTTTAGGCATGTGGAGGCGGAATCTGGCCACCATGTCATGGCTGCATCAGCGGCCTGGTATCCATACTCAGTCCCCAGCCACCCGGCGGCCGAGTGTCCACGCTTGGTCCCCTGCCGCCAGGGGGAGGCAGGGTGTCCATACTCGGTCCCAAGCCGCCCCGCGGCCGGGTGCCCACACACGGTCCCCAGCCACCTGGGGGGCGGCCAGGTGTCCATAAACGGTCCCCAGCCGCACCTATTTGTCCCGGTGCACCTTATACACAAGCGCGCATACCAAAACATTATCTGTGCCCTCCCCAGTGCATTTAGTGGGAAGGACGGCCTAACCACAAACACGTGGACAAGTGAATGTGGCCAGGGATGGTCCATCTCACTGACTTCACACTGGGTTAATATTGTGGAAGCCGGGACACAGTTTGACACTGGGATGCAACACGACCTCCAGACATAGAGCATTGCGGGTCCTGGGTCAATCAGGCTTCAACACAAAGTTCAGAAGGTACACAGCAGCAGTGGTCAGCCTCTACACAACGAGTAAATTATTCATGATCATGAGGCCATCTATCTCCTTAGCTTTCTGTTCCTTGGAATGCAAGCGCATGTATGTAGTAGCGGCTAGGCCTGAGGTGGTCAGCGTTTTGGCGCATATCCTACCTCCTCCGAGGATTGCTGAATGTTTTCCTGCTACTATCCCAGATCTATGACTCCCGTTAAAACAAAGCTTCAGGTGATGAATGATGGATGAGGTGGTGGCAAAGGAGAAAGAGCAGGAGGAACAGGGACCATTCACATCAATATCAGGCCAGTCAACCACACATGTCTTGTTGGATATGTTTCTGTACCAAAAGGAGCGGTTCGGCTACACAGTTATAGGGCATACAGTGAGTGCAATGCCTACCAAAAATTTCGAGGCACTCCAATGCCCCTTGGAAGTGACATGGAGGTCAGAGGGCCTTAACTAAACCGTTTTTTCCATTTATATCAACTGGGTCTCCTGTACACTGTTGGCCTAAGCAGTGAATGGAAGGCTTTCCAAAAATTATGAGGAACAGCAATGCCCCTTGAAACAGACGTGGATTACAGCGTACTAAAAACCTTCTACCCATTATTGGGGAGTGGGTCTCTCTTAGTGTTTGCCTATGCATTGAAAAGCAAAAGCTGACTAAAATTAGGAGGAAATGCAATGCCCGTTGGAAGAGTCGTGGAGGTTAGAGGTAATTAAAAACAACATTTCAATGCCCCTTGGAAGAGCTGTGGAGTTCAGAGTGGTTTAACAAGACAGTTTTAATGCCCCTTGGAAGAGACGTGGAGGTCACAGTAGCTTAACAAGACGGTTTTAATGCCCCTTGGAAGAGACATGGAGTTCAGAGTGGTTTAACAAGACGGTTTTAATGCCCCTTGGAAGAGACGCGGAGGTCCCAGTGGAATAAAAAGACAATATCAATGCCCCTTGGAAGAGTGGTGGAGGTCCCAGTGGAATAAAAAGACAATATCAATGCCCCTTGGAAGAGTGGTGGAGGTTACAGTGGAATAAAAAGACAATATCAATGCCCCTTGGAAGAGTGGTGGAGTTCGCAGTGGAATAAAAAGACAATATCAATGCCCCTTGGAAGAGTGGTGGAGGTCCCAGTGGAATAAAAAGACAATATCAATGACCCTTGGAAGAGACGTGGAGGTCACAGTAGCTTAAGAAAACGATTTTAATGCCCCTTGGAAGAGACGTGGAGTTCAGAGTGGTTTAACAAGATGGTTTTAATGCCCCTTGGAAGAGACGTTGAGGTCACAGTAGCTTAACAAGACAGTTTTAATGCCCCTTGGAAGAGACATGGAGGTCACAGTGGAATAAAAAGACAATCTCAATGCCCCTTGGAAGAGACATGGAGGTCCCAGTGGAATAAAAAGACAATGTCAATGACTCTTGGAAGAGACGTGGAGGTCACAGTATCTTAACAAGACGATTTTAATGCCCCGTACAAGAGCCATGCAGTACAGCATATTTAAAACATTATTCCCATTATTGGGGAGTGGGTCTCCCATAGTCTTTGTGTGTCACCCCAGGTCTGGATTCCACAAACATTAAAGGCTGTGTCTGAGGGCAGGAGGGAGGTTCTCTGGTCAGGGACCATTAGCATGCAGCACCTCCTGTCCCAGGCCAGTAGGGGGAGCAGGCTGCCCCTATAAAAACTGGAACTGAGGGCAGGGTTAGGGAGACCAGGACCCACTTCTGAAGCACCCAGAAGGGTTCCCAGAAAAGAGGGACAGGTCTGCAGCAGCTGAGGAGTCCGGGAGGCTGAGGAGGAACAGCAAGCCAGGGACAGAGGCGACGAGAGCCGGTCCTGGCTGAGAGAGAGAACTACATAGCCGGACACTGGGATCCGAGGCTGTCAGGGTTGCAAGCCCGGCAGCAGATAACCTACCTGCGTGGGATTTTAGGTCCCTTGGCCTGAGAAGCCTGGAGGCTCCGCCACACAGAGGGACCGGTACAGCACAGAGAAGCAACAGGTACCTAAGGCCCAAGTCGCAAGCCATACAGGCATAGTACACGGCCAGCTCAGGGACGTGGGCTATCACACCACGAAAAGGGGGATGGTAAGCAAGGGCAGAGAGAGAACGGTAGGCCTACACACTCACCCTGACCAGTGGGGCTCGCCCGAATGTTCTCAGACACCCAGGCCCATTCCTACCCTGTACTCCTGTTGGGTCAAAAGTACCACCTACAATAAAGACCCTGGACAGTTTGAAGTAGACTCTGGACCTTTATTATTGCGGCCTGCACCATCACTCCCAGCATCCTATTACCTGCCCTGAGGCTACACTCTTCCCGTGGGGAGTTATTCTATCCCAGTGCTGCATACCAACATCAGCCTCAGCGGTCTGCATTGCAGCAGCGGTCATCCCTGACCGCAATCCATGGGTGGCGTAGTCGGACATTCAAAACGCCACAAATAGACTGCCACAGCATTTGGTCTGACCACCCTGAGCCACGGGATCGGGTTGCCACTACTACCCCCATCATCCATCATTGCACTTAAGCCCGGTTCCGAGTGCCCCACGGCCCAGGGGGTGAGTCATTTGCCTATGCCTTCCAAGCAAAAGCTGTCAAAAATTAGGATGGAGGAGCTTGCAATGCCCCTTACAAGAGCCATGCAGTACAGCATATTAAAAACATTATTCCCTTTATTGGGGAGTGGGTCTCACATTGTCATTACCCTGCCTTCCAAGCAAAAGCTGCCAAAAATTAGGACGGAGGAACTTGCAATGCTGGCAACACGGACCACGGTCACCCTGGTGGTATAGTGGTTGTGGAGGCTGAAGATAAGGAGAAGAGCAAACAACAGCCGAAATGAGGAAGCGTATACCCATGTGTGGGTGTGAAGCGATGCATGGGAATACAACTCCCGAAATAACACAGTGGATTTGACTTTATGTTACTCTGCTGTCATTTGGTGGTGATGAGAAGTCTGGCCCAATCCAGCCCTTGTTCATTTTGATAAGGGTCAGCTTGTCAGCATTGTCAGTTGACAGGCGAGTGCGTTTATCAGTTATAATTCCCCCAGCGGTGCTAAAAACACGCTCCGATAACACGCTAGTGGCAGGGCAGGCCAGGACCTCCAAGGCGTACAGAGCGAGTTCATTCCAAGTGTCCAGCTTGGATACCCAATAATTAAAAGGCACAGAGGAATAACGGAGGACGCTGGTACGGTCAGCAAGGTACTCCCTCACCATCTTTTGAAACTTTCCCCTGCCTCCGCTGGATTGGAGTTGCATCTCTCTCGCCTGTACGCCTTGGTTGGGCAACGAACTGTGACCTCTGCCGCTAGCCTGTTTAGATGGTAATTTTTTTAAGAGTTCTGCAGCAAGGGCCTTCTGGTACTGCCCCATTTTTGTAGACCTCTCCACCTCAGGAATAAGAGAGTGAAAGTTCTCCTTGTAGCGGGGGTCTTAAAGTGTCACCAACCAGTAATGACTGTCACCCAACATTTTGACAATGCGAAGGTCACGGTTAAGGCAGCGTAACATAAAGTCAGCCATGCATGCCAGACTGGTAATGGGCAAGACTTCTGTGTCCTCACCAAGATGACGACTGACCATGCTCTCCTCCCCCCTGTCCTCAGGCCACCCACGCTGAACCAACGGTATGACAGTTGTACAGGTACTACCGTCTACAGCGCATGATACCAGCTCCTGTTCTTCCTCCTACTCCTCCTCCTCTCCCTCATTGTCCCCCAATGCACGTTGGGATGAGATGAGGCTGGGCTTTGTGTAATCGCCCGCTACGGCTTCTTGATCCATCTCATCATACTCTGGCTGCAATGCCTCCTCTTTAATTCTCTGCCGAGAGCGTTGCAAAACACAGACTAGTGGGATGATGACGCTAATGATGGCATCATCATCACTCACCATCTTGCTGGACTCCTCAAAGTTTGTCAGGATGGTACATATGTCAGATATCCAGGTCCACTCCTGAGGTCTTATGTGTGGAGTCTGAACTGAATACCGACGGCCTTGTTGATGCTGGTACTCCACAACTGCTCTCTTCTGCTCACAAATCCTTTGCAACATGTGGAGGGTAGAGTTCCAACGTGTGTGGACATCACACACCAGTCGGTGTGCTGGAAGCTGCAAATGCTGCTGCAGCACAGCAGGGGCGGAGGAAGCTGCAGCCGACTTCCGAAAATGATCTGACAGGCGGCGTACTTTGACGAGCAGATCTGGCAACTCGGGGTACGATTTAAGAAACCGCTGAACCACGAGGTTAAGCACATGAGCCAGGCATGGTACGTGTGTGATCTTGCCTCGCCTCAGAGCCGCCACCAGGTTACGGCCATTGTCACACACGACCATGCCTGGATGTAGGTTCAGCGGTCTCAGCCACAGATCTGCCTGCTCTTTCACAGCTGTCCACAACTCACAAGCAGTGTGAGGTTTATCACCTAAGTTTATGAGTTTCAGCACAGCCTGTTGCTGCTTGGCGGAGGCAGTACTGCAGTGCTTCCAGCTTGTAACTGATGTGATATCTGAGATGGAGGCTGAACATGAGGATAAGGAGGAGGATTATGAGCAGGAGCTGTACACTGTGGGGGCAACTCTGAGTGACATAGGGCCCACAATCCTCGGTGTGGGGAGGATGTGTTCCGTCCCAAGGTCCGACTGGGTCCCGGCTTCCACTATGTTTACCCAATGTGCCGTCAGGGAGATGTACCGTCCCTGGCCACAAGCACTTGTCCACGTGTCCGTTGTCAGATGGACTCTCCCAGTATCTGCGTTGTTGAGGGCACGGCAGATGTTTTGGGACACGTGCTTGTGTAGTGCACACCGGGCAAAATAGTGTCTGCTGGGGACCGAGTACCGAGGGACGGCCACCGCCATAAGGTTGCGGAAGGATTCTGTCTCCACCCGCCTAAAAGGCAGCATTTACAACGCAAGCAGTTGTGAAATGTGCGAATTTAGGCATTGGCTGTGAATTTGCGCTTTCATTCAAAGGTCTGGGATATGGACAATTGAAAGCTGCGGTGGGACGTGGACATGGACGGTGATGCTGTTTCTTGAGAAACTGCCATAGCAAGTGAAGACTGAGAGGAGGGGGCATCTTTGCATGCAGTATGGTCAGGGGATTGCCTTGCACACACAACAGGGGGTTCTCTTACATGCACAACAGCGGAAGAAGCAGTGGTGACACCCGCTGACACTGGTCGTGGACCCAGGGTTTCGCCCCACAAAATCGGGTGTTTTGCTGACATGTGCCTGATCATGCTGGTGGTGGTCAGGCTGGTACTTTTGTCACCCCTGCTCATGCTAGCCTGGCAGGTGGTGCAAATGGCCTTTTGGGGGTTATCAGCAGAGTCCTTAAAAAAATTCCAGACTGGAAGACCTACCGGTTGTACTGGCAACGTCCCTCGTGTTGGTGTTACGGGGAACGGTTGCCCGCCTTCTGTCTGCGGCCACCACACTGCTTCTTCCTGCCTGTTGGGGTACTCTGCCTCCCTCCCCCTGTGTGCTGCTGGCCTCGCTCTGCGTGTCTTCCTGCCACGTTGGGTCAGTTACTAGATCATCCACCACCTCCTCCTCTTCCACTTCCGCACCACGGTCCTCCTCCTCACTTCGTGGCAATTGTGTCTCGTCATCGTCCACCTCTTGTGACAAATTGCCAGCGTCGCCTTCCTGTGGCCGTGGCTGTTCAAATATTTGGGCATTGCTACATGGGATCTCCTCTTCCACCACTTCAAGCGGAGCAGGCGAGGGGCCCAAATATGGAAATGGACCAGTGTACAGCTCCTAAGAGTGTCCAAGTGTGGGATCAGTTGCTGTCTGATGACACTCGGCATGGTGGGAGGAAGGAGCATCAGGGTGAGGAGGAGTATGCGGTCGAGACTCACGGCTACTGAGACTTGACCGTGTGGAAGACAGACCGGAGGTGGTGGTGCCCAGGTGACTGGAAGTATTATCTGCTATCCAATTAATAACCTGTTCACACTGATCAGTTCGCAATAGTGGTCTTGTTGTTGTGTGCTTCCCTAGTAATTTGGTCAAGAACTGGGAGCGAGAATATGTGGCTGTTGGTTGTGGCACATTTTCACCTTGGCCACGGCCCCGTCCTCTGCACGCACCATCACCAGAACATCCAGTTCCACGTCCCTTGCCACACGCCTTGCCCATTGTAAATTAAGTAAAATAGCTTACACTCGCACTATCAATAGCAAAAGGGTAATAAAAAGGAGATTAGAACCGTGGAAGAGGAAAACCACAGTTCTAGTTCTCTGGCCTACACCAGAATCTTTTAAACAGATATATTTGTGTCTGAACAGTCAGCGAGACACTCAAACTGTTTTTTTTTATGTAAAAAAGGCAAAAAGGTGGATTACACCCAGATTTGAACCGTGGAAGAGGAAAACCACAGTTCTAGTTCTCTGGCCTACACCAGAATCTTTTTAACAGATATATTTGTGTCTGAACAGTCAGCGAGACACTCAAATTGTTTTTTTTATGTAAAAAGGCAAAAAGATGGATTACACCCAGATTTGAACCGTGGAAGAGGAAAACCACAGTTCTATTTATCTGGCCTACACCAGAATCGTTTAAACAGATATATTTGTGTCTGAACAGTCAGCGAGACACTCAAACTGTTTTTTTTGTGGAAAAAAGGCAAAAAGGTGGATAACACCCAGATTTGAACCGTGGAAGAGGAAAACCACAGTTCTAATTTCCTGGCGTATACCAGACTTTTTTAAATAGATATATTTGTGTCTGAACAGTCACCGAGACACTCAAACTGTTTTTTTTGTGGAAAAAAGGCAAAAAGGTGGATAACACCCAGATTTGAACCGTGGAAGAGGAAAACCACAGTTCTAATTTCCTGGCGCATACCAGACTTTTTTAAATAGATATATTTGTGTCTGAACAGTCAGCGAGACACTCAAACTGCTTTTTTTATGGAAAAAAGGCAAAAAAGTGGATAATACAGAGATTTGAACCGTGGAACTGCAAAACCACAGTTCTAGTTATCTGGCCGAAACCATACTCTTTTAAACAGATATATTTGTGTCTGAACACTCACAGACACACTCAATTTTTTTTTTGGGTGTGGGAAATACCAAAAGGTTAATAAGATGGGCATTTGTACAGTCTGACTGAGGAAAAAAAAAAAGAGGATTTAGATGAAAAAAAAAGGATTTTTCCTGGCCCCTGAGACCTGGGGATAAGTCCAGCAATTTGAGCAGCAGCAGCACACAGGACTGTAATGCAGTGTTTGTTGGTATAACCACTGCGTCTCCTATACAGCCTGCCTGCCTGATATCTGGGATGGATATTAGTCCTCAGAAGGACTGTTTGTTTGATTTTGTAGGCTTTAGAGACCCTACACTACCTATTTCGCAGTATAAATCTCTCCCTAGCTCAGCAGTACTCTCCCTACACTGTCTGATCCGGAGCGACTGTGTCCAAGATGGCGGCGCCCAGTTTTAAATACTCGAGGTGACGCTGTGCGGCAAGCCAATCACTGTAATGCCCACAACCAACATGGCTGCGGCATTACAGTGCCTGGCTGGCAATCCCTGCATGTTCATTGGCTCTGTAAAGAGCGCAAAAAACATGCAGGGCAGAGACCCAAGCTCCCGCCCGAGTAACCCGAAAATGCTCAGTGCTCGCCGAGCATCCCGAGTAGTGAGATGCTCGGGCGAGTACCGAGCAGTGTCGAGCATGCTCGCTCAACACTAATAATGATGAAACAGGGAATGACGAGATCACTGCTCTAGCTTTGCATATCAGCTGAGACTGAAGGACCTACAAGGATCTTCAGGTCTTATGACATTCTCAGGTCATGTGATTGTGCAGCGGAGACGATCTCAGCAGCAGAAGAGCAGCAATGTGAAAGACACATAAGCAAGTGCAATGCTTATTTGGGGGAATAATACTGGGTATGAGGAACTGCGAGAGTAGTTATTCTGTATGGGGGAAATCGTGGGGATATCAAGCTGTGTAGGGGGAACTGGGTGGGCCATCATACTGTGTGTGGGGGGACAGTGAGGGTTTCATACTATGTGGGCAGGGGGGCTGTGAAAACAATTTACTATGTGTGAGTTGCTGTGGGGGCATCATACTGTGTGGGGGAAATTTGGGAGCATCTTAGTGCGTGGACGGTTGTGATGGGCATCAACGTGCATTGGGGGAATGCACTGTGATGGCATCATATTATGCAGGGGTCTGAGAAGGGATAATACTGTGTGAGGGACTGTGAGGGCAACATACTGTGTGTGGGGGACTATGTGGGCATCATACTGTATGTTAGCTGTCAGGGCATCATATTGTGTAGTAAGGACTGTAGGGGCATCATACTGTATGGGCATCATAATGTGTAGGAGGAACTGTGTGTTGAAGTACCAAGGGGGGAATTGTATTGTGTTGGGACTGTGAGAGCATCATGCTGTGTGTAGGTGAGAGTGTATATGTTTCCTATAGTGTGTTGGAGTCATTATATTTTGATTAGGTCCACAAAAGGCATCATTCTCTATGTTAGGGGCCATTAAAAGGCTCCCATACTGTGTGGGAACATTAATAGGCTACACTAGGAGCAATATTTCTGTGTGGGCTCATAGAATGGTCTGGTCAAGGATACTGAAGTGGCTTAGTATAAAATAAAATTTCTGTGGAGTGCTTATTGCTTTGCAGTATGTGTCCCTCTTTCCTACCTTTCAAAGTTGGGAGTTATGTATGTGCATAGAACAATCTATTACTGGTCGTATCATTCACATTGTAAGCATGGTCAGACTGTCTAAACAGGCTATTAGATGACTGCCAATCGGTGACCAGGTAGCTGATCGGCAGTCATTTAACACCACAAATCGCATGTAATCTCATTTTAAGTCTTAACGCAAGTGCAATAAAGTAAAATGAAAATTTAGCTTTTGAGAGCTTTATCTGATCTTAAGCACCTGTGCTTGAGTAATGCAGGCGCAATAACATCAGCCGGGCTGATTCCTTCCCGCTGCGCATGTGATGGACAGTAGTCGGGATAGGTGAAGTCTCAGAATGACACATAAATGTGATTGGCAGAATAGAAAGTCAATCAAGTGATATGGAGGGTGTGCGTCATCTATATACCGCTGACTGGTTAAAATGGTACCAGATAACAATAAAGTTACCAAACATAGGTTTTAAAAGACAATATCGTGCATTCTCACTGTCATTATCCCTCTCTAACTGAAAAAGCTAGTATGTCCTGGTAAAACATGTCAGAAGGGCAAGTTTAGGGGTTATTTATTTTACTCATTTTTATAGCGCCATTAATTTCACAATGCTTTTACATACATTATCATCGCTGTCCCCATTGGGGCACACAATCTACATTCCCTATCAGTATGTCTTTGGAATGTGGGAGGAAACCAGAGAACCTGGAGGAAATCCACACAAACACAGGGAGAACATACAAACTCCTTGCAGGTGGGGTCCTTGGATTTGAACCTAGAACCCCAGTGCTGCAAGGTTGCAGTGCTAACCACTGAGCCACCATGCTGTCCAATAAAGTAATTGTAAAGTTATCCGGCCAAGAGGTCTTGCTCTAGTATGTGTAGTTTACTGCAATCACATCTTCTATTAATATGCTGTAGTACATATTGGATTCCTAATTCACAGATTTACTGGATATTTCTATTGCTATATGCTGTAGTAAATAGCTGGCCTGGAAGTTTTTAAATCACCTATCATTTCTTGAATATCAGCAAAATCTGAGATTTTAATTATCAGGTAGGAATTCACGGCTTGTAACAATAAACTGCTTTAGTTGAGCGGGAAATGTAGGTATTAGTTTCCCTATGGTAAAATTGGGCTCAATTGAATACTGTATACTCAGAGCAGGTAGGAAGCTTTTTTGCCAAGGGCCATTTGGATATTTGGATATGTACAACATCATAAAATGATCAACTTAAAAATTAGCCTGCTAAATTTGGTTAAATATTTAATTGAATCACCCTTAATCTGATGGCTCTTCTCTTTGGTGAGGGATGTGATGTTAGGTGGTATTGATGATGTTGCTACTCACAACTGCTTTTCCAGGTTTGCATAGGTCTGGAGGGCAGTCAACTCTTTGACATGGTAAGTTTTGAAAAGAACTTGCTTGCAGCTTAAGTTATTCCAAATACAGATGCATATTTCAAAGCATGTCTCCTCAAAATGGGAAATTCATCATTGCTCACTTAACATTTATAGAACTTAAGCAGTGGGATGTCTACAGTATATATCACATTGGGGACACTGAGACTGCTGTATACATCACATAGGCTACACCGAGGCTGCTGTATATACACCACATAGGATACAATGAGACTCTGCTGTATACACTGGCGAGCAAAATGGTAACATTGTTTTGAACTTTTGACTTTCAGGCTCCATATCTCATCATCCACTGCCTAAGGGGTGGGGAACCTCAGCCCCATGACCCTCGATTACCTTTAATCTGGCCCCTTGGCAGATTACCGGGGACCACACTGCTTGGGCTGGCAGCCGGCAAAATTAATTTTGTCTTGCTCTGTGAGCACGCACAAGCAGTGTTCACTACTGAACGATAAGGCACATGAAATGAAAGAGTACGTCTTGACATGAGCGTCAGGACATACTTTGTGGGCGGAGTTAGCGTTCAATTTGTATGGCCCCCGAAGGATGGTATAGATGTACAAATGGCCCTTTGCAGAAAAGAGATTCCCCAGCCCTGCACTAATGCTTTGAACGTGAGACTACTATCATTTTATAGAGAATCCTCTTGGGAATGTGTAGAAGAGGCCTAGAATCAGATTTCAGTCGAGACATGGTTGAATCTGATTGAAAGCATGCCCAGAAGGATTCAGGCAATACTGAAAGCCAAAGGTGGATTTACAAAATACTAACACAATAATAAAAAATAAAATTTAGATTTTTAGGAGCAAAACAGTAACAATGCAGTGACACGACAATAATCTGCATAACTAATCATATGCAAAATAACTGCAAGTGACATTTATCTATGAAATAGCCAAGACGATTGTCTATAAAATTATGGTGGTCTCACATTCGAAGCTGTAGTGAATGGTGAGATATAGAGCCTGAAAGCTCTTTTGCTCTTCGGTGTATTAGAGCTTCTTCTGAATTTCCTCCTAGTGAGGCCTTAAAGGAACCCATGAAAATAGGCCAAAAACTTGTTGTCAGCCAAAAGATCCTGTTGCCTTAGTCAAGAACTTTATCTATAATGCTGTAGAAATTATCACTTTTGCATGGACTACTCCAAAATCAAGGCCGAACAGGGAGACTTCAGACCCCAGATGAAAAAGGAGGGATTTCCCTAGGGTTTGCACAATCTTCCACCAAAAAAAAGCTTGTTATGACTATGTCTATTATCTTAATTTTTTTTGAGTTCACGGGACAAGCCTTCAGAAAATTATTGACTTGTCACTAGCCAAAAGGCTGAAAACTCCTTTTGATTCTCTGCTGACACCTCTGAAACTTATCTCAACAAGTGTTTTTGTTATTCTAGGTGGTCATATCAAATTTCAGATTGATAAGGAGACTTTTCAGACTGGAGCACTTCACGTTGAGGGCATTTTTTTTTCATTTTGCTATTTTCTGTTGCACCAGTGATCTTAGGACTTCCATGTGAAAGGTTATGGTTATTAATTGGTCATCCAACCAGATTGCCCAATGGTGATCTTGTTTGCAAAATTGTCTCAAAGCTCTACCTCAACCACCTTCTCCGAAACTCTACTCTACTTCCATCTCCTCCAGCTTGCCTTCTCCTTATTTGGACTTCGCAGATGTCTTTTCCAAGCAGAATGCCCAAAATTTACCTCAGCCATTTGACTGCCATACCTGTTCTTCCTAGTGCTGATCACACAGAAGTAGAATTTATTCTCTATCTCTCCTTGAAACTGAAGCAATGACCGTTTATATTGAAGAAAATGTCCCACAAATATAGTAATTATGCTCAATACTTTCGCCACTATACAGATGATCTACAGTATTTTTAATATGGAATGGCACAGAACTTGAGTCAGCAAAATTCGTGGAGTAATTGAACAGTAACAACTGGGGACTTTCCTTCACGTCAAACATATCCAAAGATAAAATTGAGTTTCTAGATTTAGAAATATTTACCAGAGAACACTCAATTCAAAGTAAAACTCATTTCAAGCCAGTCGACACAAATGGTTATTTAGATTTTTTCAGTGCATATTATTCCAAGTGGAAAATAAACATAGCATCCAGCCAATTCCATTAGACAGAATTTCACCTCTACGATGGATTATTTAGAACAGTCACAAATCCAACTCTCTAGATTTGATTAAAAAAGGTGCCCAAAAACATTGGTTCGATCATCTTACCAACAAAATTTATCTCTCACACAAAATGATTGTTTAAATAAAATTCCAAATAAACCTACAAATACTGAAGATTCATCCAAGTGGGGATATACGGTAGCTTTATCACCACATTTAATAAAGGTAACCAAACCATTTGTAATATACTAAACAAATATTGGTACCTGTTAAAAAAGGATCCAATATTGAAAGAACTGGTTCCCTCAAGACCAAATATTGTATTCCTGAGAAGAAAGACAATTAACAATAATATAGCACCTAGCCTTTTACAGAATAGAGTAAAACCTAAGAATAAAATTAAGGGCCAAAATGAAAAAATAGTTTTTAAATGTGGTAACAAACACTGTTATTGCTGTAAGATCGTCAATTGTGGGACAAAAACGTTGAAGTTAAAAAAATTCCAACACAGTTTATAATTTTTCTCAAGAACTTACATGTAGTTCAGGCTTCGTTGTATATGTGGTGCGGTGACGTGTGACTGCGGGCTCCAATATGTTGGTCAAACGACACAAACGTTGCGTAGCCAGATGAATGGCCACAGACATAACATAAAAAGATTTAAAACAAAGTTTGTCTAAACAAATAACTCTAACACACAATAAAAACTTTGAATCCATAAAAGTAGTACCATTAGAGGAAACACCTGTATCCAGTAGAAACAGAAAATCAGCAATAAATGCAAAAGAGTCCTACTGGATTTATAAATTTGGGCAGTTTATATCCAGATGGACTCAATGAAACATTAGAATCGGTATAGAAACGCTTCTGGTATCCAGTTAGTACCTTATGGTTTGCGAACTGTGAGGATTCCCTATGGGTCCTGGGGATCCAGGTATGCAAAGGGGAGGTGCTCCTAAAATAGGGGAGACTGCTCCTCCAGAGATGCCGGTAAGCAGTGGATGCATTCACCCTGGAAACTGTAGCTGTCCCCGGATGATCTGGGTGAGAGATTGCGGTGGGTGTCATCTATGGAGGGACTCAGTTGAGGTGGCATGGTTGGCACTGCCTCCATACTATCGTCAATTTCGTGATGAATTCACAAAACATGGGCATTAATGTCTAATGGATTGATACTAGTGATGAGCGAATATGTTCGAAATCCGATCTCCAAACTTAAGTTCGACACGAATATGGCATATTTGGATTTGTGATCAGAAAGTCGAGCAAAAATAGCTAACGTTTGGCGAATTTCCATGGTTACGTGATTGCGGGGCAACTACAGCGCTTTTTACAGTGCTTGTGTATGATGAACGGGGAGACGTGGCAGATGAGTGGAGGGGCTGGTGATAGCTCAGAACAGGTCAGATCTGCAGTGCGCTGTTTTTTTTTGTTTTTTTTTTCCTGTAGGCGGTAACTTTAAGTCAGGAAAGTGCGGCTAGCCAATCAGAGCACAGGAAGCATCCACAGTGTCCCAATTACAAGGGCTCCTGCAATTGGCTGCTGAAATCACGTCTTCTACATATAAAAACCAGACATGCCAACATGTTGCAGACAAAATCACCCGTTCCTTGACTAAATCTATATCTGCCAGTGTGCATTTCACTACAGACACCTGGACGAGTAAGCATGGCCAAGGGCGTTACATCTCGCTGACTGGGCACTGGATGACTCTGGTGGCTGTGGGGTCAGGTGGGGAAGGGGCTACTCCACAAATCTTGGAATCCCCAAGGCTTGCAGAACAAACATCTGTATTTCACACTTTATCCACTGCTTCTGTGTCCTCCACCTCCTCTAGGGCCTTCACCTCTGCCTTAATGAGACACGCATTCCAACAGTGTAGAGCGAATCCACACCACCTCCGTACTGCGCAGCCAGGGCTCACCTCAATCAGGCAGTCTTCAAATTAATATGCCTTGGAGATCGCAGTCATACAGCTGAAGAGTTGTGGACAGCTCTCCAGGCTCGGTTTCAGCAATGGCTGTCTCAGGAGCCAGGAAAGGCCGTGTGCGATAACGGTGCTGTAACGGGTCTGGGAGGCGGAACCTCTGAGCAACTATACAAGGGGGCGGTCCTTGTAAGGAAGCGGGTGGCTCCCAGGGAAGATGGGCAGGTAGTCACGGCAAGTGACAGGGACAGTCTCTGGGTAAAAGGGCAGGTAGTCACGGCAAGTGACAGGGACAGTCTCTGGGTAGAAGGGCAGGTAGTCACGGCAAGTGACAGGGACAGTCTCTGGGTAGAAGGACAGCAGGCAGGTGGCTGGTGAGCGCTCCCAGGTGAGCGGGCGAGAGTCTTTGGACAGGCAGGTGGTCACGGCAAGTGACGGCAGAGCCTCCAGGTAGGCTAGCAGGCAGGTAGCAGGTGAGTGCTCCCAGGTGAGCAGGCAAGAGTCTCTGGACAGGCAGGTGGTCACGGCAAGTGACGGCGGAGCCTTCAGGTAGGCTAGCAGGCAGGTAGCAGGTGAGCGCTCCCAGGTGAGCAGGCAAGAGTCCCTGGACAGGCAGGTGGTCACGGCAAGTGACGGTGGAGCCTCCAGGTAGGCTAGCAGGCAGGTAGCAGGTGAGCGCTCCCAGGTGAGCAGGCAAGAGTCTCTGGACAGGCAGGTGGTCACGGCAAGTGACGGCGGAGCCTCCAGGTAGGCTAGCAGGCAGGTAGCAGGTGAGCGCTCCCAGGTGAGCAGGCAAGAGTCTCTGGACAGGCAGGTGGTCACGGCAAGTGACGGTGGAGCCTCCAGGTAGGCTAGCAGGCAGGTAGCAGATGAGCGCTCCCAGGTGAGCGGGCAGGCTGGTCCATAGACAGACTGACAGGTGTCGGAAGGCAGACCATCGGACCGCAGGCTTGCAAGCAGGTAAACAGATATCAGGCAGGTATCAAGCAGGAATCTGACAGGTGACTGGCAGGTAACTGGTAACGGGACCTGAGGGCTGAAGCAGAGTGAAGGCTTTGCAACAACATTGCTCGGGCACCTCCATTTTGGAGGAGGTGCCTTATATATGATGAGGTCCTCCGGCCATTGGCCGGGGAATCCTTAGGACGGCGCGCGTGGCCCCTTTAAGAGAGGGGGAGCGCGCGCGCGCCCTAAGCACAGTGGCCGGGAAGCAGCGCGCGCTGCCAGCAGAGCGGGAGGAGGACTCCGGGCACGGAGTGGAGAGGTGAGGGGAACAGCGTCCCTGCCTAGCAGGAGGCAGGGACGCCGACGCTACAGTACCCCCCCCTTTAGGCCCCCCATTTTTAGGCCAGACAGAAATTTATCAAGGATGAGAGGGGCATGGATGTTCTCCCGGGGCTCCCAAGTTCTCTCCTCAGGACCAAACCCCCTCCAATCTACCAGAAAAAAGGTTTTTCCTCTTACCCTTTTGGTGGCCAGAATGTTCTCTACCTCAAACTCGTTTTCAGCGGAAACCGGAGCAGGAGGCGTACCTGTAGACTTGGAAAAAGAGTTAAGTACCACGGGTTTGAGGAGAGATACATGGAAGGAGTTAGGGATCCGAAAGTTGGCCGGGAGTTTCAATTTATAGGCCACTGGGTTGATTTGTTTGATAACTTCCAGTGGGCCGATGAACCGAGGCCCTAACTTGTAGGAAGGAATCTTGAGCCGGACATACTTGGACGAGAGCCAGACTTTATCTCCAGGACGGAATTGTGGAGGATCCAGGCGTTTCTTGTCAGCGTGTTTTTTAATTCGCTCGGACGACAGAAGGAGTGCGGATCGGGTACTCTCCCAAATGGAGGAAAATTTGCTAACGAGAGATTCCGCAGCCGGATTGTCCACCGAGGTGGAGACAGGAAATGGGATCCGAGGATGCTGACCGAAGACTACAAAAAACGGGGACTTGGAGGAAGATTCGCTCTCGTGATTATTGTAAGAGAATTCGGCCCATGGCAGGAGATCCACACAGTCTGAATGGTGGGCATTAACGAAGTGCCGGAGGTAACTGGTCAGGATCTGATTGATCCGCTCCACTTGACCATTGGACTGTGGGTGGTATGCGGAGGAGAAGTCCAGGGTGACGTCTAGCAGCTTGCATGTGGCTCTCCAGAAGCGTGAGGTGAACTGGACCCCACGATCCGACACGATGTGGAGGGGCAGGCCATGGAGACGGAAGATGTGGCGGATAAAGTCTTTAGCCAGCTCGGGTGCAGACGGGAGGCCTGGCAGGGGAATGAAATGAGCCATTTTGGAAAAGCGGTCAGCGACCACCCAAATGACCGTACAACCGGCAGAGACAGGGAGATCTGTTATGAAGTCCATAGCTATATGCTGCCAGGGGGCAGCAGGTACTGGAAGAGAAAGGAGGCGACCGGCTGGCAGGTGTCTCGTAACCTTGTTGCGGGCGCAGAACACACAGGCAGAAACAAAGTCTATTACGTCCTTGTGCAGGGTAGGCCACCAGTAGTGCCGGGTGATAAGCTGGAGGGTCTTTTTCTGACCGGCGTGGCCAGCAAGCTTAGACGAGTGACCCCAGTGTAGGATCTTCTCCCGATCAGGTACCGTTACGAACGTCTTACCGGGAGGGAGACGATTTAGACTCATGGGGGCCACCTGCATTACTCTGGCGGGATCGATGATGTGTTTAGGTTCCTCCTCAAGATCAGACACCAGGAAGGATCGGGACAAGGCATCAGCTTTGATGTTTTTGTCAGCCGGGCGAAAATGAAGAACAAAATCAAAGCGAGCAAAAAACAAGGACCACCGGGCTTGGCGCGGGTTAAGTCTCTGGGCACTCTGGAGGTAAGCCAAGTTCTTGTGGTCCGTGTAAATTATTACCGGGTGAAGAGCCCCCTCGAGCAGGTAACGCCACTCCTCCAATGCCAGCTTAATGGCCAATAACTCTCGGTCTCCTATAGAATAGTTGCGCTCGGAAGAGGAGAAGAGTTTGGAGAAGAAGCCGCAAGTTACCATTCTCCCGGAAGACGATTTTTGGGTAAGTACCACTCCGGCTCCAGAAGAGGAGGCGTCAACTTCCAGGAAGAATTGCTTGTTGCCGTCCGGGCGATGCAGCACCGGGGCGGAAGAGAAAGCCCGTTTTAAGGAAAGAAAGGCTTCCTCTGCTTCGGGCGGCCATTCTCTGGGATTAGTGCCCTTACGGTGAGCGCAGAGATAGGGGCAGTCCGGGAAGAGAAGTGCGGTATGAAGAGGCGGTAGTAGTTGGCGAAGCCCAGGAACCGCTGAATAGCCTTCAACCCCTCTGGTCGAGGCCACTTCTCGATGGCAGACAGTTTCTCAAGATCCATTCATAGGCCGGTCTGAGAAATTATGTAGCCCAAAAACGGAAGCGAGGTCTGCTCAAAGAGGCACTTCTCATATTTAGCATAGAGGTGGTTCTGCCTGAGCCTGAGCAGAACCTGACGAACATCCCTCCGGTGTGTGGGGAGATCCGGAGAGAAGACCAAGATGTCGTCCAGGTACACCACTACGCAGGAGTAGAGAAGGTCCCGGAAGATGTCATTGACCAACTCTTGAAAGACAGCAGGAGCGTTACAGAGACCGAAGGGCATTACCAGGTATTCATAGTGGCCGTCCCGGGTGTTGAATGCCGTCTTCCATTCATCCCCCTGACGGATACGGACCAGGTTATACGCCCCACGGAGGTCCAGCTTGGTGAAGATTCTAGCCCCCCTCAGACGGTCAAATAATTCCGGAATGAGCGGAAGGGGGTATTTATTCTTCACCGTGATCTGGTTAAGGCCTCTATAGTCTATACAGGGACGGAGTGAGCCGTCCTTCTTTTTGACGAAGAAGAAGCCTGCTCCCGCCGGGGAAGTAGATTTCCGGATGAACCCCTGGGCCAGATTCTCCTCAATATATTCTGACATGGATCGGGTCTCAGCAGCGGACAAAGGGTGAATACGCCCACGGGGAGGAGTAGCGCCGGGCATCAGGTCGATTGGGCAGTCGTATGGTCTATGAGGGGGTAATGTCTCTGCCTCCTTTTTATTAAAGACGTCCGCATACGACCAATAAGGAGCCGGAAGACCAGGTAGATTGGCTGGAGTAGGAGAAGGACGGACAGGATGGACGGGAACTAAACAAGTCTTATGGCAGTCCTGTCCCCAGCGAAGGACTTCTCCGGTCTGCCAATAAAGCACGGGTGCATGTCTCTGAAGCCAAGGTAGGCCTAGTAAGAGGGCGTGAGAGAGTCCAGGCAGAACATGAAAGAAGATGCTCTCAGAGTGCAGCATTCCCACCTGCAGGGTTATGGATTCGGTGATGAGTTGGATGGGATGTGGTAAGAGGCCCCCATCCACGGCAGCGACAGATAAGGGTACAGCTAGAGGTTTGGTGGGAATGCGGTATTTCTCTACCAGAGACTGAGAAATGAGATTTCCGGCAGCTCCAGAGTCAAGTTGGGCTAGTTCAAAATAACGGTTCTCCCCGCAGGTGATAGAGACCGACAGCAACAGAGATGGAGAGAGTTTACTCTTGTCTAGGACGACCTCTCTGAGCGATCCTAGACACAGGCGTTTCCCGACCTTTCCGGGCAGGAACGGATCCAGTGCTCCTTACTGCCACAGTAGAAGCAGCTCCCCTCGGCACGGCGTAACTCTTGACGGGTTTTGACCATCTTGGTCTGGTCGACCTGCATAGGCTCGGGTGAGTGCGCCTGGGGAGTAGCGGGAGAAGTGACAGATTTCTGAAAGGTAGGGGCTAGATGTGGAAACCTCCTCTCACGGGTGACCTCTTTGGCGCGTTCCTGGAACCGGATGTCAATCCGGGTGGCAAGAGTTATTAAGTCGTCGAGTGTGGTAGGTATGTCCCGACCGGCGAGTTCATCTTTAATACGGCCGGACAGACCCTCCCAAAAGACAGACACCAGGGCGTCGTTATCCCAGGCCAGCTCCGAAGCAAGGGTACAGAACCGTATGGCATATTGGCCCACGGTGAGACTTCCTTGATGGAGGCGTAGCAGAGATGATGCAGATGAGGTCTTCCGTCCGGGTTCGTCGAAGACTTTCCAGAAAGCCGTGAGAAAGACTGGCAGGTTGGACACCAGGGGGTCTCCTCTCTCCCATAGAGGATTTAGCCAAGCCAGTGCCTCCCCCGTGAGATGGGACATGATGAAGGCTACTTTGGCCCGGTCGGAGATAAACTGGTGGGACAGGAGTTCAAAGTGCAGGGTGCACTGGTTTATGAAGCCCCGAGCTTGAGCGGGGTCGCCTCCGAAGCGAGGAGGTGCAGAAAGCCGGGGTCCGGGGCAGGATGCCATGGTATTGGTGGGCAGCGGCGCTGCCAGGCTGCGAGTCATGACACTAGCGGTGGTTGCTGGTGGAGCAGTCAGAGTGTCCAGGCGAGAGTTGACATTCCGCAGATGACTCAGGATGGACTCCTGTTTGGACCTCTGACTGGACAGTTCATGACATAGGTCCGAGAGCTAGGGAGCTTGGGTGCCACCGGGTTCCATGGCCCGAGCAAACTGTAACGGGTCTGGGAGGCGGAACCTCTGAGCAACTATACAAGGGGGCGGTCCTTGTAAGGAAGCGGGTGGCTCCCAGGGAAGACGGGCAGGTAGTCACGGCAAGTGACAGGGACAGTCTCTGGGTAGAAGGGCAGGTAGTCACGGCAAGTGACAGGGACAGTCTCTGGGTAGAAGGGCTGGTGGTCACGGCAAGTGACAGGGACAGTCTCTGGGTAGAAGGACGGGTACTCACGGCGAGTGACATGGACAGTCTCTGGGTAGAAGGACAGCAGGCAGGTGGCTGGTGAGCGCTCCCAGGTGAGCGGGCGAGAGTCTTTGGACAGGCAGGTGGTCACGGCAAGTGACGGCAGAGCCTCCAGGTAGGCTAGCAGGCAGGTAGCAGGTGAGTGCTCCCAGGTGAGCAGGCAAGAGTCTCTGGACAGGCAGGTGGTCACGGCAAGTGACGGCGGAGCCTCCAGGTAGGCTAGCAGGCAGGTAGCAGGTGAGCGCTCCCAGGTGAGCAGGCAAGAGTCCCTGGACAGGCAGGTGGTCACGGCAAGTGACAGCGGAGCCTCCAGGTAGGCTAGCAGGCAGGTAGCAGGTGAGCACTCCCAGGTGAGCAGGCAAGAGTCTCTGGACAGGCAGGTGGTCACGGCAAGTGACGGCGGAGCCTCCAGGTAGGCTAGCAGGCAGGTAGCAGGTGAGCGCTCCCAGGTGAGCAGGCAAGAGTCTCTGGACAGGCAGGTGGTCACGGCAAGTGACGGCGGAGCCTCCAGGTAGGCTAGCAGGCAGGTAGCAGATGAGCGCTCCCAGGTGAGCGGGCAGGCTGGTCCATAGACAGACTGACAGGTGTCGGAAGGCAGACCGTCGGACCGCAGGCTTGCAAGCAGGTAAACGGATATCAGGCAGGTATCAAGCAGGAATCTGACAGGTGACTGGCAGGTAACTGGTAACGGGACCTGAGGGCTGAAGCAGAGTGAAGGCTTTGCAACAACATTGCTCGGGCACCTCCATTTTGGAGGAGGTGCCTTATATATGGTGAGGTCCTCCGGCCATTGGCCGGGGACTCCTTAGGACGGCGCGCGCGGCCCCTTTAAGAGAGGGGGAGCGCGCGTGTGCGCCCTAAGCACAGTGGCCGGGAAGCAGCGCGCGCTGCCAGCAGAGCGGGAGGAGGACGCCGGGCATGGAGTGGAGAGGTGAGGGGAACAGCATCCCTGCCTAGCAGGAGGCAGGGACGCCGATGCTACAGGTGCGAACCTGTTGGCGGCCCTATGCCGAGGCGAACTCACACACATGCCCTGCATGGCTTACGTCCTCAACCTGGTGGTACAGCGATTTCTCCGCCATTATCCCGGCCTGGATGAGCTGCTTCAGAAAGTACAGAAGCTGTGTGCTCACTTCCGCCATTCGCATACCTCATGTCATCGACTTGCATCGATACAGAGATCTTTGTCCATGCCAGTTAACAGGTTGATATGCGATGTGCCGATGCGGTGGAATTCTACTCTGCACATGTTGCAGTGACTGTGGCAGCAGCAACGAGCCCTGTCATGTCGTATAGCGTAAGCCAACGCAGTACGGATTTGGGGCATATCACGTTTATGGAGTGGGACCAGATTAAGGACCTCTAAACTAGCTAGTGCTTACAATGCCATCATCAGCATCACTATTCAGGTCATCTACATGCTGGAGAAGACTTTGAATAGCGTGCAGCAGAAGGTGGTTGTCCCAGAATAAGAGGAGGATGTGGAAGGGATAAGAATGTCTCAAAGTTCCAGACTGTCGTCACACAGGCGGACGCCAAGTGATGGTGGCTTCCTGCGATCGAGAGGGTTTGGTGATACCAGACATACTGTAAGTGAAGGTGCAAGAGCCGAGGAACAAATGGAGGAGGAAGAGGTGATGGGCGAGCAACAGTCAAAAGATGAAGAGGATAATCATCCCCTCTCTGTTGAACCTGGTTGGCAGGAAGGGACAGAGGAAACATGCATCAGTGTTACAAAGCCAACAATAGAGTCTGGATTTGGTCCACTTGGAAGAGCCGACATATGAGTGCCTTCTTGCTGCACTTTCTGCAACATGATCCCCGTATAGTTAGGATTCGAAATAATGCTGATTACTGGGTTGCCACTCTGTTAGATCCACGTTATAAGAGTAAATTTTGCTTCTCGCACTGGAAAGGGGCACGCTAATGTTTGAGTATCGAAACAAGCTTTTAAGCAACCTTAATAGAGCTTTTCCCCAAGATAGTGAGGCACACAGCGTGCATCGCAGTTGTAGTCTTTCAACCTCCGGCACGTCAGTTTGTCAATGCCAAAACATTAGCAGCAGCATCAGCAGAGTAAGTGGCAGAAGCAATTTCTGTCAGTCCGTTCACACATTTTTTAGACCAGCCCATGCACCAGCACAACAGAGTACAAGTCTGACACGTAGAGAACGACTGGAGAGGATGGTGGAGGACTTTCTAGAGCTCAATATGAATACCATCAGTGAGGATTTTGATCCTTTTACATTTTGATCTTCAAAAATGGATGAATGGCCTGAGCTCGGCAGTCACGCCTTGGAGGTTTTATCATGCTCGGCAGCCAGCGTTCTCTCAGAACGTGTGTTTAGCCCTGCAGGTGGTGTCCTGACGGATAAGCGCACCTGGCTGTCCCATGAAAGTATTCATCAAGATGAACAAGTCATGGATCTCAAAGGGCTTTTGCACCCCAATTGCAGACTGTACAGAGTAAGCGATGTTGTAGTTTTTAGTGTGCTGCATTGATCTTGTGGAATTGCAGTCTGTGATATAGCTTGTGTGCCTGCTCTTGCTACGGCTGCAGGTTTTAGACCCTAATTTTTGAAAATGTGGAGAATACAGATATGGTCTCTCAATCCATTGGGTTGGCTGTAGTGGAAGAGGTGTCAGTCCCCATTACACTACTTATACTCTAGTGAAATTTATGCCACTTTGGTGGTTTTAGGCCCAAATGTTTTCAAATGGGAACAGCCATGATTGGGTCTCCATCTACTGGGTTGGCTGTAGGGGAAGAAGTGTCAGTCCTAATTATACTATTTCTACTGTACTGAAAATGATGCCATTTCGGTGGTATTAGGCCCTAATTTAGAGAAATGCGTACACTCCTGATTGGGTCTCCATGTGCTGGGTTGGCAGCAGTGGAAGAGGTTTTGCTCTCCTTTACAATAGTTATACTCTAGTGAAAATAATTTTTTGGTGCAGATATTGTTCTCCACACAGGGGTACACAGACCTGATAAACTCAACATGGGTATATAAAGCAGACTGCATCTCAGTTTAAAATTGTTTGGGTCAGATATTCTTCTCCACACAGGGAGGAAAAAAGGTTGGGTCCAAGCAACTTCCTGACCCTTGACTGTACTGTGCTGTCATGGCAGGAAGAAGAGGAGGGTGACTCTGCGGGCGAGGATTGGAATAACACATTGGATGATGATGAGGTTGCACATCCAACTTGGTGTGAACCCAGAGGCAAGCAGCTGAGTAGCTCATCTGAGGAGGTGGAGGAGGAAGACGAGGAGGTTACGTTACGTCCTATGGTGCAGACAGAGTGATGCAAGCACGAGGAGCACTGCATCTTTAGCCACAACCGTGGCAGTGACCATCAGCGGTCACGGGTCTGCAGCTCGCAGGGGTGGCAAGGGTTGACTAGCCTGGGCCTTTTTTGAGACCGCAAAGGATAAGCCAGCTCACGTTATCAGCAAACTTTGCGATAAAAACTCAGTAGAGGGAAAAAGTGCAATAATTTGACTACTACATGCATGAACCGTCACATGCGCAATCAACATGCATTACTCTGGCAATCTCACTGCGATAAAATGCAGACCAGCAGACCTCAACAACCATCAACTGCCCCATCAACCACATCTGCTGCTTCTTCCTCCTCCTCTGTTACCATGCCAAGTATTGGCACACAGGTCTCCCACTGTAAAACCTCTACTTCTTTACCTGCTCAAGTCAGGCAGATTGAGAGCCCGTCAAGTGTAACGGAAGCAGACATGCCTGCTGTGTTTGTTTCACTGAGCAAACCACATCTTTCTCAATCCACCGTAACATATCCCCCTGCACCTCATTAATGGTCCAGCAGTTTGTCCGTTTCACTGTACTCCGCCTCTCTCAGCACTGCAGCCAGCTCTCGGTCCCACATTTGTGGTCACGTAAAAGATTGTTTCCTCCCACACATGACAGATCTCCAATCTGTTGGCCACAGAAATGGTGGTGTCAGGCCCTAATTTTTTGAACTGTAAACACTCCTGCATGGCTGCTTTTTTACTGAGGAGGTAACCGGAGAACCTGGAGGAAACCCCCGCAAACACGGAGAGAACATACAAACTACTTGCAGATGTCCTCTATAATCATAAAGGAGTTAGCTCGTTGTCTAGGAGACCGACCACCCCTGCTGTCTACCTTGTGAACATTGTGTTGAAGCTTGCATTGTGTCCCGTGCATCTCACCTACTGCGATAACGATGTACCCAAACACATCAGACTGTCGCCTACCATGGAAACCTTGAAAAGGAAGCTGAAGACCCACTTCTTGTGACAAGCGTACAATCTGCGGTATGCTTCGCTCCAGCATAACGCTGCATGACTAGCTGTACCCTGACCTACTGTATCCTCACCCATTCCTTCTAGATTGTTTGTGCGCCCACACGGGCAGGGTCCTCTCACCTCCTGTACCAGTCGATGAGTAACTGACGGTGACTCCTTTTCACATGTAAAGCGCCATGGAATAAATGTTGCTGTAATAGTAATTATAGTATGTAGCATCGGCGTTTCTGCCTCCTGCTGGGCAGAGACGCCGTTCCTCTCACCGCCACGGTCCCAGTCCGGCATCTTCCGGTTCTCCTGCTGCTGAGGCACGCACTGTGCGCAGCTTACCGGGCACTGTGCTTAGGGCGCGCGCACTCTCCCTCCCTCTTAAAGGGGCCACGCGTCGTCCTAAAGCGTCCCCGGCTAGTGGCCGGAGGACTGCCCATATATTAAGCACCTCCTCCAAAACGGAGGTGCCTGTGCAAGGTTGTTGTTTGTGTGCTAAAACTCTCCTCAGCCCTCAGGTCCCTTGCCCGCCAGTCTGTCTAACAGTCCTGCCCGCCAGTCTGTCTAACAGTCCTGCCCGCCAGTCAGTCAAACAGTCCTGCCCGCCAGTCTGTCAAACAGTCCTGCCCGCCAGTCTGTCTAACAGTCCTGCCTGCCTACCCAGAGCACCGGAAAAATTACCTGCCGTGCACACCAGCCTGCCGACCCGGAGCACCTGCCAGTTACCTGCCGTGTCCGCCAGCCTGCCTACCCAGAGCACCCGCCAAGTTACCTGCCATACCCGCCTGCTTGTCTACCCAGATCACCCGCCAGCCTACCAGCCGTGCTTATCCGCTGTACCGGTCAGCTACTGTCATCTGACCCGTGGGAGTCACCTGCTCTCACACAAGGTCGGTCCCAGAGTGGCACCTGATTCACCTGCCTGGCTCCTCCCTGGTTCACGGAGTCGACTAAGCCGCCATGTGACCTGGGTCAGTCCGAGTAGGCACTTAGTTACACCCCTCTGGTCCCTCCTTGCCGAAAAGCAGAGAGGTTCCACCACCCGGACCCGTAACATAGTACTTGTACTCTGGGTCAATTGATGGCACTTTCCAGGTGTGCACCCCTAATTTAATGTGTTTTGGCAGCTTTTGAGCCAGTTTTAAGGTGTTGTGTATGCTTTTTTTTTGTCCCCCCATTGAATCCTATAGCGTTCAGTAAGGTTCGAAAATCATTTGACGAATAAATCGGCGAATCTTGCAGATTCGGTGATCGTATTCCGAATCGAATATTGAAACATTCGCTCATCTCTAATTGAAACCAACAGCCACGGACTGAGGCGAGGTGGTCATCAGTAAGTAATGGCATCTAATATTTTAAGAGTTTTTAATTACATAGAAGTAATCTTTCAAGTATATATTCAATTTTCTAATAACAAAACCTTTGTTTAAATTCACTTCATAATGTTGAGCAATGAACCAATCATGGTGCCTGCTGCTAATGTTAGGTATCTCACACTTCATGTGATTCGTAAAAGTAAAGGCAAACGTGATTGGATCCTGTGTGGGTGAAAAAAACGCACCCAAAAATAATGGGGACAGGTATAAGTACTACATATATGATATATTTTGTATACACCTGATGAAGGCTCATAGAGCAGAAACGCATTGTGTAATGGTTTTATAATTTTTATAACTTTTTGGTGTGATAAAACAGTCTCGTTGTTTGTAATAACAACGAATACATTTTAATATTTTTTACCAATAATCCATGGGAATTGAACTTCAATTGACTGAGTCTCAATCAATTTCCACATGAGTGTATTGTCAAACAACCTTAGAGGTATTGGGAATTCTTGCACCAATGGAAGCGCCTTTGGATATTTTCTTTTCCAGAAATGGGGGATTCTAAGCCTTCTGCTGGAGCATATTACTTTATCATAAGGAAGAAACATGGGTATCTGAGACTTTGCATAGTCTATCAGTATTTGAATAAAATCACTCTGAAAGAACATTATCTATTGCCCCTTATCGCTGAACTTTCTGATCTAATTATGGGTGCTCCATCTTCACCAAATTTGATCTGTGAGGAGCTTATAACCTAATCCACATAAAAGAGGCCGATGAATGGAAGAATGAGTTCAACACTCGTGATAGTCATTGTGAATATCTTGCCATGCGTTCCTATCATGCAACACACCGGCTGTGTTCATGATGCCCTTTACTAGTATGTATTATTCTATCTGAATGACATCCTAATCTTCTCCAGAGTCACTTAGCTTTTTCATCTATATGTTCACTTCATTTCGGAGAAGCTGCAACAAAACCATTTCTACACTAAGTTGGAAAAATATCTCTTTGAGCTGCGACATAAATCGGATATGAACTATTATCCTGCTGGAAGATACCAGATTGCATTTACTTCTCGTTTAACCAATGCCTTTCCGGAAGATACCAAACTTTTTTGGGGGTTAACTGCTTCCCTACTGGGAGATACCAGTTTCCTATACAGTAATTGTTTCCTTGTGTAGCTGCACACCTTGCTCTGCTTCACTCTGCTACCTTCTCTATGCTGAAACACATATCATCCAAGCGTAGACCATTGACTGTGTGGGTCACCCAGATCTACAGCTTAGATAATCCATCTCACTAGTTGATCCCATAACACAATCAAAGGTTCCAAGGATTTGCTAACTATTGCCAGCCGTTATTAAAAATTATTCTCAGGTGGTAGTTTCTCCTACTGCCTTTCTCGGGAGGTCACCAATTCTTGGATGAGACTGCATTCTGCTATTCAAGCCTTCAAGTAACTTATACTTTGTTTTTCAACTGCTCTAGTTCTATACCACCTTGGTGTCAGTTAGCCATACTTCATTGAAGTGTATGCCTCTGCTATTGATGTAGGATCAGCTCTATTAAAAAATTCTACTGAATCTGGAAATTATTTCTGCGGTTCCTTCTCTAGGTAATTCTCTCTGGCAAAACAGAATTACTCCATTGTTGATCAAGCTACAAAGTAAAGTATGGGAGACATTTTTTAAATCAAGCAATTTCTTAACTGCGGGAGTGATTTTATTACTTATTTATTGGAGTGCCCTTGTGGCCTCCAATATATAGGCAGAACAACCATGACACTAAGAGAAAGGTTGAACAAACACAGATAGAATATTAAACATAACATTAAAAATCATAGTGTATCACAGCATTTTTGTATGATACATATTGGTGATTATACTAACTCAAAAATCACACCAATAGAAAAATTTCCCATTCCTTCTCTAGATACAGAGATCTACAGTATGTAGAAGGGAAAATGTTCTGGATCTTCCGGTTGGACTGTTTGGGACCGAAGGGGTTAAACCTGTCTGTAGAGAAAATTGTCTGTCATGGCTAGATAAGTTATAACCTATTTAATTATTCTAATCCATTATATGTTTTTTAAGTGTGTTTGGGCAACTCTCTCTAAAAAAAAAATATATATATACAGTACAGACCAAAAGTTTGGACACACCTTCTCATTTAAAGATTTTGCTGCATTTTCATGACTATAAAAATTGTACATTCACACTGAAGGCATCAAAACTATGAATTAACACATGTGGAATTATATACTTAACAAAAAAGTGTGAAACAACTGAAAATATGTCTTATATTCTAGCTTCTTCAAAGTAGCCACCTTTTGCTTTGATGACTGCTTTGCACACTCTTGGCATTCTCTTGATGAGCTTCAAGAGGTAGTCACCGGAAATGGTTTTCACTTCACAGGCGTGCCCTGTCAGGTTTAATAAGTGGGATTTCTTGCCTTATAAATGGGGTTGGGACCATCAGTTGTGTTGTGCAGAAGTCAGGTGGATACACTGCTGATAGTCCTACTGAATAGACTGTTAGAATTTGTATTATGGCAAGAAAAAAGCAACTAAGTAAAGAAAAACGAGTGGCCATCATTAGTTTAAGAAATGAAGGTCAGTCAGTCCGAAAAATTAGGCAAACTTTGAAAGTGTCTCCAAGTGCAGTTGCAAAAACCATCAAGCGCTACAAAGAAACTGGCTCACATGAGGACCGCCCCAGGAAAGGAAGACCAAGAGTCACCTCTGCTTCTGAGGATAAGTTTATCCGAGTCACCGGACTCAGAAATCGCAGGTTAACAGCAGCTCAGATTAGAGACCAGGTCAATGCCACACAGAGTTCTAGCAGCAGACACATCTCTACAACAACTGTTAAGAGGAGACTTTGTGCAGCAGGCCTTCATGGTAAAATAGCTGCTAGGAAACCACTGCTAAGGACAGTCAACAAGCAGAAGAGACTTGTTTGGGCTAAAGAACACAAGGAATGGACATTAGACCAGTGGAAATCTGTGCTTTGGTCTGATGAGTCCAAATTTGACCAGCTTATCTAGTCTAGGGTGTGTTTCCCACAGTGTGGAGAGGAACCGAGACAACGTGCATCGGTGTGTGATCTACTGAGCGCAGGAAGATCACGACAGTGAGTAGTTTGCCAGTTGGAAAGTAAATGTCACTAGGAGAGGGAGGGGGGTATAGATGGTCCATTCTTACCCCCCCCCTCCCCATCGCCTCTGTGGTGTAATTGATTACATTTTTGCATCATTATTATCTGGATCTTCCCCATTTGGTGGTGTCAGTTGGTGATTCTTTTTTTACCTTTGTAGCTGGAAGTCTGATTACGGCGTCCGAGTCCCAGGGTGACTGACATGGCAACCGCAGGATATTCCCCATAATACTCTATTAATTTAGTGAATAGCTTTGCTGCCACTCAGAGTGTAAGTGTTCTTTGTCATTTGTTGCCAACTTTAGGGTTTTTCATTTCAGCTTCTGATTTCAAGCACAACGGTTTATTCCGTTTTCCTTTTTTAAGTTTCCAGTGGCCATCTATACATATTATAAAAATTTGAAGCATGTTTAGTCAGTCCATAACCTGAGTACCAGTCAAGCAGGAGAGTCACATACCATCCAGCCAGGAAAAACCACAGGACTGATGCCCTTTTGCAGTTCTTTGATCCATGTTATACTTCTGAAGATACACCCTAAGATGTGATTAAGCCTGAACGTATTTATGCTTCTATTTATCCATCTATTCATTCATCCATCTATCCGTCCATCTATTAATTCTTTACCTAAAAGACGTTTTCTCATCTATAAATCACTTAGCCAGAAGGTCTAAACTTGGACCCATTCTTCTCTTCCCTCCAGCAACCACAGTGTAAAACAAACTGCTGAACGCCTCTCCCATTTCTATTGTCATAATAGAAAACAATAAGTCAAACAATTTGTGGTATCCTATCCTCAGTATATTTGGTTACATATGTTCCTAACTCACAGTGGTTCACTCCCATCTGGATTGTGTAGCACTGTATTTCCAAAATGTCTCATTTCATTCCATTATCTGGACTACCATCTTCTGCACAACTGACCCTAGTGTTCTTCAAAGAAATATTCTGGTGCCACGGTCTCCCAGTTCATATAGTTTCTGGTGATGGTGTGAAATTTGTTTCCAGTTTCTTCAAGAATCTCAAAATTTCACTAGATCTCTCTTGTGCCTATCACCTCCAAAACTATTTGGTAAACCAAAAGGACTAGTCAGTCTGTGGAACAATATCTTCGGATTTTCTCCAATTCCTATCAAGATAAGTAGCCGGATTTTCTTTTTACGTCCAAATTTGCCTGTAACAATTCAGTTTCTGGGAAATCTCTTTTTATCACGAGCTATCGTCATGAGCTCCATCTTCCTCTGCCAATTACATCAAAAAGTCAATTTCCTGCTGTGAATGACTCGCCCCCTGGGCCGTGGGGCACTCGGAACCGGGCTTCAGTAGTAGTGGCAACCCGATCCCGTGTCAGACCAATAGCTGTGGCAGTCTATTTATATGGTTTGCAATGTCCGACTACGCCACCCATGGATTACGGCTATTATGAACCGCCGCTGCAAGGCAGTCCACTGAGGCTGATGGTGTGTGCAGCTGAGGTAGTATAACTCCCCAAGGGAAGAGTGTAGCCTCAGGGCAGTGAGCGCAAATGGTGGGGATTGAAGTGCAGGGCGTCCCAGCACCGGTAGTGCTGGCTCGGCAAGAAATGCAAAGACAACGTGTTGCAGTCCAGGGTCTTTTACTCACAGTTCGTATACTCCAAGTCACTTCCGCCGGTAATGACTGCCCGAGCCATGCTGCGTCCACCAGGTGAGGGGTTCGGTCAATCCCCAGGCAATTCAGGAGTATGGCACAGGACTCCTTTCTATCCTTCCTCTGGCTCGTGCCCCACCAGTGACCAAGCTTTTGTCCAGCTGCCGCGGATCTATGTGGGTAAACGTGGGCCCCGTTTCCCGCTATCCTATATGGTGCCTTCCTAGCAAGGTTTAGCAGGGCGTCGCACCAAGTGATGATCATGACCTCCGGTTCTTGGCTGAGGGATAATTTACCTCCACCAATTTGGGATCCGGTACCCTTTTCTTGCCTGACCCGTCACCCGATTTTTAGTTGGTCCTTAGGGTCCCTTCTGCCTCCTTGTTTCTGAGCCCTTCTGTTTCGCTGTCACTTCTCCTCCTTTCCTGTTCCTTCTTCTCCTCCTTCCCTCGGCCTCTTCTCCAGGCCTACTTCTCCTGCCAGGCTCCGGCCTTCACCCTAGGCCTGCCTTTGAGCAGAGCTCCTACAGAGCCTCCGCTCCCTGTCTTCTCCTCTCACTGTACTTCACCCAGAACTAAGATGGTGCCCACCTTTTATACCTCCCCTCTGAATGTGAGCTCAGGTGACCAGCACCCAATGAGCTCCTTCCTATGCTCCAGAAACCGTCCCCTTCTGCTCCTACATCACTGGGTTTTCCTCCCCCCTCCCCACTCCAGCCAGGGACATGGTCTGTCATGCCTGCATTACTGTATAAATGGGAGCACCGTTGAGCTGTCCCCCGGAAATGGGGTGTGTGTGCTGTATGCAGCTAACTGAGCCCTGGTCCATACTCCATCCTTACCCGGGAGTGGAATATCACACCTCTGGCAGAGGTGCAATACCCCTGTAGCGGCCGAACCCTCGGGGCGCTACATGAATAGTGTCTGTCAGGATTTATGACAATGAGACTGAGGTGAAATCTAATTTGACAGCAGTCATATCTATTGCAACAAAGAGTTCTGATAAACTCTATCGTCCTGTTCCCAACTAGTGTTGAGCCACCCCCGTAGTGTTCGAGTTCGGTTCGGTTCGTCGAACACCCGTGTGTTCGCCGAACTGTTCGTCGAACTGTTCGTCGAACACCTTCGAACACCGTTAAAACCAATGGCAGGCAAACAAAAACACATAGAAACACATAGAAAACACCTTCAAAGGTGTCCAAAAGCTGACAAACTGCTCAGAAGACACAACTAACACATGGAAAAGTGACAAGTACATATAGTCATGCGAAAAGAAAAGAGGTGGAGGAGTAAAAGGAGGGGGAGACACAGATATAGGCATGTCATGCCCTTCTAAAATCCAAAAAGTGAGAAGCCGAGACGGCCAGTCCGCTCCTGCCCGTGCCACCTCCGTGTCGCCGGGTTTGTGCCAGAGCCGCGGTGAACCCTGACGGCCAGCCCCCCTCTCCCAATACTGGTGCCTGTCCGCTGGTGGGTCGAGAGAGCCCCCCTGTGGTGGAGGCAGCTCTAAGCTTTTTAATTTAAATTGTCCCTCTAATTTGAATGAATACACTTTAAATCCATTTACAAGGATCTATTGGAGGGCAAGTCTCATGCCAGCAGCCGCGTAATTCCAGCTCCAGTAGCGTCCACTAAAGCTGCTGCAGTTAAAAAGCTTTTATAAGGATCGAGCTCGGCTGTCCACCGCAAGGCATCCTAGTGCCAGTCCCAGCCCCTATGCCTTGGGGTGCCTCCTGATGCTCTTCACTAAGTATCCCGTGGTCCCGAAGCATTTCCTTTGAAAAAATTAAGTGTCCAAACTACAGGTGGTGTAGCTTGCTTAACAGCCGGGATAATCCGCTGACTAGCAGACACTGCTACTAGGCACAAAGTATTTCCTGGGCTAGATGCAGTTAAAAATTTGTAAGTAGATACTCTCGTTGGATGCTGAGAAAGCATTCCATAGAGTCTCCTGGCACGCCATATATGATTCTCTTAAAAAGCTTGGGGTAGGGGTCTAGGGGACCCTTTTATAGCCAAAATCACGGCCCTGTATCACAATACGTCACCTAGGCTGAAGATAAATGGAACTGTAGCACCGAGGGCTCGGTTGCTACAGACGTATTGCACCTCACCCAGAGGTGTGATATCTCACTCTCAGATAAGGATGGAGTGTGGATCAGGACCCGACACCTGCATGCATTACACCACATTGCCGTGGGGCAGGGCGACCAATATGCCCCTGAGATGGGCACGACAGTCCCTGTCCCTGGCTGGAGTGGGGGGAGGGAACACTGAGGAAGGGGAACCCTGCAGTGCAGGAGCAGGGAGGAAGCAGTTCCTGGGTGCATTGAGAAGGGAGTATAAAAGGTGGGCACCATCTTAGTTCAGTGCAGAGAAGTCTGAGCAGAAGTGGCAGGGAGCAGGGGCTCTGCATGAGCTCTGCTCCGGAGGCGGGCCTAGTAACAGAGGCCCAGGCCTGCAAGAGGGAGAAGGAAGGAAGAGGAGCGGAGAAGGCTCCAGGAACGAGGAATGAAGGGATCCCAGGGGTGCGGACGGGCGAGTCGCCACCGCACGCCCGAATCCACCTGCGTGGAGGGGTCAGGCCAAAGGGGGAGACCGGTCCCCAAACTAGTGGAGGCAGGAAACGACCCTCAGCTAGAAACCGGAGGCTCTGACATTTTATGTGGCGCAGCCCCTTGCTCCACCCGCTAGGAAGGCACCACATAGGGTCAGGGAAACTGGCGCCAAGTTTACCAAGAGGAGGCCCGAGGCAGCCAGACAGAAGTGTTGGTAAGAAAGGCCAGACAAAGGACACACAAAGGGGGTCCTGTGAAGCGCTCCAAAGTTATCTGGGAGTTGTCTGAGCCCCTCACCTGGTGAGCACAGTACGACGTGGGCAGCCGTTACCTGCAGACGTGGTCTGGATAATAAGAACTGTGAGTAAAGGCCCTGAACTGCATCACTGACTCCGTGTCGTTACTGCTGCTGCCCTGCACCATCACCCCCATCCTCCGCATACACTGCCCTGAGGCTATACTCCTCCCGTGGGGAGTTATGCTACGCTCTGCTGCACCCACAACACCAGCCTTAGCGGTCTGCCCTGTAGCGGCGGTTCACTCTGACCGCAATCCACGGGTGGCGTAGTCGGACATTTAAACATCAAAACCACATAAATAGTTCCGCCACTGGTTTGACCGCCCTGAGCCACGGAACCGGATCGCCGCCACGAAGACTACAACCACCAGCATCCACCAAAAAGGGTCCGGCTCCGGGTGTCCCAAGGCCCAGGGGGTGATTCAGAACATTTTCATCACCTTTCACAATCACCAATGGGACAAGGCAGGGATGTCCTCTGTCCCCTCTCTTATACATCCTAGTGACGGAGCACCTGCTCTCATCAATTCGCCATAACCCCAATATTAGGTGGATTGAGGTGGGAGGCACCGAGTACAAGTGCTCTCTATTTGCTGATGATGTCCTAGTATATATCACTCAATCACATATATCCATCCCTGTTGTTATGGCTGAAATAGATCACTTTGTTACATGGTAAAATTTTAAAATCAATGCAGCGAAGTCTGAGGCCCTCGATGTCTCCCTCCCTAAATCCATATAGGATTCCATCCAGTCCAACTTTCCCTTTGCCTGGCCCTCACAGGGTATCAAATACTTAGGAATTCCTATTCATAGAGACCTCTCCCATCTATGTTATCTTAATTTTGGGCCCTTTATTGAACAATTCCATACAGACCACGGTTGGCAAGTTAGAACTGTAAGATTCACTACGTGAACCACTGGTGTTTTGTGGAAAAGCACATGTACACCGCGTTCCAAATTATTATGCAAAAAGTGTTTAGGAGTGATAAGGGAAGAATTTGTTTGTTTGTCAGTTAAACTCATTGATGGTGATGTGTGTCAGGGCTCTTTATATCACTGTAAGCAATTGCAGACACCTGTGCTAATTAGTTTGGCAGGTGTGTCCAATGAAAGGCAAGACTACTTAAGAAGGCTCTCTCACATTATTAAGCAGCCTACATTTTCTGCCAAAATGGGAAAGAAAAAGGATGTGTCGGCTGCTGAGAAGCAACAAATTGTGGAGTGTTTAGGTCAAGGCATGACTACAATCAACATTGTGCGATGATCAGGATGAAGTGTCTTGGCAATCAAGAAGTATGTAGCTGATTCACAGTACACACGTGTGCGTGCTGATAAGGGCAAATTGAGGACTCTTTCCTACAGGCAATTACGTCAGGTTGAAAGAGCAGCGGCAAAAAAGCCTTGTCATAGCAGCAGACAAGTTTTTGAAGCTGCTTGTGCCTCCAACGTCCCCCGAACAACAAGATGCAGGGTCCTTCAGATGTTTGCAGCTGTGCATACGCCATCCTGTCGACCTCCTCTATCCACTTCACACAAGCAGAAACGGCTCCAGTGGGCCAAACATTACATGAAGACTGATTTCAAAACTGTTTTGTTCACGGATGAGTGCCGTGCAGCGCTCGATGGTCCAGATGAATGGAGTGGAGGATGGCTGGTTGATGGACACCCCACGCAAACACGGCTACAGCGCCAACAAGGAGGAGGTGGAGTAATGTTTTGGGCTGGAATCATGGGGAGAGAGATTGTCGGCCCCTTTAGGATCCCTGAAGGCGCTAAAGATGAACTCCATAATGTATGTGGATTTTCTCAAACAGCACTTCCTGCCATGGTTCAAGAAGAAGAACCGTGTATTTCACAGCAAGATCATTTTTCTGCATGATAATGCACCATCTCATGCTGCACATAAAACATCTGCATCTCTGGCTGATATGGGCATAAAAGGGGACAAACTTATGGTGTGACCCCCATGCTCCCCTGACCTCTACCCCATTCAGAACCTTTGGAGCATCATTAAAAGGAGTGTCTATGATGGCGGGAGGCAGTTCACATCTAAGCAACAGCTCTGGGAGGGTATTCTGTCCTCATGCAAAACAATTGAAGCAGAAACCATCCAAAACCTGACAAATTCAATGGACAAGAGAGTTCAGAAGCTCCTTTCGAACAAGGGGTCCTATGTGAAAATGTAACATCACCTAGAATAAAGTTTTGAGTTGAAAACTGTTTGATTTCAGTTTCTAACAACCTGCTAATGCTTATAATTTCAAAAATGACCATTTTTTTGGTCTTTATTAAAATGAAAAGGTTGATCGAAAAGTTTGGGGGATCTAAGAGTGTGGCAACCCAGTAGTCATGATTACTTCGAATTCTGACAATATGAGGGTCATGCTGCAGGTAGTGCAGCAAGAAGGCACTTATGTGTCTTGCGCATCTCGGAGCCCCAAAATTATTTTCCGGGCTAGATGCAGCTAAAAATTATTTTTAATTTTAAATCTGGTGAAGCTTATTATAGATGGCCTAATAGGATCAGTGCTGCACACTGCTACAAAGCCCAAATTATTTTCCAGTCAAGATACAGATAAACATGATTAGTAATTTGAAAGCTTAAAACGGTTGGTAGGGTGATTTTAACCAATCATCAAGCTTTTACTCTCCCCAGGATGACACAGGGGTAGAAAAGTCGTTTCGGATCCATGATTTGTTCATCTTTATGAACGTGAGTCTGTCTACATTATCAGTGGAGAGCCGCGTGCGCTTATCTGTCAGCACACCACCAGCAGCGCTGAACACACGTTCAGACAGAACGCTGGCTGCGGGGCATGACAAGATCTCCAAGGCGTAAGTGGCTAGCTCCGGCCATTTATCCAGATTGGAAGCCCAAAAAGAGCAAGGGTCCAGTGACACAGTCGTGGCTTCAATGTTTACTTGGAGATACTCCTGTACCATCGTCTCTAGGCGTTGACTATGTGTCAGACTTCTTGTCTCCTGTGGCCTTGCAAAGGATGGGCTAAAAAAGTGGTGAAATGATTCCGCAAAATTGATGTTACCAGCAGATACTGTGGTTCTGTTACGGTTTGAGTGCTGAACACTTGACGGTCCCACGGTTGGCAAGTTGGAACTGTGAGATTCACTACGTGCACCACTGGTATTTTGTGGAAAAGCACATGTAAGATTCTGCAACAGTCTCTGCTGATACTCCTGCATGCGTGCATCCCTTTCTATGGCAGGAATAATTTCTGCAAATTTACTTTTGTACCGGGGATCTAACAGTGTGGCAACCCAGTAGTCAGGATTATTTCTAATTCTCACAATTCGAGGGTCATGTTGCAGGTAGTGCAGCAAGAAGGCACTCATGTGTGTTGCGCATCCAGGAGCACCAAGTCCCTGTTGTGTTGGTGGCGAGGTAACAATCATGCTTCCTTCCTCTGTCCTCTCCCCCCAACCTCGCACAACAGAAATGTGATCAAGGTCTCCCTCATCTGATGAGTCTTCCATCAGTTCGTCCTCCACTTCTTCCTGGGCTCCTGCACCTTCCTCACTAGTTTGGCTGCTACCATGCGCCCTGGTTAAACCATCTCCCCCACCCTCACATGCCTGCCGCCTTGGTGCTGCCGACCGTCTGGACCTTGCAGATGTTAGCCCTTCCGCATACAACTCCTCCTCCTCTACTTCCTCCACCTCCTCTTGTGCCACCACCTGACTCCGAATTCTGTTTAACATGTGCTCCAGCATGTAAATCACCGGAATAGTCATGCTGATAATGGCATCGTCAGCACTAAACATCTTCGTCGCCATTTCAAAACTGTGCAGAAGGGTGCATAGGTCCCTGATCTGAGACCACTCCTCCAGCGTGATTTGCCCCACCTCTGAATCTCGTTGGCCCAGGCTATACGTCAGAACGTATTGCACCAGGGCTTGTCGGTGCTGCCACAGTCGCTGCAACATGTGCAGAGTTGAATTCCACCGGGTAGGCACATCGCATTTTAGCCGGTGAAGTGGCAGGCCCAACGACTTCTGTAGAGATGTAAGTCGCTGAGCTGCGGGATGCGAACGGCGGAAGTGAGCACACAGCGACCGTGCCCTCTGCAGAAGGCCATCTAGTCTGGGATACTGGGCTAAAAATTGCTGGACAACCAGGTTCAACACGTGAGCCATACAAGGCACGTGTGTGACATTGCCCCGGCGAAGGGCCGCACCCAGGTTTGCAGCATTGTCGCACACGGCCTTCCCTGGTTTCAGGTCCAGTGGAGACAACCATTCATGAAATTGGTTCTCCAGAGCTGACCACAACTCCTCAGCTGTGTGACTCACATTTCCCAGACATTTCAATGTAAAAACCGCCTGATGACGTTGAGCCCTACTGCCAGCATAGTAAGGAGGTGTGCAGGATCCCTTCTGCGCAGTTAGAAAGCTTGTGGCATGACCAGACAGGCTTTGGGTGCAGGTGGAAGACCGAGAGGAGGTTGAGGAGGCAGAAGCAGTGGAGGAAAAATGACATAAAGAGGATTGACGCACAACTCGTGGGGACGGCAAGACTTGGACAGCAGCCCCTTGTCCTGCTGTCACCATAGTTACCCAGTGCCCAGTCAGCGACATGTAACGCCCCTGTCCATGCCTACTCGTCCAAGTGTCTGTGGTGAAATGCACCCTGTCACACACAGAGTTTCTCAAAGAAGCGGTGATGTTGTGTGCGACATGCTGGTGGAGCGCAGGCACACCTTTCTTTGAGAAGTAGTGCCGACTGGGCATCTGGTACTGGGGCACTGCGACGGACATAAGGTCTCGAAAATCCTCTGTGTCCACCAGGCGGAAAGGCAGCATTTCTGTAGCCAAGAGCTTGCAGATGGTGAAATTCAACCTCTTAGCTTTCTCATGGCTAGGAGGAAATGGTCTTTTACTTGTCCACATCTGAGGGACCGAGGGCTGGCTATTGTGCTTAGACGGGGTTGATAAGGGTGTCCCCGGCAAACTGCCGGTCTGTGAGGAAGATGCAGGCGGACATGTTAGGTTGCCTTGATCCAAAGGTGGTGCTATCGATGTCGGACAGCGCTCAAGACCAGCTGGTGTTACCACCTCCAAAGAAAATGATGACCTGCCAATCACGCTGGCTGTTGCGGGTAAAGAGGTGGCAGGTCTGCGCCCCAAAACAGGTGTGACTGCTGTCCCCCCAGTCACAGAGGATGAAGAGGCCGCGGATGCACAAGATATGGCAGACGGTGGTTGGCCCGGCCGGCTAGACCGCATTGTAGCACACTGAGCTTCCCACTGCAACTTATGCTTCATGTCCATGTGCCGGTTCATGCATGAAGTACTCAAACTATGTATTTTTTGGCCTCTACTTAGCTTTTGCTGACAAATGTTACAGATAACACGAGTTGGGTCATCTTTATCGATCTGAAAAAATGCCCAGGCTATGCAAGGCTTAGCACCCATGCGACCTGAAGAGCCACCACGACTTGTGGTGAGAGGCAGAGTTGTGTTTGAGGATGCAGTTGTTGACGTGCTTCCAGTACTACGTCTCTGTCCAGGAAGGCGCAACCTGACCTCGTCGTCACTAGCATCTTCCTCCACCTCCTCTGCTGACCTCATCTCTTGGCTGACTGTGGGTTGACAGTAAGTGGGATCTCCGACCTCATCATCATCACCCTGTGCGTTATCACACCCGTCGTCCTCAGAGCCAACCTGTTCCTGCCCTGACAAAAAACTAAAGTTGTCGCTCCAATCAGGTATTTGAGTCTTATCATCGTCTTCCTCATTGTCTCCACCAACAGGAGTTACAGTTTGGGAATGAGGGTCTACATTATGGTCAGAACCTTCTGCGTCTGGTCCTGGATCCGACTCATAAAGATTCTGGGCATCAGTGCAGATCATTTCCTCGTCTGGATTCACAGAAGCGCTGGAGTCGACCTCTGATTCCCAGGCTATAGTATGAGTAAACAGCTCTGCAGACTCAACCATCTGTTCTACCTCATACTCAGACGGGCAGCTGGAGATTTGGGAGCTGTGAGGAAGCAAGTGCGATTTGGGTGACACCTTTGAGGACTGGAGTATTTGTGATGTTGAAGTTGATGTGGAGGAGAGCCCACTTAAAGGAGCACTTGATATCCGTTGAAGCACCTGCTGTTTTTGTGCCTCATCTGGAATTTGTAGCGATTGGCGTGGCCGTAAGAAAGGGATCTTATCACATTGTCCGCTAAAAAAAGTAGACATTTTAGTTTGGCTGGAAGATGGTCTTTCTTCTGCACCTACCCCACGGACACAACCTTTTTTCCCCTTCCCAACACGCCTATTCCCCTTTCCACCAGCAGCAGGCCTTTTTCCACTCATTTTGGTGGTTAACTAATTCACAACTCTGGAGTTGTTTGCACAAAAAAACAATGGATGGTAACCGAGCAGAGCTGAGTGGCCAAACTGTGGTATTAGGCCAAAACTATTGGCTGGGTTAGATGCAGAAAAAAATTATTTTTAATTTGCAACCTGATGGAGGTCAGTATAGATGGACTAATAGACCAAGTCCCACACACCGCTAGAAGCCCAAATATTTTTTCAGAGCTAGATGCAGAAAAAAATTATATTCAATTTGCAACCTGCTGGACGTCAGTATAGAAGGACTAATAGAACAAGTCCCACACACTGCTAGAAGCCCAAATATTTTTTCAGAGCTAAATGAAGAAAAAAATTATTTTTAATTTGCAACCTGATGGAGGTCAGTATAGATGGACTAATAGACCAAGTCCCACACACTGCTAGAAGCCCAAATATTTTTTCAGAGCTAGATGCAGAAAAAAATTATTTTTAATTTGCAACCTGATGGAGGTCAGTATAGATGGACTAATAGACCAAGTCCCACACACCGCTAGAAGCCCAAATATTTTTTCAGAGCTAGATGCAGAAAATTTTTTTATTCAATTTGCAACCTGATGGAGGTCAGTATAGATGGACTAATAGACCAAATCCCACACACTGCTAGAAGCCCAAATATTTTTTCAGAGCTAGATGCAGAAAAAAATTATTTTTAATTTGCAACCTGATGGAGGTCAGTATAGATGGACTAATAGACCAAGTCCCACACACTGCTAGAAGCCCAAATATTTTTTCAGAGCTAGATGCAGAAAAAAATTATTTTTAATTTGCAACCTGATGGAGGTCAGTATAGATGGACTAATAGACCAAGTCCCACACACCGCTAGAAGCCCAAATATTTTTTCAGAGCTAGATGCAGAAATAAATTATATTCAATTTGCAACCTGCTGGACGTCAGTATAGAAGGACTAATAGAACAAGTCCAACACACTGCTAGAAGCCCAAATATTTTTTCAGAGCTAAATGAAGAAAAAAATTATTTTTAATTTGCAACCTGATGGAGGTCAGTATAGATGGACTAACAGACCAAGTCCCACACACTGCTAGAAGCCCAAATATTTTTTCAGAGCTAGATGCAGAAAATTTTTTTATTCAATTTGCAACCTGATGGAGGTCAGTATAGATGGACTAATAGACCAAGTCCCACACACTGCTAGAAGCCCAAATATTTTTTCAGAGCTAGATGCAGAAAAAAATTATTTTTAATTTGCAACCTGATGGAGGTCAGTATAGATGGACTAATAGACCAAGTCCCACACACTGCTAGAAGCCCAAATATTTTTTCAGAGCTAGATGCAGAAAAAAATTATTTTTAATTTGCAACCTGATGGAGGTCAGTATAGATGGACTAATAGAACAAGTCCCACACGCTGCTAGAAGCCCAAATATTTTTTCAGAGATAATTGAAGAAAAAAATTATTTTTAATTTGCAACCTGATGGAGGTCAGTATAGATGGACTAATAGACCAAGTCCCACACACTGCTAGAAGCCCAAATATTTTTTCAGAGCTAGATGCAGAAAAAAATTATTTTTAATTTGCAACCTGATGGAGGTCAGTATAGATGGACTAATAGACCAAGTCCCACACACCGCTAGAAGCCCAAATATTTTTTCAGAGCTAGATGCAGAAAAAAATTATATTCAGTTTGCAACCTGATGGAGGTCAGTATAGATGGACTAATAGAATGATGCTATGCCCAAAAGATTTTACTTCACTAGGTGCAGTAAAAAAATTGGTATTCTATACACAGGTGGTATATCTTGCAACACAGATAGGCTACTCCACTGACTAACACACTCTGCAATAGGCCAAAAAGGATTAGCTTTGCTAGATTCAGCCAAATGCTGTGAAAAAAACTTGCACAGCACTGGCACAGACCTGCCTGGCAAAAACTGATAGGAACTGATGTAACCTAGTCCTGAAAAGGACTCCAATTACAATTAGTCTTTACTCCCACAATCTATCTATTTAAGAGCACAGACCTGCCTGATAAAAGTCGTAGGAAATGCTGTAACCTAGTCCTTAAAAGGACTGCAATCACAACTATTCCCTACTCCCAAGCTATCTGTATATTTGTGCGAAAATTGGCTTGAAATTAACAAGGTATAGCGCACACAGCAACAGCGGTGCCGTCTAACACGCAGCTGCAGCAGTGAGAAAATGGTGGCGACGGGGAAAATGGCTTGGTCTTATAGGGCAAGGACATGTGACATACACTGCCAATCACACATGCCCTTGCTTGTGTGAAAAAAAGCACTTCGCTCCGTGTGTGCGCTGCTGATAGGCTGACAGATTGCACCTCCCCACTGCAAATGCGGGAAAGAGAAAAAAAAATGGAGATCTTCATTGTTCCTGCAGAGATCCATCCCCTGCCCCTCCCCCCGCCCCGCTGTACACTCAAACTGCGTATTAACATTAATTTTCATCATTACTGAGAAAAAATCCAGTTATGATTTTGGTGCACGAACAGTTATCGAACATAACCTCGAACAGCCGAATTTTTCTCAAATTGTTCGTGTTCGCCGACCGGCTCGAACACCGCCCAAAACAGCTCGAATTTGAGATTGGCGAACAGTTCGAGTAGAACAACGCTCATCTCTATTCCCAACATGCTGATAAGGTTTGGCATTCCCTAAAAACATCCAATGGAACACTTGCTGCAAGACACTGTCTCCTATGTTCATGTGTCCATTAGAAATTACTAAGCAAATTAATACGGTCACATTCTGTGTGAAGCTGCCTTTCACATTATATATTCTCAATGCTTTTCAAATCTCCTTATCACATTCTTTGGTCCTCAACAAGTTCTCTTTTACTTTCAAGACAGCTCCCGGCTTGCAGCACTGATCCTGACAGAGAGTGTGAGGTAACCAAATTCTAAACTGTAAGATCTGATGTGAGAAACTGTACAAACAGATCCGGTCTTCACAGGTAGTTTTAATAAAATATAAATTTATTTAGAATAATAGTTACAATTAAACGTGGATAAGTAAAGATAAGATATAAAAAAGGTACATCTATGGAGATCTCGATGAATATGAGAGCGAGATCCGACCTGCTGAAAAAGGGTGCAGTCAATTTTCTGGCTCACAGCCTTGGAGTTTGTGCGCATGCTCAACCAAAAGAATTTTGCACATCAGTGATAATTAAACAAGGCATACGCAAAATATAAACAATAATTAGTTTGTCAAGGATTGGTAAAAAGATACCCAGTTTCTGTCAGTACATCTTGACTAGAGAACATTAGCGTACAGAACATTTCAAAGATGTTTGCAGGTCTAATTGGTTTCTTTAGCTGAAATTACCAAAGTATGATTTTATAAAGCTGCTGTACAACTGGCATATAATAAGTAACATAAAATATTGACAAATTATAGATTATTATAGCTGTGTTTATTATTTTCCTAATCAGATGGATTGTGGGAAACTTCCTCTTCATAGACTGGAAGGGGTATGGTCCCAAAAAAGATGCCTGATACTTATAAAGGACAGTAGCACTGTAACTTTGCTAAAGATGCTTCATGCCAAGTATCCACTTTCTTTCTTGATGAACTCCTCTGGGCAGGGCCCTAAAAGATATTGATTGTTACTAACCTGTCTCGGAGCAGAGCTCTGTTTCTTCCTGCTGTGCTATTCCATGCCAATTTACTGTGGTAACCATGCATATTCCTCTGATGTCATCATCTAAGGTCTTTTAAGCATGGCTCATGCATCTGCTTGCTAATTGAGTATTGAAGTTGTATAGTACTCTCCTACTTGGCTCAGTCATCTCTTCATGCATTTATGGAACAAATACATGTATGTCATATGTTGGTAAGGGGTTAAATTAACTTTTTAAATTGAATGGGCTCTGACCTCTGTAAAGCCCCCTATACCTACTGTGGCAAGACAACTCACTCGGCTGCGTTTGGAAGTAGACTCAGGAGCGGTTTTCGTCTGCAGGTTTATTATAACGACATAAAGCACTGCAGATTCAGCAAAATAAACTCAGCCTTGCTGGCATAACGGCAAAACAAAAGACAAATGATAACACAGTCCATGTGTGTGCGGGATTTGCCCGCACAAGTTGCAGCACACTTCAGCTCCTCCTGAGCTCAAGTTCCACAGTCGGGAGGTTTGCCTCTCTAAACTTACAACAGCAGAAAAAAATCTCAATGCTACAGAATTAACTCCTCCATCCACACCCTTGAGGTGGAGATATGGTGAGTAGGCATCCCACACATCTCACACCTACTCACAAACGACCTGTTTCAAAATGGCTGCAGAAACTTGTAGGTTCAGTTTACTGAGGCTAGTAGCCACAGTGAAACATATCTCCCCTCACATATATCACCAGTGACTCTGTCACAATACATACACAGCTGGACAAAGTTGTTGGTACCCTTGATGTCAAACAGCACCTTGACTACTTTTCACCATACAAATAGGCAGACAGCCTGATTATGAATTTATAGACATCAGTGACAGTCAAACTATTTTAAATCTTTGCTAGGAGTACTATCATTTTTGTCCAGGCTATTTTCATTCTTTTTTTTTCTTTTTTTTGTTAAACCACAATTCATAAGCCATGCCTGATTTCCATTAGTTGATATTCAGTAAATTTAAATTAAAAATTACTTTTATCAGTTGCAAGTAATTTCTTTGTCCATTGTGGTTTTTTTTTACTTTAACAAACTGGTATTAACACTTTTATCTACATCTGTATATCTGGAGCTGCATCATTTCCATTTAGCATTTTTTTGCATCAGTTTTGCCATCAGTTGTGATCCGGTTGAGTTGCATCGGGCTCGGAAAACTGGGCCTGATGCATTGGATATACAGTACTGTGCAAAAGTTTTGAGCATGTGTGGAAAACGTTGTGTGGAAAAAAGCATGAATGGAAAAAATGCTGGAAAATAAAAATGCTTTGAAAAATAGTGTTAAAAATTTATTTTTAGCAATTAACAAAATGCAATATGAATAAACAAATGAGAAATTTAAATCAAATATTGATGTTCTTTAGATTTCTCTTTTGTTCATTCACTTAGCATTTTGTTAATTGATAAAAATAAATTAATAACACTTCTACCTCTGAAAGAATGCTTACCTTGCAGCATTTTTCCACACCTGTCTAAGGGTATGTGCACACGATCAGTGTTCGCTGCGGATTGGACACAACGTTAGTGCGCTGTGTGCAATCTGCAGCGACCAGATGTTACAGGATAGTGGATATGATTGATACAAATCCCATGCTCACTATGCGTCTGCAGCACACCCACGGAAACAGACATGCGGCGCATCTTTCCATACCGCAGCATGTCTATTTCCTCCTGCGGGTCCACATGCGGGCTTTCCCCATTGACCTAACTTCTATGGGGAAAGCCCGCCTGTGAGAAATAAAATGGGCGCCGCTCATTTGCATAATGAGCCGAAGCCGGAGGCGGCTTCTCCACAGCCTCGGGGCCGCAGTCGGCTCCGGATCGTCTGCACATACCCTAAGGCTATGTGCACACGTTCAGGATTTGATTGCAGACATTTCTGCAGCATTTCCGCATCCCTTGGCAGGGAAGACGCAGCAGAAAAAATGCATATTTTCCCGCGTTTTCGATGCATTTTTGATGCATTTTTTAATTCTTTTTTGATGTGTTTTTGTACATCAATGAATGCTTTTTGGAGCTAAATAAAGATATTTGAAAAAGAAACATATGAGATTGATTTAACCCTTGGATTACCATCAGACCTGGGGTGAGTATATTGGTTAATTTAAATTATTAAAGAATGTGTCTGTTGTATTTCAAATAAAGTGTTTTACTATGTGTGTGTGTTTATTTAACTCTTTACTTTACTTTAATTTGGTTTAGCAATGAAAGGGTCTGATTCGCACCTTGTCATCACTAAACAAAAGGGCAAGGTGTCAGCTAAACCCAATCTCATGTAATTTCTGGGGCAGCTGAAAGCTGCTATTTTTAGCCTATGAAGGTGCCATTAAGCAAACATGTTCCCTGGCTATTAATAACAGCTCACAGCTGTTTGTTTAGCTGCCACATCCCCACGATCAGCAACCAGCGGTGCTTTGGATGCTGCATATTTTCACAAAACTGTCACGCCAGGTGTTAGTGCAACACAGAGGGAAAATGGAAAGGGAACCCAGACACTAGGGAAATGGGGAAGTGGAGACCTCCTAGTCTGGTCTAGTGTCACCCTGTCTCAACTACAGTTCCTATATTGACTCTTCAGCAATCGCCGCATGTGTGCCTCGCCCTACTTTCCCTGGTGTATGGCCACAGCTAGGGATGGAAGGAGATGAGCACTTGTCAACCTCCACTAAACACTATAGACAACAAGGGAAGACAAAACAGGGGGAAATTGTTTCACTTTAGATGACTCCAACTATGCACACGGCCTCAAGCTCCAGAGAGGACGAAGTACTGCTCCTGCTAAGCCTCACAAGCAGAAATGAATATAGCCGGCGACTCCCTCTCAGACACACCAGGTATATATATGTAGCACCCTGAGGATTCGGCTGCTACAGGGGTATTGCACCTCAATCCAGAGGTGTGATATTCCACTCCCGGGTAAGGATGGAGTGTGGAACTGAGCTCGGTAGGCTGCATGCACTACACACATCCCATTTCCGAGGAGCAGGCCGACGGTACTCCCACTTAGAAATGTGCAGGTACGACCGAGTCTGTTCCTGGCTGGAGTGGGAGGGGGGTGGTACATCCCAAGTAGTGTAGGGGCAGATAGGGGGAGCAGCCTGGGTAAAGATAGGAGCTCATTGGGTGCTGGTCACCTGAGCTCACACATAGAGGGTGTATATAAGGTGGGCACCATCAGAGATCAGGGTCAGTCTGTCAGAATCAGGAAGAGGAGCAGAGCAGAGCCCTAGAGAGAGAGAGAGTGGAGCAGAGAAAGAGAGACCCAGAGGGGGAAGCAGAAGAGAGGACTCTGAGATCCCAACTAAAAGCACCGGGTGAAGAGTCGGCATCAGGGTACCGGAACCCAAGCTGGTGGGGGCAAAAACACACCCCAGCCAGAGACCGGAGGCCGTGGGCAGCGTCTGCCACGGCCACCCACCACATCCACCACGAAGGCATACCACGTGGAGGGTCAGGGAACCCAAGGCCAAGGGTCACCCAACAGAAGGCCCGAGGGAGCTGGACCTGGGTGGATCACTAGTGGGGACGGCCAGAGAAAGGACAGAAGGAGAGCTCAGGGTCACGCTCCGGACTCGCTTGGGGGTTGGCTGGATCCAGGACCTGGTGGACGCAGCACGGCTCGGGAGGTCACTTGAAGCTGGAGTGACCGGAACATCAGCAGTGAGTAAATACCCTGAACTGCACAACCCGACTCTGTCGTCCTTTAACACCTATGCTGCACCACCACAACCCCCATCCTCTGCACCTGACCCCCTGAGGCTATACCCCACCCGTTGGGGGCTATACCACCAAAAGCTGCACCTACACCATCAGCCTCAGCGGACCCTGCTGCAGCGGCGGCCATAGTGACCGCAACACAACGGGTGGCGTAGTCGACATTAAGAACTTAATAACATCTGTAGGACTGCCACATAACACTGAGCTTGACGCCCTGGGCACGGGCCGGGTCACAGCCGCTCGGAGACTACAACCCCCCATCTGATCCGGTGCCGGGTATTCCCCTCAAAAAGGAATATGTCCCAGGGGGCGCGTCATATACACCCAGGCCAGAGAGCTAATTAGCAAGAGGGAGATAGCCGCTTGGTCCTGAAGACAGCCTGTTATCTAAGAAACTGTCTTCAATGCCAAACGTAGAGATCTCCTTCAACCAACTGCAGGGCAACCGTCACCTCTGACACACCCATGACAAAAACTCTGTGTTCTAATGCCACACTTTTGTTGTCAATACATGCGGATCCACCGCATATAATGACACTTCAATCGGTCACTACAGAAATTGACATGCTGCGGGTGAGTTTGGGTACGTGGCCATGATCAGGAGCTGCTGCAGGTTTGAAGCTGCGTCAAATCCGCAGCATCCAGATGTTACAGCATAGTGGATGGTATTTCTAGAAATCCCATGTCCACTATGTGTGCATCTGAGGCTGCGGATCAAACGCGGACACTGACATGCGGCGCGTCTTTCAGGACCGCAGCATGTCAAATTCTCTTGCAGAGTCGCTAGTCTCCACAAGAGAAGTTTGACTACTAGAATGTATTGAATGTGGTAAATCCACATGGTCCAGTGAACACGTGCATTTACTTGCGCTCAATGGAAGGCAGCGTTTAGGACGCAGCAAAAATATGCTACGTCCGGATCGCGTTCACATAGCCTAATCCTGCGTCATTTTCATAACCAGCAGAGGGAAAGTCGACTGCTGTGAGCTGATATTAGTAGCCGGGGAAGGGGCCATGAGCCAAAAATGTTCCCTGGCTATTAATAACAGCCCACAGCTGTTTGCCTAGCCTTTACTGGCTAGATTACAGGGGGACCCCAGAAAAAAATTTACGTAGGGTCCCCCTATAAAATCGAACCAGCAAAGGCTAAACAGACAGCTGCGGGATGATATTAATAGCCAGGGAAGGGGCCATGAATCCTGGCCCCCTCCGTGGCTAATAATATCAGCTCTCAGCAGTCCCAGAAATGGCGCATCCATAAGATGCACCAAATCTGGTGCTTAGCCTTGCTCTTCCCACTGCTGTGTAGCTGTGGTTGAGTGGGGTAATATGGTTGGGGTTCATGTCAGCCTTGTATTGGCGGTTGACATGAAGCCCAGGTTAGTAATGGGGGCGTCTATAAGACTAACTAACCCTGCAGTAAAGTTTTCAATGATTTTTCAATAAAGACATGGCCAGAATAAAGTATTTTATTGAAATAAAATTACACGCAGTTTTAATAATTTATTTATTATTCGCCTAATCCTCAAATCCATTGTCTCCTGTAAAAAAACAAAAATAAAAAACAACCGTTTTCCCCACCTGTCCGCTGTCATGACGTAATCCGAGTGTCCCACGGCAATCCGAGTCACTTCTACAGCAGTCACAACAATCACTGATGTGACTGCTGTAGAAGACAGCACTATACACTGACAGGAGTGTAATGACTCCTGTTAGTGTACATCGCTGTGCTGCAGGCTGAGTTCACCTGAGTTCATCAGCTGAAGATCATCTGATCAGCCCCGTTGCCCTCATTCACTGCATCAGTGCTGTGTGGGAACATTCCCACACAGCACTGGTGCCATAAAGTGAGGTCCCGGAGCTCGTCAGCTGATCTCCAGCTGATGAACTCCGGTGAACTCAGTCCCAGCAGTGATGTACACCGCCGGGAGCGAGCGCGCTTCCATCAGTGTACTGCCAGCCACTGGGTGATCGAGTCACTGGGAGACATTGGGAGGACACCGGAGAGGTGAGAATGAAAGGTGTTTGTTATTTTAATATTGATTTTAACTTATTTTTTTTACACACCGCGCACAGACGTCGGCTCGGCTGAGGAGACTACTTCTCCCCTCAGCCGCACCACTCTCGCTGTTATCAGCAGGAACTGCGGTCGGATGGTGGGAGAAGTCTTCTTCTTCCCCGGCCCAGATACCATTCTTTGTGCGTTTTTGCACTGCAGAAACGCTACAAAGAATGGACATGCTGCAGATTTAAAGGCAATTCCGCATCATGTGCACAGCACATCAGGATTGTCATTGAATTAGGTAGCAGACGGATTATCAAGCTGTTTTGGTGCATTTCCGTGCAGAAAAAACGCAGCAAAAACGCACAAAGTGCACACAGCCTAAATCTTTGGAAGAGTACTGTATGTGAACCCAGAATTAATAGCATAACAGATTCCAAGGATGACGTACTCACTTCATTCAGTTCACTGATTGCATAACACCACAAATGGGACTGGAAGAAACAGCTACTTGTATAGACTAGGCTCTGTGACTATGTAAACAATGAAGAAGATTTGGCACTCAGAGGTCAGACCCCTATGATTTAAGCCTTGATGGTCTGTCCTAAGTATAGTTTTTTATGTAAAAATTCCAGAAAACTCTTTTAACCCCTTCACTGCGGGTGATTGTCCCTATTTTTTCCCATTTTCGTTTTCTCCTCCCCTTCTTCACAACTTTTTTATTTTTCCATCCACATAGCCATACCTTGTATTTTGCATGAGTTGTACATTTGAATAACACCATTCATTTTATCATGTGATGAACTGGAAAGAGGGAAAAAAAATCGAGGTGCGTTGAAATTGCAAAAAAAGTTTAAATTCCCAATTAGTTTTTTTTCGGGGTGGGGGGAGGGTTCTTTACATGTCCACTATACGGTAAAAATGACCTTGTAATATGATTCTTCAGGTCAGTACAATTACGCAGATACCAAATATGCATAGTTTTTGTTTTTTATTTAGGTGATGAAAAAAATTGGAGTAAATTTATTAAAAAACAAAAATTTTGCTAGTGTCACCATTTTCTGAGACTCATAACACTTTCAGTTTTTTGGATATAGTGCAACGTGATGTCTATTTTTTGCGCCTTGAGCTGACATTTTTACTGATACCATTTTGGGGTAGATATGATGTTTTGATCGCCTGCTATTGCATTCTATTGTGGAATATTGTTTACAATATTGTGGCTGCCGAAGATCCGTAATTCTGTCTTTTTTATTTTTATCTCATTACGCTGTTTACCAATCGGATTAATTTATTTTATATTTTAATAGATCGGACTTTTAAAAACCCAGAAATACCAAGTATGTGTGTTTTTTTTTTTTTTTAGTTTTTTTTAATGCCACAAAAGGGGGGTGAGTTGAACTTTTATGTTTTTTTAATTTTTTCATATTTTTAAAACATTTTTTTAACTGTTATTTTTTACTGTATTTAATAGTCCCCCTTAGAGGACTTGAAGCAGCAATTATCTAATTGCTTGTGTATACAGCATGGTGGCTCAGTGGTTAGCACTGCAGTCTTGCAGCACTGAGGTCCTGGGCTCAAATCCCACCAAGGACAACATCTGCAAGGAGTTTGTATGTTTTCTACGTGTTTTCGTGGGTTTCCTCCAGGTTCTCCGGTTTCCTCCCACATTCCAAAAACATCCCCAATGGGGACAGCGATGATAATGTATGTAAAGTGCTGTGGAATTAATGGTGCTATATAATTGAGTAAAATAAATAAATACATAGCAGTACATCAAAACTGCTATGTATAGTGAAAATCACAATTTTCTATAAACACCAGCTACAAGCTGGCTTTCACAGAAGGATCATAATGACAGGCATTGGGGTTTTCAGCATGGAAACCCATTATCACCCCACGATCACATCATGGGTGTACCAATGGGTGCATGTAATGATGCACCCCACTGCCGATGTGGAATAAATTCTGTTGACAGAGATTGACAGCGACATTTAACTGGTTAACAGCCACAGGCTGTGCCACATCTGTAGCTGTTAAAGGCACATGAATGCTGAAGAGATAATACATCATCTACCGGGAAAGAGGCATGCTCAGCATGCGAGCCTGCATCAAAGCCAGAGACACGACATATGACGTACATATGTCATGATATTAATATCAGGAAAAAATTAATTACACAATCTTGCGTTGAAATCTCTCATCAATTTTTCTTTTCCGTCCACATCTAGGGAGGTTAGCCACAGTGCCATGGGCTTTAAACTTCTTGATGACACTGCGCACGGAAGACACAGGAACATTCAGGTCTTTGGAGATGGACTTGTAGCCTTGAGATTGCTCATGCTTCCTCACAATTTGGTTTCTCAAGTCCTCAGACAGTTCTTTGGTCTTCTTTCTTTTCTCCATGCTCAATGTGGTACACACAAGGACCCAGGACAGAGGTTGAGTCAACTTTAATCCATGTTAACTGGCTGCAAGTGTGATTTAGTTATTGCCAACACCTGTTAGGTGCCACAGGTAAGTTACAGGTGCTGTTAATTACACGAATTAGAGAAGCATCACATGATTTTTCAAACAGAGCCAATACTTTTGTCCACCCCCTTTTTTAGGTTTGGTGTGGAATTATATCCAATTTGGCTTTAGGACAATTCTTTTTGTGTTTTTTTCATTGAAGACAAATTAAATTAAGATAATAATACCAAAGAATTTGTGATTGCTATCATTTTCAGGAAGAAACAGTATTATCTGACAGAATTGCAGGGGTGCCAATACTTTTGGCCACCACTGTACAATTATATTGTCACCTCTATAATAGTTCTCATATTTCAGATGCACAGGATAGCCTAGATGTAGTAGCGGGTTGTCCCCTCATCAGCTGTAGTGAGGGACCTTTGTTCTTGACAATGGTGTGGGTCACAGAGGTAGCATCTACATCTTAGACATTCATGGCATAAAGGATAAATAATAAGGTGGCACTGTGCATCTTTACTTATATGTGACATCTTTATTTCATTTATTGTGTTTCTTCGGAATATTTTTATGATATGCTTAGCATTTATCATTTTGGGCTCATACTTTCATGTCAGTATCCGTTTTCAATGCTGACACTATATACTTTAACCCCTTAATAACATCTGACGTACTAATACGCGTCTGTGCCCTGGGACTTAAGAGCCAGACCCGTATTAGTACGTCATCGCGATTGCGCGCGCACACAGGCTGTGCGGGCGCGATCGCTGCCGGGTGTCAGCTGATTGTCACAGCTGACACCCGGTACTATGTGCAGGGAGCGGTCACGCACCGCTCCCAGCACATTAACCCCCGCGATGCTGCGATCGAAGTCGATCGAAGTCGATCGCGGCATTGCGGGGGCAAGGGGAGGTGATCGGCGATACTCACCTCCTCTTCCGGCTTCCAGCGCAGTCTGCAAAGGCTTCCCGGGTGTTGCCATGACGACCCGATGTCGTCATGACAACATCCGGGTCACCAGAGAGCAGGAAGATTGCTTGGACATGCGCAGTGCATCTCCAAGCAATCTTCACACTGTGCACTTCTGACAGCCTTCATAGCATAGGGATGGTGCTCCATTCCTGTGCCATGCAGGCGATCAGAAAAAAAAAGTGAAAGTCCCAGAGTGGGACAAAGTAATAAAGTGGATAAACTGTGTGAAAGTGGAAAAAAAAAAAAAATGTGCAAAAATATTATAAAAAAATAAAAAAAATAATACACCAAAAATAAAAATATAATGTACCCATCAATAAATATTATTATAAAAAAAATTAAAAAAAAACAATAAAAGTACACATATTTGGTATCGCCGCGTCCGGAACAACCTGACCTATAAAACTGTCCCACTAGTTAACCCCTTCAGTGAACACGGTAAAAAAAAAAAAAAAAAAAACAAGCAAAAAACAATGCTTTATCACCATACTGCCAAACAAAAAGTGGAATAACACGCGATCAAAAAGACGCATATAAATAAAAATGATACCGCTGAAAACGTCATCTCGTCCCGCAAAAAACAAGCTGCCATATAGCTCCATCAGCCGAAAAATAAAAAAGTTATAGCTCTCAGAATAAAGCGATACTAAAAAATATTTTTTTCTATAAAATAGCTTTTATTGTGTATAAGCGCCAAAACATAGAAAAATTATACAAATGTGGTACCGCTGTAAACATACTGACCCGAAGAGTAAAGCTGCCTCATCAATTTTACCACACGCGGAACAGAATAAAAAAAAAAAAAAAAAACAATTCCTGAATTGTTGGTTTTTGTTTATTCTGCCTCCCAAAAATCGGAATAGAAAGCGATCAAAAAATGTCACGTGCCTGAAAATGGCACCAATAACAACGTCAAGTCATCCCGCAAAAAACGAGCCGTCACATGACTGTCTGCCAAAATCTGGAAAAATTATAGCTCTCAAAATATGGCGATGCAAAAACTAGATTTTACAAAAAATGCGTCTTTTAGTGTGTGACAGCTGTCAGTCATAAAAACCCCATATGATTCTGGCATTGCTGTAATCACACCGACCCGAAGAATAAAGTCGTCTAATCACTTATACCGCACAAGGAACGGCGTCAAAAATAAACTCTTGGGTTAGGATTGGGCTAGGGTTAGGGCTGGGTTTGGGGCTAGGGTTGTGCTAGGGCTAGGGTTGTGCTGGGGCTAGGGTTGTGCTGGGGCTAGGGTTGGGATTTTTTTCAAAAGTAAGAAAAAAAGATGACGATATGGCGACTAGTGTTGAGAGCAAGTGCTCGCTACTTGAGTTTGCATCGGGTGCTCTGGTATGCATTGAGTATCGTGGGTATTTGAGTGACATGCTCGAGTCTCTGCCCCATATGCTTCGCGGCCAAAAAACTTTACGGGGATTGCCTGCCATGCACGAGCGATCCCCGCATGTTTTTTTTTGGGTGTCTAATAACCGTGAAACATGCGGAGCAGGGACTCGAGCATGTCACTCGAGCACACGCTGTACATGGTGCATACCTGAGTACCCGATGCAAACTCAAGTAGCGAGCACTTGCGCTCAAGAATAATGACAACTTATTCAATATGATGACCTAATGTAAACAAATAATGTGCCGTACCTCTGGGTTCAAAATGTTCACTATACACCTTAATAAAATCCTTGAGGGGTATAGTTTCCAAAATGGGGACACTTGTGGGGGAGCTCCACTGTTTAGGCACATCACGGGCTCTCCAAACGCGACATGGTGTCCGCTAACAAATTGAATGGAAAATCGGCTCAAATTGTTAGCGGACGCCATGTTGCGTTTGGAGAGCCCCTGTGTGCCCAAACATTGGAGCTCCCCCACAAGTGACCCCATTTTGGAAACTAGACCCCCCAAGGCACCTATCTAGATGCATAGTGAGCACTTAGAACCCCCAGGTGCTTCACAAATTGATTCGTAAAAATGAAAAAGTGAAAATAAAACACTTTTTCATTTTTATGAATCAATTTGTGAAGCACCTGGGGTTCCAAGTGCTCACTATGAATCTAGATAGGTGCCTTGGGGGGTCTAATTTCCAAAATGGGGTCACTTGTGGGGGAGCTCCAATGTTTGGGCACACAGGGACTCTCTAAATGCAACATGGTATCCGCTAACAAATTGAATGGAAAATCGGCTCAAATTGTTAGCGGACACCACATTGCGTTTGGAGAGCCCCTCTGTGCCCAAACTTTGGAGCTCCCCCACAAGTGACCCCATTTTGGAAACTAGACCCCCCAAGGCACCTTTCTAGATGCATAGTGAGCACTTGGAACCCCCAGGTGCTTCACAAATTGATTCGTAAAAATGAAAAAGTGAAAAAAAAAACACTTTTTCATTTTTATGAATCAATTTGTGAAGCACCTGGGGTTCCAAGTGCTCACTATGAATCTAGATAGGTGCCTTGGGGGGTCTAGTTTCCAAAATGGGGTCACTTGTGGGGGAGCTCCAATGTTTGGGCACACAGGGACTCTCCAAATGCAACATGATATCCGCTAACAAATTGTCGGCTCAAATTGTTAGCGGATATCATGTTGCATTTGGAGAGTATTTTTTCCCCAAATATTGGGTATCTGCGTGCCCAGGGGAAATTGCACAACAAATTTTGGGGTCCATTTTTTCTTGTTACCCCTGTGAAAATAAAAAAAATTGGGTCTAAAGTAACATTTTTGTGAAAAAAGTTAAATGTTCATTTTTTTTCTTCCACATTCAAAAAATTCCTGTGAAGCACCTGAAGGGTTAATAAAGTTCTTGAATGTGGTTTTGAGCACCATGAGGGGTGCAGTTTTTAGAATGATGTCAGTTTTGGGTATTTTCTGTCATAAAGACCTCTCAAAGTGACTTCAAATGTGATGTGGTCCCTAAAAAAATGGTTTTGTAAATTTTGTTGGAAAAATGAGAAATCGCTGGTCAACTTTTAACCCTTATAGCTCCCTAACAAAAAAAAATTTTGGTTCCAAAATTGTGCTGATGTAAAGTAGACATGTGGGAAATGTTATTTATTAACTCTTTTGTGTGACATATCACTCTGATTTCAGGGCTTAAAAATTCAAATTTTGAAAATTGCAAAATTTTCTAAATTTTCGCCAAATTTCCATTTTTTTCACAAATAAACGCAAGTGATATCGAAGAAATTTTTCCACAATCATGAAGTACAATATGTCACGAAAAAACAATCTCAGAATCAGGGGGATCCCTTGAAGCGTTCCAGAGTAATTACCTCATAAAGTGACAGTGGTCAGAATTGTAAAAATTGGCCCGGTCATTAACGTGCAAACCACCCGCGGGGCTTAAGGGGTTAATATTTTTTGTTGGATTTGTCATGTACCTGTATTGAGGGAATGATGTCATCATTCACTGGTCTTTGGCATTTTTAATGTCTTAACTTTGTATGTTTAACTATTTTTAACTATGATCAAATAAATATGTGTTCCTAATATATCGAGCCTTTCACATTTTCTATATGGGTTTTCTTGAAATTACTGCGCTCATTGACCCTTTACCTGCAGTTCACAATACCAATGTAGGTTTGCAGAATCCCTTTGAGCAAAGTACGCCTCTTAGTGACTTTCATGCATCCATCACACCGCTTTATTACAACTGACGTGTACAACGCTAGTCTTAATAAATTGGCCTCAGTGTCCTAAAATCAGGGTGTCTATTTACTGATTGGTTGTCTCTGTATAACCTACCATTTATTGCTTTTTTGTACTTGGTTCAGTCATGATAAGTACCCAGTTGTTACTCACCTCTCCTGTATCCAGCATTAGGCATGGTATCTTCTGTCTGCTCATTTGCATTTTGAGTTATCATGGTAACCCAATGTACTTTACTCTCTCAGGCCGTAGAGCCAGGCTCAGGAGGCACACTGCCCAAGCATTCAGTTAGTTGGCATCCATGCCGCTACCATGGGCTGCTACCATGGACTGCTACCATGTTCTGCCCTCATGACAAACCCAGCTCTGCTACATAATTGGATTACTCTACTATACAACTTGACAATGGTGACTTAGATTCTGTGACAAACCCAGCTCTGCTATACCACTGGACAACTTTGCTATAATGCTGGTCAGCTCTGTCTTGTATTCTGTAGAAAACCCAACTACATCACTGGGTTACTCTGCTATACCACTGGTCAGCTCTACCTTGTACTCTGTGACAAACCTAGCTCTGTTATATCGCTAGGCAACTCTCCTGTGCCACTGGTCAGTTCTGCCATGTACTTTGTGACAAACCAAGTTCTGCTTTATTACTGGGAACCCTTGTCTTATAGACTTTGACTTTGACTTTGTGATAAATCCCGCTCTGCTTTGTCTCTGGGTAGCCTTGTACAATCACTGTGTTAGCTCTATTTTGAACTGCTTCAGACTAAGCTCTGCAATATCGTTGAGTTTACTCTGCTATACCTCTGTACCCATTCTGCCTCTGAACCTCCTGTACTAGTCAATTTCGCTATTCCAGTTCTTCATCACTGAGTCTACACTGCTCCCTTGTGGGTTACAACTTTGCTACAACAGTTCTTGTTCTGCCATAGCTGCATCCACTGTTCCAACTGGACCAACAGCTGCATCAATGTCATCTGTTTGTGTTGCATAACAACTGCACATAAGGACCTAGAGCTATGAAGATCCACCTCATCAGGTGAGACATAACACCTAGTGAGGAGCGAGCACTAAAATGCTCGGGTACTCATTGAGCAAATTGGAATACTCGGGTGCTCGACCCGAGCAAGAGAGCCCAATGTAAGTCTATGGGAAAATCAAGCATTTTTCAGGCGGCTCCCCCCGGCGGTCTGCAGAGGGCCTAAAAATTGCCCAAATCGATGGGAACAGTGCTCAAATGACATGGGAACAGCATGGGGAAGACCTCTGGAAGCATTTCTGACTCCCAGGTCACTGCTGTCAACAACGTTGTCAGAGTATTATGCCACTTTTACGGACTCACAATAAAAGAGACAAAAACAAAAACAAAATGGATTTTCCTGGGAAATATACTGTATTAAGGAACATTCTTTCCAGGGTAATGACTTGTATATAAGGCAAAATAAATAACCAAAACCAAAAATACTCCTCCACACCTTGGGCTATGTTCAAACGTAGCGTTTTTGATGCATTTTTGCATTTTTGCATTGCTTTCAACCGTGACAAATGCGTTCACTGGAAATGTCATTTTAACATTTTACAACCTTATCTGGCCATGTGGTGTGTGACGCATCATCAGACACATGCATACAGTGCTGAAAAAACATGGGAACAGCATGGGGAAGACCTCTGGAAGCATTTCTGACTCCCAGGTCACTGCCTAAAAGTGTGCCCATCATAAGTGATTCTTGGCACATGCAAAGATGCCTCCCGCCATGCTCCTGTAGTTGCAGGCTTGCAACAATCACTGTCCACATCCTTGTCCCAGTGCAGCGTTCAGTTGTCCCTACCCCATTCCTTGGAATGCAAGCGCAAGTATGCAGCCAGCCACCACCCACCCACAGGCTGCAATACTATACTGCCAAATTTTTGACAGCTGCTTGTGACGCGCCCCCTGGGCCTAGTGTGGACGTGTGTGGGTTACCCGGAGCCGGGTCTCTGGGGGTTGTAGTCTCCGTGGCGGCGACCCGGTCCCGTGGCTCAGGGTGGTCAGGACGATGGCAGTCTTTTAGGGGTTTTAGGTTAATTGTCCGACTACGCCACCCGTGGATTGCGGTCAGGGTGTACCGCCGCTGCGAGGCAGTCCGCTGAGGCTGGTGTGGTGTGCGCAGCAAAAGATGGGATAACTCCCCACGGGAGGAGTATAGCCTCAGGGCAGAGAATGTGGATGATGGGAGTGATGGTGCGCGGGCGTCCCAGCACTAGTAGTGCTGGTGCGGAGATGAAGCAGGAACGACTCAGAGTCTTTGCAGTGCAGTTCAGGGTCTTTACTGGTGATATTAAGGCAGACCCTCCCGGGAGTACTGGCTAGCATAAGGGGCCTGGTCAGTCTGCGAGCAAACAGGAGTTCCCCTGGCCAGGTGGAGTTGTAGGCCTCCCCGTCTATCTGCACTCTTTCTGGCTACCTTGCTGTAAGCGGGTAGAAGTAGCCCACGTCCCTGAGTATACCGTGTGGTGCTCACCCATATGGCTGGTGACTTGGGGCCTTCTGTTAGCCTCCGCTCCTGGATGGCGGTGCTGGTCCCTTCCTTGTGACTGAGCCTCCGGGCTTCTATGGCCAGAGAACCTAGAATCCCCTGCCGGCTGGTTTCTGCTGCTGGGTGGATATAAGTCCCCACAGCCTCGGACTCCGGTGTCCGGTTATCAGATTCTTTTGCCAGGGCGAGCTCTGCTCAGCTCCTGCCCCTGGTCTTCAGCTACTGCTCCTACAGAGCTCCTGCTGTAACTCTCCCTGTGTCTGGAACTGTCTCCAGGCTCTGACTCAACTAATCCCGCCCCAGACCCAGTTTATAAGGGCAGATTCCTCCCCTCCCAGGTCTGGGCAGGAAGTGTTGCATGCTTAAGGGCTCCTGACCAGAGAAACCTCCCACTTGCTCTCAGACGTAATATTTCTATTACTGTGGCAACCAGACCGCTGGGGTGCCACATTCCCCCCTAGTAAATTTTAGTACTCCGGGACTAAACTCATTTTTAAGAAAACACAAATACAGGGTATAAACAGTAATACAAAAACATATATACAAGAAGCTTTAGTCTTTAGAGGTCACGGCGTGTCCATAACCGGGTGTCCATATCACCCAACAAGGTGAAGTCTTGGCACAGAGTAGGGGACCTGTCCAAAGCAAACCCCAAGCGTTGGCCCTTGGCGTGGCTGCAAGACTGAGGCTAGCTACTTTGGGCCACAAGGAGGCCACGCCAGACAGGTTTTCTCTTCCGCGGCCATCTTCGCAAGAGGCACCAAGGTGCAACTATCTACAATGTAGTTCCGGTTACTCAGCGTCCATAACCTGTCAGTCCAAATAAACCTGCAGGGTAACTAGAGAAACATAATTAGTAACCAGGTAACAAAAACATAAACCTTTTTAAACATTGGCAATTTACAAGCAAATTCACATTGCATTTTAGATTCTCCAGCGAGCGGGCATTTGTCCTCTAGTGCTCCTGGTGGACCTACGTAACCCACTATCTGGTTCTGCACTACAGGGTGTAGGAGGTGTTACGGGTAGGTCTGGCAGCTTTCTGCGTACTCTTTGGCTTACTAGGGGCACGGCAGGCTCACTACTAGCAGAGGGTTGATTCTCCTGGGCTGCTGGTATGGATTCTTCTGCCTCCTGGGCCGGCTGCTCTTCTGACACTACCTGTTCTTCTGTAGGCTCTTGAGGGGCTGGCTGGAGAAAGGTGAGGACGGGTACCACGACTGCGTTGTTGATCTGAGTCCAGGACCGGGGAAAGTCTCCGAGTATGGTATTGATCATTTCTTCCCTTTCCTCTGTGGGTTGAGGGTTTTCTCGATCTTCTTCAGGGCTTTGCAGCTGCTCGGGACACTTCTTCAGGTGGTATCTGGAGACAATGACCGTGGTCTCTCCTCCATCCTTACTGATGACACATACTTTTGGGTTCTCATGACTTGAGGGCAGTACGGTGTACGGGTCCTTCTCCCACTGGTCATCCAACTTGTGGAGCCATCTCTTTCTCTTCAAGGCCTGCTCTCCAGGTACCAGGGGAACAGCCGGAGCATACTGGTTATAAGCCTTCTCTTGCCTTTCTCTTGCTTGAGACAGACTCCGCTCGACGCTCTCCTGTACTTTCCGATACTGCTGCTGCCGTTCTGTATCCCAGTCTGCCTCTGGCGAGGTGTCCTCAGGTGTCAGGACTCCCATATCCAGGTCAATAGGCAGCTTACCAGGTCTTGCTCTCATTAGGTAAGCCGGGGTACAGTTTGTGGAGCCTACGGGGATGTGATTGTACAAGTCCACCAAATCAGGCAGTTTTTCAGGCCACAGACTGCGTTCCTCCAGGGGCAACGTTTTCAGCAAGTCCATCACCACCTGGTTCATTTTCTCACATAGTCCGTTGGTCTGAGGGTGATAGGGCGTTGATCTTATCTTCCTGCAGCCATACAGATTGCAGAACTCCTGGAAGACCTCCGCTTCGAAGGCTGGTCCTTGGTCCGTCAGCACTTGCTCCGGATACCCGTGTGGACAGCAGAAGTGCAGCTGGAAGGCCCTGGCTGCTGTTTGGGCCGTTAAGTCCTTGACAGGGACCACCACTAGGAACCGGGAGTAGCGATCTACGATGATGAGGGCGTAGACGTACCCAGATTTGCTTGGAGCCAGTTTCACATGGTCCAGGGCTACCAGTTCCAGTGGCTGCCTGGTGATGATGGGCTGCAAGAGACTCTTCTGGCTGGCACGGTCCTTTCTTCTTAGGTTGCACGGGCCACAGTCTCTGCATCACCTCTCGATGGCTCCTCTCATGCCTACCCAGTAGAACCGTTCACGCAACAAGAATTCCAGCTTTTTCCATCCGAAGTGTCCTGCTCCGTCGTGGTACGCCTCCAGAACCATAGCCACGTCTCGTCTTGGGACCACTACCTGCCAGGTCAGCTCATGTGTTCTAGAGTTGACCATTCTCCGGCACAGCTTCTCCTTGTAAAGAAACAGCCTGCTTTTCTCCTTCCACAGCTGCTTGGTCTCCTCCGGAGCGTCTGGGTCAAGAAGGGCATCAGCCTGTGTCAGCATTTCCTTCACCAGACGGACTGCGGGATCACTGTCTTGTGTCTCCGCCCAGCTGTAGTGAGGTAAGGGATTGAACGTGGCAGAGCGCCTGTCCCTTACACGGTGGGAATACAGGGTAATCCCATGACGGTGGAACGCAGGGAGTTCGACTTCTTCCAGTTCTTCTGGATCTTCCCCTACGTCCGGTAAGTTTGGCATTCTGGACAGGGCATCCGCATTGGCATTTGAGCGACCCACCCAGTATTTGATGGTGAATTCGTAGTTGGACAGGCGGGCCATCCATCTCTGCTCCAGAGCACCAAGTCTTGCAGTGTCCAGGTGTGTCAACGGGTTGTTATCCGTGTACACGGTGAACTTGGAAGAGGCAAGGTAATATAATTCTAAGGGTTTCTCTCTGTGGGCCGTGGTTTTCGGCTGGCGTAAGCGATTACCCGTTCTTTCCCCTGCTGGATCTGGGACAGTACGGCTCCTAGCCCGATGTTGCTCGCGTCCGTGTGGAGGATAAAGGGCTGGCTGTAGTCAGGGTACGCCAGGATTTCATCCCCCGTGAGGGCCATCTTCAGCTGGCAGAAGGACTCCTCTTCCAGCTTTTCCCATCTGAAGGGCGGCTTCTGATTTTTGGCCTTCCTGGATTGGCCTATCAGGAAGTCCTGCATAGGGGCTGCCATTTTGGTGAAACCGGGAATGAATCTTCGGTAGTAACCTACCAACCCGAGAAACTGCCACACTTCCTTTATGCTGGAGGGTCTTGGCCAGTCCTTAATCACGGTGATCTTATCGGGGTCAGGAGCCACTCCGTCAGCACTCACCACGTGTCCCAGGTACTGCACCTTTGGTTTCAGGTGGTGACACTTGGAGGGTTTCACCTTTAGGCCGTAGCTTGCCAGGGCGTGAAAACACTTCTGCCAGGTGTTTCAGATGGTCCTCGTAGGTTTCGGAATAAACGATGACATCGTCCAGGTATAACAGGACCGTCTCGAAGTTCCGGTGTCCCAGACAGCATTCCATCAACCGCTGGAAGGTTCCTGGTGCGTTGCAGAGCCCGAACGGCATACAATTGAATTCGCTGAGACCCATCGGGGTGGTGAATGCAGTCTTCTCCTTGTCCGCCTCTGCTACAGGAACCTGCCAGTACCCGCTAGTAAGATCCAAAGTGGAGAAGAAGTTAGCAGATTTTAATGCAGATAAAGATTCTTCTATTCTAGGTAACGGGTACGCATCTTTGTGTGTGATACGGTTGACCTTTCTGTAGTCCACACACATTCTCATTGTGTTGTCCTTCTTTTTCACTAGAACTAGTGGAGCTGCCCAGGGGCTACAGCTGTCCCTGATTGCCCCAGCCTCCTTCATGTCCCGCAACATTCCTTTTGCATGCTGATAGTGTGCAGGGGGTACAGGTCAGTATCTTTCCTTTATGGGTGGATGGTCTCCTGTTGGGATGTGATGTTCTACCCCCTTTACTCGCCCGAAGTCTAGCGGGTGTTTACTAAAGACTCTTTCGTACTCCTGAACCACCCGGTAGACTCCCTGTTTTTGGTGTGAGGGAGTGGAGTCAGTACCCAAATGCAGTTGCCGACACCAGTCCTCCATTTGTTTCTTAGAGCCGTTACCTTCCTCTGGTTGAGATAGAGGCAAGGGTTCCACGGCCCTTACAGAGTTTTGGTTTATGGTGAAAAATTTGGCTAGCGTGGCATACCGGGCAGGTATACTTCTCTCTCCCCGATATTTATGATGCGGACGGGCACCCTCCCATGGCGTACATTGACCACCCCCCGTGCTGTCAAAATGGTGGGCCTACTGTCTGAGTAGACGGGTTCTACCATTGCTTGGTAGTCTCTACCTCTTAGACCAATAGCTGCCCGGTACCAGATCATCATCTCACTTTTCGGGGGCATGGCAATAGGGAACGGGTCACACATTCTCACGCTACCTATCTCACCACCAGATAGTTCCACTTGTTGCCGCTTCATCAGTGCCCGGATCTCTTTTTGGAGCACACGCTGCTGGCTGGAACTGGCGTTCTTGGCAACCTGCTGTAAAATGAGAATCACCTCTGCAAGACAATTTTCAATCACGTTAGTTCCCAAGGTTATTCTAGGGTGGCTCTCATGACGGTCTATGTCCACAATAATCAGTCCTTGTGCCGCCAGTTTGACTTTACCGACCTTAATGGTCACCTCCTTGAATCCCACCTGCGGCATGGGCTGACCATTGCTGGCGATGATACTCAGGTAGTCATCTGGGTAGCGGGTTATGTCCGAGTCATTCCAGTACCGCTTAAAGAGCACCTACGGGATGGTAGTCATTTGTGACCCAGTGTCCAGTAGGGCACTCATAGGAATGCCATCCAATACCACAGGCAAGACCGGACGTCCCCCTACGTATTTATCACGCCAGTTCGATGGGCCTGATGATCTTATGCCTGGGGGTTGGCCCTCTACCCCAGGTTGTGCCCGTTTAAATGACAGTACCTTGCCATGTGTCCGGGTTGATTGCAGCGGCGGCAGATGGGTTGTCCGTCCTCGTTGTATCTGTCGCTGGGTCTTCCTCTGAACGTTGGGATCCTCCTCTGTCGGCGCCACTGGACGTCCTCCGGTCCGGATGCCAGCTGGATCTTCCCTGGAGGGGAAACCTGTAAAGACTGCACAGTTCTGGTTAGCACGGCTACGCTTTTGGTTAACTCTTGGACCTGATGGTGCAGGTCTGTAGCCGGGTTGTTATCCAAAGCCTGCGCACCAGCTCCTACAGACTCTGTAGACAAGGGCGCCGCCTCCTGGTGATAGGGTGCCGGTTCTCGGAGCACCCGGATGGCCCTGTCTTTGAACTTTGCAAAGTCTAAACCAGGGTTCTGCAAGGCCATTGCACGTAACTGGGTTCGGTGGGCGTTGGACAGCAGACCCTCAATGAATTGCTCAGTTAACAGTTCATCTGCATTCTGCACACTGTCAGGGTCTGCCTGTTTAATGGCTCCCAGGGCCTCTTGCAAATTCAAAGCATAGTCTCTTATACTGTCTTGGGCCCGCTGCTTGCACCCATAGAATTTCATTTTGATCTCTGCTGAGGTACGGGTATCAGAAGTGTCCCTCAGACGGGTTAAGATTTCTTTTACAGTCTCCTTGTCCCGGACTGACCAGGACTTTACTTCACGATGGGCTGCCCCGGTTAGCTGACCTACCAATATGCTCACTTTTTGTCCTTCTGTCAGGGGGTATACCTTAAACAGGCTGTACAGTCTCTCTTTAAAGTCGCTTAGGGTATGCGACTCTCCTGAGTACTGGGGCAGCGGCCGCGCTGGTGGTAGAGGGTCCCTCCGTATCCGTCATCTTCCTCCCCCCTAGTTAAGTGTGGCCTACCTTCTGTTGCTTCTTCTCCGTAGGCCGCGGCTCCGCAGATGATCGTCAGGGAGGAGGACCTTGCGTCCCGCTCTGGTGACGTCAGCGTCGCTCTCTCTCCCTTCCAGGACCTTGCGCAGCATCGATGCGTGGGGCGGAGCTTCAGGTCTCACGCGCTTTCGGCGTCCACGCCCCTCTTCTTCCCGCGTGGCATCCCGAAGATGGCGTCCGATGGCGTGAAAACGACTGCGGATGGCGGGAAACTTTTGAAGATGGCGGGAAACTTTTGAAGATGGCGGGAAACTTTTGAAGATGGCGGGAAACTTTTGAAGATGGCGGGAAACGGCTCCGGATGGCGGGGACCTTCACCACGGCAGGTATGACAATCTTTTGAAGGCGCGCAGTACCCGGTGGTTGCGGGCACGAAATCCTGCCGACTACGCCAAAGCTGACGCGCCCCCTGGGCCTAGTGTGGATGTGTGTGGGTTACCCGGAGCCGGGTCTCTGGGGGTTGTAGTCTCCGTGGCGGCGATCCAGTCCCGTGGCTCAGGGTGGTCAGGACGATGGCAGTCTTTTAGGGGTTTTAGGTTAATTGTCCGACTACGCCACCCGTGGATTGCGGTCAGGGTGTACCGCCGCTGCGAGGCAGTCCGCTGAGGCTGGTGTGGTGTGCGCAGCAAAAGATGGGATAACTCCCCCCGGGAGGAGTATAGCCTCAGGGCGATGAAGCAGGAATGACTCAGAGTCTTTGCAGTGCAGTTCAGGGTCTTTACTGCCTGGTGATATTAAGGCAGACCCTCTCGGGAGTACTGGCTAGCATAAGGGGCCTGGTCAGGCTGCGAGCAAACAGGAGTTCCGCTGGCCAGGTGGAGTTGTAGGCCTCCCCGTCTATCTGCACTCTTTCTGGCTACCTTGCTGTAAGCGGGTAGAAGTAGCCCACATCCCTGAGTATACCGTATGGTGCTCACCCATATGGCTGGTGACTTGGGGCCTTCTGTTAGCCTCCGCTCCTGGATGGCGGTGCTGGTCCCTTCCTTGTGACTGAGCCTCCGGGCTTCTATGGCCAGAGGACCTGGAATCCCCTGCCGGCTGGTTTCTGCTGCTGGGTGGATATCAGTCCCCACAGCCTCGGACTCCGGTGTCCGGTTATCAGATTCTTCTGCCAGGGTGAGCTCTGCTCAGCTCCAGCCCCTGGTCTTCAGCTACTGCTCCTACAGAGCTCCTGCTGTAACTCTCCCTGTGTCTGGAACTGTCTCCAGGCTCTGACTCAACTAATCCCGCCCCAGACCCAGTTTATAAGGGCAGATTCCTCCCCTCCCAGGTCTGGGCAGGAAGTGTTGCATGCTTAAGGGCTCCTGACCAGAGAAACCTCCCACTTGCTCTCAGACGTAATATTTCTATTACTGTGGCAACCAGACCCCTGGGGTGCCACACTTGCACTTGAAATGTGGCCTTTTAGGCTCGTGGAGGCGGAAGCTTTTCATAACCTCATGCCGGGTGTCCATACTCGGTCCCCAGCCGCTACTGTTTCTCCTGGTGTCGTCTCCGCCTTCCACAAGCATGGGTCCCACAACATTACCCGTGCCCTCCACAGCTTTTTTTGCTGAGAGTTGTATTTAGCTCGGTGAAAGGACTGACATAGAGGGAAACCGTATCTACTCTGAGTGTCATTTTTCTGTCACCAGGTTCTGCCCATTGTCACACACGACCGTGCCTGGCAGAATGTTCATCGGTGAGAGTCACAGATCAGGCTGCTGTTTTGCAGCTTTCAACAACTCTGCAGCGCTGGGTGGTTTGTCAGTTAAGCATTAAGCATGTTATCTTCAGCACAGCCTGTTGGTCATTTCGGAGATGGAGGAGAAGGTGCATGAGCTGAACAATGTGATTACATTGAGGTTAAATTGGTGACGCTGTTTTTTATACTAAAGAAAGATCCTATTGTTTTGTTTTTTTTAACGTTATTTTTTAAGACAAATGCATTCACCGGGAAATGTCATTTTAACATTTTACAAACATATCTGGCAATGTGGTGTGTGACACATCATCAGCCACATCCTGTTTTATTTATGATGGAGGGACTCTGAAAGTCATAAAGCCTATCTTTATAGGGCCATCAGATGGCCCTTACTATTCTTAAAAGGCCAGCAGTCGGACCTCGCTATTGTTAGAGAGCCATCAGCCGGCTATGCTTTGTTGTTCCCATTATTAACAAGTGGGTCTCCTATACTCTTATTGCGTATCCAGTGACTGCAAGGACTGCCAAAAATTTGGACGCAACCCAATACCCCTTTGAAGAGACATAGAGGAGGGTCTCAGTAAAAAAAATGTTCCCATTATAAAGGAACGGGTCTCCTATAGTGGTAACGCCCATGCTGTGACTGCAAGGGCTCTCAAAATTACAGTTATAGGGTATGCAGTGAGTCCAAAGGCTGACCAATTTTAGGAAAAACCCCACTAAGAATTTAAAGACTCATAGAGCAGGGCCACAGTAACGACAAATTCCCATTAGAAAGGAGAGAGTCTGCTATACAGTTATATGGTATGCAGTGAGTCCAAAGGCTGACCAATTTTAGGAAAAACCCCACTAAGAATTTAAAGACACACAGAGCAGGGCCACAGTAACAAGTACGACATGTTCCCATTAGAAAGGAGAGGGTCTGCTATACAGTTATAGGGTATGCACCGAGTGCAACAGCTGACCAATTTTAGGAAAAACCCCACTAAGAATTTAAAGACACATAGAGCAGGTCCACAGTAATGACAAATTCCCATAAAAAAGGAGAGAGTCTGCTATACAGTTATAGGGTATGCAGTGAGTTCAAAGGCTGACCAAATTTAGGAAAATCCCCATAAAGTATTTAAAGACACATAGAGTAGGGCCACAGTAACGGCAAATTCCCATTAGAAAGGAGAGGGTCTGCTATACAGTTATAGGGTATGCAGTGATACCAACGGCTGACCAATTTTAGGAAAAACTCCACTAAGAATTTAAAGACACGTAGAGCAGGGCCACAGTAATGACAAATTGCCATTAGAAAGGAGAGAGTCTGCTATACAGTTATAGGGTATGCAGTGAGTCCAACAGCTGACCAATTTTAGGAAAAAAAACACTAAGAATTTAAAGACACATAAAGCAGGGCCACAGTAACGACAAATTCCCATTAGAAAGGAGAGGGTCTGCTATACAGTTATAGGGTATGCAGTGAGTCCAAAGGCTGACCAATATTAGGAAAAACCCCACTAAGAATTTTAAGACACACAGAGCAGGGCCATAGTAACAAGGTACGACATGTTCCCATTAGAAAGGAGAGGGTCTGCTATACAGTTATAGGACCAGACAATGTGAACTGAGGTCTAAGATGGCAGACATACAAGAAACAGAGGCATGTTCACACTAGCAAAAAAGAAGCAAGACAAAAATATATCTCATACCCTACCATAATTATATATAAATGTAAAGCAAAATTGCATAATAAATATAGGGTACTTAGTGAACTATTTTTGATCAAAAAAAGTATACAAGCCGTCCCACCAGCGGCAAGGTGACCCTAAATTGGGACGGTACTTATACTGCCTATATTAAAAACCTTACTGTATATCAAAGTTGAAGTAATGCATATAAAAGGGTAGACAAATAGGACCGGGTCCCAACTCCAGACCACCTAGGCCCGTGGTAAGCTACATATATACCAATCAGCTCAACAAAGGGCATGCCACACCCTTAAATTGCACAGAATGCAAACAAGTCAAAAAACCAGACAATGTGAACTGAGGTCTAAGATGGCAGACATACAAGAAACAGAGGCATGTTCACACTAGCAAAAAAGAGGCAAGACAAAAATATATCTCATACCCTACCATAATTATATATAAATGTAAAGCAAAATTGCATAATAAATATAGGGTACTTAGTGAACTATTTTTGATCAAAAAAAGTATACAAGCCGTCCCACCAGCGGCAAGGTGACCCTAAATTGGGACGGTACCTATACTGCCTATATTAAAAACCTTACTGTATATCAAAGTTGAAGTAATGCATATAAAAGGGTAGACAAATAGGACCGGGTCCCAACTCCAGACCACCTAGGCCCGTGGTAAGCTACATATATACCAATCAGCTCAACAAAGGGCATGCCACACCCTTAAATTGCACAGAATGCAAACAAGTCAAAAAACCAGACAATGTGAACTGAGGTCTAAGATGGCAGACATACAAGAAACAGAGGCATGTTCACACTAGCAAAAAAGAAGCAAGACAAAAATATATCTCATACCCTACCATAATTATATATAAATGTAAAGCAAAATTGCATAATAAATATAGGGTACTTAGTGAACTATTTTTGATCAAAAAAAGTATACAAGCCGTCCCACCAGCGGCAAGGTGACCCTAAATTGGGACGGTACCTATACTGCCTATATTAAAAACCTTACTGTATATCAAAGTTGAAGTAATGCATATAAAAGGGTAGACAAATAGGACCGGGTCCCAACTCCAGACCACCTAGGCCCGTGATAAGCTACATATATACCAATCGGCTCAACAAAGGGCATGCCACACCCTTAAATTGTACAGAATGCAAACAAGTCAAAAAACCAGACAATGTGAACTGAGGTCTAAGATGGCAGACATACAAGAAACAGAGGCATGTTCACACTAGCAAAAAAGAAGCAAGACAAAAATATATCTCATACCCTACCATAATTATATATAAATGTAAAGCAAAATTGCATAATAAATATAGGGTACTTAGTGAACTATTTTTGATCAAAAAAAGTATACAAGCCGTCCCACCAGCGGCAAGGTGACCCTAAATTGGGACGGTACCTATACTGCCTATATTAAAAACCATACTGTATATCAAAGTTGAAGTAATGCATATAAAAGGGTAGACAAATAGGACCGGGTCCCAACTCCAGACCACCTAGGCCCGTGGTAAGCTACATATATACCAATCAGCTCAACAAAGGGCATGCCACACCCTTAAATTGCACAGAATGCAAACAAGTCAAAAAACCAGACAATGTGAACTGAGGTCTAAGATGGCAGACATACAAGAAACAGAGGCATGTTCACACTAGCAAAAAAGAAGCAAGACAAAAATATATCTCATACCCTACCATAATTATATATAAATGTAAAGCAAAATTGCATAATAAATATAGGGTACTTAGTGAACTATTTTTGATCAAAAAAAGTATACAAGCCGTCCCACCAGCGGCAAGGTGACCCTAAATTGGGACGGTACCTATACTGCCTATATTAAAAACCTTACTGTATATCAAAGTTGAAGTAATGCATATAAAAGGGTAGACAAATAGGACCGGGTCCCAACTCCAGACCACCTAGGCCCGTGGTAAGCTACATATATACCAATCAGCTCAACAAAGGGCATGCCACACCCTTAAATTGCACAGAATGCAAACAAGTCAAAAAACCAGACAATGTGAACTGAGGTCTAAGATGGCAGACATACAAGAAACAGAGGCATGTTCACACTAGCAAAAAAGAAGCAAGACAAAAATATATCTCATACCCTACCATAATTATATATAAATGTAAAGCAAAATTGCATAATAAATATAGGGTACTTAGTGAACTATTTTTGATCAAAAAAAGTATACAAGCCGTCCCACCAGCGGCAAGGTGACCCTAAATTGGGACGGTACCTATACTGCCTATATTAAAAACCTTACTGTATATCAAAGTTGAAGTAATGCATATAAAAGGGTAGACAAATAGGACCGGGTCCCAACTCCAGACCACCTAGGCCCGTGATAAGCTACATATATACCAATCGGCTCAACAAAGGGCATGCCACACCCTTAAATTGCACAGAATGCAAACAAGTCAAAAAACCAGACAATGTGAACTGAGGTCTAAGATGGCAGACATACAAGAAACAGAGGCATGTTCACACTAGCAAAAAAGAAGCAAGACAAAAATATATCTCATACCCTACCATAATTATATATAAATGTAAAGCAAAATTGCATAATAAATATAGGGTACTTAGTGAACTATTTTTGATCAAAAAAAGTATACAAGCCGTCCCACCAGCGGCAAGGTGACCCTAAATTGGGACGGTACCTATACTGCCTATATTAAAAACCATACTGTATATCAAAGTTGAAGTAATGCATATAAAAGGGTAGACAAATAGGACCGGGTCCCAACTCCAGACCACCTAGGCCCGTGGTAAGCTACATATATACCAATCAGCTCAACAAAGGGCATGCCACACCCTTAAATTGCACAGAATGCAAACAAGTCAAAAAACCAGACAATGTGAACTGAGGTCTAAGATGGCAGACATACAAGAAACAGAGGCATGTTCACACTAGCAAAAAAGAAGCAAGACAAAAATATATCTCATACCCTACCATAATTATATATAAATGTAAAGCAAAATTGCATAATAAATATAGGGTACTTAGTGAACTATTTTTGATCAAAAACAGTATACAAGCCGTCCCACCAGCGGCAAGGTGACCCTAAATTGGGACGGTACCTATACTGCCTATATTAAAAACCATACTGTATATCAAAGTTGAAGTAATGCATATAAAAGGGTAGACAAATAGGACCGGGTCCCAACTCCAGACCACCTAGGCCCGTGGTAAGCTACATATATACCAATCAGCTCAACAAAGGGCATGCCACACCCTTAAATTGCACAGAATGCAAACAAGTCAAAAAACCAGACAATGTGAACTGAGGTCTAAGATGGCAGACATACAAGAAACAGAGGCATGTTCACACTAGCAAAAAAGAAGCAAGACAAAAATATATCTCATACCCTACCATAATTATATATAAATGTAAAGCAAAATTGCATAATAAATATAGGGTACTTAGTGAACTATTTTTGATCAAAAAAAGTATACAAGCCGTCCCACCAGCGGCAAGGTGACCCTAAATTGGGACGGTACCTATACTGCCTATATTAAAAACCTTACTGTATATCAAAGTTGAAGTAATGCATATAAAAGGGTAGACAAATAGGACCGGGTCCCAACTCCAGACCACCTAGGCCCGTGGTAAGCTACATATATACCAATCAGCTCAACAAAGGGCATGCCACACCCTTAAATTGCACAGAATGCAAACAAGTCAAAAAACCAGACAATGTGAACTGAGGTCTAAGATGGCAGACATACAAGAAACAGAGGCATGTTCACACTAGCAAAAAAGAAGCAAGACAAAAATATATCTCATACCCTACCATAATTATATATAAATGTAAAGCAAAATTGCATAATAAATATAGGGTACTTAGTGAACTATTTTTGATCAAAAAAAGTATACAAGCCGTCCCACCAGCGGCAAGGTGACCCTAAATTGGGACGGTACCTATACTGCTTATATTAAAAACCTTACTGTATATCAAAGTTGAAGTAATGCATATAAAAGGGTAGACAAATAGGACTGGGTCCCAACTCCAGACCACCTAGGCCCGTGGTAAGCTACATATATACTTCAACTTTGATATACAGTAAGGTTTTTAATATAGGCAGTATAGGTACCGTCCCAATTTAGGGTCACCTTGCCGCTGGTGGGACGGCTTGTATACTTTTTTTGATCAAAAATAGTTCACTAAGTACCCTATATTTATTATGCAATTTTGCTTTACATTTATATATAATTATGGTAGGGTATGAGATATATTTTTGTCTTGCTTCTTTTTTGCTAGTGTGAACATGCCTCTGTTTCTTGTATGTCTGCCATCTTAGACCTCAGTTCACATTGTCTGGTTTTTTGACTTGTTTGCATTCTGTGCAATTTAAGGGTGTGGCATGCCCTTTGTTGAGCTGATTGGTATATATGTAGCTTACCACGGGCCTAGGTGGTCTGGAGTTGGGACCCGGTCCTATTTGTCTACCCTTTTATATGCATTACTTCAACTTTGATATACAGTAAGGTTTTTAATATAGGCAGTATAGGTACCGTCCCAATTTAGGGTCACCTTGCCGCTGGTGGGACGGCTTGTATACTTTTTTTGATCAAAAATAGTTCACTAAGTACCCTATATTTATTATGCAATTTTGCTTTACATTTATATATAATTATGGTAGGGTATGAGATATATTTTTGTCTTGCTTCTTTTTTGCTAGTGTGAACATGCCTCTGTTTCTTGTATGTCTGCCATCTTAGACCTCAGTTCACATTGTCTGGTTTTTTGACTTGTTTGCATTCTGTGCAATTTAAGGGTGTGGCATGCCCTTTGTTGAGCTGATTGGTATATATGTAGCTTACCACGGGCCTAGGTGGTCTGGAGTTGGGACCCGGTCCTATTTGTCTACCCTTTTATATGCATTACTTCAACTTTGATATACAGTAAGGTTTTTAATATAGGCAGTATAGGTACCGTCCCAATTTAGGGTCACCTTGCCGCTGGTGGGACGGCTTGTATACTTTTTTTGATCAAAAATAGTTCACTAAGTACCCTATATTTATTATGCAATTTTGCTTTACATTTATATATAATTATGGTAGGGTATGAGATATATTTTTGTCTTGCTTCTTTTTTGCTAGTGTGAACATGCCTCTGTTTCTTGTATGTCTGCCATCTTAGACCTCAGTTCACATTGTCTGTTTTTTTGACTTGTTTGCATTCTGTGCAATTTAAGGGTGTGGCATGCCCTTTGTTGAGCTGATTGGTATATATGTAGCTTACCACGGGCCTAGGTGGTCTGGAGTTGGGACCCGGTCCTATTTGTCTACCCTTTTATATGCATTACTTCAACTTTGATATACAGTAAGGTTTTTAATATAGGCAGTATAGGTACCGTCCCAATTTAGGGTCACCTTGCCGCTGGTGGGACGGCTTGTATACTTTTTTTGATCAAAAATAGTTCACTAAGTACCCTATATTTATTATGCAATTTTGCTTTACATTTATATATAATTATGGTAGGGTATGAGATATATTTTTGTCTTGCTTCTTTTTTGCTAGTGTGAACATGCCTCTGTTTCTTGTATGTCTGCCATCTTAGACCTCAGTTCACATTGTCTGGTTTTTTGACTTGTTTGCATTCTGTGCAATTTAAGGGTGTGGCATGCCCTTTGTTGAGCTGATTGGTATATATGTAGCTTACCACGGGCCTAGGTGGTCTGGAGTTGGGACCCGGTCCTATTTGTCTACCCTTTTATATGCATTACTTCAACTTTGATATACAGTAAGGTTTTTAATATAGGCAGTATAGGTACCGTCCCAATTTAGGGTCACCTTGCCGCTGGTGGGACGGCTTGTATACTTTTTTTGATCAAAAATAGTTCACTAAGTACCCTATATTTATTATGCAATTTTGCTTTACATTTATATATAATTATGGTAGGGTATGAGATATATTTTTGTCTTGCTTCTTTTTTGCTAGTGTGAACATGCCTCTGTTTCTTGTATGTCTGCCATCTTAGACCTCAGTTCACATGGTCTGGTTTTTTGACTTGTTTGCATTCTGTGCAATTTAAGGGTGTGGCATGCCCTTTGTTGAGCTGATTGGTATATATGTAGCTTACCACGGGCCTAGGTGGTCTGGAGTTGGGACCCGGTCCTATTTGTCTACCCTTTTATATGCATTACTTCAACTTTGATATACAGTAAGGTTTTTAATATAGGCAGTATAGGTACCGTCCCAATTTAGGGTCACCTTGCCGCTGGTGGGACGGCTTGTATACTTTTTTTGATCAAAAATAGTTCACTAAGTACCCTATATTTATTATGCAATTTTGCTTTACATTTATATATAATTATGGTAGGGTATGAGATATATTTTTGTCTTGCTTCTTTTTTGCTAGTGTGAACATGCCTCTGTTTCTTGTATGTCTGCCATCTTAGACCTCAGTTCACATTGTCTGGTTTTTTGACTTGTTTGCATTCTGTGCAATTTAAGGGTGTGGCATGCCCTTTGTTGAGCTGATTGGTATATATGTAGCTTACCACGGGCCTAGGTGGTCTGGAGTTGGGACCCGGTCCTATTTGTCTAACCTTTTATATGCATTACTTCAACTTTGATATACAGTAAGGTTTTTAATATAGGCAGTATAGGTACCGTCCCAATTTAGGGTCACCTTGCCGCTGGTGGGACGGCTTGTATACTTTTTTTGATCAAAAATAGTTCACTAAGTACCCTATATTTATTATGCAATTTTGCTTTACATTTATATATAATTATGGTAGGGTATGAGATATATTTTTGTCTTGCTTCTTTTTTGCTAGTGTGAACATGCCTCTGTTTCTTGTATGTCTGCCATCTTAGACCTCAGTTCACATTGTCTGGTTTTTTGACTTGTTTGCATTCTGTGCAATTTAAGGGTGTGGCATGCCCTTTGTTGAGCTGATTGGTATATATGTAGCTTACCACGGGCCTAGGTGGTCTGGAGTTGGGACCCGGTCCTATTTGTCTACCCTTTTATATGCATTACTTCAACTTTGATATACAGTAAGGTTTTTAATATAGGCAGTATAGGTACCGTCCCAATTTAGGGTCACCTTGCCGCTGGTGGGACGGCTTGTATACTTTTTTTGATCAAAAATAGTTCACTAAGTACCCTATATTTATTATGCAATTTTGCTTTACATTTATATATAATTATGGTAGGGTATGAGATATATTTTTGTCTTGCTTCTTTTTTGCTAGTGTGAACATGCCTCTGTTTCTTGTATGTCTGCCATCTTAGACCTCAGTTCACATTGTCTGGTTTTTTGACTTGTTTGCATTCTGTGCAATTTAAGGGTGTGGCATGCCCTTTGTTGAGCTGATTGGTATATATGTAGCTTACCACGGGCCTAGGTGGTCTGGAGTTGGGACCCGGTCCTATTTGTCTACCCTTTTATATGCATTACTTCAACTTTGATATACAGTAAGGTTTTTAATATAGGCAGTATAGGTACCGTCCCAATTTAGGGTCACCTTGCCGCTGGTGGGACGGCTTGTATACTTTTTTTGATCAAAAATAGTTCACTAAGTACCCTCTATTTATTATGCAATTTTGCTTTACATTTATATATAATTATGGTAGGGTATGAGATATATTTTTGTCTTGCTTCTTTTTTGCTAGTGTGAACATGCCTCTGTTTCTTGTATGTCTGCCATCTTAGACCTCAGTTCACATTGTCTGGTTTTTTGACTTGTTTGCATTCTGTGCAATTTAAGGGTGTGGCATGCCCTTTGTTGAGCTGATTGGTATATATGTAGCTTACCACGGGCCTAGGTGGTCTGGAGTTGGGACCCGGTCCTATTTGTCTACCCTTTTATATGCATTACTTCAACTTTGATATACAGTAAGGTTTTTAATATAGGCAGTATAGGTACCGTCCCAATTTAGGGTCACCTTGCCGCTGGTGGGACGGCTTGTATACTTTTTTTGATCAAAAATAGTTCACTAAGTACCCTATATTTATTATGCAATTTTGCTTTACATTTATATATAATTATGGTAGGGTATGAGATATATTTTTGTCTTGCTTCTTTTTTGCTAGTGTGAACATGCCTCTGTTTCTTGTATGTCTGCCATCTTAGACCTCAGTTCACATTGTCTGTTTTTTTGACTTGTTTGCATTCTGTGCAATTTAAGGGTGTGGCATGCCCTTTGTTGAGCTGATTGGTATATATGTAGCTTACCACGGGCCTAGGTGGTCTGGAGTTGGGACCCGGTCCTATTTGTCTACCCTTTTATATGCATTACTTCAACTTTGATATACAGTAAGGTTTTTAATATAGGCAGTATAGGTACCGTCCCAATTTAGGGTCACCTTGCCGCTGGTGGGACGGCTTGTATACTTTTTTTGATCAAAAATAGTTCACTAAGTACCCTCTATTTATTATGCAATTTTGCTTTACATTTATATATAATTATGGTAGGGTATGAGATATATTTTTGTCTTGCTTCTTTTTTGCTAGTGTGAACATGCCTCTGTTTCTTGTATGTCTGCCATCTTAGACCTCAGTTCACATTGTCTGGTTTTTTGACTTGTTTGCATTCTGTGCAATTTAAGGGTGTGGCATGCCCTTTGTTGAGCTGATTGGTATATATGTAGCTTACCACGGGCCTAGGTGGTCTGGAGTTGGGACCCGGTCCTATTTGTCTACCCTTTTATATGCATTACTTCAACTTTGATATACAGTAAGGTTTTTAATATAGGCAGTATAGGTACCGTCCCAATTTAGGGTCACCTTGCCGCTGGTGGGACGGCTTGTATACTTTTTTTGATCAAAAATAGTTCACTAAGTACCCTATATTTATTATGCAATTTTGCTTTACATTTATATATAATTATGGTAGGGTATGAGATATATTTTTGTCTTGCTTCTTTTTTGCTAGTGTGAACATGCCTCTGTTTATTGTATGTCTGCCATCTTAGACCTCAGTTCACATTGTCTGGTTTTTTGACTTGTTTGCATTCTGTGCAATTTAAGGGTGTGGCATGCCCTTTGTTGAGCTGATTGGTATATATGTAGCTTACCACGGGCCTAGGTGGTCTGGAGTTGGGACCCGGTCCTATTTGTCTACCCTTTTATATGCATTACTTCAACTTTGATATACAGTAAGGTTTTTAATATAGGCAGTATAGGTACCGTCCCAATTTAGGGTCACCTTGCCGCTGGTGGGACGGCTTGTATACTTTTTTTGATCAAAAATAGTTCACTAAGTACCCTATATTTATTATGCAATTTTGCTTTACATTTTTATATAATTATGGTAGGGTATGAGATATATTTTTGTCTTGCTTCTTTTTTGCTAGTGTGAACATGCCTCTGTTTCTTGTATGTCTGCCATCTTAGACCTCAGTTCACATTGTCTGGTTTTTTGACTTGTTTGCATTCTGTGCAATTTAAGGGTGTGGCATGCCCTTTGTTGAGCTGATTGGTATATATGTAGCTTACCACGGGCCTAGGTGGTCTGGAGTTGGGACCCGGTCCTATTTGTCTACCCTTTTATATGCATTACTTCAACTTTGATATACAGTAAGGTTTTTAATATAGGCAGTATAGGTACCGTCCCAATTTAGGGTCACCTTGCCGCTGGTGGGACGGCTTGTATACTTTTTTTGATCAAAAATAGTTCACTAAGTACCCTATATTTATTATGCAATTTTGCTTTACATTTATATATAATTATGGTAGGGTATGAGATATATTTTTGTCTTGCTTCTTTTTTGCTAGTGTGAACATGCCTCTGTTTCTTGTATGTCTGCCATCTTAGACCTCAGTTCACATTGTCTGGTTTTTTGACTTGTTTGCATTCTGTGCAATTTAAGGGTGTGGCATGCCCTTTGTTGAGCTGATTGGTATATATGTAGCTTACCACGGGCCTAGGTGGTCTGGAGTTGGGACCCGGTCCTATTTGTCTACCCTTTTATATGCATTACTTCAACTTTGATATACAGTAAGGTTTTTAATATAGGCAGTATAGGTACCGTCCCAATTTAGGGTCACCTTGCCGCTGGTGGGACGGCTTGTATACTTTTTTTGATCAAAAATAGTTCACTAAGTACCCTATATTTATTATGCAATTTTGCTTTACATTTATATATAATTATGGTAGGGTATGAGATATATTTTTGTCTTGCTTCTTTTTTGCTATACAGTTATAGGGTATGCAGTAAGTCCAATGACTGACCAATTTTAGGAAAAAAAACACTAAGAATTTCAAGACACATAGAGCAGGGCCACAGTAACGACAAATTCCCATTAGAAAGGAGAGAGTCTGCTATACAGTTATAGTGTATGCAGTGAGTCCAAAGGCTGACCAATTTTAGGAAAAACCCCACTAAGAATTTTAAGACACACAGAACAGGGCCACAGTAACAAGTATGACATGTCCCATTAGAAAGGAGAGGATCTGCTATACAGTTATAGGGTATGCAGTGAGTCCAAAGGCTGATCAATTTTAGGAAAAACCCCACTAAGAATTTAAAGACACATAGAGCAGGGCCACAGTAATGACAAATTCCCATTAGAAAGGAGAGTGGCTGCTATACAGTTATAGGGTATGCAATGAGTCCAACGGCTGACCAATTTTAGGAAAAACCCCACTAAGCATTTAAAGACACATAGAGCAGGGCCACAGTAACGACAAATTCCCATTAGAAAGGAGAGAGTCTGCTATACAGTTATAGGGTATGCAGTGAGTCCAAAGGCTGACCAATTTTAGGAAAAACCCCACTAAGAATTTAAAGACACATAGAGCAGGGCCACAGTAACGACAAATTCCCATTAGAAAGGAGAGAGTCTGCTATACAGTTATAGGTTGTGCAGTGAGTCCAAAGGCTGACCAATTTTAGGAAAAACCCCACTAAGAATTTAAAGACACATAGAGCAGGGCCACAGTAGCGACAAATTCCCATTAGAAAGGAGAGAGTCTGCTATACAGTTATAGGGTATGCAGTGAGTCCAACAGCTCACTAATTTTAGGAAAAACCCCACTAAGAATTTAAAGACACATAGAGCAGGGCTACAGTAACGACAAATTCCCATTAGGAAGGAGAGAGTATCCCATAGTGTTGGCCCATGCAGTGAATGCAAGGGCTGCCAAAAATTTGGATGCACTTCAATGCCCCTTGGAAGAGACATGGAGGAGGGCCTCATAAAAAAATGTTCCCATTAGAAAGGAGCGGGTCTCCTAAACTTGTAATGCCCATGCACTAAGTGTATGGGCTGACAAACATTTCCCCCTGGGGGGTATACAGGAACATACTGTATAAAAAAAATTTTACGGGCATCATAAACACCCTTTAAAAAAAATATGTGGGTGTTGCATCATGGACCACTGTCACCCTGGTGATATGGTGGTGGAGGATGAGGAGATGAGGAGGAAAAGAGCAAATAGCCAAAATCAGGAAGCGTATAGCCATGTCTGGGTGTGAAAAGGTGCATGGGAATACACCTCCCAAGAAAAGACATTGGATTTGAGTTTATGTTACGCTGCTATCATTCAGTGGTGTTGAGAAGTCTGGCCTAATTCAGCCCTTGTTCATTTTTATAAGAGTCAGCCTGTCAGCATTTTCAGTTGACAGGCGGATGCGCTTATCAGTTATATTTACACCAGCGGCACTAAAAACTCACTCTTATAAAATGCTGGCGGCAGGGCAGGCCAGGACCTCCAAGGCATAGAGAGCCAGTTCAATCCACATATCCAGCTTGGATACCCAATAATTATAAGACACAGAGGAATCACGGAGGACGTTGGTACGGTTGGCAAGGTACTCCCTCAGCATCTTCCAAAACTTTGCACTCCTTGTGAGAGTACCCCGCGCCTCAGTGCCTGTGCGACGGGAGGGTCTGAGAAAACTCTCTCAGAACTTTGACAGTGTTCCCTTGCCTCTGCTGGATTGGAGTTGTGTCTCTCTTGCCTGTACTCCTTGGTTGTCCAACGAAGTGTGCCCTCTGCCGCCAACGTTTTCAGATGGGAATTTTTTTAATAGTTCCGCAACAAGGGCCTTCTGGTACAGCCCCATTTTTGTAGACCTTTCGGCCTCAGGAATAAGAGATATAAAGTTCTCCTTGTAGCGTGGGTCTAGAAGTGTCACCAACCAGTAATGACTGTCATCCAAAATTTTGAGAATGAGAGGGTCATGGGAAAGGCAGAGTAACATAAACTCAGCCATGCGTGCCAGACTACTGACAGGCAAGACTTCCGTGTCCTCAACAGGAGGATGACTGACCATGCTCCCCTCCTCCTCCTCCTCTCTGTCCTCTGGCTATCCACGCTGAACAGACGGTATGACAGCTGTGCAGGTAGTACCGTCTATAGCGCATGAAACTAGCTCCTGTCCTTCCTCCTCCTTCTTCTCCTCTTCCTCATTGTCACCCAATCCACGTTGGGATGAGATGAGGCTTGGCTGTGTTTAATCACCCTGTATGGTTCCTTGCTCCATCTCATTGTGCTCCGCCTGCAATGCATCCTCTTTGATTGTGAGCAGAGAGCGTTTCAGAAAACAGAGAAGCGGGATGGTGACGCTAATTATGGCGTCATCTCCGCTCACCATCTTGGTGGAGTCCTCAAAGTTTTGGGGGATGGTACATATGGCTGACACCCATGTCCACTCCTGAGGTTTTATGTATGGAGTCTGAACTGAATACAGACGGCCTTGTTGATTCTGATACTCAACAACTGCCATCTTCTGCTCACAAATGCTTCCCAACATCTGCAGTGTAGAGTTCCAACGCGTGGGGACATCACACACCAGTCTGTGAGCCGGAAGCTGCAAACGCTGCTGAAACACGGCAATTGCGGCGGAAGCTGTAGCTGACTTTCTAAAATGGGCACACAGACGGCGTACTTTAACAAGCAGATCCGGCAGCTCCGGGTAGGATTTGAGAAACTGCTGAACCATGAGGTTAAGCACATGGGCCAAGCATGGTACGTGTGTGAGCTCGCCTCGCCTCAGAGCCGCCACCAGGTTCCGCCCATTGTTACACACGACCATGCCTGGCTGTAGGTTCAGCGGTGTGAGCCACAGATCTGCCTGCTCTTTCAGAGCTGTCCACAACTCTTCAGCATTGTGCGGTTTTCACCTAAGCATATTAGCTTCAGCACAGCCTGTTGCCGCTTGGCCGAGGCAGTGCTGCAGTGCTTCCAGCTTGTGACTGATGGGGTCATTTCGGAGATGGAGGCTGAAGAGGAGGAGGAGGCTGAGGTGGATGAGGTACAGGAGCTGTAGACCGTGGAGGCAACCCTGATTGACCTAGGGCCTGCAATCCTTGGCGTCGGGAGGACGTGTTCCGTCCCAAGGTCCGACTGGGTCCGGGCTTCCACTATGTTAACCCAGTGTGCCGTTAGCGCGATGTACCGTCCCTGCCCACAAGCACTTGTCCACGTGTCCATGGTTAGGTGGACTTTCCCGGTGTTGAGGGCACGTCTAATGTTTTGGGTTACGTGCTTGTGTAATGCGGGGACGGGACACCGGGAGAAATAGTGGCGGCTGGGGACCGAGTACCGAGGGACGGCCGCCGCCATCAGGTTGCGGAATGCTTCCGTCTCCACGAGCCTAAAAGGCAACATTTCGAGCGCAAGCTGTCGTGAAATGTGAGAATTTAGTAGTGTGGCTTGTGGGGCGTTGGCTGCATATTTGCGCTTGCGTTCTAAGGACTAGGGTATGGACAACTGAACGCTGCACTGGGACAAGGACATGGATGTGCTTCCTGATGCTGCTACTTGAGAGTGCGCAACAACAGGTGCAGGGCAGGAGGCATCTTCGCATGCACTGTGGACAGGGGATTGGCTTGCATGCACAGCAGCAGAAGAAGCAATGGTGTCACCTGCAGACACTGTTCCTGGACCCTGGGGTTTGGCCCACCAAGTCGGGTGCTTTGCTGCCATGTGCCTGATCATGCTGGTGGTGGTCAGGCTGGTTGTCTTCTACCCCTGCTGATGCTGGCCTGGCAGGTGGTGCAAATGGCCTTTTTGGGGTTATCGGCAGAGTCTTTAAAAAACAACCAGACTTGGGAAGACCTAACAGTTGTACTGGCAACTTCCTTCGTGTTGGTGTTACCGTGAACGGTTGCCTGCCTTCTGTCTGCGGCCACAACACTGCTTCTTCCTGCCTGTTGGGGTGCTCTGCCTCCCTCCCCCTGTGTGCTGCTGTCCTCGCTCTGCATGTCCTCCTGCCAGGTTGGGTCAGTTACTATATCATCCACCACCTCGTCTTCCACTTCCGCACCCTGGTCCTCCTCCTGACTTTCTGGCAATTGTGTCTCATCATCGTCCACCTCTTGTGACACTTTCCCACCATCACCTTCGTGTGACCGTGGCTGCGCTAATATTTGGGCATCGCTACACGCGATCTCCTCTTGCCCCGTTACAAGTGGACCGGGCAAGAGGCCCGAATCTATAAATGGAAAAGTGAACAGCTCTTCAGAGTGTCCAAGTGTGGGATCAGTTGTCTCTGGGCACTCGGCATGGTTGGAGGAAGTAGGATCAGGGTGAGGAATATGCGGTCCAGATTCACGGCTACTGAGACTTGACCGTGTGGAAGACAGGGTGGTGATGGTGGTGGTGGCTAAGTGACTGGAAGCATTATCCACTATCCAACCAACAACCTTTTGACACTGCTCTGGGTTCAATAGTGGTGTGCTGCGGTCCCCTAGAAATTGGGACAGGAAGATCAAGCGAGAAGATGTGGGTGTTTGTTGTGGCACAATTTCAGCTTGCCCGCGGCCTTGTCCTCGTCCTCTGCATGCACCATTACTATCACGTCCAGTTCCCTGTCCCTTGCCACGTGCCTTGCCCATTTTAAATGGAGGACAGTGTCTTCCACACTCACTACAAATGACTGAGTTTGGAGCGAAATGATATGTAATCCGTGTGACGGAGAAAACAGAGTTTTAAATACCTGGCCTGTAGGTAAGTAGTTTGAACAGCAAACTGCTGTGAATTGCTTCACTGACACACTGAAAGAAATTTTTAATGGAGGCCAGAAATGGCATCATTTTCTGACAACGTATATGCGATCTGTTTGACGGAGAAAACACAGTTTTAAATAGCTGGATTTCTAGCGCTGTAATATGGAAAGGACCTGGCTGTATTCTGCAGTGCCAACAAGCAAATGGCGCAGAAAAACGGTGTTCTCTGGATTGCTTTTTAAGCAAATAATGAGGATTAAGATCCAAAGAAAAGTATTCCTGGCCCCTGAGACCTGGACCTTTGCATAGAAATATCTAACAGCAGAAGGCAGAATTGGAATGGAGCCTCTTGTCCTATATGCACTGCAGTCTGCTATATACCCTGCCTGCCTGCCTATATACACTGCCTGCCTGATATCTCTGCAGATGGATTAGTTAGTCCTCAAAAGGACTGTTTGTTAAGATGGATATGTGTAATGTACGGTTTTTCTCCATACACTACTGTGGCACCCTGCTGTTCACAGGTACCACAGGACCCAAAAGGGTGCATGGATGGACTTCTCCACAAGAGGCCCTCACTACAAACAAACACCTCCACCCTTCCACCTCATACCACCAGAGGGAGCCCTGATAGGGATATATATATGGAGGGTGGAGCCAGGCAGTTCAGTGAGTTGTTTAGTCAGAGAGTGTGCTGCCACTGAGAGCAGTGAAGACGCAGCACGTCTGCTGCTGTATTGAGGGCCCCGAGTGTGGCCGGAGGCAGTAAGGAGAGGGGAGAGTAGTTGAGGGGGCAGAGGAGCATCATAGGCTCACCCCATGACACAAACCGGACACCGGGTCCGCGCCTACAGGGTCCTTTATACCCAGTAGGGATCACCGGCATACCAGGATGACTACAAGTCCCTGGTCGACCTGAAGCTAAACCCTTGACAAGACTAGAAACCATGAAGGCCCCGGCGTCTAGGGATAGTGGTTGCCAGAAAAAGGTCCTACTACCAAGCGACAGGTGAAGGAACAGCACGACACAGAAGCTAGGCCCAGTTGCAGGCTGGCCAGGAGCTTAGAGAGAGGGAGACACGTACCAGGAGGCCTTATACCCGCTCACTGGGGAGAAGTCCTGAAGTGCACCCTTCCTACCGGGTACCCTGGACCGTACCTGACATCGGTACTGAAGTGAATCCCCTGTCTCTGTCAGTTACTCCTGCTGTGCCATCTCTCCTGCACTGCAAGCCCCAGCATCACCACCATTTGCACCTACACTGCCCCGGGGGCCCACTCCGCCTGTGGGGAGTAGAAACATCCCAGCTGCCGTCCCATCACCCCCCGGAGGTCGGAGGTCTGCAGCAGCGCCGGTAACCATTACCGGAAACCACAGGTGGCGTCACGAGACAAACTGTACACTAAAACCCATTTTTAAAGAGAGACCCAGAGTACAGGCCCGGGAGCCGACTGCCGTGACCTCCTAAACAAGGTAAAAGGACCGGGTACCGAGTCCCCTATATTCCCCCTGGGTAACACATCTCTCTTTCCTGGCTTCACGAACAGGATTTCGTGCCCGTTGTCACCGGGTACTGTGTGCCGTGTTTGAACTGTGTTTTAACTGTGGTGAACATCGCCGCCATTACCGTGTTGCCGCGCGGGAAGAAGAGGGGCGTAACCACGGGAACCAGAGAGACGTGACCGTAGGAAGTGCGCGAAGCTCAAGCCCCGCCTCGCGCTCTGACGCAGCACCAGGAAGCGTCAGGTCCTGGAAGGAGACCGTCATCTGCGGAGCTGCGGCCTACCCGATTAAAGTAAAGGAGGTAGGCTATGGTTCACTAGGGGGGCGCAACCATGGCCGACGACCAGGAATCAGTATCCATTATCTTTAAGAGACTGCAAACTGTGTTTGAAAACCGCACTGAGACAGATCTTCGGATGAGGTTCTATCACTGTACCCAGAAGCCTGAGGACAGTATCGGGGACTACGCCTGGCGCTTACAGGAAGCCCTGCGGGCCCTGAAACAGGTTAGTCCAGCCAGCATACATGGTGAGGACAAAATGCTGACAGAACAGTTCATCCGGGGGTTGAGGTCCCAGGAGGAGAGCAGAACCGTACGGTGGTGGGCCTTAGATCATCCGAATGCCACCTTTGATGCCCTGAAGGACATGGCTATTAAGGATCTGCAGCCCCTGGAACCATCAGATACTGCTATCCAACATTACCAGGGCGGGGCCACCCCAGTGCCCGCAGCACTCACTGCTCCTTCATTAACGGCTGAAACAAAAATGCAAACAGTGCCCCCTAGCGAGCTGGACAGCCTGCACTCTGAAGTGCGTCAGCTAAGTAAAACCCTGACCACTGTCCTGAGCGCCCTGCAGCTACAGGCAGAGCCCGAGCCGGCGGGAAGGATCCTACTCGCCGACAGTCCTGAGGATGTCCCCTGGAGAAGGAGAAGAAGAAGGACAACGCCACCCCGTAGGAGGACAACGCCACCCCGTGGGAGGACCAACAACCAACGTCGCCCTCCAGGAGACTTCATCTGCTACCGTTGCCACGCGGGACTGTCCTTTAAATGGGCAAACCCTGGGGCCAAGGGCCGACACCCAGGAGTAAATCAACCAGGCCCATCAAGCTGGTACGACCGGTTTGTAGGAGGAAGGCCTTTCCTGTCCATCGTGCTGGATGGCATAGCAACACCTGCATTACTGGACACCGGCTCACAGGTAACCATCATACCTGATGTCCTCTACAAAAGGTACTGGTCCATAGATGAACTCCATCCGCCAGCCCCAAATCTCTCTGTGTATGCATCCAATGGCCTTCCTCTTAACCTAGTAGGGGTTAAGGACGTGACAGTGAAGGTGGGGAGAGCGGAACTAAAGGACCAAGGGCTGATTGTAGTGGAGTCTAACCCTGGTGATGCGGACTTGTATATGATACTTGGTACAAATATTGTTGGTAACTGTTTGGGAGAAGTGTTGTTCTTACTCCAACAGATGGCTGACACTGCCAAACCAGGGCAGAGGAAGGTGCTCCAGAAAGAAATTCGAGCCCTCATGTACCAGCAACAGGTAAAACTAACAGGTGGTGAGATTGGTAATGTACGGGTGACAGACCCGATACCCATTGTGATTCCCCCAATGAGCGAAATGGCTGATTTGGTGTAGGGCAGCAATAGGTCTCAAGGGACAGAACTACCAGGCAGTAGTGGAGCCCACTAGCTCAGAGCACAGACCTACACTCCTAACTGCTAGAGGGGTAGTTGATGTACGCAATGGGAGGGTACCTGTACGTCTCCGAAATTGTGGGGAGGAGGAAGTTAAATTGCCACGATATGCCACTGTTGCCAGACTGTATACTGTGAATAATGATGCCATACACACAGTGGAATCCTTGACCCCACCAGATACAGTGGAGGACAATGACTCCGAAGCTCAGCTGGAGGATTGGTGTCAACAGCTCCATGTTGGGACTGACGCCACTCCTGTCCATCAAAAACACGGTGTCTACAGAGTGGTTCAGGAATATGAACAAGTGTTTAGTAAACACCCACTTGATTGTGGAAGGGTTAAAGGGGTGCAACACCACATACCCAGCAGTAGCCATCCACCCATTAAGCAGCGTTACAGACCCGTACCACCAGCACATTACCAAAAAGCCAAGGAAATGTTGCATGACATGAAAAAGGCAGGGGTAGTAAGGGATAGCTGTAGCCCCTGGGCAGCTCCCCTGGTCCTGGTCAGAAAGAAGGACGGTAGCATGAGGATGTGTGTAGATTATAGACAAATTAATCGAATAACACATAAAGATGCATACCCTTTGCCCCGTATAGAGGAGTCCCTGGCTGCACTAAAATCTGCCAATTACTTCTCTACATTGGATCTCACTAGCGGGTAGCGGCAAGTCTCTGTTGCTGAGGAAGACCAGGAGAAGACAACCTTCACCACCCCGATGGGATTATGTGAGCTCAACAGTATGCCGTTTGGACTCTGCAACGCACCTGGAACATTCCAGAGGTTGATGGAGTTTTGCTTGGGACACCGGAACTTTGAGACAGTGCTGCTGTACCTGGATGACGTTATCGTGTACTCGAGGACGTATGAAGACCATCTGAAGCACCTGGCGGAGGTATTTGAAGCATTGTCCCAGTATAGGATGAAACTAAAACCTTCTAAATGCCAAGCAGAAGGTTCAGTACCTGGGACACGTAGTCAGCTCAGAGGGAGTAGCACCAGATCTGGAGAAGGTCGCTGCTATCCAGAAGTGGCCTGAACTGAGAAGCATCAAAGAAGTACGGCAATTCCTGGGACTGGTCGGGTACTACAGGAGGTTCATAAAGGACTATACCAAAAAGGTAGCACCTCTACAATATCTCCTGGTAGGACAGTCCAAAAGAGGAAAAAGTCCCCCATTCCAGTGGGGCAAAGAGCAGACTGAGTCCTTTGCATCAATGAAGGAAGTACTAACTGGTGAAGAAATCCTGGCTTACCCTGACTACAGCCAGCCTTTCCTGTTGTACACCGACGCCAGCAACGAGGGACTGGGAGCTGTGTTGTCCCAGAAGCAAAACGGCAGAGAGAAGGTAATTGCCTATGCCAGTAGGAAGCTTCGCCCTACTGAGAGGAACCCGGAGAATTACAGTTCCTTCAAGCTGGAGTTCCTGGCCTTGGTCTGGGCTATCACCGAAAGATTCAAGCATTACCTAGCCTCAACTAAATTCACAGCCTTTACCGACAATAATCCCTTGACACACCTGAAGACAGCCAGGTTGAGAGCCATGGAACAGCGTTGGGTGGCCAGACTGTCGAATTATCAGTTCACAATCAAGTACCGGGCAGGTCACAAGAATACCAATGCTGATGCCCTGTCAAGGATGCCCCACCAGTCAGACACCGAGGATGAAGTGGATGACCTAGAAGAAGTTGAATTACCTGCCTTCCACAGAAGCGGAGTGGTCCACGAGCAACACGCCTCCAGAAGATGTCATGGTAGGACGCCAAACCCTCTACCTCATCACAGCTGGAAGGAGACCCAGGACAGTGACCCGGTTGTCAGCCTCATCAAAAGACTGATAACCCAAGAAGGTTCTCACCTGGAGAAGGATGCTCCCCCACAAGCCAAGCACCTGTGGAATGAGAGAAGCCAGCTGTTCATCTACAGAGAGAAGCTGTGCAGAAGGTATGTCAACCCCAAGACCCATGAAATGGTGTGGCAGATTGTTGTACCTAGGACAGATATCCAGATGGTGTTAGAGGCTTACCACGATCAAGCAGGTTACTTTGGCTGGAAGAAACTGGAAACCCTGCTGAAGGACCGGTTCTATTGGGTTGGAAAGCGGAGTTCCATAGAAAGGTGGTTCCGGAATTGTGGACCCTGTAGCCTCAGAAGGAAAGACTTGGGCAGCCATAAAACACCCTTGCAGTCCATCAAAACAACCCAACCCCTGGAGATTGTCGCACTGGATCACGTCAAACTGTCACCCAGCAGATCAGGCTACTCCTATGCCCTGACCATGGTGGATCACTATTCCCGGTTCCTGGTGGTAGCCCCTGTCAAGGACTTGACAGCAGAAACTGCAGCAAGAACGTTCCAAGCCTACTTCTGAAGACCCCATGGATATCCGGAAAAGGTGCTCACCGATCAAGGCCCTGATTTCGAAGCCGAGCTATTCAAGAAATTCTGCCACCTGTATGGATGCAAGAAGAGCCGGACTACGCCATATCATCCGCAAACCAACGGTATGTGTGAGAAAATGAACAACATCGTTATAGACCTGTTGAAAACCTTACCTTTGGAAGAAAGGAACCAGTGGCCAGACAAGCTACCCGACCTAGTGGACCTGTATAACCACATACCCGTGAGTTCTACTAATTGTACCCCAGCATACCTTATGAGAGCAAGACCTGGAAAATTGCCCATGAACCTGGAGCTCGGAGTGGTAGAACCTGCTGCAGATACGTCCACTGAAGATTGGGACACAAGTCGGCAAGAGCAGTACAGGAAGGTACAGGCCTGTGTCGAAGACAATCTAAACAAGGTGAGGGAAAGACAGGAAGAGCAGTATAACAAACATGCACCAGCAGAACCCTTGGCACCTGGAGAGATAGTGCTAAAGCGGAAAAGAAGAGGTCACAAGCTCGATGACCAGTGGGAAAGCGAGCCCTACACTGTGCTAAACTCCAGATTTGACAACAGTAAAACCTGCCTGATTAGTAAGGATGGAGGCAAGACAACTGCAGCAGTCTCAAGAGACCACTTGAAAGTGTGCCCAGGTCTACTGAAAACAACAGAGGAAGAAGTACCTCCTATAGCACCGGAAGAAGTGCTTCACACAGTTCTAGATTTCCCTGCGGACTGGCCTCTACTTGATGGAGCAGTGATTATACCAGTAATACACTTCTATCAACCACAAGAAGAACCTGTGAGCACCCTAGAGGAACCTGCTCAGGAACAGGAAGAGTCCTCACTCAGAGGAGGATCGCCCGTTGAAGCAGAGCCTGAAGGCCCAGTAATCAGTGCACTTGCCAGTCCCATAGAGAGATTGAGGCAGTTATATAATCTACCAGCACGTACACCTGATAGGTTAGCAGAGAGTGCATGCACAGACACCAGTATCACCCCAGTGCTACGAAGGTCCACACGGAGCACACAAGGACAAATCCCTGCCTGGTTTAGGGTATAAGCACAAAGTGCCTACATTATAAATAGTTACCCAGTTGGGTATTGCCTATTGTTTATTGTGTAAACCGAAAATAATATGTGTTCATTTAGTTACCCATCAGGGTACAGAGGCTTGTAGGCTGAGGACTGTGAGCAGCCAAAAACTGTCCTTGTAAATAGTTGCACTCATCAAAAGTGCCCCCTTATTTGACCACTGAACAAAAACCCGTTTGGCGTGGCCGAAGACGTGGTCCAACACTTGGATCACTTATGCCCTGTAGCCTCGCCCAGGGCCTACGTTGAGGGTTTTCAGGCGGGTCCCTCATGTTACTCATTTTGCACTTTCATCGGTGAAATGGACACCGGGTTACGGGACTTACTGTAACTTTATTATTGTTATTGTTATTATTATTATTATAATTATTGTTACTGTTGTAACCTGTTAAAAAATGCTTCAGTCCAGGAGTACTGAATTGTACTAGGGGGGAATGTGGCACCCTGCTGTTCACAGGTACCACAGGACCCAAAAGGGTGCATGGATGGACTTCTCCACAAGAGGCCCTCACTACAAACAAACACCTCCACCCTTCCACCTCATACCACCAGAGGGAGCCCTGATAGGGATATATATATGGAGGGTGGAGCCAGGCAGTTCAGTGAGTTGTTTAGTCAGAGAGTGTGCTGCCACAGAGAGCAGTGAAGATGCAGCACGCCTGCTGCTGTAATGAGGGCCCCGAGTGTGGTCGGAGGCAGTAAGGAGAGGAGAGAGGAGTTGAGGGGGCAGAGGAGCATCATAGGCTCACCCCAAGACACAAACCGGACACCGGGTCCACGCCTACGGGGTCAATATACCCAGTAGGGATCACCGGCATACCAGTGAATCCCCTGTCTCTGTCAGTTACTCCTGCTGTGCCATCTCTCCTGCACTGCAAGCCCCAGCATCACCACCATTTGCACCTACACTGCCCCGGAGGCCCGCTCCGCCTGTGGGGAGCAGAAACATCCCAGCTGCCATCCCATCACCCCCCGGAGGTCTGCAGCAGCGCCGGTAACCATTACCAGAAACCACAGGTGGCGTCACGAGACAAACTGTACACTAAAACCCCTTTTTAAAGAGAGACCAAGAGTACGGGCCCGGGAGCCGACTGCCGTGACCTCCTAAACAAGGTAAAAGGCCCGGGTACCGAGTCCCCTATATTCCCCCTGGGTGACACACTACATAATACACAAGCAAATCTCTCCCTGACACAGCAGCAGCTCTCCCTACACTGTCTAATTCCGGAGTGACTGTGACGAACATGGCGGCGCCAGGTCTTATATAGACCCGACGACGCTGTGCGGCCAGCCAATCAATGTAATGCCACAACCAACATGCCTACGGCATTACAGGGGGTGGCAGGCAATCCCTGCATGTTGATTGGCGCTCTAAAGAGCAGTGAGATGCTCAGACGAGCAGCGAGCAGTAGTGTGGCGCCCCTGAGGGTTCAGTCGCCACAGGGGTGCTGCACCTCAGATAGAGGTGTGGTATCTCCTCTTCCAGGTAAGGATGGAGCATCACTCAGGACCCCACTTCACACTCAACACTACACGACTCCTGTCCTGTAGGGGGCCTAAATGCACCAGGGTGCTGCCCCGTCCCGGGATAGAGGAGATGGGTGGGAACCAAAGATAGGGGGAACCAAGTAGTGGGTGAGGGTGGAGGAAACACTTACAGGAAGCACTTATAGAATCATATAAAATTCATGGCCATCTTTAGTTCAAGGTCTTTGATTGTGGGTCTTCTGTCAGGGTCCAGCAAGAGTCTGTAGCTGGCTGGAGATTCGCGGTCCTCGTTCTCTGGCCTTGAGACGAGGAGCGGGTCAGAGTTAACAAGTGTCTCTGCCCAGTCAGGGTCCTGTTCCAAGAAGGCCTTGGAGGGGAGCAGAGGAGATAGGCTCCACAGGCAAAATGATCCCAGGGGGATACGGACGGAGCGGAGTCGCCACCTGTATTCTTCACTCTGGCTTAGCCAGAGGGACTCTTGCTGCAAGAGGGGTGACCGGCCCCCGATATCTGATTGTGTACTTCATGTCACTGTTGGAAAAGCCCGGTGGCTTAGTGGATCCCAGGGAGGAACACAAGCGGGAGGAGATAAGAAGGAGAGGAATACACCAGCGGGGTCTTGACAGGTGCTCCTGATCTACCTGGGAAGTGCTGAACCCCCTTCCTGGTGGCCACAGTACGCCGTGTGCAGCAGAGAGAAGCTTTGCGGCTGAAAGTGCATCTAAAGTGAGTAAAAACCCGGATGACTTCATTCACCGCCTCCGCTTGTTTATTCCTGCGCGGCACTGCACCCACCATACCTCCACACAGTTCAACAATCACTGCCCTGAGGCCTACTCCGCCTGTGGGGAGTAGTTCCAACCAAGCTGCCTGAACACAAGCCTCAGAGGACTGTCGTAGCGCTGGTGGCCTTCACCAGAAACCACAGGTGGCGTAGTCGAACAACCACTCATCCAAAAAGCCCATTTTTCATGTGACGGCTCTGGGCACGGAACGGGCCAAGGCCACGACTGCATCCCCGCAACACCTGCAAGGCCCGGCTCCGAGTAACCCCGCCGCTCAGGAGGGCGAATCACTAACTGGCTTAGTCGGCAGGATGCGTGCCCGCAGCAACGGAACAACTTAATCCCCATTGCCGCCGGGTACTGTGCGCCTTACGCAAAAGACTGTCTTTACATGCTCAGTGTGGCGCCCGCACAAGAAGAACGGTCGGCATTATGTGCAAAAACAACAGCAACCTAAGACCTCCCATCGTGGGCCTGGCTCCCCAATGGCACCAAAAGTGCCCACCACCCCCTCCAGCAGAGACTGTCCGCATAGTAGTGTCCGTCAAGATGAATGGGACGTCTCAGGGAGTGCCCGTCAGCCAGCCACCCTGGAGCCACCCCAAAAGGAGGAGAAGAAGACCGCACTCTGCAGCAGAGATGGACTCAGCCAAGGAGATGCCCTCCGCCGCTGGACCACCAGCTGCCACCTCCCTCACTATGGAGGGAATCCACCTGACTGCGGAGGAGGCCGACTTCCTCCGCGGTGAAACGCAGGATCTGACCCGGAGGGTCGAAGAGGCCCAACGACTGGCCGCTGCTGAATGGAGGGAAGAGGTGCTGTGGAAGATTGAGGCCCGCCGTCGGAGCTCATCGCGCCTGACTACTGAGGCCTCAGCCCAGGCGGAGGAAGCCCAGGAGGCCCTGTGCAGCCCAATAGCGGGTAAGGTCAAAACCCCTATCCCGGGCGCGGGACGCACCGAAGCCCTCCTAGATGTCCTGCCATCACCCCCGTCCCCGGACGCCATCGTTTGGGAGCAACTCCGGGCTCCGGAGGCCGAGGCCCAAGCCACCGCCACTCCCGGAGGCCTGCTATGCTTCCCGACTCCCGATCCAGAAAACCCTGCACTCTCCTGGGTGTACACCTGCCCCAACCCGGACTGGTCCGCACCAATCGAGGGCCCGCAACGACCCCTGCTATTGCCGCTGCCCACACCTCCGGTGGCCTGCCCGGCGGCAGAAGAGTTTGCCTGGGATAACCAGGGGGGCGACCTGATGGGCTTACCCCTGGAGACCCAGTCCAAAGCGCGGAGGCGGGAGGAGTTCTGCGTAAGGAGCTCCTCCAGCTCGAGAAGGAGCGGCGAGAGAGGAGGATCCGCTGTGAGCGCCTGGAGGTGCGCGCCAAGGCTGCTAAATCACAGGCCCGTCAGGCGGAAGCCACCCGTTCAAGCCCCTGGGAAGAAGGCCTTATCATGCGCTTCCACCGGGAGGCAGGATGGGGCTTCATCCGTAGCCCACAGTTCAACCGGGACGTCTTCGTCAACCGGTGGGATGTCGAGCCGCGGCTGGAGGAGGGCCACTCTGGCTGGAACCTCTACTCGGGTGATCTAGTGTCCTACACCCGCCACCACGGGGAGCGTGGGTGGTATGCCCTGGATGTCCACAGGGTACTCAAGGAGGATGCCCCCACGCAACTAGCTACAGAGGATCGGTCAGGCTCCATTGGAAAGAATGAGCCATTTCCCCGGTGGGGATACCACTGTTAAGCAGCCCCGGGAGATGCACTTCCCAGTTGTTTGAACTTTTATTTGTTTTCATGTTCCTTTTTGTACCCGGTTTATCTGAAACAAACATTTGTCCCTGCAGACACTGAGCATGAGACAGACTAACATTGTATATAGTTCGCACCTATTTAGGTGCCTCCTATTGGTTTTATGCAAAACCACCCCTACCTCTGACCTCAGAAGCAAAACCTGTCTGGTCGTGGCTCTACTGGAGGTCCAACCCAGGATTTCCATGCCCTGCAGCCACCCCAGGGCCTACGTTGAGGGTTTTGGGCAGGTCCCTCATGCTGCTGAACTAGCACTTTTCTGCACTATTTTTCTACATGCATAACGTCTCTTTGATGTTTTATATATTTATACCATATATCCTGTAAACGTTAAAGCATCTGAGCCTCCCATAAAGGGAAGATTGTTTCTTGTTTACAAAAGCATTTAAAAATTTTGAAAGTCTGTACCTATACTTTGCTCTACTGCAGCCCGCGGACGAGCTGTGTTTCACCGGGGGGGAATGTGGCACCCCTGAGGGTTCAGTCGCCACAGGGGTACTGCACCTCCGATAGAGGTGTGGTATCTCCTCTTCCAGGTAAGGAAGGAGCATCACTCAGGACCCCACTTTACACTCAACACTACACCACTCCTGTCCTGTAAGGGGCCTAAATGCACCAGGGTGCTGCCCCGTCCCGGGATAGAGGAGATGGGGGGGAACTAAAGATAGGGGGAACCAAGTAGTGGGTGAGGGTGGAGGAAACACTTACAGGAAGCACTTATAGAATCATATAAAATTCATGGCCATCTTTAGTTCAAGGTCTTTGATTGTGGGTTTTCTGTCAGGGTCCAGCAAGAGTCTGTAGCTGGCTGAAGATTCGTGGTCCTCATTCTCTGGCCTTGAGACGAGGAGCGGGTCAGAGTTAACAAGTGTCTCTGCCCGGTCAGGGTCCTGTTCCAAGAAGGCCTTGGTGGGGAGCAGAGGAGATAGGCTCCACAGGCAAAAGGATCCCAGGGGGATACGGACAGAGCAGAGTCGCCACCTGTATTCTTCACTCTGGCTTAGCCAGAGGAACTCCTGCTGCAAGAGGGGTGACCGGCCCCCGAGATCTGACTGTGTACTTCATGTCACTGTTGGAAAAGCGTGGCGGCTTAGTGGATCCCAGGGAGGAACACAAGCGGGAGGAGATAAGAAGGAGAGGAACACACCAGCAGGGTCTTGACAGGTGCTCCTGATCTACCTGGGAAGTGCTGAACCCCCTTCCTGGTGGCCTCAGTATGCCGTGTGTAGCAGAGAGAAGCTTTGCAGCTGAATGTGCATCTGTGACACTCCTGTCGCCCTCCCTGAGTGAAGGGGTTACTCGGAGCCGGGTCAGTGTAGGGGTCGCGGGGGATGCAGTCGTGGCCTCGACCCGTTCCATGCCCAGGGCTGTCACAAAAAAAAAATAATGGGCTTTTGAAGATGAGTGGTATTTCGACTACGCCACCTGCGGTTTCTGGTGATGGACACCAGCACTACTACAGTCCACTGAGGCTGGTGTTATGGGCAGCTAAGATGGGACGGCTCCCCACAGGCGGAGCAGGCCTCAGGGCAGTGTGAGGAGGAATGGTGGGTGCAGTGCCATGCAGGAAATAACAGGCTGAGGCGGTGTGTGAAGTTATCCGGGTCTTTACTCACTTGGGATGAACTTTCAGTCACAAAGCTTCTCTCTGCTACACACGGCGTACTGCGGCCACCGGGAAGGGGGTCCAGCACTTCCCAGGTAGATCAGGAGCACCTGTTGAGACCCCTCTGGTGTGTGTTCCTCTCCTTGGTAAGTTCTCCCACTAAGTCTCCTCCTGACTGTGTGTGGTTCGAACGTAGTGTAAGGCCGGGTCCCACTGGATAAACGCAGTTTAAGAGATACTGGTGGCGACTCCGCTCCGTCCGTATCCCCCTGGGATCCACTAAGCCTCCGGGCTTTTCTGACTGAGACGTGAAGTAACAAAGTCAGATGTCGGGGGCCGGTTACCCCTCTTGCAGCAGGAATCCCTCTGACTATGCCAGAATGAAGAATACAGGTGGCGACTCTGCTCCGTCCGTATCCCCCTGGGATCCTTTTGCCTGTGGAGCCTATCTCCTCTGCTCCCCTCCAAGCCTTCTTAGGTCAGGACCTTGACCTAGTAGAGACAGTGATTAACTCAAGGCCAGAGTACAAGGACCGCAAACCTTCCGCCAGCTACAGCCTCTTGCTGGACCCCGACAGAAGACCTTCAATCAAAGACCTTGAACCCAAGATGGCCGTAGATTAAATATGAATCAATAAGTGTTTCCTAAAAGTGTGTCCTCCACCCTCACCCACTACATGGTTCCCCCTATCTTTGGTTCCACCCATCTCCTCTATCCCGGGCCGGGGCAGCACCCTGGTGCATTTAGGCCCCCTACAGGACAGGAGTGGTGTAGTGTTGAGTGGTGAAGTGGGGTCCTGAGAGATGCTCCATCCTTACCTGGAAGAGGAGATACCACACCTCATCTGAGGTGCAGTACCCCTGTGGCGACTGAACCCACAGGGGCGCTACACATCTAAAGTGATTAAAGACCCGGATGACTTCATTCACCGCCTCCACTTGTTTATTCCTGCGCGGCACTGCACCCACCATACCTCCACACAGTTCAGCAATCACTGCCCATGAGGCCTACTCGACCTGTGGGGAGTGGTTCCTGTTGGCATATGCAACAGATTAGAACTTATTATAAGTGAAAGGAGGACTTTATACTAACCAGACAGCAGATGGCGATAGTGTGTAAAGTTATATGCTTGCTGTAAAATGGTGGGAGGAAAGCTCTCCATTGTTGGTTGTTTTTACTTCCTGTGTTTTCTTTCTTTCCTGATTGTTTTATGTCAGCAGCACACGGACTGTGTGACACTGAATTGTATCTCATGTTTAACCAGTATGAAGTAAATACTGTTTACTCAAGATATCTTGCTGACTGAAGCTCTCGTAAGTACAGTGGTGACTGTAAGAAGATGCACTCTGCGACAGGTTATGGGCACAGGCTGGAACCCAGACACTAAAGCCCAGACACTACAGGCCCGCACTACAAGAGGATCCTGGTTTATAACCCCAGATAACGGAGAACACAGATAAGCTCTGTAAACAGAAGGAAATAAATCCAGATACAGAGTGACAAAGGAATTCATGATCCCTGGAGCTGAATATAATTACAGAGAATTCAACACAAGCAGGACATACAGGAACTATCAAGAAGAAAAATAGGAGAATATCTTCAGTACAACTCTCTAAACAAGTAAGACTATATAAAGATGATGAGTAACAAAGAACTGAAATTCACAGTAGCTAAACTGAATAGTGAAAATTATCAGTTATGGAAATTCAAAGTAGAGATGTTGTTATCTAAGGATGATTTATGGGAAGTAATTGTTACAGAAAGACCAGATGAAGATAATCAGACATGGGATAAGAAGAATAGACAAGCGAGAGCCACCATTAGCTTATTAGTGGATGATGCTCAATTAATACATATAAGAAATGAAGAAACAGCTAAAGGAATGTGGGAAGAATTAAGAAAACTGTATGAAAGACCTAGCTTGAATCACAAGTTATTTTTATTAAGAAAGCTTTACAGTATGAGATTGAGTGCAAATGACGACATGCAGAAGCACATATTCTCAATGATGGAAGTGATATCACAGCTAAGATCTATTGGTGAAGACATTAAAGAAAGTCATGTAGCAACTATATTATTGTGCAGTTTACCAGATTCGTATACAGCCTTGATAAATGCCCTTGAGACGAGACCAGAAACTGACATTACATTAGATTTTGTGAAAACAAGACTAATAGATGAATATCAGAGAAGAAAAGAACAAAGAAATGATTCTTCTACTGAAAAGGACAGTGAAAACGCTCTTAAAGCTACAGAATTTAAAAAACCCTATAATAAAGAGACAAGAGAATGCTTCAAATGTAAGAAAAAAGGTAATTTAAAGAAAGACTGTACCATATGGAAAGCACAACAACAAAAATTACAACATAAAAAGCATACACAGAAAGTAAAAAACACAATTTCCGATTCATGTGAGAATAATTGGAATGGCACATTTAAAGTAACAGTTGGTTTATTGATTCAGGAGCAATGAGTCATATGTCAAGTGACAAGAATTTCTTTACTGATCTTGATTTAGATAAGAAAGAAGCCATTTATCTTGCAGATGGAAGCAAAATAACCGCAGAAGGTATCGGACAAGGTATGCTAAATTGTTCAAACAAGTTCGGACAAGATTCAAAGATACTTGTACAGGATGTGTTGTATGTTCCAAAATTGGAATGCGGATTATTATCTGTGAAACGTTTAACAGCAAAAGGACTTACAGTAAAATTCAAAGACAATGAGTGTGCAATTATTGCAGGAAACAAGGTGATAACCAAAGTCAAGGCAGATGAACAATTATATAATTTTGACACACCAAAGGAACAGATGAAGGTATGTACACATGATCACAAAAACTGTATTCACATGTAGAATAGACATCTAGGACATAGACACCCTGACAGTATAAGGGAACTACAGAGAAAAGAATTGACAAAAGATTTAAAGATATCAGATTGCTCAATTACCGGAAGATGTGAATGTTGTATAAAATCCAAAGCCACAAGGATATCTATTCCAAAACAAAGTGAGATGAAAAGCGAAAGACCACTTGATTTGGTGCATACTGACGTATGTGGACCCATGAAAGTGACTACATCAGGAGGCAATAGATACATGTTGACTTTTATAGACGACTACTCAAGATACACAGTCACATACTTAATTAAGAACAAAAGTGAAGGTTTTGATAAACTTGCAGACTATGTAACAAGATCAAGTAACAAATTTCAAAGGAAGCCAATTGTCATCAGAAGTGATAATGGAGGTGAATTTACAGGTCACAGAATTGAAGACTACTTAAGACAAAATAGAATAGAACACCAGAAAACTGTTCCATACACACCTGAACAAAATGGAGTAGCAGAAAGGAAAAACAGAACTCTAACAGAAATGATAAGATGTATGCTGACGGATTCCAAACTACCAGAGAAATATTGGGGTGAGGCAGCAATGACAGCTACATATCTACAGAACCGACTTTTTTCCAGAAAACTGACGAAAACTCCATATGAACTGTGGCAAGGTATGAAACCAAGTGTCAATCATTTAAAAGTTTTTGGATGTAAATTTTATATTCATTCCAACAGAAAAACGTTCCAAACTTCAAAACAGATCCATGGAAGGAATATTCGTTGGATATAGTGAAAATTGCAAAGGATATAGAATCCTAGATCCCAAAACAGACAGAGTTACGGTGAGTAACAGTGTGACATTCATTGAAGATTTAAATGAAGACATTATGATTTCAGTTGAAACAAAAAATGAGAAAAACAATAGTGACATAACTGAAGAAATATCTGATGAGAAAGAAGTAGAAATCAATGAAGAACAAAATACTGAAAGTGAAGAATCACAACTACAAACAGACACAGAACCAAAACGTTCAATGAGAGAGAACAAAGGAAAACCACCAAAACGTCTCTCATACAAGACAAGCATAAGAAAAATCTATGAGCCTACCTCTTGGGAAGACATATCTAAAGTTCCTGAAGAAGAAGCTAATAAATGGATAGAAGCAAGAGAAACAGAAATTAAATCCATGCATGATTCAAATACATGGACACTAACAGATTTGCCAGAAGGAAGAAAAGCCATAGGATGTAAATGGATTTTTAAAGTAAAATACCAAACAGATGGCACAGCTGAAAGATACCGAGCAAGACTCATAGCTAAAGGGTATTCTCAAAAATATGGAGAAGACTATGATGAGACATTTGCTCCAGTTGTCAAACACACTACAATAAGAACTTTACTTACAGTTGCAGCAATGAAACAGATGGAACTGAGACATCTGGATGTAAAGACAGCTTTTTTGAATGGAGATTTAACAGAAGACATTTACATGGAACAACCTCCAGGATTCAAAGATGAAAGAAATCCAAACAAAGTTTGCAAACTACAGAAAGCATATATGGTTTAAAGTAAGCAGCTAAAGCGTGGAATGACAAAATCACGGAAGTACTTACAAATGAAAAATTTCAAAGAAGCAAAGCTGATCCATGCTTATACACAAAAAGGCTGATTAATAGATGGATTTATGTACTCATATATGTAGACGACATTTTGATTTGTTTTAAACAAGAAAGGGATAAAGAAAACATTCTAAAAATCCTGAAGCAACATTTCGAAATCAAAGACTTGGGAAATGTGAAACAGTACCTAGGAATACAGGTAGAAAGAGAAGAAGACGGAAGTTTCCTACTGAATCAAAATCACATGATTCAAGACATAACAGAAAAATTTGGATTAAAGGATGCAGAAACAGTAAAGTCTCCAATGGAAACTAATTATCTCAAAGAGATGAACAGTGAAAAAAATATGCTACCAAATAATGAAGAATACAGAACAGCAATAGGAAAACTACTGTATCTAGCGACCGTTACAAGACCAGACATCGCAGCAGCAGTAGGAATCCTGAGTAGAAAGGTATCAAAACCAAATAAAGCTGATTGGAATGCCGTGAAGAGAGTAATGTGTTATTTGAAAGGAACTAGCAATGTTAAGCTGAAATTACCCACAAGTGATAATTGCATTTCAACAGGATATGTTGATGCAGATTGGGCTGGAGATCCAACTGACAGAAGATCTACCAGTGGACATATTTTTTTTCTCTCAGGTGGACTAATAAGTTGGACAAGTAAGAAACAGTCAATTGTGACACTGTCTTCAACAGAAGCAGAATATGTTGCCGCAGCACATGCGAGTCAAGATGTACTGTGGTTAAGACAATTGTTGACAGAATTAGGACAACCACAGTTGGAACCAACAAAACTGAAAGAGGACAATCAAGGATGTCTTGTTCTTGCTCAGATGGAAAGAGTCAATCCAAGAACCAAGCATATTGATGTGAAATATCATTTCTTGAGAGATCATCAGGAACAAGGAGTCTTGAAGTTGGAGTATTGTCCTACTGAAGAAATGACAGTAGACATCTTCACGAAGGTGTTGAATGCTGATAAACACTAGAGACTAATAAAAAAGTTGGGTTTGATTGAATAAGTCCTTACTGTTGAGAAAGGGTGTTGGCATATGCAACAGATTAGAACTTATTATAAGTGAAAGGAGGACTTTATACTAACCAGACAGCAGATGGCGATAGTGTGTAAAGTTATATGTGACTCGCCCCCTGGGCCGTGGGGCACTCGGATCCGGGCAATAGGGGAATGATGGGGGTAGTAGTGGCGACCCGGTCCATGGCTCAGGGTGGTCAGACCAGTGGTAGTCCCTTTATAAGGACCGCCGCTGCCAGGTACACCGCTGGGGCTGATAATGTATGCAGCTGGGATAGTGTGACTCCCCAAGGGAAGAGTGCGGCCCCAGGGCAGTATAATGGAAGATGGGGGTGATGGTGTAGGGCGTCCCAGTACCGTTAGTGCTGGAGGAGTAAGGAGCACACAGACAACAGATTGCAGTCCAGGGTCTTTACTAGAATAGGTGAACTGACCCACAACAATCCCGGCTAGGAGGGGACCTGGATGTCTGAGAGCAATTGGGAAATTGGCCCTGGTCAGGGTGAGGGTGTAGGCCTACCGTGCTCTCTGCGCTCCTTCTGGCTATCTCCTCCTGATAGGGTAACAGCCCAAGGTCCTGAGCTCACCGTGTATTTTCGCCTGTATGGCCTGCAACGTGGGTTCCTTTCTGCTCCCGGCCTGGTACGGCTTTGCTGGTCCCTTCTGTTGTGGCAGAGCCTCCGGGCTTTTTAGGCCAAGGAACATACAGTCCCCTGCTGACTGGTAATCTGCTGCAGGATGTGGAATCCTCACAGCCTCAGACACCAAAGTCTGGTAAATTGAGTTCTTTGTCTGCCAAGACAGGCTCACTTCGCCTCTTGTCTCTGGCTTGTGGCTCTTCTACTGCCACACTTCCTCTTAGGGTGCAATACAACTGTCCCTCTCTGCTCTGGGACATGTCTCAGTCCAGAGACAGGTCGTCCAGTTCTCTCTAACCCTGCCCCCAGTTCCAGCTTTTATAGAGGCAGCCTGCTCCCCCTACTGGCCTGAGACAGGAGGTATTGCATGCTAATGTTCCCCTGACCAGAGAACCTCCCCCTTGCTCTCAGACACAGCTTTATTATATTTGTGGCATCCAGGCCAGGGTGACACATTCCCCCCTAGTAAAATTTAGTACTCCGGGACTAAACAATAAACAAAGACAATATGCATGACCATAAAACATTATCAGGAAAGTGACGCACAGATTGAGTTCTTAAGGTCACAGTGTGGTCTGTGACCGGGTGTCCATATCACCAACACAACGGGGAGCCTTAACCAGGTGGGGTTTGTCCTACCCCAAGTCCTTTACAGTCTTAGTTCATTCCTTGGTTAGGCTCCAAACGCAGCCCATACAAGGTCCCGGTTATTAAAAGTCCATAACCTTTGAGTCCTTATGGTAACTGCAAGAAACTGAAACACAGAATTACCAAACATGCATTTAACTTTGCAAACATTTCAACATTTGGCAACAGGGTTATTTACAATTTTAGTGCAGCCTATATTCTCCAGCGAGCGGGTATCTGCCCCTTTGTGCTCCTGGTTGACCTGCGTAACTGACTGTCTGGTGGTGGACCGACCTGGCTTTCTCCACTAGCGTTAGGTGTACAGCTACCAGCTGGGTGTACAGGTAGGGCAGGCAGCTGTCTGTGGGTCCTTTGGCTTACCGCAGGCATGACAGGCTCACTGTCAGCAGAGGGTTGACTCTCCTGGGCTGCTGGTACAGGCTCTTCTGCCTCTGGAGCTGCTTGCTCTTCTTCACCTTCCGGCTCTGGTGCAGGTTGTTGCTCAGTCGGTTGCAGGAAATGCAGGACGGGTACCACTATGGCATAGTTTATTCGAGTCCAGGACTGAGGGAACTCTCCGAGAACGGTGCTGATCATTTCTTCCTTGTCCTCTGCGGGTTCAAGGTCACTTTGATCCTCTTCTGCACTATGCAGTTGCTCGGGGCATCTTTTGAGGTGGTCTCTGGAGACGGTACTAGTGGTTTCTCCTCCATCCTTGGTGATCACGCACACCTTCGGGTTGTCGTGACCAGACTGCAGTACGGTGTAGGGTTCCCTTTCCCACTGGTCGTCCAACTTGTGAAGCCTTCTCTTTCGCTTCAGGACCTGCTCACCAGGTTCTAGGGGACCAGCAGGGGCGTGTTGGTTGAAGAGTTTTTCTTGCCTCTCTCTTGCCTGGGCCAGGCTCTTCTCCACACTCTCCTGTACCTTCTTGTACTGCAGTTGCCTTTCCGTATCCCAGTCCGCATCCGGGGAGGTGTCCTCAGGTGTTAGGACTCCCATCTCCAGGTCTACGGGCAGCTTACCTGGTCTAGCTCGCATCAGGCAAGCCGGGGTGCAGTTTGTAGCATTCACCGGGATATGATTGTATAAGTCTATCAGATCCGGCAGTTTTTCTGGCCACAGGCTGCGTTCCTCCAGGGGCAACGTCTTCAGGAGATCAATGATGATATTGTTCATTTTCTCACACATCCCGTTGGTTTGTGGGTGGTAAGGCGTTGTCCGAATCTTCTTACAGCCATAGAGGTTGCAGAACTCTTGGAAGATTTCAGCCTCGAACGCTGGACCCTGGTCCGTCAGGACCTGTTCCGGATACCCGTGTGGACGGCAGAAGTATTGCTGGAAGGCTCTGGCCGCCGTTTGGGCTGTCAAATCTTTCACCGGGACCACCACTAGAAAACGGGAACAGTGGTCCACGATTGTCAAGGGGTAGATGTATCCTGACCGGCTTGGAGCCAATTTGACGTGGTCTAGGGCTACCAGCTCAAGAGGTTGCTGGGTGACAATGGGCTTCAAGGGTGTCTTCTGGCTGGTGCGGTCTTTTCTCCTTAAGTTACAAGCGCCACAGTCCCAGCACCACTTCTCTATAGCACTTCTCATGCCGACCCAAAAGAACCGTCCTCTTAGCAGGAACTTCAGTTTCTTCCAACCGAAGTGCCCCGCTCTGTCATGGTAAGCCTCCAGGACCATGGCTGCATCCCGCCTTGGGACCACGACTTCCCAGGTCAGCTCGTGCGTCCGGTGGTTGACAAGCCTTCTGCACAACTTGCCTTCGTAGAGGAACAGCTTGCTCTTCTCTTTCCATAGCTGCTTGGCGTCCTCTGGAGCATCCGGATCTATGCGGGCATCTTCCTGGGTCAGCAGATCTTTCACCAGGTGAACTGCAGGGTCACTATCTTGGGTCTCGGCCCAGCTGTGGTGAGGTAGGGGATTGATCATAACGGTTGTTAAATCTTCCTCCTTCACGCGGTGGGAGTATTGAGCGGCTCCGTACAGATGAAACGCAGGGAGTTCTACCTCCTCCAGCTCTTCTGGGTCTTCGTCACCTTCAGGTAAGTGAGGCATTCTCGATAGGGCGTCAGCGTTGGCATTGGTTTTGCCTGCCCGGTACTTGATCACGAAGTCATAATTGGAGAGACGGGCCATCCACCGCTGTTCCAGGGCACCCAGTCTTGCACTGTCTAGGTGTGTTAACGGGTTGTTATCCATATACACAGTGAACTTTGCGGAGGCCAGGTAATGCTTGAAGCGTTCCGTTACGGCCCACACCACCGCCAAGAATTCTAGCTTGAAGGAGCTGTAATTCTCCGGGTTCCTCTCGGTGGGCCTCAGCTTCCGGCTGGCGTACGCGATCACCCTTTCTCTGCCCTGTTGGTTTTGTGACAGTACGGCTCCCAGTCCCACATTACTGGCGTCTGTGTGGAGAATAAAAGGCTGGCCATAATCAGGGTAGGCCAGGATCTCATCCCCCGTGAGGGCCATCTTCAACTGGCGGAAGGACTCCTCTTCCGGTTGATCCCACTTGAAGGCTGGCTTTTGACTTCTGGACTTAGACTGTCCTATCAGGAGGTCCTGCATAGGAGCTGCCATCTTAGTGAACCCGGGGATGAACCTTCGGTTGTAGCCTACCAACCCGAGGAATTGCCTTACTTCTTTGATGTTCGAGGGGCTTGGCCAGCTCTTGATCGCCGTGACCTTGTCAGGGTCGGGGGCTACTCCTTCCTCACTTATCACGTGCCCTAGGTACTGGACCTTCGGTTTCAGCAGGTGACACTTCGATGGTTTCACCTTCAGGCCATAGCCTGCCAGGGCTTCGAACACCTCGGCCAGGTGCTTCAGATGGTCCTCGTAAGTCTTCGAATAGACGATCACGTCGTCCAGGTAAAGGAGGACCGTCTCGAAGTTTCGGTGCCCGAGACAGCATTCCATCAGCCTCTGGAAGGGCCCTGGTGCTTTGCAGAGCCCGAAGGGCATACAGTTGAACTAGCTCAGTCCCATCGGGGTGGTGAAGGCGGTCTTCTCCTTGTCAGCCTCTGCCACAGGAACCTGGCAGTACCCGCTAGTAAGGTCCAAAGTAGAAAAGAAGTTAGCTGATTTTAGTGCGGCTAAAGACTCCTCTATTCTAGGCAGCGGATATGCGTCTTTGTGGGTGATACGGTTGATTTGTCTATAGTCCACGCACATTCTCATGGTGCCGTCTTTCTTTTTTACCAGAACCAATGGGGCTGCCCAGGGGCTACAGCTATCTCTAATGACCCCAGCTTCTTTCATTTCCCGCAGCATATCCTTGGCATTCTGATAATGTGCAGGGGGTACAGGCCTGTGTCTCTCTTTTATTGGTGGATAGCCCCCTGTGGGGATGTGGTGTTCTATCCCTTTTACTCTGCCGAAGTCCAGCGGGTGCTTACTAAAGACTCTCTCGTACTCCTGTACCACCCGGTAGACTCCTTGTTTTTGGTGCAGGGGAGTGGAGTCAGCGCACACATGGAGTTTCTGGCACCAGTCCTCCTTTTGTTTCTGGGAGCCATTACCCTCTGCCTGTGGAGATGGAGGCAAGGGTTCCACGGCCCTGATAGCTTTGTGTTCGACAACAAACAGTTTGGCAAGTGTAGCGTACCTGGGAAAGTGTACCTCTCTCTCCCCAATGTTGAGAATGTGAACAGGCACCCTCCCATGACGGACATCAACCACCCCCCGGGCTGTCAAAATGGTGGGCCTGCTGTCTGAGTACACGGGTTCTACCATGGCTTGGTAGTCTCTACCTCTCAACCCGATTGCAGTCCGACACCAGATCATCATTTCACTTTTGGGAGGCATGGAAATGGGGAATGGGTCACTCAGTCTTACGCTACCGATCTCACCACCAGACAGTTCTACCTGCTGCCGTCTCATCAGGGCTTTTATCTCCTTGTTGAGGACTCTCTGTTGGCTGGAACTAGCATTCACCGCCACCTGTTGTAGAATTACAATTACCTCTGAAAGACAATTTTCAATCACGTTAGTACCCACAGTTATTTTAGGGTGACTTTCACGACGGTCAATGTCCACAATAATTACTCCCTGTGCCGGTAGTTCAACTTTACCAATTTTAATGGTCATCTCCTTGAACCCCATCTGTGGCACGGGCAAGCCATTACTGGCGATGATGCTCAAGTTACTGTCTGGATACCGTGTGATATCAGCATCAGTCCAATACTGCTTAAAAAGTACATAAGGGATAGTGGTTACTTGCGACCCAGTATCCAGCAAGGCGCTCATGGGGATACCGTCCAGCACCACGGGTAAAACCGGGCGCCCCCCAACGTACTTATCACGCCAATTATAAGGGCCTGGTGATCTTATGCCTGGGGGTCGGCCCTCTGCCCCAGGTTGGACCCGTTTAAATTACAGTACCTGGAAATGTGTCCGGGCTGGTTGCATCGACGGCAAATGGGCTGTCCATCCTCTGCGTAGCGGTCTGTGGGCCTCCCTCGGAACGACGGGATCCTCCTCTGTCGATGCCACGGGACATTCTCCGGACTTGAAGCCAACTCGATGGGTCTTGACAGGTCCACTTGTAACGCCTGGACGGTCCTGGTCAACGCTGCGACGCTCCTGGTCAGCTCCTGGACTTGGTGATGCAGATCTTTCGACGGGGCTTGGTTCAGGGCCTGTGCATCGGCCCCCACAGAGTCCATAGAGGAGGGCGCCGCCTCCTGGTGGTAGGTGAGAGCAGGGCGCCGGGGGTTTATAGCGCCACTTGTTGCGGGTTCACGGAGCACCCTTATGGCCCTGTCCTTAAATTGGGCAAAGGTCAGATCAGGGTTCTGAAAGAACATGAGGCGCAGTTGGGCCCTGTGGGTGCTAGACAGCAGACCTACTATGAATTGTTCTGTTAGCAGCTTATCCGTTTCCTGCACGCTGCCAAGGTCAGTTTGTTTGATGGCCCTCAAGGCTTCCTGCAAGTTTAGGGCATAGTCTCTGATGCTGTCCTGTGCCCGCTGCTTACATCCATAGAACCGCATTTTAATTTCTGCTGAGGTACGGGTATCAAACGTACCTCGCTGCCGGGCCAGAATGTCCTTCACAGTCCTTTTCTCCTCAGCGGGCCACGACTTTACCTCCCGCTGGGCTGCGCCAGTTAACTGCCCCGTCAGTATGCTGACCATCTGTTCCTCTGTCAGGGGGTAAACTTGGAACAAACTGTACAGCCTTTCCTTAAAATCAGTCAGGGCATGGGGCTCCCCTGAATACTTAGGCAGCCAGGCCGCTCCAGGGATGTAGGGCAGGGAAAAGGGCATCACCGCAGCTGCGCTGGTGGTAGTGGGTGCCTCTGTGTCCGACATCTTCCTCTCCCCTAGTTAAGCGCGGACTACCTTCCGACGATCCTCTTCTGTAGGCCGCGGCTCCGCTGGTGCTGCTCCAGACGAGGACCTTGCGTCGCGTCCTGGTGACGTCAGCGTCGCTCTCTCTCCCTTCCAGGACCTTGCGCAACGTCGGTGCGTGGGGCGGAGCTTCGGGTCTCGCGCGGTTTGGACGTTCTCTCCCCTCTTCTTCCCGCGCGGCGTCCTGAAGATGGCGTCCGATGGCGGGAAAACGGCTGAAGATGGCGGGAACCGACGGAAGATGGCGGGAGACGGCTGGAAATGGCAGGAAACGGCTCCGGATGGCGGGAAACCTCTTTTCAGGTACGTGTACAGTCTCTTTCAGGCACGCAATACCCGTTTGTGGCGGGTTGGTCTCAATCCTGCCCACTACGCCAAAGCTGACTCGCCCCCTGGGCCATGGGGCACTCGGATCCGGGCAATAGGGGAACGATGGGGGTAGTAGTGGCGACCCGGTCCGTGGCTCAGGGTGGTCAGACCAGTGGTAGTCCCTTTATAAGTTTTAAGTGATGTCCGACTACGCCACCCGTAGATTGCGGTCAGTGCGGACCGCCGCTGCCAGGTAGACCGATGGGGCTGATAATGTATGCAGCTGGGATAGTGTGACTCCCCACGGGAAGAGTGCGGCCCCAGGGCAGTATAATGGAAGATGGGGGTGATGGTGTAGGGCGTCCCAGTACCGTTAGTGCTGGAGGAGCAAGGAGCACACAGACAACAGATTGCAGTCCAGGGTCTTTACTAGAATAGGTGAACTGACCCACAACAATCCCGGCTAGGAGGGGACCTGGATGACTGAGAGCAATTGGGAAATTGGCCCTGGTCAGGGTGAGGGTGTAGGCCTACCGTGCTCTCTGCGCTCCTTCTGGCTATCTCCTCCTGATAGGGTAACAGCCCATGGTCCCGAGCTCACCGTGTATTCTCGCCTGTATGGCCTGCAACGTGGGTTCCTTTCTGCTCCCGGCCTGGTACGGCTTTGCTGGTCCCTTCTGTTGTGGCAGAGCCTCCGGGCTTTTTAGGCCAAGGAACATACAGTCCCCTGCGGACTGGTAATCTGCTGCAGGACGTGGAATCCTCACAGCCTCAGACACCAAAGTCTGGTAAATTGAGTTCTTTGTCTGCCAAGGCAGGCTCACTTCGCCTCTTGTCTCTGGCTTGTGGCTCTTCTACTGCCACACTTCCTCTTAGGGTGCAATACAACTGTCCCTCTCTGCTCTGGGACACGTCTCAGTTCAGAGACAGGTCATCCAGTTCTCTCTAACCCTGCCCCCAGTTCCAGCTTTTATAGGGGCAGCCTGCTCCCCCTACTGGCCTGAGACAGGAGGTATTGCATGCTAACGTTCCCCTGACAAGAGAACCTCCCCCTTGCTCTCAGACACAGCTTTATTATATTTGTGGCATCCAGGCCAGGGTGACACATATGCTTGCTGTAAAATGGTGGGAGGAAAGCTCTCTATTGTTGGTTGGTTTTACTTCCTGTGTTTTCTTTCTTTCCTGAATGTGTTATGTCAGCAGCACACGGACTGTGTGACACTGAATTGTATCTCATGTTTAACCAGTATGAAGTAAATACTGTTTACTCAAGATATCTTGCTGATTGAAGCTCTCGTAAGTACAGTGGTGACTGTAAGAAGATGCACTCTGCGACAGTTCCAACCAAGCTGCCAGAACACCAGCCTCAGAGGACTGTCGCAGCACTGTTGGGCTTCACCAGAAACCACAGGTGGCGTAGTCGAACAACCACTCATCCAAAAAGCCCATTTTTCATGTGACGGCCCTGGGCACGGAACGGGCCAAGGCCACGACTGCATCCCCGCAACACCTGCAAGGCCTGGCTCCGAGTAACCCCGCCGCTCAGGGAGGGTGAGTCAGTAGCGAGCATGCTCGCTCATCACTAGTAACACCATGTCCTTTGGAAACTGCTCAGGTACTGGGTCCCAGCAGCTGCACTTCTGTATGTGTGCTTGTAGGAGCACAGCTTTTCCAGAGTTGCCATGTGACTATAACTGCGTTTGTAAAGGGGTCTCTCTGATTGCTAATTTAAATAGCTAAGCAAACTTTATTGTCCGTTTATGCATCACTCATGACAGAGAAGAAGGCTATTGAAATGAGCATTAGTAAGCCTGCCCTCTTCACACACAAAACTCTGGTTATGTGGTCACACAGGAGAAGCAGTGCTCTGTCAATCAGAGGACCACAAGTGAAGCTGTGGAGACCTGGGAGAGAATGCAACAACTGTTTTGAGGTGAATCTGGATTATGAGAGGCTGTCACAGCTTAGGTATAGAGATAGGGAGAGAAAGACATAAAATACTGAATAAACTGCAGATAGTGTGTGACAGCACAGCAGTGAATAGATTAGAATGTAAGGAAAAGAGAGTAGTGTCATACACATTTTTCAAGGCAATTGGAGGCTTTAACCTCAACATGGGCAATTTCCGTCTTGTTGAGTTTTGTTTTTTTTTCATCCCCTTCTTCTAAGGACCATAACTTTTTATTATTTTTCCGTCCATATAGACGTATGAGGGCTTATTTTTTTAGGACGAGTTGTACTTTTGAATTTTTTACCACACAGTGTACGTGGAAACAGGCAAAAAAATTCCAAGTGCAATAAAACTGCGAAAACAAATGCCAATTCTTACCTTGCCTTTTTGAGAATTGTTTGTACCACGTACATACATTGTGGGGTAAAAATGACCTGGCATTATTTTTGACCAGGTTAGTACGATAATGCTGATACCAAACTTGTTCAGTTTAGTTATTATTATAGTGGTGAAAACAAGTCTGCAATTTGTAAAAATAAAAATATTTTTTTTACTATGTCGCTGGCAAGGATAATCGCACAATAGCCCGGGAGGTCACGCAGATCCACCAGCTATCTTTTTGTCCCGTACTTAGATAATTAGCGTGCACTCAGTTAAAGTAGAGAGGTGCTGATGAAACAGGCCTGTAATGCCTGGGTCATGTAGAGGATTAATTCATCGCACACTCATAGGATAATTGCAGTGGGTATTTATTAACAGGCATAAAAAATAATAGATCAAACCATAGGTGTGAAAGCGACAATTTGTGAAGGCGACAGTAGACGTTTCGGCCACAACATAGGCCTTATTCATTGAGTCACTACTGAAAAGAGAGACAACAGTGTCAGAATATAGTACAAGGGTAAAATCAGTAAAAATACATAAAGCTGCAGTGGGGACAGTTAGTGAAGCATAGACAGGACTAGGGAAGATGGGAGATGAGGAAAAGAGGTAGGGGGGAAAGGGAGTTGGGGTGGGGGGAAAAGGGAGAAAGGGAAGAGGGAGGCGGAAAGAGGGATCAGGTGAGGTGTATTTACATATATACAGTATACATGGTATAAAGGTAAGTGTATCATAGCAAGTACAGTTGAAATAAATCTTACATTTGATGAGGTGTGCATATATGCCAGATATTAAGGTAGGAGCCATGGTGTGGCAAGTGGCACGAGGAAGGGCTGCAATAATAGGAGGCATGTCAGAGTCACAAAAGTATGTTGAGAAGTAGAGGGGAAGCAGACAAATGGGTACCTTCACTATGGTTCCGTAGGTTTGTCAGCCTGTGAGAATCTAGAGTATATAGGACAGAGGTTAGAATGGTATATAGTCTATAGTCAATGATAGTACTAAGCCAGCATATACAGTATGGGGCACAAACCAAGTTAGGTACCTACGTTCTGAGAGCGGTCAGGCGCTAGTGTGCTGGGTTCAGAGGTCCAGTGTGGGTATGGAGCGGCGTTCCCACGCCTTGCTGGTGCCAGGTGGTGTGGCTGACAGCTGTCTGCAGGGCCATTTGAGTGCTGGCGCCGTGCGCCAGAGAGGAAGTGCGTCATTGGTGGGGGGCGTGGTCTGGATTGTGACACGCCGGGGTAGGGGGAGCGGTCCAAGGTAACCAGAGCAGCGTGATGCGGTCTGGTGCCAGCGCATGCGCAGAGGCGCGTTGTGTCATAGGGAGCAGTGCGGTGGTTGCTAGGATAATGTAGTAAACAATCCAAGTATGGCGCTGTTATAGACGGCAGAAGGAGGCAGGGGATGTGGATGGAGGGAAGGCAAAATTGTCCCAGGGATAGTGAGCTGCAGAGGGGAGATATATACATGTATGGGAAGTGTACATAGGGAACTGCATTACGGGAGAGACACCTTAGGGTAGATGAGAGGGGCAGTTAATGAGCGTAGGGATGGGGTCTGGGTATTAATAGTTTTAATATGGATTATAGTGGACCGACCACAGAAGGCATTATTAGGGAGGGTGTTGATAGGTATGTGGTGGCTATAACTTACCTAAGGGGCCAGTGAGATACAGTGGGTCTATAAAGAGAAGAAAGGCATTAGTATATCCAGTCTATTTCCGTATTAAGTCCTCTGGTGTATATCCAGTAGGATTCCCGCTGTTTAAGTAGTTTAATGTGGTTGCCCCTTTGTCTGGGTCTTGCTACGTGATCTATGACCTGAAAGCGGAGTTGGGCCACCGTGTGTCTCGCCTTGGAGAAGTGATCAGGCAAAGGGAGCCAGTTTTTGCCGCAGCGAATGGTCAACTTGTGGCTCGCAAACCGGTCCCTTATATGCTGTGTGGTCTCCCCGACATATAGGAGTCCGCAAGGGCACTTGATCACATAGATCACAAAATTGGATTCGCAAGTATAGAATCCTTTGATGGGGAAACTTTTACCTGTCCTGGGGTGGGTAAGGGTATCGGACTTTATAATATTGGAGCAGGCTGCAATTTTATCTTTGATAGCAGGAGCCCTCCTAGTGCACATCAGGGCGGGGGTTCTGAAGGCCGGGATCTCGGGGTATGCTTTTGCTAAGAGGGGCCAATGTCTCCTGATGGTGGTGTGTATCTTGGGCATCAGAGGGTGATGGGTGTGCACGAATGGTACACATTCAGTCTTAATGGTGGGAAGATCTGGTGGTCTAGGGTTAAGTGCTTTAGCTATTTCTTGTTCTAAAAGATGGGTGGGGTAGTGGCGTTCTTGAAATTTCTGTGACATGTCCTGAAGGTGTTGGGGAAGGGTACTAGGATCTGAGACAATTCTGGTTACCCTATGGAACTGGGAGCGGGGGAGACTATTTTTGGTGGCTTTAGTTTGACAGCTGGAATAGTGTAATAAACTGTTACAGTCCGTGGGTTTGGTGAATAAGTCTGTGGTGAAGCTCCCGTTGTCATTATGGATAACTGTTGTGTCTAGGAAGCCAATCTATCTTTTGACATAGTTAAGCGTAAATTGAAGCTCAGGCCTAATGGAGTTGAGATGTGAAAAGAAGGTGGTTAGTGTTTCGATTAGTCCCAACCAGATGCGGAAGATGTCATCGATATATCGATGGTAAGTACTGCAGTGTGTCTTGAAAAGGTCATTCGTATATATAAAATCCTCCTCGAACTTATGCATATAGGCATAAGTGTACGCAGGTGCTACAGGCGAACCCATTGCTGTCCCGCGTTCCTGTATTTAGAAATCATCCCTGAACAGAAAAAAAGTTCTCATGGAGAACTAGAGAGAAGAGTGCTAAGCAGAATTGGACTGATGGAGGTGATAGATTGGATTGTAGCAAAAGATGCGAGGTGGCCTCGAGCCCCTTCTCTTGTGTTATAGACGTGTATAGGCTGTTGACATCCAGGGTCACCAACCAGCTGTCAGACGGAGTGATTGGGAGGCTTCTGATCATATCTAAGAAGGCACTTGTGTCCAGCAGAAAAGCGCGTGTTTTTTTGACCAGTGGTGTTAGTATTTTCTCCAGATAAATAGCCAGAGGAGAGAGGATCAAATCTGTGGAGGCTACAATAGGTCGGCCAGGGGGGTTGATCAGTGATTTGTGAATTTTGGGTAGGATGTAGAAAGCTGGAGTTATGGGTTGGGGGTTAGTGAGATATGTCACTGTCTTGGAGTCGATGACCTTAAAGTCCAGGTATCTAGAGAGAACGGATTGAATTTTGGAACGAATCATGTTAGAAGGGTCAGCGTTAACACGTCTGTAGGTGTCTGTATCGCCTAGCTGACGGTAGATCTCATTTGTGCAGTCTGTCTGGTCCATAATGACCATGGCACCCCCTTTACCAGCTGGTTTGATCACTATGTGTTTGTTCTACTGCAGATTTCTGAAAGCCTGTTTTTCTTCCCCCCTACCTCTTTTCCTCATCTCCCATCTTCCCTAGTCCTGTCTATGCTTCAATAACTGTCCCCACTGGAGCTTTATGTATTTTTACTGTTTTTACCATTCTACTGTATTCTAACACTGTTGTCTCTCTTTTCAGTAGCGACTCAATGAATAAGGCCTTCACAAATTGTCGATTTCACACCTATGCTTTGATCTATTATCTTTTTGTCCCAAACAGCTCTCTGCTGCCCTCTATCGTCCGGATTATTACTTGATTGACTGATAAAATTAATGGAGGAGGCTGCAGGCTGTTTCCACTAATAGGCCAGTTATTCGGACACTAACAGTGAGCATATGGTATATATATATACCTTCGATTCCAACGCATGGAATATATGTTGCAGGGTTTTGTACTCACTCAGCTGTAGTTGAGGTAGGCACAGGAAGCAGTTTCATGAAACGTCCAGGCAGGTTTATTGTAACTTCATAAACCGCTCAGCATAAGCAAACAAAAACAGCCTTTCCCAACACAGATTGAAACAGAAAATAAACAGTCCATATAATATTGTGGGTTCGCCCGCTCAGGTCAGTGTTCTTTAACAAACACACTGGAGGTCTTCACACCTTCAGTCACAGACACTGAATGAGACACTTGGTCTCCATTTTATCTGCCAAATGATGCCCCCGGGGTGGGGATATGTGACCAGCCACTCCCACCCTTCTCTTTGACTGCTTTTAAAACTCGCCACTGATATGCCCTATTAACTCTCTCAGCACTATATGTGCTGGGGCATGCTTTCCTGAGCTTACATCACCGAAGCTACCAACCTCAATGATACATATCTCACCTCAAGGACCTGTCCGGTGGCCATCATATAATGTATATATCTCCGATACGGTCACTGCGAATTCCACTTTCACCCACGAAAGATTATTAGCTGCCACCACCAGGCGTTTTTTTTTTATATACAGGCCAACCGGACGCCTGGTAGGTAGCATATGACTTTGAGGCACAGTTTACAGAACAAGAGGAACATAACTATAAAATTTTATATTTAATTCAGAACAATAGGCAGTGTTTCTAAAAAAAATATACAAAAGATTTTACAAAGTGTCACGGGTATATCAAGTATGACAGACAGTTGTTTTGGATCCGGCTGTAGAAGGTCACTGCACTTGGCATTGCAGACGCCTTCTTGATCCTCTGATCTCTGTAGTGTAGTAATATCCTTCCTTCTATGTTCGTCTGTCCAAGCCTGGAGTACTAGTAGTCGGCTAGTTTCTTCTTGGATTTCCCTGGATGACAGTTGGCATTATCTCTCTGGTGTCTTCTCAAGCTAAGTGTATCCCCTTTGTTTGTTTACCTTGTTGTCTTTAGATACAGTGGGGCCTAACTAGTGTTCACCCCGTACCCTCCCTACCTAGGGCCAAACTCTAGGGACCTTCAGGGATTAGGTTGCCTGCTCGGCGATAGGTGCGGAACCTATATAGAGACGGTAGGGTAGTAGGGTGATATTAGATCTGATTAGGGGTCTCCACTTCCCCTTTCCTTAGTTGTTGGGCTCCCTTTAATCCCTACAATCTGGTTAGAATCAGAGAAGGGGATGAATGGAAAACGGCGTTCAATACCCCTGAGGGGCATTTCGAGAGTCTGGTTATGCCTTTCGGTCTGACCAATGCTCCCGTGGTGTTCCAGCATTTCATAAATGATATTTTTTATCATTTGGTGGGCAGGTTTGTGGGGATCCATCTGGGTAATGTTTTGGTTTACTCTCCTGATTTTGAGACACATCGGGGGCATGTTAAACAGGTGCTTCAGATATTAAGGGATAACAAACTATATGTCACTGACATAACAAGGAAGGGATCTGATTTTTCTAAATGGTCGAATGCCGCCCAGCAGGCTTTTTCCTCCCGAAAGAGTTGTTTTGCCACAGCACCTATACTCAGTCAACCCGATGTTTCTAAATCTTTTATAATAATTATAATAATAATAATTTTTATTTTTATAGCGCCAACATATTCCGCAGCACTTTACAAATTTTAGGGGGGAATTATACAAACAATACAGAATAAACATATCTCATATCGAAAGGAGTGAGGGCCCTGCTTGCAAGCTTACAGTCTATGAGGAAATGGGGGAGACACAAAAGGTAGAATGTCCATATATTGTATAATGCAGCCTTGATATACTATATAAGATAAATAATACATGGACTGGTCGCCTGCCAGTATGTGTGCAGTCCTGACCGTGGCTATTATGTGCATGGTTGGTATGAACAGGAAATTGCAGAAGATTTTAATATGGGGGAAAACTGGGACGGACAACTGGGATGGACAGATAGTGTGTGGAGGCGATACGCCAGTCTAAAGAAATGGATTTTTAGGGTCTGCTTGAAACTGTGGGTATTGGGAATTAATCGAACTGTCCTGGGTAGTGCATTCCAAAGAATTGGCACAGCACGCGAGAAATCTTGGAGACGGGAGTGGGAAGTTCGGATTATGGAGGATTTTAGCTTTAAGTCACTGGCAGAACGGAGGGCACGTGTAGGGTGGTAGACTGAGACAAGGGAGGAGATGTAGGGGGGTACTGAAGCATGGAGCGCTTTGTGGGTAAGCGTGATAAGTTTAAATTGAACTCTATATTGGATGGGTAACCAATGTAATGACTGGCCCAGGGAAGAGGCATGGGTTTAGCGGTTGGCGAGGAATATGATCCTGGCTGCTGCATTAAGGACGGATTGGAGAGGGGAGAGTTTAGTAAGAGGGAGCCCGATAAGTGGAGAGTTGCAGTAGTCCAGACGAGAATGAATAAGAGCTACAGTAAGAGTTTTTGCCGAGTCAAAGGTGAGAAAAGTCCTGATTCTTGAGATGTTTTTGAGGTGTAGATGACATGAACGAGCGAGTAATTTGATGTGAGGAGTAAAGGAAAGATCTGAGTCAAAAATTACCCCAAGACAGCGGGCTTGTTGCTGGGGAGTAATGGTTGAGCCACAAACGAAAATGGCAATAACGGGCACAGGTAGGTTAGTGGAGGGAGGAAATACGAGTAGTTCAGTTTTTGACAGATTCAGTTTTAGACAGAGGGAGGGCATAATGTTAGACACAGCAGAAAGACAATCACTGGTCTTTTGTAGTAACGCAGGGGTGATGTCCGGAGCAGAGGTGTATAATTGGGTGTCATCAGCATAGAGATGGTACTGAAAACTGAATCTGCTGATTGTTTGTCCAATGGGAGCGGTGTATAAGGAGAAAAGAAGTTGAAGTTGATGCGTCTGAGGTGGGGGTTGGGGCTGTGTTGTCTCAGGGTCCGTCCCCCGGTAAATGGCGTCCATACGCTTTCTTTTCAAAGAAATTATCTTCAGCTGAGAGAAATTATGACGTGGGTAGTAGGGAGCTTTTGGCAATTAAATTGGCGTTTGAAGTTTGGAGGGGGCTGTCCTTCCTATTATTGTTATCATGGACCATAAGAACCTGTCATATCTTCAATCTGCTAAACGTCTCAACCCTAGGCAACCTAGACGCTAACAGTTTTTTACTAGGTTCAATTTTTGTCACTTTCCATCCAGGGGTTAAAAACATTAAGGCTGATGCTTTGTCCCAGAGGTTCCCTGGTGGTGGTGACCATGAGAACCCTGTCCGATTTTGCAGAAGGGGGTGGTCATTTTGGCATTGTACCCTGACCTGGAGGGTCAGGTGTTGGAGGCTCAGGGGGATGCCCCTGCCTTCTGCCCTTCGGGGAGGTTATTTGTACCATTTAATCTGCCCTGTAAAGTAATTAGGGAACATCATAACTCTGTGCTTGCTGGACATCCAGGTGGTAAGGCAACTGCGGCCCTCCTTTCTCGTCGTTTTTGGTGGCCGGGGTTGCATCAGAATGTGGTTGAACATGTGTCTGCTTGTAGTATTTGTGCACATTCTAAAGTATCACATACCCATCCGTCTGGTACTCTTCTTCCACTACTTATTCCTAACAGGCCATGTACACACTTGTCCATGGATTTTATTACTGACCTACAGGTATCTGCAGGCAAGACTGTGGTTTTGCTGGTTGTAGATAGGTTCAATAAAATGGTTCACTTTGTCGCATTACCGGCACTACTGAGTGACAAAACTCTGGCTAAGTGAGATTGTGAAGCTTCATGGGGTTCCCTCCGATGTGGTGTCAGATCGGGGAACCCAGTTTGTTTCTAAGTTCTAGAAAGCTTTCTGTACTCGACTGGGGGTGCAGCTGTCCTTTTCCTCTGCCTTCGATCCTCAGTCGAATGGACAGACAGCTCATTAATCAGAATTTAGAGACTTACCTCAGGTGTTTTGTCTCCGAAAACCAGGAGGATTGTGCATCATACCTACCGTTGGCCGAGTTTGCTATTAATAATCATCGCCAAGAATCTACCGGTAGGTCACCGTTCTTTGGTGCATACGGTTTCCATCCACAGTTTGGTACTTTTAGTGGGGGAGGGGCTTCAGGAGTTCCTGAGGAGGAACATTTTGCTTTGTCGCTCTCCTCTGTGTGGCGGGGTGTTCGAAGTAATTTGAAGATTTGAAGAGACAGGTACAAATGTATGGCTGACAGGAAACGCTCGTCAGGTCCGGACCTAAGTAAGTGTGAATAACTTTGTGTGGTTGTCTACCAGGAATATCGGTTATGGTCCAGAGGAAAGGATGTGGGTTTCAGCATCAGAGGTGTATGCCCCTAGGCTGGTTCCTTCGTTCCATACCTCTCATTCTGAGCGACCTGGCCCTGAGTGTTCGGAGGCCACTCGTAGAAGGGGGGTACTCTCATGGGTGTGTCAAGTATGACAGACAGTCGCTCTGGATCCGGCTGTAGAAGGTCACTGCCCTTGGCATTGCAGACGCCTTCTTGATCCTCTCATCTCTGTAATGTAGTGATATCATTCTTCCTTTAGGACCCAGCAGTGACCTCCATTTTCTGCTGCTAATTGACACACCCTTGCTTGGTAGTTAAAAACTCTCAGTATCTCCAGAGAGTCGCCGGTGATAGTTCTATATTCTTCTGTTCATACCTGGAGTACTAGTAGTTGGCTAGTTTCTTCTTGGATTTCCCTTGGATGACAGTTGGTGTTATCTCTCTGGTGTCTTCTAAAGCTCAGTGCATCCCCTTTGTTTGTTTACCTTTTTGTCTTTAGTTACAGTGGGGCCTGACTAGTGTTCACCCCGTCCACTCCCTACCTAGGGCCAAGTTCTAGGGACATTCAGGGATTAGGTTTCCTGCTTGGCGATAGGTGCGGAACCTATATAGGGACGATAGGGTAGTCAGGGTGATATTAGACCTGCTTAGGGGTCTCCACTCCCCCTTTCCCTAGTTGTAGGGCTCCCTTCCCCCTTTTACTGTCGTTGTGCACTTGTTTCTTGCCTCACCTTGCGTGACACAAAGGGGAAAAACAATACAGCATATACAGTTACAAAAGATAAAAAGGATTAACGAAAGAAACTTACTAACGCCCTCACAGAGATGAGTCAACTTAGCCGAAGGAGACGTTTAGTGAATGGGAATCATGCATACACCGATATATATCTCTCTATAGGACTACAGATCATAATTTGCTTTGACCTTTTATCACCACCCACACACCCATCCTTGATGACCACATGTGGTCCGGGTTGTGGAATGTTCTCAGCCCTTCAGGATTTTATGAAATTCCCAACATTAACAATATCTTCACTCCAGCCGATCGCAGAAGTTAAAGATCACCCCGATATTTTTTATCGAGATTTTACCTTTCCCCAGAGGTAAAGAGACAGACAAGAAATCTGTAAACAATACAGACCTAACCAGCTCTATAGATTACAACGGGTACATGTTCTGTCTGTGAAAAATATGGATAGAACACGTACATGAAAAACGGACGTCTGATTGAGGCATTATGTATTGTCTTTTTAGCTGGACAATGCCTTTCATGGCTTATTTGGATTCACCCCTCTGAAAGAATTAATTAAGCCGAGATCTCAACCTGCACATGTGCCGCCTCCGATGTTATTTTAGTGAAGACCAGCCAGGAAATGAATCTGCACAAGCGCTGACCATGGCAATGATGGCTCAAAATTTCAAAAGGGAGGCAGGTTCCTGAAGAAGTAGTGACCTGTCATTCAAATACCGGTGGCAGGTGGTGGAGCCTTGGAAGGAGGAGAAGTCCCAATGCACAGTCCGGCACATGTGCACCTAAATTTCATTACCAGAAAAATTGAAATGGTGATTAAACCAAAAAGCAGATTTATTTCACCAAATGTATCAATATAATCTGTATATCAGCCCCATTACGGTCATGTTTTTAAAGTGAACCTGTCACCATTTTTTTCTGATGTAGCCTACAGCTACCACCTTTCAGCCCCATGTGACAGTGCTCTATAATGCTGCACATGTTACTGCAATTCGCCCTGTAAGGCAAAAAATGACCTTTTATTATACTCACTTATGGGGCGGTCTAGTCCGATAGGCGTCACTGGTCTTGCCTCCTCTCTTGCGATGACGTACTCCTTCTCTGCTTCACGTGGATGACATGTCCTACATCATCCACACAGTCATCCCCTTCTCGCTTATGCACAGGCGCACTTCTCTCTGCCCTGCGGATGGCAGAGCAAAGTACTGCAGTACGCATGTGCCGGGAAAGGTCAAAAGAGCGACGGTGCATGCGCACTGCAGTGTTGTGCTCTGCTCAGAGAGAAGTGCGTCTGCACAGAAGCCCGAAGGGGAACACTGTGTGGATGACGTAGGAAGCAGCATCCAAATGAAGCACAGAAGGAGGATGGCATCACAAGAAGAGAGGAGGCACCGGACCACAACCAGAGACGTCCATCGGACCGGACCGCCCCATAGGTGAGTATAATAGAAGGTCTTTTTTTTTGCCTTGCAGGGCGAATTGGAGTCAAATATACAGCATTATAGAACATGGGGCTGAAAGGTGGTCGCCGTAGGTTATATCGGAAAAAACTGGTGACAGCTTCCCTTTAAATTTCAAAATTGTGCTGTCAGGTTCTCTTTAAAAGCTTTTACTTGCCCTGCTACATGCTTGAGACACTGCCCAGTTAGAAATATACTACTCTTTTTTTGACCTTATGAATTACATAGCTATTGTGAAGACACCGTGGTACCACCTAGAAAATACTTAAGCCTCAGCATCTAGTAGAGTTTTCATCTGCAAATGTGTTAATACCCAACTGGATTTTAGATATTTTAATTATCATGTTGGTTTTGATGTGCGCTATCCAAAGAACATATTTTACCTAAGAATATAATGCAATGGGAGATAATATAAATTGGCAGAAAACTATTTGAGAGATTATAATTGAAGGATTGAAAGTATCCTATTGCGATTATGCAAATGTCATTAGCAAAAGACTTAGGAGACAGAATTGAAGCCTGTCATTTTATGTCTGTATCAGTCACTCAGAAAGCAGTAACAATATGGTTACACTGACAGAAGGCATTAAAATATTTTATGTAATTAAAGCAGGCAAAAGCATTGATTCATCACAGAAGTAATTTAACAGAATGGCAAATTGGGCAGGGATCTAGTGGATGACCGTCACTGGAGATGAATGTTAAGTAATGTATCTAGGTCACTGTAATATTTAGAATACTTAAAGTTTCTGCAATTTATAAATGGGCAGCTTATAAAGGAAAACTGTAGTGTCATTGCCATATATCTATGTAAATGTGTCTAGTGATTCTCGGACTTAAACATAAGTTAGTGATCATGTGGGCCAATCTTCTTCTAGACTTTCTGAAAGAAATACCTATAAATAAAGTAGTTGCCAAAGATAAAGGGTTATCTGTCTACTTCAGAAACAGCTCCACTCTCATCCATGGAATGTGTTTTATGTTAGAACTTATCCCTATTAATGGACCTAGGGAAAATAAAGAAGACCCTTATTTTAATCTTGGATGCCCCCTTTTAAAGTAACACTTAAAGGGAACCAGTCACGTGACAAAATGCTATTAACCTGTAGATATGGGGTTAATTTGCAGGTTATTAGTGTTCTGAACCTAGCTGGCACTGGCACTAGAGCCCCATTGCTAGGAGGAAATTAACTTTATTCCTCCCGGCAGCGTTCAAGTGTGTCATGATAGTGACTGGCAAAAGTTCAGTCACCGCTGTGTGTATAGAGAGTGGCGGCTGTAACCTCCCCCCCGACACTGACTGACAGCCGAATCTAATGCTGAGCGAGCTCTCAGTCAGTGCCGGGGCGTGGTTACAACCGCTGCTCTCTATACATAGAGCAGTGACTGAACCCGTGCTGGTGCTGCCTCTGAAGGAAAGAAGCGCCATATTGGAGTTTAGATTTTGCTGGAATGGTTTGAGGGTGCCATGTCACATTGTTAATATTTCTTCGATATGACTTGTGTTTATTTGTGAAGAAAAAAAATAAATTTGGCAAAAATTTTGAAAATTTTGCAATTTTCAAACTTTTAATTTTTATACCCTTAAATCAGAGAGTTATGTCACACAAAATGGTTAATAAATAACATTTCTCACATGTCTACTTTACATCAGCACAATTTTGGAAACATAACTTTTTTTGTTAGGAAGTTATAAGAGTTGAAAGTTGACCAGCGATTTCTCATTTTTCCAACAAAATTTGCAAAACCATTTTTTTCAGAGGCCACATCACATTTGAAGTGATTTTGAGAGGTCTATATGACAGAAAATACCCAAAAGTGACACTATTCTAAAAACTGTACCCCTCAGGGTGCTCAAAACCACATTCAAGAAGTTTATTAGTTTATTAACCCTTCAGGTACTTCACAGGAATTTTTGAAATGTGGGGAAAAAATTAACATTTAATTTTTTTCACAAAAATTTAACTTTAGACCCAAGTTTTTTTATTTTCGCAAGGGTAACAAAAAAAATGGACCCCAAAATGTATTGTGCAACTTCTCCTGAGCAGGCTGATAACCCATATGTGGGGGAAAACCACTGTTTGGGCGCACTGCAGGGCTCGGAAAGGAAGTAGCACTATTTGACTTTTTGAACTCAAAATTTGCTGGAATAATTAGCGGACGCCATGTCCCATTTGGAGAGCCCCTGATGTGCCTAAACAGTGGAAACCCACCACAGGTGACACCATTTTGGAAACTAGACCCCTCATAGAATGTATCTAGATGTGTGGTGAGCACCTTAAATCATCAGGTGCTTCATAGAAGTTTACAACATTGAGATGTGAATATAAACAACTCATATTTTTCCCACAAAAATGTTTTTTTAGCCCCATGTTTTGCATTTTCACAAGGGTAACAGGAGAAATTTCACCATACAATTTGTTGTGCAATTTCTCCTGCATATGGCGATATCCCATATGTGGGAGAAAAACTACTGTTTGGGCGCATGGCAGGGCTCAGAACAGAAGGAGTGATGTTTTAGAACGCAGACTTTGATGGAATGGTCTATGGGTGTCATGTTGCATTTGGAGAGCCCCTGATGTGCCTAAACAGTAGAAACCCCTGACAAGTGACCCCGTTTTGAACACTAGACCCCTCAAGAAATTTATCTAGACATGTGGTGAGGACATTGAACCCCCAGGTGCTTCACAGAATTTTATAACTTTGATCTGTAAAAATGAAAAAAATATATATTTTTCCCAGAAAAATTTTGTTTTAGCCCCAAATATTTTCATTTTCACAAGGATAGCAGGAGAACACCATAAGTGGTCAAAAAATACTCTTGAGGCAGAGTGCAAAGCTCAGAAGGGAAGAAGCACCATATTTGAGTTCAGATTTTGCTGGAATTGTTTGAGGGTGCCATGTCACATTGGCAGAGCCCCTGAGGTGCCAGAATGACAGAAATCCCCATATGTGACCTCATTTTACAAACTACACCCCCCCCAATGAATTCATCTAGGGATGCAGTGATGGTATTGACACCACATGTGCCTCATAGAATTTTATACCATTGGGCGGTGAAGAAAGAATAAATTACATTTTTACCACTAAAATTATGTTTTAGCCTAATTTTTTAATTTTACTAAGGGCTAATAGAAGAAATTTGTACAACAATTTTGTTTCTGAGTACGCCAATACCCTACATGTAATAGAGAAATACCTATCAGGCATAGTGCAAAGCTCAGAAGGGAAGGAGCGTCATATTATAGTGCAGATTTTACTGTTATGGTTTGCAGATGCCATGACCCACTGGGAGATCCCCTGAAGTGCCAGAATAGCAGAAGCCCCCATAATTTACTATAATTTACTCCATTTTACAAACTACACCTCTCAATGAATTCATCTAGGGGTGCAGTGATCATATTGACACCACATGTGGGTCACAGAATTTTATACCATTGGGCAGTGAAGAAAAAATAATTACATTTTTACCACCGAAATGTTGATTTAGCCCCAGGTTTTACATTTTCGCATGGGGAAGTGGTTAAAAATGGCAAAAGAATTTGTCCCACAATTTCTGCTGAACGTGGCAATGCCCCATATGTGGCTATACAGTACTGCTTAGCCACCTGGCTACAGATGTTACAAATATGCTCTTTGTAACATCTGTGCCGATTCGTCCTCCTCTGTTTCCGCTTTGGCCTCTGAGCAACAGCATGCTTTTATTGCTTGCGACGCGTGATAGCGAAAGTCCTATTTTTTTCGGGACTCTTGGTACTGTTTTATAAGGGAGCTGTGGGGTTAATTTTGGTCTAGGTTATGATCACTCCTTTCTTAGGGCCCCGGGTGGGGCAGTCAGCTATTTAAACCCCTGAAGCTCTAACTCCACTGCCAGTCAATAGCATTGCAGTCCTGGTGTATACTGCTATGCTTCTATTTGTTGCTCTGATTATTCCTGTTCTTTGACCTTGGCTTGACATTTGATTACCCATTAGCTTCATGAATTTGTCCCTGTCATGGCCTACTGGCTTTTACTCTGCTTGACAACTCTTCATGCCTCTGGTTCACTCTTCCGGACAGCGGCACCATCTATGGAAGCAATTCAGTGGACCCTGTTGTAAGATGAGATTCCTGTGCAGTGGTTAAAGGGTGGTCGGAGTTCCTCTGGAGTCTGCCAGATGGAGTGGCTTGTACCAAGTCTGTAGTCTTTTTAACCCGTGGCCTCTGACAGTTGTGATACTCTTATTTAGGAGAATAGATGATTTACAGTTCTTGGCAGTGGCCGCTACACATTGAATAAAACCGTACTGTTCACTTCGTTCAGTATTTCCATCCACTGGATTTTCATGCCTCAGCTAATAACACCTGATCAATGGGGATGTAGGATGTTGTACCCACACCACTGTAATATTGATGACTTATCCAAAAAAGTTGTCATTTCAGTCATCTAATTTGAGAGCAGGGCCCCAATGTACATAATCAAAAATTAAGAGAGTGCATGGATATTCTCTCCATTCATTTCTATAGGAACTCTGGAAAAATTTGCTGAGCAAGCGCACTTAAATCACTTTTCAAAGATTTGAGTTTCTGAAAATCTGATACAACATTTTAACCAAAGAGCCATTGATCTGAAAGATAATTTGCTCAGAATGTTGTATCAGATTTCCAGTAACACAAGTCTAAGAGCAGTGCAAAAAAAATGGAGGCACTCTATACAGCTGTTTTATTCAAATCCGTGGAGAGTGATCTCTCCTCGTATTTATATGGTCTATACATCTCAGACCTCCATTTACTGAGTTCTGAATGAAGTAAGTGAATCCTAATCTACACAAAGAATACATTAACCTGGATAAAACAATCTGTACAAATATATTGTAGATGCCACAATTGCACAATTTGATTAATCCATTCATTAAAGGGGTTGTCCAGAACATTCATATTGATGACCTGATTAAATAGGACCCATGGACCCAGAACAGGTCACCAGTCACAGGTTCAGCACCATGGACAGGTCAGTACAAGCTTACACAGCTGGTACAAACACATAGCATTCAACTTGTACATTAAATCTGCAAATTGCCTCTTCAGGGAGGAAGAGGACTAGAACTCCAGAGCCACCTATTGGAAGTAGCAATCCTAAAAGTCAATATCGACTCTTTACCTAGCCATGCCACATGACTTAGAATAAAAGCGAAACCAGAATCTCAATTTGCAGACACTGTGTTTCAGGGTGCTGCCCCTCATCAGTGCAAAATGTGAGATCTTGTTTGGTAGGGTGAGAGGTGTCTGACCAGGATCCAAGGGGTAACGTTTCTCTTTGTGACGAGTAACATGCCAAAATTGGCATGCTAACGTGAAGAGACTTTTAAGCCTTGCAATGCTCCTCTGGGAAATTAAATTAAATATAAAAATTGCCTCTTCAGAGAGAAAGAGGACTAGAACTCTAGCGCCATCTATTGGAAGTTGCAATCCTAAAAGACAGATGCCTCTCACGCAGTCAAAAGAGATGTCACATTTTGCACTGATTAGGGACAGGACCCCGAAACACAGTATCTGCAAATTGAGTTTCTGGTTTGGCTTTATCCTAAATCATATTGCAAGGCTCATTAAAGGGTTGATATTGACTTTTAGGATTGCTACTTCCAATAGGTGGCACTAGAGCTCTAGTCTGTACTGCAAAAAACCCACATTTGAATGTAGCCTTAAGTAGGTACCATCATGTCCTTAAAATGAAAAGGAAAGCCTGGTATGTAATGTGTTCTGTATGTACCTAAAATCATTGCAAATCCAAAGTTTAATTATAAATTCACTAGTAGATACAAAGCAGCTGTAATGGTAATACCTAAAGCACAGCTGTGATAAATGCAGGCACGTAGTCTTAAGTAAACAAGCGACATAGAATTCTTTGGGAATGAGGCAAATTGGCTGTTTTCGGAGAAATTGTAAAATGCATTTACATGTCTTTTCACAATGAGTGGCTTCACACTGGGAAGCAGGGCATTTAATGCCTTCTAGTCTGAACAGATTAGTTAAATCTTTCATTTTGGTTCAACCCATGCACTATGTTTAAAAGGAATGTGTCACAATTAATTGTTTCTTAAATGTTTACACTTTATGTTAAAAAGTTTATTTATAAATCTATAAAATTAAATGGTATCCTTTTTGTAAAATATTTTATAATTGAGCTGCTGGGGGTTGCCATTTTTATTTTCTCGTGTCAGATCACTACACTTACACATTGCAAATACAGCAGTTCCATGCCTGTGCAGTCTGACTCCAGACAGAAGAACACATGGAGCCGTTACAGGTAAGCGGAGTGTATGGCGTCGGAGATCACGGTAAAAATGAGATTCTCAAAGCACAATCGTTAACAATCCCGAAAAGTAGGAAGAATGGGAAGCATTTAAGGAAACCAGGATGGATGAACACAGAACTTAAACACATGCTAAAAAGAAAGAAAGAAATGTTTATTAAATGGAAAGAGGGAGGCATATCTAAAGAAGATTATAATGCAGTCTGCAGATCCTGCAGGGCACGTATCAGGTTAGCTAAAGCTGACAATGAATTAAGGCTTGCAAGAGATGTCAAAAGCAATAAAAAAGGATTTTGGGGGTATGTCAAAAGTAAAAGAAAAGTCAAAGATGCTATAGGATTTTTACAGGATGAAAATGGAGAAATGGTAAGAGAGGATGTTGAGAAGGCCGAACTTTTTAATTCCTATTTTGCATCTGTTTTCTCTCAGAAAGAAAATGTAACATCAACTGATCTTCACTGTCCTTTTAAAGGAATAGAGGAATCCAAGTTATCTGTAAACAGAAAGATTGTGAGGGAATATTTAGCTAACATAAATGAGTTCAAGTCTCCAGGTCCAGATGAATTACACCCCAGAGTACTGAAGGAGATCGTAGAAGAAATTTTAGAACCACTCTCCATAATCTTTGAAAATTCTTGGAGAACAGGAGAAGTCCCAGAAGACTGGAGAAGTGCAAATGTTGTTCCTATCTTCAAAAAGGGGAAGAAGGTGGACCCAGGGAACTATAGGCCGGTGAGTCTGACTTCTATACCAGGAAAGATCTTTGAACAAATTATTAAACAACATGTATGTAAGTACATGGATAAGAATGAAGTGATTAACCAGAGTCAGCATGGGTTTGTAACTAACAAGTCATGTCAGACTAACTTAATTTCCTTCTATGACAGAATCACTGACTGGGTGGATCAGGGAAATGCTGTAGATATAGTATATCTTGACTTCAGCAAAGCATTTGACAAAGTATCTCACACCATCCTTATTGAAAAAATGACCAAGTATGCAATGGACCAGGCAACTGTTAGGTGGATTCATAACTGGCTTAGTGATCGGACTCAAAGGGTGGTTGTAAATGGCTTCACATCCAGCTGGATGAATGTCTCAAGTGGGGTACCAGAGGGCTCCGTCCTGGGACCTGTATTGTTCAACATCTTTATCAGTGATTTAGATGAAGGAATTGAGGGTAAACTGATTAAATTTGCTGATGACACAAAGCTAGGAGGGATAGCTAATACTAGAGAAGAGAGAGAGAGGATTCAAAAAGACCTAAATAAACTGGAGCAGTGGGCAGCAACCAACAGAATGGTTTTTAACAGGGAAAAATGCAAAGTACTACATCTGGGCAATAAAAATGAAAAAAGCATATACAGAATGGGAGGAATAGAGCTAAGCAACAGTACATGTGAAAAAGACTTAGGTATACTAATAGATCATAGACTGAACATGAGTCAACAGTGTGATGCAGCAGCAAAAAAGGCAAATACAATTCTGGGATGTATTAACAGAAGCATACAGTCTAGATCACGTGAAGTCATTATCGGTCTTTACTCCTCTTTGGTCAGACCTCATCTGGAATACTGTGTACAGTTTTGGGCACCACATTTTAAAAAAGACATAGACAAACTGGAGCAAGTTCAGAGAAGAGCGACCAGAATGGTGACTGGTCTGCAAACCATGTCCTATGAGGAACGGTTGCAGGATTTGGGAATGTTTAGCTTGCAAAAAAGAAGACTGAGAGGAGACTTAATAGCTGTCTACAAATATGTCAAGGGCTGTCACATTGTAGAAGGATCATCTTTATTCTCATTTGCACAAGGAAAGACTAGAAGCAATGGGATGAAACTAAATGGGAGGAGACACAGATTAGATATTAGAAAAAACTTTTTGACAGTTAGGGTGATTAATGAGTGGAACAGGCTGCCACGAGAGGTGGTGAGTTCCCCTTCAATGGACGTCTTCAAACAGAGGCTGGACAGACATCTGTCTGAGATGATCTAGTGAATCCTGCTTTGAGCAGGGGGTTGGACCAGATGACCCAGGAGGTCCCTTCCAACTCTACCATTCTATGATTCTATGAATTCAACGGCGCAGTCTTTTCTTGAACTGGTCACAGTCTCTGTGGGGATCAATTGTCCAGACCATCCTGCACGGTGCAAACTTTCAAATTCAATACTTGGGGGATTGGCTGCTCTCAGTCCTCAGCCAGATAAAAGAGGGGGGTGGCTGCTCTCAGTCCTCAGCCAGGTAACTTAAAGGCAACTCCAACACCATGGGTAACAGTCCCAAATCGGGGCAAACTCTTTCAACTTTTCATACCCTTACGGGTAACTATGTACAGTCCTTTCATTCGCTGGTTGGGCTTAATGGCAGTGCCCTCCAGGCGGCTCCCGCTCAGGGTAGCAGTCCTCTTCAGACCTGTACAGGTCTTCAGTGCAGCAGGGTAGAGTGTGACTCTCTGCTCCCACCCGGTGGATGCTTAGGGCATACCAGCCCCTTACGTCGCGGTGCAGTAGGCCTTGTGGCGGGGCTTGGAGACGGCCGCTGTTAATGACGCCCGGAGTCAGAGGACGCGGGCTGGTGGTGGCAGCGCCCAGGGCTGGAGGGCTCGGCTGCGTGGCTTGTTGCGGGGTTGGGAGCAGGTCGGCGTCTGCAGCGCCCGGGATCGGCGGCTCCACCAGGGGGCCCAGGAGCAGGCTGACGCCAACAGCGTCCGGGACAGGGAGATTCTTCTTACCTGCTCCTGCGAACGCTCCTGCGTCACGTGTCTTCTCCTGGCACTGGTCGGGCCCGCGACGGCTGGGGCACTGCCGATGCTGGCAAGCTTAGTCTTCTGCCAGTCCGCCAGCCTCTTCTGCATTTTCCGTTTCCATCCGGCGATGGCGTCACGCAGGGCCTTCTCCATCCTCCGGATCAGGTCTTCCATCGTGGAGCGGAGGAATTCCAAATCCTCCTGGGGCAGCTTTGCCACGAGCTCCTCCACGGTGTAAGGTGCTGCCGGCTGCAGCAGGCCGTGGGCTGGGGCTCTAGGGCTGACGTCCTCCATCTTGCCCTCCGGGTGCGATCTGCCAGAACTCACACAGGCCACACCCTCCCCTCCAGTTTTCTTTCCTCCCCTCCGTTGTTGGGGGGCGGTCCCATGGCAGCCTGCTGCCGTTCACTCTCAGGGGCAGCCCCCCGTAAGTTGATGGACACATCCACATACGCGATTGCTGCTTGGGGCGGGCTCTGCTTTTGGCGCCATTCTGGGACCCGGCCCACGATGGGAGGCGGCTTCTTGTTGTCTTTTTCCGCGCACATTATGGCGTCCGTTCTTCTGGGGTGGGCGCCATCTTTAATACAGTGAAACAGTCTCTTTTCAGGCACGCAATACCCGTTTGTGGCGGGTTTGTCACAATCCTGCCGACTACGCCAAAAGTTGACGCGCCCCCTGGGCCGCGTGGGGAACCCGGAATCGGGCCTTTTTGTGGATGCTGGAGGTTGTAGTCACCGTGGCGGCGACCCGGTCCCGTGGCTCAGGGTGGTCAAACCAGTGGCAGTCTATTTATGCGGTTTTTATGATTAAATGTCCGATTACGCCACCCGTGGATTGCGGCTATTATGAACCGCCGCTGCAAGGCAGTCCACTGAGGCTGATGGTGTGTGCAGCTGAGATAGTATAACTCCCCACGGGAAGAGTATAGCCTCAGGGCAGTGTAGTAGGATGCTCGGGGTGATGGTGCAGGCGCAGCATAAATCACACAGAGTCAGTGATGCAGTCCAGGGTCTTTTACTCACAGATGTTATCCGAGTCACTTCTGCAGGGAATGACTGCCCGAGCCGAGCTGCGTCCACCAGGTGAGGAGCTCGGTCAACCCCCAGGCAATTCAGGAGTATGGCACAGGACCCTCTTCTGTCCTTTCTCTGGCCTCTCGTGCCCCACCAGTGACCACACTTCTGTCCAGCTGCCTTGGGCTTTCTCTTGGTGAAACCTGTCGCCGGTTTCCCTGACCCTATGTGGTGCCTTCCTAGTGGATGTAGCAGGGGGTCGCACCAATAGATGATCACGACCTCCGGTCTTTGGCTGAGGGATAATTTACCTCCACCAACTTGGTAATCCGGTACCCTTATTCTGCCCGACCCTTCACCCGTTATCTCGTGGGTTCTTAGGGTCCCTTCTGCCTTCTTGTTTCTGGAGCCTTTCTACTCCTCTTTCTCTCCACCTTTCTTCCTTCTCCTTCTCCTCTTCTCCCTTCTGGCTCCAGCCTTCACCCTAGGCCTGCCTCGTGGAGCTGAGCTCAGGCTGAGCCACAGCTCCCTGTCAGCCCTCTCTGGCTGAGCTCCTTCTCTCTCTCAACTCACTGAACTCCCTCCTAAGATGGCCCCCACCTTTTATCTGCTTTACTGTGTCTGAGCTCAGGTGACCTGTAACCAATGAGCTCATTCCTATGCTCCAGAAACCGTCCCGTTCTGCTCCTACATCACAGGGTTCTCTCCCCCCTCCCCACTCCAGCCAGGGACATGGTCAGTTGTGCCTGCATATATATAAATGGGAGCACCGTCGAGCTGTCCCCCGGAAATGAGGTGTGTGTGGTGTATGCAGCTATCTGAGCCCTGGTCCATACTCCATCCTTACCTGGGAGTGAAATATCACACCTCTGGTTAATGTGCAATACCCCTGTTGCAACCGAACCCTCAGGGCGCCACACATACCAGGATTGTGGTGTGAGGGGGGCCATGCATACCAGGATTGGGGGGTGAGGGGTGCCATGCATACCAGCATTGGGGATGAGGGGTGCCATGCATACCAGCATTGGGGATGAGGGGTGCCATGCATACCAGCATTGGGGATGAGGAGTACCATGCATACCAGGATAGGAATGCAGGGTACCATGCATACCAGGATGATGGATGGGGTGCCATGCATTCCAGGATGAGGGGTACCATGCATACCAGAATAGGGATGAGGGGTACCATGCATACCAGAATAGGAATATGTGGTGCCATGCATACCAGGATTGGGGGATGAGGAGTGCCATGCATACCAGAATAGGGATGAGGGAGCCATACATACCAGGATTGGGATGTGGGGTACCATGCATACAAGGATGAGGAATGGAGTACCAGAATTGGGATAAGGGGTGCCATGTATACCAGGATGAGGAGTACCATACATACCAGAATAGGGATGTGGGGTACCATGCATACAAGGATGAGGAATGGAGTGCCATGCATACCAGGATGAGGGATGGGGTGCCATGAATACCAGGATGAGAGGTACCATGCATACCAGGATAGGGGTGAGGAGTGCCATGCATACCAGGGTTGGGGATGAGGGGTAGCATGTATAGCAGGATTGGGGATGAGGAAGCCATGCATACCAGGATGAGGGATTGAGTACCATACATACCAGGATCGGGATGAGGGGTACCATGTATATCAAATTTGGGATGAGGTGGCCATGCATACCAGGATGAGAGATGGGGTGCCATGCATACCAGGATTGGGATGAGGGGTGCCATGTATACTAGATTTGGAATGAGGTGTGCCATGCATACCAGGATTGGGGCTGAGGGGTGCCATGCATATCAGGATTGGGGATGAGGGGTGCCATGCATACCAGGATTGGGGATGAGGGTTGCCATGCATACCAGGATTATGGATGTGGGGTACCATGCATACCAGGATTGGGGATGAGTGGTGCCATGCATACCAGGATTGGGGTTGGAGGGTGCCATGCATACCAGAATTGGGGATGAGGGGTGCCATTCATACCAGGATTGGGGATGAAGGGTGCCATGCATACCAATATTGGGGATGAGGGGTGCCATGCATACCAGGATTGGGGATGAGGGGTGCCATGCATGCCAGGATTGGGGATGAGGGGTGCCATGCATACCAGGACTGGGGGTGAGGGGTGCCATGCATACCAGGATTGGGGATGAGGGGTGCCATGCATGCCAGGATTTGGGATGAGGGGTGCCATGCATACCAGAATAGAGATGAGGAGTGCCATGCATACCAGGATAGGGATCTGGGGGGGGCATGCATACCAGGATTTGGATGAGGGGCCATGCATACTAGGATAGGGATGGGGGGTACCATGTATACCAGGATAGGGATGAGGGGTACCATGCATAGCAGGATGAGGGATGGGGTGCCATGCATACCAGGATAGGGATGAGGGGTACCATGCATACCAGGATGAGGGGTACCATACATACCAGGATAGTGATGAGGGATGGGGTACTATGCATACCAGGATGAGGGGCGCCATGCATGCCAGGATTGGGATGAGGGGTGCCATGCATACCAGGATTGGGGATGAGGGGTGCCATGCATACCAGGATTGGGGGTGAGGGGTGCCATGCATACCAGGATCAGGGATGAGGGGTGCCATGCATAACATGATTAGTGGTGAGGGGTGCCATGCATACCAGGATTGGGGGTGATGGGTGCCATGCATACCAGGATTGAGAGTGATGGGTGCCATGCATACCAGGATAGGGATAAGGCATGCCATGCATACCAGGATAGGGATGAAGGCAGCACATGACAGGATGGGGGAACAGGATTGGGGAGCACAAATACCAGGATGGGGGCAGCACAAATACCAGGATGGGGGCAGCACAAATACCAGGATGGGGGCAGTACATACCAGCATGGGAGACCATATACCAATAAAAATGCTCGCCACCCAGGCATAGAATGGGCTCAATAGCTAGTAGGGTATAACAGGGACTAAGAGGGTCAACCAACGCGGAGCGGAGGCACCAATCTCATTCATTATGGACACCAACCCCCGCAGTGAGTTTGTTCATTTATGTGGTGCTATAATGGGATTTTTTTTAAATATATTGAATAAAGTAGAATTTTTAAAGGGGGTTTTCGGCTCTTGATTTATATGTTTATGGGCCCCTTCCGAATATCTTACTTTTTGGTCATGTATCTAATCCTATCATGTGTGAAACAGTCCACATAGCGATGTATCTGATCTTATCATGTGTGATACAGTCCACATAGCCATGTATCTAATCCTATTATGTGTGATACAATATGCTGAGCTGTGTATCTAATCCTACTACAACCCCTGGCAAAAACTATGGAATCACCGGACTTGGAGGATGTTCATTCAGTTGTTTAATGTTGTTGAAAAAAAGCAGATCACAGACATGGCACAAAACTAAAGTCATTTCAAATGGCAACTTTAGGGCTTTAAGAAACACTAAAAGAAATCAAGATAAAAAATGTGGTACTCAGTAAGGGTCATTTTTTTTCAGACCAAGCAGAGGGAAAAAATTATGGAATCACTCAATTCTGAGGAAAAAATTATGGAATCATGAAAAACAAAACACACAAAAGAACACTCCAATAAATCACTAGTATTTTGTTGTACCACCTCTGGCTTTAATAACAGCTTGCAGTCTCTGAGGCATGGACCTAATGAGTGACAAACAGTACTCTTCATCAAACTGGCTCCAACTTTCTCTGATTGCTGTTGCCAGATCAGCTTTGCAGGTTGCAGCCTTGTCATGGACCATTTTCTCCAACTTACACCAAAGATTTTCAATTGGATTGAGATCCGGACTATTTGCAGGCCATGACATTGACCTTATGTGTCTTCTTTCAAGGAATGTTTTCACAGTTTTGCTCTATGGCAGGATGCATTATCATCTTGACAAATGATGTCATCATCCCCAAACATCCTTTCAATTGATGGGATAAATAAACTGTCCAAAATATCAATGTAAACTTGGGCATTTATTGAAGATGTAATGACAGCCATCTCCCCAGTGCTTTTACCTGACATGCAGCCCCATAACATCAATGACTGTGGAAATTTGCATGTTCTCTTCATGCAGTCATCTTTATAAATCTCATTGGAACAGCACCAAACAAAAGTTCCAGCATCATCACCTTGCCCAATGCAGATTCGCGATTCATCACTGAATATGACTTTCATCCAGTCATCCACAGTCCACGATTGCTTTTCCTTAGCCCATTGTAACCTTGTTTTTTTCTGTTTAGGTGTTAATGATGGCTTTTGTTTAGCTTTTCTGTATGTAAATCCCATTTCCTTTAGGCGGTTTCTTACAGTTCGGTCACAGACATTGACTCCAGTTTCCTCCCATTCGTTCCTCATTTGTTTTGTTGTGCATTTCCATATTGCTTTAAGTTTCCGGTCTTGACGCTTTGATGTCTTCCTTAGTCTACCAGTATGTTTGCCTTTAACAACCTTCCCATGTTGTTTGTATTTGGTCCAGATTTTAGACACAGCTGACTGTGAACAACCAATATCTTTTGCAACATTGCGTGATGATTTACCTTCTTTTTAGAGTTTGATAATCCTCTCCTTTGTTTCAATTGACATCTCTCGTGTTGGAGCCATGATTCATGTCAGTCCACTTGGTGCAACAGCTCTCCAAAGTGTGATCACTCCTTTTTAGATGCAGACTAACGAGCAGATCTAATTTGATGCAGGTGTTAGTTTTGGAAATGAAAATTTACAGGGTGATTCCATAATTTTTTCCTCAGAATTGAGTGATTCCATAATTTTTTCCCTCTGCTTGGTCTGAAAAAAATTACCCTTACTGAGTACCACATTTTTAATCTTGATTTCTTTTAGTGTTTCTTAAAGCCCTAAAGTTGCCATTTGAAATGACTTTAGTTTTGTGCCATGTCTGTGATCTGCTTTATTTCAACAACATTAAACAACTGAATGAGCATCCTCCGAGCCTGGTGATTACATAATTTTTGCCAGGGGTTGTATATGTGATACTGACTGCTGAACTGTGTAATTATTGTGATCTGAGCACTGCAACCACAATGATATGACTGTCCCACTCAGATCTCTGTAAAGACCAGTGAGCAGTGTAGCTGCCACATCTCACCACAGCTGCCAGCGATCCTTGGTGACACTGTTCACATCTCAGTATCACATTGCAGTCACCAACAAAATGTTTCTGCGTTGTGCTCCTAAACCTTATCCTCCCTTATCCTTTTGTGAACACCAAGAAGAGGGGAAGAGTGACATCACATAAGTGAACATAGCCCGCCCACATTTACTGCAGTCATAATGCAAGCTTACAGAACAATGGGTTTTCTTGGCAAATGTCAGCAGTAGCTCCCCCTAGTGTTTAAAAGTTGAAATGTTCAAAACTTTAATTATTTTTCAAACTTAATACCAGTAAAAAAGTGTAAATAGTTTTTAAAAAATAAAACAATAATACTTTACATTTTTTCAATTGTTGAAAAAATTATTTTTTATTGATAACACTTTACTATTACTTTTGTATTACTTTACTGTTTTCCCTTTACTATTACCTTCTTAAAGGGCCATCAGACTTGAAGTAAATATCTTATCCATGGTTTAGGAACACACAGCTCATGAATACAGTGCGCTTAAAGGGGAACTCTGGGGAGATAAAAAAATTATCCTAATGCTCATACCTTCAAAGACTATTAGGATAACATTAATAGTGCTGTTTTCCATTCTAATAATAGCTGTAATTCTGTGATGCTGGAGCTGCTCCTTTGTTCTCCCCCTCCCTTATGGAACATTATGTCACATATCAGGGGCGTGGCATGCTCCTGGCTGCTAGCATCTGCCAGTTCCCTGATAATATCTGCTTGTTTTAGTTCTAGAACAGGGGGCATGGCCTGCTCCATGATCTAGGACTACAGGGAAGGAGATATTATCAGGGGTCTGGCTGCTGCTAGCAGCAGGGAGTTATTATTTCATCTTTGGACAGGTGAGGGATATTGTGATTTCTTTATTTTTGGTTTGTTTACAGGGGATAATGGCTTCAGGGTGTAAAGGTGAGTATAATGTGTTTTTTATTTTATTCTTATTTTTACACCTATTGGAGACAGCGAGAGCAGAATACTACTTTCAACATTGTCACTTGCTCATGCTGATATCAGCACAAGAAGGGGACAATGATGAGACTGGCCTTCAGCACCCGACGCTTGGGAACAGCACGGACTGTACCGCTGATTCCCAGGTGCCGGTTCGTGTGGTTCTAATGCGGCACACGGGCGGCACACGGTTGTCACATGTATGCCACACAAGGACACACAGACACGGATATCTCCAATACTGGTTTTTCCAATACCAGAAATATCAGGATGTGTGAAAGATGCCTAATGCCAGTCATACATAAGCCTAGGTACCACTGACCTACTCCAGTTCATGGCTCTGCAGAGTGCTATCTGGCAATTCCTTTTCTGTGCTTTTTTAACACGTGCTCATTTTGCCTGATATTTAACAAGGACAACCACCTTAATGTATGTGCACACATTGTGTTTGTGCTGCGTTTCCCCCACCCTTTTGCTGCAGAAAACCACAGTGTTTTACAGTATCAGCAAAGTGATTGAGATTTCTGAAGTTTCATGCACACGCTGCTTATTTTTTAATTGCAGATTTTAAGTAGTTTCAAATTTGCCGCATGTCCATTCTTTCAGTGTTTTTCACCCATTCAAATGAGTGGGGAAAAAATGCATAAAAAAGCTGCATCAAAAACATGTGTATTTTATTCAGCGTTTTTCCTGCCAATGGGCATGTTTTTGATGCTAAAATATCTGCAGCAAATACTTAATGTGTACATATACCCTTAGGTTATGTGCACACGTTCAGGATTAGCAGCAGAAAATTCTGCTGCAAATCCTAATGTGTTGACAGGGAAAACGCTGCATAAATTACACGTGGTTTTACCTCACTTTTGAAATGCATTGTTCTTACGTATTTTTTGCCACTCATTAGTATGTGAACGCCGATACAAGAATTGACACGCTGCAGATTTGAATCTTCTGAAAATCTGGGACAGCAAAACGCTGCGTATTTTCCTTGACAAATTTATGCTGTAAAATACACATCAAAAATGCAACATGTGCACATAGCCTTAAACAAGATTTGCACCACATTTTTAAATATATCCAGGTTTACTACAAAGGAAGGATGTAACTAGAGATGTGCGGATCAATTTGTGGGACTCTGGTCCAGCGTTCAGGTCAGTCGCACCTGGCGGCTAAACAGGAGGCCGCAAATCTCTTACCTGATGTCACTTGTTTGTTCTTTACTTACAATGTGCACTGACAATGCGCTCTGTTGCTGACTCGTCACTTCGGATCAGAGCCGGTGAGAGAGCGCATTGTCACTGTGCACTGAGAAGAACAGAGCGCAGAGACAGGAATCTGCTGAGCATCCGTCAAAAATGACAACCCGACACATGCTAAGTAGAGCAAGAACTTGGCCAGCCCCTGAAATGGGGGTCACTGATAACACATCGTTTTAGGATGGGGGCAGAGACTGTACCAGTGACTGCAGCCTCTGCCCCCTGATGACAGCTCATTTGAGTAACCCAGCATGCACTGGGGATTCTTTAACGCAGGGTCATCAAAGATGAAGTGAAAAAAAATAAAGAAGTTTGAGTAGTGAGGGAAGGATATGGAATTTTTTAATTAAGGTATATTAGAGAAAAAAAAAGATCAGATTATGACATTAGATAGACAGAGATTTAGGAGTAAAATAAAATTTAGTCTCGAGCCAGCCCTTTAATGAATCAGAGCCAATAAGTATAGGCTGCTAATCATGGGCCACCGCTTTGTGCTTGCCCCCCAGGCAAAAATTTGCCAGCCAGCCCCTGGTCTTGCATATATACTGTCTAATGTCACAAGCCTCCTACATATAATTAACTTGCATCCTTTAGTGCCTTTCATGTGGCACTAAATCGTGTTTAGTTTTGGTTAACCTAATAAATAAATAGGGAAAATCCCTGGTTATTGGATCCTTCCCAGCCTAAAAGTAAAACCCCGCAGTCTCCCCAGAACTCCAAAGGCATCTGATGTCCAAAGGCTATGGATCCTTGTGGCGCCCCTGCTGCGCATTTGTGCCACAGAACCCAGAAGGGTGCACGGATGTATTTCTCCACAAGAGGCCCTCACTACATTCACACACCTCCACCTTCCACCTCATACCAGTAGAGGTGGTATGCCTCAGCAGACCTGAAGCCTAGTGAGGGCCCCGAGTGTGGTCGACGGCGAGGAGAAAAGGAGAGTGAACCAAGGAGGCAGAGGTACATAGGAAGCTCACCCCGTTATATTTACCGGACACCGGGTCCGCGCCTATAGGGACGCCTTATACCCAGTAGGATAACCGGAATCCCAGGAGGACTACAAGTCCCTGGCAAACCTGAAGCTAGACACACACAGGACCAGGAACCACAAAGGCCCCGACGTCCAGGGAAAGTGGTTACCAACCAGAGGTCCTACTTCAGAGCAACAGGTGAAGTAAAAGCAGGACACATAATCTAGGCTCAGTTGCAGGCTGGCCAGGAGCATACACAGAGACAGACACGGATCAGGAGGCCTTATACCCGCTCCCTGGGGAGAAGTCCAAAAGTGTGCCCTTCACCTGGGGTACCCTGGACCGTACTTAACAGCTGTACCAGTAAAGGTAACGAAGCAAATTCCCTGTCTCTGTCCGTTACTCCCGCTGCGCCATCGTTCTCTCCCTGCACCACAATGCCCAGCGCAACCTGCCTCGTTTCATACTGCCCTGAGGCCTGCTCCGCCTGTGGGGAGCCGAACCATCTATAGCTGCCCTGACACCTGCCTCAGAGGACTGTTGCAGCGCTGGTGATCCTCACCAGACACCACAGGTGGCGTCACGAACTTTTCTATTCATTTCATTTCCCCTCTTTGCACTGACCGCCCTGGGTCACGGCCCGGGCCAGCCACCGTGATATTCCCCCCCTGCAAGCAGCCATAAGGCCCGGCTGCCGAGTACCCCATGGCCCAGGGGGCGAGTCACCCTCATTCAGAGAACAAAGCTCCATAGGCTGTAGCAGCAGCCAATCTGGGTCCTGCTGCGCTCCGCAAGTCCTGGTGGCTCTGAACAGTGTGAACTTTTTTTTTTCTAATAAATTGGTGAACGAAGGAAATTGGCTTGTCTTTCTTTCTCTCTTTTTATGTTTTTCAGGTTTCCATTTGTGGACTACGGTGGATTCCCAGGACTATGGTGGACCTGCATGACTTTTTTTACATATATATAAATTGGGGGACCAGGGAAAGTGTCAGGGAATGTTTTTTCAAGTAAAGTATTTTTTTCTGTGTGTGTTTTTATTTTTTGATTACTGGTTTAGTAATGGGGGTGTCTGATAGACACTTCTCCATTACTAACACCAGGGCTTGATGTCAGCTGTGTTTTTTTAACAAAGCAAAGCTGACATTAACGCCAACTACCATTACCCCATTGCAACCGCACCAGGGCAATCGGGAACAACTGGGCAAAGCACCAGAATTGGCGCATCTAATGGTATTTTTAGGCTGGGAAGGGCCCAATAGCCATGGTCCTTTCCAGCCTGATAATATCAGCTCAAAACTGTTTGCTTTACCTTTGCTGGTTATCAAAAATAGGGGGGACCCTACTTCGCTTATTTATTTATTTATTTATTTGGTTAAACAAGCCTAAAAAGCTGGACAATAAAGTCCACATGAAAGGCACTAAAAGGTGTAAGTTTATTATGTAGTAGGCTTGTGAAATTATATATCTACAGGAAATATATCTATCTATTTATTATCTATCATCTATCTATCTTTTCAGGATGAACATTGGAATGATTTTATATACGCTGATGTGAGCACACCCTAAAGGGGATTTCTCATGTCTGATAGCACTATTAACCTTCAGATTTAGTGTTAATCTGCAGGTTATTAGGATTATGAAGGTGCCCGGCCACTCTACTGAAAGGGTGCCAACCTTGGGGACCCTGCTGTAAGTCCAGATCCCTGTACAAGGGTTAATTGATAGAGACCAGTATACCCAGGGTTGGACTGGCCCACCAGAGAACCTGAGAATCCTCTGGTGGGCCCTGGCTTCTCCTTCAGGATAGATGATAGTACAAATCTTACAGCTGCTATGGGGCTCTTGATTGAGGGAGAAAGGTGAGCCCTCAGAATCAAATCCTCTGGTGGACTCAATGTTCTTCAGTCTGACACTGAGTGTACCTCTGGGACCTGTTAAATTGAGTGTCTTACCACAAGTATGTCCAAGGTAGCCTCTTGGAGCTGACAGACTCTTACACAGCTGCTTTTTTTCTCTAAAATGAGATCAGTGCTGGCTTATTGAGAAGTGTGGAAAACTGTTTCTGTCTTCTCTTCATGGCCACCAGCTGTCTCTGATATCTGAGCACACAACCAGCTCCTGTTACATTGCCGGAGCAGGAGCTCTAATCCCATGATGCACATTTACAAGGCAGTGGGATGAAAGCTCATATCCAGATGAAGTATAAGAACATGGAATCATGAAATCTTGACTTTTTACACTGCCTATTGAGCCTCATAATAATCTAATACTTTTTATTATGTAGAGGCAGGGAAGAAGCTGTCCCTCTTCTTCTTCTTCTCCCTGCTCTTCCCGCACACACCAGGATGTCAGTTACCGACATGCTTCCACTGCACAGTGGTATTGATTGACAGCGGTCCTAGACTAGTACAGTGACAGCAGGCAGCGAAAGCATAAACAATTAAACTTAGTTTTACACACTTAGATTTAGCTTTAAGGGCTACCACAGGCATCATTAAAGATGGAGGTTTAAAAAGCACTGGAAAAGGAATGTGTCAGCAGGTGTTTGTAATGTAATCTGACAGCAGCATGAGGTAAGGACAGAGACCCTGATTCCAGAAATGTATCACTTAGTTTACTGGGTGTAGTAGTTATGATACAATTACAATTTTCTGAGTTGAAGATTTAGCAGAGCTCAAAATTTTGTAACTCTGCCCACACCACTGATTAGCTGATTTCTGTACAATGTATAGTGTCAGAGGGCTGCTGGAGGCATGGTTGGACTAGGATGTACTAGGATATTTGTCATGTAGTGATAATCTTCTGCTGATAAAACACTGATGGCATTGAAACATCAAAAAACAGCCTAGTAAGTGATGCAACAGTGTAATCAGGGTATTTTCCACTACATTATGGTGCTCGGAGATTACATAGCAAAAGCTTGGTGACCGATTCCCTTTATAGCTTGTAATGACAGTTTCTCTCTAAAACCTTTTAAAGAGGATTGTTAATTTATTCTGACATGGAATTTTGAAATAAGTACACCAGCCTCATTATGTCTAAGAGATATGTGTATTAATGTATGCAGGTTATTCACATTGGGAAATGTGCTTCTTAGAATTATCATTTTTGTTTCTGCATAAATGATCCAACCGTCCAATGAATGAGTGTTTTGCTCTTTCATGGAGTTATTGCCGATATGTTTACACCTACAAATGGCTCATTTGTACTACCAGTATTTTTAGATGTGATCTACTGTACACACATACAGTGGCTTGTGAAAGTATTCACCACCCCCACCTCCCTTGGCATTTTTCCTGATTTGCTACCTCACAATCTGGAATTTCACTGTTTTTTAGGGTTTGCACTAGTTCATGTAAAGAACATGCCTACAACTGTGAACATTTGGTTTTCTTTTTTTTGTGAAGCAAAAAAAAAATAGGACAAAATAATTGAAAACTTCAGTGTGCATAACTATTCACCCCCCCCCTAAAGTCAGTACTTTGTAGAGCCTCCTTGCGGCAATTACAGCTGCAAGTCGCTTTGGATAAGCCTCTATGAGCTTTCCACATCTTGCCAGTGGGATTTTTACCCATTCCTCAAGGCAAGACTGCTCCAGTTCTTTCAAGTTAGATGGTTTCTTCTGGGGAACAGCAATCTTTAAGTCTGACCACAGACTCTCAATTGGATTAAGTTCTGGGCTTTGACTAGGCCACTCCAAAACATTTACAGGTTTCCCCTTAAACCACTCGAGTGTTGCTTTAGCAGTATGCTTTGGATCATTGTCTTGATGGAAGGTGTACCTCCGTCCCAGTCTCAAATCACTGACAGACTGAATCAGGTTTTGCTGAAGAATATCCCAGTATTTCGCACCATCCCTCTTCCCCTTGACTCTGACCATTTTCCCTGTATCTGCTGCCGAAAAACATCCCTACAGCATGATGCTGCCACCACCATGTTTCAATGTAGGGATGGTGTTCTTGGGGTAATGAGCTGTATTGGTTTGGCGCCAGACATAGGGTTTACCTTGGTGGCCAAAAAGTTAAATTTAGGTCTCATCTAATCACAGCACCTTCCTTCATACATTTGTGGAGTCTCCCACATGTCTTTTGGCAAACTCAAAACGAGCCTTACAATTTTTGGGGGTCTTTTTTCTGCCCACTCTTTTATAATAGCCACCTCTATGGAGTGTTCAGCTTATTGTGGTCGTACGAATAGATACTCCAGTCTCTGATTGGGAACTCTGCAGCTCCTTCAGGGTTACCTTTGGTCTCTGTGCTGGATCTCTGAATAATGCCCTCCTTGCCCGGGCTGAGAGTTTTGGTGGGCGGCCCTCTCCCGACAGGTTTGTTGTGCTACCATGTTCTTTCCATTTGATAGTAATAGATTTGATGGTGCTCCGTGGGATCATCAGAGATTGGGATTTTTTTTATAACTTCATCGCAAAAGAGGTGAATACATATGCACGTGCCAATTTTTAGTTATTCGATCCCATAAATTTAATTTATGCCTCTATTTTTCTCACTTCACCAACTTAGACTATTTAGTGCTGATGCATCACACACAAATTAGATTACAAAAATATTTAAACACAGGTTTTAATGTAACAAAATAGGTAAAAAGCCAAGGGGAGTGAATTATTTTACAAGCCACTGTACTGTATGTTATATACACACCATACACAAACTCCATGCTACACACACACATTGTATGTTATACACACATTCCATGCTATGCATACACACAGTATGTTATATACACTACAAGATATACACCACACGAACAGTGTAAAGGACATACCAGGGTCTCTTCCGCATGGTAAAGGACTTTTGGTCACTTGATTATGATGTCATTCCTTTTGGGAATAGAGGCCTTAAGCAATTGCCCAATTTGCCTCTAATAACGTTTGCACTGCTATGGAGCATCAAAGGCGTTCAAGGGTACTGAATCTGGTCATATCCAGCAACCCACCAAGCTTCAAAGCAGTGCTTGCAAGCTGCTTAGTAAACAGCTTACAAGTGCTTACTCCTTGCCAAAGTAACTAAGGCAACTAACTGTCAACTATGGAGTAAATAATTCTTCTGTTCTTGAGAATGGAGAGGATTTTTAATTATAAGTAAATTGCAAAGTTGATTGGTTTTACAAACACTTTACAATTTTATCAACTTAATGAAATGAAACAACCCCTTTAATTATGCATTATTGCTATTCTGGGAAAGCCAGAGGACAACTCTTAAAACTGCTGTTGTGGATAATGTATTTTTGAATTAAAGAATTAGTGATGCATTTTTTATAAATGCATTTTAAAGGACTTAGATATAGCAATAGCAATATATAGTATTGCATGGTGCCCATTATAAGGAATATTTATACCAAATAATATAGATTAATAATATAATATGTGAACACCACGTAGTGGACAGAAAGGGATCCCCTTTGATTTCCGTCAGTCTTGTTTTCACCTTGAACCATGATACTTGGAGGAACATTTTCTCATTGTCAAATGGCTGTGCGTGAACTGAAAGTAATTTTCCAGAAAAGACTTTGACTATATATAAAACATCACCAGGCAACCGAGCAGCTGGGGCAGCGCCAGGTACACGGCTGATACTGCAGGTACTTACAATCAGATGAGTGTCTTACTGAAGTAAAGGAGAAAGACAAAAGAGAAGGACGTTGCACATTTCCAGTACAGTGCACGGGCATGATAAAAATACACAATATTTGGAACTCTGATATAGACCCATTATATCACTACAGGACAACCATATTGTGTACTTGCTACTGGGGTTGATAGAGTTTCCACAGCTGTTGATACAAGTATCCACAACACTCATGTATTATACATAGGCCAATGCAGAGGCAGGCTGCAGCTGCCCATAATCTGCTCTCTGGTCCAGACTACTGATTAAAACATGAAGGAAACTGTTACGCTGCTCGCTGCTGTACCTGTCATTGTAAAAACCCTTTTATTAAAGGATCAATAAATAAAAAGCTTCTCAAATCAATTAGAAGGTAATTATTATTGGAGATTCCTGGAACAGTGATCATGAAAGAAGCGACCCTTTCGGGGCAGTAATCTCATTGAACACTGCAGTCAGCTTCTCCCAAGTCTGCAATGGCTGATAACAGGGAACAAAAACTGTCTTCACAGAAAGGGACTGTGTATGGGGAAGATGCAAACAGCTATTGAAAGTGTATTGTCACCTTTTGGGGAGAGTCAGACGGCCGTACAACTTGGCCGAGGATCGCAACGCAATGCTCCGACTGGCCATCGGCTCTCCTGACAGCAGCGAGACAGCATGGGTTTCTATGCAGCTGTCACACTTAGGTCAGGAGAGCGTAAGGCCAGTCCGAGCATTGCTTTGCATTCCTCGTCCGAGTTACACAGTCATCTGATTTTCTCCAATAGGTGCCAATACACTTTCAATAGCTGTTTGCACCTTGCCCATACACATGCTTGTCTCATACTTACCTCCTGTGCAAACCAAGGATCAGACATATTGAAATTCAACATGTTCAACCCTTCTTTACCAAAATAGCAACCATATAGGAATAATGGGGCACCTTTACCACCAGAATTGGTGGTTTGGGTAATGTCTATTAGAACCTTACGATATTAAGCTGACGATGCACATTAGATAAATATCAGAGCGGCTAACCAATTTGTTTGTATTAACCAATGACCCAATGAGGAAAGCTCTGCAGACATGGAGTGAAGCAAAATTGTTGGACTTCAACATGCCTACCGTTTGCTTCCGGATCTTGGCACCTGTGATTTGCTAAAGATCTCGATCAGCATGGACATTTTACTGATATTACTGAGGTGCATGCACTGATTGTCTAGTGGCGCCTATTTAAAGTACAGTGAGGTACTACATGTCCTGTACTATTCTTTACCCATACAAGGTGGCGGCAGCACCTTTATCTTAGAAGATCGCACAGAAGCTCATTTCCTAAACATAGAGCATGATTTATAGTTTTCAGTAGCTCACTATGACTTGTTTTAATAATTAGTTTTATACTTATTTTTCTTCAATCCTTACTTTATTTAATTTTGGGTTTACATTTTGGAACCAATTACTAGTTTAATAATAATAATAATAATATATTTTTTTATTTCTAAAGAAAGTGCCAACATATTCCTCAGCACTATACATTTTAGAGGGCACATGTAGAGACTATAAAGACATTACAGAATAACATATAAATCAGATACCGAAAGGAGTGAGGTCCCTGCTCACAAGCTTACAATCTATGAGATTCCATAAAGTTTTCCATAAAATAATTGTCTAAGGTTACAATATTTTCAACTTGGTATTCTAAAAGTCAATCATATTGTAAGTTGAGGGAACACTTTATTAAAACCCAGTATGCAACAATTCAAATAATTAGTAAGTGATGGCAAATCTCTACCTTTGGGACCCCCACCAATCCTTAGAGTAAAGGGCCGTTCAATGTTTCCCCATATACTTTATACATGCACCAATAAACGCCACCAATTGCCTTGATTTCTCGTGTCCTTATACCAATGGACATAATAAAAAACTATGGAGGTCATACATTATCATATCAAACTTGCATATGTATATATTTTTTTCTGGTTAGCCAATAAAGGTATCACTCCGAGAATATTTTTGTCATTTTTGGGCATAAAAGTATTTACATCGATTTTTCTGGCTAACACGGTACCACAATATAACTTTGTATTGTACATCATATCAATCCCGTAAGGCACGAGTAACCGTCACAGAGGGCATAGCCTGCACCCATTGATAGGAGAGAGGTTTATTTGGAAAATTAAAGCGCGCAGCCTTGCAATTCTTCTGCAGGGTGAGGACATGATTCGTAGCATCCTGTGCACTAAGAGCAAATCCTTTGGGAGGTGGCAGTGATGATTTCATCATGCTGATGAGGCTGAGTCTCCCTCCCCCTCCAGTTTCTGAGATGAGAGACCCAGCCTGAGCTCACCAGCTCCTGTCACGTTGTTCTGTTTACGCCTTATCCTGTGCCAGCCTCCTGGCCTGATGCCTTGTTACATAGAGGGAGGCCTGCAGCATATCGCAAAGGAGGATACCCAGTCCCATAGCACAGACACCAACGACTGAGAATGGGCGGCATATGTTCTGCCATGGAATGTTTACATTGGATTTACCCTGACTCCCCTCTGCAGTGAACTTCCAGTGCATCATCCCTGTCCTTGCCTCTAGATCATTTTCAGCCCCTATGTAGCCCTAATGAGGTGAAGCTGCAGCAAACCCCTCCTAACATCCTCCTTCTCTGCAGGTAAGATGGCTGTGCTCTGTGCATGTAAACAATTCATTCCAGGCTGTCTGACTCATAGGGAAAGTGAGGAGGAAACGTGCTTGGCGAGATCCCACAGTCTATCTAGATAATTAGTGGGGTGGGCATCATGTATCTTCTCTGATTGAGACAACATCGGTTGGGTTGAGAGAATCTGATACAGATGTAACGGATGAATTTTCACAGTAGAATAACTTTTTAAAGTTCCCAGTTATAGATCATGTGATGTGTCCATGGTGCTGAAACCAAGCATACGACAACATATCCCACCGGTTATTGAGGACATCGTGTTGTGTCATGTCCATTCTAGTCTCTCTCAGTCCATATTTAGTAATTAGTACATGAGCATTAACTGTTCTTGGCATTTTCTTCTTATTTCCTAAAATGATAATTCTGATAACCTTCACGTTGAGGTCATTAGTCGCAACAAGGGTTTTGCAGCCTTAGAACCTATAAACAAATTTTTATGAGACTTTCTGAATTTCTTAAAGTCTAATTCACTAATCTAAGACTTTAATTGACAATGGAAGAATAATTCTTATTTTTTTATGTTACAGAGTTGTATGTTTTATAAGAACTGATAACTGACCGAATATCATGTGTAAAATACGAAACTTGAATTCTTTAAAGGTTCTAATTGAAATTGGCTCTGGTTCTGTCTTATGGTAGTGATATGTCCTTTAAATCCTTTAAATAAAAAAACTGATCCCTTTCTTATGTTGCTTTAGCTAAGAGTCCATTTCCTCACCAGATCCTGTGATCTCGGCACATATTTTCAGGGTTGTCAGTTCTGTGACGCACTTTGTAATCAAGCTCTGCGTAAAATCGTAAAGAAGACAGAAAATAGGAACAGCATGCAGCGGAGACCACCTACCAAAGTCTTGGCACGTTCTACATTCACCACTCTCTGGTAGCTAATTGGTTAATATTTAGTACATTTATATTTTCTTGGTGAAGTAAGCAACTTAGAACGGAGTCTCCTCCATTACGAAGTATTACATATGTCCATAACCCATCCTTACCCATTCAGTTATTGATTGGAACAAGTTAGGGGTCAGCAGTTTTTGAGAATATCAGCTGTAGGTTGTGGCAATAAGGCATCAGTAAACTATTGTTAATGGTTGATTTTGGTATACCCTCCATATTATTATTGGCAGGAAGCTTACTCAAAGGAGGTCTTACATGGGTTGTCCGACTGTAAAAAAAAATTTTCTTAAGGCATGGATTGATTGAGAATAATAAATGGTCACCTTCTATCTTTCCCGACCCAAAGATCATAAATAGACTGGGGTGAGTATTTCACTATTTATTATTTTCAATCCATGGCTAAAGTTTTGGGTTTTTCATACTGTTAGACAACATCTTTAAGGTGCTCATACACTTGATCACTCATTCAGCCAACAACTATGTCTCGCAATCCCTCTATACACATGCCCACTAAATAGGGCCAAATATGTTTTCAATGAGGAGAGGGTAATGATTTGCATTGCTGACAGACATTTCTGATACTTATAACCTAGCATAAATTCAGCATGCCCAATCATTTATTTCTCGAAATTACCTCTTATGGGGGGATAATGCTAACTCTAACCTTAAACATATTGGATTGCCAGCCAGGATGCAAAAAATGGTGGTTTCACATTACTTTTCTGTGATGTCAATGGGAACTGCCCTTCTACAGTTTAAGTGAAAGATAAAGTAAAAAGTCTTCATCCTTATTAAGGATGGAACATCTTCTTGACATCTATTTGAGAAATCATTTTCATGGAGTTTTTTTCACGTTGAGACCAAGCATAGAGGTTATACGGTCAAGATACAATGCAGGCCACATATTATGTAAGGAGAGATAACTAGTGTAAATATTGTCATGAAAAATTACTGTAAATATATAGAATCTTCCAAAATGCTCCATAATTTAAGGTTTTCACACTTTTTCTTGTGTTAATTGTAAATTATGCTGTATGTACGTGACACAATCAGCAAGCAGTCAACATTGGCCTTTTTTCTGCTTGAATGGACAGCTTTGTATTGATTTTTCTCTTGAGCTGGAACGAAATTGAATGTGAGCTAGAGTAGTATCATTAAGTGACTTCCTGAAAGAAGCAATGTCTGCTGCATTTCCAGAAATAGATCTTTGTTCCATATTGTTGAATCAGAATAATGCACACGAATAAATCGGTGTGCTTACATGAGCATCTGAAAATCACTGTGATCTGCCTAATACTACAGTGGCTTCAGTTTATGGGACCACAGCAGCTTGGATTGAAACGACTAAGGCTAGAAACTTCAGGTACTTCAATCAAAGTAATCTATATATGGCTGAATACCAGAAGATTCTAAAAATAACTGCTACCTTACTTTTGGGAGTCACTTATGTTGGCATCAGATGGTACTAAGTTTCTGTATACATCCCGACACTGTAACCAAAAATAAGGGAGAATAATAATTCAGAGACATATTGTGTGATATGAAATAGGACTTGTATTTCCTTAAAAGTCCATAACTGGCTTCGTGTTTGTCATCATCTACTTTAATTGCATATATGTGCATATATATATATCTTTTTCATGTTTGTCACACTTAAATGTTTCAAATCACAAAACAAATTGAAATATTAGACAAAGATAACACAAGGAAATATAAAATGCAGTTTTTAAATTAAGGTCTTTATTATTACAGGAAAAGAAATCCAAACCTACAGGGCCCTGTGTGAAAAAGTGATTGCCCACCCCCCTTAAAACATAAATTAACTATGGTTTATCACATCTTTGGGAAGCTGAGTTAAATTTTCCTAGCCACACACAGGTCTGATTGCTGCCACACCTGTTCTCATACAAGAAATCACTTAAATAGGACCTGCTTGACAAAGTGAAGTAGATTAAAAGATCCTCAAAAGCTAGACATCATGCTGTGATCCAAAGAAATTCAGTAACAAATTAGAAACAAAGTAATTGAGATCTATCAGTCTGAAAAAGGTTCTAAAGTCATTTCTAAAGCTTTGCGACTCCAGAGAACCACAGTGAGAGCCATTATCCACAAATGGTGAAAACATGGAACAGTGGTGAACCTTCCCAGGAGTGGCCGGCCAACCAAAATTACCCCAAGAGCGCTGCAACGAGTCATCCAAGAGGTCACAAAAGACCCCACAACAACATCCAAAGACCTGAGGCCTCACTTGCCTCAGTTAAGGTCAGTTTTCTTGACTCCACCATAAGAAGGAGACTGGGCAAAAATGGCATGCATGGCAGAGTTCAAAGGCAAAAAACACTGCTGAGAAAAAAGAACATAAAGGCTCGCCTCAGTTTGCCAGAAAACATCTTGATGATTGCCAAGACTTTTGGGAGAATACTCTGTGAACTGACGAGACTAAAGTTGAACTTTTTGGAAGGTGTATGTCCCATTACATCTGGCGTAGAAGTAACACAACATTTCAGAAAAGGAAGATCATACCAACAGTAAAATATAGTGGTGGTAGTGTGATGGTCTGGGACTCTTTTGCTGCTTATGCTGGGTTATGCAGCCGGACAATGATCCAAAACACACCAGCAAGTCCACCTCTGAATGGCTCAAGAAAAACAAAATTAAGACTTTGGAGTGGCCTAGTGAAAGTCCTGACCTTAATTTGATTGAGATGCTGAGGCCTGACCTTAAAAAGGCAGTTCATACTTGGATACCCTCCAATGTGGCAGAATTACAACAATTTTGCAAAGATGAGTGGGCCAAAATTCCTCCAGAGCGTTGTAAAATACTCATTGCCAGTTATCGCAATTGCTTGATTGCAGCTGTTGCTGCTAAGGGTGGACCAACCAATTATTAGGTTTAAGGGGGGATCACTTTTTCATACAGGACCCTGTAGGTTTGGATTTATTTTTCCCTTAATAATAAAGACCTTCATTTAAAAACTGCATTTACTTGAGTTATGTTTGTCTGATATTTAAATTTGTTCTGTGATCTGAAACATTTAAGTGTGACAAACATGCAAAAGAATAAGAAATCAGGAAGGGGGCAAACACTTTTTCACACCACTGTATATATGCTGTATATATGTATATATACACATAGTGTATCTCGTCCACATGTTGAAGTCGTGCTATGGTAGCTTTGCTAATTGTATCACACAGCTGTTCATCACGGAGGCTAAAGGAGCAACCACCTACACAAACAGTACAGGAGCACAATGATATCAGCATTCTTTGTTTTTACCTTTACAACATCTGTAGGAAAATGCATGAGAATATCATACTTTGGAATCTCTTTGAGTCAGCTACTTATAAATGCAGTCAAAATGGTCTGCTAGGTAGGTGGTCCTCTCATATTAAAAAACTAATATAGACAGAAGATAGGAAAATTGAATATTCTGGTCTAGATGCAGTGGTCTCCTCAAAAAGTAGTTGTCTTTTGGAGAGGTCACACTGTACATGAAGGTAAAGAAGATTGTATGAGTAGTAGGCTCTGGATACACTATAACTCATTATAGGGTTTGGCCATTACTTTTTTATTGACGGCCTATCCACAGGATAAGCCATCAATATCTGATTGGTGGGAGTGCGACACCCAGCACCTCGGCCGATCAGCTGTTGCCAGTGCCGGCCACAAGTTCTCAGATGCTGCCAGAACATAACAGATCTGTCATTTCTATAGTGGCCATGGCCAAGTACAGCTGGGAACTACAGATCCATTATAATTTTGACGGAGCTGCTGTGTTCGAACAGCATCTGAGAGGTTCCAGCCACCAACCACAGCAGCTAATTGGCAGGGCGTCAAGTGTCGTACCCCCAATGATGAAATATTGATGTCCCACCCTGAGTGGAAAAAACAGTCAATTTTAATGGTTCCTGATAAGTGTGGGGCTATCCGGGCACGCTCGAGTCCTAACCGAGTGTCTTCGGCATGCTCGGAAAATATGTTTGCATTGCCGCGGCTGCATGATTCGCGGTTGTTTGACAGCCGTAAGATATGCAGGGATTATCTGACAAACAGCCATTTTGTGGCTACCGATCTTAATAATACAACTATGATCTAAGATCTTTTGAGGAGTCAGTTTTGTTTTTGAGCATTTTATTGGGTCAACATAGGGGTCTGTCTGAAAGAAAGACGGATTTTAAAACATTTTCCCACAAAAAATATGAAGTAGTGAGACCTTTGCGTTAGAATACGTTAAGAAACAATTTTCAGTGGTACAGAAAAGATCATATATAGAGGATAGAGTGGATCTGAGCATGGATTACTTTATCAGATCTCATCTAGCTTCCGCATTACAGTCTAATATATATTAGGATAATATCACATCGTAATAGGTCACACACTGATTTTTGTCATCCAACTTTTCAAAGGTCACTGTTAATAGAATCTATTAAGTTCTAAAATGTGCCTATACACCTAAGATAACTCTCCGCCAAATGATCATTTAGTCGACAGCTATCCATCCATACAGATGAATGTTCAGCTTGCGTGATCTGGCACCGGCTTATCTGTCTACAGAAAAAAAAGATTGGTCAAAAAGATTCAAACCACTAGATCGATATATTCCCTGAGAGTTGGGAGCCCCGGACGGGTTCATACTATTTAAATCTACTGTGTATCTACTGTGTATGTGGGCCTTTAGACTACATACATGAGCGCAGAAATACTCATGGTTAAAAATCTATTTAAATCTTCATAACCTTTTGTTTTCATTCTCCCAATTCCAATGAGTTGTGCATAGTAAGCTATGTTCACAGACAATTATTTCCAGAAGTATTACGTTGCCCATGCAGTGATTTGCATGACTGAATCGTGCCTGTTTTTAAAGCAGTGCCACCAGAGGACCCATAGATCACGAGCATCCAATATTGATTGTCAGCCTTGTCCCTTGGCACATGGATTTCCCCAGAATCTCTGAATCTTTTTGTGATATTTTGTAGATGGTGTGATTTTCAAAGTCTTTACAATTTTACCTTGGGGATCATTTTTTTTTATTTTTTTCCACAATATTTACAAACAGTTGTTCTCAGATTGGAGAACCTCTGACCCTCTTTGCTTCTGAGAGACTCTGCCTCTCTAGCATGTTCTTGTTAACACTGATATATGACTTAGTTGAAAAATGACCCTCCTGCTATTTTGCATTAGTGCCACTTGCTTTTCCAGCCTTGTTAACCCTGGTCCCAACTTTTTGAGATGTACTGCTGCCTTCTGTTTCTAAATGAGTTTATTTTGGAAAAATGTCTAATGTTCAGCTTCTGGTATGTGTTCTATGTTCTGCTGTGAATAAAATACGACTGTAAGAGATTTCCAAACTTTTTTAATTGGGGTTGTAATTGACAATGGATACCTCATGAACTTATTGTGGGTTGAAAACATACAATGCGTACTTTTAGTGCACTGAAATTCCTCAACTTTCATTAGGAATTTTGATAAAGGGACATACAGAACCAAATATGTAGAATTACATAAATAAATGTGAGGTTTACAATTATTATATATTATTATATTAATCACACTTCTTGTGTATTAAAGGGAAACTGTCACCAGGTTATGGCCACCCAATCTGAGAGCAGGATAATATAGGGGCAGAGTCCCTGATTCAAGCACTATGTCACTTTCTGGGCTGTTTAGTGCAGTTTTGTTACTACTAGTAGGACTAATAAACCTATGGCCATATAGTGAAGTATTTTCATGAGATCTGTATAACCTGCCCACACCACTGATTAGCAGCTTTCTATGTACACTGTGCATAGGCAGAAAGCTGCCAATCAGTAATGAGGGCAGGGTTATACAGAGTTCAGCATTCAGAGAACTGGTAGATCTGCAGCAGATAAAACAGGGATTTTATCAAAATGACTGCAAGCAGCCCAGTAAGTGATACATGGCTAGAATCAGGGTTTTTGCCCCTACATCATGTTGTTTTCAGATGGAGTAGCAAAAACCTAATGACAGGTTCCCTTTAAAGGGGTTGTCCTGTTATAAGTGATTGATGACCCATATTTGGAATATTTCATCAATATCAGGCCTGTGGGGGTTTGACACACAGCACCTCCACTGATCAGCTGGCAAACTTCACTAGTCCGGTTGTAAAGAAATTGAATGTAGCTGCCTGCAACGCACAGCCCCATACAGTGGATAGTGGCTGCTGTAGAACAGCTGCTATTCTCTTGATACAATACCGATGAACGGATACAATACTGAAAGATTAAAGGAACTCTGTAATCTCAAAAACACTACTATCCACAATATCAAATAGAGCATTTAGCCCATATAAAAAGTATACCTTTGGTGCAATAACCATTGGGTTTGATGTGCATAAAAAGAATTGTGTCTGATATGCATGTCAGGGTTTTCGGTGCACCCTTGGAGTGGCCGCAAGCGCTCAGTGCATTGTTTGCACTTCAATTACCATATCTGGCCAAATCTCATAATGGAGATTGCCAGATCTCACTTGGCCACAATGAGAGCTCTCTGAAGTGCTTAAAACAAGTGCAGCAGTTTCTCATCTCCGCTGCGGCTGCTGATACACCAATCAAATGTGGCAAGTGACGGCAACAGAAATGAGAAAGTGCTTGCCCTGCTCGGGGCACTGTATGCTCACACACCAAAACTTTCTTTTAAACCAGCGCTTACTCTGGTCAAGAGAACTCTGGCAATCTAACATACGGGGAGGTGGCCATGCATGATATTTGAAAGGCAAGGCGATGCCTGAGTGCTTGTGGTCACACCAAGGGTGCACCGAACACCCTGATTTGCACATCAGATAAACTGGTTTTTCTGTTTTTTTAATAGTGTTTTTGAGGTGAGAGAGTCCCTTTAAATAAATTGTTAAAGCACCACTCCAGCATTTTTTTTTAATTCACTGCTGGAATGGTGTCACTAATGTAAGTTCCCTGTCTCTTGTCTTATACTCGCTGTCTTCAGCTGTTCCCAGCGCTGCTGTGGTCCTAATTCATCATGTTGTGACCACAACTTCTGACTGACTAGAAGTCAGAGGTAATGGTCACAAGCTCTCAATGGAAGACTATGAGAGCCTCGTTCTTGGTTTCATAGACTTACATTGAGTGGTGACCTCCGGCTCTCCCATCTAACACTGGAGCGATCCGGCAGGCCACAAACTGCAGAAGACCAACTGGCTGGTAAATATATTACTAGGTGCAGGGACCTTATATTACTGACACCACTCCAGGGGAAAAGTAAAAGAAAACGCTGGAGTGGTGCTTTAATATATAGAAATGGATTTAAAAATCTATAATGATACAGACACACTGACATACACAATGTCCAGAATAAAGCAGATCATAGGTTGTTCTTCAGAGGCAACGGTTGCTCCTAGAATCTGAAGGATCTGATTAATATCTGATTGTTTTGGTTTTGGACCTTGGGCCTGTTAGTTTTGTACTGTAGACAGTTTTGTGTAAAAGCTTCTATCTAATGCTGGCTCAGGCCTAAATCTGCATGCATGGTGCTAAATTGTACTCTAAATGTCACTGTTCATTAAACTGCAGCCTGCTGTGAGCTTTTATGTGGAAGTACAGTATGACTTTATAAATAATTACTTATCAAGCTTAACTATGTATGAATGGTGGAATAGCAGCTCTGACTATAGCTATTAACACAGAGATCATCAGCGTTTTGCAGCCGGAGAGCAGAAAATGACTGACTATTGTTGTCCGAACAGCAGGTTTAAAGACTAATGGTGATACTTTTCCCTATGTCATGTAGGTGTAGCTGAATGATTAGCTCTGCAGACCTACAATTAACCTGGGCAACATCGGTACCGTCATCTACTTATTTGCCTTCCTCTAGGTTAAGTGGACAATAAAATGAATAGTAGTGCCGGACATGTAACGTGGCGGACACCACTGGCACCCAGCAGACCCCATTGGGCATAATGTGTTCCTTGTGGGTTATCGTGATGGCTACAATTTTACCATGCAGAATAGTACAGGATACTGAGCTATTTTATCCAACTTTATCGATCAAATCCACAACTGACGCTAAAAAAAGTACATGCCGCAGTGTATAGGGTATTTCGGGAAAAGCCAACTATGTGTTCCAATACTTTTGAAAACAGGCACTATTCGCTGATGTATATGAACCAGAAGGACTCTATTTTGGCTCATAGAAGTCTATGAATACAAAAGTATATGGACACACTTATTAATTAAATTCAGGATTTGCATTCAGTTCCATTCCGTTCCATTTTTAGAACTGTAAAATATCTGGCCCCTCGCCATGCAGCCTGCCTTTCCAAACTTTTGTGAAAAATTGGTTTGTTTTAAATAGTTTACTGAATTTGAGCACGCTGCTGTAATTGGATACCACCGTTCCAACAAGTCAATTCATGAAATGTGGTCCCTCCTAAATATTCACCTGTGAGCCGTATTATTGAAAAGTGGAAGTGTTTAGGATCCACAGCAACTCAGCCACAAAGAGCAGATCACGTAGTTACTGATCGGGGTCACCGAGTACTGAAGGACACAGTGGTAATTTGTATTAATATTTATTTAATTAATACAAGTATAAGTGGTGCTTACGGCACAATATAAAGAGTAAAGCAAACAGTGGAAGGACCGTACGTTATTGTACAATAGAATACAGCAATTCGGCTATACAGAATATCAACACAATTCTAACCTCACACTATTGTTATATTATTACAAAGAAACAATATATTATAGTCATTGATGTCTCCTCCTAATACCTTAACCTCAGGTGCGTCACCATCACTATCGGGTCCGTTACTGCCGTCTCTCTGTCAATCTCTAGGCAATACGAGCCGTAATACAGGCCCTAATGGAGACAGGTGATGCTACGCCATTAGGCTGCAAGTCCCTTATCGATTAATCACTTTGCACATCTGTTACTCTGGCCACCTTAATCCCCTGTAGCACAATCCCGGTCCCCTGTGTACCGTACGTCTACACCGGAAGTCACAGCTAACATGAATGTCCCTCTTCAATGGCCTGGTTGTCTCTTTTAGCTCTGGCTCTGCTCCCTCAGTTCAGATCTCTTAGCTCTGGTCTCTTGTCTCCAGTTCCGGCTACCCAGCTCTGTTCACTCGCCCCCGATTCTGGTCACTCAACTCTTTACTTGGGTCTGGTCACTTGACTCAGGGCTGGTGTCAGCACCCGGCGCACCAGGGCAAGTGCCGGGGCCCTGAGCAGGCGGGGGGGCCCACTCGCCATCGGGCCCCCCCACCACACTATGGGACCCGTGAGCAGAGGAGAGCAGTGTCAGCTCCCGCCCCCCCGCTTGCTCAGGGCCCTGGCAGCCGGCCGCAATACTTACCTCTCCCCGTGCCATCACAGCAGGTCCTGTCTCTTCCGCGGCTGCTGCACAGTGACGTCTCAGGTCAGAAGATGCTGTGACGTCTTACCACCGCGCTCTCTCCTGAGCCGTCACAGTGCAGAGCGGGAAGACGCCGCCGCGCGTGAGGAGTCCGGAGCAGCGGCAGCAGGTGAGAAGTGAGGTGAGTATTTGTTGTTTTTTTTTATATATTGTATGGAGGCATGGGGCATTATATGATGGGGTGGGGTGGAGGTGTGTGACATCCAGCATGAAGCATTATAAGGAAGGGGGGGAGTGTGACATCCTGCATGGGGCATTATAAGGGAGGGTGGGTGGCACAACCTACATGGGCATTATAAAGGAGGGGGGGTGTGACATCCTGCATGGGGCATGCATTATAGGGGGGGTGTTACATCCAGCATGGGGCATTATAAGGGGGGGTGACATATTGCATGGGGCATTATAAGGGGGGGTGACATCCTGCATGGGGCATTATAAGGGAGGGGGGATGTGACATCCTGTATGGGGCATTATAGAGGGGGGTGAAATCCTGCATGGGGCATTATAAGGGAGGGGGGGTGACATCCTGCATGGGGCATTATAAGGGAGGGGGGTGACGTCCTGCATGGGGCATTATAAGGGAGGGGGGGTGACATCCTGCATGGGGCATTATAGGAGGGGGTGACATCCTGCATCGGGCATTATAAGGGGGGGTGACATCCTGCATGGGACATTATAAGGGAGGGTGGGTGTGACATCCTGCATGGGGCATTATAAGGGAGGGGGGTGTGACATCCTGCATGGGGCATTATAAGGGAAGGGGGGTGACATCCTGCATGGGGCATTATAAGGGGGGGTGACATCCTGCATGGGGCATTGCAAGGGAGGGGGTGTGTGTGACATCCTGCATGGGGCACTATAAGGAAGGGGGGCTGAGATCCTGCATGGGGCATTAAAAGGGGGGGTGACATCCTGCATGGGGTATTATATGGGGGGGTGACATCCTGCAAGGTTGCGGATGGTCTCCTGTGGGATCTCCTCCCAGACCTGGACTAAAGCATCCGCCAACTCCTGGACAGTCTGTGGTGCAACGTGACATTGGTGGATGGAGCGAGACATGATGTCCCAGATGTGCTCAACCGGATTCAGGTCTGGGGAATGGGCGGGCCAGTCCATAGCTTCAATGCCTTCATCTTGCAGGAACTGCTGACACACTCCAGCCACATGAGGTCTGGCATTGTCCTGCATTAGGAGGAACCCAGGGCCAACCGCACCAGCTTATGGTCTCACAAGGGGTCTGAGGATCTCATCTCGGTACCTAATGGCAGTCAGGCTACCTCTGGCGAGCACATGGAGGGCTGTGCGGCCCTCCAAAGAAATGCCACCCCACACCATTACTGACCCACTGCCAAACTGGTCATGCTGAAGGATGTTGCAGGCAGCAGATCGCTCTCCACGCCGTCTCCAGACTCTGTCCCGTCTGTCACATGTGCTCATTGTGAACTTGCTTTCATCTGTGAAGAGCACAGGGTGCAAGTGGCGACTTTGCCAATCCTGGTGTTCTGTGGCAAATGCTAAGCGTCCTGCACGGTGTTGGACTGTGAGCACAACCCCCATCTGTGGACGTCGGGCCCTCATACCACCCTCATGGAGTCAGTTTCTAACCGTTTGTGCAGACACATGCACATTTGTGGCCTGCTGGAGGTCATTTTGCAGGGCTCTGGCAGTGCTCCTCTTGTTTCTCCTTGCACAAATGCGAAGGTAGCAGTCAGTCCTGCTGCTGGGTTGTTGCCCTCCTACGGCCCCCTCCACGTCTCCTGGTATACTGGCTTGTCTCCTGGTAGCGCCTCCAGCCTCTGGACTCTACGCTGACAGACACAGCAAACCTTCTTGTCACAGCTCGCATTGATGTTCCATCCTGGATGAGCTGCACTACCTGAGCAACTTCTGTGGGTTGTAGAGTCCATCTCATGCTACCATGAGTATGAAAGCACAATCAACATTCAAAAGTGACCAAAACATCAGCCAGAAAGCATTGGTACTGAGATGTGGTCTGTGGTCCCCACCTGCACAACCACTCCTTTATTGAGGGTGTCTTGATAATTGCCAATAATTTCCATCTATTGTCTATTCCATTTGCACAACAGCATGTCAAATTGATTGTCAATCAGTGTTGCTTCCTAAGTGGACTGTTTGATTTCACAGAAGTTTGATTTACTTGGAGATATATTCTGTTGTTTAAGTGTTTATTTTTTTGAGCAGTGTATATATATTTCTCTGCGGTATCTGTGCTTCATGAATCGTGGTATGTGTTAAAGGTGCCCACTGAGACTCTTTCGCCCAGGGCCCACAAAAACCTGGAGCCGGCCCTGACTTGACTCCACACTCGGGTCTGGTGACTCAATTTTTCACTCAGGTCTGGTCACTCGAAATGGCAGTCATAACCCAACCTCGTGGCACCTTCTTGCCACTTTTTCTTGTCCTGCAATGTTTGGCCAGTAGATCGCGGCCTCCTCTTACGTTAACATCATCACAAAACTATGAGTCAAGAGCTTCACAATGCAAAGTATTAGATGGAAGATGTAAAGCTGTCACTGGACTTGGGAGCAGGGGAAATGTGCTCTGTGTAGTGACAGATCACGCTTCTCTATTGGGTAGTCTGATGGATGAGTCTGGAATTGGTGACTGACAGACAAATGTTACCTGCCAAACTGCATTGTGCTAACTGTAAAGTTTGGATAATGCTATGAAGTTGTTTTTCATGGGTTTTCCTAGGACCCTTAGTTCTAGTGAAGGAAAATATTAATGCTTCAGCATAACAAAACATTTTGGGCAACTGTAGCTTCCATCTTTGTGGGAACAGTTTGAGGAAGGTCCTTTTCTGTTCCAGCGTGAATGTGCCCCATTACACAAAGTAAGGTTCATAAAGGCATGGTTGGGAGAGTTTGTTGTGGAAGTACATGACGCAGAGCCCTGACCTCAACCCTATCGGACAATTTTGGAATGAACTAGAATGAATATTGCGAGCCAGACCCTTTTGTCTAAAATCAGGATTTGACCTTACATGTGTTCTTGTGGATGAATGGGCAAATATTCCCACCAACACACCCTAAATGCTTGTAGAAAGTCTTTCCAGAAGGGTGGGTGCTGTTTATAGCTGCAGAGGGTTGCAACTAGAGATGAGCGTTGTTCTACTCGAACTGTTCGCCAATCTCAAATTCGAGCTGTTTTGGGCGGTGTTCGAGCCGGTCGGCGAACACGAACAATTTGAGAAAAATTCGGCTGTTCGAGGTTATGTTCGATAACTGTTCGTGCACCAAAATCATAACTGGATTTTTTCTCAGTAATGATGAAAATTAATGTTAATACGCAGTTTGAGTGTACAGCGGGGCGGGGGGAGGGGCAGGGGATGGATCTCTGCAGGAACAATGAAGATCTCCATTTTTTTTTCTCTTTCCCGCATTTGCAGTGGGGAGGTGCAATCTGTCAGCCTATCAGCAGCGCACACACGGAGCGAAGTGCTTTTTTTCACACAAGCAAGGGCATGTGTGATTGGCAGTGTATGTCACATGTCCTTGCCCTATAAGACCAAGCCATTTTCCCCGTCGCCACCATTTTCTCACTGCTGCAGCTGCGTGTTAGACGGCACCGCTGTTGCTGTGTGCGCTATACCTTGTTAATTTCAAGCCAATTTTCGCACAAATATACAGATAGCTTGGGAGTAGGGAATAGTTGTGATTGCAGTCCTTTTAAGGACTAGGTTACAGCATTTCCTACGACTTTTATCAGGCAGGTCTGTGCTCTTAAATAGATAGATTGTGGGAGTAAAGACTAATTGTAATTGGAGTCCTTTTCAGGACTAGGTTACATCAGTTCCTATCAGTTTTTGCCAGGCAGGTCTGTGCCAGTGCTGTGCAAGTTTTTTTCACAGCATTTGGCTGAATCTAGCAAAGCTAATCCTTTTTGGCCTATTGCAGAGTGTGTTAGTCACTGGAGTAGCCTATCTGTGTTGCAAGATATACCACCTGTGTATAGAATACCAATTTTTTTACTGCACCTAGTGAAGTAAAATCTTTTGGGCATAGCATCATTCTATTAGTCCATCTATACTGACCTCCATCAGGTTGCAAACTGAATATAATTTTTTTCTGCATCTAGCTCTGAAAAAATATTTGGGCTTCTAGCAGTGTGTGGGACTTGGTCTATTAGTCCATCTATACTGACCTCCATCAGGTTGCAAATTAAAAATAATTTTTTTCTTCATTTAGCTCTGAAAAAATATTTGGGCTTCTAGCAGTGTGTGGGACTTGTTCTATTAGTCCTTCTATACTGACCTCCAGCAGGTTGCAAATTGAATATAATTTTTTTCTGCATCTAGCTCTGAAAAAATATTTGGGCTTCTAGCGGTGTGTGGGACTTGGTCTATTAGTCCATCTATACTGACCTCCATCAGGTTGCAAATTAAAAATAATTTTTTTCTGCATCTAGCTCTGAAAAAATATTTGGGCTTCTAGCAGTGTGTGGGACTTGGTCTATTAGTCCATCTATACTGACCTCCATCAGGTTGCAAATTAAAAATAATTTTTTTCTTCATTTAGCTCTGAAAAAATATTTGGGCTTCTAGCAGTGTGTGGGACTTGTTCTATTAGTCATTCTATACTGACGTCCAGCAGGTTGCAAATTGAATATAATTTTTTTCTGCATCTAGCTCTGAAAAAATATTTGGGCTTCTAGCGGTGTGTGGGACTTGGTCTATTAGTCCATCTATACTGACCTCCATCAGGTTGCAAATTAAAAATAATTTTTTTCTGCATCTAGCTCTGAAAAAATATTTGGGCTTCTAGCAGTGTGTGGGACTTGGTCTATTAGTCCATCTATACTGACCTCCATCAGGTTGCAAATTAAAAATAATTTTTTTCTGCATCTAGCTCTGAAAAAATATTTGGGCTTCTAGCAGTGTGTGGGACTTGGTCTATTAGTCCATCTATACTGACCTCCATCAGGTTGCAAATTAAAAATAATTTTTTTCTTCATTTAGCTCTGAAAAAATATTTGGGCTTCTAGCAGTGTGTGGGACTTGTTCTATTAGTCCTTCTATACTGACCTCCAGCAGGTTGCAAATTGAATATAATTTTTTTCTGCATCTAGCTCTGAAAAAATATTTGGGCTTCTAGCGGTGTGTGGGACTTGGTCTATTAGTCCATCTATACTGACCTCCATCAGGTTGCAAATTAAAAATAATTTTTTTCTGCATCTAGCTCTGAAAAAATATTTGGGCTTCTAGCGGTGTGTGGGACTTGGTCTATTAGTCCATCTATACTGACCTCCATCAGGTTGCAAATTAAAAATAATTTTTTTCTGCATCTAGCTCTGAAAAAATATTTGGGCTTCTAGCAGTGTGTGGGACTTGGTCTATTAGTCCATCTATACTGACCTCCATCAGGTTGCAAATTGAATAAAAAAAAATTCTGCATCTAGCTCTGAAAAAATATTTGGGCTTCTAGCGGTGTGTGGGACTTGGTCTATTAGTCCATCTATACTGACCTCCATCAGGTTGCAAATTAAAAATAATTTTTTTCTGCATCTAACCCAGCCAATAGTTTTGGCCTAATACCACAGTTTGGCCACTCAGCTCTGCTCGGTTACCATCCATTGTTTTTTTGTGCAAACAACTCCAGAGTTGTGAATTAGTTAACCACCAAAATGAGTGGAAAAAGGCCTGCTGCTGGTGGAAAGGGGAATAGGCGTGTTGGGAAGGGGAAAAAAGGTTGTGTCCGTGGGGTAGGTGCAGAAGAAAGACCATCTTCCAGCCAAACTAAAATGTCTACTTCTTTTAGCGGACAATGTGATAAGATCCCTTTCTTACGGCCACGCCAATCGCTACAAATTCCAGATGACGCACAAAAACAGCAGGTGCTTCAACGGATATCAAGTGCTCCTTTAAGTGGGCTCTCCTCCACATCAACTTCAACATCACAAATACTCCAGTCCTCAAAGGTGTCACCCAAATCGCACTTGCTTCCTCACAGCTCCCAAATCTCCAGCTGCCCGTCTGAGTATGAGGTAGAACAGATGGTTGAGTCTGCAGAGCTGTTTACTCATACTATAGCCTGGGAATCAGAGGTCGACTCCAGCGCTTCTGTGAATCCAGACGAGGAAATGATCTGCACTGATGCCCAGAATCTTTATGAGTCGGATCCAGGACCAGACGCAGAAGGTTCTGACCATAATGTAGACCCTCATTCCCAAACTGTAACTCCTGTTGGTGGAGACAATGAGGAAGACGATGATAAGACTCAAATACCTGATTGGAGCGACAACTTTAGTTTTTTGTCAGGGCAGGAACAGGTTGGCTCTGAGGACGACGGGTGTGATAACGCACAGGGTGATGATGATGAGGTCGGAGATCCCACTTACTGTCAACCCACAGTCAGCCAAGAGATGAGGTCAGCAGAGGAGGTGGAGGAAGATGCTAGTGACGACGAGGTCAGGTTGCGCCTTCCTGGACAGAGACGTAGTACTGGAAGCACGTCAACAACTGCATCCTCAAACACAACTCTGCCTCTCACCACAAGTCGTGGTGGCTCTTCAGGTCGCATGGGTGCTAAGCCTTGCATAGCCTGGGCATTTTTTCAGATCGATAAAGATGACCCAACTCGTGTTATCTGTAACATTTGTCAGCAAAAGCTAAGTAGAGGCCAAAAAATACATAGTTTGAGTACTTCATGCATGAACCGGCACATGGACATGAAGCATAAGTTGCAGTGGGAAGCTCAGTGTGCTACAATGCGGTCTAGCCGGCCGGGCCAACCACCGTCTGCCATATCTTGTGCATCCGCGGCCTCTTCATCCTCTGTGACTGGGGGGACAGCAGTCACACCTGTTTTGGGGCGCAGACCTGCCACCTCTTTACCCGCAACAGCCAGCGTGATTGGCAGGTCATCATTTTCTTTGGAGGTGGTAACACCAGCTGGTCTTGAGCGCTGTCCGACATCGATAGCACCACCTTTGGATCAAGGCAACCTAACATGTCCGCCTGCATCTTCCTCACAGACCGGCAGTTTGCCGGGGACACCCTTATCAACCCCGTCTAAGCACAATAGCCAGCCCTCGGTCCCTCAGATGTGGACAAGTAAAAGACCATTTCCTCCTAGCCATGAGAAAGCTAAGAGGTTGAATTTCACCATCTGCAAGCTCTTGGCTACAGAAATGCTGCCTTTCCGCCTGGTGGACACAGAGGATTTTCGAGACCTTATGTCCGTCGCAGTGCCCCAGTACCAGATGCCCAGTCGGCACTACTTCTCAAAGAAAGGTGTGCCTGCGCTCCACCAGCATGTCGCACACAACATCACCGCTTCTTTGAGAAACTCTGTGTGTGACAGGGTGCATTTCACCACAGACACTTGGACGAGTAGGCATGGACAGGGGCGTTACATGTCGCTGACTGGGCACTGGGTAACTATGGTGACAGCAGGACAAGGGGCTGCTGTCCAAGTCTTGCCGTCCCCACGAGTTGTGCGTCAATCCTCTTTATGTCATTTTTCCTCCACTGCTTCTGCCTCCTCAACCTCCTCTCGGTCTTCCACCTGCACCCAAAGCCTGTCTGGTCATGCCACAAGCTTTCTAACTGCGCAGAAGGGATCCTGCACACCTCCTTACTATGCTGGCAGTAGGGCTCAACGTCATCAGGCGGTTTTTACATTGAAATGTCTGGGAAATGTGAGTCACACAGCTGAGGAGTTGTGGTCAGCTCTGGAGAACCAATTTCATGAATGGTTGTCTCCACTGGACCTGAAACCAGGGAAGGCCGTGTGCGACAATGCTGCAAACCTGGGTGCGGCCCTTCGCCGGGGCAATGTCACACACGTGCCTTGTATGGCTCACGTGTTGAACCTGGTTGTCCAGCAATTTTTAGCCCACTATCCCAGACTAGATGGCCTTCTGCAGAGGGCACGGTCGCTGTGTGCTCACTTCCGCCGTTCGCATCCCGCAGCTCAGCGACTTACATCTCTACAGAAGTCGTTGGGCCTGCCACTTCACCGGCTAAAATGCGATGTGCCTACCCGGTGGAATTCAACTCTGCACATGTTGCAGCGACTGTGGCAGCACCGACAAGCCCTGGTGCAATACGTTCTGACGTATAGCCTGGGCCAACGAGATTCAGAGGTGGGGCAAATCACGCTGGAGGAGTGGTCTCAGATCAGGGACCTATGCACCCTTCTGCACAGTTTTGAAATGGCGACGAAGATGTTTAGTGCTGACGATGCCATTATCAGCATGACTATTCCGGTGATTTACATGCTGGAGCACATGTTAAACAGAATTCGGAGTCAGGTGGTGGCACAAGAGGAGGTGGAGGAAGTAGAGGAGGAGGAGTTGTATGCGGAAGGGCTAACATCTGCAAGGTCCAGACGGTCGGCAGCACCAGGGCGGCAGGCATGTGAGGGTGGGGGAGATGATTTTACCAGGGCGCATGGTAGCAGCCAAACTAGTGAGGAAGGTGCAGGAGCCCAGGAAGAAGTGGAGGACGAACTGATGGAAGACTCATCAGATGAGGGAGACCTTGATCACATTTCTGTTGTGCGAGGTTGGGGGGAGAGGACAGAGGAAGGAAGCATGATTGTTACCTCGCCACCAACACAACAGGGACTTGGTGCTCCTGGATGCGCAACACACATGAGTGCCTTCTTGCTGCACTACCTGCAACATGACCCTCGAATTGTGAGAATTAGAAATAATCCTGACTACTGGGTTGCCACACTGTTAGATCCCCGGTACAAAAGTAAATTTGCAGAAATTATTCCTGCCATAGAAAGGGATGCACGCATGCAGGAGTATCAGCAGAGATTGTTGCAGAATCTTACATGTGCTTTTCCACAAAATACCAGTGGTGCACGTAGTGAATCTCACAGTTCCAACTTGCCAACCGTGGGACCGTCAAGTGTTCAGCACTCAAACCGTAACAGAACCACAGTATCTGCTGGTAACAGCAATTTTGCGGAATCATTTCACCACTTTTTTAGCCCATCCTTTGCAAGGCCACAGGAGACAAGAAGTCTGACACATAGTCAACGCCTAGAGACGATGGTACAGGAGTATCTCCAAGTAAACATTGAAGCCACGACTGTGTCACTGGACCCTTGCTCTTTTTGGGCTTCCAATCTGGATAAATGGCCGGAGCTAGCCACTTACGCCTTGGAGATCTTGTCATGCCCCGCAGCCAGCGTTCTGTCTGAATGTGTGTTCAGCGCTGCTGGTGGTGTGCTGACAGATAAGCGCACGCGGCTCTCCACTGATAATGTAGACAGACTCACGTTCATAAAGATGAACAAATCATGGATCCGAAACGACTTTTCTACCCCTGTGTCATCCTGGGGAGAGTAAAAGCTTGATGATTGGTTAAAATCACCCTACCAACCGTTTTAAGCTTTCAAATTACTAATCATGTTTATCTGTATCTTGACTGGAAAATAATTTGGGCTTTGTAGCAGTGTGCAGCACTGATCCTATTAGGCCATCTATAATAAGCTTCACCAGATTTAAAATTAAAAATAATTTTTAGCTGCATCTAGCCCGGAAAATAATTTTGGGGCTCCGAGATGCGCAAGACACATAAGTGCCTTCTTGCTGCACTACCTGCAGCATGACCCTCATATTGTCAGAATTCGAAGTAATCATGACTACTGGGTTGCCACACTCTTAGATCCCCCAAACTTTTCGATCAACCTTTTCATTTTAATAAAGACCAAAAAAATGGTCATTTTTGAAATTATAAGCATTAGCAGGTTGTTAGAAACTGAAATCAAACAGTTTTCAACTCAAAACTTTATTCTAGGTGATGTTACATTTTCACATAGGACCCCTTGTTCGAAAGGAGCTTCTGAACTCTCTCGTCCATTGAATTTGTCAGGTTTTGGATGGTTTCTGCTTCAATTGTTTTGCATGAGGACAGAATACCCTCCCAGAGCTGTTGCTTAGATGTGAACTGCCCAGGGGCGGACACAGACTGTAGTGGGCCCCTGTGCAAGAAATTTTTGGGGGCCCCCCCCCCTGCGCTTCATAAGGCAACAAAGTTATGTAAACATAACCCCCCCATGTGCAGCTCTCATCCCCCCCATGTGCAGCTCACCCCCCCGATGCATCTCTCATCCCCCCCCGTGCATCTCTCACCCCCCCCCGTGCATCTCTCACCCCCCATGTGCATCTCTCACCCCCCCATGTGCATCTCTCACCCCCCCATGTGCATCTCTCATCCCCCCCATGTGCATCTCTCATCCCCCCCATGTGCATCTCTCATCCCCCCCATGTGCATCTCTCATCCCCCCATGTGCATCTCTCATCCCCCCCATGTGCATCTCTCACCCCCCCCCATGTGCATCTCTCACCCACCCCCCATGTGCATCTCTCATCCCCCCCACTCCTAGTTAATTAATTGTATTTAAGAAAAATAAAACTTGTTATACTTACCCCCATGCGATCCCTGCAGAATCCTGGCGCTCGTCCACGTCGCTGCCACCAGGCTCTCCTGACGTTCGGCCATGTGACGGTGCCACATACATAGCCAACAGCTTTTGTTTTGGCCAAAAGATTTTTAAAGCTGCCACTACGATAAGGTAGACTCTTCTGGCCGGGCCCTACTCTAACCTATTAAAATTTTCTTAAAATATCCAATACTCTTTTTAGATATATTTTTATTTAGTTTTCTTTAAGGGAATGTGTCATATACATTTTTTTTTTAAATGACCAATAATACCACATACAGGGAATACCGCCACACCATCACCAGACCACATATTACCACAACATAGTGACCGAATAATACCACACAGAAGGGAGAAAAACTGCCACACCATGACCAGACCACATATTACCACCACATTACTAATATTACCATAAGTGTCATTATACACAGGAGCTCTATACATGGTATGTATAATGTAAGTGTCCAGGTAATCTAGTGATCACCAGTGACATTATACACAGGAGCTCTGTATATAGTGTCAGTGTACAGGTAATACAGTGATCACCAGTGACATTATACACAGGAGCTCTGTATATAGTGTACAGGTAATACAGGGATCACCAGTGACATTATACACAGGAGCTCTGTATATAGCCCCCATTAACTGTAAATAGGCACTTAATATATAATTTAATTAGAACCTCTACTCTATACTTCCTGCTCCCCGCATTCATTATTTACATGCACCCCCTGCCCCAATTCATTATATCATGTCCGTGCTCTCCCCACCCCATCGTCATTTATCATTTACTCTCCCCCACCCCACATTCATTATGTGCAGCTCATTATCCCCCTACTCCTAATTCCCCCATGTGCAGCTCATTTTCTCCCAATTCCCCCATGTGCAGCTCTCACCCCCCCATGAGCAGCTCTCACCACCCCCCCATGTGCCCCTCTCTCATCCCCCTCCCCCACATGTGCCCCTCTCTCATCCCCCTCCCCCACATGTGCCCCTCTCTCATCCCCCTCCCCCACATGTGCCCCTCTCTCATCCCCCTCCCCCACATGTGCCCCTCTCTCATTCCCCCCATGTGCATCTCTCATCCCCCCCATGTGCATCTCTCATCCCCCCCACATGTGCACATCTCTCATCCCCCTCCCCCACATGTGCACCTCTCTCATCCCCCGCCATGTGCATCTCTTATCTCCCCCGCCATGTGCATCTCTTATCTCCCCCCCATGTGCATCTCTTATCTCCCCCCATGTGCATCTCTTATCTCCCCCCCATGTGCATCTCTTATCTCCCCCCCATGTGCATCTCTTATCTCCCCCCCATGTGCATCTCTTATCCCCCCCCACATGTGCACCTCTCTCATCCCCCCCACCCCATGTGCATCTTTTATCATCTCCCCCCCCACGTGCACCTCTCTCATCCCCCTCCCCCCACGTGCACCTCTCTCATCCCCCTCCCCCCACATGTGCACCTCTCTCATCCCCCCCACCCCATGTGCATCTTTTATCATCTCCCCCCACCCCATGTGCATCTTTTATCATCTCCCCCCCCCCATGTGCATCTCTTATCTCACACACACACACACACACACACACATACACACCTCCCATTCCCCCCACTCCTAGTAAATTGTATTTTGAAAAAAACAAAACTTGTTATACTTACCCCCATGCGATCCCTGCAGAATCCTGGCGCTCGTCCAAATCGCTGACACTAGGTTCTCCTGACTTCCGGCCATGTGACGGCGCCGTCACATGACCGGAAGTCAGGGGAATCATGAAGGCGCTGCCGCAGGAGCGCAGCGCAGCGCTGAGATGTCCCGGACCCGGCGCTTAGCATGGGGCCGGGGGCCCCATGAGGAGAGAGACTCACAAGAGGGGGCCCCCAACGGGGCTCCAAGGGGGCCCCTACCGGCTGGGCCCCACACTGGAGTCAGGGCAGACATGCCCTGATGGCGGCCCTGCTGGAGGCTGGAGGGGCCCCCTCTCCCTCGGGGCCCCCGTTCAATGAACCGGCTGCACGGGCGGTAGTTCCGCCCCTGGAACTGCCTCCCGCCATCATAGACACTCCTTTTAATGATGCTCCAAAGGTTCTGAATGGGGTAGAGGTCAGGGGAGCATGGGGGTCACACCATAAGTTTGTCCCCTTTTATGCCCATATCAGCCAGAGATGCAGATGTTTTATGTGCAGCATGAGATGGTGCATTATCATGCAGAAAAATGATCTTGCTGTGAAATACACGGTTCTTCTTCTTGAACCATGGCAGGAAGTGCTGTTTGAGAAAATCCACATACATTATGGAGTTCATCTTTAGCGCCTTCAGGGATCCTAAAGGGGCCGACAATCTCTCTCCCCATGATTCCAGCCCAAAACATTACTCCACCTCCTCCTTGTTGGCGCTGTAGCCGTGTTTGCGTGGGGTGTCCATCAACCAGCCATCCTCCACTCCATTCACCTGGACCATCGAGCGCTGCACGGCACTCATCCGTGAACAAAACAGTTTTGAAATCAGTCTTCATGTAATGTTTGGCCCACTGGAGCCGTTTCTGCTTGTGTGAAGTGGATAGAGGAGGTCGACAGGATGGCGTATGCACAGCTGCAAACCTCTGAATGACCCTGCATCTTGTTGTTCGGGGGACGTTGGAGGCACAAGCAGCTTCAAAAACTTGTCTGCTGCTATGACAAGGCTTTTTTGCCGCTGCTCTTTCAACCTGACGTAATTGCCTGTAGGAAAGAGTCCTCAATTTGCCCTTATCAGCACGCACACGTGTGTACTGTGAATCAGCTACATACTTCTTGATTGCCAAGACACTTCATCCTGATCATCGCACAATGTTGATTGTAGTCATGCCTTGACCTAAACACTCCACAATTTGTTGCTTCTCAGCAGCCGACACATCCTTTTTCTTTCCCATTTTGGCAGAAAATGTAGGCTGCTTAATAATGTGAGAGAGCCTTCTTAAGTAGTCTTGCCTTTCATTGGACACACCTGCCAAACTAATTAGCACAGGTGTCTGCAATTGCTTACAGTGATATAAAGAGCCCTGACACACATCACCATCAATGAGTTTAACTGACAAACAAACAAATTCTTCCCTTATCACTCCTAAACACTTTTTGCATAATAATTTGGAACGCGGTGTACATGTGCTTTTCCACAAAACACCAGTGGTTCACGTAGTGAATCTTACAGTTCTAACTTGCCAACCGTGGTCTGTATGGAATTGTTCAATAAAGGGCCCAAAATTAAGATAACATAGATGGGAGAGGTCTCTATGAATAGGAATTCCTAAGTATTTGATACCCTGTGAGGGCCAGGCAAAGGGAAAGTTGGACTGGATGGAATCCTATATGGATTTAGGGAGGGAGACATCGAGGGCCTCAGACTTCGCTGCATTGATTTTAAAATTTTACCATGTAACAAAGTGATCTATTTCAGCCATAACAGCAGGGATGGATATATGTGATTGAGTGATATATACTAGGACATCATCAGCAAATAGAGAGCACTTGTACTCGGTGCCTCCCACCTCAATCCACCTAATATTGGGGTTATGGCGAATTGATGAGAGCAGGTGCTCCGTCACTAGGATGTATAAGAGAGGGGACAGAGGACATCCCTGCCTTGTCCCATTGGTGATTGTGAAAGGTGATGAAAATGTTCTGACGCACCCCCTGGGCCTTGGGACACCCGGAGCCGGACCCTTTTTGGTGGATGCTGGTGGTTGTAGTCTTCGTGGCGGCGATCCGGTTCCGTGGCTCAGGGCGGTCAAACCAGTGGCGGAACTATTTATGTGGTTTTGATGTTTAAATGTCCGACTACGCCACCCGTGGATTGCGGTCAGAGTGAACCGCCGCTACAGGGCAGACCGCTAAGGCTGGTGTTGTGGGTGCAGCAGAGCGTAGCATAACTCCCCACGGGAGGAGTATAGCCTCAGGGCAGTGTATGCGGAAGATGGGGGTGATGGTGCAGGGCAGCAGCAGTAACGACACGGAGTCAGTGATGCAGTTCAGGGCTTTTACTCACAGTTATTATTATCCAGACCACGTCTGCAGGTAACGGCTGCCCACGTCGTACTGTGCTCACCAGGTGAGGGGCTCAGACAACTCCCAGATAACTTTGGAGCGCTTCACAGGACCCCCTTTGTGTGTCCTTTGTCTGGCCTTTCTTACCAACACTTCTGTCCGGCTGCCTCGGGCCTCCTCTTGGTAAACTTGGCGCCAGTTTCCCTGACCCTATGTGGTGCCTTCCTAGCGGGTGGAGCAAGGGGCTGCGCCACATAAAATGTCAGAGCCTCCGGTTTCTAGCTGAGGGTCGTTTCCTGCCTCCACTAGTTCGGGGACCGGTCTCCCCCTTTGGCCTGACCCCTCCACGCAGGTGGATTCGGGCGTGCGGTGGCGACTCGCCCGTCCGCACCCCTGGGATCCCTTCATTCCTCGTTCCTGGAGCCTTCTCCGCTCCTCTTCCTTCCTTCTCCCTCTTGCAGGCCTGGGCCTCTGTTACTAGGCCCGCCTCCGGAGCAGAGCTCATGCAGAGCCCCTGCTCCCTGCCACTTCTGCTCAGACTTCTCTGCACTGAACTAAGATGGTGCCCACCTTTTATACTCCCTTCTCAATGCACCCAGGAACTGCTTCCTCCCTGCTCCTGCACTGCAGGGTTCCCCTTCCTCAGTGTTCCCTCCCCCCACTCCAGCCAGGGACAGGGACTGTTGTGCCCATCTCAGGGGCATATTGGTCGCCCTGCCCCACGGCAATGTGGTGTAATGCATGCAGGTGTCGGGTCCTGATCCACACTCCATCCTTATCTGAGAGTGAGATATCACACCTCTGGGTGAGGTGCAATACGTCTGTAGCAACCGAGCCCTCGGTGCTACAGTTCCATTTATCTTCAGCCTAGGTGACGTATTGTGATACAGGGCCGTGATTTTGGCTATAAAAGGGTCCCCTAGACCCTTACCCCAAGCTTTTTAAGAGAATCATATATGGCGTGCCAGGAGACTCTATGGAATGCTTTCTCAGCATCCAACGAGAGTATCTACTTACAAATTTTTAACTGCATCTAGCCCAGGAAATACTTTGTGCCTAGTAGCAGTGTCTGCTAGTCAGCGGATTATCCCGGCTGTTAAGCAAGCTACACCACCTGTAGTTTGGACACTTAATTTTTTCAAAGGAAATGCTTCGGGACCACGGGATACTTAGTGAAGAGCATCAGGAGGCACCCCAAGGCATAGGGGCTGGGACTGGCACTAGGATGCCTTGCGGTGGACAGCCGAGCTCGATCCTTATAAAAGCTTTTTAACTGCAGCAGCTTTAGTGGACGCTACTGGAGCTGGAATTACGCGGCTGCTGGCATGAGACTTGCCCTCCAATAGATCCTTGTAAATGGATTTAAAGTGTATTCATTCAAATTAGAGGGACAATTTAAATTAAAAAGCTTAGAGCTGCCTCCACCACAGGGGGGCTCTCTCGACCCACCAGCGGACAGGCACCAGTATTGGGAGAGGGGGGCTGGCCGTCAGGGTTCACCGCGGCTCTGGCACAAACTCGGCGACACGGAGGTGGCACGGGCAGGAGCGGACTGGCCGTCTCGGCTTCTCACTTTTTGGATTTTAGAAGGGCATGACATGCCTATATCTGTGTCTCCCCCTCCTTTTACTCCTCCACCTCTTTTCTTTTCGCATGACTATATGTACTTGTCACTTTTCCATGTGTTAGTTGTGTCTTCTGAGCAGTTTGTCAGCTTTTGGACACCTTTGAAGGTGTTTTCTATGTGTTTCTATGTGTTTTTGTTTGCCTGCCATTGGTTTTAACGGTGTTCGAAGGTGTTCGACGAACAGTTCGACGAACAGTTCGGCGAACACACGGGTGTTCGACGAACCGAACCGAACTCGAACACTACGGGGGTGGCTCAACACTAGTTGCAACTCCATTTAATGTCTTAGGATTTAGAATGGGAGGTCATAAAAGCTAATGTAGGTGTAATATGTACACTACTGTTCAAAAGTTTGGGTCACCCAGACAATTTTGTGTTTTCCATGAAAACTCATACTTTTATTTATCAAATGAGTTGCAAAATGAATAGAAAATATAGTCCAGACATTTACAAGGTTAGAAATAATGATTTTTATTTGAAAGAATAATTTTCTCATTCAAACTTTGCTTTCGGCAAAGAATGCTCCCTTTGCAGCAATTACAGTATTGCAGACCTTTGGCATTCTAGCTGTTAATTTGCTGAGGTAATTTTGAGAAATTTCACCCCATGCTTCCTGAAGCCCCTCCCACAAGTTGGATTGGCTTGATGGGCACTTTTTGCGCACCATAAGGTCAAGCTGCTCCCACAACAGCTCAATGGGGTTGAGATCTGGTGACTGCGCTAGCCACTCCATTACAATAGAATACCAGCTGCCTGCTTCTTCCCTAAATAGTTCATGCATAATTTGGAGGTGTGCTTTGGGTCATTGTCCTGTTGTAGGATGAAATTGGCTCCAATCAAGCGCTGTCCACAGGGTATGGCATGGCGTTGTAAAATGGAGTGATAGCCTTCCTTATTCAAAATCCCATTTACCTTTCACAAATCTCCCACTTTACCAGCACCAAAGCAACCCCAGACCATCACATTACCTCCACCATGCTTGACAGATGGCGTCAGGCACTCTTCCAGCATCTTTTCAGTTGTTCTGCATCTCACAAATGTTCTTCTGTGTGATCCAAACACCTCAAACTTTGATTCGTCTATCCATAAAACTTGTTTCCAATCTTCCTCTGTCCAATGTCTGTGTTCTTTTGCCAATATTAATCTTTTCCTTTTATTAGCCAGTCTCAGATATGGCTTTTTCTTTTGCCACTTTGCCCTGAAGGCCAGCATCCCGGAGTCGCCTCTTCACTGTAGACTTTGACTTTGGCGTTTTGCGTGTACTATTTAATGAAGCTGCCAGTTGAGGAGCTGTGAGGCGTCGATTTCTCAAACTATAGACTCTAATGTACTTGTCTTGTTGCTCAGTTGTGCAGCAGGGCCTCCCACTTCTCTTTCTACTCTGGTTAGAGCCTGTTTGTGCTCTCCTCTGAAGGGAGTAGTACACACCGTTGTAGGAAATCTTCAGTTTCTTGTCAGTTTCTTCCATGGAATAGCCTTCATTTCTAAGAACAACAATAGACTGTTGAGTTTCACATGAAAGTTCTCTTTTTCTGGCCATTTTGAGAGTTTCATAGAACAAACAAATGTAATGCTCCAGATTCTCAACTAGCTCAAAGGAAGGTCAATTTAATAGCTTCTCAAATCAGCTAAACCGTTTTAGGGCTATCATACTTGTGCAAGGGTTTTCTAGGGTTTTCTAAGCATCCATTAGCCTTCTTACACAGTTATCAAACACAATGTACCATTAAAACACTGGAGTGGTGGTTGTTGGAAATGGGCCTCTATACACCTATGTAAGATATAGCAATAAAAACAAGATGTTTGCAGCTAAAATAGTCATTTACCACATTAACAATATATAGAGTGTATTTCTGATTCATTTAATGTTAGCTTCATTGAAAAAAAATGTGCTTTTCTTTCAAAAATATTGAAATTTCTAAATGACCCCAAACTTTTGATTAGTAGTGTAGATGTCCTGATACTTTCGTCCATTTAGTTTACATTAGAAAATTTTCCAAGTGAATACACCAGACATACAAAACCAAAAGAACATTTCTCATTCCTAAAACTGGTTACCTTGACTTCAAATTAAGGTGAATTGGGGTGCTTGACATTTGTGACCAGGGTCTGGTGTAATGGCATTCTCTTTGGAAAATATAAATGTACCATAATATATTAAAGCACTTCAATGAAAAGAAATCCATACTTTACCCATTAGGTACTCATTATATGACCGATACCACAATTCTAGAAATTTGTTCATAGAGTTCAATAGATTTCACCGCTATGTAACACAGATGCCAGGACTCCACAGCAGTAGCTGCTTCTTTGCAGGGGAGGGGTTGTTGATCTGAGAAGTTGTTCTAATCTTCTGTAATCTTCTTGTTTCTATATTGACTATTTGCCTAACTAATGCATCCTTCATCCTCTATGTTATATTCCCTCCCAGGAGTTGACTCTCGTAATGGAGACTCAGTCTTTGGAGCAGCAAATCCAAAGTGTGGAGCGTAACATTACTTTCCTAAAAAAGGAACAACTAGAAATGTTACATGATCTTCAACTGGAGATTCTGCGCCTACAGAAACGTTGTACAGGTGAGCTGTTTTGTTTTTACCCCTGTTTTTACTCATTCCTTACATCAGCGGTCACCAACATTAGGCTCTCCAGTTGATACAAAACAATAAGGCCTCATTCGGACATCTGTATTTCATGCACATGTCCTATCCGGGATTTCCATGGATAGGGCACATACCCAATAAAGTCCGGATTATCTGCAAAAAAAAAATGCAAGACTTGTCCGATTTTAGTTACTGCTGCAGATCAAACTCGGCAAGTCAAAGGGTCCATGAAAAAATGGATAGCACAGAGATTTTTTTTTCCCAGATTGTTTTTTAACTTTTTTACACTTTATTTTTTTTTTAAGCAAAAAACGTTACTTGCTTTAAATATATGTGAAAATATTGTAGCATTACAAATAGTTTTGTGGAGAATTTTGAAGACTTATTTTTTTGATCAGTAGAATTTCTTTTCCAAACACAGTATATTGTAAGTTTAGTAATTTTTTCATGCCTCTTTCCATAGGCTTCTCTATAGATATAGAAAGATGCATGAAACAAGATTCTATATAGGAAACAACTTCTTACCATTTTAATAACATTTCTTTATATGTCCTCACATGAGTCCATTCCGTTTGTGCAGTTTTAGATGTCCTCTTATGGGGACAGGACTATGGCTTTTTTATCCACATAGACTTCATAACGAAAATGTTTAGTGAAGAAGACTTGTACTAACACATGTAACCAGTAGGAGAGAGCAGAGAAGAATATAACTATAATACATATTTACTGTTTATAAATATTCCATACAGTTATTGCCATTGTCATCTATTACGATTGTCATTTCTTACTATATTCCAGTGATGTGTCCCTTACTGGGCTGCTCACAGTAGTTTTGCTAAAATCACGGTTTTATTAGCAGGAGATTATCACTAGAGGACTAGTTTTAAGGCACATGTAATAAATGATTTTATGAGATGGAATTTCTGTGAATTTCGAAATATACCATAATAGTGGGAAAACACCTTAATAATATTGATGACGCCAACACATGAGTACAATACGTGTATACCAGAGAGGAGCTACGAACCATAGAGCGAGGACCATTGGACCATACTTGACCCCTATATTGCTGATAGTCCACCACTATTCTAGAGTAAATGTCTGCTGCAATCAGGTTGTATTATCTTTGGTGCAGGACTACCCATTCATAGCGTTCATCATAGACAAAAGAACAGCTTTATATACTGGATTGATGGCTTAGCTGTCAGACAGTGTAATAAGAGATCAATGTGATTCATGTTCTGTAAATTAGAAATCACACAAATGCATTTTCCTCCCATTTACCACCTGAGCACACTGCTGTTCAGCCAAGAAACAGCTGCCATGTGCAAATCCCCAAGAGCTCCTACCATAGACTCCTATATACTGTAAATCATTCTTCTGGCACAATGGGGGGATTTTTGTGACTGATAGAAGCTTGTACCCAACATTAAGTATGCAAACACAGCTATAATATGGTAAAATACAGTACTCGATTTCAGCCAATTATCCTCGTAGACAGAAATATTATGATTAGCATTATTTATTAACTTGCACGTCTTTACTTATTTTATGTAACATTGTTTAATGAACAACACAAGTTCTGGAGAAGAACATGGAGGCTAGCTGTTATTTCCTATACAATGTCACTGAGAGAAAGAAATGCAATTCTTTCCCCAACTGCTTCCGGCACAGTCATCCCATTAACACACTCTTCTCGTAGCTAATTGCAAGCTATTCAGATGGTGTGCCGCGTCAGCTAAAGTCTGATCTTGCCCCTGTGTACAGTGTTAGTATGTGCGACCTGACCTTGAAGAGCTCATAAGAAATATGTATCCATTTAGAGTCACGTCTCTCATTGTACTTACAGTGGGGGGCTACTTGCAGCATGCTGGAGGGTGGGGATGTCTGTGGAGCTCCACAACTTTATACTGAATGGGTGCCCTCCACAATCCTTAACCTTATACCCACAAACTTAAATGTATTTTATTTGGATTTAATGTTATATACTCACAATAAGTGGCAAGTATTTATTAAGTGTAAAGGAAATGATGCATGGTTTTCTAACTATTTAAAAAAATAAATCTGAATATTGTGACGTGCATTTGCATTCAGCCCCCTGAGTCTATACTTTGTAGAACCACCTTTCACTGCAATTACTGCTGCAAGTATTTGGGGTATTTCCATATGAGCTTTGCACATCTAGGGGATGAATTTTTTGCCCATTCTTATTTGCAAACAAGCTCAGTGAGATTGGATGGAGATGTCTGTGAACAGCAATTTTCAAGTCTTGCCACAGATTCTTAAGTCCGGACTGTGACTGGGCCATTCAAACACATGAATATGCACATGACTCTAAACAATTCTATTGTAGCTCTGACGGTATGTTTAGGTCATTGTCCTGCAGTATGGTGAACCTACGCCCCAGTCTCAAGTCTTCTGCAGTCTCTTAACAGGTTCTCCTCCAGGATTTCCCTGTATTTAACTCTATCCATCTTCCCATCAACTCTAACCAGATTTCCTGTCCCTACTGAAGAGAAGCATTCCCAAAGCATGATGCAGCCACTAACATGTTTGCCGGTGGGCATGGTGTTTTCAGGGTGATGTGCAGTGTTAGTTTTCCTCCACACAAAGCATTTTACATTTAGCCCTAGTTTGGTCCCATCTGACCAGAGCACCTTCTTCCACATGTTAGCTGTGCCCCCTACATGGCATGTGGAAGAAGGTACACCATCCCTACCTTGAAACATGGTGGTGGCATCATACCATGAAACATGGTGGAGACACTTTTCTTCAGCAGAGACAGGGAAGCTGGTCAGAGTATTCAGAATTTAATGGTTGCTTGAAGAAAAGAGGATTTTGATTTCTGTGATAAAAGTTATGATGAACAAAATTGCAAAATGATTAAAGCTTGGGGATATCATTGTATTAACCCAGCAGAGGTCGGAACACGTGGGTGCATCACCAACCAAAATCAGAACATTTGTAGCAGTTCAGTCATTCTTGAGATGATAGTTACACAGCAGTTATGAGAAATTCCATTTTCACCTCCACCTTCACATCTTCATCCATAAGTGTTATAGTTTTCGTATCCTCAACTCCACCTTATAATCTCCATAACTGGTTTATTCGCTATAATATATCAATTTTCCTCATTCCAATTATAAAAGTATCTTTGCTGCTTACTTTTATAGAAGTTACGTATGGTTATTGCTTACATTTCAGCCATACAAATGTGGGTTCACTCTACAAATACTGCAGTGCAGACTTCTATTAGAAATACACTTTTTGCAGGGTTTCGGGTTCACTGCAGATAGTGAAATATTTCACTTGACTAATGTAACAATTCTACCTACAAGGACAAGACATAAATAATTCATTTTCTTGTGATGTACTGTGAAAGAAGAATAGAAAGAAGAGGACTTATATGTTCCTGGAGACGGGAATAAAAATAGTAACATAAGAATTTAGTATTAGACTTTTATTAGGACTATCAGTTTTATATTCAAAAGAAAATATCACTCTGAAAATCAACTATATTATTCTGTGTTGTTAAAGAAATTTCCATCTAACTGTATTTTATATTTATAATTTATAAATTCCTGGCAGGATTGAAAATAAAAATGGCTCCATTTGCCCCCCAAAAAATCACCATATCTGTTCACAGGTTGTGTGGCATTGAAGCTTAGCCCCGTTCACTTAAAGTGAGATGTGCTATAATACCAGACATAACCATGGACAGGTGTGGCCCTGTTTATTAAAGAAAGCACCTATGCTCTCTAATTCTAGACAAACCCTTCAAGAAATGGAAAAAAGTTTTGGTCTATGTTTTGACATGCTTTTGTCACGGTTCCACCCCTCAGTGTGTCTGAGATGCAGTTACTGACAGCTCAGCTGTCCAATCTGGTACAGGGGCGAGCTGTCAGTACTTTGATTGATAGCTCTGTCATCCAATCTGAGACTGGAGGTGCTGGTGATCTCCAGGTGTTCATTATCCCAGGTGATTGCCAGGCTACTTAAATGGGTTGTTATTCCCAAACCTCTGTCAGACATACATTCAGCTTTTGTGAAGTTTGGCTCTGTTACTTGTGTTCTGTGAATTGATCTTTCATTGCCTGACCTTGGACCTCGTTTTGACCATCCGTCTGTTTAACCCTTCTGCTCTGATCCGCTATCCTCCTGGTATTCTGACCTCAGAACGTTACCTGACTATGTCTTTGTCTTTTCCTTATGTTTATGAAGTACCCTCCTGGCTTTTGACCTCAGACTCATTAACTATCCCATCTCATGGCTTGGCCATGAAAAGTGACTCAGCGTCACAGCTTTTTGGCCAATTTGTGTAGCTCTTGAAGACTAATGTTGATAAGAAGCCATTGAGATACATACTGCCTGATGATTCCACTGACCACTATAGCTGTTAATATATTCCTAGCAACTAGACATAAACATGACTGCACTTTCACAAAATGATTGACATAGATGTTTGTTGTTGAGACATGTGGAAAGTTTTGAACAGTGGAAGTCTGGGTGCTGACTCGAGACCAAGTGGTTGCTGGAATTAAAGAGCAAAAGTGATCTGCCAAGTTTTCCTCCGAGACTGAAGACAGTCTCCATAAACAGTCTATTGAGCCCTTGCTTAGTCTCATAGTAGAGTAGCGTTTGGCTGATTGCTTCTGCTCCTTCATTGTAGTGAGTAGTAGTAGTAGTAGTGCCTTACCATCCAGACACCTACTAATCAAAACTTCTGACATGACTGTCATGTCAAAAGTTTTCAAAAAAATGCATTTTTTATGGTTTGTTCCAAGATAATATTTTTCTAAACTGATTCTCACTGCACTAATTATGCATTCTCCCACCATATCCGTATGTTTGGTAGTGCCTGTAGGTGGTGAAGTAGCTCCGTTACGTTCATTTGTATGCAGTGAACTGTAGTTCCAGGCACAGCCGCTACCGAGTGTTGGATCCCCCACCATATGATTTTTATAGCTTAATCAAATGTTATCAATATGATTGCCCCATAGAACTCTTTTAAAATGCATAATAATGAAAACATTAGGGTATCTTAAAGAGGACTTGTCACTTGCCATAAATATGTAACTTTTTTACTGTTTTTCTTTTGTTACTGCAATTTTCTATTCCTGAGATATGGTCCCCTCTTCCTTGTATGTAAATCTAGTCTTTTTGGCCAAGTGAGCTCGAGCCTCAAATATTCTCTATCTTTCAAAGACCACACCCACTTGGCTAAAAAGACTAGCTTGAGATACAAGGAACAGGAGGCTATATCTAAGGAAAGGAGAAGTACAGGAATTAAAAAAATGACAACCCTAGATTCAGAACAGTGGCATTCACAACAGGTTTATTGTTCACATATTTATGGTAATAAGAGTGACAAGTCCTCTTTAAACAGTCATCAGCCTTCAGGGAGTTGTGAATATGTGTTCAACTCTAGTTACCAAGTAAAAGAAGGTGCCGTGACCATCCAATAATGATAAATTTGCTTTATTATAACATTACAAATATTGAAACAGCAGCAAACAAACAACGATCCAGACCTATATTAGGAGTTGAAATGTTGCTGCTGTTTTTGTATTTTTGATGACACAATAGAGCACGTTGATCATTATTGGATGCTGAAGCCGCCTTCTTTTATTTGGATTTTGCTGGGAAAGGGAATCTTCCCACATTTGGCATTCATGCATCTACATGGTATTGAAGCTTGATGCTGTCTCATCACCATTATTGTTAATATTCAACTGTAGTTACTGCTCTTATTTGCAAAAAAGAAAATATTTGCTGGCGAACATTTTGAAATTTAAAATTCAATGACTTCATGGACCATGAATGCCAAATATATTTACAGTTTTCTTACTTCAATGTGTATGGGGTATTAATTTTTCTATATGATAATGTTTAAAAATGTTTCACTAAGAATGGGATATATTTTAAGAGGTATTCTCAAGTTATTTAATTGACTTGTTTTTCCTACTTATTCTCCGGCAATGAGAGCTTTTATCTTACATAGTACATAGTGTACACTTGGTTTCCATAGAACTTGGCCACTAGTGCCTGCCAAATCCCTGGTCAAGTGTGCGCAGTAGTCAAATTCCAGGAAATGAGTTAACTCATAACATACCAATTAGCCCTCTCCTGCCCATTAATTTCTACACAACAGTTAAAGGAAACCATACATGTGAGCCCCTGGCACCTTCTTTCCGCCTGCTGCCCTTGATTGACAGGTCTCTCCTTGTATGCACATGTAGGGAGAGATCTGTCACTACAGGAAGCAGCCAGAGGGGAACTGCCTGTCCAACTAGTCTCCTGTGTGGCTTGAGCCTCCGTTCTTAAATTATGATTTGCTACAGCTTTTCAGAGTTAAACGTATATGACTGAAGTCATACAGCCAGTGTCTGATACATGCTACCTGTGGATCGGGCAGCATATATTAGCTGTCAGGTTCCCTTTAATGCTCACCTCCTACTCAGCTGACGAGCTAGAGCTTTTCTTATCAATCCTGTAGAATCACAATCCCCAGAGCCCAGCATCATAGCTCTCACTGTCACAGCCCTGTGCATGTTCAAATGCACTGTTATCTCTATATGTAAATACAGGGTCAATAGTTTAGAACAAACCACTGATAGCTGAATGTGTTACAGCAGAACTTGTGCTGAGCTTTATAGTTCTACTAATTCTACAGTTCTGTTACTGACCAGAACTGTCAGTCAAAGAGGACAGCCCGCCCTTCCAGAAACCAGGAAGGGAAAGAGACTGGGAAGCTGTGTGTTGCTCAAGAGACAACTTGAGAATAACCCTTTTAAAAGATACCAGATATAGAGACATCATTCTGTATCTGGATAGCTCTCTCTGGAGGGAAGGTCATATTACCAGTTGTTTTTGCTGCTGACAAGTTTGCATTACTGTATGATAGATCAAGCTAATTAAAAAGGATTTTTTACATTTGATTGCAACCATAGAAACCAATGAGATATAAATCTTTAATTGATGCGTTTTCTATTAAACAAATCTCCCAACTAAAGACTATGCATTAGTTTTATAATGCCGTGAGGCAATCCACTGCATACAATGTTTACTTTTAATGGGAGTTTTCTGCTTTCTGCTAAAATTTCTAAAACCCCAATAACTGGTACATACCAGTATAGAAAACCATCCCCCCCTCACACACATTCATTACTGCAGACCCAGGATTTGAAATTTCCACATTCATAGCACTCGATATGATGGTGATCACACGATTTACCCACTTCTCTGGCCTTGTCCTCATCGGCATCAACGCTGAAAACATGTGAAGATACAGGAAAATTACAGGTAGAATTTGTATAGCGTTTGCAAGAGATTATTCCACTGTGAATTTTGTAAATTTGTCACAATTAATCCCGGCAAAATAATCCATAGACCTGATATTCATTTACATAGCCATAGAGTTATAGTTTTGAATGATGCCATTTATTTTGCCATAAAATATACTGGAAAACAGAAAAAAAATCCAAATGCAGTTAAATGATGAAAAAGTGCAATTCCGACATTGTTTTTTTAGCATTCATTGTACAGTAAAAATGACCTGACAGTGTGATTTTCAGATCAGTATGGTTACAGTGATATCAAACTTGAATAGTTTATTATCTTTAGGTGATGAAATAAAATTCTGAAATTTGCTAAAAAAAATATCTAAATTTGATGTGTGGAAGAGGCCTAAGTTTTCTCGAAAGCTTGCCTTGTAAGATCATTTTATGTTATTTTTGTTAGCCATTAAAATGTATCATAACTACAGGATCTTGTTTTTCCCACTGAGAGCAATCTTTTTTCAACTGGCTAACACGCTACCAAACACCTTTTTATCTTTTGGCCATTTTCTTATTTTTCCATAAATAGAGTTACATGAGAGCTTGGGGGTTACATGTTTTTTTCTTGCATTTTTTAGGGTAGTGTGGTGACCAAGAAACCACAATTCTGATATTTTGATTTTTATTTTTTTCAGCAATTGTTGTACGTGTACAACAATATTTTGATAGATCTGCCTTTTATGAATGCAGTAATAACAAATATGACACCCGGTAGGAGTGGGAGCCAATGCAAGCACACCGGCATTCGCTCTACTTAAATACTGCTATCAGTGCTTGACAGTGGCATTTAAAAGGTTAAACAGCAGCTATCAGAGTGTGCTCAGCAACACCGCAGAAGAAATGCTAGCACAGGCTTCCAGTATCCGTTGTTTAAGATGCTGCACATCTTGTATCTTGATGGTATGGTGCGGTATATGGGGTACAAAGATAGTGGGGCCATTCTTCATCAATGGAAACCTCAATGCCACTGGATATCTGAAATTGCTACATGATGATGTGTTGCCCTCAAGATGGCACGTTCCCTGAGTTTTTGTGCAGTAATCTGCAACAACGGATACTGGAAGCCTGTGCTAGCATTTCTTCTGCGGTGTTGTTATCAGTGTGTCAAGAGTGGGAGAAGAGGGTTGCATTGACAATCCAACACAATGGGCAGCACTTTGAACGCATTTTATAAGTGGTCATAAACTTTTAAAAAACTCTTGAAAGAATAAAGTTATGTTAAAACCAAGCACACCATTGTTTTTCTTATGAAATTCTCAATAAGTTTGATGTGTCACATGACCCTCTTCCGATTGAAAAAAATAAGGTTGGATCCAAAATGGCCGACTTCAAAATGGCCGCCATGGTCACCACCCATCTGGAAAAGTTCCCCCTCCCATATATTAATATGCCACAAACATGAAGTTGATATCACCAACCATTCCCATTTAATTTAGGTGTATCCATACAAATGGCCCACCCTGTATATATATTTAATGATTTATTCATTGTTTTTATTCATCTTCTATGTAACCACTAATTATAATGTCAGTGTCTCTTCTAGATACACGTTTTGCATTGCAATTATTTAGGGGGGACATAACAGAAAGGCAATATTTTTTTCTAGATAGGAGATAGACTGCTATTAATCTGGTGCTATAAAATAATTCCATTAAGTAGATACTATAGATACTATAGGTTTCTGAAATAGGTTTAATGGATTCACTAAAGGTGAAATTAGGCCTTTTTATCCTCTTCATGATGTGTGATGCACATCGAGTATGTGACGCGCCCCTGGGCCTGTGTCGCGCTGCGTTGCGCATGCGGGAGCTTACCCGGAGCCGGATCTCTTGAGGGTTGTAGTCTCGTGGCGGTGATCCGGTCCGTGCCCAGGGAGTCAAACTGAGCGGCGATGTAGTAGCGGTAGATGTTGGACGACTACGCCACCCGTTGAATGCAGCGAAGGAGCTGCCGCTGCAGGGCAGACCGCTGAGGCCGGTGGTAGGATTGTGCAGCGTGATAGTATCACCCCCAACGGGAGGGGTATGGCCTCAGGGCAGCCGACGTGGATGATGGGGGTAGCAGGAACCACTCGGAGACTGTACGGTGTAGTTCAGGGTCTTTACTGGTGACAACGATAGACCCTCCCGGAGTACTGGCTAGCGATTGGGGCCTGGTCAGTCCTTGAGCAGATGGGATCTCCCCTGGCCAGGCGGAGTTGTAGGCTTCCCAAACTGACTGTACTCTTCTGGCTACCTTGCTAGAAGCGAGTATAAGTAGCCCACGTCCCTGAGTGTACCGTGTGGTGCTCACCCGTATGGCCGGTGACTCGGGGCCTTCTAGTAGCTTCCACTCCACGACGGCGGTGCTGGTCCCATGCGTGTGACCGTGCCTTCGGGTTTCTTGGCCAGAGGACCTGAAATCCCCTGCCTGACGGATTCTGCTGCTGGGTAGGAGTTAGTCCCCACAGCCTCGGACTCCGGGTCCGGTAAGAAATCTTCTCAGTCAGGGCGAGCTCTGCAGCTGCCAGCCCCTGACTCCTTGTAACACTGCTCCCACAGAGCTCCTGATGTTTCTTCCTATGCTGCTTCTCTTCTCTGTCTCTACTTCTGGCATGGCCCAGGAGCTGGGCCCAGCCGGGGCCACAGCTCCCTGTCAGCCCTCCTGGCTGAACTCTCCCTCTGAACTCTCTAACCCTGCCTCAGCCCCAGGTTTATACAGGGGAAGTTCTTCCCCTCCCAGGACTGGGCAGGAGGTGTGGCATGCATAGGATTCCTGACCAAGAGACCTCCCACCTGCTCTCAGACATAACATTGCATTACTGTGGAAACCAGACCCCTGGGGTGCCACATTCCCCCCTAGTGAAATTTAGTACTCCGGGACTAAACATATTTTTTTAGAAAGACATAACAGGGTATAACAATAATAATACAATAAGAAAAACACATAAAGGTGGTCACGGCATGTCCGCAACCGGGTGCAGTCTTTGAAGGAAACAAAGGTGTCCATTTCACCAAAACAGGGAGACGTAACCAGGTAGGGGTCTGTCCTGCCCCGAGTCCTTAGCAGTCTTTTAGTCCATCCTGGGTTACGCTCCACTAACTGTACAAAGGATTCCCGGTAAATCCACCAAGGACTCCTATAAATTACTAGAAACACATAATTATTTACAGGATATGGCCGCTCTCAGTCCTCGGCCAGTGGGGATAAGGAATGGCTGCTCACAGTCCTCAGCCTGGTTTAAGATAGGGGCACATGGGGAACAATTCACTAATCCCAACGGGGACCATATTTTAATTAGCAGCAGTCCTTGTACCCTTACGGGTAACTATGTACAGCTCTTTATTCACGCTACTTCCCTTCAGTAGCTATGTCCTCTTTGTGCTCCCTCCTGAGGGTAGTCCTCAGACCCGTCCGGGTCCTCTTGGCTTTCCTCGTATTGGTAGTACTGCAGCTCCTCCTCGGTTAGCTGGGTTAGTATCTCTGCGACAGTCCTCCTCCCAGGTGGCCAGGACTTTACCTCCTTCTGGGCTGCCCCGGTTAATTGGGCCACCAGGATGCTCACTTTTTGCTCCTCTGTGAGGGGGTACACCTGGAAGAGGCTATCCAGCTTTTCTCTAAAGTCATGCAGGGTATGTGACTCCCCTGAGTACTGGGGTAGCCAGGCTGCCCCCGGGATATAGGGCATGGTGAAAGGCATGACCGCAACAGCGGTGGCGCTGGCGGGGGTTGAAGCGGTGAAGCTCTCCTCCGTATCCGGCATCCTTCTCCCCCCTAGTGGACCGTGGCCTACCTTGCGATGATCCTCTTCCGTAGGCCGCGGCTCCGCAGTGGATCGTCAGGGTTGAGGACCTTCCGTCGCGCTCCTGCGACGTCGGCGTCTGCTGGGCTCCTTCCAGGACCTTACGCAACGTCCGGACGTGAGGCGGGGCTTCAGTTCTCGCGCGCTTTCGGAGTCCACGCCCCTCTTCTTCCCGCGCAGCGTCTTCAAGATGGCGTCCAACGGCGGAAAAACTCCACGGATGGCGGGAAGAAGGCAGAAGATGGCGCCGGATGGCGGGAAAACTTCGCGGATGGCGGGAAGAAGACAGAAGATGGCGCCGGATGGCGGGAATCTTCACCACTGGTAAGCTTGAACAGTCTTTTTCAGGCACGCAGTACCCGGTGGTTGCGGGCACGAGATCCTGCCGACTACGCCAAAAGTTGACGCGCCCCTGGGCCTGTGTCGCGCTGCGTTGCGCATGCGGGAGCTTACCCGGAGCCGGATCTCTTGAGGGTTGTAGTCTTGTGGCGGTGATCCGGTCCGTGCCCAGGGAGTCAAACTGAGCGGCGATGTAGTAGCGGTAGATGTTGGACGACTACGCCACCCGTTGAATGCAGCGAAGGAGCTGCCGCTGCAGGGCAGACCGCTGAGGCCGGTGGTAGGATTGTGCAGCGTGATAGTATCACCCCCAATGGGAGGGGTATGGCCTCAGGGCAGCCGACGTGGATGATGGGGGTAGCAGGAACCACTCGGAGACGGTACGGTGTAGTTCAGGGTCTTTACTGGTGACAACGATAGACCCTCCCGGAGTACTGGCTAGCGATTGGGGCCTGGTCAGTCCTTGAGCAGATGGGATCTCCCCTGGCCAGGCGGAGTTGTAGGCCTCCCAAACTGACTGTACTCTTCTGGCTACCTTGCTAGAAGCGAGTATAAGTAGCCCACGTCCCTGAGTGTACCGTGTGGTGCTCACCCGTATGGCCGGTGACTCGGGGCCTTCTAGTAGCTTCCGCTCCACGACGGCGGTGCTGGTCCCATGCGTGTGACCGTGCCTTCGGGTTTCTTGGCCAGAGGACCTGAAATCCCCTGCCTGACGGATTCTGCTGCTGGGTAGGAGTTAGTCCCCACAGCCTCGGACTCCGGGTCCGGTAAGAAATCTTCTCAGTCAGGGCGAGCTCTGCAGCTGCCAGCCCCTGACTCCTTGTAACACTGCTCCCACAGAGCTCCTGATGTTTCTTCCTATGCTGCTTCTCTTCTCTGTCTCTACTTCTGGCATGGCCTAGGAGCTGGGCCCAGCCGGGGCCACAGCTCCCTGTCAGCCCTCCTGGCTGAACTCTCCCTCTGAACTCTCTAACCCTGCCTCAGCCCCAGGTTTATACAGGGGAAGTTCTTCCCCTCCCAGGACTGGGCAAGAGGTGTGGCATGCATAGGATTCCTGACCAAGAGACCTCCCACCTGCTCTCAGACATAACATTGCATTACTGTGGAAACCAGACCCCTGGGGTGCCACATATGAGGTATGAAGCAGGCTCGGGAGCTGAGCCCGCTCTATACATTAGATGTGCTAGGAGTGTCATACAGCCTGTATTGGCCTCTAACAGCAGCTGCTGTTTAACCAAATATATGCCACTATCAATCTCTGCTAGAGAGGACCTTTCACCAATTTTTTTCATATTGAACTGGACACACTATGTAATAGTGGCTGCAGAGTGAAATAAAACATTTTTGTTTTATTTTTAATTTCACCTCTCAGTTGCAGAAATATTAGAAATCAGTTATTTGGCACCTAATAAGTTAACTTTTGTCAAGTCCAAGGGGATGTTATCAGATATTAATTGATACAGGGAGAAGTACATGCCCCCAGTGATAAGAATCTAATAACACCCACTTGGAATTTACAAAAGTTAACTCACTAGGTGCCAAATACTTTGATTATTAATATCTCCACAACGGAGAGGCACATTTTTTAAAAAAAAAAAAAAAATCTATTCTGCTCTACACCCACTATTACATCGTGTGTCCAGCTTGATATGAAAAATTTGGCACGAATGCATCATGCAAATGTTCTGGCTCTCATCGTTGCCTGTATGTTAAATGACGTAAGATGCAAAAAAAATGAAATGTCAGAATTTAACATTTTGTTAAATTCTAAAAAATGTTTAGCTGCAAATATACAAAAAAAAACTATACAAGTTTAGTATTCCTGTAATCATACTGACATGGAGAAACATGTTGCTATTTAATTTCTACTGCACAATGAACCCCGTGAAAATAAAGTTCGAAAACAATTGCAGAATAGCGTTTTTTTTCAACATTTCTCCTAATTTTATTTCTTGTTTTTAGTACATTATATGGTGAATTGAATGATGTTATTCAAAACTACAACTTATCCCTCAAAAACAAGCCCTTATACAGCTTACATCGATGGAAAAATAAAAAATATATGGTTCTTTGAAAAGGTGAAGAAGAAAAAAAACAAAAGCTCAAAAGTGAAAAAAAAAATTAAAATCGCTTCATCTATCTAGATTCAAGACCATTTAAACAATTATCTGCTATTTTTTGTGCTTATATAGCCAAAAATTAGATTAGCTTGGTGCTATCCCCATCTGGTTTTCCCTATAGCCACTCTAGGTGATTGACAGGTCTATTGCTAAGTAGACACATGCGACAGACCTGTCAATCACCTGGAGTGGTGAGGGGAAAAGCCATCCGGGGATGGCCCAGACTAGTCTAGTCTCTGCCTATGGTCCCTGGCCAGATATTCAAACTATATTTTCTCCGAAACGCTGGAGTCTTTCATAGAAAGATATAACTGGCTGCAAATGTGCAACCAGGCTCTGATTTATGCAGCCTGTGGTTTGGGCAATATGAATCAAGTGACAAGTTCCCTTTAAGTAAAAAAAAATTCAGTAGACAACCCCTTATAGGTAGTCATGTGCCCCCTTACCTGCAGGACCCCTGTGCAGCTGCACTGTTGACACATATGGTATGCAAGTCCTTGACTAAATCTGTTTCATGTATTTGAGTCACCCGTCGTCTACAGTCAGTGTGAATGTGGCTCTTCAATCATTTATTAATGACAACAATGAGTTTTCAATCTATCTTGATTTGCTATATAGTCTGACAAGTGGAGTGCATCTCTGTGGGCGTTTCGCCTCACAACAAATCCTACACCAGTCCCTGCTGGAGTAAGAATTGTGGCATAGTGAAAGCTGCCACTCATCCTGAATTTGATGAGTGGCGGTCATCACTCCTGTTATTCAGTCGTAATAAGCAAGGCAACTGTCAAAAAATGAATAAATAACCCAGAGGAGATCAATAATTGGTATAGCAGATGATTAGGATATATTGATAAAAATGTAAACCTTTATTTCATATAATCTTAAAAAACTCACTCACAAAAAGTGCAAAGTTCTCAAGACAAACAAACATGAAAACTCATGTGTATTGCACCTTCTTTTACATCAATGACTAGATCCCCCTATTCTTATGGTTTATCTTTAGTATCAATGTCTTATTAGTAGGGCGGTATATTATTGACCACACTGAGCACCTCCCTTTAACCACGTTGTGTGTTCTCTCAAGCAGTTATTGTTTACATTAGAAAGGTGTCCCTTCCAGCATGTAACCAAAGCAATAATATAGCAGGGCTTCATAACAGTTACACATTACATACAAACTGTCATTTTTGGAGATCCCCACAGTGTCCTGACGAGAGTGTCGTGATGTGGTTACGCTACATCGACGACATCTTTGTCATATGGAAAGGTACTGTTCATAGCATATATGTCAAACTCTGGCCCGCAGGGTGATTATATTTGGCCCGGGACACCAGAACCGCCGCCCTTTATGTGGGGCCCATTATTCTGTATGGAGGACTATGTGGGGCCCATTATTCTGCATGGAGGACTATGAGGGGCCCATTATTCTGAATAGAGGACTATGTGGGGCCCATTATTCTGTATAGAGGACTATGTGGGGCCCATTATTCTGTATGGAGGACTATGAGGGGCCCACTATACAGTATGGAGGACTATGTGGGGCCCATTATTCTGTATGGAGGACTATGAGGGGCCCATTATACAGTATGGAGGACTATGTGGGGCCCATTATGCTGTATGGAGGACAATGTAAGTCCAATATACTGTATAGAGGACTATGTACACTACCGTTCAAAAGTTTGAGGTCACCCAGACAATTTTGTGTTTTCCATGAAAACTCATACTTTTATTTATCAAATGAGTTGCAAAATGAATAGAAAATATAGTCCAGACATTGATAAGGTTAGAAATAATGATTTTTATTAGAAAGAATAATTTTCTCCTTCAAACTTTGCTTTGGTCAAAGAATGCTCCCTTTGCAGCAATTACAGCATTGCAGACCTTTGGCATTCTAGCTGTTAATTTGCTGAGATAATCTTGAGAAATTTCACCCCATGCTTCCTGAAGCCCCTCCCACAAGTTGGATTGGCTTGATGGGCACTTTTTGCGCACCATAGGGTCAAGATGCACCCACAACAGCTTAATGGGGTTGAGATCTGGTGACTGCGCTGGCCACTCCATTACAGATAGAATACCAGCTGCCTGCTTCTTCCCTAAATAGTTCATGCATAATTTGGAGGTGTGCTTTGTGTCATTGTCCTGTTTTCGGATGAAATTGGCTCCAATCAAGCGCTGTCCACAGGGTATGGCATGGCGTTGAAAAATGGAGTGATACCCTTCCTTATTCAAAATCCCATTTGCCTTGTACAAATCTCCTACTTTACCAGCACCAAAGCAACCCCAGACCATCACATTACCTCCACCATGCTTGACAGATTGCGTCAGGCACTCTTCCAGCATCTTTTCAGTTGTTCTGCGTCTCACAAATGTTCTTCTGTGTGATCCAAACACCTCAAACTTTGATTCGTCTGTCCATAAAACTTTTTTCTAATCTTCCTCTGTCGAATGTCTGTGTTCTTTTACCCATATTAATATTTTCCTTTTATTAGCCAGTCTCAGATATGGCATTTTCTTTGCCACTTTGCCCTGAAGGCCAGCATCCCGTAGTCGCCTCTTCACTGTAGACGTTGACACTAGTGTTGAGCCACCCCCGTAGTGTTCGAGTTCGGTTCGGTTCGTCGAACACCCGTGTGTTCGCCGAACTGTTCGTCGAACTGTTCGTCGAACACCTTCGAACACCGTTAAAACCAATGGCAGGCAAACAAAAACACATAGAAACACATAGAAAACACCTTCAAAGGTGTCCAAAAGCTGACAAACTGCTCAGAAGACATAACTAACACATGGAAAAGTGACAAGTACATATAGTCATGCGAAAATAAAAGAGGTGGAGGAGTAAAAGGAGGGGGAGACACAGATATAGGCATGTCATGCCCTTCTAAAATCCAAAAAGTGGGAAGCCGACACGGCCAGTCCGCTCCTGCCCGTGCCACCTCCGTGTCGCCGGGTTTGTGCCAGAGCCGCGGTGAACCCTGATGGCCAGCCCCCCTCTCCCAATACTGGTGCCTGTCCGCTGGTGGGTCGAGCGAGCCCCCCTGTGGTGGAGGCAGCTCTAAGCTTTTTCATTTAAATTGTCTCTCTAATTTGAATGAATACACTTTAAATCCATTTACAAGGATCTATTGGAGGGCAAGTCTCATGCCAGCAGCCGCGTAATTCCAGCTCCAGTAGCGTCCACTAAAGCTGCTGCAGTTAAAAAGCTTTTATAAGGATCGAGCTCGGTTGTCCACCGCAAGGCATCCTACTGCCAGTCCCAGCCCCTATGCCTTGGAGTGCCTCCTGATGCTCTTCACTGAGTATCCCATGGTTCCGAAGCATTTCCTTTGAAAAAATTAAGTGTCTAAACTACAGGTGGTGTAGCTTGCTTAACAGCCGGGATAATCCGCTGACTAGCAGACACTGCTACTAGGCACAAAGTATTTCCTGGGCTAGATGCAGTTAAAAATTTGTAATTAGATACTCTCGTTGGATGCTGAGAAAGCATTCCATAGAGTCTCCTGGCACGCCATATATGATTCTCTTAAAAAGCTTGGGGTAGGGGTCTAGGGGACCCTTTTATAGCCAAAATCACGGCCCTGTATCACAATACGTCACCTAGGCTGAAGATAAATGGAACTGTAGCACCCTGAGGGCTCGGTTGCTACAGAGGTATTGCACCTCACCCAGAGGTGTGATATCTCACTCTCAGGTAAGGATGGAGTGTGGATCAGGACCCGACACCTGCATGCATTACACCACATTGCCGTGGGGCAGGGCGACCAATATGCCTCTGAGATGGGCACGACAGTCCCTGTCCCTGGCTGGAGTGGGGGGAGGGAACACTGAGGAAGGGGAACCCTGTAGTGCAGGAGCAGGGAGGAAGCAGTTCCTGGGTGCATTGAGAAGGGAGTATAAAAGGTGGGCACCATCTTAGTTCAGTGCAGAGAAGTCTGAGCAGAAGTGGCAGGGAGCAGGGGCTCTGCATGAGCTCTGCTCCGGAGGCGGGCCTAGTAACAGAGGCCCAGGCCTGGAAGAGGGAGAAGGAAGGAAGAGGAGCGGAGAAGGCTCCAGGAACGAGGAATGAAGGGATCCCAGGGGTGCGGACGGGCGAGTCGCCACCGCACGCCTGAATCCACCTGCGTGGAGGGGTCAAGCCAAAGGGGGAGACCGGTCCCCGAAACTAGTGGAGGCAGGAAACGACCCTCAGCTAGAAACCGGAGGCTGTGACATTTTATGTGGCGCAGCCACTCGCTACACCCGCTAGGAAGGCACCACATAGGGTCAGGGAAACTGGCGCCAAGTTTACCAAGAGGAGGCCCGAGGCAGCCGGACAGAAGGGTTGGTAAGAAAGGCCAGACAAAGGACACACAAAGGGAGTCCTGTGAAGCGCTCCAAAGTTATCTGGGAGTTGTCTGAGCCCCTCACCTGGTGAGCACAGTACGACGTGGGCAGCCGTTACCTGCAGACGTGGTCTGGATAATAAGAACTGTGAGTAAAGGCCCTGGACTGCATCACTGACTCCGTGTCGTTACTGCTGCTGCCCTGCACCATCACCCCCATCCTCCGCATACACTGCCCTGAGGCTATACTCCTCCCGTGGGGAGTTATGCTACGCTCTGCTGCACCCACAACACCAGCCTCAGCGGTCTGCCCTGCAGCGGCGGTTCACTCTGACCGCAATCCACGGGTGGCGTAGTCGGACATTTAAACATCAAAACCACATAAATAGTTCCGCCACTGGTTTGACCACCCTGAGCCACGGAACCGGGTCGCCGCCACGAAGACTACAACCACCAGCATCCACCAAAAAGGGTCCGGCTCCGGGTGTCCCAAGGCCCAGGGGGTGCATCAGAACATTTTCATCACCTTTCACAATCACCAATGGGACAAGGCAGGGATGTCCTCTGTCCCCTCTCTTATACATCCTAGTGACGGAGCACCTGCTCTCATCAATTCGCCATAACCCCAATATTAGGTGGATTGAGGTGGGAGGCACCAAGTACAAGTGCTCTCTATTTGCTGATGATGTCCTAGTATATATCACTCAATCACATATATCCATCCATGCTGTTATGGCTGAAATAGATCACTTTGTTACATGGTCAAATTTTAAAATCAATGCAGCGAAGTCTGAGGCCCTTGATGTCTCCCTCCCCAAATCCATATAGGATTCCATCCAGTCCAACTTTCCCTTTGCCTGGCCCTCACAGGGTATCAAATACTTAGGAATTCCTATTCATAGAGACCTCTCCCATCTATGTTATCTTAATTTTGGGCCCTTTATTGAACAACTCCATACAGACCACGGTTGGCAAGTTAAAACTGTAAGATTCACTACGTGAACCACTGGTGTTTTGTGGAAAAGCACATGTACACTGCGTTCCAAATTATTATGCAAAAAGTGTTTAGGAGTGATAAGGGAAGAATTTGTTTGTTTGTCAGTTAAACTCATTGATGGTGATGTGTGTCAGGGCTCTTTATATCACTGTAAGCAATTGCAGACACCTGTGCTAATTAGTTTGGCAGGTGTGTCCAATGAAAGGCAAGACTACTTAACAAGGTTGTCTCACATTATTAAGCAGCCTACATTTTCTGCCAAAATGGGAAAGAAAAAGGATGTGTCGGCTGCTGAGAAGCAACAAATTGTGGAGTGTTTAGGTCAAGGCATGACTACAATCAACATTGTGCGATGATCAGGATGAAGTGTCTTGGCAATCAAGAAGTATGTAGCTGATTCACAGTACACACGTGTGCGTGCTGATAAGGGCAAATTGAGGACTCTTTCCTACAGGCAATTACGTCAGGTTGAAAGAGCAGCGGCAAAAAAGCCTTGTCATAGCAGCAGACAAGTTTTTGAAGCTGCTTGTGCCTCCAACGTCCCCCGAACAACAAGATGCAGGGTCCTTCAGAGGTTTGCAGCTGTGCATACGCCATCCTGTCGACCTCCTCTATCCACTTCACACAAGCAGAAACGGCTCCAGTGGGTCAAACATTACATGAAGACTGATTTCAAAACTGTTTTGTTCACGGATGAGTGCCGTGCAGCGCTCGATGGTCCAGATGGATGGAGTGGAGGATGGCTGGTTGATGGACACCCCACGCAAACACGGCTACAGCGCCAACAAGGAGGAGGTGGAGTAATGTTTTGGGCTGGAATCATGGGGAGAGAGATTGTCGGCCCCTTTAGGATCCCTGAAGGCGCTAAAGATGAACTCCATAATGTATGTGGATTTTCTCAAACAGCACTTCCTGCCATGGTTCAAGAAGAAGAACCGTGTATTTCACAGCAAGATCATTTTTCTGCATGATAATGCACCATCTCATGCTGCACATAAAACATCTGCATCTCTGGCTGATATGGGCATAAAAGGGGACAAACTTATGGTGTGACCCCCATGCTCCCCTGACCTCTACCCCATTCAGAACCTTTGGAGCATCATTAAAAGGAGTGTCTATGATGGCGGGAGGCAGTTCACATCTAAGCAACAGCTCTGGGAGGGTATTCTGTCCTCATGCAAAACAATTGAAGCAGAAACCATCCAAAACCTGACAAATTCAATGGACGAGAGAGTTCAGAAGCTCCTTTCGAACAAGGGGTCCTATGTGAAAATGTAACATCACCTAGAATAAAGTTTTGAGTTGAAAACTGTTTGATTTCAGTTTCTAACAACCTGCTAATGCTTATAATTTCAAAAATGACCATTTTTTTGGTCTTTATTAAAATGAAAAGGTTGATCGAAAAGTTTGGGGGATCTAAGAGTGTGGCAACCCAGTAGTCATGATTACTTCGAATTCTGACAATATGAGGGTCATGCTGCAGGTAGTGCAGCAAGAAGGCACTTATGTGTCTTGCGCATCTCGGAGCCCCAAAATTATTTTCTGGGCTAGATGCAGCTAAAAATTATTATTAATTTTAAATCTGGTGAAGCTTTAGTATAGATGGCCTAATAGGATCAGTGCTGCACACTGCTACAAAGCCCAAATTATTTTCCAGTCAAGATACAGATAAACATGATTAGTAATTTTAAATCTGGTGGAGCTTATTATAGATGGCCTAATAGAATCAGTGCTGCACACTGCTACAAAGCCCAAATTATTTTCCAGCCAAGATACAGATAAACATGATTAGTAATTTGAAAGCTTAAAACGGTTGGTAGGGTGATTTTAACCAATCATCAAGCTTTTACTCTCCCCAGGATGACACAGGGGTAGAAAAGTCGTTTCGGATCCATGATTTGTTCATCTTTATGAACGTGAGTCTGTCTACATTATCAGTGGAGAGCCGCGTGCGCTTATCTGTCAGCACACCACCAGCAGCGCTGAACACACGTTCAGACAGAACGCTGGCTGCGGGGCATGACAAGATCTCCAAGGCGTAAGTGGCTAGCTCCGGCCATTTATCCAGATTGGAAGCCCAAAAAGAGCAAGGGTCCAGTGACACAGTCATGGCTTCAATGTTTACTTGGAGATACTCCTGTACCATCGTCTCTAGGCGTTGACTATGTGTCAGACTTCTTGTCTCCTGTGGCCTTGCAAAGGATGGGCTAAAAAAGTGGTGAAATGATTCCGCAAAATTGATGTTACCAGCAGATACTGTGGTTCTGTTACGGTTTGAGTGCTGAACACTTGACGGTCCCACGGTTGGCAAGTTGGAACTGTGAGATTCACTACGTGCACCACTGGTATTTTGTGGAAAAGCACATGTAAGATTCTGCAACAGTCTCTGCTGATACTCCTGCATGCGTGCATCCCTTTCTATGGCAGGAATAATTTCTGCAAATTTACTTTTGTACCGGGGATCTAACAGTGTGGCAACCCAGTAGTCAGGATTATTTCTAATTCTCACAATTCGAGGGTCATGTTGCAGGTAGTGCAGCAAGAAGGCACTCATGTGTGTTGCGCATCCAGGAGCACCAAGTCCCTGTTGTGTTGGTGGCGAGGTAACAATCATGCTTCCTTCCTCTGTCCTCTCCCCCCAACCTCGCACAACAGAAATGTGATCAAGGTCTCCCTCATCTGATGAGTCTTCCATCAGTTCATCCTCCACTTCTTCCTGGGCTCCTGCACCTTCCTCACTAGTTTGGCTGCTACCATGCGCCCTGGTAAAACCATCTCCCCCACCCTCACATGCCTGCCGCCTTGGTGCTGCCGACCGTCTGGACCTTGCAGATGTTAGCCCTTCCGCATACAACTCCTCCTCCTCTACTTCCTCCACCTCCTCTTGTGCCACCACCTGACTCCGAATTCTGTTTAACATGTGCTCCAGCATGTAAATCACCGGAATAGTCATGCTGATAATGGCATCGTCAGCACTAAACATCTTCGTCGCCATTTCAAAATTGTGCAGAAGGGTGCATAGGTCCCTGATCTGAGACCACTCCTCCAGCGTGATTTGCCCCACCTCTGAATCTCGTTGGCCCAGGCTATACGTCAGAACGTATTGCACCAGGGCTTGTCGGTGCTGCCACAGTCGCTGCAACTTGTGCAGAGTTGAATTCCACCGGGTAGGCACATCGCATTTTAGCCGGTGAAGTGGCAGGCCCAACGACTTCTGTAGAGATGTAAGTCGCTGAGCTGCGGGATGCGAAAGGCGGAAGTGAGCACACAGCGACCGTGCCCTCTGCAGAAGGCCATCTAGTCTGGGATAGTGGGCTAAAAATTGCTGGACAACCAGGTTCAACACGTGAGCCATACAAGGCACGTGTGTGACATTGCCCCGGCGAAGGGCCGCACCCAGGTTTGCAGCATTGTCGCACACGGCCTTCCCTGGTTTCAGGTCCAGTGGAGACAACCATTCATGAAATTGGTTCTCCAGAGCTGACCACAACTCCTCAGCTGTGTGACTCACATTTCCCAGACATTTCAATGTAAAAACCGCCTGATGACGTTGAGCCCTACTGCCAGCATAGTAAGGAGGTGTGCAGGATCCCTTCTGCGCAGTTAGAAAGCTTGTGGCATGACCAGACAGGCTTTGGGTGCAGGTGTAAGACCGAGAGGAGGTTGAGGAGGCAGAAGCAGTGGAGGAACTTTGACATAAAGAGGATTGACGCACAACTCGTGGGGACGGCAAGACTTGGACAGCAGCCCCTTGTCCTGCTGTCACCATAGTTACCCAGTGCCCAGTCAGCGACATGTAACGCCCCTGTCCATGCCTACTCGTCCAAGTGTCTGTGGTGAAATGCACCCTGTCACACACAGAGTTTCTCAAAGAAGCGGTGATGTTGTGTGCGACATGCTGGTGGAGCGCAGGCACACCTTTCTTTGAGAAGTAGTGCCGACTGGGCATCTGGTACTGGGGCACTGCGACGGACATAAGGTCTCGAAAATCCTCTGTGTCCACCAGGCGGAAAGGCAGCATTTCTGTAGCCAAGAGCTTGCAGATGGTGAAATTCAACCTCTTAGCTTTCTCATGGCTAGGAGGAAATGGTCTTTTACTTGTCCACATCTGAGGGACCGAGGGCTGGCTATTGTGCTTAGACGGGGTTGATAAGGGTGTCCCCGGCAAACTGCCGGTCTGTGAGGAAGATGCAGGCGGACATGTTAGGTTGCCTTGATCCAAAGGTGGTGCTATCGATGTCGGACAGCGCTCAACACCAGCTGGTGTTACCACCTCCAAAGAAAATGATGACCTGCCAATCACGCTGGCTGTTGCGGGTAAAGAGGTGGCAGGTCTGCGCCCCAAAACAGGTGTGACTGCTGTCCCCCCAGTCACAGAGGATGAAGAGGCCGCGGATGCACAAGATATGGCAGACGGTGGTTGGCCCGGCCGGCTAGGCCGCATTGTAGCACACTGAGCTTCCCACTGCAACTTATGCTTCATGTCCATGTGCCGGTTCATGCATGAAGTACTCAAACTATGTATTTTTTGGCCTCTACTTAGCTTTTGCTGACAAATGTTACAGATAACACGAGTTGGGTCATCTTTATCGATCTGAAAAAATGCCCAGGCTATGCAAGGCTTAGCACCCATGCGACCTGAAGAGCCACCACGACTTGTGGTGAGAGGCAGAGTTGTGTTTGAGGATGCAGTTGTTGACGTGCTTCCAGTACTACGTCTCTGTCCAGGAAGGCGCAACCTGACCTCGTCGTCACTAGCATCTTCCTCCACCTCCTCTGCTGACCTCATCTCTTGGCTAACTGTGGGTTGACAGTAAGTGGGATCTCCAACCTCATCATCATCACCCTGTGCGTTATCACACCCGTCGTCCTCAGAGCCAACCTGTTCCTGCCCTGACAAAAAACTAAAGTTGTCGCTCCAATCAGGTATTTGAGTCTTATCATCGTCTTCCTCATTGTCTCCACCAACAGGAGTTACAGTTTGGGAATGAGGGTCTACATTATGGTCAGAACCTTCTACGTCTGGTCCTGGATCCGACTCATAAAGATTCTGGGCATCAGTGCAGATCATTTCCTCGTCTGGATTCACAGAAGCGCTGGAGTCGACCTCTGATTCCCAGGCTATAGTATGAGTAAACAGCTCTGCAGACTCAACCATCTGTTCTACCTCATACTCAGACGGGCAGCTGGAGATTTGGGAGCTGTGAGGAAGCAAGTGCGATTGGGGTGACACCTTTGAGGACTGGAGTATTTGTGATGTTGAAGTTGATGTGGAGGAGAGCCCACTTAAAGGAGCACTTGATATCCGTTGAAGCACCTGCTGTTTTTGTGCCTCATCTGGAATTTGTAGCGATTGGCGTGGCCGTAAGAAAGGGATCTTATCACATTGTCCGCTAAAAGAAGTAGACATTTTAGTTTGGCTGGAAGATGGTTTTTCTTCTGCAGATGTTACTGTTGCTTTAACACCTACCCCACGGACACAACCTTTTTTCCCCTTCCCAACACGCCTATTCCCCTTTCCACCAGCAGCAGGCCTTTTTCCACTCATTTTGGTGGTTAACTAATTCACAACTCTGGAGTTGTTTGCACAAAAAAACAATGGATGGGAACCGAGCAGAGCTGAGTGGCCAAACTGTGGTATTAGGCCAAAACTATTGGCGGGGTTAGATGGAGAAAAAAATTATATTCAATTTGCAACCTGATGGAGGTCTGTATAGATGGATTAATAGAACAAGTCCCACACACAGCTAGAAGCCCAATATTTTTTCAGAGGTAGATGCAGAAAAAAATATATTCAGTTTGCAACCTGATGGAGGTCAGTATAGATGGACTAATACAACAAGTCCCACACACAGCTAGAAGCCCAATATTTTTTCAGAGGTAGATGCAGAAAAAAATATATTCAGTTTGCAACCTGATGGAGGTCTGTATAGATGGATTAATAGAACAAGTCCCACACACAGCTAGGAGCCCAATATTTTTTCAGAGGTAGATGCAGAAAAAAATATATTCAGTTTGCAACCTGATGGAGGTCTGTATAGATGGATTAATAGAACAAGTCCCACACACAGCTAGAAGCCCAATATTTTTTCAGAGGTAGATGCAGAAAAAAATATATTCAGTTTGCAACCTGATGGAGGTCTGTATAGATGGATTAATAGAACAAGTCCCACACACAGCTAGAAGCCCAATATTTTTTCAGAGGTAGATGCAGAAAAAAATATATTCAGTTTGCAACCTGATGGAGGTCTGTATAGATGGATTAATAGAACAAGTCCCACACACAGCTAGAAGCCCAATATTTTTTCAGAGGTAGATGCAGAAAAAAATATATTCAGTTTGCAACCTGATGGAGGTCTGTATAGATGGATTAATAGAACAAGTCCCACACACAGCTAGAAGCCCAATATTTTTTCAGAGGTAGATGCAGAAAAAAATATATTCAGTTTGCAACCTGATGGAGGTCAGTATAGATGGACTAATACAACAAGTCCCACACACAGCTAGAAGCCCAATATTTTTTCAGAGGTAGATGCAGAAAAAAATATATTCAGTTTGCAACCTGATGGAGGTCAGTATAGATGGACTAATACAACAAGTCCCGCACACAGCTAGAAGCCCAATATTTTTTCAGACGTAGATGCAGAAAAAAATATATTCAGTTTGCAACCTGATGGAGGTCTGTATAGATGGATTAATAGAACAAGTCCCACACACAGCTAGAAGCCCAATATTTTTTCAGAGGTAGATGCAGAAAAAAATATATTCAGTTTGCAACCTGATGGAGGTCTGTATAGATGAATTAATAGAACAAGTCCCACACACAGCTAGAAGCCCAATATTTTTTCAGAGGTAGATGCAGAAAAAAATATATTCAGTTTGCAACCTGATGGAGGTCTGTATAGATGGATTAATAGAACAAGTCCCACACACAGCTAGAAGCCCAATATTTTTTCAGAGGTAGATGCAGAAAAAAATATATTCAGTTTGCAACCTGATGGAGGTCTGTATAGATGGACTAATACAACAAGTCCCACACACAGCTAGAAGCCCAATATTTTTTCAGAGCTAGATGCAGAAAAAAATATATTCAGTTTGCAACCTGATGGAGGTCTGTATAGATGGATTAATAGAACAAGTCCCACACACAGCTAGAAGCCCAATATTTTTTCAGCGGTAGATGCAGAAAAAAATATATTCAGTTTGCAACCTGATGGAGGTCTGTATAGATGGATTAATAGAACAAGTCCCACACACAGCTAGAAGCCCAATATTTTTTCAGAGCTAGATGCAGAAAAAAATATATTCAGTTTGCAACCTGATGGAGGTCTGTATAGATGGATTAATAGAACAAGTCCCACACACAGCTAGAAGCCCAATATTTTTTCAGAGGTAGATGCAGAAAAAAATATATTCAGCTTGCAACCTGATGGAGGTCAGTATAGATGGACTAATACAACAAGTCCCACACACAGCTAGAAGCCCAATATTTTTTCAGAGGTAGATGCAGAAAAAAATATATTCAGTTTGCAACCTGATGGAGGTCAGTATAGATGGACTAATACAACAAGTCCCACACACAGCTAGAAGCCCAATATTTTTTCAGAGGTAGATGCAGAAAAAAATATATTCAGTTTGCAACCTGATGGAGGTCTGTATAGATGGATTAATAGAACAAGTCCCACACACAGCTAGAAGCCCAATATTTTTTCAGAGGTAGATGCAGAAAAAAATATATTCAGTTTGCAACCTGATGGAGGTCTGTATAGATGGATTAATAGAACAAGTCCCACACACAGCTAGAAGCCCAATATTTTTTCAGAGCTAGATGCAGAAAAAAATTATATTCAATTTGCAACCTGATGGAGGTCAGTATAGATGGACTAATAGAATGATGCTATGCCCAAAAGATTTTACTTCACTAGGTGCAGTAAAAAAATTGGTATTCTATACACAGGTGGTATATCTTGCAACACAGATAGGCTACTCCACTGACTAACACACTCTGCAATAGGCCAAAAAGGATTAGCTTTGCTAGATTCAGCCAAATGCTGTGAAAAAAACTTGCACAGCACTGGCACAGACCTGCCTGGCAAAAACTGATAGGAACTGATGTAACCTAGTCCTGAAAAGGACTCCAATTACAATTAGTCTTTACTCCCACAATCTATCTATTTAAGAGCACAGACCTGCCTGATAAAAGTCGTAGGAAATGCTGTAACCTAGTCCTTAAAAGGACTGCAATCACAACTATTCCCTACTCCCAAGCTATCTGTAGATTTGTGCGAAAATTGGCTTGAAATTAACAAGGTATAGCGCACACAGCAACAGCGGTGCCGTCTAACACGCAGCTGCAGCAGTGAGAAAATGGTGGCGACGGGGAAAATGGCTTGGTCTTATAGGGCAAGGACATGTGACATACACTGCCAATGACACATGCCCTTGCTTGTGTGAAAAAAAGCACTTCGCTCCGTGTGTGCGCTGCTGATAGGCTGACAGATTGCACCTCCCCACTGCAAATGCGGGAAAGAGAAAAAAAAATGGAGATCTTCATTGTTCCTGCAGAGATCCATCCCCTGCCCCTCCCCCCACCCCGCTGTACACTCAAACTGCGTATTAACATTAATTTTCATCATTACTGAGAAAAAATCCAGTTATGATTTTGGTGCACGAACAGTTATCGAACATAACCTCGAACAGCCGAATTTTTCTCAAATTGTTCGTGTTCGCCGAACGGCTCGAACACCGCCCAAAACAGCTCGAATTTGAGATTGGCGAACAGTTCGAGTAGAACAACGCTCATCTCTAGTTGACACTGGCGTTTTGCGTGTACTATTTCGATTTACGATTTCTCAAACTATAGACTCTAATGTACTTGTCTTGTTGCTCAGTTGTGCAGCGGGGCATCCCACTTCTCTTTCTACTCTGGTTAGAGCCTGTTTGTGCTCTCCTCTGAAGGGAGTAGTACACACCGTTGTAGGAAATCTTCAGTTTCTTGGCAATCTCTCGCATGGAATAGCCTTCATTTCTAAGAATAAGAATAGACTGTCGAGTTTAACATTAAAGTTCTCTTTTTCTGGCCATTTTGAGAGTTTCATAGAACAAACAAATGTAATGCTCCAGATTCTCAACTAGCTCAAAGGAAGGTCAATTTTATAGCTTCTCAAATCAGCCAAACCATTTTCAGCTGGGCTAACATACTTGTGCAAGGGTTTTCTAAACATCCATTAGCCTTCTTACACAGTTAGCAAACACAATGTACCATTAAAACACTGGAGTGGTGGTTGTTGGAAATGGGCCTCTATACACCTATGTAGATATTGCAATAAAAACAAGATGTTTGCAGCTAGAATAGTCATTTACCACATTAACAATGTATAGAGTGTATTTCTGATTCATTTAATGTTAGCTTGATTGAAAAAAAATGTGCTTTTCTTTCAAAAATAATGAAATTTCTAAATGACCCCAAACTTTTGAACGGCAGTGTATGTCCATTATTCTGTATGGAGGACCATGTGGGGCCCATTATTCTGTATAGAGAACTCTGTGGGGCCCATTATACTGTATACTGGTTGGCGCGCGACTTTGTCCAAGTTTTTCATTTTGGCCCTCTGTGTGTTTGAGTTTGACATCCCTGGTTTATGGCATCTGACTCCGGGTTTAATACAGTAACAGTTCATTTTGTAGTGTTGGCAATTTGCAGACTGAACTATTATCTCCTTTATCATCTGTCTTTGTTCATTTTTGCCCTTGTGATGACTCTTTATTGATCCAGTCTCACAGTATCTATGTTCCATTTATGTTTGTATATCGACTCTGCAAGTCCTTATATTTTCAGAGCTGTGGCATTTTTATAGATTGTTGTTACATTAGATCTTTGGTTTTCTTCAGGGTTGAAAGATAAAGCTTTTCAACTCATTAAAAGCACTTTCAATATTCTGACTTAAGGGGAAGCTCCGGGTCCTTAAATTAACCCTTAATAGACACAAAATTAGCAAAAAAACAAAACAAAGCATAATGATTTTCACGTTAACCTGTGTAACTTCGACAACTAATTACTAGCCTCAGTGGGGACGTCAAGATGTTAAGGCCTCATTTACACGTCCGTTTAAAAAATAGTACCAGTGTCAATCAGTGTTTTGCTTTAGTGTGTCATCCGTGTGTGAATTTTTTACCATCAGTGTGTCATTAGTGTTTTCATGGATGGAATAAAGAAATTACAATGCTTCTCCTATACTTTGCAAAGTTAAATATGGACAGCACACGGATGGCACACTGATGTGTTTTTCATGGTCCCCTACACTTGTATTGACCTGACTGCCTGAAAAAACGAATATGTTTGTTTTGCATGGACACATGGTCCGTGAAAAAAGACAGACATGTGAATAGCACCATAAACTATAATGAGTAAGTGTCATATCCATGAAAAAAACTGATAAAACATATACATACAACACGGACATGTGAATGAGGCCTTACACTGTGAGCATGAGTAGGCTGCATTGTATTTAGGGGCAGACAGGTATAGGGGCTCACTATCACCTCCGATGAGCTATTGGACTGCAAAGGGCCCATAAATTGTTTTTACACAGGGGCCCTTTTCTGTCTGTGTCCACCACTGAATGTATTGTATATGAGGCCATCATGCTGACCTTATACCTGGTAACCCTTGGACTTGAGGAGTAGGATAGCTGAAAAATTCTCCTCTGAGAATTTAAATATGCAGGTAGCCTCTTAAGAGTGAATGACATCAGGACCTTTAGTGCCCCCTATTGGATGTAACAATCCTAAAAGTCTATATCGATCTTAAAAGAGCTTTGCCACATTACTTAGGATAATCAGATCAGAAACCAGATGTGTTTCAGGGTGTTTGCCCCTCATCAGTGCAAAGCAGGAGATGGAACAGCATGGTGGCTCAGTGGTTAGCACTGTTGCGCTGCAGTCTTGGGTTCAAATCCTACCAAGGACAACATCAGCAGGGAGTTTGTATTTTTTGTCCATACTTGCATGGGTTTCGTCCTACACTCCAAAAACATACTCAGGGGGAAATTAGATTGTGAGGTCTAATGGGGAGAGTGATGATAATGTCTGTAAAGTGCTGTGGAATTAATGGTGCTATATAAGCGAGTAAAATAGATTGACTGGTTTAGCTGGGTGAGAGGCCTTTGACCGTGGGTTTAAGGGGTAAAGTTTCTTATCTTAAGTCATGTGGCAAAGCGCTTTAAAGAGAATTTGTCATCAAGCAAAATATTTTTTCAACAATTGAAAAATGTTATGAGTTCATTTAAAAATTATATACACACGGCCCAGTTGAGTTCATCACACATGACGTTCTTAGATACACTGCTCAGTGGACTGCATCACACATGCTGGGCTTAGATACATGGCTCAGTGCACTGCATCACACATGACATTCTAAGATACACAGCTCAGTGCACTGCATCACACATGACATTCTAAGATACACAGCTCAGTGGACTGCATTACACATAATGGGCTTAGATACATAGCTTAGCGGACTGCGTCACACATGATGGGCTTAGATACACAGCTCAGCGGACTGCATTACACATGATGGGCTTAGATACATAGCTTAGCGGACTGCATCACACATGATGGGCTTAGATACACAGCTCAGCGGACTGCATGACACATGACGGCTTTAAATAAACAGCTGCATCACAAATCACGGGCTTAGATACAAGGTTCAGTGGACTGCATCATACATGATGGACTTAGATGCATGGCTCAGTGTACTGCCTGATACATTAACAGGCTTAGATACATGGCTGCATCACAAACGATGGGCTTAATAACATGGTCAGTGGAACGCATCATGCATAATAGCCTTAAATACATGGCTCAGCGGGCTGCATCACACGTGATGACTTTAGATACATGGCTCCACTCAGTCATTTAAAGCCCTCATTCAGATGTCTGTAATGCAGGAACGTCTGAATGAGTCTTTATACTGACTGAACAGAGCTGCGTCAGTGTTTAGAGAACAGCAGCGTGCATATTACACTGCTGTGCTCTGAACACTGCGATGAAAGCGGCGGTGAGCACCGGTCAGCAGCCTGACATTGTACTACTAATACCGACCTGATCTCACCGCTGGAAGAAGTTGCCTATGCAACGCAGCTCTCCCCACTCAGAGTAGGGCTGTAGCGGTGACTTCTTCCAGTGGTGAGAACAGCACAGTAGCCTGACATTAATAGTACTGCCCTAGACAGCAATAAGGTGGTGCCTGGCTCCCCCCACAGCTGTGAACAGGACAGCCCAGGGGGCGTGCCCAGTTCACAGCTGTGCTAGTCAGTGTAGAATCAATATTGACTTTTAGAATTGCTACTTCCAGTAGGTGGCACTATAGTTCTTGACCTCTTTCTCTCTGAAGAGGCTACTTGAAGAAGAGGGAATAAGCAAGGACTGCATGTACCAACTCAATTAACATAGGCACTTGGCATCTAGTGGTTAATCCTTGAAGGATATTAAAACTCCATCTTTCACATGAAGAGCAATAAACAGTAGACTATATACATTTCATCAGTTTTTCCATTAGCTAAAACAAAGGAAGACATCGGGTGAATAACCTCAGGGAGGAGGAAAACAATCAGACAACAGCAAGTACTTCTAGGAAACACATCTCACGAGGATCATTCATCCTTGCAAGAAGACACAAGGGATTCCAGATTTAGCTGGAAAGTTTCATGAGACCATTCACACATCCATTTTTTTAACAGATACTTATGTCCATTCCGTTAAACTCCGTTAAAGCCTTTAGCGATCTGTCAAAAAATGTTTTAGATCAGTTTTTCAACCATTTTTAAAGGGAACCTGCCTTGTGAAAAAACACTATTAGCTTGCAGTTAATCTGCAGGTTAACCCCTTCTCCCCCTGGCCATTTTCCGTTTTTGTGCTTTCGTTTTTTGCTCCCGTTCTTCACAGAGCCATAACTTTTTTATTTTTCGGTCAATATGGCCATGTTAGGGCTTATTTATTGCGGGACAAGTTGTACTTTTGAACAAAACCATTGGTTTTACCATATCATGTACTGGAAAACGGGAAAAAAATTCCAAGTGCGGTGAAATTGCAAAAAAAAGTGCGGTTCCGCAGTTGTCTTTTGTTTTTTTTTTCCATGTTCACTAAATGCTAAAGCTGACCTGCCATTATGAATCCCCATGTCATTACGAGTTTGTTGATACCAAACATGTGTAGGTTCATTTTTATTTAAGTGGTGAAAAGAAAATCCACAGATTGTTAAAAAAATAAAAAATAAAAAGTTGCCATTTTCTGAGACCCGTAGTGTCTCCAATTTTTGGGATCTGGGGCCAGATGAGGGCATATTTTTTGCGCGCCGAGCTGACATTTTTATTGATACCATTTTGGGGTAGATACAATGTTTTGATCGCCTGTTATTGCATTTTATTGCAATGTTGCGGCTGCCAAAAAAACTTAATTCTGGCGTTTTGATTTTTTTCTCACTACACAGTTTACCAATCAGATTAATTCTTTTTTTATATTGATAGATCGAGCGATTCTGAACTCGGCGATACCATATATTTGTATATTTGATTTTTTTTTTATTGTTTTAATGGGGCAAAAGTGGGATGATTTAAACTTTTTTATTTTTTTAATAGTTTTAAACATTTTTTTTTGTTTTTTGCATTCTTCAATGGTCTCCATCGAAGACTAGAAGCTGTGATCATCAAATCGCTTGTGTGTAGCAGAAATGCTCACTGGCTATGTACGACACATGTCGGAAAGGGTGTTAATAGTGTTCTGACACAGCCCGACTCCCCGCACTTAGAGCCCCACTGCTTGTAGAAAAAGAACTTTATTCCTTCCGGCAGCACTCAGTCATACTAGTGGTGTCGGTGCCGGTTCAGTCACCGCTCTGTGTATAGAGAGCGGCAGCTATAACCGCGCCGCCGGCACTGACTAACAGTCAGCCCTACTTATAAGCATGCTGTCAATCAGTGTCGGGGGCGTGATTATATTATATTAACCCCATATCTGCAGATTAATAGCATTTTTTTAACATGACAGGTTCCCTTTAACTGATCCACTGCTAAATTTCAATGGAAAAAAATCTCAGACAGTTTACTAGTTTTTTTAAAAAATCCATGAGAAAAACCACATGTGGAAAAAGCGGTCTATTTTTGAAGGATGTAAAAATGGAAACGACTGTGTGAATGTAGCCTAAAGGGTTAATTATTAAAAGGCCCAATCGTTTGTTTCCTTTGGGATATAAGCAGCAATACAGGTTTCTAGTAGTCTATAATCTCAGTGCCAGTAGTCAGACAAAAAATTCATTCACTGAGCACTGTCTGACCATACAGGAAACAGTACGACCAGATAATGTTCTTCGTCCCCTTTTCTGTATTCTGCATAATAGTAAACCTTACCGGTTGCTCAGGGCCACATTTTTGGAAAAAAAAAAACATTTTGTTTGCCTGGCTTAATACCCATGTTTAAAAGATCATAGATAATTAACGAATAATGTATAAATGGACAGAAATTGGTCCACAACTGGGGTATTCTTCAGATAAAATAAGAAAACAGCCAATAGTCATGATGTCTAGACTAGGGTTATGAGAATAATATTAAAAAGGATTTTCACCCAATATTGAAAAAAATGTCTGTATATAAGGAAATCAGAAGTTAGAGTAGCAGCAAACATTTACTAATTATGTTTTATACAGAGATACTGGCATTTTTCTGTTTTGCTGCAGCCACCATTTTTGCATATTGACAGTCACTGTCAACACTTTAGCATCATATATAAAAACAAGAAGCTCTCCATAGTTCAGTAACCTAAAAAATCCTGAGATTGGGTTAGACTATGTCCCGACAATGAATATTTGGTGAGTTTTTGATGTTGCAGATTTTCTGTCGCATTTCTGACCTTTAAGAAACATTTAGTTACTTGCATTTTTCTAGTGCATTTTTATTGCATTGTACTGTGGTTTTTGTCTCATGTGTTGGTGTGTCATGTATTAAATAAAACTGCTTTGTTTCTGATACTTTCTGGTATTTGTCTTTGACAAAATTTTACAACATTTTTTGACATAGTCATGTGCTGATTACATGAGATTTTAGTGCTTTTCCACAGAGGAAACCCCAAAAAAGCAAATGCGGATTTTCCACATTTAATGCAATTCTATGAGGAAAATCCATACATAAAACTCAGCGTACCCACGAGAGAAATTGATATGTTGTGGATTTCAAACCACAAGTCAGTTTATACAGCGTGGAAAAAAAGCACAGTGGGTATGAGATTTCTATGAGGCCTGCGATCAGCGCCAGCAGGGGACAATGTTGAGAGCAGTATTCTGCTCCCGCTGTGTTCAAAACCTTTAAAAATCAGAATAAAATAAAAAAAGTTCTACTACTCACCTGTCCTAAGTGTCCAATGCTGTAATTCATCTGACCGCTCACGCCGCTCGGTGAGCTTGGCGCAGCTCCGGGGCCTGCTCACTGGAGCGAGACATTCTCCCTGGCTCCTCAGCGTGAGCGGTGAGATGGATTACAGCGGTGGACACTTAGGACAGGTGAGTGTAAGGATTTTTTTAATTTATTCTTATTTTTGCAGGTTTTGAACACAGAGGGAGCAGAATACTACTCTCAACATTGTCCCTTTCTCATGCTGATCACAGCGCCGACAGGGGACAATGATGACAGATGCCTACAGCACCCAGGACTTGGGACCAGCGCTAACTGTAACACTTATTCCCAGGCGCCGGTACGTGTCACACGAATGTCATCCATGTGCCATCAGTGTGGATGTGTGTGGGAGCTTTTGTGGCCCATGCTGCGGGTAAAAAACGGACATGTCACCGTGTTTTTCCCACGGACATACGGTCCTTGAAAACACACTGACATATGTGCAGACCAATTCATTTGAATGGGTCTACTTGTGTCAGTGTCTTCAGTGCATGTGGAAACGGACACTACACGTACTCGAAACACGGACGTCTGAAAGACCCCGAAATTCCATCCACTTTGGTGGAACTGTAAGATGCTGATTTTGTTGCACAGAGAAAATACTCAGTGTCAAAATCTCACCAAATACTCATCTTGTGAACTTACCTTAACAGCTGCGGAAAAGCTCTAAAATACGTGTAATTTGCACATGACTGTGTAAATAAAGTTTTGTAAAAGCCAAATATCAAGAAGTATCAGAAGCAAAGCAGCTTTATGTAATGCATGACATACCAAAAAGAGACAAAAACGCCATAAGAATTTATGTAAAAAAACCACTCCAAAACATAATGATAAAATCCAAGTAATGCGGAAATGGCTGCAGAAAATCTGTAACATCAAAAACTCACCAAATACTCATCGTGGGAATGTAACAAGCATTGTCAACTTCAAATTTTATTTTTTATTTCAATGAAAAAATCACAGACAGACAATATTTTTTATGGGCACTTGGAAAACTATAAGAAATCATTATGATTATAAGTGATCCTTGTCTACAGCCCATAATTCTGATGTGAAGACATCAGCTGCATTCACTGGAAACTGTAAAATGATGATAATCACTATCAAAATAATCTGTATAAGGCCACGTTCACACGTTCAGTATTTGGTCAGTATTTTACATCAGTATTTGTAAGCCAAATATTTAGATTTGAGAGTCCTCAGTGGTTGATACCTTTTAATGGCTAACTGAAAAGATGGTAACAGATTGCAAGCTTTCGAGACTACGCAAGTCTCTTCATCAGGCATAGTATACCACAAAATCTGAAGAGTCACACATTTATACACAATAAGACACAGAAATAATGCAATAGGTAAGACAGGTGATGAAAAGCAGAGTTATTATGGAAGAGATAAACAGTTCTGGCTATAAATATTTTAGCAGTTAATAGATAAGGAGTGTGAAGGTTATATATTTTCCCTATATTTGTAAGCCAAAATCAGGAGGAACAATCAGAGGAAAAGTATAATAGAAACCCGTCACCACGTCTGTATTTATCACCCACTCCTTGTTTTGACTTACAAATACTCAGGTACAAAAACTCACCCAATACTGAATGTGTGAACATAGCCTTAGTTTCTTCAGCTAGAAAAAAATCACAGACACCGTAATTTTATTTTTACAGACAGGTAAAAAAAAATGCCCTATTTTACAGACAGTCCTGGAATTTCTGGACGGTTGGACGGTTTCTATCCAAACTAATACAAATTCAGGCAGACACAACACTGACGTTCTCGTATCGGTGTCTGTGGCGTCGGATCCCGCCTGAAAACTATAATAATCATCAGGTCCAAAGTAAAAATATTCCTCCGTGCACATGCACCAAAACAGCAGAAAGCAGGATTTTTGGGTGCTGCCAATAAGGGCAAGTCAAATGAAGCCACTAACTGCTTTTACTGAGGGTAACCCTTGTGTCAAAACAAATCTATACCTAGAATCAGTCATATTTCCAATGTACAGCAATATTCAGATATACATCAGTCAAATACTAATCTGCACGTTTGCATATTGTTGCATGTTACATCGCTTTTGTGCACGTTTAAAAAGTGATATCCTTTGTAATTATTATGTTCCTAAGGCCAAAGCCAAAACCAGAAGAGGGTGATAAATACAGAAGTGGTGATGTGTTTCTTTTATACTTTTCCTCTGATGGTTCTACTCCTGGTTTTGGCTTAAATACTGATCTAATATACTGACCAAATACTGAATGTGTGAACGTGGCCTAAAGAAGAGGTCAGATCAACCTTGAAACGCATTTTACAGATAGTAATAAAAACACCATTTTTTTAAACTGAATGGATTATAAATTTGCCCTTGATTGATAGCACCCAAAAATCCTGATTGTTGGTAGCAATAGTGCAATACAAGTGAATGGGTTAGCATTGCAACCCTCAGGGGACTGAGACCTAGTCACAAGAAGTATAACTGCATTGTTTTTATAGCAACTTGCTTTTTGCAGTCACAGTCCCCTCCGGGTCACAATGTGACTCTATTTTACTTATATTGCGCCACTATATAGCAGCTAACCCTGGCAAACTATGGCCACGCTACAGGTGTCGCCGGCAAAGTTGTAGTATAGCCCCAGCCTTAAGCATAAAAAAAGACAGTTTAGCTTCAGCAGCTCTGAGAATTTGTGGCACCCCTGAGGGTTCAGTCGCCACAGAGGTACTGCACCTCACCCAGAGGTGTGGTGTCTCCTTCTCTCAGGTAAGGAGGGAGTGCTGCCCGGAACCGCAACACCCACATTCAACATTACACTGCTCCAGGCCGGCTGGAAGGGCAAGATGCATTGTGTTTCCTGCTGAGCCCTGACCCTGGCTGGAGTGGGGGGAACCCAAGGGTAGGGGGAACCAGTAGTGGGGGTGGGTGGAGGAAGTAGTTTAGGGGAGCACTTTAACAGTAGGTATATAAAAGGAAGCCATTTTAGGGTGACAGTTCAGTTCAGAAGAACAGCTCAGGAAGACAGTCAGGGAGCAGAGTCTCATTAGGAGCTCTGCTCCGCAAGTAGGGCCTAGTCCTAGAGGCCCAGGAGGGGAGCAGAGGAGTAGGCTCCGATCTAAAGAAGGGATCCCAGGGGGTACGGCGAGTGCGGGGCAGCACTCGTACGCCCCGAATCTGTCAGAAGACAGAGGGATCGTAGTCTGCAAGAGTGGGAACCGGCCTCTGGACCAGTCGTGTAACTTCAAGTCTCGGCTGGAAAAACCGGAGGCTTCTGGCTTTCAGAGTCAGTTGCCGAAGCCTCATTCTAATCCCCGTGAGGGTCAAGCAGGTCCGGGAACTCCGACGACACAGGAGGGACTTCAGAGCACCCGAGCGGGATTGAGAGTGGGAAGCGCAGGGCAGGAGGGAGAAAGACCCAGCGTGAAGACGGTCTAGCTAGGAACACAAGAAAGTGGGGTTCTGTCAGGTACTCCTAATCTGCCTGAGGAAGAGCTGAACCCCTGCCTGGTGAACGCAGCGCGACGTGGGAGGCTAGCACCCGTACAGTGCACCAGTGGAACGGTCATAAGAATTGTGAGTAAAGACTCGGATGACTGCACCGTACTGCCTCCGTCCATTCTTTCATCTGCACCCTCTTGCCTCCCGGCACTACAACGCCCAGCGCAACCCACCCTATTCACACTGTGGGGAGCCGTTCCACCGTAAGCTGCCCTAACATCTGCCTCAGAGGACAGCTCCGCAGCGGCGACTCCCTTTAGCCGCATTCCACAGGTGGTGTCACAAACACTTCACAAATCCCCTGTAAATAACCCCCCTTTTTGGTGACCGCCCTGGGCCACGGACCGGGCCAGCCACCGTGATATCCCCCACCGGCATCCATAGGCCCGGCTGCCGAGTACCCCACGGCTCTGGGGGCGCGTCAGATTATTATTTTTTTAACGGTTTTCAGCTTTAGGCTTCATTCAGATGTCTGTGATTCACATAATTGTTCTATCTGTGATTATCCTGGATAGAACACTTACCCATTATAGTCTATGGTCCTAGTCACAAGTCCGGAGGCATGTCTGTTTTTGATCGGAGTGGAGCCACAAAACAAAATTACCCATGAAAGTCTCTGATAGCAAGCAGGGATACGGATAATGGTTCAGAACTAAGGTGACACTTTTATTATCATTAGAACGGATCGGCAGAGCTCATACTTAACCTGCACTTCACTACCTACGAGGCTGGCACACAATATGCTCGGCTTTTTCCATCAGCCCCATAGAGAATGAATGGAGCTGTGGTTGGGTGTTGGACCTGCCACAACATCTTGTACCAGGGATAAAAGTTACCTGTCAGGGTAAAAATGTCCCAATGTGATGATCAGTGTTGGTCCCATCGGTGGAGCATGTTACCGTAAATATGCGATTTGCATACTTCCGTCCATATTCTGACTAGACGTGTCCGGCCTCACTCAATTCACTCGTATTGAGTAAGTTCACGCACGTCTAGTCTGTACGTTACTACATTGCTTACTTGCGGTCATGCACCTTGCCCGCTCCTGTGGATCCTGACAGCATGCCTAATGCGCGCTGTGAGGATTCACAAGTCTGCAGTCACATAGAGTGACTGAAAACTTGTGCCCTAAGCTTGAACAACCCCTTTATGTTCAGATTTAACCCATTAAATATTCTTTGGTAATGCAGCTATGAATGTAATTTAGATCTGTGCTTAATATTCTGTTTTGCAACTCAGGATATCACAGACTTTGGGATTTATACTGGAAGAGAACAATCAATTCTCCTACATCAGCAGAGAGCTGTACAACTCAGTGGGATTTTCCATTTTGATTTCCCAGTCTGAATAGTCTTCAGTACTCAGAGAACGAGGTCACCAGATCTTATCGTCAGACACTACATGAGGAGTTCTGTGCAGATCCCCTGCTGTCACTTTAACTGTCATAAGCTTTCACAGTGTTTCACTAGGAATTAGGAAGCAAAGCATATGATTAAGAGTTAATCACATTATGATATGTTCATGCCTTCAGCGCAGTCTCAGTCACTTATAAACTACCCCGCTGAATCATAGAATTCAGGCTGAAGTCTTTATCATGAAACCAATTGCCTGAACTACCCAAATGAAATCCTCTTCCCATTCCAGCTGGACGTGACTAAAGTCATAATCGCGCAATATGTTAAATTGCCATAATTCTGCTGTACTGGGGGAATGTCAAGATGAAATCTGTGTTCCTTGAAATGTTATTCTCAGAGGGCAGCTGGATAGAGGAGGAAAATAGCTGTTACTATTTCTTATTGATTGCCCATATTTTTAAGTGGCTTCCACCTTCAGTTCATTTGCATGTAAGATCTTGCATATATTACACCAATTTCTAAAAGATTTCTTTTTCACTTTTAAAAAAAATACCATGAACTGAAAATGTTTTTTATTGCACTTTGTAACTACATGATTATTTTTTCTTTATATTTTTCAATTCCTATAGAAAAAGTCTAATGGGAAATAGAATGACAAAAAAGACTACGGACTCTCCCAGAAAAACTGCAAAAAATAAAAGCCACCAGTTCAAAATACTGTTGAACAAGCAGTCACACACCTACCAAGCTTTGGGAGGTGGGGTTCTTAGTATTACAAATACACTCGGATAAGGCTTCTATAAGGTGCCAGTCGCACAGATACGTGTAATGCACCGTTCCAGCATATAGCCTATTGGTAAAGCCAATTCTATTAGATCAAGTGGGCTGCCCAACAATCTATAAGCGCACCCCACAAGGACAGACATCTCAAATTCCCACCATCAACACTACAGAGCCTGTAAAGATGAAAAAAATATGAATTATTAGTTACTATTTTAGGAAAAATATGCAAGCTTATCTAAATTAAAAGCAATTAGCTGAAAAGAACATAAATCCTAAAAACAGCAGAGAAAGAAAGGCCATACTTACCAATACCTGGTCACATTACTAATGCACTGCAGGATGCAGCAGACCCCCATGATAAAAGGCGAGGCAGCACAGGCTATATCTTGGTCATACACATGGCCATATGTACTTGCTTAATACAATCAGCAATTAATCAAATCGACATAAAACTTATATACAAACATTATACTTCTCCATGCTCATATTATTAAAGAGAACCTGACAGATAACACATGCCCAGGCTGCGGCGTCTCAGAGAAAAACATACTTTAAATGCCGCTGAGACCTCGCTGTAGACTAGTCAGACAGCCGGGTCCCGGCGGCTTCTCCAAACCCGCTGCCCTGGATAAAAAAGTCTATGCCTAAATACTCGTATAGTCGGAGACCTGTCAATCCAGGGTTGCCACCAGGGAGAAGCCGCCGGGGACCAGCTTGTCCGAGTCTAGAACATTCTAGACTAGTCTAAAGTCTAGAATATGACTGAGGATCAAACTATGTTTTCTCTGAAACTTTCCAGATTCTCAGAGAAGAACATACCTAGTTACAATCGTGCAGCAAGGCTCTAATTCATGTTGCCAAATGGTTTGGGCAGCATGAACATATGACAGTTTCCCTTTAAAGAATAGTTGGGTTACTAAAAGTAGTTTTTATGGATTTGCTGACTGTAGTAATTATTTTATGTGGGTTTTTTTTCAGAATTAACTCAGAACCTTGAAGAAAAAGAAGTGGAGAACTTTCAGCAAGGTTTGTAACTCTCTTTCTATAAGTCTGTCTCTCACTCTCTCTTGCTCCCTCTCACTGTATCATAAAGAAAAGATAGATAATGCTGCCTCCATCATACTCGCTTGGTCAGTATCATACAGATACCACATCGCGCACATAAGGGGAATTAGGGTTAGTCATTGATCTAGATTAATTTATTGGTTAATATATTTATTCTGGTGAAATGGGAGGAGGGTTAATGGGATTGTGTCTGATGGTGTAGGGTAGTAAAAGAATAAAAAGGCTCAGTAATGAGAACGCTTCTTGTAGTTATTCTACTAGAGAGCAAAAGAAATAATACTGAAACAATTGTGTTGAGTGTTTTTATGATACTAAATGTTGAATTATCACTCAGAATAGAAAACAATATTTCTGTTTCTTTCCTACGGAACTTGTCACAAGATTTAGGCTTCTCAATCTCAGGGCAGAATAAAATAGGGACAGAGACCCTGATTCCAGATTTATGTCACTTATTGGGCTGCTTGCTGTAGTTTGGATAATGTCACTGCTTTATATGCTGGTCATCTCAATAATGTGTGGTAATGTGTCTTGCACGGCTCTCCAGAGGCAGACACAGGACACACGGTTTGGGTAAACTTCCTGGGGGTTTATTGTGTGGCATAAACTCAAGCAGCATCCCATAAAAATAAACAGTCCCTCTAGGGGTTAACGGGAAAGCAAATGATAAAGTATAACAGAGTCCTTTAGCCAGTGAGGCTTTGCCCACTCCAGGTAGCACAGTGAAGTCTCAGCTACACCAGTCCTCCAGTGTTGCTCTCTGGCTTCAGCCCAACACAGCTTGGAGATTTCACTTGACACGCCCCCAGGGCCGTGGGGTACTCGGCAGCCGGGCCTCTGGATGCCGGTTGGGGGATATCACGGTGGCTGGCCCGGTCCGTGGCCCAGGGCAGTCACTAAAAAGGGGAATATTTATAGGGGATTTGGAAAGTTCGTGACGCCACCTGTGGATTGCGGCTAAAGGGAGCCGCCGCTGCGGAGCAGTCCTCTGGAGCTGGTGTTACAGCAGCAGGGATGGTGTGACTCTCCACAGGTAGAGCTAGGTCCAGGGCAGTGTAGGTAGCGTAAGTTGCGCTGGGCGTTGTAGTGCAGGGAGGGAAAGATGGCGCAGATGAAAGAATGGACAGAGGCGGTGCGGTGCAGTCATCCGAGTCTTTACTCACAGTTCTTATGACAGTTTCACTGGTGCACTGTACAGGTGTCAGCCTCCCACGTCGCGCTGCTTTCACCAGGCAGGGGTTCAGCACTTCCTCAGGCAGATTAGGAGTACCTGACAGAACCCCACTTTCTTGTGTTCCTAGCTAGACCGTCTTCACGCTGGGTCTTTCTCCCTCCTGCCCTGCGCTTCCCACTCTCAATCCCGCTCGGGTGCTCTGAAGTCCCTCCTGTGTCGTCGGAGTTCCCGGACCTGCTTGACCCTCACGGGGATTAGAATGAGGCTTCGGCAACTGACTATATAAGCCAGAAGCCTCCAGTTTTCCCAGCAGAGACCTGGAGTAACACGGCTGGACCAGGGGCCGGTCCCCTTCTTGCGGCCTACGATCCCTCTGTCTTCTGACAGATTCGGGGCGTACAGGTGCCGGCCCGCACTCGCCATACCCCCTGGGATCCCTTCTTTAGATCGGAGCCTACTCCTCTGCTCCCCTCCGGGGCCTCTAAGACTGGGCCCTACTTGTGGAGCAGAGATCCTAAAGAGACTCTGCTCACAGACTGTTCTCACTCACTTCTTCACTGACTAACTTGCCACCCTAAGATGGCTTCCATTTAAACACCTCCTACTATGGTGCTCCCCTGTCTGCATCCTCCACCCACACCCACTACTGGTTCCCCCTCTCTTTGGTTCCCCCCACTCCTGCCAGGGTCAGGGCTCAGCAGCTGCGCACATGCATGTTGCCCCTCCAGCCGGCCTGGAGCAGTGTAGTGTTGGATGCAGGTGTTGGGGTTCCGGGCAGCACTCCCTCCTTACCTGAGAGAAGGAGACACCACACCTCTGGGTGAGGTGCAGTACCTCTGTGGCGACTGAATCCTCAGGGGCACCACATTCCCCCCTGGTAAAACACAGCACGTCGGCGGGCTGGAACAGAGTAAAAACAGGGTATATTACAGACATGCAAATTTTTAGATGCATCATATATAAGATTATAAAACTTTCTTCCCTTTATGGGAGGCACTTCACTTTAAACGTTACAGGTTATATTTATCAAACATTATAAAACACTTTTCACAATGTTCTGTAACAGGGTGTCCTTTTTTTACTAGTAGCCGAGTGCAAATGTAGCAGCATGAGGGACCCATCCGCAAACCCTCAACGTAGGCCCTGGGCGTGGCTGCAGGGCATAGGGGATCCTGGTGGTGGACCACGTCTTCCGCCACGGCAAACGGGTTTTTCTTCTGAGGTCATGTCATCGTACTTATAAAACCAATAGGGAGCACTTTAAGAAGTGCAAAACTATATACACAATCAGTTCTCGGCTGCTCACAGTCCTCAGCCTGAAGTCTGTATACCCTGACGGGTAATTATGCACACATAACACAACTTTAACTTTCTGTACCCTTACGGGTGACTATATACAGTTTAGTCCAACCTACTGTACTAGTAGTGGGGTTCCCGCCTGGGGTACTTTTGATTTTTGCTGGACCCAGCCGGGTCATCAGCCATGAAATGCGGGGGCGTGTCCTCTCCTTCCTCAATCACGCGGTACACCTTGAGGGCATACCACCCGCGTTCCCCGTGGTGTCGTGTGTAGGTGACACGGTCACCGGGGTACAAGTTCCGGTCGGGATGGCCTTGTTCCAGGTGGGGCTCGACATCCCGCCGATTTACAAAAATGTCTCTGTCAAACTGGGGAAGCCATTTTGCTCCGGGGATGTACGGCAGGGCCATGGGCATGACTGGAATCGCGACCCCTGCTGGTGGGGCGGCTTCTCCGGTCTGAGCAGCACCGGGCGCGAGTTGAGCATCAGGAGCTTTAACTGGTGCTCCGGCTTCTTGCTGGTCGTTGGCCATGGTTGCGCCCACCTAGTGAACCGTAGCCTACCTCCTTCACTTCTTATCAGGTAGGCCGCAGCTCCGCGGGCGACGGTCTTCTTCTCGGACCTTGCGTCGCTCGCGTCTGACGTCAGAGCGTCCACTGGACTCCTTTCAGGACCTGACGCTTCCTGGTTCGACGTCAGGGGCGGGGCGTGTCGTGGGCTTCGCGCGCTTTAGCAGTTACACCTCCCAGGTTCCTGCGGTTACGCCCTTCTTCCCGCGCTGCAGAGCGATAATGGCTTCGATCTTCACCGCAGTTTAACACACAGTTCAGTTCAATAAAGGCGCACAGTACCCGATGGCAACGGGCACGGAATCCTGTTTGTTGCAACGGGCACGAAATCCTGTTCGTGACGCCAGAAGATGACGCGCCCCCAGGGCCGTGGGGTACTCAGCAACCGGGCCTTTGGATGCCGGTTGGGGGATATCACAGTGGCTGGCCCGGTCCGTGGCCCAGGGCGGTCACTAAAAAGGGGAATATTTATAGGGGATTTGGAAAGTTCGTGACACCACCTGTGGATTGCGGCTAAAGGGAGCCGCCGCTGCGGAGCAGTCCTCTGGAGCTGGTGTTACGGCAGCAGGGATGGTGTGGCTCTCCACAGGTAGAGCTAGCTCCAGGGCAGTGTAGGTAGTGTAAGTTGCGCTGGGCATTGTAGTGCAGGGAGGGAAAGATGGCGCAGATGAAAGAATGGACGGAGGCGGTGCGGTGCAGTCATCCGAGTCTTTACTCACAGTTCTTATGACACTTCCAAGTCCTCCTGTGTCGTCGGATGTCTTTTTTCTCTAGCTGCCCTCTCCCCTCACATCCTTCCCCTATTTATATTGTATAAATTGTTTGTGTATTATATGAATTTCTCTTTAATAAAGTATATATTTTTATGATTAAAATCCCTTCTGTGTTATTTTGGAGATAACTTATGGGTTTATTGAGGTACTCACCCCTATTTAGTGGCTTCTCTTTTTACGTATAAACTCCCTCTCCAAATAAGTTTTTTCTGTTGGTTTTGCTAGTTCTATAGGGATTACGGACCATGTACTGCATGGTCGGCTGATAGGTTTTTCATTCACACCAGATGGTTGTTAGTATTCTTGATTCTCCAAAATACATAATGGGCTTTCACCCTGCTGTTTCTGCTAAAAGAGTATCAGATTCAATCATGCACCAATTCTTATCTATTAGGAGACAGAGGGAAGGGAGGAATGGAAAGTCAGCTCATGACCATGATTAAGACTTCTTAGTCAAAATGCGTTGGTTTGTTTCCTGGGTATTCAGTGGTATGCCAGTATGTCAGTTTTTATGAAGATTTACAAATAAATGTGAAGTTTTATCTTAAAGTCAACGCTGGAGACTCCTCCTTCCTTCATTAATTCTTATCTATGACCTCTTCTTTCTCTAGTAGATCTATACTGAAAGGACAATACAAATCTATCATTATTCTCTTTCCTATTTTCTTTTCCTAGTTTGCACGGTCGTGTGACCAAGCACGATACATTAACTGGTCAATTCATTTTACAGGATACCCCTTTTCACTTAGCCAAATCTTTAATTCTGCAGTATAGATTTCAATTATTTTATCTGAAATACATATCCTGCACAGTCATTTTATCTGAAATACATATCCTGCACAGTCTCAAAAGTGACCAAGTGACTATACTGTAGAGCAATGCTCTTTTTATATGTATCTATTGGTAGCTACAATAATGAAGCAAGGCATTTCCCAATCAATATAGACTCCCTAAAGACTTTGGTTATCAATGCTTTTTCTTTCTTCTACCTTAAAATGAAGAAACTCTAATTTTATGATTACCGTAATTGTGATTGATGAACTTGACAAAATTTGCAAATGAGATAGAATCACCGTCCCAGACTATCACTGTATAGCCAATGTATCTGTAGAAAAGTTTAAATTTAGATTTTTAAAAAAGGATTGTTCACAGTATACAGTATATATAATCTTCATCAAAAGCTGCCAGGAACAGGATGGAAATCATTGGTGTGACCAGTGTCCCCATCTCTGTTCCTGACAACTGCTGAAATCATTGTTGATTAAATTGAAGTGCATTATGGGAGAGAATGAACTTATGGTCATTACATATACAATCTTACATTGATCATCATTATCAGTTCAATCCAAGAATCTTTTAAACAGTGTTACCTTTCTATTAATCAATGGAAGTACAGACAGGGAGCCCTATTGTCTTGGGGTTCAGTTCAGTGTCAGAGCCTTTTTCTGGGGGCCTAGATAGTTTCCAGACATAATAATTGGTAGGTGTTTCTTTGTATCTTATAGATGCTAATGATTTTTTTGCAAATGACTGAGTCCCTTAAATAACAGAAAGGTTATGATTTAGCCTGATTAGCTGTAGAAAGTCTCCACATTCGAATTCTGCAAGGGCAAGGAGTACTGATGATTCCATAATAGAACTGCAGGGTGATTCACTTGCTACTTTACCAAGAAAAATTGCTGCAACTTCTAAAAGAGTACAACCAAGGCAGAAAATTGTGCCAGGACAAAATGTAATAATGCAAATTACCATAAAATATATACTTTATTAAATACAAATACTAAAAACAGTAATATACAAATTAAGTCCAGCAATGCAGACAAGAACTCAGATTAGTGGATGACCTGCTGTGGGAACCCCAATAGTAAATGGTATGGAACACACAGTTAAATATCACATGTAATAAAGTTAAATAGTATACAAGAATAAATATTCGATATTATAGAAACATGTAAATAAATATAAGTATCCATAAAAATGTAATACAAATAAGTTGCCCAGAGCAAATATCAAAGCATTTGAGAAACGCGTGTCGGGTGTTTGGTGGGTGAGCTTTTGTAGTATTGAATAGCTACATTTACTATCTTTGATATTGGCAGTGGGTAACTTAATTGTATTACATTTTTATGGATACTTATATTTACATGCTGTTAGGCATTTACCCCTTCACCTCCGGGCAATTTTTTGTTTTTTCCTCCCCTTCTTCCAAGAGCCATAACTTTTTATTTTTCCATCAATATAGCCGTATGAGTGCTCTTTTTTGCGCGACTAGTTGTACTTTTGAATGCAACATTGATTTTACAACATAGTATACTGGAAAACAATAAAAAAAAAAATTTCAAGTGTGGTGAAATTACAAAAAAAAGTGCAATTCCACAATTGTTTTTTTAGTTTTTTATTTACCGTGTTCACTATATGGTAAAATTGACCTGGCAGTATGATTCTCCAGGTCAGAATGAGTACGCAGATACCAAGCATGTAATATACCGTGAAAAACAAGGTAAGTTTATTTATTACAGGTGACAAACATAGGATAACTGAACAATGCCAGATAATTAAAACAACTAAAACCAGCTAAAAACCGGGTTGCATGTCAGGGAAAAGAGTGGAAATCGTAAAGGGAACAACTAGTCTCCCAAATTGTAACATAATATTCACGTAACATATGTTACATGAATAAATATGCATATATTATACGAGAATGTTATCTACAGAGCAAGTGAAAAATAGAGATGCTCTAAATAATAATAAATAGTAAGCACTGTTGCAAATGAATTTATACAAGAGAGTAGACACATGGATATTGCTGTTAGTGTAAATATAAAAATCCCGTCAGCTACTTGGTTATATTCAATTATGAAGTATGTAAAGTGCTAGTGTGGCGCCCCTGAGGGTTTGATCGCCACAGAGGTACTGCATCTCACCCAGAGGTGTGGTATGTCACTCTCAGGTAAGGAAGGAGTACAGCTGGGGACCCTAACACCTGCATGCAACACATACCCGCAGTGGTGGTAGGGCGAGATTGCTCCTAAGGGAGAGCACAGTCCCGGGTCCCTAGCTGAGGGGAGGTGCTATGTAGTGGATGTGGGTGGAGGAAGTAGCTTAGGGGAGCACATGAGAGGAAGGTATAAATAGAGAAGCCATCTTGTTTAGTCAGATCAGAACAGTGGGCAGAGAGAGAGAGAACAGTCTACAGTGAGATGAGTGGAGCAGGGCTCTGCAGGAGCTCTGCTCAGGCAGAGGGCCTGAGGAGAGGCCCAGGACTGAAGGAGAGGAGAGAGGGAGCAGGAAGGGCTCCAGGAACGGAAGAAGGGACCCCAGGGGTACGGGCAGTGCTGGAAGCCACCCGTATGCCCGAATCTACCGGGAGGTGGAGGGGTCAGGCCACACAAAGGGGACCGGTCCCTCAACTAGCAGAGAACTTTATGACTCAACTAGAAACCGGAGGCTGCAGTATTTCAAGTCCTGCAGCCAACAGTCCATATCAGTCTCACCAAGAAGGTAGCTATAGAGGACCCAGGGGACGGAACAGACGTCGCCCGACAAGGCCCGCAGGTACCGGATTGGGACACTTGGTATGAGGTGCAGGGAGACAGCCAGAGAAAGGACACAGAAGGGGGTCGCGTTAAGTACTCCGGAGATATCTGAGGGTGGACTGAACCCCTCCCTGAGTAAGCGCAGCACGATGAGGGAAGTTACTTTGGTACCTGTAACTTGGACTGCAATAACCGTGAGTAAAGACCCTGAGGACTGCACTTCGTTGTCTCTGTGATTATTGCTGCGCCATCATACCCTGCACTACAACGCTCAGCATAACCCATAACATCTACACTGCCCTGGAGCTAAGCTCTACCTGTGGAGAGCCACACCATCCCTGCTGCAGTAACATCAGCTCCAGAGTACCTGCTCCGCAGCGGCGGCTCCCCTAGCCGCATACCACAGGTGGCGTCACAAACTTATTACAATCACTATAAATCCCCTATCAATAACCCCTTTTTATTGACTGCCCTGGGTCACGGACCGGGTCACCACCACTGTGACATCCCCCCAGCATTTACCGGCCCAGCACCGGGTAACCCACGGCCCAGGGGGCGCGTCACTAGTGCATAAATACTTCACAAAAATGTGCAAAAATACAATATGTGCAAAAGGGGGGCCAAAGCCACAGCAGCAACAGTGATCAAATCACCTTAGTGAGAACAAGCAAAAAAAAATGATGAAGGTGCCTGCCGAAACGTGCGTCGGGGTGGACGTTGTCTGGGCTAGGGGGCCATTTAACTGTAAGTCTCCTTTACACTAGTACCCTTAGTATACACCAATGAGATGTGATAGCATTATATGGGTAATTTTTTTACTCATATAAAATGAGCGGGGGACGGTAGGGAGAGTTCAGAGTAGCGGCTGACTGTTAAGCTTAATTTTTTTATTCTTAACTTAATGTTTGGAGATTCCGGCAAACCAATCAGGGCGCAGGAACCATCCATAACGTCCAGACACAATGGCTTGTGTGATTGGCTGCTGAAAGCACATGTCCCTCTCCATATAAAGAGCGGACATGTTGTTTTAGTAAAATTTTGTCAGTGTAACAGCACAGAGAGGCTGCTCCTGCTGCTGATAGTGAACAGTGAGAGAGTGAGCTAGTTAGTTAGGTTAAGTTCACACGATGCGATTTTGATGCGTTTTCGTGGCTGTTTTTCCGCTACAGAAAAGCATTAAAACCGCTTGTTAATAGGTCTGCCATGTATAGCAATGGTAATCCGGATGTGCTGTGCACATGATGCGGAAATTTCAGCTCCGGATTACCATTGCGGCAATAACCGCAGCATTACCATTTATTGCGCGATTCCGCCGCAAATTCGCAGGTATAATATCTATACCTGCGAATTTTGCTGCGTTTCAATAAAAGTCAATGGGTGCGAATTCGCACCAGAACGCACTGCGGGTGGTACCGGGGTCGGGAGAAGAGGCTATTACTCCTTTCATCCGACTGCCGCTCTGGCTGATAACAGCGAGAGCAGCATGTATGGGAGGAGCAGTAGTCTGCTCTTTCAAGCCCGCAGAAGTAAAAAAAAAAGAAAAAAAAACGTAAAAAAAAAAACCTCTATACTCACCTGTCCGGCGGTCCCCGGTGTCCTCCTGGTCCCCGGCGGCGATGTCTTCAGCTCGGCAGCCAGCGGTACACTGAGGGAGAGGGTCGTGGAAGCACAGTATACTGTGCTTCCAGGACCTGCGCTGATGTCATCGATCAGCTGATGGTCAAGTGACCATCAGCTGATCACAGACCCCGGCAATCAGCTTATGGTCACGTGACCATCGGCTGATTGCAGACGCCGGCAATCAGCTGATTGGTCTCGTGACCAATCAGCTGATGGTCACCTGACGCTGGAAACATTCGCAAGAATGTTCCCAGGGTGGTAAGTTCACCGGGGCTGATCAGCTGATCTTCAGCTGATCAACCCCAGTGACCTCCAGCAGCATATATACTGACAGGGGTGATTTTACCCCCATGTCAGTATACAGTGCTGTATTCTACAGCTGTGACATCAGTGATTTCTGATGTCACAGCTGTAGAAGTGACCCAGATCATCGTGGGACACTCGTTGGCGGCATGTGGACTGCGTCGTTGACGGCGGACAGGTGAGGAATATGGTTGTTTATTATTTTACGTATTTTTCAGGAGATCGAGGGTTTCGCGGAGATGTACAATATACATTTTTTTAAAACCGTGTGTTTTTTATTTAATTAAAATACTTTATTCTGGCCGTTTTTATTGAAAAGGCGGCGGCTATTTTACCACGCGGTTAGTAATGAGGGCGTCTTATAGATGCCCTCCATTACTAACCTGGGCTTCATGTCAGCCGCCAATACAAGGCTGATGTGAACCCCAACCCCATTACCCCACTCGCCACCGCTACAGGGCAGTGGGAAGAGCGCTGATATTGTGCTCCATGCAGGAGTGCACCTTTGAAACTCTATTTTTTTCTGTTAGTATGGTGCTACATAAAGCAGGTCACATCTGAGCTTGAAATTCTTTTGTGCTGTATCCTGGGCTCCACAGTAAAAAATCTAATTTTTTGTTGCTAATAGTGTGCTCCAACCACAGTCTGAGCAACATGAGTGGGAAAAAGTGAAGTCGTGGTGGAAGGGGGAATAGGCTTGGTGTTCAAGGTGTACATGGGGTAGGTGGTGATGTTAGTGAAAGCTCTAGTGAATCAACACCGTCATGTCCTATCCAAAGACAACTGACAACTTCTGTTAGTGGACGGGCTAGTCCACTCCTTTTCTTTGGCTGTCGCACAGCGATACGCCTTGTGGATGTGGGCCAGAAAGAGCAGGTGCTCCAGTGGATGGCAAGTGCTGCATCAAGTGGCCTCTCCTCCTCTTCCTCCACCTCAACATGACACATAGTACTGTCCTCAGAGGTGGCACCCCAATTACCTTTGTTTCCCCTTGCGTGACAACTCTCCAACTGCCAAACTGACTGTAGGGAACCACAGATGGACGAGTGTGCAGAGCTCTTCACACATTCTATGCCATGGGCATCAGAGGTCTTCTCCAAAGATTCACAGACTCAAGAGGAAGAAAACATCTGCACCAATGCCCAAAATTTTTCTCTGTTAGATCCAGGGCACCAGGAAGTAGGGTCTGAGCAGAATCCAGACCCTCGTCACCAGATGTTAACCCCCAGGGTTGGAGGAGATCCTGATGAGACTCAGATACCTGAGGTGCACGTGGACTGTACTGTGCTGTCAGGGCAGGCAGAGGAGGAGGGTGGATCAGCAGAGGAGGAAGAGGAAGACACGGAGGTTACGTTGCGGCCTACCGCACAGACACGGAGTGATGCAATCACGATGAGCATTGCATCCTTAGCCACAACTGTGGCTCTGGCCAACAGCAGTCACAGGTCTGCAGCTCATAGCGGCGGGAAGGGTTGCCTAGCCTGGGCCTTTTTTAAGACCGCAAAGGATGATTTAACTCACGTTATCTGCCAACTTTGGAAAAAACGACTCAATAGAGTCAAAAATTGCAATAATTCGACTACTACATGAATGAACCGGCACATGCGCGATCAACATTCCTGAGTCTGGGAATCTCACAGCGATGAAATGCGGACTAGCGGGCCTCTCCAATCACCGGCCGCCCCATCAACCATATCTGCTGCTTCTTCCTCCCTCATCACCGTACCAAGTGTTCTCACACAGGTCTCTGACCGCAGAACCTCCATTTGTTTACCTGCTCCAGTCAGGGTGAGTGAGAGCCCGTCAGTTGAAATGGAAGCTGACATGCCTGCTGTTTTTGTTTCACCGAGCACAACACATCTTGTAGTATCCTGACAAATAAGTGCATCCGACTTTCCCCTGAAAGTGTAGACCGCCTAACTTTCATCAAGATGAATAAGTCATGGATCTCAAAGGACTTTTGCACCCCAATCGCAGACTGTGCAGACTAGGCATTGGTGTAGTTTTTAGTGTGCTGCATTGATCTTGCGATATTGCAGTCTGCGATATTTTTGTCTTGGCTTCTGTGCCTGCTGTTGCTGCTGCTGATGTTAACAATAATTTTTGGAAATGTAGAGACTCCTGATTGGGTCTCCATCTGGTGGGTTAGCTGTAGTGGAAGGGGTGTCAGTTCACATTATACGATTTCTACTCTGGTGAAATTGATGCCACTATAGTGGTGTATGGCCCTAATTTTTGGAAATGTGGAGCCTCCTAGTTGGGTTTCCATCTGGTGTGTGTTCTATAGTGGAATGAGTGTTTGTCTCCATTATACTATTTCTACTCTAGTGAAATTGATGCTACTTCGCTGTTGCCTGTCCCTAATTTTTTGAAATGTGGAGACTCCTGATTCGGTCTCCATCTATAGGGTTAGCTGTAGTGGAAGAGGTGTCAGTCCCCATTATACGATTTCTACTCTGGTGATATTGATGCCACTTTAGTGGTGTATAAGCCCTAATTTGAGCTGTTTTGGCATCTTTTGGGCCCCTTTGAAGGTGTTGTGTATGCATTTGGTTTTGCCTCCCTTTGAATGCAATGGGATTCAGATATGTTTGGTGAACCGTTCTGCGAACATCGGGAAGTTCGTAGAAAAGAAACAAACCGAAACTTGAAAGGTTCGCTCATCTGTAGTCATCGGTTGTGAAGAGGTTAACTGTGTGAGTGTTCCCACTTGTCCATCTCCTTACAACTTTATATCATATAAAATGGATCTTGTTGTTTATGTGGTTTTCTGTCTTTTTGGACATTACTACATAGGCAATACAAACCGTTCTTTGTAAGAGGATAAAGGAACATGTGCAATCTATAAGAGCAGGAATACGCTGCCCTACATTGGTAAAACATTTCCAGGAGGCACATACTGTATGAGTAAACCCATGAGTCGATCTTTTGCAGAGATGTGACTAGGAGTCCAGTTTCTATAGCGAAACATGCTCTTTCCTGCCTTTCCTCCTATTGTTACACGCACGCCGCCGAAGTTCAGATAGGGGCGACGTGGGTTTCATGAATTCTTTGGAATCCTGGGGGAACTGTTACTCAGGGAGACCATAGGCTGCAGCTTCTCTCAGGCACACGATAGATTAAATTGCTGACCAGACACATCTGACAAGAGTCTTTTTCAACAGTTTAACAGTGGAGTTTATTCAAGTACGACCAGTACCATTTAACTCTTTGAAGAAACAGGCTTCACCAAAGTACAGTCTATTAAAGCAGGCAAGTAAGGGCAGTCTCTTCAGTAACACAGATTAGATCTCTTAGCAGCACACTTCTATGCATACACAACCACAGGCTTTTCCTTCAGAAGGACCCAATAGTACACAGCATTCTTTATCCAGCATGGAGATGGATGGGGGAGGGCTTGATGAGGGAGATGATCCCTGTGACACAATTCCTTCCAGTCCTTATCTTCCTGCCAGATAAACTCCCTGAACTAACAGTGCAGAGTATTATCTGACCTGTGTTTAGTTTCTCTCCTGATCTGAATCCTGTTCAGTTGCCTTCTGTCAGATACAGATAACACACCACCTCTCTCTTTGGCTTCAGCCAGACTACAATAACAAGTTCCCCACAATCCCCCTGGGGCTCTGCTAAAACACTCCCTGTCTCCTGTGACTGTGTTAACCCCTCTAGTTGCTGGATGCTTCTGAAGCCCAACACTTACTGTCTCCTGTGCTTATGTTATTTCTAATAGTTGGTGGATGCTTTTGAAGCAACAGCACTACTTCTGCATGTCACACTATGCACAGTGTAAGCAGGAAGATTTCTATCAATGGTGCAGGCAGGGTTATACATCATCATTGAGAAGAGCAGCATATAAAAAGTCATAGTATCAAAAATACAGTAAGATTGAGAAACATAAACCTGGTGACAGATTTCCTTTATGGTAGGATATAAATTGAAAGATATTTTCCTATTCTGTGTGACAATTCAACATTTAGTATGCGGAAAAAAAATCAAGAAGTTTTTTTTTTTTGTATAATTTATTTTGCTCTTTAGTAGAATAACTGTACATGATTTTCCTATGACAGGCCCATTTTTGGCTGTATAAGACAAAGGATGCTGAAATATTGTAATGCAGCATTATTCACTGCATATTAAGTTGTCTTATGATGAAAATTTGGCACAGTGAAAGAAACTTTTAAGGAGTATTTCCACAGATTTGCATATCTCTAATAACTATTTAAATATAAAACTATAATAGTTTTGCAAACATTTTTCAAATAGACATGTTGTGGGCAGACAGAACTTTAAGAAAAATAGTCAAAAAATGTATATCGTATTCTAAACCAATTCACCAAATATACACTATTAAAACAATCCTTTATTAATTATTCGTTAAAACAAATAATTAATAAAGGATTGGTTTAATAGTCTATATTCGGTGAATCAGACAGAATTTTAGCAGAAGTTGACTTTTTCTACATGGAGCAGCCACTAGAGGGCTTCTAATATCACATGTAATATAGATAAGATGCTAACATGGAGTAAGTATGACGGAAGCTGTAAAATCAGTAGTGAGCACTTTCCGTCCAAGATGAAATAATAGCATTGAAGAACTTGGCACTCGAAGAAAGTTGCAAATTATTGCATTTTATTTACATGTGTAATCCACAGTTTAACGCATAACGTTTCGATCAGATGCCTGACCTTCATCAGATGTACGGATTGATTTTAGACAAGGTTGAAGAGAATGTAAACCATGTGCTCAGGGAATAGCGCGTCACTGCTGTAGAAATGGAGCTACAATCAGATAAGAAGTGTGCATTTTGGAGGCAATACTCAGGGGAGCATGAAGAAGCGCCTGCTGGTGCGAAACGACGGTTGCCCATATGACAGATGTGAATCCATTTTTTTCAAGTTGTTTTTAAACATATGTAGTAAGGAAACAATATTTTATTGACCAGCGAGTGCTGCTGTATTTTTGCTACTTGAAGATAAAGTGATTAATAGTACATTGTTTTATGTTTGCTAAAATATTCCCTAGACCATTTATAAATGGCATTATGTAACCAGCTGAAATTCAGTGAAATATTAATGTGCCTATAATTGTGAGTACTGCTAACTATTGCGTAAGAACATACACAGCAGCATATCTGTGTGCAAACAGAAACAGAAAATCCTAACAGAAAATCCAGTCTTTTCTTTCCTTTATATGTGGCCGCTTCATCCACAGTGCAGATTTTGAGCATCTAATATCTTTTCAGTTCAGGAACCTGTCCTTTAGGATATGGTCACACGTTGCAAAGACCGTACAGATTTTTCATCCTGATTTGTGGACAAAAAATCCACAGCGTATTAAAATAAAAACGGTTTAGATTTTACTAAATCTCATCTTTATACTGCAGGAATAATATTGCAGGGAAAGAGTCATGTGGTCCGGATTTTAAATCCACCTCTTGCCAAGTTATGCTGACGATTTTTGACAGTGGATTTTACCCTCTGCTATACATAGGATGAAAACTTCAGTAAATGCAATAATAACACATGCAGAATTTGTTGGAGAGTGTTAAGGCAGATTTGCTTAAAACAGTTTTACACAATAAAAAAAATTGACTGCTGTCTACCAAAAACAGCGCCACACCAGCCCACAGGTTGCAATACCAAACACAACCTGTGGAAAAATGCGGTGCTGTGTCGATGAGAAATCCAGTATCTTATTCCAATATTGGACAACTAATTTCATTTGTTTATACCAGGATACAGCAAGTACCCCATGAAACCTCTTTACTTAAATTAAAGTGGACCTGTCACCAGTTTAAAAGTGGACAGTTTTTGCTTTTATTTTATTCTCGCTGCTCCATAGTATTCCGATTTTTATTCTTTTTAAATCGGCCATACGGTTGCAGAGATATGGACCTTTTAATTTAGTGCTAAAGTTTATGGTCTTTTCAAGGGGGTGTGGCCAGGGATGGCTCCAGGTTTTTGTGGGCCCTGGGCGAAAAAGTCTCAGCGGACCCCTTTAACACATACCACGATACATGATGCACGGATACCGCAGAGAAATATAGATATAGTACAATGCCAAAGATTTCACTTCTTACATTACATGAGTGATATCTATTGTAAATTCCACAATAGCTCAGAAACCGGCGAATCCTCATAGCGCACAGTGCAGACCGGACAATATAGTCCTCCATACAGTATTATGGGCACCACATAGTCCTCTATACAGTATTATGGGCCCCATATATTGCTCAATACTGAATAATGGACCCCATATAATGCTCCATACAGAATAATGGACCCCATATAATGCTCAATACAGAATACTGGCCCCCATATAATGCTCCATACAGAATACTAGCCCCCATATAACGCTCCATACAGAATACTGGCCCCCATATAATGCTCCATGCAGGCTGTGCTCCCATATAATGCCCCATGCAGGCTGTGCCCCCATATAATGCCCCATGCAGGCTGGGCCCCCATATAATGCCCCATGCAGGCTGGGCCCCCATATAATGCCCCATGCAGGCTGGGCCCCCATATAATGCCCCATGCAGGCTGGGTCCCCATATAATGCGGCATGCAGGCTGAGCCCCCATATAATGCCCCATGCAGGCTGGGCCCCCATATAATGCCCCATGCAGGTGCCCCATCTAATGCCCCATGCAGGTGCCCCATATAATGCCCCCATGCCTCCTGGGTCCCCATATAATGCCCCATGCAGTTGCCCCATATAATGCCCCATGCAGGTGCCCCATATAATGTCCCATGCCTCCTTACATAAAAAAAAAAAAAATCAAATACTCACCTCTCCTCACCTGCTGCTGCTGCTGCTGCTCCGGACTCCTCAACAGCGACACCGTCTTCCCGCTCTGCGCTATGACTGGTCAGCAGAGGGTGCGGTGGAAAGACGTCATCGCGCCCTCTGACCTGAGACGTCACAGTGCAGCAGCTGCAGAGGCACAGGGAGACGTAAATATTGTACCGGGGCCCTGAGCAAGCGGGATGGGGTGGAGGGTGATCACTGGCACCGCTTTTCTCTGCTCACGGGTCCCATAGTGCGCCGGGCTGCCCTACGGCGAGTGGGCCCCCTTGCCTGCTCAGGGCCCCCGCACTTGCCCAGGTGCTGACGCCGGGCCTGGGTGTGGCTCACAGAGTAATTATGCAGAGGAGCCTAAAGACACGCCCCCCAAGAGAATCTGGAAAGGTCCATATCTCTGGAATTGTATGGTGGATTAAACAAAAAAAACTGAATGCTCTGAGGAGCCGTGAGAATAAAATAAAAAAAAACTTTGTTCTGCTCATTTTTAACAACTTGTCAATTAAACAGGTCTTAAACATTTAATAGTTTGGGATCTGATCTCTAAAACCAATAATGCTACAGAAAGAGGTGCCTCAAGTTCTTATTCTTCAGCTTTATTTTATATACTTTCACAGTCATTGGGGAACATTTAAAATAAGAAATTTGCACCAAACACTGTCTAACATACTTTGCTCCACATTTTTTTTATGTGTTTGAGAGATTTTCTGTGCAATGTCTGACAAAGGGAAATGACTTCTTAAAGGGGTTTTCCCACAAACGAAAGTTGATTTTAATCAATAGATCTTGGAATAATAATAAGTTCCTCAATTGGATGTGTTTAAACAAAATGTTCCTGTGCTGAGATAATCTTATAAATGTTCCCGTGTAATGGTTGTGTCTGACCATGTACGTAACACGGTCTGCTCATACCACAGCTCCTGGATAGGGGGTAAGCAAAAGATTATACAGACATTACAGCATGGGATCGCAGCTGATTCTTTTTGTGAGGTAAAACAAAACTCCTCACACTAAGTCTAACTAACCTCGCCCCCAGATACCAGTTGCCAATGGGAGGTGCTCCCCTTGCTGGTCTGGAGCCATGAAAGTTTTGCATGTTTAGTATACCTGACTAGGGGACCCCTGCTTGCTTCCAGGCATGGCATTACCTCTTTTGAGGGAGGCAATGCCACTGTGGCAAACGGACCCCTGGGGTGCCACATTCCCCCCTAGTTAACTTCAGTACTCCCAGACTGAGGATACTTTTCAAAATTAACAAATAACAATAACAGTTCACATTACAAGATTATAAATATAACATTCTGCAACAGGTTACAGCACGATCTGTAACCGGGTGTCCATTTTCTTTAGTTAGGTGCTATCCAGTGAACATGAGGGACCCGCCCGAAAACCCTCAACGTAGGCCCTGGCGTGGCTGCAGGGCATAGATGATCCAGGTGTTTGGACCAGGTCTTCGGCCACGCCAAATGGGTTTTTGTTCTGAGGTCATTTGTTATAATCATAAAACCAATAAGGGGGCACTCTAATAAGTGCAACTATTTACAATGGAAAGTTCTTTGGTTATTCACCGTCCATAACCTACAAGTCTTTATACCCTTACCGGGTAAATAAATGCACACATGACCAACTTTTGCAATTCACTTTGAAAACACAACTTTTCTGCTTTACCCTTACGGGTAACTATATACAGCATACATTTTAGTTCTCTTATACTTTAATTCTTTACATTTTAGTTTCTCCAACGGGCAGGGAGCTGACCTTTTGTACTCCTGGTCAATCTACGTAGTACATTGGTAGTTACTGCTCTACCCTGGTCCCTTGTGTCTACCCCTGGTGTGGTGGGTTCAGTGTGAACTGCACTACGGGTAGTTTGAGGTAACACTGGTAAGCTGGGTAATCTCTTACGAATTCTTTGGCTCACCATGGGTACGACAGGTTCACTGCTAGCAGAGGGTTGATTCTCCTGGTCTGCTGATGATGAAACCTCTGCCTCTGGCCGACTGGTCTTCCAGCTGTTCTGGGACTTCTGCAGCTTCCAGTGAGGCCGCTTGGAGAAAGGTAAGGACCGGTACTACAATTGCATTGTTCACCTGCGTCCAAGACCGGGGAAATTCCCCGGGGACTGTTTGGACCACTTCCTCCACTCCTTCTGTGGGTTGAGGGTTGTCTTGATCTTCTTCCGTGTGTTTCAATTGTTCAGGACATATCTTCAAGTGATCTCTTGAGACTGCCGCTGAAGTTTCCCCTCCATCTTTGCTGATGAGGCACACTTTAGTGTTATCGTAGTTCGAGGGTAGGACGGTGTATGGCTCAACCTCCCACTGGTCATCTAATTTGTGGAGTCGTCTCTTCCTCTTAAGTACCTGTTCTCCAGGTGATAAGGGAACGGCAGGTGCATGCTGATTGTAAGTTTTCTCTTGCTTTTGTCTCGCCTGGGACAAACTTCTCTCAACACATTCGTGCACCTTGCGGCATTGTTGCTGCTGCTCGGTATCCCAATCCGCATCTGGTGAAGTCGTCTCTGGTGTTAGGACTCCCATGTCCAAGTCAATGGGTAGCTTACCAGGTCTTGCTCTCATCAGGTAAGCGGGTGTACAGTTGGTGGAGTTCACCGGGATGTGATTATATAGGTCCACCAAATCTGGTAACTTCTCTGGCCACAGGCTGCGCTCTTCTAGGGGCAACGTCTTCAACAGGTCTATCACCACCTGGTTCTTCTTTTCACACAACCCGTTGGTCTGGGGATGATACGGCGTTGTCCTGATTTTCTTGCAGCCGTACAAGTTACAGAATTCCTGGAACACCTCTGCTTCAAAGGATGGAACTTGGTCGGTAAGCACTCATTCAGGGTACAAAAGTGCTGGAACGCTTTGGCTGCCGTCTGAGCCGTCTGGTCTTTTACTGGCACTACTACCAGGAACCAGGAGTAGTAGTCGACTATGGTTAGAGCGTAGACATAGCCTGACCTGCTTGGGGCTAGCTTCACGTGGTCCAAGGCTACCAGTTCTAGTGGCTGTTTGGTGATGATGGGTTGCAGGGGAGACCTCTGGCTGTCACGGTCTTTTCGTCTCAGGTTGCATGTACCACATTCTCGACACCATCTCTCGATTGCTTTCCTCATGCCAGCCCATTAGAATCGCTCACGTAGCAGGACTTCCAACTTCTTTCACCCGAAGTGTCCTGCTCCATCGTGGTACGCTTCTAAGACCATTGACGCATCCCGCCTCGGGACTACCGCCTGCCAGACCAGTTCATGTGTCCGGGAGTTGATGCTTCTTCGACACAGCTTTCCTTCGTAGATGAACAGTTTATCCTTCTCCTTCCACAACTGTTGGGTCTCCGGTGGAGCATCCGGATCAGGGTGCGAGTCAGCTTGCGTCAGCAACTCCTTGACTAGGCGGACAGCCGGGTCGCTATCCTGCGTTTCTGCCCATCCATGGTGGGGCAATGGGTTGAACGTAGCCTCTCTGTTGGCGGAGCGCTTGTCCCTTACACAGTGGGAGCACTGGGTCACCCCGTGACGATGGAAAGCGGGTATCTCTATCTCCTCCAGCTCTTACGGGTCTTCTCCCCCATCTGGCAAGTTGGGCATTCTGGACAGCGCATCAGCATTTGCATTTTTATGCCCCGCCCGATACTTGATGGTAAACTCATAGTTAGACAGTCGGGCCATCCATCGTTGTTCTAAGGCACCAAGCTTCGCAGTCTCCAGGTGCGTCAGCGGGTTGTTATCTGTGAAGACTGTAAATTTGGAGGAGGCGAGATAGTGCTTGAAGCGCTCTGTTACAGCCAAGACTATGGCAAGAAACTCCAACTTGAAGGAACTATAGTTGTCGGGGTTCCTTTCCGTGGGCTGGAGCTTCCTGCTGGCGTAGGCAATCACTCTATCTCTGCCTTGCTGTACCTGGGACAGCACTGCTCCCAATCCCACGTTGCTGGTGACGCACCCCTGGGCCTTCGTCGCGCGGCATCGCGCGCACGGGAGCTTACCCGGAGCCGGATCTGTTGAGGGTTGTAGTCTCGTGGCGGTGACCCGGTCCGTGCCCAGGGAGTCAAACTGAGGGCGATGTATTAGCGGTAGATGTTGGACGACTACGCCACCCGTTGAATGCAGCGAAGGAGCTGCCGCTGCAGGGCAGACCGCTGAGGCCGGTGGTAGGATTGTGCAGCGTGATAGTATCACCCCCAACGGGAGGGGTATGGCCTCAGGGCAGCCGACGTGGATGATGGGGGTAGCAGGAATCACTCAGAGACGATGCGTTGTAATTCAGGGTCTTTACTGGTGATAAAGATAGACCCTCCCGGAGTACTGGCTAGCGATCGGGGCCTGGTCAGTCCTTGAGCAGATGGGATCTCCCCTGGCCAGGCGGAGTTGTAGGCCTCCCAAACTGACTGTACTCTTCTGGCTACCTTGCTAGAGGCGGGTATAAGTAGCCCACGTCCCTGAGTGTACCGTGTGGTGCTCACCCGTATGGCCGGTGACTCGGGGCCTTCTAGTGGCGTCCGCTCCACGACGGCGGTGCTGGTCCCACGCGCGTGACCGTGCCTTCGGGTTTCTTGGCCAGAGGACCTGAAATCCCCTGCCGGGCGGTTTCTGCTGCTGGGTAAAGATTAGTCCCCACAGCCTCGGACTCCGGGTCCGGTGATAGCTTCTCAGTCAGGGCGAGCTCTGCAGCTGCCAGCCCCTGACTCCTTATAGCACTGCTCCCACAGAGCTCCTGATGTTCTTTTCCTAGATCTGCTTCTCTTCTCTGTCTCTACTTCTTCTCTACTCTCTAACCCTGCCTCAGCCCTAGGTTTATATAGGGGAAGTTCTTCCCCTCCCAGGACTGGGCAGGAGGTGTGGCATGCACAGGATCCCTGACCAAGAGACCTCCCACCTGCTCTCAGACATAACATTGCTGTTACTGTGGAAACCAGACCCCTGGGGTGCCACATTCCCCCCTAGTGAAATTTAGTACTCCGGGACTAAACATATTTTTAGAAAAACATAACAAGGTATAAACAATAATAATACAATAAGAAAAACACATAAAGATGGTTACGGCGTGTCCGCAACCGGGTGCAGTCTTTGAAGAAAACAAAGGTGTCCATTTCACCAAAACAGGGAGACGTAACCAGGTAGGGGTCTGTCCTGCCCCGAGTCCTTAACAGTCTTTTAGTCCATTCCTGGGTTACGCTCCAACCAATTGTACAAGGATTCCCGGTAAATCCACCAAGGACTCCTAAAAATAACTAGAAACACATAATTATTTACAAGTAACAGACAGGTGACCACAAATAAAACAATTTAAACACTTCAAATCCTCCAACGTGCGGGTAACTGGCCTCTAGTGGCCCTAGTGGACCTACGGAGTTGACTGTCTGGCCCTGAACTACAGGGTGTAGGAGCTGTCAAGGGTAAACTGGGCAGCTGTCTACGGGCTCTTTGGCTCACTAGGGGTACGGCAGGCTCACTATGAGCAGAGGGTTGATCCTCCTGTTCTGCTTGTGTGGAGTCTGCTGCCTCCTGGACCGGCTGCTCTTCCAGCTCTACCTGTTGCTCCGTAGGCACTTGGGATGCTGGTTGGAGGAACGTGAGGACGGGTACCACAACTGCACCATTGACTTGAGTCCAGGATCGAGGGAAGTCTCCGAGCACAGTACTAACCATATCTTCCCTTTCCTCTACGGGTCGAGGGTCTTCTTGCTCTCCTTCTGGGTTCCGTAGCTGTTCGGGACACTTCTTCAGGTGATCCCGGGATACAATGGCTGTGGTTTCCCCTCCGTCTTTACTGATGGTACAAACCTTTGGGTTGTCGTGGCTTGAGGGCAGTACGGTGTACGGGTCCTTCTCCCACTGGTCGTCCAACTTGTGGAGCCGTCTCTTCCTCTTCAAGACCTGCTCTCCGGGTACCAGGGGAACAGCGGGAGCATACTGGTTGTAATTTTTCTCTTGTCTTTCCCTAGCGAGACAGAGACTTCGCTCCACGCTCTCCTGTACTTTCCGGTACTGCTGCTGCCTCTCTGTGTCCCAGTCTGCTTCCGGTGAAGTGTCCTCGGGTGTCAGGACTCCCATCTCCAGGTCAACAGGTAGCTTACCAGGCCTTGCCCTCATTAGGTAACCCGGGGTACAGTTGGTGGAACCTACAGGGATGTAGTTATATAGGTCCACCAGGTCGGGCAGCTTCTCAGGCCACAGACTGCGTTCTTCCAGGGGCAACGTTTTCAGAAGATCCATTACCACCTGGTTCATTTTCTCACAAAGTCCATTAGTTTGCGGATGATAGGGTGTCGTCCTTATCTTCCGGCAGCCATACAGATTGCAGAATTCCTGGAAGACCTCCGCTTCAAAGGCAGGTCCCTGGTCCGTCAGCACTTGGTCCGGGTACCCGTGTGGACGGCAGAAGTGCTGCTGGAAGGCTCTAGCTGCTGTTTGAGCTGTTAAGTCCTTAACGGGGACGACAACCAAGAACCGGGAGTAATGATCCACAATGGTTAACGCGTAGACGTAGCCACTTCTGCTTGGGGTCAGTTTTACATGATCCAAGGCTACCAGTTCCAACGGCTGCTTGGTGACAATGGACTGAAGGGGGGTCTTCTGGCTGGCACGGTCCTTCCTTCTTAGGTTGCACGGGTCACAGTCTCTGCACCACCTCTCGATGGTTCCCCTCATGCCTACCCAGTGGAACCGCCCGCGCAGCAGGAACTCCAGCTTCTTCCATCCGAAGTGTCCAGCCCCGTCGTGGTATGCCTCCATCACCATGGCTGCGTCTCTTCGTGGCACCACTACTTGCCAGATTAGTTCATGCGTCCGGGAGTTAACCATTCTGCGGCACAACTTCCCCTTGTAAAGGAACAGTCGACTCTTCTCAGCCCACAGTTGTTTGGCTTCCTCCGGAGCATCTGGGTCAAGGCGGGCATCTGGCTGAGTGAGCATCTCCTTCACCAGTCGGACGGCAGGGTCACTGTCTTGCGTTTCCTCCCAGTTGTAGTGAGGCAAGGGGTTAAACGTAGCGGCTTGCTTACTCCTTACCCGATGGGAATACTGGATAGTCCCATGACGGTGGAACGCGGGGAGTTCGACTTCTTCCAATCCCTCTGGATATTCTCCTACGTCCGGTAGGTTTGGCATCCTGGACAGGGCGTCCGCGTTGGTATTGGAGCGTCCTGCCCGGTATTTGATTGTGAACTCGTAGTTGGACAGACGGGCCATCCATCTCTGCTCTAGGGCACCGAGTCTTGCCGTGTCCAGGTGTGTCAACGGGTTGTTATCCGTGTACACGGTGAACCGGGAAGAAGCGAGGTAGTGCTTAAAGCGTTCGGTGACTGCCCACACCACTGCCAGGAACTCTAGCTTAAATGAGCTGTAATTCTCAGGGTTTCTTTCGGTGGGTCGCAGTTTTCGACTGGCGTAAGCGATTACTCGTTCTTTCCCCTGCTGGATCTGGGACAGTACGGCTCCTAGCCCGATGTTACTTGCGTCGGTGTAGAGGATAAAGGGCTGGCTGTAATCAGGGTACGCCAGGATTTCATCCCCCGTGAGGGCCATCTTCAGCTGGCGGAAGGACTCTTCTTCTAACTTCTCCCATTTGAAGGGCGGCTTCTGGTTCTTGGCCTTCCGGGACTGGCCTATCAGGAGGTCCTGCATAGGAGCTGCCTTTTTGGTGAAACCGGGGATGAATCTGCGGTAATAGCCTACCAACCCGAGGAACTGCCGCACTTCCTTTACACTGGAGGGACTTGGCCATTCCTTAATTGCGGTGATCTTATCAGGGTCGGGAGCCACTCCGTCAGCGCTCACCACGTGTCCCAGGTACTGCACCTTTGGTTTTAGGAGGTGACACTTGGAGGGTTTTACCTTTAGGCCGTAGTTTGCCAGAGCTTCGAACACTTCCGCCAGGTGTTTCAGGTGGTCCTCATAAGTCTTGGAATATACGATGACATCGTCCAGGTACAACAGGACCGTCTCGAAGTTTCTGTGGCCCAGACAGCACTCCATTAATCGTTGAAAGGTTCCTGGTGCGTTACAGAGTCCGAACGGCATGCAGGTAAACTCGCTAAGTCCCATCGGGGTGGTGAATGCGGTCTTCTCCCGGTCCGCCTCTGCTACAGGAACCTGCCAGTACCCGCTAGTGAGATCCAAGGTAGAGAAGAAGTTAGCAGATCTTAAAGCAGCCAAAGACTCCTCTATCCTTGGTAAGGGGTACGCATCCTTGTGTGTGATACGGTTGATTTTCCGGTAATCTACACACATCCTCATGGTGTTGTCTTTCTTTTTGACTAAGACTAGTGGAGCTGCCCAGGGGCTACAGCTATCCCTGATCACCCCAGCCTCCTTCATGTCCCTAAGCATCCCCTTGGCGTGTTGGTAGTGTGCAGGGGGTACGGGTCGATACCTCTCTTTTATGGGAAGATGGTCTCCCGTGGGGATGTGGTGTTCTACCCCCTTGACTCGCCCAAAGTCTAACGGGTGTTTACTAAACACTCTCTCGTACTCTTGAACCACCCGATAGACTCCCTGTCTCTGGTGTGAGGGAGTGGAGTCAGTACCCAAATGTAGTTGCTGACACCAGTCCTCCATTGTTTCCTTAGAGCCGTTACTTTCCTCCGGGGAAGATGGAGGCAAGGGTTCTACGGACTGTATGGAATTTTGATTGATGGTATACAATTTGGCTAGCGTGGCATACCGGGGCAGGTACACTTCCCTCTTCCCGATATTTATTATGCGAACGGGCACCCTCCCATGGCGTACATTGACCACCCCCCGTGCTGTCAAAATGGTGGGCCTACTGTCTGAGTAAACTGGTTCTACCATTGCCTGGTAATCTCTACCTCTCAGACCAATAGCTGCCCGGCACCAAATCATCATTTCACTTTTTGGGGGCATGGCAATAGGAAAAGGGTCACACATTCTTACGCTACCAATCTCACCACCGGAGAGTTCTATCTGTTGCCGTCGCATCAGTGCCCGGATCTCTTTCTGGAGCACTCGCTGCTGGCCGGAGCTGGCGTTCTTGGCAACCTGCTGTAAAAGGAAAATCACCTCTGCAAGACAATTTTCAATTACATTAGTTCCTAGAGTTATCTTTGGGTGACTCTCGCGCTTGTCAATGTCTACAATGATCAGTCCCTGTGCCGCCAATTCGACTCTACCGATTTTAATGGTCACCTCTTTAAATCCAATCTGTGGCACGGGCTGACCATTGCTGGCGATGATACTCAAGTCGTCGTCAGGGTAGCGGGTGATATCCGAGTCATTCCAGTACTGCTTGAAGAGCACGTACGGGATAGTGGTAACCTGTGACCCGGTGTCCAGTAGGGCACTCATGGGGATGCCATCCAGTACCACGGGCAAGACTGGACGTCCTCCCACATATTTGTTGCGCCAGTTCGATGGGCCTGATGATCTTTTTCCTGGGGTTTGGCCCTCTACCCCAGGTTGTGCCAGTTTAAAGGACAGTACCTTGCCATATGTCCGGGTTGATTGCAGCGGCGGCAGAAGGGTTGTCCGTCCTCGTTGTATCGGTCGCTGGGTCTTCCTCTGGCCGGTGGGGTCCTCCTTGGTCGACGCCACGGGATGTCCTCCGGTCCGGATGCCAGCTGGATCTTCCCTGGAGTGGAAACCTGTAAAGACTGCACAGTTCGGGTTAGCGCGGCAACGCTTTTAGCTAGCTCTTGGACCTGATGGTGCAGGTCTGGAGCCGGGTCATTGTTCAAAGCCTGCGCATCAGCTCCCACAGGCCCTGCCGACAAGGGTGCCGCCTCCTGGTGGTAAGTGGTAGTGGGGCGTCTGTGGGTCACAACGCCACCTGGTGCCGGTTCTCGGAGCACCCGGATGGCTCTGTCCTTGAACTGTGCAAATCCCAGATGAGGGTCCTGTAAGGCCATTGCCCGCAACTGGGTTCGGTGGGCATTGCAATATAAGCCCTCTATAAATTGCTCAGTCAACAGCCTGTCCTCGTCTCCCACGCCGTCAGGGTCGGTCTGCTTAATGGCTCTCAGGGCCTCTTGTAGGTTCAGGGCATAGTCCCTTATACTCTCGTGTGCTCGCTGCTTGCACCCGTAGAATCCAAGCTTGATCTCGGCTGAGGTGCGGGTATCAAAGGTGTCCCTCAGCCGGGTTAGTATCCCTGCAACAGTCCTTCCCCCAGGTGGCCAGGACTTTACCTCCCTTTGGGCTGCCCCAGTTAATTGGGCCACCAGGATGCTCACTTTTTGCTCTTCTGTGAGGGGATACACCTGGAAGAGGCTATCCAGCTTTTCTCTAAAGTCATTTAGGGTATGTGACTCCCCTGAGTACTGGGGTAGCCAGGCCGCTCCCGGGATATAGGGCATGGTGAAAGGCATGACTGCAGCAGCGGTGGCGCTGGCGGGGGTTGAGGCAGTGAAGCTCTCCTCCGTATCCGACATCTTCCTCCCCCCTAGTGGACCGTGGCCTACCTTGCGATGATCCTCTTCCGTAGGCCGCGGCTCCGCAGTGGATCGTCAGGGTTGAGGACCTTCCGTCGCGCTCCTGTGACGTCGGCGTCTGCTGGGCTCCTTCCAGGACCTTACGCAACGTCCGGACGTGAGGCGGGGCTTTAGTTCTCGCGCGCTTTCGGAGTCCACGCCCCTCTTCTTCCCGCGCGGCGTCTTCAAGATGGCGTCCAACGGCGGGAAAACTCCACGGATGGCGGGAAGAAGGCAGAAGATGGCACCGGATGGCGGGAAAACTTTGCGGATGGCGGGAAGAAGACAGAAGATGGCGCCGGATGGCGGGAATCTTCACCACTGGTAAGTTTGAACAGTCTTTTTCAGGCACGCAGTACCCGGTGGTTGCGGGCACGAGATCCTGCCGACTACGCCAAAAGTTGACGCACCCCTGGGCCTTCGTCGCGCGGCATCGCGCACACGGGAGCTTACCCGGAGCCGGATCTGTTGAGGGTTGTAGTCTCGTGGCGGTGACCCGGTCCGTGCCCAGGGAGTCAAACTGAGCGGCGATGTATTAGCGGTAGATGTTGGACGACTACGCCACCCGTTGAATGCAGCGAAGGAGCTGCCGCTGCAGGGCAGACCGCTGAGGCCGGTGGTAGGATTGTGCAGCGTGATAGTATCACCCCCAACGGGAGGGGTATGGCCTCAGGGCAGCCGACGTGGATGATGGGGGTAGCAGGAATCACTCAGAGACGATGCGGTGTAATTCAGGGTCTTTACTGGTGATAAAGATAGACCCTCCCGGAGTACTGGCTAGCGATCGGGGCCTGGTCAGTCCTTGAGCAGATGGGATCTCCCCTGGCCAGGCGGAGTTGTAGGCCTCCCAAACTGACTGTACTCTTCTGGCTACCTTGCTAGAGGCGGGTATAAGTAGCCCACGTCCCTGAGTGTACCGTGTGGTGCTCACCTGTATGGCCGGTGACTCGGGGCCTTCTAGTGGCGTCCGCTCCACGACGGCGGTGCTGGTCCCACGCGTGTGACCGTGCCTTCGGGTTTCTTGGCCAGAGGACCTGAAATCCCCTGCCGGGCGGTTTCTGCTGCTGGGTAAAGATTAGTCCCCACAGCCTCGGACTCCGGGTCCGGTGATAGCTTCTCAGTCAGGGCGAGCTCTGCAGCTGCCAGCCCCTGACTCCTTATAGCACTGCTCCCACAGAGCTCCTGATGTTCTTTTCCTAGATCTCCTTCTCTTCTCTGTCTCTACTTCTTCTCTACTCTCTAACCCTGCCTCAGCCCTAGGTTTATATAGGGGAAGTTCTTCCCCTCCCAGGACTGGGCAGGAGGTGTGGCATGCACAGGATCCCTGACCAAGAGACCTCCCACCTGCTCTCAGACATAACATTGCTGTTACTGTGGAAACCAGACCCCTGGGGTGCCACATTGGCATCTGTATGAAGTATAAAGAGTTGGCCATAGTCGGGGTATGCCAGGACTTCGTCTCCGGTCAGAGCCATCTTCAGTCGGGTGAAGGATTCGTCTTCTGGTTTACCCCATTTGAACGGAGGTTTCGGGTTCTTGGCCTTCTTGGACTGGCCTACCAGGAGGTCCTGCATGGGTGCTGCTATCTTGGTGAAACCCTTGATAAATCTTCTGTAGTAGCCTACCAGCCTGAGGAACTGCCGCACTTCCTTGATAGTGGAGGGTCTTGGCCAGTCCTTGATCACGGTGACTTTTTCAGGGTCTGGCGCTACACCTTCGGTGCTTACCACATGACCTAGGTACTGCACCTTGGGCTTCAACAGGTGGCATTTGGACGGCTTTACCTTCAGGCCAAAACCGGATAGGGCTTCGAACACCTCGGCCTGGTGCTCCAGGTGGTCTTCATATGTCTTTGAGTAGACAATTACGTCGTCCAGGTACAGCAGGACAGTTTCGAAGTTCTTATGTCCTAGGCAGCACTCCATTAACCGCTGGAAGGTTCCTGGGGCGTTGCAGAGCCTGAATGGCATGCAGTTGAACTCGCTGAGGCCCATTGGTGTTGTAAACGCGGTCTTTTCTTTGTCCGCCTCTACCACAGGAACCTGCCAATACCCACTGGTGAGATCCAAAGTGGAGAAATAATTAGCAGATCTTAATGCAGCTAGTGACTCCTCAATCCTGGGTAATGGGTTGGCATCCTTGTGTGTAATGCGGTTAATCTGCCTGTAGTCAACACACATCCTCATTGTACCATCCTTCTTTCTCACGAGAACTAATGGAGCTGCCCAGGGGCTACAACTATCTCTGATCACCCCAGCCTCCTTCATCTCCCGTAACATTCCTTTGGCACATTGATAGTGAGCTGGGGGTACAGGCCGGTACCTCTCTTTAATTGGCGGATGATCTCCTATGGGGATATGATGTTGGACCCCTTCTACTTGCCCAAAGTCTAATGGGTGTTTACTGAAGACCCACTCATACTCTTGGACCACCCGGTATACTCCATGCTTTTGGTGCAAAGGGGTGGAGTCAGTGCCCACTTGTAGCTTCTGACACCAATCCTCCATCTGCCCCTTGGAGCCATTATCCTCCACCGGTTTGGATGGAGGCAAGGGTTCCACTGTTTTATTGAGTTGTTACTGACAGTAAATAACTTAGCAAGGGTAGCATACCGGGGTAAATGGACCTCTTTCTCCCCACAATTCAGGATGCGAATCGGCACTCTCCCCTTGCGGACATCGACTACCCCCCTGGCTGTCAAGATGGTGGGCCTACTGTCAGAGTATACGGGTTCTACCAGGGCCTGATAATCTTGACCCCTGAGACCAATTGCTGCTCGACACCATTTCACTCCTAGGGGGCATTGCGATGGGGAACGGATCACTCATCCTTACACTGCCAATTTCCCCACCAGACAGCTCTACCTGTTGTCTTTTCATCAGGCTCTGATTTCTTTCTGTAGAACCCGCTGCTGACTGGAACTGGCAGTCTCTGCGACCTGTTGCAACAAAACAATAATTTCTGCAAGACAATTTTCTATCACATTAGTGCCTAAGGTTATCATGGGATGACTTTCTCGACGATCAATATCAACAATAATCATTCCTTGTGATGGCAATTCTACTTTGCCAACTTTTATGGTCACCTCTTTATACCCCACCTGAGGCAAGGGCTGACCATTACTGGCATAGATGTTAAGATGTTCATCTGGACTGTGGGTAATGTCTGAGTCAGTCCAGTATTGTTTATAAAGGATATAAGGCATCGTGGTCACCTGTTACCCAGTGTCCAGCAATGCGTTCATTGGGATGCCATCAAACACGACAGGTAGGACCGGCCGTCCTCCCACGTACTTGTCTCGCCAACTTTGTGGGCCTGGTCGTGTTACTCCTGGGGGTTGGCCCTCTGCCCCAGGTGTTGCCCGTTTAAATTGCAGAATCTTGTGTAGTGTCCCGCCTTTTGATAGCGGCGGCAGATGGGTTGTCCGTCCTGGTCGTAGCGATCGCTGTTCCTCCCTCTGATCGGTGGAATTCTCTTCTGTCATCGCCACGGGGCGTCATCTGGACTGGAAGCCAGCTGGATCTTTTCCTTGGGGGACACTTGAATGGCCTGCACGGTTTTGGTTAACGTGGCCACGCTTTTGGTCAGCTCCTGGACCTGAAGGCGCAGGTCTGCAGACGGGTCATTGTCCAGAGTCTGCGCGTCAGCCCCCACAGGTTCTGGCGAAAAAGATGCCACCTCCTGGTGGTAGGTGATAGCTGGGCGCCGGTGGGATGCAGCGCCTCCTGGTGTTGATTCCCACAGCACCCGGGTGGCTCTGTCTTTAAATTGCGCAAAGTCCAGATCAGGGTTTTGCAGAGCCATAATGCACAGCTGTGTCCTGTGAGCGCTGGACAGGAGTCCCTCAATAAACTGCTCAGTTAGCAATCTGTTCTCATAATGCACACTGTCAGGGTCTACCTGTTTGATGGCCCGCAGCGCCTCCTGCAGGTTTAGAGCATAGTCCCGTACACTGTCCTGCACCCTCTGTTTGCACCTGTAAAACTTCATTTTAATTTCTGCTGCAGTGTGGGTGTCAAAGGTATCCTTTAACCGCGCCAGTATTTCTTTTACAGTGCCTTTGTCTCTGCCCGACCAGGACTTCACTTCTCTCTGGGCTGCACCGATTAGCTGTCCTATGAGGATGCTGACTTTTTGCTCCTCAGACAGGGGGTACACTTTAAACAAACTGCGCAGTCTCTCCTCAAAGTCTCCTCAAAGTCGTTCAGGGTGTGCGACGCCCCTGAGTACTGGGGCAACCACGCCACCCCCGGTATATATGGCATTGATAACGGCATTACAGTGGCAGCGGTGCGCCTGCGGCTGAACCCTCCTCCATGTTGGGCATCTTCCTCCCCCTAGTGAACCTCAGCCAGGTCCTGGGCGTCTCCTGACGCACCAGTATGCTGCTCTGCAGGCAGAAGGGTCTCTTACCTGGCGGTTCCGGATCGGGGCTTCTTTCTTCCCCCTCGGCGGGCGGCAAACCACGTGATAACACAGTTCAATAAAGTTTATGGCACACAGGACCCGGTTATACCGGGCTTCGTGAATCCTGTTCGTGACGCCAAGTTGACGCGCCCCCTGGGCCGTGGGGTACCCGGTGCCGGGCCAGTCGATGCTGGGGGAATGTCACAGTGGCGGTGACCCGGTCCGTGACCCAGGGCGGTCAATAAAAGGGGTTATATATAGGGGATTTATAGAGTTTTTTATAGAGTTTGTGACGCCACCTGTGGAATGCGGCTAAAGGGAGCCGCCGCTGCGGAGCAGTCCTCTGAAGCTGATGTTACTGCAGCAGGGATGGTGTGGCTCTCCACAGGAAGAGCTAGCTCCAGGGCAGTGTAGATGATGTTGCAGGCTGTGCTGGTGTTATGTTCTGCTACCAGAGCTAAGGAAAGAGAGGAGATCTGTCCCTACGATAGAACTCAGCTTTATCCCTACGATGTAACAGGGAACCTGATCCTGCGATCAGACCTGCTAAAGTCCTAAGCTAGTCTGTACGGAGACCTATAGATGTGGGGAAGGAATCCCTACAAGTACTAAGGACTGGGAGGAAAATGGGACACCTCCTAACAGAAATAGTAGCAGACAGACAAACAAACAAAATAAATAGAACAAAGAGGTCCGTAGACCAAGCAAACTAACAGAGTTAGATACAGAGCACAGGCTAGCTAGAAAGTAGTTATACAATGAAGTCCAGCAAAGCCAGAAGGGCGGAGCAGGATTAAATAGGCCAACAAGGTCATGTGACCAGCAAAGGAAAAAACCTAAGAGCAAGGTTCTAACAGTACCCCCCCTTCTAAGAGGATCCTCCGGATCCCCTAGGACCAGGCTTATCAGGAAATCTCCTATGCTTTAAGAATCTCATCTTCCAAAACGGAGTCCAAAGCAGCTATCACAACACCTTCTTGTAAAATGTTCTCCTCTTTCTCAGCACCGACTATGGGAGAAAAACTGCGAGACAAGGCATCCGCCTTAACATTCTTAGTACCAGGGATGTAAGTAACGGAGAAATTAAACCGCGAGAAAAACAGTGCCCACCTAGCCTGACGGGCATTCAGGCGCTTGGCAGCATCAAGATATATCAGATTTTTATGATCCGTAAGAACCTGAACGGGAAATTCCGCACCTTCCAAGAAGTGGCGCCAGTGTTCAAATGCGAGTTTAATAGCCAATAATTCCCGATTACCAATATCGTAATTCAGTTCAGTCTCCGAAAAAATTTTTGAAAAAAAGGCACAGGGATGTAATCCATCCCCGTTATCCTGAGACAATACTGCGCCAACCCCCACAGAGGAAGCATCAACCTCAACCAAAAACGGCTTAGTCACATCAGGCTGCATAAGGATGGGAGCAGAGGTGAACCTCTCCTTGAGATACACAAAAGCTTCAATAGCCTCAGAAGACCACTGAACCGCATCAGCACCTTTCCTGGTGAGATCGGTCAGAGGTTTGACAATACTAGAAAATTTTTTTATGAATTTTCTGTAATAATTGGCGAAACCTAAAAACCTCTGTATCGATTTCAAACCAATAGGCCTAGGCCATTCCTGTACAGCTTGAACTTTAACCGGGTCCATCTCAAAGCCTTCGCTGGAGATAATGTAGCCCAAAAAACTAATTCTCTGTACAGCGAACTCACATTTCTCCAGCTTAGCAAAAAGCGAATTGTCCATTAACAACTGTAATACCTCACGTACGCTCAGCCAATGAGACTCCAGATCCGGCGAATAAATCAAAATGTCATCCAAATACACAACCACATTTTTGCCGATCAAAGGTCTAAGGATGTCATTAATAAGATTCTGAAAAAATGCAGGAGCATTAGTAAGACCAAAAGGCATAACCAGATTCTCAAAATGACCCACAGGAGTGTTAAAAGCAGTCTTCCATTCGTCACCCTCCTTCATGCGCAACAGATTGTATGCCCCCTTAAGGTCAATTTTAGAGAACCACTTGGCCCCCATTAACTGGTTAAACAGATCAGGAATCAATGGCAGTGGGTAAGGATTGCGTACAGTAATTTTGTTAATCTCACGAAAATCCAGACAAGGACGTAAACCGCCGTCCTTTTTTTTTACAAAAAAAAATCCAACCGCCACAGGAGACTTAGAGGGCCTAATGTGACCGGCAGCCAAACTTGTCTGTATGTATTCCTCCAAAGCCTTCCTCTCAGGAATAGTAAGGTTAAATAAACGACTTTTAGGAAGAGTCGCTCCAGGGACAAATTCAATTGAACAATCATAGTCTCTATGGGGAGGCAAAACCTGCGATTCCTTCTCAGAAAAAACTCTCCAAAAATCCTGAATAGGAACAGGCAATTCTCCCCTATCCAAAGCTGCAATACGCCCGTTACAACACTTGTCATAACATTTATGGCTCCAGGATTTAATTTCACTGGTAGACCAATCCAGTACAGGATTGTGAAATTTTAACCAGGGCAATCCCAATATTACTGGAGAAGGCAAGTTATTCAAAACTACCAAATCCAATTTCTCATGGTGAACACCATTAATAGTGAGAGGAAATTCACAGACCTTGAGAGTAATATTCTTCAAAGGGGAACCATCCACAGAAACCACAGCAATGGGGGATGATAAAGGTTCGGGTTTTAAATTGAGTCTTTCCAAGAATCCCCCATCAATTACATTCAGAGTAGACCCACAATCGACAAACACCCGAAATTCCATTAATTTTTCCTGAGCAATCGTGGAAGCAGCTAAAAATACACCCTTGGAATTTAAACAGGCAATACGGGCATGACTGACCATTTTTTTTTCTTTCTTCATATGAAGCTCACAGCCTTTAATCAAATGACCAGATTTTCCGCAATAGAAACACAAGCCTTCAAAAAATCTACGGTCTTTTTCTTGAGAGCGAGGTGCCACCGATCCAATCTCCATCGGTTCACCACTGTTAGTACACACATTCTCATAACCAGAAACTGACATAGCAGAGGATTTGCTCTCATTAACCCTTGCACGCAGTCTCCTATCCACCCGTATAGCTAATTGCATAGCCTGTTGCAAATCTTCAGGTGTAGGATAAGCAATTAGCAGGTCTTTAACCCTTTCATTGAGCCCAGCAAGAAATAGACTTTTCAGAGCAGAATCGTTCCACCCTGTTTGAGTAGACCAACGACGGAAATGAGTACAATATTTTTCCACATTACCTGATCCCTGTCTCAAACGTCTCAACTCAGTCTCAGCTGATGCGACACGGTCAGGATCATCATATAATAGCCCCAAAGCAGAAAAAAAACTATCCACTGATCTGAAGCATGTATCACTAGGTTGCAAAGAAAAGGCCCACTCCTGAGGCTCTTTGCGCAAAAGTGACATTATGAACCCTATGCGCTGGGATTCATCCCCAGAGGACTTGGGTCTCAAACGAAAATACAATAAGCAAGCATTTTTAAATGAAAAAAATTCTCGGTGTTCACCAAAAAATAAATCCGGCAAACATACCTTAGGCTCCAAGAAATGTGCTCCAGGACAGTTACTCACGTGCTGACGGAGCTCGGCCACCTCCAGAGAGAGTCCCTGCAGGCGATGAGCCAAATCCTGAACCGACACCATGATGGAACAGAAAAATCTTTCCTTAGAGAATTTGCAGGCTGGACTTACTGTTATGTTCTGCTACCAGAGCTAAGGAAAGAGAGGAGATCTGTCCCTACGATAGAACTCAGCTTTATCCCTAAGATGTAACAGGGAACCTGATCCTGCGATCAGACCTGCTAAAGTCCTAAGCTAGTCTGTACGGAGACCTATAGATGTGGGGAAGGAATCCCTACAAGTACTAAGGACTGGGAGGAAAATGGGACACCTCCTAACAGAAATAGTAGCAGACAGACAAACAAACAAAATAAATAGAACAAAGAGGTCCGTAGACCAAGCAAACTAACAGAGTTAGATACAGAGCACAGGCTAGCTAGAAAGTAGTTATACAATGAAGTCCAGCAAAGCCAGAAGGGCGGAGCAGGATTAAATAGGCCAACAAGGTCATGTGACCAGCAAAGGAAAAAACCTAAGAGCAAGGTTCTAACAGCTGGGTGTTGTAGTGCAGGGGTTGATGGCGCAGCAAGAAACACAGAGACAAGGAAGTGCAGTCCCAGGGTCTTTACTGGTGCTGATTAAACAAGCCGGGACTAGAGTACTGGCTAGAAGTGGAAGTCCGGGCAGCCTGGAAGCAAGTAAAGAATCCTCCTTGCCAGGTGAAGTTGGAGGCCTTCCCTTTCCACTAAACTCTTTGGCCCTGCTACTTGTAGCGATGCGGTGGCCCTCAATCCCTGAGTGCGGCGTTTCTGTGCTCACCCGTATGGCAGGCATCTCGGGCCTTGCTGGCGCGTCACTCCCTCGTGGCGGTGCTGGACCCTGCGGTGCTGCTGAGCCTCCGGGCGTCTGATGGGGCCAGGAGAACTGCAGTCGCCTGCCCTCCGGTTTCTGCGGCTAGGCCTTCAGTGCCCCACAGCCTCGGACTCCGGTGTCCGGTTCTTCAGTGTTTGCTCCTTCTGGGGTGAGCTGCCGCGCAGCTCCAGTCCCCAGCTCCTCTCTTCTCGACATCCTCTCTTCAACTCCTCACCCTAAGACTAATTAACCACGCCCCCAGATACCAGTTGCCAAGGGGAGGTGCTCCCCTTGCTGGTCTGGAGCCAGGAAAGTGTTGCATGTTTAGTATACCTGACTAGGGGACCCCTGCTTGCTTCCAGGCATGGCATTACCTCTTTTGAGGAAGGCAATGGCACTGTGGCAACCGGACCCCTGGGGTGCCACACAGGCGGCTCTTGGAAGTCTTCAGGAAAATGGTGCCAGAGGCTGCGCATGCGTAGATTGCTCAGTGCCATCAGCGCCATTTTACTGAAACCCACTATTAGATCAATCTGCACAAACACCGCCCATGACTAGGACTAATGGTGGGCTTCAGTAATATGGCGCCGGTTGCACTGAGCAATTTACGCATGCGCAGTTGTTAGCGCCATTTCCCTAAAGAATTCCAAGAGCTCAATCTGTGCAAGCGCCGTCCGCGGCTGGGACAGCATCGGCGCAAAATTTTAAATAAAGAAGAATATCCAAGAGGTAACGTTTCTCCTTGTGGAAAGTGACATGTTAAACATGTCAAGATGAGGAGACTTTTAAGCCGCAATGCTCCTCTGGGAAATATGCAAATTGTCTCTTCAGAGAGGAAGAGGGCTAGAACTCTAGTGCCAAATATAGGAAGTAGCAAACCTAAAAGTCAATATGAACCCTTTAACAAGCCTTTTCACATGACTTAGGGTTTTGGCTATTATCCTAAGTCATGTGACAAGGCTCGTTAAAGTGTCCATATTGACTTTTAGGATTGCTACTTCCTATAGCTGGCACTAGAGTTCTAGTTCTCTTCTTCTCTGAAGAGACAATTTACAAACAAAGAAGAAGAAAGACACTCAGACACCGCAGAGGGAACGGAACAAAGCTGAATACCCTTCCCACAGTCCCACCCCAATGCACAAAGACATGAATACAAGGAAACTTCAAACAGAGATTAAAGAAAATCTACAAAACGGATTTCTTCACCCCAGGTATCATATTAATCAGTATGACAGCGCCAATATGGCCCTGTCTGTACTATACTTAGTAAAATGCTGCTGGCAGGCTCTCTTTAAATGGGGGAATTTTTGGAGCTAAGACTTGGATCAACAAGGGACATTTTTCTATTTTTTTGGTGGGGTGTCTTGGGAGGGAGACATTCGATCCTCAAAAAACACGAAAATGTGAAATGCCCCGTAGACTATAATGGATTATCCATGAAAAACATAGATCACATATGTGGAAAATTCTTTCTCCAGATTGTATTTATTTTTACAATTTTTTTAGTTTGCGTCTGTTTAAATCTTCCTATACTTTTTACAGGCACATATAATATTAATGTTAGATTTTGGTAAGGTGACCTACTTTTATATTCAGCAGTATCCTATATGTAGATACAAAACTTAGAAAAGCATCATTCATCTCATATTTTCCCTATCTTTCATCTTTGTGATGTTATTATACAGAAGACAGTGTTCCATCTACTCATTATTATAGCTGGATACGCCGACAGAGAGGCGCAGAGCGTGCGGTTAAAGATCAGTCCTGAGGATGCAGCATTTCATAAAAGGAATTCTTCCAATTGAAATATTTGCAACTGGTTTCCTCGTGGAGCCCCTTGATAAAACAAGGAGAATTTTCCAGTTCCCCCTTTCCTATCTCTGCACCCTGGCACTTTGCATTGTTCAGGTATACCAGTCATGTATTCACCAGTTCCCTGCAAGCTCACAAAATCATCCAAGTACATAGTTATTACACCTGCAATAAAGAACCAGACTATAATTTTATAATAATTATGAAGTGCCGAGTAGCATTCTCTCTTGGCTCCGTTATCTGGAAAGTTAGAACTAGGGCTAGGTCGTCATGCCAAATTTTTGTAATGGTAAACTTGTGGATTGCTGCAACCATTGATGGATCTCAATGTTTCACCAAGGAGAAACATTGATATCCTAAAACAGTCTCAGTAATATGTGATGATAATGCAAATGCTGCACACCGCCAGGTCACCACGGAGCCCTAGCCTGAGATTGGGGCTACAAGGGGACACTGGGTTATGAGACAATTCTCTGATAGGTTACATGACCAAAACCCATCTCTGTGACTTGCTGTTATGGCTATTCTACATTCCTCAACATTGAAATGGCAACACCAAGAATGAAAAGTCATGGTATTATAGAAATCAAAGGATAGATATGGTAATGATTTGCAAATGATGAAAAAATTGAACCAAAATTTTTGAAACATCTCAATTTATACAGTATCAGTATAAGCCCCACATGCAAAAATACACACACTTACACACCTTGGCTGCTATCAATGAGGTTATTAATGGTTGTCTGAGAAATGTTCTGCAGCGCTGAATGGACTTGGGCAAATTATCAAGATCCGCTGCTGCAATCACCAACCAATAATATCCCAGATATGCTCAATGGCAGACAAGTCTGGAGAGGCTACAGGCCAAGGTGGCATGTTTAGGCCACCCAGGCTGCTCACAGTAGCACAAGCAACATGCGGCCTGGTGTTGTCATGTTGACAAACGGCTCCAGGGACACTTTGGAGAAATGGCCGTACCACCAGCTTCAGAACCAAATAAATGTAATGCCGAGATGTTAGTGTACCTGGAATGAAGACTAGAAGGATCCAGCCACCATATATTATGCCATCTTAAACCATAATCCCAGGACTGGGACGAATGTGACGTTGCCTAGTGAAGGCCTCTTTATGGTGTTGCCCATGTGATCTGCAGACCAATCTCTGGCTGTCATTGCATCAAAGACCAAGACGGTGCTATTTGCTGAAACTGATAAATGTCCATTCCAGCCTCCATCGCTGTCTTGCTCTGCACCATGATAGCCTTTAAGAACAGTGGTGTGAGATCAATGGAGCACCTGTAGTTGAACATCTGGCTCGGAGCCCAATGTTGTGTAAACTCCATCTGCTGGTTTGCATAGACACTGTTTGACGCCTTAGGCTTGGTATGTGATGTCCAATTTCACTTGCAGCACAGAATAAATCAACCGTGGAACCAGTGGTGCTGCAATTTTTCCAAATCAGTTTTTCAATACAACAACTCAAAGTGCAGGTTGCTCATGCTGTTAGCAGACTGCATGGCCTAAATGTGCTACCATGTCCTGCAGCATCTCCAGATTTGTTTGCCATTGAGCACATCTGGGAAGACAATGGTCGGCAATTGCAAAGGAAACTGCCAGCAGCGGATCTTGATGATTTGCGGCCCAAGTGCATTCAGTGTGGCAGAACATTCCTCAAAGAACTTAACTTAATAACTTTGTTGACAACATGTTAAGGAGTATAAGTGCGTGTATCTCTGCATATGGCCCTCGTTCTTGATACTAAATAAATTGAGATGTTTTTAAAATGTTATCATTTTTCATTATTTGTATATCATTAACATGTCTATCAATCCTGTGGTTTTCATAATTCCATAATGTTTCCTTCTTGGCGTTGCAGTTTCAGTGCTGAGAAGTGTGTTTCAGAGCTGTGGTGGCTGTAGAAAAAATAGCCAAATTGCAGACACGTCGCATGGAAGTGACTTGATGCACGCAGATTACAATGAAGTCTATGGGAGCAAAGTGCAACTTTCGAACTGTGATCATAGATGGTTGCATGATGTACAATCATTAGTTGCGAGGTCGTGTCATTCTATGTGACTGCAGATTTCCAATTCATGACAGTGTGCAATGTGTACACTGTCACGATTTCCCTGTATTCCCAGGGCAAGTGGACGGTCACATGACTGTAAATATGCTATTTGCAGAGTTGTGCTAGTGTATCGTGGTGTTGGGTGGCAGTCGTGGGTGAGGGAAGCATCCTTCACACCCCACAACGCTGCAGGAAAATGGGGGTTGTGGCTAGGTGTGTGTGCTGCTGTTGCCTTGGCAATACGCCTCTGCAGACCTCATGCTGCCATTTGACTTGACAGGCCAGAACCAGATATGGTAGAGATGAATGAGGGAGACCAAAGTAAAAAAAAACCTTTTCTTTACTTCGAAAAAACTTGATGGCACAGGTGTGGCACACCAGAGGGTCTGATTGCCACAGTGCTATTGCTTCCCTCAAAAGTGGTAATGCCATGTCTGGAGGCAAGCAGGGGTTTCCTGGTCAGGAACATAACACATGCAACATTTCCTGGCTCCAGACCAACAAAGGGAGACCCCTCCCCTTGGCAACTGGATCTGGAGGCGGGGTTAGTTTAGTTCAGTGCAGGAGTTGAGGTTAGGACATCAAGGAGTGAGGAGCTAGGGACTGGAGCTGGAGATAGCTCGTCCTAGCTGGACTACACAAGGAACCGGACACCGGAGTCCGAGACTGTGGGACCCTTCAGGCCCAGCAGCAGATACCGCAGGGCAGGAGATTGCAGGTCTCCTGGCCCCATCAGACACCCGGAGGCTCAGCAGCACCGAGGGACCAGTACCGCTACGGAGGAGCGAGGCATCCACAAGGCCCGAACTGCCAGCCATACGGGTGAGCACAGCACGTTACACTCAGGGACGTGGGCTAAATCACAGCTACAAGCAGAATAGCCAAAGAGAATAGTGAGAACGGCAGGCCTACAACTCCACCTGTCCAGGAGGACTCTATGCTTGCTCCCAGACTGACCAGACTCTTATCTCTAGCCAGTACTCCTGTCCAGGCCTGTCTAATTGCTACCAGTAAAGACCCTGGGACTACACTGCACGGACTCTGTGGTTATTTCTGCACCGCGACACCCTGCACAACCACCATCATCCACATGTGGCACCCCAGGGGTCTGGTTTCCACAGTAACAGCAATGTTATGTCTGAGAGCAGGTGGGAGGTCTCTTGGTCAGGGATCCTATGCATGCCACACCTCCTGCCCAGTCCTGGGAGGGGAAGAACTTCCCCTATATAAACCTAGGGCTGAGGCAGGGTTAGTGAGTAGAGAAGAAGTAGAGACAGAGAAGAGAAGCAGATATAGGAAAAGAACATCAGGAGCTCTGTGGGAGCAGTGCTATAAGGAGTCAGGGGCTGGCAGCTGCAGAGCTCGCCCTGACTGAGAAGCTATCACCGGACCCGGAGTCCGAGGCTGTGGGGACTAATCTTTACCCAGCAGCAGAAACCGCCCGGCAGGGGATTTCAGGTCCTCTGGCCAAGAAACCCGAAGGCACGGTCACACGCGTGGGACCAGCACCGCCGTCGTGGAGCGGACGCCACTAGAAGGCCCCGAGTCACCGGCCATACGGGTGAGCACTACACGGTACAGTCAGGGACGTGGGCTACTTATACCCGCCTCTAGCAAGGTAGCCAGAAGAGTACAGTCAGTTTGGGAGGCCTACAACTCCGCCTGGCCAGGGGAGATCCCATCTGCTCGAGGACTGACCAGGCCCCGATCGCTAGCCAGTACTCCGGGAGGGTCTATCTTTATCACCAGTAAAGACCCTGAACTACACCGCATCGTCTCTGAGTGATTCCTGCTACCCCCATCATCCACGTCGGCTGCCCTGAGGCCATACCCCTCCCGTTGGGGGTGATACTACCACGCTGCACAATCCTACCACCGGCCTCAGCGGTCTGCCCTGCAGCGGCAGCTCCTTCGCTGCATTCAACGGGTGGCGTAGTCGTCCAACATCTACCGCTAATACAACGCCACTTAGTCTGACTCCCTGGGCACGGACCGGGTCACCGCCACGAGACTACAACCCTCAACAGATCCGGCTCCGGGTAAGCTCCTGCATGCGCAACGCTGTGCGACACAGGCCCAGGGGTGCGTCAACTTTTGGCGTAGTCGGCAGGATCTCGTGCCCGCAACCACCGGGTACTGCATGCCTGAAAAAGACTGTGAAAACTTACCCGTGGTGAAGATTCCCGCCATCCGGCGCCATCTTCCGCTTTCTTCCCGCCATCGGTGGAGTTTTCCCGCCATCCGGCGCCATCTTCGGCCTTCTTCCCGCCATCCGTGGAGTTTTCCCGCCATTGGACGCCATCTTGAGGACGCCGCGCGGGAAGAAGAGGGGCGTGGACTCCGAAAACGCGCGAGAACTGAAGTCCCGCCTCACGTCCGGACGTTGCGTAAGGTCCTGGAAGGAGCCCAGCAGACGCCGACGTCACAGGAGCGCGACGGAAGGTCCTCAACCCTGACGATCCACTGCGGAGCCGCGGCCTACGGAAGAGGATCATCGCAAGGTAGGCCACGGTCCACTAGGGGGGAGAAGGATGTCGGATACGGAGGAGAGCTTCACCGCTTCAACCCCCGCCAGCGCCACCGCTGTTGCGGTCATGCCTTTCACCATGCCCTATATCCCGGGGGCAGCCTGGCTACCCCAGTACTCAGGGGAGTCACATACCCTGCATGACTTTAGAGAAAAGCTGGATAGCCTCTTCCAGGTGTACCCCCTCACAGAGGAGCAAAAATTGAGCATCCTGGTGGCCCAATTAACCGGGGCAGCCCAAAGGGAGGTAAAGTCCTGGCCACCTGGGAGGAGGACTGTCGCAGAGATACTAACCCAGCTAACCGAGGAGGAGCTGCAGTACTACCAATACGAGGAAAGCCAAGAGGACCCGGACGGGTCTGAGGACTACCCTCAGGAGGGAGCACAAAGAGGACATAGCTACTGAAGGGAAGTAGCGTGAATAAAGAGCTGTAAATAGTTACCCGTAAGGGTACAAGGACTGCTGCTAATTAAAATATGGTCCCCGTTGGGATTAGTGAATTGTTCCCCGTGTGTCCCTATCCCTTACCAGGCTGAGGACTGTGAGCAGCCATCCCCTATCCCTTACCAGGCTGAGGACTGTGAGCAGCCAATCCTTATCCCCACTGGCCGAGGACTGAGAGCGGCCATATCCTGTAAATAATTATGTGTTTCTAGTAATTTATAGGAGTCCTTGGTGGATTTACCGGGAATCCTTTGTACAGTTAGTGGAGCGTAACCCAGGATGGACTAAAAGACTGTTAAAGACTCGGGGAGGACAGACCCCTACCTGGTTACGTCTCCCTGTTTTGGTGAGATGGACACCTTTGTTTTCTTCAAAGACTGCACCCGGTTGCGGACACACCGTGACCATCTTTATGTGTTTTTCTTATTGTATTATTATTGTTTATACCTTGTTATGTTTTTCTAAAAATATGTTTAGTCCCGGAGTACTAAATTTCACTAGGGGGGAATGTGGCACCCCAGGGGTCTGGTTTCCACAGTAACAGCAATGTTATGTCTGAGAGCAGGTGGGAGGTCTCTTGGTCAGGGATCCTATGCATGCCACACCTCCTGCCCAGTCCTGGGAGGGGAAGAACTTCCCCTATATAAACCTAGGGCTGAGGCAGGGTTAGTGAGTAGAGAAGAAGTAGAGACAGAGAAGAGAAGCAGATATAGGAAAAGAACATCAGGAGCTCTGTGGGAGCAGTGCTATAAGGAGTCAGGGGCTGGCAGCTGCAGAGCTCGCCCTGACTGAGAAGCTATCACCGGACCCGGAGTCCGAGGCTGTGGGGACTAATCTTTACCCAGCAGCAGAAACCGCCCGGCAGGGGATTTCAGGTCCACTGGCCAAGAAACCCGAAGGCACGGTCACACGCGTGGGACAAGCACCGCCGTCGTGGAGCGGACGCCACTAGAAGGCCCCGAGTCACCGGCCATACGGGTGAGCACTACACGGTACACTCAGGGACGTGGGCTACTTATACCCGCCTCTAGCAAGGTAGCCAGAAGAGTACAGTCAGTTTGGGAGGCCTACAACTCCGCCTGGCCAGGGGAGATCCCATCTGCTCGAGGACTGACCAGGCCCCGATCGCTAGCCAGTACTCCGGGAGGGTCTCTCTTTATCACCAGTAAAGACCCTGAACTACACCGCATCGTCTCTGAGTGATTCCTGCTACCCCCATCATCCACGTCGGCTGCCCTGAGGCCATACCCCTCCCGTTGGGGGTGATACTACCACGCTGCACAATCCTACCACCGGCCTCAGCGGTCTGCCCTGCAGCGGCAGCTCCTTCGCTGCATTCAACGGGTGGCGTAGTCGTCCAACATCTACCGCTAATACAACGCCACTTAGTCTGACTCCCTGGGCATGGACCGGGTCACCGCCACGAGACTACAACCCTCAAGAGATCCGGCTCCGGGTAAGCTCCTGCATGCGCAACGCTGTGCGACACAGGCCCAGGGGTGCGTCACACACACACTGCCCTGCAGCTAACTCTCCCTGTGGGGAGTTATACTACCCTTGCTGCCAAACCATCAGCTTCAGAGGACTGTTCCGCAGCGGCGGCCTCATTAGCCGCACTCCACAGGTGGTGTAGTCGGACATTATATATAATCTACACACCTAAATTACCCTTGGATTGACCACCTGGGTCACGGACCAGGTCATCGCCGCGGTGACTACAACCCCCAGAATCTACAGGCCCGGCTCCCGGTACCCCATGGCCCAGGGGGCGCGTCACAGGCACAACACTTCATGAATGCTTCTTCTGCCTTATGCAGATACAGGAACTTTCCAGTTACAAATGGCAGTACATTACTTTCGTTACAAGTCTCTACAGTCTAGCAAACCATTATGAGAAGTTCCATCGTCCCTTGTGAGGACCGCATGAGGCAAGATATGTCACTATGGCCCCTCACAGCTGCTCTCAGCTCCCAGCTCATTTGTGAGGACCTCACTGGCTGAGGTGTGTCGGTACAGCTCCTCACTATAACCCTCAAAGTCCATTTGATGAGGGACACAGATTCCCTATTGAACCACTGCATCTTCAGCAGTGGAGAACTTTGTGTCTAGGAGAACTTGTGTCTCAGTATGGCAACACCATATCTTTCTCTCTAATATAGATAATTGTTTGCTTAAGCCCTGTTTGTTTGAGATAAGGAATCCTTCCTACAGCTTAATCCCCTTTAAATTGGGCCTTCTGGCCTTAAAGGCCCCGTCACACATAACGAGATCGCTAGCCAGATCGTTATTACGTCACGGTTTTAGGATCGCTGGAGAGTCGTTTCGTGATCGCTGGGGAGCTGTCAAACATGCAGAACTTCCCAACGATTTCGGCCGCCCCAGCGATCTAACTAACGATCTCGGCAGTCGTTGGGACGCTTTCACACAGCAGCTATTTCAACGATCCACACCTTGATAGGGACTGTACTGTGTCACAAAGGCGTGCATAAAATTACGCAAAATCAGGACTCAGTCGAATGAACGGATATCAACAGCCCGGAGAATTCTGCTAGGATCTGCAATCCAGCACGAGGTCAGAAACAAAGGATGGAATCGCTATTCTGTTGCCTTCTTTATGCACGGCGGAAAATGAGAACGCTGTAGCGACCACCAATCGGGGACGAGGGGCGCGGAAAAGTCTAATTTATGCACGCCTACGTGTCTCAGTTCTGAATCGCTAACGAGGTCGTTGATAAGGTGTCAAATACAGCGATGCACACTGCCCAGCGGGAGCGCAACGACCCAGGAATGGTCCAGGAAGCTTTGTGACGATCAGCGATCTCTCAGCAGGGGCCTGATCGTTGCTACCTGTCAGACATAACGAGATCGCTAGCAAGATCGCTATTGCGTCACAAAAACCGTGTCGTATCAACGATCTCGCTAGCGATCTCGTTATGTGTGACGGGGCCTTTAGCTAAGGAGCTCGTCCTCCTGCTCACCTGAGCCATGTTTTATCCCTTTAAAAAGGCCTTCTGGCGATATTACATTCCATTAATTAACCCTAGAACGCATGACCATAAAAATCTACACTTTCACATACCTGGGGCCTTTTAGGCCCGTGTGCAAATAACATGGAATAACTCAAACAAAAATGACAAACAACTATATACCTGAGGAATACCTAGAGTTTCAAAATTCTAACTAAAGTAATCTTGCAGAAAATAGAAAACAATTAACAGGGCGGGCCTGCGAGGCCCCAGGTATGCGTTCTAGGGTTAAGCCTCCTGGGCCTGGGCAAAGGACCTCATCCTCACCTCACCTCGTCCTCACCTTTATCTCCACTTGGCTTCCTGCCTGAGATCCAGACTCCTGCTGCCATGAGATCCTTGATTTCCTTCAGAACAAATTATCTGACATATTGTGGTCCCACAAAACACACACACAGAACACCATTTCTTTACAAGTCTGGAATAGCTAGACCATAGGTCTGTTACTTTTCAAGTACTGTCTCTATCTGAACTATAACAGGAAACTGTCTCTGCTATGTGCCCACATAACTCATCCCATCAAGGGCTGTTGCCAACAATTAACCGTGTCTGCTGCTGACTAACTGTTGCTGGGCAGAAAATAGATAAAATAGCATTTTAAAACATCACAATGCATTATGTAACCATCAAATCTTTGAGGGAGAGTGTGGGCAGCTTTTTGACTCCTTTCCACTCACATACTGGACTAGGTTCTCATCCGCTTCTTTCAATGATCTATTGAGAAATTAAGAGAAGCACAGGAGAATCTAGTCGGCGCTAGTGACTCCACAGATTTCATCTTCATAGTGGTTGCTCCCATCCATGTGCTAAAAAAAAACCCTGAAAGGGCCATGTTTCTTTCATTGCTCAGGAACTTTGGGGGTCAGGAAGGTCATACTGCCATTAATCATAATACTATGGCATATATCACAGACATATGCTATAAAATTACAAATAAAAACACAAAATATAAATAACATCCTATGACAGTAAGTTGTCTACATAATTGTTAGGAAATATGGCAGTAAGGACTCCATTTTCTCATATGTGAAAAACTGAGCTTTTATTTCAGTGTCCAGGATCCATATTTGGTGGACTGCACTCGGTTGGCACACAGATGGCATCTGACTGCTATCCATTCTTTTCCTGCACCCTTAAATGGGTTTCATACAAAAATCAGATAAAAATATTTCTTTGTTTTTTTTGCTATCTGCAAAAAACAGACATGTGGAAATGCTGATAGATCATAATGAGAATGATTTGTAACCAATGAAAACATGCAAGAATAATGGTAATCTGATTAAGATATAAGTGTTTCATTACCCTGAAGTGCGACATCTGGTGAGGTCTTCCAGTGCAAAAGACTCTCTTTGCAACTGTTTTCCAATCCGGTCAATAGATAAGTATCCTGATTAAAGTATTCTCCTCTAATAATTCCCTGATAAATTATATGACTTAGACAATCCATAAAATATGTAAGAAAAGGACAATCGAAAGCTAAAAATATGTCCCTGTAGGTGGCGCTCTAGCGTTAGATATTGTAGTGTAATATATAATGCATTAGATTCTAATGGTTTCAAAATAGATCCTGGTGTATAAAGACTGATAGCTGGACAGCTGTAGTAAGTTGCAAAACATTTTCCCCTAAGGCCACGGCCCCACTACCAGTATATGGTCAGTATTCGGTCAGTATTTTTTCTCAGGAGTGGGAGCCAAAACCAGGTGAGGAAAAATCAGAGAAAAGGTATCAGAGACAAGTCACCAATTCTGCATTTATCACCCACTCCTGGTTTTGGCTCCCACTCCTGAGAAAAAATACTAATGAATACTGATAAATGGGCCGTGGCCTAAAGCTGCAACTGACATGATTGCATACACAATACAGGGTTAACAATATCAAATGTGAGGGGCACTACTAAATACAGTGCAAGGCCACATGAAGTTGAGGCTACAGCTGGTTCATCCAATAGAAGATGACATGAAAGTAAGGAAGTGAGGCTAGACTAAAGGACATGCCACCATTCAGGACAAAACTTAGTATATAAAGGGGTTATCTGTAAAGATGAGTGAACGCGAACTATAAAGTTCGGGGTTCATAGCGGACATCTACAGTAGTGCCTGGAGCAGAACTCCGAACATGTACTTCTCCTGGAAGTTCGTTTTACAGGTCAGGAGTCTGGGGAGGACAGAGAGATTTTCCAGCTCCAAAGTTCGGGTCTCCATTGATTACAATGGGGTTCGGTTTCAGGTTTAAGTTCGGGAACAGTTCTGGTACCTGAACCGAACTTTGGACTAAAGTTTGGTCAGGTACCAGAACCCAAACGTCAACGGGTCCGCTAATCCCTAGTTATCCAAGCAAGATGAAAAGTTTCCCAGGGGGTAAATCATTAAAAAATAAACTAATTAATTCTCACCTACCGGCACTCACCTGAATCCAACACAGGACAATCCATCATCTGTGTTGACATAGGTAGAGAAGACGTCACTGCTCAATCATCAGCAGGACAGCTCTGATCTATGACTGGATGCAGAGGTCAGGAGACTTGAGCAACCCGTCATTGGATGTTTAATGATGATGTGCTGCTCAAGTCACCTTACTGCTGCAGACAATCACAGGCCGAAGTGGTCCTGCTGCTGGTGGAAGAGTGAGATTTCTTCCTGTGTCATTGCAGACTACAAATTGACCTATGCTGATCCTGGTGAATACCGGGCAAGTATGTTTTAGAGATCCAGTCCAAAAGGAACTTTTCTTTTTGCCCAGACAGCCCCTTTAAGTTTGACCCAAAAGTTTTCTTTCTGTGCTTTTATTCATGCACATCATTATATGGATTGCTACACCTTAGTTTGTATGAGAAGCCGCAGCAGCCACATACTGTAGTTTGCATTTGCTGCAGGCAAAATAGTGTAATACATAACATTAGATGAATTGCCAACAATGTATTAATGAGATCTTCATTCATTCATTAATTGTACTTATTGCTGCCTATTGGCTTTTGAAGTGTTTTTATCATTGTCCTTTTTGTACATTTGTATAATCAATTTATTTGTACTTACGGAGATCCCTTTCGCACTTGCATACTTTTTTCTCTTTTTGTCTTAAACGGTATGTGTGAGATTGATCTACTTGATAGAGGAACCCTCTTAGTTTGCATTTTTTAGCCCACAGGGAGTTGCAATGACTGCTTCTGGTGGGTGAACTCCATGTCATAATACCCAGGGGTACAGTAAACCAGATTATTAAAATAAAGTAATTGTGTATTTCTTTTTATAAAAATATTGACATTAAAAGGAGCCTTTCAAGTGTTTTTTGCACTCTGCCCATCTAAACTGGCATCACTACCATGCTCTTCTGCTCCTTTATTTTCTAAAGCAGATGCCAAATTTTTACATCTCATAGACTCTACCGTCAAGGTGCTGGATATGTTGTACGGACAAATCATTATGGACGTGCTCTAATCCCACCTAATTTGGCTTGATTGATGTTCCAGAAGACAGGGTAACTCTTTTCAAAGCCTATCCTTTGGGACATCAATCAAGTCAGATTGGGCAGAATTGGAGCACAGCCAGGTTGACTTGTCTCCCATGAGAGACTATATCTTTTTTACTGCCCAAAAGTTATTTTCATATGGCATGAGGGGTCTTTGAAAAGTATGTGTCATCAGAATATGACCTACTAGATGGTGGCCCGATTCTAACGCATCGGGTATTCTAGAATATGTCTCCCGATGGTGGCGTACTTATTTTAAATCTGCCGCCAATTGGTCGGAGACAGTGTTTAAATTTGGCGCCACAATCGCAGATTGGTGGCGGCGGGCGGCCACGAGCAATCAGCAGAGCGGTGTTTAAATTTGGCGCCGATATCGCTGATTGGTCGCGGCCGGCGGCTGCGACCAATCAGCGAACCGTGTTAGTGAGGACTGGGGAGCATCCACCTACCTTATAATGCCCCATGCAGGATGTCACTCCCCCCCCCATATAATGCCCCATGCAGGATGTCACATCCCCCCCTCCGTTATAATGCCCCATGCAGGATGTCACATCCCCCCCTCCCTTATAATGCCCCATGCAGGATGTCACATCCTAACCTCCCTTATAATGCCCCATGGAGGAAGTTACATCCCCCCTCCCTTATAATACCCCATGCAGGATGTCACATTCCCCCCTCCCTTATAATGCCCCATGCAGGATGTCACATTCCCCCCTCCTTTATAATGCCCCATGCAGGATGTCACATTCCCCCCCTCCCTTATAATGCCCCATGCAGGATGTCACATCCCCCTTCCCTTATAATGCCCCATGCAGGAAGTCACATCCCCCCCCTCCCTTATAATGCCCCATGCAGGATGTCACCCCCCTCCCTTATAATGCCCCATGCAGGATGTCACATCCCCCTCCCTTATAATGCCCCATGCAGGATGTCACATCCCCCCTCCCTTATAATGCCCCATGCAGGATGTCACATCCCCCCTCCCTTATAATGCCCCATGCAGGATGTAACTCCCCCCCCTTATAATGGCCCGTGCAGGATGTCACTCACCCCCACCCCTTAAAATGCCCCATACAGGATGTCACACCCTCCCCTCCATTATAATGTCCCATGCAGGATGTCACATCCCCCCCTCCGTTATAATGCCCCATGCATGATGTCACACCCCCCCCCTCCCTTATAATGCCCCATGCAAAATGTCACATTCCCCCCTCCCTTATAATGCCCCATGCAGGATGTCACATCCCCCCCTCCCTTATAATACCCCATGCAGGAAGTCACATCCCCCTATATAATACCCCATGCAGGATGTCACATCCACCCCATAGTGCCCCATGCAGGATGTCACATCCCACCTCGCTTATAATGGCCCCTCCATGATGTCACACACCCCCACCCCACCATTTAAAGCCCTATGCCCCCATACAATAAAAAAAAAAATCCAATACTCACCTCACTTCTCAGCTGCTGCTCGGGAATCCAGCGAAGCCGGCATCTTCCCGCTGTGCTCTGTGACCGCTCAGGAGAGAGCGCAGTGTAAAGACGTCACAGCGCTCTCTGACCTGAGACGTCACAGAGCAGCAGCAGCGGAAGACACAGGAGATGCTGCGGAGGCACGGGGAGGGGTAAGTATGGCGCTGGGTGCCGGGGCCTTGAGCAAGCGGGGGGAGGGGAGGAGTGGGGAGGAGTGGGGAGAGGAGGAGAGGGGAGGGGCATCACACTTGCCGTCGGGAGATAAGCGGCCGTAGCCGCTGATCTCCCTACGGTAGCCGCATGGAGGTCAGCTGCGCCTCCGGTCGGGGGACTTATGCTGCGAGAAGACGGCTGCATCTCCCAGCTGCATCGTCGCTGACCTCCGTGCGGCAGATGAGCCGCTAACTGCCGCCATCTTTTTCTGAAATGCCGCGTCGCTGATTGGCCGCGGCCGGACCAATCAGCGACGCGGGATTTCCTGGACAGAATGACAGAAGGACAGAAGGATAGACAGACAGATGGGATAAGACGATTATATATATTAGATTGTTTTGGGAATTTTTGTTCCCACTGGTCATTGCGACTATTTTAGACTCCTACGTCCTGTTGTTTCACGAAATCCACATTTACATAAGCAGCAATATTCTGACTAAGACCCACTAGGAGCCTGTGCAAAGGTCGTTGTGAAGGGAAGGAGAGCAGCAGAGTGGTGACATCACCTATTGTGAATGGTGGATCCTGTGTTATCAGCTGGGTATAGAGGTGTTATCAGTCATTGTAATCCTGCCTGTGTTAATAATCAGTCTGCTGAAAACTCTTCCTGGAAGGACAGGAAGTATGAGACTAAAATAGCCCTACTGGTCAATATGAAAATTGCAAGATTTCTAATTTTTTTAATACAGATTGTGATATGAATAAAAAAAATGCAGACATTTTTTAAAAAATACAGTATATATTTAGCCCAAGCCTTGATTTAAACAATAGATAATTTTTCGAGGATACATTCCCTTTAACGTTTTTTTATCCAAACTAGGCATCTGCTTGGCTAGTAAACACGGTTTTAGAAATTACTAGAGCAGAACATTATGGTAGTGGTGGCAGTAAAAAACAGATTCCTGATATCATGTGCCAGACACATATCAGAAGTTAGCTTTTATACTCATACTGTTCAACATTAACCTGCTTTCTGCTACTGAAATATGCAATATATGGGCTTTTGTAATTACAGGTTGTGGGACATTTTATCCATTACCTCCTAATTTTGCCTCCTCCTTTCCCAGACACAGACATGGAACACCTTATGACATGAGAACACAAGCTTCTTACATGCTCAGTGCTGTATACAGCTCCTCCAGCCAGACTTTTGGCTATAATATAAGATAATTATTAGAAGCAGTGCTAATCAAGACTTGTTTTAGCCGCCTTCTAAAATGTCTCTGCTTTTAAGATGTAAATTTTGCAGCTGTGACTCAAATGAAAGAGAATATTTATGTGTGTGTTGTGTTGGGTGGAGATATCTGATGGGCTGGTGAAGCCTCTCCACATTAGGATGGAGTATGTATGACAAGTTATACAGCTTGATTTCAGTAATCTACTGCATGTTCTCATAACCATTACATACTATGATACATAAATTAAAAGGTAAAATTTATCTACATGATAGATGCTGAAAACTGGATTTAAATGGTAACTGATTTGTGAATATGTGTTATATGTTGTTCAGTATTGTTAATCAGTGGGGGGTCTGGGTCCTGAAAACTGTATACCGTAATTGGCTCAAATCAAAAGTATGTGTACAGGTTCAATAGAAAGTCTATTGGTCGGTGCACCGATTGGCTTGTGGCGCTCGAGCATAAGCTATTGGTGATTTAGGTTATTTTGGGTGTAGTTCCTAAGCAGTACTCAAAAAGGGCTAAAATTCTATAAAAGTTTTGTTATCATTTAATCTTCAATTTGGATAATACCCTTTTATATTTAAGGGGGAATGAACCCTAAAAAGAGATGCCTACATAATTGTGAGAAGATTGCAATGTTGGTGGTCCAGTAGCTTTTTTAGTACAGCTTAACTTCTCACATACAACTCAGACAATTTTGCTATTAGAAATCTCAGACAAAACGCTCAACAATTGCCCTTCATTTTACTAACGTTTACAAACTTATGAAATGAGACAAGAGGGTTTAGGTGGTCTCAGTGGTGGACACAGACGGAAAAGGACCCTTGTGCAAGAATATGTGTCCCTCTTTGTGTCTGTGACAAAAGCTGATTGCTGGTTTGAAGATGAAAGTGGGGCCCTTTACCTTTTAGACCATTATGCGGCTACACAAGTTGCACAAATGATTTATCCACCCCTGGGTGGCCTGTTCTTTTGGTGGAAGTTCAAGTTCTCAGGCTCCACCATTGAGATGTTTCCACAAGTTTCTCTGACCTATCAGTACATCACTTTTGGATAGATTTCCCTATTTACATCATTCATCAACTTTCTACCTCAGTTTGGCCACAACTACCAATCTATCCTTGAGACTTAATTAAAATAATGTGACCAACTACCCATAACACCAAAGAGAAGTTTGCTGTCTAACCCAGTAGAGTCATGGAGCTCAGTAGTTAGCACTTTTGCTTTGCAGCACTAGGGTCCAAGGGTTCAAAACACACCATGGACAACATCTGCAAGGATGTATCTTCTCTACATGTTTGCATCAGTTTCCTCCAACACTCCAAAGACACAGAAATAGGAAATTTAGATTGCCAGTCCCAATGAGGACACTAATGATGATGTTTGTAAAGTTCTGAGGAAATTAATGGGAGTAAAATTGTAGCATACATAAATATGTAGTACTAGATGGAAACAATGCCATATCTTTTTAGAAAATGTCATAATTACTCCAAAGCAATATTAGGCGCTGCTAACACATCTTTATAATTTTTCAGATCAGCTTGAGTTTGAAATGGAGGAAAAATGCAGAATTCTGGAAGCCAGATACACAGAAAAAGAACAACTGAACCTCCAGTTAAAAAAGGATCTCTATCTCCGGGAGAATCGAGTTGCAGCCTTGAGATCTAAACTAAGGGACAAAGAAAGACGTTTCCTGGAGGAGCTGAAGAGAAGAAGTCACAGAGTGACCATATTAAATACAGAACTGCACAAACAAACTGAAGCGGCAGCTTATTTGTCCTTCCAATTGCATAGCTCCAAGCAAAAGCCGCAAAGCTTACAAAACAGCTGCCAGGTGACCTCACGACCACTGGACATCGTAGGAGTCAAGCAACCTTACCATGAAGGAAGAGTCAGGCGGAGAGTGCATAAGAACCACAGCATCTGGAGACCTGACTGTTCCTTGGGCTTAGATAAGTCAAGAGACTGTTTTCAGAGAGAGCAAATGACCAACTATGATGATTTGGAAGCCATGCCAGATCCCGCTCTATTTTTATACCCTAAGAGGTATATGCAACCTCATCGACAGAGATCAGACACAAAACCCCACTTTGATAAAAGTGCTTCAGGCCCTGCTAGTGGTGGTCTGGCAGCAGGCGCTCAGTGGTCGGAGAGACTTTCATCGGATAATGAGGATACGCCACCTCCTATTCCTATTGTCAAAGCAAAACTTCCAAAAAGTGAGAGAGGAAAGAGGAGGGCATTGGCTCGACAACACTCACGAGACTCAGAATGAAGCAGTACATAGATTTTATTTGAAGGATATGTAGCAGAACCTAATAGGCCATAAACTGTCTGACTGAAAGAAAAAGCGGGTACTTCAGTAACATACATGTCCACTGACATTTTGGATTTTAAGGAAGAGTCTCCTTTTGTTATTGTCTTCCTGTGTTTGGCTGCAGTCCTCTCCCAATGCCTAATGACAGAGTATTGCCCGTGTACACTGGACCACACATTTCCTCCAATGCCCTTCTTTTAACAAGTCCTGCGACCTTATTTTTGTTATAATTCTATTTTTATATCATTCATCTCAGTTCTGAAGGGATTCATTTATTATAACCTAAGCAACAATAACCATAATTTATAAATCCTACAAATTCTTAACCTCATGAAAGCGAAAGAAAGACTATGCACTACTCTTGGAGGATGTTTTTCTTTTCCCAACACAGTATTTGCTTATTCCTATGACTCCCATACAGTAGGTCTCTTTGCTGCTTGGCCTCGCTATCTACCACAGGAAACAATTGTTTAATTGGCCCCTGGTTCAGGATAATCAAAATAAGTTAAGTTTTTTCAATTTAAGGAAGTTTAAATTTCACAATTTTTATTAGAACAGATGTCAATACAAAATCATATTACACGCTCAAGGAATTCAGGAATCAGGTGAATGAACTACAATATGATTTTTCTACAAGGAGAAAGATGCTCTATTTATTTTTACATTGTCCGGAACTGTATATTAATCCTCCAGTTTGCACAACTGAACATGAATGAGCTGGTTTCTCAATATCTGATTTGCGTCAATTAAATTTTTCTAGTTGATACCAAAGTAATAATACATCACAACTAGCTGAAGAAGTATTTCCTATAGAGCTGTACGCCATGTAGACAGTATTATTAGGCTTAGAATTATGTGATGATGTCATTGATGGCTAGTCAAGAAGACACTTTAATTATTCATCATCTAATCTTTATGAAATAGTTACTTTGCTTGCTCCATCCTTGCATTTCAACCTTCATTAAATTTTCGTCCAGTGCTTGCTTTTTTTACCTTACTCATGAAAATTTTAGAGGAAATGCCCAACATGCACATGATAAGACAAGGCCTTTCTCTAACAATTTTTTTTTTTAAAAGTGATTTTCTCATTCATTGATTTATCCTCAGGCAATGTGGAAGCATTAAGCGATTACATTTAGAACTGCTTTGGGAATATGTGATTTTCTTTTAGAGCTCTGCAATTTGCATATATATAAATCAAAGACAGGTTTTGCATTTGAAATACTTGACACTTTGGATTTTGTTCTGTTTATTCCTTTTGACAAGTTTTTTTTAGAAAAGAGTTGCTAGCACGTCCCTTTCCTCAGAATTGTGCAGTCAGGTGCAAAATCATTTTTACCTGTGAAGGATAACGAAAATGTACCGGTCCCTAGCGTACATATCTGCATTTCAGTAGGTAACCTCGTCTTGTGATAGGCATGACCATGATCCTCATTGCTGGTTCCTGCTCTTTAGAAGTTAACATTGAAGAAGCATCATCAAATATTGGACAAAGGAAAGGAATGGCAGGAGAAACAAGGGACTGTCAATTGGGATTGAGCCAACAGAGAAGATCTCCTCTTATTTTGAGATCATCATTCACACATAGGGATTAGATTAATACAATAACAGGTGGGTTATACATTATATATGGCTGTTGGGGCCAATGCCACTAAGCTCACATCTTTGTTCTTCATATACAACCACTATAGATATTGTACTGTGCTCTTCCATCTAATCATAAATCTGTAACCTTGTGTGGTAGACTCTAACAACAATACAGTAAAGGGATTATCCAGGACATTTTTTTTACTATGGGCCTAAAAACTAACAGGCAGGTAGTTGCTAACTACCTGCCAGGTCTAGCAAGTGCTGGCACAGAGCGGTCATTGACCCCTCCTGCTGGCGATTTAGCCACTCAATGTCAACAGAAGAGCTCTTTCTCTTCCAGGATGTTCTGTCAAAGGGGCATGACTGCTGACATTATTCTGATTGACAGCTTGTACTCCACAGTTAGGCAGAAGGGAGTCAGCTGTCAATCAGCATCATGTCGTCAGTCACGCCCTGTCAACAGAGCAGAAGAGAAGTCACTGTTCTGTCAGCGTGACGTCCCCTGCAAGGAGAAGCCTGTGACGATTCTGAGTCGGCAGAGATCTGCACTGGGCACAAAAGGCAGGTAGGTAGCAACTACCTGCCTGTTTATTTGTTTTTAAAAAGTCCTGAATAAACCATTTAACATTTCACATTATAGTTCTGCTCTATATGACTCTTTGTACAGTCACAAGCTTTTACATTTTATATTGTATGCTGATAATACAATGTTCAGTACCTATTATAATAATGGCTTAACTTGAAGCTCATGGGCCCCAGTGCAAACTCTCCAACAAGGCCCCCAGCAATCACAGATCTTTCATAGTATTGGTCTTGTCATATAGGCCTAAAGGACCTTTTTGGCCCTATTAGCTCCAGGGCCCAGTTGCAACTGTAACCCCTGCACATACTATACTTACACCCTTATTAACTGATCATATTAATTCATAATATTTATATATATATGTATATATATACACTGCTCAAAAAAATAAAGGGAACACTTAAACAACAGAATATAACTCCAAGTAAATCAAACTTCCGTGAAATCAAACTGTCCACTTAGGAAGCAACACTGATTGACAATCAATTTCGCATGTTGTTGTGCAAATGGAATAGACAATAGATGGAAATTATTGGCAATTATCAAGACACCCTCAATAAAGGAGTGGTTCTGCAGGTGGGGACCACAGACCACATCTCAGTACCAATGCTTTCTGGCTGATGTTTTGGTCATTTTTGAATGTTGGTTGTGCTTTCACACTCGTGGTAGCATGAGACGGACTCTACAGGCCACAGAAGTTGCTCAGGTAGTGCAGCTCATCCAGGATGGCACATCAATGCCAGCTGTGGCAAGAAGGTTTGCTGTGTCTGTCAGCGTAGTAGCCAGAGGCTGGAGGTGCTACCAGGAGACAGGCCAGTACACCAGGAGATGTGGGAGGGCAGCAACCCAGCAGCAGGACGGCTACCTCCGCCTTTGTGCAAGGAGGAACAGGAAGTGCACTGCCAGAGCCCTGCAAAATGACCTCCAGCAGGCCACAAATGTGCATGTGTCTGCACAACCGGTTAGAAACTGACTCCATGAGGGTGGTATGAGGGCCCGACGTCCACAGATGGGGGTTATGCTCACAGCCCAACACCGTGCAGGACGCTTAGCATTTGCCACAGAACACCAGGATTGGCAAAGTCGCCACTGGCGCCCTGTGCTCTTCACAGATGAAAGCAGGTTCACACTGAGCATATGTGACAGACGTGATAGAGTCTGGAGATGCCGTGGAGAGTGATCTGCTGCCTGCAACATCCTTCAGCATGACCGGTTTGGCAGTGGATCAGTAATGGTGTGGGGTGGCATTTCTTTGGAGGGCTGCACAGCCCTCCATGTGCTCGCCAGAGGTAGCCTGACTGCCATTAGGTACCGAGATGAGATCCTCAGATCCCTTGTGACATATGCTGGTGCGGTTGGCCCTGGGTTCCTCCTAATGCAGGACAATGCCAGACCTCATGTGGCTGGAGTGTGTCAGCAGTTCCTGCAAGATGAAGGCATTGAAGCTATGGACTGGTCCGCCCGTTCACCAGACCTGAATCCGATTGAGCACATCTGAGACATCATGTCTCATTCCAACGTCACGTTGCACCACAGACTGTCCAGGAGTTGGCGGATGCTTTAGTCCAGGTCTGGGAGGAGATCCCACAGGAGACAGGAGACCATCCGCAACCTCATCAGGAGCATGCCCAAGTGTTGTAGGGAGGTCATACAGGCACGTGGAGGCCACACACAATACTGAGCCTCATTTTGACTTGTTTTAAGGACATTACATCAAAGTTGTATCAGCCTGTAGTGTGTTTTTCCACTTTAATTTTGGGGGTGACTCCAAATCCAGGCCTCCATTGGTTAATAAATTTGATTTCCATTGATGAATTTTGTGTGATTTTGTTGTCAGCACATTCAACTTTGTACAGAACAAAGTATTCAATGAGAATATTTCATTCATTGAGACCTAGGATGTGTTATTTAAGTGTTCCCTTTATTTTTTTGAGCAGTATATATATATATATATATATATATATATATATATATATATATATAAAATATATATATATATATATATATATATATATATACATATAGTACATTTTTATTTTCATGCACATTGTTACAGAGACTTTATAAAAAAAAATGTTGTTTTATAATTTGAATATTTCAGTTATTACTCTTACAAAGTTCCAAATTCCCTGCATAGCTATAGCACGTGCGTGTATAAAATAGCAAGATGTACAATTTACACATATGCTTTAAAGCGCACCTGTCCTTTCAGGAAACTTTTTTTTGAGAATGAGCTACCATATGTGTGTACATAGAGAATAACATTATTTCTGGCCATTATATGACTTGTATCCTGTATTATCTACCAGATTTCTCCTATGCGGGCTATGTCGCTTGTTTTCAGTTGTCTCTGAGCTAGTAAGTGGGAACTAGCTGCTATGATACCTCCCATATGCAGTACACAGACACATCAGAGAATCCTGCTCTTCTTTCTCTGTTTAGGTTGCTTAGTCGACTCCGTGAACCAGGGAGGGACCGGGCAGGTGAACCAGGTGCCACTCTGGGACCGACCTTGTGTGAGAGCAGGTGACTCTCATGGGTCAGATGACAGGAGCTGACCGGTACTGCGGATGAGCACGGCAGGAAGGCTGGCGGGTGATCAGGGTAGATAAGCAGGTGGGTACGGCGGATAGTCAGACAGGTGCTCCGGGTAGGCAAGCTGGCGGGCACGGCAGGTAACTGGCAGGTGCTCCAGGTAGGCAGGCTGGCGGGCATGGCAGGTAAACTGGCAGGTGCTCCAGGTAGGCAGGCTGGCGGGCACAGCAAGTAACTGGCAGGTGCTCCAGGTAGGCAGGTTGGCAGGCACAACAGGTAACTGGCGGATGCTCCGGGTAGGCAGGCTGGCGCTCACGGCTGATAGACAGACTGGCGGGCAGGACTGTTAGACAGACTGGCGGGCAGGACTAATAGACTAGCGGGCAGAACTGTTAGACAGACTGGCGGGCAAGGCTGACAGGCAGCGGGACTTAGAGGGCTGAGGAAAGTGTTAGCACACAAAACAACAACCTTGCACAGGCACCTCCATTTTGGAGGAGGTGCCTTATATAGGGGAAGTCCTCCGGCCATTGGCCAGGGACTCTTTAGGATGGTGCGCGCGGCCTCTTTAAGAGGGAGGGAGCGCGCGCACCCTAAGCACGGTGCCTGGGAAGCTGTGCGCAGTGCACGCCACAGCAGCAGGAGGGGAGCAGGAAGGCGCCGGACCGGGACCGCGGCGGTGAGGGGAACGGCGTCTCTGCCCGGCAGGAGGCAGAGACGCCAATGCTGCACAAAGCTTGTTGAAACGACAAGAACCATTGGTACGTTGTAGTAAAAAGGGGGCTGGCTCACTTAAATACTGTAGCTTAGTCAGCTCTAATATCTGTGACTGTTGATGCAGAGACAAAAAGGGGGGTAACTTAAGTATTGAAATGAGCCAATAGGTCAGCCACATTGTCCACAGCACTGATGACCCAGGAAATGCTGTCCTAGGTTAAGCACAAGCTATAAGTGAAGCTGCTGGTACCTAGACTGATACTGATAAGATTGGGACACCTGTGTTCATTGACGTGTATAATAAATTAGATACTTTGCTATTTTAAACACATTTCAAGATATTTTTTTAATGGACAACCCCTTTAACTTTAGTTTACTTGAAGCTACCCATGGGGGGAGATGAAGGGCTTACTGTATAGAGTTTCACTATTCAAATGAATGTATAAACTGTATGCAGAAAGCTGCCAATCTCCCCCTAGTGGTGGCTGCAGGCAGTCTGAACTTTGTTATCTAACTTTATATCTATGCAGTAAATTGTGAGCCATATGTCATAAAAGCTAAGGCCAACTATCATAAAGATATATTCAAAAATGAAGCAGCACAGAATTTTGGACCTCACCGACTTATCGAGGTTGTCTACTCTTCTGTTATTTTAGTCATCCTCATATATTCCCAGAAATCCTTATCTCTTATAGTAGATGTATAATTAAAAAATAATTCTCAAAGAGCTTTATTATAAACTATATCTACATTATCTATAAGCATGAAAACCTGTATTTCTCCATAATGATTATCCCACCTTGGATGTTTGAGATGTTGTAATAAATTTAGTAGTCAAGTAAGCTAACATCTATGGGGGCATTAGTTTAAGACTAGTCTTTCTACAAATCATTGGAATAAAATGCATCAAATGTATTAAGAGACATAGGCATCGTAAGAAATTTGTTATATCCTTGCCTCTTGCCTATCTGTGCACCAGAAGAGCACATTTATGTCAGCCACCAGCTGCTGTAAATCTGTGCAATTGTTTACGCCAATTTCGGGAATAAATGAAAGTAAAATTGTCAGACTGCGATAGGCCATGTCCCTCTTCTAAGATCCTCTCACTTTTTAAAAAAATGGTGAGTGTGGCATAAAAGTAAAAAAAAGTCATACATTTTCAACTTTTTTTTCCCACCAGAATTCTGCTGTAAGTAACTGTATATATATAAATGGTATTCTTTAACTAGCTAGTAAATGAAACTAAAAAGTATTTTATTGTGTATGCCCAAATAACTGCACAGAAGATACTTAAAGAGTAACTGAACTTTTTTTTTAATCATCTATCAGTCTTTGTACTATTCTCTATTATCTTATTTTGCTTTTTGTTCTCCCAAATTCCATGTAGAAAATGCTGTTTTAACTGCCTTGCACTTAGAGTATTGATGAGTAGATTTGAACTCTAGCAAATATCTTTACTCCAGTGTGAGCTTGTGTGCTCTCCTTCCCCAAATTCAGACTGTGTTTGTAAATCCAGAGAGTGTTGGTAAACAGTGCATGGGAGGGGAACAGTTCAAATCAGCTACTCTAAGTGTATGAACAAGGCAGTTAAAACAGTCTTTTCAGCATGGAATTTCAGAGAAAATAAAGCAAAATAATTTAATAAATTATATTACAAAGATTCATAACTTTTCAAAGACTGATCAATAATTACATTTAAAAAAGGTTTAGTTACACTTTACAAAGGTAATGCGACATCATTTAGAATTTTTATGGGGGTATGGAAAATAGATAATAAATTAAGCTATTAATAGGCAGGTAAAACATTTACAGCTAGTTCTGAATTACACATTGAAACCATGGAAACTTTACATTTTTTTTTATACCTGAGGCAAATATAGTCTGAGGTATACTGTGACAATAAGGATTCAGGAAAACTGTATAGCTGGTCCTTTAAAGGGAAATTGTCATGTAAAAAATGCTATTAACCTGTAGACATGGGGTTAATCTGCAGGTTAATAGGGTTCTGAAGCTGGCCAGTACCCGCACTTTGAGCCACACTGCCAGGAGGAAATTAACTTTATTCCTCCCGGCAGCATCAGGCTTTCAGTCATAGGGATGGCCAGTGCAGCATCAGTCACCGCTCAGTGCATAGTGAGCGCCAGGTGTAACTTTGTTCCCGGCACTGACTGATAGCCGGCTCTAATGCTGAGCTGGCTGTCAGTCAATGCCAGGGCATGTTTTCAGCCGCAGTTCGCTATGGAATGAGCTGTGACTAAAGCCGCGCTGGCCCACCCCTATGACTGAAAGCCTGAGGCTGATGGGAGGAATAAAGTTAATTTCCTCCAAGCAGCCAGGTTTTGAGTGTGGACACCAGGCAGCTTCAGAAAGCTATTAATATGCAAATTGACCCCATATCTGCAGGTTGATAGATTTTTTTACGACGTGTTCCCTTTAAGACGGCGCTATGAGTGGTTCCATGTAATGTGTAATAACTTGTGTGATATTACTCTACTACAAGAAATTTCACTAATGATCTCTGAAACCAATAAGATTTAAGCAATCATTTCTTATATATTTGTTAATTATCTAGCAGAACAGTTACAAAGGTTATATTTCCCTGAGGGCGTTGCATTAGTGAAACTGCCAATGCTATGTCTTATGGAAATCATTTTTTAAAAAGTGATATCCCAAATTTTGTTGTTAATATGAATGGAAAAAAAATGGGGTTCATTATAGTAAAAAGCACAATTCAAGGGTAAAATAAGAAACAGGTGGTACGAGAAAGAAAATAGAAATTCCAAAATGGGCAAAAATGTTTTATGAGGCACTTTTATTTACCATATGTAGAATAGTCATGCATTGATACAGTTGATACAGTTATCACTCATCTATAAACATGACATTAAAGTTGTCCACTAATTTTACATTGATGCCCTATCGGAAGTGCTCACCTGCGGGGCTCCGCTGTCAAGTGGTACTGGCCACCGCGGTGTACTGCACATCTGCTTCCTATACAGTTGAATGTGAGGCAGATGTGCAGCACACCACGGCGGCCACTACCACCTAACGGCGGAGCCCCGCAGGTGAGCACTTCCGGCCGGCAGGCACCCGCACCGATAACAGCTGATCGGCAGGGGTGCCGATCATACACCTACGGATAGGGCATCAATGAAAAAGTAGTGGACAACCCCTTCAAAAGAAATTTAAAAAGTAGACATTTTCATGATTCTAGAACTCAAAAAGATCACATAGTTCTTTTCTCAATAGCTGCTTCCTACACAATGATGAATCTCAGGACTTCGACAAGAACTGGGAAAGATTTACTGGTGGGAGTAGAATATTTTGATCTTCTTATGTTCACTTTAGTGGCAGAGAAAGAAACGCAGAAAAATGTTAGAAACATACAAGCAATAAATGGGGTAAAGCCATGTAAGAAATGGAAAAGCCATTACAATTTATATATTATAATAACAATAATTATTTTACTTTCAGAAATCATTCTAGTAATGCTTCAGATTACACAGCTTCTTAGAGGTATGTCTGTTTAAAGAGTTTGTTTCATTAAGAAATACCCTTTTTACATTGAAGCTAGCCCACCAATCATCTGATTGCCAAGAGTTTGTAGAAGAACTAATAGTAGTTCTAAATGCCTGTTATTCAGATGAGTGGTCGTCGGGTCGACCAGGAAAAACATGGTCAGATATCTTGGAGTGAAAGATACCCTCTTTGATAGCAGTTGTCTACATTGGATAATGGAGTAGGAGTCTGAGCAAGGAACTCCAGTCAATCATGGAAAGGGGTTATCATCATGATGTTGTCATTAGAAATTTGTAATCCTCATTGTAATCTTTCCATTTCATGAAAAGGTAAGGTTGAGTGTGGATTCTAGGTGGAAACCTGGCTTTAGAGAAAGGCCACCGGTTCTAGTTGAATCAATCTTACCTATTCAACCATACAAAATTTAATTTGGCAGTAGCCACCCACAATTTACGTCCAGCTCATCTGTCGATCCAATCTATTTTGACAGCATTTTCTGTTAATCATATCATGTACGATCACCACAGACTCCAGATTCTCAGCACAATTCACTAAATTTAGCTGGATCTGCAAATACGGCGTATCTTATTTACCAGTAAATATGAAATAGTCAGTGATGGAAAATATTAAGCCGTCTTTGAACATCTTTTAACAAAATTATGTTAACTAAGTACTCTACATTATTTTCATGTACAATTACAGTTTATTTATTGCAGTATATTTGCTTACTATGTTTCTATCTTGGGTTTTGTCGGTTTAGTGGCCAGTGTGAACATGCACTTACATGCACACCAACTTATAACCCAGTTCATTTCTTTAGGTTTTTTTTCTTTGAAAATCTGCCTGTGCCCAAGAAAGCAAAATCTGTTTCCAAATCTGTTAGGTATAATGATAAATCTTGTATTTGCTAACTTTCCACAGTGTCCATATGGAGTATAGTCATTATAGGGTTTCTGTCTGACAGTTACAAGAATTTTTATGCAATTTGTGATGACTCAATAATTGTCATTCTAGTTCAGGGGTCCCCAACCTGTAGCTCGAGAGCCACATGTGGCTCGCGGGCCCGTGATGTGTGGCTCCCAGCTGTCCGCCAGCTTGGTGCATTAGCACCAGGTGGAGCAAACAGCTATTAAGAGTAGATCTCTAGACGGTGACCTTTGTGTGTAGCCGTGCACAGAAGAGCAGATCTGAATGGGGATAATATAGGAAACCCTGGAGCTTGGCATACTGCCTTGGTGTGATTTTAGTGGAAAAGCTTTGGCTGTCATTACACTGTTAATAGGGGGCTCTAGGTGTCACTACCGTAAGTGGGGCAGGAGCTGGAAGTGGCTCGCGACCCTCTCTCAGAGCTGAATATGGCTCGCGACACTCTCTCAGAGTTGGATGTGGCTTGTGACCCTCTCTCAGAACTGAATGTGGCTCATGACCCTCTCTCAGAGTTGGATGTGGCTCACGACCCTCTCTCAGAGCTGGATGTGGCTCACGACCCTCTAAAAGAGTTGGATGTGGCTAGCGACCCTCTCTCACAGCTGAATGTGGCTCACGACCCTCTCTCAGAGCTGAATGTGGCTTGCGACCCTCTCTCAGAACTGAATGTGGCTTGCAACCCTCTCTCAGAGTTGGATGTGGCTCACGACTCTCTCTCAGAGCTGTATGTGGCTCACAACCCTCTCTAAGAGTTGGATGTGGCTAGCGACCCTCTCTCAGAGCTGAGTGTGGCTCACGACCCTCTCTCAGAGCTGAATGTGGCTCGCGACCCTCTCTCAGAGCTGAATGTGGCTCGAGACCCTCTCTCAGAGCTGAATGTGGCTCGCGACCCTCTCTCAGAGTTGGATGTGGCTCGCGACCCTCTCTGAGTTGGATGTGACTCACGACCCTCTCTCAAAGCTGAATGTGGCTCGCGACTCTCTCTCAGAGTTGTACGTGGTTCACAACCCTCTCTCAGAGCTGAATGTGGTTCACGACCCTCTCTCAGAGTTGAATGTGGCTCGCGACCCTCTCTCAGAGTTGGATGTGGCTCGCGACCCTCTCTCAGAGTTGGATGTGGCTCACGACCCTCTCTCAAAGCTGAATGTGGCTCGCGACTCTCTCTCAGAGTTGTACGTGGTTCACAACCCTCTCTCAGAGCTGAATGTGGTTCACGACCCTCTCTCAGAGTTGAATGTGGCTCGCGACCCTCTCTCAGAGTTGAATGTGGCTCGCGACTCTCTCTCAGAGTTGGATGTGGCTCGCAATCCTCTCTCAGAGCTGAATGTGGCTTGCGACCCTCTCTCATAGCTGAATGTGGTTCTCAAGGTCAGAAAGGTTAGGGACTTCTGTTCTAGTTGATTGGATATCATACAATATCATTCTATCAGATATTTTTAAGGTCTTGTAAGATATTCAGGCAGTCAGACTTTCTTGTTAATCCTTTAGACTGATATAATGACATATCAATCTGTCTGGGCTCCCTACCAGAGTACAGATATTCCCGCTCAGTTGAAAATTAAATCCCCTTTAGAAGAAAATTAAGAAAATTAACATAATCCTCTAAATTGTTTGATTTATAAAAAAAAGCAAATTCATTTAGGCTGATATCATTGCATATAACATATACTGATTTCTAGTACATTATTACGCTCTTGTCTTAACAGGGGCACAGCACTGAACATTCAGCTTTCTCGATACTTTTGGATCTGCCATTCCTCCTTTATTCTCAACAACATATAATATTGAACAACATGTATAGATTTTGTTATTCATATCTTGAAAGGAGGAAATGTGATGGACGACAAAGCACCAGAATGGGCACAGTTTCATAATATGGTCCAACCTCATCCATGTATACACCTGTATCCATATGACTTGGCCTTGGACCTATGCATATCTCCATTTTACTCATGCAACATATATCCAATGTCCTTGATATCTTTAATCGTTTTCCATGTCCTGGTTGGATAGCAATAAAAGGATGTAACGTTCTTTGATCTGATTGTAATTTCTATATTTTATTTATGATACATTGTGACCATATTCCATTATATATACAGTATATCTAAGTCAACGTGCTGCTAGTGCAAAAACTGAAATATGTCATATCAGTAAATGGTATCTAAGAGTTTATTGCAATAGATAACTTGAACCAGCTGAATTTCGTTTTTGCTGTACATCATCATAAAGTGTAGTTGTAGCCAGATAAATGTGATTAAAACATATTCATTTTCACCTCACAAATATCAGTACATGTGGGTTGAAACAGTGATTCTTGCATTTGTTTTTTAAGAGTTTATTATGTTCATGTAAAAAGTTGGATTTTTTTTTAGTAATTATTTTGACTAAAGAGCAACCCTGTTCAAAAAGAAAATGTACTCAGTTTTTTTGGTTCCATACACCTTTTTGATGACCCGGCCACAATAAGCATGCTCAGAGCAGCGTTACTTCCCAGCATACTGGTAAAGCTTTACCCAAAGGGGTGGCATATAGCACAGGTGATCATGCCTCCCAGGGTTAAAAAAAAAAAACTGCAGACCATCCTAAGGCACAAAAAGAGATTTTTTTTGTACATATTTTATCATTTTTAACTAAATGTAAATGACCTATACCATGGATAAAATGTAGAAAAATGGTCTGCACTCAAAAATAAAGGAGAAGTGCAGGAGGAGTAGGTTGTGGTCCCAATTCATATATGTAGGAATATCCACCACACTCTCTAAATTGTATTTTTTGCATGATGATTTTATTGAATAACATATATACATAAGGTAAATCAGATGGAGTGAGTGAGCAACAAAAATAATTTGATACACCAACCAAAATCTGTTTTAGGTCAGCTCAGGGTTTATTTGCTATACACACAAATTGCCAAAGGCAAATAGAGATCCCTAATAAAGACCTAATCATAAAACATAACTTTTTATTATAATTTATAGATATAACAAGGGGATGCATATACTTTAGATATAGATGAACCTTCAGCGAGGGCCTTCATAACCCCTAATTAATCGTACTAAAGTACTTGTGCTCGTATTTTAATAATTATTCTCCTTTATTATAATTCTCAGGAACTACACTTTACTTTAAAGTATATGCATCCCCTTGTTATATCTATAAATTATAATAAAAGTTATATTTTATGATTAGGTCTTTATTAGAGATCTCTATTTGCCTTTGGCAATTTGTGTGTATAGCGACAAAAATAAGAGAAGTTTCGACAAATCCTGGGTCTTTGTCAAAGGTTGCAGATTATCCGAGTTGCTTAAATTATGTAAATGGTAATTCTGGTCTCCCACTCTGCAACGGCACGGGATGCGCCAGTATTACCATTTACTGCTTCCCAGAACGAACCACATTAAGCAATCCACAAAAGTCTATGCCCCCATACACTGCAATTAAGTGACTCACATATTCTTCGACCTTTGACAAAGATCCGGGACGGGTCGAAACGTCTCTTATTTTTGTCTCTCATTCACTTCATCTGATTCACGTTATGTATATAAGTTATTCAATAAAATCATCTGGCAAAAAATCAATTTAGAGAGTGCAGTGGACATTCCTTCATATACCATGGATACACCATCAAGTTCTGATGGATGGGATCCAATGGGCAAACATTTAGCCTCCAGGAAAAGGTGATAAATTAAAGTAACACTTTTATTGTACTAATGCTACTATGTTCTAGGGATCAGGGGGGGTCACAGTCATTCCTAATAATTTGTTGTGTGCCCTAGCAATGTGTCATTAAAGCATACCGCCACTTTCACAAGAAAATTCTGAGTAATTTTTCTGAATCATTCAATTAGCCATTTTTGCTGATAACTCGCAGCACGGACCAGCAGCAGCAGAATAAGTACGCTGCTTAGTTTAGAGTAGCCCACAGCACATACTTCGAGTGGTGCGTAATATAGGGTTTCAGCAAGTATCACTAATAGAGTGATTCAGAAAGATGATTATACTGCACTATAAAACTATTCTTGTGGAAGTGCAGGAACTCTAAAATATCTTTACTGACAATATCCTATCTGGCTTAATGTACCTTGACAACAATAGTGAATGGATTTGCTCTTTACACTTTTTATATTACTACATGAGCAGAGTTAGGTTTATCAAGATTTCTGTTGCCATTAATGTCATAGGAATACTAAAAAAGTTTTTTTTTCTTATTAAAATAACAAGGAGCAAACTGGTAAATCTGCCCCTGAATGTTTCTCACTGCTCCATATGAATTGAAGATGTCTTGAGTGCCTTAGTGCTTGTTGGAAGTGCCAGTGCTGTACAAAGCTAGCAAACCTGCATAGAAACCAACAACCGGTGATGTCTATCTGCTGCTCACATACACTATATGTAATCCAGAGAATCTCACTCTCATTCTCACCTATCCATTTAATGGACATGAACTGTTATAAAGAAGATTTACTCATTATTGTATATGGATATGTACATTTCAGTAAATATATATTGTTAGTAGATAGTTTTTTTAGAAGATGTGCTTTGCGCCTTTTGCTATTTTTCAGCTAAATAAACATCTGCCTTGACATTATTGAATGACTGTTTATGCCTCTGTGTCTTGCTATTTTAGATAAATTACTTTGAAATTATGATATTACAGCATTACAAGGTATGGCTATGTGAAGACCCAGGGTCTTCCGTGGGCATAATACTACTCAGACAACACAGGGTGAGGGTAAAACAGTGTGGCAATATTTTATTGAACCACCAGCAATCAATAACATATAGAACAGATCCAGCAAATACCGCTGGCCCGCCAGGAATAGATCAGCTGCAACTTTGGGACTTCAAGGGCCAGCTACCTCAACCAGTGGCACCCCGCTTTGGGTGGATACCCACAGAGAGGATGTAGCGGCAAGCTTAGGAAGCTGCCTCTCCGAACAATTCCATGGGTTCCAGGTGACCTCACTGGCCCAACCTGACTTTCTCCGAGTGTCTCCATGAGTTCCAGGTAACCAGATGGTCCCAACCTGGCAACTCCAAACAACATATTCATGGGGCCAGGTGACCTCATTGTCCCAACCTGGTTTCCCCAAATGTATCCATGGGTTCTCTGATGGTCAATGGAGCAGATCTGTATCCTTCCAGCTAGGACCGTGTACCCGTAGGTTGGCATCCTGTAGAATCCAAATGTATGTCTCTCTGGATGGAGTCATGCTACCAAACTACTGTCCTGAAGAGTCTCTCTGATTCTCCTTCCAGCACGATAGAAATCCCTGTTTATATATATATCTGTATCTAAGGTCATCATTCACAGGTCAAGGGGAAAGATGCAGGGCTCATGTCTCATTGTTTGAGCATTTAATTAATATGCATAATTTATACTCCTCTGCTCTCGGGGTCACCAAGCCACAAGCTCCACACAATGGTTAATCAGCATATTTAGCAAACATTCATTGTTCACAGACCAAGAGAAGTCAACATTCAGGTTTATACAAATACTAGTCTGTACTTATTAACCAGCCAAACAAAAACACATACATTCAAAAGTCAACACAAACACAATAGTGTATTTCTCCTGGCTTAACAAACCAAGAAGACTGGCTAATTAAGATTAGAAGTTGTGTCATCACAGGTTACCTTTATATAACTTGACCATGCCTATAAGAGAGCTGATGAAAGCTACGCCTCCAGCCCCCCAATAAATATGTATGATAAGATGGGCTTACATGTCAATTTAGTAGCAAAAGTAAATTAAGACACTGCCAGACACCTCTGGTCGTAGTTTAATCTCTAGTATCACACAGAATCAAGCATATTGACATTGAACATTCAACTTACCCAATCTTTCTTGAAGGAAAAATCAGGGACAGGATAGCTGCTCCATATACAATGGGGGAAAAAAGTATGTGATACACTGCCGATTCTGCAAGTTTTCCCATCTACAAAGAATGGAGAGATCTGTCATTTTTATATTACGTACACTTTCACTCTGACAGACAGAATCTTAAAAAAAATCCAGAAAATTACATTGTATGATTTTATTGCATGAAATAAATAGAAGAACAGAACTTAATATTTGGTACAGAAACCTTTGTTTGCAATTACAGAGTTTCAGACATTGCTTGTAGTTCTTGCAGGGGCGGACACAGACTGTAGTGGGCCCCTGTGCAAGAATTTTTTTTGGGCCCCCCCCCTGCCCTTCATAGGGGGCATGAAGGGCCCCCCCCCCCCGTGCATCTCTTATCCCCCCGTGCATCTCTGATTCCCCACCCACCAGATCCAAATCTTTCCGTTTATGCCTCAAACGGCCTCCCCCTTAACCTAGTGGGGTTAAGGATGTGGCAGTAAAGGTGGGAAGAGTGGAACTGAAGGACCAGGGACTAATTGTAGTAGAGACTAATCCTGATGATACAGACTTGTATATGGTACTTGGCACAAATATTCTTAGTAACTGTTTGGGAGAAGTGTTGTTCTTGCTCCAACAGATAGCTGACACTGCCAGACCAGGGCAGAGAAGGGCGCTCCAGAAAGAGATCCATGCCCTTATGTACCAGCAACAGGTAAAGCTAACAGGCGGTGAAATTGGTAATGTACAGACCCGGTACCCATTGTGATTCCACCGATGAGTGAAATGCTGATTTGGTGTAGAGCAGCAATAGGTCTCAAAGGACTGAGCTACCAGGCGGTAGTATAGCCCCTTAGCTCAGAGCATAGTCCTACACTCTTAACTGCCAGAGGGGTAGTGGATGTACGCAATGGGAGGGTGCCCGTCCATCTTCTGAACTATGGGGAGGACGAGGTTAGATTACCACGCTATGCCACTGTTGCCAAATTGTACACAGTAAATAACAACTCCATACACGCGGCGGAGTCCTTAACCTCACCAGACGAAGAAGAGGATAATGACCCGGCAACCCAGGTGGAGGATTGGTGTCAACAGCTCCATGTTGGGACAGACACCACCCCTGTCCATCAAAAACAGGGGGTACACCGGGTGGTTCAGGAATATGCGCAGGTATTCAGTAAGCACCCACTTGACTTTGGGAGGATTAAAGGGGTACAACACCATATCCCCACAGGTGACCATCCACCCATCAAAGAACGTTACAGGCCTATACCACCAGCACACTACCAGAAGGCGAAGGAGATGTTGCACGACATGGAGAAGGCAGGGGTAGTAAGGGATAGTTGTAGTCCCTGGGCAGCTCCCCTAGTTCTAGTCAGGAAAAAGGACGGAAGCATGAGAATGTGTGTAGATTACAGACAAGTAAATCGCATTACACATAAAGATGCATACCCTTTACCACAGATAGAGGAATCCCTGTCTCTCTTAAAGTCTGCAAATTACTTCTCCTTCCTTGACCTCACTATTGGGTACTGGCAAGTAGCTGTTGCTGAGGAGGATCGGGAGAAGACGGCCTTCACTACCCCGATGGGACTCTGCGAGTTCAACAGTATGCCGTTTGGATTCTGCAACACCCCCGGAACGTTCCAGAGATTGATGGAGTGCTGCCTGGGACACCGCAACTTCGAGACTGTACTACTATACCTGGACGACGTGATAGTGTACTCCAAATCGTATGAGGACCACTTGAAGCACCTGGCGGAGGTATTTGAGTCGCTGTCCCGGTATGGGATGAAGCTGAAGCCCTCAAAGTGCCACCTGCTCAAGAAAAAAGGTGCAGTACCTGGGGCACATCGTTAGTCCAGAGGGAGTAGCACCAGACCCAGAGAAGGTCACTGCCATCCAGAAATGTCCGGAGCCGAAGAGCCTCAAGGAGGTACGTCAGTTCCTGGAACTAGTCGGGTATTACCGGAGGTTTGTGAAGGACTATACCAAGAAAGCGGTGCCTCTGCCAGACCTCCTGGTAGGACAGTCCCCCAGAGGCAGAAATCCCCTGTTCCAGTGGGGTAAGGAGCAAGCTGAATCCTTTAAGGTGATGAAGGAGATCCTGACCGGCGAAGAGATCCTAGCCTGCCCTGACTACAGCCGACCATTCCTGCTGTACACTGATGCAAGCAACGAAGGATTAGGAGCTGTAATGAGTCAGAAGCAGGATGGCCGAGAAAAGGTGATCACCTATGCAAGCAGGAAGCTCCGCCCGACCGAGAGGAACCCAGAGAACTATAGCAGCTTCAAGTTGGAGTTCCTGACCCTGGTCTGGGCCATCACCGAGCGGTTAAAGCACTACCTAGCCTCCAGTAAGTTCACTGCCTTCACTGATAATAACCCCTTGACTCATCTGGAAACAGCCAAGTTAGGAGCCATGGAACAACGATGGATGGCTCGGCTGTCAAGCTACCAGTTCACCATTAAGTACCGGGCAGGCCGCAAGAACGCCAATGCCGATGCCCTGTCCAGGATGCCTCACCAGTCGGACACGGAAGAAGAAGTGGATGACCTGGAGGAGATTGAACTACCTGCCTTTCATCGGAATGGAATGGTCCACGAGCAACGAGCCTCCAGGAGGCATCGCAGTAAGACGTTAAAATCCCCCGCCTCACCACAGCTGGAAGGAGACCCAGGACAGCGACCCTGTTGTCAGCCGTATCAAAGAGCTGATAACCCAAGAAGGTTCCTCCCTGGAGAAGGAAGCATCTCTACAAGCCAAGCAGCTGTGGAATGAGAAGAGCCGGCTGTTCATCTATAGAGAGAAACTGTGCCGGAGGTACGTCAACCCCAAAACCCATGAGATGGTATGGCAGATAGTGTTACCCAAGACAGACATCCAGATGGTGTTGGAAGCCTACCACGATCAGGCGAGGCACTTTGACTGGAAGAAGCTAGAAACCCTGCTGAAGTGTCGGTTTTATTGGGTAGGAATGCGCAGTTCCATTGAGAGGTGGTGCCGGAATTGTGGACCCTGTAGCCTCAGAAGAAAAGACTACAGCAGTCAGAAGGCACCCCTGCAACCCATCAAGACGACTCGTCCCTTGGAGATCGTGGCCCTGGATCATGTCAAGCTGTCACCCAGCAGGTCAGGATATTCCTATGCCCTGACCATGGTGGATCACTACTCCCGGTTCCTGGTGGTCGCCCCCGTCAAGGATCTGACGGCAGAGACAGCAGAGAGGACGTTTCAGGCGTACTTCTGCAGGCCCCATGGATACCCGGAGCAGGTGCTGATGGATCAAGGCCCAGCCTTTGAAGCTGAACTGTTCAAGGAGTTCTGCCATCTGTACGGGTGTAAAAAGATCCGGACTACACCGTACCACCCCTAAACCAACGGTCTCTGTAAAAAGATGAATAACATCGTCATCCACCTGCTGAAGACCTTACCACTAGATGAGAGAAATCAGTGGCCAAACCTACTACCTGACCTGGTAGATCTGTACAACCACATACCTGTGAGTTCCACCAATTGTACTCCATCATATCTCATGCGAGCAAGACCCGGGAAGTTGCCCATGGACCTGGAGCTTGGTGTAGTAGAACCAGAAGCAGATATGTCCACTGAGGACTGGGACAGGAGCAGTACAGAAGAGTACAGGCCTGTGTCGAAGATAGTCTCACTCGGGTAAGGGACAAGCAGGAAGCCCACTACAATAAAAGTGCGCCCGCAGAACCCTTCACACCAGAAGAAGTGATGTTAAAGAGGAAAAGGAGAAACCACAAACTTGATGACCAGTGGGAGAGAGAACCCTACACTGTGTTAAATTCAAGATTTGATAACAAGAAGACCTGTTTGATTAGCAAAGACGGAGGAATAACGACTGCAACGGTATCTAGAGACCATCTGAAGTTGTGTCCAGACCTGCTAAAGCCCCAAGAAGAAGTGCCTCTCACCGTACCAGAGGAGCCTAAAGAAGCAGTACTCCATACTAACTTAGGAGATTTTCCGGCAGATTGGCCTCAACTAGGAGGAGCAGTAATAATACCCGTGATCCACTTCTTTCAACAGCCAGAAGACCCTCCACAGCAAGTAGAATCTGTAAGTGCTTCAGAAGAGCCTGCTCAAGAAGAATCACCGGAAGAAGGATCCCCGGTTGGAGCAGAGCAAGAAGGCCCAGCCAATGGTATACTTCCAGTCCCGTAGAGAGGTTAAGGCAACCCTGCAGTCCCCCAACACTTTGAACTGACAGAATGGGGGGTAGTGCAAACACTAGTGCCTCACGCATCCCAGTACCACGTAGGTCGACACGTAGCACACGAGGTCAGACCCCTGTCAGATACAGAGAATAGAGAAGGAAACTCTGTCAGTGTAGATAGTTGCCCCTGGGGTATTGTCTTGTGTATTTTCATGTATGTGTATCTTGATATGTGCTTTGCCTTACTAATGGACAATTTAAGTGATATGGACACTTCCCTTGTTATCTCTAGTTACCCGTGAGGGTACATAAAGAACTTTGTGGCTGAGGACTGTGTGCAGCCCAAAAAAACTGTTTGCTGTAAATAATTTCACTCCCTGGAGTGCCCCTTTAGGTGACCTCAGAACAAAAACCTGTCTGGCGTGGCAGAAGTGGAGGTCCAACTCAGGATCGCCATGCCCTGCAGCCACCCCAGGGCCTACATTGAGGGTTTGCTTTGGACAGGTCCCTCAAGCTACCTTGTACTTTACCCGTGAGATGGACACCCTGTCAGGGGACCTCACCGGAACAGACTTAAATTCTGAGGTTGCTTATTGTATGTATGTATATATTTATTATTTATAATGTTTTATTATGCAATGTTCAAGCAAAGTGCCTCCCATAAAGGGAAGAGTTATTGTTGTTACCTGTTATAAAAATTACTTCAGTCCGGGAGTACTGAGCTTTGCTAGGGGGGAATGTGGCACCCTGCTGCGCATTGGTGCCACAGATCCCAGAGGGGTGCATGGATGGACTTCTCCACAAGAGGCCCTCATAGCATTCACACACCTCCACCCTAGCACCTCAGACCACCAGAGGGAGCCCGGATAGGGATATATATACTGGAGGGTGGAGATTGGCAGGCAGTCTAGAGAACAGTTTCCTCAGGGGACAAAGTTAGTTCCAGTTCCTGCAGAAGATGAGCCTGAGAGAGGTCAGTCTGCAGTGGAGCTCAGTCAGTTTCTCTAGAGAGAGTTCAGACTCAGTGAGCTCAGAATAGTGAGCCAGGAGCGTGCCGACGCTCAGAGAGCGGCGAAGAGTAGCGAGGCCTACTGCCCGTGTGAAGCCAAGTGAGGGACCCGAGCGTGGCCGAAGGTGAGTGGAGTAAGCAAGCAACATAGGGGGCAGAGGAGCTTAACCAGCTCACCCAAAAACCATTTACCGGACACCGGTTCTGCGCCTACAGGGGGCCTATATCCCCAGCAGGAATAACCGGAACCCCTGGAGAACTATACGTCCCAGGTTCACCAGAAGCTGACTGTTATGCCAGGGCCAGGAGTCACGGAGGCCCAAGAGACCAGGGAGTGTGATCTCCAAACAGAAGGCCCTACCACCAGGTCAGCAAGTGCAAGACAGAGACCAAGTTAGGCCTAGCTCCAGGCAGGTCAGAAACTTATCAAGGAAAGGCAAGGAACAGGAGGCCCCACACCCGCTCACTGGGGAGAGTCCTGATATGCACCCTTCACCCTGAAGTACCCTGGATCGTGCCTGAAACACCACCAGTAAAGGTACTGAAGTGAACTCCCGTGTGCGTGCCTGTTCTTCCTCTGACCCGGCTGGGTCCCCTCTGTCCTGCATCCCTACACCTACGCTGCCCTGACGCCCTGCTCCACCTGTGGGGAGCCGCACCAACTAAGCTGCCTAAACACCGGCCTCAGAGGGCTGTCGCAGCGCTGGTAATCCTCACCAGACACCACAGGTGGCGTCACGAACATCCCTATCCCAAACAACTTCCCCCCTTCTTTTAAGAGTGACCCCAGGGTACGGGCCCAGGAGCCGACCACCGCGACATCCCCCAGACCCAGGCAACAAGGCCCGGGCGCCAAGTCGTCCCCATCCCCAGGGCGCGTCAATTGCATGCCCTGAAAGATTTTAATCCATGACAGCGTAGTGTGACACTAATGGTAATGTTTGAGACTGTGGTCCCAGCTCTCTTCAGGTCATTGAGCAGGTCCTCCCATGTAGTTCTGGGCTAATTCCTGACCTTTCTCAGAATCATCCTTACCCCACGCGGCGAGAAATTTCATGAAACCCCAGTCCGAGGAAGATTGACAGTCATCTTGTGTGTCTTCCATTATCTAATAATTTTGCCAACAGTTGTTGCCTTCTCACCAAGTTTATTGCCCTGTAGCCCTTTCCGGCCTTGTGCAGGTCTACAATTTTGTCCCTGGTGTCCTTAGACAGCTCTTTGGTCTTGGCCATGGTAGAGAGGTTGGAGTGTGATTGATTCAGTGTGTGGATAGGTGTCTTTTATACAGGTAACAAGTAAGTTCAAACAGGTGCAATTAATACAGGTAATAAATGCAGAGTCGGAGGGCTTCTTAAAGAAAAACTAACAGGTCTGTGAGAGTAAGAATTCTTGCTGGTTGGTAGGTGATCAAATACTTATTTAATTCAATAAAATGCAATTTAATTATTTACAAATCATACAATATGATTTTCTGGATTTTATTTTAGATTCTGTCTCTCACAGTTGAAGTGTACCTACGATAAAAATTACAGACCTCTCATTTCTTTGTAGGTGGGAAAACTTGCAAAATCGTCAGTGTATCAAATAATTATTTTCCTCACTGTACAATAAATGATTTTCCAGACATCAGGGACAAGATAGCCGATCCATACACAAGAAATGCGCGGCCAGACATCAGGGACAAGATAGTTACCCCATGCACAATACATGATCAACCAGACATCAGGGACAGGATAATTACACCATGCACAATACATGTTCGGCCAATTGTAACAAGATTAGAGGGCTCAGCCATCATTTTCTTATTCCAGCTATAAACTACACATACATACTGTACATAAGAAAACTTCTAAATGGTTTTAATATTAATGGCGGCTTGAATTTCTTGTTATGATCTGCAACATAAACTAAGGAAAGAATGGGAAAAGCCGTCCCTACAGTAAGACTAAGCTGAATCCCTACGATGTTGCGGGCAGCCTGTTCCTTGTGAACAGACCCGCCTTCGTCCTCAGCTAGTCTGAACGGAGACCTATAAAATAAAGGGAGGGGTCCCTAAAAGAACTAAGGACTGGGACAAAAATGGGACACCTCCTAACAGAAGTTGTTGCAGAGCAAAAAGACAAACTGACAAAAAGTACTAGAGGTCCCAGAGGACCAAGCAAACTAGACAGAGATAGGCACCGAAGCACCTGGCTAGAGAGACAGGCAAAAAACACTGAAGTCCAGCAAAGCCAGAAGGGCGGAGCTGGAATATATAGGCAGCTAGTCACGTGACCGCAAAACACAAGATAGCAAAAACTAACAGGAGGGTTCTAACAGTACCCCCTCTTCTATGAGGATCCTCCGGATCCTCCAGGCCCAGGCCTATCAGGAAACCTCCTGTGGAAAGCTTTAACAAGCCTAGGAGCAGAGACATCATCCGTCCTTACCCAGGAGTTGTCTTCGGGACCGAAACCCTTCCAGGAGACAAGATACTGTAATCTCCCTCTATGCCATCTTGAATTCAAAATACGAGAAATTTCATATTCACTGTCCTCCACCACAGGAGGAACTGTGACAGTGGCGTCCCTATCAGATACATCAGCCTTTTTCAACAAGGAAACATGAAACACAGAATTAATCTTCCAGGAAGTAGGGACATCCAACCTGACAGCAGATGGTTTAACAACCTGAAGCACTTTAAATGGACCCACAAACTTAGCACCCAGTTTTTTAGAGGGAATCCTCAACCGCAAGTTCTTCGAGGACAACCAAACCATGTCACCCACAGTAAACAAAACCTCTTTACGTTTCCTGTCAAAATACTTCTTGGACTTCTTGCAGGTTACAACGTACATTAGTCCAAACTCTCTCCAAATCACCGGAAAAATTCTCCTCCTCCGGCACCGCCAACCCCAATTTGGAGAGCGAACCAAAAGACGGATGTCTCCCAGTGCAACAAAAAAAAGGAGAACACCCAGCAGAGGAGGATGTATGATTGTTAAGAGCAAATTCTGCGAGACGCAGAAACTCAGACCACACCTCTTGATTGTCCGCCACAAAACAACGCAAAAACTTTCAACATCCTGGTTCTTTCTTTCAGTCTGTCCATTAGACTCAGGATGATAGCCAGACAAAAATGACAAATGAACTCCCAACCTGTCACAAAAAGCACGCCAAAAGCGAGCCACAAACTGAGGTCCTCTATCAGAAACAATATTCGTGGGAACGCCAAGGAGCTTGACAATCTCCTTAACAAACGCCTTAGCGAATGTCTTGGCGCAGGGCAACTTAATGAATGGAACCAAATGACACATCTTTCTAAAACGGTCTACGACCACCCAGATGACAGTAAAACCCTCAGACACATTAAGATCAGTAATAAAATCCATAGAGAGATGCGTCCAAGGCGCACTAGGAATCTCCAGAGGGCAAAGCAACCCCGCAGCAGGAGTATGTGAATCCTTTGACCTAGCACACACAGTACACTGATGCACCCACTTGATGACTTCCTTCTGCCATCCAGGCCACCAAAAACTGCGACTGATAAGTCTCTTAGTCTCCGAAACTCCTGGATGACCTGCCAACCGAGACTCATGACACTCCACAAACAAATCTCTCCTAAAGGCTCTAGGCACGAACAACCTCCCATGGGGAGTGTTAGATGGAGCATCATCTTGAGCATTCAGAATCCCATTCTCCAAATCGGAGTCCAATGCCGCCACCACAACTCCTTTCTGCAAAATGCTCTCCTCCTCCTCGGCACCGACCGAGACAAAACTGCTCCGACCCCCACCGATGAAGCATCGAACTCGACCAAAAAAGGTTTGGTCTCATCAGGCTCAGTATAAGGATAGGGGCAGAACTGAACCTCTCTTTGAGATACTCAAAAGCTTCAATGGCTTCAGTAGTCCACTCGGTCGTATTCGCACCTTTCCTGGTGAGATCGGTTAGAGGTTTAACAATTACAGAAAAATTCTTAATGAATTTCCTGTAATAATTGGCAAAACCCAAAAACCTCTGTATAGATTTCAAACCAATAGGCCTGGCCATTCCTGCACAGCCTGAACCTTCACAGGGTCCATCTCAAAGCCCTCGCTGGAGACAATGTAGCCCAAAAAACTAATTTTCTGCACAGCGAACTCACATTTCTCCAGCTTAGCAAAGAGTGAATTATCACTCAATAACTGCAAAACTTCACGTACACTCTGCCAATGGGACTCTAAATCTGGTGAATAAATCAAAATTTCATCCAAATACACAACCACATTCTTACCAATCAAAGGTCTCAGGATGTCATTAATAAGGTTCTGAAAAAATGCAGGTGCATTGGTAAGACCGAAGGGCATCACCAGATTCTCAAAATGTCCTACCGGAGTGTTAAAAGCAGTTTTCCATTCATCACCCTCCTTCACACGTAACAAATTGTATGCCCCTCGGAGATCAATTTTTTAGAACCACTTGGCTCCCACTAACTGGTTAAACAAGTCAGGAATTAACGGCAATGGGTAGGAATTGTGTACGGTAATCTTATTAATTTCACGAAAATTCAGACATGGACGTAAACCGCCGTCCTTTTTTGTAACAAAGAAGAATCCGACTGCCACAGGCGACTTAGAAGGTCTAATGTGACCAGCAGCCAGGCTAGTCTCTATGTACTCCTCCAAGGCCTTTCTTTCAGGGATAGTAAGATTAAACAAGCGACTTTTGGGAAGAGTAGCACCTGGAACAAACTCAATGGCGCAATCATAATCCCTATGAGGAGGTAAAACTTGCGACTCCTCCTCCGAAAAAACCCTCCAAAAATCTTGAATAGGTACTGGTAATTCCCCTTTTTCCACAGCCACAGCCGAAATGCATTTATCATAGCATTTCGGACTCCAAGACTTAATCACATTAGTAGACCAGTCCAACAAAGGATTGTGCAGTTTTAACCAAGGCAATCCTAGAACAACTGGAGAGGGCAAATTATCCAAAACAACAAAGTCCAAAATTTCTTGGTGAACACCATTGATAGTGAAAGGAAATGCAGCAGTCTTGTGAGTAATACATTTCAAAGGAGTGTTATCAATTGCAACCACAGAAATAGGAGATGACAAAGGTTTGGATTTCAATTTAAGTTTTTCCAAAAGCCCTTTATCAATCACATTAAGTGTTGAACCACAATCTACAAATACCTGAAATGTAATCAAATCTCCCTGCAGAGTAGTACTCCCAGAAAGGAACACTCCTGCAGAGCGTAAACAAGCTATACGGGCGTAACTGACCTTTTTTTTTTCTTTACTTAAACGATGCTCACAATACTTAATCAAATGATCAGCTTTACCACAATAAAGACACAAACCTTCGGCGAATCTCCGATCTCTTTCTTGAGAGCTGAGTGACATCGCCCCAACCTCTATTGGTTCTCCGCTGTCAGAGCAGATTTTCTGGAAACTAGGACCTGAAGTTACAGGAGTTTTTACATCATTGACCCTGGACCTTATTCTCCTGTCCACACGAACAGCTAACTGCATAGCTTCCTGCAGAGTCTCAGGTGCAGGGAATGCAATTAGCAAATCCTTAACCCTTTCACTCAGACCAGCAAGAAATAAACTTTTCAGCGCCGAATCATTCCACTTAACTTCTGAAGCCCATCTCCTGAAGTGTGTGCAATAAATTTCAACATCATCTGACCCCTGATTCAAACGTCTAATTTCTGATTCAGCAGATGAGATTCGATCAGGATCGTCATATAATAGCCGCATAGCAGAAAAAAAATCCTCAACAGAACTTAAACACGGATCATTAGGCTGGAGATAAAAGGCCCACCCCTGTGGATCTTTGCGCAAAAGTGACATAATAAAACCAATGCGCTGTGATTCATTCCCAGAGGACCTGGGTCTGAAACGAAAATATAACAAACAAGCATTTTTAAAGGAAAAAAATCTTGCTGTTTACCATAAAAAATATCAGGCAGTCCTACCTTCGGTTCCACAAAATGCGCTCCAGGACAGCTACTCACGTGTTGCTGAAGCTCGGCCACCTCCAGAGACAATCCCTGCAGGCGTTGAGCCAACTCCTGGATGGAAACCATATTGATCCCCAAATTTCTTTCCTTTTAGTTTTTTTTTTTTGGGCTGGACTTACTGTTATGATCTGCAACATAAACTAAGGAAAGAATGGGAAAAGCTGTCCCTACAGTAAGACTAAGCTGAATCCCTACGATGTAGCGGGCAACCTGTTCCTTGTGAACAGACCCGCCTTCGTCCTCGGCTAGTCTGAACGGAGACCTATAGAATAAAGGGAGGGGTCCCTAAAAGAACTAAGGACTGGGACAAAAATGGGATACCCCCTAACAGAAGTTGTTGCAGAGCAAAAAGACAAACTGACAAAAAGTACTAGAGGTCCCAGAGGACCAAGCAAACTAGACAGAGATAGGCACCGAAGCACCTGGCTAGAGAGACAGGCAAAAAACACTGAAGTCCAGCAAAGCCAGAAGGGCGGAGCTGGAATATATAGGCAGCTGGTCACGTGACCGCAAAACACAAGATAGCAAAAACTAACAGGAGGGTTCTAACATTTCTCCTCTTAGCATTACTTAATGGAACAGTATGAAAATGTATGTTCTTTGGGATCAAAAAGAGATGAAAAGGTGACAAATCACACCATTTTGTAAATCCAGATGTCACTTTTTTCAGTGGAGTACAAGGGAGGTTTGGGCATCTTCTGTATAAACAATTGAATGTGTCTACTGAATGTGTATAGCTGACACTTTCGCAGTTTTCTGCAGCCCATTAGCACACCAGATTACCTCCTAGGGCAGGACTGTAGGACATGTCAGGTGACAACCTAAATACAATCTAAAAAAACCTGGGAGTCTGAACTGAAACGTAAATTGATGTGCATGCAAAATGTAAATGCATGTTCACATAAGGCCCCTTATCCATTTACAGTTAGGTCCATATATATTTGGACAGAGACAACATTTTTCTCATTTTGGTTCTAGACATTACCACAATGAATTTTAAACAAAACAATTCAGATGCAGTTGAAGTTCAGACTTTCAGCTTTCATTTGAGGGTATCCACATTAAAATTGGATGAAGGGTTTAGGAGTTTCAGCTCCTTAACATGTGCCACCCTGTTTTTAAAGGGACCAAAAGTAATTGGACAATTGACTCCAAGGCTATTTCATGGACAGGTGTGGGCAATCCCTTCATTATGTCATTCTCAATTAAGTAGATAAAAGGCCTGGAGTTGATTTGAGGTGTGGTGCTTGCATTTGGAAGGTTTTGCTGTGAAGTAAACATGCGGTCAAAGGAGGTCTCAATGCAGGTGAAACAAGCCATCCCTAAGCTGCAAAAACAGAAAAAACCCATCCGAGAAATTGCTACAATATTAGGAATGGCAAAATCTACAGTTTGGTACATCCTGAGAAAGAAAGAAAGCACTGGTGAACTCATCAATGCCAAAAGACCTGGGCGCCCACGGAAGACAACAGTGGTGGATGATCGCAGAATAATCTCCATGGTGAAGAGAAACCCCGTCACAACAGCCAACCAAGTGAACAACACTCTCCAGGAGGTAGGCGTATCAATATCCAAATCTACCATAAAGAGAAGACTGCATTAAAGTAAATACAGAGGGTTCACTGCACGGTGCAAGCCACTCATAAGCATCAAGAATAAAAAGGCTAGACTGGACTTTGCTAAAAAACATCTAAAAAAGCCAGCACAGTTCTGGAAGAACATTCTTTGGACAGATGAAACCAAGGTCAACCTCTACCAGAATGATGGAAAGAGAAAAGTATGGCAAAGGCGTGGTACAGCTCATGATCCAAAGCATACCACATCATCTGTAAAACACGGCGGAGGCAGTGTAATGGCTTGGGCATGCATGACTGCCAGTGGCACTGGGTTACTAGTGTTTATTGATGATGTGACACAGGACAGAAGCAGCCGAATGAATTCTGATGTATTCAGAGCCATACTGTGTGCTCAGATCCAGTCAAATGCAGCCAAACTGATTGGTCGTCGTTTCATACTACAGATGGACAATGACCCAAAACATAAAGCCAAAGCAACCCAGGAGTTTATTAAAGCAAAGAAGTGGAATATTCTTGAATGGCCGAGTCAGTCACCTGATCTCAACCCAATTGAGCATGCATTTCACTTGTTAAAGACTAAACTTCAGACAGAAAGGCCCATAAACAAACAGCAACTGAAAACCACCACAGTGAAGGCCTGGCAGAGCATCAAAAAGGAGGAAACACAGCGTCTGGTGATGTCCATGAGTTCAAGACTTCAGGCAGTCATTGCCAACAAAGGGTTTTCAACCAAGTACTAGAAATGAACATTTTATTTACAATTATTTAATCTGTCCAATTACTTTTGGTCCCTTTAAAAATAGGGTGGCACATGTTAAGGAGCTGAAACTCCTAAACCCTCCATCCAATTTTAATGTGGATACCCTCAAATGAAAGCGGAAAGTCTGAACTTCAACTGCATCTGAATTGTTTTGTTTAAAATTCATTGTGGTAATGTCTAGAACCAAAATTAGAAAAATGTTGTCTCTGTCCAAATATATATGGACCTAACTGTACTTCCAGTTATTTGGGTATTTTGCTTGTCTTTGGTTTTTCTAAATAAAATCTATATGGGGGATTACATCTGCAATTTCAACTAGGTAAAACACTATTGGGAGATGTGAAGACAACACTACAAATGTCATACAGAATAATGACAGATCTCGTCACTGGGAAGAATAATTACTACTAATGAATGCTAGTTTATATTAGATGCATAAACCTTCTCTAGAAACAATAAATGCAGAACAAGAAATGCAATAAAAAATACAACTGAATTAGAAAAGAAGGAACACAGTATGAAGTAAAAATATGTGCACTATAAAAAGAAGAAAATATACACAGAACAAGGGAGAAAACAAGAGAAAGACTGGTATTTTATTATACAGTAATACAGATATAGATATAAAAATGCTCCTGACCAATGCTAACAAATAGTGATGGGCGAGCACTAAAATGCTCGGGTGCTCGATGATGCTCGGGTCGAGCAAATTGGAATACTCGGGTGCTCGACCCGAGGAACGAGCCCAATGTTAGTCTATGGGAAACTCGAGCATTTTTCAGGCTGCTCCCCCCGGCGGTCTGCAGAGGGCCTAAAAATTGCCCAAATCGAGGGGAAGAGTGCTCAAATGACATGGGAACAGCATGGGGAAGACCCCTGGAAGCATTTCTGACTCCCAGGTCACTGCTGTCAACGACGTTGTCAGAGGTATTACGCCACTTTTACAGACTCACAATAAAACATACAAAAACAAATCCAAAATAGATTTTCCTTTGAAATATGTTAAGGAACATCCTTTCCAAGGTAATGACTTGTATATAAGGCAAAATAAATAACCAAATCCCAAAATACTCCTCCACACCTTGGGCTATGTTCATACGTAGCGTTTTTGATGCGTTTTTGTACTTTTGCATTGCTTTCAACCAAGACAAATGTATTCGCTGGGAAATGTCATTTTAACATTTTACAACCTTATCTGGCCATGTGATGTGTGACACATCTACAGACTCATCAGACACATGCATACAGTGCTGAAAAGACATGGGAACAGCATGAGGAAGACCTCTGGAAGCATCTCTGACTCCCAGGTCACTGCCTAAAAGTGTGCCCATCATAAGTGATCCTTGGCGCATGTGAAGATGCCTCCCGCCATGCACCTGTCATTGCAGACTTGCAACAATCACCATCCACGTCCTTGTCCCAGTGCAGCGTTCAGTTGTCCCTACCCCATTCCTTGGAATGCAAGCGCAAGTACGCAGCCAGCCACCCACCCACCCACCCACAAGCTGCAATACTATACTTCCACATTTTTGAAAGCTGCTTGCACTTGAAATGTGGCTTTTTAGGCTCGTGGAGGCGGAAGCTGTCCACAATCTTATGGCAGCAGTGACCGGGTATCCATACTTGGTCCCCAGCCGCCACTATTTGTCCCGTTGCCATCTCTGCCTTCCACAAGCACGGGTCCCACAACATTACCTGTGCCCTCCCCAGTAAACTTACTGGGAAGGACCGCCTACCCCCAAACACGTGGTCAAGTGAATGTGGCCAGGGACCGTACGGAACCAGTCCACAGCTTTTTTTGCTGAGTTGTATTTCACCACAGCCATATTGTTTAACTTGGTGAAAGGACTTGGGAAACCATATCTACTCCAGCTGTGATTTCTCCCAGGAAGTCCTCTTAAGCTGCTTTCACTTGAAATGTGGCCTTTTAGGCTCGTGGAGGCGGAAGCTTTTCATTACCTCATGCTGGCGGCGGCCGGGTGTCCATACTCGGTCCCCAGCCGCCACTATTTTTCCCGGTATCGCTCGGTGAAAGGACTGGCATAGAGGGAAACCGTATCTACTCTGGGTATTATTTCTCCCAGGAAGTCCTCTAATGAAGCTTGTTGCAGATGCAATGGCAGCCTGTCCAACATCAACTCGCACTTGTCGGTGGTGCTTTGACACACAAACATCTTTCTTTGCGCATTTAATTTCATGACTACAGAGTTGGGCAATAGCCTGATCTGCAATGCGGTTTGAGAAATAACATGCATAACATCCACATTAAAAAAGCAGCCATAGAGTGTCCGGGAACCTTCCCCCACACTTTTCTTAGCCAGGGCTGCTCATCGGCAGGGTTGAATGGGCCCACCAGAAACCCGGAGACTCCTCCAGTCGGCCATGGCTTCTCCTTCAGGAGAGTTCATAGTGCCGAGGTGAGGCCATGATGATGATAGAGGCCACCCTCTGCTTAGTTTTATGTTACTTGGAATGCAAGCGCATGTGTGGCACCCCAGGGGTCTTGTTACCACAGTAATAGAAATATTACGTCTGAGAGCAAGTGGGAGGTTTCTCTGGTCAGGAGCCCTAAGCATGCAACACCGCCCGCCCAGACCAGGGAGGAGAGGAATCTGCCCTTATAAACTGGGTCTGGGGCGGGATTAGGTCAGTCAGAGCCTGGAGACAGTTCCAGACACAGGGAAAGTGTCAGCAAGGAGCTCTGTAGGAGCAGGAGCGAGTGCCAGGGGCTGGAAGCTAGATGGCTCGCCCTGGCTGAAGACATTAAGACCGGACACGGAGTCCGAGGCTGTGGGGACATCCAGGTCCAGCAGCAGAATCCAACCGGCAGGGGATTCCATGTCCTCTGGCCAGAGAAACCCGGAGGCACGGTCACAAGCAAGGGACCAGCACCGTCATCATGAAGCGGAGGCTAACAGAAGGCCCCAAGTCACCGGCCGTACGGGTGAGCACCACACGGTATACTCAGGGACGTGGGCTACTTCTACCCGCACACAGCAAGGTAGCCAGGAAAGAGTACAGATAGACGGGGAGGCCTACAACTCCACCTGGCCAGGGGAGATCCTGCTAGTTCTCAGACTGACCAGGCCTCTACTGCTAGCCAGTACTCCCGGGAGGGTCTGCTTTATAACATCAGTAAAGACCCTGAACTGCACTGCACGGACTCTGAGTTATTCCTGCTGTGCTCGTGCACCATCACTCCCATCATCCACACTAACTGCCCCGAGGCCATACTCCTCCCGTGGGGAGTCATCCCGTTCTTAGCTGCACACACAACACCGGCCTCAGCGGTCTGCCTTGCAGCGGCGGTCCCCACTGACCGCAATCCACGGGTGGCGTAGTCGGACTATTATCTCACTAATAAGACTGCCACTGAATTGACCACCCTGGGCATGGACCAGGTCAGCGCCACGGAGACTACAACCCCCAGCGATCCGGCTCCGGGTATTCCCTGCACAACACAGGCCCAGGGGGCGCATCACATGTATGCAGCCAGCCACCCACCCACCCACATACCCACAGGGTGCAATACTAAACTGCCAGATTTCTGGGCAGCTGCTTGCACTTGAAATATGGCCTTTTAGGCTCGTGGAGGCGGAAGCCTTTCACAACCTCATGCCTTATGCCTCGTGTCCATACTCAGTCCCCAGCCAACACTATTTCTCCCAGTGTTGTCTCCGCCTTCTACAAGCACGGGTCCCTGAACACTACTGTTGGTACTTTTCTGTGGGAATCTGATTGCCTCCTACCAGCCTGGAATATTTCCAGTAAACTATGGTACGACGCCATGGTATTAGCACTGCCCCCAGTACCAGTAGCGAAGCCATCCCCATTTTCCTTCTGAGAATTTTTTTTGGTAGACTGAGTGGCTGCCCAAATACATTTGTTTCTCACAAAGGAGCTGAAGATAGAGTGGCAGTAGGTGCAAGTTTCTCCAGCCTGTTAGATATCAGAGGGTAAACGGCAGCATATTGGAATAGTGGTTAGCACTGAAGCCTTGCAGCGCTGGGATCCTGGGTTCAAATCCCAGGAAGGACAACATCTGCAAGGATTTTGTATGTTCTTCTCATGTTTGTGTGGGTTTCCACCTCAGTAAAAAAACAGCCATAGAGTGTCCGGGAACCTTCCCACACGCTTTTCTTAGCCAGGACTGCTTCTCTGCAGGGTTGGACGGTCCCACCAGAGAATCCTCTGGTGTGCCCTGTCTTCTACATCAGGAGAGTTCATGATAGCGCTAACTTTGCAGCTGCTATGGGGCTCTTGAGCGGGGGAGAAAGGTGAGCCCTCAGAATCAAATCCTCTGGTGGGCCCAGTGTTTTTCAATCTGAAACAGCTTCTCAATAGGAGTTGTATTTCACCACAGCCATATTCTTTAGCTCAGTATAAAGACTGGCATAGAGGGAAACCGTATTTACTCCGGCTGTCATTTATACGTCACCAGGTTCTGCCCATTGTCACACACGACCATGCCTGGCTGTATGTTCAGCGGTGAAAGCCACAGATCAGGCTGCTGTGTTACAGCTTTCAACAACTCTGCAGCGCTGGGCGGTTTGTCAATTAAGCATTAAGCATGCTATCTTCAGCACAGCCTGTTGCCGCTTGGCCAAGGCAGTGCTGCAGTGTTTCAGCTTCTGACATACATATATAGTAACATAGTAACATAGTTTGTAAAGCCGAATAAAGACTTGCGTCCATCAAGTTCGACCTGTTAGTTCTGTAATTGCTAAAGTTGATCCAGAGGAGGGCAAAAACCCCAAATGATGTAGCCAATCTTCACCTGAGGAAAAATTCCCTCCCGACTCTGAAACCAGCAGTCAGAATAAATCCCTGTATCAACCTACTATTTTATTTTATTTTTAAGTATACTCTGAAATCTCCCTGGTATCTAGAAATGCATCCAGTCCCCGCTTGAACTGGTGTAGTGAATCCGACATTACCGTCTCCTCACTCAGTGAATTCCATATTCTCACTGCTCTTACCGTAAAGAACCCCTTCCTATGCTGGTGCTGAAACCTTTTCTCTTCCAGTCTTAGTGAATGCCCTCTTGTTACCGTAATATCCCTCCTTTTGAACAAATCCCGGGCAAGATCTCTATACTGTCCCCTAACATATTTGTACACATTTATTATGTCCTCCCTCAACCTTCTCTTTTCCAGGCTGAATAGTCCTAGTTTTGCCAACCTCTCGGGGTATTGCAGTCCCTCGATTCCCTTTATTAATTTTGTTGCCCTCCTTTGTACCTTTTCAAGCTCATTTATATCCTTTCTATATATTGGGGCCCATAACTGAGCACAGTATTCCAAGTGTGGTCTGACCAGTGCTTTGTACAGTGGAAGAACAATGTTCTCATCCTTTGCATCTATACCTCTTCTGATACATCCCATTACCCTGTTTGCCCTTACAGCAGCGGCCTGACTTTGGGCACTCCAATTTAGTTTGCTATCAATCAAGATGCCCAAGTCCTTCTCCATCTCTGAATTCTCCAATGATTTCCCATTCAGTGAGTACTGGTGACTTCCATTTTTCCTTCCCATATGTATGACCTTACATTTCTCCTCGTTAAACCTCATTTGCCATTTAATGCTCCACCTACCCAGCTTATCCAAATCCCTCTGTAGGTCTGCACTGTCCTCTTTTGTATTAATTGTTTTACATAACTTTGTGTCATCTGCAAATATTGATATTTTACTATTTATCCCGCTGACTATGTCACCACCCTCTGCCTTCTATCCCTTAGCCAGTTTGCTACCCACTTGCAAACATTTTCCCCCAGCCCCATCATTCTCATTTTGTATACCAATCTATTATGTGGCACGCTATCGAACGCTTTTGAGAAGTCGAGATACACGACATCCACTGGTTCCCCCTGATCTACTCGAGAGCTAACCTCCTCGTAGAAGTCAATCAGGTTTGTTTGGCAGGAGCGATTCCTCATGAATCCATGTTGGTTCGGGATTAAAAGATTAGTAGCATCAAGATGCTCCGTAATTGCCTCTTTAATGAAGCTTTCAAAAATTTTGCCCACAACGGACGTCAGACTCACCGGCCGATAGTTTTCGGCGTCACTTTTTGCTCCCTTTTTGAATATTGGCACTACATTCGCCTGTTGCCAATCAAGTGGTACAGACCCAGTCTCAACAGAGTCCTTAAATATAAGATATAACGGTCTGTCTATCACATTACTTAGTACCCGTGGGTGTATGCCATCAGGTCCTGGTGATTTGTTTATTTTAATGTTATTGAGGCGTTTCTGTACCCCAGCTTGGGTTAGATTTGTCATACTTAGTGGAGGATTAAGCTTGTCACTTCTCATTTCTCCTGTTAGTTCTATTTCCTTTGTGAAAGTTGTCGAAAAAAAATTATTTAATAGATTAGCTTTATCCTCATCTTTCTCTATGATTTTGCCTTCATCACTTTTTATCGGTCCAATATTATCAGATTTAATCCTTTTACTATTTATATACGTAAAGAACAGTTTGGGATTTGATCTACTTTCCCTAGCAATACGTTTCTCTGTTTCCTCCTTCGCTATTTTTATTTGTTTTTTACAGTTTCTCGTTTTTTCCTTGTAACACATTAGTGCCTCCTTACTGTTTTCCTGTTTTAATCTCTTGAATGCCTCTTTTTTGCTATTTAACGCCCCTTTTATGTTCTTGTTCAACCATATTGGTTTCCTCTTATTTCGGGCCCTTTTATTCCCATACGGTATATATCTCTCGCACTGAGTATTCAGAATTCTTTTGAAGGTTTCCCATTTACTATTCGTATTCCTTTGATTAAGAACTTTGTCCCAGTCAATAAGTTGAAGGTTTTCTATCAGCTGATCAAACTTCGCCCTCCTAAAGTTTAATGTTTTTGTTGTTCCCTTACTGATAACCCTACTGAAGGGCATTTTGAAGTCGATAATATTATGATCGCTATTACCTAGGTGCCCCCCTATCTGTACCTCAGTTATTCTATCAGGCCTATTAGTCAATATTAAGTCCAACACGGCCTTCCCTCTCGTTGGTTCCTGCACTAGTTGGGAGAGATAATTATCCTTAATATTTGTCAAGAACCTTTTTCCTTTCTGAGATCTACAGGTTTCTGTTTCCCAGTCAATATCCGGGTAGTTGATATCCTCCATTACAATCACTTCATTATGTTTTGCTACTTTGTCTATTTGTCCTAATAGCAGATTCTCATTCTCCTCTGTTATATTTGGTGGCTTATAGCAGACCCCCAGTAATATTTTATTATTATTTTTTGCCCCCTCTATCTCTACCCACATGGACTCGACCCCCTCTTCTCCCTCTCCTATATCTTCCCTTAGTCTGGGCTTTAGACCTGACTTTACATATAAGCAGACTCCTCCGCCTTTCCCCTGTTTCCGGTCCCTTCTAAATAAACTATAATCTAATAAATTTACCGCCCAGTCGTAGCTATCGTCTAGCCAAGTCTCTGTTATACCTATGATGTCATACCTCTCCTCCGATATAAGCGCCCGCAGCTCATCCGCCTTATTGGTCAGGCTTCTTGCGTTGGTCAGCATGCAAGATAAAACTTTGGGGTTATTTAGCATCCTATTCTTCTCTAACGATCTAACTGTACTATCCCCACCCCCCCTCTCCACCCTCATTATATTCACTTCTCCCCTTCCCCCTTGCTTGCCTCACATCCCACCTATCTCCTTGGTTTCCCCCCCTGTCTCTAGTTTAAAAACTCCTCCAACCTATTAGCCATCTTCTTCCCCAGCACCGCTGCACCCTCCCCATTGAGGTGCAGCCCGTCCCTACGGTAGAGCCTGTAGCCGACCGCGAAGTCGGCCCAGTTCTCCATGAACCCAAACCCTTCTGCCTTGCACCAACTCTTTAGCCACTTATTCACCTCCCTAACTTCCCATTGGCGCTCCTGTGTGGCTCGCGGGATTGGTAGTATTTCTGAGAAAACTACCTTGGAGGTCCTTGCCCTAAGCTTCCTACCTAGGTCCCTGAAATCATTTTTAAGGACCCTCCATCTACCACTCACTTTGTCATTGGTGCCGATGTGGACCATGACCGCTGGGTCTTCGCCAGCCCCACCCAGTAACCTATCAACCCGATCCGCGATGTGCCGGACTCGAGCGCCAGGGAGGCAGCACACCGTTCGGCGATCCCGGTCTTTGTGACAGATTGCCCTGTCTGTCCCCCTAATAATAGAGTCACCCACTACCAGGACCTGTCTTGCCTGCCCTACACTTCCCCCCTCCCCCTCATTACTGGAGCATACACTCCCCCGGCGGTCAGAGGATCTGTCGTGCTCCAATAATGCCTGTTCTGAACTGATGTGGTCATTTCGGAGATAGAGGAGGAGGTGCAGGAGCTGAACAATGTGATTACATTGAGGTAACATTGGCGACTCTGTTTTTTATACTAAAGAAAGATCCTACTGTTTGTTTGTTTTTTTAAGTTATTTTTTAAGACAAATGCATTCACAGGAAAATGTCATTTTAACATTTTACAACCTTTTCTGGCCATGTGGTGTGTGACACATCATCAGACACATCCTGTTTCATTTATGATGGAGGGACTCTGAAAGTCACAAAGTCTATTTTTATAGGGCCATCAGGCAGCCCTTACTATTCTTAAAAGGACAGCAGTCGGCCCTCGCTATTGTTAGAGAGCCATCAGCCGGCTATGCTTTGTTGTTCCCATTATTAACAAGTGGGTCTCCTATACTGTTATTGCGTATGCAGTGACTGCAAGGGCTGGCAAAAATTCGGAAGCAACCCAATACCCCTGTGAAGAGACATAGAGGAGGGTCTCAGTAAAAAAAATTGTTCCCATTATAATGGAGCGGGTCTCCTATAGTGGTAATGCCCATGCTGTGACTGCAAGGGCTGACCCAAACTTGGGAAAAAACCCCACTAAGAAGTTAAAGACATGTTTCCATTACAAAGGAGCGGGTGTGCTATACAGTTATAGGGTATGCAGTGAGTCCAACGGCTGACCAAATTTAGGAAAAACCCCACTAACAATTTAAAGACACATAGAGCAGGGCCACAGTAACGAGTACGACATGTTCCCATTAGAAAGGAGAGGGTCTGCTATACAGTTATAGGGTATGCAGTGAGTCCAACGGTTGACCAAATTGAGGAAAAACCCCACTAACAATTTAAAGACACTTAGAGCAGGGCCACAGTAATGACAAATTCCCATTAGAAAGTAGAGGGTCTCCCATAGTGTTGGCCTATGCAGTGAATGCAAGGGCTGCCAAAAATTGGGAGGCACCCGAATGCACCTTGGAAGAGACTTAGAGGGCCTCATGAAAAAATATTCCCATTAGAAAGGAGCGGGTCTCCTACACTTGTAATGCCCATGCACTAAGTGTATGGGCTGACAAACATTTACCCCTGGGGGGTATACATGAACATACTGTATAAAAAAAAATTTTTACGGGCATCATAAACACCCTTTAAAAAAATTATGTGGGTGTTGGATCATGGACCACGGTCACCCTGGTGATATGGTGGTGGAGGATGAGGATGAGGAGAAGGAGGAGGACAAGAGCGAATAGCCAAAATCAGGAAGCGTATACCCATGTGTGGGTGTGAAGAGGTGCATGGGAATACACCTCCCAAAAAAAGACACTGGATTTGAGTTTATGTTACGCTGCTATCATTCGGTGGTTTTGAGAAGTCTGGCCCAATCCACTCCTTGTTCATTTTTATAAGAGTCAGCCTGTCAGCATTTTCAGTTGACAGGTGGATGGGCTTATCAGTTATAATTCCACCAATGGCACTAAAAACCCGCTCTGATAAAATGCTAAGAGCAGGGCAGGCCAGGACCTCCAAGGCGTAGAGAGCCAGTTCATTCCACGTATCCAGCTTGGATACCCAATAATTATAAGTCACAGAGGAATCACGGAGGACGTTGGTACGGTCGGCAAGATACTACCTCAGCATCTTCCCAAACTTTGCACTCCTTGTGAGAGTACCCCAAGCCTCAAGGACTGTGTGATGGGAGGGGCTGAGAAAATTCTACGAGAACTTTGACAGTGTTCCCCTGCCTCTGCTGGATTGAAGTTGTGTCTCTCTCGCCTGTACTCTTTGTTTGTCCAACGAACTGTGACCTCTGCCGCCAGCATTTTTCAGATGGGAATTTTTTAATAATTCTACAACAAGGGCCTTCTGGTACTGCCCCACTTTTGTAGACCTGTCCACCTCAGGAATAAGAGATATAAAGTCCTCCTTGTAGCGTGGGTCTAGAAGTATCACCAACCAGTAATGACTGTCATCCAAAATTTTGAGACTGCGAGGGTCATGGGAAAGGCAATGTAACATAAACTCAACCATGCGTGTCAGACTGCTAACAGGCAAGACTTCCGTGTCCTCACCAAGAGGATGACTGACCACGCTCTCCTACTCCTCCTCTCTATCCTCTGGCCATCCACGCTGAACAGACGGTATGACAGTTGTGCAAGTAGTACCGTCTATAGCGCATAAAACTTGCTCCTGTTCTTCCTCCTCCTCCTCCTCTTCCTCATTGTCACCCAATTCACGTTGGGATGAGAAGAGACAGGGCTGTGTGTAATCACTCTGTATGGTTCCTTGCTCCGTCTCATCATGCTCTGCCTGCAATGCATCCTCTTTGATTGTGAGCAGAGAGCGTTTCAGAAGACAGAGAAGCGGGATGGTGACGCTAATTATGGAGTCATCGCCGCTCACCATCTTAGTGGAGTACTCAAAGTTTTGGAGGAGGGTACATATGTCTGACATCCATGTTCACTCCTGAGGTCTTATGTCTGGAGTCTGAATTGAATACCTTGTTGATGCTGGTACTCAACAACTGCCCTCTTCTGCTCACAAATCCTTCCCAACATCTGCAGTGTAGAGTTCCAATGCGTGGGGACATCGCATACCAGTCTGTGAGCCGGAGGCTGCAAACGCTGCTGAAACACTGCAAGGGCAGTGGAAGCTGTAGGTGACTTTCCAAAATGGGCACACAGGTGGCGTACTATAACAAGCAGATCCGGCAGCTCTGGGTAGGATTTGACAAATCGCTGAACCATGAGGTTAAGCACATGGGCCAGGCATGGTACGTGTGTGAGCTCACCTCGCCTCAGAGCCGCCACCAGGTTCCGGCCATTGTCACACACGGCTATGCCTGGCTGTAGGTTCAGCGGTGTGAGCCACAGATCTGCCTGCTCTTTCAGAGCTGTCCACAACTCTTCAGCATTGTGTGGTTTGTCACCTAAGCATATTAGCTTCAGCACAGCCTGTTGCCGCTTGGCCGAGGCAGTACTGCAGTGCTTCCAGCTTGTGACTGATGTGGTCATTTCGTAGATAGAGGCTGAAGAGGAGGAGGAGGCTGAGGAGGATGAGGTGCAGGAGCTGTAGACTGTGGGGGCAACCCTGATTGACCTAGGGCCCGCAATCATTGGCGTCGGGAGGACGTGTTCCGTCCCAAGGTCCGACTGGGTCCCGGCTTCCACTATGTTAACCCAGTCTGCCGTCAGCGAAATATACCGTCCCCTGCTGATGCTGGCCTGGCAGGTGGTGCAAATGGCCTTTTTGGGGTTATCGGCAGAGTCTTTAAAAAACAACCACACTCGGGAAGACCTAACAGTTGTACTGGCAACTTCATTCGTGTTGGTGTTACGGGGAACGGTTGCCTGCCTTCTTTCTGCGACCACCACACTGCTTCTTCCTGCCTGTTGGGGTGCTCTGCCTCCCTCCCCCTGTGTGCTGCTGTCTTCGCTCTGCATATCTTCCTGCCAGGTTGGGTCAGTTACTATATCATCCACCACCTCATCTTCCACTTCCGCACTCAGGTCCTCCTCCTGACTTTCTGGCAATTGTGTCTCATCATCGTCCACCTCTTGTGACACTTTCCCACCGTCACTTTCATGTGACCGAGGCTGCTCAAATATTTGGGCATCGCTACATGCGATCTCCTCTTGCCCCGCTTCAAGTGGACCGGACGAGAGGCCCGAATCTATAAATGGAAAAGTGAACAGCTCTTCAGAGTGTCCAAGTGTGGGATCAGTTGTCTCTGGGCACTCGGCATGGTGGGAGGAAGGAGGTTCAGGGTGAGGAATATGCGGTCCAGACTCACAGCTACTGAGACTTGACCGTGTGGAAGACAAGGTGGTGGTGGCTAAGTGACTGGAAGCATTATCTGCGATCCAACCAATAACCTTTTCACACTGCTCTGTGTTCAATAGTGGTGTTCTGCGGTCCCCTATTAATTGGGACAGGAAGGTCGAGCGAGAAGATTTGGGTGTTTGTTGTGGCACAATTTCAGCTTGCCCACGGCCTCGGCCTCTGCATGCACCATCATCACCATCACATCCAGTTCCCCGTCCCTTGCCACGTGCCTTGCCCATTTTAAATGGAGGACAATATCTTCTATGCTCACTACAAATGACTGAATTTGGAGCGAACTTATATGTGATCCGTGTGACGGAAAAGCCACAGTTTTAAATACCTGGCCTGTAGGTAACTATTTTGAGCAGCAAACTGGTGTCAATTGCTACACTGACACACTGAAACAATTTTTAATGGAGGTCAGAAATGGCAGTATTTTCTGAAAACGTATATGTGATCCGTGTGACGGAGAAAACACCGTTTTAAATACCTGGCCTGTAGGTAACTATTTTGAACAGCAAACTGGTGTCAATTGCTTCACTGACACACTGAAACAAATTTTTAATGGAGGTCAGAAATGGCAGTATTTTCTGAAAACGTATATGTGATCCGTGTGACGGAGAAAGCACAGTTTTAAATAGCTGGATTTTTACCGCTGTAATATGGAAAGGACCTGACTGTATTCTGCAGTGCCAACAAGCAAATGGCGCAGAAAAACTGTGTTCTCTGGATTGCTTTTTAAGCAAATAATGAGGATTAAGATCCCAAAAAAATTATTCCTGGCGCCTGAGACCTGGGCCTATTTCTAGAAATATCTAACAGCAGCAGCCGACAGAACTGGAATGGAGCCTCTTGTGCTATTTGCACTGCAGTCTGCTATATACACTGCCTGCCTATATACACTGTCTGCCTGATATCTCTGCAGATGGATTAGTCCTCAGAAGGACTGTTTGTTGAAATGGATATGTCTCTCTAATATAGTTTGGTACACCTATACTAACTAGAAACAAGCAAATCTCTCCCTAGCTCAGCAGCACCTCTCCCTACACTGTCTGATTCCGGAGTGACGGTGATGAGCATGGCGGCGCCAGGTCTGATATAGACCTAATGACGCTGTGCAGCCAGCCAATCACTGTAATGCCATAACCAACATGGCAGTGAGTGGCAGGCAATCCCTGCATGTTCATTGGCGCCAAACATGCAGGAAGCAACCCCGGAAATACTCAGCGAGCGCCGAGCATCTCAAGCAGTGAGCACCGAGCAGTAACGAGCATGCTCGCTCATCACTACTAACAAGTAATAGTAATGACTGATCACAAAGACATCAGTCCTATAGGAATTGCTAAACTGTTAAACCTCACCACAGTAAAAAAGAAACAGAAACAGCAAACTAGCAAAAGCCAAAATAGCCATGCCTCTGCCACTACACAGTGTTCATTTCACGTAGAAAGCGTCATCCCAATTTATTCTGGGTACACTTCATGCTGAGTGCATTACTATTTTGTCACCATTTCTGGGGATGTTTTCACACATTTTGAGGCGTTTTTTTAATTACATAGTTTTTGAAGCAAAAACAAGGAGTGGAAAACAAAGATAAGTAGAATTTTACATAAATAGTGGTCTATGAGCAGGATTTGTAAGGGATTTTAATCTCTAGAGCAGGGGAACACAACCTTAATCGATATGAGGGCCACATTGTCATAATCAACCACTTCCAAGGGTCGCAGTAAAACTTAAAGTGGTATTTTGTCCAGACTTAGCATTGTCACACTACAATAATACACTGAAGAGTGCCCTAGATGAAGCAGCACTTTCTACACGCAGAAAGGCCCGACACAGACAATGGCAGCCCTGGCACACAATGCAAACACGTTTTCTTCAGCATTGCTCAAGGTGTGCCGAGCGTCAGTGCAGAATGCAGTGTGCTGAGAGTCAGTGCAGAGGATCTCATCCACTATAAATTCATGCTCAAAACCTATAACTCTGCCCTTCATCTGGCCAAACAATCCTACTTCACCACTCTCATCAATTCACTGTCCAACAATCCAAAACGACTTTTTGAATCCTTAAACTCCCTCCTGAAACCTAAAGCACAGGCCCCCATCACCAACCTCAGCAGTGAGGATCTGGCCACTTATTTCCTAGAAAAAATCAACCACATCAATCAAGACATTTCAGCCCAATCTACTCAGTGCCTGGATCCCCTTCCCTGTGTGAGAATGTGAAATGTGATAACAGCAGGAGAGCACTAGGACCCTGTGACTTTTGCCTGGCTGAGCTCAGAGGAGGGGCAGTGCAAGAAACTCTGTGTGTTCTAAGAGTGTCTGAGGTGTGAGAGGCCAGACAGGAAGTCTGTGAGAACTGAGCTGCAAGAAGAAGCTGTCTTTAAATGCTTCCTTGTGGAGTTTGTTTACCCCTTTCTCTGTTTAAGAACAAGTGCTGAGCTGGGGAAAGCTGTGTGGCTCTGTGGAGTTTTGTGGAAGTCTATGCTGAGTGGATTAGAGACTTTGTGCTGAAGGAGTCACGTGTCGAGTGATAAAGGAAAAGACTTAGGAATCCATTTCTGTGATGGAGCACATGGTTGGTGTACTGGATAAGAGTGAGAGACTTCGGGAGGAAAGAAGATTTCTGGTGCCATTTCTACTGAGAGGATATTGACAAGCCTTTGTGAAGAGATCTTCCCAGACCTTAATCTGAGGCTACAGGACTAAAGTCCCCGGCGTGTGGCCTCAGCATCGGCCGACGAGACAAGGAATTTTTGCTGTTTTTGTGAACTTTGTTTTTGTTTTGGCGCCAAAGTTTTCCGGGACTAGCTGCAGCCACCGTGATTCACAGGCCTGTGATAGACTGCATCTGAGGTTAACGGTACCATAACTTTAAGATACTCGGGTATCCTGATAATAAGGGTATAAGAGCAATTGATATAGTTTCATGCATTATTATTGTTAATAGTGGTAGGATTGTAATCAGTGTGCCATCTCAGGGGGGGGTCCCCATATACCGCCCTCACTGTACTGACTTTGTGTTTAGGTAAAATTGTTCCGGATCACTAGAATAATTCACATAAGCTGGAAACCTTGAGATTAGCACATTGACTTCAGCTTTTGCTGATTGCGTGTATTTAGTAGAGACAGTGTCCCAGGCAGAACCTGAGACTGATTCATTCAATACTGAATTTTAGTCTAATCCCTGTTTTAGTAAAGAAAGTGTTGTTTATTTCTGTCTCTGTCTCAGTTTGTGACTCACTGGATCTCTTTCGAACCCCCGGTCATTACACCTGCAACACTTCAAGCTCACTAGCCATCTTTGAGCCTGTTACAGAAGAAGTTACCCAACTCCTCATTTCTTCTCGACCTACAACCTGCAACAGTGACCCCATTCCTTCACATCTCCTGCAGTCTCTCTCTCACCGGTGGTCACCACTCACCTGACTAAAATATTTAACCTCTCTCTTTCTTCAGGTATCTTTCCTTCCTCATTTAAACATGCCATCATAACCCCTTTACTTAAAAAGCCATCCCTGGACCAGAACTGCACTGCTAACTACAGACCTGTCTCTAATCTTCCTTTCATCTCTAAACTCCTGGAACGCTTGGTCCACTCCCGTCTAATCCGCTATCTCTCAGATAACTCTCTCCTCGACCCTCTACAATCTGGTTTCCGCTCCTTACATTCCACTGAAACTGCCCTCACTAAAGTCTCTAATGATCTACTAACAGCTAAATCCAAAGGTCACTGCTCCCTGCTGATTCTCCTGGATCTCTCTGCCGCATTTGACACTGTGGATCACCAGCTCCTCCTCACTATGCTCCGCTCTATAGGCCTCAAGGAAACCGTTCTCTCCTGGTTCTCCTCCTCCCTCTCTGACCGCTCCTTCACTGTATCTTTTGCTGGCTCCTCTTCCTCTCCTCGTCCCCTTACTATCGGGGTTCTGCAGGGCTCAGTCCTAGGCCCCCTCCTCTTCTCTCTATACACTTCCCCTATTGGACAAACAATCAGCAGATTTCGGTTCCAGTATCATCTCTATGCTGATGACACCCAATTATACACTTCTTCCCCTGACATCACCCCTACCCTAATACAAAATACCAAGTATTGTCTGTCTGCTTTCTCTAACATCATGTCCTCCCTCTATCTTAAACTGAATCTCTCCAAAACTGAACTTCTTGTGTTTCTCCCCTCTGCTAAACTAACTCTATCTAACATCAAAATTACCTTGGAGGGTTCTGAAGCGTCCCCTGGGGATGTGGGGTACTCGGAAGCTGGGCGGGTCGGTTCTATTGGGGTAGTCACGGTGGCAGTGACCCGGTCCGTGGCCCAGGGCGGTCAATAAATAAAGAAAAGAGGGGAATAAAGTTTTGGGGATAAAGTTTCATGACGCCACCTGTGGTATGTGGCTGTAGGCGGCCGCCGCTGCTGTTCAGATCCACTGGGGCTGTTGGTGACACAGCAGAGATGTCTCAGCTCTCCACACGTAGAGCTAGGCCCCAGGGCAGTTAAATAGGAACATTTTGGATGTTGGGGTTGTGGTGCAAGGCAGGTGACACAGCAATTAAGTCAAGGACACAGCGGGGTGCAGTCTTCAAGTATTTACTCACAGTTATCAAGATGCTCCAGGTTACAGGTAGTTTTCAACCACATATGGGGTATCTGCGTACTCAGAAGAAATTGAACAACAAATTTTGGGGTCCATTTTCTCATGTTACCCTTGTAAAAATACAAAACTTGGGGCTAAAAAATATTCTTGTGGGAAAAATGTGATTTTTTTATTTTCACGGCTCAACGTTATAAACTTCTGTGAAGCACCTGGGGGTTCAAGGTGCTCACCACATATCTAGATAAGTTCCCTGAGGGGTCTAGTTTCCAAAATGGTGTCACTTATTGGTGATTTCCACTGTTTAGGCACATCAGGGGCTCTCCAAATGTGACATGGTGTCTGCTAATTATTCCAGCAAATTTTGCATTCAAAAGTCAAATGGCACTCCTTCACTTCCATGCCCTGCCGTGTGCCAAAACAGTAGTTTTCCTCCATGTATTAGGTATTTGCATGCTCAGGAGAAATTGCACAACAAATGGTATGGTGAAATTTTCCTGTTACCCTAGTGAAAATGCAAAATTTTGGGCTAAAAAAAAATTTTTGTGGAAAAATGTGATTTTTTTATTTTCACGGCTCAACGTTATAAACATCTGTGAAGTACCTGGGGGTTCAAGATGCTCACCACACATCTAGATAAGTTCCCTGAGGGGTTTAGTTTCCAGAATGGTGTCACTTGTGGGTTGTTTCCACTTTTTAGGCACATTAGCGGCTCTCCAAATCCGACATTGCGTCCGCTAATTATGTCAGCAAATTTTACATTCAAAAAGTCAAATGGCGCTCCTTCCCTTCTCAGCCCTGCCGTGGGCCCAAACAGTGGTTTTACCCCCACATATTTGGTATTGGTGTGCTCAGGAGAAATTGCACAACAAATTTTTGGGTGCATTTTCTCCTGTTACCCTTGTGAAAGTAAAAAAAATTGGGTCTAAATTAAAATTTTTGTGAGAAAAAGTTAAATGTTTATTTTTTTCCCTCCACATTCCATTAATTCCTGAGAAGCACCTGAAGGGTTAATAAACTTCATGAATGTGGGTTTGAGCACCTTGAGGGGTGCAGTTCCTTGAATGGTGTCACTTTGGGTATTTTCTGTCATATAGACCCATCAAAGTCACTTCAAATGTGATGTGTTCCCTAAAAAAAAATGGTTTTGTAAATTTTGTTGTAAAAATGAGAAATCGCTGGTCAACTTTTAACCCTTATACATTCCTAACAAAAAAATGATGTTTCCAAAACTGTGCTGATGTAAAGTAGACATGTGGGAAATGTTATTTATTAACTATTTTGTGTGACAGGACTCTCTGATTTAAGGGCATAAAAATTAAAAGTTTGAAAATTGCTAAATTTTCAAATTTTTTGCCAAATTTACAATTGTTTCACAAATAAACGTAAATCATATCATAAGAAATTTTACCACTATCATAAAGTACATTGTGTCATGAAAAAACAGTCTCAGAATCAGGGGGATCTGTTGAAGCGTTCCAGGCTTATTACCTCATAAAGTAACACTGGTCGGAATTAAAAAAATTGGCCTGGTCAGGAAGGTGAAAACAGGCTTCGGGGTGAAAGGGTTAAACAGTCAGGTTCAGAATTATCTGCAAACCTAGGCCAACTGTTAAGGCCCTCATAAATGTGAGAAGGTGGACATGAGACCTGTTCCACTCAAGAAGATGTTGTCACGCCAGGTGTAAGTGCAACACAGACGGAAAAGGGAGAGGGAGCCCAGACACTAGGGAAAGGAGGAAGTGGAGACCTCCTAGTCTGGTCTAGCGTCACCCTGTCTCAACTAACGTCCCTATATAGCCTCTTCAGCTATCGCAGATAGCATGCCTCGCCCTACTTTCCATGGCATATGGCTACGGCTAGGGATGGAAGGAGATGAGCACTAGTCAACCTCCACTAAAACTCTAAAGACAACAAGGGTAGACAAAACAGGGGAAAATGGCTTAGCTTTAGATGAACTCCAAATGTGCACACGACCTCAAGCTCCAGAGAGGACTAGGTACTGCTCCTGCTAAGCTTAACAAGTAGAAATGAATATAACCGGCACACCAGGTATATATACACCCTGGCCAGAGATCAAATTTGCAAGAAAGAGGTAGTCGCTCAGTCCTAAAGAAAGTCTCCTATGTAAGCATCTGTCTGCAATGCCAAACATGAAGATCTCCTGCAACCCACTGCAGGGCGACTGTCTGTCACCTCTGACACACCCGTGACAGATGTCGTGGCAAGTATGCTAAAATTGTTATGTGGTGTGGTTAATATTTATGCATATAATAAAGTAAAGTATTTTATCCCTATAACCGGTCTGTGTGTGTCAAGTTCTTGTAGAGTTAAATTGCAAGGCCGTCTTCAGGGAGTTTAGGAGAGCGGCCCTATAGGAGGAACCAGTGTGAAGGCTATAGGGATATAAGAAGTAGTCAGTGTTGAATAATCACTGTTAGTTAGTCAGTGTTGAGTGGGCTCTGTGTTGGAGAGGAGGTCACAGAAGGAGGACAGGTTTGTTACAGAGGCAGCAGGACATCCCAGGCAAGTGGGGACCCCTGCAGAAAAGTAAAGTTTATAAGTCTGGGAAAAGTACTGTTCAGCGCAAAAGGGGGACCTTAGGAAAAGGTAGCGCTTTACTGTGAGTACTAAAACAGGAGCTTAGTCTCAACGAGCAGCTAAAGACTCTGGGTACTGGGATCATAGCGATACACGTAGACCTGTATGACCCTAAGAAAACACAGGCAATTAAAACATCTCCCCATTCCCCCTGTGGTACCTGCTGCCGGGAACAAAGTGCAGACTATAACTCTGAGAATGGAGCCGGTGTAGTGTGTGGAAGATTGAGAAAGAGATTGTATGACCTGTAATCCCCTGTTCACCAGTTTGGCCGAATATAAAATGGATGATATTTTAAGAACTGGTCTGGCTTATTGATCGAACAAGGAAAAGGAAGTAGGATTGCACTAAGTGCATCGGAACTGAAGATGGAAGCAGCGGATCCAGGTAGAATGTCGCACACACCCACCAGCAACACAAAATTCTCTGTAGCTGGCCCCAACGTGGAAATGGCGGACCACTCACACAACTACCGCCGGGGGCTAGTATACATAAGCCTTAGATCAAAGTCTTCAGATTTCTCCAGATTCAGCTGACCATCTAATGTGTATGGGATCCTCCCAACTCTCCCACAACAGATAATGTTGGGGTAGAAAATGATCGGGCAGCTTGAATTCAAATGCCCAATCTTTTTGTCCTCCAGGTAGATAAGTGCCTGCCAGAGGTTTCAGCAACTTACTCAATTCTCCCTATTGGAGGAATCAAAGCCATCATGTGTCAGGTGTAGCGCCGGCGTCCCTGCCCTCTGCTAGGCAGGGACGCTGTTCCCCTCACCTCCCTGCTCCGTGCCCGGCGTCCTCCTCCCGCTCTGCTGGCAGCGCGCGCTCCTTCCCGTCCACTGTGCTTAGGGCGCGCGCGCGCGCTCTCTCTCCCTCTTAAAGGGGCCGCGCGCGCCGTCCTAAGGAGTCCCCGGCCAATGGCCGGAGGACTTCACCATATATAAGGCACCTCCTCCAAAATGGAGGTGCCCGAGCAATGTTGTTGCACTGTTCACTACTCTGCTTCAGCCCTCAGGTCCCGTTGCCAGTTACCTGCCAGTTACCTGCCAGATTCCTGCCTGATTATCTGCTACCTGCCTGCTAGTCTGAGGTCCGACGGTCTGCCTTACTACTCCTGTCAGTCTGTCTAAGGACCAGTCTGCCCGCTCACCTGGGAGCGCACATCAGCCACCTGCCTGCTTGCCCGAGGTCCGACGGTCTGCCTTCCAACTCCTGTCAGTCTGTCTATGGACCAGCTTGCCCGCTCACCTGGGAGCACACACCTGCTACCTGCCTGCTAGTCTACCTGGAGGCTCTGCCGTCACGTGCTGTGACCACCCGCCTGTCCAGAGTCTTCTGCCCGCTCACCTGGGAGCGCTCATCTGCCGCCTGTCTGTTGGTCTTCCTGGAGGCTCCGCCGTCACATGCTGTGACCACCCGTTCTTCCAGAGACTCTCGCCTGCTCACCTGGGAGCTCACGTCTATCATCAGCCGCCACAGGTCGTACCAACCCTTTACCTAGAGACTGCCCCGGTCACTTGCCGTGACCATCTGCCCGTTCATCCAGAGACTGCCCCGGTCACTTGCCGTGACCATCTGCCCGTTCATTCAGAGACTGCCCCGGTCACTTGCCGTGACCATCAGCCCGTTCATTCAGAGACTGCCCCGGTCACTTGCCGTGACCATCAGCCCGTTCATCCAGAGACTGCCCCGGTCACTTGCCGTGACCTCCAGCCCGTTCACTCAGAGACTGTCCCGGTCACCTGCTGTGACCTCCTGCCCGTCTTCCCTGGTCGCCACCCGCTCCCTTACAAGGACTGCCCCCTTGTATAGTAGCTCAGAGGTTCCGCCTCCCAGACCCGTTACAGTTTGCTCGGGCCATGGAACCCGGTGGCACCCAAGCTCCCTCGCTCTCGGACCTGTGTCATGAACTGTCCCGTCAAAGGTCCCAACAGGAGTCCATCCTGGGTCACCTGCGGAATGTCAATACTCGCCTGGACACTCTGACTGCTCCACCAGCAACCTCCGCCAGTGCCATGTCTCGCAATCCGGCAGCTCCGCTGCCCACTAATACCATGGTATCCTACCCCGGACCCCGGCTTTCTGCACCTCCTCGCTTCGGAGGCGACTCCGCCCAGGCTCGGGGCTTCATAAATCAGTGCACCCTGCACTTTGAACTATTGTCCCACCAGTTTAACTCCGACCGGGCCAAAATTGCATTCATCATGTCCCATCTCACCGGGGAGGCCCTGGCCTGGCTAAATCCTCTATGGGAGAGAGGAGACCCCCTGGTGTCCAACTTGCCTGCTTTTCTCACGGCTTTCCGGAAAGTCTTCGACGAACCCGGACGGAAGACCTCATCCGCATCATCACTGCTACGCCTCCGTCAGGGAAGTCTCACCGTGGGCCAATATGCCATACGGTTCCGTACCCTTGCCTCGGAGCTGGCCTGGGATAACGACGCTCTGGTATCCGTCTTCTGGGAGGGTCTGTCCGGCCGTATTAAAGATGAACTTGCCGGTCGGGACATTCCTACCACTCTCGATGACCTAATAACTCTTGCCACCCGGATTGACCTACGGTTCCAGGAGCGTGCCAAAGAGGTCACCCGTGAGAGGAGGTTACCATGTCTAGCTCCTACTTTTCAGAAACCCGTCACTCCCTCCGTCTCTACCCAGGTACACTCTCCTGAGTCTATGCAGGTTGACCAGACCAAGATGGTCAAAACCCGTCAGGACTTACGCCGTGCCGAAGGGAGCTGCTTCTACTGTGGCAGTAAGGAGCACCGGATCCGTGCCTGCCCGGAGAGGTCGGGAAACGCCTGTGTCTAGGTTCGCTCAGAGAGGTCGACCTAGACAAGAATAAATCCTCTCCATCTCTGCTGCTGTCAGTCTCAATCGTCTGCGGGGAGAACCGTTATTTCGAACTAGCCCAACTTGACTCTGGAGCAGCCGGGAATCTTATTTCACAGTCCCTGGTAGAGAAATACCACATCCCCACCAAACCTCTGGCTGTACCCTTGTCTGTTGCTGCCGTGGATGGGGGCCTCTTACCACGCCCCATCCAACTCATCACCGAATCCATTACTCTGCAGGTGGGAATGCTGCATTCTGAAAGTATCTCCTTTCATGTTCTGCCTGGACTCTCTCACGCCCTCTTGCTAGGCCTACCTTGGCTCCAGAGACATGCACCCGTGCTTGACTGGCAGACCGGAGAAGTCCTTCGCTGGGGACAGGACTGCCATAAGACCTGTCTGGTTCCCGTCCATCCCGTCCGTCCTTCTCCTACCCCAGCGAATCTACCTGGACTTCCGATTCCTTATTGGTCTTATGCTGATGTCTTTAATAAAAAGGAAGCAGAGACACTACCTCCTCATAGACCATACGACTGCCCTATCGACCTGTTACCTGGTACTACTCCTCCCCGTGGGCGTATTTATCCTTTATCCGCTGCTGAGACCCGGTCGATGTCCGAATATATTGAGGAGAATCTGGCCAGGGGATTCATCCGGAAATCTACCTCCCCGGCGGGAGCAGGCTTCTTTTTCGTCAAAAAGAAGGACGGCTCTCTCCGTCCCTGTATAGACTATAGAGGCCTTAACCAGATCACGGTGAAGAATAAGTACCCCCTTCCGCTCATTCCGGAGTTATTTGATCGTCTGAGGGGGGCTAGAATCTTCACCAAACTGGACCTCCGTGGGGCGTACAACCTGGTTCGTATCCGTCAGGGGGATGAATGGAAGACGGCATTCAACACCCGGGACGGCCACTATGAATATCTGGTAATGCCCTTTGGTCTCTGTAACGCTCCTGCCGTCTTTCAAGAGTTGGTCAATGACATCTTCCGGGACCTTCTCTACTCCTGCGTAGTGGTGTACCTGGACGACATCTTGGTCTTCTCTCCGGATCTCCAGACTCACCGGAGGGACGTTCGTCAGGTCCTGCTCAGGCTCAGGCAGAATCACCTCTTCGCTAAATACGAGAAGTGCCTCTTTGAGCAGACCTCGCTTCCATTTTTGGGCTACATTATTTCTCAGACCGGCCTACGAATGGATCCAGAGAAACTGTCTGCCATCGAGAAATGGCCTCGACCGGAGGGGTTGAAGGCCATTCAGCGATTCCTGGGCTTCGCCAACTACTACCGCCTCTTCATACCACACTTCTCTTCCCGGACTGCCCCAATTTCCGCGCTCACCCGTAAGGGTACTAATCCCAAAGAGTGGCCGCCCGAAGCAGAGGAGGCCTTTCTTTCCCTAAAACAGGCCTTCTCTTCCGCCCCGGTGCTGCATCGCCCGGACTGCAACAAGCAGTTCTTCCTGGAAGTTGACGCCTCCTCCTCTGGAGCCGGAGCGGTACTTACTCAAAAATCATCTTCCGGGAGAATGGTAACTTGTGGCTTCTTCTCCAAACTCTTCTCACTATTCCATAGGAGACCGAGAGTTATTGGCCATCAAACTGGCATTGGAGGAGTGGCGTTACCTACTCGAGGGGGCTCTTCACGCGGTAATAATTTACACTGACCACAAGAACTTGGCTTACCTCCAGCATGCCCAGAGACTTAACCCGCGCCAAGCCCGGTGGTCCTTGTTTTTTGCTCGCTTTGATTTTGTTCTTCATTTTCGCCCGGCTGACAAAAACGTCAAAGCAGATGCCTTGTCCCGATCCTTTCTGGTGTCCGATCTCGAGGAAGAACCTAAACATATCATCGATCCCGCCAGAGTAATGCAGGTGGCTCCCGTGAGCCTAAATTGTCTCCCTCCCGGTAAGACGTTCGTATCAGTACCTGATCGGGAGAAGATCCTACACTGGGGTCACTCGTCTAAACTAGCTGGCCACGCCGGTCAGAAAAAGATCCTCCAGCTTATTGCCCGGCACTACTGGTGGCCTACCCTGCACAAGGACGTAATAGACTTTGTTTCTGCCTGTGTGTCCTGCGCCCGCAACAAAGTCCCGAGACACCTGCCAGCCGGTCGCCTTCTTCCGCTTCCTGTGCCTGCTGCCCCCTGGCAGCATATTGCTATGGACTTCATAACTGATCTCCCCGTCTCTGCCGGTTGTACGGTCATTTGGGTGGTCGCTGACCGCTTTTCCAAGATGGCTCACTTTATTCCCCTGCCTGGTCTCCCGTCTGCACCCGAGCTGGCTAAAGACTTTATCCGCCACATCTTCCGTCTTCATGGCCTGCCCCTCCACATCGTGTCGGATCGTGGGGTACAGTTCACCTCACGTTTCTGGAGAGCCACTTGTAAACTGCTAGACGTTACCCTGGACTTCTCTTCCGCTTACCACCCACAGTCTAATGGTCAAGTGGAGCGGATCAATCAGAACCTGACCAGTTACCTCCGGCACTTCGTTAATGCCCATCATTCTGACTGGGTGGATCTCCTACCATGGGCCGAGTTCTCCTATAACAATCACGAGAGCGAATCCTCCTCCAAATCCCCGTTTTTTGTAGTCTTCGGTCAGCATCCTCGGATTCCTTTTCCTGTCTCCACCTCTGTGGACAACCCGGCTGCGGAATCTCTCGTTAGCAAATTTTCCTCCATTTGGGAGAGTACCCGATCCGCACTCCTCCAGTCGTCCGAACGGATGAAAAGACACGCTGACAAAAAACGCCTGGATCCTCCACAATTTCATCCTGGAGATAAAGTCTGGCTCTCGTCTAAATATGTCCGACTCAAGATACCTTCTTACAAGTTAGGGCCTCGGTTCATCGGTCCTCTGGAGGTCATCAGTCAGATCAACCCGGTGGCCTATAAATTAAAACTCCCGGCCAACTTATGGATCCCTAACTCCTTCCATGTATCTCTCCTCAAACCTGTGGTACTTAACTCTTTTTCCAAGTCTACAGGTACGCCTCCTGCTCCGGTTTCTGCTGAGGACGAGTTTGAGGTAGAGAACATTCTTGCCACCAAAAGGGTAAGAGGAAAGACCTTTTTTCTAGTAGATTGGAGGGGGTTTGGTCCTGAGGAGAGAACGTGGGAGCCCCGGGAGAACATCCATGCCCCTCTTATCCTAGCTAAATTTCTGTCTGGCCTAAAAAAGGGGGGCCTAAAGGGGGGGGTACTGTAGCGCCGGCGTCCCTGCCCTCTGCTAGGCAGGGACGCTGTTCCCCTCACCTTCCTGCTCCGTGCCCGGCATCCTCCTCCCACTCTGCTGGCAGCGCGCGCTCCTTCCCGTCCACTGTGCTTAGGGCGCGCGCGCGCGCTCTCCCTCCCTCTTAAAGGGGCCGCGCGCGCCGTCCTAAGGAGTCCCCGGCCAATGGCCGGAGGACTTCACCATATATAAGGCACCTCCTCCAAAATGGAGGTGCCCGAGCAATGTTGTTGCACTGTTCACTACTCTGCTTCAGCCCTCAGGTCCCGTTGCCAGTTACCTGCCAGTTACCTGCCAGATTCCTGCCTGATTATCTGCTACCTGCCTGCTAGTCTGAGGTCCGACGGTCTGCCTTACTACTCCTGTCAGTCTGTCTAAGGACCAGTCTGCCCGCTCACCTGGGAGCGCACATCAGCCACCTGCCTGCTTGCCCGAGGTCCGACGGTCTGCCTTCCAACTCCTGTCAGTCTGTCTATGGACCAGCTTGCCCGCTCACCTGGGAGCACACACCTGCTACCTGCCTGCTAGTCTACCTGGAGGCTCCGCCGTCACGTGCTGTGACCACCTGCCTGTCCAGTGACTCCTGCTCGCTCACCTGGGAGCGCTCATCTGCTGCCTGTCTGCTAGCCTACCTGGAGGCTCTGCCGTCACGTGCTGTGACCACCCGCCTGTCCAGAGTCTTCTGCCCGCTCACCTGGGAGCGCTCATCTGCCGCCTGTCTGTTGGTCTTCCTGGAGGCTCCGCCGTCACATGCTGTGACCACCCGTTCTTCCAGAGACTCTCGTCTGCTCTCCTGGGAGCTCACGTCTATCATCAGCCGCCACAGGTCGTACCAACCCTTTACCTAGAGACTGCCCCGGTCACTTGCCGTGACCATCTGCCCGTTCATCCAGAGACTGCCCCGGTCACTTGCCGTGACCATCTGCCCGTTCATTCAGAGACTGCCCCGGTCACTTGCCTTGACCATCAGCCCGTTCATTCAGAGACTGCCCCGGTCACTTGCCGTGACCATCAGCCCGTTCATCCAGAGACTGCCCCGGTCACTTGCCGTGACCTCCAGCCCGTTCACTCAGAGACTGTCCCGGTCACCTGCTGTGACCTCCTGCCCGTCTTCCCTGGTCGCCACCCGCTCCCTTACAAGGACTGCCCCCTTGTATAGTAGCTCAGAGGTTCCGCCTCCCAGACCCGTTACATCAGGGGAAGCAGTGGTGAACTGCTAATCGTGGTAGACCACGTGGCCACTATGATGTCGTAAGTTGCGGATGAGGTGCCAAACTACTCTCACATCTGGATTTCAATGGTATCTGCATCTTCACAGGGCAGAAAATGTTGAATACAATAATGCAACAGGGAGGCCTCAGGTCTCTGCTCCACTCACCATCTGTGCAGCAGATGCAATAACATTACTAGATTGAGCCTGCTGCATGGGGCCTCAGTCCAAATGGGGCTAGGTGAGAATTTTGTTTTGTCGGTTTGTACTTGTGTGGAGACTGTGGGGGCATCATACTGTGTGTGGGGTCGAATGTGCAATCACACTGTGTGGAGTGACTACAGTATGAGGCCATCATCCAGTGGGAGTCTCTATTGTACTAGATACAGTGGTGGCCAAAAGTATTGGCACCCCTGCAATTTTGTCAGATAATACTCAGTTTCTTCCTGAAAATGATTGCAATCACAAATTCTTTAGTATTATTATCTTCATTTAATTTGTCTTCAATGAAAAAACACAAAAAGAATTGTCCTAAAGCCAAATTGGATATAATTCTACACCAAACCTAAAAAAGGGGGTGGGCAAAAGTATTGGCACTGTTTGAAAAATCATGTGATGCTTCTCTAATTCGTGTACTTAACCGCACCTGTAACTTACCTGTGGCACCTAACAGGTGTTGGCAAAAACTAAATCACACTTGCAGCCAGTTAACATGGATTAAAGTTGACTCAACCTCTGTCCTGTGTCCTTGTGTGCACCACATTGAGCATGGAGAATAGAAACAAGACCAAAGAACTGTCTGAGGACTTGAGAAACCAAATTGTGAGGAAGCATGAGCAATCTCAAGGCTACAAGTCCATCTCCAAAGACCTGAATGTTCCTGTGTCTTCCGTGCGCAGTGTCATCAAGAAGTTTAAAGCCCATGGCACTGTGGCTAACCTCCATAGATGTGGACGGAAAAGAAAAATTGACGAGAGATTTCAACGCAAGATTGTGCGGATGGTGGATAAAGAACCTCGACTAACATCCAAACAAGTTCAAGCTACCCTGCAGTCCGAGGGTACAACAGTGTCAACCTGTACTATCCATCGGCGTCTGAATGAAAAGGGACTGTATGGTAGGATACCCAGGAAGACCCCACTTCTTACCCCGATACATAAAAAAGCCAGGCTGGAGTTTGCCAAAACTTACCTGAGAAAGCCTAAAACGTTTTGGAAGAATGTTCTCTGGTCAGATGAGACAAAAGTAGAGCTTTTTGGGAAAAAGCATCAACATAGAGTGTACAGGAAAAAAAAAGAGGCATTCAAAGAAAAGAACACGGTCCCTACAATCAAACATGGCGGAGGTTCCCTGATGTTTTGGGGTTGCTTTGCTGCCTCTGGCACTGGACTGCTTGACCGTGTGCATGGCATTATGAAGTCTGAAGACTACCAACAAATTTTGTAGCATAATGTAGGGCCCAGTGTGAGAAAGCTGGGTCTCCCTCAGAGGTCATGGGTCTTCCAGCAGGACAATGACCCAAAACACACTTCCAAAAGCCCTATAAAATGGTTTGAGAGAAAGCAGTGGAGACTTCTAAGGTGGCCAGCAATGAGTCCAGACCTAAATCCCATAGAACACCTGTGGAGAGATCTCAAAATGGCAGTTTGGAGAAGGCACCCTTCAAATATCAGGGACCTGGAGCAGTTTGCCAAAGAAGAATGGTCTACAATTCCAGCAGAGCATTGTAAGAAACTCATTGATGGTTACCGGAAGAGGTTGTTCGCAGTTATTTTGGCTAAAGGGTATTAGGCTGAGGGTGCCAATACTTTTGTCTGGCCCATTTTTGGAGTTTTGTGTGAAATGATCAATGATTTGAATTTTGCTTCATTCTCTTTTGTGTTTTTTCCTTGCAAGCAAATTAAATGAAGATAATAATACCAAAGAATTTGTGATTGCAATCATTTTCAGGAAGAAACTGAGTATTATCTGACAGAATTGCAGGGGTGCCAATACTTTTGGCCACCACTGTATGGTGCTGTGAGGTTCATCATATCTAGTATGACAATCTATGACATTCTAGATCTGACAATCGCGTGAAAGATCTCTCTCCATCGGCAGCATCTATGCGCGCAGAAGACCCGAGCCCAAGGCACCAGGACTTGGATTGGGCAATAAAAAAGAAAAATTGCAGACACTGAGCGCTGCCAGGAAGATCAGGATCCAATGGCAAGTAGAAAAACCTTTCTATTAGACAACGCGTTTCGAAGCCGATCTGGACCCTTCATCAAGTACATAATAGCAGGTTTTCGTCATGACCTTTTGTAGGGGTCATTGGTGATGTAGTAAATTACTTTCACAATAAGATATACATACAATATCATAAAAATGCACAGTATAATTTGTATATATCATGACACCCTTTTTATATACACATTGCTATGTGAATGGGCTAAAAAAATCCTATCATAGTTGATAAACATGAAATATGAAAAAAAACATAAAAAAACAATAAAAGTAAAAATAAAAATAGAATGTAAAATTATACATAGTGTGAAACGGTCACTGATAAAATACTGGAGGGGAAATATATGTCACTGAGGATGTTAGCCTTAGTGATATGAACCTGGAAAAATTCTCCAGTACACTATGTGCTGAGATGGGTTAATCGGCCATATTAAGGGCTGGGTTTTTGTGGACAGCTAAAGAGTGAGTGGGAGGATGTTCACCATATCTCCACCCCCAGGGTGTGGTCCAGAAGGTAAATATAGAGCCTTTGGACTCATTCAGTGTGTATGGAGATGAGATCTCCAGAGCTGTGCTCGTGTTAAAGAGAACTGAACCTTGTTTTTCTTCCACTGAGCGGGCGGAAACCAGCTGCCACACAGAGTGTACTGTATGCCATTTTGTTTATCCTGTTATACCAGAAGAGATGTATTTGTTTAACTAATTTTGGACCGGTTTATGCAGTATGTTTTTAATAAACCAGTTGAAAAATTAAACGGAAAGTGTTCCTGTGACTACCTCTTTAAGCAGTCGAGTGAGTAGCTCTACCAAAATAGATAGATAGATAGATAGATAGATAGATAGATAGATAGATAGATAGATAGATATTGTTGAAACCAGAAGTTTACATACTGTAATGCAGCGGTGTTCACACAGTGCGATTTAACAGGCAGTGACCCAAGAATGTCCAACTTAAAGTTTTTACTGTCCAAAAAAACTCACGCAGTGAAGGCAGCTTTATCCTCCGGATCGCAGCCGGGTTGTCCACAATAGTCCGTACAAAAAAAAACACCGTTGCCGTGGGCGATTGCATCGCTGTATCACTCTGAGGCGTGTCAGAAACGTTGTCTTCCTGGGGTTCTGTGTTCACTTCACACAGGCCTCTATGGCACAGAGCCTCCTGCTCTGCAGCTTGCAAACCAATGACTGACACACTCAAACCTTTGCTGCAGGTTTTTAAATGAAAGCTGTGGACATGAGCCACATGCAAGACCCGGACTGGAGGGAGTGAACCGCCCCACTGCCATCCTGTAGTTCACTCCAAAAATAAAAGCCCATGGCGGGTTTTCTTGAATCCGACTTGGTCTAATAGTGTAGCATCGGCGTCTCTGCCTCCTGCTAGGCAGAGACACCGTCCCTCTCACCTTCCTGTTTAGCATGCGGCGTCCTCCTGTGCTCCTTCCCTCGCTGCTGCCAGCGCGTGCTCCTTCCCGGGCACTGTGCTTAGGGCGCGCTCCACCTCTCTTAAAGGGGCCGCGCGCGTCATCCTAAGGGGTCCCCAGCCAATTGCCGGAGGACTTCCCATATATAAGGCACCTCCTCCAAAATGGAGGTGCCCGAGCAAAGTTGTTTGCACTGTGTCTCACCTGTGCTTCAGCCCTCAGGTTCCGCTGCTAGCCTGACTTCTCGTCCTGCCTGCCAGCCTGTTACTTGCCTTGTCTGTTTGACCGCTCACCTGGGAGCGTCCACCAGTTACCTGCCTGTTACCTGCCTCGTCTGTCAGACCGCTCACCTGGGAGCGTCCACCAGTTACCTGACTGTTACCTGCCTTGTCTGTCAGACCGCTCACCTGGGAGCATCCACCAGTTACCGGCCTGTTACCTGCCGCGTCTGTCTGACCACTCACCTGGGAGCGTCCACCAGTTACCTGACTGATACCTGCCTCGTCTGTCTGCCCGCTCACCTGGGAGCGCCCACCAGTTACCTGCCAGTTACCCGCCTCGTCTGTCTGCCCGCTCACCTGGGAGCACCTGCCTGTTTCCTGCCAGCCTGCCTGGAGACCCTGCCGTCACTTGTTGTGACCATCTTCCTGGTAAAACCTATAGACTGCTACCTGCCCTGCTTCCTCGAACTGTGTCCACCTGCCAGCTACCAGAGACTTCTGCCTGCTTGCCGTGTCCATCCGCCATACCGGTCAGTCCCAGCCATCTGACCCATGGGAGCCACCTGCTCTCTTACAAGGTCGTCCCCAGAGTGGCATCTGGTCCCTCAGCCCGGATCCTCCCTGGTCACGGTGTCGTTCGCTGCCGTACGACCAGGGTCGGTTCGGGTGGATACTTAGTCACGCCCCTCTGGGTCCCTCCTTGCACCTCGGCACAGAGGTTCCACCACCTGTCCCCGTAACAGTTTGCTCGGGCCCTGGAACCCGGTGGCACCCAAGCTCCCTCGCTCTCTGACCTATACCAGCAGGGTCGGACTGGGGTGTCTGGGGCCCACAGGGAGAACTGACTCTAGGGGCCCACCTACAGCCATATGCAAATATCTGTTATCCGCTATCCCTGTTATAGTGGAGCATTGACAGGCGGCTCCTGCACATCTACTGTGCGACACTAACTGGGATGTACAATTACGGTAGTTTGCATTAAAGGGGTTCTTTGGTTAAAACAAGTTATCACCGATCCATGGGATCCACAGAATCGGTGATCACTTATTGATCATTTGGGTCCGAACATTGGAAAACGCGCCTATCAGAAGAATGGGGAAGTTTCATCCCTGACAGGACACTTATCCACATTTTAAAATGCAGCTTCCAAAAAGGAGCAGCGCTCACAGTCACTGAGGGAATGAATGGATCAGTGGTCGCATCTCACATGCCGCTCCAGTCTAATGGGGAGAAAAGCTTCACATTCTGCCGATTGTGTCCCAGCAGTCAGACCCCCACCAATCAATATCATCACTGATCCTGTGGAGAGGTGATTACTTGCTTTCACCGGAGAACCCCTGTAAGTGCATCTCTGCCGCTCTGGTCCAAGTATTTAATCTCTAAAGCCACGGCCCCACTATCAGTATTTGGTCAGTATTCGGTCAGTATTTTTTCTCAGGAGTGGGAGCCAAAACCAGGTGAGGAACAATCAGAGAAAAGGTATAATAGAAACAAGTCACCAATTCTGCATTTATCACCCACTCCTGGTTTTGGCAGCGACTCCTGAGAAAAAATACTAACCAAATACTAATGGTGGGGCTGTGGCCTAATGGAAAAAAATCTTTTCCTAGTTAATATCAGCAAGAACAAAATGACTGCCATACACAACACAGTCCACTATATCAACACCAATAATACCACATACAAAAGGGACATATATCGCCACACCATGACTAGATCACATAGTGACCGAATAATACCACATACAAGGAACAAATAAGGCCACACCATGACCAGACCACATATTACCACCACAAAGTGACCAAATACTACAATACTGATCATGAATACAAACCACAATACTAACAACACTGTTATTACCACCAGCGACATTATACACAGAAGCTCTGTATATAGTGTTAGTGTACAGGTAATACAGGGATCACCAGTGACATTATACACAGGAGCTCTGTATATAGTGTACAGTGTATAGGTAATACAGTGACCACCAGTGACATTATACACTGGAGCTCAGTATATAGTGTCAGTGTACAGGTAATACAGGGTTCACCAGTGACATTATACACAGGAGCTCTGTATATAGTGTCAGTGTACAGGTAATACAGTGATCACCAGTGACATTATACACTGGAGCTCTGTATTTAGTGTACAGGTATTACAGTGGTCACCAATGACATTATACACAGGAGCTCTGTACATAGTGTATAGTGTACAGGTAATACAGTGATCACCAGTGACATTATACACAGGAGCTCTGTATATAGTGTACAAGTAATACAGTGGTCACCAGTGACATTATACACAGGAGCTCTGTATATAGTGTACAGGTAATACAGTGGTCACCAGTGACATTATACACAGGAGCTCTGTATATAGTGTACAGGTAATACAGTGTTCACCAGTGACATTATACACAGGAGCTCTGTATATAGTGTACAGGTAATACAGTGGTCACCAGTGACATTATACACAGGAGCTCTGTACATAGTGTATAGTGTACAGGTAATACAGTGGTCACCAGTGACATTATACACAGGAGCTCTGTATATAGTGTACAGGTAATACAGTGGTCACCAGTGACATTATACACAGGAGCTCTGTATATAGTGTACAGGTAATACAGTGGTCACCAGTGACATTATACACAGGAGCTCTGTATATACTGTATAGTGTACAGGTAATACAGGGATCACCAGTGACATTATACACAGGAGCTCTGTATATAGTGTCAGTGTACAGGTAATACAGTGATCACCAGTGACATTATACACTGGAGCTCTGTATATAGTGTGCCGGTAATACAGTGGTCACCAGTGACATTATACACAGAAGCTCTGTATATAGTGTATACATAATACAGTGATCACCAGTGACATACACAGGAGTTCTGTATATACTATATACACAAGTGGTCAGAATTGTTGGTACCCCTCGTTTAATGAAAGAAAAACCCACAATGGTCACAGAAATAACTTGAATCTGACAAAAGTAATAATAAATTAAAAATCTATGAAAATGAACAAATGAAAGTCAGATATTGCTTTTCTGCTTCCACTGAATTTAAAAAAAAATTAAACTCATGAAATAGGCCTGGACAGAAATGATGGTACCCCTGAAAATAATGTGACAAAAGGGACATGTTAAATCAAGTTGTGTCCACTAATTAGCATCACAGGTGTCTACAATCTTGTAATCAGTCAGTGGGCTTGTATATAGGGCTACAGATACTCACTGTGTTGTTTGGTGACATGGTGTGTACCACACTCAACATGGACCAGAGGAAACAAAGGAAAGAGTTGTTTCAGGAGATTAGAAAGAAAATGATAGAAAAGCATGTTAAAAGGTAAAGGTTATAAGACCATCTCCAAGCAGCTTGATGTTCCTGTGACTACAGGTGCACATATTATTCAGAAATTTAAGATCCATGGGACTGTAGCCAACCTCCCTGGACGTGGCCGCAGGAGGAAAATTGATAACAAATCAAAGAGACGGATAATATGAATGGTAACAAAAGAGTCCAGGAAAACTTCTAAAGAGATTAAAGGTGAACTTCAAGCTGAAGGAACATCAGTGTCAGATCGTACTATCCACCGTTGTTTGTTCCAAAGTGAACTTCATGTAAGACGACCAAGGAGAACAGTAAAAAAGCCAGACTGGAATTTGCCAAACTACATGTTGACAAGCCACAAAGCTTCTGGGAGAATGTACTATGGACAGATGAGACAAAAATGGAAGTTTTTGGCAAGGCACATCAGCTCTATGTTCACAGACGGAAAAATGAAGCATATCAAGAAAAGAACACTGTCTCTACTGTGAAACATGGGGGAGGCTGTTATGTTCTGGGGCTGCTTTGCTGCATCTGGTACAGGGTGTCTTGAATCTGTGCAGGGTACAAGGAAATCTCAAGACTATCAAGGGATTCTAGAGAGAAATGTGCTGCCCAGTGTCAGAAAGCTTGGTCTCAGTTGCAGGTCATGGGTCTTGCAACAGGATAATGACTCAAAACACACAGCTAAAAGCACCCAAGAATGTCTAAGAGGAAAACATTAGACTATTCTGAAGTGGCCTTCTATGAGCCCTGACCTAAATCCTATGGAGCATCTTTGGAAAGAGCTGAAACATGCCGTCTGGAGAAGGCAACCTTCACACACAAGACAACTGGAGCAGTTTGCTCATGAGGAGTCGGCCAAAATAGCTGTCGAGAGGTGTAGAAGTCTCATTGACAGTTACAGGAATGGTTTGATTGCAGTGATTGCCTCAAAAGGTTGTTCAACAAAATATTAAGTTAAGAAGAACCACCATTTCTGTCCAGGCCTATTTCATGAGTTTAATTTTTTTTTAATTTCTGTGGAAGCAGAAAAGCAATGTCTGACCTTCATTTGTTCATTTTCAAAAATTTGTAATTTATCAGATTCAAGTTATTTCTGTGACCATTGTGGGTTTTTCTTTCATTAAACGAGGGGTACCAACAATTTTGACCACGTGTGTAGTGTAAGTGTACATGTAATACACTGACTCACCAGTGATGTCTCTAGGTGAAGTCCTTCATCTTCGCTTTTCTTCTTCATCTGGCACAGACAGCCATCACTTCTTCCAGCCAGGAATCATCTCTGCAGAAAATAACACACAGTTATCAATAACTGATCTCTTCTAGAGAATATTCCCACTTTTCCCCCCCCGACTTCTACACTACACCAGTTGAAGAAAAAAAGCAACATAGTGCCGTCCTGCACAGTAACAGGACCCCTCTTTTGTCCCATCCCATGGAAAACAATTTCCTAAAAAGTAAATTATATTACAGAAGTAATAATAATAATTGGAATCTAAAGTAATAATGTTCCCCACTGGTCACCATAAACTAATAAAGTATGTTCCTCAATCTGGCTCCCAAACAGTAATTAAGACCCTTGTGTAGCCAGGCACCCCCATATGTCCCTTCTGGCCACCATTTGTCTAGTGTGACCCCTCCATATATTTATCCTAGCACATGTGTATCGAGCCTGCCCCCTCCCATATACCCATCCTAGCCCCCCTATGTGGCCAGTCTGCCCCCCCCACATATCCATCCTTGCCTCCATGTTTCCAGCCTGCGCCCCCATATATCCCCCCCATATATCCTCCATGTGTCCAGCCTGCCCTCTACATATCCATCCTGGCCTCCATGTGTCCAGCCTCCCCCCTCATATATCCATACTGCCCTTACCCCCTGCATATATCCATCCTGAGACACCCCCCATATATCCAGCGTGCCCCTCCATATATTTATGCTAGCCCATGTGTATCGAGCCCGCCCCCCCCACATATTCATCCTAGCCCCCCATGTGTCCAGCCTGTCCCCCCCCATATATCCATCCTGGCCTCCATGTGTTCAGCCTGCCCCCCCCATATATCCATCCTGGCCTCCATGAGTCCAGCTTGCCCCCCCCCATATATCCATCCTGGCCTCCATGAGTCCAGCCTGCCCCCCATATATCCATCCTGCCCCCCATATATCCATCCTGGCCTCCATGTGTCCAGCCTGCCCCCCCATATACCCATCCTGCCCACCCCCCTTTGCCTGGGTCCAGCCAGGGTTCCCCCTTGTGTGTCCAGCCAGGGCCCCCCCTTGTGTGTCCAGCCAGGGCTCCCCCTTGTGTGTCCAGCCAGGGCTCGCCCCCTTGTGTGTCCAGCCAGGGCTCGCCCCCTTGTGTGTCCATCCGGGCCCCCCCTTGCGTGTCCAGCCAGGGTTCCCCCTTGCGTGTCCAGCCAGGGACCCCCTTGCGTATCCAGCCAGGTTTCCCCCCTCGTGTGTCCAGCTTGGCCCCCCCTCGTGTGTCCAGCCAGGGTTCCCCCTCGTGTGTCCATCCAGGGTTCCCCCCTTGTGTATCCAGCCAGGGTTCCCCCCTTGTGTGTCCCGCCAGGGTTCCCCCCTTGTGTGTCCCGCCAGGGTTCCCCCCTTGTGTGTCCACCAGGGTCCCCCCCTTGTGTGTCCAGCCAGGGTTCCCCCCTTGTGTGTCCAGTCAGCTACCCCCTTGTGTCCAGCCTGGCTACCCCCTTGTGTGTCTGTCCAGCTGGGCCCCCCCTTGTGTGTCCAGCTGGGCCCCCCCTTGTGTGTCCAGCTGGGCCCCCCCTTGTGTGTCCAGCCAGGGTTCCCCCCTTGTGTGTCCATCCAGGACCACCGCTTTTGTGTCCAGTTGGCTCCCCCCTTGTGTGTCCAGCCATCCTACCCCCTTGTGTGTCCAGCTGGGCCCCCTTCTTGTGTGTCCAGCTGGGCCCCCCCCTTGTGTGTCCAGCTGGGCCCCCCCTTGTGTGTCCATCTGGCCCCCGCCTTGTGTGTCCAGACCAACACACACACACACACACCTCTTACCTTCCTGCGCTCCCGTGCGGTGTCCTCCTTCTCCTGAGTTGCGCGCCTCCTTCACATCAGGCGCATGGCGATGACGTCATACGCCGGCCGGCGAAGGGAGACACGCAGCTTCAGCGGCTTCACTGGGACGTGCGCCGCGGTGGTTCAGGTAATGAACGCTGCGTGCGCGCGTCCCTGCATACACTGTGCCTGCGCTTTTAAAGGGCCCGTGCCCCTTAAAACCGCAGGATTTTTTTTTGTTCTCTTCTCCCCCCTCTACTCTGCAGCAGGGGGCGGGGCCCACCGGGAAATTTCCCGGTATCCCGCCAGCCCAGACCGACCCTGTATACCAGGAAGTCTCCCGTCAGAGATCCCAGCAGGAGTCCATCCTGAACCACCTGCGGAATGTCCACTCCCGCCTGGACACACTGACTGCTCCACCAGCAACCACCGCTAGTGTCACGACTCGTACCCCGGCAGCACCGCTGCCCATCAATACCATGGCATCCTGCTCCGGACCCCGGCTTTCTGCACCTCCTCGTTTCGGAGGCGACCCCGCTCAAGCTCGGGGCTTCATAAACCAGTGCACCCTGCACTTTGAACTCTTGGCACATCACTTTACCACCGACCGGGCCAAAGTGGCTTTCATCATGTCCCATCTCACTGGAGAGGCACTGGCTTGGCTAAATCCCCTGTGGGAGAGAGGGGATCCCCTAGTATCCAACTTGTCAGCTTTCCTCACTGCTTTCCGGAAAGTCTTTGATGAACCGGGACAAAAGACCTAGTCAGCCTCCTCTCTGCTACGTCTCCGCCAAGGGAGTCTCGCCGTAGGCCAATATGCCACACGGTTCTGTACCCTCTCTTCTGAACTTGCCTGGGATAACGAGGCCCTGCTGTCCGTCTTCTGGGAGGGTCTTTCCGGTCGGATTAAAGATGAACTTGCCGGTCGGGACATCCCTACCACCCTGGACGACCTAGTGTCACTTGCTACCCGGATTGACATCCGATTCCAGGAACGTACCAAGGAAACCACCCGCGAGAGAAAGTTTCCCCGCCTTGCTCCTAACTTCCAGAGACCTGTCTCTTCTTCAGTCATTCACCGGGCGCACTCACCCGAGCCCATGCAGGTCGACCAGACCAAGTTGGTCAAATCCCGCCAGGAGTCACGCCGGGCCGAGGGGAGCTGTTTCTATTGTGGCAGCAAGGAGCACCTGATCCGCTCCTGCCCGGAGAGGCCGGGAAACGCCGGTGTCTAGGATCGCTCGGAGAGGTCGTCCTAGACAAAAGTAAGTCCTCTCCCTCCCTGACTTTGTCTGTCTCTCTCTCCTGGGGAGAGGATCGGCACTTTGAAAACGCTCACCTGGACTCTGGAGCGGCTGGGAACCTCATCTCCCAGTCCTTAGTAGAGAGGTACCGTATTCCCACCAAGCCTCTCCCTGAACCTTTGTCAGTTGCCTCCGTGGATGGTAAACTCCTTCCAGTACCCATCCTGCTCGTCACTGAACCCTTAACTCTGCAGGTGGGAATGCTGCACTCTGAGAAGATCTCCTTCTATGTGCTATCCGGACTCTCTCACTCCCTGTTGCTAGGTCTACCTTGGCTCCAGACACATGAACCCGTATTGAACTGGCGATCCGGCAAAGTACTCCGGTGGGGTCCAGACTGCCATAGGACCTGCCTGGTTTCGGTCTGCCCAGCTCGCCCTCCGCCTACTCCAGCTAATCTTCCCGGTCTCCCGGCTCCATACTGGCCCTATGCGGACGTCTTCGGTAAAAAGGAAGCAGAGACGTTGCCACCCCATAGGCCATATGACTGCCCGATCGACCTGGTACCTAGCGCCACTCCTCCTCGTGGGAGTATCTACCCGTTATCTGCGGCCGAAACCCGGGCCATGTCTGAATACATTGAGGAGAATCTGGCTAGGGGATTTATCCGAAAATCTACCTCCCCGGCTGGAGCCGGATTCTTCTTTGTCAAAAAGAAAGACGGCTCGCTACGTTCCTGTATAGACTACAGAGGACTCAATCTAATCACTATAAAAAACAAATACCCCCTGCCGCTCATCTCCGAATTGTTTGACCGTCTCAAGGGCGCCAGGATCTTCTCCAAGCTGGATCTACGAGGGGCATATAACTTGGTCCGTATCCATCAAGGAGACGAGTGGAAGACAGCATTCAATACCCGGGACGGTCACTATGAGTACCTTGTGATGCCCTTTGGTCTCTGTAACACCCCCGCTGTCTTTCAAGAGCTGGTCAACGACATCTTCCGTGACCTCCTGTACTCCTGCGTAGTGGTTTACCTGGACGATATCTTGGTCTTCTCTCCGGATCTCCCCACACACCGGAGGGATGTTCGTCAGGTCCTGCTTAGGCTCCGGCAGAACCACCTCTATGCCAAATATGAGAAGTACCTCTTCGACCAGACCTCCCTTCCATTCTTGGGCTATGTTATCTCCCAGACAGGTCTACAAATGGATCCGGAGAAGCTCTCTTCTGTTCTAAAATGGCCCCGTCCAGAGGGTTTGAAGGCGATACAGCGATTCCTGGGCTTCGCTAATTACTATCGTCTTTTCATCCCACACTTCTCGTCCCGGACTGCTGCCATATCTGCGCTTACCCGTAAGGGGGCAAATCCCAAGGTATGGTCGCCTGAAGCCGAGGAGGCCTTCCTTTCCTTAAAGAGAGCCTTCGCCTCTGCCCCCGTCCTGCATCGTCCGCACTATAATAAACAATTCTACCTGGAGGTTGATGCCTCCTCCTCCGGAGCCGGAGCGGTACTCACCCAAAAATCTTCTACCGGGAGAATGGTAACCTGCGGCTTCTTCTCCAAAATCTTCTCCTCGTCTGAGCGCAACTACTCCATAGGAGACCGTGAATTGCTAGCCGTCAAATTGGCACTGGAGGAGTGGTGCTATCTGCTTGAAGGGGCTCTCTACCCGGTAATCATCTACACGGATCACAAAAACCTGGCATATCTACAAAATGCCCAGAGACTCAATCCTCGCCAGGCCCGGTGGTCGTTGTTTTTTGCCCGCTTTGACTTCATTCTTTATTTCCGCCCGGCGGACAAGAACGTCAAAGCTGATGCCTTGTCCCGGTCCTTCCTGTCCTCCGATCAAGAGGAGGAGCCTACGCACATCATTGACTCCTCCAAGGTGATGAATGTGGCCCCCTTGGATCTGACTCGTCTTCCACCCGGTAAGACGTTTGTAGCAGTATCAGATCGGGAGAGGGTTCTTCGCTGGGGACATTCTTCTAAACTAGCTGGCCATGCTGGCCAAAAGAAGATCTTCCAGCTCATTTCCCGGCATTACTGGTGGCCTACCCTGCGTAAGGACGTTGTGGACTTCGTCGCGGCCTGTTCATCCTGTGCCCGTAACAAAGTCCCCAGACATCTACCAGCTGGCCATCTCTTGCCCCTGCCCGTACCTGCTGCTCCATGGCAGCACATTGCTATGGACTTTATCACCGATCTTCCTGTTTCTGCCGGTTGTACAGTCATTTGGGTGGTCGTTGACCGCTTTTCTAAAATGGCCCACTTCATTCCCCTGCCTGGTCACCCATCTGAACCCGAGCTGGCTAAAGACTTTATCCGCCATATCTTCCGTCTCCATGGCCTACCCCTCCACATCGTGTCGGATCGTGGGGTTCAGTTCACCTCACGCTTCTGGCGAGCCACATGTAAGCTGCTAGACGTTACCCTGGATTTCTCCTCCACCTACCACCCACAGTCAAATGGTCAAGTGCAGCGAATCAATCAGATCCTGACCAGCTACCTCCGGCACTTCGTTAATGCCCCCCATTCGGATTGGGTGGATCTCCTACCATGGGCCGAGTTCTCTTATAATAACCATGAGAGCGAATCCTCTTCCCAATCCCCGTTCTTTATTGTCTATGGCCAGTACCCCCGGATTCCAGTTCCTGTCTCCGCTTCTGTGGACAACCCTGCCGCAGAGTCTCTTGTCAGCGAGTTTTCTACTATTTGGGAGAGTACCAGGTCCACTCTTCTTCTGTCCTCCGAGCGGATGAAGAGATATGCTGATAAGAGACGTCTGGATCCACCTCAATTCCGTCCAGGAGACAAGGTTTGGCTCTCTTCCAAATATGTGCGGCTCAAAGTACCCTCCTACAAGTTGGGCCCTCGGTTCATCGGATCCTTCGAAGTCCTCAGGCAAATTAACCCAGTGGCCTACAAATTAAGACTCCCGGCCACCCTACGAATTCCCAACTCCTTCCACGTATCCCTCCTCAAACCCGTTGTACTTAACACTTTTTCCGACAATCCAGGTACTCCTCCTACTCCGGTTTCTGCTGAGGACATCTTTGAAGTGGAGAGTATCCTGGCCACCAAAAGGGTAAGAGGGAGAACCTTTTTTCTGGTGGATTGGAAGGGGTTTGGTCCTGAGGAAAGAACTTGGGAACCCAGGGAGAACATCAATGCTCCGCTTCTCCTTGAGAAATTTCTCTCTGGCCTAAAAAAAGGGGGGGCCTAAAGGGGGGGTACTGTAGCATCGGCATCTCTGCCTCCTGCTAGGCAGAGACGCCGTCCCTCTCACCTTCCTGTTCAGCGTGCGGCGTCCTCTTGCGCTCCTTCCCTCGCAGCTGCCGGCGCGCGCTCCTTCCCCGCCACTGTGCTTAGGGCTCGCGCGCGCGCGCTCCACCTCTCTTAAAGGGGCCGCGCGCGTCGTCCTAAGGGGTCCCCGGCCAATTGCCAGAGGACTTCCCATATATAAGGCACCTCCTCCAAAATGGAGGTGCCCGAGCAAAGTTGTTTGCACTGTGTCTCACCTGTGCTTCAGCCCTCAGGTTCCGCTGCTAGCCTGACTTCTCGTCCTGCCTGCCAGCCTGTTACATGCCTTGTCTGTTTGACTGCTCACCTGGGAGCGTCCACCAGTTACCTGCCTGTTACCTGCCTCGTCTGTCAGACCCGTCACCTGGGAGCGTCCACCAGTTACCTGACTGTTACCTGCCTCGTCTGTCAGACCGCTCACCTGGGAGCGTCCACCAGTTACCCGCCTGTTACCTGCCGCGTCTGTCTGACCGCTCACCTGGGAGCGTCCACCAGTTACCTGACTGATACCTGCCTCGTCTGTCTGCCCGCTCACCTGGGAGCGCCCACCAGTTACCTGCCAGTTACCCGCCTCGTCTGTCTGCCCGCTCACCTGGGAGCACCTGCCTGTTTCCTGCCAGCCTGCCTGGAGACCCTGCCGTCACTTGTTGTGACCATCTTCCTGGTAAAACCTATAGACTGCTACCTGCCCTGCTTTCTCGAACTGTGTCCACCTGCCAGTTACCAGAGACTTCCACCTGCTTGCCGTGTCCATCCGCCATACCGGTCAGTCCCAGCCATCTGACCCGTGGGAGCCACCTGCTCTCTTACAAGGTCGTCCCCAGAGTGGCACCTGGTCCCTCAGCCCGGATCCTCCCTGGTCACGGTGTCGTTCGCTGCCGTACGACCAGGGTCGGTTCGGGTGGATACTTAGTCACGCCCCTCTGGGTCCCTCCTTGCACCTCGGCACAGAGGTTCCACCACCCGTCCCTGTAACAAATAGCTTGACCAAGTCCGAACTTATTTTTATTTTGCACTGCAACCAGAGCTATGTCTGTGATTGCAATGCACTCCAGCGGGTTCAATATGCCTCTATGCGCATCCTGGTGGATACATACCGTCCCTCGCATATAACTCCCCTCACAGCCTCATAATACACTATATATTATGATTTTATGTCAGATATTGAGAAAAACATGCATATGTGTCTTTTTATATAGTGTATGTAAACTTCTGTTTCAACTGTAGATAGATAGATAGATAAAAAGAAAACCCGTTTGACATCTGATCAAAAAATTATTAGTCAAGGTTAATCACAACCAAAAAAACTCAGTGGTCGACAAATATATAAAAGGGAATCTGTCACCACATTTGACCTATCTAAACTATTAATATGGGCATACAGGTTATACACTGCTGAGGGGAGTGATCCCTGTGTGTCTCATATCAGATGTGTTGTTGTTGTTGATAAATAATCTTTTATCACTTTATATAAATGACCTCTTCCAGGCTCTGGGGAGGACGCTGCCTGGAAGATAACTGCCTCCAGAGATTATTTTACATGAAGGGGAGTTACCAGTGTGATGTGTAATGGTTAACAGTATGAAACATATAACAAACAATCACTCTCCTCAGCACTCTATAACTTGCATGCGCATATGATTAGTTTAGATAGGTCAAATGTGGTGACAGATTCCCTTTAATTATATATACATTATATATATATATATATATATATATATATATATATATATATACTGCTCAAAAAAATAAAGGGAACACAAAAAACAGAATATAGCTCCAAGTACATCAAACTTCTGTGAAATCAAACTGTCCACTTAGGAAGCAGCATTGATTGACAAACAATTTCACATGCTGCTGTGCAAATGGAATAGACAATAGATGGAAATTATTGGCAATTATCAAGACACACTCAATAAAGGAGTGGTTCTGCAGGTGGGGACCACAGACCACATCTCAGTACCAATGTTTTCTGGCTGATGTTTTGGTCACTTTTGAATGTTGGTTGTGCTTTCACACTCGTGGTAGCATGAGACGGACTCTACAACCCACAGAAGTTGCTCAGGTAGTGCAGCTCATCCAGAATGGCAAATCAATGCGAGCTGTGGCAAGAAGGTTTGCCGTGTCTGTCAGCGTAGTGTCCACAATCTGGAGGCGCTACCAGAAGACAGGCCAGTACACCAGGAGACGTTGAGGGGGTGGTAGGAGGGCAACAACCAGCAGCAGGACCGCTACCTCCGCCTTTGTGCAAGGAAGAACAGGAGGAGCACTGCCAGAGCCCTGCAAAATGACCTCCAGCAAGCCACAAATGTGCATGTGTCTGCACAAACGGTTAGAAACCGACTCCGTGAGAGAGGTATGAGGGCCCGACGTTCACAGATGGGGGCTGTGCTCACAGCCCAACACCGTGTAGGACGCTTGGCATTTGCCACAGAACACCAGGATTGGCAAAGTCGCCACTGGCACCCTGTGCTCTTCACAAATGAAAGCAGGTTCACACTGAGCACATGTGACAGACGTGTCAGAGTCTGGAGACGCTGTGGTGAGCGATCTGCTGCCTGCAACATCCTTCAGCATGACTGGTTTGACACTGGGTCAGTAATGGTGTGGGGTGGCATTTCTTTGGGGGGCCACACAGCCCTCCATGTGCTCGCCAGAGATAGCGTGACTGCCATTAGGTACCGAGATGAGATCCTCAGACCCCTTGTGAGACCATATGCTGGTGCGGTTGGCCCTGGGTTCCTCCTAATGCTGGACAATGCCAGACCTCATGTGGCTGGAGTGTGTCTGCAGTTCCTGCAAGATGAAGGCATTGAAGCTATGGACTGGCCCGCCCGTTCCCCAGACCTGAATCCGATTGAGCACATCTGGGACATCATGTCTCGCTCCATCCACCAACGTCACGTTGCACCACAGACTGTCCAGGAGTTGGCGGATGCTTTAGTCTAGGTCTGGGAGGAGATCTCACAGGAGACCATCCGCAACCTCATCAGGAGCATGCCAGGCATTTTAGGGATGTCATACAGGCACGTGGAGGCCACACACAATACTGAGCCTCATTTTGACTTGTTTTAAGGACATTACATCAAAGTTGTATCAGCCTGTAGTGTGTTTATCCACTTTAATTTTGGGGGTGACTCCAAATCCAGGCCTCCATTGGTTAATAAATTTGATTTCCATTGATGATTTTTGTGTGAGTTTGTTGTCAGCACATTCAACTTTGTACAGAGCAAAGTATTCAATGAGAATATTTAATTCATTCAGATCTAGGATGTGTTATTTGAGTGTTCCCTTTATTTTTTTGAGCAGTGTATATACAGTATATTGGGGAAAAGGAAAGGAGTTTCTTGTCCTGATTCTAATAGAGGAGTACTGTATATTCATATAGGTCGATTGCTTGAGTGATTAGCCAAAGCTAATCCTTGATGAAAAAAATTCTTAGATTAACCCTTTCTTAGTTTGTGTTTTCAATACACTCATTTAAGCCATTGGGTGTTAATGTGGATAATTTGAAAATCCAAAAGGATTTTCTGTTAATTAGTTTTTGATAGCGAGTGGGGGTTTTATCAGGTATCTGTTCAATAATGATTCATTTCAAACCACTGGGATTTTCTTGCTGTTCCATTAAAACCCGACTTTATAGACTATGGTTCTTTATCCCATTATGAATGCTATCTTAATGTAAATCTTAATTTTCAAAGGGGGTGTACTTATTTAGGTTGAGCACTTTACATATGTAGATATGTTATTTCAAAGACACTTACGGGCTTTATATCTCTTAAAAATAAAGAAAAATAGAATGATGCCTCAGAAGGCCGTGTGAACAGACACATATTGGCTGCTTTAAGAGACAACACTACTTCTTGTAGATACATTGATACATGGCGCTCAGAGGGCTTTGTTCATTTTATTTCAGCAATACACAAAGGACAACGTGTAAAATGTTAAGAAACACTCACTAGCTGACTATGTGCCTGTGTTTCCATAGTAACACGTCATGTTCCTCAGACACATACATATCCTTTAACATTGGGGATACTAGGCCTTAGAGCATCATATATCTTACCTGAATGAAAGTTAGATTCTGATCAGTTATTAAGGTGTCCAATATCCCTATGATAAAATTGTAATGCCAGAACACAGGGAGTGAGTTTTTCCTTATAAATATGATAGCAGTGCCCCTTCTGGGAAGATTATGGGCCCAAATCATTATTGCATTAGTGTTTGGGTTATTTTTGAGGGGGAGAGGTTGTCTACTTTTTGGTGTCTTTCACTTGTGCCTAATTCTTCTTTTAATTTGCGCCCTCCTGCATGAGGACATAAATTAAAATGATAGGAAGGGGTCCGCAAGTGTGGAGGGGTCTAAGGAACAGAGGCCTCTCCATATGTGTCAGATACCGGCTACGTTATATAACCGGCATCTGTCTTTAATAGTTGCGGCCAGATCCAAGTTCAGGCTGTGGCTGTTAACCATTTAAACGAATATTTAACTTCTGACAGCGACATTTGAATGGAATGCACACCAATGGCCGAACACAGTGGCTCCCATCGGCCCCCAGCAACGCAACTATATTTCACTATGGTACTGCAGTAAATAGTATAAGCGATAAAATGATTGCAGGTGCAAGTCCCATAGAGGGGCTTAAAAATAATAATAAAAAGATTTTAAAAATATTAGAAATTAAGTCTATTAAAAGTAATAGACATAGATCAATGGGATTTAGATCCGAACTCATTACTAGCGACATCAGAACTTTCCAGCACTTTGTTTACATCCATTTCTGGGTGCTTCTCGAAGTATGTTTGGGGTCATTGTCCTGCTGGAAGACCCATGACTTAGGATACAAACCAAGCTTTCTGACACTGGGCACTACATTGCGACCCAAAATCCTTTGGTAATCTTCAGATTTCATGACGCCTTTCACACAGTCAAGCCACCCAGTGCCAGAGGCAGCAAAACAACCCCAAAACATCTTTGAACCTCCACCATATTTGACTGTAGGTACTGTGTTCTTTTCTTTGTAGGCCTCATTCCATTTTCAGTAAACAGCAGAATGATATGCTTTACCAAACAGCTCTATCTTGGTCTCATCTGTCCACAAGACGCTTTCCCAGAAGGATTTTGGTTTACTCACGTACATTTTGGCAGACTGTAGTCTAGCTTTTTCATATCTCTGTCAGCAGTGGGGTCCTCCTGGGTTTCCTGCTCTAGCATTTAATTTCATTCAAGTGTCGACGGATAGTTTGTGCTGACACTGCAGGACAGTTTGAATTTCTTTGGAACTTGATTGGGGCTGCTTATCCACCATTCAGACTATCCTGCGTTGCAACCTTTCATCAATTTTTCTCTACTATCCATGTCCTGGGAGATTTGCTACAGTGCCATGGGTTGTAATCTTCTTGATTATGTTGCGCACTGTGGACAAAGAACCATCAAGATTTCTGGAGATGGATTTGTAACCTTGAGATTGTTGATATTGTTCAACAATTTTGGTTCTCAAGTCCTCAGACAGTTCTCTTCTCTACTTTTTGTTCTCAATGCTCAGTGTGGTACACACAAACACAATGCAAAGACTGAATCAACTTCTCCCCTTTTTGTCTGGTTTCAGGTGTGATTTTCATATTGCCCACACCTGTTACTTGCCACATGTGAGTTTGAACGAGCATCACATGCTTGAACCAAAGTTGTTTACCCATAATTTTGGAAAGGTGCCATCAATTTTGTCCAGTCCAATTTGGGGGTTTTGTGGGAAATTATGTCCAATTTGCCTTTTTTTCCTCAGTTTTTTGTGTAGTTCCAATACACACAAAGGAAATAAACATGTGTATAACAAAACATGTGTACTTGCAATAATTTTCTGAGAGAAATACTTCATTTTCTGGAACAATTTCAAGGATACCAACACCAACACTTTCGGCCATATATATATAAATACAGTGGGTACAGAAAGTATTCAGACCCCTTTACATTTTTCACTCTTTGTTTCATTGCAGCCATTTGGTAAATTCTAAAAAGTTAATTTTTTTCTCATTAAAGTACACTCTGCACCCCATCTTGACTGAAAAAAACTGAAATGTAGAAATTTTTGCAAATTTATTAAAAAAGAAAAACTGAAATATCACATGGTCATAAGTATCCAGACCCTTTGCTCAGACACTCATATTTAAGTCACATGCTATCCATTTCCTTGTGATCCTCTTTGAGATGGTTCTACTTCTTCATTGGAGTCCAGCTGTGCTTAATTAAACTGATAAGACTTGATTTGGAAAGCCACACACCTGTCTATATAAGACCTCACAGCTCACAGTGCATGTCAGACCAAATGCGAATCATGACCTCAAAGAAACTGCCCAAGGAGCTCAGAGACAGAATTGTGGCAAGGCACAGATCTGGCCAAGGTTACAAAATAATTTCTGCATTACTCAAGGTTCCTAAGAGCACAGAGGCCTCCATAATCCTTAAATGGAAGAAGTTTGGGACCACTAGAAGTCTACCTAGACCTGGCCGTCCAGCCGAACTGAGCAATCATGGGAGAAGAGCCTTGGTGAGAGAGGTAAAGAAGAACCCCAAGATCACTGTGGCTGAGCTCCAGAGATGCAGTAGGGAGATGGGAGAAAGTTCCACAAAGTCAACTATCACTGCAGCCCTCCACCAGTTGGGCCTTAATGGCAGAGACGGAAGCCTCTCCTCAGTGCAAGACATATGAAAGCCCGCATAGAGTTTGCTCAAAAACACATGAAGGACTCCCAGACTATTAGAAATAAGATTCTCTGGTCTGATGAGACGAAGATAGAACTTTTTGGTGATAATTCTTAGCGGTATGTGTGGAGAAAACCAGGCACTGCTCATCACCTGCCCAATACAATCCCAACAGTGAAAATGTTGGTGGCAGCATCATGCTATGGGGGTGTTTTTCAGCTGCAGGGACAGGACAACTGGTTGCAATTGAAGGAAAAATGAATGCAGCAAAGTACAGAGATATCCTGGATGAAAACCTCTTCCAGAGTGCTCTGGACCTCAGACTTGGCCGAAGGTTCGCCTTCCAACATGACATTGACCCTAAGCACACAGCTAAAATAACAAAACAGTGGCTTCAGAACAACTCTGTGACCATTCTTGACTGGTAAAGCCAGAGCCCTATCCTAAACCTATATATATATAGTGGTGTGAAAAAGTGTTTGCCTTTTCCTCATTTCTTATTCTTTTGCATGTTTGTCACATTTAAATGTTTCAGACCACAAAACAAATTTAAATATTAGACAAGGAAAACACAAGTAAACACAAAATGAATGCTTTTAAATTAAGGTCTTTATTATTTAGGGAAAAAGAAATCCAAACCTAGAGGGTACTGTGTGAAAAAGTGATTGCCCCCTAAACCTAACAACTGGTTGGGCCACCCTTAGCAGCAACAACTGAAATCAAGTGTTTGTGATAACTGGCAATGAGTCTTTTACAACGCTCTGGAGGAATTTTGGCCAACTCATCTTTGCAAAACTTTTGTAATTCTGCCACATTGGAGGGCTTCCGAGCATGAACCGCCTTTTTAAGTCATGCTACAGCATCTCAATCGGATTAAAGTCAGGACTTTGACTAGGCCACTCCAAATCTTAATTTTGTTTTTTCTTAAGCCATTCAGAGGTGGACTTGCTAGTGTGTTTTGGATCATTGTCCTGCTGCATAACCCAAGTGTGCTTCAGCATTAGAACACGAACAGATGGCCAGACATTCTCTTTCAGGAATTTTTTGTAGACAGCAGAATTCATGGTTAAATTTACCATAACAAGTCTTCCAGGTCCTGAAGCAGCAAAACAGCCCCAGACCATTATACTACCACCACCATATTTTACTGTTGGTATGATGTTCCTTTACTGAAATACTGTGTTCCTTCTTTGTCAGATGTAATGGGACATACACCTTCCAAACAGTTAAATGTTTGTCTCGTCAGACTACATAGTATTTTCCCAAAAGTCTTGGCGATCCTCAAGATATTTTCTGGCAAAACTGAGACAAGCCTTTATGTTCTTTTTGCTCAGGAGAGGTTTTTGTCTAGGAACTCTGCCACGCAGGCCATTTTTGCCCAGTCTCTTGCTTATGGTGGAGTCATAAACACTGACCTTAACTGAGGCAGTTGAGTCCTGCAGTTCTTTGGATTCTTTGCTTCACAATAAAAAGAAAAACAAATGTTCACAGTTGTAGGCATGTTCTTTACATAAGCTGATGCAAACCCTCAAAAAAAAACAGTGAAATTCCAGGTTGTGAGGTATCAAAAAATAAAAAATTCCAAGGGGAGTGAATACTTTCACAAGTCACTGTAAATAATAAATTCCTCTTGGATGAGTCATTGCTGTGCTCTTGGGGTAATTTTTGTTGGCTGGCCACTCCTTTGTGAATAATGGCTCTCACTGTGGTTCACTGGAGTCCCAAAGCTTTAGAAATGACTTTCTAACCTTTTCCAGACTGATAGATCTCAAATACTTAGTTTCTCATTTGTTCCTGAATTTTTTTGGATCGCGGTATGATATCTAGCTTTTGAGGATCTTTTGGTCTACTTCACTTTGTCAGCCAGGTCCTATTTAACCCCTTTACAACCCAAGGTGGTTTGCACATTAATGACCAGGCCAATTTTTACAATTCTGACCACTGTCACTTTATGAGGTAATTACTCTGGAACGCTTCATTGGATCCTCCTGATTCTGAGACTGTTTTTTCGTGACATATTGTACTTTATGATTGTGGTAAAATTTCTTCATTTATTTGTGAAAAAAATTGAAATTTGGCGAAAATGTTGAAAATTTAGCAATTTTCAAAATTTTAATTTTTATGCCCTTAAATCAGAGAGATATGTCACACAAAATAGTTAATAAATAACATTTCCCACATGTCTACTTTACATCAGCACAATTTTGGAGCCAAAATTTTATTTCGGAAGGGAAGGAGCGCCATTTGACTTTTTCAATATAAAATTTGCTTGAATAATTAGCGGACGCCATGTTGCGTTTGGGGGTGCCCCTGATGTGAGGGGTTTCCACTATTTAGGCACAAGTGACACCATTTTGGAAACTAGACCCCTCAGGGAACTTATCTAGATGTGTGGTGAGCACCTTGAACCCCCAGGTGCTTCACAGAAGTTTATAACATTGAGCCGTAAAAATAAACTTTTCCTATTTTTCCCACAAAAATGTTTTTCAGCCCCCAATTTTGCATTTTCATAAGGTAAACAGGAGAAATTGCACCATGCAGTTTGTTGTGCAATTTCTCCTGAGTTAGCAGATACCCCATATGTGGGGGAAAACCACTGCTTGGGCATACGGCAGCGTTCGGAAGGGAAGGAGCACCATTTGACTTTTTGATTGTAAACTTTGCTTGAATAATTAGCGGATGTGCCCCTGATGTGCCTAAACAGTGGAACCTCCCCCCACAAGTGACACCATTTTGGAAACTAGACCCCTCAGGGAACTTATATAGATGTGTGAGGAGCACCCTGAACCCCCAAGTGCTTTACAGAAGTTTATAACATGGAGCAGTAAAAATAAAAAAATCAAACTTTTTCCCCAAAAATGATGTTTTAGCCCCAATTTTTTATTTTCACAAGGGTAAGATGAGAAAATGGACCCCAAAAACTTCTGTGTAATTTCTCCTGAGTACGCCAATACCCCATATGTGGGGAAAATACAGTTTTTGGGCGCACGGCAGAGTTCAGAAGGGAAGAAGCACTGTGTGACTTTTTGAACGCAAAATTGGCTGGAATCGAGAGCGGATGCCATGTCGCTTTTGGAGAGCCCCTGATGTGCCTAAATAGTGGAAACCCCACACAAGTGACCCCATTTTGGAAACTACACCCCTCAAGGATTTTATCAAGCAGTATAGTGAACATTTTGAATCCAGAGGTACGACACATAATTTGATAACATTAGCTCATCATATTGAATAAGTTGTCATTAGTCTTGAGCGCAAGTGCTTGCTACTTGAGTTTACATTGGGAACTCAGGTGTGCACCATGTATCGCAGGTGCTCGAGTGACATGCTCGAGTCCCCGTCCACATGTTTCACGGTTATTAGATATCCAAAAAAAACATGCAGGGATCGCTCGTGCATGGCAGGCAATCCCCGCAAGGTTTTCGCCGCGAAGCATATGGGGCGGAGACTCGAGCATGTCACTTGAGCACCAGCGATACTCAGTGCATACCCGAGCACCCGATGCAAACTCAAGTAGCGAGCACTTGCGCTCAACACTAGTTGCCATATCGTCATCCTTTTTTTTACTTTTGAAAAAAATCCCAACCCTAACCCTAGCCCAACCCTAACCCCAACCATAACCCTAGCACAACCCTAGCCCAACCCTAACCCAACCCTAGCCCAACCCTAGCCCAACCCTAGCCTAACCCCAGCCCAACCCTAACCATAGCCCAACCCTAGCCCAACTCTAATCACAACCCCAACCCTAACCCTAGCCCAACCCTAACCCTATCCCAACCCTAACCCTAACCCTAGCACAACCCTAACCCTAGAGTTTATTTTTTACGACGTTCCTCGTGCGGTATAAGTGATTAGACGACTTTATTCTTCAGGTAGGTGCGATTACAGCGATGCCAGAATCAAATCGGGTTTTTATGATTAACAGCTGTCACACACTAAAAGACGCATTTTTTTGTAAAATCGCCATATTTTGAGAGCTATAATTTTTCCATATTTTGGCCGACAGAGTCATGTGACAGCTTTTTTTTTGCGGGATGAGTTGACGTTTTTATTGGAGCCATTTTCAGGCACGTGATATTTTTTGATCGCTTTCTATTCCGATTTTTGGGAGGCAGAATAAACAAAAACCAACAATTCAGGAATTGTTTTTTTTTTATTTTTTTATGCTGTTCCACGTGTAGTAAAATTGATAAGGTAGCTTTATTCTTCGGGTCAGTATGTTTACAGCGGTACCACATTTATATTATTTTTCTATGTTTTGACGCTTTTACACAATAATAGCTATTTTATAGAAAAAAAATATTTTTTTGCATCGCTTTATTCTGAGAGCTGTAACTTTTTTATTTTTTGGCTGATGGAGCTGTATGGTGGCTTGTTTTTTGCGGGACAAGATGATGTTTTCAGCGGTACCATTTTTATTTTTATTAGTCTTTTTTATCGCGTGTTATTCCATTTTTTGTTTGGCGGTATGATGATAAAGCATTGTTTTTTGCTTCGTTTTTTATTTATTTTTTTACCATGTTCACTAAAGGGGTTGAATAGTGGGACAGTTTTATATGTCAGGTCGTTCCGGACGTGGCGATACCAAATATGTGTACTTTTATTGTTTTTTTGTTATTTTTCATAATAATATTTATTGATGGGTACATTATTTTTTTTTATATATATTTTTACAATTTCTTTTCATTTTTAAACACTTTTTTTACTTTTATTCATTGTCCCACTATGGGACTTTCACTTTTTTTTTATTCTGATCGCCTGTATAGCATAGGGATGGAGCACCATCTCTGCAGCGCTGCAGATGCAAAAGATACTTTGGTCATGCACTGCGCATGACTAAAATATCTTCCTGCTGTCTGGTGACCCGGATGTTGTCATGATGACATCGGGTCGTCATGGCAACATCCGGGAAGCCGCAACAGACATCGCTGGAAGCCGTCAGGAGAGGTGAGTATCCCGATCACCTTCCCTTGCCACCGCAATGCTACGATCGACTTTGATCGCAGCATTGCGGCGGTTAATGTGCTGGGAGCGGTGAGGGACCGCTCCCTGCACATAGCACCGGGTGTCAGCTCTGATAATCAGCTGACACCCGGCGGCGATCGCGCACGCACAGCCTATGTGCGGGCGCAATCGCAAAGACGTACTAATACGTATCAGGCTCTTAAGTCCCAGGGAGCAGATACGTATTAGTACGTCTTGGGCTTTAAAGGGGTTAAGTGATTTCTTGATTGAGAACAAGTGTGGCAGTAATCAGGCCTGTGTGTGACTAAGGAAATTGAAATCAGCTTCTCAAAGATGTGATAAACCACAGTTAATTTATATTTAAGGGGGGGGGAGCAATCACTTTTTCACACAGGGCCCTGAAGGTTTGGATTTCTTTTTCCCTTAATAATAAAGACCTTCATTTAAAAACTGCAAATTGTGTTTACTTGTGTTATCTTTGTCTAATATTTACATTTGTTTTGTGATCTGAAACATTTAAGTGTGACAAACATGCAAAAGAATAAGAAATTAGGAAGGGGGCAAACACTTTTTCACACCACTATATATATAATGGCTTATGAAAGTTTTCCTCCTTGGTTTCTTGTTTTTTTACCTATTTTGTTACATTACAACCTGTGTTTAAATATTTTTGTAATCCGATTTGTGTGTGATGCATCAACACTAAATAGTCTAAGTTGTTGAAGTGAATTAAGAAAAAAAATAGGCATAAATTGAATTTATGGGATCAAATAACTAAATATTGGCATGTGCATACAGTGGTGGCCAAAAGTATTGGCACCCCTGCAATTCTGTCAGATAATACTCAGTTTCTTCCTGAAAATGATTGCAATCACAAATTCTTTGGTATTATTATCTTCATTTAATTTGCTTGCAAGGAAAAAACACAAAAGAGAATGAAGTAAAAATCAAATCATTGATCATTTCACACAAAACTCCAAAAATGGGCCAGACAAAAGTATTGGCACCCTCAGCCTAATACTTGGTTGCACATCCTTTAGCCAAAATAACTGCGAACAACCGCTTCCGGTAACCATCAATGAGTTTCTTACAATGCTCTTCTGGAATTGTAGACCACTCTTCTTTGGCAAACTGCTCCAGGTCCCTGATATTTGAAGGGTGCCTTCTCCAAACTGCCATTTTGAGATCTCTCCACAGGGGTTCTATGGGATTCAGGTCTGGACTCATTGCTGGCCACCTTAGAAGTCTCCAGTGCTTTCTCTCAAACCATTTTATAGTGCTTTTGGAAGTGTGTTTTGGGTCATTGTCCTGCTGGAAGACCCATGACCTCTGAGGGAGACCCAGCTTTCTCACACTGGGCCCTACATTATGCTGCAAAATTTGTTGGTAGTCTTCAGACTTCATAATGCCATGCACACGGTGAAGCAGTCCAGTGCCAGAGGCAGCAAAGAAACCCCAAAACATCAGGGAACCTCCACCATTTTTGACTGTAGGGACCGTGTTCTTTTCTTTGAATGCCTCTTTTTTTTTCCTGTACACTCTATGTTGATGCTTTTTCCCAAAAAGCTCTACTTTTGTCTCATCTGACCAGAGAACATTCTTCCAAAACGTTTTAGGCTTTCTCAGGTAAGTTTTGGCAAACTCCAGCCTGGCTTTTTTATGTCTCGGGGTAAGAAGTGGGGTCTTCCTGGGTATCCTACCATACAGTCCCTTTTCATTCAGACGCCGACGGATAGTACGGGTTGACACTGTTGTACCCTCGGACTGCAGGGCAGCTTGAACTTGTTTGGATGTTAGTCGAGGTTCTGTATCCACCATCCGCACAATCTTGCGTTGAAATCTCTCGTCACTTTTTCTTTTCCGTCCACATCTAGGGAGGTTAGCCACAGTGCCATGGGCTTTAAACTTCTTGATGACACTGCGCACGTAAGACACAGGAACATTCAGGTCTTTGGAGAAGGACTTGTAGCATTGAGATTGCTCATGCTTCCTCACAATTTGGTTTCTCAAGTCCTCAGACAGTTCTTTGGTCTTCTTTCTTTTCTCCATGCTCAATGTGGTACACACAAGGACACAGGACAGAGGTTGAGTCAACTTTAATCCATGTTAACTGGCTGCAAGTGTTATTTAGTTATTGCGAACACCTGTTAGGTGCCACAGGTAAGTTACAGGTGCTGTTAAATCCACGAATTAGAGAAGCATCACATGATTTTTCAAACAGTGCCAATACTTTTGTCCACACCTTTTTTTAGGTTTGGTGTGGAAGTATATCCAATTTGGCTTTAGGACAATTCTTTTTGTGTTTTTTCATTGAAGACAAATTAAATGAAGATAATAATACCAAAGAATTTGTGATTGCAATCATTTTCAGTAAGAAACTGAGTATTATCTGACAGAATTGCAGGGGTGCCAATACTTTTGGCCACCACTGTATGTATTCACCCCTTTTGCTATGAAGACCCTAAAAATTTCTGGTGCAAGCAATTACCTTCTTAAGTCACATGCTTAGTGAAAGGAAGTCCCCTTGTGTGCAATCTAAGTGTCACATAGTCTGTCAGTATATACACTCCTTTTCTGAAAGGCCACAAAGGCTGTAACACCATTAAGCAAGAGGCACCAATAACCAAACAACACCATGAAGACCAAGGAGATCTCCAAACAAGTCAGGGACAAAGTTGTTGAGAAATACAAGTAAGGGTTGGGTAATAAAAAAAATATCCCAATCTCTGATGATCCCCCAGAGCACCATCAAATCCATCATCATCAAATGGAAAGAATATGGTACCACAACAAACCTGCCAAGAGAGGGCTACCCACCAAAACTTTCAGCCTGGACAAGAAGGGCATTAATCAGGGAAGCAGCACAGAGACCAAAGGTAACCCTAAAGTAGCTGCAGAGTTCCCAAGCTGAAACTGGAGTATCTGTCCATACGACCACAATAATCAGTGCACTCTATAGAGGTGGCCTTTATGGAAGAGTAGGCAAAAAAAAACTCTACTTACACACAATTGTAAGGTTCATTTTGATTTTGCCAAAAGACATATGGGAGAATCCCCAAATGTGTGTAAGAAGGTGCTGTGGTAAGACAAAACCAAAATTTAACTTTTTGGCCACCTAGGTAAATGCTATGTCTGACGCCAAACCAACACAGCTCATCACCCTAAGAACACCATCCCTACCGTGAAACATGGTGGAGGCAGCATCATGCTGTGGGGATATTTTTCGGCAGCAGGGACAGGGAACATGATCCAAGTTGAGAGAAAGATGGATGGTGCGAAATACAGGGATATTCTTCAGCAAAACCTATTTCAGCCTGTCAGTGATTTGAGACTGGGAAGGAGGTTCACCTTCCAACAAGACAATGACCCAAAGCATACTGCTAAAACAACACTCGAGTGGTTTAAGGGGAAACGTGTACATTTTTGGAGTGACCTAGTCAAAACCCAAACATTAATTCAATTGAGTTTGTGTGGTCACACTTGAAGATTGCTGTTCACCATCCAACTTAAAGAAGCTAGAGCAGTTTTGCCCTGAGGAATGGCTAAAAATCCCAGTAGCAAGATGTGGAACGCTCATAGAGACTTATCCAAAGTGACTTGCAGCTGTAATTTCTGCAAAAGGAGGCTCTACAAAGTACTGACTTTAGGGGAGTGAATAGTTATGCACACTGAAGTTTGCAGTTATTTTGTCCTATTTCTTGCTTGCTTGACAATAAAAAGAAAACCAAATGTTCACAGTTGTAGGCATGTTCTTTACATGAACTGATGCAAACCCTCAAAAAAACAGTGAAATTCCAGGTTGTGAGGTAGCAAAACATGAAAAATGCCAAGGAGGCAAATACTTTTGCAAGTCACTGTAAATAACAAGTTCATACAATAAGTTTTTGTTGATTTTTTTATGCTGCTTATTGTCGCTGCACAAAATTATAGCATATTACAGTTCCATCAAAGTGGATTGGATTTATAGAAATCTCGTGCCCATTGTGCTTCTTTTAGCTGAGTTAATTGATCTGAGGTTCATGTTTGAAATCTGCAACATGTCAATTTCTCTTGTGCGTACTCTGTCGAGTTTTATATGCAGATTTTCCCCATAGAACTGCTTAGATTCGGAAAAACCGCACACAAAAAAAATATGCTTTTTAGTGCGTGGTTTCCACTGTGGAAACGCACTAAAAATGCATGTAATCCACACATGATTGTATCAATAAAGTTTTGTGAAAACCAAAATACCAGGAAGTATCAAAAACAAAGCAGCTTTATTTAAAACAAGCCGTTTCAAAACAGACAAAAACAACAGTGTTAACACGATGAAAAAGCATGTAAAAAAATGCACCTGATCTTATTACTATCTACAAGTATATAAGGGGACAGTACAAAGACCTTTCTACTGATCTTTTTACTCTGAGGCCTGAGATGGGGACAAGGGGGCATCTTCTATGTCTGGAGGAAAGAAGGTTTAATCATAATCACAGACGCGGATTCTTTACTGTAAGAGCAGTGAGACTATGGAACTCTCTGCCGCATGATGTTGTAATTAGTGATGAGTGAGCACTAAAATGCTCGGGTACTCGTTGCTCGGGTCGAGCAAATTGGAATACTCGGGTGCTCGACCCGAGCAACGAGCCCAATGTAAGTCTATGGGAAACTTGAGCATTTTTCAGGCAGCTCCCCCTGGCGGTCTGCAGAGGGCCTAAAAAATGCCTAAATCGATGGGAACAGTGCTCAAATGACATGGAGACAGCATGGGGAAGACCCCTGGAAGCATTTCTGACTCCCCGGTCACTGCTGTCAACAACGTTGTCAGAGGTATTACGCCACTTATACGGACTCACAATAAAACATACCAAAACGAAACCAAAATGGATTTTCCTGGGAAATATGTTAAGGAACATCCTTTCCATGACATGTACAATGTATATAAAGCAAAATAAATAACCAAAAACAAAAATACTCCTCCACACCTTGGGCTATGTTCACACGTAGCGTTTTTGATGCGTTTTTGCACTTTTGCATTGCTTTCAACAAAGACAAATGCATTCACTGGGAAATGTCATTTTAACATTTTACAACCTTATCTGGCCATGTGGTGTGTGACACATCATCAGACACATGCATACAGTGCTGAAAAAAACATGGGAACAGCATGGGGAAGACCTCTGGAAGCATTTCTGACTCCCAGGTCACTGCTATCATAAGTGATCCTTGGCGCATGCGAAGATGCCTCCCGCCATGCACCTGTCATTGCAGACTTGCAACAATCACCGTCCACGTCCTTGCCCCAGTGCAGCGTTCAGTTGTCCCTACCCCATTCCTTGGAATGCAAGCACAAGTATGCAGCCAGCCACCCACCCACCCACAGGCTGCAATACTGTACTGCCAAATTTTTGACAGCTGCTTGCACTTGAAATGTGGCCTTTTAGGCTCGTGGAGGCGGAAGCTTTTCATAACCTCATGCTGGCGGCCGGCCGGGTGTCCATACTCGGTCCCCAGCCACCATTGTTTCTCCCGGTGTCGCCTCCGCCTTCCACAAGCACGGGTCCCACAACATTACCCGTGCCCTCCCCAGTGCACTTGTAGCACCCTGAGGGCTCGGCTGCTACAGGGGTATTGCACCTCAAACCAGAGGTGTGGTATTCCACTCCCGGGTAAGGATGGAATGTGGGACTGAGCTCAGATAGCTGCATGCACTACACTCATCCCATTTCCGGGGGACAGAACTACGGTACTCCCACCAGTTAGATGTGCAGGTACGACAGCGTCTGTCCCTGGCTGGAGCGGGAGGGGGGGAGGAACATTCCAGTAGTGTAGGGGCAGATAGGGGAGGGGCTCTGGGCATAGAGGTAGGAGCCCATTGGGTGCTAGTCACCTGGGCTCACACATAGAGGGAGTATATATGGTGGGCACCATCTAGAGATAGGGTCAGTCTGTCAGGAGAGTTCTGAGGAGGAGTTCAGCCAGGAGGGCTGACAGGGAGCTGTGGCTCCGGCTGGGCCCAGCTCCAGGGCCAGGCCTGAAGCAGAGAGGAAGAGGAAGAAAGGCCCAGAGGCATAAGACCAAGAGGGAACCCTGAGATCCCACGAGTGAGCTAAAAAGGGTGAAGGGTTGGCAGAAGAGGGCACCGGATCCCAAACTGACGGAGGCAAAACATCCTTAATCAGGAACCGGAGGTCGTGGTCAAGTTTTGCCACGACCCTCACCACATTCACCAGGAAGGTACACCACGAGTAGGGTCAGGAAAGCCTTAAAAGGTTTTACCATATAGAGGCCCAAGGGAACCGGACAAAGGTGGATCCCTGGTGGGGATGGCCGGAGAGAGAGAGAGAGAGGGGAGCTCAGGACCACGTTCCGGAATTGCCTGGGGGTTGGCCGAGTCCCGCACCTGGTGGACGCAGCACGGCTCGGGTGGTCACTCCCGGCCGAAGTGACTGAAGCAACACCAGTGAGTAAAAACCCTGAAACTGCATCCCACGTCTCTGTGCCTCCTTACCGCACCATCACAACCCCCATCATCTCCACCTGCTGCCCTGAGGCCATACCCCTCCCGTTGGGGGTTATACCATCCCCGCTGCACCATCCTTCCACCGGCCTCAGCGGTCTGCTCTGCAGCGGCAGCTCCAAAGCTGCATTCAACGGGTCGCGTAGTCATCCAACATCTACTGCTAATAGACTCGCCACTTAGTTTGACTCCCTGGGCACGGACCAGGTCACCGCCACGAGACTACTACCCCCATCTGATCCGGCTCCGGGTAAGCCCCCGTGCGCGCGATGCCGCACGACACAGCGGGCCCAGGGGCGCGTCACACTTACTGGGAAGGACTGCCTAACCACAAACACGTGGACAGGTGAATGTGGCCAGGGACGGTACGGAGCCAGTCCACAACTTTTTTTTGCTGAGAGTTGTATTTAACTCGGTGAAAGGACTGGCATAGAGGGAAACCGTATCTACCCTGGGTGTCATTTCTCCCAGGAAGTCCTCTAATGCAGCTTGTTGCAGAAGCAATGGCAGTTCGTCCATCATCAACTCGCACTTGTCGGTGGTGCTTTGACACTCACACATCTTTCTTTGCGCATTTAATTTCATGAATACAGAGTTGGACAATGGCCTGATCTGCAATGCGGTTTAAGAAATAACATGCATTAGCATGTCCGATCCACATTACAAAAGCAGCCATAGAGTGTCCGGGAACCTTCCCCCATGCTTTTCTTAGCCAGGGCTGCTTCTCAGCAAGGTTGGACGGGCCCACCAGAAAACCGTAAACTCCTCCGGTGGGCCCTGGCTTCTCCTTCACGAGAGTTCATAGTGCTGTGGTGAGGCCATGATGATGATAGAGGCCACCATCTGCTTAGTTTTCTGTTACTTGGAATGCAAGTGCAAGTATGCAGCCAGCCATCCACCCACAGGCTGCAACACTAAAATGCCAGATTTCTAGGCAGCTGCTTGCACTTGAAATATGGCCTTTTAAGCTCGTGGAGGCGGAAGCTTTTCACAACCTCATGCCGGCGGCGGCCGGGTGTCCATACTCGGTCCCCAGCCGCCACTATTTCTCCCGGTATCGTCTCCACCTTCCACAAGCACGGGTCCCACAACATTACCCATGCCCTCCCCAGTGCACTTACTGGGAAGGACCGCCTAACGACAAACACGTGGACAGGTGAATGTGGCCAGGGTCGGTACGGAGCCAGTCCATAACTTTTTTTTGCTGAGAATATTTAGCTCAGTGAAAGGACTGGCATAGAGGGAAACCATATCTACTCCGGCTGTCATTTTTCCGTCACCAGGTTCCGCCCATTGTCACACATGACCATGCCTGGCTGTATGTTCAGCGGTGAGAGCCACAGATCAGGCTGCTGTGTTACAGCTTTCAACAACTCTGCAGCGCTGGGCGGTTTGTCAATTAGGCATTAAGCATGTTATCTTCAGCACAGCCTGTTGCCGCTTGGCTAAGGCAGTGCTGCAGTGCTGTCAGCTTGTGACTGATGTGGTCATTTCGGAGATGGAGGAGGAGGTGCAGGAGCCAAACAATGTGATTACATTGAGGTTAAATTGGTGACGCTGTTTTAAATACTAAAGAAAGATCCTATTGTTTTGTTTTTTTTACGTTATTTTTTAAGACAAATGCATTCACCGGGAAATGTCATTTTAACATTTTACAACCTTATCTGCCAATGTGGTGTGAGACACATCATCAGACACATCCTGTTTTATTTATGATGGAGGGACTCTGAAAGTCATAAAGCCTTTATAGGGACATCAGACTGCCCTTACTATTCTTAAAAGGCCAGCAGTCGGCCCTCGCTATTGTTAGAGAGCCATCAGCCGGCTAGGCTTTGTTGTTCCCTTTATTAACAAGTGGGTCCCTATACTGTTATTGCGTATCCAGTGACTGCAAGGGCTGCCAAAAATTTGGACGCAACCCAATACCCCTTTGAAGAGACATAGAGGAGGGTCTCAGTAAAAAAAATGTTCCCATTATAAAGGAGCGGGTCTCCTATAGTGGTAATGCCCATGCTGTGACTGCAAGGGCTGCCAAAATTTGGAAAAAACCCCACTAACAATTTAAAGACACACAGAGCAGGGCCACAGTAACAAGATACGACATGTTCCCATTAGAAAGGAGAGAGTCTGCTATACAGTTATAGGGTATGCAGTGAGTCCAACGGCTGACCAATTTTAGGAAAAACCCCACTAAGAATTTAAAGACACACAGAGCAGGGCCACAGTAACAAGCTACGACATGTTCCCATTAGAAAGGAGAGGGTCTGCTATACAGGTATAGGGTATGCAGTGAGTCCAACGGCTGACCAATTTTAGGAAAAACCCCACTAAGAATTTAAAGACACACAGAGGAGGGCCACAGTAACAAGTACGACATGTTCCCATTAGAAAGGAGAGAGTGTGCTATACAGTTATAGGGTATGCAGTGAGTCCAACGGCTGACCAATTTTAGGAAAAACCCCACTAAGAATTTAAAGACACATAGAGAAGGGCCACAGTAACAAGGTACGACATATTCCCATTAGAAAGGAGAGGGTCTGCTATACGGTTATAGGGTATGCAGTGACTCCAACGGCTGACCAATTTTAGGAAAAACCCCACTAAGAATTTAAAGACACATAGAGCAGGGCCACAGTAACAAGGTACGACATGTTCCCATTAAAAAGGAGAGGGTCTGCTATACAGTTATAGGGTATGCAGTGAGTCCAACGGCTGACCAATTTTAGGAAAAACCCCACTAAGATTTTAAAGACACTTAGAGCAGGGCCACAGTAACGACAAATTCCCATTAGAAAGGAGAGAGTCTCCCATAGTGTTGGCCTATGCAGTGAATGCAAGGGCTGCCAAAAATTTGGAGGCACTTCAATGCCCCTTGGAAAAGACGTGGAGGAGGGCCTCATAAAAAAATGTTCCCATTAGAAAGGAGCGGGCCTTCTATACTTGTAATGCCCATGCACTAAGTGTATGGGCTGACAAACATTTACCCCTGGCGGGTATACAGTGCTGGCCAAAAGTATTGGCACCCCTGCAATTCTGTCAGATAATACTCAGTTTCTTCCTGAAAATGATTGCAATCACAAATTCTTTGGTATTATTCTCTTCATTTAATTTGTCTTCAATGAAAAAAACACAAAAAGAATTGTCCTAAAGCCAAATTGGATATAATTCCACACCAAACCTAAAAACGGGGGTGGACAAAAGTATTGGCACCCTTTGAAAAATCATGTGATGCTTCTCTAATTCGTGTAATTAACAGCACCTGTAACTTACCTGTGGCACCTAACAGGTGTTCGCAATAACTAAATCACACTTGCAGACAGTTAACATGGATTAAAGTTGACTCAACCTCTGTCCTGTGTCCTTGTGTGTACCACATTGAGCATGGAGAAAAGAAAGAAGACCAAAGAACTGTCTGAGGACTTGAGAAACCAAATTGTGAGGAAGCATGAGCAATCTCAAGGCTACAAGTCCATCTTCAAAGACCAGAATGTTCCTGTGTCTTACGTGCGCAGTGTCATCAAGAAGTTTAAAGCCCATGGCACTGTGGCTAACCTCCCTAGTTGTGGACGGAAAAGAAAAATTGACGAGAGATTTCAACGCAAGATTGTGCGGATGGTGGATAAAGAACCTCGACTAACATCCAAACAAGTTCAAGCTGCCCTGCAGTCCGAGGGTACAACAGTGTCAACCCGTACTATCCGTCGGCGTCTGAATGAAAAGGGACTGTATGGTAGGATCCCAGGAAGACCCCACTTCTTACCCCGAGGCATAAAAAAGCCAGGCTGGAGTTTGTCAAAACTTACCTGAGAAAGCCTAAAACGTTTTGGAAGAATGTTCTCTGGTCAGATGAGACAAAAGTAGAGCTTTTTGGGAAAAAGCATCAACATAGAGTGTACAGGAAAAAAAAAGAGGCATTCAAAGAAAAGAACACGGTCCCTACAGTCAAACATGGCGGAGGTTCCCTGATGTTTTGGGGTTGCTTTGCTGCCTCTGGCACTGGACTGCTTGACCGTGTGCATGGCATTATGAAGTCTGAAGACTACCAACAAATTTTGCAGCATAATGTAGAGCCCAGTGTGAGAAAGCTGGGACTCCCTCAGAGGTCATGGGTCTTCCAGCAGGACAATGACCCAAAACACACTTCCAAAAGCACTATAAAATGGTTTTAGAGAAAGCACTGGAGACTTCTAAGGTGGCCAGCAATGAGTCCAGACCTAAATCCCATAGAACACCTGTGGAGAGATCTCAAAATGGCAGTTTGGAGAAAGCACCCTTCAAATATCAGGGACCTGGAGCAGTTTGCCAAAGAAGAATGGTCTACAATTCCAGCAGAGCATTGTAAGAAACTCATTGATGGTTACCGGAAAAGGTTGTTCGCAGTTATTTTGGCTAAAGGTTGTGCAACCAAGTATTAGGCTGAGGGTGCCAATACTTTTGTCCGGCCCTTTTTTGGAGTTTTGTGTGAAATGATCAATGATTTGATTTTTGCTTCATTCTCTTTTGTGTTTTTTCCTTGCAAGCAAATTAAATGAAGATAACAATACCAAAGAATTGCAATCATTTTCAGGAAGAAACTGAGTATTATCTGACAGAATTGCAGGGGTGCCAATACTTTTGGCCAGCACTGCACATGAACATAGTATATAAAAAAAATTTTTTACGGGCATCATAATCACCCTTTAAAAAAATTATGTGGGTGTTGCATCACGGACCACGGTCACCCTGGTGATATGGTGGTGGAGGATGAGGAGAAGGAGGAGGACAAGAACAAATAGCCAAAATCAGGAAGCGTATACCCATGTGTGGGTGTGAAAAGGTGCATAGGAATACACCTTCCAAGAAAAGACACTGGATTTGAGTTTATGTTACGCTGCTATTATTGAGTGGTGTTGAGAAGTCTGGCCCAATCCAGTCCTTGTTCATTTTTATAAGAATCAGCCTGTCAGCATTTTCAGTTGACAGGCGGATGCGCTTATCAGTTATAATTCCACCAGTGGCACTAAAAACCCACTCTGATAAAACGCTGTTGGCAGGGCAGGCCAGGACCTCCAAGTCATAGACAGCCAGTTCATTCCACGTATACAGCTTGGATACCCAATAATTATAAGGCACAGCGGAATCATGGAGGACGTTGGTATGGTCGGCAAGGTACTCCCTCAGCATCTTCCCAAACTTTGCACTCCATGTGAGAGTACCCCGCGCCTCAGGGACTGTGCGATGGGAGGGTCTGAGAAAACTCTCCCAGATTTTTGACAGTGTTCCCCTGCCTCTGCTGGATTGAAGTTGTGTCTCTCTCGCCTGTACTCCTTGGTTGTCCAACGAAGTGGGCCCTCTGCCGCCAGCATTATCATTTTAATAGTTCCGCAACTATCTGGTACAGCCCCATTTTTGTAGACCTGTCTGCCTCAGGAATAAGAGATATAAAGTTCTCCTTGTAGCGTGGGTCTAGAAGTGTCACCAACCAGTAATGACTGTCACCCAAAATTTTGAGAACGCGAGGGTCATGGGAAAGGCAGCATAACATAAACTCAGCCATGCGTGCCAGACTACTAACTGGCAAGACTTCCGTGTCCTCACCAAGAGGATGACTGATCATGCTCTCCTCCTCCTCCTCCTCCTGTGTCCTCTGGCCATCCACGCTGAACAGACGGTATGACAGCTGTGCAAGTAGTACCGTCTATAGTGCATGAAACTAGCTCCTGTCCTTCCTCCTCCTCCTCCTCTTCCTCATTGTCACCCAATCCACATTGGGATGAGATGAGGCTTGGCTGTGTGAAATCATCCTGTATGTTTCCTTGCTCCATCTCATCGTGCTCTGCCTGCAATGCATCCTCTTTGATTGTGAGCAAAGAGCGTTTTAGAAGACAGAGAAGCGGGATGGTGACGCTAATTATGGCGTCATCGCCACTCACCATCTTGGTGGAGTCCTCAAAGTTTTAAAGGATGGTACATATGTCTGACATCAATGTTCACTCCTGAGGTCTTATGTGTGGAGTCTGAACTGAATACCGACGGCCTTGTTGATGCTGGTACTCAACAACTGCCCTCTTCTGCTCACAAATCCTTCCCAACATCTGCAGTAGAGTTCCAACGCGTGGGGACATCACACACCAGTCTGTGAGCCGGAAGCTGCAAACGCTGCTGAAACACTGCAAGAGTGGCGGAAGCTGTAGCTGACTTTCTAAAATGGGCACACAGGCGGCGTACTTTAACAAGCAGATCCGGCAGCTCCGGGTAGGATTTGAGAAACCTCTGAACCACGAGGTTAAGCACATGGGCCAGGCATGGTACGTGTGTGAGCTCGCCTCGCCTCAGAGCCGCCACCAGGTTCCGGCCATTGTCACACACGACCATGCCTGGCTGTAGGTTCAGGGGTGTGAGCCACAGATGTGGCTGCTCTTTCAGAGCTGTCCACAACTCTTCAGCATTGTGTGGTTTTTCACCTAAGCATATTAGCTTCAGCACAGTCTGTTGCCACTTGGCCGACGCAGTGCTGCAGTGCTTCCAGCTTGTGACTGATGTGGTCATTTCGAAGATGGAGGCTGAAGAGGGGAGGAGGCTGAGGAGGATGAGGTGCAGGAGCTGTAGACCGTGGGGTCAACCCTGATTGACCTAGGGCCCGCAATCATTGGTGTCAGGAGGACGTGTTCCTTCCCAAGGTCCGACTGGGTCCCGGCTTCCATAATGTTAACCCAGTGTGCAGTCAGCGAGATGTACAATCCCTGCCCACAAGCACTTGTCCACGTGTCCGTGGTTAGGTGGACTTTACCGGTAACTGTGTTGTTGAAGGCACGGCTAATGTTTTGGGACACGTGCTTGTGTAATGCGGGGACGGCACACCGGGAGAAATAGTGGCGGCTGGGGACCGAGTACCGAGGGACGGCCACCGCCATCAGGTTGCGGAATGCTTCTGTCTCCACGAGCCTAAAAGGCAACATTTCGAGAGCAAGCAGTCGTGAAATGTGAGAATTTAGTAGTGTGGCCTGTGGGGCGTTGGCTGCATATTTGCACTTGCATTCCAAGGACTGGGGTATGGACAACTGAACGCTGCGCTGGGACAAAGACATGGACGTGCTTCCTGATGCTGCTACTTGAGAGTGTGCAACGACAGGTGCAGGACAGGAGGCATCTTCGCATGCACCATGGACAGGGGATTGGCTTGCATGCACAACAGCGGAAGAAGCAATGGTGCCACCCACAGACACTGTTCCTGGACCCTGGGGTTCGGCCCACAAAGTCGGGTGCTTTGCTGCCATGTGCCTGATCATGCTGGTGGTGATCAGGCTGGTTGTTTTGCCACCCCTACTGATGCTGGCCTGGCAGGTGGTGCAAATGGCCTTTTTGGGGTTATTGGCAGAGTCTTTAAAAAACAACCAGACTCAGGAAGACCTAACAGTTGTACTGGCAACTTCCTTCGTGTTGGTGTTACGGGGAACGGTTGCCTGCCTTCTGTCTTCGGCCACCACACTGCTTCTTCCTGCCTGTTGGGGTGCTCTGCCTCCCTCCCCCTGTGTGCTGCTGTCCTCGCTCTGCATGTCCTCCTGCCAGGTTGGGTCAGTTACTATATCATCCACCACCTCGTCTTCCACTTCCGCACCCTAGTCCTCCTCCTGACATTCTGGCAATTGTGTCTCATCATCGTCCACCTCTTGTGACACTTTCCCACCGTCGCCTTCGTTTGACCGTGGCTGCTCAAATATTTGGGCATCGCTACACGCGATCTCCTCTTGCCCCGCTTCAAGTGGACCGGACGAGAGGCCCGAATCTATAAATGGAAAAGTGAACAGCTCTTCAGAGTGTCCAAGTGTGGGATCAGTTGTCTCTGGGTACTCGGCATGGTGGGAGGAAGGAAGATCAGGGTGAGGAATATGCGGTCCAGACTCACGGCTACTGAAACTTGACCATGTGGAAGACAGGGTGTTGGTGGTGGTGGTGGCTAAGTGACTGGAAGCATTATCCGCTATCCAACCAACAACCTTTTGACACTGCTCTGGGTTCAATAGTGGTGTGCTGCGGTCCCCTAGAAATTGGGACAGGAAGGTCAGGCGAGAAGATGTGGGTGTTTGTTGTGCCACAATTTCAGCTTGCCCACGGCTTTGTCCTCGGCCTCTGCATGCACCATTACCATCACGTCCAGTTCCCCGTCCCTTGCCACGTGCCTTGCCCATTTTAAAAGGAGGACAGTATCCTCCACGCTCACTACAAATGTCTGAGTTTGGAGCGAACTTATATGTGATCCGTGTGACGGAGAAAACAGAGTTTTAAATACCTGGCCTGTAGGTAAGTAGTTTGAACAGCAAACTGCTGTGAATTGCTTCACTGACACACTAAAGGAAATTTTTAATGGAGGTCTGAAATGGCAGTATTTTATGACAACGTATATGTGATCCGTGTGTTGGAGAAAACAGAGTTTTAAATACCTGGCCTGTAGGTAATGTGAGGCAGCGACCGGGATCGTATACCAGGGACGTTATATATCCCCCAGAATGTGTACAGAGACCTATTAAATCCATTGGAGTGCTTTGCAGTCACAAACTCACCTGCGGCTGCAATGCAGGAATGAAGGTGAGCAATGACCAGGTCAGACTACCTGGCTAAGGCAGATTAAGTAAAACCCGGCAGGGCCTTAATTTCTTGGAGGAGGTCACAGGAGGCATTGGGGCGGCCTCCTCCCTCCAACCCGGGTTTTCCAGTGGCTCTTGCCACAGGTCCTTTAAAACCCCTGCTCTAACGATTAGTGTAGTTCTATGTTGGAACCTGCTAGAGCACAGCAGGAAAGCTCAGCAGGATTGAGTGTGGCTGAACCCCCGCCTGGGAAGGCTCTGCACCTGTCAGGCTCTGAGCGGCCCGGCGCGGCCGTTGCCCCCGGCAACCGTTGTTTATGGACTCCTGTTAACCCGGCTGCGAACCGGAGGACTTTCTGTTTACCCGTGAGCTGCTGTATAAAATGGTTTATGTTGGACTTGGGCTTGGGTCACTGCCTCCATTTCTGCACGGTGTGAACACCGCCGCTCTACAGCTTGGTGGAGAATGCGGGCATAGTGACTGAGGCATACTCCCACCGGCAGCTGCATGACCACAATCCAGCCTGCCACCTTTCAGTTCCACCCCATGGACAAAATGGTACTGTTAAAGCAGCTGGTACTCACCCAGCCGCAGCAGCAACAAACAAATGAATTGTTGCTGCAACAGATTGCTGCCTTGTGGGAGACGTCGACGGCGCCAGCCCTGGAACGTCGAGAGGCCCGGGACAAGGTTCGCTCAGCGTTGAGGAAGATGGGACCGGAGGATGACGTGGAAGCCTTCCTGACGATCTATGAGCGCACAGCAGAGCGGGAAAACCTACCGGCCAGCCAGTGGGCAGAAGTGGTGGCTCCGTTTCTTGTCGGCGATGCCCAAAAGGCCTACTTCGACCTAAGTCGAGAGGACACCCAGGACTACCAGAGGCTCAAAGGTGAGATCCTTGCCCGGCTGGGGGTCAATACATACGTGACTGCGGATATAGCCTCCGGGTCTCAATGTATGCCCAGACCGTCTTCACAGCGAGCGCCGACCCAAGGGACAGTGAACTCCAACTATGCCAAGTACTGGTTAATGGGTACCCCACAGAGGCCCTCCTGGACTCAGGGAGCCTCGTGACTCTGGTACATGGGTCGCTAGTGGGAGGAGACAACCCCAGTGGACGGCCAGTCGGGGTTGTGTGTATCCATGGGGACCTCAGAGAGTACCCAACTGCAGAGGTAGTTTTGTCCACGCCATGTGGAGATATAAAACGTGGTGGGGGTGGTAAAAACTCTTCCCTATGGGACTGTGTTGGGAAGAGACTTGCCCCTGTTCTGGACTCTGTGGAAAAACAAAATCCACTCTCCCCCGGTAAAATGTATTACAGGCGCTGTACCAGACGAACCTGCCGTAGGGGTGTCCAACCTAGGGACAGAGTGTGACCCCGATAGGTTTCCCTTAGAGGTGCTGGCAGGAGAGTTCGAGGAGACCCCATCGATCCCTGAGCTGGAGGTGTCCCGGGACACGTTTGGGACGGCTCAGCTACAGGATCCCACCCTGACTCAGGCGCTGGAAAGGGTGGTAGAGGTAAACGGCGTAGCCCAACAGCCCGGTGCAGATACTGTATTTCCCTGCATGGTAGTCAACGGTGAGTTGCTCTATGGGATAGATGAGATCAGGGACGAGGTCGTGGAACAGTTGGTGGTATCTCAGTCGTACCGTCGGGTGGTTCTAGATTTGGCACATACACACCTGCTGGGTGGACACTTAGGTGTAAAAAAGACGCAAGAACGTATCTTGCACAGATTCTTTTGGCCAGGGGTTTACGCGGAGGTCAAAAGGTACTGTGAATCCTGCCCCGAATGTCAGTTGACCACACCCACCGCAAGTTTCCGTAGCCCATTGGTACCCCTGCCAGTGATGGAGGTACTTTTTTAACGGATTGCAATGGACTTGGTAGGGCCCATTGTAAAATCTGCCCGAGGCCACCAACATATACTGATGGTCGTCGACTATGCCACCCGATACCCGGAGCCTATACCACTACGCCACACCTCAGCAAAACTGATTGCACGGGAGCTGTTTGCCATGTTCTGTCGCCTTGGACTACCTAAGGAGATCCTTACAGATCAGGGGACCCATTTTATGTCCAAAGTGACAAGGGAACTGTGCAAATTGCTAAAAATTAAACAATTGCGCACCTCAGTGTACCACCCTCAAACCGACGGTCTAGTAGAACAGTTCAATAAAACCCTCAAGTCCATGTTAAAAAAGGTGGTTTCTAAGGATGGAAGGGATTGGGACATGTTGCTACCCTATTTGATGTTCGCCGTCCGTGAGGTACCCCAGGCTTCCACAGGGTTCTCTCCCTTTGAGTTATTGTACGGCAGACACCCTAGGGGTCTGTTGGACGTAGCCAAAGAGACATGGGAACAAGAGCCGACTCCACATAGGAGAATAATTGAACACGTGGCTACTATGCAGGACCGGATCGCGGCGGTCATGCCCATCGTGAAGGAACATCTGTTAGATGCCCAGGCAGCCCAGAGGCGCACATATAATAAAAGAGCCAGAGTCAGGTCTTTTAACAAGGGCGATCGGGTGTTAGTACTGGTACCCACAGCCGAGAGTAAGCTCATGGCCAAGTGGCAAGGGCCATATGAGGTTCGAGAAAAAGTGGGGGAGGTAAATTACAGGGTGTATCAGCCCGGAAGGAGGAAACCTGAGCAGCTTTACCATGTAAACCTGCTAAAGCCTTGGAAAGATCAAGAGTGTTTAGTTACAGACGTCACCCTGGGCATATCGCCAGAGAGTTCTCTACCTTCAGCCAGGGAAGCATCCGAGGGGGAGGTCAGGATAAGTGATGCCCTCACTAAACAGCAGCGACGGGAGGCTCGCTCGCTGGTGCAGCTGTTAGAACTCTCCTGTTAGGTTTTTTTTAGTTTGCTGGTCACATGACCATTTTTGCCTATTTAATCCGGCTCCGCCCTCCTGGCCTTGCTGGACTTCATTGTATTTTCTACTCTTGAGCTAGCTTGGTGCTCTGCTGCCGTTCTCTGTTAGTTTTGCTAGGTCTTCTGACCTCTATGCTTTTTGTTGTGTGTTTGTCTTTGACTGCTACTATTTCTGCTAGGAGGTGTCCAACTTATCCCAGTCCCTAGTTCTTGTAGGGATCCCTCCCTCACATCTATAGGTCTTCGTACAGATTAGCCGAGGACTTTAGCGGGTCTGATTGCAGGATCAGGTTCCCCGTTACATCGTAGGGATCTAGTTTAGTTCTATTGTAGGGACAGATCTCCTGTCTTTCCTTAGTCCCTGTAGCAGATCATAACAGTAAGTCCAGCCATAAAAGAAAAAAAAAAAAAAAAAAAAAATTTTCTCTAAGGAAAGACCTCCAGTTTTCCATCATGGTCTCGGTTCAAGATGTGGCTCAACGCTTGCAGGGACTCTCTCTGGAGGTGGCCAAGCTCCAACAACACGTGAGTAGCTGTTCTGGAGCACATTTTGTGGAACCAAAGGTACGTCTGCCTGATTTATTTTTTGGCGAACAACAAGATTTTTTTTCTTTTAAAAATGCTTGTTTATTGTATTTTCGTTTGAGACCCGGATCCTCTGGTGATGAATCACAGCGCATAGGGTTCATAATGTCACTTTTGCGCAAAGATCCTCAGGGATGGGCCTTCTCTCTCCAACCTAGTGATCCGTGCTTTAGATCAGTGGATAGTTTTTTTTCTGCTTTGGGTTTGTTGTATGATGATCCTGATCGTGTCTCATCTGCTGAGTCTGAATTGAGATGTTTGAGGCAGGGATCAGGTAATGTGGAAAAATATTGTTCTCACTTCCGTCGGTGGTCTGCCCAGGTGGGGTGGAACGATTCAGCTTTGAAAAGCTTGTTTCTTGCAGGGCTAGGTGAAAGGGTTAAGGATTTACTGATTGCTTATCCCACACCTGGAAACTTGCAGGAGGCAATGCAATTAGCTATACGGGTGGACAGGAGACTGCGTGCAAGGGTTAATGAGAGCAAATCCTCTGCTATGTCAGCTCCGAGTCCTGAGAGGGTCTGTGCTGACAATGGAGAGCCGATGGAGATTGGGGCGATGGCACCCCGCTCTCAGGAAAAAGACCGCAGGCTTTCTGAAGGCTTGTGCTTCTATTACGGAAATTCTGGTCATTTTATTAAGAACTGTGTGCTTCGTATGAAGAAAGAAAAAAAAATGGTCAGTCATGCACGTATTGCCTGTTTAAATTCTAAGGGAGTATTCCTATCTGCTACTACTGCTGCTCAGGATGAATTAATTGAATTTCGGGTTTTTGTGGATTGTGGTTCTACTCTGAATGTGATTGATGGGGGATTCTTGGAAAAACTTAGATTAGAACCTAAAACTTTGTCATCCCCTATTGCTGTGGTTTCTGTTGATGGCTCTCCCTTGAAGAGTGTTACTCATAAGGTCTGTGAATTTCCCCTCACTATTAATGGTATTCATCAAGAGAATTTGGATTTGGTGGTATTGGATAATTTGCCTTCTTCAGTAATATTGGGGTTACCCTGGTTAAAATTGCACAATCCTGTACTGGATTGGTCTACCAATGAAATTAAGTCCTGGAGCCCTAAGTGTTATGACAAGTGTTGTAACGGACGTATTGCTGCGGTGGAAAAAGGGGAATTACCTGTACCTATTCAGGATTTTTGGAGAGTTTTTTCTGAGGAGGAGTCACAAATTTTGCCTCCCCATAGAGACTATGATTGTACCATTGAATTTGTCCCTGGAGCGACTCTTCCTAAAAGTCGTTTATTTAATCTTACTATTCCTGAGAGAAAGGCTTTGGAGGAATGCATACAGACAAGCTTGGCCGCCGGTCACATTAGGCCTTCCAAGTCTCCTGTGGCTGTTGGATTTTTTTTTGTAAAAAAAAAAGATGGCGGTTTACGTCCTTGTCTGGACTTTCGTGAGATTAATAAAATTACTGTACGCAATCCTTACCCACTGCCATTGATTCCTGATTTATTTAACCAGTTAGTGGGGGCCAAGTGGTTCTCTAAAATTGATCTCCGGGGGGCATACAATTTGTTGCGCATGAAGGAGGGTGATGAATGGAAGACTGCTTTTAACACTCCTGTGGGTCATTTTGAGAATCTGGTGATGCCTTTTGGTCTTACCAATGCTCCAGCATTTTTTCAGAATCTTATTAATGACATCCTTAGACCTTTAATCGGCAAAAATGTGGTTGTGTATTTGGATGACATTCTGATTTATTCGCCTGATCTGGAGTCTCATTGGCGGAGCGTACGTGAGGTATTACAGTTATTAATGGACAATTCGCTTTTTGCTAAGCTGGAGAAATGTGAGTTCGCTGTACAGAGAATTAGTTTTTTGGGCTACATTATCTCCAGTGAAGGTTTTGAGATGGACCCGGTTAAAGTTCAAGCTGTGCAGGAATGGCCTAGGCCTATTGGTTTGAAATCGATACAGAGGTTTTTGGGTTTCGCCAATTATTACAGAAAATTCATAAAAAAAATTTCTATTATTGTCAAACCGCTGACCGATCTCACCAGGAGAGGTGCTAATGCGGTTCAGTGGACTTCTGAGGTCATTGAAGCTTTTGTGTTTCTAAAGGAGAGGTTCACCTCTGCTCCCATCCTTATGCAGCCTGATGTGACTAAGCCGTTTTTGGTTGAGGTTGATGCTTCTTCGGTGGGGGTCGGTGCGGTGTTGTCTCAGGAAAACAAGGATGGAGTACATCCCTGTGCCTTTTTTTAAAAAAAAATTTCTGAGACTGAACTTAATTACGATATTGGTAATCGGGAATTGCTGGCGATTAAACTCGCATTTGAACACTGGCGTCACCTCTTGGAAGGTGCTGAATTTCCCATTCAGGTTTTCACTGATCATAAAAATCTGATCTATCTTGATGCTGCCAAGCGCTTGAACGCCCGTCAGGCTAGGTGGGCATTTTTTTTCTCGCGGTTTAATTTTTCCGTTACTTACATCCCGGGTACCAAGAATGTTAAAGCGGATGCTTTGTCTCGCAGCTTTTCTCCCATGGTCGGTGTTGAGGAGGAAGAGGAGAGCATTTTACAAGAAGGTGTTGTGATTGCTGCTTTGGACTCCGTTTTGGAGGATGAGATTCTTAAAGCTCAGGAGAATGCCCCATCTAACACTCCCCATGGGAGGTTGTTTGTGCCTAGGACCTTTAGGAGAGATTTGTTTGTTGAGTGTCATGAGTCTCGGTTGGCAGGTCATCCAGGAATTTCTGAGACCAAGAGACTTGTGGGTCGCAGTTTTTGGTGGCCTGGATGGCAGAAGGAAGTCATTAAGTGGGTGCGCCAATGTACTGTGTGTGCCAGATCCAAGTCTTCGCATGCTCCTGCTGCGGGGTTGCTTTGCCCTCTGGAGGTTCCTAGTGCACCTTGGACACATCTGGCTATGGACTTTATTACTGACCTTCCCCCCTCTGAAGGTTTCACGGTCATTTGGGTGGTCGTGGACCGTTTTAGCAAGATGTGTCACTTGGTTCCCTTCATCAAACTGCCTTGCGCTAAGACACTCGCTAAGGCCTTTGTCAAGGAAATTGTCAGACTACATGGTGTTCCTACTAACATTGTTTCTGATAGGGGACCTCAGTTCGTGGCTCGTTTTTGGCGTGTCTTTTGTGACAGGTTGGGAGTTCATTTGTCGTTTTCATCCGGATATCATCCTGAGTCTAATGGCCAGACAGAAAGGAAGAACCAGGATGTTGAGCAGTTCTTGCGTTGTTTTGTGGCAGACAATCAAGAGGGGTGGTCTGAGTTTCTGCCACTTGCTGAATTTGCTCTTAACAACCATACATCCTCTTCTGCTGGGTGTTCGCCTTTTTTTTGTTGTTCTGGGAGACATCGGTCTTTTGGGTCATTCTCCAAATTGGTTTCGGCTGTGCCTGAGGAGGAGAGTTTTTCTGGTGATTTGGAGAGAGTTTGGACGGATGTGCGTGGTAATCTTCAGGAGGCTAACAAAAAATCTAAGAGGTACTTTGATAGGAAACGGCAAGAGGTTTTGTTTGCTGTTGGTGACATGGTTTGGTTGTCCTCTAAGAATCTGCGATTGAGGATTCCTTCTAAAAAATTGGGTCCCAAGTTCGTAGGACCCTTTAAGGTGCTTCAGATAGTTAACCAATCTGCTGTTAGGTTGGAGGTTCCTACGTCCTGGAAGATTAACCCGGTGTTTCATGTTTCTCTGTTGAAAAAAGCTGATGTGTCGGATGGTGACGCCTCTGCCACTGTTCCTCCGGTGGTGGAGGACGGGGAATATGAAATTTCCCGCATCCTAAATGCTAGATGGTATAGAAGGAGTTTGCAGTATCTCGTCGCTTGGAAGGGTTTCGGACCTGAGGATAACTCATGGGTGAGGGCGGATGATGTTTCTGCTTCCAGACTTGTCAGAGCTTTTCACAGGAGGTTTCCTGGTAAGCCTAGGCCTAGGGGATCCGGAGGATCCTCTTAGAAGAGGGGGTACTGTTAGAACTCTCCTGTTAGGTTTTTTTTAGTTTGCTGGTCACATGACCATTTTTGCCTATTTAATCCGGCTCTGCCCTCCTGGCCTTGCTGGACTTCATTGTATTTACTACTCTTGAGCTAGCTTGGTGCTCTGTTGCCGTTCTCTGTTAGTTTTGCTAGGTCTTCTGACCTCTATGCTTTTTGTTGTGTGTTTGTCTTTGACTGCTACTATTTCTGCTAGGAGGTGTCCAACTTATCCCAGTCCCTAGTTCTTGTAGGGATCCCTACCTCACATCTATAGGTCTTCGTACAGACTAGCCGAGGACTTTAGCGGGTCTGATCGCAGGATCAGGTTCCCCGTTACATCGTAGGGATCTAGTTTAGTTCTATTGTAGGGACAGATCTCCTGTCTTTCCTTAGTCCCTGTAGCAGATCATAACAGCAGCACAATACCGACATGTTCTCAGAGCTACCCGGTAGGACTACGGGCATCCAACATGACATTGTCACCGAACCTGTGGTAAGGGTGCGAATAAGACCGTACCGGGTACCCGAAGCCCGGAGGCAAGCCATCACGGCTGAGGTAAAACAAATGCTTCAGTTAGGCATCATAGAGGAATCACAGAGTGAATTGGCTAGCTAGCTAGCTAGATTCCAAAACCAGACGGATCGCTACGCTTCTGTAGCAATTTCCGGAAATTGAATGAAGTTTCAAAGTTTGACCTCTCTCCAATGCCCAGGGTGGACGAGCTGATTGAGAGACTGGGGCAGGCCCAGTACTTTACCACGCTTGATCTCACCAAGGGTTACTGGCAGGTACCTCTCACAGATTCGGCAAAGGAAAAGACCGCCTTCGTAACTCCGGAGGGTCTATACCACTATGTGGTCTTACCTTTTGGGTTACATGGGGCCCCGGCTACATTCCAGAGGTTGATGGACATAGTGCTAAAGCCTCATCAGGAGTACGCGTCCGCGTATCTAGATGATATTACCATCTTTAGCACCAACTGGCATACGCACCTATCACAGGCACAAGCGGTGCTGGAATCTCTCAGAGACGCGGGGTTAACGGCGAACCCAAAAAAATGTGCGATAGGGCTAGAGCAAGCCCGATATTTGGGGTATGTGATAGGCCGAGGAGCTATCAAGCCCCAAATCAATAAAGTTGCGGCCATAAAAAACTGGCCTAAACCGTCAAGTACAAAACAGGTGAGGGCGTTCCTTGGCATCCTTGGGTATTACCGCCGGTTTATACCTAATTTTGCTGGGTGAACGACGGCCCTGACCGATCTCTTGAAAGGAAAAAAATTGGTAATGGTTCGGTGGAACCCTCAGGCGGAAGAAGCTTTTCAGTCCATGAAGTTGGCCCTGTGTGGACAGCCGGTCCTCATCAGCCCCAACTTGAAGGAAACCTTCATTGTACAGACAGATGCCTCAGAGGTAGGCCTAGGGGCGGTATTGTCACAAAAAGTGAATGGTGAAGAGCACCCGGTCACCTACTTGAGTAGAAAACTTGTCCCGGCAGAGAGAAACTATAGCGTGGTAGAGAAGGAGTGTTTGGCTATTAAGTGGGCCTTGGAATCGCTATGTTATTATTTACTCGGGCTTCAGTTCCGCTTGGTGACGGACCACTCTCCCTTGGTATGGATGAGGAATGCCAAGGAGAGGAATGCGCGAGTCACCAGGTGGTTCCTGTCACTGCAAAATTTCAGTTTCTCTGTAGAACATCGCCCTGGGAAGTTGCAAGCAAATGCGGATGCCCTGTCCCGGGCACCCTGTATGGTGGCAAATGTTCAACCCCACAAGTTTGATAGAGGGGGGGATATGTGAGGCAGTGACCGGGATCGTATACGAGGGACGTTATATATCCCCCAGAATGTGTACAGAGACCTATTAAATCGATTGGAGTGCATTGCAGTCACAAACTCACCTGCGGCTGCAATGCAGGAATGAAGGTGAGCAATGACCTGGTCAGACTACCTGGCTAAGGCAGATTAAGTAAAACCCGGCAGGGCCTTAATTTCTTAGAGGAGGTCACAGGAGGCAGTGGGGCAGCCTCCTCCCTCCAACCCGGGTTTTCCAGTGGCTCTTGCCACAGGTCCTTTAAAATCCCTGCACTAAGGATTAGTTTTGTTCTATGTTGGAACCTGCTAGGAGCACAGCAGGAAAACTCAGTAGGATTGAGTGTGGCTGAACCTACACCTGGGAAGGCTCTGCACCTGTCAGGCTCTGAGCGGCCCGGCGCGGCCGTTGCCTCCGGCAACCTTTGTTTATGGACTCCTATTAACCCGTCTGCGAACCGGAGGACTTTCTGTTTACCCGTGAGTTGCTGAATAAAAGCTGTTTATGTTGGACTTGCTTCGGTCACTGCCTCCGTTTCTGCACAGTGTGAACACCTCCGCTCTACAGTAAGTAGTTTGAGCAGCAAACTGCTGTGAATTGCTTCAATGACACACTAAAGGAAATTTTTAATGGAGGCCAGAAATGGCAGTATTTTCTGACAACGTACAGTACAGACCAAAAGTTTGGACACACCTTCTCATTTAAAGATTTTTCTGTATTTTCATGACTATGAAAATTGTACATTCACACTGAAGGCATCAAAACTATGAATTAACACATGTGGAATTATATACTTAACAAAAAATTGTGAAACAACTGAAAATATGTCTTATATTCTAGTTTCTTCAAAGTAGCCACCTTTTGCTTTGATGACTGCTTTGCACACTCTTGGCATTTTCTTGATGAGCTTCAAGAGGTAGTCACCGGAAATGGTCTTCCAACAATCTTGAATGAGTTCCCAGAGATGCTTAGCACTTGTTGGCCCTTTTGCCTTCACTATGCGGTCCAGCTCACCCCAAACCATCTCGATTGGGTTCAGGTCTGGTGACTGTGGAGGCCAGGTCATCTGGTGTAGCACCCCATCACTCTCCCCCTTGGTCAAATAGCCCTTACACAGCCTGGAGGTGTGTTTGGAGTCATCGTCCTGTTGAAAAATAAATGATGGTCCAGCTAAACGCAAACGGGATGGAATAGCATGCCGCTGCAAGATGCTGTGGTAGCCATGCTGGTTCAGCATGCCTTCAATTTTGAATAAATTCCCAACAGTGTCACCAGCAAAGCACCCCCACACCATCACACCTCCTCAATGCTTCACGGTGGGAACCAGGCATGTAGAGTCCATCCGTTCACCTTTTCTGCGTCGCACAAAGACACGGTGGATGGAAACAAAGATCTCAAATTTGGACTCATCAGACCAAAGCACAGATTTCCACTGGTCTAATGTCCATTCCTTGTGTTCTTTAGCCCAAACAAGTCTCTTGTGCTTGTTGTCTGTCCTTAGCAGTGATTTACTAGCAGCTATTTTACCATGAAGGCCTGCTGCACAAAGTCTCCTCTTAACAGTTGTTGTAGAGATGTATCTGCTGCTAGAACTCTGTGTGGCATTGACCTGGTCTCTAATCTGAGCCACTGTTAACCTGCGATTTCTGAGGCTGGTGACTTGGATAAACATCCTCAGAAGCAGAGGTGACTCTTGGTCTTCCTTTCCTGGGGCGGTCCTCATGTGAGCCAGTTTCTTTGTAGCGCTTGATGGTTTTTGCAACTGCACTTAGGGACACTTTTCAAAGTTTGCCCAATTTTTTGCACTGACTGACCTTCATTTCTTAAAGTAATGATGGCCACTCGTTTTTCTTTACTTAGCTGCTTTTTTCTTGCCATAATACAAATTCTAACAGTCTATTCAGTAGGACTATCAGCTGTGTATCTACCTGACTTCTGCACAACAATACTGATGGTCCCAACCCCATTTATAAGGCAAGAAATCGCACTTATTAAACCTGACAGGGCACACCTGTGAAGTCAAAACCATTTCCGGTGACTACCTCTTGAATCTCATCAAGAGAATGCCAAAAGTGTGCAAAGCAGTCATCAAAGCAAAAGGTGGCTACTTTGAAGAACCTAGAATATAAGACATATTTTCAGTTGTTTCACACTTTTTTTGTTAAGTATATAATTCCACATGTGTTAATTCATAGTCTTGATACCTTCAGTCTGAATCTATAATTTTCTAAGTCATGAAAATACAGAAAAATCTTTAAATGAGAAGGTGTGTCCAAACTTTTGGTCTGTACTGTATATGTGATCTGTGTGACGGAGAAAACAGAGTTTTCAATAGCTGGATTTCTAGCGCTGTAATATGGAAAGGACCTGGCTGTATTCTGCAGTGCCAACAAGCAAATGGCGCAGAAAAACGGTGTTCTCTGGATTTATTTTTAAGCAAATAATGAGGATCCAAAAAAAAGTATTCCTGGCCCCTGAGACCTGGGCCTTTGTATAGAAATATCTAAAAGCAGCAGAAGGCAGAATTGGAATGGAGCCTCTTGTGCTATATGCACTGCAGTCTGCTATATACCCTGCCTGCCTGCCTATATACACTGCCTGCCTATATACACAGCCTGCCTGTTATCTCTGCAGATGGATTAGTTAGTCCTCAAAAGGACTGTTTGTTAAGATGGATATGTGTAATGTACGGTTTTTCTCCCTACACTACCTAATACTAATGCAAATCTCTCCCTGATGCAGCAGCACCTCTCCCTACTCTGCCTGATTCCGGAGTGACTGTGACGAGCACAGCGGCGCCAGGTCTGATATAGACCTGATGATGCTGTGCGGCCATCCAATCACTGTAATGCCACAACCACCATGGCTGAAGCATTACAATGAGTGGCAGGCAATCCCTGCATGTTGATTGGCACTCTAAAGAGCACCAAACATGCAGGGAGGGGACCCGATCTCCCACCGGGCAACCCCAGAAATACTCGGCGAGTGCAGAGCATCTCGAGCAATGAGATGCTCGGGCGAGCACCGAGCAGTAGCGAGGTCATGCATCGCAAGATTTTGGCCAACAACCTCCTTCCCTCAGTTAGAGCATTGAAGATGGGTCGTAGCTAGGTCTTCTAGCGTGACAATGACCCGAAACACACAGCCAGGGCAACTAAGGAGTGGCTCCGTAAGAAGCACTCCAAGGTCCTGGAGTGGCCTAGCCAGTCTCTAGACTTGAACCCAATAGAAAATCTTTGGACGGAGCTGAAACTCAATGTTGCTCAGCGACAGCCCTGAAACTTGAAAGATCTGGAGAAGAGCTGTATGGAGTCCCTGCTGCAGTGTGTGCAAACTTGGTCAAGAACTACAGAAAACGTCTGACCTCTGTAATTGCAAAGAAAGGTTTCTGTACCAGATATTACGTTCTGTTTTTCTATTGTATCAAATACTTATTTCGTGCAATAAAATGCAAATTAATTATGTAAAAATTATACAATGTGATTTTCTGGATTTTTTTTAAGATTCTGTCTCTCTCAGTTGAAGTATACCTGTAAGAGGGTGACCGGGACGATCATGCACCTCTTCCCTCTTAATGCACATAATGCTGTGTTCTATGTTTATACTGTATACTAGATGGTGGCCCGATTCTAACGCATCGGGTATTCTAGCATATGTCTCCCGACCCTCCTTTATAATGCCCCATGCAGGAAGTCACATCCCCCGCATATAATACCCAATGCATGATGTCACATCCCCCGCATATAATACCCAATGCAGGATGTCACCTCTCCCCCATATAATGCCCCATGTAGGATGTCACCTCTCCCCCATATAATGCCCCATGTAGGATGTCACCTCTCCCCCATATAATGCCCCATGCAGGATGTGACCTCTCCCCCCATATAATGCCCCATGCAGGATGTCACCTCTCCCCCATATAATGCCCCATGTAGGATGTTACCTCTCCCCCCCATATAATGCCCCATGCAGGAAGTCATATCCCCTGTATATCGATCCCCCCATAGTGCCCCATGCAGGTCCCCTATGGCCCCATACAAAAATAAATTAAAAATTCAATACTCACCTCTCTTCTCAGCTGCTTCTCTGGACTCCAGCGTAGCCCGCATGTTGGCGCTGTGCGCTGTGACCGGTCAGGAGAGAGCGCGGTGTAAAGACGTCACCGCGGTGTAAAGACGTCACTGCGTCCTCTGACCTGAGACGTCACAGAGCATCAGCGGAAGACACAGGAGCTGCTGTGGAGGCACGGGGAGGGGTAAGTATGACGCCAGGGTCCTAATCGAGCGGGGGGAGGGACGGGAGGAGAGGGGAGGGACGGGAGGAGAGGAGAGGGGAGAGGGGAGGGGAGGGGTAAGTATGACGCCGGGTGCCGGGGTCCTGATCGAGTGGGGGGAGGGACGGGAGGAGAGGGGAGGGGAGAGGAGGGGAGGGGAGGTGCGTCACACTTGTCCTCGGGAGATAAGCGACCGTAGCCGCTGATCTCCCGACGATAGCCGCATGTAGGTCAGCGGCGCCTGCGGTCGGGGGACTTATGCTGCGAGTAGCCGGCTGCATCTCCTAGCTGCATCGCCGCTGACCTCCGTGCCGCACATGAGCCGCTAATGGCCGCCATGTTTTTCAGAAATGCCGCATCGCTGATTGGCCGCGGCCAGACCAATCAGCGACCCGGGATTTCCAGGACAGACAGACAGACAGACGGGATAAGGGTTACTTATAGGTTCAATATAGGTTGGTGCGGGTAGACTATTAGATTGATAGAAGAAGTAGTGCAGAGGTGGGCAATATAGCACACAGAGTAAGCAGTTATAAGTTAGGAAAGAGTTAAGGGGTTTAGGAGCTGCTTCAGTGTGGGAGGAGCAGGTTCAGTGAAGAACTGAGACACTTCCTAATTGCAGACAGTTCTAGTTGAGTGAGGGACAGTGACTAGTGAAGACATGTCAGGAGGACACAGGAGAAAATACAGGAGAAGGGCGTGTGTGTGTCACAGTCTTGGAGTTTTTGGACAACCTTATCTGGAAGGTGAATCCGAACAGTCTAGACAGCGGGGACAACAGGAACAGATGTACATGGAGAGGTCAATGTGGGAACTTCACCTTACGTGCCAAGACAGGACAGCCTCATCAGGGAGGTGGATCCAAGCAGGTCAGGCAGTGGGACAGAGAATGGAGTTGCCCAGCGAGCTGCCGCGCTCGGCGTTGGTCTTCATGTCCAAATCACTGTCTGTGTCTTTCATCGCTGGTAAAGTGCCGCTATATGTGAAGAGATCACAAAGAGACTGTATCACTTGTTACTCCCTGTATGTGACTGTGGCTGCGAGTAAAGAAGTTTTTACGTGTTTAAGCTGGTCTGGTTTTCTCCTTCTGAAGGCTAAAAGACTTAACATCGGGGACGGCGAGACAGAAGTGAATATAGAGGTATCCTCCACGTGGACACCACAACACACACACACACAGGGATTCTCCGAGTCCCCTTTTTCTGTAGCGGGCCAGGGTGAGGATTTAATCACTGAAACTGACGTGCCACTCACCACCGACTGCCACCCTGCCCCCCCGTTACATTTGGCGTAGTCGACAGGATGCGACGTCCTCACATCCAAACAGCGGGGTGAACAGGTCCTGTGGCAAGAGAGAGAAAATGCCGGATAAGGACCGCATGAAAAACGCCCCTGGCGCAGATGAGGCGCCTGAAGATAAACAGATAAAACGGAAAGAATTGAAAAACGTGCAAACCAAGATGGCGGATGAAAATGGAGATCTCAAGATGGCGGCCGGCAACGTGCGTCCCAAGATGGTGGATGATGGCGTGGAGGCTGGCGATAGCTCCGCCCATCGTGGGCGTCCTGAGCGCAAAATGGCGCGAAAAACTGTATGGCATGGACGTCAGGCCGGGCTGAGACTGCAGCCATCTGTGAGTGGTGCCCGCCTGCGGTGGGCGCGGCGAAGAAAGAAGAAACCCCGCCCACCATTGAAGATCCCAAAACCAGAGTTAGAGTGGGAGGATTTGCTAGAGGCGGCTCCATCCATGGATGGGCGGAGCCTGGAAGGCGGATCCCTCGTGTCAAGCAGTGCGGCGCCATTACTGGAAGAGACAGTGAAGCTGCAGCTGCACAGCAACATGTCTCACCATGCAGGCCACGGGCGGATGGAATGGGACTGGCGCCAGGAGATGCAGTGGCAAGAAAGAGAAATGCAAAGGCCTGTGCATCCAACTGTGATGGACGCGGTACAGGTGGCGGTGGCCCAAGACCAGGGGGTGAGTCCCAGAGCTGCTGCCGCCTCTGTGTCAAGTGCCCCTGTGGGACTGCCTGGTCCAACACCTAGCCCATCCGTATGGGGGAGGATCAGGAGAGAGAGTGGAGGCTCCTCGTCTTCTACAGGATCGTCAGGACAGACGGTCCTAATCTTCAAGGACAATGGGGTGGTTAACTACAGCCACTATGCGGAAGCCGCTGACTAAACGGGCGGTGTGTAAACCGCAACCCAGTTGTGCTAGTTGCACTGTAAAACAAGCAAAAGGAACTGTTCTGCGTTCCTAGGGGCAGGAGCCCCTGTTCAGCCTGGTGACGATCAAATGTGGCCAACGATGTGGTCACCAATACTGTTCTGCGTCTCTTAAAGGGCAAGCAGCCCAGATAGCACCAGGAAGAATTGGTGCTGGTCGGACGGCCAGAAGATGACTTTATGTTTGTGTGTTTCCCCCTCTCCAAGTTCTGTTGCACACGTTTGCGCATTCCCCTGCTGGATTACGGGACTGAACCCTGATAGGGTTAACTGAAGGACTGTGTGCAACTGCTCCATGGACTGTGCTCTTGTATAGGAGCTATTGAGCAGTACATGGTTCTTAAAGGGACCGTACTCAGCAAAAAGGAGGGAGGGGGAGATACTGTCAGGACTACCCGAGGATCGTGCTGGGTCACTGCTCCAGGATTGTCGGAGCAGGATTTATTAGCCAGTGGGCCTGTGATGGACATTTTTTTGTGGGTCCCAGGAGCAAGTGGACCAGGGTCAGACGGACCCATATTCAAAGGAACTTGAACTCTGCGTTCCAGGGTCCCAACCGAGTGGGACTGAGGTCAAGATTGACCAACGAGAAGAAGTGATTAAAGTGAATTAATCTATCATGCATTTTAATATAAACATATGTATTGAATGTTTTAAATGTGCATTGGTGTTTCATTTACAGGTGTTGTCATGGCCGGGACGACCATTTTTAGGAGGGAGGTATGTAAGAGGGTGACCGGGACAGTCATGCGCCTCTTCCCTCTTAATGCACATAATGCTGTGTTCTATGTTTATATATGAGCATTCATATGATCTAATGTCTGATGGGTTACTTATAGGTTCAATATGGGTTGGTGCGGGTAGACTATTAGATTGATAGAAGAAGTAGTGCAGTGGTGGGCACTATAGCACACAGAGTATGCAGTTATAAGTTAGGAAAGAGTTAAGGGGTTTAAGAGCTGCTTCAGTGTGGGAGGAGCAGGTTTAGTGAAGAACTGAGACACTTCCTGATTGCAGACAGTTCTAGTTGAGTGAGGGACAGTGACTAGTGAAGACAAGTCCGGAGAACAAAGGAGAAAGTACAGGAGAAGGGTGTGTGTGTGTGTCACAGTCTGGGAGTTTTTGGACAACCTTATCTGGAAGGTGAATCCGAACAGTCTAGACAGTGGGGACAACAGGAACAGATGTACATGGAGAGGTCAATGTGGGAACTTCACCTTACGTGCCAAGACAGGACAGTCTCATCAGGGAGGTGGATCCAAGCAGGTCAGGCAGTGGGACAAAGAATGGAGTTGCCCAGAGAGCTGGAGCGCTCGGCGTTGGTCTTCATGTCCAAATCACTGTCTGTGTCTTTCATCGCTGGTAAAGTGCCGCTGTATGTGAAGAGATCGCAAAGAGACTGTATCACTTGTTACTCCCTGTATGTGACTGTGGCTGCGAGTAAAGAAGTATTTATGTGTTTAAGCTGGTCTGGTTTTCTCCTTCTGAAGGCTAAAAGACTCAACACCCAAGACGGCGAGACAGAAGTGAGTATGGAGGTATCCTCCACGGAGACACCACAACACACACACACACAGGGATTCTCCGAGTTCCCTTTTTCTGTAGCGGGCCAGGGTTAAGATTTAATCACTGGAACTGACGTGCCACTCGCCACCCACTGCCACCCTGCCCCCCGTTACATACCTACGATGAAAATTACAGACCTCTCCATTCTTTGTAGGTGGGAAAACTTGCAAAATCAGCAGTGTATCAAATACTTATTTTCTCTATCTATCTATCTATCTATCTATCTATCTATCTATCTATCTAAGATTGCTTTATTAGTTTTGTAACCAGCTTTAAGTTGCATAGAGCATTATAGTATGTAAAAGATATTAAAAACGCATTGCATATGGGTTTCATATGGATGCTAGGCGAGAAAAAAAATCACACATTCGCATGACATAAGTAAGTTCAACAATACGGATTCCACTTGTCCAACTTTTCAGGAGCAACATCAAACCAAATTATTATCCGCTAATGTGAGCGAGGTCTTAAATAGAGAGTTTCCAAATATCCTTCTGAAGTAAGGCTATGTGCCCACGATGCAGAAATGCTCCGGATTTTTTCCTGAGCGTTTCTGCATCTCCCTGGCAGAAAAAAACGCATGCGGATTGTACATGCGGATTGTACATGCGTTTTCCTGCCAGGGACATGCGGATGTGAAGCGTTCTTCCCTTGCATTTCCGCATGCGGGTGTCAAGCGCTTTCCAAGCGATTTTAGCATCACTTGGAAAGTGCTTGACAACTCTGTCACACTATATAAATCCATGCAAACGGCATGGATTTATATAGTGTGACATGAGAGAATGTCAAAAAATAAAAAATAAACCTATACTTACCTTCCGATGGCCCCTGCAGTCTTGCTGCGCTCCTGTGCTGGCTGCCGGCAAATCGCGGTACACTGTACTGAAGGACCTGCCGTCACATGACTGTGACGTCAGCGCTGGTCCTTCAGTCCTGCGCGATCTATCGGCAAGCGAAGACAAGGAGACCGGGGGCCGTCGGAAGGTGAATATAATCTTTATTTTTTATTTTATTCGGTTTTTACAGCTTTTAATGGTACCTGGGTGTGGATGAGACTCTCCTCTCCTCTACACCCGGGTACCATCCGCACATTAGAACGCGCCAATTACACAAGTACAGATGCAGTCTTGCGGAATTGGCGCGTTCTAATGTAAGTCAATGGCGGCGAAAACGCAGCACTTCCGCAAAATAATTGGTAGTGCTGCGTTTTTTTCCGCAATGATAATCCGCAGCTGAAATTTCCGCAGCATGTGTACAGCACATGCGGATTATCATTGGGGAACATGGCAGGCCTTCTACCATGCGTTTTTTAAGCGTTTCTGCAGCGTTTTTGCCGCTGCCGAAACGCTTAAAAAACGCATCGTGGGCACACAGCCTAAAGCCTGTTCCAACTATCAGGAGCTTGTTATCTGATCCCTATGCAGATAAATTCCAGCTCAGTCATCAGATCAGGCTGCAAAAATGAGGCCTGCATTGCCCAGATAAGCTCATTGCTGGCAATTCCTTGTTTGACACTAATTGCTTTTATAAACATGAAGTCATTTTGAGTGATGTCCTCGGGTGTGCCCCCTAGCTCTGTTCACTTTTGTACTGATGTTTAAAGCATTCCTGTTTGAGATGAGCGGATTGATCTGCGGAGGATCGCGTTAGAGTAGAATTTCCTGAAATTTGCTGTTCCACAACAAATAAAAAAAAATTACTTCCACCATTTTGGTGAACCATTTCAGGCTGGCAAATGGTTAAAAAAAAGAATACGGCAAAAATGAAAGTAATTGAACAGGTCCTCCCGTGTAGTTCTGGGCTGATTCTTGACCTTTCTCAGAATCATCCTTACCCCACGAGGCGAGATCTTGCATGGAGCCCCAGACTGAAGAAGATTGACAGTCATCTTGTGTTTCTTCAGTTTTCTAATAATTGTGCCAAGAGTTGTTGCCTTCTCAACATGCTGCTTGCCTATTGTCCTGCAGCCCATCCCAGCCTTGTGCAGGTCTACAATTTTGTCCCTGGTGTCCTTAGACAGCTGTTTGGGAGGGTGAGTACCAGATGATTTTATTATTTTTAATAGGGCCTGGATGAATTATTAAAAAAATATGGTCCTTTAAGCCAATGAAAAAACAATTAAAGGGGTATTCACAAAATGATAATGCAAGCTGTAATAATCCTCTTGCAATTGTATTCAATTGTGTCAATAGAAATCATTTTAAAATCTCTCTAGCTTTTAACATATTGCCACTCAATGGTGCCCCCACACTATTTACCATCCATTGCCATTGCAAGCATCCTCCAGTAGTTTCCAATGTTAATGGTCAACCACGAACATATGCCTTCCTGTGTATGGGCGCCTTCTGTCTGTAAGGCCAGGGTCACACGAGCGTATAAACTGGCCGAGTGCTATCTGATGTTTTATCGGATCACACTTGTACCAATGTTATTCAATGGGGCAGTGCTGATGACTGATTTTTTTCACTGACAGAATCTGTCTGTCAAAAAAATTGCAGCATGCTATGATTTCACTATGAAATAGGAAGACACTCACTCATTTAAGTCTATGGGTGCATGGAAAACATTGGACTGCACTTGGATGACACCTGAGTGCAGTACGATTTCCGCAGACTCACACCTTGGAAAAGAAAGAGAAATTTTGTTCTCCATCTTCTTCTCAAAGTCTCCTCATCCAAGCAATCGGATCACACTGATCACACTATGCTGACACTCGGATTAGAGTTTGCTCAGAGTGTCATTAGCATAATCAACCTGATTCTCTTGGATGAGAGAATATAAGGTTGTGTTTGTGACCCCAGCTATATGAGCCGACTATCAGCACAGTCACCTGGCACCGCAAATTACACTCCTTAAACCACGCTGGTATGGCTCCCCACACTGACCTATGAGCAGCTGGCTCTGCTTGGCAGTGCAGCAGACACTCTGGGCTCAGAGCATTGCACGGCATTGTTTTGCAGCACTTCTGTTTTATGAAACATAAACTGAATGTACATCGGTTGCCTTTTCCATAATAAGGTTGTATTTTCTATTGTAACTACTGTTGAATTTATTTATACATTTTATTCAGCCCTGTCCATCTTTGCTGCTGATAAAATGTGTTTATTTCGCATTCAGAAGATACAGTCGAAAAGGTAGGGCGACTTGGAAGCACATGAAAGCACATACGCCTCTCCCCCTGAAGACAACGTTTGCAAAAAGTGTATTTAAATATGTGGTTTTGTTGTATTTTCTGAGCCGTGTAAAATGTAAAGTGCATAGAACCTTATAGGCACTAATTTATATGGTTCTTCTAATGTATGGTGATTAATGTACAATGTTATTAATGTGTAGTGAATAGGGAGATAGGTTTAGGACATAAGGTATAGTATAGGGCTTATAGTTTTGATTAAGGAAGGGAAATATGCAGTGTTGGGCATATTAGTTATACGAAGTAGTGTACAGTTTTAGATACAGTTAATATGTTTGGGACCAGCCATGGAAGGGGATAGGTCATATAAAAATGGGAGCACTTCCTGGTTAGAGGAGTTGCAGATTGAGAGATAGATAAAGTTTTAGTAAAAGTTCATGGCCAGAGGGCTGGAGAGCAGTAGTAGTACGCACTGTTCTGGTAGTATGAGAACGTCAACAACGATCTTCAGCGGACATTCCTGTAATGTCCGGGGCCTAGAGATCAAACTAGGCACTGGGAAGTGTGCCTTATTCTCTTCCAACAAGTGGAAAGCGGTAGGGAAAACGCGTGAGGGAGACGGGACGGGTTCTGTTAATACTGCGGAGCCAGACGGAGTATCCCGGGGGCTGAAGAAGTCAGTAAGAGAAGGGATAGCTCAGGCTGAAATAATGGAAAACACGGAAACGTACTGTGCTGTATCATCAATTTAGCTCAGACTGTTAAGTAAAGTTGCACTGGTTGTTAAGAAGCGAGTGTCCCCTGATTTGTGTGTGGCTGATCCTGGACCCAAGGAAGTGGATGCAGTGGAGGCCTCCGGCCTGAAAGTGAGTACACCGCACGGCACACAGCACAACATTGATGGATAAGGACCCTGTTTATTTGTGGGGTGCTAGGGCATGGGAATGCAGCCCCTCAACCATGACTACCGCCCCGCGCACCTTACAACTGCAACACTGAGGAGAAGCAGGGGGCTTCTGGGAAATATAGTTTTAACAGATAAGAATAGGACCCCCCCCTCCCCATTGAGCTTTGTGAAGCTAGGTTCACAGTACGGCAGAAAGAGAAAAGAAAAAAAACACAGGTACAAGTAAGAAACCTAATTTCTTAGCCCACATTCACATGTTCAGTATTTGGTCAGTATTTTACCTCAGTATTTGTAAGCCAAAACCAGGAGTGGAACAATCAGAGGAAAAGTATAATAGAAACACGTCACCTCTTCTGTATTTATCACCCATTCCTGGTTTTGGCTTACAAATACTGATGTAAAATACTGACCAAATACTGAACGTACACGTGGTCTTAGGGTATATGCACATGTCATATGTTTCAGGTAGATTCTGACTGAAAAAGCGTTGCAAAACCACCCCAAAAAATGAACATAATGTGCACTAATGTCAAAATGATATTGCTGTGCACATTTCCGTCTTGGGTCACTTTTAACCGTTTCAGGGTTCAGAAACACTGAAGCAACTGAAAGAAGTAACATGCTCATTCTTGGGGCAGCTTTCTTTGGAAGCCCCTCACACTATTTAATGGAAAGTACAGAGAAAGGCTGCTGCAAAGATGACTGAAAAGACAGCAAAGACGTCTCAGGAAAATGACTGTGGGTTCTAAAGAAGTGTTTTTGCCTTGGAAAACTTGGATTTGTCTTGGAGCGCGGATTTGCCAGTCTCTTAACAATGCCATGTGCACATACCCTTAGACCCAGTGGTAATTTGAAGCTCATGAGCCCCAATGCAAATTCTTCTATAGGGTCCCCAACTATTGCAGGTTTTTAAGAGTAATAGTCTTTTCTTATGGGCCAGAGGGACCTTTTGGACCCCCCCCCCCCCCCTATGCTCCAGGGCCCAGTAGTGATTGCAACCAATGCATCTATTATAGTTACACCCCTGCTTAGGCTATATATTAGCAATACTTATGCTGATACTGCACTTTGTGACAAATAACCCTTTAGTATGTAAACCAATGAAGGGTAAAAAATAAAAAGAGAAATGTAATTAAAATATTAATATTAGAATTAATATTAAATATGGCATAAACTTGAAATGATATACAGTGAAACGTTGGATTACGAGCATAATTCGTTCAGGGAACGTGCTCGTAATCCACACCACTTGAATATCAAAGCAAATTTTCCCATAAGAAATTATTGAAACGCAGACGATTCGATCCACAACCCAAAAATATTTATTCATATAAAATTATTAATACCAAATAAAACGTAAAACAAATTAAACTGCACTTTACCTTACAATAAAATCATTGGTGTGAAGGAGACAAAAGAGATGGCAGATGAGAAGGGTTATTGAGAATGAGAATACGTCTGAAAAAGATATTGCGTGAGCATACCCTAAAGCGTTGAGGGGCTTTACGCTCTGTTCACATGAGCGGTTCTTATCCATCTGTAAAAGATCCAGTATGAAAAAGACTGAATGCATTACAAAAAGAACAAAAACAGATGCAAAAGAGAAAGCAACATTTCTGGTTTTGAATGCACCCTTCTTCAACACTACGTTCCCATGATGAGCTTTTGGTGCGTTTTTGATTTTGCAGAATTTCTGCACTTATTATTTAAATTAGGTTACTTGCGGTTTTTCTTTGCGTTTTTATGTGCGTTTTTTTTTACATGCGTTTTTTTGTTTCTTTTTGCTGTGTCATGTTTTTAATAACCTGCTTTGTTTTTTATACTTCCTGGTATTTGGTTTTGATAAAATTCTATTAATATACCCAGGTTAGGACTACCTGTATTTTTGATGCATTTCCCCTGCAGAAATGCACTTAAAACGCAAGTGCATTTCTTACCTGAGGATTTTCTGCATCTAATGCAAGTCTATGGGGAAATTCCACACAGGAAACTCAGTGTGCCCGCAAGAGAAATTGACGTGTTGCGGATTTGAATCATGCACCGCAGGTCAGTTTACGCTGCGTTAAAAAGAAGCACAGTGGGCTGGAGATTTCTATAAATCTCATTCACTTTGCTGGAACTGTTTTTGACACAGCAAAAATATGCAGCATCAAAAATGCGATAAAAGCTCATCGTGGGAACGTAGCCTAAAAAGGAAAAAAGAAACATTTAGTAAGAGACACTTTAATTCCTGTTTTTCATATGTCTTTATTGTGTTTTTAATGGAATCATTAGCAGACGACCAGATGTTACGATCTGCTTCCCATAGACGTCAATGTTAGAGGACCTGTCACCAGGAAAAAAAGTGGACAGTTATTGTTCCTATTTTATTAAGTTTTTTTGCTGTTTTTTTTTTTTTTTTTTTTTTTTAATCCGCCATCTAGTTTTAGAGATATGGGCCTTTTTCACTCAGTGCTACTTTCTATGGTCTTTACCAAGGAGGTGTTAGAATGTGACCATTAGAGTTGATGCAAATCGATTCGCAGGACAGGAGCCCTGAAAACCGCCTCTTACCTCTCGGTGTCCACGGCTCTTATATTGATTTGCCGGCCTGATGTGATGTCATCGTTGCTGTGTGACACGCATGCAAATTACATCATACCCAGCGGGCCAATCACAATAAAAGCCATAGACATTGGGAGGTAAGAGGCGGTTTTCAGGGCTCCCATCTGCAGCCATCTCCCATTTCCAGGGCTTCCATCTCCCATCCCAATAGAATGTATGAACACACGCGGATTTACCTGCGTGATTGAACGCAACATAAATACGTTGATTCCAAAATGCTGCTATTTCCTGGTCATGGGAACATACCCTTATTTAACCCCTTTACAACCCAAGGTGGTTTGCACGTTAATGACCAGGCCAATTTTTACAATTCTGACCACTGTCACTTTATGAGGTAATTACTCTGGAACGCTTCAACGGATCCCCCTGATTCTGAGATTGTTTTTCTGTGACATATTGTACTTCATTATTGTGGTAAAAGAAAATTTAAAACGGAAATTTCACAATTTTCAAACTTTGAATTTTCATGCCCTTAAATCAGAGAGATATATCAAACAAAATAGTTAATAAATAACATTTCCCACATGTCTACTTTACATCAGCACAATTTTGGAAACAATTTTTTTTTTGGTTAGGGAGCTATAAGGGTTAAAAGTTGACCAGCGATTTATCATTTTTACAACAAAATTTACAAAACCATTTTTATAGGGTCCACGTCACATTTGAAGTCACTTTGAGGGGCCTTTATGACAGAAAATACCCAAAAGTGACATCACTCTAAAAACTGCACCCCTCAAGGTGCTCAAAACCACATTCAAGAAGATTATTAACCCTTCACTTGCTTCACGGCAATTAATTGAACGTGAAAGGAAAAAATGAACATTTAACTTTTTTTTCACTAAAATTTTACTTTAGACCCCAATTTTTTTAATTTCACGAGGGTACTGTGAAGCCCAGCTGTGCTTGGTATCACAAATCCAAGAAGGGTGTATTGAAGGATTCCTCCACAAGAGGCCCCCATAACCATTCACACATCTCCACCTTCCACCTCAGACCACCAGAGGGAGCCCGTTAGGGATATAAAAGGGAAGGTGGAGCCAGGCAGCAGTTAGTTGGAGTCAGAGTCTAAGTGAGAGTCTGGTTTAACAGTGAGTCCAGTACAGCCTGAGTGGAGTTACCTCAGAGGACAAAAGCCTGTTCCAGCTCCTGCAATTGCTATCCCGCAGTGGAGCTTATCCAGATCAAGACTTGGTGTAGCTCAGTGAGGTGAGCTTTAGGTGTGCCGGCGCCATAAGATCGGTGAAGAGCGGCACGCTGCCGTTAGTGTGAGTAGCCTATTGAGCGTCCGAGTAGGCCGAAGGCGAAGAGTAGAGAGAGTTAGTTCATAGGGGGCAGAGGAGCTTAACTAGCTCACCCCGAAGAAGCAGTTACCGGGCACCGGGTCCGAAGTTTGCCGGGATCTCCATGACCCAGTAAGATAAACCGGAATCCCTGGAGAACTACAAGTCCCAGGATCACTAAAGTGCTGATACGTACCAGAGCCAGGAGACACATAGGCCCCGTAAGTCGGGAGCGTGCACTCCAAGAGAAGGCCCTACCACAAGGTCAGCCAGCGCAGGACAGAGACAAAGTTAGGCCTAGCTCCAGGCAGGTCAGAAACTTACTACGCTGAGGCAAGAAACAGGAGGCCCAAAACCCGCTCATTGGGGAGGATCCGGACATACACCCTTCACCCTACAGTGCTCCGGGGAGTGCCTGAATTTCCAGCAGTAAAAGGTACGGAAGTGACTATTGTGTCCGTCCCTGTTCTTGCTCTGACCCGGCTGAGTCTCTCTGTCCTGCATACCCCGTCCGTACCCTGCCCTGAGGCCTAGCTCCACCTGTGAGGAGCCATACCATCTAGCTGCCTTATCATCGGCTCAGTGGACTGCGCAGCGCTGGTGAATATCATCAGAAACCATAGGTGGCGTCACAAACTTTTATAAACTTGATATCTATCAACGCCTTTTTAAAGAGAGACCCCAGAGTACGGGCCCGGGAGCCGACCACCGCGACCTCCTTAAGGCTAAAGGCCCGGGTAACCGAGTCATCCCCCATCCCCTGGGCTTGTCAGTACCAGGAGAGATTGGAAACCAAAAGATGTGCAATTTCTCCTGAATACGCTGATACCCCATATGTGAGGGAAAGCCAATGTTTGGGTGCACGTCAGGGCTCGGAAGGGAAGGAGTGACGCTTTGGAATGCAGACTTTGATGGAATGGTCTGCAGGCGTCATGTCACATTCTCAGAGCCCCTGATGTGCCTAAACAGTGGAAATGCCCAATAAGGGCCCCCTTTTAGGAACTGATACCCGATTTGTGAATTCTATAATGTAGTTTTATACGTCAGTTGTGTAGGACAACCTGACGAACACTACACAACTGACGTATGACAACCTAACAAACACTACGTCAGTTGTGTAGTGTTCGTCGGGTTGTCATACGTCAGAAATTAATTTAGTAGTGCATGGAAGTATGGTACCTTTGGAAGCAGTCTTTCATGCACAGGCCAGGTTTGTCGGGGCAGGTGTTGCATTGGTAAGTGGTGTCCTTTCATATTCCCCTTTTGGAACACACTCGGCACCTCTTTTGTGACTTACTTTTTTTTCCTGTTTGAGGGACATCTCCCGGGAAATGCTGGCCTGGTACAATTCGAGGTCCTTTACTTCCGGAAGTACTGGGGCCCGCTCCGTCACCACTGCTAAATATCAGGGCCTTGATAACTGTCTCCTGGAAGTGAAGGTACGACGTAGAAGTCCTGCCTGCACATTGCGTTTTGCATTGCCATCTCAATGATGTGCACAGCCAGCTTCTTATACCATACCTTGGCCTTTCTCAAAGCACTGTATGGCTGGAGGACTTGATCAGAGAGATCAACTCCCCCATGTACTTGTTGTACCCCACTACACAGTCTGGTTTGACGACCTGTGTAGTGGAACCTCGCACAGTGCTGAGGGTGCTGCCATCACCATGTATGGGGTGGTCAAGAGAAGGACATCCCTCTTGTCCTTGTACTTGACCACCAGAAGGTGGTTGCTACATTGGGCTCTGCTCTCACCCCTTCTGAGCAGCTTCCCAATTAGCATCTTTGGGAGGCCTCTCTGATTTTTGCAGACAGTACCGCAGACTGCGGTACGTCACACAGAGAGAGACTTGAAGAGCGGGATACTTGTATAAAAGTTATCCACGTACAGGTGATAACCTTTATCCAGCAGTGGGTGTGCCAAATCCCACACAATTTTCCCACTCACTCCCAAGACAGGGGGGCATTCAAGGGGTTCAATCCGGGAGTCCTTCCCTTCGTAAACTCTAAACTTGTGAGTGTACCATGAGGTAATCTCACAAAGTTTATACAGCTTGATTCCGTACCTGGACCTTTTACTGGGCAGGTACTGCCGGAATCTAAGCCGCCCCTTAAAATAGATTAAGGACTCATCCACGCAGATGTCCCTTTGGGGCACATACACTTCAGCCAGTGGCGTACCGTGAGCTGGGGGGGCCCATAGCAGTCCAGGGGCGGACATACCGCTACTTGTGCAGCTGCGAGGGGGGCCCGCCGGTGCAGCGTCTCCCTGCTCATGGTGGGCAGGGAGCGATCCCTGCAGCTCCGCTGCTGACACGACAGAATGGCAGCGGAGCTGCAGAGATCCGTCCTCTGCTTCCTGCTCACCGCTTCCTCCCTCACACAGGCACGTGCTGCTTGATGACGTCATCATGCAGCGCGGGCCTGTGTGAGGGAGAAAATTGCAGACAACAAGGATGCTGCGGCCTGCGGGGGAACGGGCAGAGATGTAAGTGGTTTTTTTTTTTTTTTTTTTACTGAAACGCTGGGGAGAGCAATAATGGGGCTGATGGGGCTTAGAGAGCAATAATGGGGCTAATGGGGCTGAGGAGAGCAATGGTGGGGCTGGGGAAAGCAATCGTGGGGCTGATGGGGCTGGGGAGAGCAATCATGGGGCTGATGGAGCTGGGGAGAGCAGTGGTGGGGCTGATGGGGCTGGGGAGAGCGCTGATGGGTCTGGGGAGAGCAATGGTGGGGCTGGGAAGAGCAGTGATGCTGCAGCTTGAGGGGGAACGGGCAGAGAGGTAAGTGTTTTTTTTTTATTTTTACTGAAACGCTGGGGAGAGCAATAATGGGGCTGATTGGGCTGGAGAGAGCAATAGTGGGGCTGATGGGGCTGGGGAGAGCAATGGTAGGGCTGATGGGGCTTGGGAGAGCATCGTGGGGCTGATGGAGATGGGGAGAGCGCTGATGGGTCTGGGGAGAGCAATGGTGGGGCTGGGAAGAGCAGTGATGGGGCTGATGTGGCGGGGAGAGCAATGATGGGGATTAGTAGACCAATGACGGGGAAGGGGAGAGCAATGACGGGTTGCTGGGAGAGAGCAATGATGGAGGTGCTGGGAGAGTAATGATGGGGGTGCTCAGAGAGAGCAATGACGGGGGTGCAGGGAGAGAGCAAAGACGGGGGTGCTGGGAGAGAGCAATGACGGGGGTGCTGGGAGAGAGCAATAATGGAGGTGCTGGGAGAGAGCAATGATAGTGGTGCAGGGACAGAGCAATGATGGGGGTGCTTGGAGAGCGCAATGACGGGGGTGCTGGGAGACAACAATGACGGGGTGCAGGGAGAGAGCAATGACGGGGGTGCTGGGAGAGAGCAATAATGGAGGTGCTGGGAGAGAGCAATGATAGTGGTGCAGGGACAGAGCAATGATGGGGGTGCTTGGAGAGCGCAATGACGGGGGTGCTGGGAGACAACAATGACGGGGTGCAGGGAGAGAGCAATGACGGGGGTGCAGGGAGAGAGCAATGAAGGGGGAGCTGGGAGAGAGGAATGACAGGGATGCTGGGAGAGAGCAATTACTAGGGTGCTGGGAGAGCAATGACGGGGGTGCTGGGAGAGAGCAATGACGGGGGTGCTGGGAGAGAGCAATAATGGAGGTGCTGGGAGAGAGCAATGATAGTGGTGCTGGGACAGAGCAATGATGGGGGTGCTCGGAGAGCGCAATGACAAGGGTGCTGGGAGACAACAATGACGTGGTGCAGGGAGAGAGCAATGACGGGGGTGCAGGGAGAGAGCAATGAAGGGGGTGCTGGGAGAGAGGAATGACAGGGGTGCTGGGAGAGAGCAATTACGAGGGTGCTGGGAGAGCAATGACAGGGGTGCTGGGACAGAGCAATGCTGGGGGGGCTGGTAGAGAGCAATGACGGGAGGTGCTGGGACATAGCAATGACGGGGGTGTTGGGAGAGAGCAATGATGGAGGTGCTGGGACAGAGCAATGATGGGGGTGCTTACAGTTAATTGGGGAGAGTCACAGAGACTGAATAATTTATATTATTGGCAGGTGGAGATTATAGTTAATGGGGGGCACAGTGCTGCATATCACTTTATATTTTGATTACTAAGTGGCTAATAGTATATTAATGGGGGGTTACCGATCTGTATTCAGGGGTGCAGTGCGGGGGAGACACATGTATATATACAATATATGTGACCTTGTTATTATGTAGGCTGGAGATCATCATGACAAGACGAATTGTGACTGGGAGATGTCGATATGAAGGTCTGACCAGATGGAGAAGAAGCAGCAGAAGCCGACTCTGATCAGACGAGACGTAAGCGTTAAGTGCCTGGATGTAAATATTATTCTGTATCTGTGCTGTATGACTTGGAGTGATAATGTTACATGTAAAATCCCTTAGGCTGCATTCTCACATTTCTGTGAAATGTCAGATTTTTTTATCGGATGGTCCACGGACTCGTAGAGTTTTATAGATCCATTCACACATCCATGAAAATCACGGATCTGAGAATGAGGTCTGTGAGGGTCAGAGAATGTCCTGTTCTGATCCGATTTTGAGGATTAGAATAGCACATGCTCAATGCGTCTGTAAAACAGGGCAGCACACCGACACTGCACACAAATGCAGGAATGTAGCCGTATTATGTATCGCACAGTCCCTTAGTACATAGTGTACTCACTTATTATGTATAGCATACGCCCTTAGTATATAGTGTACTCGCTTATTATGCATAACGCCGTCCTTAGTTATATAGTTTCTCTTTTATTATGTATAACACCCTCCCTTATTACCTACCATCCTCTCTAGCTCTAGGGCTCACAATTGGGGGATCATACTGTGTCGGGGTCAGCAAACTTTGCCCTGGGAGTTGAGGTGAGATACAGTAGGGTCATTATACTGCACATGTGGAGGAATTCACCATGGGGGTATCATACTGTGTTTGGGGAACACTTTTGTTGATATCACACTTTATGGGACAATGAAAGAGAGATCTAGGACTACAGCAGGAGGAAAATTACTATGTAAAGGCTGGAAGGTTGTGTGATCTGCTCTTCTGTGACCCTGACAATTATTTACTTTTTTTGGGGGGGGGGGGGGGCAATTTTAACTTCTGCTATGGGGTCCCATGAATCCTATGTACGCCCCTGACTTCAGCAAACTTATTGTTGAAGTGCTCGATGACCGGCCGAACTTTGAAAAAACGATCAAAGTTCGGGTCATCGCGTGCAGGACACCTTGCATTATCGCTGTAATGCAAGAACTTGTGGATGGCCTCAAAACGTTTTCGGGTCATGACCATTCGGAACACTGGAGTGTTATACAAAACGTCAACACTCCAGTATTGCCGAAGTTCTGGCTTCTTCAGGATCCCCATATGAAGGACCAGGCCCCAAAACTTCATCATTTCTTCTGCGACTACAGGAGACCAGTTAGAAAATGATGAAGAGAGGTTTTGTTCCAAAAATTGATGAGCTTTCAAATTAGTTTGGCCCACCATGAGGTTTATAAAATCCTTAGAGAAAAAGACTTTGAAAAAGTCTATTTCTGTGAGGCCGGTGGTGTCAAACTTGATTCCTGATTCCGCCACAAAATCAGGAATCAGTGGCTCATAATTTTCGGAGAGAAGAGGTCCATACGGGGTCAGTAGTGGGAGGCGCTGGTTCATCTTCTAGCCTGGGGCGTCTTCGTGGCGGTCCAGCAGCACCTGAGGAGGAAGAGGAGGAGGAAAAGGAAGACGAGGAATCAGAAAAGTAAAGAAATGTGGGATCCTCGCCCTCACTGTCAGTGTCGGAGGCAAGGAAAGCGTATGCCTCCTCCGCTGAATAGCGAGTTTGGGATGAGCGGGACATTTTTTGTTGTGTATGTGGTGCGTGTGTGTCAGTACTTTATTTAGAGTGTGCATGTGTCAGTGTGCTTCGTGTGAACTTTTTTTTTTTCTGGAACAAAAAAAGGAACACCTGATGGGTGTGCGCGCGGATGTGTTGCAAATGAGGGGGAGTGTAAAACTGCGAGCAAAAGTGCGGATCAGTGATTTGTGGTCACTAATCAGCGCTCAGCCGCTGCAGAAAGCACAAAAAAAAAACTGAAAAAAGTCGAGAAATCAAGTACTGATCAAGTAATGATCAGCACTTGGTGGCAGAAAGGCAGATGGGAAGGGGGGAAGAGGAGATGGGAGAAAGAGGGATTGGGGTGGATGAGGACGGATCAAAAAATCCTACTTACAGTTGTCGTCTTTCAGGTGTCATCTTTCAGATGTCTTCTGTCAGATGTCTTCTGTAGCAGGATCGGCGATTGTGGTGTCACAGGCTTCTGTGGCACTGCAAGGCCCAGCACGGCGAACAATCGGACAGCGCAACCGCCCTCTACAAAAAAAAAGGTTAGTGGAAAAAAAAAAGTGTAAAGTAGCAAGCGCGAGTGCTGATCGGTGATTTGCGTCACCGGTCAACGTTCAGCGGCCGCTGGATGCACGCACGGAAGTGGTGCAAAGTGGGAGGGGGAAGGAGAAAAATGGACAGTGACAAAAAAAAAGTTCTGGAAAACAGCGAGCACGGACGTTAATCAGTGACGTAGTCACTGGTCAGCGCTCGGCTGCTGCAGGACGTACGGAAAAAAAAAGCACTCGGTGGCAGAAAAAGGGGATGGCGTGGGCGGTAAAAATAGAGGGGTGAGAGGGGGGTAAAATGAGGTCGGGGGGGGGGGTTGGGGTGGATGAGGGGAGAACAGAGATGGACTTACCAAAGTCTTCTCTGTTCTTTTTTCAGCAGGATCAGGAGCAGGGTCAATAGCAGGATCAGCAGCAGGAGACCAAAGACCCAAGCAGACCGGAGCAGGAGATCCAGGACACCGCAGCAGGACTGGAGCAGGACACCGGAGGAGCTGATCTAGAAGACTGAACACCGGAGCAGGTAGGAGAAAGGTCTTGTAGTGTCACAGAAAATTTGGTGGCACTACAGGGCTCAGCACAGAGCAGATCAGACTTGACCGCTCTGTAGAAATCCTCACCAAGTGTGAGGATCTGCAGGGCAGTCACAGGGGGGTGATAGGGGGGTGATAGGGTGGTGACAGCCAGGTCACAGGCCGGTCACCTCCCTGTCAGGTACTCTGATTGGTGCGATCGATGATGACATCGATCGCACCAATCAGAGATGGCTGGGGCCTGGGCACGCACCACAGGGGGTCACAGGGAGGTGACAGGCAGATCACAAGACGGTCCCCGTCCTCTGACTGCCCTGTCACTTGAGTTCAGATACTCTGATTGGAGCGATCGATGTCATCATCGATCGCTCCAATCAGAGGTGGCTGGGGCCTGGATTTACACTGCAGGGGGTCATGGGGAGGTGACCGGCCCGTGACCGTCCTGTCACCGCGCGGTCGCGCTATGAGCGGTGCGATCGATGTGATCGGCGATCACACCGACCATAGCCAGTTGGGGCCAGGGCTGGGGTCTACTAGCAACAGCCTAGGATCGGTGCTCTTAGGAGCACCGATCCTAGGCTGCACATCACTGTGTCCGGCAATCTGATTGCCGGAAGCAGTGAGAAATGCTGTGATTGGCTGTTCAGAATTGAACAGCCAATCACAGCGATCGTGTTAGCGGGGGGCGGCGACACCCCCCGGGATGACGGGGCCATCTACCCTGAGGTAAGATGGCGCCCTAAATTTAATGTGGTTACCGTGACTTCGGTTGCGTGACCGCATTAAAGATCGCGCGTAAGAGTACGTAGCTGGCCCTATAGGCCCAGGGCGCAGCTATGTACTATTACTGACAAGGTCGGAAAGGGGTTAAATTAGGTTATTTGCATTTTTTTCATTGCGTTTTTATCGCATTTTTTACTCTACGTTTTTGTCTCTGGTGTGCCATGCTGTAAATAAAGCTACTTTGTGTTTGATACTTCCTGTTTTTTTGCTTTAACAAAACTTTATTGATATACTGATGGAGAAACCTTTATGGAAAATTTTAGGAGAAACTCAAGAGGCTTCACACGTTTGCCAGTTTTGATCAAATCAGGGAATCGATCGATCAGAGACAAGAGAACACAACCAATTCTGTCTGTGTCCCAGACTTGTCTGCCCTCAGATGCCTGGTTACAAGTTTTTATTACAAACAACAAAGATAAGGAAAGTGGGAATGGCTTACATTACATTACCTAAAAAGGAAGATAAGTTGGGAAAAACAAAGTTGTAAATTATGTATTCCGCTGCATTCCTTAGGATCTGCCTTTATCTAGTTTACTATACGTTTAGAAACAAAGGAAGACTTTAATAAATCTCTATATCAGAGACAACACCCTGTTATTTATGAATAACTCTTATAAAGCTAATATTAAAAATACAAAATTATCAATTACATATATGAATTGTCTAAATAATGAAGCATAGTATAAATATTTACCATAACAATACTTAGGTGCAGATTACATGCGTTTTTGATGCGTTTCCACTGTGGAAATGCACTAAAAACTCATGTGTGTTCTTTATTTGTGGAATTTCTGCACCTAATGCAAGTCTATGGGGAAAACTCTGTGCACCCACAAGAGAAATTGACGTGCTGCAGATTTGAAACACTGACTGCAGCTCAGTTTACTCTGGAACTGTAAGATGATGCGTTTTTGACACAGCAAAAATACACAGCGTCAAAAAGTCACTAAAAACTCATCGTGGGAACGTAGCCTTACAGGTCCAGCAAAGTGAATGGGAGTTATAGGAATCTCCTGCACACTGTGCTTCTTATTTAATCAGAGTAAACTGATCTGCAGTGCGCTTTTCAAATCCACACCATGTCACTTTCTCTTGCTGAGTTTTCTGTGTGGAATTTTACCTATAGACTTGCATTAGATGCGGAAAATCCACAGCAATAAAAAGAAAGCACATGCGTTTTTAGAGTCTGTCCATGGAGGAAACTCATCAACAATGCATGTAATCCGCACTGTATCAATAAAGGTTTGTCAAAGCCAAATACCAGGAAATATCAAAAACAAAGCAGCTTTATTTACAGAATGACACACCAAACAGACAGAAACTGCAGCGTCAAAACGCATGTAAAAAAAAACATAATAAAAAAGGCAAATAACCTGATTTAAATAATAAATGCAGAAATGGTGCAGAAATTCTGCAACATCAAAAGCTCCTTGTGGGAACATAGCCTTACTATTTATTTTTTTTTGCTTTGTACACATCACACTGTTAGGCTTGTTACATTAAATAACGCAACAGTCATTTTCGGTGACTATCCTCGGCCAGTTATGTAGCTATGCTGGATAAAAAAAAATCTCTCCTTGTCCCTTTAAGGCGTTCAGTGAGTCAGCAGACCGCTGGAGTTTTGTCCTTCGGCAGCTGCCGTCCTAGAGTCTGATTTGGAGGTCGGGTGGCAGAGGTTACAGCTGCACCACGTGTGTGTGTGTTCAGCGCCGGCTCTGTCCTTCCAGCAGCGCGACCCTCCTCCAGCCCCAGCACAGAGGACATGGTGAGCAAGACGGAGGAGCCCGGCCTGCAGAGCCCCGCGGCCCCCGCACACTGCCCGGACAAGAGGCCCTGCTGCGGTAAGGGAGCGTCCTGCTCCAGTGTGACCTGCGGCTGACAGAGAGGACGGTCACAGGGGCGTATTAGTGTATGCAGATCGGCAGGGCACCCGCTGTGCTGCCCCTGACATTGCTGCCACCAGGATTTCTGCATAGAGTTAGTCACTAATCTTATTTATCAGCTCTGCAAGTTATATAGATTACTGCTGACCAATTACTCCAGACCGTCCGCTACTGACAGTCTGAATTGGCTCCTAATATGTGACTTTAGTCTTATGGCTTTTTTTTTAGGATACACCATAAGATACCGCCACATGGTGCACTGTCTCCAGAAACCGTCAGTGCACGCTTATTCCTGTCTGCTCCACCACTCAGCCGCTGATTGTGCAACTGTGTGCGGCCAGATGTAATGTCAGCCTTAGGCCACGGCCCCACTTTCAGTATTTGATCAGTATTCGGTCAGTATTTTTTCTCAGGAGTGGGAACCAAAACCAGGTGAGGAACAATCAGAGAAAAGGTATAATGGAAACAAGTCACCAATTCTGCATTTATCACCCACTCCTGGTTTTGTCTCCCACTCCTGAGAAAAAATACTGACCAAATACTGATAGTGGGGCCGTGGCCATACACATGGGCACAGATTGGAGATGAGTGGCAGCCGACATCACCTATAATATCGGGGGGGCTGTCTGTGAGGGGCTCAGGGGGTCTCTAGTGTTTGATTGGAATCAGGTCTAGGCGGGGGGCAGTATCAACCACTATGTTCTTTTCATTGGGTTTCATATAAAACAATGGAAACGTTGTGTCTCAGGTGAATTATCCTATAAAAGTATCTGGGCCCTGTACATGGCACGCTCTTGTGATGGCACTGCCATGTGCTTGTCTGGCAACCCGATGACCTGCTGTATGGTCAGTGTTGACTTAATGCCCTTTGGATCGGCATGGCTGGCACTATATGGTGCCCTTGTATTCCTGGCCGTGGACTACTTCCACTGCCCCGATGGCCTCTGATCCTGTAGTAAATAGCTGCTTGTTGTGGAAAGCAGCAATGTTACTGTAGGGACCGAAATGTGTATAAGTAATTCCTCTCCAGGCATGTTACTCTTGTATGGTGGGTGACATCTTTTCAGGGCAAGGGCTGTTGATGGTTGATATGTCTGATGTGCTGACGGCTCCAATGGCCTCATACATGGAGGAGGCCATTGTCTTCACATGATCCTCTGGATCTGCAGTTTGGACCGGTGTCCATCAGTGCATCCACTCCAGATTATTGCACAGGGACTGTGGGAGGAATATAATTTATCATTAGCCACGATTCAGCTTCACCTTCCAGGCTGCGGGAGTTGTGTGATTCCTCTTGTTGGTGGCAGGACATATATTTGTGCATTGTGGGATTGTGTCCTTCGCTGTGAGGTCTTCACAATATGCATCAACAGGTCTTGGAACGTGACCTGTTCCTGCATTTTTGTGAATGGGCTGTAAACCTTTATATGAAAAGAAGCAAAATTTATTTGCTGCACTTTAGTCAGTTTCCTGTCTGCTAGAAATCACTGACTGTCATGATTCCAGATGACTGTGACAACCTCCAATAAATATCTGCATGTAGCCGATTATAATACACCATCTTCATCAGTTTGTAATTGATTGCAGAGAGGCCTTTCCCACAGGCTGGATCCAGTGCTAACACACAACTGTCCTGGACCCGTAATGTCACTGATCAGAACGTGGGTCACTCCTAAAGCGTAAAGTGATCCGAGTTATGTTCTGTGTTGCAGGGTGTGCTGTGCGAGCCCCCTGTAATAAACCTAAGACTTCTCTCTTGTGGTCATAGTCTCAGGCAATAATATTCCATCCCTGGTTTATAAACCTGGAGATTCCCACGGATTATGATTGAGCCTCAGGCCGACGTCCTTTTCCCATGTACGAGATCTCTCCGTGCTTTTCTTGGATAGAACAGGTACTCATCATAGTATCTGGGCATCTTCACGGCTGTGTTGTTTTTGTGTGCACCAATAATCTGCAGGAATAAAACATGGAGGCTTGGACTCGAGATCAAACTCACTAATGCAAGTCAATGGGTTTGTGAAAAAACCTGTCAGCACAAGGATGCCATGCGAGGGCGGTACATTTTTTACTCCTTAATGGGTAGAGGTTTTGCAAAAGATATATATATATATATATTTTTTTGCATGCAACTCTGATGGAAAATGGAGGCACGGAGCAAAAAATGAATGATCAGTCTGTCATGTGAGCAAAAAGCAAAGGCCACTGAGCGCGGATTGACACGTGTGGAGTTAGTGTTTGCATGTGGTCTAATACACCACAATATCAACCGTTCAGTGTTTTACCTCAGTATTTGTAAGTCAAAACCAGGAGTGGGTGATAAATACAGAAGTGGTGACGTGTTTCTCTTATACTTTTCCTCTGACTGTTCCACTCCTGGTTTTGTCTTACAAATACTGAGGAAAAACACTGACCAAATACTGATCGCGTGACTGCGGCCTCAGCTGTTTACACCGTGCAGACATTCTGCTCCGGGCTGAGGATCTTATTATATAAATGATCCTTGTAGAGACCCGGATGTGTGAGCACTTCTATGGCCCCACGGGAGAAGTCCTCCGCAGACAGCAGCAATGACGCCACTGGTGTACATGGCCACTATCTGTACTGCAGCCCTGAGCAGCTGACTGCAGGCGGCCATAGCCCCCGTGTGTGGCGGTGACAGCAGAGCAGTGTAGGAACACGCACTCCACAGCTCCCCAGCGTGCTTGTCATCTGCTTCCCGAGCTTTCATCAAGGTCACCTTCATCCGACCAAACCATTTTCCCACACTTTTAGGGGTGCAGTGTAAATAGCGGTTCTAAGCGCAGGCTCCGTACGCCATTGCACATATTTAATTACAAATGAACTGCCGTGTTTCTCATTGTACGTAACACTACTCGGTCCCAAAGCGCCGCACGGATGCTGGAAGCTGGCTGTATAAAAGAACACCCCCGTGTAGTTTGATAGACTTGGTTGCGCCCCGTAACTCCGGAAGTGACTGCACGTCATGTTGTGGTTGGCAGTAGAAACAGGAAGTGAGTGCTAGGTTACTGAGCGGACACAGATGGTTAGGTTAACTCGTTGCGTGCCGCAGTTCATGAACCCCCTGCAGCTGCTGATTAGCCGCATTATCAGAGCTGGCAGACGTGTCAGTGCTGTGAGGGGATGTAAGGCATACATGCTCTTCTATGGCAGTACCAGCAATGTGATAATTGGGAAAGTTCACATTTGATGCGGATTTTTCTACTGTATCTGCAGCAATATTCAGTTATGCGCAATTGACATCTTTCCCGCCCATCAGTCAGCCGACTCCTCCATACACATTACATTGTTGGCCGAATCTGATGATATTGGGTGATTCAGCCGACATTAGTGTGTGATCGGGGACTTTAGGCTAATGGCCTGTTCACACAGGCAGACTGAGGAAAACCTGAGCGACGTGTAATAAACGGATGGCTCAGTGCACACAGGCTGCCATTTGTCTCAGCAGTGCCAGTCCTGATCACACAGGGTGATGCACGGCCAACAACCATGAGATTTCATGTGGTACACAAGATTTCACCCGTCTCACAGATTTAGCAAAGTGGATGAGATGTATAGAAATCTTACATCCACCCTGCTTTATTTTTTTTTCTTTTATAACAAGCGTAAACTGACCTGCGGTGCTTTTTGTTTTTGTTTTTTTTTTTAAATCTGCAACACATCAATTTCTCCTGCGTTAATTAAATATTCCTTTATGTGCATAAAATCTTATGTTTTTTAGTTTCCCCATAGACTTGAATGAGATGAGGAAAATCCACCAATAAAAAAGCAAATGCGTTTTAGTCTGTTGTAGCAGCAGAAAAAAGCGCCTGTAATCCACTCATGACCTTATCAATAGTTTTATCAAAGCCACGTAACAGTAAGTATCAAAACAAAGCAGCTTTATTAAAAACCTGACATACTGAAAAGAAACACAAGTGACCTTAAAGGGGAACCTGTCACCAGGTTTGTCCCATATGTGGTAAGACCCACCACCTTTCAGCCCTCTCATGCAGCATTCTATAACGCTGTATATAAGCCCCCAACCCGGCCTGCAAGACCAGAGAAAGAAGTTTTATTATACTCCACCAGGGGGATGGCTGTCCAAGGGGTGTCGCTCGTCTTGGTCTGGCGCTTCCCTCCTTCTTGTGATGCTGTCCTCCCTCTTGCTTCGTTTGGATGACGTGTCCCTACATCATCCACACAAGTCTCCCCGGCATCGCGCTCCTGCGCTGCCGCACTTCTCTGTCCTGACGAGGGCAGAGTACTGCAGTGCGCATGCGCCAGGGCTCTTTGGTCTTTTCTGGCGCATGCACACTGCAGTACTTTGCTCTGCCCTTCGACAGGGCCAGATGTTTTGCTTGTTTGTTACCGTCAGCCTGTTTACTGCAAGATTATCATGAAACTAATGTTCCAAGAGTTGAAGGGGTTATCCACTACTAGGACAACCCCCTTCTTCATCTAAATGTTTGGCCCCGATAAAATAAAGTCTATACTCTCCTCCTGTGCTGGCGCCATTCCAGCAGTGTCTGCACACGCGGTCCTAGGGCTCTCGTGTGGTTGTTGTGACACGTGATGCCCAGCACCCAATCAGCGCTGGCGTCACCTCACCACCCCACCCCCGTTCTGTCAAATTGAATATGAAGTGGAAATCTGAGCTGCAGCTGATCTGACTTCCTCTTCATGTTCAATTCATGTGAAGGCAGAGACACTGATGTCAGCGCTGATCTGGCGCCAGGCTCACGTGTCACCGCAACAGCGAGTGCCGACACCGTGGGAACGACGCCAGCATAGTGCGGAGAGTATAAGCTTTTTTTTCTATAATCGGGGCCAAGCGTGGGGTATGAGAAGGAATTATAGATATGCATAAACTAATAATCACAGTAGGTATAATATTTTATTGAATCAGGCAGTGTAGATGAAACACAATAAAGAATCTATAGAGAACATGGGGTAGATGATGCCCCAAAACAATCGGGTAATGGTAAGTGACCATAGCTAGAAATAAAAGGTATCAGATATGGCTCATCAGTATAGAGATATACCAGCCATATATGCCCTTGCTGGGTGTGTGCCAGCACAAGCTTTATTACTTTATGGCTACGTTCAGATGAGGGCTGAACTTTGCAGATCTGCCATGTCTGCAGATTGCAGAAGTTATTGGCTCCAGGTGCTCGCCAGCTATTAAATATGCTGAGATTTGTTGCCCATGCAGAAACTAATCACATAGTCTAACATTGGTCCATTGTGCACGTGGACCGAAAATGTGCTCGTCTGAATTTATCCTATAGATAGAAAAACCCTCCTCTAAAGTGGAGCTGTCTGGAGAAGTTTGTGATGGTGCCGATCCGGAGAGTGAATGCCTCGTGTGGAAGGCTGGTGTGGCATAGCCCCTATCCATTGTGGTTGGATGACGGACAGCCTCAGAGATGATTGGGGGCTCCTGGTCGGTGTCCTGAGTGGGAAACGCTGTCTGTCACCCATGTTCCCTAGAAGAGTCTACAGTGTGAGGAAACTTTTAGGTCATATCCTGGTTCCTGCCGGCCGGATGCGACTTGCACACAAATATTGAGGACCTGCACTTTAAAAACAAGGAGACTCTGTCCGAATTCAGATTAATTATTTGTTAGGTTTATGACAATAGTACTGTGCACTTTTTCTGCTGAAGGGCCGACAATAACAGTCGCCGATCGTATTGTCAAATCCTATTTTGGTTTGTTCTGGATTCTAAAAAGTTTTGACAAGTGTCGGGGGTCCTTTAGTTATTGACAGGAAAAATAGTGCAGCAAGCAGAATGATTGACACCTTGGTGGAAGTTATAAGACTTAGAAGGGTCCAAGGCGCCTCCGGCATCTGTTGTGTCCAGCATTGTGGCTTCCATTATAATCAGAGCGGTGGAGTCGGTATAAAATGGACTGACTCCGACTCCTAAAATATATAATAAATTGGGTGCAGTAGATCAATGCAGTTTGTGGGGAATATTTTTTCATAGGAATTTGGGAAAGTTATGAAATGTCCTATAAATGGCTGTTCTATTCCTGATCTAAGGCTACATTCACACACAGTGTTTTTGCTGCGTTTTTTTGAGGATACTTTTTTCAGCTGCAAAAGCACATCAGCTTTTTAAAAAAAAAACACATCACCTGAAAGGTTTTTGAGCTCATAGATAATGTTTTCAATAGCAAAAGCAGATTAGAAAAACGCCGCACAAACTGACATGCTCATTCTTTGTGAGGATCCGTTTTTGAGCCCAAAAACGGATCCTCACAAAACGATGTGTCTGAATGTCATATCTTGAAACCCATTGACTTTTCTGGGATGCCCAGAGACACTGCATTTTACTGCAAAAAACAGATCCGCAAAAAACGCTGTGTGTGAATCATGGCCGTAGCCAGCGAGGGGCAGGGGGGTCAGCTGCCCCACCCCCACCCCTAGAAGCAGGGCCACGCACCTATCAAAACTCACTTGTATGCTGCAGTGCTCCCATCCTGCACTGGCTCCAGACTGCAGGGGGCAATCTCCCCTCTTCTGTCCTGTCTTCTGCCGTCTTCACCAGAGAGAGGAGGGGGGAGGGGTGTCTGCCCTGCACAGGATCTGATTCCTGGGCCCGAGTTGGAGAAAGTGAAAGTACTACTGCTCATCTGTCACAGGAAGGTAACTAATGCTAATATTGTAGGTGATTATTATGTGCTCTCTGTACAATGTGTGTGAACTATATGTGCAATGTACTATTTGCTGGCTGTAGCTGTCATCTGTCTATCCCTCCATCTAAATGATTAAATGTCTGATGTTCACATTGTACTACAATAAATTTTTCACTTAAATATAAGCAATATATGTGGGAGGTGGAGTCTGAGTCGGTGTAAGGGAAATTGAGGAGTCTGAGTCGCAGGTTTGGCTTACCGACTCCACAGCCCTGATTATAATCACATTGATGAACCGGTCATGGTGTTTTCACTGCCTCCATTGGGACCTTGGGAATTTGACTTGTTGATTTTATTTTTATTCAACATTTTTTGTTCTGATACATCTAAATAAAATGAAGTTTACAATAGATATTTATCCCGTTGATATTTGATCGGTGCCATTTCCTCTAATCACGAGAACCAGGTTCCAGAACCGCATGTCCGACCTAACCGCACACCTCAGCACGGACGAGTGTGAATCAGGACCAAGTGTTTGGATCTGTGACAGTGACGGCCACATACAGCGCTCAGCTTTTTCTTACAGCCCTATACATATAGAATGGAGCGGCAAAGTAATGAGGGTGAACGTGGCAATTGGGGACCCTCATCCTAGTAATCATGGGGGTCCCATCGATCAGACATTTATCACCTATTATGTGCTAGATGTTATTTGTGGAAAAATCTCTTACGGCAGTTTTCCATTTAAATTTTTTTTCCCTAGGATTTCTCTGTTTAAAAGTTTCACAATCAATGTTTTATATCTGTCGCTACAGCGCTTCCCCTCCACTGGTGCCCCCAGATTTTGTAACATGGCTGCAGTGTGGACATCACAACTACAGTATGTGGCTGCTGCAGCTAATCTCAGTGGTCTTGTGCCACCTCCCTCAGCATCACCGCAGAGCCTAGTGATTGGCTACAGCGGTCATGTGCTGTACTAGTAGTGACACTGCAGCTATGTCAGTAAAGACCAGAGGCAGTGCTGGAACAGTAGGGTGGTTAAAGACTGATTTTGTTATTTTCCATTTCCAATAGTTGGGGGTTATTTGGAGTGGTGTCTGTCTGAAGATGACACTTTACCCAAAATGCTTAGCAAAACCTAATGCTCCGCGCCAATTCTTTGGAATGCACTACCCAGGACAGTTTGATTAATTCCCAATACCCACAGTTTGAAGCGGACCTTAAAAACCCATTTCTTTAGACTGGCGTATCGCCTAAAGACACTATCTGTCTGTCCCAGTTTTCCCCCATATTAAAATCTTCTTCAATTTCAGGTTCATACAACCATGTACTTAATAGCCTCGGTCAGGACTGTACACATACTGGCTGGCGACCAGTCCATGTATTATTATTTATCCTATTTAGTATATCAAGGCTGCATTATATAATATATGTACACTTTTTACCTTTTGTGTCTCCCCCATTTCCTCATAGACTGTAAGCTTGCGAGCAGGGCCCTCACTCCTTTTGATTTGAGAAATGCTTATTCTGTATTGTTTGTATAAGTCCCCCGTAAAATTGTAAAGTGCTGTGGAATATGTTGGCGCTATAAAAATAAAAATTATCAGCAACCCCTGAGTGTAGCTGTATTGTGGCCATCACACTGTCTTACTGTACGAGGCCTAGTCTACAACGGAATACAGCAATCCTGATCCGAGAACCGTCCTCAGCCATTTCCGACAGTCCCATAGACCAGGGTTCCCCAACTCCAGTCCTCAAGGCCCACCAACAGGTCATGTTTTCAGGATTTCCTTAGTATTGCACAGGTGATAATTCCAGCATCAGCACAGGCAATAGTTACATCACCTGTGCAATACTAAGGAAATCCTGAAAACATGACCTGTTGGTGGGCCTTGAGGACTGGAGTTGGGGAACCCTGCCATAGACCATGAATGAGGCCGAGCATGTGCACCTCCTCTCCATTCGAGATGTGGATCCCTGTTCTCGTGATCGGGGGGATCCCAGCGGTCAGACTCCAATGATCGGCAAGTTATTCAAGGTCTTATGGATAGAACTTGTGATTTGGGGAAAACCCCTCTAAAGATTTTTTTCTTCTTAAATAGTGTTGGGCAATACGTTTAAAAATGTTCCACTTCTTCTCCCTGGTCTGAAAGCTGTGCGGCATCGTTGCTGCATTTTGTAGATGTTACTGAAAAGTTGACCTTGATTCGCAGTTCCGGAGGGCACACGCTCCTGGTTTAGGCCTCTTTCACTATTCCTGTATAGGCGTCCATGAAATCCACTGTCTTTTGAGCGTCTGGGTATTGCTAGGTGCCCAGTACTGGCCTTGGGCCAATGACTTCATAGCCCATGCACCACCCTTCAGAATCACATTCAGGATCTGCAGGCTGTCCAGCCACGGTGCCTTTTTATTAATAGTAACGTCAATGCACAAGTGGCGAGTTGGGAATCATGCGGGTGAGAGGTACGTGTCCTATACAGAGGCCTCGTCAAGGATAATGGGGAACAGCATTTGTTGTCATTGCTGCGGACGCTGCCGACAAGTTGTTTTTCAGAAGCTGGGCACTCAGCCGGATGATGAAGCCACCTCACTTTTACGGGACTCGACAAGGACAAAGGCTTCTATGCAGGACCTAGCCGGCAGTGATTATGACTGCTGTCCGTACGGGACATTTGTTGATGATGAGCTTCAGACTCCGGCCTCAACCTTCTACCAAGATACATCTGAGGAGCTTTCCGAGGACTGCGCTGGTCAGGACTCTGAAGAAGACGAGGGGATCTGTGGTTGTGAACATGTTCACCCCCCTTCCAATCACTCAGGACGTTCTTCAGAGTCCTCGCACACTTCCAATGCCTTTCACAGTGACCTTCCAGCTGGCATGACGGCTGCGCCAGGCCTCCATCCCTCGCTCCCGGCCTCTGCTGCTCCAGCTTTGAACTTTGTTACTCAGCAGTCAGGGGGTCCGGGAAGAACAGCTGACCCCACCGTGGATAAAGCAAATAAAGGAATGCTGCAAAGTGAAAGGCTTGCAAGGGCTGCGGATCGCTACACTTCTGATTGTGGTAAAAGCCTGCAGATTCCCACTCCATTATGGAAGTAGATCGGGGGGAACTGGATACCAGTTGTTGTGGGGATTGTTTCCCAAAACTAAATCTCCCCGCTCCCCTCAGAAAGGGCTCCTCTTCTGTGCTGTGTATAATATTAAATTGCAGCCGCATGATGGTGAATTGGGCTGAGGTGCAATATCAGACTCTGCCATTGGGCAAGAGTGGCGCTGTACTTAAGGGGAGAGCCAAGATATTATTCTACTTTTACAGTTAACAAATCCTAATGCTAGCTATAACTATAACGAGCGGATTGTTAAGCCATATGCAACATTATGTGATGCTGTTGTGCAGCCATTAAAGAATTATTTCAATACACTAAGCTATTCCCTATCGAAAGGATAGGAGACAACTTGCTGATCGCAGGGTGTCTGACCTCCTAGGCCCCTCAACTATCTGTAAGAACATTGCACAGGGAAATGATCTGTGCAGAGTCTCGCCTGGGTAAAGGTGCGCTTCTGAAGATACAAGCAAAGAATAACCATTTAAAGTTTTTTTTCCCAATTTAGTAAATTATCCCCATTGCATAGGATGGGGAGCAGCTTACTGACTGCTGGAACCGCCAGCGATCCCAAGAACGAAACTCCGGAACCCGTCCGCTATAGAACCCTGTCTTGAATGGAGCAGATGTGCGCCTGCTTGGCATCCTCTCTACTCATTGTCATGGGACTGCTGAAGAAAACGGAGTAGCGTGCTCTCTTTCCAGCAGTCTCTACTGCTGTTCTGAACTGTGCACTCTTCTGTTGCAAGCAGAGGCAGATTTGTGACATTGGAGAAATGCATGAGTAATAAAGCTGGCTGGATCTAGCCACCTTCAGAGTAGCGCTTACAAGCGGTGTAGCTAATGGCTTGTAAGCACACACTCCTAGTCTAGGAAAAACAGCCAACTGATAGACGGCAGAGGTTGCCAGTATTCTCTGCAACGAGCTGGAGACTATAGAATTAAAAATCTTTCTGTTCTTGAGGGAATTTAAGTGAGAGGCGAATTGCAAAGTTGTTCGTTTTTACAAGCACTTTGCAATTTTATCCATTTATCAACTAAGACTACCCTTAAACTCCTCAGGCAGTTTATTGGTCACCAGTGCATAATCTTATAGGAGTTTGGCAAGTTTACCAGGAATCTGTTTAATCATTTTCTTGCGACCTGAAAACGTAAAAAAAAAAAAAAAGTTATTGCATAATAAAAGGTTATAATTCCTGAGCAACAAGATTTATGAACTGTATAGCGGAAATGATCAGTTGGGAGAATCTTGTAGAAGAAGGGAAGCCGAGAGGAACGTGAGAATTGTTCTGTGGTTTAATGATGCATCCGCGTGCGTCGCTTCTGTGTGTGACCGGCGTGCTGCTCGGCTTCCATCTCTGCAGGAGTAACACATAATATCCCTTGTTTGGATCATATGACGTTCCCGATTTGTGGTTAGTTGGAGCATGAAATGTTCCCTGCCAGGAGCTCAAACATTAAGCTGGCTCCATAACCAAGAGAGAGAATCTCTAGACGCGTTAAACCCACTCAGCCTGTTCTTCCCTCTGCCTCGGGTTGCGGACACACCCACAGCATTTTTCAAACTTTGTCTTCAATATTAGCCCAAATCTGCTCCCCTCGTGTAGTTATTACCGCAGTGCTACAGCTGTCTCTTATGGCCTCCTGTAGAGTAGTACCATGATACGCCGGTAATCATGGACATCACCGGGCTCGCTGCAGGTAACTCGGGTCATTTCTGTGTCTCTACATGATGCTTGTCGGTTCGTTTGCTTTCCTGAGCATTTCGTATGTTTGTGTCTGTGATCTCGAGGATTTCTGGTGTTAATCACATTTCCTAAGGCGGTATACAAAGAACATGTTCTGGCTGACAGAACATGTTATCTGTGGTGTTACATAGCTATGACTATCTATCTATAATTTTTTAATTTTTTTTTTTTTAATATATCTGAAGTGTTCCATAGCTGTGCTTTAACGAGATGTTCTTCCAAAAAATGGAGCTGACTTTATTGCGGACATGCAGGTTTTCCTCTATGCAGAGGGTGAAATACAGGGTGACAATTTGCAGTGTAAATGTTACAGATCTTACACGCGCACTGCAGGTTAATTTCCACAGCAATGAGATTTCCTAGAATGTAATCCGCAGTATCACGGACGGCAATCAGACAAAGTACAGTTGTCATGAGCCCTTATAGTGTAGAATACTATGGTTGAGGCTGCTGCTTGCTTTGCCACCTTGAAGTTTTTGATTTTATTGTTTCACCCATTTGTAGCTGGTGAGTAACACAAAACGTTGTGGGTTACAGTTGAGCTTGTCGACACCCGGATGCCAGACAGCCAGTTGCTACTGGCAAAAAAACTTCTTGGCTGTGTCTGTTCTGTGTAGGCTGTTGGGCCGTGGTCCCATGTAGCATAAACCTGTCGGGAAGCCTGAAAACATATGTAAAAAACAATTAATAAATAACATTGCATACAGATGTCTCCCGAGTTGCAACCATGTGACTGTCCATTGTTCAGTGTCTAAGGCTAGGAGAAGCTTGGCGTGAAAAACCTAAAGCAGTTTTCTTATTTTTTTTTAACATATCAAAGGGGGAAAAAAAAAAATGCGAATAGTCAAAAATGATCCCGAAACAGGCCCGCGGCTTATCTCCGGGAGAACAATGTGATCCGCAGTCTGAAATCTAACATGGCCAATCTACCTGTCCCCCCCGACAATCAATTGGCCGCAGTCCCATACACATTAGATTGTCAGCGGAGCCCATCGATATCTGTATTATGTGTAATACTAGATGGTGGCCCGATTCTAACGCATCGGGTAATCTAGAATATGTATGCGGCCGAACGGGCGCAATCAGCAGAGCGTTGTTTAAATTTGGCGCCAAAATCGCTGATTGGTCGCGGCCGGCAACCGCGACCAAGCAGCAAAACGGTGTTTAAATTTGGCGGCAATATCGCTGATTGGTCGCGGGTGGCAGCCGCGACCAATCAATCAGCGAACTGTGTTAGTGAGGACCGGAGAGCTTGTTTAAATTTGGCGATAAAATCGCTGATTAGTCGCGACCGCGACCAATTAGCAGAGCGGGGTTTAAATTTGGCGCCAATAATGCTGCTTGGTTGCGGCCGGCGACCGCTACCAATCAGCAGAGCATTGTTTAAATTTGGCACCAATCTCACTGATTGGTCGCGGATGGCGGCCGCGACCAATCAGTAGAGCGGCTTTAAAACTTGCCGCCCATATCGCTGATTGGTCGCGGGCGTCGACCGCAACCAATCAGCGTCATATTGGTGTGGGCCCGGGAGCGGCGCTGCTTGTGCGGCTCCATATTAGTGTGGGCCCGGGAGCGGCGCTGCCTGTGCGGCTCCTTCTGCTGGGAGATGAGCGGCTGCTCGCAGCAGAAGCTTCCCGACCGGCGGCGCCGCTCCCCGGTCCTCCGTTCACACTTGCTGTCGGGAGATCAGCGGGCCAAGCCGCTGATCTTCCGACGTTAGCCGCATGGAGGTCAGCGGCGCCGGTCGGGGTAGTTCTGCTGCTAGCGCCGCTCATCTCCCCACTGCATCGCCGCTGACCTCCGTCCAGCAGATGAGTGGCGAACGGCTGCCATCTTTTTTCTGAAATCCCGCGTCGCTGATTGGCCGCGGCCGGACCAATGAGCGACGTGGGATTTCCTGGACAGAAAGACAGACAGACGGGATAAAACAATTATATATATATATATATAGATGTGAAACACTGCGCATACAACCCTTGTGCCCACACCCTAAGCTACGTTCTGAGGTCCCCCTTGTGAAGTTCGTCCTGTATACATTCTTCTGCTTGTGATCAATTATCATGTCTGCTCTTCATGGCACGTGATTCTTGCTCAGCACTGACATTTTATATGTCTGGGTAAATGCAAGTCAACATGATTGCTGAGAATTTTATTTTGGCGTCAGCTGTGATACTCATCGGGTCAGTCAAGGTTATTGGCACCAAGCTGTACTGTCTGCAAGCACTTCAGCAAACCTTCCTGCAGTAAGCTCGGCTTCTGCATAGAGACTGGTTCACCTTTGTTGAATTCCTTGCTTTGTATCAGGATGTTCCGTATATTAAAGACTTAAGATGCCCTCCAAGTCTTGACCGCAAGAGTAACATCGCTTGTAGCCCTTCCCTTGCTGTTAAAATGACAGATGCGCCATTATAAATCAGTGTGGGCCGATGTACAGAGGCCACAACAAGCTTTGCTTACAGAGCCCAATGAAGTCCAAACCTTGAGCCCTCCCACCCATCCCCCTACTCTTGTGTGCTCTGTATAAATCTAGAACTCTTGAGTGAGCGATGGGTGGATTTTGCCAATTCTTACGTTTTCTCCATCTTTTTTTATTACTGTTTGGACTGTTGTTTTTTATTATGATTATGGGTAAGACAACACTGGAAGGGACCTGTGTGATGTGTAGGATTATAGGATACCACACTGTTCATGGTCATACACATGAGACCAGGGGTGCACAACCTTTTTTTGTTCTGAGGGCCACATTGTCAGATTGAACCAACCCCAGGGGCCGCAAAAATACTTGGTTATTAGTGGATATTGTCTGAGGCCATATCTAATAGGTGCTGCTTGTATTTTTAGGACATAAACCTATTAAGAGGCTAATGGTCCCCGCCCCTCCCCCTGTTCACTATACAGAAAGGAAGAGACCATTCATTAATTTCTCTCCATTGTAGTTAAAGGTATTGTCTGGTGTAATCTTGAACAGTGGGGCTCTGACCCCTGGGACCGTTGCCGATTGGGGCACTTTTATCTCCATTAGAATGGAGTGGCAGCGTGCATGCTCAACCGGCACTCCTTGCATTATCTATGGGGGACCACGGAGCTTTGCACTCCTTATTTTCTAGCAGCCCTTTGGAGAATGAGTGGATGGCAGTCAGGCATACGACCTGCCATTCCCTTTTGTAATGGAGAGAAGTGCCCACCATGAATATAGGAGAACTCATGCATGGCCACTTCTTCATCTCAACTTATCCATTATGTCTCCTCCCACTCGTCCATTACACCAAAAATTGGGGGTGTCCAAAAGATGCCTACACAGTGCACCATTAGTACCTATATGTCTGGTGCTACCCTCCATTCATCTTCTTTCTGACATGGAAATACATGTGAGCAGCTACCAGATACTGTCTGATGCCAGGCAGACCTCAGGGCTACACATTACAGTATTTTGGGCCACATGTGGTCCCGGGCTGCAGGTGGTGCACCCCTGCATAATACTAAAGTCAGCTGAATGCGCCAATAAACTTATTTTGGTGGGCCTGGCCAACTAAGGAACACAGGGACCACCCCCGACTTTCTCAACAGAAGATGTTGGTGAATGAGAGGCTTTCAGAAGAATTGTGGAGCTTAATAATTTTTTTTTTTTTTTTCTTAATAATGAACTTTGCTAAATTGAAATTAATTTGAAAAATAAGTGAAACACAAAAAGCTGATTTCAATAATGCTTGTGTTTTCTTTAAATGGCTGAAAGCCCTAATTCAAGATCAAGAAGTACAATCCATATGGCTTTCAAGGGCGGAATGATGTTGTGTGTTTTTTTTTTTTTTTTTTACTTTTTCTCCAGGAAATACATTGCTTAAGGGAAAGAGCTCATATAATGGGGAATTTTATTTTTTTTGGTCATCTTTTTGAACAGTATCGGGTTTCTAAGTCCCTGAATATTTGCAATCTGAAGATGCTTATTGCTGGGTTTTGTGAGCACTTGGAAGCTAAATATCAAATTTCATAACGCTGTGAAATACCAAACTTTCCATGCCCTTCAGCATTTTCCATATTGGTTGTTTATTAATAATTCATATTTCCCATTTTATGCTTCACCCCCCCCCCCCATTTTATGGCTTGCATTAAAAAAACAACACAAATTGTAACAAGAAAAAAAAAAGCTACAGTAACCCTTTTGTTTCTGTTGGGAAAAAAATTAAACGTCAAGATTCTGTAATACCTGTGATTTTTGACCATTTGTCATTTGAAGTTTTATACATTTTTGACTTATTGAAATTCTATTGCAATGAGTTTTATGCCCCAGCGCGTCTTTACAGGGTTGGGCAAACTGCGGTCCGCAGGCCACATCTGGTCCTTTGGCTGTTCCTGTCCGGCCCGCATCCTGAGACAGTGAAAGGGCTAGAAATCAAAAGCAATGCAGCAGTGAAGTGCCGACAGCATCGCAGTGTGCACCTGACGCGCGTCGACCCTTAGTCACCGGTCCGATGTGCATGCGACATAGGAGAACCAAATGGAAGGAAGGTGATCGACCGGTGAGATCGAGTATGGGACGGGATAAAGGCCCCAATTCATCAAAGCGTTTACCGCAGAAAACTTGTGCACAGTGTGGACTTTAGGCATTTTCACTCCAGTTTTGGGCAGGTTCACGAAATTGGTGGAGCTGAGGAGGAGGTGGTACAAGGCATGGCAATACCCACCCGTCAGTCATCAATAGTGGTGGTGCTTCTTACAAGGAAGCGCATGTCGCTAATAAGATAAGATGTTTCTCTTAATGAGGGGCTTGCAGAAATAAAATGCTCCCAAGTTCATTAAGACTGGCGTACAAAAAGCCAGTCTTAATGAATCGATGCTAAAGATCAGGACAAGTATAGAGATGCTTCAATATATAAAATAAAAATAATAGTTTTACTGGGTTTCGTTTTTATAAACTATAAAAAGCAGTAAATTATATGGTGTTGATTAGCTGCTGCAAGTAAGAATGTTACAACATCGTAACATGGATTAGCAGACGCAGCCAGTCATTATACAATGACATTATTATTAATAATAATAATATTCAATGTCAAGTGATACTATTAATATTATTTTAGATTAATATTTTTAATAAAAATAAAAATAAATTATATTAAGTTCAGCCTGTTGGTTCGGCCCTCCACAATAGTCACTGTCTCTTACCTGGGCCTCTCGGGGAAAATTAATATGCCTCCTTTTCTTCCTCAAACTTCATATTTTCTCTTTGTTGCTTTCCCAAGAATTTAGCATTTTTATATATGTGACTGAGATGTTAAGTGCTCTGGGCATGACAGAGCACTTGAGACTGTCTCCAGAGGTTGTACCCCCACTCACTGGTGCCTGACGTCATGCACACAGTGAATTATTAGTCCAGCTAAAGAGGCTGGTTCTGGGCGAGGAAGCGACTCTGGAGGCAGTGGCCCCTTATGTGCTCAGGAGAACTTAACATCTCATTTGCATATAAATTAAAATGCTAATTTCTTGCGAAAACAGCAACTGATAGTGGATATAAATGGGTCAATGGAATTACATTTAAAGACCTGTATGCACATATATGTGGTTTTGGGGTGTTTACTAAGATAAGGATGACTTGTATATAACAGGTTTTAATGTGGGTGTCTGCTTTTAGTTTCCCATACTATGGAGCATTGGGTTTTTGTGGAAGCAATGTCTTAAAGGGTCAGGATCTGCATACTACCTTTTGTCATATCCACTCACTAGTGAAGTGATACTTGGCAGCAGGGCTGTGGAGTCTGTATAAAATGGTCCGACTCCTAAAATATATAATGAATTGGGTTCATTAGTACAATGCAGGAAGTGCTGAAATTTTTTTTATAGGAATTTGGAAAAGTCATGAAATGTCCTATAGATGTCTGTTTCCTGACCTAAGGATCTCTGCTTTTAGTTGAGATGAATGTGTGCTGCACTTTATGTACACGCTCAGTAGTAAGGCAGGGCTGTGGAGTCGGGAGTCAGGGAAATTGAGGAGTCGGAGGTTGCTGTTGTTACCTAGTCACTGGCTTTGCAACATTGGGTTATTGGTCGTGATTTCTACATATTTTGATATAATCACAGCAGATAATTTGACGATCACATATAAAATTACCTTTTTGGACTTTTTTCATTAGAACATCCAAGCGGGATGACTGTAATGAATGGAGATGGGGCCCACGAGCATCCCGCCGAGGTGGAGCCAAAGCAAAATGGACATGAAGTTGGTGAACAAGCAGAGGATGGAAGTGAACAGGAGGTCATCGTTATTCAGGATACTGGCTTCACAGTGAAGATACAAGTCCCTGGGATAGAAACATTTGCAATTCAGGTAACCAGTCGCTGCTTACTTCTGCCCTCATTCTGTACTTCTTTGGGAATAGTGCCGAATAAATAAGTAACATTGAATTTGCTTTCTTCAGGTGTCACCCCAGGAGATGGTCCAGGAGATCCATCAGGTCCTTATGGATAGGGAGGACACCTGCCATAGGACATGCTTTTCACTTCAGTTAGACGGGAATGTGTTGGACAACTTTGCAGAGCTCAAGACCATAGAAGGATTTGAGGAAGGTTCTGTCCTGAAAGTAGTTGAAGGTGGGTGATATAACATGTTTTGTCAGTCTGTGTTTTATTTAATAAGGGGCAAAAGGGCGTTGTAGACTTTCAAAGTGGACATGCACATTAGATATACACTGCTCAAAAAAAATAAAGGGGAACACTCAAATAACATCCTAGATCTGAATGAATGAAATATTCTCATTGAATACTTTGTTCTGTACAAAGTTGAATGTGCTGACAACAAAATCACACAAAAATCATCATTGGAAATCAAATTTATTAACCAATGGAGGCCTGGATTTGGAGTCACCCCCAAAATTAAAGTGGAAAAACACACTACAGGCTGATCCAACTTTGATGTAATGTCCTTAAAACAAGTCAAAATGATGCTCAGTATTATGTGTGGCCTCCACATGCCTGTATGACCTCCCTACAACGCCTGGGCATGCTCCTGATGAGGTTGCGGATGGTCTCCTGTGGGCTCTCCTCCCAGACCGGGACTAAAGCATCCACCAACTCCTGGACAGTCTGTGGTGCAACGTGACCTTGTGACCTTGGTGGATGGAGCGAGACATGATGTCCCAGATGTGCTCAATCGGATTCAGGTCTGGGGAACGGATGGGCCAGTCCATAGCTTCAATGCCTTCATCTTGCAGGAACTGCTGACACTCCAGCCACATGAGGTCTGGCATTGTCCTGCATTAGGAGGAACCCAGGGCCAACCGCACCAGCATATGGTCTCACAAGGGGTCTGAGGATCTCATCTCGGTACCTAATGACGGTCAGGCTACCTCTGGCGAGTTCATGGAGGGCTATGCGGCCCTCCAAAGAAATGCCACAGAACACCAGGATTGGCAGGGTCGCCACTGGCGCCCTGTGCTCTTCACAGATGAAAGCAGGTTCACACTGAGCACATGTGACAGAATCTGAAGACGCCATGGAGAGCGATCTGCTGCCTGCAAGATCCTTCAGCATGACCGGTTTGGCAGTGGGTCAGTAATGGTGTGGGGTGGCATTTCTTTGGAGAGCCACACAGCCCTCCTTGTGCTCTCCCGAGGTGGCCTGACTGCCATTAGGTACCGAGATGAGATCCTCAGACCCCTTGTGAGACCATATGCTGGTGCGGTTGGCCCTGGGTTCCTCCTAATGCAGTACAATGCCAGACCTCATGTGGCTGGAGTGTCAGCAGTTCCTGCAAGACGAAGGCATTGAAGCTATGGACTGGCCCGTCCGTTCCCCAGACCTGAATCAGATTGAGCACATCTGGGACATCATGTCTCGCTCCATCCACCAACGTCATGTTGCACCACAGACTGTCCAGGAGTTGGTGGATGCTTTAGTCCAGGTCTGGGAGGAGATCCCACAGGAGACCATCCGCAACCTCATCAGGAGCATGCCCAGGCATTGTAGGGAGGTCATACAGGCACGTGGAGGCCACACACAATACTGAGCCTCATTTTGACTTGTTTTAAGGACATTACATCAAAGTTGGATCAGCCTGTAGTGTGTTTTTCCACTTTAATTTTTTTTTTTTGGGAGGGGGGGGGGGGGGCTCCAAATCCAGGCCTCCATTGGCTAATAAATTTGATTTCCATTGATGAGTTTTGTGTGATTTTTGTTGTCATCACATTCAACTTTGTACAGAACAAAGTATTCAATGAGAATATTTCATTCATTCAGATCTAGGATATGTTATTTGAGTGTTCCCTTTATTTTTTTGAGCAGTGTAGGTTGTCTGAATCTGCTCATTTTTGGTGGGATTGATTGATCATCTAATGCGAATTGTGATGTCCTGCTCTCCCTAGATGGCAGCTGTCTTGGGGAAAGAACAGATGGGGTTATGTTGAATTTTGTTTTTCAGCAGATAAACCACCTCTAGCTGTATCTGATGGCGACATACTCCCTCTCCTCTTAATGAATGCACATTTTTCCGAGTGTGTGTGTGTATGCGGAGGTCGGGAGTCATAGCTGTCGGCTGAAAACAGATTCAGACAACAGCTATCTAAAGTGTATGGCCAGTGTTGGCGCTTCATGGCCCAACTGGGCCACCTTGACCTTTCTTGGATGTACTTTGTACAGGTATATAGGGAAAATGACAACACTTCCACATAGAAGCACATGGGCCTCAATTAATCAAGACTGGTGTGAGGGGGTGGAGTGCAATGCGCACGCCTTAATGAATCATGCGAGGCACCTGTTTGTATACCTTGTCACACATCTTACTCTGTAGTAAGATCTGTCGTGTAAGGAATGCCGTCGCTCGTCATGAATTTGACGAGTGGGAGTCGCCATGCCCCATCACTACTCAGCTCTGCCCACTTTATCGGAGCTGCGCAAAAATGGCGTCGAAAGACCAAATGTTGCAAAATTTTTGCAACTCTTCAAAGCTTTTAACTCTAGAATTCTGGCGTAAAAGCTTTGATGAATCAGGGAAATTGTGTACAGTCATTTTAAGTGATTTGGTAGACTTTAGTTGGCACTCTTTGATCAAAAGATTTTTTTTTTTTAGATGTATGGTCTTAGTTTTGTGGCTGGCTGATTAGATTATAACTTGTGCATTACATTTTCACTTTTAGAACCATACACTGTGCGTGAGGCCAGGATTCATGTCCGTCACATAAGAGACTTATTGAAAAGCCTGGACCCCTCTGATGCTTTCAATGGAGTGGACTGCAACTCCCTGTCATTCCTAAGTGTCTTTACAGATGGCGACCTTGGAGGTAAGTCAGGTTAGATCCCTTGCTACACTTAAAAGTAGATTTTTGAACATACACACTGTTGCAGATTTTAGCTTTCAGCAGAATCATCAGCACAGACATTGAGAGAGAATGATAACCAAAACAAAAGCAGATCACCAGAAGTGAAATGCCATCTCCAAAATTAAACAAGAAGCCCAAACAAGAATCTAATAGGTATCTGAAGTGAATCAGACAAATAAATAAATATAATAAAGGGATACCCAAGACTCATTGGAGATCAATACAAAATATAGTCTTTATTCATAAACATATTTATCTAGACAAAGATAACATATAAAGAGGTATAGGGAGAAGAGCAGCTAAAACAATAAGAGATACAGGGTATATAAACCCAAGATAGTACGAGGACCGTAGCTAAAGCCCCAGATAAATATCACATAAATAGTGGTTTAATACAGATAAAATATATCAAGAAATGACAAGGTAATAATGCTGCAATGAAGCACAGAGAATAATGATGAATTTAAGATAAGAACAATCATTGAAGACACAATACCATGCTGGCTAGAAGAAAATATAATAATCTGGAATGTCTTAGTCTATCAAAAATGGAAGTGAGGGACAAACGGCTGATATAGATGAGCAGCCTAACATTAGTTAAGTCATGTAGCACTATACTAGCCAGTATTATGTAAGTGATTACCTTGAGTCATAGTAAGAATCAGGGGCTCGTAGTAGCGGTCTGCAAAACGCCTCGACGCGCGTTTCGCCTCCTCGGCTTCGTCAGGGGGCGTGACTAAGATAAGAGGTGGGTCCTATTTATATGAGTAAGATGTGTGTAACTGCCAATCGGCGCGCTGTCCCCCGCGATGCCGCGCCCCCAGCGATGACGCGGACCGCCGTGCTGCCCGCGCGATGAGGAGGAGGAACAACGTCACCCCCCCCCCATCGCCCAGGCAACCACGCACAGACCCCGACGCCGCCGGAGCGCCGCAGCGCGCGAGAGAGAGCGCGTCCTTAGATACACCGACAGGAGGGACTACGGACACAAGTGCCTGGTACTCGCTAATGGCGTCATTGCAGCCAGGGGGTGGCCAGTCCCCTGCTGCCAATGAGGACAAATAGGAGGGCAGGAAAAAAATATTGGAAACAGCCTGCCTATATCTATAATAATAAAAAGTATAGGGTAGGCATCTAATAGGTCATGCCAAATACCATGAAGTCCTATACTATGAGGAAGATTAGTGATCTTCCAAGTGCTATGCACGGTATAACGGTATGAACATACATAAATACTGATAAGTCAATAAGAGAAGACCGAAACAAAAAATATAAATACAATTATTGTGCACATATGCATAAGTAGATGGACTGCAGGTAGAAGGGAATCTTGATAGGAAGCCATCTGTAGAAGTCCCTCAGAAGATGTATGATGTTTAATGTCGTTATAGTGGAACATCATAGCCTCATATCAGGATAAACAAAACCGGTGATAAGATGATGGTCAATAGATGACAGAACACTGAGGGGTATCAAAGAGTATGGAATCAATAATGAATACAAACAATACATCACATAAAAAAGGTAAAAGAAAGACATAAGGGGACCCATCATTAAAAGTTGCGCACAGAAAAAATATTTACAAAAAAGACTTGAAGCTAACAGACTCATTTAAACCAGAGGGCATAACCGTGTCCAATATAATAATCCAACGTGTCTCTTTTTGGAGCAGTTTTTGTTTAATATTGCCACCCCTAATGCCCATATAAACTCTATCAATGCCTCGCGCCGAAAGACCCTTAGGGTTACAACCATGGGCATCAAAAAAATGCCTAGGGATGGATTTAAGTTGTTGAGGGTCTAAGCAGGAGGCGGCATTTTTTATGTCTCTAATATGTTCCTGAATGCGAATTTTAAGGGGTCTTGTAGTCATTCCAATATAGACTAAATCACAAGGACATCGAATATGATAGACAACTGCTTCCGTTTCGCATGTGATATGATGTACAATCTTGAAGTTTTTATTCCTACCGGAGTCTGAAAACTCCCCCGTTTTGGTAATGTATTTACAGATTGAACATCTACCACAGGCGAAACAGCCCCATGGTGGACCCTTACTGCCAGGAAAGAACTGTTTTTTTGGAGGGACATAATGACTTCTGGAGACGATATCTCCGAGGGTCTTAGCTCTACGCCATGTTATAAGAGGTTGTTTAGTGAGCTGGCCGCGTAAATCACGGTCCGTAAGTAGAATTGGCCAATGTTTAGCAAAGATCTTTTTAATATTGAACCAATTCGTATTAAATGTGGTAATAAATCTAGGTAATATGTCAGTATTCGTTTTCTTTTTAATATTAGACAGTAGACGTTGTCTACTGATGGCTTTGGCTCGTAAAAAGCCGCGTTTAATGTCCTGCTTAGGATAGCCCCTATCCTGGAATCTACGAGATAGATCATATGCTTGGTGGCGAAAGTTATTGTCGTTAGAACAAATACGTCGTGCCCGTAAGAATTGCCCTACAGGGATTGAGCTTTTTAGTTTTGGCGGGTGTGAGGAAGAGTAATGTAATAGTGCGTTAGTGGAGGTCTCCTTCCTAAAAATGTCAGTCTCAATTCTATTATCTCCAGATTTGGTGATAAGTAGATCTCGAAAATCAACTGAAGTCTGACTGTATTTCCAGGTTAAATGGATGTTACGGGTGTTTTTATTAAGGCTGTCAAGGAATATCTCCAGTTGCGAGATGGAGCCCTGCCAGATAAACAATATATCATCGATATATCTCGACCAGGACATGACGGCTTCATGGCCCCGTGTATTAAGGACCGTGTCCCTCTCCCACAGCCCCAGGAAAAGATTAGCATATGAGGGCGCACAAGACGCCCCCATTGCTGTACCCTGGAGCTGTAGGAAGGGGCGGTCCTTAAACACAAAATAATTGTGTTTAAGAATAAACTCCAAAAGGGAAAGAATGAATAATATAAGATCTGGGTCAAGATTGGTCATGGTCAGAAAGAATTCTACAGCCGTCATGCCCTGGTCGTGACGTATCGAGGTATATAAGGACTCCACATCGCAAGTGACGAGCCACATATCTTCCTCAAGAGTAATCCCATCTAAGCGTTTTAGAACATCAGTAGTGTCCCTTACAAAAGATGGGAGTGTCTCCACACATCCTTGAAGGTAAAAATCCACAAATTTGCATATAGGTTCACAAAGACCCCCAATACCCGAGACAGTGGGTCTGCCTGGTGGGTGGAGGGGGTCCTTGTGAACCTTAGGCAAAAGATAAAAGGTAGTCACCACTGGAAATTCGTGAAGCAGTGCCTCTTTCATTTTTGGGAGGATGACCGAGTTGTCCACGGCATCATCCAGTAAATGTGAAAGTTCTCTTGCAAAGGTTATGGTAGGAATACTATCCAGCCTTCTATAATTTTGAACATTATTAAGTTGTCTAAAGGCTTCACGTTCATATGCTAGAACAGGCCATAATACAACGTTCCCGCCCTTGTCCGCCCTTTTGATTACAATGTCCTTAAGATTTTTGAGTTCCTGGACAGCCTGTCTTTGTGATCTAGACAGGTTGTCCTTAAGGATACCCTCCCTAAGTTGAAGGAGGTCTTTTTTGACCAGTTTGACAAAAATGTCAACTTGAGAACAGGTGGACAGGGGCGGGAACGCATGTGAGCGTCTGTATAGATGTGTAGGAGATTTCGTAGTGTTATCAGCGCTTTCGGCCGCTAAAGATTCGAGATCCTGTAAGGCCCGAATTTCGGCATCCGAAGAGAGCGCTTCGGGTCTGTGTGATCCTGAACTAAAATACTTTTTAAAGATAAGCTTACGAGCAAATAATTCAAGATCTTTAATGGTGGTAAAGTAATCGTAGCCCTCCACCGGTGAAAAAGAGAGACCCCTAGATAGCACCTCGATCTGTGACTTAGATAGAGTATAACTGGATAGGTTGATTACCTTTAGGTTCTCTTTCCTTTCTTTTGTCTGAAGTTGTAGGGATGATTTTTCTTTTGTATATATGGAGTCCTGAGCTGCTGAAGAGTATTTATAGGCAATGCCTCGCCGGGCAAAGCCCGCTTGTCTAAAAAATGTCCTCCACATTCTTCTTCAGAGGTAGAAGAAATACTCGAGGCCGACTGAGACCTACTACGTAATTTATTGTATCTATTTTTGTGGTGCCAGTGATAGATATTCTTGGACTGATAATCCTCGAGATCCCTCAGATATTTTTTAGTTTTAAAATTCTGGATCTCAGATTCCCATTTGGAAAGTTCTTCCTCCAAGGATAAATCAAAGTTTTTATACTCATCAGATGGAAGTAGGGATAGAATTTTCTCCCTCAGGGAGTCAATCTCTTTTTCAATAGGTTCTAGCGCCTTTTTATCGGCACCAATAGTGCCGATAGTCTGTTAGCTTCAAGTCTTTTTTGTAAATATTTTTTCTGTGCGCAACTTTTAATGATGGGTCCCCTTATGTCTTTCTTTTACCTTTTTTATGTGATGTATTGTTTGTATTCATTATTGATTCCATACTCTTTGATACCCCTCAGTGTTCTGTCATCTATTGACCATCATCTTATCACCGGTTTTGTTTATCCTGATATGAGGCTATGATGTTCCACTATAACGACATTAAACATCATACATCTTCTGAGGGACTTCTACAGATGGCTTCCTATCAAGACTCCCTTCTACCTGCAGTCCATCTACTTATGCATATGTGCACAATAATTGTATTTATATTTTTTGTTTCGGTCTTCTCTTATTGACTTATCAGTATTTATGTATGTTCATACCGTTATACCGTGCATAGCACTTGGAAGATCACTAATCTTCCTCATAGTATAGGACTTCATGGTATTTGGCATGATCTATTAGATGCCTACCCTATACTTTTTATTATTATAGATATAGGCAGGCTGTTTCCAATATTTTTTTCCTGCCCTCCTATTTGTCCTCATTGGCAGCAGGGGACTGGCCACCCCCTGGCTGCAATGACGCCATTAGCGAGTACCAGGCACTTGTGTCCGTAGTCCCTCCTGTCGGTGTATCTAAGGACGCGCTCTCTCTCGCGCGCTGCGGCGCTCCGGCGGCGTCGGGGTCTGTGCGTGGTTGCCTGGGCGATGGGGGGGGTGACGTTGTTCCTCCTCCTCATCGCGCGGGCTGCACGGCGGTCCGCGTCATCGCTGGGGGCACGGCATCGCGGGGGACAGCGCGCCGATTGGCAGTTACACACATCTTACTCATATAAATAGGACCCACCTCTTATCTTAGTCACGCCCCCTGACGAAGCCGAGGCGAAACGCGCGTCGAGGCGTTTTGCAGACCGCTACTACGAGCCCCTGATTCTTACTATGACTCAAGGTAATCACTTACATAATACTGGCTAGTATAGTGCTACATGACTTAACTAATGTTAGGCTGCTCATCTATATCAGCCGTTTGTCCCTCACTTCTATTTTTGATAGACTAAGACATTCCAGATTATTATATTTTCTTCTAGCCAGCATGGTATTGTGTCTTCAATGATTGTTCTTATCTTAAATTCATCATTATTCTCTGTGCTTCATTGCAGCATTATTACCTTGTCATTTCTTGATATATTTTATCTGTATTAAACCACTATTTATGTGATATTTATCTGGGGCTTTAGCTACGGTCCTCGTACTATCTTGGGTTTATATACCCTGTATCTCTTATTGTTTTAGCTGCTCTTCTCCCTATACCTCTTTATATGTTATCTTTGTCTAGATAAATATGTTTATGAATAAAGACTATATTTTGTATTGATCTCCAATGAGTCTTGGGTATCCCTTTATTATATTTATTTATTTGTCTGATTCACTTCAGATACCTATTAGATTCTTGTTTGGGCTTATTGAGAGAGAATGAACTGTTTTTTTGGGACATATGGCAACAATTATCTTCATCAACATGGAGGATACAGGAAAGGGCTGACACAAACAAACCACTGAAGTCATACAGTACAGTCAAACTACACATCTTTACAAGCTGTGACAATTATCACCGCACCATCTGCTGTCTGCTCCACTGTGTCCTGTGCATAAGCCTGCAGCTGCTGTATGCTCCAGTGCACTCTTGCTTTATCTTCTAAGAAAAGTAAGGCTCTACACAGACGTAGGCCGGTTTCACACGTCCGCGTATCTCAGGTACCGGAAAAACCGGTACCAGAGATATCCATGTCCGAGTGTGTCACACATGTGGCAACCGTGTGCCGCATCAGGATCACACGGACGGAGCCTGAGAATCAGCGCTACAGTTAGCGCTGTTCCCAAGCTCTGGGTGCTGAACACTGCCCTCATCATGGTCCCCTGCCGGTGCTGCCATCAGCACCAGCAGGGATAATGATGAGCATAGTAGTGGTCTTCTCCTGTAGTGTCCGCCTGTAAAAATAAGAATAAAATAATAAAATCCATGTACTAGCCTCTTCTAGGTGTCCCCCGCTGTAATACTTGCGACTGCTGCTGCCAAGGAGCCGGGGAGAATGAGTTTCTCCGGAGCTACGCTCAGTGAGTGACAGGATATCGCTCCTGAGCCGCTCGTTCTCCCTGGCTCCTCGGCAGCAGTGGTCACATGGTTTACAGCGGGGGGGGGGGACACCTAGGAGAGGTGAGTACATGGATTTTATTATTTTTACAGGTGGGGACACTGTGGGAGCCGACTACCACTACCCTCATCATTGTCCCTGCTGGTGCTGATCGCAGCGCTGGCAGGGAACCATGATGAGGGCAGTGTTCAGCACCGGCACTTAGGAACAGCGCTAACTGTAGCGTTGATTCCCAGGCGCCAGTACGTGTCACACGGATATCATCCGTGTGGTACATTTTGCGGACAGTGTATCTGCAAAAAAAGTACATGTCTCCGTGGGGAGCACACGGACACACGGTTCGTGAAAACAAACTGCGACGTGCACAGACCCATTGATTTTAATGGGACTGCGTGTCAGTGTCTCCGGTACGTGTGGAAACTGTCACCACACGTACCGGAGATACTGACTTGTGAAAGAGCCCTTAGTGTAATATAGCCTGCGGTTTGTGTTGGGGGGGATTTAATAGACCTGTAATAAGTCATTGGGACTCATTACCAAAGTAATCAATTATAAAGCCAGAATTGTGAATACAACTTTTCTTTCTGATCCATCCTTAAAGCCCGGCAGTTTATAATCTGCTATGTGGATGTGTATGTGCCTCACGTATCTTTTGCATTATTTCAAAACTTGTATATACGGAGTTAAAAAAAATATCCAAATTGTTTTTTTGTTTTCTTTTTAATAGGAGGAAAATAACAGTAATTGTTTATCCTCTTGTTTTCAGAAAGTGGAAAAAAGAAAAAGAAAGGCAATGAACTTGAACAAATAGATTGTACCCCCCCTGAAAATATTTTACCTGGAAGCAAAGAGAGACCCCTATGTCCCCTGCAGCCACAGAGCAAGGACTGGAAGGTAAGTGATAGGGTTTATGGTACATTAATAGCTGGTCTTCTCCGTTCCCATGCCTTATTAGTGTATATGGATGATGTGAGAGTGGTGAGCTCAAGTTATCTATGTATTAATCAGCCATTCAGTATAGTAGTTGCAAACAGCAAATGACCCCAGCAAAATCAGCCAGGCTTTCCCTGGGGTAGGAGAAGCCCCCTGTGTGAAAATCTGATAACTGGGACTGCGTCCATTCATAAAGGTGGTATAATTCTCCAATAGCACCTTCAATCTGCTGCATCTTCAGACCTGTCTATGTTAATAAATACTAGGACCCCTTTCACATAACAATTTTGGGGCATTTTTTTCTTCACTTTCTATTGTGCTTTTCTTCTGTAATCCCCCTTTTTTAGAAGATATAAATAAATTGACATCTAGGTGTTACCAATCCTCTTGTTAGAGAGGCGTGTCCCACACCCTCTGAAACGATCAGCACTGATTGGACCATGTCAGACTGTCCAGGGACATGCCCCCAGCTGGCAACACCCAGATGTCAATTATTCTTAGAAGAAATAACAGAAGAATGGCACCATGCTGGGCGAATCCATATACACCAGGCACTGTATAGGGTCCTATGAGACATCCACGCCCACAAGTGCCCTCCACCCAGCGACTCTTTGAAAAAGGTTTCTCAAACAGAAACGTCAAGATGATCGCACCCAAGGTTCATCATTTAACGACTTCACGACATGCGCCGTACATGTCTTTTCCGGGCACATGTCAGCTGATTCTTACAGCGGACATGTGGCCGCAACAGCCGTGGGTGGAATCGCGATCCAACCGCGGCTGTTAACTAGTTAAATGCTGTTGTCAAACTCTTTAACTCGCGCTTCCGGGATGGGCAAAGCCAATTGGCGACCCCTGTCACGTGATCACAGGTCACTGATGTGTTGGCATAACAACCTGGGGTCTGGATGAGACCCCTGTGGTTGTCTCAGCCGATCTGCTATGAGCGCCACCCTGTGGTCAGCATTCATAGCAGATGAGCACTTTTGTTACACATAGCAGGGCTGAACTGCTATGTGTAACAGAGGCGATCGGACAATCACAGCTTCAAATCTCCTAAGGAGACTATTAAAGCAAGTAAAAAGTAGAAAAAATGTTTTTTAAAAAATATAAAAGTTTAAATCACCCCCCTTTCGCCCCATTCAAAATAAAACAATTAAAAAGAAAACAAACATACACATATTTGATATTGCCGTGTTCAGAATCGCCCGATCTATCAATATAAAAAAAAAATTAATCAGATCGGTTAACGGCGTAACGAGAAAAAAAAAATTCAAACGACAGAATTAAGTTTTTTTTGTCGTCACAACATTGCAATAACAGGTGATTAAAAGATCGTATCTGAACCAAAATGGTATCAATAAAAAACGTCAACTCAGCACACAAAAAAATAAGCCTTCACCTGGCTCCAGATCCCGAAAAATGGAGACGCTACGGGTCTCGGGGAAAATGGCGCCTTTTTTTTTTTAAACAAACTTTGGATTTGTTTTTCACCACTCAAATAAAAAAGAACCTATACATGTTTGGTGTCTACGAACTCATAATGACCTGTCATTATTATTCTCCATGGCACACTTAGCATTTAGTGAAAATGGTAAAAAAAATGAAAAAAATAAATAAAAAAAATTGTGGAATTGTACTTTTTTTGCAATTTCACCGCAGTTGGGATTTTTTCCCTGTTTTCCAGTACACGTTATGGTAAAACCAATGGTGGCGTTCAAATGAAAAGTGTGAGGCACTTTTTGACAATGATTTTTTTTTTGCAGCCTTTACAGTGTTTGAAAGTGTTCACTATGAGCGGCTGGAACCCCCCTCCCGGAAATAGGAAGATGCATGGAGATCTGATGTACCTGTATGTGATCACCATGGAGGACCGTCATGTCAGCATCACTGCGTCTACCCGGGGATTCTACCTCAACCAGTAGGTTTGGGGATTTTACCTGGGAATAGGCTTAGCACTGTCTGTCTGGTCATTCTGAGTTACATTTAGTGTATTCATATTAACACCGAACTTGTCTAGTTTCCTCTTGGCATATACTCTGCAGATATACATCAGCATATATAGGAATATAGACAGAAAAGTGAATCCACCTTTTACTATTTTTTTTTTATTTATTGGTTGAAAATAAAGAATGGATGAATATATCCCTCCATTGTTTTATATGGGCACCGTATCATTCTCTAGCAAGGAGTTGAGAGCTGGACTTTGCATCTTGGCTCTGGGAGTTTCTTCCATTTTCCTCTGTGGCCATCTGTTCAGCTCCTCTATCAAGTTTCATAGGTGTTTAATTCCCATCTTGTGTTCACTCTTATGTAAACTACTTTGTAACTCTAGGTTAATTGTTTTCAGATCTACAGCTTACACCTTCAATCCCAAACCAGCCAACCCCAGCTTCCTCAGTCACTCTTTGGTGGAGCTGCTTAATCAAGTCAGTCCTACATTCAAGAAGAATTTTGCTGCGCTACAGAAGAAAAGGTAAAGCTTTATACTTCCAAAAACATTAAATGATTTTCCAAACCTGATTTAAAAAAATAAATAAATAAAAAAATAACCTTACCAATCCCTGACGCTCGAAGTCTGCCCTGCTGGTCTTTGTGGTTCTTTTTCTGTCTGGCTACAGTGGTCACATTCCTATTCCAATCAATGACCATTGCATTGGCTCCAGCAGTCACACGTGTGTATGGCCAGGACAAGATGGAAAAGATATATATGTGTAATAATATTTTATTTTCTTTCAGTCACTCACAAAGCATTAAAGAGGTTGTCCATTACTATATCATTGATGACCTATCCTAAGGATAGGTCATGAATACCTGATCGTGGGGGTGCAACACCCGGCACCCCCGCCGATCAGCTATTCTCAGTTCCAACGGTGGCCACAAGGGCTCAGTCGCGGAGCTGCTCCGTCTGATAGTGGCCGCAGCCGGGTACTGCACATTCAAATTAATAGGGGGCTGTGCAGCTCCCGGCCGCGGCCACTATTGGATGGAGCAGCTCCATAACTGTGCACTTCCGGCCGCCACCAGCACCAAGAACAGCTGATCGGATGGGGGAGGGCCGAGATGTTTCACCCCTACCGATCACATATTAATTACATATCCTAAGGATAGGCCAACAATGATAAAGTAATGCACAACCTCTTTAAAGGCGTTTTCCCACGAACAAAAGTTGATTTTAATCAATAGATCTTGGAATAATAATAATTTCCACAATTGGTTGTGTTTAAATAAAATGTTCCTGTTCTGAGATAGTCTTATAAATGTGCCCCTGCTGTGTACTGTGTAATGGCTGTGTCTGACCGTGCAGGAACATGGTCTGATCATACCACAGCTCCTGGGCAGGGGAGGAAGCGAAAGAGTATACTGACAGGACAGCAGGGAATCACAGCTGATTCTTTTTGTGAGGTAAAACATTTCACTGCCTGATTTTAAACAATGTTTTACTTCAAAGAATCATTTGTGATCCCCTGCTTTCCTGTCTGTAAACTCTTGCTCTTACTGTGGTATGATCAGACGATGTTCCTGCACGGTGAGACACAGCCATTACACAGTACACAGCAGGAGCACATTTATAAGATTATCTCAGCACAGGAACATTTAATTTAAACACATCCAATTGTGGAAGTTATTATTATTCCAAGATCTATTGATTAAAATGAACTTCTGTTTGTGGTAAAACCCCTGCAACTGCCTAGGGTCAGATAAACCGCCGCCAGAATTCGGCTTCAGTTGTAGAACCAGTCTTAATTTTTTGATTCCATCGGCATGAGATTTCACTCTAAGCTAGCCTTTTTATTCCGGTGGAAGGTCAAATTCACATTTTACAGTTTTTTTTCAGCGCCCAAAGGGAGGAGAAGTATAAAGTTATGTTCACAGGTGGCAAATATATTTTATGTATATAACACAGGACAAACGCTTAAAGAAGTTGTCCACTACATGGACAACCCCTTCTCATACCCCACACTTGGCCCCGATAAAATATAAAAGCTTATACTCATCCCCCGTGCCGGCGCCATTCCAACGGTGCCAGCAATTGCTTTGCCTGGGGCTCCCATGCAGTTAGGACACATGACCCTGGTACCTGATCAGTGCTGGCGTCACTGTTACCGCGTTCGGACAAATTGAACATGAAGAGGAAGGTCCGGGCTGCGACTTATCTGACTTCCTCTTCATGTTTAATTCGACAGAAGGCGGAGACAGTGACGCTGGTGCTGATTGGGCGCAAGCCTCACGTGTCACAACAGCCGCACGGGAGATCCAGGACCGCGAGTGCTGACACCACTGGAACAGAGCCGGAACATGAGGGGAGTATAAGGTGTGCTTTTTTATTTCATCGGGGCCAAACATCTAGATCAAGAAGGGGATGTCCTAGTAGTGGGTAACACTTTTAAGGAAAAATCTGCAGAAGAAATTAATTTGGTGAAACTGCAGGAGTAATTTTCTACGTGTGCGTGTACCCGAATTTTAATCTACAGTAGTGACCTGGACTCTAAACTCTGAATTTCTCTGGATTCATGTAGGCTTTGCAGTGTATGAACCAGACTGTGTTCACACTTTTCGTACTTTGTGACATGCACACAGGCAAATGCAATCCCCTACAGAAAAGTAGCCTGTGTGCCGGCAGATCTATAGCTCGTGAGGCCTGGGTCTGGGAATGGGCTGAGAAGTGATAACATTTTGGCGTATTTTTATTAGTTTTGATGCAGATTGAGTGTTTTTTGCATAAGTATGTCTAATTTGTTTGAAAGGCATATTTTTGGGGATATGTTATGTCTGTAAGGATCCATTGATGTATTCATGGAAAATGCAGCTATATAAGTCTATTGTACTCGAGTAAGTCTCATACTTGCCGCAGAATTGGTCGTCCCCAGTACAGATCAGTGTCTGCCTGTGTGTGTGTGTGTGTGCAGCACCTGCTTCTCTGTGCACAGCCTAATCGTGTGTGTGGCACCTGCTTCTCTGTGCGCAGCCTAATCGTGTGTGCGGCACCTGCTTCTCTGTGCGCAGCCTAATCGTGTGTGCGGCACCTGCTTCTCTGTGCGCAGCCTAATCGTGTGTGCTCGGTCTGCCCGGTGCAGCAATTAGTCTGGCATTCTTGTAGACGGAGTGGGAATTTTTCTGCTGACTGTGCTGGGAAGTTACTGAGACTCTGCGGGAGACACCTAGATGTGATGACTCCCTGTGTAAATCCCTGGGATTCTCTCATTAAATCATATCATTGGTGTAACCCAGCATGCGCTGAAAATAGATAGGAATTCATTGTGATCCATCACAGTGGGGAAGCCGAGGCGTCTCTGAAATTAGGATTGTTAGTTTGTATCTGGTTTACTTGCCTAAGTTAGTGCTTCAGGATTTTTTTTTCTACATTTACATTTGATAGACTCAGTTGTGTTTTTGTTTTGTTTTTTACCCTTGACATATCTGCATAAGCTAACTTATTAAATGTTCTTTTTTTCTGACAAATAGTATTTTCTATGAATCACACTTGATCCTGCGCTCATATGTGTTAGTTATGACATTATACTGATGGACTGCCCTATTAGAATTTGCTACAGAGCAGGGATGTCAATCTTACCCATAGAGGGCCAAAATGAAAAAACGTGGAAAAAATTGCAGGCCAACCAGTATACAGAATAATGGGCCCCCCATAGTCCTCGATGCAGCATAATGGGCCCCCCATAGTCCTCGATGCAGCATAGTGGGCCCCACATAGGGGTGGCGGTTCTGCTGTCGCGGGCCAAATGTAACCACCCTGCTGGCCAGATTTGGCCCACTGACCAGAGTTTGACATGTATGCTATAGAGAGAGCCTAGATACATAGACACATCCGGCCTGAGGACCTGCATGGAGACTTGCGCATTTGTTATCGAGCAGTACTTACGAAACCAAGGACTTTGGCTATTTTTTCTTAGATCTTTTACACCTGATGAAGCTGGTGGACTTGCTTTTAAAATTCTTGGCAAAGTATTCCAGCCTGATATTAGGCTGAGCATTTTTTTTTTCTCTAGCTGGACTTGTAAAATGCTCATTTCAAGAATTCATATTCAGATTATACAGCTATTATGACATGGATTTTCAAAGCAAGTACACCAACCTCATCAGAAGTAGTGACTCTATTTAGAAATGCATGCATTTTGTATTGGGAAATGTGGCTAAGTCCGAATAGCAGATAGAGATTTGACATATTACGGAGAAAGGTGAAGGACCCCTGAAGCTTTTACTTGCAAAAGTCTTCTGTAAAGAGACAATGGAATGAAAAATGATTTTGACCTAATTATTTCCAGGGTTCAGAGACATCCCTTTGAGCGGATCGCTACCCCATTCCAGCTCTACAGCTGGACCGCCCCCCAGGTGGAACATGCCATGGACTGTGTTAGGGCAGAAGATGCCTACACTTCTCGTCTGGGTTATGAGGAGCATATTCCTGGTCAGGTAATGAAAACATTTTGTAGATAGTCAGTCATGGAGTAATACGCGCCATTATAGACGTCCATTCCTACATTGTTCATGTATCGGCTCTATTAGAAAATACCAAGAGATGCGTTACTGATATTTCTATTTCAGACCAGAGACTGGAATGAAGAACTGCAGACGACCCGGGAGCTGTCCCGCAAAAACTTGCCTGAAAGACTGTTAAGGGAAAGAGCTATTTTCAAGGTGAGTGTTATGATGCACGATCCTGACAGGTTAGCAGACCCTCTGTAAAACATCTCTCTATATAGTGTCTTTTACCCCTTCACGACCTTTGAAGTACATTTAATTTACATCAAAGGTCGTGTCCCTGCCTCAGATCGAGCCCATATCTTTCCCAGCACATGACTGCTGATTATACAACCATCATGTGCTGGTAACCAGTTAAAGTCCTTCATCGTCGCGCCCATCACGTGATCGCGGGGCGCCGTGGGTCTGATGACGCCTGTGCCTGTCAGTACGATCCTCCTGTGAACTGCAGCCTGTAACTGCCATTCATAGATCGTGATTTTCAATGCTGATGCACTGCTATGTATAGTACAGGCGATCAGACGATTGCTGCTTCAAGTCCCCTAAGAGGGTTCTTCAATATAGTAAAAAGTAAGAAAAAAAAAACACAAGTTCAAATCACCTCCCTTTGCCTCAGTAAAAATAAACATTATACATTTGGTGTTCAGGAATGTCCGATCTGTCAAAATATATAATAAATTAATCCAATCAGTAAACAGCATAACGATGAAAAAAGAATCAAAACAAGAGAATTACTTTGTTTGGCCACCGCAACATTGCAATAACGGGCGATCAAAACATCTTATCTACCCCAAAATGGTATCAATAAATACGTCAGCTCAGGGCGCAAAAAATAAGCCCTCACCCAGCCCCATATCACGAAAAATGAATGTTGCGGGTCTCAGAAAATGGTGACATAATCAAAAATGTTATCTTACAAATTTCCGAATTTTATTTTACCATTTAAACAGAAAAAATAATGTGTTTGGTATCTGCATACTCGTACTGACCTGGAGAATCATATTGCCAGGTTAGTTTTACCATATAGCGAACATGCAAAATATAAATCCCAAAAAAACAATTGTGGAATTTCACTTTTTTTGCATTTTCAACTCACTTGGAATTTTTTTTCTCACTTTCCAATGCATCATATGATAAAATTAAGGGTGTAATTTAAAAGTATATCTCGTCTCATGAAAAACAAGCCCTGATACAGCTATGGGGACGGAAAAATAAAAAAAGTTAGGGGTGGTGGAAGAAGGGGAGGAATAAACGGAAAATCGCAAGGCCATGAAGGTGGGTTGAAGGGGATGTATCATTAAGAAATAAAATATTGAATTCCGTTTTTTGTGTTAAATGTATTTAACATTTATGATTTCTTTTTCTTATCACAATTTTTCATAACAAAATTAAACTTTGCAAACTTCACTCAGGCCACAAAGGCCATATGTCAGACTCCTAATACCTGTTCTTCAAATGGACTTTCGCAGCAGTAGACTGACTCAGACCCTACGGATAGAGAAACGTTATCTGATCATGCTCTAATCTGGGCAAAGGTTCTTGTGAAGGGAGGGGGAGAAGGTGAGCTGTGCAATCTATTGTTTGGTGGATCCTGTGTACTGAGGTGTTACCTTTGTAATCCTGTTCTGTTCAGAACACTTTTCAGCAGTCCTTTATCATCACAGGCAGGAAGTAAGAGCCTAATGGTTGATATTAAAACGGCAAGATTTCTGGTTTATTTCGTATAGATAGCGCTATAGAAAATTAGAAAAAAAAACACAAAAAAATTTGTTAGAAAACGTATTTAGCAAAAAAAAAAAAAAAAAAAAATAGGTCATTTACTGATGAAACATTCCACTCACTTTAGGATCTAGTATATTAAAGAGACGGTCACCAGGCTTTTGTTGCCCCATCTGACAGCAGCACGATGTAGGGGAAGAGACCCTGATGCCAGCGCTGTGTCACTTACTGGGCTGGATTATTTTTCAACAGAAGATTATCACTGGATGACTAGCAAACCTGCTGCAGTGTCGTCCTGGATATTCATGAGGTCTGCACAGAGTAGGCTGAATGCAGTCAGTCATTGGTTCAGGCAGGTTATACAGAGCTCATTATTGAGAAGACTAGCAGAGCTGCAGTAGAAAACACAGAATATATCAAATCACAGCAAGTAGCCTGGTAAGTGACACATCGCTGGAATCAGGGTCTCTACCTGTACATTATGCTGCTCTCAGGGCAGCAAAGCCTGGAGAGATTGCCCCTCAATGTGTAATAGTGGTCATCAAACGCTCCTCAGCAGTGGATGTTGTGGGATAGAAGGATGAGCCATGTTGAACGTCAGCATGTCCGATCCCTTATTCCCACAGTAGATGAGCAGCTGGCGAGCTTTCTGGTAACTGTTTATTCCCCTTCAATCCATTGAGATATATCATTCTTTCAGGTCCACAGTGACTTTACAGCAGCTGCTACCAGAGGTGCCATGGCCGTCATCGATGGGAACGTCATGGCCATTAACCCCAGTGAGGAGACTAAAATGCAAATGTTTATCTGGAACAATATCTTCTTCAGCTTGGGATTCGACGTCAAAGATCACTATAAAGATTTTGGTGGGGATAGTGCCGCCTATGTATCTCCTACAAATGATCTGAATGGAGTGAGGACATACAACGCAGTGGATGTAGAGGGACTATATACATTGGGGACAGTGGTAGTGGACTATCGAGGATACAGGGTAACGGCACAATCCATTATTCCAGGGATTTTGGAGCGGGAACAAGAGCAGAGTGTCATTTACGGGTCCATTGACTTTGGCAAGACTGTTGTGTCCCACCCCAAATACCTGGAGTTATTAGAGAAAACGAGCCGGCCGCTTAAGATCCTAAAACACAAAGTCCTTAATGATAAAGAAGAGGAGGTGGAGCTGTGCTCCTCGGTAGAGTGCAAAGGGATCATTGGCAACGATGGGCGCCATTACATTTTGGACTTGCTGCGCACTTTCCCACCAGACCTTAATTTCCTACCTATAGAAGGTGAGGACATGCCAGAAGAATGTAAGAAGATGGGCTTCCCCAAAGAACACAGACACAAGTTATGCTGCCTACGCCAGGAGTTGGTGGACGCTTTTGTGGAACACAGGTAACGCGGCTCTGGTGTTCGGAGGTGGCGAAAATACCGTCCTATAGATCTAGGTGTAGGGTGGAGTCCGGATATTTAAAGGGAACCCTGACAGGCGATACATACTGTCCAAATCGCAGACCTCATGAATCAGAGCCTGACTGCACGATCACAGCCAGGTATATTCTCAAACGCTCCGGTGCTTCAGAGACTATAGTTCGAAGATCGGATCAGGGACCATAGGCGGAGACGGGGCTAGTCCGGCTCCAGGTGATGGACAGGTCAATCGCTATGGATTGTACAGCCGGTCCATGATTCAGGCTGCATGTGGTTAGGACAGCATGAATCCGCTGCCAGGTTCCCTTTTAATAGCTATGGGGTGATGCCATGTGGGCACAGTTAGGGGTAGGTACTCCTGATACCAGTGATGGAGAGCAGGAAAATTCTAGACAAATGAAATCCTTTTGTGCTTTTATAACCCCTGACAGGCAAGCTGTTGTTTTTTTTTTTTGTTTTTATTCTTTCCTCTCCACATGCCCCTTTACACCTTTGCATTTTTGGCTCTCCACATTTTAGCAGCTAAAACTTTAATTTGTGTGTTGGGTATGACGCCTTGTTTGTATGCAGGGAAATATATTTTCCAGCTACAGGAGTTTCCGCTACGGTAAAGAATGTTCTTAGAAACCTGCAAGAAAGATCCGCTACGTCTTTAGAACCAATCACTCTTGCTGATTTTACAGGTTTTTATGAATATTATTTATTGTGCGGCATAAATTCATATTGCCACTTTATATTCAGCGTGATGTGTGTTTTTTGGGGTTTATGCTGCAAGTTGCACAGTCTAGAAAAAAAAGGTTATTTTTGGGCAGTTTTATTTATACTGTACTAGATAACTTATCCAATGTATACTTCAGGTTACTACGGTCTTGTGAGTGCGTAATGAGTGTCATGTATTTTCACAAAAAGCTGTTTTTTTTTTGTTTTTGGGGGGAGAAGGATTGTAAGCTTTTATTACAAAAACACTTCCAAGAGACGTACATTTATTTTATTTAAATTAAATTGTATTTATTTAATATATCCCCTTTAGGAGCCCCCGTTAGAAGTAAAAAAAAAAAAAACCCATCTTGGTCTGCTAAGGTCCTGCAGCAATGGATAAGCGCAATGGAACTGAATCTGGCCGAATCCAGTGATCCGCCTCCTTGTCTTGGAGACCATCCACCACTGATGCACTGCAGAGGTGGATGGTAACCTAGGCAATGAGCAGTAACTATTGCTGTAAAAATCTTCTCCATTCTCAAGGATAGAGGGAATTTTTAACAAAGGATAAATTGCAAAGCTGTTTGATTTTACAAGCCATTTTATCCATTTATGCTAAGTAAACTCTAGTAACTATATATTAAAGGGGTTTCTCAAGTCTGTACCTAGATAGCACTGGTTAGGGTAGACCCAATTGTTGGAAAGCTGGCAATGTTTTTTTTCTAATACATGTTCCATGGAATGGGTTGTTCTAGCCAAAAGTCACATTGTGGCCATATCCCCAACATCCGTTCCATTCCCCATATTTGATAAAACGTGGACCACGGCTGACAAATGCCCGTTTTCATTACCCCACGCTGACTCCTTACACTTGATGTTCCTTCAGATACCTCTTGTTTATGAAATTGGCTGCCATGCAGCTCATGCAGCAGAAGACCTCCTTACAGGAGAACCCCGCGGCGCTGGAAAATGGGGAACCTGCAGCCTCCGCCGACTCCTCAGCTCAAAGTGATCCTCAGGAAAAGAGCCAGTCTGCAGAGAAGACGGTGGACAGTGTGGACGGAGAGTCTCAGCTCAAAGAACTGGAGGAAAACGTGGCTGCCCACAATGAAACAGGTATCCGAATAAAAACATGGACGACTGTGAAATTATCGGTGCCTGGGGCTATCGTACAGGGGCTAGGTCACTTCTGAATTGTGCATAATAAAGCTGAAAACCTTGCTTGAACTACAACTTGGTCCTGTTATGGCCATCCAGATCTGTTGCGTGGCACGATGGCTTCCATCATAAACTGAAGCTTTGTAGGGTTTTATGAATTGGTTCTTCAGAATAAATTTTCTGTGTGACCTATACAGTCTGGTGGAAAAACCTCTATGTGGCTACCCTTTGATATATGAAGAACACGGAATATGCCATAGACGCTCATTCACTAATATGGAGGCAATGTTATTGTACGGTTCAAAATGGGACTATAATACATCTGTGAGCACGACCCCTTACAACAAGCTTATTCCGCTGTAATGCTTTTTAGTAGCAGAATGTGTCCATCTTCACCGGGCAACATCTTGCCAAAGAAACAGCTCAAGTTGTATATTTGGAAAGGTGTTCACAAAGTTAGCGCCAGCATTTTCTGCAATGTTGGCATTACAGAGGAGGAAGACTTTAGGCTGCAGTGATTTTCTTTTTGGCAATGCTCACGTTTGCATCTCAGCTTTCATCCAGAAAATCATAGAAGTCTTTTTCATATTTGTACACCGATCCGCTTCTCTTTGTCGCACCTCGTCTGTACCTGTGCCGGCATCGGCAGTGCCCTCTGTGCGACAGATCCAGCCTTGTGTTAATTAATAGGAAGAGACCCCAATGTATTAATTCCATTTTAATACGACGGAATCTCAGTATTTCTATTGCTTTTTTTCCATTTGCTTTTAGTGGATCAGAAGAGTAGAGAAGTGATCCGGAATGCATGCCAGGCGGTGGGCTCCGTCACAGAGACCTCTTTTGATATTCGTTTCAACCTAGATATCTTTTCTCCAGGTAATTCTTAAATAAATATTGCGAAAAATAGGTATTCATTAATTCATTCGTACATACGTATAATGGCTGCAGGCTTTCTGATAACACTGTAAAATAACCATAAATCACCGCTCAAAGCCCCCCTGCTCTAGAGAAGCTTCTCCGGTGGTCCCTGCCTATTCTACTGTGATGATGACATGTACATACATAGTTCTCGTCATCGCTGCAGCTGATCGCCACTCTCAGCAGTAATGCTGGCGACATATGACACATGGCTGTTTGTGGGTAGGAGAATGATGTATGCGATCTAGTGTCGACTGGAACAACCTCTCTGAACAGTAGAAGGCTTGAAGCTTTTATAGTTATTTTATTAAATGCTCACATTGCCTGTCTGCTGTTAGGCATATTTAATTGAGATTTGGATTCCCCTCATTCTTTTGAGGATCAAATTAATTTGCTGTTTCTTTTGGCTTGCAATGAATGTATTGTAGACATTATTTTGAGTCCTTTAAAGAGAACCTGACAATAGAGTTGGTGAGAAATGATTAGCAGGACCCAGTCCAGAGCTGGGTCAGTCAGTTCTGGCCACTGGCCAGAGCCCTGGGAACCTCCTCCTGACATCCGCGGGTCACACCAGGCCGGCTAATCACCAGAAGAGCTGCGGAGGCTGGGAGGTAGGAGGTTCTCGGGCTCCTGTCCAGTGGCCACAGATTATTGCCCTTGTCTGCTGGGCTTGGGAATCGATTGACACCCACTCTACCCCTCTCCTCTGCTCATTATGTCTGTTTCAGCAAATAAGCAAAATCCATATGAAACCTCTTTTCTGCGTTGTGCTGATCCTCTTAGACATTTTTGAGTAAATTGACAGTCGGGTGTTACCAGTTGGGGTGTTTCCCTGCTGCTGTCCAATCAGTGCTGAATGTGTGGGGACGCGCTCTTTAAACAACACCCAGTTGTCATTTCATACATTTCTGCTCCAGGATTACTAAGACCTACAAGTCCAGAGAGCTGAGGACCTCCCTCCAGCAGAGGCCATAACTATGGTGATTACTGAGGCACTGATGAGGAGGAAATCCCTTTTATCATTGGTGTCACTACGTTGTTCATAACCAGATCATTAGGGTCATCGGGTAACAATGTCTTTCTTGTGTCTGTCCTCTGACAACAGGGGTGCGTTTCCCCGAGTCCGCACAGGCTGAAGTCCTGAATCAGAAACAACTGCTGAAGGACGCAGCGGCTTTTGTCCTGTCCTGTCAGATCCCATGTCTGGTAAGAACTCTGCTTCATTGTGTATTAAAGGGGTTGTCGCTTTTTTTTTTTTTTTTTTTTTTAACTTAAATGCATGTAATTGGGGCTAAAAATTATTTTTGCAATTAGACTTAACAAAAATGTTTCCACCTTTTGCCGTCTATTGCCAGCTGCCGAGTGAGTTAACTGAGAATCTGTCAGCTCACTATGATGGTTTGACTAGGAGTTTTGTTACTCTGTCTGTCTTTTTCTGAACTGATGTATAAGCGTAGACTATATCAAAGTTGAATGTGCAAACAAAGCCCAATAAAACAATATTTTTAATTAAACATGTAACCGTTAATATAACCATTTGCAAAAATGTTTTTAGCCCCAAATATATACATTTAAGTAGAAAAATAAGTGTCCCCAAAGGTGGGAAACCACTGTAATGTCAGCTGTCATAGTCATCCCCACCCTCCAGCTGCCTGTAATTTTGCATATGCAGAGATGGAGACGATGGATGCAATAAAATTGACTCTCTTGCAGATCAAGGACTGTCTTGACCACAATGTAGTCCCCATGGACGGAGCCACCCTGGCTGAAGCAATGCACCAGAGAGGAATCAACATGCGCTACTTAGGCAAAGTTATAGAAATCGTCAAAAAATTCCCTCTACCATCCCAGCTGGATCATGTCTATGTGAGTGTTTTTTTCCTCCTAAAATCAGGTCCAAGTTCTTTGTGCATTATACTGAGAAATTATCCGGTCATTAAATGGGAACTTACCGCAGTGATGGCCCATTTCTTGATAGTCTGCTTTCTAATAGTTTACCACCATGCAGCGGCTTTTTTTGTTTTTATCATTAAAATATTTTTAACTATTTGATGTTACTTTTTTAGAGTTTTTCCACAATTCAGCTTATTCTCTTTGAAGCTAATTACACTTCTATCAGAAAATTAAATAAAGTTTATCGTACATTTATTTTTCTAGAAAATACTAATAAGTGAAGTGATTACCAGGTCTGCAAAGCACATCTTCAAGACCTACCTGCAGGTAAGACCTCAATCTACACGAGTGCAAGACTCGCCTTAGGCTGGGTTCAGACAGGCGTATTTCATTGCTCATATACGGACGGCAATGCTCGTACTGATCGCAGGTCTCCCGACCTGAACTTACAGCCTCGTAGACACACAGGAGACTGTATGTTCAGGTCCGAAGACAAGCTGTCAGTCTGGGCATGGGGGTCCATATACCAACCGTGAAATGCGCCTGTCTGAGCCCGGCCTTAGGTTTACCTAGTCCACAGTAGAGAAACCAAGATAAAAATGAGCAAATATCCTCTAATAAATAAATTAATAAATCGTAATAGTACATGGAAATAGCATATGTACTTGCTCCATGCACACAGAAGTGCCATATGTACTTGGACACACGAGTTTGTGTTTCTCTACTACAAATACCCAGACGCTCCTTGTGCTGCCACATGGTGCCACTATATAGCACTGTACTGTAGATAATCATTGAGCTTGCCACCATTTTTTTTCTTATTTTTTGTTTCAGGAGTCCAAAAAAACAAACCTAAATTAGTTATATAAAAGTAGTTTAGGCCCCTATATACTGCTATGAGTGCTCAGTACACATCTGAGGTTGCACCAAACTCTAATTCTCCTGTGTGCATGAACCCTTAGGGAAATCATGACTAAAGACCTTGCATAGAAGCACATTGTGTCTTCCTGTGACTAGAGATGGAAACTTTTATATAAGTATTCAGAATAAATCCCTAAATAGGCAATAATTTAATGTAAAGCTGGTAACAATATGGGTGGCTGTAATTTCTGCTCACAAACCTGTTTTTGTACTGAAGCTTCTCCATTTTTTTCTCTCCAGGGGGTAGAACTGTCGGGTCTGTCAGCTGCTATTAGCCATTTCTTAAACTGCTTCCTCAGCTCCTTCCCCAACTCGGTCGCTCACCTTCCCGCTGATGAGCTGGTCTCCAAGAAAAAAAACAAGAGACGTAAAAACCGCAACCTTAATAGTGCTGACAACACGGCCTGGGCCAGCGTCACCCACCAGGAGCTATGGAAGAACATCTGCTCTGAAGCCAAAACCTACTTTGACTTCAGTCTTGAATGGTAAGCGATCACCAGAAGGTTGTGTACTTAATCCACATTACTAGGAGACGTAACCCAAGATCATTAATGTTTATATAATTGTAAAAAAATATACATTTTCTAGTGAAAACGTGGACCAGGCCGTGGAGATGTACAACCTCCAGAAGATCAGCCTGCTCCGAGAAATGTCTATCAAAGTTGGCATCCAGGTACCGCTCGGATCTGCTTCAACTCAATGCATGATCACAAGGGTTTAGTGATGAGGTTGCCTGCTCTTGCCCAGCTAGGCCTCGGTTTAGTCCCCGCACTGACAGTTAAAGCTCATCCTAAATCACACCGGTCAAATCTATTTTCAGTGACCTAGTAATGGTGCCTTATGGCATAGGTAATAGGTACAGATGTGAATATTACAGGGAATCTGTCAGCTGGTTTTTGCTATTTAATCTGAGTAGCATAGTATAGGACAAGAGACCTTGATTCCAGGGATGTGCCACTTATTAGGCTGTTTTTTTTTGTTTTTTTTTTTAGTTTCAATACAATAAGTGTTTTATCAGCAGGAGAGTCACTACAGGACTATAGCTCAAGTGCACAACAGTCAGGCTAATCTGTGTAACCCCGCCCCCACCACTGATTGGCTGCTTGCTCGCAATGCACTGTGTGCTCAGGAAGCTGCCAGTCAGGGGTGGGGGCGGGGTTATATACAGTTTAACTCTTGGCTCTGCTACCTCTCGATCAGAGAAAACAGGTATTCTATGAAAACTACACCAAGCAGCCCAGTAAGTGACACATCCCTAGAATAAGGCTTTCTTGCCCTATGTTATGCTGCGATCAGATAATATAGCAAAAACATGCTGATATATTCCCTTTAACACCTTAAGCCCCGCGGGTGGTTTGCACGTTAATGACCGGGCCAATTTTTACAATTCTGACCACTGTCACTTTATGAGGTAATTACTCTGGAACGCTTCAACGGATCCCCCTGATTCTGAGATTGTTTTTTCATGACATATTGTACTTCATGATTGTGGTAAAATTTCTTCGATATCACTTGCGTTTATTTGTGAAATAAACGGAAATTTGGCGAAAATTTTGCAATTTTCAAAATTAATTTTTATGCCCTTAAATCAGAGAGATATGTCACACAAAAGAGTTAATAAATAACATTTCCCACATGTCTACTTTACATCAGCACAATTTTGGAATCAAAATTTTTTTTTGTTAGGGAGCTATAAGGGTTAAAAGTTGACCAGCGATTTCTCATTTTTCCAACAAAATTTACAAAACCATTTTTTTAGGGACCACATCACATTTGAAGTCACTTTGAGAGGTCTTTATGACAGAAAATACCCAAAAGTGACACCATTCTAAAAACTGCACCCCTCAAGGTGCTCAAAACCACATTCAAGAACTTTATTAACCCTTCAGGTGCTTCACAGGAATTTTTTGAATGTGGAAGAAAAAAAATGAACATTTAACATTTTTCACAAAAATGTTACTTTTAGACCCATTTTTTTTTATTTTCACAGAGGTAACAAGAAAAAATGGACCCCAAAATTTGTTGTGCAATTTCCCCTGGGCACGCAGATACCCAATATGTGGGGAAAAAACACTGTATGGGCGCACGGCAGGGCTCGGAAGGGAAGGAGCGCCATTTGACTTTTTGATTGTAAAATTTGCTTGAATAATTAGCGGACGCCATGTTGAGTTTGGAGAGCCCCTGTGTGCCCAAACATTGGAGCTCCCCCACAAGTGACCCCATTTTGGAAACTAGACCCCCCAAGGCACCTATCTAGATGCATAGTGAGCACTTGGAACCCCCAGGTGCTTCACAAATTGATTCGTAAAAGTGAAAAAAAAAACCACAGGAACTCTCCAAATGCAACATGGTATCCGCTAGCAAATTGTCGGCTCAAATTGTTAGCGGACATCATGTTGCATTTGGAGAGCCCCTGTGTGCCCAAACATTGGAGCTCCCCCACAAGTGACCCCATTTTGGAAACTAGACCCCCCAAGGCACCTATCTAGATGCATAGTGAGCACTTGGAACCCCCAGGTGTTTCAAAAATTGATTCATAAATATGAAAAAGTGTTTTTTTTTCATTTTTACGAATCAATTTGTGAAGCACCTGGGGGTTCCAAGTGCTCACTATGCATCTAGATAGGTGCCTTGGGGGGTCTAGTTTCCAAAATGGGGTCACTTGTGGGGGAGCTCCAATGTTTGTGCACGCAGTAGCTCTCCAAACGCAACATGGCGTCCGATAACAATTTGAGCCGATTTTCCATTCAATTTGTTAGCGGACACCATGTCGCGTTTGGAGAGCCCGTGATGTGCCTAAACAGTGGAGCTCCCCCACAAGTGACCCCATTTTGGAAACTATACCCCTCAAGGATTTTATTAAGGTGTATAGTGAACATTTTGAACCCAGAGGTACGACACAGAATTTGTTTACATTAGGTCATCATATTGAATAAGTTGTCATTAGTCTTGAGCGCAAGTGCTCGCTGCTTGAGTTTGCATCGGGTACTCAGGTATGCACCATGTACAGCGTGTGCTCGAGTCCCTGCTCTGCATGTTTCACGGTTATTAGACACCCAAAAAAAACCATGCGGGGATCGCTCGTGCATGGCAGGCAATCCCCCTAAAGTTTTTTTGGCCGCGAAGCATATGGGGCAGAGACTCGAGCATGTCACTCAAATACCCACGATACTCAATGCATACCAGAGCACCCGATGCAAACTCAAGTAGCGAGCACTTGCGCTCAACACTAGTCGCCATATCGTCATCTTTTTTCTTACTTTTGAAAAAAATCCCAACCCCATCACAACCCTAACCCCAACCCCAACCCTAACCGTAGCACAATCCTAACCCAAGAGTTTATTTTTGACGCCGTTCCTTGTGCGGTATAAGTGATTAGACGACTTTATTCTTCGGGTCGGTGTGATTACAGCAATGCCAGAATCATATGGGGTTTTTATGACTGACAGCTGTCACACACAAAAAGACGCATTTTTTGTAAAATCTAGTTTTTGCATCGCCATATTTTGAGAGCTATAATTTTTCCAGATTTTGGCAGACAGTCATGTGACGGCTCGTTTTTTGCGGGATGAGTTGACGTTGTTATTGGTGCCATTTTCAGGCACGTGACATTTTTTGATCGCTTTCTATTCCGATTTTTGGGAGGCAGAATAAACAAAAACCAACAATTCAGGAATTGTCTTTTTTTTTTTTTTTTATTCTGTTCCGCGTGTGGTAAAAGTGATAATGCAGCTTTATTCTTCGGGTCAGTACGTTTACAGCGGTACCACATTTATATCGTTTTTCTATGTTTTGCACTTTTACATAATAAAAGCTATTTTATAGAAAAAAATATTTTTTAGCATAGCTTTATTCTGAGAGCTCTAACTTTTTTATTTTTCGGCTGATGGAGCTGTATGTCAGCTTGTTTTTTGCGGGACGAGATGACGTTTTCAGCGGTATCATTTTTATTTATATTCGTCTTTTTGATCGCGTGTTATTCCATTTTTTATTTGGCGGTATGGTGATAAAGCATTGTTTTTTGCTTCGTTTTCTTTTTTTTTTTTTTTTACAGTGTTCACTGAAGGGGTTAACTAGTGGGACAGTTTTATAGGTCAGGTTGTTCCGGACGTGGCGATACCAAATATGTGTACTTTTATTGTTTTTTTTATAATAATATTTATTGATGGGTACATTATATTTTTATTTTTGGTGGATTATTTTATTTATTTATTTTTTTATATTTTTGCAATTTTTTTTTTTTTTTTTTTTTTTTCACTTTCTGGGTGTTTTTATACTTTATTACTTTGTCCCACTATGGGACTTTCACTTTTTTTTCTCTGATCGCCTGCATGGCACAGGAATGCAGCACCATCCCTGTGTCATACAGGCTATCAGCGCTGCACAGTGAGAAGATTGTTTGGAGATGCACTGCGCATGTCCAAACAATCTTCCTGCTGTCTGGTGACCCGGATGTTGTCATGACGACATCGGGTCATCATGGCAACACCCTGGAAGCCGGAAGAGGAGGTGAGTATCTGTGATCACCTCCCCTTGCCCCCGCAATGCTGCGATCGACTTCGATCGCAGCATCGCGGGGGTTAATGTGCTGGGAGCGGTGCAGGACCGCTCCCTGCACATAGTACCGGGTGTCAGCTGTGACAATCAGCTGACACCCGGCGGCGATCGCGCCCGCACAGCCTGTGTGCGCGCGTGATCACGATGACGTACTAATACGGGTCTGGCTCTTAAGTCCCAGGGCACAGACGCGTATTAGTACGTCAGATGTTATTAAGGGGTTAAAGGGGGACAAGGGATTTCCAAAATTAAAAAGCCTCAACAAAGTTTGGATTTAAAAAAAAAAAAAAAATACAAAAAAACCTGTGCTTTCCTCACCCTCTCTGGTCCAGTGCTGAATCTCCACTACTGCTCCCAATATCTAATATTGTCTGCGGTGCTGACGTCGCAGCAGCTCTGCCTAAGTTGACGGCTCGGAGCTGCTGAGCTCACTGAGTGGTTTGTAGAAAATAGCAGAACCTGGGAGCAACAGAGACTCTGCACGGGACCTGGGGAGGGTGAATAAACAAAGTTATTTTTTTTTTTTTTTCTTTAACAAACTGCAGCTGGGGGACAAGGGTTTTCTGACACCAGAAAACCCCTTTTTAACCACATCCGTACAGCTCTGCTGAATATGAAAATCCAAGTTCCTTTACAAGAGCCAGGACCTGATCCTTTCATCTGTTGTGCTCTGCTGAGGCTCCCTCTTACAATCAGTGGTTTGGGGTAACATGCCCCCACATATGCCGTATTGGCCCATTTCTGGCTGCAGGCTCAGTATTATGGATGATCCATAGAACGTCTGACTCCATAGCACTGCAACGTGCCCTTCTTGTGTTATGGGTATATTGGCACCATTACCCAGATTAGCAATGCAAAGTGAATGAGAATTACCCTCAATAGGTTGAGAGAGAATACAACATTGTGTGATGTTTAGTTTTTCTTCACAATCTCAGGTCCTGCTCAAAGAATACCACTTTGATAACAGACACAAACCCACCTTTACTGAAGAGGACATCTTGAATATTTTCCCTGTGGTGAAACATGTTAATCCCAAAGCTTCTGATGCTTTTCATTTCTTCCAAAGTGGACAAGCGAAAGTGCAGCAGGGTGAGCATCGGTGCTGCCGCTGGGAGGGGTGGGGGGCCTGCGGCTCCGGTGAGAGGGGTGGGGGGCCTGCGGCTCCACTGAGTGGGGTGGGGGGCCTGCGGCTCCGCTGAGTGGGGTGGGGGGCCTGCGGCTCCGCTGAGTGGGGTGGGGGGCCTGCGGCTCCGCTGAGTGGGGTGGGGGGCCTGCGGCTCCGCTGAGTGGGGTGGGGGGCCTGCGGCTCCGCTGAGTGGGGTGGGGGGCCTGCGGCTCCGCTGAGTGGGGTGGGGGGCCTGCGGCTCCGCTGAGTGGGGTGGGGGGCCTGCGGCTCCGCTGAGTGGGGTGGGGGGCCTGCGGCTCCGCTGAGTGGGGTGGGGGGCCTGCGGCTCCGCTGAGAGGGGTGGTGGCTGCGCTGCTGCCTGGGAGGGTCTTCCCCCTACATTGCTTGTCACTAGAGTGGGAACCATGGTATACTGGGAAGTCCTATAAAACTAGAATTGTATTTGAGGTTTCCCACTTAATATTCAAAGCTGATCAGTTAGTATGACCCTCTAAGGCCGGATTCAGACCACTCTGTAATTATTCACAACAAAGGGGGTGAATGCCCTTGGGGGAGTGGTCTTGTATCTGAAACTGGATTCAGATGATGGAATTGTTGACTTCAGTTGGGCAAATGGAGTCCATATTGTAAATCATACATTTATTTATACTGGCTGTCACAATGTCAGTTTCTTAAGATTCAGGCCCTAAGCTTGACTGACTGGCCCACCACCAGAAGGAAGGGCAAATGTAGTCCAAAGGCAGCAGCTCCCCGACAGTCATTATCGTGGGTCTGAACGCGGCCTTACTTAGCGGTTAAACTTTTTTTTTTCCTCCATAATTATGTTGTAAAATATCAGAGTAATTATACAATTTTCTTATCTTTCCCAAATGTTCTTAGGTTTCCTAAAAGAAGGGTGTGAACTAATAAACGAAGCCTTAAATTTGTTTAATAACGTGTATGGCGCAATGCACGTAGAGATCTGCGCCTGCCTGCGACTACTCGCCCGCCTCAACTACATCATGGGCGACTACTCAGAGGTAATAGTCCAATTAGAGTCCAAATAAATAAATAAGAAATGGCCGATAACGAGGTGACACTGAGAGGGTTTTTTTTATACAAGTTTCTTCTAAGTCTTGATTGACAAATGACTTTTGTATTATAAGGCCTTAAGCAATCAGCAGAAAGCCGTACTGATGAGCGAGCGGATTCTGGGTACTGAACACCCCAGCACCATCCAGGAATATGTAAGTGCCATGTAATACCTGACCACTGGCTGATTTTCTTCTCTACTATATCGCTCCTTTTTTGTGATTCATGTGAATATATGTCTGGTGTCCGCCCTGCCCCTCGTGTTTCCTTGCAGATGCATCTGGCATTGTACTGCTTTGCAAATAACCAGCTCTCCATTGCATTAAACCTGCTGTATCGGGCGCGTTATCTGATGCTCCTTGTGTACGGAGAAGGTCACCCCGAGATGGCGCTCTTAGATGTAAGTAAATTCCAGGACTTGTAAAATTGCCAACATGTTACATTTGATGAACCCTTAATTTGGAGGCTCCTCTTCACAGTACAGTGAGCCACATACATTTCGGAGACCAGTTTCTCCCCAGAGGGGCACAATCCCAACTTGTGTAACTCAATGTAACCGAAATGTCATCTAGACATGAGAATTGGCCATACAATCTGTGACCTGGTTTTCATACCCGATTAGCCAAATACTTGAATATCTAGTTGGCTTAAACGTGCTACCCGTCTAGGACAAGCCCCTGTTCCTCTGATGGTGACCTGTGCCCCAGCCTCTCAAACCCACCAAAATGAAACCCTATAGAACAGGGATGTCAAACTCAAAACACTCAGAGGGCCAAAATGAAAAACATTGACAGTCACAGGCCAACCAGTATACCATATGATGGGCCCCACATAGTCCCCCCCCCCCCCCCCATACCGTATGATGGGCCCCACATAGTCCCCCCCCATACCGTATGATGGGCCCCACATAGTCCCCCCCCCCCCATACCGTATGATGGGCCCCACATAGTCCCCCCCCCCCCCATACCGTATGATGGGCCCCACATAGTCCCCCCCATACCGTATGATGGGCCCCACATAGTCCCCCCCATACCGTATGATGGGCCCCACATAGTCCCCCCATACCGTATGATGGGCCCCACATAGTCCCCCCATACCGTATGATGGGCCCCACATAGTCCCCCCATACCGTATGATGGGCCCCACATAGTCCCCCCATACCGTATGATGGGCCCCACATAGTCCCCCCCCATACCGTATGATGGGCCCCACATAGTCCCCCCATACCGTATGATGGGCCCCACATAGTCCCCCCATACCGTATGATGGGCCCCACATAGTCCCCCCATACCGTATGATGGGCCCCACATAGTCCCCCCATACCGTATGATGGGCCCCACATAGTCCCCCCCCATACCGTATGATGGGCCCCACATAGTCCCCCCCCCCCCCATACCGTATGATGGGCCCCACATAGTCCCCCCCATACCGTATGATGGGCCCCACATAGTCCCCCCATACCGTATGATGGGCCCCACATAGGGGTGGTGGTTCTGGTGTCACAGGCCAAATATAAGCACCGTACGGGCCAGATTTGGCCCATGGGCCACAGTTTGACATGTGTGGTTATAGAAGGTGGACTATGCTACTGCTAATATCTGCTGTGGATAATTCCTTCTCATATGCACATGCTGACAAAGTGGAGCACAGACACCATGAACACGGCCTACAGAGTCATTCCATTTTTCTCCCCTTTAATTTTTTAATCAGATTTTTTTTATTAAACATATAAGATATGAAACATTTATAAAACAATATCATGTGCATGTATATAAATATCTAGATCTATCCAAAATTCATTTTTCTCCCATTTATAATCAAGTTTATATTGTCTCCTCAGAGCAATATTGGCCTGGTACTACACGGGGTGATGGAGTACGACCTGTCTCTCCGTTTCCTGGAGAACGCACTTGCCATCAACTCCAAATATCACGGCGCCAAGTCTCTCAAGGTTGCACTCAGGTGAATAGACATCTGCTCCCTAGACCTGGTTTATACCTACGCTCGCTGAATATTATTGGAAGTGGCACTTGTCACATTTGGATTTCTACATGTTCAGTATATTCTGTGATCAGAGCCAATTACATTGTTCCCCAGCGTGCGATCAGATAGGGAGAGGCACAGCGGCTGGGCGAGGATCCCATTACTGACAATAGAACTGATGCATGATCCTTGCTGGCTATCATGCATATGCAATTGCTGCTGTGAGATCTTACTGTTTTTTTTATTATACTCGCGTGCATGTATTTGGACGTAAAAATCATTTTTGCAATTAGGTTTCATGAAGCATTTTACAACATTTTGCTTTTATAGTCTGTTTCCTTGCACATTCAGCTGAGAGGAACTCAGAAAAAGACTGATAAGGATTCCAAATTCTTCTGTCACAATCATTTGAAGGAGCTCACTAACAGATTTTCAGTTAACTCATTCTGCTCCCAGAAGTGTAACACAGGGACTATAGAAGGCAAACGGTGCAAAATCTTTAATATAATTCAGAGGCAAAAGTGATTTTTAGCCCCCAAAATCTTCCATTCAAGTAATAAAATAAACTGTCCCCATGCATAGACATCCCCTTTAATAAGATTCTTTGTCGCCTTTTGCAGTCACCATCTTGTAGCTCGTGTGTATGAAACTAAAGGAGAGTTTCGCTCGGCGTTGCAGCACGAGAAGGAAGGATACACAATCTACAAGAACCAGGTGAAGTGTCGGCCTTTTCTAGACCGCTGTGCTCTTCTAGCTTTTCATGTTTCCAGAATGTCTATGGTGGTCGTGATTTGTGGGCAGCAGTTTGAGATTCATATTACTTTACATTGAAAGCCTAACAACTCTTACTGTTGCTGCTCTGCATCTGGTATATTAATGTTTCCTCTTGTTGTTTTCCAGCTGGGGGAGCAACATGAAAAGACCAAAGAAAGTTCTGAGTACTTGAAGTACCTGACCCAGCAGGCGGTAGCTCTGCAGCGCACCATGAACGAGATCTACAAGAATGGATCCAGTGCCAATATCATGCCTCTTAAGGTATGCGACCGGTGTTTGTCGCAGTAAATAATGGAAGACTTGTCCGTCCTTAGGCTGCATTTACATATCTGTGTGAGTGCTACCATCCGAGAGAACTTTTTTTTTTTTCCACTGAAGTAGGTAGATTGTCTGAACTTTTATCATCCATTTTATTGATTCTTGGCAATGTATTAGTTAAAAATGGATGAAACTTTATGTAAGGGCTCGTGCTTACTAATTATATCGGGCAAGTGTTATCCGTGGTTTTCTTGATCCGCACTCGTACCCATGATATTCTATGGGGCTGTGCACATGTCGACTTTATTTATTTTTTTCTCAGTGATCAGAGTTAAAAATCGGAGACCTGATTTTGATCGGAGTGTTGCTTCAAAACCAGCAATGCAAGTCTATGGGTCCGTGAAAAAAATCGGACCGCACTTGGATGACATACGAGTGTAGCCCGATTTCCATGGAAAAGGTGAAAAGATGGAGAAACCTTCTTTTTTTTTTTTCTTCTCCACCTCCGAGAAACTGATGCCACTCTGATCAGAATAATCTGACCATTTTTCGCGAATGGGGAGAAAACTGTCATGTGAGCCTACAGCTCTGCAGTGTGTACTGCCTGTCCGATGTAGCAGAGTTTAGTACGCTAGATGTAGGAACGTTGACTACAGGATACAGAGTTGGCACTACTACATCTGACATTTAACTCTGCTATATCTGCGAGACTCTGCTTTACTGCTTCATTTAGACAATACAGCGTCCTGACAGGTGGCGCAGCGCCGGATGTCGGTAGAAGCAGAATCTAGTGTCATGTAGTAGTGCTGACTCTGGAGTGGCTGAGCATATGTACAACTAGCTCCGATAAAACCGCAGACTGGGGGGAAGACACAGCCCCACTGTTCTTGTCAGCACTGATGCCCCTTAAGTGGGATTTCCAGTGATCAGACAGATTAGTTGTATTTGAGCCAGCACCTCTCGGGAGGAATAAAGTTCACTTTCTCCATGATGGCGCACATTCATGGCCGGGGATCTTCATAATGCGATTAACGTGCAGAATAACTTTATATCTGCAGATGAATGGCATTATGCAACCTGACAGGTTCCCTTTAAATACATGTATTTGGGGATAAAAATCATTTTTGCTTTTCGGTTTCTTTAAAATTTTTGCAGAGTTTTGATTTTACAGGCTGTTTGTTTCCTGGCACATTCAACTTTGATGTGGTCATAAATCAGCTGAGTGGAGCTCAAAAAAAGTCAGAAAATAGTTAGTGCACTGATTTTGGTGGGAGAGCTTCTGACCGTCAGACAATGCATTATGTGCCCAGCAATGGACACTGCAACACACAAGCTATGGATGGCAATCGGCTCAAAATTTTTAATGAAACCCAATTACAAAAATGATTTTTAGACAAAAATAAAGTAATTTACTTAAGAACACAAATGTCTTCATAGGAGGACAACCCCTTTAAGTACTTGGCTTGTATGGAGATTAATATGATTGTGTGCACGGAGTGTAATGGACGCTGTAAGTGTGGGGCGCTCACATACGTGTGTTCCCTTTCAGTTCACGGCTCCCAGTATGGCCAGTGTCCTGGATCAGCTGAATATCATTAATGGAATCTTGTTCATCCCACTCAGGTAACTGACATTTTTGGCCTGTACTTTTTTTATGCTTTTTTTATTGGGTTACAAGGTGCGACCGAGAGCAGTTACACAGACCTAGTGGCACAGAAATCGGCATCTCATCCCTGCTCACATCCCTACTTTCTCAGGACCCACTTCTTGCCCCTACAGATGTGTGGCCAAAATTGTAATCCTCTGATATACTTTGTGTTCATCCCCTCTTTTCACGAATACTTTTGTAGTGTATTGTCTCTTTTGACACTGTGTATTGTAACAACATTGATATTTTTGCAGTCAAAAAGATCTGGAAAATCTGAAAGCCGAGGTCCAGCGTCGTCAGCAGCTACAAGAGACCATTAAGGGAGCCGACAATCAGAAGCCTGAAATCCAAGAAACCATAACATCGAAATCAGCCGGAACGAGCGCAGTCACAAGTGACGACGCTGCAGACACGCAAACCTCGGCTTAGTTCTGTCCCCGCTACCTTCTTCAGACGCCACTTTTTAAAACTCTAATCCCTCCACAGGGTTTTCACCAAGACCTATAGATTATAGAGCACGTCTTGGCAATATTGTTGCACAGGTACAAATGCTGATAATTGACAATGCAAGGAATAATGTCTGATCCATCAATGATTTGTGTCTGCTGCACCAAGACCCCCTCCGTCCCTAAGCAGCTGTGCACATGCGAGAATCGGGGGCTTCTCATGGCCCAGTCCCGGGACTTCAGTGTGTGTGCAAGCTGGGTATGTGTACATGCAAAATCCATTTCTGCATTTTGTGTTTGTACCTTATAGGTAACCGCTCTGCTTCCAAGTGACAGAATATTTCTCAGGTCAGTTAGTGATGTGGACTGGGACCGAGTCCATCAGCGAAATTCAAAGCCAGAGCTCCCGAATTCCTGGCCACAAGGCTGCGGTCTGAGCCTATAGATGTATCTTCTGTGGCCCCAGAATGAAGCCATACACTCAATGAGGAATGACCCCCGAAATCATTATTCCATAGCACTCTTGGGTGAAGCAGACATGGACGGTGTATGTGTCGACCTTTTTCCTTTTCTAAGGGGAGGACTCTGTTTAAGCCATTTGCTTTTCTGCTTTTTTTTTTTTTTATTACTAAGGACTTTTGGGTTTTTTATGATTTTTTTATTTTTTTTCTTAAGATGATTCTACGACCTGTGATTTAGTATGCCTGTAGTATTCAGCAGATTATCCAGTGACATGACATCTGCATATGTGTAAGGACAAGAAACCGCCCTTTGTCCATGCTCATCACCCACACAATAGTGCCTGAATGTACAAAGTGGGGTCAGACCGCATAGATCACACAACCCTTGCTGAACTCCGAGGTTCTGTCTTGTGGAAGGGGTCGATGCTTTGTCATCTACACTCATTTGCAGATGTATTATGGTTACGTCACTGCTCGTTTGAGACATTTTGTCCTTTAAGCTTTTTACAGAATCTCCTGAAAAATTTTTTTTTTCTTCTTAAAGATATGGTTCATTTATTGATCTAATATATAATAGGCTACAAATGGCATACTCCTCACATGTGGGTTTTGTACGGCTGTGATGTTAAGTGCTCACTCTTTGTAATTATGCAGCATCTGATTGTAACGAGCATTTTTCACTCTCTTCTGCCTTAAATCCCAATGTTCCCTCTGCGCTCTGTGTTACCAGTATTGTCCGGTCATCGGCCTCTCCCTCCATCCACAAGGAGTTTTCTAAAAAGGTGGCTGGGTGCTCGCCTAGGGTCAGGATGCATTAGGCCAGGTTCACACTTTGTCATTGCCGCATGTGTTTTTCATCATGGGGGAGGAGGGTGGAAACTTAACGGAATCATATTATGTTTTTACTAATAAATCTAGTGTTATGGCTGTATAGGGCACGGTAAAACAATAAAAATTACACCTGTTTTGTAATAATCCGATGTGCCAGTGCTGAGAAATCAAGCTTTGAAGCCTCATGCAATTTAGCCTAAGAGCGTGGAGAGGTTTCTGCTCCGAATACTCGGCAAAAAAAAACCTCAAAGCTTAAGGGGTTTTTTTGGGGGAAAGAGTTTCTAGTCCGAAAAAAAGTGTGAACTAACCCTTTAAAGTGCATTGTGGACGTGCCATAGTACTTTGACATGCCATCAATCCACTTCCAGGCAGCAACTTTAAAGCTTGATTTCTCAGTGGCTTCACGTCGGATTACTACAAAAAGTGCGGTATCGTTTTACTTGGACCTTATCGTCATACAACTATTTATAATGGTGAAATCGTCCCGACGGCTTCCATTTAAAGGAAAACTTTCTACTTGCCACTTTGGCATCCATTGCCAGTTTGCCCAACTACAGTGTAATCTTGAACTCATGTAGTTGAGGTCTATACGATTTCACCAAAAGTCGCAGTTGGATCTCATTCTAAACTTTTTTTTTATCTGCATTTCTATCTTGACGAGAGGATGTCATTCTCAGCAGGGATCCAGTCTAGAAATCTGATTTCAACAGCTTCACATTTTTAATGAATAAAAGTATTCAAATGTAATTTTTTTTTTTAATTGTAGTTTTTTTTTCCTGTTTAGTTCGTTGTTTTGAATGTTTGCTGTATGAATTCATGCGATTTAATATTCTAGAATGTTCTCTTGTTGTACGTTTTCATTCATTTTATATTGTTTTGGATCTTGTTCTTATATTAACTTAAGACCTCCTTGCCCTGCGTACAAATGACAGTAAAACTATAATCCAGTGTATTGGGGGACTGAGAGCTCCTATGGCTAAGCTGGCGCGTATGATTGGTTGCAGGATTTTTGGGAAGGTGTGTTTAGCATATCCAGTGACTACTGCTCACCTCCAATACCTGTTTTGTAATTGTCTAAATGCTGCTCTTTACTGTTTCATGGTAAGTGTATTTTTGGGAAATAATTAACTTTACCAGGCAGCAGTAGGTAAAAGCACTGTTGTCCTTTGTCCTAAACAGCATATTCCTAAAATTTGAGAATTTTAGCCTTTAATAAATTGATGATAACGCATTTCATGGTTTTCTGGTTTTATTACAATTACTTATTTTAACTTTTATATTTCTGACTCAACTGAACTCTTACAAAATATTTGGGGGAAACCTTTTTTAGACTTTTTTTTTTTTTTTTTTTTTTCATGTATAATACAAGAGAAACCGTAGCTACTGAAAAGTTTGTTATAGGGGTATTACAGGTGAGTGGCGCCAATGATGTCCTGTCTAAAAATACCTCTCGGGCAGCGTACATAATCGGAATAGCTCAGGTGCGTGCGTTCCAGGTATTGATGGATGCGACATATCGACGCAGCTTGCCTCTTGATACGCTAGTGAACAGCGCTTGTATACCCCCGTTTAATATATCCACCTATATGATCAAGTATGTTACAGGGACTGTGTGTCGTCAGAAAATGACCTATTGCTTAAATCTGTTTTTTTTGTGTAATGTATCTTAAAAAAAAAAAAAGGTTAGCAATGATCTTTTCATATTGCGATTAATAAAAAATGGTAATCTTGCTATTTTCACACTGGCCACTGGGGCTTTTTTAATCTCGTTCACTTTTTTTTTTTTTTTTTTTTTCCATGAGTTTTCAGCAGTCTCCTTACCAGCAGAGGCAGGATTTCATTGACAGGCAACTTCTCTTTACACAACTGATAACAAAATGACTTTTTCACACTGATTAGATGTGTTAAAACCTGATTTAAGATTGAATATTTTCTTCCTTTCACCTCTCCCCAGAGAACACATGAACGCTTGGTCAAGCATTCATATATATTGGAAAGTGGGAAAGAAAGCGGTCAGCCAAAAAATGTTTTGCTTTGGGCACTCTAACTTTTCAGGCTGCAATTTTTACAACTTTATTAATTTTCATATCACTTTCTCCAGCCTTTTGCATGTGCAGACATTTGTTTTTTGCAGCAAAAAAATCTGTTGCAAATACTCAAGTGATGGCAGGAAAAATACAGAGTGAAATAAGTTTTTGCCTGAATTTTTTGTGTTTTTACTAGCGTTTATATTCCTATTCACTTGAATGGGTGAAAACCACAAAGAATTGACATGCTGCAGATTTGAAAAAAATTCTTTGATTCAAATCTGCAAATAAAAAATAAGCAGTGTGCATGAGATTTCAGAAATCTGCAGTGAAAAAGCTGCAAAAATGCAATGTGAGAACAAGCCCTTAGTCCTTGATCAGTGAGTGGCTTGAGTACAATTTTAAGAAACTTTGAGGACTAGCTATATTGTTCAAACTCTCCTGATTTTGGCTTACAAATACTGATGTAAAATACTGACCAAATACTGAACGTGGCCTTACACACAGCCATTACCTGCAGAGTATGGCGCGAGTTCACCCTGTGAGCCCACTACCAACTTGTGCCGTACATGTACGGCGGATGTTTCTACAAAGTTAACAGCAATCATTAAAGGGCCTAATTCTACAGTGCTGAGGAATAAGTTTATAGCGCCCCCTGGAGGGCAAATATTCTGCAGGTGTCTGCTGTACATGACGACTGACATGCTGTGACATTGGGGCTGATTAACCTTGTAGATGGACAAAAGAGGTGGAGTTCTGAATGTTCTTAAGAACTATCTTCAGTGGAAAAAAAAGAACAAGAAGTCCTGATATGGCCCTGATCTCAACATAATTTGGGTCTGTCTAGGGTAACATGAGGAGACACAAGGATTTGCACAAGCCTACAGCTACAGAAGATCTGTGGTTAGATCTCCAAGATGTTTGAAACAACCTCCCCACAGAGTTCCTTCAAAAAACTGCATGCAAGAACTGATGCTGTTTTGAAGACAAAGACTGATGCCAAACACTGATTTGATTTTGATTACTCTTGTTCATTTACTTTTCAATTTGTTACAGGGAACCTGTCACCAGAAATAACGCTGGTAACCTGCTGATATGGGGTTAATCTGCAGGGTAACAGCATTATTCTGCTGCCCGGCGCCTGCACGCAGCCGAGCAGCTGCGAAAATGACTTTAATTCTGACCGCTGGTATTCGGTGTTCAGTCATGGAGGGGGGTGGCAGTACTAGTTCAGTCATCGCTCTAAGAATACAGAGCAGCCGCTGTAACTGCGCCCCCGGTCCTGACAGACAGTCTGCATTGGGGCTGGCTACAGGGCTGCCATCAGGGCATTACTGCCCTTACTACTGTATGGGGTCCGGGCCCCCGCCCCCTCTCTTTGCCTCTACTTACTGGGAGTCAGGGGCAGCAGGTGAGACCTTAATGCACCATGTTCCTGACACCAGTCATGTGACACGCGCGCTCACTTTTATTTTAAAGCGGAGCAGCAGCGTGACACATGTTCATTGGGACCTGGGACAGACAGGTAAACTGTGTGTCTGTGTCAGTGAGGAGGCCATGGTGGCAGCAGCGGGTGATGTATGAGGACAGGGGGAGGCTGCTGGGGGGCTACTTCTGGCTGCAGAGTTGGGGTGGAGTCTCAAGGGGGCCCCAAAATTTTACCATTATTGGGCCCTGAAATTCCTAGTGGCAGCCCTGACAGCGGCCGCTCTGTATACTCAGAGTGATGACTGAATACTGAATGCTAGCGGGGAGAATAAAGTTCATTTTCTCCCCACTGCATTGGGCTGCGTTCAGGCGCAGGGCAGCATAATAGCGCTATTAACCTGCAGCTATGGGGTTAACAGCATTATTTCTGGTGACAGGTTCCCTTCAATTGATGATGTTTATTTTTTAAACCAATTACTATCTTTAAGGTGCCCCCCTTGAATACACATGATCCAAACATTGATTGAACCCCTCAATATTGACTGGTTTGGCTGACCGTCTATATGGAGGCCCACGATAGACGATTGTCAGGAGAGATAAGGATCAGGCCTGTCTGATTTCGAAGTGCTGATCCTTTTGTTTTCTAGAGATAAGTTTCTGCCGGTGATGTCTGGCAGCCGCTCTCAGAGGACAAAGGAGCGCTCCTGTGTATGGAAGTCGGAAGAGAAAGCTGAAGGCAGAACAATTGATCACCCAATAGCTATTTAATGTGTATGAAGTGGGGGTTTTACATTACAGCATTTTTCTTTGACACCTGCCTAAAATGTTTGCACAGTACTGTATATACTGATCTGAGTTATTGATCTAATGTAAAGGTGATAACTTTCTCAGACCAATAGACTTAAGCCCCCGTCTCACATAGCGATATCGCTGCTGAGTCACGGTTTTGGTGACTCACCAGCGACCTCACCAGCGATGTCGCTATGTGTGACACTTTGTAAAGATCAGGCCCCTGCTGTGAGGTCGCTGATCGTTGCAAAGTGTCCTGGACCATTTTTGGGTCGTTGGCCTCCCGCTGGCCAGCACACATCGCTGTGTGTGACCAGCGGGACCAACGATCAGGCTGGTAACTATGGTAAACATCGGGTTACTAGGGGCACGCGCGCACTTAGTAACCCGCTGTTTATCATGGATACCACTCTGCTACGGTGCGTGGAGGCTCCCGCGCACCGTAGCAGAGTGGTATCCATGGTAAACAGCGGGTTACTAGGGGCACACGCGCACTTAGTAACGCGATGTTTACCATAGTTACCAGCCTGCTCCTGCTTGCAGCTGGCTGGTAACGGGAGCAGGACATCGTGGAACGATTCTTTCCACGATATCGCTGCTCCCCTCATCGCTGGTGAGCCTGCCTGTTTGACAGCTCACCAGCGATGTATTAGCGATGCAGCAACGATCCCTGACAGGTCGTATCGTTGTCGGGATCGCTGCTGCATCGCTTAGTGTGACGGGGCCCATACTTAGCACTTAGAAATTATAAGTAAGTCAGTCTGATTGGGATCTGGATAGATTTGCCCCAGATAAAAAAAAAAATTTATGGACCGCCACAGAAGATATCCAGGTGTGTTTTTGTTTTTTAAACATGCACTGAAAGCATTGATGGTATAAATGGACGCCCTGACACTTTTTTTTTTTTATGTCTAAGAAAGAGTCCTTACAATTTATTGTAATGTCTCCACACTGTGGTAAAGACCAGGTCTAATAGCATTAAAAAGTAAGCAGTCTTACAAAGTTTCCCACTCCTTAAACAAAATGACATTTTAGCTGATGGTTTGTTCTGAGGCCATACCAATCATGCCAGTGAAAGTACATTTGATCAAAGTTAGTATAAAGTCCTTATATCAGGCACACGTTTCCTAGGTGACAGGGATGGAATGCTAAGGAACCAGGACGGCTGAAGATTGAGAAGGGGGTTGTCAGGGAAACATTCATTCACAGGTTACAGAGCTCTGGCCCATTCAATGGAAAGGATTTCTGGAAGTTTACAATCTTTCACATCATAGGTTTAACAAAAGTTTTGGGGTGCACCTCAGTCATTGTACTCAGGTTTTTCATTCAGTTCCATCACTGCAGGTATATAATATCTGGCCCCATAGTCTGCCTCTAACAACATTTCAGAACAAGCCATTCTTTCCCAAGAGTTCATGGAATTTGAGTGTGATCCTGTAATAGGATGTTATCGTTATAACACGTTACTTCATGAAATGTCTCCTAAATACTCCACAATAACTTGTGAGTGGTACTGAAATGTGGGGGTGTTTAGAAACTACAGACTCTTCGTCCCATAAAAAAAAAAGTTACAAAGCTGAGTCCTGAGGTGCATATAAACCACCAACCCCCTGCTGACAAAAAAAATCCCCACAGTGCTCAAAACTGTGCCAAGAGCTGCAATGGCCGATAAGCTGCAAGCAAGTTTTACATCACAAAGCACGAAGCCAAATGTCTGAGGAGTGGTGTAGTGCATTCATATCTGGCCGGTTGATGGATGCGTTTGGCTTTAGTTAACACTAGAATGTTACCTGCCTGACTACATCGTACCCACTGTAAAGTTTGGTGGGTAACAATGTGCGGTGGTTTCTCACAGGTCGGCCCAGGCTCCTTAGTTTCAGTGACAATTATTATTGATGCTCCAGAATACCAAGACATTTTGGACAATTGCACATGTCCTTTATAGGAATAGTTTGGGGAAGATCCTTTTCTGTTCCCCACAGCAGTGACCCTAGAGCACAAAGCAAGGTCCATAAAGTTATGGTTGGGCAAGTTTGTTGTGGAAGAACTTGACAGCACAGTCTTGACCGCAATCCCAATCGAACACTTTTGGAATGATGCAGAACAGAGCTTGAGCCAGGACATCAGTGTCTGACCCTACAAATGCTCTTATGGCTGAATAAGCAAAAACTTACCACGACGCACATGCAGATACAACATGTGCTTTCTAGTGATGAGCGAGTATGTTCTGTTAACCCTTTGGCCAAGCATGCTCGGGTGCTCGCCGAGTATCTTCAGCGGCGCTCAGGGTTATGTTTTCATCACTCAGTGCTCATGATTTGCGACTGGTTTGGCAGCTTTAATACATGTGAGGAATGCCTAAGAAACAGGTATTCCTCACGTGTATTAAATCTGTCAGTCACAAATCCGGCACACAGCGTGACTAAAACATAACACCCGAGCACGCTGAAGATACTCGGGAAACACTGGAGCATGCTCGCTCATCACTAGTGCTTTCCAATTTAGGCACCATATCAAAAGGCCACTCTATATGATTCAGAAAAGCCCATATATTCTAGGTGCACGAGTCCCTTTTAATTTTTAGGAGCACTTAACTTTGAGGAACTCTTACTTTACATGCTTTACTTTAAAAAACATCCCCAACTACAGACCTGTGTCTAATCTCCCCTTCATCTCTAAACTCCTGGAACACTTGGCCCACTCCTGTCTAATCCGCTATCTCTCATGTAACCTCTTCTTGACCCTTTACATTCCACTGAAACTGCCCTCACTAAAGTCTCTAATAATCTACTAACAGCTAAATGTAATGGTCACTACTAGTGATGAGAGAGTATGTTTTGTTAACCCTTTCGGCGAGTATGCTCGGGCAAGCACCGAGTATTTACAGCTGCTCGGTGTTATGTTTGAATCACTCCCGTGTGCATGGTTTGCGACTGTTTGACAGTTTTAATACATGTGAGGAATGTGTAAGAAATAGACATTCCTCACATGTAATAAAACTGTCAAACAGTTGCAAATCATGCACACGGGAGCGATTCAAACATATCACCGAGCAGCTGTAACTACTCGGTTAATAGAACATACTCGCTCATCACTACTCCCTGTTGATTCTCCTGGATGTCTCTGCAGAATTAGCCAAGGTGGATCATCCACTCCTCCCCACTATGCTCCACTCTATCAGGCTCAGGGACACTGTTCTATCCTGGTTCTCCTCCTACCTGACAGCTCCTTCACTGTATCATTTGCTGGCTCCTCTTCCTCCCCTGTCGGGGTTCCTCAGAGTACAGTCCTCGGCCCCCTCCTCTTCTTATACACCGCTCCTATTGGACAAACAGTAGATTTGGTTTTCAGTACCATCTCTATGCTGATGACACCTAATTATACACAGTCTCCTGACCTCACCTCTGAATTATTACAAAACACCAGTGATTGTCTTTCTGCCATCTCTAACATTGTGTCCTCCCTCTATCTGAAACTGAACTTCTTGCGTTTCCTCCCTCCACTAACCTACCTATGCCCAATATTGCCATCTCCATGTGTGGCTCCACCATTACTCCACAGCAACAAGCCCGCTGTCTTGGGGTCATACTTGATTCAGATCTTTCCTTCTCTCCCCACATACAATCATTCACGGGCTCAGGTCATCTACATCTCAAAAACATTTCTAGAATTCGAACTTTTACCTTCGACCCTGCAAAAATTCTTACTATCGCTGATTCATTCTCGCCTGAACTACTGCAACTCTCTACTAATCGGAGTCCCTCTTACTAAATTTTCCCCTCTCCAATCTGTCCTAAATGCAGCAGCCAGTATCATATTCCTCGCCAACCGCTACACCGATGTCTCCACCTTGTGCCAGTCGTTGCACTGGTTACCCATCCGCTACAGAGTTCAATATAAACTCATCACCCTCACTCACACTTCAGCACCGCCCAAAATCTCTTCCCTCGTCTCAGTCTACCACCGTATCCGTGCCCTCCATTCTGCTAATGACCTAAGATTAACATCCTCCATAATCCAGACCTCCCACTCCTGTCTCCAAGACTTCTCAAGCGCTGCGCCAATTCTTTGGAACGCACTACCCAGGACTCTACGATTAATTCCCAATACCCACAGTTTTAAGCGTGCACTAAAAACGCATTTCTTTACACTGGCCTATCGCTTCACCTCACTTATCTAACTATCCTTTTTTACTCCATACAAAATTTCCTACCAAATCGGGACCCTTGTATCATTTATTCACACAACCTCATGTACTTAATAGGCTTCTGTGTCTGTACTTGCTCACATACTGGTTGATTCAGCATTATGTGATTACCCTATTTATTAAATTGATGTACAATACAAGCAATTGTTACCATTCACCTCTTGTGTCTCCCCTATTTCCTCAGATTGTAAGCTTGCTAGCAGGGTACTCTCTCCTCCTAGTATCTGTAGATTTATGTGATTATTGTTATTCTGTAATGTCTTATTGTCTGTAGAAGTCCCCTCTAAAATATTATTACTGCTTATTTTGTGCTGTGATCACACACATTATAATATTTATACCGGTATATATATAATCACAGCACCAAATAAACAGTAAGGCTTCCTCAAAGTTAAGTGTTCCTAAAAAATTAATGGGGTTGGCCACTAGGTTACATTTCCCTTTTGGGTGAACTAACTGCTATAGATAAGCACTAGTGATGAGAGAGTATGTTTTGTTAACCCTGTCGCCAGAATGTCTGCTTCTTACACATTCCTCACATGTATTAAAGCGGTCAAACCGTTGCAAATCATGCACACAGGAGCGATTCAAACACATCACCGTGCAGCTATAAATACTCAGGGCTCGTCCGAGCATACTCGGCGAAAGGGTTAACAAAACATACTCGCTCATCACTAATAAGCACTTCACTAAATACTTTGTTGAATCCTTCTATAACCTGAGCTGATCTTCTGGTCATGTGATCTCTGGCAGAGAATCTCCTGGCTTCCTGTGATCTCACGTCAAAATCTTCCTCCGTTCTGGGCTCTGGAAATTGTCAAGTGGGAGGGGCTGCATTCAGCAGAGCTCCATGTTTCTGTAAATGCTGTGGCAGACCCGGATCACCGTTATACCTGTATGTATACAGCAGGATATAGACGCGCGCACACACACACACCTGTATTCAGATCTCTCCCCAACCAATCGAGTCATCCTATCCATGAGGGAGGGGGAATGCTGATGTAATGGTGCTTTGTGCATTACTTCTATTCCCTGCAGTCCTGTACAGAATATTGTGCTGAGGCTGGGGGTGGAGTGGGAGGGGGTTTAAGCAGAGTACCATTAAGCGTGCTCACTGCTGGTGGCTTGCAACCCATAATAAGGGATGATGGGAAATGTAGTAAGAAGGGAGTAGAGGATTCTGAAAAGGAAGAGATCGCTATGACAACAGAGCAGGTGCCAGGGCACAGGAGCAAAGCATGAAACGGAAAAGGTATAAGAAGGATAATGCCCTTAAATATCCCAAGTATTTATGGCAACACCAGCTAACTCAATCTTTATTGTTGGAAGTGTTAAAATCTCTTGGGCACAACTCATCAATGCTGCAGTGTGTAATTCTGCCATCTGCTGGGAAATCACACGAGGAGCCATAAAGCAGCAGTGTATGACATGGTATACTGGATATCACGCTACCAGTACAGTAGTGCTTTGCTCTGCCCAAGTCATATCTTTACAGCGTTTTATTAGTATTTTTGTAAATCCCCAATACCAAAATGCATACGGGTGCAGTTACAGCAATTTTACTAAAGCTGAAAACAAGGCTACACATTCAGAAAGGAGCATGGGCATATTAGAATTCAGCATTTAAGAAAATAAATTGCTCCTGATCACATTTGATCTATAACATTGTTATCTAAAGCAGACAACAGGCACGCGTTCATTTTATATGCATTTAATAGTTTACCAATTGGTACAATAAGATTTTTTTTTTAATATGCAGAAAACATGAATAAATTTTGTTTTACACAGTCTGAGAGCAACAAGTCTTACTGTAAAACACAGAGCAGTATTATATACATTCCTTTACTGATTTTTATATTTGTCTTTTAATTGTGTCACTTTCTTCTCAGTTAAACGCTTACAGTCTTAAAAAGAAAAAAAAAAAATCCTCCAAAATAAAACCTTCCCGTTTTGTTTTGTTTTTTCCTTATGAAAATGGACACAATCTCATGTCCGTGTCGGGGTCAACTACGCTGAAGATCAAATGTTCTTCAAGAAGGAACTGGAGAAAAAGGTGAGGAATGACGTGAGGGACAAAGGCCGCCTGGAGGACAAGAAAGTAGCCACTTACATGATCGTGGGGTACAGCTAAAATAAAAGAGCCGGTTAGAAGAGAGAACGTTTCAGCTGTGACTTGTAAATCCAGGACGCCATTTACAAAAGGGAAAAAAACAGATCCCCAGAATTTACATTCACCACAGACCTCAATCTGTAAGTTTAATTTATTATCTATACCTACGGTCTTGACAAATAATGTAAGTGCCTGTTATTTTGTTAGAAATACATTTCACCCCCATTTTTTTTCCCACAGATAAACATTTCCAGGATTATCAAGTCACCGCTGAACAGCATTATAGTATGTGTACACATCGTTCGCAGAGGGCACTGGTGGAGTGCTGGCTAAAGAATTAAAATACCAGAGGTTCACATAAAGCAGAAGAGGCAAACAGAAGCGGGGGAGGGGATATCGACAATTATACGTAGACTGGGCTTGTGGGTCTAGAGTCAGTTTCTTTATCTACAGTGCCCCACGGCCCTGGACAGCTGGCTAGTAACTATTGTTTGATTAGTGCCTGGGCACATCATTGGTCACACCACACAAAAGCAGGACGGCTTATACTTCTAAAGTGCAAGATGCTATTAAACAGCAACAACTTTAAATTCAGAGTCCCCGTGTTTCTGGTTACTACTGGTAGAACGTGTTCGCACTTTTTTTTTGAGCCATAACTAGGACTAAATTCAATCACAGGCAACATGAGGCAAACATACATCTGTCAACGAGGAGACATTATAGGGTAAAGCCTGATGTTGGTTTGCATGGCCGTGGCACTCTTCACTAGTGTCAATGTAGAGGCACTGACCACAGATGGATAACTGGAGAAGCAAGTCATCCCTCTGTCCACGTACGGTTTACTAGGAGCTGATGCTCTAGAATGTTTTTTAAGCAGATATTTAAGTTCGCTTTTTACACTTTAGGCCTATGGTATACATATATTGTGCCACCCATCACCTTCCCCTCTCACTGTACAATTTCATCACCATTCGCAGCTATGGTTCATCTCCATCTGTTCTTTCCAGGACAGATATTTCTTCAAAACACACAAGGAGCAAAAAGACATCCAGTTGATCCCCACCCCACCCCCCCAAAAAAAGCAACAATGCACGGAGTGACATCATCTATGACATGGAATTTCCTTTTGGTTTGAGATATCTAAAGGCATTTTCTGTGAGCTCAAGCCTTCAACTAGGCCTCTCCAAGACAGCAGCACAACAAAGCAGGTCATCAATGCTTCAACATACTATACAAAAAGGTACCAAAGTACACAAAGAGGCAATAAGGCACACTCACACTTGCCCAATAATTAAGTGCCAACGCAAAAGCAGACCATATATCTGTTCAGCAGCCAAGGAATCCATTACATAGTACGCACAATGTTGAAAACGTGGAGGCTTCTTCGAGAAAAGAGGTTAAAAATGGAGAGCAGGACCTACTACGATGTGTGTCAAGATCCTCGCTGTATTATGCAAATCCCATTTTAAAAACGAGAAAAGGCTAACAAAATCTGGACCACTCTTTAAATAAAGCTTAAAAAATGTATAGAAACAACTGGATGAGACGCACTGCAATGTCCAGAGCTCTTACTAGAGAGGATAATTGCTGGAGGGCCGACATGCACACAAGAAGCAAAACTATTCTGTTAAGGAGAGGAAACAACATTAGTGTAGTGTGAAAAGGTGAGGGTTCCCTTCATATTCCACAGCTGGATACAGCAGGCCAAGCGCCCACAAGGTTTTTGTGCATTTCTGTCATTACAGCATAGTCCCCTCTCAGGGCACGGTAGGATACATGGTGGACCATACAATGAGCTGCACATGGGCCTTCATTGTGGTCAATGAGTACTGCAAGCTCTTTATAAATTAGAAAATAAAGTGGAAAAAAACAATCATAAAACGTCAACGTGACAATGGCAATTAAAAAAAAAAATATTCATAAAGTGAACGCTTGCATAAAGTGTTTTGTACAGACATTGCAGATGGATTAGCAAGAATGCAGTCATCGGTGTTAATCCAGATGGACGCAGAAGGTACTTTTTGAAAAGCAATGCCTAGATTTTACATGGAGGAGTCTTACAGCATGCACATTTACTTCCCTGACCTACCAGTGCCAGAAGCTGGCCTTGTACTAGGGTCTCAGGCCTTCTCCCATACACAGGATGCACCGGACACCAGATTTTCTTCTTTGACTTTTGCTGCGTAATCTATGTTTGTATAGATCTAACAATCATCTCTACATGTGCCCATAGCTTAGTCTGGGTGATGAATCTGCGCAAGGACTAGATCAGAAGCTTGGGTCTGGGGTACATTATTCGTTAAGATCCATGGCTTGTGCACGTCCAGGGTAATCCCTCCAGCAATTTAGCCACAAGCACCTTCAGAAGTCTCTGCTCCAGGTATTGATTTTGCAATCATTTAACTCTTTAGCTTCTTGTGGAGGAAGGGAGGGGGGGGGGGGTGTAAAGTGAAATCTAAAAACTTCCATCTTGAGAAAATAAGGTGACACTACAGCTGCCCACAAGGCTGTAAATGGCTAAAGCAGATTAATCTAAGGGCAAAATGTACACAGTCCACATCGGAGTTTCTGTACCTACAGTGCGTCTTCTTTAGTCAGCCATCCATTTCTTGCTGCAATCCTAGTCTAACAATTCAATTCATATAGGGGATTCTCAAAAAAAAAAAAAAATGAAAAATCAAACCAGTTCTAGATGAAGGCATGGTGGTAGCTAATTCGGAGGCACACAACGGTGGACTGACGTAAAAAAAATGAAGAGGTAACTCGTTACACTGTTCTCTCGGTGCAGGTGTCATTATAAGAAATGTAGGTATGCTTATCAATTTTGTTGCATAATTCTCTTTGGTTACCATCCAACAATCTCCTTAAAGGCCATCAAGTGTGTAATGCCTCGGAAAGAACCCTAGGTGGCGATTATCAGACACTAATCAAACGGTACAACATCCAAATCCTCAAATAAAAAAAAAAGAAAAAAGGGAAACGACCCAAGTGTAATGGTAAGTTTAATACCTGCAACAAAGTATTTAGTGCCATGTTTTGCAGTAATCTTTACATACATAAAAGACAAGTGCTGCTGCTACACAAACTCCAATTCTGCACACTCCAACACGAAGTGTACAACTTTAAAGCTCACTAAAATAGTGTAGGAGATCCACATTACTTTTCAAAAAGCCCCACAAAGATGTGCTTCTGAAGTGAGCCGACCGATGCAGGAAACCACAACCGAAGACAAAGAGTGACAGGCATGATTCTGCAGGTAGTGAGGGACACCCCAGATTACCCAATTCTTGCCTGTTAGGTCTGATGTGACCAATGCCTGCCCATGTTCTTAAACCTATGGTACTTCTAGACAACGTATGTAAATTTACAGTATACAATTTGGATTCACCATGCATGAATACTTTTTGTGTAACATTTAATAAGCTCAATCTACATCCAGAATAATTTACATGAAAGGACAATAGGTATTTAACAGAGCTCAATGGGTAACCATGGTATCTGAGTGCATCCAGAGGAAGGGGAGAGGCAATGGGATCCAAGGTGAATTTAAATCAACGGCACTCCCACACTTTTACTGTTTGATCTACACTTCCAGTGACCACATAGGGGGCCGTCTTGTGGAAATCTAAAAGGGGAATAAAAAGAAAAAAGGTTAGTAAGTAAATAAGCAAATTATTTGTACCCTTTGTATTTTAACATCCTCAACGGAGTGATCCAGAACTAAAAGGAAAGTGACTAATCTCTGCTCCTAAAGCCCCCGTCTCACATAGCGAGATCGCAGCTGTGTCACGGTTTTGGTGACGCAACAGCGACCTCACCAGCGATGTCGCTATGTGTGACACTTTGCAACGATCAGGCCCCTGCTGTGAGGTCGCTGATCGCTGCAAAGTGTCCTGGACCATTTTTTGGTCGTTGCCCTCCCGCTGGTCAGCACACATCGCTGTGTGTGACCAGCGGGAGCAGCGATCAGGCTGGTAACCATGATAAACATCGGGTTACTAGGGGCACACGCGCACTTAGTAACCCGCTGTTTATCATGGTTACAAGCCTGCTAAAGTGAGCGGTAACCTCCCGCTCACTGTAGCAGAGTGGTAACCATGATAAACAACGGGTTACTAGGAGCGCGTGTGCCCCTAGTAACCCACTGTTTATCATGGTTACCAGCCTGCTCCTGCTTCAGCAGGCTGGTAACCAGGAGCAGGACATCGTGGAAAGATTCTTTCCACGATGTTGCTGCTCCCCTGATCGTTGGTGAGCCTGCCTGTTTGACATCTCACCAGCGACCACATAGCGATGCAGCAACGATCCCTGACAGGTCGTATCGTTGTCGGGATCGTTGCAGCGTCGCTAAGTGTGACGGGGTCTTAAGAGTACGTTCACACATTTACTGCAGCTTTTTCCACAATACATGTGCAGGAAAATCTGCATGAACTTCACGATGATGGATGATGCTGCAACAAATTTCACTCATTAAACTGCTTGGGGATTTAGAAATCAGCACATCAAATCTATGCAGACATTTTCTACAAATTGTAAGATTTGTTGAAATCTCTTCTCGTTCGCTAGTACTGTATTGATACACAGATTTTTCACTCAAATACGTAACGAACAAACCCTCATCGTTCTGACAAGGATAGCTTAAAGACTTTCCGCATTGACTTAAATGTATGACTGTTTTTAGTAACCTGTTCTAGGTTAGTGGTTCAATTAAAAGGGGTTGTCTGGGTACATAGAACTGATGAGCAGATGAGTAATCAATATCAGGATGATGGGGTCCAACACGCAGCAGACTTACTGATCAGCTGTTAATAGCGCAGACCTGGATGTAAACCCTGAACAGCACAGCTCAGCTGCTGCAGAAATTACATAGGAGCTGAAATGTGGCTGTGTAATGAACGCTCAAGGGTTATATCCGGCCTGATAACTGACCAGTAAGACTGTGGTGTGTTAGACCCCTACCCTCCTCCCAATCTGATATTGATGAACTATTTTAAGGGGGTTATCCGGTCCAAATCGATAAGACTCAGTGACTGCAGACTTCTGAATCCCCCCAGCTCACGCACTGCAGGCATTCACCGGTTTCAGACACAGTATGTATGAGTTATACATATTCCCAGTCAGTAGCTGTGGCCTCCCTTCCATACACTTGGTCCATGCAAGTGTATGGAGTGAGGCCACGCCCACTGGCCGGGAATACATATAAGCCGGGAATCACACAAGTGTATGGCATCAGAGGCGAGAGAGTCGGATGAAATATGTTAATGACACTCGGCTCTGCTGCAAGCATGAACCGAGTGTCCGTGCTCTGATCCTCTCACATGAGAGAATAGCAGCATATGTGTGGAGTAGACTGAGAAAGTAATTTCTCCATCTCCTCCATGGCCGGACTGCACTGGGATGACATCCGCGTGCAGTTTGATGATTCACAAGCACCCGTAGACTTGGTATGGGTGCGAGTGAGCCGTATCTTGCTGTAAATCGCAGCATGCTGCAATTGTTCTCTCATGCCGAATCAGCATTAGAAAATAATTGCTAATTTGAGCAGCCCCATTGTATAACACTGGGCCAAGTGCTATGCGGCGTTTTATTGCACAGCAGTGCTATACAGTAGTTTGACTACGGCCTTACACATACATACCCTCCAGAGTCTGAAACCGGCAGATCCCCACAGTGTGTGCGCAGGGGAGATTCATAAATCTGCAGTCACACAGTGACCACAGACTTATCGATTGGGACTGGACAACCCCTTTTAGGTTTGAAGGAGTTATCTGGGCATGTAATTTCGATGACTTATCCTTGAAGTAAAAACACAAATCTTTAAAGTCTAATTATATCAAACATGGATCTACAGTGTAATGTAGGATATCAATTTAAAATCCTGGTAAAAAAAAATAAAAAATCACGACTCAAGTTTTACATGTATGTTTATCTTGGCTTTATACACACCTACAGACGGGTGAGAAGTAGAGATGAGCCAATCAGTAGCTGATAAAGGAGTTACAAATTTCCAGGTGAATGCAAAATTTGTTTTGATTTGCACAAATCAAGCAAAAGGTTAACCATTCAGCCATTTAAATTTTTTCTGTTAAGAGCCAGGAAGGGGATAAAATAATAGAATACATTATACTCACGTGCCCTAGGCCTTCACCTGTCCTCGCGCCAATCACTGGCCTCAGCACAGGAACCCAAAGACTGGCACAGAAGACAGGGAAGCGGCGGCAGAATAAGGACAGGGGAGGGCACAGAACAGGAGAGTAAGGCTGTGTGCCCACGATGCGTTTTTCAAGCGTTTATGCTGTGGAATTTCCGCAGCGGAAACGCTTGGTAAACCTTGGTCTCCAATGCAATTCCGCACTTTCAATGCCCATGCTGCGGATTTTTCGCAGCGTTTATGCTGCGCTCAAAAATCTGCAGCATGTCCATTAATTTTGCGAAAGCGCTGTGTTTTCGCCGCCATTGACTTGCATTAGAACGCGCCAATTCCGCAAGACTGCATCTGTACCTGTGTAATTGGCGCGTTCTAATGTGCGGATGGTACCCGGGTGTGGAGGACAGGAGACACTCCTCCACACCCAGGTAACCATAAAAAAAAAGAATAAAATAAAAAATAAAGATTATATTCACCTTCCGACAGCCCCCGGACTCCTTCTCTTCGCTTGCTGACAGATTGCGCAGGACTTGAAGGACCTGCGCTGACATCACAGTCATGTAACGGAAGGTCTTTTCAGTACCGCGATCTGACAGCAGCCGGCATAGGAGCGGAGCAAGTCTCGGGGGCCATCAGAAGGTAAGTATAGTTTATTTTTTTATTTTTAACCACTCTCACGGGTCACACTATATAAATCCATGCTGTTTGCATCGATTTATATAGTGTGATCTAGTTGTCACAAGCACTTTCCAAGTGATGCTAATCGGTTGGAAAGCACTTGTCAACCCACATGCGGAAATGCCAGTGAAGAACGCTTCACATCCACATGTCCCTGGCAGGAAAACGCATGTACAATCCGCATGCACAATCCGCATGCGTTTTTTTTCTGCCAGGGAGATGCAGAAACGCTCAGGAAAAAATCCTGAGCATTTCTGCATCGTGGGCACATAGCCTAAAGTAGGATTTTTATAACCCCTTTCCCCCCTGGTTTTTATGCATTGGTGTCTGGAGAAACCTTAGAGCATAATAAATGTCTTATCAGAGCAATCAGGGTACATTCAATTCAGACTAAATCTAATCAGGTGGCCATATCAAGCAAATCTGTCTAAAACAAATTTTAGGATAAACACTTATCCCCTAAGTGAGTCATCCAAGTACATCTACAAGAGCAGATTGGCTGCTTGACAGGTTGGCTTGTACAATTGGGGTGATGTTTTTTGTGTCACAATCATATTGTATGAGCACCCAAAATAAATGTTCTGTACAGTATGACGCATATATGTCATATAACTACAGTTTAACCCAGATCTCTATCCAATAAAACTACAACAAACACTTGCAGTGGACCCGACAGCCAATTCATGATGCCCCGACTATGGGCAGTATATATCAGACGTCTCATTTCATGTAGGTAAGGTTTTACTCTGAACTGCTGAGGTGTTTCAGATAAAACATACATTTAAAAGCCGGCCAGGTACGCCACTGTTCGGGTCACTATTCCAAGAGACCAGACCCCGGCAACTTCTCCCATCCCTACTTCGCTTGAGTAATAGGTCTCTCTATACTAATGAACCGAGCAGCATGGTCACTAGCGGTTTTAAATGGACATTTTTCTTGGAAATACCGCAGCTTTTCAGAGAAAAACTTACTTGGCTAAGATGAGCGTCTGATTCATGCCGGATTCAGCCATCAGGCTTACTTTAACTAGATATAAAAACACTTTAAAAAAAGATATCACACTCCTTACCCAAAGAGGTAACAAAATGTTCGTGCGCATTCAGGGTCTTCATGCAGCGCTTGTTTTTATAGTCCCAAATACGTAGGGTCTTGTCATCGGCGCAACTCAATATAAATTTACCTCCTGGGTGAAACTGAACACCACGTACCCAGTTATCATGGCCAACCTACAGGTAAAGACAACAGGACAAAAACATTATAGTAGAAATTGGACAAAGATTTTGATAAGGCCTAAATGTGAGCTATTGCTAAAGTATTACTGATTTCATATCACTTATATTAGTTATTTGCTGTCAAGTGAATGGGACAGAGCTGAAATACCACACACAGAGTGCAGCCTTTCTAGAAGAAAGCAGCCATGTCTCCCGAATTTCACTTTTTTTTTCCTCCATCTAAAAAAAAAACAAAAAAAAAACAAAGGCTGTAAATTACTTACGAGTGTCATTAGGCACATGCCAGTACTGATGTCCCACATCTTAATAGTCTTATCTCTGGATCCTGATAGCAGAAACGGTCCAGGTTTACCACTCTTCTTCGTCTGCAAAAGAGCAGGCTACACCATAGGAAAGAGTTCACCGCCACCACCACGCACTAACGGTAACACAATAAGGGAAGCTTTTACAGCCATTATAAGCCAAGTGTGTACCTCGGATCCTGTGGCATCTAATATTGTGGAATAGGAGGTCTCGGGAGCCCAGGAGATGCACTCTACCACGTGCTCGTGTTCTCTGAGCTCTGCTTTGCATTCTTTCGTTGCTACCACCCAGACGCGGACAGTTTGATCATTAGAACAACTTGCAATCAGTGTACCATCTTGATTGGGCCTCACCATGCGGACCCACTCTCTGTGGCCTGTGAAAGTCTTCACACAATACCTATTAAAAATAAAGACATTTTCACACATTATTTCTAAAAACACAAAAAAAAAATTAGCAAAACTAAAAAAAATAAAAATAAAAATAAAAAATAATATGGAAAAATGAATCCTTACCCGGTCTGAACTTCCCACATTTTAATAGTTTTGTCTCTTGAAGCGGACACTATATGATCTCCATTAGGCATTATCGCTACTGATGAAACATTGTGATCGTGACCTACAGACAAAATAACCAATCGACACATTGTAAATTTTATTCAGAGAGTAAATTATTTTTTGCAATTGGGCTTCATTAAAAATCTTGCACAGTTTTACATTTAGACTCCTTGTTTCCCAGCACATTCAACTTTGATGTGGTCAGAAATCAACTGAGAGGAGATCGTGCATTTTTTTTTCTTTCCATTTAAATTAATGCTCCTTTTTTTAATAGAGGTCCAGTGGCCGGTTCTACTCACTGAGATTACCACGTGGCACAGTCCAGAATGAGCAAACATGTAACATGAAGTGATCACAGGTTATACTGAACATGAAGAAAAATGCTTGGGAAACATTGTAATGCAGTCAAAGAACACAGGACCTAGAAAACCTAGAATTCTCTCATGGGGAAAAAGAAGAGGGAAAAAAAAAAAAAAAAAGATTAAACTAGTAAATGTTTCTGGTATACAGTGAAGATTTTTTTTCCCCCATAAAGAGGCCTTGTCCACACTTCAACAACCCCTTCTCAATCCCAATGTTTTCCTCTTTGAAAATAACATACTCCCCTCTGGTGCCAACGCCATTCCAGTCTCCGCTGCCGATCAGGCAACAGTGTGACGTCACGTAAACCCTGCGGCCAATCAGTGGCTGCTTCACTCTCCCTGCCTTCAGACTCATCACATACATCCAAGAAAGAAGCAGCTCCCACGTCCTCTTGATGTATGCAATATGTCCAAAGGCGGGGAGAGTGAAGCAGCCGCTGATTGGCTGCAGGGTTCACGTGACGTCACACGATTGCCGGGAGAGCCAGTGCAGACACTGCTGAAACGGCATCAACTCTGGGAGGCAGCATAGATGTTATTTTAAAAGTGAGAAAGACACGGATTGAGAAGGGGTTGACCGCGTAGTGGACAACCTCTTTAATACTAAGAAACCGGTCTCCACCTCGAGTACAGCCGACCTACATGTGCAGCCTTCACACCATTTGTGCACAAACCTGAACTTCAGCGATTCACTTCTACTTCCCACTTTGATAATTGCTCCTTTTAAGTCATTTATTCTTGTACGTTCCTACCACTACTAGTTTCCACAAGCCGTGGGCTAGGTAGCCACTGAGTTTTTGGCCGCTGTCCGTTGAATGCGTCCTACAGTGGCTACAGTTTGGATGGATATCTGAGCTTCCATACAGCATAGAAAGTCCCTGCAATCCCACCATGTACACTTTTTTATGCTGGCCCCCTGTATAGGAAAACACAGTCCTTCTACTGGTAAACAGAAACTATGCAGACGCTTGCCAGACAAGCTTAGACCAAAAGCTTACACTTTTGCCTCCATCTGATAAATGAAGCCCTATTGGAACAGAGGCATACATCAGGAATAGCAGTGTGCACTTAGCCTTACTACTTAGCCTCTCCTCACATTTCTAAACCTGTTTCACTGTTTCCAACCTTGTGAATCTATGTTTGCTGACAATTGGTGAATTCAGCGCTTTACTTTACTATTTGTAATCTTACCAGTTATCTGGTATGTAGATGTGAGCATGTCTCTGACAGATCTCTAAATTAGAGCAATGATTGTGAATAACTATATCCAACAACCCAAAACTTGAGGGAGCTGAAAAGAAAACCTATTCCCGAGTCATGTGGTAGGTCCTGCATCACGTCAGCCCCTCAGCCAGGATATATTTGTATATTCGCTCACTATACTGCTCAGAAACAGATGAGATCACGGGATACTGCAGTGACTACACAAAATAAGAAGCTGCTCTCATTTCAGGTTCTCTTTCATGTACTCTGAAGTGGGGAAGGGGATGCGGTTAGGTGGGAGCAACCATTAGGATTGTATGCATGTATTTTACTAGGCATGTTGTAGTGACAAGAATTACAGCAGATGTGTGAGGAAAGGCAATGTAAAAACTGTATAAGGCCATGTTCACACTGAGTTGTTGCAGCTTTTAGCAAATTAAAAGCAGCCTTTTGCAATGCCAGCAAAAGCTAAGAGATTTCAGAAATCTTAGACACATTTTATTTACTTGACTGAGTTGGAAAACTGCAGCATATCAATTCTTGCAAAAAATATGCAGCAGTGTTTTTTGTTGCATTTTTGAAGGCTAAAACTAACATTTTTAGGCATGTAGATAAAGAACACATGTAAGCCATGCCCAAATAAAAGCTGCAAAAACACATCAAAAATGAGGGAAAACAGGCGTTTTGATTGCAGAGCTTTTCCTTCAAAGTGAGTACGTTTTGGCTGTAGAAAAAAAATGCATCAAAAACATTGCATGCTAACAGCCTTAAAGGGGTTGTGCCACCATAAAGAATACAGTTAACCAACCAGAAAAGGTGGAAATAGTTTTGTAATTTATAGTGATTCAAAATTCAGCTTCATTCAAAAGATACCAAGCTTTTATTTTCTTAATTCTGCTCTCTGGCGCCCCCTGGTGTTATTCCATTACGTCCTCGTAGTGGGTGATCAGCTGGTCGAGTTTGCGCAGTTCTAGTCATAAGAGCCCGCCTTCCCCCTAACTCCCCCCAACTCCACACTCACAGCCTGCACAAAGTATTCTCTGTCACAAGTCTCCCTGCTGTAAGCACAGAGTGTCTGTGATTCACCCCCTCCCCCTGCGCTCACAGCTGATCTCCGGGTGAGATTACTACCCCTCCACACACACACTCCCAGCACTCACAGCTGATCTCCGGGTGAGATTACTACCCCTCCACACACACACTCCCAGCACTCACAGCTGATCTCCGGGTGAGATTACTACCCCTCCACACACACACTCCCAGCACTCACAGCTGATCTCCGGGTGAGATTACTACCCCTCCACACACACACTCCCAGCACTCACAACTGATCTCCTCGTGAGATTACTACCCCTCCACACACACACTCCCAGCACTCACAGCTGATCTCCGGGTGAGATTACTACCCCTCCACACACACACTCCCAGCACTCACAGCTGATCTCCGGGTGAGATTACTACCCCTCCACACACACACTCCCAGCACTCACGGCTGATCTCCGGGTGAGATTACTACCCCTCCACACACACACTCCCAGCACTCACGACTGATCTCCTCGTGAGATTACTACCCCTCCACACACACACTCCCAGCACTCACAGCTGATCTCCGGGTGAGATTACTACCCCTCCACACACACACTCCCAGCACTCACAGCTGATCTCCGGGTGAGATTACTACCCCTCCACACACACACTCCCAGCACTCACGGCTGATCTCCGGGTGAGATTACTACCCCTCCACACACACACTCCCAGCACTCACGGCTGATCTCCGGGTGAGATTACTACCCCTCCACACACACACTCCCAGCTGATCTCCGGGTGAGATTACTACCCCTCCACACACACACTCCCAGCACTCACGGCTGATCTCCGGGTGAGATTACTACCCCTCCACACACACACTCCCAGCACTCACGGCTGATCTCCGGGGGTCTTATGACAGGTACTGTCCAGCTGATCACCCATTACCAGGACGTAATCGAATAACGCAAAGGGGGCGCCAGAGAGCAGAATTGGAAAAATAAAAGATTGGTATCTTTTGAATGAAGCTGAATTTTGAATCACTATAAAATTACAAAACTATTTCCATCTTTTCTGGCTGGTTAACTGTATTCTTTATGGTGGCACAACCCCTTTAAGCTTCTCCAATACATGGATAGAAAGTAGGGTGGAGAATATGGCTGTTTTTAAACCACATAATACAAGACCACATCGGGGATCATATGGCTTAACATATCTGCCCAAGACTGCTTTTTACATTTCCTGGCATACAAAGCCATCACACGAGGGCACGTAACGAGTATCTGAATATTCTGTGCAGAACAATGTTTCTCTGGGATACAAATTTACATTCAAGCAGATGACATTTGTGAACATTGGCTCCTACCATGCATGGTCCTAATGCACTCAAATCCTTGGAAATCCCATAGCTTGATAGTCATGTCGGCGGAGCAAGAGGCCAGAAACTTGCCAGAATGATCAAATGAAATATCTTGTACAGAGTCTGTGTGTCCCTTGAGTGTGCGCTCAAAATCTCCTGTCTCGTAGTCCCACACCTGACAAGGAAAGAGAAATCTGTCAGCAGCAGGCCGTGGCGTGACAGGTTGCGGAGGCTTCCATTTGCACTCTGCGGGGCAGTCTGGCACCTCTTTCTATAATTACCAGGCACACAGACAAAGAACACTTGCTCAGGATTATCCCTTCTGTGCTGGGCTTTTCCAACACAATTAATCGTCAAACAAACATGAAGAATCAAAACTAGAATAAACATGTAACTCCATAATGACAAATATTACTACATCTTAAGTAGAAAAAAAAAAGGCATTGGCTCAAACCTACATCGGTAGCTGAAGGAGGAATAAGTGTATTCTACCCAAACACAATCGTTTTCTAAAGTAAGTAAAAAGTATATTCCCAAACAGGTACACCATAATTACCACAAAGCAAGCAGAAGCCATAACGGCAAGTATGCGCAGTTCACACTTGGGGTAACTGTGCCACAAACATTTCAGAAGGATGGGCGTAAAATATACATAAAGGTGTCAGACTCTTCCCACCTGCAGGAAGGAGCGGAAAGCAGATTCAAGACACAGATATCCTTTATTCTCAAAAAGCATAAAAATGGCACCAGAGTCGTACAGCAGTGCCTTGTCCCCTATCCTCATTGAAAAGGCAGAGGAGATGGCACAGACGAGCCGTGTATGGCGAATTTGGTTATGTGACAGGATGTGGTCTTAGAATGCTGATTAAATGCTTGGGATCAATAACTTAGCCGAACACATACAAATTCTGAAAAACATTAGGGACCCGATTCTTCACACCGGTCTTGAAGAGACGAGGGAGTCTGAGGCTCCTGATTCATGAAGAGGCGCACACTCTCAATGGATCAGGTGAGGAGCAAAGTGGCGTGTGCCTCACCACAAGTCTTGCTCCAGTGTTTGCTAGGGTAACATTAGTGGAAAAATTAAAGGCAAAAATAAAGTGATAATGCCAAAATGCACACAGAAAATTTTCAACGAGTTTTAGGACAAAATTCTGGCATAAAAACTTTGAGAGATCAGGGCTTATTCATTTCAGGCCATTCTTTGCAGCGTGTCTAGTTTCATGCAGTTTTTAACAAGAAAAAAAAATACATTACCTCAAACCCATTTCCCTTAATTACATTATAAAATGGAGTGCAAAATCTTAACACTTCCATAAATAAAAGATATAAAGAACTGGTTTCATGCAATAGTTTACTTTGTGAAGAGACCACCCTTTTCATTATCATTAGACTGGAAATGTATGGCCGTGCAATTACACATGACAGCGCATTTCAAGACCTGACACATGAAGAGGTGATGACAAGTAATTATTATGGAGTCCCCAACTTCACACCCCTTTCAATTAGCAGCCAGTAAATTCTACATCAGAAAATGAATAATTAACTAAAGAAACAAAAGCTCCAAACATTCAGAGGAAAGAAATCAGCCCGAGCTTCAGCCCTTTAGAAATGGAGTTTAGATGAACTGCATAGTAGAGAAAAGCAGTGTAATTACAGAGAGATGGCTGGAGACTTTCAAAGCCAACAGGTGTGAGCGGCCATACCAAATACCTGTGGGTAATGGGGGCATACCAGGGAACAGGACAGATCATTTAGAGTTATTTTGGGACAATTCCCAGAACTATTCAAACTTTGACCTCTCAGAATTTAGATTAAAAAAACTAGGCATTAGGCACATTCATCTAATGATCAATCAAATTAACCTGTCGCCAGGACAGCAAAAAGTAGGGGCAAAGCTACGGACTCCAAAACTGGGTAATTAAGGCACATTTACACATGCACGTTTCTGCAAATGCAAAAAGATTGGTTAAGAACGGACGGCTTCTGTGCACCAAACATTTTTAACTGAGCATCATGCAATGCACAAAATGGAGTCACAAAAATGGATGAGAATAGGGCAGGGTCTGATTTTAACAGCACGTGTAAGCCTTTACATATAGATTAGTCTCCGATTTGTAATTTTATCCATATCCGAAGTGATTGTAAAATCAAGCACCTGCGCAATCCATTGCTTAATAAAAACTCTGTAGAGACATTGTTTTCTACTTTAGATTTCGTTGCCAAGGTTACCCAGCCACCTCTGCAGTGGCCAGTATTCTGAGGAATGAAGAGCATGCTTACAAACTGCTTGCTATATAGCTTGCAAGCGCTGCTCTGAAGATGGCCGACACCTGGAATCTGGCAGCTAGAGCGCTCCAGCGCTTCTCTTATGCTGCAGAGGAAAAAGCTGCCTCTGCTAGCCACATTTGGAGGAAGTGCAGTTTGGGCCGGCAGCTCAGCATTGCCAGCCGGCCTGAAACGTTAATCTTCAGAAAAGCTCACATTCCCCTCCCCCAACCAGAAAGTTGGGAGGCAGAGGAGTGAGGCCCTCTTGAGAACAAACCAGAGACAACCATTTTAAACAACACTGGCCCACTTTAAGGGAAGTCAGTCAACCTTTAAATGGGCTATACCGTGACGTAGGGGACTTAGCCCCTGTAACTACCATACTAGCACTGTACCTGTTACTGGTACAGTGCCTGAGAAAAGCACATATGCAAATTGCCTCTTCAGAGAGGAAGAGGACTTTAACTCTATAGCACCACCTGCTGGAAGCAATCCTACAAGTCACTATTGACCCTTTAACGAATCTTTTAATATGACTTCGAATAAAAGCCAAGTCAGAATCTCAGTTTGCAGCCACTGCACTGACTAGGGCCAATAGCTCAAAACAGTTTGAGAACTGATGTGGCTAGGTGAGGGGCATGGGGTAACGGCAGCATTCAGACAGTGATCACTCTGGGTAGCGAGCCCTGTCAAATCACAAGTGAAAAATGGGCCCCAATATTAAAGTGAGGAAGCAGAACGGTGCACCAAACTCTTAGCCACGCCAAGGGTGCGCACCAAAGCCCCCTCATTTGCAGATGAATTCAAAGTTATTTTCTCAGGCACTGCACCAGTAACAGGTAGGGTGCTAGTATGGTTGTTAACATGGCCAAGGCCCCTACAACACGGTACAGCCAATCTAAAATGCATTTTGGGGGTGAAAGACTCCCTTTAAATACAGACAGCACTAGGATGACAAAAACTGTTGTGTGAATGTTCCCTTTGTGGGATTCTTGCTGTAATTTAAAAGCAAACACTTCTCCACTGCAGCTCTGATGGTCTTCACAAGGAGGGGCTTGAGCCATGCAGTCTGATATCCATGATACACAGCTACCCCTCACCAACCACTGCTGACTGCACAGTAAAGGCAGAAAGCCATCAATGCCAACCTTTCATTTTTCTGTTGGCATACAAGAGGAGAGCTTTTTTTTGTTTTTAGGGATGAGTTGCATTTTAATACCACCATTTTAGGTATTTATTTATAGGAAAAAAATGTCAGATGGGATGAAGGATATATAAAAAAAAAAACAAACAAAAAAAAAACAACATTTAAGGGTTACAGTTTTACAGCATTTATTGTGCAGTAAAAAATGAGCTATTGATATTCCTAGGGCCAGAATGGTTATGGCAAAGCCACATTTATGTAGTTTAATGCAGTTTACTATTTTTACAAAATAAAAAAAAGTTAGCGTCTCTATATTCTGAGCACTATAATTATTATCAGAGCAATGGTGCAATGTGCAAGAGCTTATTTTTTGTGGGGATAGTTGTGGTTTTAATTGTTTATACTTTAATTGTGATTTTTTTTGTGTGTGTGATGTGATTGACTAATACTGTGCCATACACAGATGAACAATCAGACCTAAAGGTCTTTATTAGGCCCTGAGCTGCTATAGCACATTGGCACCCTGAATGTGTGGTGGGGGTTGAAAGAGGTGACAGACAGCCCCCACACTGCCTAACAGCTTAGATGATGCAGACCATCTAAGTGATGACTGTTCAAACCAAGCACAGGCGCTCAGTGCATCACAGCGGGCACAAACCTTTATATACACCTTCCGTCCTGCTTGTTCTCTCCATCTCCACTCTTTTTGGACTATGAAGCCAGAGCTGTCAAAGAAGGGGGAGGGGTGGAGATCGATGGATAACAGACAGGTGTGTTTATTTTGATTGGCCCGTCATGATGAAGGGGGAGGAAGATGTCATCGCAGGACAGAAGAGGCAATCTTAAATTGCAGGTTTCGCATTGCCTACTAGGCTTAATAGTAGTCCCAGACTTTGTGTTGGGCACATGGACTTTAGAAACAAAGACCTTAATTGTTTGTATAGAATAGTTATCCAAGTATGCTGTAATCTGGACAAAGGCCATTGTGAAGGGAGCGGGAGAGCTGTGATCATCACCTATTGTGAATGATGGATCCTGTGCTATGTAAGGTGTTACCTTCCATTGTAATCCGGTCTGTGATAATGAGACTGCTGAAAAGCCTTCTCAATACAGAAGAGGAACTTAGTCTAGCATAAGCTCTAGTGACCATTTGATAAATTGTACAATTTCTGATATTTTTCTTTAAAATACTGAGAGTGAAGTAGAAAATTGGAACGAAAAAAAAATAAAAGGTGCTTAAAAATCAGATTTTTATGTAAAAAACCAATAGGTCATGTTCTTATGATATATTCCCTTTAGGCTGGATGCCCACAAAGCATTTTCCAAGCGTTTATGCTGCGGAATTTACGCAGCATAAACGCTTGGGAAACGCTTGGTAATTCGTCCCCCATGGTCCCCCCCAAATGACAAGCCGCAATGTCAATGTCCATGCTGCGGATTTTTCCGCAGCATTTATGCTGCGCTCAAAAATCCGCAGCATGTCCATTAATTTTGCGGACACGCAGCATAATCGCCGCCATTGACTTGCATTGGACCACGTGACATCCGCATCACTACATGTGCACAAGCAGATATCACACTGTTCAATGTGCGGATGGTACCCAGGCCTGGAGGAGAGGAGACTCTGATCCAGACCCGGGTACCATAGAAACTGTAAAAAAAAGAATTTAAAATAAAAAATAAAGATTATACTCACCTTTCGATGTCCTTCCGGTGTTTTGTCTGCTCCGTCCGGTGTCTTGCACTGCTCACGCTGTTGTGAAGGACCTGCCATGATGTCATTGAGTCATGTGACCTGACACATGACGTCACCGCAGGTCCTTCACACCCCCGCAAGCAGTGCAAGACACCGGACGGAGCAGAGAAAACACCGGGAGGACATCGGAAGGTTAAGTATAATCTTTTTTTTGTTGTTGTTTTTTCTACCTTTTTTTTTTTTTTAACTAACTTGGTCACACTACTATAAATCCATGCCGGTTGCATGGATTTATATAGTGTGAACAAGTTGTCAAGCACTTTTCTAAGTGACGCCAAAAATCGCTTGGAAAAGCGCTTGATAACCCGCATGCAGAAATGCATGCAAAAACGCTTGACAAACTCTTCTACCTGGCGGGAAAAACGCATGTAAAAACCACATGCGTTTTTCCTGCCAGGGAGAAACGGAAAAAATATGCAGCATTTCTGCATCATGGGCACATAGCCTTAAAATGCGACCAAAGCTTCACAGCACTTTGGTTGCATTTTTTTGGGTGTTAAGATATAATACCAGTATTACGATTTTCCAGTTATGTGTCTAGGTGTTTGTGAGGACATCTCAACAAGGACACAGCTAGACAAACAAGTAAGAGTGAAGAGTGTAATGTTTCACACAAGTCACAGCATCAGAGGCTATAACTTGTGTGGACACCTGAGAGGGAACTACAATCACTACATAATGCCATACACACTGGATACATTACATATATACACCTGCAGCAAAGAAAGTTATCAATTAAATTTATTTCATTGTATAACATTTTCCTAATCGCACTGATTTCTGGCTCAATGAAGACAATGGAGAAGATGTGTCAAATCTTACCAGATAAGGCCTTTATCACACATAGCAAGCAATTACCGCACAGTGATTGGTTGTCAGACAGTTCCCTCAGCGAGGAATAATTTCTACATTTGTCAAGTTGCCTAATCTACAAGTAAGAATACCTTAATCGTTGCATCCTCTGAAGCAGTGACCATAACACTAAACACTGGATGGAAAATGACACGAGTGACCGGACTCCGATGACCACTAAGTGCATATTTTTCAGGAGGGCGTGGTATCCATTCTTTGGGGTCTCTCTTCTGACCAATTGGTCCTCCAGATGTAAATTCTTCTTTTGCTTCATTTAGCTTTGATTCTAATTCCATTACCTAAGGATCCATATTAAACGCTACATTAATTCACCAACAGATAACCTTATCTTAATTCATTACAAGGGTTGTCCATTTTCAGCTAACTTTACTCTCCAGGCTCAGTTGGGTTTAAAAATAACACGCTTATATTTTATTCAACTTCACCCCCCTCCACCCCAAGTTCAGCGTTGTGTTATTCACCACAGCCCCAGTCACATCAAGAGCGCTGCTGCCAATCATTGATCTCAGCAGCTCATGCCATATACATGGCTAAAGCAGCTAAACTCAGCGATTCACTGAAGCAGAGTCAAATCTAAAGAAAAAAATTGGTCAATCCCTTTAAAAAAGAAATAATCATAAAGTTTTAGGGATTTCCTTAACATTGACACCTTTGGGAAGTTTGAAAACAATCCTAAATATGTTCATTTAAAATAAAAAAAAAGTTAGATAAATCCCGACTAAAACAGGATTTGGATGTATGTGGTGACAGAGCTTCATATGACCACTAAGGTAGTATGAAGCGAGCTCCAGACCCAGTGTTGACTGTATTACAAATTGTCTACAAGTCACCAAACAGTTTTTTCATACGAGTTTCATGCATATTTTTATGCATCAGACTGAACACATTACTAGAAGAGAGGTTACCAAAGGCATAACTGATAAGCATTCGGCTAAATTGCTTTGACTTCCCTCTTTCAATCTATACAAACATTTTTTTTATATAACTGGCATCAAAAAGATAAGCATTGTCAATCATTTACATTGCTCTAACCAGGGAAAACTCAGTCAATTGCTATTAACATATTAGCACCCATTTGGATAGATCATAAAACGCAGCCCCCAATCTTTAGTTGGTGATATCTCCTCGGTGTGCTTGGGCTTTACCCTTTTCTGGGTACTTTACTTTTGCACCTGGCCTGCCACTGATGGGCTCTTGGTGAAAATAATATTTTTACTCTGCTGAAAAAGTTTTATTGCAGCCTCAGGTTCCACTACTCCCATATTGTCACACAAAATATTGTACAATGCTACCTTCTTCTGTAATCTGATAACGGATGTCCATTTCTTCTCCAGTAGGCCCGCATACTTCTTGTCTAACTCTTCATTCTGAAATAAAACACACATTGAACCGGTGAATTTATGACCTCAATGGAGAAGTCTCCTTCCTACGTTTTATGTAAAATCATTATGTATTATATTCCTGAGAAAAACCAAGGCCACCAACACAATGACACTAGCTCGAAACTGACACTGGAATTGGGTCCTTAAGGGAAAGAAAAAAAATGGCCATTAGGAGCTGAATGAGAAAGAAACGAAACAAAGGTTTTACAGTTATTTAGAAAGGGAGCCGGAAATAGGCGCTGTTCACCATGCCGAGAGTGACTGGCACTCTTGGTAGCTCAGTAACGATAGCTGGTAGATTTGAGGGGAGCATACAGCATTATTTTTCCCATCAAAACAGCCCGAAAGAACACATCAAACCTCAAGGTGAGTCAATGGGGTCCATCCGGGGGTAGATTTAGCTTAACTTCCATGATAATCAGGAACTGTAGCCACCATTTTAATGGAGAGATAATTTAGGTTACTAGCTCTGTTTGCCATTAGAGGCAATTCATCCCCCAAAACATAAATTAAAAAAATAATCAAAGAGAAAGAAAGGTCAGATGATTCGATCAGTAGCAAGAGATGTACAAAAATGAAGATGCAGAAATGCTCCTAACTGTGCGGCCTTGCTGTGTTCACCTCTGCTCAGGATGCATGGATCAGCAGCATACAAGCACTTTAGATGGATCCATATACCACTCTGCTCGTGCCTTCACACCACCAAGCACAGATGAAAATGCACATCACTCAACTGTACTCCTCTGCATTGATGTGAAGGGTGGGATCTCAGAACCCATAGCTCTACTGAAGACATGTCACTATGAGAGATTAAACAATCCTTTACATTTGAAGAAACCTTTCATCTAAGAATTTTTAGAATGGCACTCTAATTTCATAAGTGATAGTGAAGATATGCAATTACAGTATAACTAGTGGTAAACCCATTGATAATGCCCATAAAGGGGCTGCAGCGCCATCTTTTGGGCAGAGGAATTATAGCACAAATATTCAATGGAATAGGGCCAGCTGCAGCATCTTGTACAGCAATGCTGCCAGTAGCCACACTGCAGGTTAATAAAAAAAAGCAAATGGGCCGCTGCACTGAATAAGCCCTTGGTTCCCAGTATAGGTTCCTTAGAGACTGGACCCAACTGATTGTAAATTAATGGCCCATCCTAACAAAATATCACTTTTGGAAAAGCCTTTTAACCACTTAATGACACACAACATACCTGTATGTCATATGTCCGCTCCCTGACTGATGCAGGCTTAGAAAGATCCTAGTTACTTACCGGTAACGGGATTTTACAGAGCCCATGACAGCACCACCTGAGAGAGGGTATCCGCCCACCAAGGACAGGAACCTACTGAATAAAAAGGCGGTACCTCTCCTCCGCATCAGTTTTTTGTTTCAGAGCATGAGAGGGCCTCCGAAGACAGGTTAATACATAACCACCACCTCAACATATGTACTAAACACCTTAAAAAAGTGCACACCACAGTGATAAAGGGGAGGGAATTAATAGGGTGCTGTCATGGGCTCTGTAAAATCCCGTTACCGGTAAGTAACTAGGATCTTTTCCCCTTCTCCCATGACAGCACCACCTGAGAGATTTATAGAGATCAAATACCAGAGGGAGGGATCACCGCTTGCAACACCCTTCTACCAAAGGACAGATCAGTAGAAGAGGAAAGGTCAAGACGGTAATGTTTGTAAAATGTAGCAGGGGATGACCAAGTTGCCGCCTTACATATAATGTCGATGGGCACATCCGCCTTCTCAGCCCAGGAAGCAGCTACCGCTCTGGTGGAATGGGCCTTCAGGTTCTCAGGAACCGGCAGATTGCTAGAAGAGTAGGCTAAGGTAATAGTATCCCTGACCCATCTAGCTATGGTCCCCCTTGTAACCTTAAGTCCTTTCCTAGCCCCCTGAAAGGATATAAATAAAGCGTCACTCTTTCTCCAGGCTTTTGTCACTTCCAAATACTGGACTAACACCCTCCTAACATCTAAGGTGTGAAGCTTATATTCCTCAGAATCCCTAGGATTAGGATAGAAGGAAGGGAGAGTGATTACTTGCGTCCTATGGAACTTGGAGGCTAGCTTTGGAAGATAGGCCGGGTCTGGTCTTAAGATTACTCTATCCATACATACTTGAGTGAATGGATGGTTAATGGATAGTGCGTGTAAGTCACTGACTCTACGAGCTGATGTCAGGGCCACCAATAGCGCAGTCTTTAAAGTTAAGATTTTTTCTGAAACCTTCTCTAAGGGCTCGAAGGGAGGTTTGGTTAATGCTTCCAGAACTAAATTAAGGTCCCAAGGAGGCATTCTTGGAACAGGAATAGGTCTGGATCTATGACAGGCTTTAATAAATCTAATGATCCATCTATTTGCTGCCAAGTCATAATTATACAGTGCCCCCAGAGCAGATACCTGTACCTTAAGAGTACTGGTGGCTAGTCCCATGTTTAACCCCTTCTGGAGGAATTCTAGTATGGCCTCAATAGGAACCCTCCCTTTGGCAGACTGACCCGAGGTAGACAAGAACTTAGCCCAGGTTCTACCATAGATTCTAGTTGTTATCGGCTTTCTACTTGCTAGAAGGGTAGTAACAAGATCTGGAGAAAACCCCCTTTGCGTCAATAGCGACCTCTCAAAATCCAAGCCGTCAAATGCAGGCCCGCTCTTTGGGGATGACAGACTGGGCCCTGCCTGAGGAGATCCGGGATGTCCGGAAGAACCCATGGATCTGCTTGGGACATTCTCTTCATCCAAGTGAACCATGGTCTCTTGGGCCAGAACGGGGCGATCAATATAACCCTCGCCCGTTCCTCTCGGATCTTCCTCAGGATAGTAGGGATCAGTACTAAAGGGGGAAAGGCATAAGCTAGAGTGAAATCCCACTGAATCTGCAGCGCGTCCACCGCAAACGCCCCCTCTTTTGGATTCAGGGAGCAAAAGGTTTCGGTCTTCCGATTGTGTCTGTTTGCAAACAGATCTATCTGGGGCTGTCCCCACCGATCCACAATCTGCTGAAAAACGGCTGGATTCAACTCCCACTCTCCTTGTTTCAAGATGTGACGACTCAAGAAATCGGCCTTTATGTTCTCTTCCCCTTTTATATGCAGTGCCGAGAGCGTAACCAGCCGACTCTCGGCAAACCTGAAGATCTGATCCGCTATTAACATCAGAGGGAGAGACCTGGTACCCCCCTGATGATTGATGTAGGCGACTGTTGATCTGTTGTCTGACAATATCCTGACGTGAGGACCCTGATGAACAGAACTGAATTCTTTTAGCGCGTTTCTGGCTGCCAACAGCTCTTTCATGTTGGAAGACAGGCTTGTCTCGCTGTCCGACCAGAAGCCTTGTACAGAACGATCCCTTAGGTGAGCTCCCCAACCTTCCGCACTTGGGTCTGTTGTAATTGTATCCGACACCTGGAAGGTCCAAGGAACCCCCAAAGATAGGTTGACCGGAGATGTCCACCAGTCCAGGGAGTTGATCACAACATCTGGAAGAGATATTTTCCCATTCAGGCGACCTTTGAGCCGCCTGTCCGCTGCCAGAATCTCCTGTTGGAGACATCTGGAATGGTGCTGGGCCCACTGAACCGCCAGAATGCAAGACGTCATTGTACCCAACAGAGACATTGCACTCCTCAGGGTGATGGTCGGATTGCTGACAATCTGAGATGTTAGGGATCTGATCTTCAGTTTCTTTTCCTCTGGCAGAAGACAGGTTTGGTTTTCCGAGTCCAGAATGAGACCCAGGAAAGACTGAACCCTCTTTGGTTCCAGCCTTGACTTCTCCAGATTTAACAGCCAACCTAGGCGTCTTAGACTGGCCATGACGTCCGCCAGGGCTAGAGCACAGAGTTGACTTGATCTGCCCACTACTAAGAAGTCGTCCAGATAAGGGATGACTAAAATATCTCTTTCCCTCAAGTGCGCTGTGACCTCCAGAATGATTTTTGTGAAGACTCTCGGCGCCAAGGAAATGCCAAAGGGAAGAGCTGCGAACTGAAAATGCCTTACGTGCCTGCCGAATTGTACAGCTACTCTTAGAAACTGTTGATGATTTGGCAAAATCGGGACGTGGTAGTAGGCGTCCTTCAGATCGAGGACGCACATAAAACAGTCCGGAAATAACATCTTTATGGCTGATTTTATTGTTTCCATCTTGAAAGGCCTGTAGATTAAATGGTCGTTCAGTCTCTTTAAGTTCGCAATGGTCCTGAAGGAGCCGTCCGGCTTCTTTATTAGGAAGAGGGTCGAATAGAATCCTCTTCCTTGCTCGGGTGCAGGTGTTTCCACCAGAACTCCTTTCCTGAGCAGAGAGAGAACTTCCTGCTGTAAGGCTATCTGTTCCACTAAACCTCTGGGGGCTGATATTTTGACAGTGTTCTTGGGCCTGCTCTTGAACTCTAGTGTGAGCCCCCTCCTGATTATCCCTAAGATCCAAGAATTGGATGAAATTTTCTTCCAGGCAGGCAGGAAGTGGGACAATCTTCCTCCCACCTGGGGGGAACTGTCACTTAGGGGCTTTCTTATTCTCGGAGGAGGGACCCCCAAACATGAAGCCTCTGCTATACGGCTTTCGGTCTTTCCAGCTACCTTGGTTTCTGGGAGCTTTACTGCGGCTGTATTTTCTCTTCCGAAAGGAACTGTTAAATCGGGAACCAGACACCGTGGGAAATCCATGTTTTTTGTCTGCGGCTTTATCTAGGATGTCATCTAGACCTTTGCCGAACAAGAAGTCCCCCTCACAAGGGATTGAGCACAGTTTAGACTTTGACTGCACATCTCCTGGCCAGCTCTTGAGCCATAGCGCCCTACGGGCTGCATTAGAGAGGTTTGCAGACCGGGCAGCCAGCCTAACTGAATCTGCCGATGCATCTGCCAGGAATGCAGCCGCTCCCTGCACAAGAGGAAGGTCTGATAGAATTTTCTCCCTGGACACATTCCCCCTGATCTGGTCTTCCAATTGTTGAAGCCAGATCATCATAGATCTAGCAGTGCAGGTCGCTGCTACTGCCGGTTTAAGGGCCCCTGCTGACGACTCCCAGGTTTGCTTAAGGAAGGACTCCGCTTTTTTATCCAGCGGGTCTTTTAAGGCTCCTAAATCCTCAAAGGGCAGAGTGGATTTTTTTGAAGATTTTGAAATGGCCACGTCAATCTTAGGGGTTTTGTCCCATTTAGCCGCATCCTCATCCTCAAAGGGGTACCTCCGCTTGGAGGATGACGGCAGCTGACCCTTCCTCTCCGGTTTCTTCCATTCCCTTTCTATCAGAGATTTAATCCTGTCATTGACCGGGAATGAGCGTCTCCTCCTTTGGTCTAAGCCCCCGAACATAACATCCTGGACTGTTCTGGGCACTTTGGTATCGGTAATACCCATAGTCCCTCTGACGGCTTTAACTAGTCTCTCAGTATTATCAACCGAAAAACAAGGTCTGCCCCCCCCATTATCATCCGAAGACTCCGATGACGATGAGTAGTGATTAGAGGAGGAAGGCAGTTCTCTTGTAAAACGGGACTCCACTGATTCCTCTGATTCTGAAGAAACTAGTTTTCGCTTCTTCTTTTTGAGTGAGGTTAAGCCTCTTAAAGACTCTCTGACCTCTGTCTGGATTAGATCCTTTAATTCTAAAGAAAACCTGGGGGACTCCTCTGCAATGGTTTTCTGAATACAGTCTGAGCATAGGTTTTTGGCATAGGAGGTGGGAAGACCGATTTTGCATAAAGCACACTCCCTGTTTTTATTTTTAGCACTACACTTCTTCGCCTCCTGCCCCAAGAAATAAAAGGAGAAGGAGGAAAAGAGAGAGAGAGAAGAGCACATTATTCAAGGTGAGACTTTCACGAAGATCACTCACCACACTGCCGTTCAGACTAGGGTACCGGAGGCGGTGGTTGCCGTTCACATGAGGGCTCCCATCTGGCGGAGGTGGACTGACGAAGTCTTTTCTGACCAGTCTTGCCGGAACTCGTACGCCCCTCACTGCTGTGACTTTGTCGATGGGAAGATTCCCGTTCCATTTGTTTGAGCTGCTTGCGCTGCTTTGATGGCTGTGGCTGCTGCTGTACTTCCTGTGGCGGTGACAGCTGCTGCCCAGGTGACTGCGGTTCCTCATTCATCATGGTGGGGATGCAGACACCGCCATCCTGATTGCTGCCCATCCTTAAAAGCAGTAGGGCTCCACCTCCTTTAGGCTCCTCCCCTTCCGGCAGCGTGCTCATCTCTCTTTTTCCTTTTTTTTTTTTTTTTTAATTTTAGCCAGCTGGCGTGCTACCCGCAGATCCACCTGCCTCTGCGCGTGCGCAGCCCAGCGGCACCCGGCGCGCTTGCAGCGGGATGACAGCTTCCCACCCGCGCATGCGCAGACCCGGTTTCCGGCGCACTCCGTGATAGGGCGCGTCAGCACCCCGCGCGTGCGCAGCCCGGACTTCCGGCGCGCTCCGTCAGAGGGTGCGACGCGACCCCCACGTGCGCAGCCCGGAAGACCTGCCGGCCGGCGCGCTCAGTTCATCTTTGCGAGGCGCAGACCCGGCCGCAGGCCCCGGCGCACGCAGGGAGGCATCCGAAGGAAAACAGCACCTCCTCCCCACACGCAGACCCGGGCAGCAGCCAGACGGGCTGGGAACAGGGACCATCTGCTGCTTCCACGGCCTCCAGGCCGCACCGTCCATAATCCAGGTACGTGAGGTACCACCTGGTGAGGCTCCCATCAGGGACAGGAACCAAAAAACTGATGCGGAGGAGAGGTACCGCCTTTTTATTCAGTAGGTTCCTGTCCTTGGTGGGCGGATACCCTCTCTCAGGTGGTGCTGTCATGGGAGAAGGGGAAAAATGAGCCTGCATTTTTTGCCAGCAGATGATGATAGTGTTGTTCGGCCATCATCTGCTGGCTGTTAATCGCTGCAGTCGATCTGTGAAAGCGGCATTCACACTGAGCAGCCCGGGGGGAGCATTCTTCTAACTGCTTATTAGCGCCCGGAAGGCATATGCGGAGTGCTGATGGGTTGCTATGATGGCCAGGGGTCTGCTGAAGACTCATGTGCCTGTCATGATATACCTAAGAAAGGCAGCCACTGGCAAGTGATCATAGGAGACAATGATTTTTGCCATCAGACCTGTACAGTAGTATTGCTGTGTATAGTACAAGCAATCAGATGATTGCAGGTTCTTGTCCCCTAAGGAGACTAGAAAATACAGCAAGGAAAGAAAAAAAAATTAAAAATGTGAAAAAAATATATGTTATAAAAAGTTTGTATCCCCCATGAAAGACAAAATACACATGTAATATTTTCATATCCACAAAAGTCTGAATAAAATCTAAAATTAATTAGATCTGTAACCGCTGTAATGAGAAAGATACATAACGCCGAAATTGCAATTTTTCAGACACCGCAACAGGCGATCAAAACATCACATCAAAACATAACCCCAAAAAAAAAAAAAACTCACATAGTCCCATAGACTGAAAATTGAAGATGTTATGAGTCTTGAAAAATAGCGACTTTTTAAATTTATTTTTCTTTACTATCGATCTCTCATCATACTGACCTGGAGAATCATATTACCAGGCACTTTAACTTTATTTTTGTTTTGAATAAGAAACCCCCCAAAAATAATGGCGTAAATGCACTATTTTTGCCATTTCCCCACCCTTGGAAAAAAAATATTTTCACGCTTTCCAGTACATAGCATGATAAAAATGGATGATGTCATTCAAAGGTGCAACTCGTCTTGCAATAAACAAGCACCCATATGGGTATGTCTACAAAACAATTATACATGTTTCAGCACATCATAGTAGTCTATTTTATCTGGACAATGAGAAATGCAGCTTTGAGTGGGTGGCAGGATTAGACCACTGAACAGTACAGGCAGCACTGCGGACAACATTCCACCTGGAATAATAGGCAACCTTCCATAATGTTAAAAAAGTACAAGTGAATTGTTAAGATCTTACCATATCTAGTTCTGCCTCCTTCTTGAAAACAGAGTATGCCTCTTCGTAGCCATTGGAACGGAGATAGTCTGCTATAGCTCGATTTCTGAAAATATAATTAAAAACAATATTTATATCAGAACTATGGAGAGAAAAAAGGCCTTGTCTGTGTGTAGAGAATTATACATGGAAGAATAATTTAGTTAATAGAAAAATATGCTGAGACCATACACCGTTGTACCCAATTCTAAGCAGCAGCTATTCAAGTACTAATTATACAACAAAAAGATAACCAATTCTTATAATCAACTAAAATCAGACTTAAATTACTTAGTATTTTTACCTATAAGTATAATGACAAGAAACTTTTGTAATAGTTCTAGTGTAGTCCTTTGAGCAAAAAAAAAAAAAAAAAAGGAAATTACAAAAATTATTTTTGTGGCATTTTTTTTTTTTTTTTTACACTTTAGATCAGTACAGACAAAAAATAGTGATGTACAAGAATCAAATTGCAAGGGTAAAAAAGTTAATGACGAGTCAAGAGTATGAAGGTGATGTACATAAACTCACTGGAAGCAAAGAGAATATAAGGTGTAAATGCAAAGCAATGAAGCAACATGAGTAATGGACGGTATAGCCAAACAAAAAATAAGATGCTTGAATATACAGTACAAAGTGTCAGAGCACAGAAATGTAGCATATACTGGAGTAATGTATATGCAGACAAAAATAAGAAGCATTGTGAGAGTAGGTGTAAGTAATACGGGAAAAGGAACAACCACCTAATAAAAAACAAACAAACGCACAATGCATGTTTTTGCCAAACTGCTTCGTCCAGGGATGCGGGTTTATTTCGGTGGTGGTGGTGGTGGTGTGTGTGTGGGGGGGGGGGGGTGTTCTTGTATTACATGTACCTATTCCCCATGCTTCTTATTTTGCTGTATGTGTCCAGTGACAATGCATATAGATCACGTTCACGACTTTCTATGACAAGTATTTTATTACATTTGCAACTATGTTGCCTCTATTGATTATCAAACAAGCTTGGTGACACCTTTTGTACCAGTGTGTTCATATATTCGATCGATAAATAGACAGATTTAGTTTTATCACCTTATGCCACCTGCCTGTGTTTTCTTGGTTTTTAATGCTGTCTTATTATGTAAAACATAGTACATTTATACCTAACCAATGGTACCCTGCACATTTAGTATAGGGCTATTTGTGCACTTTTGTTTTTTTATAGGGGCGGGAGGTGAGGTTTTATCTTTCACAAACCCACTCATTTGAATGAGTGACATCTCTGCAAATTAGAGGAGAGTAGACATGACTTCAGTTGAACCATCAGTCCACAAAAGAAAAAAAAAAAAAACACATGCCACAATTTGTAGTAATCCAACGCTATTACCAGTGCAGGACCCAGTGTGGACGATGTAAGACGTGTCATCCACACAAAGCTGACGACATCACAAGAAGAGAGGAGGCGTTGGATCAAGACAAGCGATGCCCATTGGATCTGACTGCCCCGTAGGGGAGTATAATAAAAGGTGTTTTTCTTGTTTTGCAGGCTGGATTGGGGAATATATACAGTATATTAAAATGCTGTATATGATGGCTTACAAGTACTGGCCTTACATCATATGGGAAATACCTGGTGACAGGTTCCCTTTAAAAACCATTACATCTCTGGATCAAGAGACATCATTTCAAAACAATGAATAAAGAAGCAAATGCTGAGAACTTGCATCAGAGGTATATACTGGGAAATGATAATGAGAAAAAACCCTTACATATACAGATTGATAGACCAAGGCTAGACGTTAAAGAGGTTTTCCCTGTATCAACGAGACTCCGAGCCCTGTCTGAATGGAGCTGACAGTATGCACGCTACTGTCCATGTAGCTACAGTAGCTTGTATCAAGAGTCTCTCCACAGCCAGTGTCAGATTGCGCAGGACAGTATTCCTGGAGGTACACTGTTAAACCATTTTAGGTGCAGGCAAAATCTGAACACATACACATTTGATCCTTTTAAAGTTTAACTCCGTACTATAAAAGTGAATAGCTATAAAGAAAATATAAGTCACTAAAGAGTCAGAAATTATGTCATTTTTAGGGGGTTGTCCCCCATTCAGTTTTCTTTCTCGATTTCCTGTAAGCTCCACCAGTTGTATGTAAAGGGCTAGAGTCAAGTCTCTGCTGTGGTTTTCTTTTGTTCAGTTTTTTGCTACTAATGGAGTTTATGAGCTGCTGTCACTCAAACTACTTTTATCATTGCCCACTAATGGCGATTCATTTCATGTAGAGAGGTAGAGGAGTCAGAAGCAGAGACTGTGCAGAAGCCACTAAGGATGCGGTAGCAGGGACAGAAGCTGCGGTCACTTCTCCATCACTCCCACACAAAGACAGGACATCAACAAGGAACGGCAGTGACAAAAAGCACCGCCCCGTGGTGACGTTTTCATGGCAGGGAAACAGATGCTGCAGAGAAGTGACTGGCCAAATCTTTAAAAAAAAAAAATCTGAAACATTCAAAACATACCTGGCTGCAATTGTGCAGCCAGGCTCTAAATCACGCAGACCGTGGTTTTGGGCACCACAAATCGATTAACAGGTTCCCTTCAAAGAGCAACACAAACTGCCATCGATACATTATAGTATCCCCATATCTTCACAGCTATACCAGCATTATGTCCAGTCACTACATTTAACCACAAATCTATGAAAAATCTCAGTATTATATTTCTGCACTTGAGGATATCATTTCAGGTGAAATGAAGTGTGAAGGTACAGAATAGTAGAGAAGGAGGGTTGCATTTCAGAGCTAGCTCTTCCTACAAAAACTTTTTTTTTTTTTTTTTTTTCACACTGAAGCATTAGGAAATCAATGCAGGGCGAGCAAGACAATGACGTGTGAAGCATGTGATAAACCTGAGCAATCTTTACAGCTTCACAGAAGCATAAAAGGTCCAATAGCTGAGGTGAAGCAGACAAGGTCGGTTAGAGGTGGTCTCCTGCTCATCAATGGGTGCTTACAGGAAGGCCCAGACTGTCCTACACAGAAAAGCTGACATTTACACAAAGCACATTCATCCATTCTCCAGTGCTCTGATAGCACAAGAGTACTACTAATTGAATTGGAGCCTGAATCAATGTTGGGTGTTAATAACCTGGACTCTTAACAGAGCACACAATTCAATAGGAATGCATTTAAAATAATGAAATCTTACACTTCTGTACTTAAAATTTATTTTCTCAAGAAAATTATGAATGCAGGAAGTGTATGGGTAGTTCTGATTATAGAGGTTATGTACTCCATTAGGGTTACAATGTTGGTAAAAGTCACTTGATCATAGCTGAATTTGGCTTGGGTGCAGTGATTAGAAACATTTGCTTCATTAGGTTACATATAGCAGGGGAAGTCCTGATCAGCTCTCTATAGACAGCCACTAACATCCAAGGCTTAGGCTATGTGCCCACGATGCAGAAATGCTCAGGATTTTTTCCTGAGCGTTTCTGCATCTGTGGCAGAAAAAAACGCATGTGGATTGTACATGCAGATTGTACATGCGTTTTTCCTGCCAGGAACATGCGGAAATGGAGTGTTATTCATTGACATTTCCGCATGCGGATTGACAAGAGCTTTCCAAGCGATTAGCATCACTTGGAAAGTGCTTGTGACAACTAGGTCACACTATATAAATCCATGCAAACTGCATGGATTTATATAGTGTGACCCGAGAGAGTGGTTTAAAAAAAAAAAAAAAAAAAAAAATGTATACTTACCCTCCGATGGCCCCCGGTGTCCTGCTCACTCCGTTCTCCCTTGCCGGCAGCGGTGGATTGAAGGACCTGCCGACGCCAGAATCGCGTGACCAGTCACATGACTGACGTCAGCGCAGGTCCTTCAATCCACCGGGAAGCAAGGAGCGCAGCACGGGCCGCCGGAAGGTAAATATACATTTATTTTATTCTTTTTTTTTTTTTTTTCTTACAGATTTTTTTAATGGTACCTGGGTGTGGAGGAGACTCTCCTCTCATCTACACCCGGGTACCATCCGCACATTAGAACGCGCCAATTACGCAAGTACAGATGCAGTCTTGTGGAATTGGCGCATTCTAATGCAAGTCAATGGCGGCGAAGACGCAGCATTTCAGCAAAATAATTGTTAGTGCTGCGTTTTTTTCCGCAATGATAATCCGCAGCGGAAATTTCCGCAGCATGTGCACAGCACATGCGGATTATCATTGGGGAACATGGCAGGCCTTCTACCAAGCATTTTTAGGGTATGTGCACACGATGCAGAAATGAAGCAGAAAATTTCTGCATCATTTCTGCATCTCCCTGGCAGAAAAAACGCATGCAGATTGTGCATGCGTTTTTCCTGCAGAATACATGCGGATCCACATGCGTTTCCGCATGCAGATTGACAAGCGCTTTCCAGGCGATGTTAGCATCACCTGGAAAGTGCTTGACAACTAGGTCACACTATATAAATCCATGCAAACAGCATGGATTTATACAGTGTGAACCGAGAGAGTGTATATACTTACCTCCGATGGCCCGCGCTGTCCTGCTCACTCCGTTCTCCCGGCTGCCGGCAACTTTGAATTGAAAGACCTGCCGACGTCAGCGTCACGTGACCCGTCACATGACTCTGACGTCACCGCAGGTCCTACAACTCACTGCAAGTGCCGGAAACCAAGCGGGAGCGCTGCGCGGGCCGACAGAAGGTAAGAATACATTTATTTTTTATTTTATTCTTCTTTTCACAGCTTTTTTAATGGTACCTGGGTGTGGATGAGACTCTCCTCTCCTCCACACCCGGGTACCATCCGCACATTAGAACGCACCAATTACGCAAGTACAAATGCTGTCTTGCGGAATTGGCGCGTTCTAATGCAAGTCAATGGCGGCGAAATCGCCGCGTTTCCGCAAAATTAATTGACATGCTGCGGATTTTTGACCGCAGCGTTAACGCTGCGGAAAAATCCGCATCATGGGCACAGCACATGCGGATTTCCATTGGGGAACATTGCTGCCCTTCTACCATGCGTTTTTCATGCGTTTCCGCGGCGTTTCCGCAACTGCAAAAACGCCGCGGAAACGCATGAAATACGCATCGTGTGAACACAGCCTTAATGCGTTTCCGCAGATGCAAAAACGCTGCAGAAATGCATTAAAAAAGCATCGTGGGCACACAGCCCTTACAGGAATAATCACTAAGCACAATGGTGGTCACGAGTTTCAACCAGGATTTGATTAAAGAAAAGGGGAATTTTATCAATAGCTTTAAAGTTTATATGGATTTTTGGCTGGTGTGGGGTCAATGTTTTACTCTCGACATTATAAACCATAATACCTACGCAAAAGAAGAGATGAAAGGACAAGCCAGCATATTTTCCTTTGATTGGATGACATTTACATGGACCAATGGTGGGCAACAAACATTCATCCACCTGCTCATCATCCCATGTAAAAATGCTTTAAGACGTATGGGCCCCTTTAAAATCTAAAGTACCTATGTACGTCAATAAATGAAGAAGCTTGTCACAAAGAACTGACATTGTGATGGTCAATACCGATAAACTAAACAAACACTCAGATCATCTGGTTGACTTCTGGGAGTTGCTTCTAGGAAAGGATCAGAGATTTATTCAGACATGGACATTTTACTAAAGGTTACTGCATAAGAATGACAGAAGTAAGGGGCATCCACAATGCATGTTGTAGCCCACAGACTCTGCCCCAACCCCCCCAAAAAAAAAAAAAAAAATTGCATAGCTAGGCATATGGGTCTGACAGAGGTAAAAAGGACACAGCCTATGGGGTGAATAAGGGCCTAGGAGAGCGCTCGCTGTATACAGCAGCAAATACACCCAAAACTGAAGCTAGTTTAAACCAAAATGGTGGCAACCAAGCTCTTCAATGAAAAAAATGTGGGGGGAGAACCGGGAGGTTAAGAAAAGAAAAAAACCATACCACTCTCGTGCATAAAAATACGAATACATGTAAAATGAAAAATAGTAGATAACATTAACTATTACCTGCGGCCACCTCTGACTGGAGGTAAGGATCACTATGAGCAACAAGAAAACTACTACAGAAAATAGAGGGGAAACCTGAAATTAGTATGTTGGTAATAGACACTGTATTGTCATTGGGTAAAGGTGAAATTTACACCAGACAGAAGGGAATGTAATGCAAGATTTTCTCTGGCAGATTTGCTAGCACTCTTCTCAGCCCTTAAAGCAATCTAAATATGTCATTGTCTGAATTCATTCCTGTAATGGAAACCAGAAGTGTCCGAGGTCTTCAACATTTCTATCAGTGTGCCCAACCCCTCAGAGGGGTATCAAGCATTGTGTGGCAATATTCAACCAAACTATTTAAGAATAAACCAAGTGCTCATATCACAACCAATCCTTAGATTGCAGAGCACATGCATGGGTAATGTCTGCCACACTAGACTAATCCTGGCCTGACCTACCTGTACTCACTGAAGAAATCACAGGTCACTAAATCATTAAAGCACATTTACAATAGGCCAGTGCACCACCCCACCCACCCCAATTCCACTGCAGGCAAAAGCAGGACAGAAAGGGATGACATCCTGTTCTTTGATGACCACTGAGGTCTGTGACTGGATGCAGCAGTCAGGGGACTGGAATGGGAAGTCACTGGATATAACAGGTGACATTCTGTTCAGGAGCGACCGCGCTGCAGAGTTTGGAGAAGATGAGTATATATCAGCTACTATATTAGAAAATTATCTGTGCTTAAAACAATGTATTTGCTGAATTGGGCAAGCCCATTAAACAGCAGCAAAAGAGTAACATACTATGCATGCTTACTCAGTTCAAGACTGGGGCATTTTCCCCAAACACATTTTTGGTTTCTTTCGTACATGAACGTTTTAACGACTCCCAAAAATTATTAAGTTCTAATTTGTTTGCATATTCAAATAGTTTTTGCCTCTTTCTGCGATACTTGAGTCTTAATTTATATGCAACTTAGATATTTTTTTTTTTGCCCGACATAAGGAGGAAAAATAAAAGAAAAATAGGAAATGTCTGTCTTTCACAAGAGGTCCACTAAACATTTTACATTGTGATCCCCTTTCTATAGAAATTTTATATAGTGGACATTTTTTTCAATGGGGGTGGGGTTAGAAACAGATTCACACTGGCTTTTTTGGGGGTAATTTTTTCATTCATTTCAGGCTTAGAAATTAAGCCTCTTATCTGCATAGGGCCCAGTAGCTCCTGCTCTCTCCCTACACCCAAAGATCATAGGGTCCGGAGACTAGGAAGTGCTGACAGTACTTCCTATCCTGTATACACAAGACTTGTTCAGCAGTGTATACAGAGACCAGGAAGCACACCTTGTAACAACCATCTCTGTCTTCTCTATGGGGACCCTGGCTGTGTCTGAGGCTGTGTGCCCACGTAGCGTTTTTCAAGCGTATATGCTGCGGAATTTCCGCAGCGTAAACGCTTGAAAAACGCATGTAGATCCGCACCCCATGGTCCCCAATGGCATTCCGCAATGTCAATGCCCATGCTGCGGATTTTTCCGCAGCGTATATGCTGCAGTCAAAAATCCGCAGCATGTTCATTAATTTTGCGGAAGCGCTGCGGAATCAATGTGCGGATGGTACCCAAGTCTGGAGGAGAGGAGACTCTCCTCCAGACCTGGGTACCAAAGAACCTGTAAAAAAAAGAATAAAATAAAGTTTATACTTATCTTCTGATGTTTTCCCTCCGTCGCGCTGTTGTCTGAAGGACCTGCCACGTCATTGAGTCATGTGACCCACCACATGACTCAATGACGTCACCGCAGGTCCTGCACACAACAGCGTGAGCCGCTCAAGACTCCGGACGGGGCAGAGAATGCATCAGAAGGTGAGTATAAAGTTTATTTTTTTATTTTTTACCATTCTGAACAAGTTGTCAAGCACTTTTCCAAGTGATGCTTGGAGAAGTGCTTGATAACCCGCATGCGGAAATGCATGCAAAGACGCCTCACAAACGCTTCTACCTGGCGGGAAAACCGCATGTAATATCCGCATGCGATTTTCCCGCCAGGGAGAAGCGTAAAAAATATGCTTCAGGTCCGCAACGTGGGCACATAGCCTGACAGCCAGCTCCTAGATGCTGCAGCACCATTTATTGCAAACAGCTTACTCAGTACTGACATTCTAATGATCAATGCACAAAGTGCGGACCGCCAACACATTTACAATCTGTGAGTGGTCTGAACATAGTCAATAGAAAGCTGAGACAGACACTGCCAAAGCTTTTTCAGGACTCTTCTAGCCCTGGGAGCTCCATTTCAAAGTTCAACCCACCACAGAAGCGGCATTTCATCCCCTGTACGTCTGCACTGGTGATGAGTGCAAGTGTTCCTTACTTGAGTTAGCCTAGGGTGCTCGGGTTTGCACAGAGTATCGTGGGTGCTCAAGTGACATGTTCGAATCCCCGTGACCGCGTGTTTAGTGGCTGTTCAGCCCCAAAACATGACGGCATTGCTTGACAAACACGGGCAATCCTCACATGTTTTGTGGCTGTCTAACAGCAGTAAAACATGCGGCTGCAGAAACTCGAACAAAACACTTTAGCACCCACGATACTTGGTGCATACCTGAGCACCCTAGCCAAATTCGACTAACAAGCACTTGCGCTCATCACTAGTCTGCACATGACAAGCAATTAGCTTGAAGGAGTCGTTCTGTCCTGAGGTTTAGCCCCCTTTTCTGTCTCCACTGTGGTGAAGAACTGCTCTGGCTTATATTTTATTTATTTGATTTTAAGGCTGTGTTCACACGATGCGTATTTCATGCGTTTCCGCGGCGTTTTTGCAGTTGCGTAAACGCCGCGGAAACGCATGAAAAACGCATGGTAGAAGGGCAGCAATGTTCCCCAATGGAAATCCGCATGTGCTGTGCCCATGATGCGGATTTTTCCGCAGCGTTAACGCTGCGGTCAAAAATCCGCAGCATGTCAATTAATTTTGCGGAAACGCGGCGATTTCGCCGCCATTGACTTGCATTAGAACGCGCCAATTCCGCAAGACAGCATTTGTACTTGCGTAATTGGTGCGTTCTAATGTGCGGATGGTACCCGGGTGTGGAGGAGAGGAGAGTCTCATCCACACCCAGGTACCATTGAAAAAGCTGTAAAAAGAAGAATAAAATAAAAAATAAATGTATTCTTACCATCTGTCGGCCCGCACAGCGCTCCCGCTTGGTTCCCGGCACTTGCAGTGAGTTGTAGGACCTGCGGTGACGTCAGAGTCATGTGACGGGTCACGTGACGCTGACGTCGGCAGGTCTTTCAATTCAAAGTTGCCGGCAGCCGGGAGAACGGAGTGAGCAGGACAGCGCGGGCCATCGGAGGTAAGTATATACACTCTCTCGGTTCACACTGTATAAATCCATGCTGTTTGCATGGATTTATACAGTGTGACCTAGTTATCAAGCACTTTCCAGGTGATGCTAACATCGCCTGGAAAGCGCTTGTCAATCTGCATGCGGAAACGCATGTGAATCTGCATGTGGATCCGCATGTATTCTGCAGGAAAAACGCATGCACAATCTGCATGCGTTTTTTCTGCCAGGGAGATGCAGAAATGATGCAGAAATTTTCTGCTTCATTTCTGCATCGTGTGCACATACCCTAAGTCTATCTGGATTTCTGCATCGTGTGCACATACCCTAAGTCTATCTGGATGATGACAACTAACAAAATGAATGCAAAGATTTAAAACATAAAATATATGGATATCATATACACATATATATTAGTACTTAAAATTGTATTTAAACTTCTATACAAGATTCCATTTAAAATCTAGGCACAAGTGTTATCTTACCTACTCTGATTTCAATGAATAGGTTTCTAGTACATAAGTATAAACTTAAGAGCTCATCACCTTTGATTTTTCTTCTTCTAAAGAGACTTAATTTAACGGCACAAGCTGTTGTTTCACAAAGCAAACTTGTCGAGCCTGTTTAATTTCTGTATAAAGTCTACTACACCCAGACTCAGCTGAAGGCCATGGGCAGGGCAGACCAACACTGAGGTGGGACATTCCTATACATCAGTCTAACATTTATTAGCCCTACACAGAATCGCAGCACAAAGGAAATAGAAAGTCTGTAAGCCAATTCAATATCCTTTATACAATACCATTTATAGCACAGGTAACTACAATATAGGTGTTAAGTGTTCACACAAGTCATGGAGACTTCTATACGTAACTTACAGCTCATCTCGTTGCCTTTGTGACAGGACCATGATGAATTTAGTCCCAGAAACAATACAGTGGTGGAGGCCTTCAGGAGTTCACAAATCCTAAGGAACTCCGGATCTGCGATGAATATGGCCACAGAGTGGCTTCAGCTATAAGGAACCACAAGAGCAATCCCACAGAAGACTTGAGTCATTCAGCAAGGAGGGTTAATTCCACCTGGAAAATAAAACAAAAGCAATAAGTAAAATGAAAACTTTCAGCATCTAAAATAAACAAATCAAAGTCTAGAATACCAATTGGGTTGGTCAGATGCAGTTTGGATACATCATGTGACAGACCCAGCACAACGTCAGAGCTTTTGTTGAAGGGAATGTATTATTACACCATATGAACATTGCTTAATTCACAAGATTTTTTTCTTTTTTTAAGGAAAAACTAACATCAATTTATAAGAGTGTTTAATAGAAAACGGTTTTTGTTGCCTATTGCAACCAAAGCTTAAAAGGGAATTTGACAGCAGGTTTTTTCTATGTAAGCTGAGGACAGCATGACGTAGGGGTTAACACACAGAATTAAATAAGGTGTCATGCGTTTATTTACACTGAAGATTTATCACCTGGTCATTATCAGCTGGAAAAGGCTTGCAAATCTGACTGATACGCATCTCACTGTCCATAAACTATGTAAATAAAGAGTCTGGTGTGGGTGGGGTTAGCTTTCTCAGCTCTGCTTCATACTTAATCTAAAAACTCTTGTCAGAATGGCTGCACCAAGTAAACTAAGTGATCGTTGGATTCAGGGTCTCTTTGCCTACATCAGGCTGCTGTCAGATGAGGTACCAAAAACCTGCTGACAGATTCCCTTTAACTCTCCAATTTTTAAACTGCCCCGGTAAGACGAAAGCTATGCTGTAAGTGGATGTTAGTCTCTTGAGAAATCTGCCCCATTGTGTAATGCTAAAGGAAACCATCATGTCCGATTAACCCTATATCTGCTAATTTATAGCATCATGAAAGTGCAACACCCAGGAGAAAAAAAACTTTATTTCTCCTGGGAAGAGCCAGCTTTCAGTTACAGTCACAGTACAGAGTGAATGCTTATGCGCACACCTTGGCACTGACTGACAGCCGGCTTTCCAGTGCATCAGTCCAGCTATAGAGATCTCAGCATTCAGAGAACTGCTAGATCGGCAGCAGACATAACTGATTTTTTTCATAACTGTACAAAGCAACCCAGTATGTGACATTGCTGGAATCAGGGTCACCGTCCCTATATTATGATGCTCTCAGATTACATAGCAAAAACCTGGTGAAAGATTTATCCATTAACTGGACGATCAATTTATTTTTTAAGTTTTCGTTTTTTCCTTCTTGCAAGAGCCATAGGTTATAAAATTATTTCTCAATAATTTGGATATTATACACAAAAGACTGCATAACAAGAGTACAGACCAATGAACCCTTTATGAGTAGAGTTTAAAGGGCTATTCTCATCTCCATGATCATATCCCAGTAGGTGTAATTATATTAGCAAATACCTCTAATTAGAAATGTAGTATAGTTTTTCTGATTTGCTATGTCTTTTTATTCACGTGCAGGCATTCCAGGACCTTGGGTATCCATGGTTACAACCACTGATATAGAGACGGTTAGCTAGTTTCTAGTGGTCGTGACCATGGATATGTAGATCCTGCAATGCCTGTACATGAGGAAAGATATAGTGAATTAGAAAAATATATACTACATATCTAATTGGAGGTATTTGCTTATATTATTACGCCTACTACATATGGAATAGGATTTTGGAGATGGGAATACCCCTTTAAGTTTAGACTACTAAATTCTAATTCACAAGAATTCAACCACAAATAAGTTTACTTATTTATTAGACAGGTGTCCAGCAGACAGTTGACTATAAAAGGGCTTTACTTAAGAAAACCCCTTCCCATTTTATGCTGTCAGCAATGGCACCAAATGTAAGAGAAGTGTCACAAAAACAAATGATTTCTTTACACAAGAAAAGTAAAGGCTACAAGAAGATCAGCAAATCTTGTCAGTCATAGTACTGTAGCAAAAGTGATACAAAAGTGTATAAGACTGAACTGCAACCATCTCACACAGACAACCAGGCCGACCACAGCAGTTAACACCTAAACAGGAGGGTCTTCTGATAAGGGTTGAAGGAAATCGACATGCAAGGTCACTGCAGCTATGCAAAAAAAGTAGAAAGCCAAATCGGGGTGATTGTTTCCTATGACACAATATGGCGTACACAGCAGAGGATGCCATGAACAGGTGTCGTTCACAAAGGAAATCTCTCCTAAAGCCCATGGACACAAAAAAAAAAAAAAAAAAAAAAAAAAAAAAAAAAAAAGCTTGCCTACAATTTGCCAGGGCCGCTGCTGAAAAAATATCAAACGCTCGAGTAATTAGACCAAGATAAAAATTTTTGGGACTGATTGCTTCAAAACTTACAAAGGTGAGGAGTACAAAGAAAAATGTATGGTGCCAACAGTGAAACATGGTGGTGGAAGGGTCCTTATGTGGGGCTGCTTGAGTGTTGCTGGTGTCGGGGAGGTAGATTTCATTGATGGCATAATTAATTCACACATGTACTGTGATATATTGAAAGAAGATGCTCCCATCACTCCATGCTCTTGGTAGACATGCACTTTTCCCACATGTCAATGATCCAAAACACATATCTAAGGCCATTGCTGTATTTCTGAAGAACAAGATGAAAGTGATTCAGTGGCCAAGTATGTCTCCTGATCTGAACCCAACCGAACACCTAAAGGGAATTCTGAAGGGCAAAGTTGAGCATCACTCTCCAACCAGGCTCATGGAAAAAAGATATTGCAATATGTCACCAAGTAGTTGATTTCATGGCTGGAAAACTTGGTGCTGTCCTGAAAAATCGTGGAGGTCTCACAAAATACTAGATGTAGTTTTTAATGTGGTGTGTATTCAGTTTTGCATCAATTAATTTAGTGAAACTAAAGATTTTGTCATGAAAGCTATATTAACGTTACTTTCATGTTATGGGTTAAAAAATGTTTTATTAGGCTATGTGCCCACAATGCAGAAATGCTCTGGATTTTTCCTGAGCGTTTCTGCATCTCCCTGGCAGAAAAAACGCATGCGGATTGTACATGCATTTTTCCTGCCAGGGACAAGCGGAAGGTGTGAGGCTGCCTTTTTTTTTGGTACCCTGAGCTGACGTTTTCACTGATATTTTGAGGTAGATCTATCATTTTCATTACTGCAAAATTTCACTATGTTATGGCACCCCATTAGCTCCATGCAGCTGTTAGAGGCAGATGATGGCTGAACAGCCATCATCTGCCAGCAACAATAAAGGCCCAGTTTCTCAGCCTGCTTCCAAGAGGACCCGACATATGATGTAAGTATACAACCATATATCAGGAAGGGGTTAAAATAATAAAATGAGCTGTTATTGCACCACGACACTGCTCTGGCCTCTGCTTACAGGCTGCAGAGGTGATCACACAACTACAGTGCACAAGTCTACAGCCAATCACTGAGCTTATCAGCTCATCTACACTGGCAGATCCACTGAGCTCATTAATTGGCTGCAGCAGTCATGCGCACTGTAGTTATATGACCGCTGCAGCATATAAACAAAGACCCAAAAGCAGTGGCAGAGAGGTGGCAGAAGATGGTAAAAACATCTCTTCAGGTTAGGTTCACAATTTCAGCTTCAGCTTTGGTGACACATCCGCAACGAATCAGCATGTGTTACTTGTAGATTTCAACTTACTCCATTTACTAAGGACTGAAAAGGATGAAATCTGCAAGGAAAATCTGCAAATTAATGACATGCTGTAGGTTTGAAATCCGCACCATGCTTTCATTTTCTTGCCGCATGTGTGACAGGGGATTGTGTAAACTCACTTGTATGGTACTGTAAAATGCTTGCACTGCAAATCAGCAACATGTGAACTTGGCCTTATTATTTTAACCTAGTACAAGCCAATATTCTTTAGAAACATTCCCAGAAAACATTTTTGGGGTGGTCATACTTTAGAGTAGAATAATATTAGATTAAAACTGGGCCTGATTATCGTCTAGTTTGTATGAGGGTGTCTTGACTTTCTCCCAACCGTAAATGGAGGGAAAAGAAAGGAGGAGGAGGAAGTTAGGCAGTCAGGACTCATTTTCCAGCAAACAAGCCAGTTAAGACCTAATTCATACATTTGTTTTTGCTATACACATGTTATTTGTTTTTAAATGGATAACAGACATACTCTAGTCTATAGCTATCTTTGTAGCTTTTCTTTTTTGTAGACTGATGGACCACAAAAAGTTTGGATGCGCACCAAATTTGGGCACATCCTGCTTTGATCCGATATGTGGATCAAATTTTATTGACTGGGTCTACAAACAGAGGGCACAATGTCATCCAAGTACTATCCATTTGAAACAGACGTGTGAATAAAGCCTAAGGTATGTTACTTGTTCTAGGCCCTGTACTAGTCATAAAAGACGGATTTTGGTAAGACCTTACCTGTAAAATCCTTTTCAGCGAGGGAAGGAAGGGAGACACAGTCATTACTAGTGGGTAGGCGGAGCCCACATAGGATAGAACACCTCAGATTAAAAAAGAGTGTTGTCCGGCCCCTCCAGCTTGGGCTCCTCCTACTCCAGCTCTCCAGTCCGTACACAAGCTAAGGAAGAGCAAATATCACCAGCGGAGCAACATAACCCCTTCTGAAGAACTTCAGAGAAAAAACAAGAGACAGGTTATGCATATAACAGAAAAACCACACAGTCCCAGGTACTACTCACTGGACCTGACCACTGCGATGAGCTGGCAATGCTGGAACAGAGCCTTAGCGCGCCGACCTCAGCCCAGATAATCGCTATCAGAGAAGGGTCACGCTGCATCTGAAAACACAACAACACACTTCTGCCATGGGAGGGAGCTGTGTCTCCCTTCCTTCCCTCGCTGAAAAGGATTTTACAGGTAAGGTCTTACCAAAATCCGTCTTTCAGCAGCAGATGGAAGGAAGGGAGACACAGTCATTACTAGTGGGACGTCCCAAAGCAGTCCAAAAATTAAGGGTGGGAAAAAACCAACAGAGGCAGAATCCCAACAACCTAGAAAAAAGCGCAACTAGCGCTAAATACAAGTTAACGATAACTTAAACTACAGCCGCCTGCAGTACCCTACGTCCTAAGGCTGCATCAGCGGAAGCACTGACGTCCACCTTATAAAACTTTGTAAAAGTGTGGACGGAGCGCCAGGTAGCCGCCCGGCAGAGTTGAGCTACCGAGGCCCCTTGATGAAAAGCCCACGACGAACCCACAGCTCTCGTGGAGTGAGCTCGAATCTTAATTGGACAAGATTCGCCCTTGAGTCGGTAAGCCTCTAAAATGGCCGACCGAATCCATCGAGCTATAGTGTCCTTGGAAGCTCGTTGACCACGCCGACGACCTGCTGGAATCACAAACAGAGAGTCCGATTTCCGAAAACCTTGAGTAATAGACAAATAGAACTTCAAAGCCCGCACTAAATCCAATGAGTGCAAGGCCCGTTCCTTCGCATTCCTCGGTTCCGGACAGAGCGAGGGCAACACAATATCCTGGTTAACATGAAATTGTGACACCACCTTAGGTAGAAAGTCGCCCCGTGTGCGAAGCACCACGCGATCCGGGAGAAACTGCAGAAAAAGGAGGCGAGCAAGAAAGAGCCGCCAGTTCAGAAACCCTTCTCAAAGAGGTGACTGCCACTAAAAAGGCAACCTTCCAAGAAAGCAAAGAAAGGCTAACGGAGTCCATAGGCTCAAAAGGCCCATGTTGAAGAGCTTCCAAGACCAGATTGAGCCGCCAAGGGGACACAAGCGCCTTCCGCGGCGGAAACTGACGGGTTACCCCGCGAAAAAAGGAACGAACGTCCCTACGCGAGGCGATAGCCTTCCGAAACAGCAAGGACAAAGCAGAAACCTGACCCCTCAGAGTGCTAACTGCCAAACCCTTGTCCAGGCCATACTGCAAAAAGGCCAACAAATTGGGAATGGAAAAAATCCTCGGGTTCCTTGAAGAACCCGAACACCTTGAAAAGAAGGCCTCCCAAGTCTTGTGATAGATCCTAGTAGTGGCAGGACCCCTGGCAGCTCGCAGAGTGGCAATGACTTCGGCTGAAAAACCTTGACGAGTCAAGATTTCGGTCTCAAGAGCCACGCCGTCAAACGCAGAGACTTCAGGTCCGGATGACGAACGGGCCCTTGGGTTAACAGGTCCGGGAGAGGAAGTGGAGGCGCAGCCAGAAGCGACACCAGCGTCGAGAACCACGTCCTCCTTGGCCAGTCTGGGGCTACTAACATAGCCGGGACTCTTTCCAGTCTGATCCGACGCAACACCAGAGGAAGTAAGGATATCGGCGGGAACACATAGATTAGCTCGAATTGGTCCCACGGAGCCACCAGAGCATCCACCGCCACAGCCTTCGGGTCCTTGTACCTGGACATGAACGTCGGTAACTTGGTGTTGAACCTTGATGCCATCAAATCCACTTGAGGAGTTCCCCAACGGGAGCACAGCTGTGCAAAAATTTCTGGGTGAAGACTCCATTCTCCGGGATCCACCTTCTCGCGACTGAGGAAGTCCGCCGTGATATTCTGAACTCCCGGAATGTGAATCGCAGAGATGGCTGGCACCTTGGCCTCGGCCCATACCAGGATCCGAGACACTTCCATCATGAGCCTGGAGCTCCTCGTTCCACCTTGATGGTTGATATACGCGACCGCCGTCGCGTTGTCTGTCTGCACTCGGACTGGCAGACCGTTTAAAGGGACCGTTCAGTGTTGGAGGCAAAGGAAAATCGCCCTCAATTCCAGGATGTTGATCGGCAGGACAGACTCTTCCGACGACCATACTCCCTGAATCCAAAGATCGTTCCAGACACCCCCCCAGCCTGACAGGCTGGCATCGGTGGTTATGACCGACCACCTCGGAAGGAGAAAGGACTTCCCCAGGGATAACGCTTCCGGACGTAACCACCATTCTAGAGACTCTCGCACCCTGTGGGAGATGATGACACTGCGATCCAGCGAAGCCTGTGATCGATCCCAACGGTTCAGAATGAGCATTTGGAGAGTCCTGGAATGAAATTGGGCAAACGGAAGTGCCTCCATTGACGCCACCATCAAACCCAAAAGGCGCATACACCTTCGAAGGGACATTGCTGTCGAAGACTTCATAACCTGTACATGTCGAAGAAGACTTGCTTGCTTGTCTGGAGGCAGGGACACCACTGCTCGTACCGTGTCGAAATGCATCCCCAAAAACAGGATTGACTGCGACGGTTCCAGAGACGACTTCTTCCAATTGACCAGCCACCCGAAGTCCTCCAGGAGCTGAAGGAATAGATTGCGAGCCGTCACCGCCTCCTCCTTTGAGGACGCCACAATCAAAAGGTCGTCCAGGTAGGGAAGAAACGTAACCCCCTGTCTTCGAAGGATCGCCATGAGAGGTGGCAGAATTTTTGTAAAAACTCTGGGCGCCGAGGCCAACCCGAATGGTAGGGCCACAAACTGGAAATGGTCCTGACCTATGGCAAAACGAAGGAAGCGTTGGTGGGCCCTTCCGACGGGAACATGCAAATAAGCGTCGCGAATGTCGATTGTATCTTTTGAGATCCAGAATGGGGCGAAATTTGTCCTCCTTTTTGGGGACCACAAAGAGGTTTGAATAAAACCCTCTTCCCCGGTCCTCCGGCGGAACCGGTACCACCACACCCTTCAGCAGAAGGGAAACGACCTCCTGCCGTAGAGCGGCAACTAGCTCGGGCTCTGACGGAATGCGAGATCGGCAAAACCTGTCCGGGGGTCGAGAAAGAAACTCTATGAAGTAGCCTGCTGACACAACCCGCGTCACCCAGGCGTCCGAAACGCGGGACGCCCAAGTCGATTCGAATAGGAGCAGGCGACCCCCCACTCAAGAGCCCTCCAGTGAAAACCTGGCGTCAGTCCGCCTTAGCGGGCTTTTTGTCAGCTTCCCGCTTGTCTTGACGGAAGCTCTGTTTTCAGGGAGTGCGGGATTTCTGAGAAGCCTTTTTTCCTGAAAAAGAGGGACGACCCGATCCCCAAGAGGGCTGACCGGACCGTCCCCTGGACCGAAAGGGGCCGCCGACTACTACCGGCACTAGGCCTGCCCGACGCAGAAGCCACAGTTCTTCGCTGTGGTAAGGCCGCTTCTTTTGCCTTTGCCTTGACAATCAGCTCCGTGAGGTCAGATCCAAATAACTGACCACCCTTGTAAGCTAAAGATAGCAAACCTTGCTTGGAAACCGCGTCCCCGGTCCACTGTCTGAGCCACAGTGCTCTTCTGACTGTGACCGCCGAGGATTGCGCCCTGGACAGTAGTGACGCGGTATCCAAACCTGCATCACTGCCATATCGGGCCGCATCCTCCAACAACTTGAAAAACCCATCCACCTCGGATAGCGGGGATCCATCCTGCCACGCCGTCCGTAGACGGTCCAACCAGCTTAGGGAAGCTTTACAAGCACACATGGATCCTAGCACCGCTCTGAATCCATGACCCGCGGCCTCGTAGATGGATTTCGCCGCCATTCTGTCCAGCGGATCCTGCGGACTCGCCTTCCTTTTAACAGGCAGTAATGAGGATTTGCTAAGCTGGGATAAAGGGACACTTCAGGAGAAGGAATCCAATTATCAATCAACTCCGTGGAACACGGATACAGTGTCAAAAAACCGTGTCCCCTGAAAACGTTTATCTGGACACAGGCGTTCCTTCTCCACTGCCTCATTAAGCTCATCCAGAGATGGTAATGCCAAGCGCGACCTATGCGACTCCTGAAACATCCGGGCCGACTTACCAGGACGTCTAGTTACCTCCTCCGGAAACTGTAACGCCTCCCTCATGGCTCCAATAAAAGCCTCTGCACGGCCCAAAAAAGAGGCAGAGTGCCCCTGCCGATCCTCCTTATCCGAATCGGACATCTCCCCATCTGAGCTTGAAGGGGAACCCTCCATAACAGAGATCTCCGAGTCGCTGCGCGGGGAGGGCAGTACCGGCCTGTGGCGCTTCCTGCCATGAGAGGATCTAGCTGACACCCAATAACCTAGAAGGTCAGACAGGCCATCAATAGAACGAGTGAGGGCCTCCATTTTGACCACTGCCCCATCACCGAAACCCCCGACCGCTGTGCTTGACGCCGTCGAGGACTCCTGCGTGTCAGACACGCGAGACTGATCCTGTAGCGGACCTGGGATCTGACATGCCCTCACACAGTATATGGCAGATTAAACCTGTCAGCAAGTAGGACAGTGTGGTTTCTTAAAAGAAAGCTGAAGGGTTAAAGTTCTTAAATAGAGAGCTACCCCAGCTGACCCCCAATTAAGGGATAACCGCCTAATAAGGGGTTAATGTCGCAGACTCCCCACAACCTCTGTGAAATGAAAAGGATGTGCGAGCCCCAGACAAAAAAAAAAAAGGAACCTCTATATGAGGTAATAGCTGCAGGACAGCACAGTCTGCCACCTTATTGTGCCTCAGAAAGGTGCCCTGCGCTGAGGGGGTGAGGGGTTAAGCTTCTGCCCTGACAGGCAGAAGCGACTCACCCAGCTGGCCGCGGTGCAGTGTTCCTTCGGTCTGTCGGGAGGAGAGGAGAGTGAGGAGCCCGATGGAAGCCGTTCCGTAATGGCCGCCGCGCTGTGAGGAGAGAGAAGCCGGAAGAGGAGGGGCAGGAGAAAACGCGCGCTCAGAGCGCTTCCTGCCCGCGAAAGACCGGGAAGGCGCGAAGCCACGCCCCCCGCCGGCTTCAAAAAAAGCGCGCGCGACTCCTCCGCTCTCCGCTCCTGCCCCGCTTCCATGTCCTGCAGGCATCCACCTGCGGACAAAAAAACACAAGTCACCACCTGAATACATGTAGCAGCGGCTGCCGCAGCAGCCGCTGAAGCACTCAAAACACATTAACATGCTGAGTACTCACCCAGCTGAGCGCCACAGGGACCCCCAGGGATTTGTGGCGCTGTGCCCAAGCTTCCCCCCAGGGCGGAGAACGCAGTGACCCCAGATGCGCGGTTTGCGTCCCCGCCAGGGAAGCATCCCTCATCCCCCGGGGCCGGCAGGGTTCTGCAGGGACCTCTCTCAAAGGGTAATGCAGATCCGCCAAGGGAGGGGTGGGGGTCCAGCAGCGCTGAGACCCCTGAGACCTCAAGACCACGGGGGTCCAAGTCTCTATCCGATAAAAATAAAAAAAATTTCTGAGGAGCTGCTTCCAGCAGCGACCATCCTCTGTGACCTCAAATTTTAGACTGGAGAGCTGGAGTAGGAGGAGCCCAAGCTGGAGGGGCCGGACAACACTTTTTTAATCTGAGGTGTTCTATCCTATGTGGGCTCCGCCTACCCACTAGTAATGACTGTGTCTCCCTTCCTTCCATCTGCTGCTGAAAAGGGATATTGATATATCGTGTTAAATTGAACCTGTCATCAGCTTATTATACCCCAAACTGATGGCATGTAAAGGCTCTTTAATATTGATTAAATTATAAGCCAGTATTTAGAGGAAAAAACGCAAAAAAGGCATAAGGATATCTTTAAACACTTTACTTCTTGATTCCTTAAGAAAATATCTTATCACAAGATGAAGTATAGCAATGTTTCAGGTGATGAACCCTTTCATCAGGCTTGTGAACAGCATTCCTCATTGAAGTTGGGAAAGAAATGCGCACCGCTACCATAGTGCTTAGTACAACTGTTTTCATTGATACCTAGACAGTCCAGCTCCCCTTTCATATACTAGATCTACTGAGGGCATTCCTTTCCCATCTACAATGAGGGATACTATTCATTTATACAGTCTACAACCTGACTAATTCATTACTTGAAAAGTGGCTATACTTTATCCTGCGGAGTTAATCTATATTTTGGAGGGACTTGAGGAAAGAAAAAAAAAAAAAAAAAAAACACATCGTTACTGTGTGTTTCCTCTAAATACTATCCCCCTCTAAATACAAAACCCTAACCATGGCATACAAAGCCATCCACAACCTGTCTCCTCCATACATCTGTGACCTAGTCTCTCAATATACCCCCCCCCTACTCTTGAACTCTGTACCCCCAACACATCAGACACTCACCTACCATGGAAACCTTCAAAAGGTACCTGAAGACCTACCTCTTCCAACAAGCCTACAACCTGCAGTAACCCTCGCTCCACCATACCGCTACACGACCAGCTGTACCCTCACCTACTGCATCCTCATCCATCCCTTCTAGTTTGTGAGCCCTCGCAGGCAGGGTCCTCGCTCCTCTTATACCAGTTTGCCGTTGCGTTTTTGTTCAAGATTTTTGTAATTGTTTTTGCCATGTATACCCCATTTTTCACTTATCAAGCGCCATGGAATAAATGGCGCAATAATAATACAATCCGCTTATGAATGGTGAAGCAAAGCGGTCTGCTCTAGAGAACAAGCACCCATTTCTTCTCTTTACACACGATTTGGAGGTCGAGCAACCCACCTTCGGTATATAGATTAATGCTGATTGAATTTTTACAACCAAAGAAAGGATTTACTGTTTTATAGAAATTCAAAGCTGAAGTTGTATGCTAATGAGCTGCAAGTGCATGGGGGCTGGACATTTCACTTGCATCTCTCCTGCCCTCTCGCCCTATCCCGTCTGCTGCCTGCCTCCAGTCTGACTGGGGTATCACACAAGTACACAGGAGGAGATGACAGGAGCACAGCTGCAGTGTCTGTATGAAGGTGTATAGATGCAGATTGCCATATCTTTATTGGAGTCGCTAAACTCAATCAGCAGCGGTGCGCAGACGCGCTCAGTGTCATTGCCGGATCCTGACTGCGGTTGTTTAGTACTGTAAACCGGAGCCATCAATGAGAGTCGGCAACACCACCATGATCACAGTTGCAGAGTGTGCTGTTAATCAAGATGGAAGAGGGCTCAGTACGCAAATTGAGAAGACATAACTACGCACTGTCCCCTTTGGCCATGCCATGCGTGTCCGAAGCCCCCTTACTTGGTTTATTTGTATAAAAAGTATGTCAAATAAACCACTAAACGCAATACTACAATTACCTTCTATATTATATGTTTCACATATATAAAATAAAGTACTAGTTAAAACCACTAGGATAAACTAACAGTTTAGACCTCCTTGTTCAATGGCTTCTAAGAACACTATGAATATATTTGCATATCTGTGATTTTAGAGTCCTAGGAGGTATTACATTACACCGCGTTGCATTAATACCAGCTTTAAACAATAAAAACAAAACATTAAATGCACAGATGCAAATCCAATTAGAAGATTAATAACTGATAGAAACGGAAAAATAGACTCATTGATAATTATGGCGACCGTCTATCTGGGTTCCAATAGTTTTAGCTTTCTAAAACGAGAAGAAGAAAAAAACCATCATTCAGAACTTTTCTATTTCTAAACACAGACCTGAGTAGTCTTAAGATGCATTCACAATCAAAAAGCAATGTATTATACACTGTATTATATTCATAAATTATCATTTCCTTCACAAATCGTATTCAAAATGTTTTTTGCTGACACTGAGCGTCAGGTCCTGTGTCAGCAGTATCTCACAAGCATTTCTAAGTCTCATTGAGTAACACGCTGTGCACCAGTAGTCACTTCTACGTGCAATGCAGATCAATTAGATAAAACCTGGAACTTGGCATTTCTGACTTGTGATTATAAAAGGCTTACAGAGGAAAAAATAAAAATGAAAGCACTTAAACTTATCTCTTCAGGAACTTTGAAGTATTTTATACATATGGAAAAAAAATTCGGCCTTTCCAGATTAACTTTATCATGTAATATTTTGCATTAAATTTACGAGGACAAGTCACCAATCCCGGTATGTCAATTCTAGTAAAATATAATTGCATTCCAAATGACACAATAAAACTATATAAAAACACAATATAAGGCTATGTTAATACCATGTACCCTAGTTTGTTGTAGGACTACATGCCAGCGGAGGCGTCAGCCATAGAACCGCAGCTACTAAATGTGGCCTTATCCTGCACATTTACCACTGGAAGTAGTGAAGTTTTCTATAGCAACCAATCTAATTCCAGCTTTCACTTCACCACTGACATTTAGAAAATGTAAGAAACACCAAAGATCAGGCACATACGGTACCTCTCTTATCCCAGACTGGCTGGTGTGTAAGCATCTGAGCAGCAGACATTTGGTAGAGGATCGTAATAAATAGCAAAAGGGTTTTTTTTTTTGTTTTGTTTTGTTTTTTTTAAGAAAAAAAAAAGGGGGGGGGGGGGGGGTTATAAGGAGATAGTGGCAAAGTGCAGCAAAGTTCCAGACAGCAAACCCAAAGGTTTGTGAAAATGTAACTGTATAGTAAATTAGCTGCTCAGGTAAGACATGGATGAACCATAAGGCTATGTGCCCACGATGCAGAAATGCTCAGGATTTTTTTTTTTGAGCGTTTCTGCATCTCCTTGGCAGAAAAAACGCATGCGGATTGTACATGCGGATTGTACATGCGGAAGTGAAGCGTTCTTCACATGCATTTCCGCATGTGGATTGACAAGCGCTTTCCAAGCGATTTTAGCATCACTTGGAAGAGTACTTGACAATTTGGTCACACTATATAAATCCATGAAAACAGCATGCATTTATATAGTGTGATCGTAAGAAGGGTAAAAAATAAAATAAATAATTATACTTACCTTCTGATGGCCCCCGGTGTCCTTGTCTTGGCTTGCCGGCAGCTCGTGGTAGACTAAAGGACCTGCCGACGACAGTGGTCGCAGGTCCTTTAGTCTACCACGATCTGCCGGCAAGCAAAAGACAAGGAAACCGGGGCCCATCACAAGGTAAGTATAATATTTATTTTTTATTTATTTATTTTTTTACAGGTGCAGGTGCTATGGTACCCGGGTCTGGAGGAAAGTCTCCTCTCCTCCAGATCCAGGTACCATCCGCACATTGAACTGCATGGAATCCGCATGTACAGATGTAGTCATGTGGATTCCATGGGTTCCAACGCAAGTCAATGGCGACGAAAACGCAGCGCTTCCGCAAAATAATTGGCAGTGGTGCGGATTTTTCCGCAATGGAAATTTCCGCAGCATGTGCACAGCACATGCGGATTATCATTGGGGAACATGGCAGGCCTTCTACCAAGCGTTTTTTAAGCGTTTCTGCAGCGGAATTGCCGCTGCGGAAACACTTAAAAACCGCATAGTGGGCACACAGCCTAAGAGCTCATAAACAAGAGCCAGGGGCTACACATACTGTTGCAGTCCAAAGGAATACACAAGGGTTAGACAAATATCAAAACAGCCAGATCGCAAATGAAGCCAGACATCTGAACCGGAATCTAATCTTTAGAGACTAATTCAACCTTATATAGGGTTTAGAATGGCAAACTAAATGGGAAAGGAGTAAAACTTACTACGGTCTTTTAACCCATTAAGGACAAAGCCTATTAATGACCAAGCCAAATCTTATGCTTCTGACCAGTGTCACTTTACACTTCAACGGATCCCACTGATTCCAAGACTGTTTGTTCGTGACATATTGTACTTCATGACAGTGGTAAAAATTTCTTCGAAATGACTTGGGTTTATTTGTGAAAAAAACAAAAATTTTGCATTTTCCAACTTTGAATTTTCATGCCCTTAAATCAGAGAGATATGTCACACAAGATAGTTAATAAACAACATTTCTCACATGTCTACATTACATCAGCACAATTTTGGAACCAATTTTTTTTTTTTGGGGGGGGGGGGGGGGGGGTTAGGAAGTTATAACAGCGATTACTTTTTTTCCAACAATTTTTGAAGTGACTGAGGGGTCTACATGACAGAAAATACCCAAAAGAGACACCATTCTAAAAACTGCACCCCTCAAGGTGCTCAAAATCAAGAAGTTTAGTTACCCTTCACGTGGTTCACAGTAATTGAAGCAACGTGGAAGAAAAAAATGAACATTAACTTTTTTTTCACACAAATTTTTACTTCGGGCCCCAAATTTTTCATTTTCTCAAGGGTAACCAGAGAAAATGGGCCACAAAATTTGTTGTACAATTTCTCCTGAGTAAGCAGATACCCCATACGTGGGGGAAAACCACTGTTGGGGCGCACGGCAGGGTTCGGAAGGGAAGGAGCACCATTTGACATTATGAATGTAAAATTTGCTTGAATAATTAGCGAATGTCATGTTGCGTTTAGAGCGTCCCTGATGTGCCTAAACAGTGGAGCCCCATTTTGGAAACTACACCCCTCAAGGATTTTATCAAGGGGTATAGTGAACATTTTGAACCCAGAGGTGAAACACAGAATTTGATAACATTAGGTCATCATATTGAATAAGTTATTAGTCTTGAGTGAAAGTGCTCGCTACTTGAGTTTGCATCGGGTTCTCAGGTATGCACCAAGTATCAAGGGTGCTCGAGTGACATGTTAGAGTTCCCGCCCCACATGAGTCACGGTTGTTAGACACCCCAAAAAAAAACAAAAAAACATACAGGCATCGCTCGTGTATGGCAGGCAATCCCAGAGTGTTTTTTTAGGCTGTGTAAGAACCGCAAAACATGAGGGGCATGGACTCGAGCACCCGCGATACTCGGTGCATACCCGAGCACACAATGCAAACTCAAGTAGCGAGCACTTGTGCTCAACACAAATCGCCATATCGTCATCTTTTTTTTTTCTTCACTTTTGAAAAAATCCTAAAACAAACCGTGGGCTAACCCTAGCAAAAAATATAGTTTTTTTTACTTTATAATTTTTATTTACATAAGGGGGTACAAGAGGGGGTTTGATTTAGTTATTTTTTTTTATCAATGTGATATGTTTATCACAGTGATCAAAATGAAACAATAGGGAAAATTCCCTGTTGTCGCCGGGGAGATCTCAGCGGGCGCACTGCGCATGCGCCCACCATTTATTTATTTTTTTAAACCGGAAGATGCCGGAGAGCCGGGGGACCATCAGGGGGAGATCGGAGGACAGCGAAGATACCTTGGGGCTTCATTTCTCCCTCCTCTGATATGTATATCATGTCAGTGGAGAGAGAAATGAATGTAAACCGCGGGCACACTTTTTTTTTTGTGATCGCCACTATTCGGTGAATAGCATCAATCACGTGACAGGACACCAGAAAAACCAGCCCTGATCATATTCTTCCTCAGAGTCACATTTTCATGGTGCTGAGGAATAAGTACCCTTAACTGCCACCGTGAAAATGCGTTATGTAGGTAGTTAAAGGGGTTAAATTACCAGATTGGTGTTTTGTTTTTTTTTCAAAATTTCAGCATCGGAGTGGTATCAGTATAATATCTTAAGAATCTATACTCATTCCCGCTGTGTTTTAGTGGAAATTAGCAAATAAATCTTACAAAAGAAATATCTTCATAAATGAGAAATTAAAAATGAATGGAGCGATAGTGCACGATTGACCTCCACTCTATTCAACCAGGGCTCTTCAATGCCCCGGTTCTTAGCATTGTTGGGGGCCTCAGCAGTCAGACCCATAGTGAAAGGAAAGTTATCCGGTGGATAGGGGATAATTTTGCTGGTGAAAAGTCCCCTTTTAAAGGTAATCTGTCAAAAGGACGAACCCTCCTAAGCAGTCCACATGAGCAGGCATGTGATTGAAAGTTGAATAAAATGATAGCTTGATATCAGAGAGCTGATGTCTTATTCGTGAGAAATACACGTTTTTCCTCAGCTCTGAAGCCACCATTTCCATGATGTGGCCAGGTTAACATGCTCAAACTGGTCAAAGAGCCGGTTTAAAAATGGGCAGCAAAGTGAGTTAGAAATGGCTAATCTTAAAAGAACACATACTGATATTTACATGTGAGCAATTTGTGCAGCACACCATTGCACAGCAAATAGATCTTGCCACCTTTTGGAGTTTTGAAGCAACATCATACAGAAATTAACTAATGATTGTAAACCTCACATTAAATGCCTTACAACATATATTCAACTGTACAGGCCATTCAATGGGCTGTATCACAAAAAGGCTTCCATGTGTTAAGAAAAAAAAACGAAGAAATTCCTATTTTACTGTATACCTTTTGTATAAAGAGAGTACCATTCTATATGACAGACAAAGCATTCTGAGAATTGGTCACAGACATTCAGAGCAGAACCAAAGCAAGATGTGATCAGACCCCAAGCACTCATGTATGCGACACTGCGACTGTACTGGTCACTCTGCAGTGATCTAGTGACTCCACTCAGGTGAAGATCTTGTTACAATACTTAGAGCAGATTATCACCAGTACAGCTAATCAGCCTCTGGAAGGTCCAATTCAAGGATCGCAATAAGATCTGTAAATGTCCATTTACTGGCCAATATAGTACAGATTAAATACTGCCCTATTCTCGTGGGTCAACAAAAACTGTATAGGGAAGATAGTAACAGTCTAAGATTGTTTTACTCAAATACAGAATCACGAGGTCTGCAGCGCATCATTCATTTACCAGGGTGACAAGCATTTTGGCTTTTTTCGTTTGTCGGGTGATTAGAGACATGCTTAGGCCTCATTCGGACGTCCGTGAATCACGTTCGTGTGCTATCCATATATTCATGAAAATTAACATGGACCCATTAAATTCTTTGGCGTTATTCACAGGTCCTCATGTTTTTGCAGCATTCTTATGCACACTCATTCACTGATTGCTGGCTAGTGATCTATTCCTTAATGTCCTATGACAGATATATCCATCAGGGAGCAGAGGTTGGGGTGTGTGGAGTGGGCTCAGCAGCTGATCCTGTTCAACACACGACAGATGCCAGCTAAATTAAATAGCCAGCATTTGTATCATATATTAGTACCTTTGTCACACCTGACTAGTTGACAAGTCTCGAATACCACAACTTCATCTACTTTGTGTGTTCGAGGAAATAAACAACTTTAATCTTTTTAAAGGAGAGGCAAATGTGTATGTACAGAGGCATGTAAACGTTTGGTCACCCCTGGTCAAAATTATTGACTGTTATTGTGAACAATTAAGCAAGCTGAAGATGAAATGACATGTAAAACGTCTGAAGTTAAAGATAAAATTCCTTTTGTATTTTAAGCAAAAAATTATATATATTTTCATCTTTTCAATTATAAAAATTACAAAAAGGATAATGAGCCGATGCAAAAGTTTGGGCACACTGCATGGTTAGTACCTGGTTGCACCCCCTTTTGAAAATATCAGTTTTTTTGTAGCCAATCAAGTGTCTTTCAATTTTTGTTTAATGGATTTTCATCCATTCTTCCTTGGAAAATCCTTCCAGTTCTGTGAGATTTGTGGGTCGTCTTGCATGCATTGCTATTTTGAGGTCTAGTCACAGATTTTCAATGATGTTCAAATTACTCCGGTTTCCTCCCACACTCCAAAGATATACTAGTAGGGAATCTAGATTGTGAGCCCCAATGGGAACAGTGCCAATTAGGTCTGTAAATTGTCTGAAATTTAAAGCGCTGAGGAATATGTTGGTGCTATATAAATAAAAAGATTATTAATTAGGGGAAACTGGGGGCCATTGTAAAGCCTTCAGCTTGCACCTTTTGAGGTAGTCTATTCTGGATTTTAATGTGTGCTTAGGATCATTATCCATTTGTAGAAGCCACCCTCTTTTAAACTTCAGCTTTTTTACAGATGGTGTTATGTTTGCGTCAATTTGTTGAAATTTCATTGAAACCATTTTTCCCTCTACCCATGAATGTTCTCCATGCTGCAACACAAACAAAGCATGTTTGATCCACCCCCATCGGCGAGATGCTCTTTTACTGAAATTCTGCGCCCTTTTTCTCCAGGATCCAAGGGGTAACGTTTCTCTTTGCGGAGCCTCTACCATTTTCATTTTCAGAGTGCTAGGCAGCTGCTTAGAAGAACCCATGGCTGCTATTTTTTGGCACAAGGTTAGAGGAGGCTGGGTTTTTATAAAGCTGGGAAATTTGCATCACCTGGCCTTTCCTAACGATCATGAACAAGCCATAACCCTAACAGGCTAATTCAGGTCTGAAAACTTGGTCAAAGTTATCTGAGCACACAAATCTCCAAGGGTGCCCAAACAGATTTTCAGCATATGGCACTGGCAAACTTCATTTAATTGAAGGAAGAATGGACAAATGTACCAAGACATTCTTGATAAAATACTGCTGCCAATTACCAGGATGATGAAGATTAAACGAGGGTGGACAAAAAAGGGAATCTACTGTACCCAATTTAAATTTATTGGTTGGAGTAAGGCTGTGTGCCCACGATGCGTTTTTTAAGCATTTCCGCAGCGGCAAAAACGCTGCAGAAACGCTTAAAAAACGCTTGGTAGAAGGCCTGCCATGTTCCCCAATGATAATCTGCATGTGCTGTGCACATGCTGCGGAAATTTCCACTGCGGATTATCATTGCGGAAAAAAACGCAGCACTACCAATTATTTTGCGGAAATACTGCGTCTTCGTCGCCATTGACTTGCATTAGAATGCGCCAATTCCGCAAGACTGCATCTGTACTTGTGTAATCCATGCGTTCTAATGTGCGGATGGTACCCGGGTGTGGAGGAGAGGAGAGTCTCATCAACACCCAGGTACCATTAAAAAAGCTGAAAAAAAAGAATAAAATAAAAAATAAAATATATATTTACCTTGCGGCGGCCCGCGCTGCGCTCCTCCTTGCTTCCCGGCACTTCGCAATGGAATGAAGGACCTGCGCTGACGTCAGAGTCATGTGACGGGTCACGCGACGCTGACGTCGGCAGGTCCTTCAGTTACCGCTGCCGGCAAGGGAGAACGGAGTGAAGCAGGACACCGGGGACCATCGGAGGGTAAGTATACATTTATTTTTTTACTTTCTCTCGGGTCACACTATATAAATCCATGCAAACGGCATGGATTTATATAGTGTGACCAAGTGGTCAAGCACTTTCCAAGTGATGCTAAAATCGCTTGGAAAGCGCATGCGGAAATGCAAGTGAAGAACGCTTCATTTCCGCTTGTCCCTGGCAGGAAAACACATGTACAATCCGCATGCGTTTTTTTCTGCCAGGGAGATGTAGAAACGCTCAGGAAAAAATCCTGAGCATTTCTGCATCTTGGGCACATAGCCTAAGTCCATTTTTATACAGACTCCGATTCGGACTCCACAGCTATGCATACAGGTGATAGAAATGTTAATCTAGTCCTACTGCTTCATATTAATGGTTTTGATGTTGTGAAATCTTATATTGTAACTTTATGGTAATGATCTCTTCCAGGGCCCGGGCCCGTAAGGAATCACCCTCCTCCTCTCTTCATTACAGTAGTATCCCCCCCCTCCCCTGCATGTCAGTGTGTCCTGTGACATGCAGTTGTTGCGCTGTAATCTCACGCCTCCGAGTTTAACTCCCTCCATGATCCTCCCTTCTATGGAAGAAAGTCTGTGACTCACCGGCGCCTACGCAGAACATCACAGACTAGTGCATTCAGTGGTCTTTTGCGCAGGCGCGTCACTGCTAGCAACTTCCCCTGTGCTCCGCCACAGACTGCGGTCAGAGCTGGACTGACCCGCCATTTTCCCGGCGACCAGGACCTGTTTTACCCTATGGATGGCAGAGTGTCAGGGCTTCACTGCCACCGCAGAAGATCACAGCATACACTAGTCTGATCTTCTGCGTAGGCGCCGGTGAGTCACCGAGACTTTCTCCCATAGAAGGGAGGATCGTGGAGGGAGAAAAACACGCAGGCGCGAGATTACAGCGCCGCAACTGCACGTCGCAGGACACTGACGTTGCAAAGGAGGGGGGGGGTACTATTGTAATGGAGAGGAGGTGGGGATTCCTTACAGGCCCAGGGCCTAGAGGAATCATTACCATAAAGTTAAAATATAAGATTTCACAACATCCGAACCATGTTAATCCAGGTAGGACTAGATTAACATTTCTATCACCTGTTTGCCCATATTAATAGGTTATATACGTTCCAAGGGATGACAGATCCCCTTTAACAAGACAATGATCCCAAACACACAGCCAATGAGACTATTTGGATCAACTGAGGACATTGGTATCTAGAATATTTAAACTGAGACACCTGATAATGATTACCAACAAAGAAAAAATGTGGCCCACTGAAGTCTCACTGGTGTAAGAGCACGGCTGTGGAGTCGGAGTCGTGATGTCAGTGTCCATTTTGGTGGAGTCTGTATAAAATGGACCGACTTCAACTCCTAAAATATATAATAAATTGGGTACAGTAGTTCAATGCACTTTGTGGGGAATATTTTTTCTTAAGAATTTGTCTGTCCTATTCCTGATCTAAGGGTCTAGACTTAGCTGAGATGAATCTGTGCTACAGTAAATTTAGCACTTAAACATGACCCATGTATGAGGGAGTCGGAGGTTTGGCTTACCGACTTCACCACCCTGTGTCAGAGAAAGAAAAAGCTGATAGAATGGCCAAACACCTGACTTGAAGCCAATAGAAAATTTATGAAAATAACTAAAGCTCGGAGTTCATAGAATGAGTCCACGGAACCTTCAGGATGTGAAGTGTTTCTGTGGAAGAATGGGCCAAAGTCACACCTGAGCAATGCATGCGACTATTTTCTCCATACTTGAGGAGTCTTGAAGCCGTCATCACCAACACAAAATATTAAATTTCAGTAAGCATGTTCAATACTTTTTCCCTGTGTCTTCTCATTACACATAAATTAAGTTATGGTAGGATTTCTTTGCCTGTGTGGATTGGAAGGGTTGTCACCGACATCTGGCGAGAAATGTCAATGGCATCATTAGAAATAAATTTAGTTTGAAAACTGGTTACATGTATGTATGTATGTATGTATGTATGTATGTATGTATGTATGTATGTATGTATGTGTATGTATGTATGTATGTATGTATACACACACACACGTCTAATCAGCACTGGCGTTGCTGTCCCCGCCTTCGGACGTATTAGCAATCAAGAGGAAGTGACCGGCCAGCTGCAGCTCTCACCCCCTGTTGATTACTTATACATCCAAAGGTGGGGACAGCGACGCCACAATTGAATGGGAACAGGGCTCAACCTCACGAGAGTCCTGGGAATGCAAGTGCCGACAAAGCTGGAATGGAATTAGCAGGTGGGGAGTGTACGTTTTTATTTTCATGGGGGGAAATATTCAGATCGAAAAGGGGTTGTCCTTCTAGAGGACAACCCCTTTAATAATTTAACAGTTTATGAAGTGCACACCCTGGTTGGTCTAAAGTGGCGCCATATTAATGTAGTGTCTGTAAACTATGAAAGTCTCAGTAACTTAAATGTCCCAGTTGTCCAATACATAACTAGGAGCACAACAACAGTCTATAACAATTATATAAAGAGTTGGAAGCAAAGTTCTACACAACAAAGTAATGGTTTCTGGTCTTAATCCTTTAGTGATCACCAATATGACTTAAAACTGACCTGAGATAAGTGAATAGCATCCCAGACAGGTGAAAAGGCAGCAGATGTCCACTGTACATTATAGGCGACACTCCGCTGCATTAATTACAATCAGTGTTGGCAGTGACCATGGCCATTTAACCCTTTTAATGCTGCTGTCAGTGAATTTGGCATCTAGATGGTTAATAGAGTGTGGGGGGGGGGGGACCTTCCCTCTAACCCCCGATTGGCACCCTGAGATCATGATTGTTTCGTCCTGATGGTTGCCATGGCAATACAAAGCCAAGTAACGGCCTTAGAGTGTCGGGTATAGTGACACAAATTTGAAAACTGGGCCTGATCACTAAGGGGTTAACACAAAGCAATTCCTCGCCATGTCAATTCTTCCAAAATGTTCACAGTAAACAATTGAAGCTGGGCACACACCAAGAATTTATCCAAATAGACAGCACAGGATGCCATTCCTAGAGCCTCCTTCCCCTAGAAGTCAGGAGAGGACACCCAAAAGAAGGAGCGGTGTGCAACAGTGATGAAGGCTACAAATTACTTTTTATTATTATTATTTAATTTATTACATAATGCCCCCATGGCTCACTCGCACAAAGTAGCAGCTAGACCCCTAAAGCTGCGTGTGTATTAGGGAGTATACAAAGAAGCTTCTTTTTGCATGTTACATATTAAAGAAGCACTCCCATCAAAGTTTTTATCCTCTTAATATACAGCACTGTGCACTTACAATTGCTCATTTTGCCTTTCTAGTTAGTTAATTCTTCTCTTTTCCATTAGGTCTTTGACATCAGGTGATTAAAAACTGCCTAGCTGAATCCTTCTTGGCTCTATGTAGAAACAGGACGTCTCTTTTCCCTGCATGAGTCATTAAGGATTGTGCAGAAAACCGTATTTTTGGTCCAAGTGCGATCCGACAAAACATCGGATCACACTCAGACTGTTTTTTGGGGCAGTGTAGATAACAGATTTTTTCCTTGGACTGAATCTGTCCGTGGTGGGGAGAGGGGGGTGGAATTCACAGGATGCATGATTTGCATGCGGAAATCGGGACACATTCGGCCATACAAGTCAATGACTCCCGTCAAAAAAAAATAAATATCAGACTGCACTTAAATGACATCAGACTGACAGAATGGAGAAATTTATTTTTCCCACCTTCTCCACATCCAAGAAAATCAGTCACAATATGATCACTATCGGATCAAACTCTGATCAGAGTGTGATTAGCATAATCAGACCAATTTTCTTGCATGAGAGAAAAATAAATTACTATTATGACGTCAAGTAATACAGTCTTACCAGATGTTATTCAAGTGTTTTCCTGAATTTAAACATTGATGGCCTAAGAAATGTTAGATCAATGGGAGCCGGTCCCCTGGAATCTATTAGTGCTTACACAGGCAGTGACTTTCCCATACAGGTGACTGTACCTGGTACAGAAGCTCAAACACACACTTACCAGGGAATGCAGCAGCTATATTTGTATCATACAACCAGATATAGAAATACATTTTTTAATTTCTAATCTGCATCTATTCATGGATTCCAGATTTCTTTAGTCTATTTTCTGCACATGATTATGGGGCAGCCATCTTGCCGAGCTGCTTTGTGATCTGTGGAAAGGCAATTGGGAAGGGGGATGTAGAGAATATGATATGGGCAAGGAAAAAAAAATTATAAAACATTTGGTAGAAATACACTTTACAGAAAAGTTGAGCTAAGCAGTATATAATTTTATGACGACGCGCCTTCTTTAATGTTTATAGAGGACCTTGTACTGTAGTATCTTGAACTGGCCACATCATGGAATAGTAACTGCAGAACGGGAAAAAAATATATATTTTCCAATACGTCCCTCCAGACAGCACCAGTGGAGGTAGTCCTTCGTTGACCTATAGCAGGAAGGGATCACAGAGAGGTTAACAGGCCCCTCCCACCTCCACCTTCCAGTGTTTTTTCCTGTCCCTACAGGGGACAGTCGCATGAGAAGAGTGCAGATATTCTGTGGAGCTTCGTTGTATGGATGGGGGAGGGGTGGCGCCTCTGCCTTCCCTTCCCCCTGTCAAGCAGTCTGGGGCTGATACGGCTCTGAATAAAAGTCCCTCAGTCATCAATCACCGTACCAGTACGGACTACGGAGGATTGGGGGTCTCGGCCTTCCCTTGCCCGTCAAGTGGTCCGTGGCTGACACCTCTCTAAGAGAGGTCCCTCAACAAACAGCCTATGCTTCATCTGCAGTAATGCAGCATTCCTGATGTGATGGCCCTTCCCTCCATGGTGGGCTCTCGGCATTATCAGCTCCCCCTGTTCTTCTATCAGGTGTGGAGTCAGCACAGTTAAGTGCACAGTGCAATATTGTCTTGAAAGGCTAGGCCTCTGGGCTGATGCTAGCCTCATGCCAAAGCTGGGCCCAGAGCCTCATGTTCTGACATTTGATTTGAGATGCACAGCTAATCCTCAGACCTCTAGGCTATAGTTAGGACTAATGTCTGATTTGGCTTCAGAGTTTGACTTATGGGGAGCATGCTTTCTACATCTAAACTGGTTCTTGCCTGAGACTTTGGTCCTCGGAGCTTCTGTAACCACCCTGGTGCTATTACTTTGGTACTACTCCACTGGTACTGTCCGGAGGGACGAACTGGAGAAAGGGAATTAGAACTACCGGTAATTCTGTTTCCAAGGAGTCCCTCAGGACAGCACCTTTATATTCCCTCCCTTATGTTTATCTTTAGGCTTATACAAGATACATCATCCAGCAGATCATTCATTGATCAAGTCGCCATGGCTCGAGATCAAACTGAAACTGTTAAAGGGTTTCTTACATATGAGTTCTTGTGGCTCGTTTAGACGATTTGCATCCATCCTTCTGTGGCGGGTGGAGGTGGGAGGGGTCTACCTCCACTGGTGCTGTCCTGAGGCACTATTTGGAAACCGAATTACCGGTAGGTCTACATCACTTTTTTCTTTCTTATTTCTCATCCCCGTTGGGAACACATTAGCTAGTAAAGTTTAAGGTGAAAAATATACTAATTCCCCCTAAATCAAGGGGGCGTTAACAGAGCTTCTTCACTGAGGGCATTTACTTTTTCCCCTGCATGATGTTGCCCAATCATAAGTTAGCAGTGTCATGCAGGTGAATAATAGAAAGCCCCTGAGAATATCAGAACTGGCATTCCCTGTATAATATGGATGATATAGAAAGACTGATATGTCTACCCAGGTCATAGATCTCTAGAACTGTTAGCACCTAGTGCTATTATAAGTGCAGTAGCAGAGCTGTGTGTCATTGCATACTGTTCCGCATCTTGCCCCAGGCATTGAGGAATACAGAAGAGCCATGTACGTAATGACACAGCTCTGCTCTCTTGCCCCTCGCCTACACTGACAGTGCTGTAAGAAGAGACCTGCAGCATGTCACATACACCACTCGATCTGTATCCGTTTATTACGGCAGTATTCCCCAATGCCTGGCCTGGGATAGATGCAGAGCTGTGTATGTAATGACACAGCTCTGATCTCCTCCAGCACTTGTAATTACAGTAAGTGCATGCAGTGAGATCAGTGAAACATGGTTAAATATATCAGTCTTACCATCTCAGAAAGGAAGCCTGTTCAGACCTTCTACCTATGATTGGGCATCACCATGCAAAAAGTAAACGCCTTCAATGAAGAATCTCTGCTAATGCCTCTAGTTATAGTGGAAATTAGCATTTTAGCTGACAAACTTTACTAGGCAATATCTTTGCAATAGAGAGGAGGAAAAAATAGGTTTTATTCAGCTTGGCAGACACTATTACACTATTTCATGATGTGGCCAGTTGGAACATGCTAAAACTAGTGAAAGGTCCACTTTAAAAGGTTTGAGACAACTTTTGAAGTTATTAACTATTCATAAGCTAAATAACTTTAATAGTCAGGGTTGGAAGGACCCTGTCTGAATGAAGATGTGTGACATGTGATGTGCACCTCCACTCCATTCTCTGTGGGGTTGGCAGGACAGCCAAGCAACCTCAGAAAATGAATGGTACAGAAATGCACATGCTTCACCTCTGCTCAAATCAGATTGGCCCGGTTTTCGGATGTGTGTGAGAACCAGCAGAACCAAAGTAATCAGGAAGTTATTAACCTCTTCCAAAATACTTTCTAGAATATGAGTTTGATCAAATTTTGGGGGAGTGGGGGAGACAAATGTTTACTACACATCTAGAAAAAAAGCTAAGTTCATAAAACGGTCATTCCATCTCAAATGATCCAAATCTGAATATTTTTAACCCAATGTCTTCGGATTATTTTATTTTTTTTTTTTAAGTGCTACTTTAGTGAACTACAAAAAAGTTTTGCATTTTTATCTTCATTAGGTAATTTTTATAGTCTTCTAAAGTTTTGAAGAAAACAATTTTGAGCTTGAATTATGTTACATTTTTTTATCACATCTTGAGTTAGAAATCAGATAAAGAGATGGGAGAGGCACTGTTTTGTGTAGAACGGTGCATGCTTTAATTTGATAGGTCACAAGATTGTTAGTTGATATTTTGTTTTTGTGGTGTCAATTTAAAAAAATTAATGCGCAATTTTGAAAATACAATATACTATAAAATGTAAAAAAAAAAAAAAAGGGGGGGGGGCATATGTCTTACCCTGCCCAGGGGATGTGACATGATCAGACCATGTTACCGCACGGTCATCAGACAGCCATTACAGAGCACATAACAGGGGCACATTTAAGGTATGTGCCCAAGATCAGGAAATGCTGCGGGTTTGACTCAGCGTGTTTATGCTGCGTCAAACCCGCAGCAACCAGATGTTACAGCATAGTGGATCAGATTTCTAGAAATTTCTGACATGAAGCGCGTCTTTCAGACCCGTGGGCACAATCTTACAAGGGTATCTCAGCACAAACATTTTATTTAAAAACACAAATTGTGGAAATTATTATTCCATGATCTAGTGATTGAAATCAACTTTTGTTCGTGGGAAAACTTCTTTAAATATACGTGTATCAATTTTTTATTATTATTATTGCGACCCTAGAGATGTCCTTTTTAGGTTTTTAAGCAGAGTATAGTAGTTAAATCATCAAGCTTAAAAATAAAATGAACTAGTCTGAACAATTAAAGACGTTATCCACTACCTTAACTCAATTTTATTCATTAATCTTTCTATTCTGTATCAGTAAATGCATCTATACTCTAATTATAGTAATATATACCTTTATCATGCAGAAAGCATCACTTGGTGTCTGCCAGACGCAGATCACTTCCTGTCCCAGGCTTACTGTGCTCTAAGACTACAAATTCCATCATGCATTGCAGTGGCCTGTGAGCCAGTACTTATCACGCCCCCTCCATTCTCCACCGTAACTCCTTGTCAGGACCTATGCTCAGGCAAGCTGTCATTCAATCTAAAATGTCTACACCCACCACCAGCAGCACAGTGACAACTTCCTTTCATTTTGTACAATTCCTGTGCCAGAAAAGGAAATATCAGACAAAACAGAGGAGGAAGAAGAATCTCCATAACAATCCAGTGCCATGTGATCCCTGCTGAGATGCACTCATAGAAGCTATACATCTAATACAAGTATATTACAAAAGGTATTGTTTTGAAGAGCTAGAATATATAATGAGGGGGAGTGAAAAAGTCTTTAAACTGAGCTTTTATCATCAATTTGTCCCTTCTACTGGGCGAGATTTAACCTGGTCCACAATCTCTTACTAACAATGGCCATTTCCTTTCGGGTCAGAGTATGTACTGCTGTTATGGGATTTGGGGCCACCTGACTTAAATTTGATTTTTTGCTTAATTTTAATATGTCTTGTTTTCTTGGATACACAAAGGATGGGGATGGACCAGAATGATGCAAAAAAAAGTCACTTCTACTTCTTAGCATAATCTTTGGAGAGTACATTAGCTGGCAGCCAATGGTGCAGATCATACTCCCAGGTCACATTACCAAATATGTCATCCATTGCCAATCTTGTGCCATCTTCAGTCACTTATTTTAATTATTGCTATATTCCACAGCCCTTCTGGGGTGTGCTTTGGACACTCACTTTTCTAGAATCTGCTCAGGTTGTCTCCATTACTGGGCAGATCTGGGAGATAGTACTGGATTGGTGGAGAGCAGTTTGAGCAGGAAGATTTGAGTGTTTATAAAGCTCCGCATAATCCAGTCAGCTGTTCGTCTAGTGAAGAAGCAGGGAAGCATCCCACCACTGAGCTTTTACAACAAGATGGTGCACCACCACATTATGGGTGTCAGGTCCGAGCATTCCTACATGAACAGTTTCCTGGAAACTGGATTGGTCGTCGTGGGCCAGTTGAATGGCCACCAAGGTCTTCCGATCTGACCCCCTTAGACTTTCATCTTTGGGGTCATCTGAAGGCAATTGTCTATGCTGTGAGGATACGAGATGTGCAGCATCTGAAACAACGGATACTGGAAGCCTGTGCTAGCATTTCTTCTGTGGTGTTGCTATCAGTGTGTCAAGAGTGGGAGAAGAGGGTTGCATTGACAATCCAACACAATGGGCAGCACTTTGAACACATTTTATAAGTGGTCATAAACTTGTAAAAAAACACATGAAAGAATAAAGTTACGTTAAAACCAAGCACACCATTGTTTTTCTTATGAAATTCTCAATAAGTTTAATGTGTCACATGAACCTCTTCCCATTGAAGAAAATAAAATTGGATCCAAAATGGCCGACTTCAAAATGACCGCCATGGTCACTAGTGTTGAGCAAGTATGTTCTATTAACCCTTTCGCCGAGTATGCTCGAGCCAAGCTCCGAGTACTTACAGCTGCTCGGTGATATGGTTGAATCGCTCCTGTTTGCATGATTTGCAACTGTTTGACAGCTTTATTACATGTGAGGAATGTCTATTTCTTACACATTCCTCCCATGTAATAAAGCTGTCAAATAGTTGCAAATCATGCACACGGGAGCGATTCAACCATATCACCGAGCAGCTGTAAATACTCGGAGCTCGGCCCGAGCATACTTGGACCAGAACATACTAACTCAACACTAGTCACCACCCATCTGAAAAAGTTTTCCCCCTCCCATATACTAATGTGCCACAAACCGAAAGTTGATCTCACCATCCATTCCCATTTAATTTAGGTGTATCCATATAAATGGCCCACCATGTATAACAAAGGCTGTTGAATATCAGTTAGTTGCAAAGAGTAAATGGCCCGACATATGTAGGGTATATGGTAATGCAGATGTCATCAGATGTCTCACGACTTGACAACCAGTTCTACCAGGAGTCCAGGCTCTTCAGCCTCCCAGCTGTTACATATGGTATGCTTGGATGGAGCTGGGCCTGCAGGCTGCAAAGAAACCAAAAACCGGGCGAAATATTAAAACTGACAAAAACCCTTATGAAAACTTGTATAATGTATGCCATTGCTTATTAGTGAAAGACAAGCATACATTAACACACAGCTCACAAAACAAGTGCTCTGACCTCATGGAAGCCATGACGGCACTAGTCTGCAATTTCTCAGGTTTCTTAGAAAAAAAGGAAGTCTAAGGCTGCAGAGCAATAAATCCACGTTCAACTAGTAAACCAAGAGAAGGCAACAGCTGTCAAAGCAGTGTAGTGAACAACTGCCAGGCAAAACTCACTGACAAGACCAGTAATACCAAATCGTAAGACCATTATTCCTCTAACACTCCGCTGACCACATGAATTAGATAGAAGCGGCACTCCTGAGAAATCCAGTGGACTTTACCAATGATGCCTCCTAACTGTACTTTAATAGCAGATATCGGGGAAAGAGGTATTAACCAAATTGGATTTCAATTTCTGAAACATAAAAAAAAATAGGCTGCATATATATCATATGCAAATAGGCATGCATTTTCATAAGGATATTGATATGGAGTCAAGGGATAGAATACATGGGGTCAATCTGCAATGTAACCTGACATGCAGTGCAGTGTGTAGATATACCGTATATTCCGGCGTATAAGACGACTTTTGAAGACTGAAAAATCTTCTGTCTAGTCTGGGGTCGTCTTATACGCCGGTAATGCTTTTGAACTTTCAGAAATTGACATGCGGGGATACTCTGGGGGTGTTAATAAGCTGCCGTGGCCGTATCCCTGCCATGTCGGAGTTAATATAAGGTGGAGGGAGTTAAAATACGGCGGCGGTAGGTCCAGACAGTCAGCGCTTCTGTGCTGAAACTGACACATCGCTGCGTATTCCCAGCTCCGGACACAGCGCAGGGCTTCTGTGCCGACAGCTTTCACTTGTCACAGAAGCGCTGCGCTGTGTCCGGAGCAGGGAAGTTCGCATCGCTTCTGTGACAACATATGAAAAGCCGGCAATTCAGCAGCGGCATAAGCCGGCACCCGACAATTTAGAATAGAAAGAATAGAGCTTCACACATAGATTAGATAGATAGAAACATGTCAGTCACATATATATGAAGTACAGTGACAGTGTTGCTTACTGTACTTGTCATTTAGTGTAAAGGATTTATTAAAACAAATAATAGTGTTTTCATGCACCGTCTCTTTAAAAAAGCCAGCCGGCATTTCAGCATCTGTACCCGACAATTTATAACAGAAAGATAGAGCATCACACATAGATTAGATAGATAGAAACATGTCAGTCACATATATATGAAGTACAGTGACAGTGCTGGTTACTGTATTTGTCATCTAGTGTTAAAATAACGGATTTATTTAAAAAAAAAATTGGCGTGGGATGCCCCTTAATTTTAGTCTCTAGCGGAGGTTAAGCAGACGGCTGGGGCAGATGTTTGAAGCCTGGGAAGGGGGTAATACCCACGGAGCTTCCCAGGCTACTAATATCAGCCCCCAGCTGAATACATAGCCTTTACTAGCTATTAAAATGGGGGACCCCCCAAAAAAAATGACGTGGGGTCCCCCCTAATTTAATAGCTACCAAAGGCTAGGCAGACAGCTGGGGGCTGATATTAATAGCCCAGGAAGGGAGCCATGAATATTGGCCCCCTCCCAGGCTAGAAAGACCAGCCGTCAGCCGCCCCAGAAATGGCGCATTCATAGGATGCGCCAATTCTGGCACTTAGCCTCGCTCTTCCACGCTGCCCTGGTGCGGTGGCAGTGGGGTAATAGGGTTGGGGTTGATGTCAGCTTATAATGCCAGCTGACATCAAGCCCAGGTTAGTAATGGAGAGGCGTCTATAAGACACCCCCATTACTAACCCCATAGTAAAAGTTAAAAAAAAACACAAACACCCAGAATAAAGTCCTTTAATTGAAATAAACACACAATTCTTTATTGTTCTAAATTAAACCATACTTACCATCACGCCCATTCCAGCTGAAGCCAACGATCTCCTGCAATAAAAGTAAAATAATAAAGCAACCTCATCCTTACCTTTCCATGGTTCCCAGGACAGCTCCAGCTCTGCTACATTCACATGACAGGCTGGACCGCAGCAGAACGCTGCCATCCAGCCTGTCATCCCGCAAACACTGAGAAGCGCAGGCATGCTTGCGCTCCTCAGTGTCTCGCTGTGACGGCATCCAGATGAGCCGACAATGAACTCAGCTCACCTCCTGGACGTCCGTCACTGACAGCGTGGGAAACTTCTACTGCGCATGCGGGGAGCAGGAGAATTTTCCCACGCTGTCAGTGACGTGCATGAGGTGAGCCGAGTTAATTGGACATGATCTCGGCTCATCTGGATGCCGTCACAGTCAGACACTGAGGAGCACAAGCATGCCTGCGCTTCTCAGTGTCTGCCGCATGGCAAGCTGAACGGCAGCGTTCTGCTGCAGTGCAGCCTGTCATGTGAATGTAGCAGAGCTGGACCGGTCCTGGGAACCATGGAGAGGTAAGGATGAGGTTGCTTTATTATTTTACTTTTTTTGCAGGAGATCGTTGGCTTCAGCTGGAATGGGCGTGATGGTAAGTATGGTTTAATTTAGAACAATAAAGGATTGTGTCTTTATTTCAATTAAAGGACTTTATTCTGGGTGTTTGTGTTTTTTTTAATTACTTTACTAGAAATTCATGGCGGTCATGTCTAATATTGGCGTGACCCCATGAATTTCGGGCTTAGGGCCAGCTGATAATGCCAAGCTGGCCTTAACCCCTTTATTACCCAGTGAGCCACCGCACCAGGGCCCTGGATGAGTTGGGTACAGCGCCAGAAGATGGCGCTTCTATGAACGCGCCATTTTCCGGGGTGGCTGCGGACTGCAATTTGCAGCGGGGGGGGGCCAGAAAGCTTGGGCCTCCCTGCGCTGAAGATTCCAGCCCCCAGCTGCCTAGTTGTACCTGGCTGGACACAAAAATAGGGCGAAGCCCCACGTCTTTTTTTTTTAAATTATTTCATGAAATAATTAAAAAAAAAAAAAGGGCTTCCCTATATTGTTGTGTCCGGCCAGGTACAAATAGGCAGCTGGTGGTTGGGGGCAGCCCGTTCCTGCCTGCTGTACCTGGCTGGACACAAAAATATGGCGACGCCCACGTCAACATTTTTGGGAAAAATTAATCACAAAATTAATAATAATTTAGGGACTGCATCTTTATTAACCCCTCAATTGTCATTTAGTGTTAAAATAAAGGATTTTTTAAAAAGAAAATTGGCGTGGGATCCACCATCATTATAGTCTCTAGCGGAGGTTAAGCAGACGGCTGGGGCAGATGTTTGAAGTCTGGGAAGAGGGTAATACCCACGGAGCTTCCCAGGCTACTAATATCAGCCCCCAGCTGAATACCTAGCCTTTACTAGCTATTAGAATGGGGGACCCCCCCAAAAAATGACGTGGGGTCCCCCCTATTTTAATATGTTTATGAGTGACAGTTTTCCTGCTATATACCTGCATGTCATAAGAATTTAAATTAAAAAAGGACCATGTTAAATTCAAATCTGTTTTTTTTAATTTTTTACCGGTGTTTGGTATGCGTTGGAAAAGGGGTAGTCTTATACGGTGAATATATCCTAAACTCTATATTTTAACAGGAAAGTAGGGGGGTCGTCTTATACACCAGGTCGTCTTATACGCCGGAATATACGGTACTTTACCATGCCTAATCTCTTGATTCTGAGAGATATAAGCCACTGCTAAAGTTATGACAGGTCATGAATATCAGATCGTGGGGGCTCCACCAGCCCAACCGATCAACTGGTTGCAGCTCCCATGAAGGCTGGCAGTGAACATTGCACAAAGCAGGGACTCCTCAGCTCCATACATTGCAGTGGCCGGTCAGCTCCCATTCACTTCAATATTAACGAAGCTTCAGTATCCAAACAGCCACTATACAGTGCCAAGTCTGTGCTGTTCCAGTTTTCAAATGTGTACATCCATTGGATCTACCGATATGATATCGACAACCCAAGGACAGAAAATCAATATCCAAGTTTCGGATGAGAACAAAATGTAGCTCCATTAGGATCCATAATTATAGTTTTCTATAAAGCCTTTCTGTACCATTACAGAATTGTGTACTGATAATCTGAGCGTTCAGGGCTTACGGGGAGCCCGGACAGTCTAGGAGGTGCAAATTGAAGCCAGCAGTGCTGATCAACAGGAAAAAAAAGAAAGATTAAAAAAAAAAAAAAAATTATAAAATAATCACAAATGATTGCTGCTATCAATTAGTTTAATGTAGCTGGGGCATGTTTTAAATTAATCCATTGTAACATCTATATTAGATGGTTCAAATACAATCCAGACTAATGTTTAAAAAACAGAGATAGCTATGTGGGCATCTATGGAGATGTCTGGCAACTAATGCTCACACAGCCCCATGATAGGTCTGAACAAAGGAACACGAGGAAGCTACAATACATGCCGTGATCTTGAGCAGATATTCAGAATAGGTTTAAAACAGGCACATGCGGAACTGCAAAGAAATCTTTACTCAGTCTTTACACATTAACCTCCCCAGTGATTGTGATTGCCAATGTGACATTTATAAACAGCTAATTTGGGGTTGCCATTTCTTTTTTTCTGTTGTCAAAAGAGTTGCATAAGTTTTTTGACTTTTTTTTTGCAGGATGTGCTTATTTTTGCTAGTAACATTTGAGGGACACCATAATTTTATTTTATTTTTTTCAGTGTAAGCTGGAAGGAATCTCATTTGCACTTTCCTCAGGCACCAATAAGCCCCTTGCTGCCATAGAAACTCATTGGCACTCATTGACAGCATAGAAAGGGCAAAAAAATAATAATATTAAGAATTATTATTCTTTATATAGCACCAACATATTCCGCAGCGCTTTACAATTCATTGGTTCACATACAACAGTCATGAAGAGTGACTTTATGCCTCTGTATACCTGCTTAGATGCAACTTTTATAACCATGGAAGCTAAAAAGGTTAAACTGGTAGGATTGAAGTTATAGCTGAACCTGGCCGCTGCAACCAAGTCAGATGTGGATGGGGAGGCCTCAGCTACTACAAACTGCTCCACCCATATGCCATAAACACATGGCTTACTGTGCTTGCTACAAAGCTCATGTATATCGGTATGGGATGCCAGGAGTCAGTCCCCCAACTGACCTGATATTGATGACAAATATTAAAGTAAAAAAAATCCCTTTAAAACTGATGTGTCATTACATATTGTGCACTGTCAATACTCATGAAAATCAATACTGACACCACCTGTTTTATTACATATTATCTCTTGGTCAGAGTTCTTTCTGTGACATAAGAAATTAACATTAATGGGGTTGGCCAATATCTTAAACTAGGTCTCTAATTAGAATTGTCTTTGGAATAGACAATACATGCTCAGCGAGTTCTCCCTTTGTGACAGCATTCAGAGGCTTTGGAGCAGAGAGCACTAACAGACAACCCCAATGCACACACAGCACACATTGAGTGTTGGTATAGACATCCAATGCACGTTCAATCTGTTATATCTTCTCAGAGTTTAGAGAGCTCTTTGGAGCAAAACGAACCAACAGAACACTAGTAACGAGAGCGCACACGGAGCTGTAGGACTGTCAGAGGAGAGACCCGTCCTGCCACCAAAGTCCTCCTTTTTCAAGCAAAAGACAGCAAACGGGAGATACAGTATAGTACAATAAGCCACTCCCGTTTGAGAGTCCCGTATGCATGGTAGGAGTTTCAAACAAAATATTAAAACAGTGGGGTGGGGGAGTGAGGTTAGTAAAGAAAAAAAAGTTAAATATTTTTGAATACCTGTCAATTAGAAAAATGCTTCATTTTTAAATAAAGTTGGCTGCGGACACAGCTTGTGGTATCCAACAACCCCTTTAAGAAACCAGCTTACACTTCAGCGTTACAGTGGGCAGTGATGAGCGAGCGTGCTCAGTTAACCCCTTCACCGAGCACGCTCAGGTACTGACCGAGTATTTTCGGCGTGCTCAACATCTATGTTCGAGTCGCCATGGCTGCATGTCTCGTGGCTGTTAGACAGCTGCAACACATGCAAGGATTGCCTGTTTGTAAACAGCCGGGACACATGCAGCCGCAGCGACTCGAACATAGATGCAGAGCACACTGAAAATACTCGGTCAGCACCTGAGCGTGCTCGGTGAAAGGGTTAACCGAGCCTGCTCGCTCATCACTACTGAAGAGACATGCTCTTATGCTGCATTTGAACAAAACCAAGAAAATGGGATAAGACTTACAGAACTGAATGAGTGGGAAAACTGTATTACTAGTTAGATCGCTATACATTGCATATGGAAGCACTGATCCAACTTAACCAAGTATTAAAGGTTACCTGTCACCATGAAATTGCAGTCCAATGTACATTATCTTATAGAGAATGTGGCTCAGAGTCGTTTTGTATGAAGAGATTCAGAATAAGGCTGGGGTCATGAGCGATGAATCCCTCATGCAACAGTATCGGGCAGATTATGCTAAAGACACTCAGCTCAAACTATCAGAGTATGAGCAGTGTCATGTTAGTGTGATCACATTCACTCACATGAGAGAATCACAGTACAGGTGTGGAGAAGACTGAGAACTTAATTTCAGATTTTAAACATCAGATAGCACTCAGCCGCGTTAAACGCTCTTGTGAACGGGCCCTAACCTGCATATTTCAATTAAAACCACTGATTTTTCTGGGATTTTCAATCCATCGTGCAGTCCTATCAGTGACATACAGCTATATCTGTATAAGTGTGCATATAAAGAAAGCAGTCAGTCACTGATAGGACGACTCGGTGGACCAAAGATCCCAAAAAGAGCAGAGGTTTAAATTACAAGAACACAGGTTATACTGAATGTTTTCTCCCAAAACTATTATACATCTACTCAACTCCTACTGCTCTATGACATGGTACCTGCAGATTGGACAGCATTTTCATCATGACAGGTTCCCTTTAAAGGGAACCTGACACTAGAACAAACGCTATTAACCAGCAGATAAGGGGTTAATCTGCAGGTTAATATACTTTAAAAAAAAAAAAAACACACAACTGTGGTATTGCACTTTTTTTTGCAATTTCACCACACTTGGATTTTTTTTTTTACCCGTTTTCCCATACACGATATGGTAAAACTAGTAATGTCGTTCAAAAGTACAACTTGTCCCGCAGAAAAAATAAGCCCTCATACGGCCATATTGATCAAAAAATAAAAATGCTATGGCTCTGGGAACAAGGGGAGCAAAAAACGAAAATGCAAAAACGGAAAATCCCAGGGTCCTTAAGGGGTTAAAATTGGTGCAACTATAATGAGTATAGAACATTTTCTATACTTCTATCATACCTGCTCATTTAGTCAGAGCTGGCGCCAGTAAGCCAAACCTTCAACTCCTCAATTTCCATGACTCCGACTCCCTCATACATGGCTCATGTTTAAGTTATAAATTTACTGCAGAACAGATTCAACTCCGCTAAAAGTCTAGACCCTTAGATCAGGAAAAAGACATTTCATAACTTTCCCAAATTCTTATGAAAAAAGTATTCCCCACAAACTGCATTGAACTACTGTACCCAATTTATTAAATATTTTAGGAGTTGGAATCGGTCCATTTTATACAGATTCAGACTGCACCAAAATGGACACCGACTTTAACTGCACGTATTTCAATTTTGCTCCCGGCGAGCGCTGAAGTCAGTGTGGGGCGCTTGCGCAGTAGGAGATGGCGGCACACAGTGAAGCTGGAAACTTCACTGCGCACGCGTGGGGAGCCGCTCATCACAGCACATGCAGCTCCCAGAGCTGCAAGCTTTACTGCCTGGCTATCTCATAGTGCGCAAGCGCCCCACACTAACTTCAGAGCTCACCGGAAGCAAAAATCAAATGGCACGGACGGCGCCGGCCATGACTGAATGAGAGAATCACACCCCTATGACTAAACGAGCAGGTATCATGCAAGTATAGAAAATGTTATATACTCATTATATTTGCACCAATTTTTATGAAAAAAGCGTGTTAGTGATGCACACTGCATGACTAACAAAGCAATGGGGGCAGTTTACATAGTAGATAAGACATGAAAGGTTCCCTTTAAATAGATTAAACAGTGCCACGTGGTGTGAACACACGTCCAAGTGCCAAGTTGGGGCACATTCACATCACTCATGAAATTGCTCACATTTTTTTTTTCTTTATACTAGATTACCACGAGTACAGCAAACATACAGGTGCATCTCACTAAATTAGAAGATCAAAAAGTTAATTTATTTCAGTTCTTAAATACAAAAAGTGAAACTCATTAAATAGAGTCATTACAGAGTGATTCTATTTCAAGTGTTTATTTCTGGTAATGTTGATAATAATCTTTTTATTTATATAGCGCCAACATATTCCGCAGCGCTTTACAATTCAGACAATTTACAGACATTATGGGCACTGTCCCCATTGGGGCTCACAATCTACATTCCCTATCAGTATGTCTTTGGAGTGTGGGAGGAAACTGGAGAACCCGGAGGAAACCCACGCAAACACGGGGAGAACATACAAACTCCTTACAGATGTTGTCCTTGGTGGGATTTGAACTCAGGACCCCAGCGCTGCAAGGCTGCAGTGCTAACCACTGAGCCACCGTGCTGCCCATGTTGATGATTATGGCTTATAGCCAATGAAAACACAAAAGTCACTATCTCAGTAAATGAGAATAATTAACAAAAAACACCTGCAAAGGCTTCCTAAGCGTTTAAAAAGGTCCCTTAGTCTGTTTCAGTAGGCTCCACAATCATGGGGAAGACTGCTGACTTGACAGATGTTCAGAAGGAGGTCATTGACACTCCACAAGGTCCCAGAGTCTGGAGGAAGAGTGGAGAAGCCACAATCCAAGCTGCTTGAGGTCTAGTGTGAAGTTTCCACAATCAGTGATGGTTTGGGGAGCCATGTCATCTGCTGGTGTATGTCCACGGTGTTTTATCAAGACCCAAAGTCAGCGCAGCCGTCTACCAGGAAATTTTAGAGCACTTCATGCTTCCCTCTGCTGACAAGCTTTTTGGAGATGGAAATTTCATTCTCCAGCAGGACTTGGCAACTGTCCACACTGCCAAAAGTACCAATAGCTGGTTTAAAAAAAAAAACAGTATCACGGTGCTTGATTCGCCAGAAAACTTGCCTGACCTTAACCCCATAGAAAATCTATGGGGTATTGTCAAGAGGAAGATGAGAGACACCAGACCCAACAATGCAGACGAGCTGAAGGCTGCTATCAAAGCAACCTGGGCTTCCATAACACCTCAGCAGTGCCACAGGCTGATCACCTCCATGCCACACCGCATTGATGCAGTAATTGATCCAAAAAGGAGCCCCGACCAAGTATTGAGTGCATTTAGTGAACATACATTTCAGTAGGCCAACATTTCGGATTTTAAAACATTTTTCAAGCTGTTATAAAGTATTCTAATTTACTGAGATAATGACTTTTGTGTTTTCATTGGCTGTAAGCCATAATCAACATTAACAGAAATAAACACTTGAAATAGATCACGCTGTTTGCAATGACTAAAATATGAGTTTCACTTTTTGTATTGAAGACCTGAAAAATTAACTTGGATGATATTCTAATTTAGTGAGATGCACCTGTACATCTCTGACTTTGGATGAATCCAGCCTTATACAGGCATTAAGGCAACTTTTGCGTTCCGTAGCAACAGATGAAAAATAAAAATAAATATAAAAAAAATAAATAAAAAAAACCACACTATGTTCTGTAACTAACCAAGTGTCCGCTTACAGCCTGTTGCCAAGAAGCAACTGACAAGCCAAGCAGGAAATCACTGCTAACATAACCCTTAAGGCCGAGTGCCCACTATGCTTTTTTCAAGCGTTTTTGCCGCAGAATTTCCGCAGTGAAAACGCTTAAAAAACGCTTGGTAATACGTGCCCCATGGTCCCCAACGATAATCCGCATGTGCTGTGCAGATGCTGCGGAAATTTCCGCTGTGGATTATCATTGCGGAAAAATACGCAGAATGTCCATTAATTTTGCGGACACGCAGCGTAATTGCCGCCATTGACTTGTACTGAAACGGATATTATGAGTTTCAATGCATTTGTACACACGGATATTATGCGTTTCTATTTGCGGATGGTAAGGCTGTGTGCCCACGTAGCATTTTTCAAGCGTATATGCTGCGGAATTTCCGCAGCGTAAACGCTTGAAAAACGCATGTATATCCGCACCCCATGTTCCCCAATGGGATTCCGCAAGTTCTATGCACATGTTGCGGATTTTTCCGCAGCGTTTATGCCGCGTTCAAAAATCCGCAGCATGTCATTTAATTTTGCGTTTCCGCAAGCGGAATTGCCTTTGTCCAATGCATAAAAAACGCAAGGCAATTCCGCATGTGGAAAACGCGTGATAAACGCGCGAAAAATGCGCGATAAACGCGTGCGGAATTCCGCATGCGTTTTTCCGGGAGAGGACTTGCATTTATGCAGCAGAAATTTTCTGCTGCAGTCAATCACTGACAGGCATTTCAATAGCGCAATCTCTAGACACATGGGTTAACATCTTGGTAATGTTCTGAAGCTCGACTACAGACTGAGCTTCATAGAAGACCGATTTATACTATATACTATAAAACATCAGACTTTAAAAAAAAATATATATATATATATATATATATATATATATATATATATCTGTTCAAACCAAGTACAGGAGCTTGGTGCACCCTTGGGGTGGTCAAACACTGCAGTGCATCTTCCCACCTGCTTGTTTTCCATCCATCTCCACCTCTACAATGCCAGAGCTGTCAAAGAAGAGAGGAGGGGTGGGATGAAGACGGAGGGAAGTAGGTGGGAAAATGCACACCACAGTTTAAAGATAAATATAAAAGTTTATAAATCACCCCCTCTTTTCCAAGTTTTAAAATTGTATTTTCTCTTTTTAAACATTTGTTATAATCACGTCTATCAAAGTCTAGGGTATCAAATAAAAAAAAAAAAAAAACATTCGTTGAATGACAAAAAAATACTTATCGCACCAGATATGCAATTGTTTTTAGTCACTGCATCCCCCCCCCCCCAATGCAAAAAAAGTGAGGTCACGTGTATCCCAAAATGCTATCAACGAAAACTACAATTCAGCAAGCAAAAAAAAAAAATCATTGTAAGAAGAGATGAGGCACCCATCCAAAAGGTCTTTTTTTGCCTTGCAGGGCAAATTGGAGTAATATATACAGCATTATAGAATGCTGTCATATGGGGCTGAAGGGTGGTGGTCGTAAGACATATCGGAAAAAAAAGGTGACAGGTTCCTTTTAAATGGAACACCATGGCTGTGGAGTCCTAAGCCAACTCCACAGCACAGCCTCACTACTGAACGTGTACATAAAGTGCAGCATGGATTCATCTCAACTAAAAGCTTAGATCAGGAATAGAACCGACACTTAGGCTGCGTGCCCACAATCAGGAATAGCTAAGCCGCGCTGCGTCCGAAACGGTGCATTCCACATTGGAAGCACAGTGGATGGGATTTATAGAAATCTCATGCCCACTGTGCTTCTATTTGACGCCGTGTAAACTCACCCGCGATGAGGGTTTACGAGCAGCAGCATGTCAATTTCTGTTGCGGGGCCGCTAGTCTCTGCAACAGAAATTTCCACAATAGAATGTATTGGGTGCGGTATCTCCGCATTGTTCAATGAACACATGCGGATTTACCAACGCGATTAGAACGCAGCGTTTTAGAAGCAGCAAAAATACGCTGCTTCCAAATAGCTGCTATAGCCTGATCGTGGGCACATACCCTTATATGACAACATTTCATAACTTTCCCAAATTCTTATGAAAACATTTAAAGCACATCCTGCATTGTACTACTGTACCCAATTTATTTTAGATTTTACGAGTCGGATCATTTTATACTGACTCCACAGCCCTGGGTAACATTGCACAGTGCTTGTAAAAACAGGCAATGTTGCAATTTACTAAATTGAAAATGCTCAAGAACAAAAGGATTCATAATTCTGTTTACTGCCTATTGCCTACAGGCCACTGATTCAGTATTTGAGCGGAGACCAGTCTACTAGGCAAGGAGCTAAGTGCTTAAAAGCCCTTTCCTTTAGAGCTTGTAAGTGCTGCTGTGAAGCTAGCTGCATTAGCAGATCGAGACAGCATCATCATGACTGCACTGGACCCTCACCAGCCACCAGATGTTCTCCCATGGATACTAAACGATGTCTGGGTATTGTTTAATAGAACTAGTCAAGCATGCACCCTGTAGCTGTTCAAAGTTTATGGCACTGAAGAAAATAGTCAGATGCTGCACAACTAGCCACTTTTTATTTATTTATTTTACTCACTTATATAGCGCCATTCATTTCACAGAGCTTTACAGACATTATGGGCACTGTCCACATTGGGGCTCACAATCTAAATTCCCTATCAGCATGTCTTTGGAGTGTGGGAGGAAACCGAAGAACCCGGAGGAAACCCACGCAAACACGGGGAGAATATCCTTGCAGATGTTGTCCTTGGTGGGATTTGAACCCAGGACCGCAGCGCTGCAAGGCTGCAGTGCTAACCACTGAGCCACCGTGCTGTACTTCTTTCAACTGTACCAAGCCACAGACAAGCGGCCAGCGTAGAACAAACTAAGGAAACCACAGAGAAAGGGTTACATGGTCACTGTCAGAATTGCTAAAATGCTATGGAGTCTGAAACATAGGTATATAGGAAAAGGAAAGTATGACATAGGATTAGGGTAGCATGACTAGATCCTTGATGGAACTGCGGCTGAGGAGATTTTTCTGTTGTACAACAAACTGTTCTTTAGGCCTCATTCAGACATCAGTCATAAGTCATGCTTTTTTTGGCACACAAAAAAGTAAATAAAACTCAGATCCAACACGAATCAACTGTATAAAATCCAATTTTTACAGATATTTCAATTCATGACGACAGAAAACTGTTCAGTTTTGAAAATTTTAATAACTCCTGATGTATAAAAATGGATGCCATAAGGATGACAAATTGAGATGAAAAATTGTAAGATTTTTCAGAAAGAAAGTCAAGCGATTTTTATAAGCTCTTGTGAGCTTAGCCTAATGGATAGAAGCTTTGCAGCACTGATAAACTGATCAAACACCGATTACTAACTGTCCGGGTTTTAACATATGAGAAAAAAAAAATACAGAGTTCTGAATGAGGCCTTTCTTGGGAAGGCACAGTAAGTCTTTGAGCCTAATATGGCAGGATAATAGCTGTCAATGCCCTTTAAGCACTTAATGAATGCTGTATACAGGCGCCGTTCAGGGAGCTTCCATTATAACACCACCTATTTACTAGAGCTGCGGTGCAGTACAAGTGTAGCAACTACAGCTTGAAGATGAAAATATGACATAATATACTTGTATTGCACAACTTATTCTATGCATCAGTTCCCATTAGTAGTTGATTAAATTAAAAAAGAAAATTGCAGGAACAGAGGCAAACCCATGCCCAAATTTTATACTGATAGATGTACTGCAAAGTAAAGCTGGTAAGCAAACTATTGTGCTAAACGAAAAGAGGGGAAAAATACAAATTTACATCCGATAATAAAAGAATAAGACTCTAAGGGTATGTGCATAGGGTCAGTAGCCACTGCGGGTTTGAAGCTGCGTGTTCATGCAGCGCCAAACCCACAGCGTCCAGATGTTATAGAATAGTGGATGGGATTTCTAGAAATCCCATCCACTATGCGTCTCTGGGCACCTGCGGCTCACCTGCGAAAACTGACATGTGGAGCGTCTTTCAGACCTGCCGCATGTCAATTTCTCTTGCGGGTCCGCATGTGGACTTTCCTCATAGACTAACATCTATAAGGAATGTCACATGTGAAAGAAAGAAAAAAAAAAAACACACTGCTCATTTGCATAATGACAGTGACAATAAGCAAATACCTTAAGAAGGGTTGTCCACTTTTAAAAGCCTTCTCAAATTAACCAAGGTGCTTTATTTAAAAAAAAAAAAAAAAAAAACACATACCAAAAACATACCTCTGCTCCATTCTGCTATGGCACACACCTTGGGCTATCCTCTGGAGAGAGGCATTACACATCAGTCAGCGACCACTGATTGCCTGCAGCTTTAACATTCAGTGAAAAAAGAAAAGTTGTGCATTGGGCTGAATGTCATGGCAGCAGCAGTCACGTGACTGCCTCTGCCGGATCAGGAAGCGAGGAGCCTGGTGGGAGATGCAGGCAGCAAATTGGAGCAGCAACATCAGTCCCTTAGGTCCATTGAGAAAGCTTTTAAAAGTAAAGGACAACCCTTTAAATTGTAGATGTCCTTTATTAGAGTAAGCTGCCCATAAGCCATCATGATATGCTACAGTAAATACTAGAACAGCATTTCCCATAATACAGAATTTTAAAGGGAATGTGTCACCCCCTGGGCAATATCAGACCTCTACTATGGGCATGCAGGTGATAGAAAAGTAAATCTATACTTACCTGTAAGGCCCAGAGTAGAGGTCTGATTGCAGAGAAATCTGGTTTTATAAAGTCTGTTTTCCAGATCCTCCTATCTGCTTACTATTCCCCTAAATCGCCGCCTCTGTGCTAAATTACCATATTCCCCCCCATGCCCTGCACGTCACAGGGCCCTGTGACGTGCCCTGCTCTGCCTCCCCTCCTGCGCAAAGCGCCGCTCCCACGGAGAGAGCTTTGTTTCCCTGCGGCCCGGTTTGGCTGCGTACTGTGCCGCAGCCTTGTATTGCGCAAGCGACGCTGAGTCACAGACTTCCGCTCCGCTGGCAGTACACAGCCAAAAGGGCCAGAGGGAAACAAAGAGCGCTCCATGGGAGCAGCGCTTTGCGCATGAGGGGAGGCAGAGCAGGGCAGTCACAGGGCCCTGTGACGTGCAGGGGATGGGGGGGGGGATATTGTAATGTAGCACAGAAGCGACGATTTAGGGGAACAGTAAGCAGATAGGATGGGTTTGCTTGGCGTCCCCCGGACACCAAGCCTCTGGAAAACAGACTTTATAAAACCAGATTTCTCTGAAATCAGACTTCTGCTATGGGCCATACAGGTATGTATAGATTTACTTTTCTATCACCAGTATGCCCATAGTAGAGGTCTGATATCGCCCAGGGGGGTGACAGATTCCCTTTAAGAGGACTTTTGCTTAAAAATCTGCAGAGCTGTTCCTCTGTTATTGGTCCTAAAAATGTATAAATAAACTGGCAATTGGGCATCATCATTGCACTTGTCAGTGGGTTATGTCCCCACAGTCTGATATTTGCAACACTGATTATACAGCTCGGCTGAGGTCCAATAAAGTGTCTGGGGAACAGGGATCACGTGGCAGCTTCATAAGAGTCGCAGCACCTTTCACCTGTATCATAAATTCACAACGGCATGACCATTAACAAGCAAGCAATTTGCAGTGAATTTCTAATCATTCTACCATTTCTAGTATAGCTCACAGCTTGTACAATTTTTATGATACGCCTGCATCAAAGCATCAATTCAGTCATCTGGTAGCCGACCTCTTCATAGGACCCATGCCTTAGGCTGTGTGCACACCTGTGTTTTGAGGTCCATATCCACTTCTACAGTGATGTCTCATCCACTATTCATTCACACGATCACTGCAGTCCATCATTGGGTCAAGAGATAACTAACTGGCTGCAGCGGTCATGTGAACAATGGAGGGGAGGTCACTGAAAAATCCAGCAGGGAAATGATTATTAGCGCACATTTCGTGCCATTTTCCCAATACCAGACAACCCCTCAAACTCAATGACACAGAATTTTGTGGTTGAATTGTTCATCAAATTTAGCTTATCAAAAATAAGTTACCAGATGGCCAATGCAATTTTGCAACCCACCCTTCCCCAATCTTACGTAAAAACATTCCCAGGCTAGTTATCCATGCAACATAGTCCTTTGCCTCTTGTTCATTCATGAGCCTGAAGTGGCGGATGTGCTGAGCTGCAAGTGGATCCTTAGCCGGCACAAACTGAATTTGTGATGTACGTACACACCTGTAAATGGACAGGAGGCAACCGTGTAAGCAGTCACATAGACGGATAAGAGGCCACAAGGGCTATGCTGTGCCAACTAGACATTGAAGGGTCTTTTTGATTTTTCACTAGTTTATTTAAGTGATACTTAAGTTAATGGACCAGAAAATACTAAAAAAAAAATAAAAAATTACACACATGAATGTAGCAAAAAAGTGAAGCAAAGTCATCCAGTAGAATGACTAAAGTCATCAGAAAATCCTAAAAATAAACCAAAAGGTGAAAAACATAATATATAAATAGACACTAGTCAAAGAAAAACAACAACCTAACCACTGGTGAAAAGGTGCATTTCCCACATAATAGAAATGTCAGATATATTAGATTACTAGATATCCGCCAGCTCAGATGATTTGTAGAAGACTGGCTAAACAAAGCCAACTCCGAGGCATAACATTACACAACACATGCCTACAGCAGGTGTCAAACTTCCTTTGTGTCTGGGGAAAAAAAAAAATCACTGTCTAATACCCAAATGCAACATAAAAGTAAAACCTTAAAAATGACAAATCATAATTTGCCTGACGGTGTGCTAGCAAATGATGCAACAGAGAAGTTTCAGAGCCTCCGACCAGCACTGCATTGTAGGAGTGGCAAGCAATAAGACAAAGAATGAGGCAAGTGGGCACTAGACAGATGTTACAGCCGCAAAAAAAGCTGCGCTAGATCCAAAACATTACAAGAGGGTAAAACAAAGAAGAAAAACAGCGTACGAATTCCTAAATGAAGCTGCAACAATGGGATGTGGAGAAGATGTCATTGTCACATGGTGCTGCAGAGCCCTGGACTTGCACACTGGTCCATCACTCAGGCATGGCACAATAAGATGCAGTGACACAAGCGCACAGAATGCCACCTTTGTACAGACAACTCACAGCACCATAAAGTCCACGGGACGCCCGGGAAGGCTATCTCCACATCACACAGCAGAAGCAACAAGAACTAACATCAAAGTTCATGGAAAGTCCGTTCAGAAAACATGAAGCAAGGGCAGAGATGGATGCATGCCCTGGAATCGCCAAATATTAAAACTCAACAAGTGTGTAGTGCAACATGCAAAAAATAAGTGCCCCCCTGCGTAACTGTGTAGGTGCAGCTCACTTCACACCTCTGAACAAGTGACATGGGTGTACTGGGATCATGTCATGGCTGATAACAGCCGCCTTACTCCACCCAGTCTGTGCACAGCATCTAGCCCTGCTATCCCACACAGGCAGCTTCTCATCTATTCTTCACCTGCAGCAGGAGAGGAGATTACAAAAAACAAGATGTAGGGGGGGGGGGGGGGGGGATCACCCCCTTCCCTAAACATTCAGCTGGAAATCCCTGGCTAGATTCATAGCATCATCCCCATGATATAAAACAAGGGTGTGCACAGCCGCACACACCTAGCCATGATTCAGCCATCTCCCATCCCCGCCAGCAGTGGGATTACTGCACGCCACCCTGCCAGACGGCGGGTCCAGCACTGGATGGGACCCGGATGGGGGCTCAGTACATGGGTGGGGGTCGTGTGCCCAGATCCTCCCCGTCCTGTCAATCTGTGAGGGTCGCAGGCCTCACATTAGACACCTGTATCAGCCTCCATCACGGCAGCATCCAGTAAGGTCACTGCAGATAATCCAGATGCCATGGCAGGAGGGCGATGGCGCCTGCACACAGGGCGGCGCAGTACACAGGGCCCGCATGTAACATATGGTCATGACTACAATGTCACAGTAATGCGGGCAGATCGCAGCCATTGCCTGTGACTGCAGGATGGAGCACAACCCCCATCATCCGCGCACAGCCGGGTCCTGTCACCAGCGCTGCTGCACACTGCGGATGTGGCGGCTCACACGGCTCCACGCCCCGGCCACAGCCCCCCGGCCTCGGCCCCCGGCTCCTTCCCAGCAGCCCCCTGCGGAGTGGAGGCTGTAACGGCTGTCCGCCATTTTGAGAGAGGAGAGAAGAAGATGAAGGAGGGAGGAGGCGGCGGCCACATCGGCAGGAGCAGGCCCGGCCGCCGCCTCCGTCCTCCCCGGGGACAATACACGGTACACGGGCGGTGGCGGCCACTTACCGGGGGAGTCATCCGAGTGCGGCGGCGAGTGACGGCCTCTCCCGGCCCACGGACTCCTCCTCAGGAAAGGTCTTCAGAAGGGCGGGCGGGTGAGAGCGGGCGGGCGGGGGCCGCGGCCTCGGGTAACACAGCGCGAACAAATGTGAGGGGACAACGGCGAGAATGGGCAGGGCACGAGGCGCCAACCGGGGAGTCTGCTCTGCACTTCCCTCAAGCGATAAAGCTCCAGCGCCCGATCCGGTGTCCTGCTCCTCCCTCTCCTCACTGTCCCTTCCGCCGGGCACTTAGGGCAGCCGCCGCCGCGCTGTCAACGAAACGGAGCTCAGCAGCGCGGTGACGTCATACCAACCGCTGTAGGGGAGGAGGGAGCGACCGGCCGGCTCCAAGGGAAGTGGGAGAGAGGGCGGGGCTGGCGGGCCGCGCAGGCGCGCAGGCGCGCTACAGGCTGCTGCTGTCTAGGCGTGGACGGCGGGAGAGAAGCCTGAGGAGGGAGGGATGACAATGGGCAGTGACGCAGAGAGGGGGGAAGGCGCATGCGCGATTGTGACTGGCTGCAAAACAACTAGACTCGATGAGTTGAGGGTGGTTGTTTATGTGTGGTGCGACCGACCAGCTGTCGTACGATGAGATTGTGAGGAGACTAGTAATATACAGTGATGATATTTACACAGATGGTTGCTGGTAGAGCGATGTTTCGCTGTTGACATAGGCAGGAGCCCTCGCTCCGCCGGCTCTCTGACAGCTTATCTCCAGGAGAACAATGTGATCGGCAGCCTGAAATCAGACATGGCCGATCAACACCTCCCCGACAATCAGTCGGCGGGGCGCCCACCTACACATGAGGGTGTCAGCCGCACCCATGGAAATCTGCAGCTGCAGATGACATTAGTCCTATGCATATGGGGGGTTAGAGACCCCGAGGTGTCATCCTGTCTATAGAAAAGCTCATTTTAGGGATAAGCAAATCAGTTTGCAGCACCTTGTGCCTGTGGTTGCATCAGTGGCCTCCAGACGGGAGCCCTGCAAACCGCCTCCAACCTATCGGCTTGTGTTCCCAGCACCTCTTCTGATTAGTCGGACCGTCGTGACTTCATTGTTGCAGCGTGATCTCTAGTCATTTTACCTGCAAATTCTCTCATTTACGGGGTAAAAGCATTACAAGCCCTTGTGCCACTGATGAAGCCAGTTCAATGGCGAAACATGTTGGGGGAGGAGAAGTCAGATGGTGGCACTGCAGACAGACCAGCCACAGAATAAGGGCAACAATAGCAGAGCTGAAGAACAAGGCTCTCCAGTAACCGGCAATATTGGAAAATCCTCACATCAGGCGTAGACCCCCAGTGGCATTTTAGTTGGTGTTGGAGATATCTCATTCATTTAAAATAATAATTTATATTGCCATTTTTTGCTAAGAGCATATTTGTTGGCAATTAGGCAAACTGACCCTGGAGGACACAGCAAAGCTCATCTCAACATGTTTCCCTCCTCGTCGCTCCGCTCTTTTTCACACTGCGCGGCTGTGGCAGATTCCTCAGGGCCAGGAGATCTGCCAGCTCCATGAGTCCAGGAGGTCTTCCCTTTGTCTGGGAGCTTCCCGGGCATTTTGTGAGAGTTGTCAAGTGTAAACCAATGGATCATTTACACCAATAAATAATATGAAAACAAGTGTTTGTAAGAACTATCGTTTTCAATTTATGGCCGGCGCAAACGTGCCGGCGATCGGATTCTTTATGCAAGCAAAAAAATAATTATCTTAAACAGGATGTGCTGCCGACAACATGATGCTGATAAGGGGATAGAATAGCCATTGTAGTGTCCCTGTTATTGTTCGCTGCCTGTGTATAGAGGCCATTAAACGAGCACCGAGCGTCTTGTGTGTGGTTATTGGTGCATTGGGCCTAAATGGGAGCATCTACATACACCATAAGATCCCAGCAGCACAGATGAGGGGACAGCTACCAATCTCGTGTCTTTAGTACAGAGGACTCAGTCTTTTTGGTGCCTTTTGCTAGTTGCAGTCTGATCAGGGCAATAGGAGCTACGTATGGACTAGTTCCCTTCCCTGCTGGTTATGAAAGGCCGTCGTCATACATTGTACAAACGTATGAGTTTTGGCAACTGGGGGTCAGTGCTCTGTAGTAAAAAATAAGAGGTGCAGGAAGAGATGCAAGCAAGCAGAGCGCCTTAGGACAGGACGTAGCAGCAAGGTATACAGAGGCAGCGATGAGGACTTGGTGGAAACTCAATCACCTCTTTCGGTTGTGTACTGGACACCACAACAACCGTGCAGCTAGTGCAGTGATCTAGCAATGTCATCACTGCACTTTTCTTGCGGTGGTGGCAAAGTTTAATGACATTAAAGGGAATCTGTCAGTAAGATCACCCTGACCCCCTCCCAAACCACATAGATGGGCATGTAGGTCTTTGAACACTAATTCTGTCAACACCTTTACATCTTCAATCTGTTGCTGCACTCCCAAGAAATCGTAGTTTTAATCCACATGCAAATGAGGCGTTCAGTGCTCTTGGCGTGACAGAGCTCTTCCCTAGTCACTGCTTCTTAAGGTTGTTTCCCCTCCCAGCATTAACGTCTTGATTGATAGCTCATTGTTTGATTAGTTTGCCTCGTGTCTGACATCACAGAGAAAGTCATCTATCAATCAAGCGGGAGAACAACCTCTAGAGACAGAGGCTCAGGAAGTGCTCTGTCTCGACCAGAGCACTTAACACCTCATTTTGTAAATGCAGTAAAACACTGATTTCATGGAAATCCAGAAATGAAAGAAGATGTCTAAAGGTGTCAAAGGATATAGCTTTCAAAGACCTGCATATCCATATATGTTGTTTAAGGGGGTTGAACATACTGACAGATTCCCTTTAAAGGGGTTTTCCCCTACTTTAAAAGTTTTTCTTAATGAGCCCAGGGTGGGGTAATTAAAAAAAAACGTTATTCTCACCTTGTTCAGTGTTGCTGCTCCGCACTCGCTGCCTTACCCCCTGCCGATCCTCTGGCATCAGCATCTATGGGGGCATCATGTGACCGCTGCAGTCAATCAGTTGTCGCTGATCTGCTATAGCCTTTATATTCCATCCAAGCAAAAGAAGATAGGACAGAATGTGGGAAGTTGTGGACACAGCAGCGAATGCGGAGAAGCATCACCAGTCTGGGAAGTGAAAATAGTTTGTTTTTTATTACCGCACCCTTTGCCCATTCAGAAAAAAGTTTTAAAGGGAATCTGTCACCCCGTGGGAGTTATCAGACCTCTACTATGTGCATACCGGTTATAGAAAAGTAAATCTATACATACCTGTATGGCCCATAGTAGAGGTTTGATTGCAGAGAAAAGTGTTTTTATAAACTCCGTTTTGCACAGGCTTGGCGTCCCCCGGATGCCAAGAAATCCCCGCCTACCTGATTATTATTCCCCAAAATCCCCGCCTATATGCTTAATTATCATATTCCCCCCTCCCCTGCACGTCACAGGGTCCTGTGATGTGCACTGTGCTCCCTGACTTCCCTTGCATGTGCAAAGCGCCGCTCACATAGAGCGCACTATGCTTCACCCCTGCCCGTCTTCCTGTGTTGTGCGCTGCAGGGTTCTATGGCGCAGTGGAGTCACTGTCACTCCCCGGCGCCTGCACAATAGAAACCTGCAGAGCACCTGAGAGACGGGGCCGGAAGGAAACAAAGCGCGCTCTATGTGAGTGGCACTTTGCGTATGCCCGGGAAGTCAGGGAGCACAGTGCACATCACAGGACCCTGTCACATTCAGGGGAGGGGGAAATATGATAACGGAGTTTATAAAAACACATTTCTCTGCAATCAAACCTCTGCTATGGGCCATACAGGTATGTATAGATTTACTTTTCTATAACCTGTATGGCCATAGTAGAGGTCTGATATCTCCCTGTGGGTGACAGATTCCCTTTAAAGTATGGTAAAATCCATTCAATTAAATAATTTTATGAAATGCAAAGTGAACAATTTTTGCATATATGTTCTAACACTACCAATAAATTTGAAATTAATATTTGTAAAGTTCATCTGTTGTTACTACTGAAAAAAATAAAGTAAAACCGCATCACAACAATTTTCTTATCTGTAATTATTATTTTTTTAATTTAATAAAAAAAATGCTTCAGATCCCATATTCTGCTTTAAGGCCACACACAGTAACTTAAAAATCAATTGTATGGAATTTCTGTTCTTATCTATGGAAAAAAAAATCAAATGCAAGGCTCAATTATCATAGATTTTTTTCTGTCTCTGGGTGATAGGATAAAAGCAGATTCCTGGCATGAAATATAATATAGGACCCTATTTAGTCCTGGTTGGTAGAAATATAGCTGGAAACTTCTGGACTGCTAGGCTATGTTCACACACGTTGTGTTTTGCTGCGTATTTTGCTGCAGATTTTTATGCAAATATTCAGCTGCATTTTGCAGTACCAGAAAAGTCATATGAGAAACCAGAATTCTCTGTTCCCACATCTTGTGGTTTTTTTTGCAGAATATTTTGTGCCTTGGTTTTGTTCTTGGAAAATAGAACATGTCACTTCTTTCAGCGTTTATGCAGCTTAGTTTCACCCATAGGAAGTAATGGGTGGTAACAAAAACGCACCAAAAAACGCAGGTCAATTTTTTCAGCGTTTTTGATGGCAAAATAGAATGGGGTTCTTTTTTTTTTTAAAGAACTTTATGTGCATGCATAAATAGAGACAGAAGGACAGTGGAAAAAAGGACAGTGAAGATTTGACGCAGCTGTTTTCCTGCCAGAGATCAGTTTGGCTGCAGATTTCTGACTGAAAAAAAAACACAACATGTGTGAACATAGCCTAAGGCAATGTTTGTACCATCACATGGTGTTGGGTCTGATGACTGCTCACGGTGCGGGATCTATATATAATAACTTACTCTAAAAAGATTACTACAGAGTTTGTGTCTTCATTTATTACTTATTCAGTAGTTTAGCAAAGAAATGCCCCATGATAAGCACCGCTGTTTTCTTATATGGCGGAGGGGACAGGGTGAAACTGCAGATTGTGCACCTTCTACAGCTACTTAATCCAGGTAGATCACCTTGTTTAGGTCAAGACTGACGCAGAAGGTATTTACAGGACATTTTAAGCCTGCAGACGATGAAAGAACATAATTTGAAGAAGTTGTCCACTACTTTTACATTGATGATCTATCCTTAGGATAGGCCATCAATGTCTGATCGGCCGGGGTCCGACGCCAGACACCAATCAGCTGTTATCAGTGGCAGCGGTCACCGGCGGAAGTTCTCATTTGCCAAGCTGCTCCATCTAATTGTAGTGGCCGCCGCAGGGTACGGCACATCCACCTTCTATTGATTTGAATAGGATGCAAATGTGCAGTACCAAGCCCCGGCCACTACAAGTACAACCCCTGGCAAAAATTATGGAATACCCGGGCTCGGAGGATGTTCATTCGGTTGTTTAATGTTGTTGAAAAAAAGCAGATCACAGACATGGCACAAAACTAAAGTCATTTCAAATGGCAACTTTAGGGCTTTAACCCTCCGTCACATACAATAGGCCTGACAGGCACAACTCTTTTACTTTCATTTCTCCTTCCTCACCAGATTGTGAGGAAATCCCCTCCCTTCAGGTAGTCTCCTGTCTCTAGCAGCTCTGTGAAACCTCATACCACAGTTGGATTGCAGAGCTTCAGGAGGACAGATATAACTGCGCTAATCTCTCAGGCTCATTGTGAACACGTCAAACTCAATAAGGTTGGTATTTTATGTTTTTATTCATCACAATTGTTTATTTAGCTTGTTTTATGAATGTATAGCACAAAGTGTGAGGATATTTCATAGAAATAAGGCAGATTTAAAAAGAAAGTGTGCTGCTCAGGCATATACAGTAGTTCCCTAACACATATTCCTTCTCTTGCTTCAGATTATCTGCTGAAATGGAGAGGAAAATGTACAATTTATCAAAAAACCTTGATGTTGAGGAAGTAACAAACATGCTGTTAGATGATGCAGACCCCACACTGAATGAGGATTTAAGAGAGGAAAGTGAGATTGATTCTCATGATGAGGTGGAAGTATGTGAAGTGGATTCGGAAACAGAGCAAGATGGTGACAGTGATGAGGATGAAGATGTAGAATCTTATATGGGAAAAGATAAAAAAAAACAATGGAACAAGAAGCCACTCCAGAAAAAACGTAGGGAACCTCAAAACATTATTACTCGCCTTCCTGCAGTTATAGGAACTGCAAGTAATGCAAAAACTGCAGTTGAATGCTGGAATAGTTTATTCACAGATGACATTCTGGACTCTATTGTCACATATACCAACCAATATATAGACATTATAAAGGACAAGTTCATCTGCAACAGAACCATCAAGGCCACAGATGAAATAGAACTGCGTGCTTTTTTTGGATTATTATACCTTGCAGGAGCTTATAGGGCAAATAGACAAAGTTTGGAGGAACTTTGGAGTAAAGATGGGGATGGAGTTGAAAAATTTGGCCTTGTTATGTCCATAAACAGATTCAAGCTTCTAATTCGTTGCCTTCGGTTTGACGACAGAACTACCCGAACCGAACGTAAAACACATGACCGACTTGCTCCAATTCATGATATATTCCAAAAATTTGTTGAAAACTGTAAAAAAAGCTATTGCCCTGGGGAAAATCTCACTATTGACGAAATGCTCCCTGGTTTTCGTGGTAAATGTGCCTTTCGTCAATATATTCCATCAAAGCCTAACAAATATGGAATAAAAATGTATGCCCTTGTTGATGCCAGTAAGACCTACACTTACAACCTGGAAGTTTATGCAGGAAAACAACCAGAAGGTCCTTACTGTGTCAGCAACAAGCCCAGTGATGTTGTAAAAAGACTGGCTGAGCCCTTATTTGGATCGGGTCGCAATATAACAGCTGACAATTGGTTTTCAAATTGTGATCTGATTGATTATCTGAAAATGCAGAAGCTTTCATATGTCGGAATTGTAAGAAAAAAAAAAAAAGAATTGCCTACACAGTTTGTAAGTGTGAAAGGGAGACAACAGTGCAGCAGTATGTTTGCATTCCATAATGGAAAGGTTTTGGTTTCCTATGTACCACAAGCAAAAAAAATTGTACTTCTTCTATCAACACTTCATGATGATGATGCCATCGATCCTGGGACTGAGGCACAAAAAAAAACGGAGATAATTACATTTTATAATGCAACCAAAGGGGGTGTTGATACAGCTGATCAGATGTGCTCAACTTTCAGCGTCAGCAGAAACACCAAACGCTGGCCAATGGTCATATTTTTTGCTATGTTGAATTTGGGTGGTATAAATTCACAAGTCATTTACCTTGAAAACAAGCTTAAACCACTCCGTAGACGATTCTATCTGAAAAAATTGGCCCATGAACTAGTGCTTGGAGAGCTATGCAGGAGAAGTATGAAAACAATCGGTATCCCCTCTCGCCTTCAAGTTCACCTCAAAAGATTCCGCCCAGGAGATGATAGTGAAAATTCACCACCTGCACCACCTCCCAAAAGAAGGAGATGCACCACCTGCTCCACGGAAAGCGGAATCAGAAGGCTTTCTAATTATGAATGTCACAAATGTCATAATGCAATCTGCCTGACACATGCAAAAATTATATGTAATTCTTGCTCTTTGCTCTGCAAGTGTAATTTTTCTGGGGAAACGTCAGGATCTAATTCTGATTGAATATGTGTTTAATAGTACTTAAGGTACCTTAAAATTAAGTTTGTTTCCATAAATTTTCTTTGTAGAGTTTTTTGACAGAGTCGAACTGGGGACTATTTGGCGGGAGTTTTGAAATGTTTGTATTTCAGCGTTATTAGTTTTATGTTAAGTAAATGGGTTTTTTTTGCACCTGATTATGTGTAGTCTCTTTTATTACATCCCTATGAAGGTCACTGATCACTTTTAGAGCACTGAAATTGCAAACATTAGATATTATAGGTATTTTTCTAGCCTGCGCCTGACAGTCACATTGTATGTGAACTCGTTAGAACCGATATTCTATGTGACGGAGGGTTAAGAAACACTAAAAGAAATCAAGATTAAAATGTGGTACTCAGTAAGGGTAATTTTTCTCAGACCACGCAGAGGCAAAAAATTATGGAATCACTCAATTCTGAGGAAAAAATTATGGAATCATGAAAAACAAACACACAAAAGAACACTCCAATACATCACTAGTATTTTGTTGCACCACCTCTGGCTTTAATAACAGCTTGCAGTCTCTAAGGCATGGACTTAATGAGTGACAAACAGTACTCTTCATCAATCTGGCTCCAACTTTCTCTGATTGCTGTTGCCAGATCAGCTTTGCAGGTTGGAGCCTTGTCATGGACCATTTTCTTCAACTTCCACCAAAGATTTTCAATTGGATTGAGATCCGAACTATTTGCAGGCCATGACATTGACCTTATGTGTCTTCTTTCAAGTAATGTTTTCACAGTTTTTGCTCTATGGCAGGATGCATTATCATCTTGATAAATGATGTCATCATCCCCAAACATCCTTTCAATTGATGGGATAAGAAAACTGTCCAAAATATCAATGTAAACTTGGGCATTTATTGAAGATGTAATGACAGCCATCTCCCCAGTGCCTTTACCTAACATGCAGCCCCATATCATCAATGACTGTGGAAATTTGCATGTTCTCTTTATGCAGTCATCTTTATAAATCTCATTGGAACGGCACCAAACAAAAGTTCTAGCATCATCACCTTGCCCAATGCAGATTCGCGATTCATCACTGAATATGACTTTCATCCAGTCATCCACAGTTCATGATTGCTTTTCCTTAGCTCATTGTAACCTTGTTTTTTTCTGTTTAGGTGTTAATGATGGCTTATGTTCAGCTTTTCTGTATGTAAATCCCATTTCCTTTAGGCGGTTTCTTAAAGTTCTTTCACAGACATTGACTCCAGTTTCCTCCCATTCGTTCCTCATTTGTTTTGTTGTGCATTTCCTGTTTGAGACCTATTGTTTTAAGTTTCTGGTCTTGACGCTTTGATGTCTTCCTTGGTCTACCAGTATGTTTGCCTTTAACAATCTTCCCATGTTGTTTGTATTTGGTCCAGATTTTATACACAGCTGACTGTGAACAACCAACATCTTTTGCAACATTGCGTGATGATTTACCTTTTTTTTAAGAGATTGATAATCCTCTCCTTTGTTTCAATTGACATCTCTCGTGTTGGAGCCATGATTCATGTCAGTCCACTTGGTGCAACAGCTCTCCAAGGTGTGATCACTCCTTTTTAGATGCAGACTAACGAGCAGATCTAATTTGATGCAGGTGTTAGTTTTGGAAATGAAAATTTACAGGGTGATTCCATAATTTTTTCCTCAGAATTGAGTGATTCCATAATTTTTTCCCTCTGCATGGTCTGAAAAAAATTACTCTTACTGAGTACCACATTTTTAATCTTGATTTCTTTTAGTGTTTCTTAAAGCCCTAAAGTTGCCATTTGAAATTACTTTAGTTTTGTGCCATGTCTGGGATCTGCTTTATTTCAACAACATTAAACAACTGAATGAACATCCTCCGAGCCCGGTGATTCCATAATTTTTGCCAGGGGTTGTAGATGGAGCAGCTCGACAAATGAGCACTGGCGGCTGCTGCCACCGATAACAGCTGATTGGTGTCTGGTGTCGGACCCCGGTCGATCAGATTTTGATGACCTATCCTAAGGACAGGTCATCAATGTAAAAGTAATGGACAACTTTTTTTAAAAGTTAGTTTTCTAAAGAGAAAAAATAAGATGGAAACATTTACATTTTTTCGTATTCAGCTTTCGAATGTACACAGGAATGTTTTAGGGATCATGAAAATGGTGTCCAAACTTAGTTTTTTATAGCGAATCCACTCTAAAAAAAAAAACTAAAAACTATACAAAAATTCGCTTTAAAAGGCTTGAAAGACTTTTTCTATTCATTTCTATTATAAAACTACTTTGCTGTTCATATGTTCAGTCTTCGGAGTATTTTTTTTCCCTCTTTAGAAAAACACCTGGTCGAAAAAAAGAAAGTGGATGTCACTTTTATTTTTAAGTGGCTCCTGATTAAATCCACTCCCAACAGAGCACTGTCCATTCAAATGGCTGCAAAAAAAAATACACTTTAGGGAAAAAAAACTCTTCCAAAAAGCTGTAAAAGTCTTCAAAGCGGTAAAATAAGTGCTCATTCAATAGCTTTCCAAAGAAGGAGGGTGGTTTTCACAAGCCTAAAAAAACTCTATCTGTGCATGGCCTTACAATGTTGCAAGGAGCTCAGTTATCCAGTGATTAAAGCCGTATTCAGACATCACTATTTGGTCTGTATTTTACATCAATAGAAAGACAAAATCAGGACAGGTGCCTTCCCAGAGAAAATCTATAACTGAAAGACTCCTGTAGTGTGAAATACCTGGTTTGGGTATTTTACAGACATAGGTGAAATACCGCCCAAAATACTAATGTGTGAAAGAGGACTTGTTCAGGTGAATGTACATTCGGACAGTGTGCAGACCGTGACCAGAGACATTATAGCAGCTAGACTTCACCCACTAGCTCAGAGACAACTGAAAATTAGAGATAGAGCCTGTTGAGGGGAAAATTTGTGAAATATGTAAGATGCAAATCATGTAATATCCAGAAATAATGTTATCCGTCAAGTATACACACGACAGCTTATTGTGAAAAGTCAACTGTAAAGACAGGTATGCATTAACTGTAAGTCTGTAGAAATAATATGCATATAACTGTTTTAAAGGAGTAGCTCTTACATGTACTGCACCATTTTGTTGCACACATTCTTCTTGTATTGTCTGTACAGACCAAGAGGTCTCCAAGCTTTTTTAGGCCATGAGCTGTACAATAGATGGTGTTCACTTAGATTATTTGAGGGGAAAACGCTTACAGGGATATAGTTTTGACACTGATTCTAAAAATTCTGTGACATCCTTACTTATCTTTCTTACACAAAAAGTATCTGTAGCTGTTAACGGGGGCTAGAAAACCATTTATGACTGAGACCACTGGTTAGGTAAGACCAGTATTAGGTTGTGAGTGCTTTATGGCAGCTGCAATGAATGGCAGGTAAAGATCAGAAAAACACTACTATCCCTTCAAAACCAAGGAATGCTCCAAGTGGTGAATACACAACTTTTTCAGTGGGTGTATAGTTTAACTCTTCTGCCTTACATAATTGTATTGTAATGCTGAGGGCTTGTCATTGAATTCCACACATCAATCATAAATAGAATGATATATACTCCAGCAGAGACCAAAGACTTATTATGAGGATATCAACTAGATATAGCAAATAAGTACATAAAATATAACTTTTAATAATAAAATATCTAAAAAATTATAACATGATGCCCATATAGTGTATCATAAGTAAAAAGATATAAATATCTACGATATAGCTGGACAGAATATCAGGCCCTATTAGGTCCAGCATAAATAAGAATCATGAAGGTATTCAAACTGTGAAGTCCAAAAAGAGAGCCCCACAGATAAGCAGAAAAACAAGGTATATCTCACCAAATGCCCATATAGCAACATAGACGGTGATTATACCTCTATCTGTGTATACCCATAGACAAAATCAGCCATTATTAAATGGTAAATAAGTATACAATCAAAATAGAGCTATGAGGGCTATATAAAAAAGAGCTATATAAAAAAAAAATAAAGAAAGAAAAGAAAGATGAGGGGCCTTCTATTGTCATCAAGGCACTAAATCCTCATAGAGCATGGAAACATCTCACCCGGGGTCTTTTTATATGTCTGCTCCCCCTTTACATTCCAGGTGATAAGTTAGTCCACGGAACAATCCCAAGCCGAGGTATACCTCACCTAATACCCATATAGCAATATGTGCGGTGATCATACCTATATCTGCATATACCCATAAACATAACAAGCCATTATTGAATGGTAGGTATGTATACAGAAATAGAGCTATGAGGAGCCTTCTATTACCATCCAGGCATTAAATCCTCATAGAACATGGAAACATCTCACCCTGGGTCTTTTTATGTCTGCTCCCCCTTTCCATTATAGGTGATCAGTTAGTCCACGGAACATCCCGACGCGTTTCAATCCTTCATCAGGGGTATATAGTTCCTCTTCATTAAGGGTATATCATTCCTCATTCCTGCATTGGTTCCTTAATCATATCCAAATGCCTCAAGTGGGTACACATTATGCCCTGCTTTATATGCGTGCGTTCAGCCGTGCTCCTTCATAATTACCGCGCTAGCCGTGACGTGTTTCCGGTCCCAGAATACCACGCTGCCGGAAGTAAACATCACGCGTTACCATGGGCATGGAACGCACTTCCGGTCCCAGAATACCCCGTTACCGGAAGCCAACGTCACGCGTTCCCATGGATATGGAACGCAAGCGTGCTGCTGGGAAACACGCATCACCTTACCAATACGTGGTGCCGCCTCACGTCATACTGGAACCCACAGATTCCTCCCCCATGCGATCCAGCAATCATATTAAGTGGGATAAGGGATTTTCAACACAGGGAAAAAGCCACCCTACGTTGTCCATATCTCTATCAAAGCAAATACCCCAAATAATAATAATGTGTAAGAAGGCTCTATCTGTTAATTACCAGAAAAATTGCCTAATTGTCTAAGTAAACACGTACAGTTCTCTCCATAAATTTTTACAAATAGATCATGGATTAAAAAGGTTTTTATCAGGATAGAAAAGGCCATATATTTATACAAATAGATCATGGATTAAAAAGGTTATATCAAGATAGAAAAGACCATATAAGTGCAATGCTTCGGTATGTTACATAGGGGTTCCCATGGGACAAATAGTTTCAGAGAATAATGTATTAATCAATCACCAAAGCCACAGCGGCCCTCTCAAGAGAAACTGAAGAAAAAAGGGGGGGAGGCCCTAATGAAGCAACTAAAGTGATAACTAATCTGCTTACCCTGCCTACGTGGAGGTTGGCACCCTACAAATCCTGCGCAAATGGCGCCCCCACTCTACGGTGGCTTTCCCTATCTACTTAACCCTATTCTGTCCCTATTCTGGAAGGAATGGGGCAAAGGAAAGAATCTCATTCATACCAAGTGGGGTAGTGGTGCCCAGTGTAAAGATCCAACGAGTTTCCTTTTGTAAAATGCGTAAATCCCAGTTTCCTCCTCTTATCGAAGGTGTCACCTTTTCAATGCCCATGAATTTAATGACATTGGCATCCCCCAGGTGCATAGTATTTACATGATTAGCTATTGGGGTAGCTTTCTTATTTTTTATATCACGTAAGTGTTCTAATATCCTTTTCTTAAACTCCCTTTGTGTCTTCCCAATATATTCCAATTTACATATACAAGTCGCCTTGTATATCACACCCTTCGATCGACAATTTATGAGTTCCCTAATCTTGAACTCCCTCCCCTTAACAAAGCTCCTGAAAGTATTCCCCTGGGTCATGGCAGAACATGCCTTACAGTTATTGCACCGATAGCAGCCAGAAACCCCTCGCTGTGGCTTTGGTGATTGATTAATACATTATTCTCTGAAACTATTTGTCCCATGGGAACCCCTATGTAACATACCGAAGCATTGCACTTATATGGTCTTTTCTATCTTGATATAACCTTTTTAATCCATGATCTATTTGTATAAATATATGGTCTTTTCTATCCTGATAAAAACCTTTTTAATCCATGATCTATTTGTAAAAATTTATGGAGAGAACTGTACGTGTTTACTTAGACAATTAGGCAATTTTTCTGGTAATTAACAGATAGAGCCTTCTTACACATTATTATTATTTGGGGTATTTGCTTTGATAGAGATATGGACAACGTAGGGTGGCTTTTTCCCTCTGTTGAAAATCCCTTATCCCACTTAATATGATTGCTGGATCGCATGGGGGAGGAATCTGTGGGTTCCAGTATGACGTGAGGCGGCACCACGTATTGGTAAGGTGATGCGTGTTTCCCAGCAGCACGCTTGCGTTCCATATCCATGGGAACGCGTGACGTTGGCTTCCGGTAACGGGGTATTCTGGGACCGGAAGTGCGTTCCATGCCCATGGTAACGCGTGATGTTTACTTCCGGCAGCGTGGTATTCTGGGACCGGAAACACGTCACGGCTAGCGCGGTAATTATGAAGGAGCACGGCTGAACGCACGCATATAAAGCAGGGCATAATGTGTACCCACTTGAGGCATTTGGATATGATTAAGGAACCAATGCAGGAATGAGGAATGATATACCCTTAATGAAGAGGAACTATATACCCCTGATGAAGGATTGAAACGCGTCGGGATGTTCCGTGGACTAACTGATCACCTATAATGGAAAGGGGGAGCAGACATAAAAAGACCCCGGGTGAGATGTTTCCATGTTCTATGAGGATTTAATGCCTGGATGGTAATAGAAGGCTCCTCATAGCTCTATTTCTGTATACATACCTACCATTCAATAATGGCTTGTTATGTTTATGGGTATATGCAGATATAGGTATGATCACCGCACATATTGCTATATGGGTATTAGGTGAGGTGTACCTCGGCTTGGGATTGTTCCGTGGACTAACTTATCACCTGGAATGTAAAGGAGGAGCAGACATATAAAAAGACCCCGGGTGAGATGTTTCCATGCTCTATGAGGATTTAGTGCCTTGATGACAATAGAAGGCCCCTCATAGCTCTATTTTGATTGTATACTTATTTACCATTTAATAATGGCTGATTTTGTCTATGGGTATACACAGATAGAGGTATAATCACCGTCTATGTTGCTATATGGGCATTTGGTGAGATATACCTTGTTTTTCTGCTTATCTGTGGGGCTCTCTTTTTGGACTTCACAGTTTGAATACCTTCATGATTCTTATTTATGCTGGACCTAATAGGGCCTGATATTCTGTCCAGCTATATCGTAGATATTTATATCTTTTTACTTATGATACACTATATGGGCATCATGTTATAATTTTTTAGATATTTTATTATTAAAAGTTATATTTTATGTACTTATTTGCTATATCTAGCTCATAAATAGAATGAAATGACTCTGCTGACCCTGTACTAACCTGCACAGCAAAGCTAAAAGTAAGCTTCCGAGAACAGAAAAAGTTCGTTAACTGTGTGTACTTTAGAGGTTAACGTGAACATTTTGTTCTAGTTATATATTTAGATAATCATATAAAAAGCTAACATTTTATTATTTCATTTGTTTTTTAATGTTTAGGGAAAAAAACTGGTGATTTCTTTAATGAGTTTGGACCAAATTTTCCATCTTTCCATTGGAAAGATTAGACCTTGCTGAACACTGGAGCTCTGACTCCAGGAGCCCCAAACGATCCCGAGAACAGTCGAGGAATCATGAGTAGATCTCCAGAGCTTAAAGGGTTTGTAGCAAGTTTTAAAGTCAATGCTTATCCATAACTTGTTGATCTCTTGTGGTCTGATCTCTGGGTCCAAAACTGTTCCCAACAAAATGGCTCTGCAGAGTCCAGTCTGGATGGAGCTAGGGTTGAGCAGGCGTACTGCCACTTTATTCATTCTCTATGCGACTGCTGGAGATAGCCAAGCGTTGTACTCGTCAAGTCTCATAGACAATGAGTAGAGTGGTGGGACCTCTGCACCACCACGTTTCCAGTCAGATGGGTCTCTGCTGAGCCCTTTTCTTGGGATCCATGTAGGTCCAAGCAGTCAGCACTCCAGAGATCAAGTCATTATCTATCCTATGGATAGGTGATAACTTTAAAATTGGTACAAACCCTTTAAGCTCTGGCTATCTACATGATTCCTCTGTTTTTCATTTGTCTTCTGCCACGACCTACAGAATAATTTGGCAGCGATTACGTTACTTTGTGCAGTGTTTAATTGATCTGAATTGTGTGGCTTTTTTCTCTCTGTAGAATTAAATGCTGTATAATGTCCATTGATTTCTATGAAACGTGACTGCTATTTTTGCAACTCATCAGTAGTTTGTGGCCCACAGTGTTACACAGAGGTTTCAGCCTTTTATCAATATATAGCAGGAGCCACATCTAGTCTCACCTTTATGTGGCATTTGTAATCGTTAGCCCCATGGCCCATTCCATCCTCAATATCCCTTTCACCAGCTGAACTTAGTAATACATGATGATCTTTGATAGAATTCCTGAAATATATAATTTGCATATATCTCCATACGTAAATGTCAGCTGCATTTTCCTGTATGGCTTCTTCATACAGGGCAGGGTCCTTTTAGTCAAGGCACATTTTACACAATACATCCAAGTAAGCTGTACTATCTGCGCACCGAGAAGGAGCCGATCTGCAGCAAACAAAAAGGCAGGCGTGACTGCTGGAAGGAAATTCTTCAGGAGGTGAGTTGTAAGTTCATGTGTATTTCCTCAGATCTCCTACTATTGGTTTCCTGATAGTTATTTACTTCCGTGTTTCCCCGAAAATTATGGTATTATGTTACTTTTTGCTCCGAAAGATGGATTAGGGCTTATTTTCAGGAGAGGTCTTATTTTTTTTCCATGAACAACAATCCTGAGTACTCCTTGTTTTTAACTTTTTGTGATATTTGATACAAGTAATAAAGGTATACTTATATAATTTATTCATGGCTATACATCATTTGTAAATACCATATTTTTCGGACTATAAGACGCACTTTTTTCCTCCAAAATTTTGGAGGAAAATGGGGGGTGCCTCTTATAGTCTGAATGTTGGGGGGGTGTATATGTATGTGGGGTGTGGGGGGAGTGGTAGCGGTGGAGGAGCGGGGCACAGGAGGCAGCACCCGACCGCTGCAGCCTACACTGTCCCCGCTGCTAAAGAAAATGAATATTCACTGCTCCCCACGCCCCATGGCAGACATCCCCAAAAGAATCACACTCACCAAACCCCCTTACATCCAAACAATTAGTGTTGGCAAGTGCCGATGGTGGATGGGCTCTCACACACAGATCTGAGTCATTGTCAAGTTCCTTGCATTCCAGCTGCATTCCACTGCAGCCAAGTGTACTGGTTGACTCCCCTCCCCCTGGTGACCGGAAGCAGCCCCAACACTCACGAGCGGAGGGGTGGAAGCAATACTACCCGATTTGTGTATGACAGCCCAACTGCCACGAAGATACTGCGACAGAGAGGGGCCAGAAGATCGTGGCATCTGGTTACATAAACTCCTGCATTATTAGAATTGCTTCACCATCGTATTAAACAGTGCAGGTTTCTTTGCTGTCATGGCAAGGGTTAATCAGTTCAGTTGATCTGGAGTGCTCCATCCTGAATTGTCTCAGCTGTTCAGTGTTGACCACTCCCCTCTGGGATATATGCTCCCCACTGGCACTTGGGAGTTGCCAGTGATAGTTCTACTTCCTGGTTTGGTGGTGAAGGAAAAAGTTCAGTGTTTGGAGTTGGTGGTTGGAGAGTTTTCTGGAGATTGCTGCGTGGAGTTGGTTTGCATGTTTTTCCTTATCCTCTAACATTTGGTTTTTCCTTCCTATACCTCTTCTGTTTCCCACTCTATTGTTTTGTGAGTGTATTTGTATGATTGTAGTTTTCTTTTATCCGTGTCTGTTAACCACTGTCTGTCTGCTAAGTGTAATCTTATACACTCCGGCCTCACACCTCCCTGGGTGGGGGATGGATCAGATAAGGGTTAATTTAGAAGCATAGATAGGTATGAGAACTCGGCATTGCCACCTTCAGGAGTAATTCAGGGGACAGGTACAGACTAGAGCGCCCACTTTTATTACTGCATTGTGGGGTCTTTTGAGTGAGATTGTTTTGGGGTTGTTTGCTCTTGATGAAGGTTCCTGCTGTGTTCCATTCACTTTTTACATGTATACCGGTAGCTGCCTGGATACTTTTATTGAATTGTAACTAGGGCTTATTTTTGGAGTAGGTCTTATATTTCAAGCATACTCCAAAAATAATGAAAAAAAAACATATTAGGGCTTACTTTCGGGGTAAGTCTTATTTTCAGGGAAACACGGTAGATGAACAAAAGTTATATAAATATTGATCTGAAATTGTTACATTATATATTGAATGCTACAAAAGAAATATATTCGAGTCGAATATGATGCCACTTTAAAGCCCAGAAAATTCTTTCCCGGGTCCAGAAGCCAAGTCTGAAAGTTGGCCAAAACCAGTGATGTCCACGGGATTGGGCAACCAGCTAATGTGTATTGAGGCCTCCCAACTCTTCCCCTAGAGATGTCAGGGGAGAGAAGCATCCGGCCTGTTGAATTTCAATGGTAGGTTATTTTGTTTGGCGCGGAAAAAAAAAGCCTTCACTTGGCAGCGGTTCTATCACAGAGAACACAGTCGTGCTCACTCCGGTCCCTGTGTATGGGGGAGTTGGGTGAGATAACTGTGGGCCCACAGCGGTCTATGTGTATACCCTGCTTTATGGGCAAGCAAAGACACACTGTAAGGCCTGTTCCATATTTCAGTTGGGGATGTGTCAGCCGGGCATTACCCACTACATCCAGTTTAGTCATGTTGTTGTATATTGCTCACAACTGAACACATCTTCCCAGTTTAAAGACCTCCACAGCCCATCTGCCATATTCTTACTTCAGGCGCCCCTGCAGTATGTCCTATGCCGCTTGTCATTATGTGACAGTGGATTCGGGCACTTTCTACCTGGCAGGAGCAGTCTCTGATCTCTTCTTTACAGAAAGATGGAGCTGAATGCTTTCAGCAATATCATCCAGCTCCATGCCTTTAGCAACAGGTGAAAGTACCCAGTTACTGACCGCAGGAAGCAAAACCTCACCCAGGTAGTTATCTTTCCATATGTTGTGATGACCAGGTTTTGTCCATTCCTGCTTTACAGATAAGTTATCAATAATTGCATGCAACAGTACATCAGTTATTGCATTTTGTTTTCAATTTAAAGGGGACAACCCCTTTAAAGAAGACTGGTTACATTTTCTGACACTTCCATTTTAGTAAATACTTGTACTTCACATGGGAAAAAAAACACTATTTTGCAACACCTTTTCAATAATTTCTGGGTTGTGCAAATCATTTGTTTTTCTCCTAGAAATTTAAAACTAAATTGACAATTGGGTGCTGCCATTTTGCTTGTCCATAGAGTGTGTCTGACTGTGTTATGACTGAGCCCTAACACTAGCACAGAGATGAACAAACCAGGAGTGGTGTTCACCCGGCACACCACAGGTTCCAGTACAGACTTGGTAATCCCTAACCTGACCCTGATTTGTCCTCACCTGACCGCGGAGGATTGCACCTTACAATAACGCAATGGCGTCCCCACTCAACTTCGGCTGACCCCAAGTGTCCTTAACTGCACTCTCAACTATACAAAGAGTGTAACCCAAAATAACAGCAACAGAACACGGTGCACTCAGACAGCGGGTGAGACACGGCTAAGGACATGTTCACACCGTCATACATGAAGGACGGAAGGAAAAGATTTGGCCAGTTTTTCCTCTTATTCTTTTACCGATGTTTCCCTGTGTATTCTGTAGTTTTTCTTTTTCTAATCCGCGTCACAGTTAATAAGATATGGGCCTTTATATTTAGTGCTAATTTTTATGGTCTTTACAAGGCTCACAGGGTAATAATGCAGAGCAGCATAAAGACACATCCCAAAAGAATCCCATGAGCACCACCCCCTTTGTAAAGACCATAAAAATTAGTATTAAATAAAGAAAAAGCCTATATATCTGGAACCCTAGAGCAGATTTAAGAAATAACAGAATACTCAGAGGATCAGAAGGAATAAAATAACAGCAAAAACTGGCCACGACTGACCTGTTCACAGGGTCTCCTGCACTGTAGTGGATAACACATTTAAAGGTCACATTCATTTTTTTATGTAAAGTGTAACAATGGAAGACAATATAAAGCATTTTAAACTGATATTCAAAATAGAAAATACAACTGGACATATCGTATAAATCACACAGTGCATTGGGGAACAATATATTCACTATAAAAGACTGTCCATAGTTTCCCATGTGACTGTGCAGTATGCTTTATTATGATATCTGATGTCGCTGCTCTCTCATGTAGGATTAGGGGTAATACATTTTTAGGCTGAATGTGTCTGAGCATTGCGTGACAACAACCCATGTGTGCACAAGATAACTGTAGAGCTTTATAAATCTGAATATTTTACATTGAATCGTCTTCATTTTATTAGTAGCTGATAAGGCTGTTGCCAACCATTCATCTCTGCCCCTCTCTGCAAGACTGAATTTTTAACATTACCTGCGACATGCATGCTGCTGTACAGAAAATGAGCAGCAGCCTCTCCTGTGTATTTTCGTATAATTGCTCAGCACCTTCAGGTCCAGAGCTTCTTGCTCACAATCTATAAAACTATCTCTCTGATAGATGTGAAGCAGGCATGCTAACTCTTTTGATGGCCAGGAAAGGCATCATGGAGCATACTACTTTCAAACAGTGATTTCTACAATTAAAACTACTGCTATATGCTAGATTAATCTCTTCTAAAGAGTTAGGGGTTGCTTGGAGGGAAACAAGACTTAGAACATGGGCTAGGTTTTTATTGTACTGTATAGGTTGTCAAAATGTAGCCACCTGGAGTAGATCATGGAGACTAGGGATGAAGAAGAAGAGTTGGTTGTTTATATACGAAGTCCTCGTGTACAAGTTAAAATGTTGTGCTATTTACTATGACTTCTATGTATGTAAGGAGATGGACATACTGCTCACATCCCCCTTGAACAAGTGTATTAAGGTGTAGTGCAATGTGAACTGCACAATACAACTGTTAATGTTTAGGACTAGCCCTGTGTGGGAGAGGATAAAGTGAAGGGACAGAGAGTTTCCTGTCAGGACATGATATAGGGCTCAGTGTGCATCTGAAGTAGACCTAATGCCTGAACAGTAAGCAGTGCCGCATGACGTGGGTGTTCCTGAAGTGAGGAGAGATCGAGACGGTGGTTAGCGTGAATCAGAGTAAAGAGAAAATGAAAAATGATAGAAGGACAGAGTGATAAATCAGAGACAGGTCCTGGGATAGGATGCCTAGCAGTATGGCCCAGAGTTTATAACTCAGAGAGGTAACAGGTCAAGACGGGACAGAGTATGTTAGACAAAGAGAGTTCCTCAGGTGGGAGTTCCAAGGCTTCAGTGACAGAGAAGTTAAGTACCAGCCATACTGGCAATATAGTTCCCTTGAGGGGAAAGAACACGCAAAACCGTGAGTTGAGAATAGAACTCTTGCTAACTGGACTGTAGTACTGAGGTAGGTTGTGGTGAAGGAAAGTGAAACAGTGGAGAATTGCCGAGTATCAAGAAAGATATTGAAAAGGGGTGTGGAAAATGCTCCATATTGTGAAGGAAACCTTTCATAGAGTTGTGTACCTCTTCCTACTGTATATAATCCCCACCAAGTTATCATTCAGTGAAAACACTTTTGGGGACTATTGGTCTTCTTCGTTGAACTGTTCAACATCTGATCATGGCCAACCCAAGTCATCGGTAACATGCAGCCTGCAAGGGCACAGCACAAATCGACACATCCAGCCAGGACCCCCACTTTCATGTAACGGGCCAGGGTGTGAAAATCGAATACCTCGCCACGGCTACAGTCCCGCCTCATGTTACACGTACATAGCTGGTCCTTATAAATGGTATATATGTTACCTCATATAAACACATATTACTTCATCTATAGCAGACCTGGGCAAACCGTGGCCTGTGGGCTACATCCGTCCCTCTAGCTGTTCAAGCCCAACCTGCAGACCGAGACAGCCGAAGGGCAGAAACAGTGGCCCACAGACCGCACCCTTCCCTCCCCCGCCCGCTGTCCATCCGTCGTAGCTGTCAGCTGTCACCGCTATCTGCATCTGCAGCCAGCGGTGGATACATTGGTGAAGGAAGGTGTCGCCAACTCCATCTTCCAACAATCAGGGTGTGAGACAGCAGGTGCAATGACGTCATTTCATCACGCTGCGGTAACTCAGTGCACAGGACACAAGAGCAGAGCGCCAGTGGAACGGGAGTGAGGTGAGTATATGATGGTTTTAACATGGGTATGGGATATTTGTACGTACAGTTTGTTCACCGTCCAACCTGACGTAACTAGAGAGGATTTGCAAGGAAGAATGGCAGAGGATCCCCAAATACAGGTGTGAAAAACTTGTTGCATCATTCCCAAGAAGACTCATGGCTGTACTAGCTCAAAAGGGGGCTTCTACTCAATACTGAGCAAAGGGTCTGAATACTTATGACCATGTGATATTGCAGTTTTTCTTTCTTAATAAATTTGCCAAAAATTCTACATTTCTGTTTTTTTTTCAGTCAAGATGGAGTGCAGAGTGTACTTTAATGAGAAAAAAAATGAACTTTTTAGAATTTACCAAATGGCTACAATGAAGCAAAGAGTGAAAAATGTAAATGGGTCTGAATACTTTCCGTACCCACTGTACATAGGAGGCTATGTGGGGCTCACACTGTATATATGGAGGCTATGTGGGGCTCACACCATATATTGGAGTCTATGTGGGGGATTCATACTGTATACAGAGGGTTGTGTGTGGAGTCATATTGAATGTAGGAGACTATGTGGGGGCTCATACTGTATAAAGGAGGCTATATGAGGGCTCATACTGTATATAGGGGACTGTGTGTGGGCTCTTACGGTATATTCAGCAGAATTAACTTCAGCCTATTGGTTCAGCCCTCGACAACAGTCATGGTCTGTCATGTGGCCCCTCTGAAAAAAAATAATTGCACACCCCTGGTCTTCAAGATAAGACCTTAAAGTAGATCTGCCACATAATTTTACAATACAAATTGCATATATTATTAAATAGATCACATAGACCTGATGAGGCTAGTGTACTTTGAAAATCCATGTTAGAATGGTATATATACTCTGCATATACAGCCTAGCTGACTGCTGCAGTTTGTACTGAGCATTGTGAGCTTTGAGCAGCAGCAGGGGAAAGGGACACTGAGGTTGTCAATCAGGCAAAGTGTGAAGAGATTGAGTTAAAACTTTCTAAAAGGATTATACATCCATTCTGATTTGGATTTACAAAGTAAGTACACCCAGTTTAAGTGGTGTCATCCGCTTTAAAGTATTTTCTAGAGTAAAGGGGACAACAGTGTGGCTCCTTTCCCACTTCCTGAGCACAGACACCTGCGGAGGTCTGCAGTGCATCTCACAAATAATGATTGAGTCTGCTCTATGAGCAGCATAACCATTATTTTTTAAGGGTCTGCATTGGAAAACCCTTTTTTTATGCGTGTATCAATTAACCAGAACAAAAAGCAGCTGGACAGAACAGCGTTCCCTATGGAGGAACCAAGTAAGGCTCATTGATTTCAATGGGCATTATTTAAAGCTGTTCTCCAGGACTTAGATATTAATGACCTCAGGATAGGTCATCAATATCAGATCGGTAGGGATCGGCACCCCCACAAATCAGTTGAAAGCAGCTTCCGCAGTGGCCAGATGTAAACAGCACATTGAACCAGGACATCACAGCTGTGTACTCTATGCAGTGACCATACTCAAGAACTAAATCTCCGCTACCATTGAAGTGAATGTGATCTGAGTTATAGCAACTGAGAATGGCCACTGCATAGTGTATGAAGCCGTGCTTTCCCAACTTTGTTCACTTTTTACTTGTGTCAAATACGGGACCTGTAAAAAGCTGATCACATAGCAGAATGGGTGGTCTTACTATCTTCTAAAACTACATTTTCCAGCTTCACTTGCTCTCCTCAGTACTGCAGAGCCCTCCTCCCTCTCCAGGTTGCTCCTGACTGGCCTCACCTCGGGGTTATCATCAAGCTAATCTAAAGGCCCCGTCACACTTAGCGAAGCTGTAACGATCCCGACAACTATACGACCTGTCAGGGATCGTTGCTGCATCGCTATGTGGTCGCTGATGAGCTGTCAAACAGGCAGGCTCACCAACGATCAGGGGAGCAGCGACATCGTGGAAAGAATGTTTCCACGATGTCCTGCTCCTGGTTACGAGCCTGCTGAAGCAGGAGCAGGCTGGTAACTATGGTAAACATCGGGTTACTAGGGGCACACGCGCACCTAGTAACCCGCTGTTTATCATGGTTACCACTCTGCTACAGTGAGCGGGAGGTTACCGCTCACTTTAGCAGGCTCGTAACCATGATAAACAACGGGTTACTAGGTGCGTGTGTGCCCCTAGTAACCCGATGTTTATCATGGTTACCAGCCTGATCGCTGCTCCCGCTGGTCACACACAGCAATGTGTGCTGACCAGTGTGAGAGCAACGACCAAAAAATGGTCCAGGACACTTTGCAGCGATCAGCGACCTCACAGCAGGGGCCTGGTCGTTGCAAAGTGTCACACATAGCGACATCGCTGGTGAGGTCGCTGTTGCGTCACCAAAACAGTGACACAGCAGCGATCTTGCTAGCGATCTCGCTATGTGAGACGGGGGCTTTAGTGTAGAATTCACTTTATGCCTCTGTTCTCCTGTAAAGTACCCTGCCTGATCGTTTTTTATCTGCTGCTACCTACAACAGTATAGCTGCAGTTTTGTTTTACATCATTAGCTGGTTCTAGCAAAGCTCAACTTTCCAGCACTCCTCCACAACAGTAGTAGAGAGTTGTGTTTATTGCCTGCTGCTGACAGATCATTGATGTGATGTGAAACTGCAATGCTTCTCTGTTGATGCATATAAGAGAAGATAAGCCTCTGCAATATGCATCAATAGGGTGGTATATGTAGTTTCAGATCACTGTTATCTAAGTAACAGGCAACAAAAACAACTCAATCTCAGCCCCTGTACACTGAAGTATATCTCTCCTCTCAGCCCTCTGTACACAGCCCATCCTGCAGCATATCTCATCTTTCTGTCCCCTCTATATGTGATCCATTCTACAATATAGCTCTTCTCTCTGTCCCCAGTATATACAGCTCCATCCTGCAGTGTATCTCTCCTTTCTGTTCTCTGTATATAGAGCCCATTCTATAGTATAGTTCTCATTTCTGTCCCCTGTATATGCAGCCCTTCTACACACAGCCCATTTTTTATTACATCACTCCTCTTAGTTACCATAACACAGGCACTCCAGCTCCTTGCTTTCTGCTATGCGCTGCAATGAAGGAAGCTCTGTCATTTTTGTGACATCATCCCTCAAAGTAGAAGCTTCACTCTAGTCATAGCTATGCTGGCAGGATGCCAGATGAGCGTTTGCACTGCACAGGATCAACCAGGGTCCCTGGAACTACAGAACAGTTACAATGGCAACTGAAGGATAAAGAAACCCTGCAGATGCATCCTTAGGGGTGATACGTGCAAAACAAGGAAGATTTAAATATAGGTTTTATTGGCTCAAATGAATAAAACTATGTGTAGATTATTACAAGACCACATTGTGATTTTGCGAAAACCCATTTAACTTTCCATATGCATTGTTAGTTTTAGCTTTATTACTAGATTCTCTTTATCCCCTTTTGCATACAAGTGTTTTCACAAAGTTGTCTTGTCCCGTTCATTACTCGTCATCTTCAATGTTACAGGCAATGAAGTGGGTGTATTTTCATAGAACAATTCATACTTACATAGAACATGAATTGATCCCTTTGTTTTGATTCTAATGCTGGTGATTCAGACATTGAATACATTAAATCTTTACAAAACAAAGAAAATCAGTCACTTTTAACTCTCTCAACTCTTTATTTACTTCACCGGCCATCTCTATAAGCCTGTCAAAATAACACATACATGAACAGAACAGAACAAAAATCTTAAATACAAAAAACTCTAGGCTCGCTCATCTCTGCACTGAAATCACCTCCAAACAGTAAAGGGCAATATTAGTAGGTTTTTTAATCACATACTTTTTTGTGAATACAACACAGCTTATGGGTGTTTTATCAAACTCTCTAAATTACATGTTTTGTCATATACATTAAGGGGTATCCGAAATGTATTTTTATGTCTTATAACCTTTATTTAAAGGGAATCTGTCCATAGGATCAAGCCTCCTCAGCCATCTATATGGCCATGTAGATCATAGGAACCTGAATAAAATAACACATTGATATCTGCGATCCGATGTTTTATTCCAGAGAAATCCACAATTTTCCTAATATGTAACTGAGCTGTTAAGATCTATGGGCCGGACATCTAGATTTTATCACTTATATTTTCTGTTTAACAATCTTTTATCTACACTTTCTCTTTTGATTATTTAATTCTTCTTGCTTGGTCAATTATTTTCATTCACATTTTTTTGCTTATCACTTCATTATTTTATCTATTTAATATACAAAAAAAATCAGTCTTAACTCACTTTAATTACTATTATTTATTACCCCCTTTTTATATATGTATTTCATTTTTTTCCCCTTTTTATATATATTTTATTAATTAATTTCACCTTTCCTTATTTTTATTTTTATTCCCCTTTTTTGTTTATTTCACCCTTACAATAACATTCTGGTTGGCATTAAATGTCTCCTCTTCACACTTTTCTCTGGAGGCAGATTTTCAGGGACATCTACTGTATGTCCGGCCCATACAGTAGATTTTAACAGCTCAGTTACATATTAAAAAAGATGTGGATTTCTATGGAATAAAACATTGCATCAAAAATATCAAGGTATCATTTTATTCAACTTTCTATGACCTGCGTGGCCATATAGATGGCTTAGGAGGGGTGATCCTACTGACAGATTACCTTTAATAAAAAGCAGTTTTTTTCTTTGTTTGTAGATCTTTTTACTAACTTTATTTTTTTCCATTAGGGAATTTTAAAGTTTTCATTATGATGCATATGAACACTTTTGTAATCTAGCGCCTTATTGTATGTAGATGTATATGTGGCACCCCAGGGGTCTGGTTTTCCACAGTAATGTAATGTTATGTCTGAGAGCAGGTGGGAGGTCCTTTGGTCAGGGATCCTGTGCATGCCACACCTCCTGCCCAGTCTTGGGAGGGGAAGAACTTCCCCTGTATAAACCCTGGGCTGAGGCAGGGTTAGTCAGTCAAGGAGAGTAGAGACAAGAAACAGTCACAGGAAGAAACAGCAGAAGCTCAGTGGGAGCAATACTACTACAAGTCAGGGGCTGGCAGCTGCAGAGCTCGCCCTGACTGAGAAGCTTTCTTACCGGACCCGGCGTCCGAGGCTGTGGGGACTAACTCTTACCCAGCAGCAGAAGCCGACCGGCAGGGGATTTCAGGTCCTCAGGCCCAGAAACCCGAAGGCACGGTCACACGCGTGGGACCAGCACCGCCATCGTGGAGCGGAAGCCATTAGAAGGCCCCGAGTCACCGGCCATACGGGTGAGCACCACACGGTACACTCAGGGACGTGGGCTACTTATATCCGCTTCTAGCAAGGTAGCCAGAAGAGTGCAGTCAGTTTGGGAGGCCTACAACTCCGCCTGGCCAGGGGAGATCCCATCTGCTCAAGGACTGACCAGGCCCCGTTCACTAGCAAGTACTCCGGGAGGGTCTATCGTTGTTACCAGTAAAGACCCTGAATTACACCGCACCGTCTCTGAGTGGTTCCTGCTACCCCCATCATCCATCTGCTGCCCTGAGGCCATACCCCTCCCGTTGGGGGTTATACCATCTACGCTGCACCATCCATCCACCGGCCTCAGCGGACTGTCCTGCAGCGGCAGCTCCATAGCTGCATTCAACGGGTGGCGTAGTCGTCCTACATCTACCGCTGTTACATCGCCGCTCAGTTTGACTCCCTGGGCACGGACCGGGTCACCGCCACGAGACTACAACCCTCAAGAGATCCGGCTCCGGGTAAGCTCCCGTGTGCGCAACGCAGCGCGACACAGGCCCAGGGGCGCGTCAACTTTGGCGTAGTCGGCAGGATTTCGTGCCCGCAACCACCGGGTACTGCGTGCCTGAAAAAGAGACTTTTAAAACTTACCATCCGTGAAGTTTTCCCGCCATCGGTGAAGATTCCCGCCATCCGGCGCCATTTTCAGCCTTCTTCCCGCCATCTGTGAAGATTCCCGCCATCCGGCGCCATCTTCAGCCTTCTTCCCGCCATCCGTGGAGTTTTCCCGCCGTTGGACGCCATCTTGAGGACGCCGCGCGGGAAGAAGAGGGGCGTGGACTCCGAAAGCGCGCGAGAACTGAAGCCCCGCCTCACGTCCGGACGTTGCGTAAGGTCCTGGAAGGAGCCCAGCAGACGCCGACGTCACAGGAGCGCGACGGAAGGTCCTCAACCCTGACGATCCACTGCGGAGCCGCGGCCTACGGAACAGGATCATCGCAAGGTAGGCCACGGTCCACTAGGGGGGAGGAAGATGTCGGATACGGAGGAGAGCTTCACTGCCTCAACCCCCGCCAGCGCTACCGCTGCTGCAGTTATGCCCTTCACCATGCCCTATATCCCGGGAGCAGCTTGGCTACCCCAGTACTCAGGGGAGTCACATACCCTGCATGACTTTAGAGAAAAGCTGGATAGCCTCTTCCAGGTGTACCCCCTCACAGAAGAGCAAAAAGTGAGCATCCTGGTGGCCCAACTAACCGGGGCAGCCAAAAGGGAAGTAAAATCCTGGCCACCTGGGAGGAAGACTGTCGCAGGGATACTAACCCGGCTGAAGGACACCTTTGATATCCGCACCTCAGCCGAGATTAAGCTTAGATTCTACGGGTGCAAGCAGCGAGCGCATGAGAGTATAAGGGACTATGCACTAAACCTACAAGAGGCCCTGAGGGCCATTAAGCAGACCGACCCTGACGGCGTGGGAGACGAGGACAGGCTGTTAACTGAACAATTTATAGAGAGTTTATATTGCAATGCCCACCGAACCCAGTTGCGGGCAATGGCCTTACAGGACCCTCATCTGGGATTTGCACAGTTCAAGGACAGAGCCATCCGGGTGCTCCGAGAACCGGCACCAAGTGGCGTTGTGACCCACAGACGCCCCACTACCACCTACCACCAGGAGGCGGCGCCCTTGTCGGCAGGGCCTGTGGGAGCTGATGCGCAGGCTTTGAACAATGACTCGGCTCCAGACCTGCACCATCAGGTCCAAGAGCTAGCTAAAAGCGTTGCTGCGCTAACCCGAACTGTGCAGTCTTTACAGGTTTCCACTCCAGGGAAGATCCAGCTGGCATCCGGACCGGAGGACATCCCGTGGCGTCGACCAAGGAGGACCCCACCGGCCAGAGGAAGACCCAGCGACCGATACAACGAGGACGGACAACCCATCTGCTGCCGCTGCAATCAACCCGGACATATGGCAAGGTACTGTCCTTTAAACTGGCACAACCTAGGGTAGAGGGCCAACCCCTAGGAAAAAGATCATCAGGCCCATCGAACTGGCGCGACAAATATGTGGGAGGACGTCCAGTCTTATCAGTGGTACTGGATGGCATTCCTATGAGTGCCCTACTGGACACCGGGTCACAGGTCACCACCATCCCGTACGTGCTCTTCAAGCAGTACTGGAATGACTCGGATATTACCCGCTACCCTGACGACGACTTGAGTATCATCGCCAGCAATGGTCAGCCCGTGCCACAGATCGGATTTAAAGAGGTGACCATTAAAATTGGTAGAGTTGAACTGGCAGCACAGGGACTGATCATTGTAGACATTGACAAACACGAGAGTCACCCAAAGATAACTCTAGGAACTAATGTAATTGAAAATTGTCTTGCAGAGGTGATTTTCCTTTTACAGCAGGTTGCCAAGAACGCCAGCTCCGGCGAGCAGCGAGTGCTCCAAAAAGAGATCCGGGCACTGATGCGACGGCAACAGGTGGAACTCTCCGGCTGTGAGATTGGTAGCGTGAGAATGTGTGACCCTTTCCCTATTGCCATGCCCCCAAAAAGTGAAATGATGATTTGGTGCCGGGCAGCTATTGGTCTGAGAGGTAGAGATTACCAGGCAATGGTAGAACCAGTTTACTCAGACAGTAGGCCCACCATCTTGACAGCACGGGGGGTGGTTAATGTACGCCATGGGAGGGTACCCGTTCGCATAATCAATATCGGGAAGAGGGAAGTGTACCTGCCCCGGTATGCCACGCTAGCCAAATTATATACCATTAACCAAAATGCTATACAATCTGTGGAACCCTTGCCTCCATCTCACCCGGAGGAAGATAACGGCTCTAAGAAAACAATGGAGGACTGGTGTCAGCAACTACATTTGGGTACTGACTCCACTCCCTCACACCAGAAACAGGGAGTCTATCGGGTGGTTCAAGAGTACGAGAGAGTGTTTAGTAAACACCCGTTAGACTTCGGGTGAGTCAAGGGGGTAGAACACCACATCCCCACGGGAGACCATCCTCCCATAAAAGAGAGGTATCGACCCGTACCCCCTGCACACTACCAACACGCCAAGGGGATGCTTAGAGACATGAAGGAGGCTGGGGTGATCAGGGATAGCTGTAGCCCCTGGGCAGCTCCACTAGTCTTAGTCAAAAAGAAAGACAACACCATGAGGATGTGTGTAGATTACCGGAAAATCAACCGTATCACACACAAGGATGCGTACCCCTTACCAAGGATAGAGGAGTCTTTGGCTGCTTTAAGATCTGCTAACTTCTTCTCTACCTTGGATCTCACTAGTGGGTACTGGCAGGTTCCTGTAGCAGAGGCGGACCGGGAGAAGACCGCATTCACCACCCCGATGGGACTTAGCGAGTTTACCTGCATGCCGTTCGGACTCTGCAACGCACCAGGAACCTTCCAACGATTAATGGAGTGCTGTCTGGGCCACAGAAACTTCGAAACAGTCCTGTTGTACCTGGACGATGTCATCGTATATTCTAAGACTTATGAGGACCACCTGAAACACCTGGCGGAAGTGTTCGAAGCTCTGGCAAGCTATGGCCTAAAGGTGAAACCCTCCAAGTGTCACCTCCTGAAACCAAAGGTGCAGTACCTGGGACACGTGGTGAGCGCTGACGGAGTGGCTCCCGACCCTGATAAGATCACCGCAATTAAGGAATGGCCAAGTCCCTCCAGTGTAAAGGAAGTGAGGCAGTTCCTCGGGTTGGTAGGCTACTACCGCAGGTTCATCCCCGGTTTCACCAAAAAGGCAGCTCCTATGCAGGACCTCCTGATAGGCCAGTCCCGGAAGGCCAAGAACCAGAAGCCGCCCTTCAAATGGGAGGAGCTGGAAGAAGAGTCCTTCCGCCAGCTGAAGATGGCCCTCACGGGGGACGAAATCCTGGCGTACCCGGATTATAGCCAGCCCTTTATCCTCTACACCGACGCCAGTAACATCGGGCTAGGAGCCGTACTGTCCCAGATCCAGCAGGGGAAGGAACGAGTAATCGCCTACGCCAGCCGAAAACTGCGACCCACCGAAAGGAACCCCGAGAATTACAGCTCATTTAAGTTAGAGTTCCTGGCCGTAGTATGGGCAGTCACCGAGCGCTTTAAGCATTACCTCGCTTCTTCCCGGTTCACCGTGTACACGGATAACAACCCGTTGACACACCTGGACACGGCAAGACTCGGTGCCCTGGAGCAGAGGTGGATGGCCCGTCTGTCCAACTACGAGTTCACAATCAAATACCGGGCAGGACGCTCCAATACCAACGCGGACGCCCTGTCCAGGATGCCCAACCTGCCGGACGGAGGAGAAGATCCGGAGGGACTGGAAGAAGTTGAACTCCCTGCGTTCCACCGTCATGGGACTATCCAGTATTCCCACCGGGTAAGGAGTAAGCAGGCTGCTACGTTGAACCCCTTACCCCACTACAACTGGGCGGAAACGCAAGACAGCGACCCTGCCGTCCGACTGGTGAAGGAGATGCTGACTCGGCCGGAGGCTCGCCTTGAACCAGACGCTCCGGAGGAAGCCAAACAACTATGGGCAGAGAAGAGTCGACTGTTCCTTTACAAAGGGAAGTTGTGCCGCAGAATGGTTAACTCCCGGACGCATGAATTACTCTGGCAAGTAGTGGTGCCACGAAGAGACGCAGCCATGGTGATGGAGGCATACCACGACGGAGCTGGACACTTCGGGTGGAAGAAGCTGGAGTTCCTGCTGCGCGAGCGGTTCCACTGGGTAGGCATGAGGGGAACCATCGAGAAGTGGTACAGAGACTGTGGCCCGTGCAACCTGAGAAGGAAGGACCGTGCCAGCCAGAAGACTCCCCTGCAGTCCATCGTCACCCGGCAACCGTTGGAACTGGTAGCCTTGGATCATGTAAAACTGACCCCAAGCAGAAGTGGCTACGTCTACGCGTTAACCATCGTGGATCATTACTCCCGGTTTCTGGTTGTCGTCCCCGTCAAGGACTTAACGGCTCAAACAGCAGCTAGAGCCTTCCAGCAGCACTTTTGCCGTCCACACGGGTACCCGGACCAAGTGCTGACGGACCAGGGACCTGCCTTTGAAGCGGAGGTCTTCCAGGAATTCTGCAATCTGTATGGCTGCCGGAAGATAAGGACGACACCCTACCATCCGCAAACTAATGGACTTTGTGAGAAAATGAACCAGGTGGTAATGGATCTTCTAAAAACGTTGCCCCTGGAAGAACGCAGTCTGTGGCCTGAGAAGTTGCCCGATCTGGTGGACCTATACAACCACATCCCGGTAGGTTCCACCAACTGTACCCCGGCTTACCTAATGAGGGCAAGACCTGGTAAGTTACCTGTTGACCTGGAAATGGGAGTCCTGACACCCGAGGACACTTCACCAGAAACAGACTGGGACACAGAGAGGCAGCAGCAGTACCGGAGAGTACAGGAGAGCATGGAGCGAAGTCTCTGTCAGGCTAGGGAAAGACAAGAGAAAACTTACAACCAGTATGCTCCCGCTGTTCCCCTGGTACCCGGAGAGCAGGTCTTGAAGAGGAAGAGACGGCTCCACAAGTTGGATGACCAGTGGGAGAAGGACCCGTACACCGTACTGCCCTCAAGCCACGAGAACCCGAAGGTTTGTACCATCAGTAAAGACGGAGGGGAAACCACAGCCATTGTATCCCGGGACCACCTGAAGAAGTGTCCCGAACAACTGAGGAACCCTGAAGAGGAACAAGAAGACCATCGACCCGTAGAGGAAAGGGAAGATATGGTTAGTACTGTGCTCGGGGACTTCCCTCGGTCTTGGACTCAAGTCAATGGTGCAGTTGTGGTACCCGTACTCACCTTCCTCCAACCAGCATCCCAAGCACCTACGGAGCAACAGGTAGAGCTGGAAGAACAGCCGGTCCAGGAGGCAGAAGACTCCACACAAGCAGAACAGGAGGATCAACCCTCTGCTTATAGTGAGCCTGCCGTACCCCTAGTGAGACAAAGAGCCGGTAGACAGCTGCCCAGTTTACCCTTGACAGCTCCTACACCCTGTAGTTCAGGGCTAGACAGTCAGCTCCGTAGGTCCACTAGGGCCACTAGAGGCCAGTTACCCGCACGCTGGAGGATTTGAAGTGTATAAATTGTTTTATTTATGTTTATCTGTGTATTGTTGCTTGTGTATAATTTTGTGTTTCCAGTTATTTTTAGGAATCCTTGGTGGATTTACCGGGAATCCTTGTACATAGTTGGAGCGTAACCCAGGATGGACTAGAGACTGTTAAGGACTCGGGGTAGGACAGACCCCTACCTGGTTACGTCTCCCTGTTTTGGTGAAATGGACACCTTGCTTTCTTCAAAGACTGCACCCGGTTACGGACACGCCGTGACCAGCTTTATGTGTTTCCTTATTGTAATGTTATTGTTTATACTTTGTTATGTTACAAAAATATGTTTAGTCCCGGAGTACTAAATTTCACTAGGGGGGAATGTGGCACCCCAGGGGTCTGGTTTTCCACAGTAATGTAATGTTATGTCTGAGAGCAGGTGGGAGGTCCTTTGGTCAGGGATCCTGTGCATGCCACACCTCCTGCCCAGTCTTGGGAGGGGAAGAACTTCCCCTGTATAAACCCTGGGCTGAGGCAGGGTTAGTCAGTCAAGGAGAGTAGAGACAAGAAACAGTCACAGGAAGAAACAGCAGAAGCTCAGTGGGAGCAATACTACTACAAGTCAGGGGCTGGCAGCTGCAGAGCTCGCCCTGACTGAGAAGCTTTCTTACCGGACCCGGCGTCCGAGGCTGTGGGGACTAACTCTTACCCAGCAGCAGAAGCCGACCGGCAGGGGATTTCAGGTCCTCAGGCCCAGAAACCCGAAGGCACGGTCACACGCGTGGGACCAGCACCGCCATCGTGGAGCGGAAGCCATTAGAAGGCACCGAGTCACCGGCCATACGGGTGAGCACCACACGGTACACTCAGGGACGTGGGCTACTTATATCCGCTTCTAGCAAGGTAGCCAGAAGAGTGCAGTCAGTTTGGGAGGCCTACAACTCCGCCTGGCCAGGGGAGATCCCATCTGCTCAAGGACTGACCAGGCCCCGTTCACTAGCAAGTACTCCGGGAGGGTCTATCGTTGTTACCAGTAAAGACCCTGAATTACACCGCACCGTCTCTGAGTGGTTCCTGCTACCCCCATCATCCATCTGCTGCCCTGAGGCCATACCCCTCCCGTTGGGGGTTATACCATCTACGCTGCACCATCCATCCACCGGCCTCAGCGGACTGTCCTGCAGCGGCAGCTCCATAGCTGCATTCAACGGGTGGCGTAGTCGTCCTACATCTACCGCTGTTACATCGCCGCTCAGTTTGACTCCCTGGGCACGGACCGGGTCACCGCCACGAGACTACAACCCTCAAGAGATCCGGCTCCGGGTAAGCTCCCGTGTGCGCAACGCAGCGCGACACAGGCCCAGGGGCGCGTCATATACCTCAGATACTATATGCATTAGCTCAGGAGAGCCCTGGGGGCACTTAGTAGGCCCTTTGTCCTTTAAAGCCACCAGCTTGATTGGCTTCTATGACCCAACGTTTACCACCCAAGACAGGAAGGAGGGGCATGTATTGCCATGCGATAATCCCCAACCCTACTGTCACATCCATGACTGAAGATACTGGTCACTAAGCGGCGCCACATTAATACCACATTTACTGCTGGACGTCAGCAGTGGGTGGCAATTTAGCTTTTAGATTGCTGAGAATAGTTATCCCTTTCCTGTCCACCTGTGTTTGCTGCAGTGAGCTGGTATGTAATTATGTCCCTGCTAGGAGCCATGGGCAGGGCTCCCTTCTATATAAACCCCAGCAGACTGTCTCCAGCTGCCAGTTATTTAGTTCAGCTAGCCCTGGTCACTATGATCCTTTGCTCCTGTGTGCTATTTCTTATATCCTATTGTCTGACCTCAGCTTGTATTTTGACCACCCGCTTGCATACGGATTTTGTCCCTGACATGACTGCTTGGTAATGACCCCGTGCAACGACCCTTCTTGCCTCTGGATTGCTCCTGCGGTAAGTAACCCTGCCGTGAAAGTAATCCAGTGGAGACTGTTGTAATACAAGATCCCTGTACTGGTGTTAAAGGGTGAAGACAGGGCTCCTCTGGAATCTGCCAGACTGAGTGGCTTGTGCCAAGTCTGTCTGAGGTAGCCTTATTGAGGCAGACGTAACACCTACCCAGTCCTTTTTTAGTGCCCCTAAAATGTTCCTTAGTATTCCCACCTACTACAATAAGCCTATTCATGGCCCTCATGCAGTATGATGCTTCCACAAACAGTATGCTGCCCCCACAATGCCCCTCCACACAGTACAATGCCCACAAAAATGCCCAACCAAACCATATAATGCCCCCATCTCTGCACAATATTATGCCCCTCACAGTGATCGCCACTCTACCACTATATCAGTTTTGTGAGGAGGCAGTTGCAGTTGAAATTGTGATATACACCAACCTCCCAGGCAGGGCCGGCTCCAGGTTTTTCTGGGCCCCGGGAGAAAGAGTCTCAGTGGGACCCTTTAACACATACCACGATTCATGATGCACAGATACCGCAGAGAAATATAGGTATAGTACTATGCAAAGATTTCTCTTCTTAAATTACATGAGTGATATCTATTGTAAATTCCACAATAGCTCAGAAACCGGCGAATCGCTCCACACAGTATACTGGCCCCCATAAAATGCTCCATACAGAATACTGTCCCCCATAAAATGCTCCATACAGAATATTGGCCCCCATATAACACTCCATATGGAATACTGGCCCCCATATAACGCTCCATACACAATACTGGCCCCCATAAAACGCTCCTTACAGGATACTGGCCCCCATATAATAATAATAATCATTTTTATAGCGCCAACATATTCCACAGCACTTTACAAATTTTAGTTGGAACTTATACAAACAATACAGAATAAACATATATCAAAAGGAGTGAGGGCCCTGCTCGCAAGCTTACAGTCTCTGAGGAAATGGGGGAGACACAAAAGGTAGAATGTACATATATTGTATAATGCAGCCTTGATATACTATATAGGATAAATAATACATGGACTGGTCGCCTGCCAGTATGTGTACAGTCCTGACCGAGGCTATTATGTGCATGGTTGGTATGAACCAGAAATTGAAGAAGATTTTAATATGGGGGAAAACTGGGACCGACAACTGGGATGGACAGATAGTGTGTGGAGGCGATACGCCAGTCTAAAGAAATGGGTTTTTAGGGTGCGCTTGAAACTGTGGGAATTAATCGAACTGTCCTGGGTAGTGCATTCCAAAGAATTGGTGCAGCACGCGAGAAATCTTGGAGACGGGAGTGGGAAGTTCGGATTATGGAGGATTTTAGTTTTAAGTCACTGGCAGAACGGAGGGCATGTGTAGGGTGGTAGACTGAGACAAGGGAGGAGATGTAGGGGGGTACTGAAGCATGGAGCGCTTTGTGGGTAAGCGTGATAAGTTTACATTGAACTCTATATTGGATGGGTAACCAATGTAATGACTGGCACAGGGAAGAGGCATCGGTGTAGCGGTTGGCGAGTGTAGCGCCGGCGTCCCTGCCCTCTGCTAGGCAGGGACGCTGTTCCCCTCACCTCTCTGCTCCGTGCCCGGCGTCCTCCTCCCGCTCTGCTGGCAGCGCGCGCTCCTTCCCGGCCACTGTGCTTAGGGCGCGCACGCGCGCTCTCCCTCCCTCTTAAAGGGGCCGCGCGCGCCGTCCTAAGGAGTCCCCGGCCAATGGCCGGAGGACTTCACCATATATAAGGCACCTCCTCCAAAATGGAGGTGCCCGAGCAATGTTGTTGCACTGTTCACTACTCTGCTTCAGCCCTCAGGTCCCGTTGCCAGTTACCTGCCAGATACCTGCCAGATTCCTGCCAGCTTGCTGTCTTATTCCTGCCTGATTATCTGCTACCTGCCTGCTAGTCTGAGGTCCGACGGTCTGCCTTACTACTCCTGTCAGTCTGTCTAAGGACCAGCCTGTCCGCTCACCTGGGAGCGCACTTCAGCCACCTGCCTGCTTGCCTGAGGTCCGACGGTCTGCCTTCCAACTCCTGTCAGTCTGTCTATGGACCAGCTTGCCTGCTCACCTGGGAGCACACATCTGCTACCTGCCTGCTAGCCTACCTGGAGGCTCCGCCGTCACGTGCTGTGACCACCTGCCTGTCCAGTGACTCCTGCCCGCTCACCTGGGAGCGCTCATCTGCTGCCTGTCTGCTAGCCTACCTGGAGGCTCTGCCGTCACGTGCTGTGACCACCCGCCTGTCCAGAGACTTCTGCCCGCTCACCTGGGAGCGCTCATCTGCCGCCTGTCTGTTGGTCTTCCTGGAGGCTCCGCCGTCACATGCTGTGACCACCCGTTCATCCAGAGACTCTCGCCTGCTCACCTGGGAGCTCACGTCTATCATCAGCCGCCACAGGTCGTACCAACCCTTTACCCAGAGACTGCCCCGGTCACTTGCCGTGACCATCTGCCCGTTCATCCAGAGACTGCCCCGGTCACTTGCCGTGACCATCTGCCCGTTCATTCAGAGACTGCCCCGGTCACTTGCCGTGACCATCTGCCCGTTCACTCAGAGACTGCCCCGGTCACTTGCCGTGACCATCTGCCCGTTCATCCAGAGACTGCCCCGGTCACTTGCCGTGACCTCCAGCCCGTTCACTCAGAGACTGTCCCGGTCACCTGCTGTGACTTCCTGCCCGTCTTCCCTGGTCGCCACCCGCTCCCTTACAAGGACCGCCCCCTTGTATAGTAGCTCAGAGGTTCCGCCTCCCAGACCCGTTACAGTTTGCTCGGGCCATTGAACCCGGTGGCACCCAAGCTCCCTCGCTCTCGGACCTGTGTCATGAACTGTCCCGTCAAAGGTCCCAACAGGAGTCCATCCTGGGTCACCTGCGGAATGTCAATACTCGCCTGGACACTCTGACTGCTCCACCAGCAACCTCCGCCAGTGCCATGTCTCGCAATCCGGCAGCTCCGCTGCCCACTAATACCATGGTATCCTACCCCGGACCCCAGCTTTCTGCACCTCCTCGCTTCGGAGGTGACTCCGCCCAGGCTCGGGGCTTCATAAATCATTGCACCCTGCACTTTGAACTATTGTCCCACCAGTTTAACTCCGACCGAGCCAAAATTGCATTCATCATGTCCCATCTCACCGGGGAGGCCCTGGCCTGGCTAAATCCTCTATGGGAGAGAGGAGACCCCCTGGTGTCCAACTTGCCTGCTTTTCTCACGGCTTTCCGGAAAGTCTTCGACGAACCCGGACGGAAGACCTCATCCGCATCATCACTGCTACGCCTCCGTCAGGGAAGTCTCACCGTGGGCCAATATGCCATACGGTTCCGTACCCTTGCCTCGGAGCTGGCCTGGGATAACGACGCTCTGGTATCCGTCTTCTGGGAGGGTCTGTCCGGCCGTATTAAAGATGAAATTGCCGGTCGGGACATCCCTACCACTCTCGATGACCTAATAACTCTTGCCACCCGGATTGACCTACGGTTCCAGGAGCGTGCCAAAGAGGTCACCCGTGAGAGGAGGTTACCACGTCTAGCTCCTACTTTTCAGAAACCCGTCACTCCCTCCGTCTCTACCCAGGTACACTCTCCTGAGCCTATGCAGGTCGACCAGACCAAGATGGTCAAAACCCGTCAGGACTTACGCCGTGCCGAGGGGAGCTGCTTCTACTGTGGCAGTAAGGAGCACCGGATCCGTACCTGCCCGGAGAGGTCGGGAAACGCCTGTGTCTAGGTTCGCTCAGAGAGGTCAACCTAGACAAGAATAAATCCTCTCCATCTCTGCTGTTGTCAGTCTCAATCGTCTGCGGGGAGAACCGTTATTTCGAACTAGCCCAACTAGACTCTGGAGCAGCCGGGAATCTTATTTCACAGTCCCTGGTAGAGAAATACCGCATCCCCACCAAACCTCTGGCTGTACCCTTGTCTGTTGCTGCCGTGGATGGGGGTCTCTTACCACGCCCCATCCAACTCATCACCGAATCCATTACTCTGCAGGTGGGAATGCTGCATTCTGAGAGTATCTCCTTTCATGTTCTGCCTGGACTTTCCCACGCCCTCTTGCTAGGCCTACCTTGGCTCCAGAGACATGCACCCGTGCTTGACTGGCAGACCGGAGAAGTCCTTCGCTGGGGACAGGACTGCCATAAGACCTGTCTGGTTCCCGTCCATCCCGTTCGTCCTTCTCCTACCCCAGCTAATCTACCTGGACTTCCGATTCCTTATTGGTCTTATGCTGATGTCTTTAATAAAAAGGAAGCAGAGACACTACCCCCTCATAGACCATACGACTGCCCTATCGACCTGTTACCTGGTACTACTCCTCCCCGTGGGCGTATTTATCCATTATCCGCTGCTGAGACCCGGTCGATGTCCGAATATATTGAGGAGAATCTGGCCAGGGGATTCATCCGGAAATCTACCTCCCCGGCGGGAGCAGGCTTCTTTTTCGTCAAAAAGAAGGACGGCTCTCTCCGTCCCTGTATAGACTATAGAGGCCTTAACCAGATCACGGTGAAGAATAAGTACCCCCTTCCGCTCATTCCGGAGTTATTTGATCGTCTGAGGGGGGCTAGAATCTTCACCAAACTGGACCTCCGTGGGGCGTACAACCTGGTTCGTATCCGTCAGGGGGATGAATGGAAGACGGCATTCAACACCCGGGACGGCCACTATGAATATCTGGTAATGCCCTTTGGTCTCTGTAACGCTCCTGCCGTCTTTCAAGAGTTGGTCAATGACATCTTCCGGGACCTTCTCTACTCCTGCGTAGTGGTGTACCTGGACGACATCTTGGTCTTCTCTCCGGATCTCCAGACTCACCGGAGGGACGTTCGTCAGGTCCTGCTCAGGCTCAGGCAGAATCACCTCTTCGCTAAATACGAGAAGTGCCTCTTTGAGCAGACCTCGCTTCCGTTTTTGGGCTACATTATTTCTCAGACCGGCCTACGAATGGATCCAGAGAAGCTGTCTGCCATCGAGAAATGGCCTCGACCGGAGGGGTTGAAGGCCATTCAGCGATTCCTGGGCTTCGCTAACTACTACCGCCTCTTCATACCACACTTCTCTTCCCGGACTGCCCCAATTTCCGCGCTCACCCGTAAGGGTACTAATCCCAAAGAGTGGCCGCCCGAAGCAGAGGAGGCCTTTCTTTCCCTAAAACAGGCCTTCTCTTCCGCCCCGGTGCTACATCGCCCGGACGGCAACAAGCAGTTCTTCCTGGAACTTGACGCCTCCTCCTCTGGAGCCGGAGCGGTACTTACTCAAAAATCATCTTCCGGGAGAATGGTAACTTGTGGCTTCTTCTCCAAACTCTTCTCCTCCTCTGAGCGCAACTATTCCATAGGAGACCGAGAGTTATTGGCCATCAAGCTGGCGTTGGAGGAGTGGCGTTACCTACTCGAGGGGGCTCTTCACCCGGTAATAATTTACACTGACCACAAGAACTTGGCTTACCTCCAGCATGCCCAGAGACTTAACCCGCGCCAAGCCCGGTGGTCCTTTTTTATTGCTCGCTTTGATTTTGTTCTTCATTTTCGCCCGGCTGACAAAAACGTCAAAGCAGACGCCTTGTCCCGATCCTTTCTGGTGTCCGATCTCGAGGAAGAACCTAAACATATCATCGATCCCGCCAGAGTAATGCAGGTGGCTCCCGTGAGTCTAAATCGTCTCCCTCCCGGTAAGACGTTTGTTTCAGTACCTGATCGGAAGAAGATCCTACACTGGGGCCATTCGTCTAAACTAGCTGGCCACGCCGGTCAGAAAAAGACCCTCCAGCTTATTGCCCGGCACTACTGGTGGCCTACCCTGCACAAGGACGTAATAGACTTTGTTTCTGCCTGTGTGTCCTGCGCCCGCAACAAAGTCCCGAGACACCTGCCAGCCGGTCGCCTCCTTCCGCTTCCAGTGCCTGCTGCCCCCTGGCAGCATATTGCTATGGACTTCATAACTGATCTCCCCGTCTCCGCCGGTTGTACGGTCATTTGGGTGGTCGCTGATCGCTTTTCCAAGATGGCTCACTTTATTCCCCTGCCAGCCCTCCCGTCTGCACCCGAGCTGGCTAAAGACTTTATCCGCCACATCTTCCGTCTTCATGGCCTGCCCCTCCACATCGTGTCGGATCGTGGGGTACAGTTCACCTCACGTTTCTGGAGAGCCACTTGTAAACTGCTAGACGTCACCCTGGACTTCTCTTCCGCTTACCACCCACAGTCCAATGGTCAAGTGGAGCGGATCAATCAGAACCTGACCAGTTACCTCCGGCACTTCGTTAATGCCCATCATTCAGACTGGGTGGATCTCCTACCATGGGCCGAGTTCTCTTATAACAATCACGAGAGCGAATCCTCCTCCAAATCCCCGTTTTTTGTAGTCTTCGGTCAGCATCCTCGGATTCCTTTTCCTGTCTCCACCTCTGTGGACAACCCGGCTGCGGAATCTCTCGTTAGCAAATTTTCCTCCATTTGGGAGAGTACCCGATCCGCACTCCTTCAGTCGTCCGAACGGATGAAAAGACACGCTGACAAAAAACGCCTGGATCCTCCACAATTTCGTCCTGGAGATAAAGTCTGGCTCTCATCTAAATATGTCCGACTCAAGATACCTTCTTACAAGTTAGGGCCTCGATTCATCGGTCCTCTGGAGGTCATCAGTCAGATCAACCCGGTGGCCTATAAATTGAAACTCCCGGCCAACTTACGGATCCCTAACTCCTTCCATGTATCTCTCCTCAAACCTGTGGTACTTAACTCTTTTTCCAAGTCTACAGGTACGCCTCCTGCTCCGGTTTCTGCTGAGGACGAGTGTGAGGTAGAGAACATTCTTGCCACCAAAAGGGTAAGAGGAAAGACCTTTTTTCTAGTAGATTGGAAGGGGTTTGGTCCTGAGGAGAGAACGTGGGAGCCCCGGGAGAACATCCATGCCCCTCTTATCCTAGCTAAATTTCTGTCTGGCCTAAAAAAGGGGGGGCCTAAAGGGGGGGGTACTGTAGCGCCGGCGTCCCTGCCCTCTGCTAGGCAGGGACGCTGTTCCCCTCACCTCTCTGCTCCGTGCCCGGCGTCCTCCTCCCGCTCTGCTGGCAGCGCGCGCTCCTTCCCGGCCACTGTGCTTAGGGCGCGCGCGCTCTCCCTCCCTCTTAAAGGGGCCGCGCGCGCCGTCCTAAGGAGTCCCCGGCCAATGGCCGGAGGACTTCACCATATATAAGGCACCTCCTCCAAAATGGAGGTGCCCGAGCAATGTTGTTGCACTGTTCACTACTCTGCTTCAGCCCTCAGGTCCCGTTGCCAGTTACCTGCCAGATACCTGCCAGATTCCTGCCAGCTTGCTGTCTTATTCCTGCCTGATTATCTGCTACCTGCCTGCTAGTCTGAGGTCCGACGGTCTGCCTTACTACTCCTGTCAGTCTGTCTAAGGACCAGCCTGTCCGCTCACCTGGGAGCGCACTTCAGCCACCTGCCTGCTTGCCTGAGGTCCGACGGTCTGCCTTCCAACTCCTGTCAGTCTGTCTATGGACCAGCTTGCCTGCTCACCTGGGAGCACACATCTGCTACCTGCCTGCTAGCCTACCTGGAGGCTCCGCCGTCACGTGCTGTGACCACCTGCCTGTCCAGTGACTCCTGCCCGCTCACCTGGGAGCGCTCATCTGCTGCCTGTCTGCTAGCCTACCTGGAGGCTCTGCCGTCACGTGCTGTGACCACCCGCCTGTCCAGAGACTTCTGCTCGCTCACCTGGGAGCGCTCATCTGCCGCCTGTCTGTTGGTCTTCCTGGAGGCTCCGCCGTCACATGCTGTGACCACCCGTTCATCCAGAGACTCTCGCCTGCTCACCTGGGAGCTCACGTCTATCATCAGCCGCCACAGGTCGTACCAACCCTTTACCCAGAGACTGCCCCGGTCACTTGCCGTGACCATCTGCCCGTTCATCCAGAGACTGCCCCGGTCACTTGCCGTGACCATCTGCCCGTTCATTCAGAGACTGCCCCGGTCACTTGCCGTGACCATCTGCCCGTTCACTCAGAGACTGCCCCGGTCACTTGCCGTGACCATCTGCCCGTTCATCCAGAGACTGCCCCGGTCACTTGCCGTGACCTCCAGCCCGTTCACTCAGAGACTGTCCCGGTCACCTGCTGTGACTTCCTGCCCGTCTTCCCTGGTCGCCACCCGCTCCCTTACAAGGACCGCCCCCTTGTATAGTAGCTCAGAGGTTCCGCCTCCCAGACCCGTTACAGCGAGGAATATGATCCTGGCTGCTGCGTTAAGGACGGATTGGAGAGGGGAGAGTTTAGTAAGAGGGAGCCCGATAAGTAGAGAGTTGCAGTAGTCCAGACGAGAATGAATAAGAGCTACAGTAAGAGTTTTTGCTGAGTCAAAGGTGAGAAAAGTCTTGAGATGTTTTTGAGGTGTAGATGACATGAACGAGCGAGTGATTTGATGTGAGGAGTGAAGGAAAGATCTGAGTCAAAAATTACCCCAAGACAGCGGGCTTGTTGCTGGGGAGTAATGATTGAGCCACAAACGGAAATGGCAATATCGGGCACAGGTAGGTTAGTGGAGGGAGGAAAGACGAGTAGTTCAGTTTTTGACAGATTCAGTTTTAGGCAGAGGGAGGACATAATGTTAGACACAGCAGAAAGACAATCACTGGTCTTCTGTAGTAATGCAATGCAGGGGTGATGTCCGGAGCAGAGGTGTATAATTGGGTATCATCAGCATAGAGCTGGTACTGAAAACCGAATCTGCTGATTGTCCAATGGGAGCGGTGTATAAGGAGAAAAGAAGGGGCCTAGGACTGATCCTTGAGGAGCCCCGACAGTAAGTGGAAGGAGAGAGGAGGAGGAGCTGGCGAAAGACACAGAGAAGGAGAGGTCAGAGAGATAGGAGGAGAACCAGGAGAGAACAGTGTCCTTGAGGCCAATAGTGCGGAGCATAGTGAGGAGGAGCTGGTGATCCACATTGTCGAATGCTGCAGAGAGATCCAGGAGAATCAGCAGGGAATAGTGACCATTAGATTTAGCTGTTAGTAGATCATTAGAGACTTTAGTGAGGGCAGTTTCAGTAGAATGTAAAGAGCGGAAACCAGATTGTAAAGGGTCAAGAAGAGAGTTGTCTGAGATATAGCGGAATAGACGGGAATGGACCCGGCGTTCCAGGAGTTTAGAGATAAAAGGAAGATTGGAAACAGGTCTGTAGTTGGCCGTGCAGTTCTGGTCAAGGGATGGTTTTTTAAGTAATGGATGTATGCTGGCGTGTTTAAAAGAAGAGGGAAAGATACCAGATGAGAGGGAGATGTTGAAAATTTTAGTTAGCTGAGTGGTGACAGCTGGAGCAAGGGACTGAAGGAGATGTGAGGGAATAGGGTCACTGGTGCAGGTGGTAGGGCGAGAAGATGCAAGGAGCCTGATCACTTCATCTTCCGTGACTGGTTTGAAATCAGAAAGTGAGCAAGACACAATGTGGCGGGGGAGAGCATGCATAACGTTTGGGGATTGGGAGAAAATTTCCTGTCGCATATGGTCAATTTTTTCTTTGAAATAATTGGCCAGATCGTCTGCGCTGAGGTCAGTGATCGGGGCCTGTGCTGTTTGATTGAGGAGAGAATGAAACGTGTCAAAGAGTCATTTAGGATTATTGGAAAGTGAGATTATGAGGTTGTTAAAGTAGGTTTGTTTGGAGAGGTGAAGCGCAGAGTTATATGTTTTCAGCATAAATTTATAATGGAGGAAATCTTCGGGCAGATTAGATTTTCTCCACAACCTTTCAGCACACCTGGAACACCGCTGGAGAAGACGTGTTTGAGGTGTGTGCCAGGGTTGTCGCCGTCTATGGCGAATTGTTCTTTGTGTAGGAGGTGCTTCTTCATCCAGAGAGCATTGCATTATTTCGTTATAATGCTTCAATGCAGAGTCGGGACATGAGAGGGGGGAGATTGGGGCCAATGATGATTGCAACTTTTTCATAAATTTCTGGGCGTTAATGGCACGTATATTTCTATAAGTGTGGAAAGTGGGGGGGTCTTGAGTAGAGTCACAGTTCTTGACAGAGAATGAAAGAAGATTATGGTCAGACAGTGGAAGGGGAGAGTTAGTAAAGTCATGTACTGAGCAAAGCCGGGAGAAGATCAGGTCCAATGTGTTCCCGTCCTCATGTGTAGGAGAATTAGCAAGCTGTGAAAGGCCGAAGGAGGAGGTTAGTGATAAAAGGTGAGCGACAGATGGGGAAAGAGGATCGCCAATTGGGATGTTAAAATCTCCCATGATCCAGGAACTGACAGGAGGGACCTGGAGGGCGATAGACAACCGCCACTCGCAGGGTGAAGGGCCGGTAGAGCCTGACTGTGTGGGCCTCAAAAGAAGGGAAGATAAGGGAGGGTACTGGGGGGATAACCTGAAAAATACATTTTGTTGAAAGAAGCAGACCAACACCTCCACCTGATCTGTTGTCAGATCTCGGAGTATGAGAGAAGTGTAGGCCACCATAGGAGAGAGCTGCAGCGGCGGTGGTGTCCGACTCCTGGATCCAGGTTTCAGTGAAAGCCAGAAGGTTGAGGGAATTAGAGAGGAAAAAGTCATGGATGTAAGAGAGTTTATTACATGCTGAGTGTGCATTCCAAAGGGCACAGTTGAATGAGACAGAAGATATGCAGGGAATATTAATGAGATTAGCAGGGTTACTGAATGTAACAGGGAAAGAGTTAGTGTTATTATTACTGGAGGGTCCTGGATTAAGAGAAATATCACCTGCGACTAAGAGAAGGAAGATACAGAGAATGAGCTGATGGTTGAGTGATTTGTGAGAGCGCTTCCTGTGTTGTATGGTAGGAATGAATGAATCTGTGTGGTATAACATTGTGAAGAGAGCATGACAGCTGTACATAGGAGAAGAGAGGAAAGAGGGGTTAATATGGATGAAGTCTGCAGAATTTGTGGGAGAACGGTGAATGTGGATGATTGTATCAGCCAGAATATAATTGGCACAGATACAAATGGTGAATACTGTTTGCAAAAAGATGAACTGGAAGCAAGTTTGTTTAATTGTCTTGCATGTCTTACCTGTCTCCTGCCTTGTCCAACTGCCATATCTAACTGCCGAGACACTTTGATAAATTATGGCACTTCGATAAAGTATGCATAAATGCCCCCGCATAAATGCTGCCCCTTGACTATGTCTCAATATATAGGGACGAATCTGCTTAGATCTACACAGATTTAACTCGTTAGCAATCAACTAGCTTAAGACAACAGGAGACCATAAAACTGAAGAAAAAAAAACAGACTGGCAACTCTACATGGATCATAAACTGTTAAAGTAAGTGTGATGACCTTAAAGTATCATGGATTAAACAACGTAGAGGAGTGAGAAATATATACCAGTGATTAGCTGCAGAGCATTACAAGGAACATGGAGGTACAATGCAGTTTTCAGAATAGATAACACATAATAGAGGAGTGAGAAATATATACTAGTGATTAGCTGTAGAGCATTGCAAGGAACATGGAGGTACAATGCAGTTTTCAGAATAGATAACACATAGTAGAGGAGTGAGAAATATACCTGTAAGAAGAGAAGAAAGATGAATATTAGCAATGCCATATCTAACTGCCGAGACACTTTGATAAATTATGGCACTTCGATAAAGTATGCATAAATGCTATATGCATAAATGCCCCCGCATAAATGCTGCCCCTTGACTATGTCTCAATATATAGGGACGAATCTGCTTAGATCTACACAGATTTAACTCGTTAGCAATCAACTAGCTTAAGACAACAGGAGACCATAAAACTGAAGAAAAAAAAACAGACTGGCAACTCTACATGGATCATAAACTGTTAAAGTAAGTGTGATGACCTTAAAGTATCATGGATTAAACAACGTAGAGGAGTGAGAAATATATACCAGTGATTAGCTGCAGAGCATTACAAGGAACATGGAGGTACAATGCAGTTTTCAGAATAGATAACACATAGTAGAGGAGTGAGAAATATATACTAGTGATTAGCTGTAGAGCATTGCAAGGAACATGGAGGTACAATGCAGTTTTCAGAATAGATAACACATAGTAGAGGAGTGAGAAATATACCTGTAAGAAGAGAAGAAAGATGAATATTAGCAATGCCATATCTAACTGCCGAGACACTTTGATAAATTATGGCACTTCGATAAAGTATGCATAAATGCTATATGCATAAATGCCCCCGCATAAATGCTGCCCCTTGACTATGTCTCAATATATAGGGACGAATCTGCTTAGATCTACACAGATTTAACTCGTTAGCAATCAACTAGCTTAAGACAACAGGAGACCATAAAACTGAAGAAAAAAAAACAGACTGGCAACTCTACATGGATCATAAACTGTTAAAGTAAGTGTGATGACCTTAAAGTATCATGGATTAAACAACGTAGAGGAGTGAGAAATATATACCAGTGATTAGCTGCAGAGCATTACAAGGAACATGGAGGTACAATGCAGTTTTCAGAATAGATAACACATAGTAGAGGAGTGAGAAATATATACTAGTGATTAGCTGTAGAGCATTGCAAGGAACATGGAGGTACAATGCAGTTTTCAGAATAGATAACACATAGTAGAGGAGTGAGAAATATACCTGTAAGAAGAGAAGAAAGATGAATATTAGCAATGCCATATCTAACTGCCGAGACACTTTGATAAATTATGGCACTTCGATAAAGTATGCATAAATGCTATATGCATAAATGCCCCCGCATAAATGCTGCCCCTTGACTATGTCTCAATATATAGGGACGAATCTGCTTAGATCTACACAGATTTAACTCGTTAGCAATCAACTAGCTTAAGACAACAGGAGACCATAAAACTGAAGAAAAAAAAACAGACTGGCAACACTACATGGATCATAAACTGTTAAAGTAAGTGTGATGACCTTAAAGTATCATGCATTAAACAACGTAGAGGAGTGAGAAATATATACCAGTGATTAGCTGCAGAGCATTACAAGGAACATGGAGGTACAATGCAGTTTTCAGAATAGATAACACATAGTAGAGGAGTGAGAAATATATACTAGTGATTAGCTGTAGAGCATTGCAAGGAACATGGAGGTACAATGCAGTTTTCAGAATAGATAACACATAGTAGAGGAGTGAGAAATATACCTGTAAGAAGAGAAGAAAGATGAATATTAGCAATGCCATATCTAACTGCCGAGACACTTTGATAAATTATGGCACTTCGATAAAGTATGCATAAATGCTATATGCATAAATGCCCCCGCATAAATGCTGCCCCTTGACTATGTCTCAATATATAGGGACGAATCTGCTTAGATCTACACAGATTTAACTCGTTAGCAATCAACTAGCTTAAGACAACAGGAGACCATAAAACTGAAGAAAAAAAAACAGACTGGCAACTCTACATGGATCATAAACTGTTAAAGTAAGTGTGATGACCTTAAAGTATCATGGATTAAACAACGTAGAGGAGTGAGAAATATATACCAGTGATTAGCTGCAGAGCATTACAAGGAACATGGAGGTACAATGCAGTTTTCAGAATAGATAACACATAGTAGAGGAGTGAGAAATATATACTAGTGATTAGCTGTAGAGCATTGCAAGGAACATGGAGGTACAATGCAGTTTTCAGAATAGATAACACATAGTAGAGGAGTGAGAAATATACCTGTAAGAAGAGAAGAAAGATGAATATTAGCAATGCCATATCTAACTGCCGAGACACTTTGATAAATTATGGCACTTCAATAAAGTATGCATAAATGCTATATGCATAAATACCCCCGCATAAATTTAGCGCGGGGGCATTTAGTGTTCTGCAGGACTGATATCTACCACTATATGGTCACCATATAGCAGTAATATCAGTGTTGGTCTTTCTATAGAGATTTTTTTTAGTAACAGCCCGGTCATCTGCTGAGGTTCTCATACATCCACTATTAGGGTGCGCCACCATAGCTGTAATCAGGGTTACCTGATTAGGGGCCCACTCACAAGTTTCGCCCCCCCGAACCAAAAGCCTAGCTACGCCTCTGATGTAGATCAGATATTCTTAACAAAATTGACAAATCCTACTCACCTAACTGCTGGAGATGCAATCTGGTACCTGGAACACCCTCCCATATTTGGTATAACTGCTCTAAAATCACATCTTTTTGGGAAACAATACACAAGCATATAAAAAGAGCTCTCAATATTAATCCCTTTAATTACCTAACTAATCCTTCTCAACCTTCATTCTCAACATGAACATATTAGTACCTATACTATAATATCCCATCTTCTTAACACAGCTAAAAGCCTCATTGAGAGACATTGGAAGGACACTGATCCCCCTTCCCTCTCAGAATGGATTAAAGAATCTAATAGTATCTATTTATTCGAAAAAAACTTGCTTGACTCATTCCAAACAGGAAAAGCTCCTTGAAAACTGCCACCAATGGCATGAATACCAAAACAGGATTATACTGGCCTGGGACACCTCATAAAATCCCATGGCTTCCAGTACCATCTGTACGCTGATGACACCCAGATCTACCTCTCTGGCCCAGATGTCACCTCTCTGCTGTCCAGAATCCCAGCATGTCTAGGAGCCATATCCTCCTTCTTCTCCTCTCGCTTCCTCAAGCTCAATGTGGACAAAACTGAGCTCATCATCTTTCCCCCATCTTGAATAACTTCCCCACCCGACCTTTCTATCACAATAAATGACATCACACTTTCCCCTGTACCGGAAATCCGCTGCCTCGGAGTAACCCTTGACTCTGTCCTGTCCTTCAAACCCCACATCCAAGCTCACACCACCTCCTGTCGCCTTCAGCTCAAAAATATTTCCAGAATCCATGCTTTCCTCAACCCTCAATCTACTAAACTGCTTGTGCATGCCCTCATCATCTCCCGCCTCGACTACTGCAACATCCTCCTCTGTGGCCTTCCTTCTAACACTTTCGCACCCCTCCAGTCCATCCTTAACTCTGCTGCGCGACTAGTTCATCTCTCGCCTCGCTACTCCTCTGCAAATCCCTTCACTGGCTCCCAATTGCCCAGTGTATCCAGTTCAAACTACTAACACTGACCTACAAAGCCACCCATAACCTGTCTCCTCCATACATGTCTGAATTAATCTCCCGATATATTCCCTTTTGTAATCTCTACACTTATTCATTCCTTGCCCAATCGCCTCCAAGATTTCTCCCGAATATCCCCCATCCTATGGAATTCTGTGCCTCAACACGTCCGATTATCCGCCACACTTGGATGCTTCAGAAGGAACCTGAAAACCCATCTCTTCAAACAAGCTTACAGCCTGCCATGACCTTGCTGCCACCTCAACAACACCGGAGCTACCGCAACCCCCCAACCTGCTGTCTCCTTCCCCATTCCTGTAGAATGTAAGCCAGCAAGGGCAGGGTCCTCTTCCCTCTGTACCAGTCTATCATTGTTAGTTTGTTTACTGTAAGTGATATCAGTATTTGGTATGTAACCCCTTCTTATGTACAGCACCATGGAATCAATGGCGCTATATAAATAAATAATAATAATAATATACTATAAATCATGGAATCAAGCAACCAACTATGTTCATGCTACATATATCTATACTTGTTTTTAGTTTCTCCACTATAAAGGAGAATATTTGCCAATTCTCAACAGGACTTCCCCCCCCCCCTACCCTTCCTCCCCACTCCTCCTCCCCTTGTTTAATACCCCTCTTTTCCTTTCTTTTCTGCTCCCAGATTCCCCAAGCTTTGTAACCCATATATAACATGAATGTTGTTTTTTCTTTGCTGTTATACTTAAATGTACACACTTGTTTTCTAAGTACGCTTCTGTTCGTTACTCATTACAACTTTCCTAAATAAAGAATTTACAAAAAAAAAATTCCCTTTACTCGTTTTTACAATGATTGCTCGCATGTTTAGTCAGGCCTATAATCGGAACCAAGTCTCCCTAGAAAGGCTTTTTCCTTATTAGTGGTCTGGCTGAGTGTCCTTACAAACACTTTCTGCTTTCATCTAATGGCAGTCAGTGTCTGGGGAGAGAGAGTAGAGCTAAGCCAAGTGTGATTACAAACACTTTCAGCTATCATCTCACAGCAGACAGTGTGAAAGGGGAGTAAAGCAAAGCTGAGTGTGATTACAAACACCTCTACAGCTGCAACTCTCCTCTCACAACACTGTCAGCTCTGCTGTATCCCCCTCCCCCAACACTGACTGCCATGAGATGAATGCTGAAGGTGTTTGCAATCACACACAGCTCAACTCTCCTCCAACTCCCCCCACACTGACTACTGAGAGATGAAAGCTGAAAGTGTTTGTAATCATGCTCATCTCTGCTGTATTACTCCTCCCCACACACTAACTGCAGTGAGATAAAAGCAGAAAGTGTTTGTAATCACCTTCCTCTGCTCTATTTTCATACAGTAGCTGAAGAGTTCAGGTTTGAGAGCAGGACTGTCTATCATTACAAGTCTCATAGGAGAAATCATGTTCTTCTGACCATCTCTGAGCCGGGCGTGTTCTTTTTTTTCCTTGTATGATGCTTCCTGTTCATGATTGATTAACATTATACAGTACAGACCAAAAGTTTGGACACACCTTCTCATTTAAAGATTTTTCTGTATTTTCATGACTATGACTATTGCACATTCACACTGAAGGCATCAAAACTATGAATTAACACATGTGGAATTATATCCTTAACAAAAAATTGTGAAACAACTGAAAATATGTCTTATATTCTAGATTCTTCAAAGTAGCCACCTTTTGCTTTGATGACTGCTTTGCACACTCTTGACATTCTCTTGATGAGCTTCAAGAGGTAGTTACCGGAAATGGTTTTCACTTCACAGGTGTGCCCTGTCAGGTTTAATAAGTGGGATTTCTTGCCTTATAAATGGGGTTGGGACCATCAGTTGTGTTGTGCAGAAGTCAGGTGGATACACAGCTGATAGTCCTACTGAATAGACTGTTAGAATTTGTATTATGGCAAGAAAAAAGCAGCTAAGTAAAGAAAAACGAGTGGCCATCATTACTTTAAGAAATGAAGGTCAGTCAGTCTGAAAAATTAGCCAACTTTGAAAGGGTCCCCAAGTGCAGTTGCAAAAACCATCAAGCGCTACAAAGAAACTGGCTCACATGAGGACCGCCGCAGGAAAGGAAGACCAATAGTCACCTCTGCTTCTGAGGATAAGTTTATCTGAGTCACCAGCCTCAGAAATCGCAGGTTAACAGCAGCTCAGATTAGAGACCAGGTCAATGCCACACAGAGTTCTAGCAGCATACAGATCTCTACAACAACTGTTAAGAGGAGACTTTGTGCAGCAGGCCTTCATGGTAAAATAGCTGCTAGGAAACCACTGCTAAGGACAGGCAACAAGCAGAAGAGAATTGTTTGGGCTAAAGAACACAAGGAATGGGCATTAGACCAGTGGAAATCTGTGCTTTGGTCTGATGAGTCCAAATTTCAGATCTTTTGTTCCAACCACCGTGTCTTTGTGCGACGCAGAAAAGGTGAACGGATGGACTCTACATGCCTGGTTCCTACCATGAAGCATGGAGGAGGAGGTGTGATGGTGTGGGGGTGCTTTGCTGGTGACACTGTTGGGGATTTATTCAAAATTGAAGGCATACTGATCCAGCATGGCTACCACAGCATCTTGCAGCGGCATGCTATTCCATCCGATTTTCATTTAGTTGGACCATCATTTATTTTTTAACAGGACAATGACCCCAAACACACCTCCAGGCTGTGTAAGGGCTATTTGACCAAGAGGGAGAGTGATGGGGTGCTACGCCAGATGACCTGGCCTCCACAGTCACCAGACCTGAACCCAATCGAGATGGTTTGGGGTGAGCTGGACCACAGAGTGAAGGCAAAAGGACCAACAAGTGCTAAGCATCTCTGGGAACTCCTTCAAGATTGTTGGAAGACCATTTCCGGTGGCTACCTCTTGAAGCTCATCAAGAAAATGCCAAGAGTGTGCAAAGCAGTCATCAAAGCAAAAGGTGGCTGCTTTGAAGAACCTAGAATATAAGACATATTTTCAGTTGTTTCACACGTTTTTGTTAAGTATATAATTCCACATGTGTTAATTCATAGTTTTGATGCCTTCAGTGTGAATGTACAATTTGCATAGTCATGAAAATACAGAAAAATCTTTAAATGAGAAGGTGTGTCCAAACTTTTGGTCTGTACTGTACATGTACAGGACATGGGTGAGATGCTGTGAACACTGAGCAGGAAAGAGGAAGTGTCCAGGGGGAGGGCTCTATCTTTTCACCTATGCTATTATTATAATATACTGTAGTTTATAATTATTTAGTATTATAATTGTGCTTATAAATACAGAAGATTGAGTCCATCCAGTTTATCTCTATTTATTAAACTACAAGTTCACAGAATGTCTCATCTGACGTAAACAGTAGTGTTGAGCCACCCCCGTAGTGTTCGGGTTCGGTTCGGTTCGTCGAACACCGGGATGTTCGAGGAACTGTTCGTCGAACTGTTCGTCGAACACCTTAGAACACCGTCGAACACCGTTAAAACCAATGGCAGGCAAACAAAAACACATAGAAACACATAGAAAACACCTGCAAAGGTGTCCAAAAGCTGACAAACTGCTCAGAAGACACTCTCTTTAAAAAAGCCGGCCGGCAAATTCAGCAGCGGCATACACCGGTACCCGACAATTTAGACAAGAAGGAATAGAGCATCACACATAGATTAGATACATAGAAACATGTCAGTCACACATATAAGAAGCACAGTGACAGTGTTGGTTACTGCACTTGTCATTTAGTGTAAAGGATTTATTAAAAAAAATATTAGTGTTTTCATGCACCGTCTCTTTAAAAAAGCCGGCCGGCAATTCAGCATCTGTACCCGACAATTTAGAACAGAAAGAATAGAGCTTCACACATAGATTAGATAGATAGAAACATGTCAGTCACATATATAATAAGTACAGTGATAGTGTTGCTTACTGTACTTGTCATTTAGTGTAAAGGATTTATTTAAAAAAATAATAGTGTTTTCATGCACTGTCTCTTTAAAAAAGCCGGCCGGCAATTCAGCAGCGGTACCCGACAATTTAGAACAGAAAGATAGAGCATCACACATAGATTAGATAGATAGAAACATGTCAGTCACATATATATGAAGTACAGTGATAGTGTTGGTTACTGTACTTGTCATTTAGTATTAAAATAAAGGATTTATTATTAAAAAAATTGGCGTGGGGTTCCCCTTAATTTTAGTCTCTAGCGGAGGTTAAGCAGACGGCTGGGGCAGATGTTTGAAGCCTGGGAAGGGGGTAATACCCACGGAGCTTCCAAGGCTACTAATATCAGCCCCCAGCTGAATACATAGCCTTTACTAGCTATTAAAATGGGGGACCCCCCCAAAAAAATGACGTGGGGTCCCCTCTAATTTAATAGCTAGCAAAGGCTAGGCAGACAGCTGGGGGCTGATATTAATAGCCCAGGAAGGGAGCCATGAATATTGGCCCCCTCCCAGGCTAGAAACACCAGCCGTCAGCCGCCCCAGAAATGGCGCATTCATAGGATGCGCCAATTCTGGCACTTAGCCTCGCTCTTCCACGCTGCCCTGGTGCGGTGGCAGGGGGTAATAGGGTTGGGGTTGATGTCAGCTTATAATGCCAGCTGACATCAAGCCCAGGTTAGTAATGGAGAGGCGTCTATAAGACACCCCCATTACTAACCCCATAGTAAAAGTTAAAAAAAACACAAACACCCAGAATAAAGTCCTTTAATTGAAATAAAGACACAATCCTTTATTGTTCTAAATTAAACCATACTTACCATCACGCCCATTCCAGCTGAAGCCAACGATCTCCTGCAATAAAAGAAAAATAATAAAGCAACCTCATCCTTACCTTTCCATGGTTCCCACGACAGCTTCAGCTCTGCTACATCGAGATGACAGGCTGGACCGCAGCAGAACGCTGCCATCCAGCCTCTCATCCCGCAGACACTGAGAAGCGCAGGCTTGCTTGCGCTGCTCAGCGTCTCTCTGTGACGACATCCAGATGAGCCGAGTTCATGTCCAATGAACTCGGCTCACCTCATGCACGTCACTGACAGCGTGGGAAAATTCTCACGCTGAAGCGCTGATTGCAGGAGAATTTTCCCACGCTGTCAGTGACGTGCAGGAGGTGAGCTGAGTTCATTGGACATGAGCTCACCTCATGCACATCACTGACAGCGTGGGAGAATTCTCCTGCACTCAGCACTTCAGCGTGAGAATTTTCCCACGCTGTCAGTGACGTGCATGAGGTGAGCCGAGTTCATTGGACATGACCTCGGCTCATCTGGATGCCGTCACAGCGAGACAGTGAGGAGCGCAAGCATGCCTGCGCTTCTCAGTGTCTGCGGGATGACAGACTGGATGGCAGCGTTCTGCTGCGGTCCAGCCTGTCATCTCGATGTAGCAGAGCTGAAGCTGTCGTGGGAACCATGGAAAGGTAAGGATGAGGTTGGTTTATTATTTTTCTTTTATTGCAGGAGATCGTTGGCTTCAGCTGGAATGGGTGTGATGGTAAGTATGGTTTAATTTAGAACAATAAAGAATTGTGTCTTTTTTTCAATTAAAGGACTTTATTCTGGGTGTTGTGTTTTTTTTAAATACTTTACTAGAAATTCATGGCGGTCATGTCTAATACTGGCGTGACCCCATGAATTTTGGGCTTGGGGCCAGCTGATAATACCAAGCTGGCCCTAACCCCTTTATTACCCAGTGAGCCACCGCACCAGGGCCCTGGATGAGTTGGGTACAGCGCCAGAAGATGGCGCTTCTATGAACGCGCCATTTTCCGGGGTGGCTGCGGACTGCAATTTGTAGCGGGGGGGGCCCAGAAAGCTTGGGCCTCCCTGCGCTGCAGATTCCAGCCCCCAGCTGCCTAGTTGTACCTGGCTGGACATAAAAATAGGGCGAAGCCCCACGTACTTTTTTTTTAATTATTTCATGAAATTCATGAAATAATTAAGAAAAAAAGGCCTTCCTTATATTGTTGTGTCCGGCCAGGTACAAATAGGCAGCTGGTGGTTGGGGGCAGCCCGTTCCTGCCTGCTGTACCTGGCTGGACACAAATATAGTGCGAAGCCCCACTTCAATTTTTTTTAAATATTTCATGAAATTCATGAAATAATTAAGAAAAAAAGGGCTTCCCTATATTGTTGTGTCCGGCCAGGTACAAATAGGCAACTGGTGGATGGGGGCAGCCCGTTCCTGCCTGCTGTACCTGGCTGGACACAAATATAGTGCGAAGCCCCACTTCAATTTTTTTAAATTATTTCAGGAAATTCATGAAATAATTTAAAAAAAATTGACGTGGGGCTTCGCACTATATTTGTGTCCAGCCAGGTACAGCAGGCAGGAACGGGCTGCCCCCAACCACCAGCTGCCTATTTGTACCTGGCCGGACACAACAATATAGGGAAGCCCTTTTTTTCTTAATTATTTCATGAAATAATTTAAAGAAAATTGACGTGGGGCTTCGCCCTGTTTTTGTGTCCAGCCAGGTACAACTAGGCAGCTGGGGGCTGGAATCCGCAGCGCAGGGAGGCCCAAGCTTTCTGGGCCACCCCCGCTGCAAATTGCAGTCCGCAGCCACCCCGGAAAATGGCGCGTTCATAGAAGCGCCATCTTCTGGCGCTGTACCCAACTCATCCAGGGCCCTGATGCGGTGGCTCACTGGGTAATAAAGGGGTTAGGGCCAGCTTGGCATTATCAGCTGGCCCTAAGCCCGAAATTCATGGGGTCACGCCAATATTAGACATGACCACCATGAATTTCTAGTAAAGTATTTAAAAAAAACACAACACCCAGAAAAAAGTCCTTTAATTGAAATAAACACACAATTCTTTATTGTTCTAAATTAAACCATACTTACCATCACGCCCATTCCAGCTGAAGCCAACGATCTCCTGAAATAAAAGAAAAATAATAAAGCAACCTCATCCTTACCTTTCCATGGTTCCCATGACAGCTTCAGCTCTGCTACATCGAGATGACAGGCTGGACCGCAGCAGAACGCTGCCATCCAGCCTCTCATCCCGCAGACACTGAGAAGCGCAGGCTTGCTTGCGCTCCACAGTGTCTCTCTGTGAGGGCATCCAGATGAGCCGAGTTAATGTCCAATGAACTCGGCTCACCTCATGCACGTCACTGACAGCGTGGGAAAATTCTCCTGCACTCAGCGCTTCAGCGTGGGAGAATTCTCACGCTGAAGCGCTGAGTGCAGGAGAATTCTCCCACGCTGTCAGTGAAGTGCAGGAGGTGAGCTGAGTTCATTGGACATGAGCTCACCTTATGCACGTCACTGACAGCGTGGGAGAATTCTCCTGCACTCACCGCTTCAGCGTGAGAATTTTCCCACGCTGTCAGTGACGTGCATGAGGTGAGCCGAGTTCATTGGACATGAACTCGGCTCATCTGGATGTCGTCACAGAGAGACGCTGAGCAGCGCAAGCAAGCCTGCGCTTCTCAGTGTCTGCGGGATGAGAGGCTGGATGGCAGCGTTCTGCTGCGGTCCAGCCTGTCATCTCGATGTAGCAGAGCTGAAGCTGTCGTGGGAACCATGGAAAGGTAAGGATGAGGTTGCTTTATTATTTTTCTTTTATTGCAGGAGATCGTTGGCTTCAGCTGGAATGGGCGTGACAGTAAGTATGGTTTAATTTAGAACAATAAAGGATTGTGTCTTTATTTCAATTAAAGGACTTTATTCTGGGTGTTTGTGTTTTTTTTAACTTTGACTATGGGGTTAGTAATGGGGGTGTCTTATAGACGCCTCTCCATTACTAACCTGGGCTTGATGTCAGCTGGCATTATAAGCTGACATCAACCCCAACCCTATTACCCCCTGCCACCGCACCAGGGCAGCGTGGAAGAGCGAGGCTAAGTGCCAGAATTGGCGCATCCTATGAATGCGCCATTTCTGGGGCGGCTGACGGCTGGTGTTTCTAGCCTGGGAGGGGGCCAATATTCATGGCTCCCTTCCTGGGCTATTAATATCAGCCCCCAGCTGTCTGCCTAGCCTTTGCTAGCTATTAAATTAGGGGGGACCCCACGTCATTTTTTTTGGGGTGTCCCCCATTTTAATAGCTAGTAAAGGCTATGTATTCAGCTGGGGGCTGATATTAGTAGCCTGGGAAGCTCCGTGGGTATTACCCCCTTCCCAGGCTTCAAACATCTGCCCCAGCCGTCTGCTTAACCTCCGCTAGAGACTAAAATTAAGGGGAATCCCACGCCAATTTTTTTAATAATAAATCCTTTATTTTAATACTAAATGACAAGTACAGTAAGCAACACTGTCACTGTACTTCGTATATATGTGGCTGACATGTTTCTATCTATCTAATCTATGTGTGAAGCTCTATTCTGTCTGTTATAAATTGTCGGGTACCGCTGCTGAATTGCCGGCCGGCTTTTTTAAAGAGACAGTGCATGAAAACACTATTATTTTTTTTGATAAATCCTTTACGCTAAATGACAAGTACAGTAAGCAACACTGTCACTGTACTTCGTATATATGTGGCTGACATGTTTCTATCTATCTAATCTATGTGTGAAGCTCTATTCTTTCGGTTCTAAATTGTCGGGTACAGGTGTATGCCGCTGCTGAATTGCCGGCTTTTCATGTTTCACTGTTGGCACTGTTCCCATCGATTTGGGCAATCACTGTAATGCCACAACCACCATGGCTGTGGCATTACAGTGAGTGGCAGACAATCCCTGCATGATTGGTGCTCTAAATAGCGCCAGACATGCAGGACACGCTTTTGGTGCACGAACAGTTATCGAACATAACCTCGAACAGCCGAATTTTTTGCAAATCGTTCGGGTTCGTCGAACAACTCGAACACCGCCCAAAACAGCTCGAATTTGAGATTGGCGAACAGTTCTAGTCGAACACCGCTCATCTCTAGTAAACAGGTCATGCTGTTATTTGTATTTCCACGACAGAAAAAGAGGGTTAGCTCTGGTGTCCTGACCATGGAACGCCCTAAATTCATGCATACGATTCCACTAGCTTCTGCTGAACTTTAATAGAAGAGAAGAGTAAAGTCATATGACTTCTATCAGAATGCGATCGCTATTTTTACTCTGATGTGATGGATGCGATGGCTGAAGTGACAGCAGTGACAGTAGAGGATAAGAATATAGTCGGGTCTGGAGTTCACCTCCATTTTATTATGTGGATTAATTTTAATCTTGTTTTAATATTTTAATCTTATATATTTTCAAAACATTATTTGATCATTTTCATGCTTCCTGTATACAGTACAGACTAAAAGTTTGGACTCACCTTCTCATTTAAAGATTTTTCTGTATTTTCATGACTATGAAAATTGTACATTCACACTGAAGGCATCAAAACTATGAATTAACACATGTGGAATTATATACTTAACAAAAAAGTGTGAAACAACTGAAAATATGTCTTATATTCTAGGTTCTTCAAAGTAGCCACCTTTTGCTTTGATGACTGCTTTGCACACTCTTGGCATTCTCTTGATGAGCTTCAAGAGGTAGTCACCGGAAATGGTTTTCTCTTCACAGGTGTGCCCTGTCAGGTTTAACAAGTGGGATTTCTTGCCTTATAAATGGGGTTGGGACCATCAGTTGTGTTGTGCAGAAGTCTGGTGGATACACAGGTGATAGTCCTACTGAATAGACTGTTAGAATTTGTATTATGGCAAGAAAAAAGCAGCTAAGTAAAGAAAAACTAGTGGCCATCATTACTTTAAGAAATGAATGTCAGTCAGTCCGAAAAATTGGGCAAACTTTGAAAGTGTCACCAAGTGCAGTTGCAAAAACCATCAAGCGCTACAAAGAAACTGGCTCATATGAGGACCGCCCCAGAAAAGGAAGACCAAGAGTCACCTCTGCTTCTGAGGATAAGTTTATCCGAGTCACCGGCCTCAGAAATCGCAGGTTAACAGCAGCTCAGATTATAGACCAGGTCAAAGCAGAGTTCTAACAGCAGACACATCTCTTCAACAACTGTTAAGAGGAGACTTTGTGCAGCATGCCTTCATGCTAAAATAGCTGCTAGGAAACCACTACTAAGGACAGGCAACAAGCAGAAGAGACTTGTTTGGGCTAAAGAACACAAGAAATGGACATTAGACCAGTGGAAATCTGTACTTTGGTCTGATGAGTCCAAATTTGAGATCTTTGGTTCCAACCACCGTGTCTTTGTGCGACGCAGAAAAGGTGAACGGATGGACTCTACATGCCTGGTTCCCACCGTGAAGCATGGAGGAGGGGGTGTGATGGTGTGGGGGTGCTTTGCTGGTGACACTGTTGGGGATTTATTCAAAATTGAAGGCATACTGAATCAGCATGGCTACCACAGCATCCTGCAGTGGCATGCTATTCCATCCAGTTTGCGTTTAGTTGGACCATCATTTATTTTTCAACAGGAAAATGACCGCAAACACACCTCCAGGCTGTGTAAGGGCTATTTGACCAAGAAGGAGAGTGATGGGGTACTACGCCAGATGACCTGGCCTCCACAGTCACCAGACCTGAAACCAATCGAGATGGTTTGGGGTGAGCTCGACCGCAGAGTGAAGGCAAAAGGGCCAACAAGTGCTAAGCATCTCTGGGAACTCCTTCAAGATTGTTGGAAGACCATTGATGGTGACTACCTCTTGAAGCTCATTGTAACATACCTGGCGGCGTCCTTGCATAGTGGTCCATCTCCCACTGTGCAAAAGCGCGCACTTGATCTCCAGTCCAGAATGTCTCTCTGGCTTCCCTCCATGCTGCATGTTTGTGTCTGTTTCTGCTGCTTAAGGGCGGCGCCCGATCACTTCCTGCTTTTTGTACCTGCTGTGGGTCACACCCCTTGTGCGTCCTCAGCCTATTGCTGTCTGTCACCTGGTATATAACCCAGCTGCTCCAATCAATCCCTGCCTGAGCATAGTGTTTCATTCAGTGTGTGCTTGCACTCTGAAGGTGCCAGGTCCCGTTCTGTGTTCTCTTGTCTGCCTATCCTGGAGGCTGTATTTCCAGGCCTGTCTGAACACGCTCCTAGCCTGTTCCTCTCGCCTTCTAGGGGTCGATTACCTAGACCTGCTCCTGTATCTTGTCTGCCCTGTCTGAACACGCTCCTAGCCTGTTCCTCCCGCCTTCTAGGGGCCGATTACCTAGACCCGCTCCTGTATCTTGTCTGTCCTGTCTGAACACGCTCCTTGCCTGTTCGTCCCACCTCTCTGGGGGCCGTATTCCCAGACCCGCTCCTGTATCCCGCTGCAGTGTCGGTCTTCTCCGTACACTCAGTTCCAGTCTGCACTCTCTCCTATCTTTTACCTGTTTTTTCTCTATGTCCGTTCCTTTCCTTTTTCTGCAGAGTCTGAACTTGTACCTAACTCCTGCTTGTTGTCTCTGTACTCCCGTTTGTGAGTTTGTGGTCCACTCGCCACTTCACTGCAAGTACCCTGTGGGTATCTGGCTCTGCCTTTCCCTTCCTGTCTGTTCCGTGTGAACAGAGCCCTGTCCCCCCTGCTCAGCCTTGCCTGCTCTGACTCCTTTGCTCACCGCTCCGGCGGTTCTAGCCTGCTCTGACTCCTTTGCTCACTGCTCCGGCGGTTCTAGCCTGCTCTGACTCCTTTGCTCACTGCTCCGGAGGTTCTAGCCTGCTCTGACTCCTTTGCTCACTGCTCCGGCGGTTCTAGCCTGGTCTGACTCCTTTGCTCACCGCTCCGGCGGTTCTAGCCTGCTCTGACTCCTTTGCTCACTGCTTCGGCGGTTCTAGCATGCTCTGACTCCTTTGCTCACTGCTCCGGTGGTTCTAGCCTGCTCTGACTCCTTTGCTCACCGCTCCGGCGGTTCTAGCCTGGTCTGACTCCTTTGCTCACCGCTTCGGCGGTTCTAGCCTGCTCTGACTCCTTTGCTCACCGCTCCGGCGGTTCTAGCCTGCTCTGACTCCTTTGCTCACCGCTCCGGCGGTTCTAGCCTGCTCTGACTCCTTTGCTCACCGCTTCGGCGGTTCTAGCCTGCTCTGACTCCTTTGCTCACCGCTCCGGCGGTTCTAGCCTGCTCTGACTCCTTTGCTCACCGCTCCGGCGGTTCTAGCCTGCTCTGACTCCTTTGCTCACCGCTCCGGCGGTTCTAGCCTGCTCTGACTCCTTTGCTCACCGCTCCGGCGGTTCTAGCCTGCTCTGACTCCTTTGCTCACCGCTCCGGCGGTTCTAGCCTGCTCTGACTCCTTTGCTCACCGCTCCGGCGGTTCTAGCCTGCTCTGACTCCTTTGCTCACCGCTCTGGCGGTTCTAGCCTGCTCTGACTCCTTTGCTCACCGCTCCGGCGGTTCTAGCCTGCTCTGACTCCTTTGCTCACCGCTCCGGCGGTTCTAGCCTGCTCTGACTCCTTTGCCCACCGCTCCGGCGGTTCTAGCCTGCTCTGACTCCTTTGCCCACCGCTCCGGTGGTTCTAGCCCGCTCTGACTCCTTTGCTCACCGCTCCAGGCGGCCTCGTCCTGCTCTTACTCCTTGCTCACTGCTCCGGCAGTCTCGCTCAGCTCTGACCCTTTGCTCACCGCTCCAGGCGGCCTTGTCCTGCCCTGCTCTCGCTCACCTCTCTGGGCGGCCTCACTCTGCTGTGTTTGTCCGCCACATCTGTGGTTCTGTTCCTGAGTCCCAGTGTGTACTGGGTCCTATTCCCCCTGTGTTCCTACCTGCTAGTGCCTCCCTGTCTGCACTCTAGCCGTGCTTGCCTGTACCCCCCTGCCTGCATACCCGCCTGCCTGCATACCAGTCGTGCCTGCCTATTCCCACCAGTCTGTGTGCCAGCCTACCAGTCTGTTCCTGTATTCCCCTGTGTGGGTCAACAGCCGTGTCCGGGGTCTGTCCTGGAGTAGCACCTGGTCCCTCTGCTCGGTTCCTCCTTGGTGCACTGGCGTCGTATGCCGTCGTGCGACCCTGGTCGGATCGTGTGAATACCTAGTTACGCCCCTCCAGGCATTCACTCTCCGGCACGGTCCAGTGGAATCACACGCACACGCCGCTCAGCCCGGGCGTGTGCATTACAGCATGCTCAGGCCCTGGTTCCTGTTGAGCCCCACGGCCTTCGCTCTCTGAGACGTTTTCTAGTGAATACATGCATTAAAAATAAATAAATAAATTTTTTTTTCCTTAGCTGAGTTCCAGGCGAATTACGCACCCGTCCAGATGGATCTATTAGCTCTCGTTCCTGCGGATCCGCCACGTTACTATGGGGATCCAAGACAGAGTCGTGCATTTGTGGAGCAATGCATGCTACACTTCAAGTTCTACCCTCTATGTTTTCCCACAGATCGGGTTAAGGTGGGATTCATGATATCTTACCTAGCGGGTGATGCCTTGAATTGGATCATTCCCCTATGGGACGCACAGGATCCTATCGTCCTAGACATAATGGCCTTCCTGGTGGCCTTTCTAATGGTCTTCGATGATCCTAACCCGGAGGCTCCTGCTGAAGCTTCACTTCCCAGTATCCCGGAGCAGCCCCGATGGGTAATGTGTGTGGGTAGCGCAATAGTCCTCCAGCCCAATGAGACTACTGCCCACCCAGAATCCTCACAGGGTGACTACACTCTCCGGAATACTTCTCCCAACCTCAAGAGGCAGTCCAGACGTGCTAGACGTAGAGGCAAGCCGTCACACCAGGGTCTGTCCTCCCTGAGACCTCCTGACCCCAACCTTGAAGTCCCTACTGAAGCTTCATCTCCCTGTATACCGGAGAAGCCCCAACGGGTAATGTGCGTGGGGAGTGCACCAGTTCTCCTGCCTGAAGAGACTGCTGCCCACCCAGAATTCACACCGGAGGACCCCCTGTTGCCTCCTGAATCCCCCGGGATACCACTTGAGGACAATTGGAGAGAGACTTCCCTATACCCTGCACCTGATACCTCGCCCGCTTCGTCCAGTGAGTCCGACCTAGTGTTCTCCGAAGCAGAGGTTACCCCTGAGTCTCTACACCCCTCCGATGAGGCGGAGGATCTCCAGTTGTCTCCTGAACCCTTCGGGGTGCTACCTGGTAGCGAATGGACAGAGACTTTCCTATACTCGGTACCTGATACCTCGGCTGCTTCATCCAGTGAGTCTGACCTAGTGTACTCTGAAGCAGAGGTTACCCATGAGTCTCGTCACCCCTCCGACCTGGCGGAGGACCTCCAGTTGTCTCCTGAGCCCTTTGGGGTGCTACCTGGTAGCGAAAGGACAGAGACGCTCCTATACTCTGTACCTGATACCTTGCTCGCTTCGTCCAGTGAGTCCCACCTAGTGTACTCCGAAGCAGAGGTTACTCCCGAGTCTCTACACCCCTCCGACCAGGCGGAGGACCTCCAGTTGTCTCCAAAACCCTTTGGGGTGCCACCTGGTGGTGAATGGACAGAGACTTTCCTATATCCTGGATCTGATACCTCGCTTGCTTCGTCCAGTGAGTCCGACCTAGTGTACTCTGAAGCAGAGGTTACCCATGAGTCTCTACACCCTTCTGACCAGGCGGAGGACCTCCAGTTGTCTCCAGAACCCTTCGGGGTGCCACCTGGTGGTGAATGGACAGAGACTTTCCAATACTCGGTACCCGATACCTTGCCTGCTTCGTCCAGTGGGTCCGACCTAGTGTACTCTGAAGCAGATGTTTTCCCCGAGACTCTGCACTCTTCTGACCCAGCAGAGGACCTCCAGTTGTTTCATGACTCCTCCGGGGTACCACCAGATAACAAAGAGACAGTGACTTTTTCTCACCCTGTACCTGATAACCCGTCTATTTCTTCCTGTGAATTTGACAAGATGTACCTCGAAGCAGAGATTACCCCCAAGTCTCTGCTCCCCTCCAACCCGGTGGAGGACTTCCAGTTGTCTCCTGTACCCTCTGGGGTGCCACCTGAAAATATGTGGAGAGAGACTTCCTTGTGTGCTGTTCCTGGTACTCCACCCATTTCGTCTGTTGCTGAGGATGGCTGGATAGGAGGTAGCATCCTAGCTAACCAGATGAGATCAGTTTTTCCTGTGGACAGTGGAAGTGATCTCCTTGAAGTGAAGGATTGGCCCTCGAATTCCCTGTGGAAGATTCTGGCAGGCCTGAAGAAGAGGGGGCGTAAGGGGGGGGGTACTGTAACATACCTGGCGGCGTCCTTGCATAGTGGTCCATCTCCCACTGTGCAAGAGCGTGCACTTGATCTCCAGTCCAGAATGTCTCTCTGGCTTCCCTCCATGCTGCATGTTTGTGTCTGTTTCTGCTGCTTAAGGGCGGCGCCCGATCACTTCCTGCTTTTTGTACCTGCTGTTAGTCACACCCCTTGTGCGTCCTCAGCCTATTGCTGTCTGTCACCTGGTATATAACCCAGCTGCTCCAATCAATCCCTGCCTGAGCATAGTGTTTCATTCAGTTTGTGCTTGCACTCTGAAGGTGCCAGGTCCCGTTCTGTGTTCTCTTGTCTGCCTATCCTGGAGGCTGTATTTCCAGGCCTGTCTGAACACGCTCCTAGCCTGTTCCTCTCGCCTTCTAGGGGCCGATTACCTAGACCTGCTCCTGTATCTTGTCTGCCCTGTCTGAACACGCTCCTAGCCTGTTCCTCCCGCCTTCTAGGGGCCGATTACCTAGACCCGCTCCTGTATCTTGTCTGTCCTGTCTGAACACGCTCCTTGCCTGTTCGTCCCGCCTCTCTGGGGGCCGTATTCCCAGACCCGCTCCTGTATCCCGCTGCAGTGTCGGTCTCCTCCGTACACTCAGTTCCAGTCTGCACTCTCTCCTATCTTTTACCTGTTTTTTCTCTATGTCCGTTCCTTTCCTTTTTCTGCAGAGTCTGAACTTGTACCTAACTCCTGCTTGTTGTCTCTGTACTCCCGTTTGTGAGTTTGTGGTCCACTCGCTACTTCACTGCAAGTACCCTGTGGGTATCTGGCTCTGCCTTTCCCTTCCTGTCTGTTCCTTGTGAACAGAGCCCTGTCCCCCCTGCTCAGCCTTGCCTGCTCTGACTCCTTTGCTCACCGCTCCGGCGGTTCTAGCCTGCTCTGACTCCTTTGCTCACTGCTCCGGCGGTTCTAGCCTGCTCTGACTCCTTTGCTCACTGCTTCGGCGGTTCTAGCCTGCTCTGACTCCTTTGCTCACCGCTCCGGCGGTTCTAGCCTGCTCTGACTCCTTTGCTCACCGCTCCGGCGGTTCTAGCCTGCTCTGACTCCTTTGCTCACCGCTCCGGCGGTTCTAGCCTGCTCTGACTCCTTTGCTCACCGCTCCGGCGGTTCTAGCCTGCTCTGACTCCTTTGCTCACCGCTCCGGCGGTTCTAGCCTGCTCTGACTCCTTTGCTCACCGCTCCGGCGGTTCTAGCCTGCTCTGACTCCTTTGCTTACCGCTCCGGCGGTTCTAGCCTGCTCTGACTCCTTTGCTCACCGCTCCGGCGGTTCTAGCCTGCTCTGACTCCTTTGCTCACCGCTCCGGCGGTTCTAGCCTGCTCTGACTCCTTTGCTCACCGCTCCGGCGGTTCTAGCCTGCTCTGACTCCTTTGCCCACCGCTCCGGCGGTTCTAGCCTGCTCTGACTCCTTTGCCCACCGCTCTGGCGGTTCTAGCCCGCTCTGACTCCTTTGCTCACCGCTCCAGGCGGCCTCGTCCTGCTCTTACTCCTTGCTCACTGCTCCGGCAGTCTCGCTCAGCTCTGACCCTTTGCTCACCGCTCCAGGCGGCCTTGTCCTGCCCTGCTCTCGCTCACCTCTCTGGGCGGCCTCACTCTGCTGCGTTTGTCCGCCACATCTGTGGTTCTGTTCCTGAGTCCCAGTGTGTACTGGGTCCTATTCCCCCTGTGTTCCTACCTGCTAGTGCCTCCCTGTCTGCACTCTAGCCGTGCTTGCTTGTACCCCCCTGCCTGCATACCAGTCGTGCCTGCCTATTCCCACCAGTCTGTGTGCCAGCCTACCAGTCTGTTCCTGTATTCCCCTGTGTGGGTCAACAGCCGTGTCCGGGGTCTGTCCTGGAGTAGCACCTGGTCCCTCTGCTCGGTTCCTCCTTGGTGCACTGGCGTCGTATGCCGTCGTGCGACCCTGGTCGGATCGGGTGAATACCTAGTTACGCCCCTCCAGGCATTCACTCTCCGGCACGGTCCAGTGGAATCACACGCACACGCCGCTCAGCCCGGGCGTGTGCATTACACTCATCAGGAGAATGCCAAGAGTGTGCAAAGCAGTCATCAAAGCAAAAGGTGGTTACTTTGTAGAACCTAGAATATAAGACATATTTTCAGTTGTTTCACACTTTTTTGTTAAGTATATAATTCCACATGTGTTAATTCATAGTTTTGATGCCTTCAGTGTGAATGTACAATTTTCATAGTCGAGAAAATACAGAAAAATATTTAAATGAGAAGGTGTGTCCAAACTTTTGGTCTGTACTGTAGTTTTGCAGGATATTTTTCAAGTAACCTTAAACATAATATCTTTGAACTGCATTAGTGTTGCCATAATTATGTAGGCCAAGGCCATACAAAATAAATCAGTTTAAAAACACTAGAAATACATATCAACCCGTGAACATCAGATGAAACAAGCCTGTGTCCAAACTCCTACACCTGAAATCAGTAGCAGCAACCAACAAGTAATGTAAAACCACCTTGAAAGCAAAATAGATGGAAAAATAAATCAGGGTGGAAACATTGTCTCAATATCAATTTACTAATCCACATATAAAATGCTGGCGTGAAGTGGGAGTTAGTTACTTGTAGGACACAAGGAATCCCCATACGTATCGATGCAAAGGCAACTTCGGGGGTCAATTGAATACTTGCATTCACGTGCCGACTACTGGAACCGAATTCTAACAGGGATTCGGCAAGCTGCAATCCTTGCTGACAATTCCACCAGGACAGGACGCCTCCTTTCACCTTTGAGTGGCTAAAGAGGTTCAACAAATAATGCACCTGTCTCCTCTAGGACTCAAGGCAGGGGAGGCATCTACTTTCTGGGAATGCAAGAGGCTGGTTAGTGAATTTAGAATGACTTGCCAAAGGTTTCCTAGAACTCAGGGATTCCTTTAAACCTTTTGCGGCAATCTGATTTTAACCATCGTACTTGGTATAGGGCAGACAAACAATTAATGAATCTTGGCCATATTATAAAATGATGAGAGTTTTTACTTGCGATCAGTGACATCACAATTTTCAGTATGTAACTGTGTTAGGCCTTTTTCACACGTCAGTATCTCCGGTACGTGTGGTGACAGTTTCTACACGTACCGGAGACACTAACACACGTAGACCCATTCAAATGAGTGGGACTGTGCACTTGTCAGTGTGTTTCCATGGACCGTGTGTCTGTGGGCAAAACACGCTGTCATATCCGTTTTTATCAGGCGCATGGGCCGCAAAACGCCTCATACACATGCACACTGATGACACACGGATGACATTCGTGTGTCATCAGTGTGATACATAATGGCGCCTGGGAATCAGTGTACAGTTAGCGCTGTTCCCAAGCTCTGGGTGATGAAGGCATCTCTCATCATTGTCCCCTTCTTGCGCGAGCAAGGGACAATGTTGAGAGTTGTATTCAGTCCCCGCTGTTTATATGGAGTGTAAAATTAAGACTAAAATAAAAAACACATTATACTCACCTTCACACCTAATTGCCCGAAACCATTGTCCCCTGTAAACAAACCAAAAATTAAAATGATTTGATGCAGTGAGCGGACCCCTGAACTGTGCTGAGTTCAGTGAGCAGTGTCCTGTCACTCAGTGAGCTCAGCGCATTTCACCTTGAGAAATTTCTCACTGAGTTCAGCACAGTTCAGGGGCCCACTTGCTGCATTGAGTCGTTGTCCCCTTCTCCTCAACATGAGCGGTCGCCTCAAGCCACGCTCACGCTGATGAAGAAGTGTCGCACAGATGGATCATGCCGTGGGACACTGGATTATTTCAACTTCGGACAGGTGAGGGATATGATGTTTTTTTTTAATTTTTGGCTTGATTACAGGGGACAATGACTTCAGGGAATTAGGTGTAAAGGTGAGTATAATGTGTTTTTTATTTTATTCTTACATTTACACTCTCTGTAGACATTGTGGGCTGAATACAACTCTCAACCTTGTCTCCTGCTGGCGCCAGCAGGGGGCGATGATGAGAGATTTTTTCAGCACCCCGTGCTTGGGAACAGCGCTAACTGTACTGCTGATTACCAGGCGCCGGTATGTGTGATACTGATATCTCCGATACTGTTTTTTCCAGTACCGGAAATATCAGGACGTGTGAAAGAGGCCTTAGGTGGTGATTAGCTGGTCTGATTTTATTACACATCCCTTTAGGGTCTGTACATATTTTGCGTTTTTGTTGTGTTTTTTTCTGCACAGATTTGTCACAAAACCTTTAGGATTTCCTAGTACCCCAGCAAAGTGAATGAGATTCCACAAGTCTCGTGCACATGATACTTATGTTTTTACTTGCACATTTAAATTCTTTCAGCCTTTTTGCTACAGATTTCACCAGTACTAATGAGTGGGGAAAAATCTGCAACAAAAACGCATGTAACAAATGCAGCAAAATCGTACAAATTTTTCCTGCACTGAGAGGCACAAATGGTTCAGAATTTTCTGCTGCAAATACTTAATGTGCACATACTCTTAGTACTTGTGCACATGTTGCAGATTTGTCACAAAACCTGAAGAGGTTCCTGATGCCAACAAAGTGAATGAGAATCCTGAAGTCTCAGGCACACGGTATTTTTTTTCAATCTGCAGCATGTCAAATCTTTCAGTGCTTTTGCTGCAGATTTCACTCGTACTTATGAGTGGGGGAAAAATCTGTAACAAAAACGCACCTATTTTACAGTGTTTTTCTGCCAAGAGATGCAGAAATTTCTGCACCAAATGCTTAATGCGGGCACATGCCATTATAAAAAAATCTTGAAAAAAAAATGTTGCAAATCCTATTGGAGATTTTTAAATAACAGCGTGAACTAGTGACAGTATTAATGAATCTAAAACATTTTATTTTCATCAATACTATACATCATTAATTCTTAAAAACAATTAAATCCTCCCTATGTATTGTGGAAACATAACAGCCATACGTCATGTTTCCAATGAGTAGTGATGGTAAATGAACAGACTGAGCAGAAATAAATGCCTGAGCACTCTACTACAGCATGTAGACCGTGGAGCAGCCGAGCTAGCCGCCCTGATATTAACCTAGAAGTTTATGCATGCAGTGACATCAGGAGCCGGCCATGTGATGTGCACAGACTTCCCATGAGATCTCAGTCTGACTCAAAGCAGACGTGGAAACTGGATCAATACAAATCATGGACAGAGGCTGCGTCCTCTCCGCTCCTAGCACACATTCGTGAAATAGTTCTGCCACAGACTTATTACAGTGAGACAAAGAGGTGCTGGTAATATAGTATGGACTCTGCATGAATGTGTATGGTCTATGTGAAATACCACGGATAGATATTTCATACATTGGATCATCCAGGAAAAATTTCCTTGCAACTCGGCACTCTCTGTATATGTTTAAAGAGGCTGTCCATGTTGTAATAACCCTTTTTATAGGACATAGGACCAGTGGCAAAACTTGACGCTCGTGGCCCTCAATGCAAGATATCCAATAGGACCCCCAACTATCATGGTTTTTTATTAGTATTGTTCTTCTCATATGGAACAAATGAACCTTTGGGGCCCCCTTAGGCGCCTGGACACAGGTATGACAGCAACCCCTGCGCAGACTATAGTTATGCCACTACTTGGTTCTGATATCAAAGTATTGCACGGAGTCTCAGCGAAAGACGCTCCTTTGGTCATTTGATGTTACCTGGAGAACCACGTGTTAAATCACACAAAAGAAAAAGATAATTTCTACTTCCACTCCTATCTCACAAAAAGTGATAATGTCATAATCTACACCAGAGATGTCAAACTCAAATACAGAGAGGGCCAAAATAAAAAACTTGGACAAAATCGCGGGCCAACCTTGATATCTATCAAATGCCCTCCACACAGTTTAAAGGGCCCCACATACTCCTTCATATAGTGTAATGGCCCCACATACTCCTTCATATAGTGTAATGGCCCCACATACTCCTTCATATAGTGTAATGGCCCCACATACTCCTTCATATAGTGTAATGGCCCCACATAGTCCTTCATACACAATTATGAGCCCCACATAGTCCTACATACAGTAAATGCCCCCACATATTCCTCCATACAGTATAATAAGGTGGGGGGTGCTGACGGTGTCGAGGGCCAAACATAATCACTGTGTGGGCCAGATTTGGCCCGCGGGCCAGAATTTGTCATGTGTGATCTACACCAAATAAATTGCTAGAAACAACATGCCATGCTATGTAGGTTTTATTCTGGACTGGGTCTGTATTCAGGTTCTGTATGTGTTTTGGGGTCTGCCGTCTGTATTTGTTAAGGCGTCTGATCTGATGGCTGTAATCATTTAGGGGTATGATTAAGAGGGCCATTTGCGCTACTTGTGTTTTTTAATATCTTAAGCTGAGCGTGCACCCTATGTAGATGGTAGAACATATGGTTATAAAATGTTCCTGTGTTATTTAATTATTTATTTCCTTTTAAGAAGCACTAACATATTCAAAAACAATGTACACGTGCATCTACATTGGTCCTTGTCCTCAGTAGGGCAAAAGTTCCACATATAAAAAAAGACAAAAGTCAGACAAAATCCCCAACATCAGCGGGATCGGCGTCCATGCGTTCTTCTGACAGATGATGTCCAGGTAAGAGTCAGGTGTGTTGAATTTCTACAGCCAGGCTCGGACTGGCCCACAGGGAAACAGGAGAATCCTCCGGTGGGCCCCCATGCAGGAGTAGCCACCACCCTCTTATATGAGCAGTAATTGGCACAATACACTTGATTTACTATACAAAGACAAAGGCAGCATCTTATTCATTTAACAATCTACCCAGTTTATTGATACAGAAATTTGGAAATGAGGATAAAGTCATATTTGCATGTAGCTGAAAAGTGGGGCCCTGGAGTTGTTACTGGTGGACCCTTGGTACCCCAGTCCAGCATTGTCAATAGCTGATCCTTTTGTTTGGCAAGGAGATAAGCGACTGTTAGAGGAGTCTCGCAGCGGATCTCTCAAAGAAAACACTAAAGCACTCAACCAAGCCTGTGTATTTTTCCTGTATATGAAGAAGCTAAAGAGTGAAGGCAAAGCATCCAACAAATGCTCAGCACCTCGGGGAACTCCTTCATGACTGTTGGAAGCCATTCCATGTGACTGATGAAGCTGCTTGAGACAATGACAAGGGAGTTTTAGACTATGGTCACTCGTTGCGTTTTTGCTGCTTTTTTTTATGCTTTTTTAATGCAAATTTGCAGCTGCGTTTCACAGTACCAGCAAAGTCTATGAGATTTCATGCACACATCTTGGGTTTTTTTTATCAGGATTTTGTGCTTTGCATGTTTTTTTGCAAAATAGAGCATGTCACTTCTTTCAGCATTTTTTCACCCATTGGAAGTAATGGGTGGTGAAAAAAACACACCAAAAACGCAGGTGTCAGGTTTATCTGCGTTATTTGTGCCAAAACCAGAATGAGATTTTTTTTTTTCACTGAACTTTATGTATATGCATAACAGAGATAAAAGGACCATGAAAAGAAAACGCAGCAAAAGTGCACCAAAAACAAGCAAAAAAAGCAAGAAAAATCCTTAAGAATCCTCCTCCATTATACCATCAAATCAAGTTTCAAAGTTGTGTGCCAACTAGTCTAAGAAGTGCATTGCTGGTGTGTTGGTGCATTGCCCCAATGCGCTTCCCAACTAATTTGCATGTGAATATAAAGACTACTCATGATTCCCCATCACAGTGCAGTGTACATCTTACCAAAAAAGGTCAGTAAATAAAGGGGAACTCTGAGTGGTAGCTATGGCCAACAATATAAGGTTTTGTTAGATAGCAGTAATAGAATAAGGTTAGAAAAGTGACAGCACTACAGATGATGGCTCTCCGCTCTGTAGCACATGATGGTCGTGCTTCTCTCCAGCACTAGCTAATGTTTACCTTCATGTAGCACAATTGTGACACTTTCACTGCTCTCCAAATATATTAGATACATTTTACCAAAACAACCTTTCTCAGATCTTTCACAGATTTATTTGATGCATCCTTGACATACACTAAATGTGTTCTGCAAAATACTTGGGCATCTTACAAACAGAGTGTGAAATAAGGAGAGCAAAATATAGGTCATAAATCAGGAAATATCAGCAAGGAAGCTGAAGAAAAGGAAAGTGAGCAAATATAATAGCAGACTGAGCATGAAGAGGGAAGGACAATCCCTGTGGACATGTGTGAGGCTGACAAGTGCACTGGCTTGGATAATTCTTTCCACACGTACAACAGAGAGAAAAGAAACAAGAAGGGTTTCCTATTAGGCAAGAAAGAAGACTGGAGCAGCCGCTATAATCTGCAGGATTATCTCTGTCCAGTTGCTACTGATCATTGAATAAATACCTTTATACGAAAACATCCATAGAGCTCGTGCATATGACCGTAATAATCAGACGAGTGCTATCTGTCGTTTTGAAGGATAGCACTCGCCCCCATGTTATTCTATGGGGCTGTGCACATGACCATTTTTTTCCTTGGGCCTATATGGTCAGAAGAAACTTCGCACTATGCACGAGTTGCCTCAGATATAACCGGAACACACTTGGCTATTCAAGTCTATGGGTCTGTTGAAAACATCGGACCACACTTGAATGACATCTGAATGCTGTCCGATTTTCACGGGCACGGTGAAGGGAGAAGATGGAGAATTTTTTTTCAATTCTTCACATTCAAGAAAATTGGATCACACTCTGATCAAACTCTGACCAGAGTTACTGCTTTTTTATAACATATTGCTGACGTCAGTAATTTTTGTGCTGGATGAGTGTTTAGTGCATATTTCCACCCACTGATTTTGCAATGCCCCGGACTCCCTCATTGGTAATTCACAACACTATTGCAGGTGCCTCTGTATGGTTCTCCTTCCCCCTCTATGCAGGGACGCCGGCATACTCACCGCCCTGGCCGCACAACGTTGTCCCCGACATGCTTCTTGTCTAGCTCGGAGTCCTGGCGACGTGCCTAGTACGCGCACAAGCGCTCCCCTGCTCTTAAAGGGGCAGCAAGCACATAGTAAAATGCCACCAACCAATAGCTGGGAGGCATTTAGTATATGAGTACACCTGCAAGATGGCTTCCAGCCAAAAGCTGTGTCACGCACAGTGTGGGAAAGACTAAGAGCAACACAAAGGGATGAGGGGAAGGGAGCCCTAACACTAGGGAAAGGGGGAGTGGAGACCCCTAGGCTGATCAAACAACATCCTGCCTACCCTACCGTCCCTATATTGGTTCCACACCAATTGCCGAGCAGGAAACCTAAGACTTGCATATCCCTATAGCTAGGCCCTTGATAGGAAGGGGGGGTTGAGCACTGGTCAGTCCCCACTATAAACTAAAGACAACAAGGGAGATAAACGGGGAAAACTTAGCTTGAGCAAACACCAGAGAGATACCCTAAATGTCCTCCAAGGGCACCAGAGAGGAAGCTAGCCGACTGCAAAAGCTCCAAGCCTTCACAAGGAAAAATATGAATATCACCGGCGACTCCCTGAAGCAAACAGAGTTTATAAACACCCAGACCAGGGTGTGTCAATCAGAGCAGGGGGGAGGTTGCCACTGGGTGCAAAAGTGAGAAGGATTAAGAAGGCGTCTGCAATGCCAAATGCAGTGACCTTCTGAAACCAGATGTCTGTTACATCTGACACACCTGTGACAAGCTGGGACGCATCTTGTTTAAAAGGCACCCTCCCCTATAGGGAGGTGCCAAGCAACACAGTAAATTATTAGGTAATGTGGTAGTCTAATAATGAGTTGTGTGGCCTCCTAGTCCTTGTGTGTGAACAACATGTAGCTGCTTAGCTACTACACAGTTCTGATGATTGTTCCAATGATCTGTTCCCAGGAACCTCCCCGCCTTGTGGACGTGTCGTCTTGGACACTAGGCTGAAGATGGACCCAGAGGAGGTATCTTAAGTTTCTCGATGGTCTGGTGAAGAGAACGTCAAGGCGGTGGCATCTTCTAAGTCTCTGCGATCCACCAACCAGGCTGAGGAACTCCAGTTGGTCCTTGAATCCTCCAGGGTGGTAGCTGATCTCAACGAGCAAAGAGCAACTTCCCAATGCAAAGTCCCTGATACTACACCCGCCTCGTCCTATGCTGAGAATGACTTGATGGAGAGAAGCATCCTAGTCGTGAAGATGTGAGAGGTGTCACTTTTCTTCTAGTGGACAGGAGAAGTTGTGGTCCTGAAGAGTAGTAGTCTGAATGGAGCCCTAGTCCTATCCGTATCTGTGTACCTGACCCCTGGGGTCAGCAGCTGCAGTACCGGGGACTACCTTGGAGTGGTACCTGGAGGCTACCTGAAGCTCAACCCTGACTCCACCATCAGGAGCTCCAGTGAATACCAGGAAGCCACTTAGCTACGCCCCTCCTAGGTAAGCCTGGCCCTGTGGCACAGTGGGTCCACGAACCATATGCGCCACCTGCGTACATAACAGTTGACTTGCTTAGGTGCATGGTTGTTCAACTTTCTTTAAATCATAAGGAATAATTGAGTGTAAGGCTGTGTGCCCACGTAGCATTTTTCAAGCGTTTTTGATGCGGAATTTCCGCAGCGTAAACGCTTGAAAAACGCTTGGTAACACGCACCCCATGGTCCCCAATGGGATTCCGCAAGTTCTATGCACATGCTGCGGATTTTTCCGCAGCGTTTATGCTGCGTTCAAAAATCCGCAGCATGTCATTTAATTTTGCGTTTCCGCAAGCAGAATTGCCTTTGTTCAATGCATAAAAAACGCAAGGCAATTCCGCATGTGGAAAACGCGTGATAAACGCGCGAAAAACGCGCGATAAACGCGTGCGGAATTCCGCATGCGTTTTCCCGGGAGAGGACTTGCATTTATGCAGCAGAAATTTTCTGCTTCATAAATGCAACGTGGGCACATAGCCTTATACAACATCCACTTAATTAGTTTAAGTCAAATAGCAGAGTGGCATAAGCCATATAATAAGAAATAATAATAATAATTAATAATAATAATAACCAAGCACATTTAATTTTAATTCATTTTTATCAACGTGAAAATTCATGAGTCTAGATAAGAATTAAAATTTGACTACGCTCTGCGGTTTTGGTGGATTCATTTGCTTGCAGGCTTGCCCACTCTATTCACTTTTATATAGGGCAGAGCAGGAGATTTTCATTTACTGCAGTCCTTTACTTCCTCCCTGTTGATGCCCTTTACTTCCTCCCTGTTGATACCAGCTATAGGATAGCTTAAATAGTGTTTTATTATATCTAAACAGTGAATTAAAAGCTATTTTTTTATATTCACACAACTGCATTTTCTATTCAAGTGCTATCCGTGGAAAAAAAGTGACTTCACACTGACAGCATTTGGATCAATATCAAATGAAACAAAGGAAGAAAAGCCTCACTGTGCACAAATGTAGACTGCCTTTTCCATAATAAGCATGCGTCAGTCCATGACCACTGACAAACGGTAAATATCATAGAAGAAAGCAAAATGGACTGTCGCATGCATGGGTGAATAAAAGTTGTGGAGACATGAGGGTCAGTGAGTGCTCTCGTCCGCTGGCCAGGTTGTGTTTAGAAAGACAGCATGGACCAGGGCACATCCCACTGAAAGCTTGCACTCCTTTCCCGTGGGCATAATACTACTTAGACAACACAGGGTGATGGTAAAACAGTGTGGCAATACTTTATTGAACCACCAACAGAGAATAGCATATAGAACAGTCCCATCAAATACACAAGATGGTGCAAATTACGGAGTCTCACCCTTCTGCTGGCTAGCTGGGATTAGAGCAGCTGCTATTTTGGGGCTTCCAGAGCCAACCACCCCCACCAGTGGCACCCCACTTTTGATGGGCACCCACAGAGAGGAGGTAACGACAAACTTAGAAAGCTGACAGTCCATTGAGGTACGTGGCCACATGGCCTTATTGTCCCTACCTGGCTTCTCCAAACGTTTCCATGGGGCTAGGTGACAGGACGGTGCCAACCTGACTTCCCAAAGTCTCCATGGGTTCAGTGATTGTCAATGGATCAGATCTGTATTTCTCTAGCTGTGGCCATGGTTCCTTAAGATGGCATGCTGTGTCTCAAATCTGTATTCCTCCGGTTGGAGACATGGTTTCCTGGCTGCTGTTCTGTAGAGTCTCACTGTAGAAGGATAGAGGTCCCTTTTTACACCCACATCTGTCCTTCAGACTATCATCCACAGGTCATGGGGAAGGTGGGATGAGGTCAACTCTCATTGTTTGAGTATTCAATCCATCTGCATAGTTTGTCCGTCAATGTTTGCAGGTCAACAAGCTGTATGGAGTGATACAATGGGTAACCAACATTTTAGCAAACATCAATTGTTCAGTTACCCTGCGTCCCTGTCTCCCAAGGCTAGCAGCACAATAAGTTGCAACAAACATCACTTCAAGAGTCAAAGTTCAGGCTCATATGAACAATGGTCTATGTCTCCTGACCTACTGAAAAATATGTCTGGCCTAATTAAAAATAAATGCTGTGTCGTCACAAAAGTCTTCAAGCTTTATTGGGTCAGATTAAAACAAAAACCACCATGGTAGTGGATAAAAACATGTTGCCATTCTGACACATTTACGGCATTGCTGCCCTTAGTCATAGAGTATGATAGTGAGTTTTATACTCTACGACTAAGGGCGGCAACGCCAGAAACGCATCAGGTGCAGCATGTTTTTATTCACTACTATGGTGTTTTTTTGTTTTAATGTCACCCAATAAAGCTTGAAGACTTTTATTTACCCACGGATGATACAGTCCATTTTGCTTTTCCATTTGGATCAATATTATTCAATTGTGCTAGTCAGATGTCCACGTGAAAAAAATGTGCAGCATGTACTAGTCCATTCTATATTTTGGATGAGGCTTCCTATTTAAGTCTATCGGTGTGCATAATAAAAAAAACAGATCCCATACGGATTAACCATGTAGTATCTGATTTTTATGGATTCATTGCAATTCTTAGCTTAGGAAACTGATTTTGATCTTTTAAATTTTATTTACTGCTGATGTATAAAAACGAATGTCATGCCATACAGATGAACATGTGTCCGCTTTTTGATTGCAGAAAATTAGACAATTTTTTTTACTATGGTCGTATGAACCTAGTCTTAGGCCAGGGACAGTTGAATGTATGAAAAATCGGCTGAGTTTCAACTTGAAAACTCTGACGCTTTTCAGTCATGTGCTCATTTTTTTTACATCCGTATAACTTCCGTGTGCTACCCATCTTCATCCATCTACATTATAAAATACACTTGATAAAATACAGTTTCATAAGTGGAAATGTTTAAGTAAATATCAGATTTCACCTGGATATTCATTGTGGGATTGTTTTTTCGTTTTACGCACGCAATGGTGTGAATGGGTGAATCTCAGCTGAGAATTTGGAAGAGAACAGTGCATGCTGTGATTTTTTCTCATACACAGTTGGTCTGAGAGAAAAATTGGTCATCTGAACAGCCCTTGGACAGCACACATCCAAATAATAAGCTCATCTGCACAAGTCCTAAAAAGAACTTGCTCGTTAAGGGTGTGTGCACACGGTCAGGAAACGCTGCGGATTGTATGCAGCACACGTGTTGCGTGCAATCTGCAGCGGCCAGATGTTACAGCATAGTTGATGGGATTTGTACAAATCCCATGTCCACTATGCGTCTCCGTGCTCCTGCGGCTCACCCGTGGAGACGGACATGCGGAGCGTCTTCACAGACCGCAGCATGTCTATTTCTCTTGTCTCCACAAGAGAAATTCTACCAGTGCAATTTATAGGCTGCGGTGAATCCGCTTGTGTTCAAAGAACACATGCGGATTCACCTGCTTGCAGCGCTTTGGAAGCAGCATCAAGTATGATGCGTTCAAAACGCTGCCAGAAAGGATGGTGTGCACATACCCTAACTAAAGTCATGTGATTACAGCAGCCTCTGCATTGTTTGAAGCAAGTGGTTCATGCAATGAGAGAATGTGGGGGAAAAAGAGGCAGATGTAAGACTTGTTGACACAGTGAATGGTAAGCAGATTGCAACTCCTCTATATTTATAACATAACAGTGACTATTATAACTTCCTGAGTAAGGAAGAAGGGTCAGTCTGCAGTACAAAGGTCTAAGCTTTAAATGAAAAGACACCACAAGGTTCTGTTCATGAGAATCTGCACTGTAGCACTGGAGGTACGCTTTGCTTCTCTTTCAGCTCTGTATCCCATATGAAATAGAAATAGACACAGATAAAAACAGATTTTTCATAAAACCCCAGATATTGCTTCTTCATTTCAGAAATATGAGTTATCAGCACCCCAAAATCTATGCACATTAGGAACATAGGACTCCAGGGAGATGTTTTATTAGTATACACTACCGTTCAAAAGTTTGGGGTCATTTAGAAATTTCATTATTTTTGAAAGAAAAGCACATTTTTTTCCAATGAAGCTAACATGAAATGAATCAGAAATACACTCTATACATTGATAATGTGGTAAATGACTATTCTAGCTGCAAACATCTTGTTTTTATTGTAATATCTACATAGGTGTATAGAGGCCCATTTCCAACAACCATCACTCCAGTGCTGGGGTGGATTAAGAGTAGTTAGGGCCCCAGGCAGTTTAGAAGGCGTGGCCCCTCCCCCCCTCCCCCCACACACACACACACACACACACACACACACACACACACACACCTGATTTATCACGTGACATGTCACATGATCCCCTGTGATAGATAATGTGCTAGTTCACGGGAAATTAATTTGGCACAATATTAATTGTGCTGCCCCATCTGATAGCAGCACAATATAGGGGCAGATACCCTGATTCCAGCGATGTGTCACTTTTTCAGCTGCTTGTTGTCATTTTGAGAAAATCACCGTTTTATCTGCTGCAGATCTAGCAGCTCTCTGAATGCTGTGCTCTGTATAGCCCCGCCCACACCACTGATTGGCAGCTTTCTGCCCATGCTCAGTGTACACAGAAATCTACTGATCAGTGATGGGGGTGGGGTCCTACAGAACTTACTAGTCAATTACCTTCTGACAAATCAATGATTTTATCAAAACAACACTAAGCAGCCCAGTAAGTGACACATTACTGGAATCAGTGCCTCTAACCCTACATTATGCTGCTCTCAGATTAGGTGGCAAACACCTGATGACAGATTCCCTTTAAAGGAGCTGTAAAGACAAAAAAGTTTGTATTAAAAAAAATACAAGCCATTTGTGAAATTAACTTTTTTTCATTGTTAATTCACATTAGACTGTATCTTCAACACTTTTGTCAGCAGGTCTTATTACAGACTCTGAATAGGGCAGCTCTCTCCCTCTCCCTCAGCAGAAAGTCACAGCATGGTTAAAAAACGGGATCTTTTATGATTTTCTCATAATAAATAAAAAAGGACATGCAAGTCCTCCAAACTATTTTCCATTTCTGTATAGGGGAGGTCCTAAATCTTTCTTGTTCTTTAGTTGATCACATGTCGAAAAGGCAAAGCATTTACTATGAACTCGCCTAAAAAAATATACACTTGGAGAGTAATATCATCATCTGCATGTAAATATTCCTTGACTCTAAGGGCTCGCTCACACTGTCGTATAACACGGCCGAATGCTATGTGATGTTTTATCGGATAGGACTCGGCCCTATGTTATACTATGGGACAGTGCAGATCTGCGATTATTGGCATGAGAAAATAATCTCATTCGATATTCGGACCATGTGCACCCATACAAGTCTACGGGTGCACGTAAAACATTGGACTGCACTCGGATGTCATCCAAGTGCAGTCCGATGAACACTCACAGAGACTATGGAGAAGATGGAGAAAATAAGTTCTCCATCTTCTCCATATCTGTGCTGCGAGAGAATCGGATCACAATCAGTTAAAGCTCTGACAGAGTTTGAGCCGAGTGTCATTAGCATAATTGGCCCTATTCTCTTGCATGAGAGAATATATGGCTTAGTGAGTAGACCCTAAAACTGAATAGTAGTGACGGACAGGCACCTCACAAGCGGGATCCATGTAGCTCTCAGATGTCATGTAGGTAGGGCTTCATTCCATGGGGTAGGGCTTAATTTCAAGGTATATAAAAAAATGGACTTCAAATAAAAATTAAATGAACACAAAAAGCACTAATTGAATTATTTTTTTCGTATTTATGTTTGCAACCCCTTTAAAAACCCTTTGAGGACCAAGGCTCATATACGTCCCATAGTTTTAAACTGGAAAAAAATTTGATTGAATAAAATTTAAGGTCCTCCAAGGTTTAAGTAGGTCATAAATTCATATGAATACTTGCTCATACAATTGCACATGCCAAAAGATGAAGAAGAACAGAATCAAAAATATGACATTAAGTGGAGCACTTACAGGTATTCAAGGTGAAAGAGACCAGCAAAGGCATCGTCTCGAATGACAGTAAATGAGTTAGAATTCAGCAAGCTGAAAATGAAGACAGCAGGTTAGAAGCGAACCAGACTTTATGGTGCTCAGAATTAGTCAAGCAGAATTTATTGACTGCTGTTGCAAAGCACTGAGACTCCCGCTGTGTATAGATGGCGCCGTGCGGCTTCCCGCTGTGTATAGATGGCGCCGTGCGGCCTCCCGCTGTGTATAGATGGCGCCGTGCGGCCTCCCGCTGTGTATAGATGGCACCGTATAGATGGCTACGTGCGGCCTCCTGCTGAGTATGCGTGTATAGATGGCTACGTGCGGCCTCCTGCTGAGTATAGATGCCGCACGGCGCTCCCCCCAGAGACAGCAGGAGGCCGCACAGCGCCATCTATACTCAGCGGGAGACCGCACGTAGCCATCTATACACAGCAGGAGGCCACACGGCGACATCTATACTCAGCGGGGGGCCGCACGTAGCCATCTATACACAGCGGGGGGCGCACGTAGCCATCTATACACAGCGGGGGGCCGCACGGCACCGTCTATACACAGCGGGGGGCCGCACGTAGCCATCTATACACAGCGGGGGGCCGCACGTAACCATCTATACACAGCGGGAGGCCACACGGCGCCCCCCCAGAGACATCAGGAGGCCTCACGGCGCCAACTATACTCAGCAGGAGGCCGCATGCAGTCATACACACACACAAACATATACAGACACGCATAAACACATTTGAAACACAAAAATACATACAAACAGACATCACACAATGACATCTGCCCACACACACACACACACAAACAGAAATCACACACACACACACCTGCCCACACACACCTACCCACACACACACACACCTGCCCACACACACCTGCCCACACACACATCTGTGTGTGTGTATGTATAGTGTGTGTGTGTGTGTATAATGTGTGTGTGTGTATAATGTGTGTGTATGTATAGTGTGTGTGTATGTATAGTGTGTATAATGTGTGTGTATGTATAGTGTGTGTGTATGTATAGTGTGTGTGTGTATAATTTGTGTGAGTGTATTTTTTTTTTAAGATAAAAACAAGCAAAATGCATGTGGCATCAATATCAAGACTCCAGATATAAGGGCCTATTCACACTGAATTTTGCAATGTATTCATCTCCTCTTTCCAGGCTTCTATCTAAATCCCTGAAAAATGTCATTCAGATGGGCCTTGACATAGCCATTGATTTGAACAAAGGCAAACCGAGGCTAAAGTCTGAATCTTTAGGCTCCATTTGCTCTGCTTTCAGATGTCTCATTTCAGACAGCACAATCCTGAATTTCAGGGATTCAGTTGTAAGCCTTGTGTAAAGACCTGAATGCAGCGCTGAATGTAGTGTGAATAGGTCCTTACATCCTACACCACCTCAGGGGATTGTTGTTATGGAGTATTGCCCCTGGGTGGCCGCAGTTATGACCACCACCAGGGCTCGCAGTCACCCACCCTAGCTTTGGTATTCTGGGGAGCTGGTATAATGAATATCTGAGAAGAGCCCTAGAGAAGCAAGAACATTGGACAACCAAGAGGGGGTGGCCTCAAGTCAGGTGTAGTGTTCAACAGGGCAAGACTTTCTAACCTGCCCACACACACACACACACACACACATATGCACACACCTGCCCACACAGACACACACACACACACACCTGCCCACACACACACACCTGCCCACACACACACCTGCCCACACACACACACACACCTGCCCACACACACACACACACCTGCCCACACACACACACACCTGCCCCCCCACACACACACACATATACACACACACCTGCCCATACACACACACACATATACACACACACCTGCCCACACACACACATATACACACACACCTGCCCACACACACACACACACCTGCCCGCACACACACACACCTGCCCACACACACACCTGCCCACACACACACCTGCCCACACACACACACACACCCGCCCACACACACACACACCCACACACACCTGCCCACACACACACCTGCCCACACACACACACACACCTGCCCACACACACACACACCTGCCCACACACACACACACACCTGCCCACACACACACACACCCACACACCTGCCCACACCCACACACACCTGCCCACACACCCACACACCTGCCCACACACACACACACACCTGCCCACACACACACACACCTGCCCACACACACACCTGCCCACACACACACACACCTGCCCACACACACACACACATATACACACACACCTGCCCACACACACACACACCTGCCCACACACACACCTGCCCACACACACCTGCCCACACACACACACACACACCTGCCCACACAGACACCTGCCCACAAACACACACACACCTGCCCACACACACACAAACACACACACACATATACACACACACACACCTGCCCACAAACACACCTGCCCACACACACACATATACACACACACACACCTGCCCACACACACGCCTGCCCACAAACACACACACCTGCCCACACACACACACACACCTGCCCCCACACACACACACCTGCCCACACATATACACACATACACACCTGCCCACACAGACACCTGCCCACAAACACACACACACCTGCCCACACACACACCTGCCCACACACACACATATACACACACACACATATACACACACACCTGCCCACACACACACACACACACCTGCCCACACACACCTGCCCACACAGACACCTGCCCACAAACACACACACACCTGCCCACACACACATCTGCCCACACACACACACACATACACACACACTCACCATCCCCCGGCTCCATTCCTCCTGCCTGCTCTCTTTTCCGGTGCAGCACTGCAGGCCGGGGCGCACTGCGTGACGTCACAGCTAGGAGACACAGCCGCGCACAGTGCCGTGTCTCCTAGCAGTGACACGGCCGGGCCAGCACAGGGAAGTTAACTGCTGCAGTGCTGGCCCGGCCGATGAAGAAGTAGCGGCGGCCGCTGCTGGGGGAGCGGTCCGGGCCCCCCCCCTCCTGCCACTGCTACCGCTTTGTGCCCCGGCGGCCCGTACATATAATGAGGGCAATCCGGCATTAGACACCCCGCCTGGAGCCGCGGGCCCCCTGCCAGCTCGGGGCCCCGGGCGGTCGCCCGGATTGCCCTCATTATAATCCGCCTATGCTCCAGTGTTTTAATGGTACATTGTGTTTGCTAACTGGGTAAGAAGGCTAATGGATGTTTAGACAACCCTTGCACAAGTATGATAGCCCAGCTGAAAACGGTTTGGCTGATTTGAGAAGCTATAAAATTGACCTTCCTTTGAGCTAGCTGAGAATCTGGAGCATTACATTTGTTTGTTCTATGAAACTCTCAAAATGGCCAGAAAAAGAGAACTTTCATGTGAAACTCAACAGTCTATTCTTGTTCTTAGAAATGAAGGCTATTCCATGAGAGAAATTGCCAAGAAACTGAAGATTTCCTACAGCGGTGTGTACTACTCCCTTCAGAGGAGAGCACAAACAGGCTCTAACCAGAGTAGAAAGAGAAGTGGGATGTCCCGCTGCACAACTGAGCAACAAGACAAGTATATTAGAGTTTCTAGTTTGAGAAATTGACGCCTCACAGCTCCTCAACTGGCAGCTTCATTAAATAGTAGAGGCAAAACGCCAGTGTCAACGTCTACAGTGAAGAGGCGACTCCGGAATGCTGGCCTTCAGGCCAAAGTGGCAAAGAAAAAGCCATATCTGAGACTGGCTAATGAAAGGAATAGATTAATATGGGCAAAAGAACACAGATATTGGACAGAGGAAGATTGGAAAAAAGTTTTATGGACAGACGAATCAAAGTTTGAGGTGCTTGGATCACACAGAAGAACATTTGTGAGACGCAGAACATCTGAAAAGATGCTGGAAGAGTGCCTGACGCCATCTGTCAAGCATGGTGGAGGTAATGTGATAGTCTGGGGTTGCTTTGGTGCTGGTAAAGTGGGAGATTTGTACAAGGTAAATGGAATTTTGAATAAGGAAGGCTATCACTCCATTTTGCAACGCCATGCCATACCCTGTGGATAGCGCTTGATTGGAGCCAATTTCACCCTACAACAGGACAATGACCCAAAGCACACCTCCAAATTATGCATGAACTATTTAGGGAAGAAGCAGGCAGCTAGAATTCTATCTGTAGTGGAGTGGCCTGCGCAATCACCAGATCTCAACCCCATTGAGCTGTTGTGGGAGCAGCTTGACCGTATGGTACGCAAAAAGTGCCCATCAAGCCAATCCAACTTGTGGGAGGGGCTTTCTCAAGATTACCTCAGCAAATTAACAGCTAGAATGCCAAAGGTCTGCAATGCTGGAATTGCTGCAAAGGGAGCATTTTTTGACAAAAGCAAAGTTTGAAGGAGAAAATTTTTCTTTCACATAAAAATCATTATTTCTAACCTTATCAATGTCTGGACTATATTTTCTATTCATTTTGCAACTCATTTGATAAATAAAAGTATGAGTTTTCATGGAAAACACAAAATTGTCTGGGTGACCCCAAACTTTTGAACGGTAGTGTATATAATCTAGTGTCAGACCTCCAGAATGGCAAAATAGCAGCTGAATGTGGTCCTTATGTCAGCAACGGCCAAACATTCTTAATTCCAGGACTGTATGATATTATACTGTCATGTGTGACATATAAATAGCAAGGCGTGAAATTAGTGCAAATAGAAGCTTATTCATTCCATAATATTAGTTGGCTATTAATAAGTGAATGATAACTATAAACCAATCAGGAGGTAGATGATAAGACTGTTATTTATGGGGTGTTGTGCAAATAGTGAAAAACTTGCATAATCTCTTTCATTATACACAAAAGTGTACCGAGCGATACAGAAAAATATTTTGATTTGAGAGTCCTCAGTGGTTGATGCCTTTTAATGGCTAACTGAAAAGATGGTCACAAATTGCAAGCTTTCGAGACTACTTAGGTCTCTTCATCAGGCATAGTATATCACAAAATCTGAGTCACATATTTATACACAATAAGACACAGAAATAATGCAATAGATGAGACAAGTGACATAAAGCAGAACTATGAGTATGGGAGAGGGATAAACAGTTGTGGCCGTAAATATTTAAATAGTTCATAGATGAGGAGTGTGAAAGTTTTATTGTCCTGTGATTGAAGTCTGGTCCGGGGCTTTGATGACCCCACAGGTCTGAGGAGCACATTCCTTAGTTGATATAGAAAGACATGAATCCATGTGACACATTCATTCTTGAATGTGTCAAAGTTTGTCATTAGTTTGTACTCCCAGACTTTTCTGTTACTCTGAGACTTGAAATTACCTTTTCATATTAGTAATTTCATGTCCATGATGCAGAGCGAGACAGTGACCACTGAATGCAAGTCCAAACCACAAGCCCTAATGTAGAAAAGGAGACTTTATTACCAGCTCTTACAAGTTTTGGCAAATAAAATGTCACATTTTGGTGCATGCTGCAGTATATTTATGTTAAAGTTTGCAAGTGATACATTTCAAATTCCTTTTAATTCCTCTGATGGTCCAAAAGAGAAATGCAAAAATATCTCTGCAATTTAAAGAGAACCTGTCAGCTCTCCTGACACATCAGTTTTAGTAAGTACTGGCATTGTCGAAATGGTAGCACCCAGTTATCAATTTAACCATATATTTCCAGGAGGACTAGCAGAGGACTAGCAGAGGAAATAATACTTATTTCAGAAAAGCTGACTGGTAACCTGTAACCTTGGAAAATTATATTTACATAATATATTCCACAGCACTTTACATTACAGTGGATACTTGTAAAGACAATATATTACAGAGTTACGCATAATTCAGATACCAAGAGAGTGAGGGCCCTGATGACAAGCTTACATTTCTAAGGAAATAGTGGAGCTACGAAAGGTAAATGGTAAAATGTGCTTTTATTGTATGATCACCAGCCAGTGTCTGTATAAGTACAAAATCCTATTAAGTGACTGGAGGATGTGTAAATAGATGATATGAGAGATCCGATTCTGAGGAAAATTTTGGAACGCAAAAAGGGAATAGTTAGATAAATGAGGTGAGGTGATAGACCAGTCTAAAGAAATGCGTTTTAGGGCATTGGGAATTAATCAAAATGCCTTGAGTAGTGCATTTCAGAGAATTGGTGCAGCACTCGAGAAGTCTTGGAGACGGGAATGGAAGGTTTGCATTATTGAAGATGTTGGTGTTAGGCTGTTAGCAGAACAGAAGGCATAGGTAGGGTGGTAGAGAGGAGGGAGGAGATGTAGGGTGGTGCAGAACTGTAGAGGGCTTTGTGGGTGAGAGTAATAAATTTGTATTGTATTCTGTAGCGGATGAGCAACCAGTGAAATTACTGGCAGATGGTGGAGGCATGGGTGTAGCAGTTTGACAAAAATATGATCCAGGCTGCTGGATTCAGGATGGATTGGAGAGGGAGAGTTTAGAAAGAGCGAGATGGATTAGTAGAGAGTTGCAATAGTCCAGACGAGAATGAATAAGAGCAACAGTAAGAGCTTTTGCAGAGACAAAGTTAAGAAGAGGTCGAATTCTAGAGATGTTTTTGAGGTGCGAGTGACTTGAGTGAGTAATCGGATATAGGGAGTGAAGGAAACATCTGAGTCAAATATAATGTAAAGACAGAGGGCAAGCTGCTTGTGAGTTATGGGAAGACACAATGATAGAGACAGCGAACAGACAATCACTGGTATTTTCTTGTAATTCAGGGGTGATGTCAGGTGAAGAACTGTATAAGTGGGAGTTATCAGCATAGAGATGGGCAAACCAACAGCAAATTTGGTTTTCAGTACGAATAGGAGTGGTGTATAGAGAGAAGAGGAAGGGGGCTTAGGACTGAACCCTGAGGAACCCCAACAGTAAGGGGAAGAGGAGACAACAAATGTTACAGTAAAAGAGTGGTCAGAAAGGTAGGAGGAGAACCAGGAGAGCGGTATCATTGAGACCGATAGAGCGGAGCATAGGGAGGAAGAACTGGTGATCCACAGTGTCGAATGCTGCAGAGAGATCCAAGAGAATCAGCAGGGAGTAGTGGTCATTAGATTTATTTGTTAGTAGGTCATTAGAGACTTTAGTAAGGGCAGTTTTTGTAGAGTGTAAGGAGTGGAAACCAGATTGTAAGGCTATGTGCCCACGTTGCGGACCTGAAGCATATTTTTTACGCTTCTCCCTGGCGGGAAAATCGCATGCGGATATTACATGCGGTTTTCCCGCCAGGTAGAAGCGTTTGTGAGGCGTCTTTGCATGCATTTCCGCATGCGGGTTATCAAGCACTTCTCCAAGCATCACTTGGAAAAGTGCTTGACAACTTGTTCAGAATGGTAAAAAATAAAAAAATAAACTTTATACTCACCTTCTGATGCATTCTCTGCCCCGTCCGGAGGCTTGAGCGGCTCACGCTGTTGTGTGCAGGACCTGCGGTGACGTCATTGAGTCATGTGGTGGGTCACATGACTCAATGACGTGGCAGGTCCTTCAGACAACAGCGCGACGGAGGGAAAACATCAGAAGATAAGTATAAACTTTATTTTATTCTTTTTTTTACAGGTTCTTTGGTACCCAGGTCTGGATGAGAGTCTCCTCTCATCCAGACTTGGGTACCACCCGCACATTGATTCCGCAGCGCTTCCGCAAAATTAATGAACATGCTGCGGATTTTTGACCGCAACATATACGCTGCGGAAAAATCCGCAGCATGGGCATTGACATTGCGGAATGCCATTGGGGACCATGGGGTGCGGATATACATGCGTTTTTCAAGCGTTTACGCTGCGGAAATTCCGCAGCATATACGCTTGAAAAACGCTACGTGGGCACACAGCCTAAGGCTATGTGCCCAGCAGAAATGCTGCAGATTTTTTCCGCTTTTCCCTGGCAGGAAAAACGCATGCGGATTTTACATGCGTTTTTCCTGCCAGGTAGAAGCGTTTGTCAAGCGTTTTTGCATGCATTTCTGCATGCGGATTATCAAGCGCTTTTCCAAGCGATTTTAGCATCACTTGGAAAAGTGCTTGACAACTTGTTCACACTATATAAATCCATGCAACCGGCATGGATTTATAGTAGTGTGACCAAGTTAGTTAAAAAAAAAAAAAGAGAAGAAGAATGGTAAAAAATAAAGATTCTACTTACCTTCCGATGTCCTCCCGCTGTTTTCTCCGCTCCGTCTGGTGTCTTGGGCAGCTCGCGGTGTTGTGAAGGACCTGCGGTGACGTCATTGAGCCATGTGTCAGGTCACATGACGTCATGGCAGGTCCTTCACAACACTGCGACCCATACAGCAGACCAGAGGGAGGGGAGAAAACACCGGGAGGACATCAGAAGGTAAGTATAATCTTTATTTTTTATTTTAAATTCTTTTTTTTAACAGGTTCTTTGGTACCCAGGTCTGGATGAGAGTCTCTTCTTCTCCAGACCTGGGTACCATCCGCACATTGAACCGTGTGATATCCGCATGTGCAGATGCAGTGATGCGGATGTCACACGGTCCAATGCAAGTCAATGGCGGCGATTACGCTGCGTGTCCGCAAAATTAATGGACATGCTGCGTATTTTTCCGCAATGATAATCTGCAGCCGAAGTTTCCGCAGCATGTGCACAGGACATGCGGATTATCATTGGGGACCATGGGGCACGTATTACCAAGCGTTTTTTAAGCGTTTTTGCTGCGGAAATTCTGCGGCAAAAACGCTTGAAAAACGCATAGTGGGCACGCAGCCTAAAGGGTCAAAAAGGGAGTTATCTGAGACCTACAGATATAGGGTTAATCTGCAGGTAAATAGCATTACAAAGCTACCTGGCCGAATTACTGAAAATGTGGCTACTTGGAGAAAATGAACTTATTTCCTTATGGTAGTCGCCGGCTTTCAGTCATGAGAGTGTGCACTGAGCGGCTTCAGTCTCTGCTCCCAGCACCGCTCACTATAATGTAAACACGCCCCGGCATTATGATAGCTCACTCTGCTCAGATGTGCTGCAGAGCCAACTAGTGATTGGACGCGTTTATAGTATAGTGAGTGGTGCTGGGAGCAGAGACTATAACCTCTCCGTGAACACACCCATGGCTGAAAACTGGCTGCTACCGGGAGGAAATAATTTCATTTTCTCCCTATAGCTGCAGTTTCAGTGGGGCAGCCGGACAGCATTGTAACATTTCAACCTATATCTGCAGGTAAATAATGTATTGCAGGCGAATGGTTCCCTTTAAAGTTCATTAAAGCTTTAAAGGTGCATGTACGCTGAGTTTTTTGCAGAAGTGTTTTGGAGCTAGTCTACTCTGAAGAACACCTGAAAAATCACAAAAAACACTTGAAAAACTTTTCCCATTTATTTCTATTTGTAATCGACTTGCTGGTCATATGTTCAGTTTTTTTGAGTGCTTTTCTTTCAATTAAGATTTATAAAAATGCCTGGTGGGTGAAAGAAAGTGCATGCCACTTCTTTGAAGCATCAGCTGATGGAAAACACTCCAAACTAGGCACTGTCCAAATCAGAAGGCTGCAAAAAAAAATTCAGGAAAAGAAAAAAAATTTGCAAAACTGCTTAAAAAATTCTTTAGAACTCCATCAGAAAATTAAAAACTTCTCCAAAAACTCTCCAGAGATTTTCTGAAAACTTTTCATTTTTGACCATCTTAAAAAACCCTGTGCACATAGCCTAAAGATTATTATCAGTCTGATCTTGTAAGCTGAATATTGACCAAATTGAATTTCAGTTTTTAGCGAGTGTTATGGGCTCACCTCGTGAGGTGGATTCTACAAGCCATAGATCAGAGAAAGCAACACAGACCAAAGGCAATGGACTTTGCAGATGGCATGTGGATCAGCGAGGACCAGAACTGGCAGACAAACAGAACAGGAAAACCAGAAGACACAGAGCCAGAAGAGTAGCCACACACACGGATTGTAGACATAGTCAGTCTACAGTTTGCAGAAAATTAATGGTTAAAGACAGTGTCATATGCTATTAGTAGACAGATGGTTCTTGGCAGTGATAAAGGCAGCAGTGATGAACAGGCAAACTGAAAACTTGCTTGTAAAGAAGATACGCACTGTTGCAATAGGGTTTGTAGTGTGAACAACACCAGAGAAGAATTAAATAGCATACAGCAAACGAAGGGTTAATCGGCAGGTCTGAGCCAGGAAATAATTGCAGATAGAGGAACAAACAGGAGTTTGCTTAAGAGATGACTGGCATCTGGGAGAACTGAATAGTGAGATAAACTAAAAAGAACATGGTAAATGACCAAAAGGCTTACAGAATGCTCAGACACACAACTGTCTGAGACAGCCTTAATAGGTCTATGGTGATTATGTCACAGGAGTTCAATGGGATGGGCAACTTGGGAGGGAGCAGAGTCCAACCCTGGAGCTGACATAGGTAAATACAGTGGCGACCAGAAGTTTTGCATTTTTTTTAAAGTGTGATTAAGTCTGTCTGGTTGTTGTGATGCCATTTTTTCTGGTGATGAATTGAAAGTGCATGAAGTTGTCATCATGTAAGTCCTTAATTTTAACCAAAATGCTTTTGAATACAGGTGTGGTCATTTAATTAAAGAAAATTAACTGCCAACAGTTTTGCATATCCTATTTATTTATCACAACATAGATGGTAATTCATTGTTTACAATGCCATAACTTAGTATTTTGTAGCTTAACCTCTTGCTTTGATTACTGCACCACCCTGACGGGGCACTGAAGCCACTAGGGGTATTCAAGACATCTTGAGGGATCTTGCTCCATTCCATTTGCAAATCTGCAAACAATTTATCTTTATTGCTATGGGTACGGGCCCCAACTCGTTGCCCTAACTCATCCCAAAGGTGGTAATAAGGGTGTAATTCAGGTGATTGGCTTGGCCATTGCAACAGGCGGACATTTTTCTTTGCTAACCAATTTTTGACTAAATTGGATGTGTGCTTGGGATCATTGTCTTGCTGGAATTTCAGTCCCCTGCCTACTTTGGCTGTACCATCTGGCATCATTACATTCTCTAGTATAGCCTTGTAATCCTTGTACATGGTAGCATTCATATTTCCATCAATTCTATGCAGACGGCCAATTTCAGATGTAGAACAGTAGCCCCAAAATAAAATAAAGAATTTTAGGCAAAATTTGACTACCCATGCCAAAATATGCAAAAAATTTGGCCCAGCAAATGTTAAAAACTAACACATAAAGGGATAAAACAATGGCAAACACAATCTTCGTCCTTACAGCTGACAACCATTTGCTTCTGGTTTACTAAAATCACCAGGAAAATTGCATCACAACAACCAGACAGAAGTAATCAATCACAGTTTTTAAAAAAAACAGCAAAACTTTTGGTCGCCACTGTACATCTGGTCGCAAAAGATCGTCAGATAAGCTCATTGATATATTTGATTGTTAATGCAGTCATTTTGCAGTCCGCTATTGTGAGACAGAGGCTGTAGAAGCCAAATGGTTCAACTTTTAGAGTTTTTTACAAGTTTGTTTTTTGTTAAAGGTACAAAGAGTACCTACCCAATAATTTGAATTTAAATAATTGGTAGTAGCTGATGTTTTCTGCAAATCAGTGGGGGTCCTGGGGCCTTTTCCAATCACTCAAGAACACAATGAAACACACACCTTGTCAGGCAAAAGCTCTCCACCTCTGTTTAAGCACACAAAGAGAGCAGTGTATGGGCTGAAAAGAAAGTCAATGGGGCCATTTCATCAAAGCTTTTATGCCAGGAAACTGGTGTAAAAGGTTTGAAATGTTGCAAAATTTTTGGGCACCAGTGAGTTGTGCAATAATTTTGCAACATTTGGTGTTTCCACACAAGTTTGAATCAGCTCCTCTGAAATGGGTGGAGCTATGAGGGTGACAGGACATGGCCATGCTCACCCATAAAGTGACTGCGTTTTGCATGCCAAAAATACAAGTCTAGTCTCTGACTGGAGTGGCATTTCTGGTCCAGTGTATGGATGCGCATGTCACTCAGAAGATATACAGAATTCATTAAGTGGTCTCTGCCTCTTAATAAAATTGCCACCTTCTGCTCCAACAAGACTTGCATTACACGAGCATGCAGTAAGCCAGTCTTGATGAATCGCTCTCTATGTGCTCATTTTCCTTTCTGTATACAGGCTAAAAGATTATTGAGGGAGCCCTTAAGATGCTGTGTCCACCCAGATTCTGAATATGATTGCTTCTGCCTAACAAGCCGTGTGTTTCAGTGCAGATCCTGGAGAAATCAGTGGGGATATCCGGACCTGGACCACCAGCAATCTGCAGAGCATGTCAACTTGTACTTATCATTAAAGAAAAAAAACACAAAACAAAACCTGTCATCTCATCAAAAGTGAATATTTTCTGCTCTTATTTTTTTCATGCTGCTCCCTTTTGCATTCCAATTTCTTTTCTTTTAAGGTCATTTTGATTTTTACGTTTTTTACAAGGCGGAGTGGCTCATAGGATAATAATGCAGAGGAGCTTAAATACATGCCCCCAGAAAATCCTGTGAGTCACACCCCATTAGTAAGGAACATAACAATTAGCACTGAATAAAAAGGCTCATATCTCTGGAATCACATAGTGAATTTAAAAATAAAAATGGATTATTCGGGAGCAGCGTGATTAAAATAAGAACAAAAAGATGGACATTTTTGACCTGTAACAGGTCCTCTTTAAATGCATGCATTTGGGGCTAAAAGTAATTTTTGAATTTTACAGACTCTTTGTTTCCTGGCACAGTCAACTTTAATGTGGTATGTGATGATTAATCTGCTGGGAGGATCTCAGAAAAAGACAGATAAAAGCTACAAACTCCCCTTCAAACTGTCATAGCAGTTTTACCTGACGGTCTCTAAGTTAACTCATTCTGAAGCCAACTATAGAAAGTGTAAGACAGAGGCCAGAAAAGGTTAAAGGTGCAAAATTTTTAATGAAACTCAATTGTAAAAAAAATATACCGTATGTACCTGGAAAATCTGAATACTGTGATGCGAAACCACATGATATTAGGTGCATTACACTTTGGATTAGGTGGGAGGTGTATGACTCTAAAATGAAGTCCAAATGTTGAGATGAGCTCTGGTAGCAGGAAGGCCATCTTCTGGCAATGGCAGTGGATCACAATTTAGGACTAAAAGTGACAGTTCAACATGTATGATTTAGTAGCTGGCAGCCAGTTTTATTGCTTAAAACAACATGAACCTGTGATGCTGAGTCACTTCTCACGGACAAGACGTGAGTCAGGGAAGGCAAGGAGTCCAAGGTCAAGAACCAGGAGGGTACGTCATAAACAGAGGGAAGAGACAAAGGTGTAATCAGGTCATAGTCTGGGGTCAGAATTCAAAGGTCAGAGTGGATCAAGGCAAAAGGGATTATACAAACCGGTAGTCAAAAGACAAATCCAAGGTCCCGCAACAAACATCAAAATATCAGAGATCAGAGCACAGAGCAAACACACCACTGAGCTGAAAGCTACGACTAGCAGTAATCTGTGACTGACAGCTTAGCTAAGTAGCTGAGTAACCACTCAGAACAGGGAACACCTGAAGGAAGCTCAGCACCTCTCAGTCTCAGATTGGATGGCTAAGCTGTCAATCAAAATACCGACAGCTCAGCATGCATACCCCTGCACTAGATTGGACGACTGAGGTCTCATTCACCAAACTGACAGCTCAGCACGACCCTGATTCCATAGGGCAGCAAAACTGTCACTGCATCCAAGACACACTGAGCGGTGGAATTGTGACAGTACTCTCTCTTCTGGGGGGCCACCGTTCCCCAGGTTTCCCAGAAAACCTAAGATGGAAGGCCCTGACCAAATGATCAACCTTCGCAGAATGAGCCAGAACACAGGATCTCTCCTCGGGTCCATATCCCCTCCAATAAACAAGATATTGGAAGGAATTTTTGACCCACGATCATCTGCACCTTGTATTCTAAACCTCCACCAACAGAACTGAATGAGACGGGGACAAGACAGAAAACACCAAAGGGACGAATTCTTTTAACAGGGATCTGTGGAACACATTAGGGACACGAAGAGACAGAGGAAATTTTAATCTAAAGCAGTGGTTCTTAACCGGGGTTCTATCGAACCCTAGGGGTTCGGTGAGTCGGTCTCAGGGGTTCGGCGGAGCCTCCGCCACGGAGGTCAAGACACACCCGACTCATTGAGTAAATTCCTGATGACACACCCCGCTTGGCCATCACTTGCTGCAGATGATCACGTTACATTAATTGGCCAATCAGTGCTGCGGGGAATTTAGTGTGCTCAGTAATCCATACTAACTATGTCGAGCAAAAAAAGAAAGTGGTCGGACGAATATGTACAACATGGATTCACATGTATCTCGGAACGTGATGGGAGTCAGAGTCCTATCTGCATGATTTGCAATGCCAAGTTGAGCAACTCTAGTCTCGCACTGGCAAAACTGAAGGAACACTTCTTGAAGCTGCACGGAGATGGGGAATACAAGAACACAACACTTGCTGAATTCAAGGTGAAAAGAGCCAGATTCGATGAAAGGGCCACTCTGCCTGCTCTTGGATTTGTACCCGTGAACAAACCGATCCTCACCGCATCGTACGAAGTTGCTTACCTGATCGCAAAGCAGGGCAAGCCGCACACCATCGGTGAAACACTGATAAAACCAGCAGCGTTAAAGATGGCGAATCTGATACTCGGAACAGCGGCCGGAGGTAAATTATCCCAAATTCCTCTTTCAAATGACACCATCAGTGACAGAATAGAGTGCATGAGTAAAGACATCTTGGCTCAAGTAGTCGCAGATCTAATTTCAAGTCCGGCAAAATTCAGCCTTCAACTCGACGAGACCACAGACATTTCTAATCTAAGCCAGCTTGCTGTTTTCGTGCGCTATGTGAAAGACAACATGATAAAAGAAGAGTTTTTATTTTGTAAGCCTCTTACAACAACAACTAAGGCAGCCGGTGTGAAGAAGCTTGTGGATGACTTCCTCAGAGACAACAATCTTTCATGGGATATGGTTTCTGCAGTTTGTACGGACGGAGCTCCAGTCATGCTGAGAAGAAAGTCTGGTTTTGGTGCGCTAGTAAAAGCCGATGCACCACACATCATTGTTACGCATTGTATTCTGCACAGGCATGCATTGGCAACAAAAACCTTGCCTCCAAAAATGGCAGAAGTATTAAAAACTGTAGTGGAATGTGTGAACTATGTGCGAAATAGTGCTCTGAGGCACCGCATCTTCAGTGAGCTGTGTAAAGAAATAGGCTCTGAATTCGAGGTACTCCTGTACCATTCTAATGTTCGGTGGTTATCCCGGGGACAGGTGCTGAATCGTGTTTTTGCCATGCGTGTGGAATTAGCCCTGTTTTTGCAAGAGCACCAACATTGTCATGCAGATTGCTTCAAAAATCCTGAGTTCATTTTCATTTTAGCGTACATGGCTGATATATTTGCAGCTCTAAATAATCTCAATCAGCAGATGCAGGGTGGTGGAGTCAACATCATGGAAGCAGAAGAAAACCTGAAGGCTTTTCAAAAACAAACTACCGTTATGGAAATGACGAACAGAGAACAATAACTTCGCAAACTTTCCCCTTCTGGATGACTGTGTAAGTAAGATCGAAGATGTGTCTGGAATCGGAGACATTTCTGTATCCATGGAACTGAAGCAAACAATTGCCACGCAGTTACATGAGCTTGCAAAGTCTCTCGACGGATATTTCCCTACAAGAGAGTCATATCCAGCATGGGTGAGACAGCCGTTCACGTTTGCTGTTGAGACAGCAGATGTCAATTCTGAATACCTCGACGAAATCATTGAAATTCAGCAGAGCCAGGTTCAACAGCAACTCTTCAGAACAACAACACTCTCAACGTTTTGGTGTCGACAGTTGGAAAAGTACCCAATTATTGCTAAGAAAGCCCTGGAATTTTTTATACCATTTGTTACAACATATCTCTGCAAACAATCCTTTTCGAGGATGCTGGACATAAAAACAAAGAAAAGGAACAGACGTTGCTGTGAAAATGACATGAGAGTAGCACTTGCCAAGGTGAAGCCACGCATATCTGAACTGGCCTCTCAAAAATAACAGCAGAAGTCACACTGATTTGCAGGTATGTAATTTGTTGTGAGTTCATGCACTGTGTTGGTTTTGTTCTTTGATCAAGGTGATGTTCATGCACGGTTCATTTTGTGTACCAGTAAAAAAACATATACCTATGCCTTGAATTTGGAAAAAAATCATATTTGATTTATCACTAAAGAAGGGTTCGGTGAATGTGCATTTGAAACTGGTGGGTTCGGTACCTCAAACAAGGTTAAGAACCACTGATCTAAAGGCAACCAGATTGACTACCCCCAGAATCCCATATGGGCCAATAAACTTTTGACCCAACTTCTCCGACAGCACTTTAAGTTTAATATTTTTAGATGACAACCAAACCTTATCACCTACCTTAAAGACGGGACCCACCGAACGTTTTCAATTGGTCTTCCATTTTAGGCGAATCTAAGTGGCCCCAATATTCTTTTGAATCACCCTCCAGACATCCCCAAGTTTGTGTATAGAGACCTCCACCCAGAACATTCAGGACTAATCCAGGAAAATTCTCCAAAATGGGGATGAAAACCATAATTACAGAAAAACGGTGAGGTTCCAGTAGACTAATTGACCCAACTGTTAAAGGCAAACTCAGTGACAGAAAAGGATGAGGACCAGTCCTCCTGCTGAGCCGCCACAAAGCACCTTAAAATTTGTTCCAAAGATTGATTTGTCCTCTCAGTCTGACCATTAGTTCCAGGGTGGTAGGCAGAGAAAAATGACAAGTCAATCCCCAGCTTACTACGGAAAGCTCTCCAGAATTTAGAGACAAATTGCACTCCCCTATCAGACACAATGTTAAGAGGGATCTCATGTAACCTTTAAAATATGAGAAATAAGCAACCTGAAGAGTGTCTCTGCATTAGATAATCCTGACAAAGGAACAAAATGAGACTGTTTGCTGAATCAGTCAACCACCACCCAAATAACAGATTTTCCACGAGACAGAGGCAAATCTGTGATGAAATCCATGGACAGATCAATCCATGGTCATTCTGGAACTTGCAATGCAGTCAATTCTCCGGCCAGTTATGACAGACTTTAGTGCGTGGACAAAGTACACAAGCGGATACAAAGTCTTTAATATCATTATTCATACACAGCCACCAAAAAAGTCTAGCAATGGCTTTCCGCTAAGCTGTGACTCCAGGATGACCACTCAAGACGGAATCATGAAACTCCTGTAAAATACGCAATCTTAGATACACAAGCGCAAATAATTTGGACCCTGGAGTAGTGGAAGGAGCAAAGGACTGGATTTTAAGGATCTCCGCTTCCAACTCTGAGGATACCATGGATAACACTATGCTCTGAGGAAGAATGAAGGGTGGAAGTTCTGGAGCTGAAACGGAATCAAGACTGCGAGATAATGCATTGGCTTTCACATTCTTGGACCCCGGCCTAAATGTGATAGAGAAATTAACCACCCAATCCAAAAAATGCCTCCATTTCTCAAAGGCCAATTTAACAGCAAGTAACTCAGAATTCCGAACATCATAATTTCTATTAGCAGATGAGAATTTCTTAGAAAAAAATGCGCATGGATGCAGGTTGGTCTGAGTTTCAGACCGCTGTGATAAAATGGCACCTACCCCGACCACCGAAGCATCCATCTCCACAATGAATGGCTCTTGGAGATTGGGCTGAATGAGAGCAGGAGTGGACATGAAACACTCTTTTAATCTAGCAAACAAAGAGTTCTCCCTCAACCTTTATAATAATACACGGACATGTTTCTGGTGAGAGTCCAAATCGGGTGAGAAAATTAAAATGTCATCCAGGTAAATCACAACAAATCTTCCAATGCAATCAGAGAAAATATCATTCATAAAATTTTGAAATACAGCAGGTGCATTGGAGAACGCAAATGGCATGACAAGATTTTCAAGTAAACCCTCAGACGTTAAAAAAGCCATTTTCCATTCATCACCCTTCCGGATGTATATCAAATTGTAAGCCACCCTAAGATTAAGCTTGGAAAACCACTGAGCCCACATAAGCTAATTATATAGGTCAGGGATCAGTGGAAGTGGATATGTATTCCTAAGCAAGATTTTTTTCAGTTCTTGGAATTTAAGGCAAGGACGGAGACCACCATGTTTCTTTTCTACAAAGATAAATCCATCCTCTACAGGGGAGGAGGAAGGACGGATATGACCTTTTCGTAAATTTCTCTAACATAGTTTTTCATTGCGGTCCATTCAGTCGAAGAAAAATTGTTAAGGCGAGCTTTATGTAATTTAGCATTGGGGATAAGATTGTGCTATTAATCATAAGGACGATAGGGAGGTAGTATCTCCTACTCTTTTTTGGAGAAAATATCTTCGAAGTCCTTCAGGTAACCCGGCAGACCCTTCAGACTAGTGGAGCATATTTGTGCCGCCTTTAGACATTTCTTGTAACAATTGGGTCTCCATTTAACAATTTCCTTCTGACACCAATCAATAACATGGTTGCAAAGAAACAGCCATGGAAGCCCCAGTACCAACCCAGCAGGTCAATTATCCAAAACAACAACAAAAAAAGGAGATGGATTGAGAGTGAAGTGCTCCCACTTGGAGCGTGAAATCTAACTTCAACCTCTTGACCCAATTCCAGACTAACAGTGTCTTGTCAATGGCGGAAAATTGATTGGGTCTTTCCAAACTAACTGTCCCTAATCCTAGCTTTAGAACCAGTCCTGGATCAATAAAGTTACCATCAGACCCGCCGTCAATGAACTCCAATGCTGATAACACCTGGTTCTTAAAGGATGACACCTTATTCAGCGGTACTTTATCAGAGGAATAAAAGAGTACCTGGGAGTCTGCATGACCTCCTCGGCAATCTTCCAAACTTAGACATTCTCCCAACAGTATGCCTGTCTGCGTACAAGTTGGGCAATTTTTGAGAAAATGTCCAGCGAGACTACATTATAGACAGAGTCCAAGATCTTGTCTATGTCTTTTCTCCAGAGTACTAAACTGGCAACTCCAACCTCCAGTTGCTCCACCTCAGGTAAATGAACCTATTCCGGGGAAGTACAATGGGCACCCTGCTGCTCACCACGTCTCTCACGGATTCTGCGGTCCATCCATGTGGCTTGGGTCATGGCCTCCACCAAAGAACAAGAGGAGTCATTAAGAACCAGAGCGTCCTTAAGAGTCTCAGAAAGACCTTTGTGGAACTGGCACCTGAGAGACGCATCTTTTCATAGATTTCAGTGGACCACTGCCGGAACTCGGTACAGTAGTCCTCAGCAGTGTGGCCCTCCTGTGCCAGGTTCATTATCTTTGCCTCAGCGATGTTATGCACACGCCCGGACTGACTGGCGTGTGCGTGATTAGTGATCCCACTGTGCCATGAACCGGAGAGTGCCTGGAGGGGCGTAACTAAGTATCAACCCGATCCGACCCAGGTCGCACGACGGCTATGACGCCGTGCACCAGGGAGGAACCGAGCAGAGGGACCAGGTGCTACTCCAGGTCAGACCCCGGACACGGCTGTTGACCCACACCGGGGAATACAGGAACAGGCAGGTTAGAGCACAGGCTGGGTAGGGTCCAGTACAGACTGGGAGAAGGGTTCAGAGCCGCAGATGCAGTAATAAAGCAGAGTAAAGCGAAACCGCAGGTGCGGTAGACAAGGCTGAGCAGAGCGAAACCGCAGGTGCGGTGGACACGGCTGAGCAGAGCGAAACCGTAGGTGCGGTGGACACAGCTGAGCAGAGCAAAACCGCAGGTGCGGTGGACAGGGCTGAGCAGAGCGAATCCGCAGGTGTGGAGGACAAGGCTGAGCAGAGCGAAACCGCCGGTGAGGTGGACAGGGCTGAGCAGAACGAAACCGCAGGTGCAGTGGGCAGGGCTGAGTAGAGCGAAACCGCAGGTGCGGTGGACAGGGCTGAGCAGAGCAAAACCGCAGGTGCGGTGGACAGGGCTGAGCAGAGCGAAACCGCAGGTGCGGTGGACAGGGCTGAGCAGAGCAAAACCGCAGGTGCGGTAGACAGGGCTGAGCAGAGCGAAACTGCAGGTGCGGTGGACAGGGCTGAGCAGAGCGAAACCGCAGGTGCGGTGGACAGTGCTGAGCAGAGCGAAACCGCAGGTGCGGTGGACAAGGCTGAGCAGAGCGAAACCGCAGGTGCGGTGAAAAGGGCTGAGCAGAGCGAAACCGCAGGTGCGGTGGACAGGGCTGAGCAGAGCGAAACCGCAGATGCGGTGGACAAAGCTGAGCAGAGCGAAACCGCAGATGCGGTGGACAAAGCTGAGCAGAGAGAAACCACAGATGCGGTGGACAAGGCTGAGCAGAGTGAAACCGCAGATGCGGTAGACAAGGCTGAGCGAGCAGGAACCGCAAGAGCGGTAAGTAAGGCAGAGCACAGATAAACCGCCGGGGCGGTAAGCAAGGCAGAGCAAGGGGAAAACCGCCAAAGCGGTGAGCAAAGACAGAGCAGAGGGGACAGGGCTCTGTTCACACGGAACAGACTGGAAGGGAAAGGCAGAACCAGATACACACAAGGTACTTACAAAGAAGTAGCGAGTGGACTCCAAACTCACAAACGGAAGTACAGCGACAACGAGTAGGAGTTAGGTGCAGGTTCAGACTCTGCAGAAAAAGGGAAGGTACGGACATAGAGAAAAACAGGTAACAGACTAGGAGAGTGTTCAGACAGGAACTGAGTGTTCAGACAGGAACTGACACTGCAGCGAGATACAGGAGCGAGTCTGGGTATGCAGACCCCAGAAGGCGGGACGAACAGGCTAGGAGCGTGTTCAGACTGGCCTGGAATTACAGCCTCCAGGAAGGCGGACAGACAACAGGCTAGGAGATTGTTCAGACAGGCCTGGGAATACAGCCCCCAGGTTGGCGGACAGGCAAGAACAGAACAGGACCTGGCACATTCAGAGTAAAGGGGCACACTGAATGTTAGAGTTGCTCAGGCATCAGCTCCCAGGCGGAGCTGGTTTAAATATCCAGTGACAGACAGCAATAGGCTGAGGACGCATTAGGGGTGTGCCCACAGCAGCTACAAGAAACAGGAAGTAACTGGGCCGCCGCCCTAAACAGTCAGAACAGAGACAAACAGACAGCATGAATAGAAGCCAGGCTAGCAGACTGGACTGAAGATCAAGTTTGCGATCTTGCATAGTGAGAGATGGTGCACCATGCAAGCCCGCCACCAGGTATGTTACAAGCGACCTGGATCCTGTCGGGTTCATCATAGATCACTCCTAAGGCATTAACAGAAGACTGTTTTGGGGCTTGTGGGGACAAAGAAAATGCTCAGGACCCCCTCGAAGTATTCCCTACCTGCTGGAACTTATCCCCTGAAGACCGAAGTCGCAGGGTAAAAAATATCCTACAGCTCTCCCTGAACACTCTAAACAGTTTTTTCTCCCCTGAAAATTTATCAGGGAGGGCGATTTCACGTTCGGGAGACACCAACAGTACATCAGAAGGGACGAACGTCAAGGCCACTGCCGGCAGTGGAGGGTTATAGAATGCTTTCATCAAACTATCTGACCCTGCAAATGATATTTAGACGATTCAAGACTCTGGTATTCCCTAGCCTGATCATAAATCATCTGCATCAGAATCGCCACCTGGTCACAGAGCATGTGAACAGAATCCATGCTGACGAAAAAGACAAACGTATGGACCAGTCGTAATGTGATGCCGAGTCACTTCTTACGAACAAGCCGTGGGTGAGGGAAGTCAAGGAGTCCAAGGTCAAGAGCCAGGAGAGTACTTCATAAACACAGGGAAGAGACAAAGGAGTAGTCAGTGTTAAAACCCTCCTGTTAGTTTTTGCTATCTTGTGTTTAGCGGTCACGTGACCAGCTGCCTATATATTCCAGCTCCGCCCTTCTCGCCTTGCTGGACTTCAGTGTTGTTTTGACTGTTTCTCTAGCCAGGTGCTTCGGTACCTATCTCTGTCAGTTCTTGGTCCTCTGGACCTTTAGTACTTTTTGTCAGTTTGTCCTTTTTGCTCTGCAACAACTTCTGTTTAGGAGGTGTCCCATTTTTGTCCCAGTCCTTAGTTCTTTTAGGGACCCCTCCCTTAATTCTATAGGTCTCCATTCAGACTAGCCTAGGACAAAGGCGGGTCTGTTCACAAGGAACAGGCAGCCCGCTACATCGTAGGGATTCAGCTTAGTCTTACTGTAGGGACAGCTTTCCCTTATCTTTCCTTAGTTTATGTTGCAGATCATAACAGTAAGTCCAGCCCAAAAAAAAAAAAAGGAAAGAAAATTCGGGGATCAGTATGGTTTCCGTCCAGGATTTGGCTCAACGCCTGCAGGGATTGTCTCTGGAGGTGGCCGAGCTTCAGCGACACGTGAGTAGCTGTCCTGGAGCGCATTTTGTTGAACCCAAGGTAGGACTGCCTGATGTTTTTTATAGTAAAAAGCAAAATTTTTTTTCCTTTAAAAATGCTTGTTTGTTATATTTCGTTTGAGACCAAGATCCCCTGGGAATGAATCACAGCGCATTGGTTTTATTATGTCACATTTGCGCAAAGAACCACAGGGTTGGGCCTTTTCTCTCCAGCCTAATGATCCGTGTTTAAGTTCTGTTGAAGAATTTTTTTCTGCTATGGGGCTATTATATGACGATCCTGATCGAATCTCATCTGCTGAATCAGAACTTAGACGTTTGAATCAGGAGTCAGATGATGTTGAAAATTATTGCACACACTTCAGGAGATGCGCTTCAGAAGTTAAATGGAATGATTCTGCGCTGAAATGTTTATTTCTTGCTGGTCTGAGTGAAAGGGTTAAGGATTTGCTATGTGATTGATAAAGGGTTTTCGGAAAAACTTAAATTGAAATCCAAACCTTTGTCATCACCTATTTCTGTGGTTGCAATTGATAACACTCCTTTGAAATGTATTACTCACAAGACTGCTGCATTTCCTCTCGGCTGTGGAAAAAGGGGAATTACCTGTACCTATTCAAGATTTTTGGAGGTTTTTTTCAGAGGAGGAGTCACAAGTTTTACCTCCTCATAGGGATTATGATTGCGCCATTGAGTTTGTTTCGGGAGCTACTCTTCCCAAAAGTTGCTTGTTTAATCTGACCATCCCTGAGAGAAAGGCCTTGGAGGAGTACATACAGACTAGCCTGGCTGCTGGTCACATTAGACCTTCTAAGTCACCTGTGGCAGTTGGATTCTTCTTTGTTAAAAAAAAGGACGGCGGGTTACATCCATGTCTGGATTTTCGTGAAATTAATAAGATTACCGCACGCAATTCCTACCCATTGACGTTAATTCCTGACTTGTTTAACCAGTTAGTGGGGGCCAAGTGGTTCTCCAAAATTTATCTCCGGGGGGCATACAATTTGTTACGTGTGAAGGAGGGTGATGAATGGAAAACTGCTTTTAACACTCCGGTAGGTCACTTTGAGAATCTGGTGATGCCTTTTGGTCTTACCAATGCACCTGCATTTTTTCAGAAGCTTATTAATGACATCCTGAGACCTTTGATTGGTAAGAATGTGGTTGTGTATTTGGATGACATTTTGATTTATTCACCAGATCTCGAGTCCCATTGGCAAAGTGTACGTGAAGTTTTGCAGTTATTGAGTGATAATTCACTCTTTGCTAAGCTGGAGAAATGTGAGTTCGCTGTGCAGAAAATTAGTTTTTTGGACTACATTGTCTCCAGCGAGGGCTTTCAGATGGACCCTGTGAAGGTTCAGGCTGTGCAGGTGTAGTGAGCTGGCCGGCTCTGGCTGTTCTGTGATTATTGATATAGAGCCTGTTACAGAAGTGATTACACAGGATGATGTTGCCACCTTGTGGCCAGAGGTTGCACCTGTGCAGGGTGTGATGACAGAGAAAAAGACTGAGCCTCCTGTGTCTGGCCCTAGAGAGTCACGTGACCAAAGTGGGAAGCAGAAAAAAAGCGCAAAAAGAGTTTGCTGTGGTCTGTGAAAAGAGCCAGGACGGTGTGCAGGCCCTCGTGCGTGGCGCAGGAGAGACTCTCAACGGGATTTCTTTTACCTGACACCATATCCTCGGGGCCTTCCCCAGCTTCTTCACTGCTGAGCGATACAGCTATTACACTCCCTGCTACTGGAGTGTGGACTACATAAGGGATCCACCAAAGCTGCTATCTGGATCAGAGAGACTGTAAGCGGGTCCTCTGGCGAGAGGCCGAAGTATTCCCTCCTTTCAGCGTAATTTGTTGTTCCTGTTTTTTTCTCCGGCTGGCACCCCTTCCTGCAAAGACAGACAGGCCTGCGACGGGGGACACATCCTTCTGGAGTAAAGGACTGGTAACGTGTGAGTAGGGACAGTGAGGGTCAGCTTATAAGTACACGTTATTACTGTGCATATTTACGGTTGTCATTTATTGTTTTTCTTTGCTGTGTTAAAAATGTATACGAGTAAAGATACGGTTATCAAGATGGAGTCTGTGTGTGGGGATCTTGCTTGGCCAGATCATAGATACCAATGCGCGGCCTTGCCCGCGGTCACTTCATCTGGCGTAGTCGGCAGGATCTGTGACCAACAAGATTCCCACCCAGGCCATGTGTACAGTCAGAAACCCCCGCCGGTGTCTATTGTGAATCAGGTGAGGAAATTTGGCGGACGAAACTACCCTGTACCAGAGTGGGCGGAACAAGTACGGATACTGGGGGAAATGTATAATATTGACCCTAAGACCTTGGCAGAAATGGCGGTACTGACGCTAGAGGGGGAGGCATGGACGACAGTCAGACTGGAGACGGTCAGGGGCCAGCGTACAGTAGATGATTTGGTGCGGGTGCTGGAGAACACCTATGGGCCGACCACATACCAGGAAACACTGCGACACATGTTCTTTAGACGGATGCAGCTTGAATGGGAGGATATTCCCCAATATGCGAACGCCCTTCAGGTACTCCTTGAACAAACCTGTGGAAAAGGGGAGCAACTAGCTGGTATGGCTTCTCGTGACCTGGTACTGAGAGACCAATTTGTAATAGGACTGAGAGACCAGTATCTTAACCGCACGTTACAGGACTTGATCCGGATGATGCCGGCTCTTACTTTTGCTGAAGTCAAACAGGAAGCCATAGAACGTTCAAGGGGACCCGTCATGGATGTGGGGATTCAAGTTGCTGCGTGCAGATCCATATCTGACATTAAAAATCCGAACAGTGACACGGAAGACCTGAAACAGATGGTAGCAGACTTACAGAGACAGATATTACAGTTAACATTAGACCGACAGGGAGACCAGCGAAGACAGCCTAGTCGTCCCGTGGGACAGTGTTGGTCATGCGGTGATCCTCGCCATAGGGCAAATCGTTGTCCTCAACACTTCCCTCCGCAACAACCTCCGTCGCACCAACGAACAAACCCTCAGTCACCCCAGCGAAGGGAATTTCGATCAGACCAGCGAATTGAACCCCAGCCATATCCACAAGCAGAGCTACCACGCCGGGCCTCACCACAATGGCCGCCGTTAAACTAGACACCCCTGCAGCTGAGGCTCGCGCAGCAGGGGAGGCCAAGGAGAGGGGTGTGGAAAAACAGAGCCTATGGCGGAGTGCTCTTGCCTCGAATAGCCCGACACTTGAAGTTGTCCTGGAAGGAATTGCCGTACAGGGACTGATGGACACCGGGTCACAAGTGACCACGATCTCTGAACAGTTTTACGAAAATTACCTCAAACCAAGAACTGCTCGTGACCCAGACACCACCATTAAGATTATTGCGGCTAATAATCTACCCATTCCAGTGACCAGAGTTGCTTGGATGGACACAAAGGCCTGCGGACAGGACTTAGGGAAACGAGGGATCGTCATCGTCAAGGAAGGTTTCGGCTCCGAGACCCCAGTGATAGTTGGAATGAACATCTTGAAAGACCTGGATCTTATGCTGTTGACAAGAAAAGGACCCAAATACTGGCAGAATGTCTCCAAACATAAGCCGACTCGTCTGGCGTTCCAGCGCGTAATCCGGACCGTTGGACTTCAACAGATGGCAGAGGAACAACTACCCCTAGCCGCCATTACGGTGCCACGCCGTACCCGGATTACTTTGCCCGCTGAAAAAGAGACAGTCATTTCCTTACCCCTTAACACCCACCGACAACTTGAGGGGGTTGAAGTGTTGATCGAGCCGAGGACCCCAAGTGGGGGTAAGCTAAACCCACTAGTTGCTCGCACTCTAGCTGTCGTGCGGAACGGGAGAGTCCCTGTCAGGCTAAACAACACCGCAGACGTAGGCCTAGCCCTTGAAGCCGGCACTCAACTTGCCCGGGTATATGCTCTACCCACGGAAGTGAATCCCATTGGACCCCTAGAATTCACCCCGTCTACAGAAGGCGACTGGACGGTAACCATCTCAGCCATAAACGCTCAAGTAGACGATGAAGACATTGGGCGAAAACTACGGGAAAAAGTGCGAGCCCGACTATCGACCGGAGCCTTGGCTCTGCTTGCCCAGTGGGATCGGCTGATTGTGAAAGATGGAGTCCTGTGTCGCAGGGCCCTTTTATCCCATATGCTGGAGGAGTGTTTGCAGATTGTCGTCCCGGTGCAGTTGGCCCATGAGATGGTGGGCGAAGCTCACAGGAGGAACGGCCACTTCGGCATAGACAAGACCCTCCGGTGGACCCAGCAGTTCATTTTTTGTCCGGGGCTCCGTAAATTGGTTGAAAATGCCTGTCAAGCATGCCGTACCTGTGAATTCCACAAGTCTGCAGAGCAGCGTGCCCCCGTCCAGACTATTAAGACGTCGAGGCCCCTCGAGCTGTTGATGGTGGACTATCTGTTGATCGGAACGGCGAATAGTGGCTCCCAGTACTGTCTGGTGATGGTGGACCACTTCACGAAATTCGCTGTCGCTGTTGCTACGAAGGATCAGACTACTGAATCAGCTGCACAGGCTATCTGTCAGCAATTCATTCGGGTCTACGGGTGTCCGGAGCGGCTACACTCTGATCAGGGGGCTTGTTTCGAAGGGCGAGTCATTGAAGAACTCCAACGGATGTATGGAATCAAGAAGTCCAGGACCACCCCTTACCATCCACAAGGGAATGGCGCATGTGAACGCTTTAACCGGACCCTCTTACAACTGATCCGGACTTTGGCTGAAGACAAAAAGCCCGACTGGCCTCGATTCCTCCCGGAACTACTGTGGGCCTATAATAATCAGGTCCATTCCGTCACCGGATACACCCCATACACCCTTCTCTTTGGCCGTCCAGGCAAAGACATCCATGAGTTGCAACTGTCTAGCTCCGAAGAAGATACCTGTGGTAAATATCCTTCCTGGCTACAAACACACCGCCAGAGAATGGAGACTGTCTACCGGCTAGTAGGCCGACAAATTCAGGATCAAGTGCACGCTGACCCACTTCTGGTACAAGAAGACCCACTGAATGTAGGTCAACTGGTCCTAGTCCGAATAAAGAAGCCGCAAGGGAAACTCCGGCCCAAGTGGGAGACCGAAGTCTATCGAGTAATTGGACAGCCGTACCCCGGTGGCCCCGTCTATCGAGTGCAGGGCGAAGACAGCGGCAGCATCCGAACTTTGCACCGTAATATGTTGCGCCCCTGCCGTTCCCAGCCTGACTCCCCTACTGTGATACCTAGAGAGATGGATATCACTAATACTGTCGGAGACACTGACCCCGGGGATGTAGAGACTGAATGCATGCCTACCCCTGTCCGTCCGACTGACGCACTTGAACCGATTACCTCCTCTACTGACATGTCGACTGGGAAAGAGAGTGGGGTGACTGATAGGAGAGAGGGGATCCAACCCGTTAGGCGGACAACGAGGACCACTGCAGGGGTACCTCCAGGACAGTCCTACAGAGACCAATATGTGTGGCCCTCTTCCCAGCCGCCCCCTGTCACATCCACAGCCATCGCCGCCCTGGAGCCGGTCGTTGACAGGGACTGCCAACCTTTGAGTGGGGGGGCGTGTAGTGAGCTGGCCGGCTCTGGCTGTTCTGTGATTATTGATATAGAGCCTGTTACAGAAGTGATTACACAGGATGATGTTGCCACCTTGTGGCCAGAGGTTGCACCTGTGCAGGGTGTGATGACAGAGAAAAAGACTGAGCCTCCTGTGTCTGGCCCTAGAGAGTCACATGACCAAAGTGGGAAGCAGAAAAAAAGCGCAAAAAGAGTTTGCTGTGGTCTGTGAAAAGAGCCAGGACGGTGTGCAGGCCCTCGTGCGTGGCGCAGGAGAGACTCTCAACGGGATTTCTTTTACCTGACACCATATCCTCGGGGCCTTCCCCAGCTTCTTCACTGCTGAGCGATACAGCTATTACACTCCCTGCTACTGGAGTGTGGACTACATAAGGGATCCACCAAAGCTGCTATCTGGATCAGAGAGACTGTAAGCGGGTCCTCTGGTGAGAGGCCGAAGTATTCCCTCCTTTCAGCGTAATTTGTTGTTCCTGTTTTTTTCTCCGGCTGGGACCCCTTCCTGCAAAGACAGACAGGCCTGCGACGGGGGACACATCCTTCTGGAGTAAAGGACTGGTAACGTGTGAGTAGGGACAGTGAGGGTCAGCTTATCAGTACACGTTATTACTGTGCATATTTATGGTTGTCATTTATTGTTTTTTTTCTTTGCTGTGTTAAAAATGTATACGAGTAAAGATACGGTTATCAAGATGGAGTCTGTGTGTGGGGATCTTGCTTGGCCAGATCATAGATACCAATGCGCGGCCTTGCCCGCGGTCACTTCACAGGAATGGCCTAGGCCTATTGGTTTGAAATCTATACAGAGATTTTTGGGTTTTGCTAATTATTACAGGAAATTCATTAAGAATTTTTCTGTAATTGTTAAACCTCTAACCGATCTCACCAAGAAAGGTGCGAATACGGCCCAGTGGACTACTGAGGCCATTGAAGCGTTTGAGTATCTCAAAGAGAGGTTCAGTTCTGCCCCTATCCTTATGCAGCCTGATGAGACCAAGCCTTTTTTGGTCGAGGTCGATGCTTCATCAGTGGGGGTCGGAGCAGTTTTGTCTCAAGAGAAAAAGGGTGGAGTATATCCTTGTGCCATTTTTTAGAAAACATTTTCGGAAACCGAACTGAATTTTGATGTTGGAAATCGGGAGTTGCTGGCTATTAAACTTGCGTTTGAACATTGGCGTCATTTTTTGGAAGGCGCTAGATTTCCTATTCAGGTTTTCACAGATCATAAGAATTTGACCTATCTGGATGCTGCCAAGCGTTTGAATGCCCGTCAAGCTAGGTGGGCACTTTTTTTTTTTCTCGGTTTCATTTTTCTGTCACCTATATCCCTGGTACTAAGAATGTTAAAGCCGATGCTTTATCTCGCAGCTTCTCTCCTACGGTCGGTGCCGAGGAGGAGGAGAGCATTTTGCAGAAAGGAGTTGTGGTGGCGGCTTTGGACTCCGTTTTGGAGAATGGGATTCTGAATGATCAAGATGATGCTCCATCTAACACTCCCCATGGGAGGTTGTTCGTGCCTAGAGCCTTTAGGAGAGATTTGTTTGTGGAGTGTCATGAGCAGGGCCGGCTCCAGGTTTTTCTGGGCCCCGGGCGAAAGAGTCTCAGTGGGCCCCTTTAACACATACCACGATTCATGATGCTGAGATACGGCGGAGAAATATATATATATATATAGTACAATGCAAAGATTTCGCTTCTTACATTACATGAGTGATATCTATTGTAAATTCCACAATAGCTCAGAAACCGGTGAATCGCTCCACACAGAATACTGGCCCCCATATAAGGCTCCATACGGAATACTGGCCCCCATATAACGCTTCATATGGAATACTGGCCCCCATATAAGGCCCCATACGGAGTACTGGCCCCCATATAAGGCCCCATACGGAATACTGGCCCCCATATAAGGCCCCATACGGAATACTGACCCCCATATAAGGCTCCATGCGGAATACTGGCCCCCATATAAGGCTCCATACGGAATACTGGCCCCCATACAAGGCTCCATACGGAATACTGGCCCCCATACAAGGCTCCATACGGAATACTGGCCCCCATACAAGGCTCCATACGGAATACTGGCCCCCATATAAGGCTCCATACGGAATACTGGCCCCCATATAAGGCTCCATACGGAATACTGGCCCCCATAAAAGGCCCCATACGGAATACTGGCCCCCATATAAGGCCCCATACGGAATACTGGCCCCCATATAAGGCTCCATACGGAATACTGGCCCCCATATAAGGCTCCATACGGAATACTGGCCCCCATATAAGGCTCCATACGGAATACTGGCCTCCATATAAGGCTCCATACGGAATACTGGCCCCCATATAAGGCTCCATACAGAATACTGGCCCCCATATAACGCTCCATACAGGATACTGGTCCCCTTATAAAGCTCCATACAGGATACTGGCCCCCATATAACACTCCATACAGGATACTGGTCCCCTTATAAAACTCCATACAGGATACTGGCCCCCATATAACGCTCCATACAGGATACCGGCCCCCATATAACGCTCCATACAGGATACTGGTCCCCTTATAAAACTCCATACAGGATACTGGCCCCTATATAACGCTCCATACAGGATACCGGTCCCCTTATAACGCTCCATACAGGATACCGGTCCCCTTATAACGCTCCATACAGGATACTGGCCCCCATATAATGCTGCATGCAGGCTGTTACCCCCCACATAATGCCCCATACAGGCTGCCCCCCCCCTTATAATGCTCCATGCAGGCTGTTACCCCCCACATAATGCCCCATACAGGCCCCCCCCTTTTAATGCTCCATGCAGGCTGTTCCCCCCCACATAATGCCCCATACAGGCTGCCCCCCCCATATAATGCTCCATGCAGGCTGTTCCCCCCCACATAATGCACTATGCAGGCTGCCCCCCCCCTTTATAATGCCCCATGCAGGCTGTCCCCCCCTCTCTTTATAATGCCCCATGCAGGCTGTCCCCCCCTTCTCTTTATACTGCCCCATGCCTCCATACATTAAAAAAAAAAAAAATCAAATACTCACCTCCCTTCTCCTCACCTGCTACCTGCTGCCCGCTGCCCGTTGCTCGGGTCCGAACTCCAGCGTTGTCGGCGTCTTCCCGCTCAGCGCTCCCTGTGACGGCTCAGGGGAGGGCGCGGTGTAAAGACGTCACCGCGCCCTCTGACCTGAGACGTCACAGGGAGCGCAGAGCAGGAAGACAGCTGATCTGCGGAGGCACGGGGAGAGGTAAGTATCCAGCTGCCTGGGCCCTGAGCAAGCGGCGGAGAAGGGCGGGCGCTGACACCGCTCTCCTCCGCCCATAGCCCAGCGGGGTGCGCTACCGCCAGTGGGCCCCTCTGCCTGCTCAGGGCCCCGGCATTTGCCCGGGTGCGCCGGGTGCTGACGCCGGCCCTGGTCATGAGTCTCGGTTAGCAGGTCATCCAGGAGTTTCGGAGACTAAGAGACTTATCAGTCGCAGTTTTTGGTGGCCTGGATGGCAGAAGGAAGTCATCAAGTGGGTGCGTCAGTGTACTGTGTGTGCTAGGTCAAAGGCTTCACATACTTCTGCTGAGGGCTTGCTTTGCCCGCTGGAGGTTCCTAGTGCGCCTTGGACACATCTCACTATGGATTTTATTACTGATCTTCCAGTGTCCGAGGGTTTTACTGTCATCTGGGTGGTCGTGGACCGTTTTAGTAAGATGTGGCATTTGGTTCCATTCGTTAAGTTGCCCTGCGCCAAGACACTCGCTAAGGCGTTTGTTAAGGAGATTGTCAAGCTCCATGACGTTCCCACGGATATTGTTTCTGATAGAGGACCTCAGTTTGTGGCTCGCTTTTGGCGTGCTTTTTGTGACAGGTTGGGAGTCCATTTGTCATTTTCGTCTGGTTATCACCCTGAGTCGAATGGACAGACTGAAAAAAGAACAAGGATGTAGAACAGTTTTTGCGTTGTTTTGTGACAGACAATCAAGAGGTGTGGTCTGAGTTTCTGCCTCTCGCAGAATTTGCTCTTAACAATCATACATCCTCCTCTGCTGGGTGTTCTCCTTTTTTTTGTTGTACTGGGAGACATCCGTCTTTTGGTTTGTTCTCCAAATTGGGGTCGGCGGTGCCGGAGGAGGAAAATTTTTCGGTGATTTGGAGAGAGTTTGAACTAATGTACGTTGTAACCTGCAAGAGGCTAACAAGAAGTCCAAGAAGTATTTTGACAGGAAACGTAAAGAGGTTTTGTTTACTGTGGGTGACATGGTTTGGTTGTCCTCGAAGAACCTGCGGTTGAGAATTCCCTCTAAAAAACTGGGTCCTATGTTTGTGGGTCCATTTAAAGTGCTTCAGGTTGTTAACCCGTCTGCTGTTAGGTTGGATGTTCCTACTTCCTGGAAGATTAATCCTGTGTTTCATGTTTCCTTGTTGAAAAAGGCTGACGTATCTAATAGGGACGCCACTGTCACAGTTCCTCCTGTGGTGGTAGACGGCGAATATGAAATTTCTCGTATTTTGAATTCTAAATGGCATAGAGGGAAATTACAGCATCTTGTCTCCTGGAAGGGTTTCGGTCCCGAAGACAACTCCTGGGTAAGGATGGATGATGTCTCTGCTCCTAGGCTTGTTAAAGCTTTCCACAGGAGGTTTCCTGATAGGCCTGGGCCTGAAGGATCCTCATAGAAGAGGGGGTACTGTTAGAACCCTCCTGTTAGTTTTTGCTATCTTGTGTTTTGCGGTCATGTGACCAGCTGCCTATATATTCCAACTCCGCCCTTCTGGGCTTGCTGGACTTCAGTGTTGTTTTGACTGTCTCTCTAGCTAGGTGCTTCGGTGCCTATCTCTGTCAGTTCTTGGTCCTCTGGACCTTTAGTACTTTTTGTCAGTTTGTCCTTTTTGCTCTGCAACAACTTCTGTTTAGGAGGTGTCCCATTTTTGTCCCAGTCCTTAGTTCTTTTAGGGACCCCTCCCTTAATTCTATAGGTCTCCATTCAGACTAGCCTAGGACAAAGGCGGGTCTGTTCACAAGGAACAGGCAGCCCGCTACATCGTAGGGATTCAGCTTAGTCTTACTGTAGGGACAGCTTTCCCTTATCTTTCCTTAGTTTATGTTGCAGATCATAACAGTAAGTCCAGCCCAAAAAAAAAAAAAAACTAAAAGGAAAGAAAATTCGGGGATCAGTATGGTTTCCGTCCAGGATTTGGCTCAACGCCTGCAGGGATTGTCTCTGGAGGTGGCCGAGCTTCAGCAACACGTGAGTAGCTGTCCTGGAGCGCATTTTGTTGAACCCAAGGTAGGACTGCCTGATGTTTTTTATGGTAAACAGCAAGATTTTTTTTCCTTTAAAAATGCTTGTTTGTTATATTTCGTTTGAGACCAAGATCCACTGGGAATGAATCACAGCGCATTGGTTTTATTATGTCACATTTGCGCAAAGAACCACAGGGTTGGGCCTTTTCTCTCCAGCCTAATGATCCGTGTTTAAGTTCTGTTGAAGAATTTTTTTCTGCTATGGGGCTATTATATGACGATCCTGATCGAATCTCATCTGCTGAATCAGAACTTAGACGTTTGAATCAGGAGTCAGATGATGTTGAAAATTATTCCACACACTTCAGGAGATGGGCTTCAGAAGTTAAATGGAATGATTCTCCGCTGAAATGTTTATTTCTTGCTGGTCTGAGTGAAAGGGTTAAGGATTTGCTAATTGCATTCCCTGCACCTGAGACTCTGCAGGATGCTATGCAGTTAGCTGTTCGTGTGGACAGGAGACTGAGGTCCAGGGTTAATGATGTAAAGACTCCTGTAACTTCAGGTCCTAGTTCCCAAAAAATCTGCTCTGACAGCGGAGAACCAATGGAGGTTGGGGCGATGTCACTCCGCTCTCAGGAAAGAGATCGGAGATTCGCCGAGGGTTTGTGTCTCTATTGTGGTAAAGATGATCGTTTGATTAAGTATTGTGAGCATCGTTTAAGTAAAGAAAAAAAAAGGTCAGTTACGCCCGTATTGCTTGTTTACGCTCTGCAGGAGTGTTTCTTTCTGGGAGTACTACTCTGCAGCAAGATTTGATTGAATTTCAGGTATTTGTGGATTGTGGTTCAACACTTAATGTGATTGATAAAGGGTTTTTGGAAAAACTTAAATTGAAATCCAAACCTTTGTCATCACCTATTTCTGTGGTTGCAATTGATAACACTCCTTTGAAATGTATTACTCACAAGACTGCTGCATTTCCTCTCACTATCAATGGAGATCACCAAGAAATTTTGGACTTGGTTGTTTTGGATAATTTGCCCTCTCCAGTTGTTCTAGGATTGCCTTGGTTAAAACTGCACAATCTTTTACTGGACTGGTCTACTAATGTGATTAAGTCGTGGAGCCTGAAGTGCTATGATAAATGTTGTAATGGTCGCTTTGCGGCTGAGGAAAAAGGGGAATTACCGGTACCTATTCAAGATTTTTGGAGGTTTTTTTCGGAGGAGGAGTCACAAGTTTTACCTCCTCATAGGGATTATGATTGCGCCATTGAGTTTGTTCTGGGTGCTACTCTTCCCAAAAGTTGCTTGTTTAATCTGACCATCCCTGAGAGAAAGGCCTTGAAGGAGTACATACAGACTAGTCTGGCTGCTGGTCACATTAGACCTTCTAAGTCACCTGTGGCAGTTGGATTCTTCTTTGTTAAAAAAAAGGACGGGGGTTTACATCCATGTCTGGATTTTCGTGAAACTAATAAGATTACCGCACGCAATTCCTACCCATTAACGTTAATTCCTGACTTGTTTAACCAGTTAGTGGGGGCCAAGTGGTTCTCCAAAATTTATCTCCGGGGGGCATACAATTTGTTACGTGTGAAGGAGGGTGATGAATGGAAAACTGCTTTTAACACTCCGGTAGGTCACTTTGAGAATCTGGTGATGCCTTTTGGTCTTACCAATGCACCTGCATTTTTTCAGAAGCTTATTAATGACATCCTGAGACCTTTGATTGGTAAGAATGTGGTTGTGTATTTGGATGACATTTTGATTTATTCACCAGATCTCGAGTCCCATTGGCAAAGTGTACGTGAAGTTTTGCAGTTATTGAGTGATAATTCACTCTTTACTAAGCTGGAGAAATGTGAGTTCGCTGTGCAGAAAATTCTTTTTTTGGGCTACATTGTCTCCAGCGAGGGCTTTGAGATGGACCCTGTGAAGGTTCAGGCTGTGCAGGAATGGCCTAGGCCTATTGGTTTGAAATCTATACAGAGATTTTTGGGTTTTGCTAATTATTACAGGAAATTCATTAAGAATTTTTCTGTAATTGCTAAACCTCTAACCGATCTCACCAAGAAAGGTGCGAATACGGCCCAGTGGACTACTGAGGCCATTGAAGTGTTTGAGTATCTCAAAGAGAGGTTCAGTTCTGCCCCTATCATTATGCAGCCTGATGAGACCAAGCCTTTTTTGGTTGAGGTCGATGCTTCATCAGTGGGGGTCGGATCAGTTTTGTCTCAAGAGAAAAAGGGTGGAGTATATCCTTGTGCCATTTTTTCGAAAAATTATATATATATATATATATATATATATATGATAAAAAGTTTATAAAACCAGGAAAAAGGTGCTGAAAATGAGTGACACGCTCAAAATATTATTTTTTGCAGAACCAGGCAAATGCTGCAAATTTCAGAGCAGAGTGACAATATATTATGATATTCGTAACTCATGATATCTTGAAACACAAACTGCAGAGCCGTTTATTGTTAATATTATCAACAGCAATACTCACAGCAGTTGCTTATAGAGTTGCTGTTCAATGTAAAATATTTTTTAACGTATATAGTTCATATAAGTGTGTCGGGATACTAACATGTTAGTAAATATGTCCACAAACACAGCACAGTTAAATGTAGAAAGTATATCCCATAGTGTGCCAGACAATCCTCTGCATGGACAGAGTAAAGGGTTCAGTACACGGAAGAACATATTGTAGATCATGTAAAGAATTGTACACCAGAACCATGTTATTAGAAAAGTATTCAATTTTATTGCTTACTAGCATAAAGAATTGTACACTAGAAACATGTTATTAGAAAAGTATAAGATTTTATTACTTATTGTAATACAAAAGAAAATGTGATTTGTTTAAAAACATATATAAAAGGTGGGAACCCAGGATACCAGGATGAACAAATTTATAAATAACCATCAAATATTGGCACAATGCCTTGAAGCCAATTTCTATACATAAGGTGTAATGCATGAAATAATAATTTACTAGATAAATTAATCATTGTAAATACATAGAGTGTATGCACAATGTCCTGAAGTTGGTTTATATAAGATGCAATGCATGAATATCATAAACAAAATTTGCCAAATAGATTGATCACTTGAAACATATAAAATGACAACTCAAATGTAAAGTCAAACATCATATTCTATGCTTCTATCATAATATTGTATACAGTGGGTACGGAAAGTATTCAGACCCCTTTAAATTTTTCACTCTTTATTTCATTGCAGCCATTTGGTAAATTCTAAAAAGTTCATTTTTTTCTCATTAAAGTACACTCTGCACGCCATCTTAACTGAAAAAAAACAGAAATGTAGATTTTTTTGCAAATTTATTAAAAAAGAAAAATTGAAATATCAAATGGTCAGACACTTATATTTAAGTCACATGCTGTCCATTTCCTTGTGATCCTCCTTGAGATGGTTCTACTCCTTCATTGGAGTCCAGCTGTGTTTAATTAAACTGATAGGACTTGATTTGGAAAGGCACACACCTGTCTATATAAGACCTTACAGCTCACAGTGCATGTCAGACCAAATGAGAATCATGAGCTCAAAGGAACTGCCCAAGGAGCTCAGAGACAGAATTGTGGCAAGGCACAGATGTGGCCAAGGTTCCAAAAAAATGTTGGCATTACTCAAGGTTCCTAAGAGCACAGTGGCCTCCATAATCCTTAAATGGAAGAAGTTTGGGACCACCAGAAGTCTTCCTAGACCTGGCCGTCTAGCCAAACTAAGCAATCGTGGGAGAAGAGCCTTGGTGAGAGAGGTAAAGAAGAACCCCAAGATCACTGTGGCTGAGCTCCAGAGATGCAGTAGAAAGATGGGAGAAAGTGCCACAAAGTCAACTATCACTGCAGCCCTTCACGAGTCGGGCCTTTATGGCAGAGTGGCCCGATGGATGCCTCTCCTCAGTGCAAGACATATGAAAGCCTGCATAGAGTTTGCTCAAAAATACATGAAGGACTCCCAGACTATGAGAAATAAAATTCTCTGGTCTGATGAGATGAAGATAGAACTTTTTGGTGATAATTCTAAGCGGTATGTGTGGAGAAAACCAGGCACTGCTCATCACCTGCCCAATACAATCCCAACAGTGAAACATGGTGGTGGCAGCATCATGCTATGGCGGTGTTCCTCAGCTGCAGGGACAGGACGACTGGTTGCAATTGCAGGAAACATGAATGCGGCCAAGTACAGAGATATCCTGGATGAAAACCTCTTCCAGAGTGCTCTGGACCTCAGACTTGGCCGAATGTTCACCTTCCAACAAGACAATGACCCTAAAAACACAACTAAAATAACAAAGGAGTGGCTTCAGAAGAACTCTGTGACTATTCTTCACTGGCCCAGCCAGAGCCCTGACCTAAACCCAATTGAGTATCTCTGGAGAGACCTGAAAATGGCTGTCCACCAACCTTCACCATCCGACTTGACGGAACTGGAGAGGATCTGCAAGGAAGAATGGCAAAGGATCCCCAAATCCAGGTGTGAAAAACTTGTTGCATCATTCCCAAGAAGACTCATGGCTGTACTAGCTCAAAAGGGGGCTTCTACTCAATACTGAGCAAAGGGTCTGAATACTTATGACCATGTGATATTTCAGCTTTTCTTTTTTAATAAATTTGCAAAAATGTCTACATTTCTGTTTTTTTTCAGTCAAGATGGGGTGCAGAGTGTACTTTAATGAGAAAAAAAATGAACTTTTTAGAATTTACCAAATGGCTGCAATGAAATAAAGAGTGAAAAATTTAAAAGGGGTCTGAATACTTTCCGTACCAACTGTAAATTATAAAGTGCATATTAAGACTGGTAAATGGATGTCACTGACTAAAGTGTATGGTGTGCAACAAATGTGGTAAGCTATGGAGACATGCGTCATTCATGTGTCAGTATAAATGAGAAGCACAATGTGTCGTTGGTTATTCTGCTTAAATCATGCTGCTAATTTATAGAAACAGCGTTTACCTGGCTATGTAGTCCTGCGATTATACGAGGTGCCTCTGAGCCATGATCCTCTGCCCCGAGGCGCGTTTCGCTCAGCTTCTTCGGGGGCTTGTCAGGGCAGAGGGCGCCGTCTCTTAAATATGATGGTCAGCCAATGGGACAAGACTATTAGAAGTGAAATTTTCCCCATCGTAGAAATATCGGCGCATGCGCTTGCGGTCCAGGATCCAATGCACATAAGATGACTTTAGACTGGCGGTCACGTGATACGCGGTGGTCTCACATGCCTCGCAGGGCAGTGCCAGAATTGCCAAGCACACTCAGACCATCTGTCATAAGCCAGTCAAGGCCACAGACAGTGCGTAATCTCTTTCACCTGAGGAATCCTGGAAAATATGAGAGTGTTTGCAAAGTGATTATTTCTTAATCAAATATCATAAGCAGATTTACTTTAAAATAAGCGCAGGACGTGTGGTACTATTGAGACATGGGAAAAGAAGACTGCTGAATAATAAATATGGTAGGTTGTGTAAATAAAAGTGACTGTGAACGAAGCATAAGAAGAAATACGGTGAAGGCATGCATGGGGAGTGAAATTAATGACCTGAAGAGAGTGATGTTTAATAGGGTAGGGGGCAAGGCCTGAATTAAAAATGATGCATAATAAAGGGCTTTATCTAAAGTGTATTGATGCACATGATGTAAGTGTTGGTAAGGTAAAAAAATAATTGGTGATGTCAATTGTGACTAACTACAGTGTAGTATAAGCCTGGTGAATATATTTATTTTTCTATTTTAGTTAAAAAATAGACTTCATTTTGACATGAAGAATAAGACTTTTTTATTATGTTTATCAAAAAAAATAATTCTTTATCTATTAATAACGTGCTATTATTGCCAGCAATTTTCCTAATGTGTATCTATGCTGTATTCATAACATACTGTAGTTAGTCACAATTTACATCACCAATTAGTTTTTCACCTTACCATCACTTACATCATGTGCATCAATACACTTTAGGTAAAGCCCTTTATTATATATAATTTTTGTGTAACAAGTCTTTGGTTCAGCATCCCATGAAGTGGGAGTGGACACAGTCCATGCTTATGTAGACCCGAGCCACAGGATAGTTCTTGACATCTACATGGATACACCGTACGCCCACCGCCTTCCCTGGGACTAGCGCATACTGAAGTGTGGCCCTTACCAGGATCACCAAACTTCCTGAGTCCAGGAGTCCCGTCACTTGGACACCATTTCCAGTCACCTGGCATGATTGAGGCCCCTTGTCATGATGAGAAATAGCACTGCAGTCAGGATAAGCGAAGTAAAAGCAGCACCAGCCTATGCTGCAGTCCATCGGTTCTGTGGTCATGGGACAACGTGCGGCTAAATGGCCATGGGCATGACACTTCCAGCAGATAACATCATGGGACCGATCTCACGGAAACAGGTCAGATGCCTACTGGACATTTGGACGCCCCACAAGTGAGGATTTAATCCCCTTGTTTTGGGTGTCAGTCCCTTTGGCAACCCCAGTAAGGTGACCTAAAGCCCCCTTGACTTCCCAGGGAATTCTCGACTGCCAGGTACCTCTCCACCAGGCTCACACGGTCATCTGCTGTTGATGCTGCTGCTGTTGCCACCGCTGTTGTTGCTGTTGCCACTGACTGCTGCTGCTGCCACTGTTGCTGTTGCTGTAGATTGGCCTGGGCCTGCTGCTTAATCAGCTCTTCCATGTTTCCAGTCTGTGTGATTGCTGCAGTTGTCTTTACTGAGGACATACAGTCTTTACACAGCAATCACCCATGTTTCTCGGTATTTTATGCCAGCATTCCAAGCACCAATTGTAAGGGGACCTTGCTTTCTGGTAGCTGTGCACACAGGTACAAAGTTCTTGTGGCGAAAATAGGTTGAAGTTTATTTTTCTTGCATAAATATTCAACACCAAATTAAACAGCTTTTCTTCAGCCACAATTTTGAAAAAAAAAATAAAATAGTTCTTTCTCAAGGTCGACACAGTCAAGTGGCACAGGTAGATAGTTTCCACTTGCTTGACAGGTAGCAAGCTTTGCTGAGACATAGTCTGTCCACAATTAATGGTCTTTCCATCTCCTACACAGACAGCACTGAAGCAGCTCAGCTGCCTTAAATGGTCCCCTCAAAACCTGTAATGGAGGTGTGAGAGCCCTAGCCAGCTCTTCTAGTCGCTCATAAAACCTGGACCCAAAAATATGGCCCCTTAAAAAAAAACCTCAACAACCTACGACTGAAGGAGACTCCGGGATTTACATCACCGAGGCTAACCACCTCGATGACACATACCTCTCCCATCCAGGACGTTTCCGCCTCCTTCCCTACATCACATCCAGCTGGTGTACAGAGTCTTACAAGCAATGTTTCCTTACTTTTCACCAGAAAACATTTCCTTTAAGAACCTTAGTAACACCCAACATACATTTATGTAATATGTGCACAATTACTGTATGGAGTTGGCTCAGCTTTCTTATACAGCCAACACGTTAGAGTAATTGCTGTGATTGGAGCTAACTCCAATGGCTGGATACAAAGATTCTAGAAACTGATGACAATTTGTGACAGTGACACTCAAAAGGTCAGGAATTAGGTGGAGCGGGCTGGAGGAGGGGGCGACACATCTGATGTCCTTCGTACTCCATCTTGCTACATAATCGAAGGGGCTGATAGGTTGTCATGACAGCTGTGGGACTACTGAAGGGCTCTATGTTTGCTATGTTAGTACACCAACCTAAGGTTGGGCTTCATTGTAGACTGGTAATACTACAATACTACAGTATTGCAGTATTGCAGTTTATTGCCCAACATACAGTATAAGCGAACAACTGGTGACAGGTTAAAGTCTCCTAAAGGAACTAATTACAAAAAAAACCCACGGTATTATAAAATAGTTTTAAGTAGGTGTGGAAAAAAACGAAGCAAACTAGGTATGCTTTCAAAAATAGAAATTTTATATTTTTCTCTGTTAACAAAACGCAACCTAAACGAACAAAAGAGAAATCTAAATCACATCAATATCTGGTTACCAGTGACCATCCTTTGACTTCAAAACAACAAACATTCTTCTAGGTTTACTTGCACAGTCAGAGATTTTGTAGAATTAGGCTATGTATGCATGTTGAGTATTTGATTGCAGAAATTTCTGCAAGGTTTCTGCATCTCTTGGCAGCAAAAACAATGCAGAAAAAAACGCGCTTTTTTTGCATGCGTTTTTTTTAATTTTTAGGCTTTTTTTGTACAACAATGAATGCTTTTTGGAGCTAAATAAAGATGTTTGAAAAAAGAAATGTGGGACATCGCTTTAACCCTTGGATTACCGTCAGACTTGGGAAGAGTATATTGGTTAATTTAAATTATTAAAGAATGTCTGTTGTATTTCAAATAAAAGAGTTTTATTTTCAGTGTGTGCGTTTATTTAACTCTTTACTTACAGGTTTAGTAATGAGGGAATTCCATTACCCCTAATCCCATTCAAATATGAAGTGCTAATTCTGGGACAGCTGAGGGCTACTATTTTTAGCCTAGGAAGGGGCCATTAAGCCAACATGTTCCCTGGCTATTACTAACAGCTCCCAGCTGTTTGGTTATCCTTTAAGGTACGTCCCCATGATCAGTAACCAGCAGCGCTTTGGACGCAGCACATTTTCGCTGGGTCCAAAACACTGCGTTCTAATTGGTGAGTGTAATGTGTTTTTTATTTCAATATTTATTTTAACTTTTTTTTTCTTTACTGTGGGCACAGGCGCTGGCTGATGACAGCTCCCATCAGCAGCGCTTGATCTCGTTATCAGCAATAGCAGCCGTAGACTGATGGGAGAAGTAGTCTCTCATCAGCCGACGCCTTTGACCCTCGGTCAATTTTTTGTGTGTTTTTGCTGCGTTTTTGACTCATAGACTTCAATTGAGTCAGTCAAATATGCAGCAAAAATCTGCAGCAAATCCGCAACCATGTTAATACCTGCGTTTTTGCTGCGAATTTGACTGACTCAGTTGAAGTCAATGAATGGAAAACGCGACAAAACCGCACAAATAATTGACATGCTGCAGATTTTTGCCCCTTTTCAACATGGCTTTGGCAGCGTTGTGCGGCACTCCGCGCACGCGCTCTGCCGCCCGGCATCTTGGTTGTCCTGAATACCACCTCGCGAACTGTGACTAGCGTCGCACTTGGTGACGTGTCTCCTGGACTTCCGATGCACGGATCGGCGGCGCGCTTGTGGAAGTAGCGGCGCCATGTAACTATAGCGCTGCCTTTATTGTAAGTATGTACAGCTGTGTGGGGCCTTTAGAATCTCTCCCAGATCCCCTCCACTTCACTCCCTGACGAAGCGAGAGCGAAACGCGCGTTGGAGTGGTGTGAGGGGATCTGCAGTGTGTTCATTTTTGGGGTATGTTGTACCCTTCATTATTCATTTGATTGGCCATTATCTTTTCATGCAAATGTGGTCTAAATTCCAGTTGGAATATATTTGTATATTTATTTCTTGATCACAGTCACCTGTTCATGGTTCATAGACGTATTTATGGTTGCTAAAGCACTTGGGGATATCTGAGACATGGCTGGATGAGAGCCATGACTGGGCAGTTAATTTACAGGGCTATAGTCTGTTCAGAAATGACCGTACAAACAAGCGAGGGGGGTGGTGTTTATATGTAAAATCATCCTTAAAACCCATTTTGCTTGAGAATATATGTGAATCTAATGCAAATGTAGAGTCCCTGTGGGTGGATATAAGGGGAGGAAGAAAAAAATAATAAATTATTGATAGGGGTTTGTTATAAGGCTGGGTGCCCACGTAGCGTTTTTCAAGCGTTTATGCTGTGGAATTTCTGCAGCGGAAACGCTTGTGAAACGCTAGGTAATCCGCACCCCATGGTCCCCAAGGGGATTCCGCATGTTCTATGCACATGCTGCGGATTTTTCCGCAGCGTTTATGCAGCGTACAAAAATCAGCAGCATGTCATTTCATTTTGCGGAAGCGCAGCGGAACTCCCGCCATTGTCTTGCATTGAAACGCATAGAAACCGCGACTGTACATTTGTACAAGCGGCTTCTATGCGTCTCTATGTGCGGATGGTACCCAGTTCTGGAGGAGAGGAGACTCTCATCCAGACCTGGGTACCATTGTACCTGTAAAAAAAGAATAAAATAACAAATAAAGTTTATACTCACCTTTCCGAAGGCTTCTCTCTGAATGCCGGCATCGCTGAAGGACCTGCGGTGACGTCACAGTCATGTGACCGCAGGCCATTCACCGCTGTGTCTCGCGATATGCCGGCAGCCGGGAACCAGACAGGAACGAGCGCTGCAGCACACACCGGGGCCTCGGGGGTAAGTATAGCTTTATTTGTTTTAATTTTTACGGTTCACACTGTATAAATCCATGCTGTTTGCATGGATTTATGCAGTGTGACCTAGTTGTCAAGCACTTTCCAAGTGATGCTATCGCCTGGAAAGCGCTTGTCAACCTGCATGCGGAAACGCATGTGAATCCGCATGTGGATCCGCATGTATTCTGCAGGAAAAACGCATGCACAATCTGCATGCGTTTTTTCTGCCAGGGAGATGCAGAAATGCTGCAGAAATTTTCTGCTTCATTTCTGCATCGTGGGCACATAGCCTCAGTCTCCAAAAATAATGGAAGCAGCGGAGAATATCCTCATAAAGCAAATAGATGAAGCAGTGACTCAAGAAGTCATTATCATGGGGGACTTCAACTACCCTGAAATACATTGGGGAACAGAAACCTGTAGTTCAAGCAAAGGTAATAGGTTTTTGACAACTATTGAAGATATGGATGAACTCTTTATGTATCAAATGACCAAGTTCTCCAAAAAATATGACGTAGTGGTCATGGGAGATTTCAACTATCCAGACATTTGTTGGGAATCTCTCTCATGTAAAGCTAACAGGTCAAGCAAATTCTTATCCTCTCTTGCTGACAACTTTATCTTCCAAAAGGTAGGGGAGAAAACAAGGGGATCTGCTACTTTGGATCTAATCCTTATAAACAGGGATGAAATGGTTGAGGAGGTAAAAGTGGCTGGGACCAGAGGAGGCAGCGATCATGCTATTATAGAATTTTGGAGGCAGATTTTAAGCGACTCAGAAAGAGAATAGGAGGGATCCAATGGCTTGATGTCCTTAAGGACAAAAATGTCCAGGAAGGATGGGAAATTTTTAAAAATGAGATTCTCAAAGCACAATCGTTAACAATCCCGAAAAGTAGGAAGAATGGGAAGCATTTAAGGAAACCAGGATGGATGAACACAGAACTTAAACACATGCTAAAAAGAAAGAAAGAAATGTTTATCAAATGGAAAGAGGGAGGCATATCTAAAGAAGATTATAATGCAGTCTGCAGAACCTGCAGGGCACGTATCAGGTTAGCTAAACCTGACAATGAATTAAGGCTTGCATGAGATGTCAAAAGCACTAAAAAGGATTTTGGGGGTATGTCAAAAGTAAAAGAAAAGTCAAAGATGCTATAGGATTTTTACAGGATGAAAATGGTGAAATGGTAAGAAAGGATGTTGAGAAGGCCGAACTTTTTAATTCCTATTTTTCATCTGTTTTCTCTCAGAAAGAAAATGTAAAATCAACTGATCTTCACTGTCCTATTAAAGGAATAGAAGAACCCAAGTTATCTGTAAACAGAGAGATTGTGAGGGAATATTTAGCTAACATAAATGAGTTCAAGTCTCCAGGTCCAGATGAATTACACCCCAGAGTACTGAAGGAGATCGTAGAAGAAATTTTAGAACCACTCTCCATAATCTTTGAAAATTCTTGGAGAACAGGAGAAGTCCCAGAAGACTGGAGAAGAGCAAATGTTGTTCCTATCTTCAAAAAGGGGAAGAAGGTGGACCCAGGGAACTATAGGCCGGCGAGTCTGACTTCTATACCAGGAAAGATCTTTGAACAAATTATTAAACAACATGTATGTAAGTACCTGGATAAGAATGAAGTGATTAACCAGAGTCAGCATGGGTTTGTAACTAACAAGTCATGTCAGGCTAACTTAATTTCCTTCTATGACAGAATCACTGACTGGGTGGATCAGGGAAATGCTGTAGATATAGTATATCTTGACTTCAGCAAAGCATTTGACAAAGTATCTCACACCATCCTTATTGAAAAAATTACCAAGTATGGAAAGGACAAGGCAACTGTTAGATGGATTCATAACTGGCTTAGTGATCGGATTCAAAGAGTGGTCGTAAATGGCTTCACATCCAGTTGGATGAATGTCTCAAGTGGAGTACCACAGGGCTCTGTCCTGGGACCTGTATTGTTCAACATCTTTATCAATGATTTAGATGAAGGAATTGAGAGTAAACTGATTAAATTTGCTGATGACACAAAGCTAGGTGGGATAGCTAATACTAGAGAAGAGAGAGAGAGGATTCAAAAAGACCTAAATAAACTGGAGCAGTGGGTAGTAACTAACAGAATGGTTTTTAACAGGGAAAAATGCAAAGTACTACATCTTGGCAATAAAAATGAAAAAAGCATATACAAAATGGGAGGAATAGAGCTAAGCAACAGTACATGTGAAAAAGACTTAGGTATACTAATAGATCATAGACTGAACATGAGTCAACAGTGTGATGCAGCAGCAAAAAAGGCAAATACAATTCTGGGATGTATTAACAGAAGCATACAGTCTAGATCACGTGAAGTCATTATCGGACTTTACTCCTCTTTGGTCAGACCTCATCTGGAATACTGCGTCCAGTTTTGGGCACCACATTTTAAAAAAGACATTGACAAACTGGAGCAAGTTCAGAGAAGAGCGACCAGAATGGTGACCGGTCTGCAAACCATGTCCTATGAGGAACGGTTACAGGATTTGGGAATGTTTAGCTTGCAAAAAAGAAGACTGAGAGGAGACTTAATAGCTGTCTACAAATATCTCAAGGGCTGTCACATTGTAGAAGGATCATCTTTATTCTCATTTGCATAAGGAAAGACTAGAAGCAATGGGACGAAACTGAATGGGAGGAGACACAGATTAGATATTAGAAAAACTTTTTGACAGTTAGGGTGATAAATGAGTGGAACAGGCTGCCATGAGAGGTGGTGAGTTCCCCTTCAATGGACGTCTTCAGACAGAGGCTGGACAGATATCTGTCTGAGATGGTTTAGTGAATCCTGCTTTGAGCAGGGGGTTGGACCAGATGACCCAGGAGGTCCCCTCCAACTCTACCATTCTATGATTCTAACTATGAGAGACAATTACCTTTTACAACTGGTTCAGGACTCAACAAGAAAGGGGGCACTGCTAGACCTAATATTAACCAACAGGCCAGACCGCATTTCAAATATACGAGTTGGGGGTCACTTGGGTAATAGTGATCACAAAATAATAAGTTTTCATGTATCCTTTAATAAGATGTGTAGTAGAGGGGTTACAAGGACACTAAACTTCAGGAAGGCAAATTTCCAACGGTTGAGAGATGATCTTAGTGCAATAAACTGCGACGATGTCCTGAGACATAAAACTATACAACGCAAATGGGAGAAATTTATTAGTATCCTGAATAGGACCTGTGCAAAATATATACCCTATGGGAATAAACATGCTAGAAATAGGAGGAAACTACTATGGCTAAATAGAGCTGTAAGGGGCGCAATAAGTTACAAAAAGAAAGCATTTAGAGAACTAAAGCAAGTAGGTAGTGATGAGGCATTAAATAAATACAGAAAATTAAATAAATTCTGTAAAAACCAAATCAAGGCAGCAAAGATTGAGACAGAGACACTCATTGCCAGAGAAAGTAAAAATAATTCCAAAATATTCTTTAACTACATAAACAGTAAAAAACTAAAAAATTATAGTGTTTGTCCCCTTTAAAATAGTCTGGGTGAAATGGTGGATGAGGATGAGGAAAAAGGCAATATGCTAAATGATTTTTTTTCAACAGTATTTACACAAGAAAACATGATTAGTGATGACAAAAATTCTCCATTAAATGTCACTTGCTTAACCCAGCAGGAAGTACGGCGGCGTCTAAAAATCACTAAAGTTGATAAATCCCCGGGCCCGGATGGGATACACCCGCGAGTACTGCATGAATTAAGTAATGTCATAGATAGACCATTATTTTTAATCTTTAAAGATTCCATAATAACAGGGTCTGTACCGCATGACTGGCATATAGCAAATGTGGTGCCAATATTCAAAAAGGGGACAAAAACTGATCTTGCAAATTATAGGCCAGTAAGCTTAACCTCTACTGTGGGTAAAATCCTGGAGGGTTTATTAAGAGATGCTATACTAGAGTATCTGAAGAAGAATAACCTCATGACTAGTGTTGAGCGAACATGCTCGACACTGCTCGGTACTCGCCCGAGCATCACGCTACTCGGGATGTTTGGCGAGCACGGAGCATTTCCGGGTTACTCGGGCGGGAGCTCGGGTCTCCGCCCTGCATGTTTGGCGCTCTTTACAGAGCCAATGAACATGCAGGGATTGCCAGCCAGTCACTGTAATGCCGCAGCCATGTTGTTTGTGGGCATTACAGTGATTGGCTGGCCGCACAGCGTCACCTCAAGTATTTAAAACCGGGCGCCGCCATCTTGGACACCGTCGCTCCGGATCAGACAGTGTAGGGACAGCGCTGCTGATTTAGGGAGAGATATATCCTGCAAAATAGTTAGTGTAGGGTCAGTAAAGGCTGCCAGATCAAACAAACAGTCCTTCTCAGGACTAATATCCATCCCAGGTATATCAGGCAGGCAGGCAGGCTGTATAGGAGACGCAGTGGTTATACCAGCAAACGCTGCATTACAGTCCTGTGTGCTGCTCCTGTTGCTGAAATTGCTGGACTTAGCTCCAGGTCCCGGGGGCCAGGAAAAATCCTTTTTTTTTATCTAAATCCTCTTTTTTTTTTCCTCCTTCACAATGTACAAATACCCATCTTATTAACCTTTTGGTCCCCCCCCCCCCCCCAAAAAAAAAAAAAAAGTGTACCTCTGATTTTTCAGACACAAATATATCGGTTGAAAATAGTCTGGTGTAGGCCAGAGAAATAGAAGTGTGGTTTTGCAGTTCTATGGGCCATTTGTATCTAAAAAAAACAGTTTGAGTGTGTCGCTCACTGTTCAGCCGCAAATATATATATTTTAAAAAGTCTGGTATACACCAGTAAATTATTACTGTGGTTTTGATGTTCCACGGTAAAACATCTCTATTATCCTGTTTTTGTCATTTTTTGCTGTATAAAAATAATAATAGTGTCTCCCTGATTTTTCAGACACAAATATATCTGTTGAAAATAGTCTGGTGTAGGCCAGAGAGACAGAAGTGTGCTTTTGCTGTTCCACGGTAAAAAAATCTCTATTATCCTGCTTTTTGCATTTTTTGCTGTAAAAAAAAAAAATAATAGTGTCTCCCTGATTTTTCAGACACAAATATATCTGTTGAAAATAGTCTGGTGTAGGCCCGAGAAATACAAGTGTGGTTTTGCAGTTCCACGGTTCAAACCTCTGTATTATCCACTTTTGGGCCATTTGTATCTAAAAAAAACAGTTTCAGTGTGTCGCTCACTGTTCAGCCGCAAATATATATATATTCAAAAAAGTCTGGTATACACCAGTAAATTATAACTGTGGTTTTGCTGTTCCACGGTAAAACATCTCTATTATCCTGCTTTTGGCATTTTTTGCCGTAAAAAATAAATAGTGTCTCCTGATTGTTCAGGAGACACACAGTTTCAGTGTGTCGCTCACTGTTCAGCCGCAAATATCTCTATTTAAAAAAGTGTGGTATACCCCAGTAAACAATAACTGTGATTTTGCCATCCCACGGTAAAAAATCTCTATTATTCAGGTTTTGGTAGTTTTTTCCGTAAAGAAAAACAGTAGTGTCTCCTGACTGTTGTGACACAAAAATATATCTGTTGAAAATAGTCTTGTGTAGGCCCGACATCCCAGTGTGGTTTCGCAGTTCCACGGTCAAATCGCTGTACTATCCAGTTTTGGGCCTTTGGTATCTAAAAAAAAAGCAGTTTGAGTGTGTCGCTCACTGTTCAGCCGCAAATATCTCTATTTAAAAAAGTGTGGTATACCCCAGTAAACAATAACTGTGGTTTTCCTCTTCCACGGTTCTAATCTACTCTTTATTACCCTTTTTCCATTGATAGTGCAAGTGTAAGCTATTTTACTTCATTTACAATGGGCAAGGCGCGTGGCAAGGGACGTGGAAGTGGACGTTCTGATGATGGTTTGTGCAGAGGACGGGGCCGTGGCCAAGGTGAAAATGTGCCACAACCAACAGCCACATCTTCTCGCTCCCACTTCTTGACCGAATTACTAGGGAAGCACAGAACAACACCAGTATTGAGAACTGATCAGTGATTATTAATTGGATAGCAGACAATACTTCCAGTTACCTGGGCACCACCACCTCCGGTCTGTCTTCCACACGGTCAACTCTTAGTAGCCGTGAGTCTCGACCGCATACTCCTCCTCACCCTGATGCTCCTTCCTCCCACCATGCCGAGTGTCGTCAGACAGCAAGTGATCCCACACTTGGACACTCTGAAGAGCTGTTCACTGGTCCATTTCCATATTTGGGCCCCTCGCCTGATACGCTTGAAGTGGTGGAAGAGGAGATCCCATGTTGCGATGCCCAAATATTTGAACAGCCACGGCCACAGGAAGTCGACGTTGGCAATCTGTCACAAGAGGTGGACGATGACGAGACACAATTGCCAGGAAGTGAGGAGGAGGATCGTGGTGCGCAAGTGGAAGAGGAGAAGGTGGTGGATGATCTAGTAACTGACCCAACGTGGAAGGAGGACATGCAGAGTGAGGCTAGCAGCACACAGGGGGAGGGAGGCAGAGTACCCCAACAGGCAGGAAGAAGCAGTGTGGTGGCCGCAGACAGAAGGCAGGCAACCATTCCCCGTAACACCAACACGAGGGACGTTGCCAGTACAAGCGGTAGGTCTTCCAGAGTCTGGAATTTTTTTAAAGACTCTGCTGATAACCCCAAAAAGGCCATATGTTCCACCTGCCATGCCAGCATCAGCAGGGGTGACAAAACTACCAGCCTGACCACCACCAGCATGATCAGGCACATGGCAGCAAAGCACCCGACTTTGTGGGGCGAAACCCAGGGTCCACGACCAGTGTCAGCGGGTGTCACCACTGCTTCTTCCACTGTTGTGCGTGCCATAGAACCCCCTGTTGTGTGTGCAAGGCAATCCCCTGTCCATACTGCATGTAAAGATGCCCCCTCCTCTCAGTCTTCACTTGTTATGGCAGTTTCTCAAGAAACAGCATCAACGTCCACGTCCAGGTCCCACCGCAGCGTTCAATTGTCCATATCCCAGACCTTTGAACGAAAGCAGAAATTCGCAGCTAACGCCCCACAGGCCACAGTCCTAAATTCGCACATTTCACAACTGCTTGCATTGGAAATACTGCCTTTTAGGCTGGTGGAGACGGAATCCTTCCGCAATCTTATGGCGGTGGCCGTCCCTCGGTACTCGGTCCCCAGCCGACACTATTTTGCCCGGTGTGCCATCCCCGCACTACACAAGCACGTGTCCCAAAGCATCTGCCGTGCCCTCAACAACACAGTTACTGGGAGAATCCACCTGACAACGGACACGTGGACAAGTGCTTCTGGCCAGGGATGGTACATCTCTCTGACGGCACACTGGGTAAACATAGTGGAAGCCGGGACCCAGTCGGACCTTGGGACGGAACACATCCTCCCCACACCGAGGATTGCGGGCCCTATGTCAGTCAGAGTTGCCCCCACAGTGTACAGCTCCTGCGCATCCTCCTCTTCCTCCTCATGTTCAGCTTCCATCTCAGATATCACCACATCAGTTACAAGCTGGAAGCATTGCAGTACTGCCTCCGCCAAGCGGCAACAGGCTGTGCTGAAACTCATAAGCTTAGGTGATAAACCTCACACTGCTTGTGAGTTGTGGACAGCTGTGAAAGAGCAGGCAGATCTGTGGCTGAGACCGCTGAACCTACATCCCGGCATGGTCGTGTGTGACAATGGCCGTATCCTGGTGGCGGCTCTGAGGCGAGGTGAGATCACACACGTACCATGCCTGGCTCATGTGCTTAACCTCGTGGTTCAGCGATTTCTTAAATCGTACCCCGAGTTGCCAGATCTGCTCATGAAAGTACGCCGCCTGTCAGCTCATTTTCGCAAGTCGGCTACAGCTTCCTCCGCCCTTGCTGTGTTGCAGCAGCGTTTGCAGCTTCCGGCACACCGACTGGTGTGTGATGTCCCTACACGTTGGAACTCTACCCTCCACATGTTGCAAAGGATTTGTGAGCAGAAGAGAGCAGTTGTGGAGTACCAGCTGCAACAAGGCCGTCGATATTCAGGTCAGACTCCACACATAAGACCTCAGGAGTGGACCTGGATGTCTGACATATGTACCATCCTGACAAACTTTGAGGAGGCCACCAAGATAGTGAGTGGCGATGACGCCATCATTAGTGTCAGCATCCCACTTGTCTGTCTTTTGCAACGCTCTCTGCAGAGAATTAAAGAGGAGGCATTGCAGCCAGAGTATGATGAGATGGATCAAGAAGCCGTAGCGGGCGATTACACACAGCCCAGCCTCATCTCATCCCAACGTGCATTGGGGGACAATGAGGGAGAGGAGGAGGAGGAGGAGGAGGAAGAACAGGAGCTGCTATCATGCGTTGTAGACGGTAGTACCTGTACAAGTGTCATACCGTCGGTTCAGCGTGGGTGGCCTGAGGACAGGGTGGAGGAGGAAGAGGAGGAGGAGAGCATGGTCAGTCGTCATCTTGGTGAGGACACGGAAATCTTGCCCGTTACCAGTCTGGCACGCATGGCTGACTTTATGTTACGCTGCCTTAACCGTGACCCTTGCGTTGTCAAAATGTTGGGTGACAGTCATTACTGGTTGGTGACACTTGTAGACCCCCGCTACAAGGAGAACTTTCACTCTCTTATTCCTGAGGTGGAGAGGTCTACAAAAATGGGGCAATACCAGAAGGCCCTTGCTGCAGAACTCTTAAAAAAATTCCCATCTGAACACGCTAGCGGCAGAGGTCACAGTTCGTTGCCCAACCAAGGCGTACAGGCGAGAGAGATGCAACTCCAATCCAGCAGAGGCAGGGGAACACTGTCAATGTTCTGGGACAGTTTTCTGACACCCGCCCAGCTTACAGGCCCTGAGGCGCGGGGTACTCTCACAAGGAGTGGAAAGTTTCAAAAGATGGTGAGGGAGTACCTTGCCGATCGTACCAGCGTCCTCCGTGATTCCTCTGTGCCTTTTAATTATTGGGTATCCAAGCTGGACACTTGGAATGAACTCGCTCTGTACGCCTTGGAGGTCCAGGCCTGCCCTGCCGCTAGCGTGTTATCGGAGCGTGTTTTTAGTGCCGCTGGGGGAATTATAACTGATAAGCGCACTCGCCTGTCAACTGACAATGCTGACAAGCTGACCCTTATCAAAATAAACAAGGGCTGGATTGGGCCAGACTTCTCATCACCACCAAATGACAGCAGAGTAACATAAAGTCAAATCCACTGTGTTATTTCGGGAGGTGTATTCACATGCACCGCTTCACACCCACACATGGGTATACGCTTCCTCGTTTCAGCTGTTTAATCTTCTTCTCCTTATCCTCAGCCTCCACCACCACTATACCACCAGGGTGCCAGCATTGCAAGTTCCTCCGTCCTAATTTTTGGCAGCTTTTGCTGGGAAAGCATAAGCAAATACCATGGGACACCCACTCCCCAATAATGGGACTTATGTTTGTAATATGCTGTACTGCATGGCTCTTGTAAGGGGCATTGCAAGTTGCTCCGTCCTAATTTTTGGCAGCTTTTGCTGGGAAAGCATAAGCAAATACTATGGGAGACCCACTCCCCAATAATGGGACTTATGTTTGTAATATGCTGTACTGCATGGCTCTTGTAAGGGGCATTGCAAGTTGCTCCGTCCTAATTTTTGGCAGCTTTTGCTGGGAAAGCATAAGCAAATACTATGGGAGACCCACTCCCCAATAATGGGACTTATGTTTGTAATATGCTGTACTGCATGGCTCTTGTAAGGGGCATTGCAAGTTGCTCCGTCCTAATTTTTGGCAGCTTTTGCTTGCAAGGCATAAGCAAATACTATGGGAGACCCACTCCCCAATAATGGGACTTATGTTTGTAATATGCTGTACTGCATGGCTCTTGTAAGGGGCATTGCAAGTTGCTCCGTCCTAATTTTTGGCAGCTTTTGCTTGCAAGGCATAAGCAAATACTATGGGACACCCACTCCCCAATAATTGGACTTATGTTTGTAATATGCTGTACTGCATGGCTCTTGTAAGGGGCATTGCAAGTTGCTCCATCCTAATTTTTGGCAGCTTTTGCTGGGAAAGCATAAGCAAATACTATGGGAGACCCACTCCCCAATAATGGGACTTATGTATGTAATATGCAGTACTGCATGGCTCTTGTAAGGGGCATTGCAAGTTGCTCCGTCCTAATTTTTGGCAGCTTTTGCTTGCAAGGCATAAGCAAATACTATGGGACACCCACTCCCCAATAATGGGACTTATGTTTGTAATATGCTGTACTGCATGGCTCTTGTAAGGGGCATTGCAAGTTGCTCCGTCCTAATTTTTGGCAGCTTTTGCTGGGAAAGCATAAGCAAATACTATGGGAGACCCACTCCCCAATAATGGGACTTATGTTTGTAATATGCTGTACTGCATGGCTCTTGTAAGGGACATTGCAAGTTGCTCCGTCCTAATTTTTGGCAGCTTTTGCTTGCAAGGCATAAGCAAATACTATGGGACACCCACTCCCCAATAATGGGACTTATATTTGTAATATGCTGTACTGCATGGCTCTTGTAAGGGGCATTGCAAGTTGCTCCGTCCTAATTATTGGCAGCTTTTGCTGGGAAAGTAGACCCACTCCCCAATAATGGGACTTATGTTTGTAATATGCTGTACTGCATGGCTCTTGTAAGGGGCATTGCAAGTTGCTCCGTCCTAATTTTTAGCAGCTTTTGCTTGCAAGGCATAAGCAAATACTATGGGACACCCACTCCCCAATAATGGGACTTATGTTTGTAATATGCTGTACTGCATGGCTCTTGTAAGGGGCATTGCAAGTTGCTCCGTCCTAATTTTTGGCAGCTTTTGCTGGGAAAGCATAAGCAAATACTATGGGAGACCCACTCCCCAATAATGGGACTTATGTTTGTAATATGCTGTACTGCATGGCTCTTGTAAGGGGCATTGCAAGTTGCTCCGTCCTAATTTTTGGCAGCTTTTGCTGGGAAAGCATAAGCAAATACTATGGGAGACCCACTCCCCAATAATGGGACTTATGTTTGTAATATGCTGTACTGCATGGCTCTTGTAAGGGGCATTGCAAGTTGCTCCGTCCTAATTTTTGGCAGCTTTTGCTTGCAAGGCATAAGCAAATACTATGGGACACCCACTCCCCAATAATGGGACTTATGTTTGTAATATGCTGTACTGCATGTGACGCGCCCCCTGGGCCGTGTGTACACGTGTGTGGGATACCCGGTGCCGGGTCTCTGGGATCTGTAGTCTCCGTGGCGGTGACCCGGTCCCGTGGGTCAGGCTGGTCAAACCAGTGGCAGTCTTTCTTAGGTTTTGAGGTTAATTGTCCGACTGCGCCACCCGTGGATTGCAGTCAGGGAGTACCACCGCTGCGAGGCAGACCGCTGAGGCTGGTGTTGTGTGCGCAGCATAGAATGGGATAACTCCCCTCGGGAGGAGTATAGCCTCAGGACAGTGAGTGTGGATGATGGGGGTGATGGTGCACGAGCACAGCAGGAACAACTCAGAGTCTTTGCAGTGCAGTTCAGGGTCTTTACTGATGATTATAAGGTAGACCCTCCCGGGAGTACTGGCTAGCATAAGAGGCTTGGTCAGTCTGTGAGCAAGCAGGAGTTCCCCTGGCCAGGTGGAGTTGTAGGCCTCCCCGTCTGTCTGCACTCTTCCTGGCTACCTTGCTGTAAGCGGGTAGAAGTAGCCCACGTTCCTGAGTGTACCGTGTAGTGCTCACCCGTATGGCTGGTGACTTGGGGCCTTCTGTTAGCCTCCGCTCCACGACGGCGGTGCTGGTCCCTTGCTTGTGACTGAGCCTCCGGGCTTCTATGGCCAGAGGACCTGAAATCCCCTGCTGGCTGGTTTCTGCTGCTGGATATATAAGTCCTCACAGCTTCGGACTCCTGTGTCCGGTTCCTATTGTCTTCTGCCAGGGCGAGCTCTGCTCAGCTTCCAGCCCCTGGTCTTTAGCTCCTAGCTCCTACAGAGCTCCTTGCTGTTACTTTCCCTTGCTCTCACTCTGACTCTGACTGTTCTCTGACTCACTCAACCCCGCCCCAGATCCAGTTTATAAGGGCAGAATTCTCCCCTCCCAGGACTGGGGCAGGAGGATGTTGCATGTTTAAGGGATCCTGACCAGGAAACCTCCCACTTGCTCTCCGACGTAATATCTCTATTACTGTGGTGACCAGACCCCTGGGGTGCCACACATGGCTCTTGTAAGGGGCATTGCAGTTCCTCATAATTTTTGGAAAGCCTTCCATTCACTGCTTAGGCCAACAGTGCACGGGAGACCCAGTTGCTATAAATCGAAAAAAAGGTTTAGTTAACACCCTCTGACCTCCATGTCATTTCCAAGGGGCATTGGAGTGGCTCGAAATTTTTGGTATTCATTGCACTCACTGTATGCCCTATAACTGTGTAGCCGAACCGCTCCTTTTGTTACAGAAACATATCCTACAAGACATATCTGGTTGACTGGCCTGATATTGATGTGAATGGTCCCTGTTCCTCCTGCTCTTTCTCCTTTGCCACCACCTCATCCATCATTTATCACCTGAAGCTTTGTTTTAGCGGGAGTCATAGAACTGGGATAGTAGCAGGAAAACATCCAGCAATCCTCGGAGGAGGTAGGATATGCGCCAAAACGCGGACCACCTCAGGCCTAGCCGCTACTACATACATGCGCTTGCATTCCAAGAAAACAAAGCAGATGCTAACTTCTATCATCATCATCATGCTCCTCACCTAGGCACTCTCAACTCCCCTGATGGAGAAGCCAGGGCCCACCGGAGGAGTCTGGTTCTCTGGTGGGCTCGTCCAATGCTGCCCTAAAGCAGGCCAGGCTAAGAAAAGTGTGGGGGAAGGTGACAGGAGAAATCAGGGCGGCTGGGGACCGAGTATGGACACCTGGCCGCCACCTGGCGGCTGGGGACCGAGCGTGGACACCCGGCCGCCGGGCGGCTGGGGACAGAGTATGGATATGTAGCACCCTGAGGATTCGGCTGCTACAGGGGTATTGCACCTCAACCCAGAGGTGTGATATTCCACTCCCGGGTAAGGAAGGAGTGTGGAACTGAGCTCAGATAGACTGCATGCACTACATACATCCCATTCCAGAGGAGCAGGCCGACGGTACTCCCACTTAGAAATGTGCAGGTACAACCGAGCCTGTTCCTGGCTGGAGTGGGAGGGGGGTGGTACATCCCATGTAGTGTAGGGGCAGATAGGGGGAGCAGTCTGGGTAGTGATAGGAGCTCATTGGGTGCTGGTCACCTGAGCTCACACATAGAGGGATATATAAGGAGGGCACCAACTAAGATCAGGGTCAGACGCTGAGAACAAGTCAGTTGGAGAGAGAGAAGGAAACAGCAGCCCTGGAGAGAGAGAGAGGAGAAAGAAAGAGAAAGACCCAGAGGGGGAAGACTGAAGGGACCCAAGAACCCAAATTAGAGCACCGGGTGAGGAGTCAGCACAAGGGTACCGGAACCCAAGCTGGTGGGGGCAAAAACATCCCTAGCCAGAGACCGGAGGCTGTGGGCAGCATCTGCCACGGCCACCCACTACATCCACCCTGAAGGCATACCACATGGAGGGTCAGGGAACCTAAGGCCAAGGGTTGCCCAACAGAAGGCCCGAGGGAGCTGGACCTAGGTGGATCACTGGTGGGGACGGCTGAAGAAAGGACAGAGGGAGAGCTCAGGGCCACGCTCCGGACTTGTTTGGGGGTTGGCCGGATCCAGGACCTGGTGGACGCAGCACGGCTCGGGTGGTCACTAACAGCTGGAGTGACCGAAACATCAGCAGTAAGTAAACTCCCTTAACTGCACAACCCGAGTCTGTCTTCATTGCCGGCTGCACCGCACCACCACAACCCCCATCCTCTGCGCCTGTCCCCTCTGAGGCTATACCCCTCCCGTTGGGGGTTATCCCACCAAGCTGCACATCCACCATCAGCCTCAGCGGACCCTGCTGCAGCGGCGGCCACAGTGACCGCATCACAACGGGTGGCGTAGTCGACACAAAAGAACTTTAGTAACATCTGTAAAGCTGCCACATAACACATAGCTTGACGCCCTGGGCACGGGACCGGGTCTCAGCCGCTCGGAGACTACAACCCCCCATCTGATCCGGTGCCGGGTATTCCCCTCAAAAAGGAATATGTCCCAGGGGGCGCGTCAACTTTGGCGTAGTCGGCAGGATTACGTGCCCGCAACACCCGGGTACTGCGTGCCTGAAGAAAAGTGCAAGTTTACCTCAGAAAGAAGACTCCTGCCGGTTCCGGAGGGTCCACGCCATCGGACTCCATCACCAGTCGTTTCCCGCCGATTGTCCGCCATTTCCAGCTTGTTCCCGCCATCTGCAGAGTTTCCCGCCACTGGGCGACGCTTCCCGCCAAAACCGCAGATTTCCCGCCTTAGAAGAGCAGCGGACGCCATTATGGGCGTGCCAAAGGAGGGCAGGAGGCCACCTCCCATCGTGGGCCAGGACAGAAAATGGCGCCAAAAGTGGAAACCGCCCCCACCAACAGAGACTGTGATGCTGGAGGTGTCTGTCAGCGTGAAAGAACTCCCCCTGGAGCTGACAGTCACCGAGTTGCCCCGGGACCGCCCTCGAAGTGGGAGGAGACGAAAGAGAAGAGAAAAGATGGGTGTCGCTTGGAGCAGTCTGGAGCGAGCGCACCCGGAGGCAAGAGGTCTAACAAGGAGTAGCGGAGAAGCTCACCCGGAGATGGAGAGAAAGCAGAACAGCACCGGCCCGCTGGCCAGGAGTCTGCTAGAGACCGAGGAAGGAGGGCAGAGCAGCACCGGCCCGCTGGCCAGGAGCCTGCCGGAAGAAGAGCAGAGCAGCACCGACCCGATGGTCAGGAGCCTGCTAGACACCACGACCCCACTAGGCCTAGTGGAGGTCCTTGCACAGCTCCCCCGAGACCGGGAGTGTGCACAAACTGCCCTGGAGGGCCTCGCAAGGAGGATGGCCCGGGTACAGCGTGAGATACTGGCGGAGTGGGGCCGGGAGATGACCCAGCAAGCAAAGACCAGTCAACGGAGCACGCTACCCTGGAAGAGGAAGCAGACCGCCTCTGAGGATGGCGCGGGAGGACCCAAGGCCGGAGACGGCGCCGAGGAGGGAGCCGAACGCATGGAGGCAGGTAAAGGGGACGCCTATACCCCAAGCCGTGACACCGCTTACCTGCCCCAGCTCCCCGTCGCAGAGCCCGAAAGTCCCCCTGCTGTGCCCGAAAACGCCATGTCACCGACGCAGACTAGGCCCCAACCGGAAGCCACCGCCGCGACCCCTGTGACGTCACACGCCTCGACCCCGAGCGTGACCAAGCAGGAAGTACCACCAGCCTGGTCGCAGGGCCTAGAATTCCCGGGCGTCGCATCACCAACAGCGCCCCCTACCTCCGCGGAGCCTCCGGCCTGGCCGCAAGGCCAGGTAGCCCAGGGCGCCGCCGTATTAACGGTGCCCTTCACCTTCCAGGTGCCCCAGGCCTGGCCGCAAGGCCTGGGCAACCCGGGCGCCACCACCACCGCGCCCGCGCCCGTAAAACCAAGGGTGCCACACCTGGGGAAGGACTTGTTCAGCCAGCTCACATGGCCGGACGGGTCTGAAGTAACAACCAGCTATAAGCAAAGAGCAGGAGGAAGACGCCGTTGAGTGCGGCAGAGCAGGTGTTGTAAATAGTTACCCAATCAGGGTATAAAGGAACTGGAACTGTTGTTGCTGCTAAAATAGTCCCCGTTGGGACCAGTGAACTGTTTTACCCGTTAACCCCTTCATCCTACAGGCTGAGGACTGTGAGCAGCCATTCCCTTCCCTCTACCTGGCCGAGGACTGAGAGCGGCCAACTTCCAACTTCCCTGTATATAGTTGCGCTTCCTAAAGCGCCCCCTACCGGTTTTATAGGAAAACCAGATTTTCTAAGAGACTGTCGCACTTTTCCCGGACACACGTTGCCCAGTGTCCGGAGGAGGAACCAGAGACAAGAGAAGTCTACGAGAATGTTTATATAAAAAGTTTTATATATATATAATGTTTATATGTTTTATATGTTTATATGAAAATTTTGTATGTTTTGGTGTTTTATGTCTTACAGCCCGAGGACGTGCTGTGATTTACCAGGGGGGAATGTAGCACCCTGAGGATTCGGCTGCTACAGGGGTATTGCACCTCAACCCAGAGGTGTGATATTCCACTCCCGGGTAAGGAAGGAGTGTGGAACTGAGCTCAGATAGACTGCATGCACTACATACATCCCATTCCAGAGGAGCAGGCCGACGGTACTCCCACTTAGAAATGTGCAGGTACAACCGAGCCTGTTCCTGGCTGGAGTGGGAGGGGGGTGGTACATCCCATGTAGTGTAGGGGCAGATAGGGGGAGCAGTCTGGGTAGTGATAGGAGCTCATTGGGTGCTGGTCACCTGAGCTCACACATAGAGGGATATATAAGGAGGGCACCAACTAAGATCAGGGTCAGACGCTGAGAACAAGTCAGTTGGAGAGAGAGAAGGAAACAGCAGCCCTGGAGAGAGAGAGAGGAGAAAGAAAGAGAAAGACCCAGAGGGGGAAGACTGAAGGGACCCAAGAACCCAAATTAGAGCACCGGGTGAGGAGTCAGCACAAGGGTACCGGAACCCAAGCTGGTGGGGGCAAAAACATCCCTAGCCAGAGACCGGAGGCTGTGGGCAGCATCTGCCACGGCCACCCACTACATCCACCCTGAAGGCATACCACATGGAGGGTCAGGGAACCTAAGGCCAAGGGTTGCCCAACAGAAGGCCCGAGGGAGCTGGACCTAGGTGGATCACTGGTGGGGACGGCTGAAGAAAGGACAGAGGGAGAGCTCAGGGCCACGCTCCGGACTTGTTTGGGGGTTGGCCGGATCCAGGACCTGGTGGACGCAGCACGGCTCGGGTGGTCACTAACAGCTGGAGTGACCGAAACATCAGCAGTAAGTAAACTCCCTTAACTGCACAACCCGAGTCTGTCTTCATTGCCGGCTGCACCGCACCACCACAACCCCCATCCTCTGCGCCTGTCCCCTCTGAGGCTATACCCCTCCCGTTGGGGGTTATCCCACCAAGCTGCACATCCACCATCAGCCTCAGCGGACCCTGCTGCAGCGGCGGCCACAGTGACCGCATCACAACGGGTGGCGTAGTCGACACAAAAGAACTTTAGTAACATCTGTAAAGCTGCCACATAACACATAGCTTGACGCCCTGGGCACGGGACCGGGTCTCAGCCGCTCGGAGACTACAACCCCCCATCTGATCCGGTGCCGGGTATTCCCCTCAAAAAGGAATATGTCCCAGGGGGCGCGTCAGATACCTCGCTGCCGAAGCGGCCATGAGGTAGTGGCCAGCTTCGGCCTCCTCCAAACTAAAAGGCCCCATTTCAAGTGAAAGCTAGCAGTATGGTATTGCAGCCTGCGGGTGGGTGGGTGGTTGGCTGCATATTTTCGCTTGCATTGCAAGGAATGGGGGAGGTACAATTGAACACTGCCCTGGGACAAGGACTTGCATGGGGATAGTTGCAAGTCTGCATCTTCTGATGCGGCAAGGATCACTTCTGATGGGCACACTTTTAGACAGTGACCTGGGGGTCAGAAATGCTTCCAGGGGTCTTCCCCATGCTGATCCCTTGTCTTTTCAGCACTGTATGCATGTGTCACACAGCACATGGCCAGATAAGGTTGTAAAATGTTAAAATGACATTTCCCGGTGAAAAATGCTACTTGTGAACATAGCCCAAGGTGTGGAGGAGTATTTTTGTTTTTGGTTATTTATTTTACCTTATACACAAGTTTTTACCCTAGAAAGGAAATTCCTTAACATATTTCACAGGAAAACCGTTTCAGTTTCGTTTTTGAACGTTTTATTGTGAGCTCGCAAAAGTGGCTTAATACCTCTGACCACGTTGTTGACAGCAGTGACCTGGGGGTCAGAAATGCTTCCAGGGGCGATCCCCATGCTGCCCCCATGTCTTTTGAGCACTGTCACTATCGTTTTGGGCACTTTTTTTTCTACAGACTGCCGGGGGTGCTGCCGCAAAAATGCTCTGGTCTCTCATAGACTAACATTGGGCTCGTTGCTCGGGTCGAGCACCCGAGTATCACGGTAAGCTCGGCCCGAGCTTCGAGCCCCCGAGCATTTTAGTGATCGCTCAACACTATCAGTCATCATCTTGGTGAGGACACGGAAGTCTTGCCCGTTACCAGTCTGGCACCCATGGCTGACTTTATGTTACGCTGCCTTAACCGTGACCCTCGCATTGTCAAAATGTTGGGTGACAGTCATTACTGGTTGATGACACTTTTAGACCCCCTCTACAAGGAGAACTTTCACTCTCCTATTCCTGAGTTGGAGAGGTCTACAAAAATGGGGCAGTACCAGAAGGCCCTTGCTGCAGAACTATTAAAAAAATTCCCATCTGAACACGGTAGCGGCAGAGGTCACAGTTCGCTGCCCAACTAAGGCATACAGGCGAGAGAGACGCAACTCCAATCCAGCAGAGGCAGGGGAACACTGTCAATGTTCTAGGACAGTTTTCTGAGACCTGCCCAGCTTACAGGCCCTGAGGCGCAGGGTACTCTCACAAGGAGTGGAAAGTTTCAAAAGATGGTGAGGGAGTACCAGCGTCCTCCGTGATTCCTCTGTGCCTTTTAATTATTGGGTATCCAAGCTGGACACTTGGAATGAACTCACTCTGTATGCCTTGGAGGTCCTGGCCTGCCCTGCCGCTAGCGTGTTATCGGAGCGTGTTTTTAGTGCCGCTGGGGGAATTATAACTGATAAGTGCACTCGCCTGTCAACTGACAATGCTGACAAGCTGACCCTTATCAAAATGAACAAGAGCTGGATTGGGCCAGACTTCTCATCACCACCAAATGACAGCAGAGTAACATAAAGTCAAATCCACTGTGTTATTTCGGGAGGTGTATTCCCATGCATCGCTTCACACCCACACATGGGTATACTCTTCCTCATTTCGGCTGTTTTTTGCTCTTCTCCTTATCCTCAGCCTCCACGACCACTATACCACCAGGGTGACCGTGGTCCATGTTGCCAGCATTGCAAGTTCCTCTGTCCTAATTTTTGGTAGCTTTTGCTTGGAAGGCATAGGCAAAGACTATGGGAGACCCACTCCCCAATAATGGGAATAATGTTTTTAATATGCTGTACTGCATGGCTCTTGTAAGGGACATTGCAAGTTCCCCCTTCCTAATTTTTGGCAGCTTTTGCTTGGAAGGCATAGGCAAAGACTATGGGAGACCCACTCCCAAATAATGGGAATAATGTTTTTAATATGCTGTACTGCATGGCTCTTGTAAGGGGCATTAAAATCATCTTGTTAAGCTACTGTGACCTCCACGTCTCTTCCAAGGGTCGTTAATATTGTCTTTTTATTCCACTGCGACCTCTACCACTCTTCCAAGGGGCATTAAAAGCGTCTTGTTAAGCTATTGTGACCTCCACGTCTCTTCCACAGGGCGTTGATATTGTCTTTTCATTCCACTGTAACCTCCACCACTCTTCCAAGGGGCATTGATATTGTCTTTTTATTCCACTGCGACCTCCACCACTCTTCCAAGGGGCATTAAAACCGTCTTGTTAAGCTACTGTGACCTCCACGTCTCTTCCACGGGGCATTGATATTGTCTTTTTATTCCACTTTAACCTCCACCACTCTTCCAAGGGGCATTAAAAAAGTCTTGTTAAACCACTCTGAACTCCACGTCTCTTCCAAGGGGCATTAAAACCATCTTGTTAAGCTACTATGACCTCCACATCTCTTCCAAGGGGCATTAAAACTGTCTTGTTAAACCACTCTGAACTCCACGTCTCTTCTAAGGGGCATTAAAACCGTCTTGTTAAACCATTCTGAACTCCACAGCTCTTCCAAGGGGCATTGACATGTTGTTTTTAATTACCTCTAACCTCCACGACTCTTACAACGGGCATTGCATTTCCTCCTAATTTTTGTCAGCTTTTGCTTTTCAATGCATAGGCGAACACTAAGGGAGACCCACTCCCCAATAATGGGTAGAAGGTTTTTAATACGCTGTAATCCACGTCTGTTTCAAGGGGCATTGCAGTGCCTAATAATTTTTGGAAAGCCTTCCATTCCCTGCTTAGGCCAACAGTGTACAGGAGACCCAGTTGCTATAAATGGAAAAAACGGTTTAGTTAAGGCCCTCTGACCTCCATGTCACTTCCAAGGGGCATTGGAGTGCTTCGAAATTTTTGGTAGGCATTGCATTCACTGTATGCCTTATAACTGTGTAGCTGAACCGCTCCTTTTGGTACTGAAACATATCCTACAAGACATGTGTGGTTGGCTGGCCTGATATTGATGTGCATGGTCCCTGTTCCTCCTGCTCTTTCTCCTTTGCCACCACCTCATCCATCATTCATCACCTGAAGCTTTGTTTTAATGGAAGTCATAGAACTGGGATAGTAGCAGGAAAACATCCAGCAATCCTCAAAGGAGGTAGAATATGCGCCAAAACGCTGACCACCTCAGGCCTAGCTGCTACTACATACATGCGCTTGCATTCCAAGGAACAGAAAGCTAAGGAGGTGGATGGCCTCATGATCATGAATAATTTACTCGTTGTGTAGGAGGCCGACCACTGCTGCTGTCTACCTTCTGAACTTTGTGTTGAAGCCTGATTGACCCAGGACCCGCAATCCTCTATGTCTGGAGGACGTGTTGCATCCCAGTGTCCAACTGTGTCCCGGGTTCCACAATATTAACCCAGTGTGAAGGCGTCAGTGAGATGGACCATTCCTGGCCACATTCACTTGTCCACGTGTTTGTGGTTAGGCTGTCCTTTCCACTAAATGCACTGGGGAGGGCACAGGTAATGTTTTGGTATACGCGCTTGTGTATAAGGCGCACCGGGACAAATAGGGGCGGCTGGGGACCGTTTATGGACACCCGGCTACCCCCATGCGGCTGGGGACTGTGTGTGGGCACCCGGCCGCGGGGCGGCTGGGGACTGAGTATGGACACCCGGCCGCCCCCTGGCGGCTGGGGACCAAGCGTGGACACCCGGCCGCCGGGCGGCTGGGGACTGAGTATGAATACCAGGCTACCGACGCAGCCATGACGTGCTGGCCAGATTCCACCTCCACATGCCTAAAAGGCCAAATTTAAAGTGCAAGCAAGCTAGCAGTATGGTATTGCAGCCTGGGGGTGGGTGGGTGGCAGGCTGCATACTTGCGCTTGTATTGCAAGTTATGGGGGAGGTACAATTGAACACTGCCCTGGGACAAGGACTTGCACGGGGATAGTTGCAAGTCTGCATCTTCTGATGCGGCAAGGATCACTTCTGATGGGCACACTTTTAGGCAGTGACCTGGGTGTCAGAGATGCTTCCAGGGGTCTTCCCCATGCTGTTCCCATGTCTTTTTAGCACTGTATGCATGTGTCACACAGCACATGGCCAGATAAGGTTGTAAAATGTTAAAATGACATTTCCCGGTGAATGCATTTGTCACGGTTGAAAGCAATACAAATGTGCAAAAACGCATAAAAAATGCTACTTGTGAACATAGCCCAAGGTGTGGAGGAGTATTTTTGTTTTTGGTTATTTATTTTACCTTATACACAAGTCTTTACCCTGGAAAGGATGTTCCTTAACCCCTTTCCGACCTGGTCAGTAATAGTACGCACCAGGTCGGGAAGGCCGGTTCAGCGGGGGCTCCGGCGGTGAGCCCGCACTGAAGCGAGCACATGTCAGCTGATTATTAGAATCGCAATCCACCCGCGGCTGTTAACATGTTAAATCTCTGACAGTGGCATTTAACTCGCGCTTCCGGGAGTCCTAAGCCCCGCTCATCAGTGACCCCGTCACGTGATCGCGGGTCACCAATGGGTGGGCATGACAACTCAGGGTCTGCAGCAGACGCCTGTGGTTGTCATGTCTCAATTGCTATGAGCGCCACCTAGTGGTCAGCACTCATAGCAAGTGAGCATTTCTCCTGCATACAAGCGATCTGCTCATCGCTTGTATGCAGTAGAAGCAATCAGACAACTGCTGCTTCTAGTCTCCTCTGGAGACTATAGAAGCAAGCAGAAAGTGTAAAAAAAAGTTTTTAAAAAAATAAAAAAAATAAAAAATATATAAAAGTTTAAGTCACCCCCCTTTCGCCCCATTCAAAATGAAATATATATATATAAAAAAAAACACATACACATATTTGGTATCGCCGCGTTCAGAATCGCCCGATCTATCAATATAAAAGAAGAATTAATACAATCAGTAAACGGCGTAACGAGAAAAAAATTTTAAACGCCAGAATTACGTTTTTTTGGTTGCTACAACTTTGCAATAAAATGCAATAACGGGCGATCAAAACATCGGATCTACCCCAAAATGGTATCAATAAAAACGTCAGCCCGGCACGCAAAAAATAAGTCCTCACCTGGCCCCAGATCCCGAAAAATGGAGAAGCTAAGGGTCTCGGAAAATGGCGTCATTTTTTTGGTTTTTTTTAGCAAGCTTTGGATTTTTTTTTCACCACTTAAATAAAAAAGAACCTATACATGTTTGGTATCTATGAACTCGTAACGACCTGGAAAATAATGATGGCAGATCAGTTTTAGCAATCTGTGAACGTGGTAAAAAAAGGACCCAAAAAACAACTGTGGAATTGCATTTTTTTTGCAGTTTCACTGCACTTGGAATTTTTTTCCCATTTTCCAGCACACGATATGGTAAAACCAGTGATGGTGTTTAAAAGTACAACTCGTCCCGCAAAAAATAAGCCCTCACAAGGCCATATTGAACGAAAATGAAAAATGTTCTGGCTCTGGGAAGAAGGGGAGCAAAAAAGGAAAACACAAAAACAGAAATACCCATGGTCGTTAAGGGGTTAACATATTTCACAGGAAAGCACTTTCACTTTCGTTTTTGAACGTTTTATGGTTAGCCTGTAAAAGTGGCTTAATACCTCTGACCACGTTGTTGACAACAGTGACCTGGGGGTCAGAAATGCTTCCAGGGGCGATCCCATGCTGTCCCCATGTCATTTGAGCACTGTCACTATCGTTTTGGGCACTTTTTAGGCTTTCTACAGACTGCCTGGGGAGCCGCCGCAAAAATGTTCGGGTCTCCCATAGACTAACATTGGGCTTGTAGCTCGGGTCGAGCACCCGAGTATCACAGTGAGCTCGGCCCGAGCTTTGAGCACCCGAGCATTTTAGTGCTCGCTCAACACTACTCATGACCCAATATCAACATGGGTTTACGAGGAGGCAAGTCCCGGATTGGACCAAGGAAAAGCAGTGGATGTTGTGTATATGGACTTTTAAAAGCTTCTGATACGGTTCCAGACAAAAGGTTGATACGTAAAATGAGAACAATGGAGATAGGGGAAAATATATGTAAGTGGGTTAAGAACTGGCTCAGTGATAGGAAACAAAGGGTGGTTATTAATGGAACACATTCAGACTGGGTCTCAGTTAACAGTGGAGTACCACAGGGGTCAGTATTGGGCCCCCTTCTTTTTAACATATTTATTAATGACCTTGTAGGGGGCATACAGACAAGTATTTCAATATTTGCAGATGACACTAAACTCTGCAGGGTAATCAATACAGAGGAGGACAATTTTATATTACAGGAGGATCTATGTAAACTAGAAGCTTGGGCTGATAAATGGCAAATGAGCTTTAATGGAGATAAATGTAAGGTAATGAACTTGGGCAGAGGAAATAAAATGTATAATTATATGCTTAATTGTAAAACACTGGGCAAAACTGTCACTGTAAAAGGCCTGGGTGTATTGGTGGGCGACAAGCTCACGTTTGGTGGCCAGTGTCAGGCAGCTACTGCAAAGGCAAATAAAATAATGGGATGCATTAAAAGAGGCATAGATGCTCATGAGGAGAACATAATTTTACCTCTATACAAGTCACTAGTGCGACCACACTTAGAATACTGTGTACAGTTCTGGTCTCCGGTGTATACGAAAGACATAGCTGAACTACAGCGGGTGCAGAGAAGAGCGACCAAGGTTATTAGAGGACTGGGGGGTCTGCAATACCAAGACAGGTTATTACACTTGGGGTTATTTACTTTGGAAAACGAAGGCATATGGGTGATCTTATTACCATGTGCAAATTTATGAGGGAACAATACAAAGACCTTTCTACTGATCTTTTTAACTCTGAGGCCTGAGACGGGGACAAGGGGGCATCTTCTATGTCTGAAGGAAAGAAGGTTTAATCATAATCACAGACGCGGATTCTTTACTGTAAGAGCAGTGAGACTATGGAACTCTTTGCCGCATGATGTTGTAGTGAGTGATTCACTACTAAAATTTAAGAAGGGCATGGATGCCTTTCTTGAAAAGTATAATATTACAGGTTATATATACTAGATTCCTTGATAGGGCGTTGATCCAGGGAACTAGTCTGATTGTCATATGGAGTCAGGAAGGAATTTTTTTCCCCAATGTGGAGCTTAGTGTTTGCCACATGGTTTTTTTTTGCCTTCCTCTGGATCAACATGTTAGGCTATGGGTTGAACTAGATGGACTTAGTCTTCCTTCAACCTTAAAAACTATGTTACTATGTTATTATTTTACTGTCAGCTTCACGATAGCCCAATTATTAATATTATTTGCTGCCACCACCGGCCGAGTTTAAAATATAATACAGACCTGGCTGACGCCTGCATTTTGGTAGCGTATATGGCTTTGGGGAATGGAACGACAACAGGACAAAAGAAACAGAACTATTAAGTTTTATATTTAATCCAAAAGGGAGGCAGCGTTTAAGAAAAATATATACAAGAATGTTACAAAGGAGACATTAAAATACATAAGTAGTTACACAAATAAAACAGGATAAAAACAAGAGAAACTTACACTATAAAGACCGCTGCGACGATTCAATATAGGTGGAGGGGAGACGCTCCATTTAAACTGTTATTGAACAGGGTCCTCCACTATGATAGACATATACTCCCGGGCAAAGAACACGGCTTCAGTCTCAACAAACTATTTCATGCTGAAGGGAGAGACCCCCCTGTGATGAAATCACCCTTCAGACTTTTATTAAAAACCTGTTTTTTGGGATAGCTCATCTCGTGTTGATCCCAGAAGCCCAAAAGTGATATCATATTGTAACGGGTCTGGGAGGCGGAACCTCTGAGCAACTATACAAGGGGGCGGTCCTTGTAAGGAAGCGGGTGGCTCCCAGGGAAGACGGGCAGGTAATCACGGCAAGTGACAGGGACAGTCTCTGGGTAGAAGGGCAGGTAGTCACGGCAAGTGACAGGGACAGTCTCTGGGTAGAAGGACGGGTACTCACGGCAAGTGACAGGGACAGTCTCTGGACAGGCAGGTGGTCACGGCTAGTGACGGCAGAGCCTCCAGGTAGGCTAGCAGGCAGGTAGCAGGTGAGCGATCCTAGGTGAGCAGGCGAGAGTCTCTGGACAGGCAGGTGGTCACGGCAAGTGACGGCGGAGCCTCCAGGTAGGCTAGCAGGCAGGTAGCAGATGAGCGCTCCCAGGTGAGCAGACATGAGTCTCTGGACAGGCAGGTGGTCACGGCAAGTGACGGCGGAGCCTCCAGGTAGGCTAGCAGGCAGGTAGCAGATGAGCGCTCCCAGGTGAGCAGACAAGAGTCTCTGGACAGGCAGGTGGTCACGGCAAGTGACGGCGGAGCCTCCAGGTAGGCTAGCAGGCAGGTAGCAGACGAGCGCTCCCAGGTGAGCGGGCAGGCTGGTCCATAGACAGACTGACAGGTGTCGGAAGGCAGACCGTCGGACCGCAGGCTTGCAAGCAGGTAAACGGATATCTGGCAGGTATCAAGCAGGAATCTGGCAGGTGACTGGCAGGTAACAGGCAGGAATCTGGCAGGTGAAAAGCAGGTAACAGGCAGGAATCTGGCAGGTGACTGGCAGGTAACTGGAAACGGGACCTGAGGACTGAAGCAGAGTGAAGACTTTGCAACAACATTGCTCGGGCACCTCCATTTTGGAGGAGGTGCCTTATATATGGTGAAGTCCTCCGGCCATTGGCCGGGGACTCCTTAGGACGGCGCGCGCGGCCCCTTTAAGAGAGGGGGAGCGCGCGCGCGCGCGCCCTAAGCACCGTGGCCGGGAGGCAGCGCGCGCTGCCAGCAGAGCGGGAGGAAGACGCCGGGCACAGAGCGGAGAGGTGAGGGGAACAGCGTCCCTGCCTAGCAGGAGGCAGGGACGTCGACGCTACAGTACCCCCTCCTTTAGGCCCCCCTTTTTAGGCCAGAGAGAAATTTATCAAGGATGAGAGGGGCATGGATGTTCTACCGGGGCTCCCACGTTCTCTCCTCAGGACCAAACCCCTTCCAATCTACCAGAAAAAAGGTTTTTCCTCTTACCCTTTTGGTGGCCAGAATGTTCTCTACCTCAAACTCGTTCTCAGCGGAAACCGGAGCAGGAGGCGTACCTGTAGACTTGGAAAAAGAGTTAAGTACCACGGGTTTGAGGAGAGATACATGGAAGGAGTTAGGGATCCGTAAGTTGGCCAGGAGTTTTAATTTATAGGCCACCGGGTTGATCTGTTTGATAACTTCCAGTGGGCCGATGAACCGAGGCCCTAACTTGTAGGAGGGAATCTTGAGCCGGACATATTTGGACGAGAGCCAGACTTTATCTCCAGGACGGAATTGTGGAGGATCCAGGCGTTTCTTGTCAGCGTGTTTTTTCATCCGTTCGGACGACTGAAGGAGTGCGGATCGGGTACTCTCCCAAATGGAGGAGAATTCGCGAACGAGAGATTCCGCAGCCGGATTGTCCACCGAGGTGGAGACGGGAAATGGGATCCGAGGATGCTGACCGAAGACTACAAAAAACGGGGATTTGGAGGAAGATTCGCTCTCGTGATTATTGTAAGAGAACTCGGCCCATGGTAGGAGATCCACCCAGTCCGAATGGTGGGCATTAACGAAGTGCCGGAGGTAACTGGTCAGGTTCTGATTGATCCGCTCCACTTGACCATTGGACTGTGGATGGTAAGCGGAGGAGAAGTCCAGAGTGACGTCAAGCAACTTACATGTGGCTCTCCAGAAGCGTGAGGTGAACTGAACCCCACGATCTGACACGATGTGGAGGGGCAGGCCATGAAGACGGAAGATGTGGCGGATAAAGTCTTTAGCCAGTTCGGGTGCAGACGGGAGGCCTGGCAGGGGAATGAAGTGCGCCATCTTGGAGAAGCGATCAGCGACCACCCAAATGACCGTACAACCGGCAGAGACAGGAAGATCCGTTATAAAGTCCATAGCAATATGCTGCCACGGGGCAGCAGGTACTGGAAGAGGAAGAAGGCGACCGGCTGGCAGGTGTCTCGGAACTTTGTTGCGGGCGCAGGACACACAGGCAGAAACAAAGTCTATTACATCCTTGTGCAGGGTAGGCCACCAGTAATGCCGGGTAATGAGCTGGAGGGTCTTTTTCTGACCGGCGTGGCCATCTAGCTTAGACGAATGACCCCAGTGTAGGACCTTCTTCCGATCAGGTACAGTTACAAACGTCTTACCGGGAGGGAGACGATTTAGATTCACGGGAGCCACTTGCATTACTCTGGCGGGATCAATGATGTGCTTAGGTTCCTCCTCTAGATCAGACACCAGGAAGGATCGGGACAAGGCGTCAGCTTTGATGTTTTTGTCTGCCGGGCGAAAATGAAGAACAAAATCAAAGCGGGCAAAAAACAAGGACCACCGGGCTTGGCGCGGGTTAAGTCTCTGGGCGCTCTGAAGGTAAGCCAAGTTCTTGTGGTCCGTGTAAATTATTACCGGGTGAAGAGCCCCCTCGAGCAGGTAACGCCACTCCTCCAGTGCCAGCTTAATGGCTAACAATTCACGGTCTCCAATAGAATAGTTGCGCTCAGAAGAGGAGAAGAGTTTTGAGAAAAAACCGCAGGTTACCATTCTTCCGGAAGATGACTTTTGGGTAAGTACCGCCCCGGCTCCGGAGGAGGAAGTGTCAACTTCTAGGAAGAATTGTTTGTTGCCGTCCGGACGATGCAGCACCGGGGCGGAGGAGAAGGCCTGTTTTAAGGAAAGAAAGGCCTCCTCAGCTTCGGGCGGCCATCTTCTGGGATTAGTACCCTTACGGGTGAGCGCAGAGATAGGGGCAGTCCGGGAAGAGAAGTGCGGTATGAAGAGGCGGTAATAGTTGGCGAAGTCCAGGAACCGCTGAATAGCCTTCAACCCCTCTGGTCGGGGCCACTTCTGGATGGCAGACCGTTTCTCAGGATCCATTTGTAGGCCGGTCTGAGAGATTATGTAGCCCAGAAATGGAAGAGAGGTCTGCTCAAAGATGCACTTCTCATATTTAGCGTAGAGGTGGTTCTGCCTGAGCCTGAGCAGGACCTGACGAACATCCCTCCGGTGAGTAGGAAGGTCCGGAGAGAAGACCAAGATGTCGTCCAGGTACACCACCACGCAGGAGTAGAGAAGGTCACGGAAGATGTCATTGACCAACTCTTGAAAGACGGCAGGAGCGTTACAGAGACCGAAGGGCATTACAAGGTACTCATAGTGGCCGTCCCGGGTGTTGAATGGCGTCTTCCACTCATCCCCCTGACGGATACGGACCAGGTTATACGCCCCACGGAGATCCAGTTTGGTGAAGATTCTAGCCCCCCTCAGGCGGTCAAATAATTCAGGAATGAGCGGGAGGGGGTATTTATTCTTCACTGTAATCTGGTTAAGGCCTCTATAATCTATACAGGGACGGAGTGAGCCATCCTTCTTTTTGACGAAGAAGAAGCCTGCTACCGCCGGGGAGGTAGATTTCCGGATAAATCCCCGGGCCAGATTCTCCTCAATATATTCTGACATGGACCGGGTCTCTGCTGCGGACAAAGGGTAGATACGCCCATGGGGAGGAGTAGAGCCGGGTATCAGGTCGATTGGACAATCGTATGGTCTATGAGGGGGTAATGTCTCTGCTTCTTTTTTATTGAAGACATCCGCATAAGACCAATAGGGAACCGGTAGACCGGGTAGACTGACTGGGGTAGGAGAAGGACGAGCAGGATGAACGGGAACTAGAGAAGTCCTATGGCAGTCCTGTCCCCAGCGAAGGACTTCTCCGGTCTGCCAGTCAAGCACGGGTGCATGTTTCTGGAGCCAAGGTAGGCCTAACAAGAGTGCGTGAGAGAGTCCAGGCAGAACATGAAAGGAGATGCTCTCAGAATGCAGCATTCCTACCTACAGAGTTATGGATTCGGTGATGAGTTGGATGGGATGTGGTAAGAGGTCCCCATCCACGGCGGCGACAGATAAAGGTACGGCCAGAGGTTTGGTGGGAATGTGGTATTTCTCTACCAGAGACTGAGAAATGAGATTTCCAGCAGCTCCTGAGTCAAGTTGAGCCAGTTCGAAATAGCGGTTCTCTCCGCAGGTGATAGAGACTGACAGCATCAGAGATGGAGAGGGTTTACTTTTGTCTAGGGCGACCTCTCTGAGCGATCCTAGACACAGGCGTTTCCCGACCTCTCTGGGCAGGAACGGATCCGGTGCTCCTTACTGCCACAGTAGAAGCAGCTCCCCTTGGCACGGCGTAAGTCTTGACAGGTTTTGACCATCTTGGTCTGGTCGACCTGCATAGGCTCAGGTGAGTGTGCCTGGGGAGTAACGGAGGGAGTGACGGGTTTCTGGAAGGTGGGGGCTAGACGTGGAAACCTCCTCTCACGGGTGACCTCTTTGGCGCGCTCCTGGAATCGGATGTCAATCCGGGTGGCAAGTGTTATTAAGTCGTCGAGAGTGGTAGGAATGTTCCGACCGGCGAGTTCATCTTTAATACGGCCGGACAGACCCTCCCAGAAGACAGACACCAGAGCGTCGTTATCCCAGGCCAGCTCCGAAGCAAGGGTACGGAACCGTATGGCATATAGGCCCACGGTGAGATCTCCTTGATGGAGGCGTAGCAGAGACGATGCGGATGAGGTCTTCCGTCCGGGTTCGTCGAAGACTTTCCGGAAAGCCGTGAGAAAGGCTGGCAGGTCGGACACCAGAGGATCTCCTCTCTCCCACAGAGGATTTAGCCAAGCCAGAGCCTCCCCCGTGAGGTGGGGCATGATAAAGGCTACTTTGGACCGGTCGGAGATAAACTAGTGGGACAAGAGTTCAAAGTGCAGGGTGCACTGGTTTATGAAGCCCCGAGCTTGAGCGGAGTCACCTCCGAAACGAGGAGGTGCAGAAAACCGGGGTCTGGGACAGGATACCATGGTATTGGTGGGCAGCGGCGCTGCCGGGTTGCGAGTCATGACACTAGCGGTGGTTGCAGGTGGAGCAGACAGAGTGTCCAGGCGAGAGTTGACACTCCGCAGGTGACTCAGGATGGACTCCTGTTGGGACCTCTGACGGGACAGTTCATGACATAGGTCCGAGAGCGAGGGAGCTTGGGTGCCACCGGATTCCATGGCTCGAGCAAACTGTAACGGGTCTGGGAGGCGGCACCTCTGAGCAACTATACAAGGGGGCGGTCCTTGTAAGGAAGCGGGTGGCTCCCAGGGAAGACGGGCAGGTAATCACGGCAAGTGACAGGGACAGTCTCTGGGTAGAAGGGCAGGTAGTCACGGCAAGTGACAGGGACAGTCTCTGGGTAGAAGGACGGGTACTCACGGCAAGTGACAGGGACAGTCTCTGGACAGGCAGGTGGTCACGGCTAGTGACGGCAGAGCCTCCAGGTAGGCTAGCAGGCAGGTAGCAGGTGAGCGCTCCTAGGTGAGCAGGCGAGAGTCTCTGGACAGGCAGGTGGTCACGGCAAGTGACGGCGGAGCCTCCAGGTAGGCTAGCAGGCAGGTAGCAGATGAGCGCTCCCAGGTGAGCAGACAAGAGTCTCTGGACAGGCAGGTGGTCACGGCAAGTGACGGCGGAGCCTCCAGGTAGTCTAGCAGGCAGGTAGCAGATGAGCGCTCCCAGGTGAGCAGACAAGAGTCTCTGGACAGGCAGGTGGTCACGGCAAGTGACGGCGGAGCCTCCAGGTAGGCTAGCAGGCAGGTAGCAGACGAGCGCTCCCAGGTGAGCGGGCAGGCTGGTCCATAGACAGACTGACAGGTGTCGGAAGGCAGACCGTCGGACCGCAGGCTTGCAAGCAGGTAAACGGATATCTGGCAGGTATCAAGCAGGAATCTGGCAGGTGACTGGCAGGTAACAGGCAGGAATCTGGCAGGTGACTGGCAGGTAACAGGCATGAATCTGGCAGGTGACTGGCAGGTAACTGGAAACGGGACCTGAGGGCTGAAGCAGAGTGAAGGCTTTGCAACAACATTGCTCGGGCACCTCCATTTTGGAGGAGGTGCCTTATATATGGTGAAGTCCTCCGGCCATTGGCCGGGGACTCCTTAGGACGGCGCGCGCGGCCCCTTTAAGAGAGGGGGAGCGCGCGCGCGCCCTAAGCACCGTGGCCGGGAAGCAGCGAGCGCTGCCAGCAGAGCGGGAGGAAGACACCGGGCACAGAGCGGAGAGGTGAGGGGAACAGCATCCCTGCCTAGCAGGAGGCAGGGACGCCGACGCTACACATATTTTCTATTATGATTTTACCTTCATTTAAAGACCACACATCGCATAGTTACAGTCTGCTATTCTGGTGTTTTTGCGCTACAGCTCTATCTAGCGTTTTTTCAGCGCCAGAAAAATATCCCTATCATCCCTAGCTGGTCCTACCCCTAAAAATATGAGTCCCGTTATCATCGGAATTATGGAACTTCAGTTATACCATATTTTGTTTCGGAGTCAAAGTGTCTATAAACTTCTTTTCGAAGCTCGGGAAACCAGCTTTCCCAGTTACACGCAAATTATGGCAATCCTGCGTTTTAATCACCCCCTGCATCTTCCAGGGATAAGATGTTCGCATCTTAACTAAGTTATAACGTTTCTTGGCTGCCATCAGTTTGTTTAAGGCCTTACTCATGATTGTGTTAATTGGGGCTTTGTGATGAGATTTTTATGGAGACAGCTTTGTACTGACCAAAAGGGGAATAAGGGAGAAATGGTCAATATCTATGACAGACTTTCAATAATCCTCAATATTTCCCTGACATCTCCCCCTCTTTGAGGTAGCGTAAGGGGTAATTTACCGATCACCCCTTTAAGCCCACCTCCTGGCCCACCCTTCCTGCTGATCCGACAAGCTGGGGATCCAGCTTTCCGATCACTCTGACAGGTTCGGGATACATTTTTCCACCCTTCCTCCCATACTCCTGACAGACAGGGGGACACACATCTCTTTCACCCTGCCTGGTTGTGGGGCCTACCCTTTCCGCCATCAATTTTACCTTGGGAGCTGTGCTCCCTAGGAGGGAGCTACGCCCGGCCCTGTCACAGTCCGTCGTGACACTGGTCGGCGGCACAGGACCACTTTCCCTATGATCCCCGTGCTTCCCCCCATCCTTCTTCATCATCTCTGGAGTTGTGCTAGTTACGGGGCAGCTACCATTGATCCATGTCACTATCAGGCGTGACACTGGTCACCTGCACGGGAAGACCTGCTTCCTGGTGTCCGCGCCTGCTCCCTTTGCAAATAGCACTTATCCTGGCTTGCTTTAGGGAATCCTCAGCCGCATCACTCCTCAGGGTGAGGTGGCTGAGTTCCCCTTTAGCACAACACACACTTTTATTATTCAACACATTGACATTTTTGACAGTGCCATTACATGACATATCAGATCTGGGAAGGTTGTCAGAAATGTATCGGGCAACCAACCATCCCAGATCAGTTCTCACTAGTGGGGAGATTTTCTGACACCCCCATTTCCCTTAATCCCCTCCCCGCATCCCAGTCCAGTTAAACTTGGGCCATTGGTATGGGACGGCGAACACCCCCAAACCCGGTGACAGTCAGGGTCTTCCCGGCAATGAGTTCCTCTGGTAACACGAACTCAGGGCGGATGAGGGTACGTTCTGCGTCAGTGTCCTTAAGGCCAACAGTAATGGTATTGCCCAAGGCAACAGGTTGTAAGTTCTCCCCGGCCCGGCCAACCACCCCACCCACAAAAAGAATGGCTGCAGTAGGCCCTTGGGCTTCAGGTGTGGTGTTCATCTTCTGCCTCTTTGGGCAGACAAGGCTGATGTGACCCATTTGGTCACAAGTATAGCACTTACGGGAGTCAAATGCAGTCCAGGTGCTGGAAGATGGGGCAGAACCAACTAAGGGCCGGCTGGCTGGAACACTGGGGGTGGTTGTAGACTTATCCCCTTTCCAGCTGGCGGCGGCGGACTTCCGCACCTCTGGTGTGCGGTTGGCCTAATAGGCATCCGCGATCTGGGCTGCTTTGGTGGTTTCCTTTGGCTCCTGATCCAACACAAACTGTCTCACTCCCACTGGGCAAAGATGAAGAAACTGGTCCTTCACCATCAGATCCTTCAGGTCCTCGAAGGGGGTAACTGACAGTCCTTGGATCCACTGCTCAAAGTTGGTTCTGAGCCCGTCCACCTCGTCACTGTAGGTATCATGGGGTCCACGTTGGAGGGCTCTGAACTTTTTCTGGTAAACCACCGGAGTCAGCTGGTACTTTCTTATCAGGGCCTGCTAGACGGCCTCATAGTCTCCATCTTGTTCTCGAGGGAGAGAAGGAAACACCTCCAGGGCTTTTCCTCTGAGCCATGGAGTTAAGTACCTTGCCCACTGGTCTGTGGGCAGCTGATACTGCCTGCTGCCTTTTTTAAAGCCTCGCAGAAATGTGTCCAAGTCCCCATTCTTTTCCATCACAGGGAAATGCTCAAGACGGGGTTTAAAACAGTTGGCACTGTTGGACTCACAGGTCTGTGTGGAGGATGTCTGCAGCTGAATTTGTGCTAGCTCCAGCTGGTACTGTCACTGCCTCTGGGTCAGCTTGGGCCTGGCGCTCAGCAGCCTCTCGGTCAGCTCGAGCCTGGCGCTCCTCTCGGTCAGCTTTGGCCTGTTGCTCTGCTCACTCCTGGAACTTCAGGATCAGCTGCAGTCGTCCGTCACGATCGTCTGCGGCGAGCTGCTCCAAGGCCATCTGCAGGTGGGGGTCCACACTACTCTGACTGCGAATATGGCTGCCAATCACAGGTGGTACCCCTGCAGCACCTTGCAACAGTTCAGCAATCATTTGGGCCTTGGTTTTGGCCGTGCGGCAATCTGTCTCAGCTCACAGAGAGCAGTGATAGTGTCCTCTGACTGCTGGTGATACCAGTTCTCTCCACGTGTAGCCATTATTGTCAAATAAAAGATAGGACAGAAAAACAAGAGAAGGGATGCAACCGCTTTACGTACAGTAATGTCTCAGATAAAAAATATTAAAACACTGAGTCTGATTTCTTAAAACTTTGCACAGAATTCTCGCAAGAACCGTGCAAGTTTTCAGTGACAGGAATGATTGCTCAATCCAGCCACTGATGTTCTGTAATATCCCACCGCTTGCCACCAATTTGTCAGGGATCACCACAGAAGGACGACACCGGCGAGATCACGCAATATCTCACGGTGCCGTCATGCTGTCAGTATTTCGTCCAGAATCGCAAGCGCACGATCCAGACTACTCGCTGCGTAGGTATCGGCAAGCGACCGGTGAGTATATGGTGTCACACCTCTGGGTTCCAAAGCATGGAATACCTGTTTACGCCCTCCGTACGGTCACTGTCAGCTTCACGATAGCCCAATTATTAATATTATTCGTTGTCACCACCGGCCGAGTTTGATATATAATACAGGCCTGGCCAGACGCCTGCGTTTTGGTATCGTAAATGGCTTCGGGGAAGGGAACGATTACAGGACAAAAGAAACAGAACTATTAAATTTTATATTTAATCCAAAAGGGAGGCAGTGTTTAAGAAAAATATATACAAGGATGTTACAAAGGAGACATTAAAATACATAAGCAGTTACACAAATAAAACAGGATAAAAAAAAGAGAAACTTATACTATAAAGACTGCTGCTCTGATTCAATATAGGTGGAGGGGAGACGCTCCGTTTAAACTGTTATTGAACAGGGTCCTCCGCTATGATAGACATATATTCCCGGGCAAAGAACACGGCTTCAGTCTCAACAAACTATTTTATGCTGAAGGGAGATACCCCCCTGTCATAACATCACAGGGGCTGGGCTCCGCCCATCAGACTTGTATTAAAAACCTGTTTTTTGGGATAACTCATCGCGCGTTGATCCCAGAAGCCCTAAAGTGATATCATATTTTCTATTATGGTTTCACCTTCATTTAGAGACCACACATCGCATAGTTGCAGTCTGCTATTCTGGTGGTTTTGCGCTACAGCTCTATGTAGCATTTTTTCAGCGCCAGAAAAATATCCCTATCATCCCTGGCTGGTCTTACTCCTAAAAATATGGGTCCCGTTATCATTGCAGTTATTCCATATTTCGTTTCGGAGTCGAAGTGTCTATTAACTTCTTTTCGAAGCTCGGGAAACCAGCTTTCCCAGTTACACGCAAATTATGGCAATCTTGCGTTTTAATCATCCCCTGCGTCTTCCAGGGACAAGATGTTCGCATCTTAACTAAGTTATAACGTTTCTTAGCTGCCATCAGTTTGTTTAAGGCCTTACTCATGACTGTGTTAATTGGGGCTTTGTGCTAAGATTTTTATGGAGACAGCTTTGTACTGACCAAAAGGGGAATAAGGGAGAAATGGTCAATATCTATGTCAGACTTTCAATATTCCTCAATATTTCCCTGACAACAAAGTTATTTACCCACATTTTTGGAAAGGTGCCAACAGTTTTTTTCTGGCCCATTTTTGGGATTTTGTGTGAAATTATGTCCAATTTGCCTTTTTTTTCTGTTTGTTTGTGTTGTTCCAATGCACACAAAGGAAATAAACATGTGTATAATAAAACGTGTAATTGCAATAATTTTCTGGGAGAAATACTTAATTTTCTGGAACAATTTAAAAAGTGTCAGCACTTTCGGCCATGACTGTAGTTTCATGCCACACACCATACACTATTCCAAGGCTTAGCCCAGCATTGTCCGCCTGGGCCGGGGGCGCGGTTATAGCCGCCGCTCTGTATACTTAGAGCAGTGACTGAACCGCCCCCACCCCATGACTGAAACCGAATGCTGCTGGGGAGAATAAAGTTAATTTTCTTCCCACTGCATTCAACTGCGTGCAGGCATCGGGCAGCATAATAACGCTATTATCCTGCAGATTAACCGCATATCTGCGGGTTAACAGCGTTATTTCTTGTGAAAGGTTCCCTTTAACTAACTCTATCCCTCCCAAGCTGTGTTGGCCCCAAGCATTAAACTGTATCCTAACCTGTGCAATATACTTCCTACTTCCTATTTCTAGTGTGCCCATAACTGAATATTTCTCATTCTAACTTAATCCATATGTCCTATGCTACACTTTATACTCTAATCTTAATCCTAGTCTTTGCCTATACACTATACATGAATAACATTATACATTACATTAACTGCTTAGTGCTCATAGTACTTTATGCAGTTCCACATATTATAACAGTCACAAATCAGCACACATTTTGTACAAACACTGTTTAGAGAGGGAGAGGCATGACAGCCCCTGTCACACCCTTACATATGCAAAACAAATCATGTTTACTTCCCTTCAAAATCTGAAAATGTCCAGCAGTGCCATCAACTCAGAACTGGCAGCAACCACTGGGATCCAGCTACACCTGTCTACTGTTCAGAAAAGTTTAAATAAAAGTGTTGTTCATGGAAGAATTAAGAGACCAAAAAGTCAAACCTTCAACATGGAAACAAGGCCATGCAACTGAACTATGCATGAAACATATCAACTGTGGTGCTGAAAAATTGCAGCAGGTACTCTGATCTGATGACTTAAATTTGGATAGATTTAGCTGTAAGAGAAGACACTGTTTTTCTCTGAAGTTCTGGAGAGCAGTACAATATTACGTGTGTGTGACGCGCCCCCTGGGCCGCGTGTGGGGGAATACCCGGAGCCGGGTCTCTGTGTAATGTCAGGGGTTGTAGTCTCCGTGGCAGCGACCCGGTCCCGTGGCTCAGGGTGGTCAAACCAGTGGCGGATCTGTTTATTTGGTTTTTAATGTTTAAATGTCCGACTACGCCACCCGTGGATTACGGTCACTGAGAACCGCTGCTGCGGGGCAGACCGCTGAGGCTGATGTTGTGTGCGCAGCAGAGGGTAGTATAATTCCCCACGGGAGGAGTATAGCCTCAGGGCAGTGAGTACAGATGATGGGGGTGATGGTGCGCGGGAGCAACAGTAATGACTCAGAGTCCAGTGATGCAGTCCAGGGTCTTTACTCACAGTTTTACACTCCAAGCCACTTCTGCAGGTAATGGCTGCCCACGTCGTGCTGTGCTCACTAGGTGAGGGGCTCGGCCAACTCCCAGGTACCTTTGGAATGCTTTTCAGGACCCCCTTCGTGTGTCCTTTCTCTGGCCCGTCGTACCCCATGATTGACCACGTTTCTGTCCAGCTGCCTCGGGCCTTGGCGGGCAAACGTATGTTCCGTTTCCCTGGGTCCTATATGGTGCCTTCCTAACGGGTGTAGTGAGGGGCCGTACACGTGCAATGCCACGGCCTCCGGTTACTAGCTGAGGGTAGTTGCTCTCCTCCACTAGATGAGGGATCCGGTTCCCTTTCTTGGCCTGACCACCCTACTCTGGTAGCGGCGGGCGTACGGTGGCTACTGGCCGGTCCGCACCCCTGGGGTCCCTTCACTCCACTCCTGGAGCCTCCTCTGTTTCTCTCCTCTCCTTCTCCTCCAGGCCCAGGCCTTGTGACTTGGCCTGCCCGCGGTGTAGAGCTCGTACAGAGCCCCTGCTCCCAGCCTCCTTCTCTCTCACTTCTCTCTCTCCCCTGACTCCAAGATGGTGCCCACCTTATATACTCCTACTTTTCAGTGCACCCAGAATCTACTCTCCCCACCCACACACTACCGGGTTCCCCCTTTCTAGGTGTTCCCTCCCCCCACTCCAGCCAGGGACAGGGGCAGTTGTGCTCACTCTTGGGAGCATTGTCGCCCTGCCCCCTGGAAATGTGGTTTAGTGCATGTGGGTGTTAGGGTCCTGAGCCACACTCCATCCTTACCTGGAAGTGAGATATCACACCTCTGTATGAGATGCAATACCTCTGTAGCGACCGAACCCTCGGGGCGCTACATTCCCCCCTGGTAAATCACAGCACGTCCGCGGGCTGGAACAGAGCAAAAGACATTTGATTTCAAGACATGCAGAATTCTAGGTTTTTTTTTGTTTTTTTTTAAACGTTATTTTCCATAAAACTTTTCTCATTTTATTAACATATACAACATTCCTTTTATTTACGGTTACTCTTTTCTTGATATAACTTTCAATGTACTCATATAAAACATTATTTTGAGTAGAAAAATATGAAACATTATCAGCAACATTTCAACGGCAAAGTCTCTTTAACAGGCCACAGTCTTTGCCGCGACCAGGTGTCCATGTCACCCAACAAGGTGCAATTTTACTAAGTGCAAACTTTCAAACACCTTCAGGTATCTTTTGAGGTAGGTGTTTATAAAACCAATAGGGGGCACTTTAAGAAGTGCAACTATTTACAAGGGTTGGCTGCTCCCAGTCCTCAGCCGGATAGAAAGGGTTGGCTACTCCCAGTCCTCAGCCGGATAGTTCACGGACCCTTTTCGGGTAACTTTTAACAAATAAACTGACAACAATCCCAAACCGGGTGAACTTTTTATAATCCGCAAACGGGCGTGACTCTTCCTCTTCCACCCTGACGGGTAACTATATACAGTTTCTGCTGCTTTCTAGTAGCGGTGTCCTTCTTCCCGCCGAACGTTGAGGGCGTACCACCCCCGCAGACCTCTGTGTCGGGTGTATGACACCTGATCCCCTGGGAACAGATCCCGTTTCGGGTGACCCGCGGGCAGGCAACTCTCCACATCCCTCCGGTTAACAAAGAGGTCTGTGTTTGTCGTCGGGTCCCGAATGAACCCCCACCCCTTCTCCTGGTGGAACCTGACCACAATCCCGGTGACTTTGGGACCGCGTGCAGCATGGGGGGTCTCGGCAGGTCCGGGTCTTTTCCTCCGCGCTCCGGGCCTGTAGCTGCTCCTGTTTTTGGCGCCTCTCCTTCTCCAGCTGCGCTATATCCCGGCGGCAGAATTCTCGCCTACGGGCCGCGTCCGCCCGCGTCTCTTGTGAGAACCCCATCAAGTCCTCCCCGGTCTTATCCCACTCTATTTGGACCTCTTCATCCGGGAGTTGGGGAATGGTGATTGGCTGCGGAGCGGGCAGGAGCGGAGGAAGCGGGGCTTTTGCCTCTGCGGACAGGTCCCTCCGATGGCAAGGGTGAACCCATCCGCGTAGTAGGGGACCGGCTCTCCATCAGGACCGGTAAGCTGACTATACAAGTCCGTGCCCAGGGGTGGTAATGTTGGGACCAGGGGCGCTAGTTGGTGGAAGGCGCCCAGGGGCATTAGGCCTTGCGACCAGGCTTGGAGCGGGCCGCTTCCAGCCGCAACCGGGATCAAGGGGCACGGCGTGGAACGTGGTCCGGCGGCTGCACTCGGGACTTGGGGCGTAGGTGTAGACGGCGGGAGCGGGAGAGGTGCAGCAACTTCCGGGGCTATCGGCTCCGCGACGGGGTCCAGGGGCAGGCTAGTGGCGCCAGGGCTTGTAACAGGGGCATCCCCCTTACCTGCTCCCATTGCAGCGCTGCTCTCAGCCTCCGGTGGTCTCTCCCTGTCCTCAGGGGCAGGCACGCTGTCTTGTGTTTGCAGCGCCACTTGCTGCCCGGTCGCGACCCGCCGGTCCATCTCCTCTTTCCACCCCGCGATGGCCTCCCGCTGTGCCTGGACCATTCTTCTGTCCAAATCCTCCAGCCCAGCCCGGAGGAATTCAGGGTCTTCTCCGGGGAGCTGGGCCATCAGCTCCACGAGGCTGTACGGAGCCGCTTCGGCCTGCAGCAGGCCACTCGTGAGGGTACTGGGGCTGGCGCTCCTCGCCATCTCCGGGTGTGGTCCGCCAAGACTGATCCAAACCACACCCTGCCCTTCGGTTTTCTTTCCCTTCCGCCCCTGTTGGGGGTGGTCCCGGGGCAATCTGCTGACAATCACTCTCAGGGGCAGCCCCCCCACGTTGATGGACATCTCTGCAGCCGCACTCATGGCTGTTGGGGGTGGGCTCCGTCTTTGGCACCATTCTGGGACCTGGCCCACGATGGGAGGTGGCTTCTTGTTGTCTTTTGGCGCGCACATAATGGCGTCTGTTCTTCTGGGGCGGGCGCCACATTCAATACAGTGAAACAGTCTGTAGGCACACAATACCAGATGATAGCGGGTTGGTTTCGATCCTGCCGACTACGCCAAAGTTGACGCGCCCCCTGGGCTGCGTGTGGGGGAATACCCAGAGCCGGGTCTCTGTATAATGTCAGGGGTTGTAGTCTCCTTGGCGGCGACCCGGTCCCGTGGCTCAGGGTGGTCAAACCAGTGGCGAATCTGTTTATTTGGTTTTTAATGTTTAAATGTCCGACTACGCCACCCGTGGATTGCGGTCACTGAGAACCGCCGCTGCGGGGCAGACTGCTGAGGCTGATGTTGTGTGCGCAGCAGAGGGTAGTATAACTCCCCACAGGAGGAGTATAGCCTCAGGGCAGTGAGTACAGATGATGGGGGTGATGGTGCGCGGGAGCAACAGTAATGACTCAGAGTCCAGTGATGCAGTCCAGGGTCTTTACTCACAGTTTTACACTCCAAGCCACTTCTGCAGGTAATGGCTGCCCATGTCGTGCTGTGCTCACCAGGTGAGGGGCTCGGCCAACTCCCAGGTACCTTTGGAATGCTTTTCAGGACCCCCTTCGTGTGTCCTTTCTCTGGCCCGTCGTACCCCACAATTGACCACGTTTCTGTCCAGCTGCCTCGGGCCTTGGCAGGCAAACGTATGTTCCGTTTCCCTGGGTCCTATATGGTGCCTTCCTAACGGGTGTAGTGAGGGGCCGTACACGTGCAATGCCACGGCCTCCGGTTACTAGCTGAGGGTAGTTGCTCTCCTCCACTAGATGAGGGATCTGGTTCCCTTTCTTGGCCTGACCACCCTACTCTGGTAGCGGCGGGCGTACGGTGGCTACTGGCCGGTCCGCACCCCTGGGGTCCCTTCACTCCACTCCTGGAGCCTCCTCCGTTTCTCTCCTCTCCTTCTCCTCCAGGCCCAGGCCTTGTGACTTGGCCTGCCCGTGGAGCAGAGCTCGTACAGAGCCCCTGCTCCCAGCCTCCTTCTCTCTCACTTCTCTCTCTCCCCTGACTCCAAGATGGTGCCCACCTTATATACTCTTACTTTTCAGTGCACCCAGAATCTACTCTCCCCACCCACACACTACCGGGTTCCCCTTTTCTAGGTGTTCCCTCCTCCCACTCCAGCCAGGGACAGGGGCAGTTGTGCTCACTCTTGGGAGCATTGTCGCCCTGCCCCCCGGAAATGTGGTGTAGTGCATGTGGGTGTTAGGGTCCTGAGCCTCACTCCATTCTTACCTGGAAGTGAGATATCACACCTCTGGGTGAGATGCAATACCTCTGTAGCGACCGAACCCTCGGGGCGCTACATGTGCGTGTAATAGTGGGGAAGGGCGTAGCCTTCCCTTGGTACTGAGATAGTTAAAGGGGAGTGTTCCTGAAGTCAGACCTCTCTGGACTGTTGGTAGACCAAGCTAAGGGGTTAGCTTTACTGGTCCAGTCAGTAGAGTAAAGGGGGAACTTAGTGCCCGGATCAAGCCTAGAGTGATATAGAGCTTGTTCCTGGCATAATTCGTTGTGGGCTGCAGTACCTGTAAACAGCCACAAGATGCCACTGTTCTGAGTGCAGATGTCAGGTTGAGTCTGCTAGCAGGGTTGCAGACAGTGATGAGTTAATGCTGTGTGATGACAGCTCACAGGGGGTGGGCACATTGACAAAAAGCCTCGGTTTTAGTGTCCAGAGGCCATTAAGAGACAGTGCGGGGAATCGTGCGGGCAGCCTGACTATAGTGGCTGCTAGGGTAGACGGGAGCTCTACACCCTCAGACAGTGGGATCACTAATGTGCTAGTCTCCTCACGCAAGAGCAAGAGTCCTGTTAGCTGGTCGGAGAAACTCATCAGAGCGAGTGAGGACCCGAGGCACTTCTAGTCTGCAGGAAGCAGGAAGAAGATAAATAGGACTCCAGGCTAGGACATGGGGGATATATTTGATCCAGGTCACTGCTAACGTTACAGAAGAATCTCGTGGACTAGAGATAGAGTCACAAGAGATGCTTCACACAGAGAGGGAACCAGGGCTGAAGATGTTGTCAGTGCCTGTGAGAGAGATGATAGCCTGTCGGGCCTTATCCATTATATCTGCCTGTAAATACTGTATATATCCCTCTTCCCCAAGTAAAGTTCAAGTTCTGGTTAAGAACCTTGTGTCCTCTGAAGTTCTTGCTGCCCTGGTCCCAGAAGAGCAATGCCTGGAGACAGCCGCGATCGGATGGCTTGAAGTAAGTGAAGAGCAACACATACACAGCCACACTTCAGAGGGAGGACACGTATTGTCTGTAGGGTGCCATAGCAAGTGGGGACTGCAGCTCGCCCACAACTACCTCGCTGGGGCACCTTACATTTGGCGTAGTCGGCAGGATGCGAGCTCCTCGCATGAAGAAAGCGGGGAAGAGCCGACACAGAACACTGAGGAGAAAGTGTTGGAAGACATGCGGCCGAAGATGGCGGCCCGAAGCATGGATTCCAAGATGGTGACGACGGCGGTAAAGTCTGGAAGGAGAACCGCCTATCATGGGAGTGGACGGCGCTGGAGAGCGCGAAAAGATGTCCAGCCCCTACGAGTTCTGGCCCGAAGAGGGATGGGCCCAGCGGTGGAGATGCGTCCCAGGATGGGACGTCCAGAGAGGAAGAGGGCACGGCGTAAAGTGAAGCCCGGCCCCGTGAGTATCAGCGCGCACAGAGAGGGGGCGCGGCTGAAGGCGAAGCGGCCGAGAGTGACGAGTGACGCGGCGGTCGCGTCAGAGGGCCGGCCTAGGAAGAGGCGGAGCTGGACGCGCAGGACGCGCGTCACCGGTAAGCGACCGGCGCCATTTTCTGTCCGACACGTCAGGAGAAGGAGATCCGGCAGCGGACGTCTTGCAAGAATGGCAGCCTCAGAGCCTAACAGCGTGCGAGAGACCAGCGGAGAGTTGGAACCCCTGCAGATTATTACTCCAGGGGCCGCGGCTGGAAGCCGTTCGCCGGCGGGCGCTGCCCGCGAACCGTTGCCTTTACCCCCAGTGGCTGTCCAGTGGGCCACTAGGCCCGATCCGGAGCTGGGCCTGCTTCTTCACGAGCTTCGTGTGTGGTGCTGGAGCCGGATACCGGAGGAGTCGTCCCCCTCGGCTGAGGGAGGAGAATATCCCGGTGGGGCCGGAGCCATAGTTGCAGCGGAGCTAAGAGAAGGTGAGCGGTCCATGCCCCAGCGGCCGGTCACCCCTGTAGAACCTGCCCCAGCAGCCTCGGCGGCAACAGAGGCCCTCAGGCCCTCAGGAGGCGGAGCAGAGGAGAAGCCCCCTAAAAGAAAGGCCCCGCAAGAGAGCTTCTGGTCATTGGCCTTGGAGGCCCTACATTCCCCCTCCGCAGAGCGGTACACTAAGCCCGGAAGTCCACAGTGGGCCACCCGCGACCCTCCGATGACCTAGCGGGAGCAGCGGCGGTGGACCGACACCTACCTAAGAGGCTGGCTAGAGGGGTCCAACGCGGCGCGGAGGGAGTCAGTGGAGGACTCCCAGACCCGGGGGCGGGTTGTGGAGTTCCGTGTCCGCGAGGGATACGGGTTCCTCGAGGAAGAGTGGACTGGGCATGAGGTATTTATCAGCCGGGAAGCCATCAAACGTGAGTACCTGCCCGATCGCCTCCACAACCTGCGTGAAGGGGAAATTGTCCTCTTCGTAAAATGTGAGTGTGCAAGGGGGTAGTACGCGGCTGCGGTCACCCGCCCATATAAATGGGAAGACGTCCTAGAGAAGGACCGGCAGGTCTTCCGGCGAAGGGCTGAGAGGGAGGCTCGGCAACGTCGGGCTAGGGAAGCCCCTGGAGGATTCGTGTCCCCTCCTAAGGCCGGCATCCCACAGGAAGAAGAGTCCAGACGCCAGCAGCGGGGAGATGGCGTTGAAAAAGTGGAGGATGTCCCAGGTGGTAGTAGGGCTGGCTCTCCAAGTGAGGCTATAGGCTCAACAACCAAACACCCCGGGGGGGCCGAGGCGGTTCATGGTGGAGTCGCCGAAAGGACTCAGGCGGCTGTTAGTCAGGAAGTTCACAATTTCACCGTGACCAGCTACGGCCCCACGCAAGTTGGCTGTGGCAGCGCCACCTCCTCGGATGAGGACCTTGGGCGCAGCCGGTACCCTGACCAGCCTTGGAGGCGGAAGAAGCCACCTTCCTCTGCAGCATAGGCCGCCTTAATGAAGGAGAGGAAAGAGGCCCGAAAGAAGTGAGCTGGCTAGAAGGTCCGTTGACCTTCCACTTTCCTCTTTAGGACCCATCGGTGGTGGTCCTGTTGGCAGTTTGGGACTGTTACCCAGTGGGGGCAGAGTGCCCCATGTTGACTTAAGTTGAAAAAAAAAAATGGAGGACTGTTCCCCTACCTCCTAGGCCAGGAAGGCCTTAAGCAGCACCCAGAAGTTGTGTGCCCAGGAGAGCTGCTCTTTTGTTTTTTACTTTTTATTTTTATTTTCGTTGCGCCTGTTGCGCCCTTTTCTGCTGGAATTTATAATGCTGAGGCACACCTTGAGGATGGATATCCTCCAAACCTAAGAGACTTAGGGGCTGCAGTCTGGCTGGGTGGTGACTTGTGTCCCTATGGGTAAGACTCTCATAACATGCACTTTATTAATATGATTGTCTGGATCCTTCTCTCCGTTACTTTGGTCTCCAATGTACAATATATTACTCTCTGTGCGACTTCAAATGTTTAGATTGACGTACTAGCATCCCTATAGGGACCCACCCATACTTGCCGGTACTGTATTGTGCTCTTTCCTACCCCGTTTTGATCTTTTATTATGTGTGGTATATGTGATTTTAATTTTTCTATAAATAAAGATTATCTTTTACGCTTATAACTGTCCTTGAGGGTTTTATACTCCATTTTTGTGTAGGTTTAAAAACCTAAGAGACTTGCGGCCTGGCGGGAAGAACCGGTGACCCCCGCTAGGGCCAAGAAGAAAGAGACTCACAGGGTGTTACCTGTGACTGTGTGCCTCAGAATGCAGCCCTTGAAGGAGATTGGGGGCTATTGAGGTGTTGGTTTGCCCTAAAAATATGGACATGGACATTGCGTTTCCAGGGTCCTTACCAAGAAGGACCGGTACCTCTGAGGGGTTGATAATGGACTGTCCTGAATTGCTGTTCCGGGGCCCTTAACCGAGAAGGGCCGGTCTTCCATCCAAGAAAATGACCTCAGGACCAGTCGTTTGCTAAATTGTTTTAGTAAAATTTAGTAATGCGATATAATGTCATAGCTGCTGATTTGTGTTCATTGTTTAGTGTGGTCGGGGACGACCAACATTAAAGTGTCAGGGAATGTAATAGTGGGGAAGGGCGTAGCCTTCCCTTGGTACTGAGATAGTTAAAGGGGAGTGTTCTTGAAGTCAGACCTCTCTGGACTGTTGGAAGACCAAGCTAAGGGGTTAGCTTTACTGGTCCAGTCAGTAGAGTAAAGGGGGAACTTAGTGCCCGGATCAAGCCTAGAGTGATATAGAGCTTGTTCCTGGCATAATTTGTTGTGGGCTGCAGTGCCTGTAAACAGCCACAAGATGCCACTGTTCTGAGTGCAGATGTCAGGTTGAATCTGCTAGCAGGGTTGCAGACAGTGATGAGTTAATGCTGTGTGATGACAGCTCACAGGGGGTGGGTGACGCGCCCCCTGGGACATATTCCTTTTTGAGGGGAATACCCGGCACCGGATCAGATGGGGGGTTGTAGTCTCCGAGCGGCTGTGACCCGGTCCCGTGCCCAGGGCGTCAAGCTAAGTGTTATGTGGCAGTCCTACAGATGTTATTAAAGTTCTTTTGTGTCGACTACGCCACCCGTTGTGATGCGGTCACTGTGGCCGCCGCTGCAGCAGGGTCCGCTGAGGCTGATGGTGGATGTGCAGCTTGGTGGGATAACCCCCAACGGGAGGGGTATAGCCTCAGAGGGGACAGGCGCAGAGGATGGGGGTTGTGGTGGTGCGGTGCAGCCGGCAATGAAGACAGACTCGGGTTGTGCAGTTAAGGGAGTTTACTTACTGCTGATGTTTCGGTCACTCCAGCTGTTAGTGACCACCCGAGCCGTGCTGCGTCCACCAGGTCCTGGATCCGGCCAACCCCCAAACAAGTCCGGAGCGTGGCCCTGAGCTCTCCCTCTGTCCTTTCCTCAGCCGTCCCCACCAGTGATCCACCTAGGTCCAGCTCCCTCGGGCCTTCTGTTAGGCAACCCTTGGCCTTAGGTTCCCTGACCCTCCATGTGGTATGCCTTCAGGGTGGATGTAGTGGGTGGCCGTGGCAGATGCTGCCCACAGCCTCCGGTCTCTGGCTAGGGATGTTTTTGCCCCCACCAGCTTGGGTTCCGGTACCCTTGTGCTGACTCCTCACCCGGTGCTCTAATTTGGGTTCTTGGGTCCCTTCTGCTGTCCCCCTCTGGGTCTTTCTCTTTCTTTCTCCTCTCTCTCTCTCCAGGGCTGCTGTTTTCTTCTCTCTCCTCTCCAACTGACTTGTTCTCAGCGTCTGACCCTGATCTAAGTTGATGCCCTCCTTATATATCCCTCTATGTGTGAGCTCAGGTGACCAGCACCCAATGAGCTCCTATCACTACCCAGACTGCTCCCCCTATCTGCCCCTACACTACATGGGATGTACCACCCCCCTCCCACTCCAGCCAGGAACAGGCTCGGTTGTACCTGCACATTTCTAAGTGGGAGTACCGTCGGCCTGCTCCTCTGGAATGGGATGTATGTAGTGCATGCAGTCTATCTGAGCTCAGTTCCACACTCCTTCCTTACCCGGGAGTGGAATATCACACCTCTGGGTTGAGGTGCAATACCCCTGTAGCAGCCGAATCCTCAGGGTGCTACATTCCCCCCTGGTAAATCACAGCACGTCCTCGGGCTGCAAGACATAAAACACCAAAAACATACAAAATTTTTATATGAACATATAAAACATATAAACATTATATATATATAAAACTTTTTCATATAAACATTCTCGTCGTCTCTGGTTTCAGGTTCCTCCTCCGGACACTGTGCAACGTGTGTCCGGGAAAAGTGCGACAGTCTTTCTAGAAAAATGGTTTCTCCTATAAAACCGGTAGGGGGCGCTTTAGGAAGCGCAACTATATACAGGGGAATTTGGCCGTTCTCAGTCCCCGGCCAAGTAAAGGGAAAGGGATGGCTGCTCACAGTCCTCAGCCTGGTTTGGGTAGGGGACACACGGGTTAAACTGTTCACTGGTCCCAACGGGGACTAAACTTTAAAGCAGCCACGGTTACTTGGGTACCCCGACAGGTAACTATATACAGTCCTTTGTACTATCTCAGTCATAGTACCTTCTAGCCTTGAACCCGTCCGGGTCTTCTGGCTCCTCCTCCCTACACCGCAACTCCTCCTCTGTCAGGCGATGCACGTGGAGGGCGTAAGGTCCCTTGGCACACTTGTGCCGGGTGAACGTTACCTCGTCACCGACGTAGAGGTCACGGCCTTTGTGACCCTCTGGCAGGTGGGACTCGACGTCCCGTCGGGTAACGAAGACGTCACCCATGGTGTTCCGGTCCTTTATGAAGCCCCACCCATGCTGCGCATTAAACTTTATTACCGTCCCGATGGTACGGGGACGATTTGCTGCATAGGGGTCCCTTCTGGTCCGACTCTTTTGCTCCGCGCTGCGGGTCTGGGCCCATTGCTCTCTGACCCGCCTCTCCTCCCGTTCTCTCTGAAACTCTGCCAGCTGTTGACGGCAACACTCTGTGCGTTCAGCTGCAGCTGCCCGAGTCTCTCCGGTGAACCCCATCAAATCTTCTCCCGTGGGGTCCCACACGAATTGGGCTTCTTCTAGTGGAGGCGAGACCCGAGCCACGGGCTTCGGAGCCGGGATTAGGGGCTCACACAGGGGACCTAACTTCTTTTGTCGCTCCAGTTCCAAGAATTCTTCGGGCCAGATGAAAGGCCGCCCGTCCGGCCACGCCAGCTGGCTGAAGGGGTCCTCTCCCAGATATGGCACCCTTGGTGTTTCGGGTGCGGGCGTGATGGTGGGGGCGCCCAGGTTACCCAGGCCTTGCGGCCAGGCCGGGGGCATCTGGAAGGTAAATGGAACTGTTAACACGGCGGCGCCCTGGGCTACCTGGCCTTGCGACCAGGCCGGAGGCTCCGCGGAGGTAGATGGCTCTGCTGGGGATGCGGCGCCCGGAAACGCTAGGCCCTGCGACCAGGCCGGAGGCTCCTCTTCCTTCGCCACGCTCCGGGTCACGACGCGTGACGTCACCGGGGTCGCGACGGCGGCTTCCGGTCGGGGCCTAGTCGGTGGCGGTGTCATGGCGGTCTCGGGTACGGCCGGGGGACCTTCGGGCTCTGCGACGGGGAGCTGGGGCAGATAAGCGGTCTTCCGGTATGGGGTATAGGCGTCCCCCTTACCTGCTGCCATGCGTCTCGCTCCCTCTTCTGCGCCGTCTCCGGCCTTGGGTCCTCCCGCGTCATCCGCAGAGGCAGTCGGTGTCTTCTTCCAAGGGAGCGGGTTCCGTGGACGGGTTCCAGCTTGCTGGGCCATCTCCCGGCCCCACTCCGCCAGGATCTCCCTCTGCACTCGGGCCATCCTTCCCGCGAGGCCCTCCAGGGCACTCCGCGCGCACTCCCGATCTCGGGGAAGCTGCGCCAGGATCTCCGCTAAGCCTAGTGGGGTTGTTGACTCCAGCAGGCTCCTGACCATCGGGTCGGTGCTGCTCTGCTCTCCTCTTTCTTCTTTTTGCAGGCTCCTGGCCAGCGGGCCGGTGCTGCGCTGCTGCCGCTCCATTCCCGGGTCTACTCTTCCTCTCCTCGACTCCGGGTGCTCTCGCTCTGGACACCTTGCCTCCGGGTGCGCTCGTTCTAGACTGCTCCAAGCGACACCCATCTTTTCTCTTTTCTTTCGTCTCCTCCCACTTCGAGGGTGGTCCCGGGGCAACTCGGTGACTGTCAGCTCCAGGGGGAGTTCTTTCACGCTGACAGACACCTCCAGCATCACAGTCTCTGTTGGTGGGGGCGGTTTCCACTTTTGGCGCCATTTTCTGTCCTGGCCCACGATGGGAGGTGGCCTCCTGCCCTCCTTTGGCACGCCCATAATGGCGTCCGCTGCTCTTCCAAGGCGGGAAATCTGCGGTTTTGGCGGGAATCGCTTCCCAGTGGCGGGAAACTCTGCAGATGGCGGGAACAAGCTGGAAATGGCGGACAATCGGCGGGAAACGACTGGTGATGGAGTCCGATGGCGTGGACCCTCCGGAACCGGCGGGAGACTTCTTTCTGAGGTAAACTTGCACTTTTCTTCAGGCACGCAGTACCCGGGTGTTGCGGGCACGTAATCCTGCCGACTACGCCAAAGTTGACGCGCCCCCTGGGACATATTCCTTTTTGAGGGGAATACCCGGCACCGGATCAGATGGGGGGTTGTAGTCTCCGAGCGGCTGTGACCCGGTCCCGTGCCCAGGGCGTCAAGCTAAGTGTTATGTGGCAGTCCTACAGATGTTATTAAAGTTCTTTTGTGTCGACTACGCCACCCGTTGTGATGCGGTCACTGTGGCCGCCGCTGCAGCAGGGTCCGCTGAGGCTGATGGTGGATGTGCAGCTTGGTGGGATAACCCCCAACGGGAGGGGTATAGCCTCAGAGGGGACAGGCGCAGAGGATGGGGGTTGTGGTGGTGCGGTGCAGCCGGCAATGAAGACAGACTCGGGTTGTGCAGTTAAGGGAGTTTACTTACTGCTGATGTTTCGGTCACTCCAGCTGTTAGTGACCACCCGAGCCGTGCTGCGTCCACCAGGTCCTGGATCCGGCCAACCCCCAAACAAGTCCGGAGCGTGGCCCTGAGCTCTCCCTCTGTCCTTTCCTCAGCCGTCCCCACCAGTGATCCACCTAGGTCCAGCTCCCTCGGGCCTTCTGTTAGGCAACCCTTGGCCTTAGGTTCCCTGACCCTCCATGTGGTATGCCTTCAGGGTGGATGTAGTGGGTGGCCGTGGCAGATGCTGCCCACAGCCTCCGGTCTCTGGCTAGGGATGTTTTTGCCCCCACCAGCTTGGGTTCCGGTACCCTTGTGCTGACTCCTCACCCGGTGCTCTAATTTGGGTTCTTGGGTCCCTTCTGCTGTCCCCCTCTGGGTCTTTCTCTTTCTTTCTCCTCTCTCTCTCTCCAGGGCTGCTGTTTTCTTCTCTCTCCTCTCCAACTGACTTGTTCTCAGCGTCTGACCCTGATCTAAGTTGATGCCCTCCTTATATATCCCTCTATGTGTGAGCTCAGGTGACCAGCACCCAATGAGCTCCTATCACTACCCAGACTGCTCCCCCTATCTGCCCCTACACTACATGGGATGTACCACCCCCCTCCCACTCCAGCCAGGAACAGGCTCGGTTGTACCTGCACATTTCTAAGTGGGAGTACCGTCGGCCTGCTCCTCTGGAATGGGATGTATGTAGTGCATGCAGTCTATCTGAGCTCAGTTCCACACTCCTTCCTTACCCGGGAGTGGAATATCACACCTCTGGGTTGAGGTGCAATACCCCTGTAGCAGCCGAATCCTCAGGGTGCTACATGGGCACATTGACAAAAAGCCTTGGTTTTAGTGTCCAGAGGCCATTAAGAGACAGTACGGGGAATCGTGCGGGCAGCCTGACTATAGTAGCTGCTAGGGTAGACGGGAGCTCTACACCCTCAGACAGTGGGATCACTAATGTGCTAGTCTCCTCACGCAAGAGCAAGAGTCCTGTTAGCTGGTCGGAGAAACTCATCAGAGCGAGTGAGGACCCGAGGCACTTCTAGTCTGCAGGAAGCAGGAAGAAGATAAATAGGACTCCAGGCTAGGACATGGGAGAGATATTTGATCCATGTCACTGTTAACGTTACAGAAGAATCTCGTGGACTAGAGATAGAGTCACAAGAGATGCTTCACACAGAGAGGGAACCAGGGCTGAAGATGTTGTCAGTGCCTGTGAGAGAGATGATAGCCTGTCGGGCCTTATCCATTATATCTGCCTGTAAATACTGTATATATCCCTCTTCCCCAAGTAAAGTTCAAGTTCTGGTTAAGAACCTTGTGTCCTCTGAAGTTCTTGCTGCCCTGGTCCCAGAAGAGCAATGCCTGGAGACAGCCGCGATCGGATGGCTTGAAGTAAGTGAAGAGCAACACATACACAGCCACACTTCAGAGGGAGGACACGTATTGTCTGTAGGGTGCCATAGCGAGTGGGGACTGCAGCTCGCCCACGACTACCTCGCTGGGGCACCTTACATGCGGGCAACAGTAAACCATTGTGAAGGTCCTTGCAAGTTTGGGGCTGCAATTGATCAATGGAGTTGGGGATTTAGTCAGGACTAATGATGTCTTCAATGCTGCAAAATACAGGTTTACACATAATCCATCTTGCAATACCTTCAGAGAGGTGGCTGAATGGCTCCAAATGTATTCTGCATCAAAACAATGACGCCAAACATACAGCCAATGTCATTAAGAACTATCTTCATATTAAAGAAGAACAAGGAGTCCTGGAAGTGATTGTATGACCCCCAGAAAACATTGATATAAACATCATTGAGTCTGTCTGGGATTACATGAAGAGACATAAAGATTTGCACAAGCGACATCCACAGAAGATCTGTGGTTAGTTCTCCAAGATGTTTGGAGCAACCTTCCTGCTGAGTACCTGTTATGGGGACGGTTGCAGACAACTTTATTATAATGGAACGCAACCGAACCCGGGGTCCATGATGCAGCCGGGTGGACTGCTGCCGAACTCCTTCTGGGTGTGAAGGAAAAAACTAACAGAATATCAATCCCCTCCATGTTACAGCACACTGGAACGGGTATAGGAATTCGCAGTATCTCTGTTAGAGAGATATGCGGTAAAAAACTATCTGTAGTCCTGTTAAAGCACAGGGACTACACTGGCGGCGCTAGGATGCGTGTGTGACTACACCAACGGTTACACGTGCCTCCAGCCGGCGTGCTACCGGACTGAAGGGTACTACTCCACGTGGCTGACAGGCGATAACCGTGGATAGGACGTCTGCAGGCTGCTCGGGGTGTTAGGCGATCCCCTTGGCAGAGCCAGACTGCTAGACGAAGCTACCTGCCTATTCTGCCTATTTCCACTACACCTGCCTATGAAAACTACACGTGGAACACAGTCGTCCACACAACAGCATACTGCTCAATGATCAGAGCGAGCCGCCATGTTCGTGGGCGGGCCTTTTAAAGACTAAGCCCTGCCCACCGTCCCGCCATTGGTGACGCCACCCGTGGACCAATCAGGCGGTGCCAGGTCACCGGGTCAGGTAGTTGCCAAACGACCAATCACGGTCCGCCAGGTCACGGGCATGCTCAGTACCGAGAATCCTGGACTTAGACTCCAACAGCCCTGTCTCCCTCCGCAACTTATGCTTAACATTGCTAGGCACAAATACCCAAGAGACAATTTGTACATCTCGTGGACCAGCTAGGCGTTGGGGCTGATGATGATGCTGAGCAGCATCAGCCCTGGCTGGAGTGGAATGGGAGACCACAGAAGGTTCTGGACCCATTGCGAATCCAGCAACAGCTCGACACCTAACAGTACCTTCAAAAACTGTGCAAATGTACCTAGAAAAATCAATGCTGTTTTGAAGTGTGTTCACACCAAATATTGATTTCATTTAGATTTCTCTGTTTAAACTTTGAATTTTCATACCCTTAAATCAGAGAGATATGTGTTACACGCACGCCGCTAGGTTCAGATAGGGGCGAGACAGGTTACATGAATTCTTTGGAATCCTGGGGGACCCGTTACTCAGGGCGACCATAGACCATGTGCTGCAGCTTCTCTCAGGCACACAGGGGTATTGACCCTCAGGCACAGACACGTAGGTTGTTTCACTTGCTGACCAGACACACTTGACAAGAGTCCTCATAAACTGTAGAACAGTAGCATTTATAAGAAGCCGCACAGCCAGTGCAAGTTAAGTCTTATGAGAAACAGGCTCCAGTGACAAACAGTACAGTTTCCTTAGCAGCACAGCAGTTCACAGTCTTCCCAGTAATACAGGACAGCACAATTCTAATACAAAGGCACATTAATGAACACAGCATTCTTTACAGCACAGTGAGATGTAGGAGGGGGGAGGGTTTGCTGAGGGAGATAATCCCTGTGACACCATTTCTTCCAGTCCTTATCTTTCTGCCTGACAATACTCTACACCACTAGTTCAGGAACTCTACCTGACCTGTGCTTAGCTTCACTGCTGACTTGAATCCTTTTCACTTGAAGGGGCACTTCTGTGAGATACAGATCACACACACCACCTTTCTCTTCGGCTTCAGCCAGACAGTAAACAACTTCCCCACAATCCCCCTGGGGCTCTGCTAAAACACTCCCCTTCTCCTGTGACTGTGTTGACCCCTTTAGTTGCTGTCTCATGTGCTTGTGTTACTTCTAATAGTTGCTGAATGCTTTTAAAGCAACAGCACTACTTCTGCATGTCACACTCTGCAACAGCACTACTTCTGCGTGTCACATACAGTATGTCAACCAAAATAGGTAATAAATAACATTTCCCACATGTCTACTTTACATCAGCACAATTTTGGAACCAATATTTTTTTTGTTAGGAAGTTATAAGGGTTAAAAGTTGACCAGCAATTTCTAATTTTTCCCACAAAATGTACAAAACCATTTTTTTAGGAACCACATCACATTTGAAGTGAATTTGAGGGGCCTTTATGACAGAAAATACCCAAAAGTGACACCATTCTAAAAACTGTACCCCTCAAGGTGCTCAAAACCACATTCAAGAAGTTTATTAACCTTTCAGGTGCTTCACAGGAATTTTTGGAACGTGGAAGAAAACAATGAACATTTAACTTTTTTTCACAAAAATGTTACTTTAGACCCAAATTGTTTTATTTTTGCAAGGGTAACAGGTAAAAATGGACCTCAAAATTTCTTGTGAAATTTCTCCTGAGCAAGCCAATACCCCATATGTGGGGGGAAACCACTGTTTGGGCACACGGCATGGCTCAGAAGGAAAAGAGCGCCATTTGACTTTTTGAATGTAAAATTTGCTTGAATAATTAGCAGACGCCATGTCGCATTTGGAGAGCCCCTGATGTACCTAAACAGTGGAAAACCCCCACAACACTGACACCATTTTGGAAACTAGACCCCTCATGGAAATTATCTAGATGTGTGGTGAGCACCTTGAACCCCCGGGTGCTTCACAGAAGTTTATAACATTGAGACATAAAAATGTCATTTTCCCTGTTTTCCACAAAAATGTTTTTCAGCCCCAAATTTTTTATTTTCAAAGGGGTAACAGGAGAAAATGGACCCCAAAATTTGTCGTGCAATTTCTCTTGAGCATGCAGATACCCAATATGTGGGGGAAAACTATTGTTTGAGTGCACGGCAGGGCTCAGAATGGAAGAAGTGACATTTTGGAACACAGACTTTGATGGAATGGTCTATGGGTGTCATATTGTATTTGGAGAGCCCCCGATGTGCCTCAACAGTAGAAAACCCCCACAAGTGACCCCATTTTGGAAACTCGATCCCTCAAATTTATTTAGATGTGTGGGAGGCTCCTTGAACCCACAGGTGTTTCACAGAATTTTAAACATTTTCATTTTCACAAGGATAGCAGAGAAAATGGACCCCAAAATTTGTTGTGCAATTTTTCCTTTGTACGCCGATACCTCATATGTGGTCGAAAACTACTTTTGATACACAGTGCAAAGCTCAGAAGGGAAGAAGCACCAAATTGGAGTTCAGATTTTGCTGGACTGGTTTGAGGGTGCCATGTCACATTGGCAGAGCCCCTGAGGTGCCAGAACAGCAGACCCCCCCATAAGAGACCCCATTTTACAAACTACACCTCTCAGTGAATGAATCTAGGGGTGCAGAGAGCAAATTGACACCACAGGTGGATCACAGAACGTTATACCATTTGGCAGTGAAGAAAAAAAAATTAAATTTTTAGCACCAAAAATTTGTTTTAGCCCAAGATTTTACACTTTCATACTGAGAAATGGGTAAAAATGGCACCAAAATTTGTTCCACAATTTCTGCTGAATGTAGAAATACCGCATATGTGGCTGTGCAGTACTAGTTAGCCACATGGCAAGGAGGGACAGAGCGCTATTTGCCTCCTGGAGCGCAGATTTTTCTAAAATAGTATGCAGACTCCATATACAGAGCCCTTAAGTGCTAGAATAGCAGAATTCTCCCTCAAGTGACACCATTTTGGAAATTACTGTATTTTTCGGGCTGTAAGACGCACTTATGGGCGTGGAGGGTATCAAATATTCATGCTCTTTAATAGCGGGCACACGTGATCTCCTGGTCGCTGCAGGAGCCATGGCTGCAACTACAGTGTGCGCGCTATTAAGGAAAGTGAGTACGCTCTGCCCCCCATGTCCATAGTCACAGCGAAGGGAGCAGTGACTGTTCCAGCATCTGATCTCGGTGTCTGAGGGGGCATGGTAGGAACGTCATCCGCGGCTCATACGCTGAGATCAGCTGCTGGCAGAAGAAGAGGACGCAGGAAGGTGAGTAGAATCCTTTTATTTTTTTTGTGTGCACAGGATGGGGGTGCCATGCATACCAGACTGGGGGTGCTATGCATACCAGGATGGTGGTGCCATGCATACTTGGATGGGGGTGCCATGCATACCAGGATGGTGGTGCCATGCATACCGGCATGAGGGTGCCATGCATACCAGGCTGGGGGTTTCATGCATACCAAGCTGGGGGTGACATGCATACCAGGATGAGGGTGCCATGCATACCAGGATGGGGGTGCCATGCATACCAGGATGGGGATGGGGTGTTATGCATACTAGGATGAGGGGGCCATGCATACCAGGATGGGAATTGGGGTGCCATGCATACCAGGATGGGGGTGCAATGTATATCAGGATGGGGGTGCCATGCATACCAGAATGGGGATGAGGGTGCCATGCATACCAGGATGGGGAACAATGTAAACCAGGATGGGAATGGGGGCCACGTATAACAGAAAGGAGGGGCCATATATACCAGGATGGGGGCATATATATGCCAGGATGGGGGATATAGATACAGAATTAAGGGACATTACCCCTATAACAGTTTCAGCAGCAGACCCCTCCCCCATAACAGTGCATCATGACCACATTTTTTGCTTTATTTTTTTTCTCTTTTCCTCCTCTAGAACCTAGGTGCTTCTTACAGTCCGATGCGTCTTTAATAGCTGGCACACGTGACCGCCTGGCCGCTACAGGAGCCACGGCTGCAACTACAGTGTGCGCGCTATTAAGAAGAGTGAATACTCACTGCTCCCCACGTCAATAGTCACAGCGAAGGGAGCAGTGACTATTCTGGCAGCTGATCTCGGCGTCTGAGGGGGCATGGCAGTGACGTCATGCGCGGCTCATACGCTGAGATCAGCTGCTGGCAGAAGAAGAGGACGCAGCTCTGGAGCAGAGGGAAGGAATGTGAGTAGAATCCTTTTATGTTTTTTGTGTGCACAGCAATGGGGATGGGGGTGCCATGCATACCTGGATGGGGGTGCCATGCATACAAGGCTGGTGGTGCCATGCATATCAGGATGAAGGGTGCCATGTATACCAGACTGGGGGTGCCATTCATACCTGGATGGGGGTGCCATGCATACCTGGATGGGGGTGCTATGCATACCAGGCTGGAGTTGCCATGCATACCAAGCTGGGGGTGCCATGCATACCAAGATGGAAGTGCCATGCATACCAGGATGGGGATGGGGTGCCATGCATGCCAGAATGAGGGGGCCATGCATACCAGGATGGGAAAGGGGGTGCCATGCATACCAGGATGGTGGTGTCATGCATACCAGGATGGGGGTGCAATGTATACCATTATGGGGGTGCCATGCGCCATGCATACCAGAATGGGGATGAGGGTGCCATGCATACCAGGATGTGGAACAAGGTATAACAGGATGGGAATGGGGGCCACGTATAACAGAAACGGGAGGGCATATATACCAGGATGGGGGATATAGATATCAAATTGAGGGACATTACCCCTATAACAGTGTCAGCAGCAGACCCCTCCCCCATAACAGTGCATCATGACCACATTTTTTGCTTTGTTTCTTTTTCTATTTTGCTCCTCTAGAACCTAGGTGCATCTTACGGTCCGATGCGTCTTATAGTCCGAAAAATACGGTATACCCCTTTATCTAATTATCTACAGGTGTAGTGACGATTTTGACTCCATGGGTCTTTTCCAGAAACAAGCAGCAACGGATGTTGCTGAGTGAAAATTGCAAACTGCCGTTGTAGTGACCAGTAAGCTGCAGTGACCAGTACATTGTGCCCAGCTCATGCTTTTGGACACACGCATCTGTAAATTAAGCAGGCTCTCATCACTACAGAAATGCCAAACATGTGGACGTCAACTGTGGCTTAGGCACACACTGGAGCTCAGAAGGGATAGGGGCATTTGGATTTGGGAGAACAAAATTTGCTCAATTTCTTTTGAGGGGGCGATGAGACATGGCGCTTTTCCAGAGTCTTTTACATAACATTTTGGATCACATTTATCCTGCGCTTTATGCTGAGCACTTATATTGGGGTTTCCATCTAAATCTCCGAGTGACGTGATTCAGATGAACCCCCTGCGGGATTCATTCACTATAATGAGGCAGCAAAGTTACTCTGGACTCCGTCTGGCCTCTGTTCAACGCTGTCCTTTTCAGAAGTGCACAAAACTGGGCAACGGCACTTTTATGCATGCCTAATAAAAAAACGGACACTATAAGATCATAGGCCAGACGGCGTCCACAGTGCCTCCATCTGCCTCATTATAAGAAATCTTTCGCCTGGGGTTCGGTCTGAATCATTTATTTCAGAGATTTACACGGAAACCCCGGTGTAAGCGCAGAGCGCAGAATAAATGTGAGCAGAGCCTTACTGCAATCTTTGGGAGGCAGACTGAACAAAGCAATAGCAGATGAAGAATTGGTTTTATTTGTTTTTTACGCCATTCCTAAGTGATTAGACAACTTTATTCTTCGGGTCGGTGTGATTACAGCGATACCAGATTTATAGCAGGTTTTTATGTTTGGCAGCTGTCACACACTAAAAGATGCTTTTTATTGCAAAAATGAGTTTTTCCATCGCCATATTTTGAGAGCTATAATTTTTCTATATTTCAGCCGACAGAGTCATGTAAGGGCTTGTTTTTTGCGGGTTGACTTGATGTTTTTATTGGTACCATTTTTGGGCACATGACATTTTTTGATCGCTTTCTATTCTGATTTTTTAGGAGGCAGAATGAACAAAAAACAGCAATTCAGGATTTTTTTTTTTATGTCGTTCCGCGTGTGGTAAAATTAATAAGGCAGCTTTATTCTTTGGGTCAGTATGATCACAGCACATTATAGCGTATATAGCACATTATAACGGTGTGAGCACCGCTCCTGGCACTAAGTGCCGGGTGTCAGCTGTCAGAATCAGATGACACCCGGCGGTGATCGCACGCGCACAGCCTATGTGCGCGCAAAATCGCCGAGACGTATCCATACGTCCCTGGTCGATAAGTACCAGGCCACAGGGACGTATGGATACGTCCTATGTCAGAAAAAGGTTAACAGTCGCAGGTAGATCCAAGATCCACCCGCGACTGTTAAAGGCACATGACAGAGGTCATGTGCAGGTAAAGATGCAGTCTTAGACTCAGAGCCTGCACCAAAGGCAGGGACATGGCCTTTGACATACCTATACGTCAAAGGATGTGAGGGGATTAAATATCACATACTAAGCCTAAGGCATCAAACAGTGTCTACACAAACCATCAGAAGAAGTTTGCACTACATTGAACTACGGGCCAGATGTCCAACTACAGTTGTTTCATTAACCTCACGCCATCGCTCCCAAAGGTTATCATGTTGCAGAGCAAGACTTCAAATGAGGTCTATCCTCTTCAGCGATAAGTCCTGCTTTTGTCTTGGACTCAGTGAGATCTGAAGATTGTTTTGAAAACTACATGGACAACACTATGAAGAAGCCTTCACAAGACAGTGTCCAAGTGTTCCGGGTGCTGTTTATCAACACGACAATGCCAGACCACATGTTGCTCATGCTACTGTGAGCTGTGTGTTCGAAATGTGGTACCATGGTCTGCAGTGTCTCTGGACTTGTCTCCCATCGAGCAAATCTGGGATGTGATTGGTTGGCAATTCTAAAGGGAGCTGCCAGGCCAGGTGTGGATCCTGATGATTTGTGTGCCCAAGTGCACCTCATGAATTGCATGACAACGCTTGTAAGTGCAGCACTTTGACAGACAGCTTTGCACTGATGCTGTTATGATAGGCTACAAGCACTAAGGAAAGACAGGAGATGTGTCCCTACAATAGAACTAAGCTAGATCCCTACGATGTAACGGGGAACCTGATCCTGCGATCAGACCCGCTAAAGTCCTCAGTAGTGTTGAGCCACCCCCGTAGTGCTCGAGTTCGGTTCGGTTCGTCGAACACCCGTGTGTTCGCCGAACTGTTCGTCGAACTGTTCGTCGAACACCTTCGAACACCGTTAAAACCAATGGCAGGCAAACAAAAACACATAGAAACACATAGAAAACACCTTCAAAGGTGTCCAAAAGCTGACAAACTGCTCAGAAGACACAACTAACACATGGAAAAGTGACAAGTACATATAGTCATGCGAAAAGAAAAGAGGTGGAGGAGTAAAAGGAGGGGGAGACACAAATATAGGCATGTCATGCCCTTCTAAAATCCAAAATGTGAGAAGCCGACACGTTCAGTCCGCTCCTGCCCGTGCCACCTCCGTGTCGCCGGGTTTGTGCCAGAGCCGCGGTGAACCCTGACGGCCAGCCCCCCTCTCCCAATACTGGTGCCTGTCCGCTGGTGGGTCGAGCGAGCCCCCCTGTGGTGGAGGCAGCTCTAAGCTTTTTAATTTAAATTGTCTCTCTAATTTGAATTAATACACTTTAAATCCATTTACAAGGATCTATTGGAGGGCACGTCTCATGCCAGCAGCCGCGTAATTCCAGCTCCAGTAGCGTCCACTAAAGCTGCTGCAGTTAAAAAGCTTTTATAAGGATCGAGCTCGGCTGTCCACCACAAGGCATCCTACTGCCAGTCCCAGCCCCTATGCCTTGGGGTGCCTCCTGATGCTCTTCACTGAGTATCCCGTGGTCCTGAAGCATTTCCTTTGAAAAAATTAAGTGTCCAAACTACAGGTGGTGTAGCTTGCTTAACAGCCGGGATAATCCGCTGACTAGCAGACACTGCTACTAGGCACAAAGTATTTCCTGGGCTAGATGCAGTTAAAAATTTGTAATTAGATACTCTCGTTGGATGCTGAGAAAGCATTCCATAGAGTCTCCTGGCACGCCATATATGATTCTCTTAAAAAGCTTGGGGTAGGGGTCTAGGGGACCCTTTTATAGCCAAAATCACGGCCCTGTATCACAATACGTCACCTAGGCTGAAGATAAATGGAACTGTAGCACCCTGAGGGCTCGGTTGCTACAGAGGTATTGCACCTCACCCAGAGGTGTGATATCTCACTCTCAGGTAAGGATGGAGTGTGGATCAGGACCCGACACCTGCATGCATTACACCACATTGCCGTGGGTCAGGGCGACCAATATGCCTCTGAGATGGGCACGACAATCCCTGTCCCTGGCTGGAGTGGGGGGAGGGAACACTGAGGAAGGGGAACCCTGTAGTGCAGGAGCAGGGAGGAAGCAGTTCCTGGGTGCATTGAGAAGGGAGTATAAAAGGTGGGCACCATCTTAGTTCAGTGCAGAGAAGTCTGAGCAGAAGTGGCAGGGAGCAGGGGCTCTGCATGAGCTCTGCTCCGGAGGCGGGCCTAGTAACAGAGGCCCAGGCCTGGAAGAGGGAGAAGGAAGGAAGAGGAGCGGAGAAGGCTCCAGGAACGAGGAATGAAAGGATCCCAGGGGTGCGGACGGGCGAGTCGCCACCGCACGCCCGAATCCACCTGCGTGGAGGGGTCAGGCCAAAGGGGGAGACCGGTCCCCGAAACTAGTGGAGGCAGGAAACGACCCTCAGCTAGAAACCGGAGGCTCTGACATTTTATGTGCCGCAGCCCCTCGCTACACCCGCTAGGAAGGCACCACATAGGGTCAGGGAAACTGGCGCCAAGTTTACCAAGAGGAGGCCCGAGGCAGCCGGACAGAAGGGTTGGTAAGAAAGGCCAGACAAAGGACACACAAAGGGGGTCCTGTGAAGCGCTCCAAAGTTATCTGGGAGTTGTCTGAGCCCCTCACCTGGTGAGCACAGTACGACGTGGGCAGCCGTTACCTGCAGACGTGGTCTGGATAATAAGAACTGTGAGTAAAGGCCCTGGACTGCATCACTGACTCCGTGTCATTACTGCTGCTGCCCTGCACCATCACCCCCATCCTCCGCATACACTGCCCTGAGGCTATACTCCTCCCGTGGGGAGTTATGCTACGCTCTGCTGCACCCACAACACCAGCCTCAGCGGTCTGCCCTGCAGCGGCGGTTCACTCTGACCGCAATCCACGGGTGGCGTAGTCAGACATTTAAACATCAAAACCACATAAATAGTTCCGCCACTGGTTTGACCACCCTGAGCCACGGAACCGGGTCGCCGCCACGAAGACTACAACCACCAGCATCCACCAAAAAGGGTCCGGCTCCGGGTGTCCCAAGGCCCAGGGGGTGCATCAGAACATTTTCATCACCTTTCACAATCACCAATGGGACAAGGCAGGGATGTCCTCTGTCCCCTCTCTTATACATCCTAGTGACGGAGCACCTGCTCTCATCAATTCGCCATAACCCCAATATTAGGTGGATTGAGGTGGGAGGCACCGAGTACAAGTGCTCTCTATTTGCTGATGATGTCCTAGTATATATCACTCAATCACATATATCCATCCATGCTGTTATGGCTGAAATAGATCACTTTGTTACATGGTCAAATTTTAAAATCAATGCAGCGAAGTCTGAGGCCCTCGATGTCTCCCTCCCCAAATCCATATAGGATTCCATCCAGTCCAACTTTCCCTTTGCCTGGCCCTCACAGGGTATCAAATACTTAGGAATTCCTATTCATAGAGACCTCTCCCATCTATGTTATCTTAATTTTGGGCCCTTTATTGAACAACTCCATACAGACCACGGTTGGCAAGTTAGAACTGTAAGATTCACTACGTGAACCACTGGTGTTTTGTGGAAAAGCACATGTACACTGTGTTCCAAATTATTATGCAAAAAGTGTTTAGGAGTGATAAGGGAAGAATTTGTTTGTTTGTCAGTTAAACTCATTGATGGTGATGTGTGTCAGGGCTCTTTATATCACTGTAAGCAATTGCAGACACCTGTGCTAATTAGTTTGGCAGGTGTGTCCAATGAAAGGCAAGACTACTTAAGAAGGCTGTCTCACATTATTAAGCAGCCTACATTTTCTGCCAAAATGGGAAAGAAAAAGGATGTGTCGGCTGCTGAGAAGCAACAAATTGTGGAGTGTTTAGGTCAAGGCATGACTACAATCAACATTGTGTGATGATCAGGATGAAGTGTCTTGGCAATCAAGAAGTATGTAGCTGATTCACAGTACACACGTGTGCGTGCTGATAAGGGCAAATTGAGGACTCTTTCCTACAGGCAATTACGTCAGGTTAAAAGAGCAGCGGCAAAAAAGCCTTGTCATAGCAGCAGACAAGTTTTTGAAGCTGCTGGTGCCTCCAACGTCCCCCGAACAACAAGATGCAGGGTCCTTCAGAGTTTTGCAGCTGTGCATACGCCATCCTGTCGACCTCCTCTATCCACTTCACACAAGCAGAAACGGCTCCAGTGGGCTAAACATTACATGAAGACTGATTTCAAAACTGTTTTGTTCACGGATCAGTGCCGTGCAGCGCTCGATGGTCCAGATGGATGGAGTGGAGGATGGCTGGTTGATGGACACCCCACGCAAACACGGCTACAGCGCCAACAAGGAGGAGGTGGAGTAATGTTTTGGGCTGGAATCATGGGGAGAGAGATTGTCGGCCCCTTTAGGATCGCTGAAGGCGCTAAAGATGAACTCCATAATGTATGTGGATTTTCTCAAACAGCACTTCCTGCCATGGTTCAAGAAGAAGAACCGTGTATTTCACAGCAAGATCATTTTTTTGCATGATAATGCACCATCTCATGCTGCACATAAAACATTTGCATCTCTGGCTGATATGGGCATAAAAGGGGACAAACTTATGGTGTGACCCCCATGCTCCCCTGACCTCTACCCCATTCAGAACCTCTGGAGCATCATCAAAAGGAGAGTCTATGATGGCGGGAGGCAGTTCACATCTAAGCAACACCTCTGGGAGGGTATTCTGTCCTCATGCAAAACAATTGAAGCAGAAACCATCCAAAACCTGACAAATTCAATGGACGAGAGAGTTCAGAAGCTCCTTTCGAACAAGGGGTCCTATGTGAAAATGTAACATCACCTAGAATAAAGTTTTGAGTTGAAAACTGTTTGATTTCAGTTTCTAATAACCTGCTAATGCTTATAATTTCAAAAATGACAATTTTTTTGGTCTTTATTAAAATGAAAAGGTTGATCGAAAAGTTTGGGGGATCTAAGAGTGTGGCAACCCAGTAGTCATGATTACTTCGAATTCTGACAATATGAGGGTCATGTTGCAGGTAGTGCAGCAAGAAGGCACTTATGTGTCTTGCGCATCTCGGAGCCCCAAAATTATTTTCCGGGCTAGATGCAGCTAAAAATTATTAATTTTAAATCTGGTGGAGCTTAGTATAGATGGCCTAATAGGATCAGTGCTGCACACTGCTACAAAGCCCAAATTATTTTCCAGCCAAGATACAGATAAACATGATTAGTAATTTTAAATCTGGTGGAGCTTATTATAGATGGCCTAATAGAATCAGTGCTGCACACTGCTACAAAGCCCAAATTATTTTCCAGCCAAGATACAGATAAACATGATTAGTAATTTGAAAGCTTAAAACGGTTGGTAGGGTGATTTTAACCAATCATCAAGCTTTTACTCTCCCCAGGATGACACAGGGGTAGAAAAGTCGTTTCGGATCCATGATTTGTTCATCTTTATGAAGGTGAGTCTGTCTACATTATCAGTGGAGAGCCGCGTGCGCTTATCTGTCAGCACACCACCAGCAGCGCTGAACACACGTTCAGACAGAACGCTGGCTGCGGGGCATGACAAGATCTCCAAGGCGTAAGTGGCTAGCTCCGGCCATTTATCCAGATTGGAAGCCCAAAAAGAGCAAGGGTCCAGTGACACAGTCATGGCTTCAATGTTTACTTGGAGATACTCCTGTACCATCGTCTCTAGGCGTTGACTATGTGTCAGACTTCTTGTCTCCTGTGGCCTTGCAAAGGATGGGCTAAAAAAGTGGTAAAATGATTCCGCAAAATTGATGTTACCAGCAGATACTGTGGTTCTGTTACGGTTTGAGTGCTGAACACTTGACGGTCCCACGGTTGGCAAGTTGGAACTGTGAGATTCACTACGTGCACCACTGGTGTTTTGTGGAAAAGCACATGTTAGATTCTGCAACAGTCTCTGCTGATACTCCTGCATGCGTGCATCCCTTTCTATGGCAGGAATAATTTCGGCAAATTTACTTTTGTACCGGGGATCTAACAGTGTGGCAACCCAGTAGTCAGGATTATTTCTAATTCTCACAATTCGAGGGTCATGTTGCAGGTAGTGCAGCAAGAAGGCACTCATGTGTGTTGCGCATCCAGGAGCACCAAGTCCCTGTTGTGTTGGTGGCGAGGTAACAATCATGCTTCCTTCCTCTGTCCTCTCCCCCCAACCTCGCACAACAGAAATGTGATCAAGGTCTCCCTCATCTGATGAGTCTTCCATCAGTTCGTCATCCACTTCTTCCTGGGCTCCTGCACCTTCCTCACTAGTTTGGCTGCTACCATGCGCCCTGGTAAAACCATCTCCCCCACCCTCACATGCCTGCCGCCTTGGTGCTGCCGACCGTCTGGACCTTGCTGATGTTAGCCCTTTCGCATACAACTCCTCCTCCTCTACTTCCTCCACCTCCTCTTGTGCCACCACCTGACTCCGAATTCTGTTTAACATGTGCTCCAGCATGTAAATCACCGGAATAGTCATGCTGATAATGGCATCGTCAGCACTAAACATCTTCGTCGCCATTTCAAAACTGTGCAGAAGGGTGCATAGGTCCCTGATCTGAGACCACTCCTCCAGCGTGATTTGCCCCACCTCTGGATCTCGTTGGCCCAGGCTATACGTCAGAACGTATTGCACCAGGGCTTGTCGGTGCTGCCACAATCGCTGCAACATGTGCAGAGTTGAATTCCACCGGGTAGGCACATCGCATTTTAGCCGGTGAAGTGGCAGGCCCAACGACTTCTGTAGAGATGTAAGTCGCTGAGCTGCGGGATGCGAACGGCGGAAGTGAGCACACAGCGACCGTGCCCTCTGCAGAAGGCCATCTAGTCTGGGATATTGGGCTAAAAATTGCTGGACAACCAGGTTCAACACGTGAGCCATACAAGGCACGTGTGTGACATTGCCCCGGCGAAGGGCTGCACCCAGGTTTGCAGCATTGTCGCACACGGCCTTCCCTGGTTTCAGGTCCAGTGGAGACAACCATTCATGAAATTGGTTCTCCAGAGCTGACCACAACTCCTCAGCTGTGTGACTCACATTTCCCAGACATTTCAAAGTAAAAACCGCCTGATGACGTTGAGCCCTACTGCCAGCATAGTAAGGAGGTGTGCAGGATCCCTTCTGCGCAGTTAGAAAGCTTGTGGCATGACCAGACAGGCTTTGGGTGCAGGTGGAAGACCGAGAGGAGGTTGAGGAGGCAGAAGCAGTGGAGGAACTTTGACATAAAGAGGATTGACGCACAACTCGTGGGGACGGCAAGACTTGGACAGCAGCCCCTTGTCCTGCTGTCACCATAGTTACCCAGTGCCCAGTCAGCGACATGTAACGCCCCTGTCCATGCCTACTCGTCCAAGTGTCTGTGGTGAAATGCACCCTGTCACACAAAGAGTTTCTCAAAGAAGCGGTGATGTTGTGTGCGACATGCTGGTGGAGCGCAGGCACACCTTTCTTTGAGAAGTAGTGCCGACTGGGCATCTGGTACTGGAACACTGCGACGGACATAAGGTCTCGAAAATCCTCTGTGTCCACCAGGCGGAAAGGCAGCATTTCTGTAGCCAAGAGCTTGCAGATGGTGAAATTCAACCTCTTAGCTTTCTCATGGCTAGGAGGAAATGGTCTTTTACTTGTCCACATCTGAGGGACCGAGGGCTGGCTATTGTGCTTAGACGGGGTTGATAAGGGTGTCCCCGGCAAACTGCCGGTCTGTGAGGAAGATGCAGGCGGACATGTTAGGTTGCCTTGATCCAAAGGTGGTGCTATCGATGTCGGACAGCGCTCAACACCAGCTGGTGTTACCACCTCCAAAGAAAATGATGACCTGCCAATCACGCTGGCTGTTGCGGGTAAAGAGGTGGCAGGTCTGCGCCCCAAAACAGGTGTGACTGCTGTCCCCCCAGTCACAGAGGATGAAGAGGCCGCGGATGCACAAGATATGGCAGACGGTGGTTGGCCCGGCCGGCTAGGCCGCATTGTAGCACACTGAGCTTCCCACTGCAACTTATGCTTCATGTCCATGTGCCGGTTCATGCATGAAGTACTCAAACTATGTATTTTTTGGCCTCTACTTAGCTTTTGCTGACAAATGTTACAGATAACACGAGTTGGGTCATCTTTATCGATCTGAAAAAATGCCCAGGCTATGCAAGGCTTAGCACCCATGCGACCTGAAGAGCCACCACGACTTGTGGTGAGAGGCAGAGTTGTGTTTGAGGATGCAGTTGTTGACGTGCTTCCAGTACTACGTCCCTGTCCAGGAAGGCGCAACCTGACCTCGTCGTCACTAGCATCTTCCTCCACCTCCTCTGCTGACCTCATCTCTTGGCTGACTGTGGGTTGACAGTAAGTGGGATCTCCAACCTCATCATCATCACCCTGTGCGTTATCACACCCGTCGTCCTCAGAGCCAACCTGTTCCTGCCCTGACAAAAAACTAAAGTTGTCGCTCCAATCAGGTATTTGAGTCTCATCATCGTCTTCCTCATTGTCTCCACCAACAGGAGTTACAGTTTGGGAATGAGGGTCTACATTATGGTCAGAACCTTCTGCGTCTGGTCCTGGATCCGACTCATAAAGATTCTGGGCATCAGTGCAGATCATTTCCTCGTCTGGATTCACAGAAGCGCTGGAGTCGACCTCTGATTCCCAGGCTATAGTATGAGTAAACAGCTCTGCAGACTCAACCATCTGTTCTACCTCATACTCAGACGGGCAGCTGGAGATTTGGGAGCTGTGAGGAAGCAAGTGCGATTGGGGTGACACCTTTGAGGACTGGAGTATTTGTGATGTTGAAGTTGATGTGGAGGAGAGCCCACTTAAAGGAGCACTTGATATCCGTTGAAGCACCTGCTGTTTTTGTGCTTCATCTGGAATTTGTAGCGATTGGCATGGCCGTAAGAAAGGGATCTTATCACATTGTCCGCTAAAAGAAGTAGACATTTTAGTTTGGCTGGAAGATGGTCTTTCTTCTGCAGATGTTACTGTTGCTTTAACACCTACCCCACGGACACAACCTTTTTTCCCCTTCCCAACACGCCTATTCCCCTTTCCACCAGCAGCAGGCCTTTTTCCACTCATTTTGGTGGTTAACTAATTCACAACTCTGGAGTTGTTTGCACAAAAAAACAATGGATGGTAACCGAGCAGAGCTGAGTGGCCAAACTGTGGTATTAGGCCAAAACTATTGGCTGGGTTAGATGGAGAAAAAAATTATATTCGATTTGCAACCTGATGGAGGTCAGTATAGATGGACTAATAGAACAAGTCCCACACACAGCTAGAAGCCCAAATATTTTTTCAGAGGTAGATGCAGAAAAAAAATATATTCAGTTTGCAACCTGATGGAGGTCAGTATAGATGGACTAATAGAGAAAGTCCCACACACTGCTAGAAGGCCAAATATTTTTTCAGAGCTAGATGCGGACAAAAAATTATTTTGAATTTGCAACCTGATGGAGGTCAGTATAGGTGGACTAATAGAACAAGTCCCACACACTGCTAGAAGGCCAAATATTTTTTCAGAGCTAGATGCAGAAAAAAATTATATTCAGTTTGCAACCTGATGGAGGTCAGTATAGATGGACTAATAGAACAAGTCCCACACACAGCTAGAAGCCCAAATATTTTTTCAGAGGTAGATGCAGAAAAAAATTATATTCAGTTTGCAACCTGATGGAGGTCTGTATAGATGGATTAATAGAACAAGTCCCACACACAGCTAGAAGCCCAATATTTTTTCAGAGGTAGATGCAGAAAAAAAATTATTTTTAATTTGCAACCTGATGGAGGTCAGTATAGATGGACTAATAGAGAAAGTCCCACACACTGCTAGAAGGCCAAATATTTTTTCAGAGCTAGATGCAGAAAAAAATTATATTCAGTTTGCAACCTGATGGAGGTCAGTATAGATGGACTAATACAACAAGTCCCACACACTGCTAGAAGCCCAAATATTTTTTCAGAGCTAGATGCAGAAAAAAATTATATTCAATTTGCAACCTGATGGAGGTCAGTATAGATGGACTAATAGAATGATGCTATGCCCAAAAGATATTACTTCACTAGGTGCAGTAAAAAAATTGGTATTCTATACACAGGTGGTATATCTTGCAACACAGATAGGCTACTCCACTGACTAACACACTCTGCAATAGGCCAAAAAGGATTAGCTTTGCTAGATTCAGCCAAATGCTGTGAAAAAAACTTGCACAGCACTGGCACAGACCTGCCTGGCAAAAACTGATAGGAACTGATGTAACCTAGTCCTGAAAAGGACTGCAATTACAATTAGTCTTTACTCCCACAATCTATCTATTTATTAGCACAGACCTGCCTGATAAAAGTCGTAGGAAATGCTGTAACCTAGTCCTTAAAAGGACTGCAATCACAACTATTTCCTACTCCCAAGCTATCTGTGCGAAAATTGGCTTGAAATTAACAAGGTATAGCGCACACAGCAACAGCGGTGCCGTCTAACACGCAGCTGCAGCAGTGAGAAAATGGTGGCGACGGGGAAAATGGCTTGGTCTTATAGGGCAAGGACATGTGACATACACTGCCAATGACACATGCCCTTGCTTGTGTGAAAAACAGCAGTTCGCTCCGTGTGTGCGCTGCTGATAGGCTGACAGACTGCACCTCCCCACTGCAAATGCGGGAAAGAGAAAAAAAAATGGAGATCTTCATTATTCCTGCAGAGATCCATCCCCTGCCCCTCCCCCCACCCCGCTGTACACTCAAACTGCGTATTAACATTAATTTTCATCATTACTGAGAAAAAATCCAGTTATGATTTTGGTGCACGAACAGTTATCGAACATAACCTCGAACAGCCGAATTTTTCTCAAATCGTTCGTGTTTGCCGAACGGCTCGAACACCGCCCAAAACAGCTCGAATTTGAGATTGGCGAACAGTTCGAGTAGAACAACGCTCATCTCTAGTCCTCAGCTAGTCTGAACGAAGACCTATAGATGTGAGGGAGGGATCCCTACAAGAACTAGGGACTGGGAGAAAGATGGACACCTCCTAGCAGAAATTGTAGCAGTAAAAAGACAAACACACAACATAGAACATAAAGGTCAAAAGACCTAGCTAAACTGACTGAGAAAGGTTACAAAGCACCTGGCTAGCTTAAGAGTAGAAATTACAATGAAGTCCAGCATGGCCAGAAGGGCGGAGCAGGATTAAATAGGCAAAAAGGTCATGTGACCAGCAAAATAGAAAAAACCTAACAGGAGAGTTCTAACAGTACCCCCTCTTCTAAGAGGATCCTCCGGATCCCCTAGGCCCAGGCTTATCCGGAAACCTCTTGTGAAACGCTCTGACAAGTCTGGAAGCAGAAACATCATCCGCCCTCACCCATGAGTTATCCTCAGGACCGAAACCCTTCCAAGCGATGAGATACTGCAAACTCCTCCTATACCGTCTAGAATTAAGGATGCGGGAAATTTCATATTCCCCGTCCTCCACCACCGGAGGAACAGTGGCAGTGGCGTCTCTATCTGATACATCAGCTTTTTTCAATAGAGAAACATGAAACACCGGATTAATCTTCCAGGAGGTAGGAACCTCCAACCTAACAGCAGATTGGTTAACTACCTGAAGCACCTTAAAGGTTCTTAGAGGAAAACCAAACCATGTCACCAACCGTAAACAAAACCTGTTGACGTTTCCTGTCAAAGTACCTCTTAGATTTTTTGTTAGCCTCCTGAAGATTACCACGCACATCCGTCCAAACTCTCTCCAAATCACCGGAAAAACTCTCCTCCTCAGTAACAGCCGATACCAATTTGGAGAATGACCCAAAAGACGGATGTCTCCCAGAGCAACAAAAAAAAGGCGAACACCCAGCAGAAGAGGATGTATGGTTGTTAAGAGCAAATTCAGCAAGCGGCAGAAACTCAGACCACCCCTCTTGATTGTCTGCCACAAAACAACGCAAGAACTGCTCAACATCCTGATTCTTCCTTTCTGTCTGGCCATTAGACTCAGGATGATATCCAGATGAAAACGACAAATGAACTCCCAACCTGTCACAAAAGGCACACCAAAAACGAGCCACGAACTGAGGTCCCCTATCAGAAACAATGTCAGTAGGAACACCATGGAGTCTGACAATTTCCTTGACAAAGGCCTTAGCGAGTGTCTTAGCGCAGGGCAGTTTGATGAAGGGAACAAAGTGACACATCTTGCTAAAAAGGTCCACGACCACCCAGATGACCGTGAAACCCTCAGAGGAGGGAAGGTCAGTAATAAAGTCCATAGCCAGATGTGTCCAAGGTGCACTAGGAACCTCCAGAGGGCAAAGCAGCCCCGCAGCAGGAGTATGAGAAGACTTAGATCTAGCACACACAGTACATTGACGCACCCACTTAATGACTTCCTTCTGCCATCCAGGCCACCAAAAACTGCGACCCACAAGTCTCTTGGTCTCAGAAATTCCTGGATGACCTGCCAACCGAGACTCATGACACTCAACAAACAAATCTCTCCTAAAGGTCCTAGGCACAAACAACCTCCCATGGGGAGTGTTAGATGGGGCATTCTCCTGTGCTTTAAGAATCTCATCTTACAAAACGGAGTCCAATGCTGCAATCACAACACCTTCTTGTAAAATGCTCTCCTCCTCCTCAGCACCGACCATGGGAGAAAAGCTGCGAGACAACGCATCAGCTTTAACATTCTTGGTACCCGGGATGTAAGTAACGGAAAAGTTAAACCGCAAAAAAAAAAAGTGCCCACCTAGCCTGACGGGCATTCAAGCGCTTGGCAGCATCAAGATAGATCAGATTTTTATGATCAGAGAAAACCTGAATGGGAAATTCAGCACCTTCCAAGAGAGGACGCCAGTGTTCAAATGCGAGTTTAATAGCCAGCGATTCCCGATTACCAATATCGTAATTAAGTTCAGTCTCTGAAAATTTTTTTGAAAAAAAGGCACAGGGATGTACTCCATCCTTGTTTTCCTGAGACAACACCGCACCGACCCCCACAGAAGAAGCATCAACCTCAACCAAAAACGGCTTAGTCACATCAGGCTGCATGAGGATGGGGGCAGAGCTGAACCTCTCCTTTAGAAACACAAACGCTTCAATGGCCTCAGTAGTCCACTGAACCGTATTAGCACCTTTCCTGGTGAGATCGGTCAGTGGTTTAACAATAATAGAAAAATTTTTAATGAATTTTCTGTAATAATTGGCGAAACCCAAAAACCTCTGTATCGATTTCAAACCAATAGGCCTAGGCCATTCCTGCACAGCTTGAACTTTCACCGGGTCCATCTCAAAGCCCTTGCTGGAGATAATGTAGCCTAAAAAACTAATTCTCTGTACAGCGAACTCACATTTCTCTAGCTTAGCAAAAAGCGAATTGTCAATTAATAACTGTAATACCTCACGTACGCTCCGCCAATGAGACTCCAGATCAGGCGAATAAATCAAAATGTCATCCAAATAAACAACCACATTTTTGCCGATCAAAGGTCTAAGGATGTCATTAATAAGATTCTGAAAAAATTCTGGTGCATTGGTAAGACCAAAAGGCATAACCAGATTCTCAAAATGACCCACAGGAGTGTTAAAAGCAGTCTTCCATTCATCACCCTCCTTCATGCGCAACAAATTGTATGCCCCCCAGAGATCAATTTTAGAGAATCACTTGGCCCTCACTAACTGGTTAAACAAATCAGGAATCAATGGCAGTGGGTAGGGATTACGTACAGTAATTTTAATTTTATTAATCTCGCGAAAGTCCAGACAAGGACGTAAACCGCCGTCCTTTTTTTTAACAAAAAAAAAATCCAACAGCCACAGGTGACTTAGAGGGTCTGATATGACCGGCGGCCAAGCTCGTCTGTATGTATTCCTCCAAAGCCTTTCTCTCAGGAATAGTAAGATTAAATAAAGGAATTTTAGGAAGAGTCGCTCCAGGGACAAATTCAATGGTACAATCATAGTCTCTATGGGGAGGCAAAATTTGCGACTCCTTCTCAGAAAAAACTTTCCAAAAATCCTGAATAAGTACAGGTAATTCCCCTTTATCCACAGCAGCAATGCGCCCGTTACAACACTTGTCATAACACTTCGGGCTCCAGGACTTAATTTCATTAGTAGACCAATCCAGTACAGGATTGTGCAATTTTAACCAGGGTAAACCCAAAATTACTGGAGAAGGCAAATTATTTAATACTACCAAATCCAAATTTTCTTGGTGAATACCATTAATAGTGAGGGGAAATTCATAAACCTTGTGAGTAATACATTTCAAGGGAGAGCCATCGACAGAAACCACGGCAATAGGGGATGACAAAGGTTTGAGTTTTAATTTAAGTTTTTCCAAGAATCCCCCATCAATCACATTCAGAGTAGAACCACAATCCACAAATACCCGAAATTCAATGAATTGTTCCTGAGCTGCAGTAGTAGCAGAAAGAAATACCCCCTTAGTGTTTAAACAGGCTATATGGGCGTAACTGACCTCTTTTTTTTTTTCTTTGTTCATACGAAGCACACAGTTCTTAATGAAATGGTCAGATTTTCCGCAATAAAAGCACAAACCTTCAGAAAACCTACGGTCTTTTTCCTGAGAGCGGGGTGACATCGCCCCAATCTCCATCGGCTCTCCAATTCCAGTACAGACCCTCTCAAGACTAGGAGCTGACATGGCAAAGGATTTACTCTCATTAACCCTTGCATGCAGTCTCTTGTCCACCCGTATAGCTAATTGCATTGCCTCCTGCAAGTTTCCAGGTGTAGGATAAGCAATAAGCAGATCCTTAACCCTTTCACCTAGCCCAGCAAGAAACAAACTTTTCAGAGCTGAATCGTTCCACCCCACCTGAGCAGACCACCGACGGAAGTGAGTACAATAATTTTCCACATTACCTGATCCCTGTCTCAAAAGTCTCAATTCCGTCTCAGCTGATGAGACACGATCAGAATCATCATACAACAACCCCAAAACAGAAAAAAAACTATCCACTGATCTAAAGCACGGATCACTAGGTTGGAGAGAAAAGGTCCATCCCTGAGGTTCTCTGCGCAAAAGTGACATTATGAACCCTATGCACTGTGATTCATCACCAGAGGATCTGTGTCTCAAACGAAAATACAATAAACAAGCATTTTTAAAGGAAAAAAAATCTTGTTGTTCACCAAAAAATAAATCAGGCAATCGTACCTTTGGCTCCACAAAATGCGCTCCAGAACAGCTACTCACGTGTTGTTGGAGCTCGGCCACCTCCAGAGAGAGTCCCTGCAGGTGTTGAGCCAAATCCTGACCCGACACCATGATGGAAACTGGAGGTCTTTCCTTAGAGATATTTTTGGGCTGGACTTACTGTTATGATAGGCTACAAGCACTAAGGAAAGACAGGAGATCTGTCCCTACAATAGAACTAAGCTAGGTCCCTACGATGTAACGGGGAACCTGATCCTGCGATCAGACCCGCTAAAGTCCTCAGCTAGTCTGAACGAAGGCCTATAGATGTGAGGGAGGGATCCCTACAAGAACTAGGGACTGGGAGAAAGATGGACACCTCCTAGCAGAAATTGTAGCAGTAAAAAGACAAACACACAACATAGAACATAAAGGTCAAAAGACCTAGCTAAACTGACTGAGAGAGGTTACAAAGCACCTGGCTAGCTTAAGAGTAGAAATTACAATGAAGTCCAGCATGGCCAGAAGGGCGGAGCAGGATTAAATAGGCAAAAAGGTCATGTGACCAGCAAAATAGAAAAAACCTAACAGGAGAGTTCTAACAGATGCACTGCAGAGCATGTTGTTAGTCAAAGTGCCTGTTCGTGCTTACAGCTGATGCTGCGCCGGCACACCTGTATGACTGAAAGTTGATGGCTCCTGGGAGGAATAAAGTTCATTTTCTCCCAGGTGCCACACTTCCTAGCGCTATTAATATACATGTTAACCCTATATTTGCAGTTTATTAGCATTACCTGATGTGACAGGTTCCTTTTAAACAAGGTTAAAATAATCTCATACCAGTCAAACAAAGCAGTTGTTAAAAAGAGAAACCAGATATACTTGCAGTTTGAAGCAGGAGCTCTGAGCAGCAGGGATTTATCTCCCTCCGCAGACTGAGGACAGTATAGCCTGATTTTATAACACACCTAACCAGGTGTACCTCAGCAGCTAGTGTTCTAAGATGTAACACTCTCCCACACAGCTTTCCTCAGCCTACAGGAAGAATCTGGTAGATACATTGGCCCCAATTAATTAAAGGGGTTGTCTGGTCCTAATCGATGTCTGCAGTCAGTCACTGTGCACTGCGGGGAATTTGCCAGTTTCTGCCGGCCACTTCAGAACTCTCCAGTGCTTTGTTTGCATCCATTTGTGGGTGCTTCTTGAAGTATGTTTGGAGTCATTTTCCTGCTGGATGACCCATGACCTAGGACGCAAACCCTGCTTTCTGACACTGGGCACTAGATTGCGACCCATAATCTTTTGGTAATCTTCAGATTTCATGATGCCTTGCACACAGTGAAGGCACCGAGTCCCAGAGGCAGAAAATCATTCCCAAAACATTTTTGAATCTCCACCATATTTGACTGTAGACACTGTGTTCTTTTCTTTGTAGGCCGCATTCCGTTTTCGGTAAACAGAAGAATGATGTGCTTTACCAAAAAACTCTATCTTGGTCTCATCTGTCAACTAGACGCTTTCCCAGAATGATTTTGGCTTACTCACATACATTTTAGCAAACTTCAGGGCAGCTTGAATTTTTTTGGAACTTGCTTGGGACTGCTTATCCACCATCTGGACTATCCGGCGTTGCAACCTTTCATCAATTTTTCTCTGCCATCCATGTCAGCTACAGTGCCATGGGTTGTAAACTTCTTGGTTATGTTGCACACTGTGGACAAAGGAACATCAAGATCTCTGGAAATGGACTTGTAACCTTGAGATTGTTGATAATTTTCAACAATTTTGATTCTCAAGCCCTTAAGACAGTTCTCTTTCTGTTCTCCATGCTTAGTGTGGCACACACAGACACAAAATGCAAAGATTGGGTCAACTTCTCCCCTTTTTATTTGGTTTCAGGTGTAATTTTCATATTGCCCAAACCTGTTACTTGCCTCAGGTGAGTTTGAACTAGCATCACATGCTTGAAACAAAGTTGTTTACCCATAATTTTGGAAAGGTGCCAACAATTTTGTCCGGCCCATTTTTGGACTTTTGATTGAAATTATGTCCAATTTTCCTTTTTTTCTGTTTTTTGTGTTGTTCCAATACACACAAAGGAAATAAACGTGTATAACAAAACATGTGTAATTGCAGCAATTTTCTGGGAGGAATACTTCATTTTCTGGAACAATTTCAAGGGTGCCAACACTTTTAGCCATGACTGTATATATATTTTTCTTTCCTTTTAATGAAACCTAAATAACTAAATGGTAGAATCTATAAGATTAGAAAATAAAACAAGATAACAATTCAAATCCCTCTGCGTGCAAGTCTCAAAACTAATAAACTCTAAAAATATTTATCCCATTCAGTGATCACTGAAGCAGGAAAAAAAACAACAAAAAATAACAGACAAGCTGTTTTATTGCACACCTTCTAAAAAATGGAATATAAAATATCAAAAACTGGTAAGGATACGAAAATAGTAGCAATAAAAGCTGCAGCTCACCTATCTAAAAAGTTATGGCTATTAGAATATGGCACTTAAAGCCAAATTTTTCTTTTCTCTTTAAAGTAGTCATTTTTACCTGAAGCTAAACAAAATCCAAAAGACAGGGCTTTTTTTCTTCAATTCCATCCAACTTTATTTTCCTCTTTTCAGTACAATATATGGTAAAATGAGCAGCGGTATTCAAAATTACAACTCTTTCTGCAAATAACAAACAAACTCCCATAATGGCTATGTCAATTAAAATATTTTTTTTAAAAATATAGGTCATGCAAAGCAAGGAAAAAGCAAGCAAAAAATGAAAGTGAAAAAGTGAAAAAATGGTTAAAATACTCATCACAGGAAGAACTATTGCCCCAAGAGATGTTTAAAGGGAACCAACCTGTCATTTAATTCCGGCTGCCCAAACTGCCGGCAGCATGAATAAGAGCCTGGCTGCACGATTGTAGCCAGGTATATTTTAATCTGAAACGCTATGGCATTTATGAGAAAATATACGTTAAAGATCTATAGATGAGACTAGTGAATTCCGCCCCTGTCGGATCTTCCCAGCACTGCTAGAGTTGACTGACAGGTGTCTCCCTCGTGTGTGTATATAGGGAGAGAACTGGCAATAAACTGCAGCAGTGCTGGGAAGAGTCGGCCAAGGACAATGCCGGAATAGTCTCATCTTTAGATCTTTAAAGCATATAAAGCTACTGGAATAAAATGTCAGGTTCCACTTAAAGATCAATTGTATTGTAAATTTAATTTAATTAAGTACCAACCTGCAGCCAAAGGTGTAATTCTTAGGAATGTAGACTATGGTAAATCCTGTAAAAAAAACTACTGGGGGGGGGGGGGGAACAATAGTTGATCTTAGTTCATGTTACTTTGCTCATTTTATTTTACATAGACATTGGGGGATCCAGGATTAGAGATGCCACTTGACTTGCACATCGTATGTACTGTGTTGTGCTTCTCCACCAGCTACACAATATTCATGTAATAGGATAATGCATTATGGATGTCTGGTGCATTGATGTTTGCAAAGCTCCTATATTTAGCCATAAGGTGCTGCTCGTCAGGCTTGTTCTTCTTTGCAATTTCACTGGATGTTGGAATAAGGAAATGATCAATGTCTCCTAGTGACGTCAGAATAGTCATCGCTGTCACACCTTCCCACTGAGGAATTATAGAAATAAAGAAGCCTCCAAGGTCTCATGGGGTTGTGATATTTGCAGTACAAGCTATTTAGACACCAGCAACAAGGCAGAAGCACGACAGGATCACAGGACTAGGATATGGCTCTATATAATCTGATTAGAACATAACATTGTTCTGTGGATCACGTAATCTCTTTATAAAGAAATAATAATGAATATAATAATATAATAATCGTACATGGTAGGCTACTGCAAATTATCTGTTTTCTGCATAGTCAATAATTGTCTGAAAATTCATATATATCAACGTTATGAAAATAACAGAATGTGCAAGATAAAAAAATAACGAGAAGAAGCTAGGAAAAGTACTAAAAGATTATGCCTAAAACTTTTGCACTGTACTGTAGATTATTTTTTTTGATTGTTGGCAGTGATAAGTGTTCTTATTATACTATTGTTTTGACTGCAGATGTCTGTAAGACTGTTGACTTTGAATACATTTGAGCAGCTTTTAGGCTGGGTGCCCACGTAGCGTTTTTCAAGCGTTTATGCTGCGGAATTTCCGCAGCATAAACGCTTGTGAAACGCTAGGTAATCCGCACCCCATGGTCCCCAAGGGGATTCCGCATGTTCTATGCACATGCTGCGGATTTTTCCGCAGCGTTTATGCTGCGTACAAAAATCCGCAGCATGTCATTTAATTTTGCGGAAGCGCAGCGGAACTCCCGCCATTGACTTGCATTGAGACGCATAGAAACTGCGACTCTACATTTGTACAAGCGGCTTCTATGCGTCTCTATGTGCGGATGGTACCCAGTTCTGGAGGAGAGGAGACTCTCATCCAGACCTGGGTACCATTCTACCTGTAAAAAAAGAATAAAATAACAAATAAAGTTTATACTCACCTTTCCAAAGGCTTCTCTCTAAATGCCGGCATCGCTTGAGGACCTGCGGTGACGTCACAGTCATGTGACCGCAGGCCCTTCACCGCTCTGTCTCGCGATATGCCGGCATCCAGGAAGCAGAGAGGAACGAGCGCTGCAGCCACGCCGGGGCCTCGGGGGTGAGTATAGCTTTATTTGTTTTAATTTTTACGGTTCACACTGTATAAATCCATGCTGCTTGCATGGATTTACACAGTGTGACCTAGTTGTCAAGCACTTTCTAAGTGATGGTATCGCCTGGAAAGCGCTAGTCAATCTGTATGCGGAAACGCATGTGAATCCGCATGTGGATCAGCATGTATTCTGCAGGAAAAACGCATGCACAATCTGCATGCGTTTTTTCTGCCAGGGAGATGCAGAAATGCTGCAGAAATTTTCTGCTTCATTTCTGCATCGTGGGCACATAGCCTTAAAGTTAAAGCTTCTCATCAAATGTTTTTTCTTTTGTTTTCCTTAGGTATATTCATTCATGTCTCATTGTGATTATTATATAATTAGTTGCCCAATTTGCCTCGAGTTTTGCAATCGCTTCACTGGAAGTGACTGGAGGCTCACGTGTATTTAGATGTTATCGTCACCTTTTATTGATTGTGACATTCAGATCAGAGCTTAGTGTTCTCTGTCCAAGCTCTGCTGCACTCATTCAGGAGAACATGTGGATAATGAGGCTTTAACTGAGATCTTCAAAGGGATCAGAGATCCCTATTTAAAAGTAAATCAGCTCACACGATTGTATTTTTTGCAAACAGATGTTGTGCCATAGACAGGCAATGGACCAGCAAGAAAAAAATTCCCTATAGAGATTGTTTGTTTGCAGTGGCTTCTATTATTTTATATGTTATGAACCAAGTTAAAAATATATTGCATATATTAAGTCATGGAGCACTGAAAACTAAAATAATCATTTATGCTATTAATAACATTATTATGTAAACATAATTAATATCGTTGACCTCTTCCTGATCGGACGATTTTCCATTTTTGCGCATTTTTGTTTATTTGCTCCCCTTCTTTCAAGAGCCATAACTTGTTTATGTTTCTGTCAACATAGTCGTTTGAAGGGTTTTTTTGGGGACAAGTTGTACTTTTGAATTATACTACAGTATAGCATAAATTGCGGCAAAACTGCTCAATTTCACAGTTGTTTTTTTAAATTTTTTTTACAGTGTTCATTATAAGATAAAATGGCCTGTCAGAATCAGGAATTCATTAAAAAAAGTTTTGCTTGTGTCACCCTTTTCTGAGACCTGTGACGTTTTCAATTTTCAGTCAATGGAGATTTGTTAGCCCTTGTTTTATTGCACCCTGAGCTGATGTTTTGATTGATACCATTTTGGGGTAGATGCGATGTTTTAATGAATTCTTAATGTATTTTTTGCCAAAAAACCCCACAATTCTTGTGTCTTGATTTTTTTCTCATTACAGCATTTATAGATGTGTATTTTTTTCCTTATTTTTAATTAAGGTAAAGGGAGGTGATTTGAATTTTTTAATTTTTCTTATTTTTTTTACATTTTTTAAATCTATTTTTAGTTGCCTTGAACCTGCGATCATCTGATCTCTTATACTATTTACATCAATATCACGGTACTGCTGTATATAGCAAAAATCACAGTCTCCTATGAACGCCTATGGCTTTCATAGGAGTACCGTCTTCAACAGACACCTGGCTGTCATGGCAACTCATTGGCGCCCTGGAATCACATCATGGAGGGGCGATGGGCGATTGGAACCTTCTTATCCCCAGGCCGGGCTCTATGAATTCTGCTGTCAGAAATTGATAGTGCCATTAAACACGCTAACAGCCATGGGTGGGCTGTTAGAGGTAGATGATGGCTGAATAATTCAGCCATTATCTGCAGGAAAAGATGTGGGTTCAATTCCAGAGCTGGCATCAAAGAAGGAGAGCCGACATATTGTTATTGTTTGGGAAAATTTTAAGCTGCCGTCGAGACTGTGAATGTCGAATAGCGTGTTGTCAGCCGGGTGCTCGAGTTCAACATATTCTGGATCAGATAGACAGATTTCTGGGTGGGGATGGGGAAACCTAGAGGTCATGGTACACATCAGTACCAATGACAAAGTTAGCGGGAGGTGGAAGGTCCTTAAAAATGATTACAGGGAACTAGGAGAGAAGCTGAAGGCCAGGACCTCCATGTTGGTGTTTTCAGAAATACTGCCGATGTCTTACTAGAAAGACAGCGGGAGATTAGGGAGATAAATAAAAGGCTTAGAAATTGGTGCGGGAAGGAAGGGTTTGGGTTCAGGGAGAACTGGGCCGACTTCTCTGTCTGCTACAGGCTCTACGATAGGGATGGGCTGCACCTCAATGGGGAGGGTGCAGCTGTGCTTGGTGAAAAAATGGCCAGACGGATGGAGGAGCTTTTAAACTAGGATCTGGGGGAAGAGAGGGTAGTTGTGCTAATAAGGGGATAGACAGAGAGAGTGAGACAGTAGGGATTAATGAGAATCTATGGGGGGCTGGGATATGCTAATTGGAGTTTGCTACAAGCCACCTAATATATCTGAACAGGTAGAGGATGAAATGCTGCAACAAATTAAAAAGGCAGCAAATAGTAATAGGGTCCTTATTATGGAGGATTTTAACTATCCAAACATTCAATGGGACATTGAATCTTCTGGTTGTGCTAAAAGCAAGTTCTTACCCGCAATTCAAGACAATTACCAATTACTGATAGTTGAACCAACCAGAGGAGATAATCTGCTGGATCTGGTCTTGTCAAATATGCCAGATACAATTTCAGATCTAGAGGTCCGGGAGCATTTGGGAAGCAGTGACCATAATAAGGTAAGTTTCAATGTAATTTTCAATTAAACATTCAAAAGGGGAAATGCAAAAACCTGGAACTTTAGGAAATCTGATTTTAACAAATTAAGGGATAGGCTTAATTGGGTAGACTGGGACCATGTCATGGTAAATGGGGATACCGAACATAAATGGGGCATGTTTAAGGAAATATTATTAGAATCCTACAGAGAATGTATACCCTCTGATAATAAAATGTCCAGGAATAAAAATAAATCACTATGGATAAATAAGACAGTACAAAGTTTAATAAGACAAAAACAAAGCGCATTCAAAATCTTGAAGGCCGAGAATACAGAAATAGCATTTCAGGAGTATAAAGACTTAAATAAGAAATGTAAAAAAGAAATCAAGTTAGCAAAATTATCTACAGAGAAACAAAATTGCCAGTGGCATTAAAATAAATCCCCAAATTTTTTATAAATACATCAATGCCAAAAAGAAAAAAACACATGGTATCGGCCCCTTAAAAGACATTAATAACAACATAATTATAGTGGACAAAGGAAAGGCTGATATATTAAACAGGCACTTTTCATCCATGTTCACCAATGAAGTCATTACAGAACGGCCATTCTCCACCTGGCTTCAGCGCAAGGACAACGGGGCTGGACCAGATGCTTTTATGACTCCTCGATGATGCCCAGGCTCAACATTCTCCTCACATCCTTGGAGATCACCTCACGGTAGGCTTCAGCAATCCGATAAGGCCTTTGATTCACTCTCACATGCGGATCTGTCAAGATTTCATGCTCGACCTCCTGCATACAACCTGGCAGCTCTGAAAACAGGTCCTGGTTCCGCTGAAGCAGCTCTTGGCACTGTTTCTACTGGGCCGGTGGCAAGGTCTCTGCCACTGACATCCTTGAGTCGGGCTGGATGATTTCCTCGATACACATAACATTGTGGGTTATAGCTAAATTAGTGACAAAATGTACAATTGGGGGAGGAAGTTTGAACTTGATGGGCCTAGGTCTTTATTCAGCCTATGTAACTATTTAACATATGACATACCAGTACATCATATGTCACTGAGGAGTTAATAAAAGTGGTTGTTGGGATAATAAAAAGTTGCTGAGTTGTGTTCCCAAGTGCATGGCAGAACATTCCTGAGACTACCATTAATAACTTCACTGATGCCAAGGCATGTAAGTTTGCTTGTTTCTGCGCTTGGCGCTCATACTTAATGTAGCATCGGTGTCTCTGCCCCCTGCCAGGCAGAGACGCCGTCCCTCTCATCTCCCCGCTCCCCGCGCGGCGTCCTCCCACGCTCCTCTTCCTGCTGCTGTTGGCGCGCGCAGCTTCCCGGACACTGTGCTTAGGGCGCGCGCTCGCTCCCTCTCTCTTAAGGGGCCGCGCGCGCCGTCCTAAGGAGTCCCCGGCCAATAGCCGGAGGACCTCCCATATTTAAGGCACCTCCTTCAAAATGGAGGTGCCTGAGCAAAAGTTGTTGCACAGTTACTTATCTCTGCTTCAGCCCTCAGGTTCCACTGCGAGCCTGACTCCTCGTCCTGCCTGCCAGCCTGTTATCTGCCTGTTACCTGCCGAGCCTGCCAGCCCGCTCACCTGGAGCGCTCACCTGTTACCTGCCTGTTACCTGCCTTGTCTGTCAGCCTGCTCACCTGGGAGCACCCGCCTGTTACCTGCTACGTCTGTCAGTCCGCTCACCTGGGAGCACCCGTCTGTTACCTGCTTGCCTACCTGGAGGCTCCGCCGTCACTTGCTGTGACCACCTGCCTGGTAAACCTAGAGACTACTACTTGCTCTGCTGTCACGTACCGTGACCACCTATCAGCTAACCAGAGACTTCTGCCTGCTTGCTGTGTCCATCCTTCATTCCAGTCAGTCCCAGCCATCTGACCCGTGGGAGCCACCTGCTCTCTTGCAAGGTCGTCCCCAGAGTAGCACCAGGTCCCTCTGCCCAGATCCTCCCTGGTCACGGAGTCGTTAGCCGCCGTCCGACCAGGGTCGGTTCGGGTTGGTACCTAGTCACGCCCCTCTGGGTCCCTCCTTGCACCGCGGGACAGAGGTTCCACCACCCGGACCCGTAACAGTTTGCTTGGGCCATAGAATCCGGTGGCCCCCAGATCTCCGATCTGCACCAAGAGGTCTTTCGTCAGAGAACTCAGCAGGAAGTGGTGCTGTCCTATCTACGGTCAGTTAACTCTCGTCTAGGCGCATTGTTTGACTCGTCTATGTCTATCTCTGGCCCAGCCGTGCCTGTTCCTGCGGCACCGCAATCCAGTCCCATTATGGCACCCGGCTATGGACCTCGGCTCCTGGCACCTCCACGCTTTGCCGGCGACCGCGCTTTAGCTCGGGGTTTCATAAACCAGTGCACCCTGCACTTTGAGCTCTTGGCATACCAGTTCATCTCCGACCGGGCCAAGGTGGCCTTCATCATGTCCCATCTCACTGGGGAGGCACTGGCATGGCTAAATCCCCTGTGGGAGAGAGGGGATCCCCTGGTGTCCGACCTGTCGTCTTTCCTCGCTGCTTTCCGGAAAGTCTTTGATGAACCTGGACGGAAAACCTCTTCTGCCTCCTCTCTGCTATGTCTCCGCCAAGAGAGTCTCACCGTGGGCCAATATGCCATATGGTTCCGTACCCTCGCTTCTGAGCTTGCCTGGGAAAATGAGGCTCTGGTGTCCGTCTTCTGGGAGGGTCTTTCCGGTCGGATTAAGGACGAGTTAGCTGGTCGGGACATTCCTACCACCCTGGATGACCTGGTGTCACTAGCAACCCGTATTGACATCCGGTTCCAAGAACGTGCCAAAGAGACTACCCGGGAGAGAGACTTTTCTCGCCTTGCTCCTACTTTCCTGAGACCTGCCTCTCAACCAGTCACTCCCCGGGCGCACTCGCCTGAACCTATGCAGATCGACCAGACCAAGATGGTCAAATCTCGCCAAGAGTCACGCCGAGCCGAGGGGAGCTGTTTCTATTGTGGCAGTAAGGAGCACTTCATCCGTTCCTGCCCAGAGAAGCCGGGAAATGCCAGTGTCTAGGACCGCTCGGAGAGGTCATCCTAGGCAAAAGTAAGCCCTCTCCATCCCTGACTCTGTCAGTCTCTATCTCCTGGGGAGAGAACCGTCACTTTGAACTCGCCCACCTGGATTCTGGAGCTGCTGGAAACCTCATTTCACAGTCCCTGGTAGAGAAATACTGTATTCCCACCAAATCTCTGGCTGAACCATTGTCAGCCGCCTCCGTGGATGGAAGACTCCTTCCGGTGACCATCCTGCTCGTCACGGAACGCATAACCCTGCAGGTGGGAATGCTGCACTATGAGAAAATCTCCTTCCATGTGCTACCCGGACTCTCTCACTCCCTATTGCTAGGCCTACCTTGGCTCCAGACACATGAACCCGTGTTGAACTGGCAATCCGGTGAAGTACTCCGGTGGGGGCCGGACTGCCATAAGACCTGCCTAGTTCCGGTTCGTCCACCACCTACCCCAGCTAATTTACCCGGTCTTCCGGCTCTTTACTGGCCCTATGCAGAAGACTTCGTTAAAAAGGAAGCAGAGACATTGCCACCTCATAGGCCATATGATTGCCCGATCGACCTGGTACCTGGTGCCACTCCTCCCCGTGGGCATATTTACCCGTTGTCTGCGGCTGAAACCTGGGCCATGTCTGAGTACATTGAAGAGAATCTGGGTAGGGGATTCATCCGGAAGTCTACCTCCCCGGCCGGATTCTTCTTTGTCAAAAAAAAGGATGGCTCGCTACGCCCCTGTATTGACTATAGAGGACTCAATCAGATCACGGTAAAAAATAAATACCCCCTGCCACTTATCTCCGAGTTGTTTGACCGACTTAAAGGCGCCAGGATCTTTTCCAAGCTGGATCTACATGGAGCATATAACCTGGTCCGTATCCGTCAAGGAGACGAGTGGAAGACGGCATTCAATACCCGGGACGGTCGCTATGAGTACCGTGTGATGCCCTTCGGTCTCTGCAATGCTCCCGCCGTCTTCCAGGAACTGGTCAACGACATCTTCCGTGATCTTCTTTACTCCTGCATGGTGGTATACCTGGACGATATCTTGGTCTTCTCTCCGGATCTTCCCACACACCGGAGGGATGTTCGTCAGGTCCTGCTTAGGCTCAGGCAGAACCACCTCTATGCTAAATACGAGAAGTGCCTCTTCGAGCAGCCCTCTCTTCCATTTCTGGGCTATGTTATCTCCCAGACAGGCTTGCGGATGGACCCCGAGAAACTCTCTGCTGTCCTAAAGTGGCCCCCGATACAGCGATTCCTGGGCTTCGCCAATTACTCTCGTCTCTTCATTCCACACTTCTCGTCCCGGACTGCTCCCATATCTGCGCTCACCCGTAAGGGGGCAAATCCCAAGGTATGGTCGCCCGAAGCCGAGGAGGCCTTCCTTTCCTTAAAGCAAGCCTTCTCCTCTGCCCCAGTACTGCACCGTCCGGACTGCAATAAACAATTCTACCTGGAGGTTGATGCTTCCTCATCCGGAGCCGAAGCGGTGCTCACCCAAAAATCTTCTTCCGGAAGAATGGTAACCTGGGGCTTCTTCTCTAAAATCTTCTCCTCATCTGAGCGCAACTACTCCATAGGAGACCGAGAATTGCTAGCCGTCAAATTGGCGCTGGAGGAGTGGCTTTACCTGCTTGAAGGGGCTCTATACCCGGTGATCACCTATACGGATCACAAAAATCTGGCATATCTCCTGAACGCCCAAAGACTCAATCCGCGTCAGGCCCGGTGGTCTTTGTTCTTTGCCCGCTTCGACTTCATCCTACATTTCCGGCCGGCGGACAAGAATCTCAAAGCCAATACCTTGTCCTGATCCTTCCTGTCCTCCGATCAAGAGGAGGAGCCTATGCACATCATCGATCCCTCCAAGTTGATGAATGTGGCCCCCTTGGATGTGACTCGTCTTCCACCCGGTAAAATGTTTGTAGCGGTTCCAGACCGTGAGAGGGTCTAGCTGGCCATGCTGGCCAAAAGAAGACCTTTCCTGCTCATTACCCGGCATTACTGGTGGCCTACCCTGCGTAAGGATGTGGTAGACTTCGTCTCAGCTTGTTCATCTTGTGACCGCAACAAAATTCCCAGACATTTACCAGCCGGTCATCTCCTGCCTCTTCCCGTACCTGTGGCCCCGTGGCAACACATTGCTATGGAATTTATGACCGATCTCCCTGTTTCTGCCGGTTGTACAGTCATTTGGGTGGTTGCGGACTGCTTCTCTAAAATGGCCCACTTCATTCCTCTGCCTGGTCTCCCGTCTGCATCAGAGCTAGCTAAGGACTTCTTTCATCATATCTTTCGTCTCCATGGCCTACCCCTCCACATCGTGTCGGATCGAGGGGTTCAGTTCACCTCACGCTTCTGGAGAGCTACCTGTAAACTGCTGGATGTCACCCTGGATTTCTCCTCCGCCTACCATCCTCAGTCCAATGGTCAAGTAGAGCGGATCAACCAGATCCTTACCAGCTACCTCAGGCACTTTTTCAATGCCCACCATACTGATTGGGTGGACCTCCTACCATAGGACGAGTTCTCTTATAACAATCATGAGAGCGAATCCACTTCCAAGTCCCCGTTCTTTGTAGTCTATGGTCAACATCCCCGGATTCCGTTTCCTGTTTCTGCTTCTGTGGACAACCCTGCTGTGGAGTCCCTGGTCAGTGATTTTTCCACCATTTGGGAGAATACTAGGTCCGCACTTCTTCAGTCTTCCGAGCGGATGAAGAGATTTGCTGACAAAAGACGTCTAGATCCACCTCAATTCTGTCCGGGAGACAAGGTTTGGCTCTCCTCCAAACATGTGCGGCTCAAGATACCCTCCTACAAGCTGGGCCCTCGGTTCATCGGTCCATTTGAGGTCCTTAAACAGATCAATCCAGTGGCCTACAAGTTGAAGCTTCCACCCACCCTACGCATTCCCAACTCCTTCCACGTATCTCTCCTCAAACCTGCTGTCTTTAACTCTTTCTCCAATAATTCAGGTACTCCTCCTGCTCCGGTTTCTGCTGAGGACGTTTTTGAGGTAGAGAATATTCTGGTCACCAAGAGGGTAAGAGGGAGAACCTTTTTTCTGGAACATTGGAAGGGGTTTGGCCCAGAGGAGAGAATTTGGGAACCCAGGGAGAACATCCATGCCCTGCTTCTCCTAGAAAATTTTTTGTCTGGCCTAAAAAAGAGGGGGCGTAAAGGGGGGGGTACTGTAGCATCGGTGTCTCTGCCACCTGCCAGGCAGAGACGTCGTCCCTCTCACCTCCCCGCGCGGCGTCCTCCCGCGCTCCTCCTCCTTCTGCTGTCGGCGCGCGCAGCTTCCCGGGCACTGTGCTTAGGGCGCGCGCGCTCCCTCTCTCTTAAGGGGCCGCGCACGCCGTACTAAGGAGTCCCCGGCCAATAGCCGGAGGACCTCCCATATTTAAGGCACGTCCTCCAAAATGGAGGTGCCCGAGCAAAAGTTGTTGCACAGTTACTTATCTCTGCTTCAGCCCTCAGGTTCCGCTGCGAGCCTGACTCCTCGTCCTGCCTGCCAGCCTGTTATCTACCCGTTAGCTGCCGAGCCTGCCAGCCCGTTCACCTGGAGCGCTCACCTGTTACCTGCCTTGTCTGTCAGCCCGCTCACCTGGGAGCACCCGCCTGTTACCTGCTACGTCTGTCAGTCCGCTCACCTGGGAGCACCCGCCTGTTACCTGCTGTGTCCGCCAGCCCGCTCACCTGGGAACGCTCACCTGCCAGCCCGCTCACCTGGAGCGCTCACCTGTCACCTGCCTGTTACCTGCCTTGTCTGACAGCCCGCTCACCTGGGAGCACCCGCCTGTTACCTGCTGTGCCCGTCAGTCCGCTCACCTGGGAGCGCTCACCTGTTACCTGCCTGGCCTGTCAGCCCGCTCACCTGGGAGCACCCGCCTGTTACCTGTTGTGTCCGTCAGCCCCCTCACCTGGGAGCACCCGTCTGTTACCTGCTTGCCTACCTGGAGGCTCCGCCGTCACTTGCTGTGACCACCTGCCTGGTAAACCTAGAGACTACTACTTGCTCTGCTGTCACGTACCGTGACCACCTGTCAGCTAACCAGAGACTTCTGCCTGCTTGCTGTGTCCATCCTTCATACCGGTCAGTCCCAGCCATCTGACCCGTGGGAGCCACCTGCTCTCTTACAAGGTCGTCCCCAGAGTAGCACCTGGTCCCTCTGCCCGGATCCTCCCTGGTCACGGAGTCGTTAGCCGCCATCCGACCAGGGTCGGTTCGGGTTGATACTTAGTCACGCCCCTCTGGGTCCCTCCTTGCACCGCGGCACAGAGGTTCCACCACCCGGACCCGTAACACTTAATACTGAATAAATTGAGATGTTTTGAAAATTTTGTTTTCATTTTTTATCATCTGCATGTCTATCGATCCTGTGATTTCCATAATTCAATGACTTTTCTTACTGGTGTTGCAATTTCAATGCTGAGGTGTGTATATTACAATGGTCGCATCCTATCAGAATACCTTGCTCAAAGTCAGTGAGCTCTTTAGAACGACCCATTCTTTCATAAATGTTTGTAAAGGCAGTCTACATGGTGAGGTAAATGAGAAATATATATACAGTACACACACAATATAGAGAAAATGATTGTGACACCTACACATTACATCTACAGGTAGCTTTTATAACTTCCATCTCTTTGCAGTTATTACTGCTTTCATTCTTCTGGGAAGGCTTTCTACAAGAATTTGGAGGATCTCTGTGGAAGTTTTAGTTCATTCATCCAGAAGAACATTTTTCAGATCAGACACTAATATTGGACTAGAGGTCCTGTCTACTAATTTCCCGTCAAGTTCATACCAATATTCAATACGGTTGCGGTCAGGGCCCTGTGTGCTTTAGTTCAGGTTCTTCCACACCAAACTTACCCAAACCATGTCTTTGTGAATCCTGCTTTGCGCATTGAGGCACATTCGCTCTGCAATTTCTGATCAATCACGTCCCAGATGTGAGCAATGGAAGATAAGTCCAGAGACACTGTAGAACATGGTGCACATTTAGGCCATTTCTCCAAAGTGCCAGGAGCAATTTTTCAACCCAACAACACCAGACTGCACGTTGCTTGTGTTACTATGAGCAGCTTGCATGGCCTAAACATGTTACTATGCCTACAGCATTTCAGGACTTGTCTCCCATCAAGCATATATTGGACATCATTGGTTGGCAAGTGCAAAGGGAGTTGCCAGCAGCAGAACTTGCTGATTTGTGTACAATTGAGAATGGCAGAGCATTCCTGAGGCAGCCATTAATAACCTCATTGATATCAGTGAAAGTGTGTAAGTTTGAGGATTTCTGTATGTGGCCCTATTATTGAGTAATGAATAAAATTAGATGTTTTGAAAATTTTCTTTCCATTTTTTTAAATATTTGCATATCATTGACATGTCTATAAATTCTTTGATTTCCATAATTTCACGAGGAGTGTATGTATATTCAATGGTCAGCATAAATGAATACACCTGTATAAATGATTTTGGGACTGATGGCTTCAAAATAGGTATGGTGTTGCAAAGGTGAGGAATACAAAGAAAAATGCATGGTGCCTACAGTGAAACCTGGTGGTTTTTAAAATGACAGCGCTGGAAGCGCGTCATTAGCTCCGCCCATCGGCTCGCCCGTCACATGATCACGGGCCGCTGATGGGTTGGCATGACAACCTGGGGTCCGCAGGAAACCCCTGTGGTTGTCACTGCCGAACTTCTTTGACCGCAGCCCAGTGGCCGGCGCTCATAGCAGATGAGCATTTTTGTTAAACATAGCAGGGCTGAAGCCCTCATTTTTGGTATCGCCGAGTTCAGAATTGCCCGATCTGTCAATATAGAACAAAAGATAAAAATAATTAGTCCGATTGGTAAACGGCGTAACGAAAAAAAATAATCAAAACTCCACCGCAACATTGCAATTAAACGCAATAATGGGCGATCAAAACATTGTATCTATCCCAAAATAGTATCAATAAAAATGTCAGCTTGGTGTTCAAAAACAAGCCCTCACCTAGCCCCAGATCCTGAAAAATGGAGACGCTACGGGTCTCGGAAAATGGCGCCATTTTTTTTTTTTTTACATACTTTGAATTTTTTTTCATCACATAAATAAAAAAGAACCTACACATGTTTGGTATCTATGAACTCATAATGACCTGGAGAATCATATTGGCAGGTCAGTTTTATCATTTAGCAAACGTGGTGATAAAAAAAAAAACAATTGTGGAATTGCACTTTTTTTACAACTTCATCACACTTGGAATTTTTATCCCGTTTTCCAGTATACTATGTGGTAAAATCAATGGTGTCATTCAAAAGTACAACTCGTCCCTCAAAAAACAAGCCCTCACACGGCCATATTGAGGGAAAAATAAAAAAGTTATGAGTCTGTGAAGAAGGGGAGCAAAAAATTAAAATGGAAAAACCCAAGGTGGTGAAGGAGTTAATATATTGCAGTCATCATATTATATAGCACTATGTACTTACAATTGCTGATTTTGCCCTTCTACCCAGTTAATTCTCTTTTTCCCGTTAGGTCTATGACATTATATGATTAAAAACAGACTAGCTTACTTTTTCCAAGCTCTATATAGAAACAGAAAGTCTCTTTTCCTTGCATGAGTCATCATCAGAACTACAATTCTACATTGCTGAAAAGTCCCTGGCATGGGAGAGAAGCAGAGCAGCTGGGTCAGGAGATGAAGAGGAGGTGGAGCTGGGCTGCCAGGGATTTTGCAGTGATGTAGAACTGTAGTTCTAATGATGACTCATACAAAGAAAATAAACTTCCTGTTTCTACATAGAGCTTAGAAAGATTCAGCTAGTAAGTTATTAATCTCGTGATATCATAGACCTAATGGAAAAGGAAGAATTAACTGGGTAGAAAGGCAAAATGAGCAATTGTAAGTACACAGTGCTATATAATATGATGACTGCAATATGTTAAGAGGATACAAACTTTGATAAGAGTGCTTCTTTAAGACATAACTTTATATACTAAAAATTAACTCTGACGCATCTTTTCTGATGCAAGTAAAATTTTAATTAAAGCAATTTCAAAAAGTGAAGCTTGCGTTGTCAGAGCTAGCTATCCTCCTAATTTAAGGGTACAGCCGCAAGCCCAATCCTTGCCGAGAATAAGGCATGGAGGGTGGGTATATGCTTTTTTTAATATAAAGGGGTTAACAATTGGACCCGGGTGTCAATCTATCTCTATGTATTATACACAATCATACTCACTAACAATAATAGAATAATAAAACGTATTACAGGGAAGCTATAAAAGGACAGCACAATAAAGGTCAAAGGGGTGATTTATTCAAACCATTCAACTGCTGATCACATGCAAAGGAAGTGCCAGATTTATGGAAGAACAAGCCCATTACAAGCAGCCAGATTGATAAATAGGGTGCAGGATCTGGCATTATTTTGCCTTCGGCTTCAATCTCACTGACTTCATTAATGAGTCTAATTCCACATTATTTCTTGCTATTGTTCTGCAGGTTTCAGGGACAGCGGAATAAAGGCAGATATATTAATAAATATATATGATGCTGTGTTTTCAAATATACTATGCTGTGCTTTATGCCCTTTGTTCCTTTCTTGATTTGTAGCATCTTTTTTTTTTTACATTTTGATTTCTTGATGTAACACCCCCTCTAAAAAAAAGTCAGGACTCTGCTAAGAAAGGTCATCAGATTTCTCCTCTTAGAAACCACAGGAGTCAGACAGAGAGCCGTTTCAAAGCTGCCTTTTGTCTCTTGGAAACTTTGGGAAAAAAAAGAGAAGAGGGTTATCCTTTATGGAAAAGGCCACATTGAAATATGAACAGTCCAAAGAAGCCATTCCCTTTTAAAGAGGGAGACTTCAATTCTGATGGGTCTTTGTTGTGTTTTGGAACTCTCCGAAAATCCTTATAATTGTCTCCCAGCCCAGTTTTATACATACTGTGTTCCTCAGGAGGGTATAAAAAGGTTAAAAATACTCTTCTCCTGTAATAAAGAGCTTGCTCACTCCAATGAACATGTACATAGTCTCAGCTACAGTGTCTATTGTTAGGGTTGAAGCATGTGCTTCAAACATGGAGATCACAAACAGTAATCTCCACCTGGCTGCATTGTGCTCCTCATAGCCAAGAATGAGAGGTATTTGCATTTCATAATGGCCTATGAAAACAGTCACAATAATGAAAGAATCTGCATTAGTGCCTTTTGAGAACACATGATTTGTTATGGTATAGTTGTATTGGATTGCTGGGTATCTGCCTTGTGCAACATTGTGCAGCATTCAACCTGCTTATTCCGTTATTGTAGATAAACTTGCAAAGTGTAAGAGCACGTTCACACTGTGGCCATTTCATAGATAAAACCCAAGTAAAAATAATGAGCATGTAACCTACAGCAAGTAAATCAGTAAAGGGTAATAGTATATGTAAATAACATAGGGTACTTAGTTAACGCTATTTTGTTTAAAAAATCAAGACAAAGTGGACAGCAGTGTGAGCAGCCTCTCCTTAATTCAGAACCCCTGGTATCTCAAATATTAGCTCAGAAAGACACGGTGAACAACAGTGTGAACAGATTCTTCTTACCTCAGCATTCCTAGAATTTCCTGCTTTAGATCAGATAGACAGGTAGAGAGCAGTGTGAGCAGCCTCTTCTTACGTCAGCACCCTGGTATCTCCAGTATTAGATCAAATAGACAGGGTGGACAGCAGTGTGAGCAGCCTCTTCTTACCTCTGTACCTCTAGCATCTCCAGTATTAGATCAGAAAGATGATTGACAGCAGTGTGAGCAGCCACTTACCTCAGCTCTCCTGGTATCTCAAGTAATAGATCAGATAGACAGGGTGGACAGCAGTGTGAGCAGCCTCTTCTTACCTCTGTACCTCTAGTATCTCCAGTATTAGATCATAAAGATGATTGACAGCAGTGTGAGCAGCCACTTACCTCAGCTCTCCTGGTATCTCAAGTAATAGATCAGATAGACAGGGTGGACAGCAGTGTGAGCAGCCTCTTCTAAACCAGCACCCTTGGTGTCTCCAGTAGATTATAAAAACAGGGTAGATAGCAGTTTGAGTAACATCTTTTTACCTCAGCACCTCTGGTATGACAAAGGAGAAGAAAAATCAGCATATCCTTTTCATATTGGATGCACCGAAATGCATAGCGCATGTGAACAACGTTTACAGGTTGAAGAAAATGGCAGCATCTAAATGTCTACAAAATAATTTAGTACTTTAGAGGGCCCCTAGGGACTTTACATCGGAAATTCATGCCAGGTAACCATAGCATCCTGAGTCGCAAGGGAGCAGAAGGAGCTGGCCATCAGAAAAGGAGGACGTAGAGCCCAGCTCAGGATCTGGGACGGGTAACGCTGTCAGTATAGGAAGTCGGAGATCATTTTTAATTCTTTAGTTACCTCCCTAGGAAAAATAATTGTGATTTGCTAATTAAAGGCAATCAGGAATTCATTTTTAATGATATTTCAATTATTTATTTTTTCTTTTCTATTGCAGGAGAAAAACAAAACATTACTTACCTGGAAAACAAAGATATAGAGGAATTCTACCGACTCCAGTGGTTCCAGGGGACATGTTGAATGTAAGGTTAGCTGTATGTTGAAGCCTGGCAGCTCCTAAAAGGGCTTCCCTGAATAGACTTTTCTCAAGCTAGTCAACTTAGCAGTTTCCAGGGGAACTTTGGCCTTCATATTGGCCTTCACACGTTAACTCCTATATGGAGATCAGAACTTATGCAGGGTCCCATGGGTTACATTTGCAGAGTGTCTGCTGGCTGGTGCAGCAAGTTGTCAGTAGAGATTAGTCTAGCCGGGTCATAACCAGAGAGGGCAGACACAGGACAAAATCAAAATATATGGGTGAGGTCAGGAAATACAAAAAAGTCAAAACCAGGAGGATGGAATCAAGGTCAGAATAATAAGGCATTTGGAGAGTCAAAAGGTCCAATGTCAGTAACTAGTTGCAACTGCAAACTCAAGTAGAAGGGTATCACTAACAGCAGACCAGGGTAAGTATAAAACTATAACTAGCAGTTTGCAGCAGACTGTTGGGGGTTTAAATAGAGTGTGGGCTCACACGAGGCACCCGGCAGAGAGCTAATTAAATCTGATCAGCTAATCAGCTCTCGGCATCAAAACACAGGTTCTCTGACTAAAAGGGCCATAAGTCCCAGTACTAATGTTTAGCTGGATCATGCGTGCTGCATCCATCATCCTGGCGACATCCATAGTGTTACTGCGGCGCTGTCCAGCAATAAACGCAGAGGCAGTAGAGGCGTGTTCAAACATGGATGTAATATTGACTTGTCGTAGTGACTTACCGTAAAATGCAATGTGGCTGCTGCAGCCAATCACTTGCTCCATTGGTCTCATGCCATAAATGGCATCATCTTTAACTTATATACACTGCTCAAAAAAATAAAGGGAACACTTAAATAACACATCCTAAATCTGAATGAATGAAATATTCTCATTGAATACTTTGTTCTGTACAAAGTTGAATGTGATGACAACAAAATCACACAAAAATCATCAATGGAAATCAAATGTATTAACCAATGGAGGCCTGGATTTGGAGTCACCCCCAAAATTAAAGTGGAAAAACACACTACAGGCTGATCCAACTTTGATGTAATGGCCTTAAAACAAGTCAAAATGAGGCTCAGTATTGTGTGTGGCCTCCACGTGCCTGTATGACCTCCCTACAATGCCTGGGCATGCTCCTGATGAGGCTGAGTATTGTGTGTGGCCTCCACGTGCCTGTATGACCTCCCTAGAATGCCTGGGCATGCTCCTGATGAGGTTGCGGATGGTCTCCTGTGGGATCTCCTCCCAGACCTGGACTAAAGCATCCGCCAACTCCTGGACAGTCTGTGGTGCAACGTGACGTTGGTGGATGGAGAGAGACATGATGTCCCAGATGTGCTCAATCGGATTCAGGTCTGGGGAATGGGTGGGCCAGTCCATAGCTTCAATGCCTTCATCTTGCAGGAACTGCTGACACACTCCAGCCACATGAGGTCTGGCATTGTCCTGCATTAGGAGAAACCCAGGGCCAACCGCACCAGCATATGGTCTCACAAGGGGTCTGAGGATCTCATCTCTGTACCTAATGGCTACCTCTGGCGAGCACATGGAGGGCTGTGCGGCCCTCCAAAGAAATGCCAGCCCACACCATTACTGACCCACTGCCAAACCGGTCATGCTGAAGGATGTTGCAGGCAGCAGATCGCTCTCCACGGCGTCTCCAGACTCTGTCACGTCTGTCACATGTGCTCAGTGTGAACCTGCTTTCATCTGTGAAGAGCACAGGGCGCCAGTGGCGACTTCGCCAATCCTAGTGTTCTGTGGAAAATGCCAAGCGTCCTGCACGGTGTTGGGCTGTGAGCACAACCACTATCTGTGGACGTCGGGCCCTCATACCACCCTCATGGAGTCGGTTTCTAACCGTTTGTGCAGAGACATGCACATTTGTGGCCTGCTGGAGGTCATTTTACAGCCCTCTGGCAGTGCTCCTCCTGTTCCTCCTTGCACAAAGGCGGTGGTAGCGGTCCTGCTGCTGGGTTGTTGCTCTCCTCCGGCCCCCTCCACGTCTCCTGGTGTACTGGCCTGTCTCCTGGTAGCGTCTCCAGCCTCTGGACACTACGCTGACAGACACAGCAAACCTTCTTGCCACAGCTCGCATTGATGTGCCATCCTGGATGAGCTGCACTTCTGTGGGCTGTAGAGTCCGTCTCATGCTACCACGAGTGTGAAAGCACAACCAACATTCAAAAGTGACCAAAACATCAGCCAGAAAGCATTGGTACTGAGATGTGGTCTGTGGTCCCCACCTGCAGAACCACTCCTTTATTGAGTGTGTCTTGATAATTGCCAATAATTTCCATCTATTTTCAATTCCATTTGCACAACAGCAAGTGAAATTGATTGTCAATCAGTGTTGCTTCCTAAGTGGACAGTTTGATTTCACAGAAGTTTGATTTACTTGGAGTTATATTCTGTTGTTTAAGTGTTCCCTTTATTTTTTTGAGCAGTGTATATGTTCCAAAACCACACACAAAGATTCAGTGGCATAAGATAGAAGATGTGGAGTCAATTTATTCATCCATTGTGCAACAGTCCTTTTAAAGTAAATTTCATCCTCTAATAATCCATTGCCATGTGGAGACACCGCAAAGACAGACTCAGTGTTGGAGTGAGCATCTACAATGCTTTGTTCCCAAGACATTTAGCTTTATTTCTTATTATGTTTGATGTCAAGAATTGAGAGAGCCTTGTTCACAAATTGTGTTACTTTTCTAATTGTACTAAGTTTATTGGACTATTGTGCTGAAGTACATATGGGCATCAGTTCTAATGCCAGTGACCAGCTGCTGCAGCACTGAATTGACTTTAACGCAGGGGTTCACACGAATATATGCAAAAACGTATTTTTCATTGTGGTAAAAAAAAGACAATCCGTATGCAATCTTTATGTCGATTTTTTACATTCGTATGGCATGTGATATTACATGAACAATTTAAAAGGGATCTGTCGCCAGGTTTTGCTACCCCAATCTGAGAGCAGTATGATATAGTGGCAGAGACGCTGATTCCAGCGATGTGTCACTTACTGGGTTCCTGGCAGCCGTTCCAATAAAATTACAGGTTTTAACTGCTGCAGCTCTACCAGTTCTCTGAAGGTTGAGCTCTGTATAAGCCACACCACTGATTGGCAGTTTCCTGTGTACACTGCGCATAGGCAGAAATCAGTGGTGCAGACAGGATTACATAGAACTCATGAATATCGAGGACAATGTGTCAGCAGGTTTAGGAGTCCTCTAGTGATAATCTGCTGTTGATAAAACAGTGATTTTACCAAAATTACAGCAAACAGCCCAGTGACACATCTCTGGAATCAGGGTGTCTGTATCTACATTATGCTGCTCTCAGATTAGGTGGATAAAACCTGATGACAGACTCCCTTTCATGCAGTAAATAACAATTGAAATAGTTCCGTCAAAACCACATCACATATGGTTGGTAATCCTTATGTGATCCCTTTTTTACACTTTTATTGTAAAATCTGATCTGATCCGAAACACAGATCAATGTAATGCATGTTGCGATTTTCTACATGCTGGCAATCGGTCTCTGTGTAAAATGTTTATGTGAACTAACACAATGACTTGCATTGGTCAGTTGTCCATACACTACCCATTCTGCATACGGACAGCACATGGACATTTAAATAAGTTGTCCATTACTTTTAGATTGATGCCCTATCCGTAGGATAGGGCATTAATGTATGATCGGCCGGGGTCCCGCACGCGGCACCCCCGCCGATCAGCTGTTATCGTGCCGGCGGCCGGAAGTGCTCACCTGCGAGGCTCCGCCGTCAAGTGGTAGTGGCCGCCACGGTGTACTGCACATCCGCCTCCCATTCAATTGAATAGGAGGTGGGTGTGCAGTACACCGTGGCGGCCACTACCACTTGACGGCAGAGCCCCACAAGTGAGCACTTCCGGCCGGCGGCCTCCGGATAGGGCATCAATGTAAAAATAGTGGACAACCCCTTTAACACGCTCATCTGAACGAGCCCTAAATGCATGCATCTGTCATATAGTGTACATGTGCACAAGATGTATAGTACATACATACAGACATGCTCATGCACACTCGTTACAAGTGGGCACGCACACATTTACACACTTACTACATGCATGTACGCTCACACTCATGGAATTCATATGTACACACTATATACACACAAAACAACTTACTGTCAAACATATGTACAAAACAAACACATACTCCTTATATACTGTACATACTTTCAGATTTTTTCTCAGAAATATATAAAGTCATGGAACACACAAATTTGTCCTCATGGTAAGGTATATACTTAGTAGTCCAGGCCACTAGGTGGCAGCATTACACATAACAACAGCGAAGCCTCTGATTGGCTGAGACGTAACAGATTAGTGCCCTCATAATACCAGCCATAACTGAGAGATAATGTGAGCAACTGAGTATAAACAGATCTCTCGTTAGACGGGCTGTGTACACACTGATATACAGGAATATATGCAGTGTGAATAGTTTACAACCAATATCAGCCATAGAGCTGCCTTCAAACTCTGTTGACAGCAGCACTTCATATGTATTTGTCAGAGAAGACTAGTCATTAGTAGGCTACTAAATCTGAAAAGTAATCTACTCAACTCCAATCAGTGGCTATGGAGTCCAGTCCTGACAGCAATAGCCCTGGTGAAGATCCGAGCAACATGAGGACGTGAAACCCACAGAACACAGGAGCCCAGGTCACTAGGTGGCAGCAGTACAAATAAGAACAAGTGGCAGGTAATGCTCCCACCCACCATGCCAGTTTCAGATGTGTGGTGTAGGCCGTGCACCAAGGAGAACAAAGAACTGTGCAAACCTGCTCTGGTTAGGACTGTGCCCCACTAGAGACAGATGAATAAAGGAAAAAAATAATTTCTGAAAATGTTAAACAAAAAAATAAAATTGGTGTCCCCTAATTTTAACTGCCCTAGTTGTTTGTTCATGATTACCTAGTGGCAAAAAGGTCCCTGGTGATCACAAGTTCTTCATTAGCTGACAAGAGGAACGCATGATACTGTGTCCACAATTATTGGGTAATATAATTGATGGAAGCTGATCTTTCCTCTAGATTAATGACACCCCCACCCCAAACACTATGAACCTAGATACAACCAGTATTTTAGAATCCTATAATGCATATGTATATGACATTTTCGCGACATCACATTAAAGTTTCTTTAAAAAGGTTGTCCACTACTTTTTCATTGATAACGTATCCTCAGGTCAATGTGCCTGTAGAAGAAGAGAAATGGAAGCATGTGACCCAAAGAAATAGGAGGGATGAGGAGGCAGTCAGCACCCATACTGCTGAAGAACCGCTACCAGGCTCTCACGCAGGACAACTATGAAGATGTACATCAAAAAAGTGTTTTGCCCACAAAGAACACTCTAGTAAGAAATCAGAAGCCCCTTGAAGGGAGAAAAAGAAGCACTGTAGTGAAGAAGAAAAGGAGAGTGATGGTCGTGGGGGATTCCTTATTGAGAGGAACAGAAGTGCTATCTGCCAACTGGACATTAACTCACGAGAAGTGTGCTGTCTTCCAGGTGCCCAAATCAAAGATGTGTCTGATAGGGTATCAAAACTCTTCAGCGCTACAGAGGACCACCCATGCCTACTAATACACGTTGGAACAAATGACACAGCAAAAACGGACCTGGAAACTCTATGCAGAGACTTTGAAGATCAAGGTCGGAAAGTGAAGGAACTGGGAGCACAGGTCTTCTCATCCATCCTCCCAGTGGATGGACATGGACCAAGGAGACTGAACAGTATTCTACAGGTGAACAACTGGCTACACCGATGATATCAAGAGCAACATTTTGGGTTTCTTGACCATGGAGTGAATTACCTGTATGATGGACTCCTTGCTAGAGATGGGTTGTGACGTGCCCCCTGGGCCGTGGGGTACTCGACAGCCGGGCCTCTAGTTGCTGGGGGGTATCACGGTGGCTGGCCCGGTCCGTGACCCAGGGCGGTCAGTAAAAGGGGGGGAATTATTTATAGGGGATTTGGAAAGTGTTTGTGACGCCACCTGTGGATTGCGGCTAAAGGGTGCCGCCGCTGCGGAGCAGTCCTCTGGAGCTAGTGTTACGGCAGCAGGGATGGTGTGGCTCTCCACAGGTAGAGCTAGCTCCAGGGCAGTGTAGTAAATGTAGGTTGCGCTGGGCGTTGTAGTGCCGGAAGGCAAGGGGGCGCAGATGAAAGAATGGACGGAGGCAGTACGGTGCAGTCATCCGAGTCTTTACTCACAGTTCTTATGACAGTTCCACTGGTGCACTGTACAGGTGTCAGCCTCCCACGTCGCGCTGCGTTCACCAGGCAGGGGTTCAGCACTTCCTCGGGCAGATTAAGAGTACCTGACAGAACCCCACTTTCTTGTGTTCCTAGCTAGACCGTCTTCACGCTGGGTCTTTCTCCCTCCTGCCCTGCGCTTCCCACTCTCAATCCCACTCGGGTGCTCTGATGTCCCTCCAGTCTTGTTGGAGTTCCCGGACCTGCTTGACCCTCACAGGGATTAGAATGAGGCTTCGGCAACTGACTATATAAACCAGAAGCCACCGGTTTTCCCAGCCGAGACTTAAGGCCCCGTCACACATAACGAGATCGCTAGCGAGATCGTTATTACGTCACGGTTTTGAGATCGCTGGAGAGTCTTATCGTGATCGTTGGGGAGCCGTCAAACATGCAGAACTTGCCAACGATTTCGGCCGCCCCAGCGATCTAACTAACGATCTCGTTGGTCGTTGGGGCGCTTTCACACAGCAGCTATTTCAACGATTCACACCTTGATAGGAATTGTACTGTGTCACAAAGGCGTGCATAAAATTACTTTTCCGCGCCCCCTCATCTCCGATTGGTGGACGCTACTGCGTTCTGATTGGGCAGCAGGTTTAAAATAAGGCCACGTTGCAGCAATTCCGTTCCTTTGTTCCTATCTGCGCTCTGGTTTCGGATCGTAGCAGTGTTCTCCGGGCAATATTCGTTCATCTGGGCTTTGTTAAGGCCCTGTCTGCGTCCTGATTTTTGGATTCTAGTAGCGTTCTTCAGCTGTGACTCCATTCATCTGGGCTTTGTTCCTGACAAGTGTTCTGGTTTGTGGATTTTCTTCAGCTGTGACTCCACATCGATTTCTTGGTTCTTCAGGCTCCTATATTGCTTTGTTTACACTGTAAGTTATTTTAGTGGGTTTCTGCCACCCCCAACAAGTATACATTTGCTTATGCATCGGAGGCCATTTTAAGGGGGTCAACAAACAGTGTGTGGTATTTTTTACTGTGTTTTAAAATGTTTCATGTATGCTCACTGTATGCTATCCTTTTTCAGATGGCTTTTAAAACAGAAGAATTCCTCAGGGAAATGATTGACCTGTACCGCTGCCTGCCGTGCCTTTGGCAGATAAAATCTATGGACTACTGCAATAGAGAGAAAAAGAGGGAGGCGTACCAGCAATTGATTGCCCTCTTTAAAAGGCATGGCCCCAACGAGAAGGTGGATGAAGAGCTGGTGAAGAGAAAAATCCAGGGTCTACGCACCGTATATAAGAAAGAACTTAACCGGGTGGAGAAGTTAAAGAAGTCGGGTACCGGCACAGATGAGGTTTATGTGCCAACATTATGGTATTATGACTTGCTTGCCTTCACCCGTGACCAGGAGCTACCTCGGCGAATGGCGTGTACGATGCGGCCGACCCCGGAAGAAGACCCTGATATCCGGACTGACTCCCCTGTTGAAGATGTAAGTACCTTCTTTGCTTCCCTGTAAATAGCATTTATACTTTCAATGTACATGCCATAGTTTAGCCGCCCCTCACATTTGTTTTTTAGTGCACGTGTACCCATGCTGGTCATGAAATACCTGCTGGATGTTGTAACCAAAATCTGAACTTTAATTTTGTGTTCCCTCAGCACCATCGGCAAGATGCCGACATCCCGGCTACGGAACGTGGTATGGAGGAGGCGAGTGTGCTGTCAAGGAATGAGGAACCTATGGCATCGGCGAATGAAGACCCTATGGCCTCTACAAGTGAAGACCTTGTGCCTCGGCGACAAAGAAAATCAAGGAAAAGAAAGGCCAGCTTGCCGCCATCGCCAGATCTAATATCTCTGGCAACAAGATTCTACTGCTACAGACCCAGGCCAAGCGGGACAACTTCGCAACATTTGCTGCCGAGAGACTACAGAGGCTGGATGACCGACAGAGGGCGCACGCAGAAAGGGTCACGTTTGAGACTTTAAATAAAGCGGCAGCCAGTGAACTTAATGAGACTTCTACTGCACATACTCTGATCGACCCTGGCCCTTTTCAACAACATTCTTGGACCCATATGCCGGACCCACTTCGCAGCACACCAGTGCAGAGGATCCGGCAGCATCCACAAAGCCTTGCCCCCCCCCCCTCACACAGTATCCCATGTTTTCGGATTCTTTTGTTTCCCCCAGGCATGGATACACAAATATAGACAATCGATACGAAGAACTGTAGTGATGTTTCATTTCAATTTTTGTTATCATTTTGTAAATATTGTTAATTTAATACTTATTTAAATTGTTAAAATTGTTCACAATTTTGTTTGTTTATAAAAAAATGTTTTATAGTCCTCTTTTTTAACTTTACCCCTGCCCTCCGATCTCCCCGATTGAAATAAAAATGTTTTTTGTTGTCTTCTTTTCTGCTTTACCTCTTCCCGAGGGTGGGACCCCTCACCCCTGCCCTCCGATCCCCCCCCCACCCTCTGTTCCCTCCCCTCCGTTCCCTCCCTTCCATTCCCATCCCTGCTCTCCGCTGGTGATCACCTCCTCCCCTTCTCCTCTTCCCGCTCCAGGCTTCATCAACTGTCTTCTGTCTTCTCCCTGTGTCCTCTGGTCTTCTTCCCAGCTGGTCTTCTTCCCCTCCTCTTCCTACTTCCCTTGTTTTAGTCTTTGGGGTCATAGTCATGGTGCACTCTATGGCAATGATCTGCCATACCGTGCACCATGAGTCTGACTCTAATTACAGGTTATATATACTAGATTCTTGATAGGGCGTTGATCCAGGGAACTAGTCTGATTCCCGTATGTGGAGTCAGGAAGGAATTTTTTCCCCGAAACGGAGCATGTTTTTTTTTGCCTTCCTCTGGATCAACATGTTAGGTCTTCCTTCAACTTTTCATACTATGTTCCTATTCTTTCCTATTCTTTCCTCTTCTCTCTTCTTCTTGAATTAGCAGGAGGCTGTGAAAGCCGACTTCGGAGTCGGCTTTCCTGCCCCCGTACAACATCAGCTGATAACCTCAATTTGCAGGCGGGTGTGAAAGCCGAATTCAGACGGCTTTCCTGCCCCCACACAACATCAGCTGATAACCTCAATTAGCAGGCGGCTGTGAAAGCCGACTTCGGAGTCGGCTTTCCTGCCCCTGCCCAATATCAGCTGATAACCTCAATTAGCAGGCGGCTGTGAAAGCCGACTTCGGAGTCGGCTTTCCTGCCCCCGTACAACATCAGCTGATAACCTCAATTTGCACGCGGGTGTGAAAGCCGACTTCGGAGTCGGCTTTCCTGCCCCTGCCCAATATCAGCTGATAACCTCAATTAGCAGGCGGCTGTGAAAGCCGACTTCGGAGTCGGCTTTCCTGCCCCCGCACGACATCAGCTGATAACCTCAATTTGCAGGCGGGTGTGAAAGCCGACTTCAGACGGCTTTCCTGCCCCCGCACAACATCAGCTGATAACCTCAATTAGCAGGCGGCTGTGAAAGCCGACTTCGGAGTCAGCTTTCCTGCCCCCGCACAACATCAGCTGATAACCTCAATTAGCAGGCGGCTGTGAAAGCCGACTTCGGAGTCGGCTTTCCTGCCCCTGCACAACATCAGCTGATAACCTCAATTAGCAGGCGGCTGTGAAAGCCGACTTCGGAGTCAGCTTTCCTGCCCCCGCACGACATCAGCTGATAACCTCAATTTGCAGGCGGCTGTGAAAGCCGACTTCGGAGTCAGCTTTCCTGCCCCCGCACAACATCAGCTGATAACCTCAATTAGCAGGCGGCTGTGAAAGCCGACTTCGGAGTCGGCTTTCCTGCCCCCGCACAACATCAGCTGATAACCTCAATTAGCAGGCGGCTGTGAAAGCCGACTTCTGAGTCAGCTTTCCTGCCCCCGCACAATATCAGCTGATAACCTCAATTAGCAGGCGGCTGTGAAAGCCGTCTTCGGAGTCGGCTTTCCTGCCCCCGCACAACATCAGCTGATAACTGTTAGAACTCTCCTGTTAGGTTTTTTCTATTTTGCTGGTCACATGACCTTTTCGCCTATTTAATCCTGCTCTGCCCTTCTGGCCATGCTGGACTTCATTGTAATTTCTACTCTTTAGCTAGCCAGGTGCTTTGTAACCTTTCTCAGTCAGTTTTTGCTAGGTCTTTTGACCTTGATGTTCTATGTTGTGTGTTTGTCTTTTTACTGCTACAATTTCTGCTAGGAGGTGTCCATCTTTCTCCCAGTCCCTAGTTCTTGTAGGGATCCCTCCCTCACATCTATACGTCTTCGTTCAGACTAGCTGAGGACTTTAGCGGGTCTGATCGCAGGATCAGGTTCCCCGTTACATCGTAGGGATCTAGCTTAGTTCTATTGTAGGTACAGATCTCCTGTCTTTCCTTAGTGCTTGTAGCCTATCATAACAGTAAGTCCAGCCCAAAATTATCTCTAAGGAAAGACCTCCAGTTTCCATCATGGTGTCGGTTCAGGATTTGGCTCAACGCCTGCAGGGACTCTCTCTGGAGGTGGCCGAGCTCCAACAACACGTGAGTAGCTGTTCTGGAGCGCATTTTGTGGAGCCAAAGGTACGATTGCCTGATTTATTTTTTGGTGAACAACAAGATTTTTTTTCCTTTAAAAATGCTTGTTTATTGTATTTTAGTTTGAGACCCAGATCCTCTGGTGATGAATCACAGCGCATAGGGTTCATAATGTCACTTTTGCGCAAAAAACCTCAGGGATGGGCCTTTTCTCTCCAACCTAGTGATCCGTGCTTTAGATCAGTGGATAGTTTTTTTTCTGCTTTGGGGTTGTTGTATGATGATCCTGATCGTGTCTCATCAGCTGAGACGGAATTGAGACTTTTGAGACAGGGATCAGGTAATGTGGAAAAGTATTGTACTCACTTCCGTCGGTGGTCTGCTCAGGTGCGGTGGAACGATTCAGCTCTGAAAAGTTTGTTTCTTGCTGGGCTAGGTGAAGAGTTAAGGATCTGCTTATTGCTTATCCTACACCTGGAAACTTGCAGGAGGCAATGCAATTAGCTATACAGGTGGACAGGAGACTGCGTGCTAGGGTTAATGAGAGTAAATTCTTTGCCATGTCAGCTCCTAGTCTTGAGAGGTTCTGTACTGACATTGGAGAGCCGATGGAGATTGGGGCGATGTCACCCCGCTCTCAGGAAAAAGACCGCAGGTTTTCTGAAGGTTTGTGCTTTTATTGCGGAAAATCTGACCATTTCATTAAGAACTGTGTGCTTCGTATGAACAAAGAAAAAAAAAAAAAGGTCAGTTACGCCCGTATAGCCTGTTTAAACACTAAGGGGGTATTTCTTTTTGCTACTACTGCAGCTCAGGAAGAATTCATTGAATTTCGGGTATTTGTGGATTGTGGTTCTACTCTGAATGTGATTGATGGGGGATTCTTGGAAAAGCTTAAATTAAAACCCAAACCTTTGTCATCCCCTATTGCCGTGGTTTCTGTCGATGGCTCTCCCTTGAAATGTGTTACTCACAAGGTTTATGAATTTCCCCTCACTATTAATGGTATTCACCAAGAAAATTTGGATTTGGTAGTATTAAATAATTTGCCTTCTCCAGTAATTTTGGGGTTACCCTGGTTAAAATTGCACAATCCTGTACTGGATTGGTCTACTAATGAAATTAAGTCCTGGAGCCCTAAGTGTTATGACAAGTGTTGTAACGGGCGCATTGCTGCTGGGGATAAAGGGAGATTACCTGTACCTATTCAGGAATTTTGGAAAGTTTTTTCTGAGGAGGAGTCGCATGTACCATTGAATTTGTCCCTGGAGCGACTCTTCCTAAAAGTCGTTTATTTAATCTTACTATTCCTGAGAGAAAGGCTTTGGAGGAATACATACAGACGAGCTTGGCCGCCGGTCATATCAGACCCTCTAAGTCACCTGTGGCTGTTGGATTTTTTTTTGTTAAAAAAAAGGATGGCGGTTTACGTCCTTGTCTGGATTTTCGCGAGATTAATAAAATTACTGTACGTAATCCCTACCCACTGCCATTGATTCCTGATTTGTTTAACCAGTTAGTGGGGGCCAAGTGGTTCTCTAAAATTGATCTCCGGGGGGCATACAATTTGTTGCGCATGAAGGAGGGTGATGAATGGAAGACTGCTTTTAACACTCCTGTGGGTCATTTTGAGAATCTGGTTATGCCTTTTGGTCTTACCAATGCACCAGCATTTTTTCAGAATCTTATTAATGACATCCTTAGACCTTTGATCGGCAAAAATGTGGTTGTGTATTTGGATGACATTTTGATTTATTCGCCTGATCTGGAGTCTCATTGGCGGAGCATACGTGAGGTATTACAGTTATTAATTGACAATTTGCTTTTTGCTAAACTAGAGAAATGTGAGTTCGCTGTACAGAGAATTAGTTTTTTGGGCTACATTATCTCCAGCGAGGGCTTTGAGATGGACCCGGTGAAAGTTCAAGCTGTGCAGGAATGGCCTAGGCCTATTGGTTTGAAATCGATACAGAGGTTTTTGGGTTTCGCCAATTATTACAGAAAATTCATTAAAAAAATTTCTATTATTGTTAAACCACTGACCGATCTCACCAGGAAAGGTGCTAATACGGTTCAGTGGACTACTGAGGCCATTGAAGAATTTGTGTTTCTAAAGGAGAGGTTCAGTTCTGCCCCCATCCTTATGCAGCCTGATGTGACTAAGCCGTTTTTGGTTGAGGTTGACGCTTCTTCTGTGGGGGTCGGTGCGGTGTTGTCTCAGGAAAACAAGGATGGAGTACATCCCTGTGCCTTTTTTTAAAAAAAAATTTCTGAGACTGAACTTAATTACGATATTGGTAATCGGGAATTGCTGGCTATTAAACTCGCATTTGAACACTGGCGTCATCTCTTGGAAGGTTCTGAATTTCCCATTCAGGTTTTCACTGATCATAAAAATCTGATCTATCTTGATGCTGCCAAGCGCTTGAATGCCCGTCAGGCTAGGTGGACACTTTTTTTTCCGCGGTTTAATTTTTCCGTTACTTACATCCCGGGTACCAAGAATGTTAAAGCTGATGCGTTGTCTCGCAGCTTTTCTCCCATGGTCGGTGCTGAGGAGGAGGAGGGCATTTTACAAGAAGGTGTTGTGATTGCTGCATTGGACTCCGTTTTGGAAGATGAGATTCTTAAAGCACAGGAGAATGCCCCATCTAACACTCCCCATGGGAGGTTGTTTGTGCCTAGGACCTTTAGGAGAGATTTGTTTGTTGAGTGTCATGAGTCTGGGTTGGCAGGTCATCCAGGAATTTCTGAGACCAAGAGACTTGTGGGTCGCAGTTTTTGGTGGCCTGGATGGCAGAAGGAAGTCATTAAGTGGGTGCGTCAATGTACTGTGTGTGATAGATCTAAGTCTTCTCATACTCCTGCTGCGGGGTTGCTTTGCCCTCTGGAGGTTCCTAGTGCACCTTGGACACATCTGGCTATGGACTTTATTACTGACTTTCCGTCCTCTGAGGGTTTCACGGTCATCTGGGTGGTCATGGACCGTTTTAGCAAGATGTGTCACTTGGTTCCCTTCATCAAACTGCCCTGCGCTAAGACACTCGCTAAGGCCTTTGTCAAGGAAATTGTCAGACTCCATGGTGTTCCTACTGACATTGTTTCTGATAGGGGACCTCAGTTCGTGGCTCGTTTTTGGCGTGCCTTTTGTGACAGGTTGGGAGTTCATTTGTCGTTTTCATCTGGATATCATCCTGAGTCTAATGGCCAGACAGAAAGGAAGAATCAGGATGTTGAGCAGTTCTTGCATTATTTTGTGGCAGACAATGAAGAGGGGTGGTCTGAGTTTCTGCCGCTTGCTGAATTTGCTCTTAAGAACTGTAACATACCTGGCGGCGTCCTTGCATAGTGGTCCATCTCCCACTGTGCAAGAGCGCGCACTTGATCTCCAATCCAGAATGTCTCTCTGGCTTCCCTCCATGCTGTCTGTTTGCTTCTGTTTCTGCTGCTTAAGGGCGGCGCCCGATCACTTCCTGCTTTTTGTACCTGCTGCAGGCACACCCCTTGTGTTTCCTCAGCCTATTGCTGTCTGTCACCTGGTATTTAAACCAGCTGCTCCAATTAACCCATGCCTGAGCATCGTGCCCTGTCAGTTGGCTTCTTGTCTCTGACATGCCAGGTCCTGTGTATGTTACCTGTCTTGCAGTATCTGTTCCCGTGTCTGTACTGTGTCCTAGCTATGTACTCTAATCTGCAGTCTGTACACGCTCTCTAGCCTGTTGTCTTCTGCCTATCCTGGAGGCTGTATTTCCAGGCCAGTGTGAACACGCTCCTAGCCTGTTCTTTCTGCCTTCTAGGGGCCGCATACCTAGACCTGTTCCTGTATCTTGCCTGCTCTTGTCTGTATACTCTCCTAGCCTGTTATCTGTTTTTCTCCATGTCCGTACCTTGCCTTTTCTTGCAGAATCTCATCCCGTACCTATCTCCTACTCGTTGTCTCTGTACTCCCGTTTGTGAGTTTAGAGTCCACTCGCTACTTCATTGCAAGTATCCTGTGTGTACCTGGTTCTGCCTTTCCCTTCCAGTCTGTTCCGTGTGAACAGAGCCCTGTCCCCTCCGCTCTGCCTTGCTTGCCGCTTCGGCGGTTCTTGACTGCTCAGCCCTGTCCACCGGGTCTGCGGTTTCGCCTTGCTCAGCCCTGTCCACCGCGTCTGCGGTTTCGCTTTGTTCAGCCATGTCCACCGCGTCTGCGGTTTCGCTTTGTTCAGCCATGTCCACCGCGTCTGCGGTTTCGCTTTGCTCAGCCCTGTCCACCGCGTCTGCGGTTTCGCTTTGCTCAGCCCTGTCCACCGCGTCTGCGGTTTCGCTTTGCTCAGCCCTGTCCACCGCGTCTGCGGTTTCGCTTTGCTCAGCCCTGTCCACCGCGTCTGCGGTTTCGCTTTGCTCAGCCCTGTCCACTGCGTCTGCGGTTTCGCTTTGCTCAGCCCTGTCCACCGCGTCTGAGGTTTCGCTTTGCTCAGCCCTGTCCACCGCGTCTGCGGTTTCGCTTTGCTCAGCCCTGTCCACCGCGTCTGCGGTTTCGCTTTGCTCAGCCCTGTCCACCGCGTCTGCGGTTTCGCTTTGCTCAGCCCTGTCCACCGCGTCTGCGCTTTCGCTTTGCTCAACCCTGTCCACCGCGTCTGCGGTTTCGCTTTGCTCAGCCCTGTCCACCGCGTCTGCGGTTTCGCTTTGCTCAGCCCTGTCCACCGCGTCTGCGGTTTCGCTTTGCTCAGCCCTGTCCACCGCGTCTGCGCTTTCGCTTTGCTCAGCCCTGTCCACCGCGTCTGCGGTTTCGCTTTGCTCAGCCCTGTCCACCGTGTCTGCGGTTTCGCTTTGCTCAGCCCTGTCCACCGCACAACATCAGCTGATAACCTCAATTAGCAGGCGGCTGTGAAAGCCGACTTCGGAGTCGGATTTCCTGCCCCCGCACAACATCAGCTGATAACCTCAATTAGCAGGCGGCTGTGAAAGCCGATTTCGGAGTCGGCTTTCCTGCCCCTGCACAACATCAGCTGATAACCTCAATTAGCAGGCGGCTGTGAAAGCCGACTTCGGAGTCGGCTTTCCTGCCCCCGCACGACATCAGCTGATAACCTCAATTTGCAGGCGGGTGTGAAAGCCAATTTCAGACGGCTTTCCTGCCCCCGCACAACATCAGCTGATAACCTCAATTAGCAGGCGGCTGTGAAATTCGACTTCGGAGTCGGCTTTCCTGCCCCCGCACAACATCAGCTGATAACCTCAATTTGCAGGCGGGTGTGAAAGCCAACTTCAGACTGCTTTCCTGCCCCTGCACTACATCAGCTGATAACCTCAATTAGCAGGCGGCTGTGAATGCCGACTTCGGAGTCGGCTTTCCTGCCCCCGCACAACATCAGCTGATAACCTCAATTTGCAGGCGGGTGTGAAAGCCGACTTCAGACGGCTTTCCTGCCCCCGCACAACATCAGCTGATAACCTCAATTAGCAGGCGGCTGTGAAAGCCGACTTTGGAATCGACTTTCCTGCCCCCGCACAACATCAGCTGATAACCTCAATTTGCAGGAGGGTGTGAAAGCCGACTTCAGACGGCTTTCCTGCCCCCGCACAACATCAGCTGATAACCTCAATTAGCAGGCGGCTGTGAAAGCCGACTTCGGAGTCGGCTTTCCTGCCCCCGCACAGCATCAGCTGATAACCTCAATTAGCAGGCGGCTGTGAAAGCCGACTTCGGAGTCGACTTTCCTGCCCCCGCACAACATCAGCTGATAACCTCAATTATCCGCCATAGGCGGATTATAATGAGGGCAATCCGGGCTACCGCCCGGGGCCCTGGAGGCCCATGGCCAGACTGCCCTCATTATAATGTTTTGTGCGGAGGCAGGGGCAGGTTTGGCAGGGGGACCACACAGTACCTGACGCCGGCCGGCCGCATCACAGGGAGGCAGACACGCCCCCTGCATGCTGTGTGCTGCGTCTCCAGGACTGACGTCACACAGCAGCGCCTGGAGCTGCATCATCCTGCCAGAGAGCAGCTCGCGCAGCAGACCTCAGTGAATGGCGGTAAATACGAGGTCTGGGGAGAATGTCTGGAGTGAGGAGGGGGCTGCAGGACACTGCTCCCCTCCTGATGAGTGCACACAGGATTCCATAGTGCCAGTTCAGCGGCCGCTCTGTTGGGCTCTGTATAAGTTATTGCAGGACTTTGACCTTTGCTGCAGATCAGGTCACTCTGGGTCATCCCAGCATCACCAGATCTGCAGGAAAATTCAGAGTCCTGCAATAAATCAGACTGAGCCCAGCAGAGCCACCACAGACATTGCATACAGGATCCTATACTGTCTGATCAACCCTGAACCTGCAGGACATCACATACTATACTGCTCCATATATAATATGTGAGGTCCTGTGTGCAGGTCCAGGTGTGATCAGTACGGTGTATATCCATGTACAAAATGTCACATCCAGTATACAGATTAGTGTATGGTATACTGTGGTACAGACATCAGATGGATATAACAATGTGTATAGTATATGACGCGCCCCCTGGGCCATGGGGTACCCGGTGCCGGGCCTTGTAATTGCTGGGGGATCTGTAGTCACTGTGGTGGTGACCCGGTCCGTGACCCAGGGCGTTCAAACCAGTGGCGGATCTGTTTATGGGCTTTTATGATTAATTAAATGTCCGACTACGCCACCTGTGGATTGCGGTCATGAGGAACCGCCGCTGCGGGGCAGGCCACTGAGGCTGATGAGGTGTGCAGCTAGATGTTGTGACTCCCCACTGGAGGAGTATAGCCTCAGGGCAGCATGAGTGTAGATGGTGGGGGTTATGGTGGTGCGAGGCGACAGTAATGACACGAGTCTTTGAGGTGCACCCAGGATCTACTCTCCCCACCCACACACTACCGGGTTCCCCCTTTCTAGGTGTTCCCTCCCCCTACTCCAGCCCGGGATTAGGGACAGTTGTGCTCACTAGTGGGAGCATAGTCGCCCTGTCCCCCGTAAATGTGGTGTAGTGCATGTGGGTGTTAGGGTCCTGAGCCATACTCCTTCCTTACCTGAGAGTGAGATATCACACCTCTGGGTGAGATGCAATAGCTCTGTAGCGACCGAACCCTCAAGGCGCTACATATATAACGTCCAATGTTTGTATCACAGTATATCATACTAGCTATTGAATCTGTTCTACACCTGGGTCACGAGCATTTTTAGTGGTACATTTCTTGGGCCATTTTTTTTTTTTAAGACACTGTGTCTGCGAATTCTGATAAACAGCGTCTTCAATAAAATGGCGCCGGATTGCGTGGCATGTGCATGCACTGACTCTGGCACCATTTCATTGAAGTATTGATCTACAAAATTAAAGGGATCCTTTAATCAGAAATAACGCTATTAACCTGCAGGTTAAAAGAGTTATTATACTTCCCAGCAGCTGAGTGCAGTGAGGAGAAAATGAACTTTATTCTCCTCGCCAGCATTCGGTTTCAGTCATGGGGGCAGTGCCGGTTCGGTCACCGCTCTGTGTATACAGAGAGTCCGCTGTAACCAAGCCCCCAGCACTGACTGACACTGGCTCTACATTGAGGCCGGCTGTCAGTCAGGGCCAGGATTACAGCGGTTGCTCTGTATACTCGAAGTAATGACTGAAACTGCACCGGGTCAGACCCCATGACTAAAACCGAATGCTCCCCCATCCTGGTACATGCTCTCTTCCCATCCTGGTATGTGCTCTCTCCCCATCTTGGTATATGGTCCACCATCCTAGTTCCCCATTCTGGTACATGCTCCCAGTCCCCCCCATCCTGGTATATGCTCTCCCATCCTGGTATACAGGGCTGTGGAGTCGGTAAGCCAAACCGCCGACTCCGACTCCTCAATTTCCATGACTCCGACTCCACGACTCCGACTCCCTCATACATGGCTCATGTTTAAGTGATAAATTTACTGTAGCACAGATTCATCTCAGCTAAAAGTCTAGACCCTTAGATCAGGAATAGGACAGACATTTATAGGACATTTCATAACTTTCCAAAATTCTTATTAAAAAATATTCCCCACAAACTGCATTGAACTATTGTACCCAATTTATTATATATTTTAAGAGTCGGTCCATTTTATATCGATTCCACTAAAATAAGCACCTACTCTAACTCCACAGCCCTGCTGGTATATATTCCCCCATCCTGCTATATGCTTCCCCATCCTTGTATATATTCCCCATCCTGCCTGTTCTGCTGTTCTTCCATCCATACAAAAAAAACACTCCTACTCGCCTTTTCCCCTCTCCCTTGCAGCGCGTCCTCGAACTGGCTGGAGGAGTGTGGCGCTGGAGTTCGCGCCTGCGCATGCATGAACTGCGACGCCACACTTATTCAACCTCACCAGAGATCATGGTATGTGTCCTTTTTTTCGGCATTCTCTGTCTATAGATGTGATCAGAACATCTGTGTGTTGCTCACTAGAGATGAGCGTTGTTCTACTCGAACTGTTCGCCAATCTCAAATTCGGCTGTTCGAGGTTATGTTCGATAACTGTTCGTGCACCAAAATCATAACTGGATTTTTTCTCAGTAATGATGAAAATTAATGTTAATACGCAGTTTGAGTGTACAGCGGGGTGGGGGGAGGGGCAGGGGATGGATCTCTGCAGGAACAATGAAGATCTCCATTTTTTTTTCTCTTTCCCGCATTTACAGTGGGGAGGTGCAATCTGTCTGCCTATCAGCAGTGCACACACGGAGCGAAGTGCTTTTTTTCACACAAGCAAGGGCATGTGTCATTGGCAGTGTATGTCACATGTCCTTGCCCTATAAGACCAAGCCATTTTCCCCGTCGCCACCATTTTCTCACTGCTGCAGCTGCGTGTTAGACGGCACCGCTGTTGCTGTGTGCGCTATACCTTGTTAATTTCAAGCCAATTTTCGCACAAATCTACAGATAGCTTGGGAGTAGGGAATAGTTGTGCTTGCAGTCCTTTTAAGGACTAGGTTACAGCATTTCCTACGACTTTTATCAGGCAGGTCTGTGCTCTTAAATAGATAGATTGTGGGAGTAAAGACTAATTGTAATTGGAGTCCTTTTCAGGACTAGGTTACATCAGTTCCTATCAGTTTTGCCAGGCAGGTCTGTGCCAGTGCTGTGCAAGTTTTTTTCACAGCATTTGGCTGAATCTAGCAAAGCTAATCCTTTTTGGCCTATTGCAGAGTGTGTTAGTCAGTGGAGTAGCCTATCTGTGTTGCAAGATATACCACCTGTGTATAGAATACCAATTTTTTTACTGCACTTAGTGAAGTAAAATCTTTTGGGCATAGCATCATTCTATTAGTCCATCTATACTGACCTCCATCAGGTTGCAAATTGAATATAATTTTTTTCTGCATCTAGCTCTGAAAAAATATTGGGCTTCTAGCTGTGTGTGGGACTTGTTGTATTAGTCCATCTATACTGACCTCCATCAGGTTGCAAACTGCATATATTTTTTTCTTCATCTACCTCTGAAAAAATATTGGGCTTCTAGCTGTGTGTGGGACTTGTTCTATTAATCCATCTATACAGACCTCCATCAGGTTGCAAACTGAATATATTTTTTTCTGCATCTACCTCTGAAAAAATATTGGGCTTCTAGCTGTGTGTGGGACTTGTTGTATTAGTCCATCTATACTGACCTCCATCAGGTTGCAAACTGAATATATTTTTTTCTGCATCTACCTCTGAAAAAATATTGGGCTTCTAGCTGTGTGTGGGACTTGTTGTATTAGTCCATCTATACAGACCTCCATCAGGTTGCAAACTGAATATATTTTTTTCTGCATCTAGCTCTGAAAAAATATTTGGCCTTCTAGCAGTGTGTGGGACTTTCTCTATTAGTCCATCTATACTGACCTCCATCAGGTTGCAAATTGAATATAATTTTTTTCTGCATCTAACCCAGCCAATAGTTTTGGCCTAATACCACAGTTTGGCCACTCAGCTCTGCTCGGTTCCCATCCATTGTTTTTTTGTGCAAACAACTCCAGAGTTGTTAATTAGTTAACCACCAAAATGAGTGGAAAAAGGCCTGCTGCTGGTGGAAAGGGGAATAGGCGTGTTGGGAAGGGGAAAAAAGGTTGTGTCCGTGGGGTAGGTGTTAAAGCAACAGTAACATCTGCAGAAGAAAGACCATCTTCCAGCCAACCTAAAATGTCTACTTCTTTTAGCGGACAATGTGATAAGATCCCTTTCTTACAGCCACGCCAATCGCTACAAATTCCAGATGAGGCACAAAAACAGCAGGTGCTTCAACGGATATCAAGTGCTCCTTTAAGTGGTCTCTCCTCCACATCAACTTCAACATCACAAATACTCCAGTCCTCAAAGGTGTCACCCCAATCGCACTTGCTTCCTCACAGCTCCCAAATCTCCAGCTGCCCGTCTGAGTATGAGGTAGAACAGATGGTTGAGTCTGCAGAGCTGTTTACTCATACTATAGCCTGGGAATCAGAGGTCGACTCCAGCGCTTCTGTGAATCCAGACGAGGAAATGATCTGCACTGATGCCCAGAATCTTTATGAGTCGGATCCAGGACCAGACGCAGAAGGTTCTGACCATAATGTAGACCCTCATTCCCAAACTGTAACTCCTGTTGGTGGAGACAATGAGGAAGACGATGATAAGACTCAAATACCTGATTGGAGCGACAACTTTAGTTTTTTGTCAGGGCAGGAACAGGTTGGCTCTGAGGACGACGGGTGTGATAACGCACAGGGTGATGATGATGAGGTTGGAGATCCCACTTACTGTCAACCCACAGTCAGCCAAGAGATGAGGTCAGCAGAGGAGGTGGAGGAAGATGCTAGTGACGACGAGGTCAGGTTGCGCCTTCCTGGACAGAGACGTAGTACTGGAAGCATGTCAACAACTGCATCCTCAAACACAACTCTGCCTCTCACCACAAGTCGTGGTGGCTCTTCAGGTCGCATGGGTGCTAAGCCTTGCATAGCCTGGGCATTTTTTCAGATCGATAAAGATGACCCAACTCGTGTTATCTGTAACATTTGTCAGCAAAAGCTAAGTAGAGGCCAAAAAATACATAGTTTGAGTACTTCATGCATGAACCGGCACATGGACATGAAGCATAAGTTGCAGTGGGAAGCTCAGTGTGCTACAATGCGGCATAGCCGGCCGGGCCAGCCACCGTCTGCCATATCTTGTGCATCCGCGGCCTCTTCATCCTCTGTGACTGGGGGGACAGCAGTCACACCTGTTTTGGGGCGCAGACCTGCCACCTCTTTACCCGCAACAGCCAGCGTGATTGGCAGGTCATCATTTTCTTTGGAGGTGGTAACACCAGCTGGTGTTGAGCGCTGTCCGACATCGATAGCACCACCTTTGGATCAAGGCAACCTAACATGTCCGCCTGCATCTTCCTCACAGACCGGCAGTTTGCCGGGGATACCCTTATCAACCCCGTCTAAGCACAATAGCCAGCCCTCGGTCCCTCAGATGTGGACAAGTAAAAGACCATTTCCTCCTAGCCATGAGAAAGCTAAGAGGTTGAATTTCACCATCTGCAAGTTCTTGGCTACAGAAATGCTGCCTTTCCGCCTGGTGGACACAGAGGATTTTCGAGACCTTATGTCCGTCGCAGTGCCCCAGTACCAGATGCCCAGTCGGCACTACTTCTCAAAGAAAGGTGTGCCTGCGCTCCACCAGCATGTCGCACACAACATCACCGCTTCTTTGAGAAACTCTGTGTGTGACAGGGTGCATTTCACCACAGACACTTGGACGAGTAGGCATGGACAGGGGCGTTACATGTCGCTGACTGGGCACTGGGTAACTATGGTGACAGCAGGACAAGGGGCTGCTGTCCAAGTCTTGCCGTCCCCACGAGTTGTGCGTCAATCCTCTTTATATCAAAGTTCCTCCACTGCTTCTGCCTCCTCAACCTCCTCTCGGTCTTCCACCTGCACCCAAAGCCTGTCTGGTCATGCCACAAGCTTTCTAACTGCGCAGAAGGGATCCTGCACACCTCCTTACTATGCTGGCAGTAGGGCTCAACGTCATCAGGCGGTTTTTACATTGAAATGTCTGGGAAATGTGAGTCACACAGCTGAGGAGTTGTGGTCAGCTCTGGAGAACCAATTTCATGAATGGTTGTCTCCACTGGACCTGAAACCAAGGAAGGCCGTGTGCGACAATGCTGCAAACCTGGGTGCGGCCCTTCGCCGGGGCAATGTCACACACGTGCCTTGTATGGCTCACGTGTTGAACCTGGTTGTCCAGCAATTTTTAGCCCACTATCCCAGACTAGATGGCCTTCTGCAGAGGGCACGGTCGCTGTGTGCTCACTTTCGCCGTTCGCATCCCGCAGCTCAGCGACTTACATCTCTACAGAAGTCGTTGGGCCTGCCACTTCACCGGCTAAAATGCGATGTGCCTACCCGGTGGAATTCAACTCTGCACATGTTGCAGCGACTGTGGCAGCACCGACAAGCCCTGGTGCAATACGTTCTGACGTATAGCCTGGGCCAACGAGATCCAGAGGTGGGGCAAATCACGCTGGAGGAGTGGTCTCAGATCAGGGACCTATGCACCCTTCTGCACAGTTTTGAAATGGCGACGAAGATGTTTAGTGCTGACGATGCCATTATCAGCATGACTATTCCGGTGATTTACATGCTGGAGCACATGCTAAACAGAATTCGGAGTCAGGTGGTGGCACAAGAGGAGGTGGAGGAAGTAGAGGAGGAGGAGTTGTATGCGGAAGGGCTAACATCTGCAAGGTCCAGACGGTCGGCAGCACCAAAGCGGCAGGCATGTGAGGGTGGGGGAGATGGTTTTACCAGGGCGCATGGTAGCAGCCAAACTAGTGAAGAAGGTGCAGGAGCCCAGGAAGAAGTGGAGGACGAACTGATGGAAGACTCATCAGATGAGGGAGACCTTGATCACATTTCTGTTGTGCGAGGTTGGGGGGAGAGGACAGAGGAAGGAAGCATGATTGTTACCTCGCCACCAACACAACAGGGACTTGGTGCTCCTGGATGCGCAACACACATGAGTGCCTTCTTGCTGCACTACCTGCAACATGACCCTCGAATTGTGAGAATTAGAAATAATCCTGACTACTGGGTTGCCACACTGTTAGATCCCCGGTACAAAAGTAAATTTGCAGAAATTATTCCTGCCATAGAAAGGGATGCACGCATGCAGGAGTATCAGCAGAGACTGTTGCAGAATCTTACATGTGCTTTTCCACAAAATACCAGTGGTGCACGTAGTGAATCTCACAGTTCCAACTTGCCAACCGTGGGACCGTCAAGTGTTCAGCACTCAAACCGTAACAGAACCACAGTATCTGCTGGTAACATCAATTTTGCGGAATCATTTCACCACTTTTTTAGCCCATCCTTTGCAAGGCCACAGGAGACAAGAAGTCTGACACATAGTCAACGCCTAGAGACGATGGTACAGGAGTATCTCCAAGTAAACATTGAAGCCACGACTGTGTCACTGGACCCTTGCTCTTTTTGGGCTTCCAATCTGGATAAATGGCCGGAGCTAGCCACTTACGCCTTGGAGATCTTGTCATGCCCCGCAGCCAGCGTTCTGTCTGAACGTGTGTTCAGCGCTGCTGGTGGTGTGCTGACAGATAAGCGCACGCGGCTCTCCACTGATAATGTAGACAGACTCACGTTCATAAAGATGAACAAATCATGGATCCGAAACGACTTTTCTACCCCTGTGTCATCCTGGGGAGAGTAAAAGCTTGATGATTGGTTAAAATCACCCTACCAACCGTTTTAAGCTTTCAAATTACTAATCATGTTTATATGTATCTTGGCTGGAAAATAATTTGGGCTTTGTAGCAGTGTGCAGCACTGATTCTATTAGGCCATCTATAATAAGCTCCACCAGATTTAAAATTACTAATCATGTTTATCTGTATCTTGACTGGAAAATAATTTGGGCTTTGTAGCAGTGTGCAGCACTGATCCTATTAGGCCATCTATACTAAAGCTTCACCAGATTTAAAATTAATAATAATTTTTAGCTGCATCTAGCCCGGAAAATAATTTTGGGGCTCCGAGATGCGCAAGACACATAAGTGCCTTCTTGCTGCACTACCTGCAGCATGACCCTCATATTGTCAGAATTCGAAGTAATCATGACTACTGGGTTGCCACACTCTTAGATCCCCCAAACTTTTCGATCAACCTTTTCATTTTAATAAAGACCAAAAAAATGGTCATTTTTGAAATTATAAGCATTAGCAGGTTGTTAGAAACTGAAATCAAACAGTTTTCAACTCAAAACTTTATTCTAGGTGATGTTACATTTTCACATAGGACCCCTTGTTCGAAAGGAGCTTCTGAACTCTCTCGTCCATTGAATTTGTCAGGTTTTGGATGGTTTCTGCTTCAATTGTTTTGCATGAGGACAGAATACCCTCCCAGAGCTGTTGCTTAGATGTGAACTGCCTCCCGCCATCATAGACACTCCTTTTAATGATGCTCCAAAGGTTCTGAATGGGGTAGAGGTCAGGGGAGCATGGGGGTCACACCATAAGTTTGTCCCCTTTTATGCCCATATCAGCCAGAGATGCAGATGTTTTATGTGCAGCATGAGATGGTGCATTATCATGCAGAAAAATGATCTTGCTGTGAAATACACGGTTCTTCTTCTTGAACCATGGCAGGAAGTGCTGTTTGAGAAAATCCACATACATTATGGAGTTCATCTTTAGCGCCTTCAGGGATCCTAAAGGGGCCGACAATCTCTCTCCCCATGATTCCAGCCCAAAACATTACTCCACCTCCTCCCTGTTGGCGCTGTAGCCGTGTTTGCGTGGGGTGTCCATCAACCAGCCATCCTCCACTCCATCCATCTGGACCATCGAGCGCTGCACGGCACTCATCCGTGAACAAAACAGTTTTGAAATCAGTCTTCATGTAATGTTTGGCCCACTGGAGCCATTTCTGCTTGTGTGAAGTGGATAGAGGAGGTCGACAGGATGGCGTATGCACAGCTGCAAACCTCTGAAGGACCCTGCATCTTGTTGTTCGGGGGACGTTGGAGGCACAAGCAGCTTCAAAAACTTGTCTGCTGCTATGACAAGGCTTTTTTGCCGCTGCTCTTTCAACCTGACGTAATTGCCTGTAGGAAAGAGTCCTCAATTTGCCCTTATCAGCACGCACACGTGTGTACTGTGAATCAGCTACATACTTCTTGATTGCCAAGACACTTCATCCTGATCATCGCACAATGTTGATTGTAGTCATGCCTTGACCTAAACACTCCACAATTTGTTGCTTCTCAGCAGCCGACACATCCTTTTTCTTTCCCATTTTGGCAGAAAATGTAGGCTGCTTAATAATGTGAGACAGCCTTCTTAAGTAGTCTTGCCTTTCATTGGACACACCTGCCAAACTAATTAGCACAGGTGTCTGCAATTGCTTACAGTGATATAAAGAGCCCTGACACACATCACCATCAATGAGTTTAACTGACAAACAAACAAATTCTTCCCTTATCACTCCTAAACACTTTTTGCATAATAATTTGGAACACAGTGTACATGTGCTTTTCCACAAAACACCAGTGGTTCACGTAGTGAATCTTACAGTTCTAACTTGCCAACCGTGGTCTGTATGGAGTTGTTCAATAAAGGGCCCAAAATTAAGATAACATAGATGGGAGAGGTCTCTATGAATAGGAATTCCTAAGTATTTGATACCCTGTGAGGGCCAGGCAAAGGGAAAGTTGGACTGGATGGAATCCTATATGGATTTGGGGAGGGAGACATCGAGGGCCTCAGACTTCGCTGCATTGATTTTAAAATTTGACCATGTAACAAAGTGATCTATTTCAGCCATAACAGCATGGATGGATATATGTGATTGAGTGATATATACTAGGACATCATCAGCAAATAGAGAGCACTTGTACTCGGTGCCTCCCACCTCAATCCACCTAATATTGGGGTTATGGCGAATTGATGAGAGCAGGTGCTCCGTCACTAGGATGTATAAGAGAGGGGACAGAGAACATCCCTGCCTTGTCCCATTGGTGATTGTGAAAGGTGATGAAAATGTTCTGACGCGCCCCCTGGGCCTTGGGACACCCGGAGCCGGACCCTTTTTGGTGGATGCTGGTGGTTGTAGTCTCCGTGGCGGCAACCCGGTTCCGTGGCTCAGGGCGGTCAAACCAGTGGCGGAACTATTTATGTGGTTTTGATGTTTAAATGTCCGACTACGCCACCCGTGGATTGCGGTCAGAGTGAACCGCCGCTCCAGGGCAGACCGCTGAGGCTGGTGTTGTGGGTGCAGCAGAGCGTAGCATAACTCCCCACGGGAGGAGTATAGCCTCAGGGCAGTGTATGCGGAGGATGGGGGTGATGGTGCAGGGCAGCAGCAGTAATGACACGGAGTCAGTGATGCAGTCCAGGGCCTTTACTCACAGTTCTTATTATCCAGACCACGTCTGCAGGTAACGGCTGCCCACGTCGTACTGTGCTCACCAGGTGAGGGGCTCAGACAACTCCCAGATAACTTTGGAGTGCTTCACAGGACCCCCTTTGTGTGTCCTTTGTCTGGCCTTTCTTACCAACCCTTCTGTCCGGCTGCCTCGGGCCTCCTCTTGGTAAACTTGGCGCCAGTTTCCCTGACCCTATGTGGTGCCTTCCTAGCGGGTGTAGCGAGGGGCTGCGCCACATAAAATGTCACAGCCTCCTGTTTCTAGCTGAGGGTCGTTTCCTGCCTCCACTAGTTTCGGGGACCGGTCTCCCCCTTTGGCCTGACCCCTCCACGCAGGTGGATTCGGGCGTGCGGTGGCGACTCGCCCGTCCGCACCCCTGAGATCCCTTCGTTCCTCGTTCCTGGAGCCTTCTCCGCTCCTCTTCCTTCCTTCTCCCTCTTCCAGGCCTGGGCCTCTGTTACTAGGCCCGCCTCCGGAGCAGAGCTCATGCAGAGCCCCTGCTCCCTGCCACTTCTGCTCAGACTACTCTGCACTGAACTAAGATGGTGCCCACCTTTTATACTCCCTTCTCAATGCACCCAGGAACTGCTTCCTCCCTGCTCCTGCACTACAGGGTTCCCCTTCCTCAGTGTTCCCTCCCCCCACTCCAGCCAGGGACAGGGACTGTCGTGCCCATCTCAGGGGCATATTGGTCGCCCTGCCCCACGGCAATGTGGTGTAATGCATGCAGGTGTCGGGTCCTGATCCACACTACATCCTTACCTGAGAGTGAGATATCACACCTCTGGGTGAGGTGCAATACCTCTGTAGCAACCGAGCCCTCAGGGTGCTACAGTTCCATTTATCTTCAGCCTAGGTGACATATTGCGATACAGGGCCGTGATTTTGGTTATAAAAGGGTCCCCTAGACCCCTACCCCAAGCTTTTTAAGAGAATCATATATGGCGTGCCAGGAGACTCTATGGAATGCTTTCTCAGCATCCAACGAGAGTATCTAATTACAAATTTTTAACTGCATCTAGCCCAGGAAATACTTTGTGCCTAGTAGCAGGGTCTGCTAGTCAGCGGATTATCCCGGCTGTTAAGCAAGCTACACCACCTGTAGTTTGGACACTTCATTTTTTCAAAGGAAATGCTTCGGGACCACGGGATACTCAGTGAAGAGCATCAGGAGGCACCCCAAGGCATAGGGGCTCGGACTGGCAGTAGGATGCCTTGCGGTGGACAGCCGAGCTCGATCCTTATAAAAGCTTTTTAACTGCAGCAGCTTTAGTGGACGCTACTGGAGCTGGAATTACGCGGCTGCTGGCATGAGACTTGCCCTCCAATAGATCCTTGTAAATGGATTTAAAGTGTATTTATTCAAATTAGAGAGACAATTTAAATTAAAAAGCTTAGAGCTGCCTCCACCACAGGGGGGCTCGCTCGACCCACCAGCGGACAGGCACCAGTATTGGGAGAGGGGGGCTGGCCGTCAGGGTTCACCGCGGCTCTGGCACAAACCCGGCGACACGGAGGTGGCATGGGCAGGAGCGGACTGAACGTGTCGGCTTCTCACTTTTTGGATTTTAGAAGGGCATGACATGCCTATATCTGTGTCTCCCCCTCCTTTTACTCCTCCACCTCTTTTCTTTTCGCATGACTATATGTACTTGTCACTTTTCCATGTGTTAGTTGTGTCTTCTGAGCAGTTTGTCAGCTTTTGGACACCTTTGAAGGTGTTTTCTATGTGTTTCTATGTGTTTTTGTTTGCCTGCCATTGGTTTTAACGGTGTTCGAAGGTGTTCGACGAACAGTTCGACGAACAGTTCGGCGAACACACGGGTGTTCGACGAACCGAACCGAACTCGAACACTACGGGGGTGGCTCAACACTATTGCTCACATGACCTATCACATGATCTATCAAAGGGGGTCATGTGACATGTCACGTGATACATCGGGTACCTGAGGGGGTCCACACCTAAAGAACTGCCCGGGGCCCTGGCTACTCTTAATCCACCCCTGCTGGGTGCATCTATACAGATGCATAGATATAATGGGTGTGAGTGATGAAACATGTTATTTGTTTTTAACAAAGCGTACACAACAGCGGATATAAACTTTAATATTTTTTTATAACAAGAAAACAAATATAACAACATAAAAAAACAAAAAAATTAGTGGCTGCCTCGCCGCTGTTGGGCCCCCACATACGTTGCCAGCATCACTTCGTGCTGTTTGACAGTTTTAGTCAGTGACGCCATCATCCTCCTGTGTGACGCCAGCATCCTCCTGTGTGACGCCATCATCCTCCTGTGTGACGCCAGGAGGTCGTCTAATGTAGGGATTTCTACGGAGGGAATGGTAAAACTTAAGACTAATAATTCTGTACATTCATCTAATTAACAGGTACATGTTTGTTATTTAACACTTACGGTTTTCGTTTTGCTCGGGTGATGACGAGCTTAAGGACCACCCGGATCCTCTGGCATCACCGGCTAGGGAAAGACACAACACTTCATAGTACATGACAGCCCTATACTTTCCAAGTCGTATGCACCTTATTTTATGTGAAAGAATTACCGGAAGACAAAGCTGCACCCATTTCACGGAGTGATGCTGTAGGCGACGAGCCTGTATGTGAGTCCTGCTGCGGCTCTGGGTCACCAGGTGACTCCTGCTGGGCTTCTGGGTCACCAGGTGACTCCTGCTGGGGCTCTGGGTTCTGAAGGTGCTGGAGAAAAAATAAGTTATTACATACCAAAGGTACTGCACTGTAATTACAGTTGTAACCAATGTGCCGCCATACACTGTGCTAACCTATGTTAACACCTGTGGCGGCAGACCACGCGACTGCTATGGGGCCCGTGAGCTGGGGGGGCCCATAGTATTCGCCCCCCTCCTGCACTCCTAGCTCCGCAGCTTGATTGCCACCCACAGGCACTGTCTTCCGGCATGGCCGCGCGCAGTGCGCTGTGCGGCTGTGTGTTGTAGTAATGACACGGCAAGGGTGACACTGCGTCTTTAATTGTGCTTGTCGCCCCTGCCGTCATTACTAGCAGACACAGTCTTATAGCGCACTGCGCGCGGCCATGCCCGAAGATCGTGCCGGCGGTGGCAATCAAGCTGCGGAGCGGGGGGGTGCAGGAGGGGACCCCGATGAAGGGAGGCCCCGAGAGGGGCCCTGATGAAGGGAGGCCCTGATGAAGGGAGGCCCCAGATTTTACATGCGGTTTTCTCGCCAGGTAGAAGCGTTTGTGAGGCGTCTTTGCATGCATTTCTGCATGCGGGTTGACAAGCGCTTTCCACTCGATTTTAGCATCACTTGGAAAGTGCTTGACAACTAGGTCACACTATATAAATCCATGCAACCGGCATGGATTTATATAGTGTGACCGAAAGAATGTTAATAAATAAACAACAAACTAGACTTACCCCCCGATGGCCCCCGCAGTCTTGCCGCGCTCCTGTCCTGGCTGCCAGCTGATCGCGGGACACTGCACTAGGACCTGCCGTCACATGACTGTGACGTCAGCGCAGGTCCTACAGAGCAACGCAATGTGCCGGCAAAGGAGGAGAAGCGCTGCGGGGGCCGCCGGAAGGTAAATATAATCTTTATTTGTTATTTTATTCATTTTTTCACAGGTACAATGGTACCCAGGTCTGCATGAGAGTCTTCTCTCCTCCAGACCTGGGTACCATCCGCACATTGAAACGCATATAATCCGCGTGTACCAATGTACTGACACGGATTATATGCGTCTAAATGCATGTCAATGGCGGCGATTACGCCGTGCTTAAGCAAAATTATTGAACATGCTGGGGATTTTTGAGCGCAGCATAAACGCTGCGGAAATATCCGCAGCATGGGCATTGACAGTGCGGCTTGTCATTGAGGACCTTGGGGGGCAGATTACCGCAGCATAAATGCTGGAAAAACGCTACGTGGGCACACAGCCTAACAACTGTGAGTAAAGACCCTGGGACTGCATAGCACGGACTCTGTGTCGTTACTGCCGCTCCCGCGCACAAACACCACCATCATCTACATACGCTGCTCTGAAGCTATACTTCTCCTGTGGGGAGTCACATCACCTAGCTGCACACATACCATCAGCTTCAGCGGTCTGTTCCGCAGCGGCGGAACGCACACACACACGCACACACATATGCACACACACACACGCCATGTCTGGAAAGTGACAGCACGGGGCCTGATTGGTGGAGCAGCAGCAGCACAATGACCGGACACTGCTGCTGCTGCTGCATGAAGGAGGGCAGGGCTCAGACAGCATCGGCAGACCTGAACAGATGCCGGGGAAGAGGCCCGGGCCACGATAACGAGTGGGCCCCTGTGATGGTCCAGGGCCCCGGCACTTACCCGGGTACGCCGGGTGCTGACGCCGGCCCTGAGAGTTGGGGTCAGCATACTTTGCCCTGGGAGTTGAGGTGGGGTACATTAGGGTCATCATACTGTGCATGTGGATGAATTCACCATGGGGGTATCATACTGTGTTTGGGGGCACTTTACTTTATGGGGCAATGCAAAAGGAATCTAGGACTTCAGCAGGAGGAAAATTACTATGTAAAGGCTGTAAAGTTGTGAGATCTGCTCTTCTGTGACCCCGACAATTATTTACATTTTTTTTTGGAGGGGGGCCTAATTAGAACTTCTGCTTTGTGGCCCCATGATTCATATGTACACCCCTAATTAACACCACTTACCACGATGGGACTGGGTCTGTGACCGTATGCTTCAGAGGCGGTCACTCGATCTGTACCTCAGATCCGCCAGCTTTTTTCGGATCTGGGTAGCGGAGCGCTGAACCTCGAACCTTCGGGCCAGGCCCCGACTGATCCTCTGCAGCACCGCCTGTTTATGGAGCACTGGGTGTTCTGAGTGCTCAAGGCACTCATAATCCCGGGAATCCAACTGTGCTATGAGGTAACGCACCTCAGCATCCCCCCATGGAGTTGCTCTTCTCCTTGCTGCCATTTTGCCACCTCTCCTGATAACCTAGGCCGCAACTACGTCGTAAACCACGCCCACAATACATCATCGCCGTAAAGAACGCCCACGATGCATCAACGTCTCCATAATGGCGCGCGCGGCTTATTAGAGGACGCTACTGCGCGCTCGAAGGCAGCGGCCCGAATTATAGTATCGCCGTCAAACTGGAGACGCTGCTGCGTTTTACAAATGACCCATTATTGATGCAGCGTCTCCGGTCACACGGGAAGACTGGTCTGTTGGCGGTTTTAAGTATGGATATATATCTATATTTTTAGATAGGTATGTATACTTGTGTCTGTGACTATGTATGTGTATATGTAGGTATCTGTATATATGTGTGTATATGGGTGTAGATTTTTATGTATCTGAATATGTATGTGTATATGGATATATCTGTATACATATGAGTACACCAGTGGCGTACCGCCATTGGCGGCAGACCACGCAACTGCTATGGGGCCCGTGAGCCGCCGGACCCCATAGCAGTCGCCCCCCTTCTGCACCCCCGCTCTGCTGTTTGATTGCCGTCGCCGCCCACCGCCACTGTGTTCAGACATGGCCGCGCGCTGTGCGGCTGTGTCTTGTAGTAATGATGGCAGGGGCGACACTGCACCTTTAATTGTGCTTGTGTCGCCCCTGCTGAGTCATTACTACAAGACACAGCCGCACAGCACACTGCGCGCTGCCATTCGTGAGTACAGTGCCGGCGGGCGGCAATTAATCAAACAGTGGAGCGGACGATTAATAGTAAACACCTATAAACAAATATACTGCCACTGGTTTGACCACCCTGGGCACGGACCGGGTCGCCGCCATGGTGACTACAACCCCCCCATCCTACAAAAGCCCGGCTCCGGGTTCCCCGCACACACCACCCAGGGGGCGCGTCATGTTCAAATATGTACGTATCTGTGTATGTGCGTGTCTGCATACTGTGTTTGTGTGTGTACGTGCATGTCTTCATATGTGAAGGAGGAGGGGACAGCCTGGGCCCTGTGTTGTATACCTACATTTCTCCGCTGTATCTGTGCATCATGAATGGTGTATGTATTAAAGGGGCCACTGAGACTCTTTTGCCCGGGACCCACGAAAACCTGGAGTCGCCCTGGTTGAAAGCAATGATGGAGGAGGGAACGTCATGTGACACTCCATCTCCCATCATTGTTCCTCAGCTTCTGACTCAGTGGCGTGATGACGCGCCACACTGTGTCAGACAGTGGAGCTGGCAGCTGCTGTGGTGTTGAGAGAGACGCGCTGCAGAGACTGAAGCAGCGGGGAACGAGGAGCGGTAACTATTTATTTATTTTTGAAAATCAGTGAGTACTGATAATACTGGAGGACTGGGGCTGCCTTTTACCCTATGCTGGGGGCTGCCTTTTACCCTATGGGGGGCTTCATTATACTGCGTGGAGGACCATAGCGAGTGCATTATACTGTATGGAGGACCATGGGGAGTGGATTATACTCAGTGGAGTGTGGAGAGGTGTGGGGGCCATTATACTGTATGTAGGCCCACTATACTGCATGGAAGGCTGTGTGGGAGTCACAGTTGGTGGATTATACTGTGTTGGGGTCACCATACTTTGCCCTGGGAGTTGAGGTGGGGTACAGTAGGCAGGGCTGTGGAGTCAGTAAGCCAAACCTCCGACTCCTCCATTTCCATGACACCGACTCCCTCTTACATGGCTCATGTGTAAGTGCTAAATTTACTGCAGCACAGATTCATCTTAGCTAATAGTCCAGACCCGATCAGGAATAGAACATTTATAGGACATTTCATAACTTTCCCAAATTCTTATGAAAAAAATATTCCACACAAACTGCATTGAACTACTGTACCCAATTTATTATATATTTTAGGAATCGGTCCATTTTATACCGACTCCCACTCCGACTCCACAGCCCTGACAGTAGGGTCATTACACTGTGCATGTGGAGGCTAAAGAGGAGGAATTCACCATCGGGGTATCATACTGTGTTAAGGGGGACACTTTTGTTGGCATCACATTTTATGGGGCTATGAAAGAGGAATCTAGGAGTTCAGCAAGGAAGAAAATTGCTATGCAAAGGCTGGAAAGTTGTGAGATCTGCTCTTCTGTGCCCCCAACAATTAGTTACATTTTTTTTTTGGGGGGGGTCCCCAATTAGAACTTCTGCTATAGGGTCCCATGATTCCTAGGTATGCCCCTGAAGTACACGTATGTATATACGGGCCCTTACTACTGAAAGAATGAGAAACAAAGCTTTTGCAAAGTAAAACACAGTTTATTAGACAAATCAGTACAAAAGTGAAAGTAGTGTATAAATGTCAGTAGTTGCCCACTATAAGTTCTGATGCTGCCAAGTAACAGCACCAGGACCGTTAAAATACTGGCAGTAGTTGTCGCGGCAGGTCTTCGCATCATGGCTGTTTCTGCCATATCCCACTGATTGAAGGCCTGCAATTGCTGGATCGTTTGCACGCCATTCACCGAGCTCCACTTCCCCATTGGCTAGGTCCACAGAGTCCACGAAGCCAAGCGGACAGTACGTAATTGCATCACATCGACAAAGAAAGTTGTGAAGCGTGCAACAGGCCAAAACAACAGAGTCTATTGATGTAAGCTTCATGTTAATTGGAGTATGAAAAACTCTGAAGCGGTTGGCCATGATACCGAAGGTATTTTCTACAACACGACGTGCCCTTGACAAACGATAATTGAAAATTCTTCTTTCCTGTGTAAGACTTTTTTGGGGGAACGGTTTAATAAGATTGGGATGAAGTGGGAAGGCTTCATCGCCGACAAAAACAAAATTAAGGTTACCTGTAGTCTCTGAGTTGGGAGGCAAGTGTAGGTCACAGTTGTCCAATCGCTCTCCAAAAAGTGTGTGCTCTAAAACACCACCATCAGAAACTCTGCCGTTCATGCCAACATCTACATTTATAAATTCGTAATTGGCGTTAACAAGGGCCATCATGATGATGCTGAAATAGCCCTTATAATTATAAAAATAGGATCCGCTATTTGGTGGCTGAGTGATTCGGACATGTTTGCCGTCCAAAGCCCCACCACAGTTAGGGAACTGCCACAGCTGCTCAAAATCAGAGGCAATCTTTTTCCATTCCTCCTCCGTGTTGGGAAACTGTATGTAACTACGTAGACTGTGGAAAATGGCATTACATGTCTCCGGAATTAGAACGCTGAGCATGGGCCTTGAAATGGCTGCAGAAAAATGCAAGTCTGGTGGTGGCCAGGAATCTCAGTGTGACTGCCAATCTTTCATCTGCCGGAATGGCAGCACGCATCGCTGTATCCTTCCGTTGAATACGTGGCGTAACTCTTTCCAGTAACACTTTAAATGATTCCTCTGACATCCTCAGATAGTTGCGGAAATCATGAGGATTCTTCTCCTGAAGCTCTCTTACAAGTTGCATGTGGGACAATTCAGACCTCTTCTGCAGCCACTCTCTGGTCCACATGCGACGCTTTCATTTGGAACGCCTCTGTAGCTCCCTTGCCTCTTGACGGCGAGCTTCCTCAACCAGCAATGCAGCTACCACAATAGCACACTGCCCGTCGTCCATGATGTGCAAACTGCAAACATAAAATGAAAAGATGAGAACACTTTCAACAAAACAATTAACGCAAGTATTTAAACTGTACATGAAAAATATCATGGAAAACCGTGTTCCATTCCGTTAGTGAGCGTGACAGAAAAACTCTGAAGCAGTTGGCCAGGACAGCGAGTCAGAAAACGTGCTGTGTGAGTATGTGTGCACGAGACCCCTAAAATATGTGCCCATGCAAAAGTATATATATATACAGACAGAAGTCAAGCCCCCCCTCGCTGAAAAGCAATGATAGCAGATAATTGGTAGATGTCCTATAAATGAATAAAAAATGGAAACTCATTTGAGACCCCAAATAATACCTACCTCGCTAAAGATGCCTGATTTCTTCAAAGTGGAGTCACAGCCCGAGAACGCTACAATGATCCGCAAAAATCAGGACTAGTCGAATGAACGGATATTAACAGCCCGGAGAATTCTGCTAGGATCTGCAATCCAGCACGAGGTCAGAAACAAAGGATGGAATTGCTATTCTGATGCCTTCTTTATGTGCGGCCGGAAATGAGAACGCTGTAGCGACCTCCAATCGGGGACGAGGGGCGCGGAAAAGTCCAATTTATGCACGCCTACGTGTCTCAGCTCTGAATCGCTAACGAGGTCGTTGGTTAGGTGTCAAATACAGCGATGCACACTGCCCAGCGGGAGCGCAACGACCCAGGAATGGTCCAGGAAGCTTTGCAACGATCAACGATCTCACAGCAGGGGCCTGATCGTTGCTACCTGTCAAACGTAACGAGATCACTAGCGATGTCGCTATTGCGTCACAAAACCCGTGACGTATCAACGATCTTGCTAGCGATCTCGTTATGTGTGACAGGGCCTTTAGAGTAACACGGCTGGAGCAGGGGCCGGTCCCCTTCTTGCGGCCTACGATCCCTCTGTCTTCTGACAGATGCGGGGCGTACGGGTGCCGTCCTGCACTCGCCGTACCCCCTAGGATCCCTTCTGTAGATCGGAGCCTACTCCTCTGCTCCCCTCCTGGGCCTCTAGGACTGGGCCCTACTTGTGGAGCAGAGCTCCTAAAGAGACTCTGGTCCCTGACTCACTTCTCCTACTGTCCTGTCTGTCCTAAGATGGCTTCCCTTTTTATATCTACTCTCAAAGTGCTCCCCTAAACTGCTTCCTCCACCCACACCCACTACTGGTTCCCCTTACCTTTGGGTTCCCCCCACTCCAGCCAGGGACAGGGCTCAGCAGCTGAGCACATGCATGTTCCCCTTCCAGCCGGCTTGGAGCAGTGTAGTGTTGAATGTGGGTGTTGGGGTTCCAGGCAGCACTCCCTCCTTACCTGAGAGAAGGAGACACCACACCTGTGGGTGAGGTGTAGTACCTCTGTGGCGACTGAACCCTCAGGGGCGCCACAGTTGCATCTGACGGAAACAGGAAAACACATATTTGGTAGATGCCTTGATACACTCATCAGGAGAGCTTTAAAGTAGAGCAATATGGGATGGGAAATATACAGCCAGGAAAAAATATGCAGCTAATGAATTCTTTTGAGAACCCTGCTACTAGAAGTGGAAATAAAGAACAAAAACAAATTCTGAATGAAAATAGAGAAGCAAGAGAAACCGACTACAAACTAAAACGTGTCTATACAAATGCAACAGAGCATGGGAAACAAGGAGAATTGGAGCTGCTAACACAGGAAGAGAGATATGATGTCATAGGCATCACTGAAACTTGGTGGGATAATACACATGATTGGAATACAAACCTTGAAGGCTCCAACTTAGTTATTAGAAACAGGATTAACAAGAGGGGAGGAGGTGTTGCACTGTATGTTAGGAAAACATATATCTCCACAGAGATCCAAGCTTCAGAGAATGGTAGCTCTGCAGAAACTGTTTGGGTAAGAATACAATGAGAGAACAGAAATACACTATTGTAGATATTTACTATAGACCACCTGGACAGACTGAAGATATGGGTGAACTCTTTACTTCAGATGTCTCTGTTCTCAAAAAAGTACAACATAGTTATCATGGGACATTTTAAATATCCAGATATGTGTCTCAGGCAAAAGTAATGGGTCCGGAACATTCTTATCTTCTCTCGCTGACATCTTTATCTTTCAAAAGATAGAAGAGAGAACAAGCGGATCTGCCATCTTGGACCTAATTCTTATCAACAGGGAGAAAATGGTTGAGGAAATGAAGGAATAAAGGTGGCTGGGAATTTAGGAGACAGTGATCATGCTACCCTTGAATTTTGGATTACAAGAGGAGGAAGACCAGCGAGGACTCAGACTTTAAGGTTGGACTTCAGAAAGTCAGATTTTAATGGACTAAGAAAGAGGGTACGAATGGATGTTCTAAAGGACAGAAGTGTCCAAGAAGGTTGGGAGATTTTGCTAAATGAAATTCTCACTGCATAAATCAGTAACAATCCCGAAACGAAGGAAGAATTGGAAGCATTTAAAGAGACCAGGATGTATGAACACAGAACTTAAACATTTGTTAAAAAGAAATGTAAAATAAATGGAAAGAGGGGGCATATCTAAAGAAGAATATAATGCTGTCTACAGGGAATGTAGGGCAAATGATGGAAGAGCTAAAGCCAATAATGAGGTGAGGCTTGCAAAAGAGATCAAAAGCAATAAAAAAGGATTTTCGGGGTATGCCAAAAGCAAAAGAAGAGTCCAAGATGCTATAGGATTTTTGGAGGATGAAAAGGGTGAAGTGGTCAAAAATGATGTTGAGAAGGCCGAATTTTTAAATCCTATATTGCATCTGTGTTCTCTGAAAACATGTAGCGTCGGCGTCTCTGCCTCCTGCCCGGCAGAGACGCCACTCTCCTTACCGCCCTGGTCCGGCATCCTCCGCTCCTCCCTCCTGCTCCCACACTGTGCCCGTCCTGGGTGCGCACACCGCGCGCAGATCCCCGGGCACTGTTGTTAGGGCATGCGCGCGTGCTTCCTGTTTCTTAAAGAGGCCGCACGCCATCCTAAAATGTCCTCGGCCAATGGCCAGAGGACATCTGCTATATAAGGCACCTCCTCCAAAATGGAGGTGCCTGTGCAATGTTCTAGTTTGTTTTGTCTAACACTCTCTTCAGCCCTCAGGTCCCAGTGCTTGCCCGCCAGTCTGTCTATCAGCCGTGACCGCCAGCCTGTCTGTCAGCCTGCCAGCCGAGCCTGTCCGTCTTCCTGCATTACCTGCCTGACTACCAGCCGTGCTCATCTGCCAGACCATCTGCCGTGCCTGTCCGCTTCAGCTGCCAATCCCATGAGAGTCGCCTGCTCTCTCAAGGTCGGTCCCAGAGTGGCACCTGGTCCACCTTCCTGGTCCCTCCTTGGCTCATGGAGTCGACTAAGGCGCCATGTAGCCAGGATTGGTCCGGGTGGGTCCTTAGTTACGCCCCTCTGGTCCCTCCTTGTACCACAGCACAGTGATTCCACCATCCGGACCCATAACAGTTTGCACAGGTCATGGAATCTGGTGGCTCCCAGACTCCCACACTCTCAGACCAGTACCAAGAAGTCTCCCGTCAGAGATCTCAACAGGATACAATCCTATCTGCGGACTGTAAACTCCCGCTTGGATGCACTGTCCGACCCAGCTGTGTCCGCTTCTAACCAAGCGGCATCCGCTCCGGCGGCAACTCAACCCAGTGGCGATGTGACATCCAGCTTTGGACCCCGACTATCTGCCCCTCCATGCTGTGGCGGAGATCCCACTCTATGTCGGGGCTTCATCAACCGGTGCACGCTGCACTTTGAGCTCCTGGCTCATCAGTTCGCTTCCGACCGGGCTAAAGTGACATTCGTCATGTCTCATCTCACCGGAGAGGAGTTGGCGTAGCTCAATACCCTATGGGAGAGAGGGGATCTTCTGGTGTCGAACCTCCAAGCTTTCCTTGTGGCCTTCCAGAGGGTTTTTGATGTGCCCGGCCGCACGCCCTCGACTGCCTCCTCTCTTCTTCGTCTACGCCAAGGGAACCTCACGGTGGGCCAGTACGCTGTGTGTTTCCGCACCCTCGGTTCTGAACTTGCCTGGAACAATGAGGCTCTGGTGTCTACCTTTTGGGAAGGTCTTTCAGGGTGAATCAAGGATGAACTAGCTGGTCGTGACATTCCCACCTCTCTGGACGACCTGGTGTCTTTGGCCACACTGATCGACATCAGGTTCCAGAAGCGTTCTAAGGAGGTGATCCGTGAGAGGGAATCTCCGCGCCTTGCACCAACCTACCAAAGGCCAGTCTCTCCACAAACCCCTGCCTCGGCATCCATCCCTGAATCTATGTAGGCAGACTAGATATAAATGGTCAAGTCTCACCAGGAGGCCCGCCGCTCCGAGGGAAGATGCTTCTACTGTGGCAGTTCAGAGCATCTAATCTGCTCTTGTCCAGAAAGACTGGGAAACTTACAGTGCCTACGATCGCTTGGAGAGGTCGTCCTGGGCAAAAATCCTTCCTCTCCATTCCTGACTCTGTATCGATAACCTGTGGTAAGGTACATTTTTTCGAGACAGCCTATCTGGATTCCGGTGCCGCTGGGGATCTTACTCAACAGGCCATTGTGGAGCAGTATCAGATCCCCATTCAACGTCTTTCGGATCCGTTGGCGGTTTCTTCAGTGGATGGGAGGCCCCTTTCCGAGTCCATCATGTTTGTCACCGAGCCCGTAGTTCTCCAGATTTGTATGCTACACTCTACACTCAGACAAAATCTCCTTCTATGTGCTATCTGGCCTCTCTCATCCTTTGCTGCTTGGAATGCCTTGGCTTCAGAGACACGAGCCAGTCTTGAACTGGAGTTCGGGGGAGGTGCTCCGCTGGGGCCAGGAGTGCCACAAGACCTGCCTTGTTCCTGTCCATCCTGCTCGACCTCCATCCACTCCAGCTAATTTGCCCGGCTTGCCAGTACCCTACTGGTCATAAGCCGACATCTTTTACAAGAAGGATGCTGAGACACTTCTTCCTCATAGGCCGTATGACTGTCCTATTGATCTCATTCCTGGTGCCTCGCCACCCCGAGGTCGAATTTACCCCCTGTCGTTGGCCGAGACCCGTTCCATGTCCGAATACATTGAAGAGAATCTTGCTAGGGGATTTATTCAGAAATCCACCTCTCTGGCTGGAGCGGGATTATTTTTCGTCAAGAAGAAGGATGGCTCTCTTCGCCCTTGTATCAACTATAGGCGTCTAAATCAGATTACCATCAAAAACAAGTATCCTCTGCCTCTCATCTCCAAGTTGTTTGATTGCCTCAAGGGCGCCAAGGTCTTTACTAAGCTCGATCTCCATGGCGCATACAATTTGATCTGGCTTCACCAAGGTGACGAGTGGAAGATGGCATTCAAGACTCGGGATGGCCACTACGAGTACCGTGTGATGCCCTTCGGACTCTGCAATGCACCAGCACTCTTCCAGAAACTGGTGAATGACATCTTCCGAGATCTTCTATATTCATGCGATATCCTGGTGTTCTCTTCGGATCTGTTCTCTTCAGATCGTCGAAGAGACGTTTGACAGGTATTGCAGAGGCTCAGGAGGAATTGTCTGTATTAGTGATGGGTGAGCACTAAAATGCTCGGATGCTCGTTGCTTGGGTCGAGCACATTGGAATACTCGGGTGCTCGACCCGAGCAATGAGTCCAATGTAAGTCTATGGGAAACTCAAGCATTTTTCAGGCGGATCCCCATTGTGGTCTGCAGAGGGTCTAAAAATTGCCCAAATTGATGGGAACAGTGCTCAAATGGCATGGGAACAGCATGGGGAAGACCCCTGGAAGCATTTCTGACTCCCAGGTCACTGCTGTCAACAATGTTGTCAGAGGTATTACGCCACTTTTACGGACTCAATAAAACATATAAAAACTAAACCAAAATGGATTTTCCTGGGAAATATGTTAAGGAACATCCTTTCCAGGGTAATGACTTTTATAAAAGGCAAAATAAATAACCAAAAACAAAAATACTCCTCCACACCTTGGGCTATGTTCACACGTAGCGTTTTTGATGCGTTTTTGCACTTTTGCATTGTTTTCAACCGTGACAAATGCATTCACCGGGAAATGTCATTTTTTAACATTTTACAACCTTATTTGGCCATGTGGTGTGTGAGATGATCAGACACATCCTGTTTCATTTATAAAGGAGGGACTCTGAAAGTCAAAAAGCCTATTTTTATAGGGCCATCAGGCGGCCTTTACTATTCTTAAAGGGCCAGCAGTCGGCCCTCACTATTCTTAGAGAGCCATCAGCCGGCTAGGCTTTGTTGTTCCCATTACTAAAGAGTTGGTCTCCTATACTGTTATTGCGTTTGCAGTGAGTGGCAGGGCTGCCCAAAATTTGGACGCACCCCAATACCCCTTTGAAAATTTGGATGCACCCCAATTCCCCTTTGAAGAGACTTAGAGGAGGGCCTCCTGAAAACAATGTTCCCATTATTAGGAAGTGGGTCTCCCATTGAGTTTGCCTATGCAGTGAATGCAAGGGATGCCAAAAATTTGGAGGCACACCAATGCCCCTTGGAAGAGATGTGGAGGTCAGAGGGCCTCCTGAAAACAATGTTCCCATTATTAGGAAGTGGGTCTCCCATAGCGTTGGCCTATGCAGTGAATGCAAGGGTTGCCAAAAATTTGGAGGCACACCAATGCCCCTTGGAAGAGACGTGGAGGTCAGAGGGCCTCCTGAAAACAATATTCCCATTATTAGGAAGTGGGTTTCCCATTATGTTTGCCTATGCAGTGAATGCATGGGTTGCCAAAAATTGGGAGGCACTCCAATGCCCCTTGGAAGAGACGTAGAGGGCCTCATGAAAAACTTTTCCCATTATTAGGAAGTGGGTCTCCCATAGTGTTGGCCTATGCAGTGAATGCAAGGGCTGCCAAAAATTGGGAGGCACTCCAATGCCCCTTGGAAGAGATGTGGAGGTCAGAGGGCCTCCTGAAAACAATGTTCCCATTATTAGGAAGTGGGTCTCCCATAGTGTTGGCCTATGCAGTGAATGCAAGGGCTGCCAGAAATTGGGAGGCACTCCAATGCCCCTTGGAAGAGACGAGGAGGAGGGCCTCAAAAAAAATGTTCCCATTAGAAAGGAGCAGGTCTCCTATACTTGTAATGCCCATGCACTAAGTGTATGGGCTGACAAACATTTACCCCTGGGGGGTATTCGTGAACATACTGTATACAAATTTTTTTTTACGGGCATCATAAACACCCTTTAAAAAAATTATATGGGTGTTGCATCACGGACCACAGTCACCCAGGTGTTATGGTGGTGGAGGATGGGGATGAGGAGAAGGAGGAGGACAAGAGCAAATAACCAAAATCAGGAAGCGTATACCCATGTGTGGGTGTGAATGGGTCAGCATTGTCAGTTGACAGGCGGATGCGCTTATCAGTTATAATTCCACCAGCGGCACTAAAAACCCGCTTTGATAAAACGCTAGTGGCAGGGCAGGCCAGGACCTACAAGGCATAGAGAGGCAGTTCATTCCATGTATCCAGCTATAAGGCACAGAGGAATCACGGAGGACGTTGGTACAGTCGGCTAGGTACTCCCTCAGCATCTTCCCAAACTTTGCACTCCTTGTAAGAGCACCCCGCGCCTCAGGGCCTGTGGAATGAGAGGGGCTGATAAAATTCTCCCAGAACTTTGACAGTGTTCCCCTGCCTCCACTGGATTGAAGTTGTGTCTCTCTCGCCTGTAGTCCTTGGTTGTCCAACGAACTGTGACCTCTGCCGCCAACGTTTTCAGATTGGAATTTTTTTAATAGTTCCGCAACAAGGGCCTTCTGATACTGCCCCATTTTGTAGACCTGTCCACCTCAGGAATAAGAGATATAAAGTTCTCCTTGTAGCGTGGGTCTAGACGTGTCACCAACTAGTAATGACTGTCACCCAAAATTTTGAGAACACGAGGGTCATGGGAAAGGCAGCGTAACAAACTCAGCCGTGTGTGCCAGACTGCTAACAGGCAAGACTTCTGTGTCCTCACCAAGAGGACGACTGACCATGCTCTCCTCCTCCTCCTCCTCCTCTCTGTCCTCAGGCCATCCATGCTGAACAGACGGTATGCCAGTTGTGCAGGTATTACTGTCTAAAGCACATGAAACTAGATCCTATTCCTCCTCCTCTTCCTCTTCCTCATTGTTACCCAATCCATGTTGGGATGAGATGAGGCTGGGTTGTATGTAATAACCCTGTATGCTCTATCTCATCATGCTCTGCCTGCAATGTATCCTCTTTGATTGTGAGTAGAGAGCGTTTCAGAAGACAAAGAAGCGGTATGGTGACACTAATTATGGCGTCATCGCTGCTCACCATCTTGGTGGAGTCCTCAAAATTTTGGACATATGTCTGACATCCATGTCCACTCCTGAGGTCTTATGTGTGGAGTTTGAACTGAATACCAACGGCCTTGTTGATGCTGGTACTCAACAACTGCCCTCTTCTGCTCACAAATCCTTCCCAACATCTGCAGTGTAGAGTTCCAACGTGTAGGGACATCACACACCAGTCTGTGAGCCGGAAGCAGCAAATGCTGCTGAAACACGGCAAGGGCGGTAGAAGCTGTAGGTGACTTTCTAAAATGGGCACACAGGCGGCGTACTTTAACAAGCAGATCTGGCAGCTCCGGGTAGGATTTCAGAAACCGCTGAACCACGAGGTTAAGCACATGGGCCAGGCATGATACGTGTGTGAGCTCGCCTCGCCTCAGAGCCGCCACCAGGTTCCTGCCATTGTCACACCATGCCTGGCTGTAGGTTCAGCGGTGTGAGCCACAGATCTGCCTGCTCTTTCAGAGCTGTCCACAACTCTTCAGCATTATGCAGTTTGTCACCTAAGCATATTAGCTTCAGCACAGCCTGTTGCTGCTTGGCTGAGGCAGTGCTGCAGTGCTTCCAGCTTGTGACTGATGTGGTCATTTCGGAGATGGAGGCTGAAGACGAGGAGCATGATGAGGTGCAGGAGCTGCAGACTGTGGGGGCAAGCCTGATTGATCCAGGGCCCACAATCCTCGGCGTCAGGAGGACGTGTTCCAACCCAAGGTCCAACTGGGTCCCAGCTTCCACTATGTTAACCCAGTATGCCGTCAGCGAGATGTACCGTCCCTAACCACAAGCACCTGTCCACGTGTCCGTGGTTAGGTGGACTTTCCCGGTAACTGTGTTGTTGAGGGCATGGCTGATGTTTTGGGACACGTGCTTATGTAATGCGGGGACGGCACACCAGGAGAAATAGTGGCGACTGGGGACCGAGTCATCAGGTTGCGGAATGCTTCCGTCTCCATGAGCCTAAAAGGCATCATTTCGAGCACAAGCAGTCGCGAAATATGGGAATTTAGTAGTGTGGCCTGTGGGGCGTTGGCTGCGTATTTGCGCTTGCATTCCAAGGACTGGGGTAAGGACAACTGAACGCTGCGCTGGGACAAGGACGTGGACATGCTTCCTGATGCTGCTACATGAGAGTGCAGGGCAGGAGCCATCTTCGCATGTACCAGGGACAGGGGATAGGCTTGCATGCACAACAGCGGAAGAAGCAGTGGTGCCACCCGCAGACAATGTTCCTGAACCCTGGGGTTCGGCCCACAAAGTCAGGTGCTTTGCTGCCATGTGCCTGATCATGCAGGTGGTGGTCAGGCTGGTAGTTATGCCACCCCTACTGATGCTGGCCTGGCAGGTGGTGCAAATGGCCTTTTTGGGGTTATCGGCAGAGTCTTTAAAAAACAACCAGACTCGGGAAGACCTAACAGTTATACTGGCAACTTCCTTCGTGTTGGTGTTACGGGGAACGGTTGCCTGCCTTCTTTCTGCGGCCATCACACTGCTTCTTCCTGCCTGTTGGGGTGCTCTGCCTCCCTCCCCCTGTGTGCTGCTGTCCTCGCTCTGCATGTCCTCCTGCCAGGTTGGGTCAGTTACTATATCATCCACCACCTTGTCTTCCACTTCCGCACCTTGGTCCTCCTCCTAACTTTCTGGCAATTGTGTCTCATCATCGTCCACCTCTTGTGACACTTTCCCACCATCGCCTTCGTGTGACTGTGGCTGCTCAAATATTTGGGCATCGCTACATGCTATCTCCTCTTCCCCCGCTTCAAGTGGACCAGGCGAGAGGCCCGAATCTATAAATGGAAACGTGAACAGCTCTTCGGAGTGTCCAAGTGTGCGATCAGTTGTCTCTGGGCACTCGGCATTTTGGGAAGAAAGAGGTTCAGGGTGAGGAATATGCGGTCCAGACTCACAGCTACTGAGACTTGACCGTGTGGAAAACAGGGTGGTGGTGGTGGCTAAGTGACTGCAAGCATTATCTGCTATCCAATCAATAACCTTTTCACACTGCTCTGTGTTCAATAGTGGTGTTCTGCGGTCCCCTATTAATTGGGACAGGAAGGTCGAGCAAGAAGATGTGGGTGTTTGTTGTGGCACAATTTCAGCTTGCCCACGGCCTTGGCCTCTGCATGCACCATCACCATCACGTCCAGTTCCTTGTCCCTTGCCACGTGCCTTGCCCATTTTAAATGGAGGACAATATCTTCCACGCTCACTACAAATGGCTGAATTTGGAGCGAACTTATATTTGATCCGTGTGACGGACAAAGCACCGTTTTAAATAGCTGGCCTCTAGGTAACTATTTTTAACAGCAAACTGGTATCAATAGCTTCACTGACACACTGAAACAAAATTTTAATGGAGGCTAGAAATGGCAATATTTTCAGCGCAATTATATGTGATCCGTGTGACGGACAAACCACAGTTTTAAATAACTAGATTTTTAGTGCTGTAATATGGAAAGGACCTGGCTGTATTCTGCAGTGCCAACAAGCAAATGGCGCAGAAAAATTGTGTTCTCTGAATTGCTTTTTAAGCAAATAATGAGGATTAAGATCCCCAAAAAATTATTCCTGGCCCCTGAGGCCTGGGCCTATGTCTAGAAATCTCTAACAGCAGCAGTAGCAAACAGAACTGGAATTGAGCCTCTTGTGCTATATGCACTGCAGTCTGCTATATACACTTCCAGCCTGATATCTCTGCAGATGGATTAGTCCTCAGAAGGACTGTTTGTTGAGATGAATATTGTAATATACTTCTGTTCTACCTACACTACCTAATAAACAAGAAAATATCTCCCTAACTCAGCAGCACCTCTCCCTACACTGTCTGATTCCGGAGTGACTGTGACAGCTCATTGGCTCTGTAAAGAGCGTCAAACATGCAGGGAGGAGACCCGAGCTCCCGCCAAGCAACCCCGGAAATACTCAGCGAGCGCTGAGCATCTCAAGCAATGAGGTGCTCGGGCGAGCACTGAGCAGCAGCGAGCATGCTCGCTCATCACTAGTCTGTATGCCAAATTCGAGAAATGTGTTTTCGAACAGACATCACTTCCCTTCCTGGGGTACATAATCTCGGAGACCGGGCTGATGATGGATCCCGAGACGGTGTCTGCTGTCCTAAAGTGGCCCCGACCTGAGGGGTTGAAGGCTATACAGTGGTTTCTGGGATTTGCTAATTATTATCGCCTGTTTATTCCTCATTTTTCCTCCCGGACTGCTCCCATCTCCGCCCTGACCCGCAAAGGGGTCAATCCCAAGGAATGGACTCCAGAGTCGGAAGAGGCCTTTGTGTCCTTCAAACAAGCCTTCTCTTCTACTCCGGTGCTTTATCATCCTGGCTGTAACAAGCAGTTCTTCCTGGAGGTTGATGCCTCTTCCTCAGGGGCCGGAGCAGATCTCACCCAGAAATCCTCGTCTGGACGAATGGTGACCTGCGGCTTCTTTTTCAAGCTCTTCTTGCCCTCGGAACGCAACTATTCCATTGGAGATCGGGAACTGCTGGCCATCAAACTGGCACTGGTAGAGTGGCTTTTCCTACTGGAGGGGGCCTTGCATCCAGTGGTCATCTACACGGACCACAAGAATCTCGCCTAATTGCAGTCCACACAACGGCTTAATCCTTGTCAGGTCAGATGGTCCCTGTTTTTTTCCCGATTCAATTTCATTCTCTACTTCTGGTCGGGAGATAAGAATATTAAGGCAGACGCGCTCTCCAGATCGTTTCTGTCGGCTGACCAAGAGGAGGAGCTTAAACACATCATTGAGTCCTCCAAAATGATTACTGTTGCTCCTTTTGATCTGACTCATCTTCCCCCAGGTATGACTTTCGTGGCAGCTCCGGATAGAAAGAGGGTCCTACTCTGGGGTCATTCGTCTAAACTGGCAGGCCACGTCGGACAGAGGAAAACGTCTCTGCTTATTTCCCGACATTATTGGTGGCCAACCCTACGCAAGGATGTTGCGGAATTCGTCTCTGCCTGCTCTTCCTATGCCCGAAACAAGACTCCTAGACAACTTCTGATGGGTCACCTGCTCCTTTACCCGTGCCTTCTGCTCCGTGGCAGCATATTGCAATGGATTTCATCACGGATCTTCCTGTATCGGCCACTGGGTGTACTGTCATTTGGGTAGTTGCTGACGGCTTCTCCAAGATGGCTCACTTCATTCCTCTACCTGGTCTATCCTCTGCACCAGAGCTTGCTAAAGTGTTCTTTCTGCACATCTTCCATCTCCACAGACTACCTCTTCATATTGTCTCGGATAAAGGGGTCCACTTTACTTCACGCTTCTGGAGAGCCATGTGCAAGCTACTAAATGTTGCATTAGACTTCTCTTTGGCTTATCATCTACAGTCTAATGACCAGGTTGAGCGTATCAATCAGATCTTCACTAGCGTCCTTCGGCACTTCGTCAATGCTCACCATAGCAACTGGGTGGAACTCCTGCCTTGGGCCGAATTTTCCTACAATAATCATGTGAGTGAATCCTGTGCCAAGTCTCAGTTTTTTGTGGTATAGCATCCCAGTATTCCGTTTCCTGTTTCCACTTCTGTTGATAATCACGCCGCGGAATCTCTTGTTAAAGACTTTTCTGTGATCTGGGAGGACACAAAGTCTTCATTGCTACAGTCTTCTGAGCGGATGAAGAGACATGCAGACAAGAGACGTCTCGATCCGCCGGTACTTCATCCAGGGGACAAGGTCTGGTTATCAGCGAAGTATGTTCGCCTCAAGATACCTTCATACAAGTTGGGTCCGCGGTTTATCTGTCCTTTCGAAATTTTGAGTTGAATCAATCCGGTGGCGTACAAGTTGAAACTCCCTGCTTCGTTACAGATCCCCAATTCCTTTCATGTCTTTCTCCTCAAGCCTGTCATCCTCAATTCCTTCTTTGACGATTCATGTACCACTCCTGCTCCAGTCTCCGCTGAGGACGTTTTTGAGATAGAGAACATTCTGTCTACCAAGAGGGTAAGAGGAAAGACTTTCTTTCTTGTGGATTGGAAGGGGTTTGGTCCTGAGGAGAGATCTTGGGAGCCTAGGGAGAACATTCATGCTCCTCCAGGGGAGGAGTCCTGATGAGATAATTTGCATATTCCCACTGCATTTTGGGGTAAGTGAAGAGTCTCCGCGAGCTCAAAGAACACTGGATTTTGGCTGTTGGAGCTGAAAAGAGGACATCGGTAAACCGCGCGCCTGCAGACGCGCGCATTTTGAAGCTTTTTTTTAAGCTTTTTTCACTGTTTCCAGAACATTAACAGTAAGAACATGGAAGAGTCCAGGAGCCATTTGGTGAGTTGCATATCCTGCTACATGTTCACAGACTTGCCAGTGGAAAAGCCAAACTTCACATGCCAGAAATGCAAGCTTGTGTCCCTGTTGGAGGAAAAGTTGCGAAATCTAGAAGAGAGGTTAACTACCTTGAAAATCATTAAGGAAGGTGAAGAGTTCTTAGACAGAGCAGAATTATCTCTTCATGATTCAGAAAGAGAAGAAATTCGAACTGCACCTGACGAAACAGAGGAATGGAAGCATGTGACCCACAGAAGCAGGAGGATCGAGAGGCAGTCAGCACCCATACTGCTCAGGAACCAGTACCAGGCTCTCACGCAGGAGAACCATGAAGAAATACAGCAAAATAAGACTTTGCCAGCAATGAAAAACCTTGTAAGCCCTCAGAATCCTCCTGGATGGAGAAAGAAGAATGTTGTGAAGAAAAAACGGAGAGTGGTGATCATGGGGGATTCCCTGTTAAGAGGAACAGAGGCCGCTATCTGCAGACCAGACATAACCTCAAGAGAAATGTGCTGTCTTCCAGGAGCAAAAATTAAAGATGTGTCTGACAGGATATCAAGACTCTTCAGACCTACAGATCACTACCCATTCCTGCTAATACATGTGGGGACAAATGACACCGCAAGAAAGGACCTGGTAACCATCTGCAGTGACTTTGAAGACTTAGGCAAGAAAGTGAAAGAATTGGGAGCGCAGGTGGTTTTCTCATCAATCCTCCCAGTGGATGGCCATGGAACAATGAGGTGGAATAAGATTCTACAGGTGAACAACTGGCTACGTCGATGGTGCTGTCAACAAGGATTTGGATTTCTGGATCACGGAATGAATTACCTATACGATGGACTACTTGCTAGAGATGGAGTGCACCTTACGAAGACTGGAAAACATGTATTTGGAAGTCGCCTTGCTACACTCATCAGGAGAGCTTTAAACTAGAACAATGTGGGAAGGGAAGCAAAAGGCCAGAAAAAGCCATACAACTGACAAATACTATTGAGATCTCTGCTACTGGAAGTGGAAAGGAAGAACAAAGACAAAACAATTTAAATAATAAAAATATGGGAGGAAGAGAAACCAATCACAAACTAAAATGTTTTTATACAAATGCACAAAGCATGGGCAACAAACAAGGAGAATTGGAACTACTAATGCAGGAAAAGAAATATGATGTCATTGGAATCACTGAAACTTGGTGGGACGATACACATGATTGGAATAAAAGGCTAAAAGGATACAACTTATTTGCAAGAAACAGACTTGATAAACGAGGAGGAGGTGTCGCATTGTATGTTAGAAAAGCGTATATCTGCACAGAGATTGAAGCTTCAGAGACTGGGAGTTCTGTGGAAACTGTTTGGGTAAGAATACAAGGAGAGAACAACGGAAAGGACACCATTGTAGGCATTTACTACAGGCCACCTGGGCAAGCTGAAGATATGGATGAACTCTTTATGTATCAAATGACCAAGTTCTCCAAAAAATATGACGTAGTGGTCATGGGAGATTTCAACTATCCAGACATTTGTTGGGAATCTCTCTCAAGTAAAACTAACAGGTCAAGCAAATTCTTATCCTCTCTTGCTGACAACTTTATCTTACAAAAGGTAGGGGAGAAAACAAGGGGATCTGCTACTTTGGATCTAATCCTTATAAACAGGGAGGAAATGGTTGAGGAGGTAAAGGTGGCTGGGACCCTAGGAGGCAGCGATCATGCTATTATAGAATTTTGGATAACTAGAGGAGGAAGACATGTGAAGACTCAAACTTCAAGGTTAGATTTTAGAAAGGCAGATTTTAAGAGACTCAGAAAGAGAATAAGAGGGATCCAATGGCTGGATGTCCTTAAGGACAAAAATGTCCAGGAAGGATGGGAAATTTTTAAAAATGAGATTCTCAAAGCACAATCGTTAACAATCCCGAAAAGTAGGAAGAATGGGAAGCATTTAAGGAAACCAGGATGGATGAACACAGAACTTAAACACATGCTAAAAAGAAAGAAAGAAATGTTTATTAAATGGAAAGAGGGAGGCATATCTAAAGAAGATTATAATGCAGTCTGCAGATCCTGTAGGGCACGTATCAGGATAGCTAAAGCTGACAATGAATTAAGGCTTGCAAGAGATGTCAAAAGCAATAAAAAAGGATTTTGGGGGTATGTCAAAAGTAAAAGAAAAGTCAAAGATGCTATAGGATTTTTACAGGATGAAAATGGAGAAATGGTAAGAGAGGATGTTGAGAAGGCCGAACTTTTTAATTCCTATTTTGCATCTGTTTTCTCTCAGAAAAAAAATGTAACATCAACTGATCTTCACTGTCCTTTTAAAGGAATAGAGGAATCCAAGTTATCTGTAAACAGAAAGATTGTGAGGGAATATTTAGCTAACATAAATGAGTTCAAGTCTCCAGGTCCAGATGAATTACACCCCAGAGTACTGAAGAAGATCGTAGAAGAAATTTTAGAACCACTCTCCATAATCTTTGAAAATTCTTGGAGAACAGGAGAAGTCCCAAAAGACTGGAGAAGAGCAAATGTTGTTCCTATCTTCAAAGAGGGGAAGAGGGTGGACCCAGGGAACTATAGGCCGGTGAGTCTGACTTCTATACCAGGAAAGATCTTTGAACAAATTATTAAACAACATGTATGTAAGTACATGGATAAGAATGAAGTGATTAACCAGAGTCAGCATGGGTTTGTAACTAACAAGTCATGTCAGACTAACTTAATTTCCTTCTATGACAGAATCACTGACTGGGTGGATCAGGGAAATGCTGTAGATATAGTATATCTTGACTTCAGCAAAGCATTTGACAAAGTATCTCACACCATCCTTATTGAAAAAATGACCAAGTATGCAATGGACCAGGCAACTGTTAGGTGGATTCATAACTGGCTTAGTGATCGGACTCAAAGGGTGGTTGTAAATGGCTTCACATCCAGTTGAATGAATGTCTCAAGTGGAGTACCACAGGGCTCCGTCCTGGGACCTGTATTGTTCAACATCTTTATCAATGATTTAGATGAAGGAATTGAGGGTAAACTGATTAAATTTGCTGATGACACAAAGCTAGGAGGGATAGCTAATACTAGAGAAGAGAGAGAGAGGATTCAAAAAGACCTAAATAAACTGGAGCAGTGGGCAGCAACCAACAGAATGGTTTTTAACAGGGAAAAATGCAAAGTACTACATCTGGGCAATAAAAATGAAAAAAGCATATACAGAATGGGAGGAATAGAGCTAAGCAACAGTACATGTGAAAAAGACTTAGGTATACTAATAGATCATAGACTGAACATGAGTCAACAGTGTGATGCAGCAGCAAAAAAGGCAAATACAATTCTGGGATGTATTAACAGAAGCATACAGTCTAGATCACGTGAAGTCATTATCGGTCTTTACTCCTCTTTGGTCAGACCTCATCTGGAATACTGTGTACAGTTTTGGGCACCACATTTTAAAAAAGACATAGACAAACTGGAGCAAGTTCAGAGAAGAGCGACCAGAATGGTGACTGGTCTGCAAACCATGTCCTATGAGGAACGGTTGCAGGATTTGGGAATGTTTAGCTTGCAAAAAAGAAGACTGAGAGGAGACTTAATAGCTGTCTACAAATATGTCAAGAGCTGTCACATTGTAGAAGGATCATCTTTATTCTCATTTGCACAAGGAAAGACTAGAAGCAATGGGATGAAACTAAATGGGAGGAGACACAGATTAGATATTAGAAAAAACTTTTTGACAGTTAGGGTGATTAATGAGTGGAACAGGCTGCCACGAGAGGTGGTGAGTTCCCCTTCAATGGACGTCTTCAAACAGAGGCTGGACAGACATCTGTCTGAGATGATTTAGTGCAGGGTTCCCCAACTCCAGTCCTCAAGGCCCACCAACAGGTCATGTTTTCAGGATTTCCTTAGTATTGCACAGGTGATAATTCCATCATCAGCACAGGCAATAGTTACATCACCTGTGCAATACTAAGGAAATCCTGAAAACATGACCTGTTGGTGGGCCTTGAGGACTGGAGTTGGGGAACCCTGATTTAGTGAATCCTGCTTTGAGCAGGGGGTTGGACCAGATGACCCAGGAGGTCCCCTCCAACTCTACCATTCTATGATTCTTCTTCTGGAAAATTTTCTTGCGGGCTTGAAGAAGAGGGGGCGTAAAGGGGGGGTACTGTAGCATTGGCGTCTCTGCCTCTTGCCACGCTGGTCCCCTTAGCACCGCGGCCCTGGTCCGGCATCCTCTGCTCCTCCCTCCTGCTCCCACGCCGTGTCTGCCCGGGGTGCGTGCTCCATGTTTCTTAAAGGGGCCGCGCACGCCGTCCTAAAATGTCCCCGTCCAATGGCCGGAGGACATCTTCTATATAAGGCATCTCCTCCAAAATGGAGGTGCCTGTGCAATGCTGTAGTTTGTTTTGTCTAACACTCTCTCCAGCCCTCAGGTGCCAGGGCTTGCCCGCCAGCCTGTCTATCAGCCGTGCCCGCCAGCCTGTCAGCGGTCCGGGTGGGTCCTAGTTACGCCCCTCTGGTCCCTCCTTGTACCATGGCACAGTGGTTCCACCATCTGGACCTGTAACAAAGCAATAGTAATATCAACTGATCTTCACTGTGCTATCGAAGGAATAAAAAAATCCACTCTATACATAAACAGAGAGATGGTGAGGGAACACTTAGCTAATTTAAATTAACTTAAATCTCCTGGTCCAGATGAATTAAATCCTAGGGTACTGACAGAGATAGCAGAGGAAGTTGCAGAACCACTAGCCAGAACCTTTGAAAAATCCTGGAGAACATTTTTATAAATGATCTAGATAAAGGGACTGAAGGTAAACTAATCAAATTTGCAGAGAATGCAAGGCTAGGAGGGATAGCTAACATTAGAGAAGACAGAGAAAGGATTCAGAGTGATCTAGATAAGCTTGAACAATGGGCAGCGACTAATTGTCATGCTAGGTATGGGAAGAACCCAGCGTACGATGACGGAAAGAAGGGGGGAAGCCCAGAAACTAGGGAAAGGGGGTATGGAGACCCATAAGCAGATTTAACAACACCGTGACTCCTCTATCATCCCTAAATAGGTTCCGCATGTATTGCTGAGCAGAATACCTTAGCCCTGGCTGACCCTAGAGCTAAGCCCTAGGTAGGGAGGGGGAGGGATGAGCACTAGTCAGCCCCACTGCAACTAAAGACAAACCATGGAAACAGACAAGGGGATACACTTAGCTTTGAGAAGACTCCAGAGAGACCACGTCTACAATCCACAAAAGAACTCCAAGGAGAATCTAGCCGACTGCTAGAATTCCAGACCTGAACAGAGGAATTAACTATCTCCAGCAACTCTCTGGAGAAACTGAGTGTATTTAAAGATCCAGCAAGGGTGTGTTAATTAGCAGCAGAAGGTGGAGATCAACACTGGGTCCTAGAGAGCCTCCCTCTCTAGGACCCAGCGGTGATCTCCACCTTCTGCTGCTAATTAACACACCCTTGCTGGATCTTTAAATACACTCAGTTTCTCCAGAGATGATGAAAGAATCAAGGTGTCTGCAAGGCCATAGCGCAGCGACCTTCTACAGCCTGATCCAGAATAACTGTCTGTCAGACCTGACACACCCGTGACACTAATAGAATGGTATTTAACAGGGAGAAATGCAAGATTCTAAATCTGGGCAAGAAAAACAAAAATGATGTCTACAGAAATTGAGAAATAGAACTAAGCAACAGCAAAACTTGGGTATACTAATAGATCACAGACTGCACATGAGTCAACAGTGTGACGCAGCAGCAAAAAAAGGCAAACACAGTTCTGGGATGTATTAAGAGAAGCATACAGTGTAGAACACGTGAAGTAATTATCCCCCTCTACTCCTCCTTGGTAAGGCCTCATCTGGAATCCTGTGTCCAGTTCTGGGCACCACGTTTTAAAAAAGACATTGAAAAACTGGAGCAAGTTCAGAGAAGAGCTACCAGGATGGTGAGCGGACTGCAAAGTATGTCATACGAGAAACCATTAAAGGATTTGGGAATGTTTAGCTTGCAAAAAAAAAGGCTAATAGCTGTCTTCAAATATCTGCAGGGATGTCACAGTGTAGAGGGATCATCCTTATTCTCATTTGCACATGGAAACACGAGAAGCAATGGAATGAAACTGAAAGGGAGAAGATACAGTTTAGATATTAGAAGAAAACTTTTTGACTGTGAGGATGATCAATGAGTGGAACAGCATTCCATGTGAGGTGGTGAGTTCTCCATCAATGGAGGTCTTCAAACAGAGGCTGGACAGAAATCTGTCTGAGATGGTTTAGTGAATCCTGCATTGAGCAGAGGGTTGGACAAGCTGACCCTGGAGATCCCTTCCAACTCTAACATTCTATGATTCTATAACCAAGTAGCACCCCCCTTTTGAAAGTATCACAGCTTGTAAATTCTTTTTGTAGCCAGCCAAGAGGTCTTTTAATTCTTGTTTGAGGAATTTTCATCCATTCTTCCTTGCAAAATTCTTCCAGTTCTGTGAGATTTCTGGGTCATCTTTCATGCGCTGCTATTTTGAGATCCAGCCACAGATTTTCAATGATGTTCAGATCAGGGGACTCTGAGGGCCATTGTAAAACCTTCAGCTTGCGCCTTTTGAGATAGTCTATTGTGCATTTTGATGTGTTTAGGATCATTATCCATTTGTAGAAGCCGTCCTCTTTTCAATTTCAGCTTTTTTACAGATGGTGTTATGTTTGCATCAAGAATTTTTTGAAATTTCACTGAATCCATTCTTTCCTCTACCTGTGAAATGTTCCTCGTGCCATTGGCTGCAACACAACCCCAAAGCATGGTTGATCCATCCCCATGCTTAATGGTTGGCGAGATGTTCTTTTCCTGAAATTCTGAGCCTTTTTTTCTCCAGACATACCTTTGATCATTGTGGCCAAAGAGTTCTATTTTAACCTCATCGGTCCACGGGACTTGTTTCCAAAATTCATCAGGCTTGTTTGGATGTTCTTTTGCATACTTCTTAAGCTGAATTTTATGGTGAGGATGCAGCAGAGGTTTTCTTCGGATGACTCTTCCATAAAGACCATATTTGTGCCAGTGTCTCTGAACAGTAGAACAATGTACCACAACTCCAGAGTCTGCTAAATCTTTCTGAATGTCTTTTACGGGAGTTCTGATTTGCCTCTCTAGCAATCCTACGAGCAGCTCTCACTGAAATTTTACTTGGTCTTCCAGACCGTATCTTGACCTCCACTGTTGCGGTTAAATGCCATTTCTTAATTACATTTCAAACTGAGGAAAGGGCAACTTGAAAACGCTTTGCTGTCTTCTCATACCCTCCTCCTGCTTTGTGGGCCTCCACCATTTTCAGAGTGCTATTAAGCTTCTCAGAAGAACCCATGGCTGCAGTTTTTTTGTGACAAGGTTAGAGGAGGCTGGGTTTTTATAAATCTGGGAAATTTGCATCACATGGCCTTTCCTAACGATGATAGTGAACAAGCAATAACCCCAACAGGCTAATTAAGGTCTGAAACCTTGGTCAAAGTGAGCACACAAATCTCCAAGGATGCCCAAACTTTTTCATTGATCCTTTTTTAATTTTTTAAAATGTACAAAAATTACAATATTTTTTTTATTTTTTCCTAAAATACAAAGGAAATGTGTCATCTTTAACTTTAGGCCTTTGAGAGATCATTTCATCTTCAACTTGCTTATTTGTTCACAATAACAGTAATTTTGACCAGGGGTGCCCAAACTTTTACATGCCACTGTATATATTAGTAAGTGCCACAAAATCATATCCCTGACATATTTGTTGAAATAAAGATATAGTGACCAACCCCTTTAAATGTAAATACTATTTGTCATTGTACTACCCAGAGTACCACTGTTGCTCATTAATGTACACAACAAATGTATAAATCCTCTGCATGTATTATAGATTATATACATAAAATATGCATGCAGGCTTCCCCATAATTCCTAGCATACTATATACATTAATACTATTTTATTGGTAATTTATATTAAATATGCATATGTTATTATTTCTAGTAGAATTTTCTTGAAAACTGAAATATAATTCAATATAGTCAAAAGACTAAACAATTCTGCCAAGCTGCAACCGAATACGTGGAGCTGGATGCACTCCAGATTTATAATTTAATGCTTGGGTGATCCAAAGGGTTGCAAGAAATACAGTTTTGTTTCTCTTCACATCACAGGATTTGTTCTAGGTGACCTTTCCTCACGCATCTGACCCTTTCATAAGTGACTATAACAACAGTGTTAAGTATTTCATGCACTTGTGGTCAGAGACTTGCAGAGGATATGAAACATAAGTCCTCATTTCAAAATCCAAACCAAGATTGGTTTCCAGTTTAAAGGAGCACTCTGGTGCTATTTTTTATTTTCCCATCTATTAAAATATAATAATGTGTATCCAGAGAGTGTATTGCAATACTTACTGGTCGCGTCTTCTGTCGTTTTCAGCAGCGCTCCAGTTCACTTCAGTGTCATCTGTGTTGAGCGGAGGTCACTTTTTGAATTTTACCAATGCAAGTCTATGAGACTCGTTCTGAGCCTCATAGACTTTCAATGAGAAAGTAGCTCCCGCTCCACACAGATGACACTATGATTCAAGAGATCACAAATGTGGTCACGTGACACCGGAGCGGACCAGAGTTGCGCTGGAAACGGCAGAAGACAACAACCAGTTAGTATTGCAATACACTCTCTGCAAATACATTATTATTTGCTAAAAGATGGGAAAATAAAAAGAAATCACTGGAGTGCTCCTTTAAGACAGTAAGAACAGAATTGAGGTTGCAGCTGGTGCATGGATATCTGCAACAAATTTGCCACAGGTCGCTATTGACCTCAGTATCTAAGAATTTTACATCCGGAATCAGAGAATCCTTCTTAACACATGCGATCACCGTGATGTACAATTCTGTCTTGGTATCTAAGGGCTCATTCAGGTGAGTTTATTATATATACCGTACGTCTGCTTACCATGGAAAACTAGTATAGGACAAAGACCAAAATAATTGGATAGGGCTGTTAATGTTTTTTTCACATGGACATTCTGTCTGTGTGAAAAAAAAAATTGCTGCATGCACAAGTCACTTCCATATTTCGGATGAGACTCGCCTATTCAAATCATTGGGTGTGGATCCCATACAGATCATCCATATACCATCTGATTTTTATGGATACATTGCAATTCTTAAAAGAGTAATCTGTATTTTGTCTTGTCAATTTTTTTAAATGTTGATATGTAACAATGGATGGCACTCGGAGGACAATACAGATGAAAACCATCCATATTTTTCTGGAAAAAAATTGGATGACTTTTCATCAGCTCGTCTGAGCCCGTCCTCTAGTAAAGGCATTAAGAATTTTTCAAAATTTGACAAAGAACAGTGATAGTTCTAAAATGAATAAACTAGGAGTTACTTACCACTCATATTAAGCACCACTACTGGGATGGTCTTTGTTTGGAAGATTTCCTTTTCATTAGTCAACTGATTATTTAGGTGATTGATAAACAGGACATCATCTCAGTGGAAGTGATGACATATCGTTGATCAAAAGCATTATAAAATAAAAAGAAATTAGTTTTACTTACCACTTGAATCCACCACCGCTTCAAAGCCACTGCTCCAGTGGACTTATTTGGGACCGGAAGTGGCCCTGCAGCCAATCAGTGAGATTCACATTTCTTTTTATCATATTGATCCCTACATTTGGCCAGCTTTTGGAAGACCCCTTTAAAGGATAATTTTGCCTGAAAAAATAAACTTCTTTAGGTGTCATTATCTAAAGTCTTTGTTTGATGTCTTTCACTGGTACTTAATGGCAAACTCTACTGTCTGATATTAAAGGGTTCATTGCTGTCATCTACTCTTCCAAAACCCTAAATGACAAACAGGGGTTGTCCAAAAAAAATATTACTTCTTGATGAAAAGCCCCAGACTGTGGTCAGTGATTTCCTAAGTGGGAACCTCCAGCCAAGGTTGTGTTACAGGGCATGCTCCTCTAAAGATTACTTTGTACAATCTCCGCAGGCTGTTAGTATCGTGCCTGTTCTCTATAAAATGACATATTGACAGCAGACAAATCCAACTAATGATATTCACTTAGTAAGCAAACATGAACACAACAAAAAACGCAGCACAGTAATAAATGATATAGTATAAATAAATTCTAAATAAATTGTTATCCTTTACAATTAGAGTTTCCAAGAATATTATATCAGTCTGTACGGGGACTCATTAGCAGCACTTGTGTATGGTGGATGAATAATAAAACCATTTCTCACATAAATCCTGAATAATGATGAGGGAGCTTAAAAGAAGCTTGCAGCAAGGCCGTGGTAGGTTAACCTCCCACCCTACAATATTCGGTGACTGCAACAATTAAAAGCTTTCGTTTTTGGTGCAAACCACTGAAAATGTTTTGACATTATTTGCTCCAAACTGATAAAACAATAAGAATGGACACAACAAGACAAGGATATGATGTTCTTGCCATATAAAATACACCTTATTGATTTTTCAGATACTCTAATACCAACCTGTAGCAAAACTAATGTGGCGGCAGAGGAGACCTCAGATACCCCCAGGATCAGGGGAAAGCCATAAAGAGGAGATGTTTCACTCTTTTACATTCAATCTGCATTTCATTGTATTGCTGTTGGGAGAGCAAAAAAGTGTAAAGTTAAAGGGCTTGTTCCCTTTCAAATAACAACAAACTGCGCTGTACTTACCTTCCTCAAGACCACCGGTGAGTCTCCATCACTGCTCCTAGTGCCTGACATTAGCAGTGCTGCTGACATTGTGAGGTGCACATGGTGGTAGTTGTGGCGAGTGGCTGATGTTCTCCCACACCCCAGCCTCCCACAATTAAAAGATAATGTCCTGTTTTTTGTGTAACCTGTGTGTATTGGATAACACTAACATTTTCTCCTGAGGGCTTCATCTCTTTCACGGTCCCAGTTTCAATCACACAGTTCACACCAGACACTTGATCCGTTTTCAACAGTTCAAATTTACTTAAAATGTTCAGTTCAGTTTTAGTCATGGACACTGTACAAAATGTTATAGTGGTAACAGTTTCTGACGTCTGAGTTATCCCTTTCTCTCCTGGCACTTCTTGCCCCTGGGATATTTCACACAGCTCCGCAGCCTTCCTCACCGCTGACCTAACTTCTGTCTGTGAATCACTGTCCTTTATTCCCCTCAGGAACGAAACAAGGCTGGCTCCGCCATACCTTTTCCAGGCCATAGGCCTCCGATGCTAAGGAATATTTCACTGAAATTGGTTACTGCCGTTCTCATTATGCTGCCTTCCTTTCCTTTCATTTTCCTGATGTCCTAAGTGAGTTTCAGCCCACTGGCCCTGAACTCTTCCTGTATTATTTCTTATCTTGTTTCAAACAATACTATCTTCAACTTTATCTATATTTCTCTCTATCTCTCTTTATCTGACAGAAACAGGAAGTGCTCTCTCTCTCTTATATCAACTATGCTCCTTCCAACTGGGAAATCCCCTAAACACATTTACTCCCACACTGGAGTTAGACCAATCACTATCTGTCTCCTTTGGTTGCTGGGAAAACTTCACCCATTTAACATCAGTCGCTACCCTATAACAGTATGCACTAAACTTCCTGTATCTAATGTGTTAACTTCTTATTCTTACACTGTCCCTATCTAATCATGTAATACAATGCAATAGTAGAACATGTCAATATCAATAAAATACATTTAAATCATTCACAGCCTTAACAATCATAAAACCTTACATCAAAATACATACACAGTCTATAGCAATATCCACATTACTAAAGGAAAGTGTACACGTTTTATTAAGGAGGCATGAAGCGCATGAGTGGCCCCTGTCACACCTTTACAACATCACGTCGACAGCACGTTATCCAATCAATGAACTCAGCGGCTTTAAAGACACTGACAGAGTGCTGAGCTCACTGATTGGATTATGCACTGTCAAGGTGACTGCAACAGCTAATGCCAGACACCTCGAGCAGTGACAGAGACTCACCGGTGGACCGGGAAATGACAGCGTAGTTTGTTGTTTTATAACAAACTGCAGCCAGGGTAGAAACTTTATTGAAAGTGAACAACCCCTTCAATTATTCACTTAAAGGGGTTGACCAGGCTTGGGAAAAATAGACTGTAGTTACTCTATGTGTTAATAGACATGGCCAAGGTAAGGGAGGCTGAAACCTGACCACCACTAAACAAGACACAGAAGTTGAAATGTCAAGACTGGGCCAAGAAATATCTGAAGACAAGTTTTTCAAAAGTTTATCGACTGATGAGATGAGAGTGACTGCATATTAACCGCATATCTGCAGGTTAATAGCATAATTTCTGGTGACAGGTTCCCTTTAAAACAGATGTTTATATGGATCAATGAAACTCTATGGATCCGTGTGCTGACTGTTTAAAAAACTGATAGCATACGGACGTGTACAATGGATGAGTGAATCAAGCCCAGGGCTACGTTCCCACGATGAGCTTTTGGTGCATTTTTGACACTGCATATTTTTGCTGCGTCAAAAATGCAGTATTTTGCAGTTCCAGCAAAGTGGATGGGATTTATAGAAATCTCCTGCCCGCTGTGCTTTTTGTTACTTAGCGTAAACTGACCTGCGGTGCGTGTTTCAAATCCGCAACATTTCAGTTTCTCTTGCTGGTCTACTGAGTTTTATGTGCAGATTTTCCCCATAGAATTAGATTACAAGTGGAAAAAAAAGCACATGGGTTTTTATTGCATTTCCGCACCTAAGTATATCAATAAAGTTTTGTAAAAGCCAATACCAGGAAGTATCAAAAACAAAGCAGCTTTATTTAAAATATGACACAACAAACAGAGACAAAAACGCAATGACAAACCGCAAAGAACCAAATTTAAATAATAAGTGCAAAGATGATGCAGAATTTCTGTAACATCAAAAACTCATCAAAAGCTCATTGTGGGAACGGAGCCTTAGGGCTAATTCAGATGTTAGGTTCTCCTGTTCTAGTTTTATCCAAATTTTTCGCATATAAAACTTGTACCCGCTGTAATCTATGGAGCTATTCATGTTTGTGTATTTTTGTGGATCGAGCAGTCCGCACCAAAACACAGAGACCTGTCCAATTTTGATCGGATTCAGGGACCAAATTCACAACTGCAAGTCTATGGTTCCATAAAAAAAATGGCCATACAAGCACCATTTGTGTGTTTGATAGGAACAGCCTGGGAAAACTTCTTGTGCTCAAAAATAAAAAAAATTGATGAAACTCTAATGATAAAAACTGACACACTGACCGAACACTGATGAAACTCAGATCCAAAACACTGATGAACAACGGTCCATAGTTTTGGTAAGATAAAAATCACAGATGTCTGAATGAGACCTCTTGGAGAAAGATAAATTTAAAACTAAAATTAGTTTTCTCTGCTATAGCAACATCATATATTAGACAAAATAGTATGTCCACGTGTTCGGAATCCATTTGCAAAGGAGAATTAAGGAACCTTTAGGCCACGGCCCCACTATCAGTATTTGGTCAGTATTCGGTCAGTATTTTTTCTCAGGAGTGGGAGCCAAAACCAGGTGAGGAGCAATCAAAGAAAAGGTATAATAGAGACAAGTCATCAATTCTGCATTTATCACCCACTCCTGGTTTTGGCTCCCACTCCTGAAAAAAATACTGACCAAATACTGATAGTGGGGCCATGGCCTTATATAAAGAATTGGATAACCTACTTTACACTAGGGCCCCAATTCATCAAGACAGACATTTTTCACATCGGTCTTGATGGGGTAAGGTGGATTGTAAGACAGCTAATTCACATGCCTCTTAGCGAATCAGGCGAGGCGCGAAGTGGCGTGTACCTCCATGTGCGACTCGCCACAAATCTTACTCTAGTCGGGGTAAGAGGGGACTAGAGTAAGATTTGTGGCATAAATAACACTGCCACTGAATTTGATGAGCGGGCATCGCTATGCTCCAGCTACACCCACTTTGGGCAAAAATGGTGTTAAAATGCCAAAAGTCACAACATTTTTGCACAGCCTCATGTTGCGCTAATATTTTGCGACTTTTCAAAGTTTTTTTAAACTAAAAATCTGGCGTAAAAACTTTGGTTTTAAATCATTATTAGTTCTAATTAGGAACCATAAAAATAAAATTTTATGTATGACACAAGATAAAAATATATGCAGCAAAAAATAGTAATATAAAGTAATACAAATAAAAAAGGATGATACAGATTGCTGAGTGAATATTCACATGAATTGAAAACATACTACCGCATAGATTCCATAGGACGTTCAGCCTGGGCTGCTTCGTACTTTAGATCTGCTCATTTCAGCAGCCATTGGAGATAATTTAATGCAGTTGAGGACGATTATAGGGAGCATCGATCCTATGAGAGTTGCAACTACAGTTTACAAAATCATTTATTACACAGATGGGTGAATGAAAAACAATATGGAAATACTACTTGCACTTTATTTCTCAGTTTCTGTCAAGAAACTATTCAGGACATTTCCAGAGAGACTCTTTAAAAAGCTCTTGAGCGCAATAAGGGACAATGATCTCTTCATAACTATCCATTTAAGCTTGTGTGGTTCAGCAAAATTGAAACTCAGGCTAGACTTAGAGCTCTGATGATCATTTCATTACCTATATTTGAAGATTCTGCTCAATGAAATAATGTTGTGCACCATCGAGACTAATGTTGCAACGAATGACCAACAGCTTCTATTTTATGAACAGCAGAGGCAGTACATGCAGGTGGGATCCGTCAGCTCCCCCATCATGCCTACTGAAGAAAATGTTTGCATTCTCAATGAAAAAACAATTAGGGATCAGCTGACCTCAAAGCGCTGCATTGTGCTGTTCCTCTGTTATTCCTCCAAGAAATTTATCAACGAATTGACAACTGGTCATTCCTCTTGTTTATAGGGGTGTGACACAAACCGATACTGGCAGCTCTGTGTGAAAATATTATTATTAGGGTTCTTGCGAGAGAATCAGGCCGGTTATGCTACTGACACTCTGGTCAAACTCTGTCAGAGTTTGAGCCGAGGGTTATCTGAGTGTAATCCAATTCTCCCGCATGCGAGAATCATATCACAGGTGCGGAGAAGACAGAGAACTTAACTTCTCCATTGACTCATACATCGGACTGCACTTGGATGACATCTGATGTTTCACATGCACCCATAGAATTGTATGGATGCGCGTGATCCAAATATCGAGCCACTCACAGCATGCTGCATCGGCATGAGAAAATAATCAGAGATCTGAACTACCCCATAGTATAACACTGGGTATCCGGTAAAACATCACATAGGACTCGGCTGTGTCAGCGAACCCTTATACAGACACCATCATCACTCTCCCCGTTGGGGCTCACAATCTAAATTTCTTATCAGTATGTCTTTGCAGTGTGGGAGGAAACCAGAGAACCTGGCGGAAACCCACAGAAACACAGGGAGAACATACAAATTCATTGCAGATGTTGTCCCTTGTGAGATTTGAACCCAGGACCCCAGCGCTGCAAGGCTGCAGTGCTAACCACTGAGCCACAGTTCTTCCCACACACCTCAAACTGGGTGTTAACAGTAGTTGGAGATGTCCCTACAAGCTCTCACACTATCCAATCAGAGCTGCCAGTATCAGACTATGTCACGGCCCTTGACAAGGAAGAATTGTAACACCCAGTTGTCAATTGGTTTAAACTGGGACCAACAAGTCGAAAGTTTTTTGTGGATTTTTGCACAAGTGCTGATTGAACAAAAATGTATACCCTGATTTCACCAGATTATGAAATCACGCTAAATTAAAAAGTTTGTTCATTACTGGAGCAGCGCCGCTCCTGCGATTCCTTTTGGTCACATAACATGGTTACGTCACGTGAGTGCCGCAGCCTATCAAAGGCGCAGATGAGCTGGAGCCTTCATACTTTCATCTGACAAAACTGTGAGCAGTTTATCCAATTAGCAACCCACATGAGGTCATGAGACATAATGAATCACAGCACCAACATTACTGGTAAGTATAGGGGGTTTTATGTCATATGGGGCACTTAACCAGTTAAAGGGAACATCTCATGAGGATTTTATACCTCAAACTAATGGCATTAAGATGCAAGCACTTTCATCTTGATTAAGCCCATATTTTTATTGTAGTAATCATTTTTGCTATTTCTGAGAATTCCAGCGTTGAAATCTTATGCAATTGAGACACAAGTGCTTCAGGGTGGGATATTGTATTTGCAACTCACCTGCCTTCCCTCCCATTTTCCCAAAACAAAAAGCAAGAAAAAGGACTGAAAAGGAGCCCTTCTGAGGAGGGAAAAGGAGAAGAAAAACCAACAAAACACACTAGATAGATATCTTGAATATGGACAACTTTGTCACAGCTCAATCAACTGCTGCTACCAGGTCCGGACATCCTAATCAGGTGCCGTATTGTAAGACAGTTGAAAAAACAAACAAAAAAGGAGCGCCAGCGGAAGAGCACGGTAGGTCCACATAGGGGACGTGTGGACCTACCATGCTCTTCGGCTGGTGCTCCTTTTTTTGTTTGTTTCTTTTTTCAGCTTCCCGTTTCATATCAACCACCTACCTCAGGTGTCTGACTAACAGGTCAGGGGAGGCAGGTCACTGAAACAAGAGTGACCTGTCAGTCAGACACAGGAGGCAGGCAATGGGTGAGGTTAAGGGAGGGCAAGAGAGCCGCAAGTGCAATGTCCCATCCCGAAGCATTTGCAGCTCAATTGCATAGGATTTCAACACTGCTTTCTCAGAAATGGCAAAATGGATTTCTACAATCAAGGTATGGAATTAATCAGCATGAAATCACCTGTACATTCATACCATTAGTTTGAAGTATAAAATCCTCGTCATGACAGGTTCCCTTTAAGAGGGGATTGTTCCTTTAAGACTAACTTAAAAAAGAAGAAGCAAGCACAAAGAAAGACAGAAATAGAAAATCTTCCCCATTGTGTGCTCCCCTTAGAGCTCACTTTCCACGGGTTGACCAACTAGGTTTTAATGTTCTCAAAAACGGTTCTGCTGCTCAAAAGGTGGTTAACCAACACGAGACACTAAAGTTATGCTGTATTTTATAAAGATATTAATGTCGACCTTATGCAACCGTATGGGCACATGTTAGCAGCACCTCTTTTGTCTGTATACTTGAACGTGATGTGAACAGAGCCATATTTTGAGACATTTAAATGGCTTTGTGTGCTGCAGAGCAATGTGCACTGGAAGGCTTCCAAACTGCCAGCCAGGAGAGCTGTTAAGCAGCCATTAGTGTTTGTGTGTCAGGAATATCTGATCCTGAGGGATCTAAAGTAACTATATTTCCTGAATCTCTGTGATGCATTGCTACCACCAGCGAGTTACCTGGAGCACAGGACTTAATTAACAGAATAGCTCAGCTGTCTGAATGATGCTGCCCTCGCTGTAGACCTGCCATTACTTTATAAGAATCCGCAGCCTTGGAGAATTAAACACTTTACTAACTGGTTAAAGAGAAATCCAGCTGTGTTCCTGCCAGACACCACCATTGTTCTAAAATCCACGCCTTCACCCGTCGTGCCATTCTTTAGAATGCCCCAATAAAGAGAAAGAGTAAAGTCGCGTGAATCAACTCCTCTCAATACACATTATGTTTGCAACTTTGCTGTGTGAACCAATCTTTTCCATTTCCTTATAAATTTTACTCAGGCATGTTTTACATAATACCCACTCTGAGTTAGTTTTTTATGTGGATCTTGGTGCTGATCCGTGTCAAAATCCACATCAAAGAGTATTCAAAGGTTATGATTTTTTTTGGGAGGGGGGATCTTGAACCATATCAGTTTCAAAATCCACATTGAAAAACTCCATATGTACTTACTTTAGGCTCCGTTCACATGTTTGTCTGTTCCATTTAAAAAAAAAAACAATTGGGAATAAGTGCTACATTGTATCAGTCATGTAGACAGAAGGGTGGGTCCCTATTGATTATTATGGGGTCTGTCTGAGTTTTGTTTTATAGAACGGAAGAAAAATATCTGCATGCAGGACTTTTTTTTTTCTTTCTAAAAAGCTAAAACCAAACGGACCCTATAATAACTAATGGGGACCCTCTGCTTGCATTTGTATAACTATAACAGATCAAACGGATTGTCCAAACAGACAAGTGAACATCCACTAATGGATGGTGATGAGGTCCTGTCTACACTAAGCCAACATTGGAGAAAAAAAACTACAAAACCATGTATTTATTAGATACACATTAAAAACAATAGACTGACACGCAGGGCCGGCGTCAGCACCCGGCGCACCCGGGCAAATGCCGGGGCCCTGAGCAGGCAGAGGGGCCCACTGGCGGTCGCGCACCCCGCTGGGCTATGGGCGGAGGAGAGCGGTGTCAGCGCCCCCTCCCCTCTCCCCTCCGCTTGCTCAGGGCCCCGGCAGCTGGATACTTACCTCTCCCCGTGCCTCCGCAGATCAGCTGTCTTCCTGCTCTGCGCTCCCTGTGACGTGTGAGGTCAGAGGGCGCGGTGACGTCTTTACACCGCGCCCTCCCCTGAGCCGTCACAGGGAGCGCTGAGCGGGAAGATGCCGACAACGCTGGAGTTCGGACCCGGGCAGCGGGCAGCAGGCAGCGGGCAGCGGGCAGCAGGTGAGGAGAAGGGAGGTGAGTATTTGATTTTTTTTTTAATGTATGGAGGCATGGGGCATTATAAGGAGAGGGGGGGGACATCCTGCATGGGGCATTATAAAGAGAGGGGGGGGGGACATCCTGCATGGGGCATTATAAAGAGGGGGGGTGACATCCTGCATGGGGCATTATAAGGTGGGGAACAGCCTGCATGGGGCATTATAAAGGGGGGGGCAGACTGCATAGTGCATTATGTGGGGGGGAACAGCCTGCATGGAGCATTATAAGGGGGGGGGGCTGTATGGGGCATTATGTGGGGGGGTAACAGCCTGCATGGAGCATTATAAGGAGAGGGGGGGGGACATCCTGCATGGGGCATTATAAAGAGAGGGGGGGGGACATCCTGCATGGGGCATTATAAAGAGGGGGGGTGACATCCTGCATGGAGCATTATAAGGGGGGGGGCTGTATGGGGCATTATGTGGGGGGGTAACAGCCTGCATGGAGCATTATAAGGGGGGGGACAGCCTGTATGGGGCATTATGTGGGGGGTAACAGCCTGCATGGAGCATTATAAGGAGAGGGGGGGGACATCCTGCATGGGGCATTATAAAGAGAGGGGGGGGGGACATCCTGCATGGGGCATTATAAAGAGGGGAGGTGACATCCTGCATGGAGCATTATAAGGGGGAGGGGGCTGTATGGGGCATTATGTGGGGGGGTAACAGCCTGCATGGAGCATTATAAGGGGGGGACAGCCTGTATGGGGCATTATGTGGGGGGTAACAGCCTGCATGGAGCATTATAAGGGGGGGACAGCCTGTATGGGGCATTATGTGGGGGGTAACAGCCTGCATGCAGCATTATATGGGGACCAGTATCCTGTATGGAGCGTTATAAGGGGACCAGTATCCTGTATGGAGCGTTATAAGGGGACCAGTATCCTGTATGGAGCGTTATATGGGGGCCAGTATCCTGTATGGAGCTTTATATGGGGGCCAGTATTCCGTATGGAGCCTTATATGGGGGCCAGTATTCCGTATGGAGCCTTATATGGGGGCCAGTATTCCGTATGGAGCCTTATATGGGGGCCAGTATTCCGTATGGAGCCTTATATGGGGGCCAGTATTCCGTATGGAGCCTTATATGGGGGCCAGTATTCCGTATGGAGCCTTATATGGGGGCCAGTATTCCGTATGGAGCCTTATATGGGGGCCAGTATTCCGTATGGAGCCTTATATGGGGGCCAGTATTCCGTATGGAGCCTTATATGGGGGCCAGTATTCCGTATGGAGCCTTATATGGGGGCCAGTATTCCGTATGGAGCCTTATATGGGGGCCAGTATTCCGTATGGAGCCTTATATGGGGGCCAGTATTCCGTATGGAGCCTTATATGGGGGCCAGTATTCCGTATGGAGCCTTATATGGGGGCCAGTATTCCGTATGGAGCCTTATATGGGGGCCAGTATTCCGTATGGAGCCTTATATGGGGGCCAGTATTCCGTATGGAGCCTTATATGGGGGCCAGTATTCCGTATGGAGCCTTATATGGGGGCCAGTATTCCATATGGAGCCTTATATGGGGGCCAGTATTCCGTATGGAGCCTTATATGGGGGCCAGTATTCCGTATGGAGCCTTATATGGGGGCCAGTATTCTGTATGGAGCCTTATATGGGGGCCAGTATTCCGTATGGGGCCTTAGATGGGGGCCAGTATTCCGTATGGGGCCTTAGATGGGGGCCAGTATTCCGTATGGAGCCTTATATGGGGGCCAGTATTCTGTATGGAGCCTTATATGGGGGCCAGTATTCTGTATGGAGCCTTATATGGGGGCCAGTATTCTGTATGGAGCCTTATATGGGGGCCAGTATTCTGTATGGAGCCTTATATGGGGGCCAGTATTCTGTATGGAGCCTTATATGGGGGCCAGTATTCCGTATGGGGCCTTATATGGGGGCCAGTATTCCTTATATAGGGGCCAGTATTCCGTATGGGGCCTTATATGGGGGCCAGTATTCCGTATGGAGCCTTATATGGGGGCCAGTATTCCTTATATGGGGGCCAGTATTCCGTATGGGGCCTTATATGGGGGCCAGTATTCCGTATGAAGCGTTATATGGGGGCCAGTATTCCGTATGGGGCCTTATATGGGGGCCAGTATTCCGTATGAAGCGTTATATGGGGGCCAGTATTCCGTATGGAGCCTTATATGGGGGCCAGTATTCTGTGTGGAGTGATTCACCGGTTTCTGAGCTATTGTGGAATTTACAATAGATATCACTCATGTAATGTAAGAAGCGAAATCTTTGCATTGTACTATATATATATATATATATATATATATATATATATATATATATATATATATATATATATATATATATATATATATATATTTATTTCTCCGCCGTATCTCTGCATCATGAATCGTGGTATGTGTTAAAGGGGCCACTGAGACTCTTTCGCCCGGGGACCAGAAAAACCTGGAGCCGGCCCTGCTGACACGCATAGATGAAACACACAAAAAAAAATAAAAATAAGGCACATATGATGCAGGTACTAAATTGATACGGTTCTGCGGAAAAGCCAGGCAAACAAAAAAGGGCACTCAATCACCCTAAAGATTTATACAGTTATCAGGGCCTGATAGGGTATTTCAGACATAGCTGTTGAGGAGTGGGGCGCCACCCATTAGGGTCTCAACTTTTGCGGCTAGGCAGTATCAGAATTTAGGATAAAAGTTTTAGGGTGATTGTGTGCCCTTTTTGTTTGCCTGGCTTTGCCACAGGGCCTTATCAATTTAGTGCTGTCATCTTTATGCCTTCTTTTTGTGCGTTTTTTTTATGTGTGCAAGTCGAGTGTTTTTAATGTATATCTAATAAATACATGTTTTTATAGGGGTTCTTTCCAATGTTAGCTTTGTACTTTTTGACCCCTGAGTCTTGAACCTATTTTCTGGTATAGATCCTGACTACATTAGCATCATGGCTTCTGTTTTCAAACAGATTCTAACAAATCCTAAAGGATTCCATTATCTACTTATGAAGACTTTCGACTTTCCATTAGAATTCCAATAATTTTAAATTAAAGAATAATGCTCCAGACCAGAGCTAGGCCAAACTTAGACATCTATGAAACATAGTCTGTGTTTGGAAAGTGATGTACAGACTGGCCAGGGGTCTCCCGACCCGAACTCAACAGCCTCATATATGAAGCTGTTGAGTTCAGGTAAGGAGACACACGGTCGGCCTGTACATAATGGTCTGTGCATGGATCACATTTCATGGATGTCTAAATTAAATTTCTAATTAATCAAGTGATAAAATTACAATGATTTTTTGTGGAATCTGCAATCACAGGGTTTTTTTTGCCATGATTTTCATCAAATTTTCCAATTTGAGTCAAAGATCAAATTCAACTTTCATTATTTATTTTTTTGGCATACTATAAAAAACATATGCCACACTGATGGTAAAAATGGATACACAGACCAAAAATGGATGAAAATCAGATCCAGCACACAGATGAAAAAAGGTAAATTTTTTCATATGTAAAAAAAAAAAGTTTAAAGGAGGTTTCAATCTGCCACCCTGAAGTTGGCCCTGGCCCTCATGCTAAGGAGAGGCCACTGAAAGAGGCATAAAATCCTAACAAGGCACACATTTTTGCGCTGAGGTAGTATGTGAAATGAAAAATTGGTGCAAATAGCTTTAAAAGACACCCCTCAAACTGTTTGTGAGGCCGTCTCCCGACTCTCTCACATTCCAATTATGTTAAATTAGCTTATTATAAATTGCCCCATTTGTATTTTAAATAGGAAATTTTGATTTTGAGTCCTATTTGGGGTTGAGGACTAAGGCTAGTCATGACATCTCTACAATGCTGAGGAATATGTTTTTATTATACAGTGCCTACAAGTAGTATTCAACCCCCTGCAGATTTAGCTGGTTTGATAAGATGCAAATAAGTTAGAGCCTTCAAACTGCAAGCGAGAGTAGGTTTTATGAACAGAAGCATAAATCTTACAAACCAAAAAGTTATGTTGCTCAGTTGAATTTTATTAAATTTTAAACATAAAAGTGTGGGTCAATTATTATACAACCCCTATGTTTAATATTTTGTGGAATAACCCTTGTTTGCAATTACAGCTAATAATCGTCTTTTATAAGACCTGATCAGGCCGGCACAGGTCTGTGGAGTTATCTTGGCCCACTCCTCCATGCAGATCTTCTCCAAGTTATCTAGGTTGTTTGGGTGTCTCATGTGGACTTTATTCTTGAGCTCCTTCCACAAGTTTTCAATTGGGTTAAGGTCAGGAGACTGACTAGGCCACTCCAACACCTTGACTTTTTCCCTCTTGAACCAGGCCTTGGTTTTCTTGGCTGTGTGCTTTGGGTCGTTGTCTTGTTGGAAGATGAAATTACGACCCATCTTAAGATCCTTGATGGAGGAGCGGAGGTTCTTGGCCAAAATCTCCAGGTAGGCCGTGCTATACATCTTCCCATGGATGCGGACCAGATGGCCAGGCCCCTTGGCTGAGAAACAGCCCCACAGCATGATGCTGCCACCACCATGCTTGACTGTAGGGATGGTATTCTTGGGGTCGTATGCAGTGCCATCCAGTCTCCAAACATCACGTGTGTGGTTGGCACCAAAGATCTCGATCTTGGTCTCATCAGACCATAGAACCTTGAACCAGTCTGTCTCAGAGTCCTCCAAGTGATCATGAGCAAACTGTAGACGAGCCTTGACATGACGCGTTGAAAGTAAAGGTACCATACAGGCTCGTCTGGAACGGAGACCATTGCGGTGGAGTACGTTACTTATGGTATTGACTGAAACCAATGTCCCCACTGCCATGAGATCTTCCCGGAGCTCCTTCCTTGTTGTCCTTGGGTTAGCCTTGACTCTTCGGACAAGCCTGGCCTCGGCACGGGAGGACACTTTCAAAGGCTGTCCAGGCCGTGGAAGGCTAACAGTAGTTCCATAAGCCTTCCACTTACGGATGATGCTCCCAACAGTGGAGACAGGTAGGCCCAACTCCTTGGAAAGGGTTTTGTACCCCTTGCCAGCCTTGTGACCCTCCACGATCTTATCTCTGATGGCCTTGGAATGCTCCTTTGTCTTTCCCATGTTGACCATGTCTGAGTGCTGTTCACAAGTTTGGGGAGGGTCTTAAATAGTCAGAAAAGGCTGGCAAAAGAGATCTTTAATCCACACATGTGAAGCTCATTATTCTTGGTGCCTGAACTTCTTCTTAATACTTTAGGGGGACCAAACAGAATTCTTGTGGTTTGAGGGGTTGAATAATAAATGACACTCTGAATTAACTTTTAACGTTTTTTAAAAAAAACAAAAAACAAAAAAATTTGCTGCAGTGCATTTCCCACTTCCAGGCTGATCTACAGTACAAATGTCACAATGTCAAGTTAATTCCGCATGTGTCAACCAGCTAAATCTGCAGGGGGTTGAATACTACTTGTAGGCACTGTATAACCAACAAAAATACACCTCTCAACACTGAAATTGCAACACCACCAAGAAGGAAAAAAGTCAAGTCTTTATAGAAATCACAAGATAGATAGACATGTTAATGATGCACAAATGGTGAAAAAAATGGAAATAGTAGCACGAGAAACGCGGTCTGGGGTTGTTGTATTGAAAAACGGCTTCTGGGACATTTTGGTGAAATGGCCTTATCACTGGTTCCACGATTGATCCATTCAGTACTGCATGTGAAATTAGATGGCACATACCAAGTCTAAGTTGGCAAACAACAGACGTCAAAGGCTATTATGGTGCAGAGCAAGACATTAAAGGAGGCTGGAATGGGATATCTTCTTGGGTAATGAGCCCCGCTTTTTTCTTAGATGCAATGATAGCCGGAGATTGGTCTGGAGACCTTGTAGGCAAAGCCTTGAAGAGGCCTTCACAAAGAAACATCACATAGGTCCTACTCCCGGGATTATAGCGTGGGGTCTCATAATATAGAGTAGCTGGACCCCTCTAGTCTTCATCCCAGGTTCACAAACAGCTCGGCCTTCCATTGATTTGATCTTGGAACCGCTGGTTTGAACATTTCTCAAAAGTGTTCCAGGAGCCAGTTTACAAACAACAATGCCAGACCACATGTTGCTTGTGCTACTCTGAACATTCTGTGTGGCCTAAACATGCTACTATGGCCTGTAATGTCTCCAGCCTTGTCTCTTATTGAGCACATCTGGGAAGCATTGGTTACCACATGCAAAGGGAGCTGCCAGCAGCTGATCTTGATGATGTTTGTGCCCAAGTGCATCCAGCATGGCAGAACATTCCTCAAACAACCATTAATAACCTCATTTATAGCAGCCAATTAGTGTCAGTGTAAGGATTTCTGATCATACTTGATATTGAAAAAAAAAAATCAAAAAGTTTTGAAAAATGGTTTTCCCTTTTTCCATCATTTGCATATCATTAACATGTCTATCGATTCCGAAGATTTCTATCATTCCACAACTTTTCCTTCTTGGTTTTGCAATTTCAATGTTCAGGAGATTAAATAAATAGATCTCCATGTAGACTGAATTGGCTCCCAGAGGGACTAGTACGTCATAAAGAACAGCAATAACAATAACTCCAACTACAGGTGGCAAGAATTATTACACTATGTAGTGAAACAAAGGGTTATTTATTTAAAAAAAAACTGGAAATTTAATTTAATATATCTCAAAGAATGTACATTGCTCATTGCTTCAAGTTTTAAACAATTTATGGCAGCGTTAACATATATTTCATAGATTGTGCCTTTTTTAGTAGGATATTTCCTTTTACCTTAGACTGTGCTGTGCTTTTTATTACGGCTCTCACAGAAAATGATGTGACGGCCCTCAGGACTTTCTTGATCACTGGCAGCAAAATTTACAGCTTCATTTTGTAAAAATAAAATATCAAATAATTTCTGTAAATTTTTGTTCTTCACACAAATTGAACCTTTTGAACCCCTAAAACCAGTCACTCGCCAAAATGAAATTGCTATTTCCCAGTCTCCTTCAATTTAAGCTTTGGTGCCTTTCTGCTTCACTCATCCAGATAATAAGACATTAATTATTAATGACGAGTAAGCAATGTCAAAAAATGGTAAAAGTGCTTGAAATGACAGATCTGATGTGCATCGGTGTCCCAACCCTGCCATTTAGGATGAGACACATGCTGAGTGTAATTATTATCTGACTCCAGAAGCCGAGCTGTCAGACGCCATCTTGAATAGTTTTGAATTCTGATATGAGGACGAGTGATTGTGGGGGACACATACACAGCAAAATTATTGCAGTGAATTCTCAATAGGGAAGGAGAAAAAATACTATACAAACTCAGTGTTTTTTTTAATTTGTTGTATTTAGGGTAACACACATCTATATTTAGTGATTATAAAATATATTGGTTTTATTAGGCTGTGTGTACATGCGAATATACCCTGCTACACAATTCCTCAGGGGGCTACATCTTTACATCCAGAAACAGTATTTAACAGTGATCCTAATATGTCCATTAATCTTAATTAAGCACAGATGAAATATGGAATTATACACTTTGTTTGATTTCCTTTCCGGCGATGGCCGTCAACGCTGAGTGCAGGGCGCAGTGAAGTGAGTTTGGATGAGACGGATTCCTTCTCCACCACTCCCCCTGCTTGGTACCACCCACACCACATTGTACATTACTTTACAGCGCCTCCATGTGGGCGCTAAGGCCACGGCCCCACTATCAGTATTTGGTCAGTATTTTTTCTCATGAGTGGGAGTCAAAACCAGGTGAGGAACAATCAGAGAAAAGGTATAATAGAAACAAGTCACCAATTCTGCATTTATCATCCACGCCTGAGAAAAATACTGACCGAATACTGACCAAATACTGATAGTGGGGCGGTGGCCTTAGGTGTCAAATCCCACTCTATTTCCTAAGCATATTATGTGGTCATCCAACTACATGGTGGCAGTATTTCGGTTACAAACCTACACAGTATATGCTAAGGTGCAAATATATTGTGTGTATATATATGTATATACACTGCTCAAAAAAATAAAGGGAACACTCAAATAACACATCCTAGATCTGAATGAAATATTCTTATTCAATACTTTGTTCTGTACAAAGTTGAATGTGCTGACAACAAAATCACACAAAAATCATCATTGGAAATCAAATTTATTAACCAATGGAGGCCTGGATTTGGAGTCACCCCCAAAATTAAAGTGGAAAAAACAGACGACAAGCTGATCCAACTTTGATGTCATGTCCTTAAAACAAGTCAAAATGGGGCTCAGTATTGTGTGTGGCCTCCACGTGCCTGTATGACCTCCCTACAACGCCTGGGCATGCTCCTGTTGAGGTTGCGGATGGTCTCCTGTGGGATCTCCTCCCAGACCTGGACTAAAGCATCCGCCAACTTCTGGACAGTCTGTGGTGCAATGTGACGTTGGTGGATGGAGCGAGACATAATGTCCCAGATGTGCTCAATCGGATTTAGGTCTGGGGAACGGGCGGACCAGTCCATAGCTTCAATGCCTTCATCTTGCAGGAACTGCTGGCACACTCCAGCCACATGAGGTCTGGCATTGTCCTGCATTAGGAGGAACCCAGGGCCAACCGCACCAGCACATGGTCTCACAAGGGGTCTGAGGATCTCATCTGGGTATCTAATGGCAGTCAGGCTACCTCTGGCGAGCACATGGAGGGCTATGCGGCCCTCCAAAGAAATGCCACCCCACACCATTACTGACCTACTGCCAAACCGGTCATGCTGAAGGATGTTGCAGGCAGCAGATCACTCTCCACGGCGTCTCCAGACTCTGTCATGTCTGTCACATGTGCTCAGTGTGAACCTGCTTTCATCTGTGAAGCGCACAGGGCGCCAGTGGCAACTTTGCCAATCCTGGTGTTCTGTGGCAAATGCCAAGCGTCCTGCACTGTGTTGGGCTGTGATCACAACCCCCATCTGTGGACGTCGGGCCCTCATACCACCCTCACGGAGTTGGTTTCTAACCGCTTGTGCAGACACATGCACATTTGTGGCCTGCTGGAGGTCATTTTGCAGGGCTCTGGCAATGTTCCTCTTGTTCCTCCTTGCACAAAGGCAGAGGTAGCGGTCCTTCTGCTGGGTTGTTGCCCTCCTACGGCCCCCTCCACGTCTCCTGGTGTACTGGCCTGTCTCCTGGTAGCGCCTCCAGCCTCTGAACACTACGCTGACAGACACAGCAAACTTTCTTGCCACAGCTCGCATTGATGTGCCATCCTGGATGCGCTGCACTACCTGAGCAACTTCTGTGGGTTGTAGAGTCCGTCTCATGCTACCATGAGTGTGAAAGCACAACCAACATTCAAAAGTGACCAAAACATCAGCCAGAAAGCATTGGTACTGAGATGTGGTCTGTGGTCCCCACCTGCATAACCACTCCTTTATTGAGGGTGTCTTGATAATTGCCAATAATTTACATCTATTGTCTATTCCATTTGTACAACAGCATGTGAAATTGATTGTCAATCAGTGCTGCTTCCTAAGTGGACAGTTTGATTTCACAGAAGTTTGATTTACTTGGAGTTATATTCTGTTGTTTAAGTGTTCCCTTTATTTTTTTGAGCAGTGTATACACACACTGTATATACTGTAGGTATTCGCGATGATACTCTAATTTTGTGAGAAGCACCTGTATTATTATTATTATTATTTATTATTATAGCGCCATTTATTCCATGGCACTTTACATGTGAAAAAGGGGTATACATACAAGAACAATTAAAATAATCTTGAATGCAATGTGACAGCGACTGGTACAGGAGGAGTATATATTAACCCCTTAATGTCATTTGACATAAGATTGCATCATGGTCGGTAAGGGGTTGCCACAAATTGACGGGACTCGTTGCCACGGGGGATGGAGGTTCGCCATCCCCACAACTATGATAGCTGTGATTGGCTGTTCAATTCTGACACCCTGCAGCAACACCCATGATCAGTACTATTTCCAATTGCGGGCATTTAAGCCCTTTGATGCTACAGTCAATAGTGACAGCGACATCGATCGGCATCACATCTGCTCCGTTCGGCATGGTCTCCATGGTGACCCCTGGCCGAAAGATGGCCTTGGGGTAACCCAAGGATGGTGGCCTGTAAGATCCTGCTCAGAGCAGGAGCTGACACGCCTCCTCCCTGCATGCAATGCACTGTGCTAATGCCCTGCAATGCAAAAGCGTTGCAGAGTATTAAATTAGCGATCAGGGCAGGGAAAGTTGATGTCCCATCCTGCGACAAGGTAAAAAAAGTAAAGAAAAAGTTTTTAAAAATTGTAAAAATATATAAAAAAAAAAAAATCACAAAATAAATTAAAAAATTAACAAAAATATTAAGCCAGTAAATATATATATTTATGTAAAAACAAAAATAAAGAAAGTACTGTACACATATTTGGTATCGCTGCATCCAGAACGACCTGACCTATAAAACTTTTAATACTAGTTAACCCCTTCAGTGAACACCGTAAAAAAATTAAAAAAGTGGCAAAAAATGATGCTTTTTCATGATACTGCTGAACAAAAAGTGGAATAAAACATGATCAAAAAGTCAAATGTAAATAAAAATGGTATTGCTGAATACATCATCTTGTCCTATAAAAAACATGCCGCCATACAGCTCCATCAATGCAAAAATAAAAAAACTATAGCTCTCAGAATAAAGCAATGTAAAAACAATTATTTTTTCTACAAAATAGTTTTTATTGTGTAAAAGCGCCAAAACATAAAAAATTATTTAAAATGTGGTCACTTTAATCATACTGACCCAAAGAATAAAGCTGCCCCGTCACTTTAACCACAGTGAACAGCATAAAAAAATAACTCCAAAAAACAATTTCTGAATTGCTTTTTTGTTCATTCTGCCTCCCAAAAATCGGAATATCGGAATAGAAAGTTAACAAAAAATGTGACCGAAAATGGTACCAATAAAAAATTCAACTCATGCCGCAGAAAACAAGCTCTCACATGACTCTGTCGACTGAAATATGGAAAAATTATAGCTATTAAAATATGGTGATGCAAAAACTAGTTTTGCAATAAAAAGCGTCTTACAGTGTGTAACAGCCAAACATAAAAACCCGATATAAATCTAGTATCGCTGTAATCGCACCAACCAGAAGAATAAAGTCGTCTAATCACTTATATCACACAAGGAATGGCGTAAAAATAAATAAAATCAATTCTTCACCTGCTGCTGATTTGTTCATTCTGCCTCCCAAAGATTACAGTAAGTCTCGACGCACATTTATCCTGTGCTCTGTGCTGAGCGCTTACACTGGGGTTTCCATGTAAATCTCTGAAATACGTGATTCAGACAGAATCCCCGGCGGAAGATTCCCTATAATGAGGCAGATGGGGACACTGTGGACGTTGTCTGGCCTGTGACCCAGCAGTGTTTGTCTTTTTAAGCTTGAATATAAGCACGGTCGGCCACAGTTTTGTGCACCTCTGAAAAGAAGGAGACCGCTGAACAGAGGCCAGACGAAGTCTAGATTAAGGCTATGTGCCCACGATGCAGAAATGCTCAGGATTTTTTCCTGAGCATTTCTGCATCTCCCTGGCAGAAAAAAACGCATGCGGATTGCACATGCGTTTTCCTGTCAGGGACATGCGGAAGTGAAGCGTTCTTCACTTGCATTTCCGCATGCGGGTTGACAAGCGCTTTCCAAGCGATTTTAGCATCACTTGGAAAGTGCTTGACAACTTGGTCACACTATATAAATCCATGCAACAGATTTATATAGTGTGACCCGAGAGAATGTCAAAAAATAAAAAAATAAATATATACTTACCCTCCGATGGCCCGCGCTGTATTGCTTCGCTCGGTCCCGGCTGCCGGCAGCGGTAGAGTGAAGGACCTGCCGACGTCAGCGTCACGTGACCCGTCACATGACTCTGACGTCAGCGCAGGTCCTTCATTCCATCGCAAAGTGCCAGGAAGCAAGGAGGAGCGCAGCGCGGGCCGCCAGAAGGTAAGTATACATTTATTTATTATTTTATTCTTTTTTTACAGCTTTTTTAATGGTACCTGGGTGTGGATGAGACTCTCCTCTCCTCTACACCCGGGTACCATCCGCACATTAGAACGCGCCAATTACGCAAGTACAGATGCAGTCTTGTGGAATTGGCGCGTTCTAATGCAAGTCAATGGCGGCGAAAAACGCAGCACTTCCGCAAAATAATTGGTAGTGCTGCGTTTTTTTCCGCAATCATAATCCGCAGCGGAAATTTCCGCAGCATGTGCACAGCACATGCGGATTATCATTGGGGGACATGGCAGGCCTTCTACCATGCATTTTTTAAGCATTTCTGCAGCATTTTTGCCACTGCGGAAACGCTTAAAAAACGCATCGTGGGCACACAGCCTAACTCTGCTGCCTCATTATAGTGAATGGATCCCTCAGTGGTTCCATTTGAATCACATGATTTGGAGATTTAGATGGAAACCCCGATGTAAGTGCTCAGGGTAGAGTGCAGGACAAATGTGATCCAAAATGTTATGTAAAATGTTCCCAATAAAAGCTTCAACTCAATCCACAAAAAAGCAAGTACCTACTCAGGTCCGTCATTTGTCAATGTAAATATAGGGGGCTTCCATGTTACTGTTAACACAAAGGCTCTGAAAAAATGCTATGGCTCATCAGCCCCCAAAAGAAATTCAGAGAATTCTGCACTCCCAAATCCAAATGGTCCCCTCCCTTCTGAGCCCCACAGTGTACCTAAACCACATTTTTAAATTTCTGTAGCAGTAGCAATAAGAGCCCATTTAATATACAGGTGCATGTCTCCAGAAGCACGAGCTGGGCACAATGTATGGGTAGTACACTGGCAGATTTGCAATTTTTACTGAGCAACATTCACTGCTGCTTGTTTCTGGAAACCACCATAGAGTCAAAATCATCACTACACCTGTAGACAAATTATTAACGGGGGGTTCTGCTCTTATGGCACTTAGGGGCTCTGTAATGGATTCTGCAAACAATTCTACGATAATTTGTTCTCCAAGAGTCAAATAGTGCTCCTTCCCTCCCAAGTCTCAACGTGTGGCTAAGCTGTACTGTACAGCCACATATGAGGTATTGCCAAGTTCAGCATAAATTGACAAATTTTGGTGCCATTTTTACCTATTTCCCCATGTGACAATGTAAAATATGGGGCTAAAACAACATTTTTGTGGTAAAAATGTAATTATTTTTTCTTCACCACCCAATGAATATAAGGTTCTCTGACCCACTTGTGGTGTCAATGTGATCACTGCACCCCTAGATGAATTCATTGAGCGGTGCAGTGTGTAAAATGAGGTCACTTATAGGGGGGTTCTGCTGCTCAAGAACCTCAGGGGTTCTGCCAATGTGACATGGCATTTTCAAACCAGTCCAGCAAAATGTGTACTACAATATATAGCTTCGCACTGTGCTTCAAAAGTAGTTTTCGACCATATGTGAGTTATTGCCGTACGCAGGGGAAATTTTGTTACATATTTTGTGGTCCATTTTCTCCTATTATCCATTTTAATATTTGAAAACTTGGGGCCAAAGTAACATTTTAGTGGGAAAAATGGTAATTTTCCATTGACTCAGGCCAATGTTGCACAATTCTGTGAATCACTTGAAGGTTAAAAATACTCACTACACCGCTAGATTAATTCCTCAAGAGGTGTAGTTTCAAAAATAGGGTCACTTGTGTTTTTTTTGCTGTTTTGGCATTATCAGTAGCTCATCAAATGTCACATGATATTCACAATCTGTTCCAGCTAAAAATGCGCTCCAAAATTCAATTGGCGCTCCTTCCCTTCCGAGTCCTGCACCCAAACACTAGTTTTACACCACCTATGGCATATCAGAGTACTCAGGGCAAACTGCACAACAAATTCTATGGTCCATTTTCTCCTGTGACCTTTGTGAAAATGAAACAATTGGGGTTGAAGCAACATTTTTGTGGTAAAATTTAAATTTTTAATTTTCACTGCTGAACGTTATAAAATTCTGTGAAGCACCTTTGGGTTAAAGGCGCTCATCACACCTCTAAATAAGTTCCCTGAGGGGTTTAATTTCCAAAATGGGTTCACTTGTGGGGGGTTTCCATGGTTTAGGCACATCAGGGGCTCTGAAAACACGACATGGCACCCGCTATCTATTTCAGCCAATTTTGCGCTCCAAGCCTCAAATGGCGCTCCTTTTGTTCTGAGCCCTGCCATGCGCCCAAACAGTACTTTTCTACCTCATATAGGGTATCAGCTCGGGAGAAATTTCACAACAAATTGTATGGTCCATTTTCTCCTGTTACCCTTGTGAAAATGAATAATTTGGGGCTAAAGCAACATTTTTGTGGGAATAACGTGATTTTTTATTTTCACGGCTAAACATGATAAAATTCTGTGAAGCACCTCCAGTTTCAAGGTGCTCACCACACCTCTAAGTAAGTTCCTTGAGGGGTGTAGGTTCCAAAATGGGGTCACTTGTGGAGGGGTTTCCACTATTAATATAGGCCCTCAAAGTCACTTCAAATGTGATGTGTACCCTAAAAAAGAAGGTTTTGTAAATTTTGTTGGAAAAATTTGAAATTGCTGATCAACTTTTAACCTTTCAAACTTCCTAAAAAAGGTAGGTTTAAAAAATGATGCAGATGTAAAGAATACATATGGGAAATATTATTTATAAATTATTTTGTACAGCATGACTAATTGGATTAAGGAAATAAAAATTGAAAGTTTGAAAATTGCGACATTTTCAAAAAATGTTGCCAAAATTCAGATATTTTCACAAATAAACGCAAAAATTGTCTAACTAAATTCACCACTAACATAAAGTGCAATGTGTCACGAAAATACATTCTCAGAATAACTGGTATTCATTGAAGCGTTCCAGAATTATTCCAACATAAAGTGACACTGTTCAGAATTGAAAAAATTGGCCTGGTCAGGAAGGAGAAAACAGGTTTCGGGATGAAGGGGTTAAATGATATACTCACAAAGGAAATAAAAATTAAAAAATATTTATTAGTGATACCATTTATTTAAACATATGTTTTGAAAGCGTAAAACAAGGAGGCATGGCGAAGAATTAATAGTGAAGCATAATACCGCTTCCTAAATTCAGTCGTAGGGGCACTCTGGTGTTTAGTTTAAAAATCCAACATGTCTCTGTTTCTCAATATGCCTTCCATGTCTCCTCCTCTGGCAGGTTTATTCATTTGTTCTATGGCAGAAACTTTAAGGGTTTCTAAACTATTGTTACGGTGATTAATGAAATGTCTTGATACTTCAGATATATTTCTGATGTAATTTGCATTTTTTACATCATATAAATGTTCTCTTATTCTAGTTTTTAATTGTCGCTTAGTGCTCCCCACATATTTGAAATTACATGTTATACATTCCATTATGTACACTACATAGGATGAATTGCAATTTAAAAATGATTTTATTTGAAAAGTGTTTTTTCTTTGGAATCGGTGTATTATTGTCATTTTTTTTGCACGTTTATAGATTTTACAAAGATGAGAGCCCTATGTATATTAACCTTTGAATGACAGCTAATTTGTTGACTTATTTTTTATACTCTATTAATGTAACTGGGAGATAAAGTTTGTCTTAAAGAATGGGCTTGTCTGGATACCAGACATTTGATACATCTTTGTCTTCTTCCAATATAGGAAGATTTTTATTGAAAATATTTTTGATTTGATGAAATTGGTTACTGAATTGCAGCACTAAGATGACTGGAGCGATGTCTGTATTACAGAGACATTTTATGGTTTAAAACGAGCTTTACGTTGGACTATTTGTTCTGCTCTATTGAGCATCCAGTTTTCATAGCCCCTATGTCTTAATCTTTCTTCCATATTTTTGACCTCCTCTAAGTAACTTTTTCCTGTGCTGCAATTACGTTTAACTCTCATCATTTCTCCCACTGGTATGGCTCGTATGGTGTTCTTAGGATGATGGCTTTTGGCATACAGGATGATGTTTCCACCTGTGATTTTTCTATGTGTGGTAATCGGTTTTTGAGTTACTCCCATTCATTTTAAATCCAAGAACTCTATAGTCCGCATATGATGAAAATAAAACTTATATTGAATGCATTGCACTTAAATAAGTGCGCTAAATCTTGTATGGCAAATACATTGGACTTCCAAATGAAGATCATATTGTCGATGTATCTGCCATACCACCATATGTGTCCATATGTGTTCAGTGAATGGATTCTCAACATTATAGATGAACGATTCCTAAACAAAATCAATTGGTTATTAGACTTGGAAAGGGGTATTTATTTAAAATGAAATGCCATCACTAAATTCGAAAAGCTTTGGGCCTCATGGATGGACAGATCAGATTTGGCATCACGGGAATTACACAGATACCGTTTAGGTCTCTTCTAAATTTTAGAATTGTGTATTACAATAGTGTTTAGGTTTTCAAATCTTATAGCGGCCTCCTTCTCAATATATTGGTAATTGTCTGAATTCATTGTGAACTTTTACAAGCTGAATATAACTAATCAAATAAGATATTTGTTTCCTTACTGAACCGTGGCTTAAATTTTTGTATTTTGACATGACTTGTTGTATTGCGTTGGAATGAAGGAAAAGATTGTCCAATGATTTAACATTTTAACTTACAATACTTTGACAATAATGTTCATCCAGGCCAAATGTATTCACTGGCTTCTTGGGAGCGCATTTGGCCTGGATGAACATTATTGTCAAAATCTCTTTCCTATGATAACCTGAGCAGGGTTATCAAATAGCCACCAGGTGTATGCCGCAAACCAACTGAAAGGACAAAATCCCTTTCTTTGTGATCCTTAGAGATCAGTAAGCTGAATTGAAAGACCAAATAAAGGTGAGTGCAAGAGACCATTATAAATATTCATATTACCGCTATATACTACACTTAGATTGGTGCGCTCTCTGTCTACCTTTCTCTCTTTTTTGTGGAGATAACTTACAATACTGTAAGGCAGAATGACAACAGACACAGACCGACCACAAACAACCAGTTCTTCGTAAAACGAACATCTGAAATATGTGGTTATCCCATACTGCCTGCTCCCATCACTGGCTTCACTTTCAGCTAACTGTTAATTAATTAAAGTGTTTATTTTGCTTTGTTGAAATGTGACTGATTGGCTGCAGGGCTCGTATAATACCACTACCGAGTGTTGATCCCAGCAAATTAATGGGGAATGCATCTGCCATTTCTTTGCCGAGCCTGATGGTAGATTTCCATTTATACAATGACTTATCTAACTTTAAGATCAATTTCTCCAAGTCGGAAATCCTGAATGTTAACATCCCTTCATCTACGGTAGTGCCCTTGAAAAGTGCTTTTAGCTTTAAGTGGCCTAAGGCTAAGTGCCAACGATGCAGAAATGCTGCAGATTTTTTCCGCATCTCCCTGGCAGGAAAAACGCATGCAGATTTTACATGCGTTTTTCCTGCCAGGTAGAAGCAATTGTCAAGCGTTTTTGCATGCATTTCTGCATGTGCGTTATCAAGCGCTTTTCCAAGCGATTTTAGCATCACTTGGAAAAGTGCTTGACAACTTGGTCACACTATATAAATCCATGCAACCGGCATGGATTTATATAGTGTGACCAAGTAATAAAAAAATAAAGATTATACTTACCTTCTGATGGCCCCCGGTCTTTTCTCCGGTGCGTCCGGTCTCTTGTACGGCTCGCGATGGTCTAAAACAGTGATGACGAACCTTTTAGAGACAGAGTGCCCAAACTGCAATCCAAAACCCACTTATTTATCGCAAAGTGCCAACACGGCAATTTAACCTGAATACTGAGGTTTTAGTTTAGAAAAAATAACTGATACAAAGAGCAGGTGAGGGCAGCATAGAGCAGCCACAGAAAGGAGCAGGGGTATGAGACTGCAGAAATAAGGAATGTCCTCATCCCCAACTTGGTATATGCCCCCATCCTTGTATATATGCTGCCCCCCATCCTTTTATATATGCTGCTCTCCCCCATCCTTGTATATATGCTGCCCTCCCTCATCCTTGTATATATGCTGCCCTCCCCCATCCTTGTATATATGCTGCCATCCCCCATTCTTATATATGTGTTGCCCCCATCCTTGTATATATGCTGCCCTCCCCCATCCTTGTATATATGCTGCCCTCCCCCATCCTTGTATATATGCTGCCCTCCCCCCATCCTTGTATATATGCTGCCCCCATCCTTGTATATATGCTGCCCCCATCCTTGTATTTATGCTGCCCCCATCCTTGTATATATGCTGCCCCCATCCTTGTATATATGCTCCCCTCCCCAATACTTGTATATATGCTGCCCTCCCCATCCTTGTATATATGCTGCCCTCCCTCCATCCTTCTATATATGCTGCCCTCCCCCATCCTTGTATATATGCTCCCCTCCTCAATACTTGTATATATGCTGCCCTCCCCATCCTTGTATATATGCTGCCCTCCCCATCCTTGTATATATGCTGCCCTCCCCCCATCCTTGTATATATGCTGCCCTCCCCCCATCCTTATATAGATGCTGCCCTCCCCATCCTTGTATATATGCTCCCCTCCCCAATACTTGTATATATGCTGCCCTCCCCCATCCTTGTATATATGCTGCCCTCCACCATTCTTGTATATATGCTTCCCTCCCCCCATGCTTGTATATATGCTGCCCTCCCCCCATCCTTGTATATATGCTGCCTTCCCCCCATCCTTGTATATATGCTGCTGCCCCCCCATCCTTGTATATATTCTCCCCCAATCCTTGTATATATGCTGCCCCAATCCTTGTATATATGCTGCCCTCCCCTCATCCTTGTATATATGCTGCCACCATCCTTGTATATATGCTCCCCCCCCCAGCCTGCTGGCGCCACTGTTCATCGCATATTAAAAAAAAAAAAAATCATAATAAACACTCCTACTCATCTTCCGTCTTCTCCCACGCTGCGTCCTCTCCTGTAACTGGCAGCTGACTCCAGCGTCCTAGCGACAGGGGCGCATGACGTCACTACCATGCGCCCAGTCGCTCGCGTGTACGCTGACGTCAGCTGCTGCTGCTGGCCTCTGATTGGCCAGCAGCGTGTATTGTGGCGCACGGGCCTGGCAAGTTTGTGCGCTCTAATACACTTCAGCTAGATGTGCGTCCGAGAACGCACATTTAGTTGAAGTAGAGGGGCTCGCGTCGGCACTCGGCGGGCTCAGAGTTCTCACCCGCCAGGCCCAATCCAGTAGCGCTAGTGCTGCGGCGATGGCGCGCGTGCCCACCGGGAGGGCTCTGCGTGCCTCCTCTGGCACGCGTGCCATAGGTTCGCCAGCACTGGTCTAAAAGGACCTGCGGTGACGTCATTTAGTCATGTGACAGGTCACGCGACCACCGACATCAGCGTTCGCGTGACTTGTCACATGACTAAATGACGTCACCGCAGGTCCTTTTAGGCCATTGCGAGCCGTACAAGAGACCGAACGCATCATACAGGAGAGCTGTATAATGTTTATTTTTTATTTTAAATTCTTTTTTTTTTTTACAGGTGCTATGGTACCCGGGTCTGGTGGAGAGTCTCCTCTTCTCCAGACCCGGGTACCATCCGCACATTGAATCGCTTAATATCCGCATGTGCACATCTAGTCATGCGGATATTAAGCGATTCAATGCAAGTCAATGGCGGCAATTACGCTGCGTGTCCGCAAAATTAATGGACTTGCTGTGTATTTTTCCGCAATGATAATCCGCAGCAGAAATTTCAGCAGCATCTGCACAGCACATGCGGATTATCATTGGGGACCATGGGGCACGTATTACCAAACGTTTTTTTAAGCGTTTTCGCTGCGGAAATTCCTCGGCAAAAACGCTTGAAAAACGCATAGTGGGCACGCAGCCTAATTCAGCTTTAAAATATCAGGGGATCTTCCTGCCAAGAGACATAGACTTGAAGTATTCACTTAACTTCCCTAAACTACTACAATCGGTGAGGGAGAGTTGCGCAAGATGGACGTGGTTCGGGAGAAGTGCGATGTTCAAAATGAACATTCTACCCCAAATTCTGTATGTCATACAGGCTCTCCCTATTAGGGTTCCCTCCTCTTCCTTCAGGAACTTGGCATTGGTTCAAACCAAGTTTATTTGGTCCAACAAACTTCCTTATATTAGAAGAGATATATTAAATTCCTTCCAATCTTCAGGGAATATAGCTTTCCCTGACTTCAGATCTTATTACATTGCCTCGGATATTGGACTGGTGTATGCAATACTCTTACATGTTTCCTATTTTGGGTAATCCACTTTTTCCCCCAGGTCTCGATGATAGTGTGTTCTGACTTTGGATAAATAGGGACCATTTTAAAATTTGTCATTTCGAGGCAGGACACTTTTGGCCTTCAAAGGATCATCTCCTTTGTATTTCTTCACCATCCACCCTGAATGCCAGGAGAGTAGGTCAGCTGCTGCATTTTTTTCAGTCACTCCCTCCTTGGGCCTTCTATAATAGTCAGAAAATGACTTTCGAGACAGCTTGTTCAAGTGCAGGACCTCTGAGGCACACCTTGTCATTTTCATACGCTCTGCTGATGTCACGGGTGTGTCAGAAGTGATAGACAGTCGCCCTGCAGTTGGTTGCAGGAGATCTCTATGTTTGGCATTATAGACACCTTCTTAGAGGCTGTCTCTCTAGGACCCAGTGGCTACCTTCCTCTGGCTAATTAACACCCTGGCCTGGGTGTATAAATACCTGCTGTCTGCTAGAGGGCGGTGCCAGTGATACTCACATTACCCTTTATGAAGGCTCGGAGCAAGTGCATTACTTCATCCTCTCTGGAGCTATGAGGACAGGTGTTCATCTCTCTGAAGTCGACTAAAAGTTAAACTATCTTCCCTTGTTTGTTCCCCCTTGTTGTCTTTAGTTGTCAGTGGGGATCGACTAGCGCTTATCCCCCTCCCTTCTCTAGCCAGGGCCAAATGCCAGGGAAAGACAGGGCCAGGTTCACGTGCAGCGAGTGGTGAAGAGCCAATATAGGGACGTTAGTGGAGACAGGGTGATAGTAGATCAGCCTCGGAGGTCTCCACTCCCCTTTTCCCTAGAGTCTGGGCTCCCTTTCCCTCTTCCCTTTGTGTTGCAATAAGTCTTTCCCACACCTTGCGTGACAGCTGATTAATCCACCAGACCTTTCGGTTGCCAGGTTTCAGACAGTGGGAAGGGGATTTGGGCATCTCTCTATCGAAAGATCATTGGAGGCAAATTTTCTCTCCAACACATAAAGCGTCGATTTGTTCTAGTTTTCATGAGGCCAGCTAAACATTTTTCTCGATGGCATAGAGTCCTGACTAGACTACACTCTATCTTCCCTGAGGCTTGTCCCATGTGTTGTAGATGTGGCAATGAGGAAGGGGGTCATTCTGCACATTTTTGGTCATGCAAGCTTATCACTCCTTTCTGGGACAAAGTACAATCAGTGATACGAAAGTTCACTGATCTCGTGTCTGACCTGACTCCTGCTCTTGTCCTTTTCCATCACTGTGACATCCCGCTAAAAACATACAGGTATTCTATACTGAGACATCTAACTGTGACAGCTCGGGCATGCATACCCCTGCTCTGAAAAAGAGATACAGCTCCAATAATCAACCTTTGGTTCTCTAAAATAAATGAGGTGATGTTGATGGAGGAACTGACCGCTACTGCTAATAACTCCAATGACCGCTTTTATAAAACTTGGTTTCACTGGCTCGATTTTAGATCCTTGGCTGAGTACCAGGTATATATGGATCACTGAACATAGGACCCTTAGTCTGATCAACACTCTACCCCCCCTTCCTCCCCACCTGTCTTTCTTCCCCTGTGCTATCTTTGCTGCATTCTCTTTTTCTTCTCTATCTGCTTCTTTCTTGGTATACATCCTATTTTTGGTTGATGTTATGAAGAAACTTTACATTGGGTCGTTCTATTGTATAATTGTTGATAAGAATTCAGTACAACTAATGACCTCAATGTCAATTCACATTTTTTATGACTACATAAACGGATATTATACTATGTTACTTGCTGTTATTTATGAATAGGACACACTCAGTGCCTTAAGTTCTTGTTGTTCCTATGCAATTTAATAAATAAAGACATTTATAAAAAAAAAATAGGGAATGCATCTGTGTACAAAAGAACGTGCAGATCTGGAAGGGGAGCATTCATTTTTTTCACCTCCCCAAGCCTATTAATAAGTTAATAAGTAAATTTTTCCAAAGCTTTGAGACTCCAGAGAGGTAACATCAATGCATTTCAAATTGTGTGGCAGTTCTTAAAGTAATTTCTTTGTTTTCCTAGACCAGTGATGGCGAACCTCTTAGAGACAGAGTGCCAAAACAGCAACCCAAAACCCACTTATTTATTGCCAAGTGTCAACACGGCAATTTAACCTGAATACTGAGGTTTTAGTTTAGAAAAAACAACTCATACAGAGAGCAGGCGGGGTATGGGGGGGGGGAGCAGGTAGGAGGGGGACGAGAGCAGCTACAGACAGGAGCAGGGGTATGGGACAGCAGATATAAAGAATATGCTCCCCCTTCCATCCTGGTATATTCTTTTCTTTCCATCCTGGTATATACCCCTCCCCCATCCTGGTATATGCTCCTCCATCCTTGTATATATGTTGCCCCCCAATCCTTGTATATGTCCCCCCCCCCATCCTGGTATATGCACCTTCTTCCATCCTGGTATATGCTCCCCATTCTTGTATATGCTCCCCCATCCTTGTTTATGCTGCTCCCATCCTTGTATATGCTCCCTACATCCTTGTATATATGTTGCCCTCAATCCTTGTATATATGTTGCCCTCAATCCTTGTATATGCTCCCTCCATCCTTGTATATATGTTGCCCCCAATCGTTGTATATGCTACCCAATACTGGTATATGCCCCCCATTCTTGTATATGCCCTCCATCCTTGTATGTGCTGCCCCATTCTTGTATATCTTGCTCCCTACATCCTTGTATATATGTTGCCCCCAATCCTTGTATATATGTTTCCCCCAATCCTTGTATATGCTCCCCCATCCTTGTATATATGTTGTCCCCAATCCTCGTATATGCTCCCTCATCCTTGTATATGCTCCCTCCATCCTTGTATATATGTTGCTCCCAATGCTTGTATATGCTCCCCATCCTTGTATATGCCCCCCATCCTTCTATATGCCCCCTATCCTAGAATATGACCCCATACTTGTATATGCGCTCTCCATCCTTGTATATGCTGCCCCATCCTTGTATATGCTGCTCCATCCTTGTATATATCTAGCCCCAATCCTTGTATATGCGCCTTCCATCCTTGTATATGTGCCCTCCATCCTTGTCTATGCTGCCCCCATCCTTGCATATGCTCCCTACATCCTTGTATATATGTTGCCCTCAATCCTTGTATATGCTCCCTCCATCCTTGTATATATGTGCCCCCAATCCTTGTATATGCTACCCAATACTGGTATATACCCCCCATTCTTGTATATGCCCCCCATCCTTGTATATGCTCCCTCCATCCTTGTATGTGCTGCCCCATTCTTGTATATATCTTGCCCCCCATCCTTGTATATGCTCCCTACATCCCTGTATATATATTGCCCCCAATCCTTGTATATGTTTCCCCAATCCTTTTATATGCTCCCCCATCCTTGTATATGCTCTCCCATCCTTGTATATATATTGTCCCAATCCTCGTATATGCTCCCTCATCCTTGTATATGCTCCCTCCATCCTTGTATATGGTGCCCTCATCCTTGTATATATGTTGCCCCCAATGCTTGTATATGCTCCCCAATACTGGTATATGCCCCCCATCCTTGTATATGCCCCCCATCCTTGTATATGCTCCCTCCATCCTTGTATATGCTGCCCCATCATTGTATATATCTAGCTCCAATCCTTGTATATGCTCCCTCCATCCTTGTATATGCACCCTCCATCCTTGTCTATGCTGCCCCCATCTTTGTATATGTTCCCTCCATCCTTGTATATGCTGCCCTCATCCTTGTATATATGTTGCCCCCAATGCTTGTATATGCTCCCCAATGCTGGTATATGCCCCCCATCCTTGTATATGCCCCCCATCATTATAAATGCCCCCAATCATTGTATATGCTTCCTCCATCCTTGTATATATCTTGCCTCCAATCCTTGTATATGCTCCCCCCATCGTTGTATATGCTACCTCCATCCTTGCATATGCTTCCTCCATCCTTGTATATGCTCCCTCTGTGAGAGGGGGATGTTTGGACATTGCTACAGTATCGGACTCCGGCCACAAGGGGTCTCTGTGGCCTCTGAAAGGGACTCTATGGTGGACTTATAATAATAATAATTTTTATTTATATAGCGCCAACATATTCCACAGCACTTTAAAATTTTACTTGATGGTGTTTTAGTCAGTGAAAGCAGGGAGTAGAGAGATGAGGGAAATGGTGGTGCTGCATCCAAAAGTTCTGTGTGTGCAGTGTGCTAGGAGCTGAGCAGAACTTTGAGGAAAGGTGTAACTTTGCCTGTCACTCCTGCCAGAGAGGAAGAATTGCTTTGGGGGAACGACTATGGTTGGATGCAGAGTTGGATTCCCCCAAGGCATCTGCTGTGACGTGAAAAGGCCTTCTGCTAGCCTGTCAGACAAACTACGCTCTTGTGACAAGCTCTGGACTGTCACGGGTGTGTCGCCACGAAGATCGTCACGAGTACACAGCCTGACTTCTCGCAGCTGACTTGTTTGTGCTTTGTGTTTTTCGGCAGTGAGGGAGTTAATTCTCTCTCTCTCTGTGCTAGACGAGGTCCAGCCTCGCCCAGCTGCAATCAATACTTCTGTAGTGAGACTCCTTCAAATGCCTGCTGGTCTGTTTGGGAAGTGTCGGTGAAAGCTTTTCATTCAGACTTACAGAGCGGATCGTGGTGTTTGGAGTTTCTGAGATAAGTGTACTTGGAGTGTATTTTCCCTTCCTCGCTTTATCATTTATCTCCTTTCCCGTTGGTGTTCCCTCTGTTGTAGTTGTGTAGTTGTTGTATGCAAGGTGGTTTTGGTTTTTCCCTTGTACTGTCTCGTTCGTCTAAGTACTGTGTGTGGGCATATTATTTCTTGTCCCCTTTTGTTGTGATCGGGGTCCTTCTCAGGACTAGATTACTTAGGTGCAGGGATCCTCAGGAGGTAGGGGTTACGCTGGCGGCCTGGACCTCTGTACCTTTAACAGTACCTCCAGGTTGAGGGATTAGTCAGGTCCCCAGCTTAGGGTCAGCTTAGGCCCCCTACCTCCAGTATACTGAGACAGCGTGACATTTTCACCGACCCACTTAGTTTTTCTCCAGCTACCATGGATCCAGTAGCCGGTCTAGCTCGGCAGTTGCAGAGTTTGTCCATGGAGCTGGCGGACGTTAGGTCCAAGGTTTTGCATCCTCAGGAGCAAGCCGGACCAGAACCTAAAGTAGCTCTCCCTGACAGGTTCACTGGGGGGCGGGACAAGTTTTTTGTTTTCCGAGAGGCATGCAAGTTGTACTTTCGGCTGCGGCCTCGGTCATCGGGGAGTGAAGAACAAAGGGTGGGAATTGTCATCTCGCTCCTACTAGGGGACCCACAATCTTGGGCGTTCTCTCTTCCCCCGGGCTCCCCGGCTCTCCAGTCAGTGGATAGGTTTTTCGCTGCTCTGGGACTCGTATATGATGACCCAGATCGGATCTCCCTTGCTGAGTCTAAGTTACGTAGGATCCAGCAGGGAGATCGTCCGGCGGAGGAATTCTGTTCGGAGTTCCGTAGGTGGGCCACGGACACCCAGTGGAATGACCCGGCTCTTAGGAGCCAGTTTTGTCATGGTTTATCCGACAAATTACAGGATGTGTTGGCACAGTATGACTCTCCCGTGTCACTGGAAGCCGCTATGTCCCTTGCAGAGTGAAGAGTCGTCGGAAAACTGTTGATCCCAGGTTGTGTGGTGGACGGCAATCTAGGAGTAGGTATTTCGTCCCTAGGTTCGTCTCAGTTTCTCGTACCGGCGGAGGTGGTGGTGGGTACGAGAACTGAGAGGATATCTGTTCTTCTGGATAGTGGGGCCGGGGCTAATCTGGTTGATGCTCGGTTTGCCCGGGTTCAAGGTATGCGATTGAGTGAGTTGGCTAAACCCATCCTTATATTCTCGATCGATGCCAGGCCTCTCGGTCAGGGAAGTTTTTTGCAAGCTGTGCATGACGTAAAACTTCAAGTGGGGGCGATACATAAAGAACTGTTGTCTTGCTACGTGTTGGAGGGTCTTCCCACTCCTATAGTGTTGGGCCTTCCCTGGTTAGCTAAGCATAACCCGGTTATTAATTGGCAAACCAGAGAGATAAGCCAATGGAGTAAATTCTGTAATAAAAACTGCATGAACACGGTCATCGGTGCGGTTACTCCTTGGGTCTTACCTCCATTTCTGGCGGACTTTGAGGATGTATTCTCGGAGAAAGGGTGTCAGGAACTACCTCCTCATCGCGAGTATGACTGTTCTGTAAAACTGCTCCCTGAGGCCAAGTTACCTAAAGCTAGGTTGTATAACCTTTCTGGTCCTGAGAGGCAGGCCATGAAGGATTATATTTCAGAAAGTCTGGCTAAGGGGCATATTAGACCTTCATCTTCACCGGTGGCTGCGGGGTTCTTCTTTGTTAAGAAGAAAGATGGAGGCCTACGCCCTTGCCTGGATTTCCGTGAACTTAATCGGATTACGGTCCGAGATCCGTATCCGCTCCCACTTATTCCCGATCTCTTTAATCAGATCGTGGGCGCCAAATGGTTCTCTAAGTTGGATCTCAGGGGGGCGTACAATCTGATTAGGATGAAGGAGGGGGATGAGTGGAAGACGGCGTTTAACACTCCGGAGGGGCATTATGAGAACCTTGTCATGCCATTCGGTCTGACTAATGCCCCGGCGGTGTTCCAACACTTTGTTAATGAAATTTTTCGCCGCCTGGTGGGACAGTTTGTTGTCATATATCTGGATGATATCTTAATTTACTCGCCGGATCTGGTGTCTCATCAGGAGCACGTTAGGCAGGTGTTACAGATCTTGCGGGATAATAAACTGTATGCCAAATGGGAAAAGTGTGTGTTCGCCGTACAGGAACTCCAGTTTTTAGGCTTCCTGGTTTCAGCGTCCGGTTTTCGTATGGACCCTGGGAAAGTGCGGGCAGTTCTTGAGTGGGATCGGCCAGAGAATCTTAAGGCACTACAACGTTTCCTGGGGTTTGCTAATTATTACCGGAAGTTCATTCGTAATTTCTCGTCCATGGTTAAGCCTCTCACAGACATGACTAAAAAGGGGACGGATTTTTCTAGGTGGTCTGACAAGGCTTGTCAAGCATTCTCCTCCTTGAAAAAATGTTTTGCCTCGGCACCCATACTCATTCAACCTGATGCGTCACAGCCATTCATTGTAGAGGTAGATGCTTCCGAGGTAGGGGTGGGAGCAGTATTGTCACAGGGTTCGTCCCCTGGTAAGTGGCATCCGTGCGCCTTTTTCTCTAAAAAATTGTCGTCCGCTGAGAGGAATTACGATGTCGGCAATAGGGAACTCTTGGCCATTAAGTTAGCTTTTGAGGAGTGGCGCCATTTTTTGGAGGGGGCAGTCCATCCGGTCACCGTCATCACCGATCACAAGAACCTGCTATATCTGGAGTCCGCGAAACGTCTGAATCCCAGACAAGCTAGGTGGTCATTGTTTTTTACCAGGTTTAATTTTGTCGTTACATATCGTCCTGGGTCAAAAAATGTAAAGGCGGATGCCTTATCTCGTAGTTTCCCTGGGGCCGGGAATACGGACGACCCGGTTCCTATCCTTCAGGAGGGGGTGGTGGTTTCGGCAGTATGCTCTGAGCTGGAGGAGGAGGTATTGGAGGCTCAGGGGGACGCCCCTGTTGGACCTCCGGGGAGACTGTTTGTTCCAGATCAGTTGCGACAAAAGGTGATCGAGGCACACCATAACTCAGTTTTTGCAGGACACCCGGGGAGTAGAGCAACTGTGGATCTCCTCTCGCGTCGGTTTTGGTGGCCTAACTTACATAAGGAGGTGGTAACTTTTGTCGCGTCCTGTGGGGTTTGTGCGCGCTCTAAGACCTCACATACCCGTCCGTCTGGGGCCCTCTTACCTTTGAAGATCCCGGAGCGTCCTTGGACTCATCTGTCTATGGACTTTATTACGGACCTCCCTCCGTCTTCGGGTAAAACGGTCATACTCGTTGTAGTGGACAGGTTCAGCAAGATGGCACATTTTATCGCTCTTCCGGCTCTCCCTAATGCTAAAACTCTTGCGCAGGTGTTCATTGGGGAGATTGTGAGGCTTCACGGGGTACCCTCCGAGGTGGTGTCTGATCGGGGGTCTCAGTTTGTGTCCAAGTTCTGGAAGGCGTTTTGTGCACGGCGGGGGATGCATTTGTCGTTCTCATCGGCTTTTCATCCTCAGACCAATGGTCAGACGGAACGTATGAACCAGAGCTTGGAGACATATCTCGGTGTTTTGTGTCAGAGAACCAGGAGGACTGGGCTTCTTTCTTACCTCTGGCAGAGTTTGCTCTTAATAATAGGCGGAGCGAGTCCACTGGTAAGTCCCCGTTTTTTGGGGCATATGGTTTTCACCCCCAGTTTTGTACTTTCAGTAGGGGGGGCTCTTCGGGGGTTCCTGAGGAGGAACGATTTTCCTCATCACTCGCTTCAGTATGGAGAGGGGTGCTGAAGAATCTGAATACTATGGGGAACCGATACAAATGTATGGCTGATAGGAGGAGAGTGTCTGGTCCGGACCTAAGTGTGAACGATCGGGTATGGTTGTCTACCAGGAATATTAAACTTAAGGTTCCCTCCTGGAAACTGGGTCCCAGGTTCATCGGGCCGTACAGAATCAGTTCTATAATTAATCCGGTGGCATTCCGTCTTGACCTCCCCCCTACGTTTAAAATTCACAACGTGTTCCACAGATCATTGCTTAAGAGGTATGTGGCGCCGGTGGTACCGTCACCTTTACCTCCCCCTCCAGTGGTGGTCAATGGTAACTTGGAGTTCCAGGTATCGAGGGTCATCGATTCACGCTTTAATCGCCGGTCCCTTCAGTACCTGGTTCATTGGAAAGGGTATGGTCCTGAGGAGAGGATGTGGGTTCCTGCATCGGATATTAACGCAGACCGATTAGTTCGAGCCTTCCACACGACTCACCCGGATAAACCTGGCCCTGAGGGTCCGGAGGCCCCTCGTAGAAGGGGGGGTACTGTCACGGGTGTGTCGCCACGAAGATCGTCACGAGTACACAGCCTGACTTCTCGCAGCTGACTTGTTTGTGCTTTGTGTTTTTCGGCAGTGAGGGAGTTAATTCTCTCTCTCTCTGTGCTAGACGAGGTCCAGCCTCGCCCAGCTGCAATCAATACTTCTGTAGTGAGACTCCTTCAAATGCCTGCTGGTCTGTTTGGGAAGTGTCGGTGAAAGCTTTTCATTCAGACTTACAGAGTGGATCGTGGTGTTTGGAGTTTCTGAGATAAGTGTACTTGGAGTGTATTTTCCCTTCCTCGCTTTATCATTTATCTCCTTTCCCGTTGGTGTTCCCTCTGTTGTAGTTGTGTAGTTGTTGTATGCAAGGTGGTTTTGGTTTTTCCCTTGTACTGTCTCGTTCGTCTAAGTACTGTGTGTGGGCATATTATTTCTTGTCCCCTTTTGTTGTGATCGGGGTCCTTCTCAGGACTAGATTACTTAGGTGCAGGGATCCTCAGGAGGTAGGGGTTACGCTGGCGGCCTGGACCTCTGTACCTTTAACAGTACCTCCAGGTTGAGGGATTAGTCAGGTCCCCAGCTTAGGGTCAGCTTAGGCCCCCTACCTCCAGTATACTGAGACAGCGTGACATGGACCCTCTCCTTGGTCTCCCAGCCAAGTGGCCGATCGGACGATCAGACATCCTCTCCAGAGATTAGTTAACGGTCGGTAAGTCCTGAGCTCAGGCCCCACCACAGGGATCCCGGTGGGCGTGTGCACACAGACTATAGAGAGAGTTTGGCACTAAACATAGATTCTCAGTTAGAGACATTGTTTGCTAATAGGGCTGTGTGAACCTTAGCTAGATTCTCCCCTCAGTGGGTGAGCTTGTGTATAGATAGCATAACAGTATTGTAATCTTAGAGAATTGTTAAGTTTGTGAATCTTCGCGCTGCACCACTGCACGACCACCTCTTGCACCCATCTGATTACATCATTGCTCTGGGTAACACTCTGTTACCGCATTAGGCGGAACCACTGGTTAGGCAAATTATAGTTTATCTTTTAGTACATCCTGGTCCTGTCGTTTGTGCAGCGCAGAGGTCCTAGCTGTCCTGAGCTAGGTGTGTGTGAAGTTTATCCATGTTAATTTCTTGCATTGCCAGGGCAACCCAATTTCTGTTCCTAGTAAAAAAAGCTGGTTCCATAACAAATTGTCTGTTAGTGTACTTTGTCCTCAGCCCGCTGTATTCTGAGAGAGACCTCCTCGCTACATGGTGTACATCTCCATCCTTGAATATGCTCCCCCCATCCTTGTATATGCTCCCCCATCCTTGTATATGCTGCCCCCATCCTTGTATATGCTCCCTCCATCCTTGGATATGCTGCCCCCATACTTGTATATATGTTGCCCCCAATCCTTGTATATGCTCGCACATCCTTGTATATGCTCCTCCATCCTTGTATATGCTGCCGTCATCCTTGTATATGCTCCCTCCATCCTTGTATAAGCAGCCCTCATCCTTGTATAAGCTCCCTCCATCCTTTTATATGCTGTCCCCATCCTTGTATATATGTTGCCTCCAACCCTTGTATATGCCCCCCATCCTTGTATATGCTCCCTCCATCCTTGTATATGCTCTCTCCATCCTTGTATATATGTTTTCCCAATCCTTGTATATGTTGCCCCCAATCCTTGTATATATATATTGCCTCCCATCCTTGTATATGCTCCCTCCATCCTTGCATATGCTCCTCTATCCTTGTATATGCTCTTCCCAATCCTTGTATGATAATTATAGAGGACAAAGAAAAGGCTGAGATATTAAACAGGCACTTTTCATCCATGTTCACCAACAAACCGTCTATTCCAGTGATTTTTCAACAGGACGAAAATCTAAGTTTACCACCTGATACAACTAGTTTAATGCAAAAAGAAGTATGCCCGCGTCTGAGCAAATTAAACATTGACAAATCCCCCGGCCCAGATGGTATTCATCCGCGGATACTGAGGGAGTTGAGCTCAGAAGTTGACATACCACTGAGTCTCATTTTCTTAGACTCTCTTGTAACATGGATAGTGCCACAGGATTGGAGGATAGCTGATGTGGTACCGATATTTAAGTAAGGTAAGAAGGTGGATCTAGGTAACTGCTGTCAGGTAAGTCTGACATCAGTAGTGTGCAAAGTTTTTGAGGGCATCATAAGAGAGAGATGACTTGCAGAGTTATATTGCAGATATAGTAGGTTTAATAAATGATAATCAGCACGGATTCATGAAAAGTAGGTCGTGTCTAACCAACATGTTGGGTTTCTATGAGGAGGTAAGTGCAAATCTGGATGTTGGTAATGCAGCTGATGTGACTTATCTGGATTTTGCAAAGGCATTTGATACTGTACATATCATATAACAGCCTTATACTGACGCAAGGACTTGAGGGAACTACAAGTGCTTCACACGAAATCATCAAAAAGTTAATATATTTCAGTTATTCAATACAAAAAGTGAAACTCATATTATATAGAATCATTACAAACAGAGTGATCTATTTCAAGTGTTTATTTCTGTTAATGTTGATGACTATGGCTTACAGCCAATGAAAACACAAAAGTCATAATCTCAGTAAATTAGAATACTTTACAACAACAGCTTGAAAAATTATTTTAAAATCCGAAATGTTGGCCTACTGAAATGTATGTTCAGTAAATGCACTCAATACTTGGTCGGGGCTCCTTTTGCATCAATTACTGCATCAATGTGGCATGGCATGGAGGCGATCAGCCTGTCGCACTGCTGAGGTGTTATGGAAGCCCAGGTTGCTTTGATAGCAGCCTTCAGCTCGTCTGCATTGTTGGGTCTGGTGTCTCTCATCTTCCTCTTGACAATACATGGGGTTAAGATCAGACGAGTTTGCTGACCAATCAAGCACAGTGATACTGTTGTTTTTAAACCAGGTATTGGTACTTTTGGCAGTGTGGACAGGGGCCAAGTTCTGCTGGAGAATGAAATTTCCATCTCCAAAAAGCTGGTCGGCAGAAGGAAGCATGAAGTGCTCTAAAATTTCCTGCTAGACAGCTGCGCTGACTTTGGTCTTGATAAAACACAGTGGACCTACACCAGCAGATGACATGGCTCCCCAAACCATCACTGATTGTGGAAACTTCACACAAGACCTCAAGCAGCTTGGATTGTGCGTCTCTCCACTCTTCCTCCAGACTCTGGGACCTTGATTTCCAAATGAAATGAAAAATTTACTTTCATCTGAAAACAACACCTTGGACCACTGAGTAACAGTCCAGGTCTTTTTCTCCTTGGCCGACGTAAGACGCTTCTGGCGTTGTCTATTGGTCATGAGTGGCTTGACACAAGGAGTAGCCCACTTGTAGCCCATGTCCTGGATACGTCTGTGTGTGGTGGCTCTTGAATAAATAACTCCAGCAGCAGTCCACTCCTTGTGAATCTCCCCAAAATTTTTGAATGGCCTTTTCTTAACAATCCTTTCAAGGCTGCGGTTATCCCGGTTGCTTGTGCACCTTTTTCTACCACATTTTTTCCTTCCACTCAACTTTCCATTAACCCCTTTACAGCCCATGACGTACTATTACGCGCCTGTGCCCTGGGCTTTAAGAGCCTGACCCGTATTAGTACGTCATCGCGATCGCGCGCACACAGGCTGTGAGGGCGCGATCACCGCCGGGTGTCAGCTGATTGTCACAGCTGACACCCGGTACTATGTGCAGGGAGCGGTCCCACACCGCTACCGGCACATTAACCTCTGCAATGCTGCGATCGAAGTCGATCGCAGCATTGCGATGGCAAGGGGAGGTGATCGGTATACTCACCTCCTCTTCCGGCCTCCAGCGCTGTCTGCCGCGGCTTCCTGGGTGTTGCCATGACGACCCGATGTCGTCATGATAACATCCGGGTCACCAGGCAGCAGGAACATTGTTTGGTCATGTGCAGTGCACGACCAAACAATGTTCTCACTGTGCAGCGCTCACTGCCTGCATGGCACAGGGATGGTGCTCCATCCCTATGCTATGCAGGCGATCAGAATAAAAAAGTGAAAGTCCCAGAGTGGGACAAAGTAAAAAAGTGTAAAAACTCCCAGAAAGTGAAAAAAAAAAAAAAAAAAATTTTAAAAATATTTAAAAAGAAATAAAAAAAATAATCCACCAAAAATAAAATATAATGTACCCATCAATAAATATTATTATGAAAAAAAAGCAAACAAACAATAAAAGTACACATATTTGGTATCGCCGTGTCCGGAACGACCTGACCTATAAAACTGTCCCACTAGTTAACCCCTTCAGTGAACACGGTAAAAAAAAAAAAAAAAAAACGACGCAAAAAACAATGCTTTATCACCATACCGCCAAACAAAAAATGGAATAACACGCGATCAAAAAGACGAATATAAATAAAAATGGTACCGCTGAAAACGTCATCTTGTCCCGCAAAAAAACAAGCCGCCAAACAGCACCATCATCCAAAAAATCAAAAAGTTATAGCTCTCAGAATAAAGCGATGTAAAAAAAATATTTTTTTCTATAAAATAGCTTATTGTGTAAAAGCGCCAAAACATAGAAAAACGATATAAATGTGGTACCGCTGTAAACGTACTGACCCGAAGAATAAAGCTCCCTTATCAATTTTACCACACGCGGAACAGAATAAAAAAAAGCAAAAAAACACAATTCCTGAATTGGTGGTTTTTGTTTATTCTGCCTCCCAAAAATCGGAATAGAAAGCGATCAAAAAATGTCACGTGCCTGAAAATGGCACCAATAAAAACGTCAACTCAAACGCAAAAAAACAAGCCGTCACATGACTCTGTCTGCCAAAATATGGAAAAATTATAGCTCTCAAAATATGGCGATGCAAAAACTAGATTTTACAAAAAATGCGTCTTTTAGTGTGTGACAGCTGTCAATCATAAAAACCCCATATGATTCTGGTATCGCTGTAATCGCACCGACCCAAAGAATAAAGTCGTCTAATCACTTATACCGCACGAGGAACGGCATAAAAAATAAACTCTCGGGTTAGGGTTGTGCTAGGGTTAGGGTTGTGCTAGGGTTAGGGTTGGGCTAGGGTTAGGGCTGGGGTCGGGGTTAGGGCTGTGATGGGGTTGAGATTTTTTTCAAAAGTAAGAAAAAAAGATGACGAAATGGCGACTAGTGTTGAGGGCAAGTACTCGCTACTTGAGTTAGCATCAGGTGCTCTGGTATGCATTGAGTATCGTGGGTATTTGAGCGACATGTTCGAGTCTCCGCCCCATATGCTTCGCGGCCAAAAAAAACTTTGCGGGGATTGCCTGCCATGCACGAGCGATCCCCGCATGGTTTTTTTTGGGTGTCTAATAACCGTGAAACATGTGGGGCAGGGACTCGAGCATGTCACTCGAGCACACGCAGTACATGGTGCATACCTGAGTACCCGATGCAAACTCAAGTAGCGAGCACTTGCGCTCCAGACTAATGACAACTTATTCAATATGATGGCCTCTGGGCTCTAAATGTTCACTATACCCCTTGATAAAATCCTTGAGGGGTCTAGTTTCCAAAATGGGGTCACTTGTGGGTGTTTCCACTGTTTAGGCACACAGGGGCCCTCCAAACGTGACATGGTGTCCGCTAACAAATTGAATGGAAAATCGGCTCAAATTGTTAGTGGACACCATGTTGCATTTGGAGAGCCCCTGTGTGCCTAAACATTGGAGCTCCCCCACAAGTGACCCCATTTTGGAAAGTAGACCCCCCAAGGCACCTATCTAGATGCATAGTGAGCACTTGGAACCCCCAGGTGCTTCACAAATTGATTCGAAAAAATGAAAAAGTGGAAAAAAAAATACTTTTTCATTTTTAAGAATCAATTTGTGAAGCACCTGGGGGTTCCAAGTGCTCACTATGCATCTAGATAGGTGCCTTGGGGGGTCTAGTTTCCAAAATGGGGTCACTTGTGGGGGAGCTCCAATGTTTATACACACAGGGGCTCTCCAAACGCGACATGGTTCCAATTTGTTAGCGGACACCATGTCGCGTTTGGAGAGCCCCTGTGTGCCTAAACATTGGAGCTCCCCCACAAGTGACCCCATTTTGGAAACTAGACCCCCAAAGGCACCTATCTAGATGCATAGTGAGCACTTGGAACCCCCAGGTGCTTCACAAATTAATCCGTAAAAATAAGTGTTCTTTTTTCCACTTTTTCATTTTTAAGAATCAATTTGTGAAGCACCTGGGGGTTCCAAGTGCTCACTATGCATCTAGATAGGTGCCTTGGGGGGTCTAGTTTCCAAAATGGGGTCACTTGTGGGGGAGCTCCAATGTTTATACACACAGGGGCTCTCCAAACGCGACATGGTTCCAATTTGTTAGCGGACACCATGTCGCGTTTGGAGAGCCCCTGTGTGCCTAAACATTGGAGCTCCCCCACAAGTGACCCCATTTTGGAAACTAGACCCCCAAAGGCACCTATCTAGATGCATAGTGAGCACTTGGAACCCCCAGGTGCTTCACAAATTAATCCGTAAAAATAAGTGTTCTTTTTTCCACTTTTTCATTTTTAAGAATCAATTTGTGAAGCACCTGGGGGTTCCAAGTGCTCACTATGCATCTAGATAGGTGCCTTGGGGGGTCTAGTTTCCAAAATGGGGTCACTTGTGGGGGAGCTCCAATGTTTATACACACAGGGGCTCTCCAAACGCGACATGGTTCCAATTTGTTAGCGGACACCATGTCGCGTTTGGAGAGCCCCTGTGTGCCTAAACATTGGAGCTCCCCCACAAGTGACCCCATTTTGGAAACTAGACCCCCAAAGGCACCTATCTAGATGCATAGTGAGCACTTGGAACCCCCAGGTGCTTCACAAATTAATCCGTAAAAATAAGTGTTCTTTTTTCCACTTTTTCATTTTTACGAATCAATTTATGAAGCACCTGGGGGTTCCAAGTGCTCACTATGCATCTAGATAGGTGCCTTTGGGGGTCTAGTTTCTAAAATGGGGTCACTTGTGGGGGAGCTCCAATGTTTAGGCACACAGGGGCTCTCCAAAAGCAAAATGGTGCCCGCTAACAATTTGAGCCGATTTTCCATTCAATTTGTTAGCGGACACCATGTCGTGTTTGGAGAGCCCCTGTGTGCCTAAACATTGGAGCTCCCCCACAAGTGACCCCATTTTGGAAACTAGACCCCAAAGACATCTATCTAGATGCATAGTGAGCACTTGGAACCCCCAGGTGCTTTACAAATTGATTCGTAAAAATGAAAAAGTGGAAAAAAAAATACTTTTTCATTTTTACGGATTAATTTGTGAAGCACCTGGGGGTTCAAAATGCTCACCACCCATCTAGATAAATTCCCAGGTGGGTCTAGTTTCCAAAATGGGGTCACTTGGGGGGGTTTCCACTGTTTAGGCACATCAGGGGCTCTCCAAACGCAACATGGCGTCCGCTAATTATTCATGCAAATTTTACATTCGAAAATTCAAATGGCGCTCCTTCCCTTCCGAGCCCTGCCGTGCGCCCAAACAGTGGTTTTTCCCCACATATGGGGTATGTGCGTGCCCAGGGGAAATTGCACAACAAATTTTGGGGTCCATTTTTTCCTGTTACCCCTGCGAAAATAAAAAAAAATTGGGTCTAAAGTAACATTTTTGTGAAAAAAGTTAAATGTTCATTATTTTCTTCCACATTCCAAAAATTCCTGTGAAGCACCTGAAGGGTTAATAAAGTTCTTGAATGTGATTTTGAGCACCTTGAGGGGTGCAGTTTTTAGAATGGTGTCACTTTTTGGTTCCAAAATTGTGCTGATGTAAAGTAAACATGTGGGAAATGTTATTTATTAACTCTTTTGTGTGACATATCTCTCTGATTTAAGGGCATAAAAATTCAAATTTTGAAAATTGCAAAATTTTCAACATTTTCGCCAAATTTCCATTTTTTTCACAAATAAACGCAAGTGATATCGAAGAAATTTTACCACAATCATGAAGTACAGTATGTCACGAAAAAACAATCTCAGAATCAGTGGGATCCGTTGAAGCGTTCCAGAGTAATTACCTCATAAAGTGACAGTGGTCAGAATTGTAAAAATTGGCCTGGTCATTAACGTGCAAACCACCTTGGGTTGTAAAGGGGTTAATATACTTGGATACAGCACTCTGTGAACAGCCAGATTCTTTAGCAATGATCTTTTGTGGCTTACCCTCCCCGTGGAGTGTGTCAATGACTGCCTTCTGAACATCTTTCAAGTCAGCAGTCTTCCCAATGATTGTGGAGCCTAAGACTAAGGGACCTTTTTAAACGCTTAGGGAGCCTTTTCAGGTGTTTTTGTTAATTATTCTAATTTACTGAGATAATGACTTTTGTGTTTTCATTGGCTGTAAGCCATAATCAGCAACATAAACAGAAATATACACTTGAAATAGATCACTCTGTTTGTAATGAACTATATAATGAGTTTCACTTTTTGTATTGAAGAACTGAAATAAATTAACTTTTTGATGATATTCTAATTTAGTGAGAAGCACTTGAATATGTAGATGGGTAAGGAATTGGCTAAATGATAGGAAACAAAAAGTCGTCATAAATGGTACGTTCTCTAAATGGGATATAGTCAGCAGTGGGGTACCGCAGGGATCTGTGCTAGGACCGATTCTTTTTAACCTCTTTATTAATGAATTTGTGGATGTTATTGAGAGTAAAGTGTCAGTTTTTGCAGACGACTCCAAACTATGTAGGATATTAAAATCTGATTTTGACATTACGATATTGCAGAACAATCTGGATAAGATGACTGAATGGGCAAACACTTGGCAAATGAGGCTTAATGTAGAGTAATGCACCTAGGACGGAGTAATCCTATTGCTGCATACACATAAAATGAGAGTATACTCGGGACTACAGAACAGAAGGACTTGGGTATTCTGGCTACAAGGAAGTTGAGCAGCAGTACTCAATGTCAAGCAGCAGCCACAAAAGCAAACAAGATTTTAGGGGGTATAAAAAGAGAAATAAAATCCTGCTGTCCAGCGTATTGTTACCACTTTATAAATCACTGGTGAGACCACATCTGGAATATGGGATCCAGTTTTGGGCTCCACATTTTAAAAAGGATATTCAGAAGTTAGAGTCAGTTCAAAGGCTGCAACTAGATTAATACACAGGATGGAAGGACTCTCATATGATGAGAGGTTGAAAAAGTTGAGCTTGTTTAGCTTAGAAAACGACGCCTCAGAGGGGATCTTATTTACATGTATAAATATATGTGGGGTCAGTACAAAGGACTAGCACATGACTTATTCCTTCCAAAGATCATACGAAGGACCAGAGAGCACTCATTACGGGTGGATGAAAGGCGATTCCGGCAACTAAACAGGAAAGGGTTCTTTACAGTCAGAGCAGTTGGACTGTGGAATGCCCTAACACAAGAGGTAGTAATGACAGACACTATAACAGCTTTCAAAAAAGGGCTGGACGATTTCCTCGAAACACACAACATTGTGGGTTACAGTTAAATTAGACAAAATGTTACAGCACATTTAGTACGGTAATAGAAATTACATAACTAGTAACATAATTAGCTTTGATCCAGGGACTGATTGCCTTTTCCCAAGGTCAAGAAGGAATTTTTCCCCTGTGACGCAAATTGGCTGAATGTTTCCTGGGGTTTTTCCCTTCTTCTAGATCAGGCATAGGGTAGCTTTAGTAGTGATAGGAAAGTTAGAAAATACCGTAATAAGATAATAGGGCTGTTAATAGTAATGATATCAAATAGTTACATTTATAAAAATAAAAACCAAATTAAAATAATAATAGCAGTAGTACAATAAGTAGTGTAATATTAAATATATAACTAGTAATAATATAATTAGGTTTGATCCAGGGTTCTAGGACTGATCGCCTTTTCTTGGGGTTAAGAAGGAATTTTTCCCCTGTGACACAAATTGGCTGAATGTGTCCGGGGGTTTTTGTCTTCTTCTGGATCAACAGATTTAGGCATAGAGATTTTAGTAATAACATTATTAGAATCATAAAAGTAATAAAAATATAAAACTAATTAAAACAATTAAATTATAAATAGTGTAAGGCGGCGGTGTTTACACCGTGCAGTAACTGAGGCAGTGACCCAAGCAAGTCCAACATAAACAGCTTTATTCAGCAACTCACGGGTAAACAGAAAAGTCCTCGTGTTCGCAGCTGGGTTAACATAAGTCCTTAAACAACGGTTGCCGTGGGCAACGGCCGCGCCGGGCCGCTCAGAGCCTGACAGGTGCAGAGCCTTCCCAGGCGTGAGTTCAACTACTCACAGGCCCGCAGAGCATTCCTGCTATGTTCCTAGCAGGTCCCAACACTGAACAACACTAATCCTTAATGCAGGGTTTTTAAAGGACCTGTGGCAAAAGCCACTGGAAAAGCCGGGTTGGAGGGAGGAGGCCGCCCCACTGCCTTCCTGTAGCCTCCCCCAAGAAATGAAGGCTCTGCCAGGTTTTACTAAACTGCCTTAGCCAGATAGCCTGACCAGGTCAATGCTCATCTTCATTCCTGCATTGCAGCCGCAGGTGTGTCTGTGACTGTAATGCACTCCAATGGATTTAATAGGTAGGTCTCTGTACACATTCTGGGGGATATATAATGTCCCTCGTATACGATCCCGGTCACTGCCTCACAATAGGTACATTTTGAATTGTAATAGTGCAGAAATAATGAAAATGGTAATAATAATAATACATTTGTGAGACCTAGTCCCAGTTAGTTAGTAAGTTAGTTTAGTGTTAGTGTAGGGGGTACAATTTGGAGTAGGAAGGTTGAACTTGATGGACCTAGATCTTTATTCAGCCTACGTGACTGTTACTATATATGCCCCCATCCCTGTATATGCCACATCAGCGTATACGTGCTCCTGTTAATCGCATAGAAAAAAAAACATAATAAACACTCCTACTCACCTTCTTTCCTCTCCTGCGCCAAGTCGTCATCTGAAGCCAGCAGCTGACATCAGCGTCCAAGCGACGGGGGCGCATGACGTCACTGCCATGCGCCCATTCGTGTGTACGCTGACGTCAGCTGCTAGCCTCTGATTGGCCAGAAGCGTGTATTGTGGCGCATGGACCTGGCAAGTTCGTGCGCTGCAATACACTTCAGCTAGATGTGTGTCCGAGAACGCACATCTAGCTGAAGTAGGGGCTGGCATCGGCGGGCTCCGAGTCCTCACCTGCCGGGCACAGTCCAGGAGCGCTAGTGCTGAGGCTATGGCGTGCGTGCCCTTAGGGAGGGCTCTGCGTGCCCCCTCTGGCACGCGTGCCATAGGTTCGACAGCAAATTTTGGTCTTCTTTAAATTGGTGTCCAGTAGTGCACAAACCCTTTAACTTTAAATATATTCACTTTATCATTTCCAGAGCCTAAAGCTTAGAAGGAACAGTGGTCATTACCTATGTTTGGAGATGGACCGGGAAGTGGAGACTGGCAGGGAATGGTGGAAGTGTTCGAAAGAAAGCCGAATTTGGTGAGGTTAGAGTGACTTTTATCATTTTTTTAATTTTCTTTGCTTGATTTGAAAATAAAAAATAGAACTACTCTTTTAATCTCTTTAAAACTCTTCGAAGTTTCCAAGAGCAGTCACTTACTCAACGTGGACACTGTAATATTAAAGGGAATCTGTCACCAGTTTTTTGCTACCCCATCTGAGAGCAGCATAATGTAGGGGCAGAGACCCTGATTACAGTGATGTGACACTTACTGGGCTGCTTGCTGTTTTTTTGATAAAATCATTGATTTCTCTGGTGTAGATCTACCAGTTCTCTGAATTCTGAGCTCGGTATGACCCCTCCCACACCACTGAGTGGCAGCTGTCTGTGTATACTTTGCATAGGCAGAAAGCTGCCAATCAGTGTTGGGGATGGGGTTATACAGAACTCATGAATATGGAGGACTACATGGCAGCAGGTTTACTAGTCCTCTAATGATAATCTCCTGTACAGTAAGCAGCCCAGTAAGTGACACATTGCAGGAATCAGGGTCTCTGTCCCTAAATTAACCCTAGAACGCATGACCATAAAAATCTACACTTTCACATACCTGGGGCCTTTTAGGCCCGTGTGCAAATAACATGGAATAACTCAAACAAAAATGACAAACAACTATATACCTGAGGAATACCTAGAGTTTCAAAATTCTAACTAAAGTAATCTTGCAGAAAATAGAACACAATTAACAGGGCGGGCCTGCGAGGCCCCAGGTATGCGTTCTAGGGTTTTAAGCTGCTCGCAGATTAGGTGGCAAAAACTTAATGACAGATTCTCTTTAGTTACAGGAGGTGATAATGCGTATCCAAGCTGCAATTTGTATTTCCATACTTTGCTTACATAACAAAATTGATCCAGCTCTCAGGATAAAAGCGTTCAGGCTTTATTGGTTAATTTTTCCAAAGTTTTGAAACTCCAGAGAGGTAACATCAATGCATCTCAAATTCTGGGGCAGTTCTTAAAGTAATTTCTTTGTTTTCCTAAACCAACTTTCTCTTGCTTCTGTGAATCCAGGTTGTATGACTATTCCGATGCCAAAAAAGTGTTGATTTATAGAATCACAATTTTGGTGTTGTTTAATGGAATATCTGGTATTCCAACATATTTCTCAAACATATATAGAATTAAATAATAATTATTAATATTCTGAATATACTTGTGAGTGGTAAAGTATCAGTGCTACACAAGCAGCAGTCAATATTTGGAGGAGCAGCTTAGTGTTAGATTTGCCCATAATTTTAGAGGGCGCATTCAAGAGGTATGTTAACAGATTGAGGGGTATGTCATGGTCAAATATGCTTCCAGATGATTGTTGATTTTTCTTCCAAAATACCATATTTAAGGGGCAGTTCCAAAGTAAATGTATAAAAATTAAAAATGGAAAGCAACTAGATAGTTAGAGCACCAAAATAATCTTAGATAGTTGGGTTAAAAGGAGTCTGTCATAAAAAAAACATGAAATTGAACTATTTAGACCTGTATTTAGGGGACTTAGCCCATATAAAGATCATACTGGTACTCTAAAAGTATTTAAAAAAACAAACAAAAAAAAAAAACAGTTTTATCACATACGTAAATGAGGGAGTTTCAGTCCACCCTTGGCATGGCCAGGGGCACGATACTCCTTTCTGTCCCCTGGCACTGCCAATTACCTTGAGAAGCGGAGTATTGTAATTGAAGGGGCAGAAAGGTGCACCAAGTCCTTGACTATGCCAAGGGTGCACCAAAGCCCCCTCATTTGCATATGCGATAAAACAGTTTTTTTTTCTCCTACAACGGGTTTACTGGGCTGAGTTTCATAACTGAAACTCCTAATAGTTCAATTTCAGTTTGAGGATGACAGACTTCCTTTATGCTGTTGAGAGAAGCTGTGTGGGGTGCGTCACCAGGTGATAAGCAATTTGATTTGCCTTGGGCCAGATTACTTACCGTTCTACACGAACATACTAGTAGTGCATCCTGTGCACCCACAACGGGGCCCAAAAGGTAAGGGAACCACTACTACCTCCAAAGCAAAGGTGGAATAGTGCATTGTAATAAGTTATTAGACTATAAAGGGTCCATATATTGTTCTTGTATAGGGGCCTTCTTTAGTCTTTGTCTATCCCTGCCCTCCCACCAATGCATGTAGTAGTGTTTATATGGGGGGAGTAATTAAAACTATTGAAAAAGGGCATATTTCTTAGAAATCTGTGTTCAAATGCATTAAGCTGAGGAATCGTTTCTGACACCGTAACAGATGAGCAATAATGTACTTTTTGATAATAACCAAAAACTGCTGAGAATCACACAAGTACTAAGTTCTTTGAAAGGTTCTATTCTTTTCACACAAAGGTCAGCAAAGTCTCTACAGTAAAAGCTGACTGCTGTGTATCACGACCAAGACATTGTGCAGGTCATACAGTCAGGGAGGCTTGGCATGTGGAGTAGTAGTCCAAAGATTTTCCCTACCATGTATAGTTAAAGGCTGTGTGCCCACGATGCGCTTTTTAAGCGTTTCCGCAGCGGCAAAAACGCTGCAGAAACGCTTAAAAAACGCATGGTAGAAGGCCTGCCATGTTCCCCAATGATAATCCGCATGTACTGTGCACATGCTGCGGAAATTTCCGCTGCGGATTATCATTGCGGAAAAAAACGCAGCACTACCAATTATTTTGCGGAAGTGCTGCGTTTTCGCCGCCATTGACTTGCATTAGAACGCATGGATTACGCATCACTGCATAAGTAGATGCGCATTCCATGCGTTCTAATGTGCGGATGGTACCCAGGTCTAGAGGAGAGGAGACTCTCCTCCGGACCTGGGTACCATAGAAAACTGTAAAAAAAAGAATAAAATAAAAAATAAATATATACTTACCTTCTGGCGGCCCGCGGTGCGCTCCTCCTTGCTTGGCAGCAGTTCGCGATGGAATGAAGGACCTGCGCTGACGTCAGAGTCATGTGACGGGTCACGCGACGCTGACCTCGGCAGGTCCTTCACTCTACCGCTGCCGGCAGCCGGGACGGAGGGAATCAAGACTGCGGGGGCCATCGGAGTGTAAGTATACATTTATTTTTTTATTTTTTGACATTCTCTCGGGTCACACTATATAAATCCATGCCGTTTGCATGGATTTATATAGTGTGACCAAGTTGACAAGCACTTTCCAAGTGATGCTAAAATCGCTTGGAAAGCGATTGTCAACCCGCATGCGGAAATGCATGTGAAGAACGCTTCACTTCCGCAAGTCCCTGGCAGGAAAACACTTGTACAATCCGCATGCGTTTTTTTCTGCCAGGGAGATGCAGAAACGCTCAGGAAAAAATCCTGAGCATTTCTGCATTGTGGGCACATAGCCAAAAGCCAGTTTTAAAGTATTTAACATAGGAAGAGAATGAGTAATAAAGACTTTGTCTTGGTAGCAGTTATCTTATACTAAGATAGGCACCTATACTGATCTAAAGCTGAATAAATCGGCCTAACATTCGTTCAGCAGACAGACATCTCCAAACTCCTCCATACACACAGGTGCTCGGCACGGCCCAGCGTTCAAGTTTTGTACAAAGGGGAGAAAGAAGAGGAAAACAAAACGATCGGCCATTGAAATTCCAAAGGTCTGGTCCTTTTCTCCCCCAACATCATCTGTGAGGGGAGAATCAGGAGGCCCCCGTACACATGAAGAGGTCCGGTGACCAAAAAAACTGTATGGGTTAAAGGGGTTGTCCACTAATTGGACAACCCTTTCTCAAACTATATGTTTACCCTCAGTAAAATAATAACACTTAGTGTATACTCGCCTCTTCTGCCAGTGTCGTTCCAGCGGTGTCAGCACTGGCTTTCCCAGCGATTGCATGACATTGTTACGTCACGTGATCCCTGCGGCCAAACAGCTGCACTCTCACTTCCTCCAGGTGTATGTGATACATGCGACGGTGGGGAGAGTGAAGCTGCCGCTGATAAGTCACGCGATCCCTGCGGCCTAACAATGTCACTCAATCGCTGGGAGAGCCAGTGCTGACACAGCTGGAACGACGCTGGCAGCAGAGATGAGTATAAGCATTATTATTGTACTGGGGGCAAACATACGGATTAAGAATGGGTTGTCCAAGTAGTTGTCCATCAGATGAATATTTTTTTTTTCATTATTATTATTATTTCATTTTGTGAATTAGGGAAGTAGGCAATCAAACTTTTTTTTTTTAAATACTTTTAGAAATATTTAATTTTTTTCTTAAGTTCAAGTTCCCTTAGGGACTAAAAACCGAGATTGCTTGATCACTTTTATTACGTATTGCAGCATATAGTAGTAATTACGATCTGGGTTTCCTGAGAACATTTAAGTGGCTCATCAGCAATGATCAGAATTAGCTACATACATCTATGTCACATATAGAGAAGGGGAACTATAAATTAAAATAATTATAAGAGTTGTACATGTTCACACAATGGAAACATTTTTGATTTTTTTTTTTGTTAATAAACATTTAATGGAAACTTTATTCCTTTATCTGCATATAGGTCCAAAGCCAAATTACCTGATGGGAACAACTACATCTGCTTGTTATTTAGTTCTGAGAAATCTGGATGGTACATTGTGAAAGAAGTAAAGAAGGCAGCAATAGGACACATTGGCTTCAGGCAAACATTATTTTAACACATTTTAAGCAGCATGCGGTTTCAAATGACTTGATTTTGGATCTCTTACTACTGATTGCCAAACAGCAGTCTGCTGGGATGCGGTGTGCAGAGCCAGTTGCTGGCCAACATCCGGCTCCCACCTGTTCTGTTCAGATGTTCAATATCTCGCCTCATGCAGAAGGATGGATGGTTTTAGCTTGACAAATCAGTTGTGTGTGCCATAAGCATTACTCATTATTCTGCATTGTTTCATTCCAAATAAAAAATTCTAGAATGTAAAGTGAGAGTAATGTCAACGACACATCAAAAGATTCAAGTCTTTCACATATTCTTATGTATTACAGAATTGAAAATCAAGATTAAATAGATAGTATTTCCCAAGATGGCTTGTCATATACATGTAGTATTTGCAGAACTGCCTGATCATAAAGTCATATTTCCCACTCAGGATGCTTTGCATACTCTTTCTTACAAAACAGACTCCATGGAGAAAAGCAACGTGACACTCATTTTATTCGTTTAATTCAGGTTTTGCATTCACTCCTATTGCCATGTATGTAAAATCCAGCCCATCGCTATTCTGTCTGCCTGTAGCAACATTTGTGAAAGAATGGGTCGTTCTAAAGAGCTCACTGATACAAGTATGGTCCTGTTATAGGATGTCACCGATGTAACAGATCAATTTATTGAGTTTCTTCCCTCCTAAATATCCCATGATCAACTGTGAGACATTATTGAAAAGTCTAAGCATCTATTAAACAGAGAAACGAAGTGTGGAGACCGCGTAAAGTTACAGATCGGGGTCACAAGGAGCTGAGACATATAGAATATAAAAGTCACCAACGCTCTGCGGACTCCATAACTGCAGAGTCCAATCCTTCCCTGGCACTAACATCAGCACAAAAACTGCACCAGAAGCTTCATGGCTTTGGATTCAATTATCGAACAGCTGCATGTAAGACTTACATCACCAAGCACAATTTTAAGCGCCTGCTGAAGCACACTGCCCATGGAAACTGGAGCAGAGACAAAGATGCTTGATTCATCACTTCACAAAATACTTTATCAGGCACTCTGATGGATGAGTCTGCCAGGGGAACATTTGGTTGTTTGGATGGTTTCTTCAGGGTCAAATCTAGGCCACTTACTTCTAGTGAAGAGAAATCTTAATGCTTCAGAATACCAAGACATTTTGGGCAATTGTGTGCTTCTCACTTTGTGGAAACAGCTTGGGGACGGCCCTTCTTAGTCCAAGCAGGACTGTGCCCCAAGACACAAAACAAGATCCATAAAGGCATTGTTAGGTGAGCTTGGGGTGGAAGAACTTGACTGTGCCACACAGAGCGCTGATTTAAACCACATAGAAAAACCTTTGGGATGAACTAGAACTCTCTGTCCTCACTAATTCCCTTCTGGGTTTGTGAGGGAACAGAATACCGGAGATAAAACGCCGCAAGATGGTGCGGTTTCCAAACAGGGAGGATGGAGTTAGCCAGTGCTCCGGGTCAGGTGATGTCAGAGAGGCCAACCCTGGATATAAAAAGCCGGCGCACCAGAGGGGAAGCGTTCTTGGTGCCAAGAGAAAAGACAGTGAGGGCCGCGGCAGTTCCTGGAACAGTCATCGCGGTCGACAGCTGCATGTATCAGTGGAACCCAAACATCGACGGTCAAGCCCCGAAGACCCGAACGATGCCGGTCAAGGTTCTCAGCCCAGACGTTGGCGGTCAACCCCCAAGACCCAAACGACGCCAGTTAAGGTTCCTTACCCAAACTAAGCCGGACAACAGTTCAGAAGCAGATCCCAGCGATAAAGGCCCCGGAGACACAAGTCAGCACCTAGTAGTTGCAGAAGTTCCGAAGATAACGGGTCAGGGAACCATACTCAGGCCAGCGAGTGGAGGAGACAAGTGAGACTGGCCGTCACTTCCGACAGGGACACATGCTACCGGGCACGGGCTGAAGGAGGGCCACGTGCCAGATCAGAACCAGCCGACGCCAGAGCGGCGCAGAAAGAGTTGATAAACTTTCTCAGGGAGACAGAGCAGTGGTTTATGATGGGACCAGTGAGCTGCCAAGGCTTCCAGAGACTCTCCTCCGCCAAGTATAGTAATTTACATACATACAGTCCCAAGATGGTTGCGGGGTCCTTCAGGAAGGTGGTCTGTCAGCGCCTGCTCAGAGAGCAGGAGCTGAGACGCCTCCGCCTGTCAGACGCTGAAACACTTGTGAAGCACCTGGTGGGTTCAGTATGCTCACCACACATCTATACAAGTTCCCTGAGGGGTCTAGTTTCCTAAATTGTGTCACTTTCCACTATTTAGGCACATCAAGGGCTCTCCAGACGCGACATGGCATCTGCTAATTGCGCCAGCAAATTTTACATTGAAAAAGTCAAATGGCACTGGTTCCCTTCCGAGCCTGCCATGCCCACAAACAGTGGTTTTTCTGCACATATGGGGTATCTGTGTGCTCAGGAGAAATTGCACAATAAATTTTGGGGTCCATTTTCTCCGGTTACACTTGTGAAAGTAAAAAAAATTGGGTCTAAAGGAAAATTTGTGTGAAAAAAGTTACGTTTATTTTTTCCTTCCACATTCAATTAATTCCCTTGAAGCATCTGAAGGGTTAATAAACTTCTTGAGTGTGGTTTTGAGCACCTTGTGGGGTGCAGTTTTTAGAATGGTGTCACCTTTGAGTAGTTTCTGTCATATAGAGTCACTTCAAATATGATGTAGTCCCTAAAAAAATGGTTTTGTAAATTTTGTTGTAAAAATGAGAAATCACTGGTCAACTTTTAACCCTTCTAACTTCCTAACAAAATAAAATTATGTTTCAAAAATTGTGCTGATGTAAATTAAACATGTGGGAAATGTTATTTATTAACTATTTTGTGTGACATCATTCTCTTATTTAAGGGCATAAAAATTAAGTTTGAAAATTGCAAAATTTTCAAAATTTTTGCCAAATTTCCGTTTTTTTCACAGTCATATTGAAGAAATTTTACCACTATCATGAAGTACAATATGTCACGAAAAGACAGTCTCAGAATCACTGGGCTCTGTTGAAGTGTTCCAGAGTAATTACCTCATAAAGTGACACTGGTCAGAATTTAAAACATTGGCCTGGTCATGAAGGCGAAAACAGGCTTCGGGGTGGAGGGGTTCATTTATGTTAATCTGTTAAATAAAAGAACTTGATTATTGTTCCGCCTGTGCCTCCGCTGTTGCATTTAGATCACCTGCTTACAACTGAATGGACAAATATTCCCACAGACACATCAAAAATCTTGTAGAACACCTTCCCAGAAGGTTGAATCTATTTTAGCTGCAAAGGGGGACCAACTCATATTACTGCCTATGGATTTAGAATGGGATGTCATAAACGCACCAGAAGGTGTAATGCGTATGAGTCCCAATATGTATATCAACCTCCTACTATATGTTTCCTTAATACCATTCACCAGAGTATGTCTAGCCATCATTATGTAAGGGTGTGACAGAGGCTGTCATATGCCTCTCCCTCTTTAAACTGTGTTTGTGCCAAGTGTATGGTTTTATTGTGTTTTCATGACTGTATTAATATTTGAGTCTGTGTATAGTGTATAAAGAAAGCATAGGATATAGTTCAGGGTTTAGATAGTGATAGAAACATTAGAGCTCATAGGCAGTGGTGGGGCTATTAGTGTATCAGATTTAAGGTATAGTTTAGGACATAGGAGGTTTAGTGACTGCTGCAGGGTAGTAACGGGGAAGTTTGCCTAGCGACGGGGTAGAGTTGGTGATTGGTCCAGTTAAAAGTGGGAGGGGTTTGGACCTGAGTAGAGCAACTTTTTTTTAGTTAGTCAGAGATGGAGAGTTGGTAGGAACCTTGAAATATGTGCAGGAGGGGCAATTAAGAAGAGTGAATAAGTTCAGGGCCAATGGGCTGAAGGTCAATAGTGATGCAGAAAGAGGAAAAGAGAGAAGCAGCATTATGGAAATGGAAGCGGCCAACTTCAGGGAATTTTCCCTAAACGTCGGAGGCCTATGGCCTAGAAAAGGTATGGAGAATCAAGCCTTACTTACGTTTCAGAGGGGAATAACGGATGGGGATACTCAGATAGGAAGTGGCACCGTGTTCTTGGAGGTTGCAGAGCCGGGTGGAATATCCCTGGGAAAGAAGGAAGATTCAGAAAAAAAAGTGATAATGCAGGTGGCTGAAGCAGTGACTGCTGTATCACATTGTGCAGTAACGGTGACCAAAACTGAACTGAACGTTTTAAGTAAAATGGTTTAGTCAAAAACGGATGAAGAGTCTGAGCTTGACTGTGTGCCTGCTTCTGAGAAAAGGACCGAGTATCAGATGAGGCCCTCAACAGAAAACGTGAGTGTTACCTACTATACACAAATCACACAAAGAACAGGACTTTATCGTTAATTTATGGGGAGGCATGGTGTGGGAGGAGAACAGCAGCCCCACGCCACGACTACCACCCTGTGCCCCTCACAATTTAATGCCTTATATGATAACTATTAAAAACTAGAATTAAAAAAAATGTCTACAATAAGATTTGTCACTTAGCGCACCACTGTGTGACAGCTGTAAAAACAAGAGCAGTAGTGGCCGCACATTAGTATCCCAGAACTTGCTACAAAACTGGGCCTCCTTCACACACAGTTTTTGATGTTTCTGTTTGGCTTGGTTGTTGTTTTAGTTTATTTTGTTTTTTTCTAATTGTCTTGCTATGTGTGAAACCACCTTAGGACCTTAGGAAATGACTTGGTCTAACTCATCCCAGTGATGGACTGTGCACCCGACCTCAGGAAATTCCAGAGTTGATAGGTACTCTTTAGGCCTCATTCAGGCGTTCGTTTTTCACGTACTTGTTCTATTTGTGATTTTCATGAATAGAATATGTACCCATTATAGTCAATGTAGATGTTCACAAGTCCATGTTTCTTTGAAGACCATTTGTAAATGTAAAAAATCATGAAGACATGTCCGTTTTTTAACTGCATCATGGCTCAAAAGTCTATGTGTCCATGAAAATCACGGGCAGTACACAGGTGGCATCCCTGTGCAATCTGTATACTGTATGTGATTAAACAGGTGGTCCGAAGGGAAGGTCATTTCCTCCTAAATCTCTATTTAGTGACAACATCTAAACTGTTTTCTAATATACTTGCATTAAAAATTCCCTACCGTTCCCTAACTAGACTAACTTTTTTTCCCTATGACACTTCGTTTGAGAATCCCGGTGCATGCTGGGATACTCAAACAAAGCATCATCTGAGGGCAGAGACTGCGGTCACTGTCGCAGCTCATGCCCCCTCCCTGAAATGAAGCATCGCTTTAGGGGCTGGGCTAGTCCCTGAGTGCTGTGTTGTCAGCTCAGATCAGTAGTAATGAGCCAGCAAGTATTCTGACACCTCTCTGTTGCCGGCTCATTACTGCTGATTTGATCTGGCAACAGGAAGTGCGCTGTCCTTATGCACATTGCACAGTGCACAGGGACTAGCCCAGCCCCTGAAACGAGCATCACTGATGACGCTTCGTTTCAGGGAAGGGACAGAGGCTGCGGTCACTGCTGGAGCCTCTCCTCTCCGCTGACGCTTCATTTGAGTATCCCAGCATGCACTGGGATTCTTAAACAAGGTGTCAATAAAAAGGATTTGGGGAAAAAAAATAGAATAGCAGTTAGATGGTGTAGAGAGGGATGGATAGGGAATTTTTAATGCGAAAAAATGAGAAAAAAGTTAATGGCACTAAATAGATTTAGAATGAAAATTACTTTGTCTTCAGACTACATTAACATTGCAAAGAATATGAGGAGAAATTTGGTAATTTCTTTATTTATCTATACGTGAAAATCACTGATGGTAAAAACTGACTCACTGATTAAATACTAATGAAACACTAATCCAAAACACTGATGACACTTGTATCATTTTTTTGCGTATGCGAACAAACAAGGATGTCCACATAAGGTCTTAAGTTGAGTATTCTAACAGTCCAAAAACAGATCGATTTCCTAAAAAAAAACTTGATCCCAGACATGACTCTTCATGGTAAATAGCTGCTTACCTTCAACCTATCCATATGTATGACATATTGCTATTTCCTGGGAGAATGTGAAAACCTTGTCATTTCATTTTAATTTTTTTTGTACAGGTTGCATACAATGCGAATATTGAGTAAGAAACCTTGATACCATTTCATCTCTTTGATACATTTTCATCATAATAAACTTTCATGCGCCTCTTTATTAAAGTCATTTTTTATAGATGCCTGATGGTTACAAAATCTCATTAATTTAATTTGATTTATTTTGATAAAAGGATTACTGTCAAAACCTTGCCTTTACTTGCAGGAAACTCACAATGTGCAATTATAAGAATCATGGCCGTTTATAAGAACTGTCATTACTGTTTATACAGACATGGCCATTTCTGCCCATACATGTTCAATACATTAAATTTTGTGCCCACATTATTATAAATATGCCCAAAAGGCTTGGAAAGAATCCAGATAAGATTTTAAACATTGTGTGTTCTGTCAAATTTTTATTCCTTGGACATAACATCAATTTGCATTGAATATAATCCCAGTATTTGATTCTTGGAGTCACCAAATCCCCGACCCCTAGGATTATATAGCTTGACTATCTTCATTTTAAGCTTTGCAAACAAATGGCAGAAAAACTGCATAAATTCACCAGAGTTTGTTACATGGTCTGGAGCAAAATTAAATCCCTCAGAATACAGCCAAATTAAGGTTATAGAACTTTGCTATTCTTACATGAAAAACAAACTCCTAGTTTGCATTGAAATACAAGATATTTGTAAATGACATCTTTGGGTGCAGTACTTGCTTGCTTATGATAATCACATAGAAATATTTTTTATGTATTTTTTTAATCACATAAAATTCACGTGACATGCATAAGTAGTGCTGTTGCTTCAAAAGCATCCAGCAACTGTTACAAATAACACAAGCACAGGAGACAGGAAGTGTTGTGCTTCAGAAGCATCCAGCAACTAGAGGGGTTAACACAGTCACAGGAGAGGACAGGGAGTGTTTTAGCAGAGCCCCAGGGGAATTGTGGAGAACTTGTTATTGTAGTCTGGCTGAAGCCGAACAGAAAGGTAGTGTGTTATCTGTATCTGACAGAAGGCAACTGAACAGGATTCAGATCAGGAGAGAAACTAAACACAGGTCAGATAAACTCCCTGAACTAACAGTGCAGAGTATTATCGGGCAGAAAGATAAGGACTGGAAGGAATTGTGTCACCTGGATCATCTCCCTCATCAAACTCTCCCCCCCTCCATCTCCATGCAGGATAAAGAATGCTGTGTACTATTGTGTCCTTGTGAAGGAAAAGCCTGTGGTTGTGTATGCATAGAAGTGTGCTGCTAAGAGATCTAATCTATGCTGAATTATGCCACTGAAGAGACTGTAATACTGTGCCTTGTAAAGAAACTACTGTATTGTTAATGGAGCCGATTGCTCAAGAAACTCAGACTGTACTGTAATGAAGATTGTTGCTGTAATATCCCTGAATTGCACTGGCCGTGCTTCAGATTAAATTCTACTGTAAAAGTGTTGAGAAAGACTCTTGTCAGATGTGTCTTGTCAGCAATTAAATTTATCGTGTGCCTGAGAGAAGCTGCAGCCTATGGTCGTCCTGAGTAAAGCTTCCCCCAGGATTCCAAACAATTCATGAAACCCGTCTCGCCCTATCTGAACCTATCAGCGTGCGTGTAACATTCATTAAAAAACAACTTATTCATATTACATATTACATTTTAGTGATGCACAACATAATTGAATAATGAAGCTGTGTTAATGATTTGCTGATTGCTGTAAGTCAATGAACAGCTGTCATCACCTGCAGAAACATCAGTGGTCCATACAGTGGTAACATAGTACTACGCAGGGTCCATGCAATATATGTAAGTGCAAGTTTGAGAAGCCAAATAGATTGTGACTACATGATGCTACAGATTATAGTGGAAAGTTTGATGATAAATGATCCAAGCACTGTAAGAAGAAGGCTAGCCATACGCGATAGATGGCTGTTGGCACAACAATGCTTCGGCCGATCATTCAGCTGACAGCCATCTCAGCCGGCCCTCCCATATACTGGAGAGCTCAGTCGGCCGAACGCTCCTGTGTTGCCTATGAGAAAGTTGCCGGATGACTTGACGGCCAGCGGCTTATATCAGGGAGAATAATGTGACTGGCAGTCCATCATTTACGATAGACATCCTTCCAGACCATGAGTCGGCTGATGCCGACACATTATACCATTGGCCGACCTCATCGATGTCGGTGGATCTAACCGAGTTTAGTCTAATCTGTATGGAGGCTTTAAGCTCACACATGCGGATTTGCTGCAGACACTTTCAGCAAGAAATCTGCACATATCTTCAGGGAAGTTAGCAGCATCAGATCCAGACATAAATGTGCTGATCTTGCTGCAGATTGTTCCACGAATTAGCAGCGTATTTCAAAAACCTCTGCAGGTGACTCTCCGGCCATTATTATAATTATTAGCATTATTTAGGCAGGTGAAATTGACATACTGTGAATTGAAAAGTCTGCAATTGCGTGCTTTAGAAATATTTCAACCGCTTTGCTAGAACTGCATTCCATTGCGGATTTTTTGGCTGAGAAGTCACATAATTAAGGTTATGGCTGAGCATATTCTAATTGTGTAATTACTGTTTATATATTTTTAAAGCAGCACTGATTCCATGGTGCTGCACGAGCAAAGATATATATATACGGGTACGGTACGGAAAATATTCAGACCCCTTTAAATTTTTCACTCTTTGTTTCATTGCAGCCATTTGGTAAATTCTAAAAAGTTCATTTTTTTTTCATTAAAGTACACTCTGCACCCCATCTTGACTGAAAAAAAAAATGAAATGTAGAAATTTTTGCAAATTTATTAAAAAAGAAAAACTGAAATATCACATGGTCATAAGTATCCAGACCCTTTGCTCAGTATTGAGTAGAAGCACCCTTTTGAGCTAGTACAGCCATGAGTCTTCTTGGGAATGATGCAACAAGTTTTTCACACCTGGATTTGGGGATCCTCTGCCATTCTTCCTGGCAGATCCTCTCCAGTTCCGTCAGGTTGGATGGTGAACGTTGGTGGACAGCCATTTTCAGGTCTCTCCAGAGATGCTCAATTGGGTTTAGGTCAGAGCTCTGGCTGAGCCAGTCAAGAATGGTCACAGAGTTGTTCTGAAGCCACTCCTTTGTTATTTTAGCTGTGTGCTTAGGGTCATTGTCTTGTTGGAAGGTGAACCTTCGGCCAAGTCTGAGGTCCAGAGCACTCTGGAAGAGGTTTTCATCCAGGATATCTCTGTACTTGGCCACATTCATGTTTCCTTCAATTGCAACCAGTCGTCCTGTCCCTGCAAATGAAAAAAAAAAACCATAGCATGATGCTGCCACCCCCATGTTTCACTGCTGGGATTGTATTGGAAAGGTGATGAGCAGTGCCTAGTTTTCTCCACACATACCGCTTAGAATTATCACCAAAAAGTTCTATCTTCATCTAATCAGACCAGAGAATCTTATTTCTCATAGTCTGTGAGTCCTTCATGTGTTTTTGAGCAAACTCTATGCGGGCTTTCATATGTCTTGCACTGAGGAGAGGCATCCATCGGGCCACTCTGCCATAAAAGCCCGACTGGTGGAGGGCTGCAGTGATAGTTGACTTTGTGGAACTTTCTCCTATCTCCCTACTGCATCTCTGAAGCTCAGCCACAGTGATCTTGGGGTTATCCTTTACCTCTCTCACCAAGGCTCTTCTCCCACGATTGCTCAGTTTGGCTGGGCGGCCAGGTCTAGGAAGACTTCTGCTGGTCCCACACTTCTTCCATTTAAGGATTATGGAGGCCACTATGCTCTTAGGAACCTTGAGTAATGCAGAAATTCTTTTGTAACCATGGCCACATCTGTGCCTTGCCACAATTCTGTCTCTGAGGTCCTTGGGCAGTTCCTTTAAGCTCATGATTCTCATTTGGTCTGACATGTACTGTGAGCTGTGAGGTCTTATATAGACAGGTGTGTGCCTTTCCAAATCAAGTACTATCAGTTTAATTAAACACAGCTAGACTCCAATGAAGGAGTAGAACCATCTCAAGGAGGATCACAAGGAAATGGACAGCATATGACTTAAATATGAGTGTCTGAGGAAAGGGTCTGAATACTTATGACCATGTGATATTTCAGTTTTTCTCTTTTAATAAATTTGCAAAAAATTCTACATCTCTGTTTTTTTCAGTCAAGATGGGGTGCAGAGTGTACTTTAATGAGAAAAAAAATAAACTTTTTAGAATTTACCAAATGGCTGCAATGAAACAAAGAGTGAAAAATTTAAAGGGGTCTGAATACATTCCGTACCCACTGTATATATACATATATATATATATATATATATATATATATATACAGTACAGACCAAAAGTTTGGACACACCTCATTTAAAGATTTTTCTGTATTTTCATGACTATGAAAATTGTACATTCACACTGAAGGCATCAAAACTATGAATTAACACATGTGGAATTATATACTTAACAAAAAAGTGTGAAATAACTGAAAATATGTCTTATATTCTAGGTTCTTCAAAGTAGCCACCTTTTGCTTTGATGACTGCTTTGCACACTCTTGGCATTCTCTTGATGAGCTTTAAGAGGTAGTCACCGGAAATGGTTTTCACTTCACAGGTGTGCCCTGTCAGGTTTAATAAGTGGGATTTATTGCCTTATAAATGGGGTTGGGACCATCAGTTGTGTATTGCAGAAGTCTGCTGATAGTCCTACTGAATAGACTGTTAGAATTTGTATTATGCCAAGAAAAAAGAAGCTAAGTAAATAAAAACAAGTGGCCATCATTACTTTAAGAAATGAAGGTCAGTCTGTGCGAAAAATTGGGAAAACTTTGAAAGTGTCCCCAAGTGCAGTTGCAAAAACCATCAAGCGCTACAAAGAAACTGGCTCACATGAGGACCGCCCCAGGAAAGGAAGACCAAGAGTCACCTCTGCTTCTGAGGATAAGTTTATCCGAGTCACCAGCCTCAGAAAACGCAGGTTAACAGCAGCTACAATTAGAGACCAGGTCAATGCCACACAGAGTTCTAGCAGCAGACACATCTCTTCAACAACTGTTAAGAGGAGACTTTGTGCAGCAGGCCTTCATGGGAAAATAGCTGCTAGGAAACCACTGCTAAGGACAGGCAACAAGCAGAAGAGACTTGTTTGGGCTAAAGAACACAAGGAATGGACATTAGACTAGTGGAAATCTGTGCTTTGGTCTGATGAGTCCAAATTTGAGATCTTTGGTTCCAACCACCGTGTCTTTGTGCGAAGCAAAAAAGGTGAACGGATGGACTCTACATGCCTGGTTCCCACCGTGAAGCATGGAGGACGAGGTGTGAGGGTGTGGGGGTGCTTTGCTGGTGACACTGTTGGGGATTTATTCAAAATTGAAGGAATACTGAACCAGCATGGCTACCACAGCATCTTGCAGCGGCATGCTATTCCATCCGGTTTGCGTTTAGTTGGACCATCATTTATTTTTCAACAGGACAATGACCCCAAACACACCTCCAGGTTGTGTAAGGGCTATTTGACTAAGAAGGAGAGTGATGGGGTGCTACGCCAGATGACCTGGCCTCCACAGTCACCAGACCTGAACCCAATCGAGATGGTTTGGGGTGAGCTGGACTGCAGAGTGAAGGCAAAAGGGCCAACAAGTGCTAAGCATCTCTGGGAACTCCTTCAAGATTGTTGGAAGACCATTTCCGGTGACTACCTCTTGAAGCTCATCAAGAGAATGCCAAGAGTGTGCAAAGCAGTCATCAAAGCAAAAGGTGGCTACTTTGAAGAACCTAGAATATTAGACATATTTTCAGTTGTTTCACACTTTTTTGTTAAGTATATAATTCCACATGTGTTAATTCATAGTTTTGATGCCTTCAGAGTGAATGTACAATTTTCATAGTCATGAAAATACAGAAAAATCTTTAAATGAGAAGGTGTGTCCAAACTTTTGGTCTGTACTGTATATATATATATATATATATATATATATTATATACATACACAGTTGTGCTCAAAAGTTTACATACCCCAGCAGAATTGTTCCTTTCTTGGCCTTGTTTCAGAGAATATGAATGATAACAATAAAACTTTTTCTCCACTCATGGTTATTGGTTGGGTGAAGCCATTTATTGTCCAACTACTGTGTTTCTCTTTTTAAATCTTAATGACAACCAAAAACATCCAAATGACCCTCATCAAAAATCACATACCCTGGTGTTTTTGGCCTGATAACATGCACAGAATTTGACACAAATGGGTTTGAATGGCTACTAAAGGTAACATCCTCACCTGTGACCTGTTTGTTTGTAATCGGTGTGTGTGCATAAAAGCTGAGTGAGTTTCTGGGATCCAGACAGCCTCTTGCAACTTTCATCCAGCCACTGACGTTTCTGGATTGTGAGTGATGGAGAAAGCAAAAGAATTGTTAACGAATCTATGGGAAAAGGTAGTTGAACTGTGTAACACAGGAAAAGGATACAAAAAAATATCCAAGGAATTCATAATGCCAGTCAGCAGCGCTCAAACTGTGATTAACAAATGGAAAATCAGTGGCTCTGTAAAAACCAAACCACGGTCAGGTACCAACAAAAATTTTGGCCACAACTGCCAGGAAACTTGTTCGGGATGCAAATAAAAACCCACAAATAATATCAACTGAAATTCAGGACTCTCTGAAAACTAGCGGTGTGGCTGTTTCAAGATGCACAATAAGGAGGCACTTGAACAAAATGGGCTGCATGGTCGAGTCACCAGAGGAAAGTCATTACTGTGCAAATGCCACAAAGTATCTTGCCTACAATACGCCAAACAGCACAGAGACAAGCCTCACAACTTCTGGAACAAGGTAATTTAGAGTGATGAGGCCAAAAGTGAACTTTTTGGCCACAACCATAAACGTCACATTTTGAGAGAGGTCAACAAGGCCTATGATGAAAGGAACACCATTCCTACATTAAAGCACGGAGGTGGATCGCTGATGTTTTGGGGATGTGTGAGCTACAAAGGCACAAGAAACGTGGTAAAAGTTGAAGGAAAGATGAATGCAGCACGTTATCAGCAAATACTGGAGGCAAATTTGCACTCATCAGCCCGGAAGCTGCGCATGGGATGTATTTGGACGTTCCAGCATGACAACGATCCAAAACATAAGGCCAAGTCGACCTGTCATTGGCTACAGAAGAACAAAGTGAAGGTTCTGGAGTAGCCATCTCAGTCTCCTGACCACAATGTCATTGAGCCACTCTGGGGAGATCTCAAGGGCGCAGTTCATGCTAGACAGCCCTGGAATTTACAGGAACTGGAGGCTTTTTGCCAAGAAGAATGGGCAGCTTTACCATCTGATAAAATAAAGAACCTCATCCACAACTACCACAAAAGACTTCAAGCTGTCATTGATGTTAGCGGGGGCAATACACGGTATTAAGAACTGGGGTATGTGAACTTTTGATCAGGGTCATTTGGATGTTTTACGTTGTCATTAAGTTTTAAAAAGAGAAAACACAGTAGTTTGACAATAAATGGCTTCACCCCACAAATAACCATGAGTGGAGAAAAAGTTTTTTGGTTATCATTCATATTCTCTGAAACAAGGCCAAGAAAGCAAAAATTCTGCCGGGGTATGTAAACTTTTGAGCACAACTGTATAATTACAATGGACAAACCGTAACAGACTGGTACAGAGGGGGAGAGGACCCAGCCCGCATGGGACTACAATCTAGTGGCTACCCATATCTACTAGGATTTTTTCACAGTAGACTCATGGTTTTTGTTTCAGGGCAACTATTTGCATTTTGATGATTATACAGTGAATTTGTAATTACAGTAATAGCAGAGAAAATGCAAACAGAAAAAAATGATGCACAAAAACTTAGTAATATATCATTGAATAGAAACCTTTTCATCTATATTGTGATAATACTTCATATATTCAGCTCCCTTAAAAAACATTTTCTGTATTATGTAATCTAATATATATAATAATAATCATCAGAAAAGTAAATTTTGTAAGGGGGAAAGGTCTGAGTAACTTATAGCTCACCCCCTTACATATATGCCTCATTTACAGTAGACACTGGCAGTAGGGCAGACGTATGCATTTGATCAATACTGAATAGGATTGCTAGGTTTAATTGGGGATAGCAGTCAGCAGGGCGACAGCCAATGGTCAAGCTGAGAGCGGCAGACGCTGGAACAGAAGCTCGACACCAGGGGCTTTATTAACAGACCGTTAAGCAGCTTTATGTGACGAGCAGTTGGGCAGTCTGTGCGAGGTTCTGATGTGGTGGATACCCTTTGTGTAAGGAAAATGCTGCTCTATTCTAAAAAAAAAAAAAAAAAAATTGCTAAATAATTTTCTTTTTTTCTGGATATTTTATAACATTTGAAGTGAACCTAGGGCTATAGTAAAGCAACGCTTAAAATATTATTTTGCCAGACACAAAACCGATACCAAAGCCAGGTTGGTTTACATGCAAAAATGCAGCGACTGAGGATTTTTGACATTGCATATTTAGATGTACAAAAAATATGATAAAAATCCACTGAATACAAAAGCTGCTAATACTAGTTCAGCTTCAGAAGCTTGCACAGCAAATACAAGACCCGTGACAATGATTGACAAGACAACCCCTGAATAGGATTTCTCTGAACTTGGGCAAGTGGCGCCTACTTGAGCTGTTAGCATATATCATGGATCAGCAAGCTCAATTTCACACCTGCCCTTCACACCATTATAACCTTGTCCATAGTGCAGCAATGAATAAGAAATACTTAGAAGATACAGTAAGAATTATTCTTATGCCGACGTCTGTATTACAGAGACCAATACAGTGCACACATACAAGCTGTATCCAGGTCCATGTTGTGCCATATTGTGTGCTGTGTATACGTTACACTCCTCTATACAACCATTAAACTGGTATTTCTAATAAAGAATGAAGCCCTATAAATGTCCCCCGATAAGACTGTATGCTGCGGTTATGTAAATGAACTCCACAAGTCATACCCCGCATTTATAGGACTATATTATTATGGTTATTGGTATTATGACGTGTGACATATTCCAAATGTGTCCAGGAGACAACTCCTCTCAAAATAAGTCCTCATTCACATGTCCGTATATAAACACGTATGTGAATAAAATGTTGTCGGTGTCATCAGTGTTTGGTCTGTGTGCCCATTTTTACCATCACTGTTCCCGTTTTTACCATCTATGTGTCCATTTTTACTATCAGTGTGTTATCAGTGTTTTTCCAGTATGGATAAAGAAATAAATGACAAAGCTTCTCCTATACTTTGCAATGTTAAACACGGATGACACATGGATGCCATCTGTGTGCTGTACATGTTTTTTTACGAATCCCTAGACTTGTATTAGCACTTGTCATCCATGCTGCTGGAAAAAACTTAAGTGCCTCTGTGAGTTTTGCCCAGACACACGGTCCGTGAAAATACTCGAATATGTGGATAGCACCATAGATTATAATGGGTACGTATTGTAACCTTGAAAAAAAACGGATCGAAAACATACTAGCAACATGGACGTCTGAATGAGGCCTAAAGCAGATCAACTGATAGCCACAGATCTAGCTTCTCTTAAAATAAAATTATGTATTCTTTAAATTAGGTTTTTGTATTAAATGTTTTTTGTTTTTTTTTAATATATATATTTTAATTACCGTTGTTTTTCCCTCATATCACAATCTTTATTAAAAATTAGAAATCTTGCAATTTTCACACTGACCAATGGAGCTTCTTTAGACTTCCTGATTCAGAAAAAAACGGGTGTACATTAGTCACAATGGTAGGGTCGGGGGTCTTATCTTTTGCTTTGAAGTATCCAATTAGCGTGTGCAAATGTCTTTGTGATGGGAGGGGAGCAGGGTCAGCTGTGACATCGGCTATTGTGATTGGTGGATCCTATGTGATCAGCTGTATATAGAGGTCTTTTCTGTCATTGTAATCCTACCTCTGATGATAATGAGCCCGCTCAAAACTCTTACTGAAGTGACAGGAAGTATAGGGGCAATTCATTAAGACTAGCCCTGTACGCTGAATTTATTAAGAGGCGCATGACACTTGATGAATTTGGCGTATGTTTTCAGTGGAGTGTACCTCTGGGCACCTTGTGAGAAGTGCTGCTCCAGTCAAAGAGTAACTTTTGATGAATTTAGTGGCCAAGAAAGATTAATGCTGAGTTCAGACAGTCGTAATGAAAATCGGGCCAGTCACAACTGCAAATTGCGGATGTGTCTGGCTCCGTGTTCAGCTTCGTGTGTTTGTCCGCATTGCAGAATGGTCCCCAAGCTGCCTTTCATTTCATGCATTATTCTGGTCCATAAAAATTACTAAAGTAATGCATTGTGCGATTTACCAATGGCACACTGACTTTAAGGGGCCAGTGTATGGCTTGTGGCGTACACGGACAGCACACAATCGATTAAACACTAGTCTGAATGAGCCCTAAATGCTCATTTCATTTCACCATGTCTGCCATGAAGTTTTCTGGCAATAATCTGCTCTGGCTGTTAGAGGTCACTTTAATCTTTCTTTCTCATAAGAAACAAATTAAATTGCACTTCAGCCACCCACGAGCTTATAGAAGACCTGTCAGTAGATTTTTTCATTCCAATTTTGTCCAATTTTGATCCGAATCATAATTATCCATATAAGTCTATGGATCCGTGAAAAAAAAATTTACTGAGAGCACACATTTCCATCTGTATGCAATCCGTGTGCAGTCTGTTTTTAACATTATAGTGGCTGTATAAATCGGACGAGGTTTTCAAAGCAATGCTTGGACTGGCTGACGGCTCTCTTTGCATTGAAATAAATGCAGTCACGCTTGGGTCGAGAGAGCCGCCAGCCAGTCCGTGCAGTGTGCTTCGATCCTCATCCGAGTTACATACCTGTCCGACTCTTCCCTAACATGCACTTTTTAGCAAGATAAAATCTTGTGAAAAAGTGTAAGTCGTCTATTCCGGAGGTAGCTTCCTATGATTTGATCACAGAGAAAACTATGCAGAGGCGCAGTTCTCTCTCCTCCGGCCCGACACTGATCAGTCTGATCAGTGCAGGGCAGGAGAGGAAGCTGAGGACTTGCACATGACTAAAGCAGCATGGATGCTGCAGGTCCTGACTAGCTGAAGCACCTTTCAGGTCATGTGTATTTACAGCAGAGCTGGGAGTCCAGTTGCTGTGTATGCAACAGTGTTGTGTGTATGCATTGCACTGAGTGTACATAATGTGTGTGCTAAAACCTACAAAAAAAAAAAATATCTCTCATACCCTACCATCATTATATATAAATGTAAAGCAAAGTTGCATATGACATATAGGGTACTTAGTGAACTATTTTTGATCAAAAAAAGTATACAAGCCGTCCCACAAGCGACAAGGTGACCCTAAATTGGGACGGTACCTACACTGTCTAAATTAAAAACCTTACTGTATATCAAAGTTGAAGTAATGCATATAAAAGGGTAGACAAATAGAACCGGGTCCCAATATCAGACCACCTAGGCCCGTGGTAAGCTACATATATACTAACCAGCTCAACAAAGGGGATGTCACCCTTAATTTGCACAGAATGCAAACAAGACAAAAAAACAAGCAATGTGAACTGAGGTCATAATGTGTGTGCTGTAAAGCTACATGTGTATAGTACACATGCCGCATATAGATCTATTACCTCCTCATTCCAATCAAGTCTATTAAAATTAGAGGTATTTACCCTTTCACTTCTTTACATCTACAGGGAAGTTTTGATTAGTAGGAAATACGTTTTTCGCATATTCTGCTGTCTAATCTGCTGTGCCTTAAAATAATGTCCTATGAGGAACGGTTGCAGGATTTGGGAATGTTTAGCTTGCAAAAAAGAAGACTGAGAGGAGACTTAATAGCTGTCTACAAATATGTCAAGGGCTGTCACATTGTAGAAGGATCATCTTTATTCTCATTTGCACAAGGAAAGACTAGAAGCAATGGGATGAAACTAAATGGGAGGAGACACAGATTAGATATTAGAAAAAACTTTTTGACAGGGTGATTAATGAGTGGAACAGGCTGCCACGAGAGGTGGTGAGTTCCCCTTCAATGGACGTCTTCAAACAGAGGCTGGACAGACATCTGTCTGAGATGATTTAGTGAATCCTGCTTTGAGCAGGGGGTTGGACCAGATGACCCAGGAGGTCCCTTCCAACTCTACCATTCTATGATTCTATGATTCTATGAAGGTGTGTCCTACAGTCCAGGCCAGGCCAGTAAGGTTAAAGCAGTTCACAGGCCGGCTCAGACACAGTTTTTCGTGGGAACCGCTGCTTGTGACCTGCAGTAATTATTTAATTACGTCACCGCTAGTCACATGCAGCTGCGTTCTCATGCTAAGCTTTGTGTGTTCCAGCCGGCGTAGTGAGCGGTCACATTACTGATGTCACCGCACACCACAGCATCTGGATGTAGCAGAGTTGAGCATCGTCGTGGGACCTCATCATTATGGATTCACGGCAGGTGAGTTTTACTTTGATTTTATATTTTTAGGTTAATAAATGGGTAAAAGAGGGTAATTGTCAGGGAGTGATTTGTACAACTAAAGTATTTTTCTCTGTGTCTTTATTAATTTTGACTACGGGGTTAGTAATGGGGTTGTCTGATAGACGACTCTCCATTACTATCCCCTGGGCTTGATGTCAGAGGACATAAAACAGCTGACATCAACCCCAAAACTATTACCCCACTTGCCAAAGCACCAGGGAAAGTGGGAACAGCCGAGGCTAAGAGACAGAATTGGCGCATCTAATAGGTGCGCCATTTCTGGGGCGGCTGAGGGCTGGTGTTTTTAGTCTGGGCGGGGGCCAATATCCATTGCCCCTTCCCAGCCTACTAACATCAGCCTTCAGCTGTCTGTTTAGCCTTTGCTGGTTATTAAAAATAGGGGGGACCCTACATAATTTTTTTTGGGTCCCCTTTTAATAACTAGTAAAGGCTAAGCAAACAGCTGTAAGGTGTTATTAATAGGCTGGAAACCTTTATGGCTATTGGTCCCTTCCCAGAATATTAACATCAGCTCCCAGCTGACAGCTTTCCCACAGCTGGTTAGAAAAAATAAGGGGGACCCCACATCATTTTTCATTTATTTATTTAATACGCGTGTTTCTCAGACAGCGGGTGTTGACTCAAACTCTCATTAGCGTCGCCTGGTCGTGCTCGTCGCAGGGAGACCAGGCGACAATGATGAGAGTTGTAGTTAGCACTATTCCCAGGCGGTGTGTGCTGACAACTGTCATCAGCGTCGCACGGTCTTGCTGATCGCAAGGAGACCAGGCAACAATGATGAGAGTTGGATTCAGAACCCGGCGCCTGGGAACAGCGCGAACTGTAAAGCTTTTCCCAGACGCCGTGTCAAACATACGTAGAAACAGTAGAAATTTTTTTTGTGTCATACATATGTGTCACACGGATGTCATCCATGTGTACGTGTGCAGGACGTATTGCGGACCGTGCTGCCGGCAAAAGATGGACACGTCTACGTGTTTTGCACACGGTCTGTGGAAACACACTGACATTTGCAGAGAACCATAGATTTGAATGGGTCTACACATGTAATTGTCTCCAGTACGTGTGAAAACTGTCACCACACGTACTGGAGACACTGACATGTGAAGGGGGCCTAAGGCCTTCATCACATGTCCGTGTCTCCAGCACGTGCCCATTATAATTTATGCTGCTATGCACAGGACCATGTGACCATGCAAAACACACTGAGACATTTCTGTTTTTTTCAGGCAGCACGGAAGACAAGAGCCAATACAAGTCTATTGGTCAGTGAAAAACACATACAGCACACGGATGGCATTCATGTATGTTGTACGTTTAACACTGCAAACTATAGGAAAAGCTTTGCAACTTATTTCCTTCTTTATCCATACTGGAAAAACATTGATGACCACAGTGATGGTAAATACAGACACACGGATGACACACTGATCCAAATCACTGATGACACATTTACCGTTTTTTCACGTACGTGTTTAAACATGGACATGTGAAGGAGGCCTTAGGGTATGTGCACACAGCATTTTTTTTGTGTGCACAGCGTTTTTTCTCAGACAGATTCTGCCCAGAACCCACCTGAAAAACCACCCCATAAAATGAACACAATGTACAGCAATGTCAAAACGACCATGTACATGTTGTGATTTGTGTCACTTCTTTTAACCGCTTCAGGGTTCAGAAACCCCAGAATCAATTAAAAGAAGTGACTTGTTCTGCTAGCGGAAGCTGCCGCTCTCTACACCTAAAAGTATAGAGTAAGAGACGCTGCAAGAACAATGGCAAAAACGACCGCTGGTGTTATCCTGGATCTGGCCAGCTTTAGTGCCCCCGTGCTTCTCCCATGCTGCGGGGGCTACTCTGACTGACAGCAGCAATGGAGAGCGCACAGACTGGATCACAGACGCCATCTCTCAGCTGTCAGTCTTCAGGAGCGCGCAGCCCCATGGCTAGCAGGAAGCCAGGATGCAGAAGAGGAACACGTTCCTGAAGAATGAAGATGAGCACACCCTTTAATTTACTTTTAGCTGACCACTGGTCCACATAATAAGGATGGAGGCCTGTCCAAAATTTGGTTCTATTTGCAGAGCGAATGCACCCAAGCCGCATCTGCGTGCGGTGTTACACCGACTGGTTGCACAGAGAAGCTCGGCAAACCTCCAGTTATTTTTTCCAGTAGAAACAGAAACCCAAAAGGAAAATCAGCCCTTATCTTGCAGGCATGGGAACAATCGCTGAGTGTGAATTCGGTCAGATTGTAGTTGACTTTTCTTTCCTTGCTAAAATTGTTTTATGTGAACGAGATCGTTGAAGTCACCATTCTACATGCACGGGATTTCACATGGGTTTAGGTGGCTAGTCCACAGAAATGTAGTTGGCAATAAATGGCTACTGAATCTTACAACTGGAAAATTAAGACTAAAAATCTTTGTCACACAGAGAATAGTATTTCACTTCTGATCTTTCTGAAAAGCTGAAGCCAAATCTCCCCCGGCCACGTGTCATTGCTCCTGCACGGAAACAGGCACATTCGTCTTCAGTAAACAATTGCTTGTGCAACATCTACAAACGCGATGTGAGAAAGTTTGTCCCAACCTTCGCGCCGTACTGGTCCTTCCCGTCACGTGACAGAACCAGCTGGGGTGAGTTAAGTTTCGAACCTCATGTGAGTCTGGTAGCGGAGTGTGTGGAGGCGGGAGAGGGTTAAACGAGCCGTGTGAGTGTGTAACGTCACTGCCGGACACGGTGTGCGCGGCTTACTGCTCGCATCTGTGTCATAAACACACTGTAAAAGCGGCGCACTTCTGAATGCATGTTATCTGCCAATCAGAATCCAGCTTTCACTTCAGTGCTGGTTATAATATGACTGCAGCGATGTGATTGGTTGCTGCGGCCACTGTGCTAGTTCTTATACATGAGGCAAGTTATGGTCACTTCTAGGAGCCAAAGGGGCAAATACTGCATGAAGTGCCACTGCCAGTGTTTACAGTCACAGCCGGAGGGGTACATATATGGATAGATATCCACCCCCCAGCTGTGCCACTTCATGCAGTATTTGCCCCTTTGGCTCCTAGAAGTGACCACAACTTGCCTCATGTATAAGAACTAGCACAGTGGCCGCAGCAACCAATCACATCGCTGCAGTCATTCTATAACCAGCACTGAAGTGAAAGCTTATATATATGTCTCCACTTATGTGCATTGGGGCAAATACTGCATGAAGTGCCACTGCCAGTGTTTACAGTCACAGCCGGGGGGGGGGGGTCTGTCTCTCTCTGTCTGTCTGTCTGTCTGTCTGTGTCTCTCTCTCGTGCATTGGGGCACACTATTTAATACTTTTGGGTGTTCTCCTTTTAAGTGGGCAGTGAAGAGACATACTCTTCTAAGCACAGCTCTATTGAAACCATATAAAAGTGTCAGAGGACGTTCTCACCCTGTGTAGTGTGAAATATTCAGCAGTAATGGGACATATAGGGGGCGCTGTAATCGTATTTTCTTTTCTTTCGCTTCAGATAAGGAATGGCCTTTTTTAAATCAATGCACCCAAGGAACCGCTACAAGGATAAACCTCCGGACTTTGCGTTCTTGGCTTCTAAGTATCCGGAATTTAAACAGCATGTCAATGTCAATCTGTCAGGAAAAGTTGGGTGAGTGCATTCCTTGCCATGTCTGTCTGTTGTCATACACTGGAATGTTACCCCTGTCAGTGATTGTCCCTGTAGAGGGTATGAAAGACTCAATGATCCCACTGTAATTGTGAAATGCACACACTGCACCCGCCGTATCCCCTGAAAGTAAGTGGTTGATACGTTTTAAGAAAACCTGTTAGATTTCAACACACCCCAGCACAACCACGACCTGATGGTGCTTCTCACAGATTCCCTACATGTCCTTAGTTGCCCCAGGCCATGAGTCATGTTGCCCATTTATGATCAGGAACATCAATCAAGTCAAACAGCTTGGCTGTGCAGCATCCCACCCCCTTTATTGGATAGACCTAAGAGTCTGTCACCCCCAAACGTCAAATTATGCTATTTAAACATTTTAGAAAGGGAACTTGCCCCCTATAACAATCATACCAGTAAGATATATTTTAGTGGTGCACCATATCTAGCGTTGCCCCTGTGTTTGATTGACAGCGCTGGCTGTCAACGTGAGCACTCTCTAAGGCCTCATTCACACATCTGTGTGGCACATGCATGGTCTATCTTTTTTTTTTTTTATTTCACGGGTACAACAGGTACCCATTATAATCTATGGTGCTTTTCCCATGTTTTTTCACGGACTGTGCGTCTGCGCAAAACTCACGGACATATGTTTTTTTTTTCCAGCAGTACGGGTGACAAGGGCCAATACAAGTCCATGGGTCCGTGAGAAACAAGTGCAGCACACGGATGCCACTTATGTGCTTTCCGTATTTAACATTGAGAAGGATAGAAGCTTTGTAATATATTTATCCAGCAGTGAAAAACACTGATTGTAAAAACGGACAAACGGACCTTATACTGGTGACACACTGATCCAAAACACTGATACCATTTTATCACGAACGTGTGAATGAGACCTGTGCTTTCACACTGACACTGGAGCAGCCCGGCGGTGCATTCACAGTTTCTGTGTGTGTGTGTGACCACGCTCTGATCTTCGACTCCTCTCTGAAGCCGCTCACTTGCTACATTTCCAGGTACAGTGAGCGGCGGCCACAGACTGTCTGGAGCCGGAGATCCGAGCTTGCCCCTCTCACACAGAGTGCGCGCACCACTGGGCTCCTTTTCTTCCTTTTTAGTACAATGATACACAATCTAGTCTTCTAACGACACCGTTAGAGACTGCTGGAAGAGAACTATCAGGTAGCGGGGGTTAAAATGTACATTGTCATGGATCCTGTACCTCTGTACTCAAAGGATGTGCTGTTTGGGGTCTGTTACCCGAATTTTACAGTACAAACTGCATCACATTATTGTGTTGTGGGGGGGCTATGATAGCCAGGGCACGCGGGCATCGGCAGTCTCTTAGCCTTTGTGTACTTGTTTTGAAAATACAAATCAGAAGGGTTGTCCTCCTCTGGCCAGCAGTTACCCCCTCCATACACTGTGTGGTGACCGTTTCCGGGTACTGTAGCTCCGCACTGATTCATTTTAATAGTAGCTAAGCTGCAGTACCCGGACTGTTCTGGTCCTGTACACTGTTTACATTCTTTCAGCGCTGAAAGCACCTGATCGGCGTGGCTGCTGGGTGTCTTACCCACGCTGATCTGATATTTATGACTTATCATAAGGATAGTTCATCAGCATCACAGTGTAAAGGGACTCTGTCAGCACAGAATGGCTGTACCTGTGTATTTGACAATCGCTTTTATAATCCCAGTTGTGTTTTAACCCCCTTTTTTGAAACCTCCAAGTACAGCTCACAGCACTTTTTTTTTTTTTTTTTTTTTTTTTTTTTAACTTATGCTATTAATTTATTTTTTATCTAGCTTGAACTTCAAAGACCCTGAAGCTGTCCGTGCATTGACCTGTACGCTACTGAAGGAAGATTTTGGCTTGACTATAGACATACCCCTAGAGAGGCTCATCCCCACTGTGCCACTAAGGCTAAACTATATTCACTGGGTGGAAGATCTGATCAACTTCCATGGTTCTGACAAAACAACAGCCCGACACGGGATTGACATAGGTAACATGGTTCTTAAATGGAAACTGGAATAATCTTATGTTTAAAGGACTGGTCACTTCCAAAAATAACACTATTTATCTGCAGATATAGTGGTAATGTGCTGGTTTATAGTGTGTAATATATGCCTTGTTGGCTTACTGGAGCAGTGGCTACAGGGAGAAAATGAAGTTTTATTCTCCCTGCAGCTGCTCCCTTCCAGTCATCAGGGAGGGGTTACAGACACTGCACAGTTAGCAAACTGTAATCATCCCCCTCCCCCCTTTAATTGACTGCCTGCAGTGCACACCCTCTCCACAGCAGAGCACTCAATGTCTAGTGAGCAGTGCCTATAATAGCTCCCTGCACTGCCCCGATGACTGAAAGCGAGCAGCTGCAGGGAGAATAAAACTTCATTTTCTCCCTGTAACCGCTGCTCCAGAAAGCCTGGCAGACATGATTTAAATGCTATTTACTTGCAGGTTAACACTATATTTGCAGGTAAATAGCATTTTTTGGAGGTGATAAGCTCCGTTCAATAATTGTTAACCAATAGGTCATTATTTATCAGATCAGCATTGCTGGGGATTCAAGTGTTGTTGTAAGTTTTAGGGTTTTCGCACCAATTCCCAGTATTTCAGAAAACGTATGTCGTTGTTGTGCTCATTTGCTCTATGTAGTGCATCTCTCATTCATGTCCCTTCCTGCTGTGCTGTCTACACTTGCTGATGCTTCTTCTTGCTCACCATCTGCTGCCTGAGAGGAAACTGCAGATCTCTGTTGCTTTTGTGGAGTCGACAGTTGTTGCTGGAACTCTTCTAATTGCTGTTTAGCTGCACCAATGTGCTTGCTTGATCAGAATATGCCCGCATGCAAATATTTGGATTGTTTTTCTACATTAAGCTTTAATGTGCTTTGATAGTTGTCAGATTTTCTTGTCATGTACCAGACTTGCTGTTTTGTGACATTGCTTTAAAAAAACAAAAACCCAAAAAAAGAATTTTGGAAATTTAGATTTTTTTTCAGTTTATAAATGCACCTCCAGTGTGTAAATTCCAATTTGTAATCTAGAATTGATTGTCTGCCCCAATGATATTATAGCACTAGGATAGGTCATCAGTATCAGATAATAGGGTGTCTGACACTGATTTTAGCTTCTGGAGCAGCTGCATGTAACCATTGAACGGATCTGAACAGCACAGCGCCATCCAATATGTAATGGCCATTGTCAAGAACTGCAGCTCAACTCCAATTGGATAGGAGCCAAACTGCTGTTTCAGCCCCCTACACTGTTAATTAAAGGTGATGGGTGAGGATGCGGATGTTAGGACCCCCCCCGGCACGTCACAGGGCCCTCTGACGTGCCCTGCTGTCTCCCCTGCCGCTCATGCGCAAAGCGCCGCTTCCATGGAGCGCACTTTGTTTCTCCTTGGCCCGCACTGTTCCGCAGCCCTTGTATTGGGAGCGGCGCTATGCTCATGCACATCAAGGGAGACGTGCCAGGGAGGGGGGGGGGATGATAATTTAGCACAGAGGCGGGGATTTAGCTGCATAATAAGCAGATAGGAGGTGTTTCTGGAGAAGAAACTTTGTAAAAGAAGATTTCTCTGGAATCAGACCTCTGCTATGGGCCATACAGGTAAGTATAAATTTACTTTTCTATCACCTGTATGGCCATAGTGGTGGTCTGATATCTCACAGGGGGGGTGACAGATTCCCTTTAAATAGCAATAACTTGACAAATTCCCTCTAATTTGTAGTGTCCTATTCCAATCTCAGACATTTATGTCATATCCATAGAAATTGCTTTGATTGTCTCATTGATGCACATATATTCTTCCTTTAACCCATCCTACCTGACAAGGTGGCTGCAGCATATAGGTAGCAAAAGAGTGGAGAGGTAGTCGTGAATGTACACACCTTTTTCGTCTTTGTTTTGTGGGATTTATGTATAAAAAAAATAAAAAAATCTGGGAGTCTGAACTAAAACTTAAATTGATGTGCATGCAAAATGAAAATGCATATTCACACAAGGCCACTAGACAGAGATAAAACAAAAAACAAGCAAAATACCCAAATAACTGGAAGTAAATGGATAAATCGCACAGTGAAAAAATAATGATAAATAATAAAGGGTATTTAGTTAACATAATTTTGATCAAAATAATGTAAAAGCCATCCCACCACGTCACGGTAACCCTTATGGGACAGTCCTAACTCTAATATTAAAACCTTACCATTTGTCAAGTGACATACATATGGATAAGGGCAGGGAGACTGAACCCGTAGTAGATTCATAGACCTGAGAGGCAGAATGAACCTTTATGTATATACAGTGGTGTGAAAAAGTGTTCGCCCCCTTCCTGATTTCTTATTCTTTTGCATGTTTGTCACACTTAAATGTTTCAGAACACAAAAAAAAATCAAATATTAGACAAAGATAACGCAAGTAAACACAAAATGCAGTTTTTAAATGAAGGTCTTTATTATTAAGGGAAAAAGAAATCCAATTCTACTGGGCCCTGTGTGAAAAAGTGATTGCCTCCTAAACCTAATAACTGGTTGGGCCACCCTTAGCAGCAACAACTGCAATCAAGGGTTTGCGATAACTGGCAATAAGTCTTTTACAACGCTCTGGAGGAATTTTGGCCAACTCGTCTTTGCAAAATTGTTGTAATTCAGCCACATTAGAGGGTTTCCGAGCATGAGCCGCCTTTTTAAGGTCATACCGCAGCATCTCAATCAGATTAAGATCAGGACTTTGACTAGGCCACTCCAAAGTCTTAATTTTGTTTTTCTTAAGCCATTCAGAGGTGGACTTGCTGGTGTCTTTTGGATCATTGTCCTGCTGCCTAACCCAAGTGCGCTTCATGAACAGATGGCCGGACATTCTCCTTCATGATTTTTTGGTAGGCTGCAGAATACATGGTTCCATTTACCACAGTAAGTCTTCCAGGTCCTGAAGCAGCAAAACAGCCCCAGACTATCACTCTACCACCACCATATTTTTCTGTTGGTATGATGTTCCATTTCTGAAATCCTATGTGACTTTTACTCCAAATGTAATGGGACATACACCTTCCAAAAAGTTTAACTTTGGTCTCGTCAGTCCACAGAGTATTCCCTCAAAAGTCTTGGCGATCATCAAGATGTTTTCTGGCAAAACTGAGACGAGCCTTTATGTTCGTTTTGCTCAGCAGTGGTTTTCGTCTTGGAACTCTGCCATGCATGCCATTTTTGCCCAGTCTCTTTCTTATGATGGAGTCATGAATGCTGACCTTAACTGAGGAAAGTGAGGCCTGCAGTTCTTTAGATGTTGTTGTGGGATCTTTTGTGACCTCTTGACTGAGTCGACTCTGCGCTGTTGGGGTAATTTTGGTCGGCCGGCCATTCCTGGGAAGGTTCACCACTGTTCCATGTTTTTGTCATTTGTGGATAATGGCTCTCACTGTGGTTTGCTGGAGTCCCAAAGCTTTAAAAATGGCTTTATAACCTTTTCCAGAGTGATAGATCTCAATTACTTAGTTTCTCATTTGTTCCTGAACTTCTTTGGATCGCAGCATGATGTCTAACTTTTGAGGATCTTTTTGTCTACTTCACTTTGTCAGGCAGGTCCTATTTAAGTGAATAGGTGTGGCATTAATCAGGCTTGAGTGTGGCTAAGGAAACTGAACTCAGCTTCCCAAAAAATGTGATAAACCAGAGTTAATTTATGTTTTAAGGCGGGGTGGGATGCAATCACTTTTTCACACAGGGCCCTGTAGGTTTGGATTTCTTGTTCCCTTAATAATAAAGACCTTCATTTAAAAACTGCATTTTGTGTTTACTTGTGTTATCTTTGTCAAATATTTAAATTTGTTTTGTGATCTGAAACATTTAAGTGTGACAAACATGCAAAAGAATAAGAAACCAGGAAGGAGGCAAACACTTTTTCACACGTGTGTGTGTGTGTGTGTATGTGATTACAGGATCTTTGCCTAGGATTCAGGCAGCATGTGATAGTTTAATAAAATAAGGGGGTGGGTTGGAGCAGCAATTGCAATGTAACGAGCGGACTTGGGAATTGTGAATGGCTGCAGCGTCACTATATCTGGAAAATAAAAGCAGAAATAGTTCAGCTGCTTCGAGAGACTCCACATAAATACCCTTTGTGACAATGACAACTTTCTTTTTTTTATCAGGAGGTGCAACTTCAGTATTCTCACTGTTTAACCCAAATCTAGAAATATTGAAAACTATATTTTTTAGTATTTGATGCTTAATTTTTACCTTCTGTGTTTTTTACAACTTTATTTTTTATTTCAGCCTAGCTAGGGGAACAAAAAACAAGAATTGTAAAATTGTGGTCTCAACTGCAAATAATAATGATCCCTTAACTGCTTCTTAGTTGTACAATGCTGTTCATGCAGGCTACAAAATGAATTGTGCAATTAACGGGAATCCAGGATTTCAGAAGGCCGCCTGCCTGGGACCTCATTATTTTTAAATGCACTTAAAATGGGACCTGACTTAATGTTCACTGGTCCTTCTGTAATCATTCTAACGGGTCTGCTCAATTTAAATGCATTTTCCAAGATAAAAAAAAAAGTGGCAACAGGTAGGCCTTGTCATATCTGCTTCTCCTGTGCTCTTGCTGGTCTTTGTTTACTTGACTGCAGCAATGACATGTCACCTACCCTTGACTGCTGCAGCCAATCACAGGCCTCAGCAGTGTACAGCGTCAGACCACTGAGGCAAACGATTGGCTGCAGCAAACATATACCTAGAAATCTCATTAGCACTGCAGCCATGTAAACAATGATGGCCAGTGAGCACTGGATCGGTGAGCAATTTAATGGTTTAGTATAGGTTCTTTTGCTGTTTTATCAAAATAGCCTTTGCTAATGTTTTTTAATCTTGGAAAACCCTTTTAATGGAAATCGCTCAGTTGAGACCAAACTTATGACACCGGGAGAAACGCTTTTAAATTGCTCTATCTATCATCTATTTTATGTATCATCCATCTATCTTATTTATCTATATATTATTTATCTATTATTTATCATCTATTATATCTATACAGTGAGCCTCATTGAGATAACCACCTACCATTGCAATGAATAGTCTTCTGGGGGGGTGAAACAGAAAATCTGATCAGGATGGTGTTTGTAAGCATACACCCTGTAGGCAATGTGCTGCGCCTCCTTGTATAGTATGTGCTGCTTCCATTGATCCCGGCACTATTCTGGAGCATACGGACAGAGAGGCGCACGTAGAGCTGTGCGCTCATTACCATAATCCTGCAGTCTCTCCTGCTGTACAGAGTCACATGTAGCATTTGGCTTCCAAACCTCCTAAATCACAGTTTGCTGCGTTTGCCGAGGCAATGAAATCAGCCATGGAGGGGGCAGCTTTCCCCTTTAGCACAAGCAGCCATATGTGCGGATCATCCAGGTTGTGCGCCTGGTTTATGTGACTCCCATGTCTCATCCCATTTGTGGTGTCAGGAGTGCGGTGTCACCACATCCACTGTGTTTGCGAATAAATTAATGAATCTCTGTCAACAAAAAATAACTGACTGCACAATTAACAATTCTGATCCCATTGATCTTTTCTTTGAGACCTGAAACTTCTCCACACAAGGTCATTGTAATGTTCACACTTTATTTTTTGCACAGTAACAAAAAAAATAACTTTTCCAATCTTTCTTTAGCAATGTTTTTCACAATTTTTGTAATGAATAGGTACACCATATATATTTTTTTCTAATTGGTTGTTTTTGCATTTTAGTCACTTTTTTGTAATCTATATTCTCAGTAATGGGGAAAACTAGATTTCTCAAAATAATTTTTCCTTTTGGGGTATGTGCCCAAAGTTTTTCTGTTGAGTTTTTGGAGCAGAAACCTCAATGTTTCTGAGGAGTGTTGAGACTTGGATGAGGATTTTGAGAGTTTGCTCCTAAAACTCAATGTGCACATAGCCCTAGGGCTCTGCTGGATCCAGTAAGACCCAGCATCCTGACATTCATGTAACCACCAAGATCTATTCACTGCCTCTATGCTTGTTCACAGTGTGGGCTCTCTAATCTACCCTTTAATTCTGCCAGTGATAGAGATAGTAGCAAGGAGGTGAAGAAAAACATACACAATATATCAGGGTATGGATCAGGGCTGTGGAGTCCTTAAGCCAAACCTCCGAATCCTTAATTTCCTTGACTCCGTCTCCCTCATACATGGGTCATGTTTAAGTGATAAATTTCCAGTAGCACAGATTCATCTCCGCTAAAAGTCTAGACCCTTAGATCAGGAATAGGACAGACATTTATAGGACAGTTCATAACTTTCCCAAATTCTTAAGAAAAAATATTCGCCGCAAACTGCATTGAACTACTGTACCCAATTTATTTATATATTTTAGGAGTTGGGAGTCGGTCCATTTTATACCTGCTCCACCAAAATGGACACTGACTCTTACTTCGACTCCACGACTCCGACTCCACAGCCCTGGTGTGGAGATAAGGAAAAGCATCCAAGTCATCAGGGAGGGCAGATCTCACAGGCTGTACTGTACTTAATATAAATAGGGAGAGAAGTATATACAGAATAGTCTGAAGGCGGGTTGTTGAGTTTTGTATCCTATGTGAAGAAGGGTAGAGGAGGGAGAATCAGTCTTCAACATCTGTATCTGTCAGCACAAGGCAAAAGAGATCCCTCCTGAACTGGAGAAGTGGAAATCACTGGTGGAGACTGTGGCATGTTGGACGCACAGAGCTCACATCAGTATGTCTATCACTGGGAGGAACAAGACCACATAAATAAGAAACTAGGAGTAATTTGAATATTGCATGTCAGGTTCTGAAGGTGAATGGTGATTTCAGCCTAGAACTTTGCAACTCAGCTACTAACCTATATAAGGGTATGTTCGACACAGATATATATTTTTTTTAACCTGGATTAGTTGAAAAATTCATGGCCAAAAAACAACTTTTATTGAGCATTCTGTGGTGTGTTTTGTTTTTTTTGTGCATGGGACATTGTTTATGCTTCAGTTGATTCAGTGGGAAAATTTGGAGCATTGTTTTAAATACGAAATGTCCCAAAAATGTTAAATGTTGCTTCTTTTTCCACTCTAAATAAAAACACACAGAGCATACAAAAGCTCTTTGTGAACATAGCCTTAAAAAATGTTTGTCAAAGACTTCCAGTAGTCGATGAAGCGCCTTCATCATCATTTGGGTTCACATAGCAGTACTTTTATTGTGGGAGACTGCAAGGGTGCAGTTTTTCGGATAGCTGACCATCAAACATAATCCAACCAGAAGTAAAAACACATTTGTCAGCAGAATTCCATCGGCAGCGGTTCTGCTTAAAGATAAGATGCACAAAAATCCAAAAGTGCACAGTGGAAGGGCAATGTTTACAATTGTAAAGGGAACCTGACACTAGATTTATTGTAGCCAGTTATGTCTGTTTCTGTAGGGCTACAAAGTTTATGAGAAAACCTGCTTTAACCCCTTAACGACCGCCGATGCACATTAAAACGGCGGCCGGTAAGGGGCCTTTTATCCTTATTGCCTTTTTAAAATGGGAATAAGGCTGTAGTTCCCCTCAGAGACCAAAAACCTCCGGGCTCTCAACTACCAGGGGTAGCTGAGACCTTGGAGAACATGATCCTTGCCGGATTTACTGCTCCGTGATCACCGCTATTTACTGAATAACTGCGATCGCAAAATAAAAAAAACTGTGGCAGCTGTTTAAAAACATTTCTCTCTTTTCTGACATGATATAAATGCCAGAGGAGAAGAAAATGATGTCCCCTGAGCCCACCTGGTACCTCCACCATTCCCCGGTCCCTCCTGATCCGGCCCTCCGTGTCATCTTCCCGGAAAAAAAATGGCGAACGCCGTGCGCCCACCAAGAACTGCGGCCGGCACCCGGCAACAACGGAGATATTTTTCCTATTGGTTCATTTTGATCATTGTGATAGACCCTATCACAGTGATCAAAAGCCAATAATTAGTCACCCCCTTAGTCAAATTATTATTTTTTTTTATTATATGATTTTTATTTCTTTAATTTTTTTACAGTTAGGGTTGGGCTAAGGTTTTTTCAACAGTAAAAAATGTAGAAAAAAAAAAACGAGAGTATGAAGACTAGTGTTGAGTGCAAGTGCTCGCTACTCGAGTTTGCATCGGGTGTTTGGGTATGAGCTGGGTATCGCGGGTGCTCGTGTGAGATGCTCAAGTCTCTGCCTCGAATGTTTTGCAGCTGTTGGACAACCAAAAAACATGCGGTAATTGCCTGCCACACACGGGCAATCCCCAAATGTTTTTTTTGGGTGTCAAACAATCACAAAACATGTGGGGCAGAGACTCGAGCATCTCACTCGAGCACTCACGATACTTGCCGCATACCCTAAGCCCAACCCTAACCCGCTGCAAACTCAAGTAGCGAGCACTAGCGCTCAACACTAATGACGGCATATTCAATATGACGACCTAATGTTATCAAATTCTGTGTCGTACCTTTGGTTTAAAAATCCTCACTATACCCTTGAATAAAATCCTTGAGGGGTGTAGTTTCCAAAATGGAGTAATTTTGGGGGGATTTCTGCTGTTTGGGCGCCTTAGGGGCTCTGCAAATGTGTCATGTCGTCCACAAGCTATTTCAGCCAATTTGTCTTCCAAAATTCAAATATTGTTCCTTCCGCTCCGAGCCCTGCCATTTGTCCAACATAACTTTTTGATTACATGTGGGATATCACCACGCTCCTAAGAAAGTGGCTAACAAACTGTGGGGTCCACTTTTTGGTGTTACCTCTTGCAAAAGTGAGAAATTTGGGGCTAAAGCAAGATTTTTGTGAATAAAATATATTTTTCAATATGATCGCATCATGTTATCAAATTCTGTGTCGTATCTTGGGTTCAAAATGGCCACTATGCCCCCAGATAAAATCCTTAAGGGCTATAGTTTCCAAAATGGGGTCACTTGTGGGGGTTTTCCACTGTTTAGGCACATCGGGGGCGTTCCAAACTCGACATGGCATCCGCTCTAGATTCCAGCCAATTTTGCGTTCAAAAGGTCAAACTGTGCTCTTTCCCTTCCGAGCTCTGCCATGCGCCCAACCCCCCACATATAGGGTATCTGTGTACTCAGGAGAAGTTGCACAACAAATTTTGTGGTCCATTTTCTCTTGTTACCCTTGTGAAAATAAAAAAAATAAGGGTTTGAAGTAAAATTTTTGTGAAAAAAAGTTAAATGTTCATTTTTTCATTCCGCGTTGCTTCTCAGTTCCTGTGAAGGGTTAATAAACTTCTTGAATGTGGTTTTGAGCACCTCGAGGGGTGCAATTTTTAGAATGGTGTAACTTGTGGGTATTTTCTGTCATATAGACCCCTCAAAGTCACTTCAAATGTGATGTGGTCCCTAGAAAAAATGGTTTTGTAAATTTTGTTGGAAAAATGCGGAATCGCGTGTTTTCCCAATGAATGCAGGAACGGGAAAGCGCGCAGTGGATGCTGGGCTATGATGCGCGGTGAAACCTCGCCCACAGCCCATCAGTCAAGGGGGAGCGCGTCACTGGGTCACGCCCGGAACTTGACATCACATCAGCGGATGCCAGAGTCGGCTGCAGCCGGGGGTCACATGATGCCTGTGAGTGGTCAGTGATAGGGCCGCTCACAGGCAATAAAGAACAAGCAAGGTATTTGCAAAAATACTTCTCTCCACAGTTTTAATTCACTGGGGCATTTTATATAGTAGTGGACAGCCTCTTTAAGGTCAAAATTGGCTCCGTCACAAAGGGGTTACAAAGCCAGTCAAGGACTATAGGGAAAGACCTGATTAGTTTGGCACTGCCCACGGACAGCTTCTTAACTATCCAGTTGATTGACATTTCTCTTCCTATGTACACACATGAGAGTCCTGTCAATCAACTGGAGCTGGGTGACGAGCTGCTGGACTAGTCAGGTCCCTGGATGGCTTTTTAAACTATGTTTTCTCTGAATATTTTCAGCATTTAAGAGAAGTACATACTTGATTGAGATCGTGCAGCCAAGCTCTTATTCTTGTTGCCCGTAATTCAGCATCAATCTAATGACAGGTTCCCTATAAGTAGTGTATACTAAGTGCCTCTTCAGAGATGAAGAGGACTTGAACTCTACAGCGCCACCTATTATAAGCAGCAATCCTACAAGTTACAATCAACCCTTTTACGAGTCTTGCAAAATGACTTCGGATAAAAGCCAAATCAGAATCTCAATTTGCAGACATGGTGTACTATATATAAATAGTGATGATTTCAGTATTTTACCATTCCTTAGGCATGTTGACATCCGAGTAGTAATCCAATGGTCCGGGGTGGTGTGTCCTGTAGTGGAATGGTATGCTGGTGTTCTTTGTCCTATGTGGCGTTAAAAGCCTATTCTTGATTAAAGGGTCCAACCTGTATGTCTGAACAGACCCCTATTGTGAAGATCTCCTTTTTAATTATCAACTACTTCTCTTAATCACATGCAAATATGTAGTATTTCCTTATATACTGGTACTTACATTTACGGGCAATTTTCTGAATTGGTGTTCTTATATTTTGTCTATATGTAACTATTACTATCACTAGTTAAGAGCCCCTTTACCCCACAGTAGTAGTTCACTGAGATTTATTAGACGGACGCTAGCGCACTAGATGAGCTCTATGTTGCCGCTTCTATAAGAATCTTTGAAACCACAGAACGTCTTAATAATTAGTCTACGGCAGAGCACTCCTGTATTATGAATCAGAGGTAGCTACGTTTCCTTTTGTGTGTATCCTACTTTTACATCTAGTATGTTTGTTCCTGCTTATTGATCTAGGTCAATTTACTCCTCTTTCCTAGGAATTTGATGTGTTAGAGTCCCCCGTGATACTTCTTATTTTTCTTTCATGGCTGAGGTCTCCACATAATCCATCTGGCATCGGATTCCTTCCTTCTCCTGCTTGTCTACTCCATTTGGCTCCCTGCCCGCTGCGTCCCACAGCTATTCCTTGCAGGGTAGAAATTAAACTGAATGTCAATGTGTGATGAGACTTGATGGGGGCACCACAGCTTACAGACGGCTGCTCCCCCACCCCTCCGCCCTCTCCTGACCACATCACACATGTAGCTGGGGCGGCACACATTTCCCCGTATTCACCGTCTTGCACTAGGAAAGAATTTGGTTAATATTTTATAACAGTATTTTACTTGTGAGGGATGTGTAATAGTATCGCTATGTGTACATTTGTCACATTATCGTTCTGTGCGCCGTGTTACATAATATTACATGCAACATCATCATGCAAACTATACCAGGTGCGATGTTACTAGACTATAAAGTTACTCATGAATCTACTACACCGAGACATACATCCTAGTGCAATCAAAAAGTGCAGCAGTTACCATCGTATCCCATTGACGTTCTAGATGCTTTTTTTTTTTACTGCAGACCCTATACCAAAAGAGGACAGGAAAATAATTAATTGTTTTACACAATTTCCATAAAATTCTCCCACTGTGACGTGGTCGGGTTTGTAGAGATACTGAACCTCTTTCACAGCACAGGAACCATAACTAATTTGCTAGTTCAGCTAAATGAGCTACATCTATGGGAAACCTCATTGCAGTCTTTCTTGTTTAAATCTGATTTTATGTATAATTTTTATTATCTTGGAATCAATAGGGAATATAAAACATGGCAGTTCAAGGGATTTTTCTAGGCTAAAAAGATTTAATATGTTATACTTGTACACTTTATTTTGATTCCTCATACATTTTTAAGCTGTCTACTTTTGTTCATGTGTCCTAGGCGTGAAATCAAACAAGTTTGCATAAAAATCTTTAGGTATTTTTATGCCAGCTCCACCAATAATACTTAGCAAGAAGGGACGTGACCGATCGCAACCTGACAAATTCATCATATTTTACACCACAATAATGGTGTAAATAACAAAAGAAGTGTTATCCACTAAATAACAAAAGAAGTGTTATCCAGTCATGGACCAGAGTCCAGGACTGGATGGAGTAAATTTCTGACGCTGGCACAAGGAAGCTGAAAGATGCACCAAATTCACATATATTTGGTTACAGTCCCACGCACCACAAGGAGAACCCCTTACAAACTTGACTTGACCTTCCACCCAGCCGAAGAAACAAGAAGAGAGGAAAAAAAAAAAAAGAGTTGGAGTTGGGCATCACTATTACAATAGACCAGGAATGCTGCAGTATGTATACAAAAGAAGAAAATTCACATAAAAAGAAACCTGTGATACCCACAAATATAATAAAAAAAATCACAACAAATGTATTTAAAAAAAAAAAATAGGACACACAGAAACAAACCTCCCTATGTGGATAAAACGGGTAACTCATTTCAGTTGCCTGTAAAATGCGGGGTGAGGTCCTCAACTATAACACCTCAAAGGCCAAGTTAATAAAGGTACAAAAAATAGCACAATAGTGAAGCAGTAAAAAAAATAAAATAAATTAATAATACATAAATATTACATTTAGCACAGTGCAGATCAAAAACCAACAATGCATGTATCCAAACACCAAAAATAATAGTCATAAACTGATATTGCCAAGAGGGAGGAAAGAGAACCTGCCATTTCCTACTTTATTAACTCTGCATTTAAGGTGTTTTAGTTGAGATTCTCACCCTGTATTATATAGGTTTTATAGGTTCCTTTTAAAGTGAACCTGTCAGTTGATACTTGCAGCCCAATCCCCGGGCAGCATGTATCAGGCAATGCTGTATGATCTCAGCCAGGTATGCTTGCTAGCCCTGTGGCTGGCGGAAGAGGTTCTTCAGGGGATATTGGATCCAAAAGGATAAAAGATGTTAAAAGGCGGCACTGCTGAATAAATGAAATCTTCAACAGTAGAAGTATGAAGTTTTTTATTCACAATGCATTTCCATGCCGAACTGGCGTCTGTTTGAAGTGTAAAAAAACAAACATGTAGAACACAATAAGGCGTTTAAGTAGCAATGGACGCCAAGTTCAAGTAGGAACGCCCAGAAGGAGGATTGAAGGGATTGGGTAGGGGAGGGAATTGGGTATGTAGAATACACTTTTGGGGGAAAAAAAAGGGACCATAGTACGAAGACCAAGTAGATTCGTAGAAAGATGTGTAAGATTAAATAACATTATGGTAGAGGGCTGACAAAAAGGTGTATTACAAAAAGGGTGTGAAAAAGGAAATTGATAATAACTGATAAAACTTAAATTGAGGTAAAAGAGGGTGTTACCCTATTGTGTGTTCTGTTTCCCATTCGTTCGGTTTCCTCTACATGCACGTATAGGCAGAGACCTGTCAATCCGGGGCAGCGCGGCTGGCCAAGACATATTACGGAAGTGTGGCGCCCCTGAGGGTTCGACCGCCACAGGGATGCTGCACTTCTTTAATGGAGTGTAGTGTTCCTCCTCTGAGGTAAGGCCAGTGTGATGGTTGTGACCTACCCTTTTGCATCCAACACCACACTTCTCCACCAGAGGGAGCTAGTATGCACTAGGTGCTGCTCCCCTGGTTACAGGGAGACTGGGGAACACAAAGTGGTAGGAACCAGTTAGTGGGTGAGGGTGGAGAACTTACAAGTTAGTTGCACTTTAGATTTCATATTTAATAAAAAGCCATCTTTGATCTTGGTCCTTTTTAGTCCTTTGTCTAGCCTCTGATAGTCTGCCGGCTGTCGCCGTGCTGTCATATACTGTGTGTAATGTGATCTCCCTCTGGGAGCGCAGATCCTGTGTGGGCCTGCGCCGGTAAGGGACACAGCCCTCGTACCCTGGCCTTGGGACGAGAGGTAGGTTGCAGACAAGGAATGTCTCAACCCGGCCGAGGACCAGGATCAAGAAGGCCCGGGAGCTTTAGAGTGTAGCTCCCCAGCAAATGGGTCCCGGGGAGGATGCAGACGGAGCGGAGTACGCCACCTGTCCTCGCCTACCTGATCTATTCAGAGGGATTCCGGCTGCAAGAGGGGTACCGGCCCCCGACACCCGACCTTGCACTCCATGTCCTGGACGGGAAAGCCCGGTTAGGCCCTGAGGATCCCACCGGGCATCGGATGGAGAGGAATTGCCACCCGTGCCCTAGTCCTGAGAGGAGCTCAGAGGGGGACCTGGCCTATCTACACACGCACAGACTGGAAAGGGTGACGTTTGTAGTGCAGGAACACTCTGGTGTAGGGACGCTACCGAACGCTGGACTTCCTTGGAGGTAGTCGGACCCCCGTCCCTGGTGGCCGCAGGACTCCGCGAGGAGCAGGGAGTCGCCTTCCCGCTAATATCTCTGAGTGAGTAAAGCCTTGGAAGTTCACCCCTATGGCCTCCGGACTGTTCATTACGCGCCATACCATGCGACGCGGTGCCCGTACTCCCCGCACTACTACCCCCCCCTCTCTTTCCTGTTTGCCTGCCCTGAGGCCTTGCTCCACCTGTGGGGAGCAGTGAGAACTTTGGCCGCCACAACACCAGGCCTCGGCGGACTGTAGCGGCGCTGGTGACCCATCACCAGGCACCACAGGTGGCGTAGTCATTAAAATAAGCCACTCAACCCGGACGAGCCCACAACATCTGCCTTTTCATGTGACGGCCCTGAGCACGGGTCGGGTCCGGGCCATGGCTACATCCCATCTCTTCGTCACAGGGCCCGACACAGAGTCCCCCAACACCCAGGGTAAATTCAAGACTAAAAGGGCTCTTTCGAGAATTCAGGCGTCACACAAGCACGGCATACTGGGGACATCAGTGCAAACCAGGCACCAGAATTCAAATGGCGTGGGCGGCGCAAACCATGACTAAATGCAATGAACCACACCCCTATGACTGAATGAGCAGGTATGATATAAGTGTATAAAGTGCTTTATACACATTATTATAGCGCCAATTTTAATGAAAAATGCATGTTAGAGATGCACACTGCATCACTAACAACACAATGGGGGCAGTGTTAGATAGTAGAAAGGAAGTGACATGTTCCCTTTAAACCTGTCTCCGAGTTGCTCAAAAATTTTGCGACTTTTCAGAGCAATTTACTCCAGACTTCTGGGGAAATTGCTTTGATCGGGGCTGTATTTTTGAAGAAAGAAGGATGCGGCTATAAGTTGTAAAATGTGTCATATTTATTACAAACATCTGCCTTTATGGCAAATCCTATTGGTGTACGTATACTCAAGACATAAGGTGGTGTGAGGGAAGAAAATTTAACAAGCCCTACTGAGTTGCAACAATTTTTTTGTGCCTGTGCACCGTTTTGATATATTTAGCATAGTTCCCACCATTCTTACTGATTTATATATCCATGCTGCATTTAGCACGATTGTTAAAGTCCTCTTTTTTTTTTTTTTTAGTTCATATCACTAAACACAGAATAGTTGTATTAATTAAGAGCATGCTTTCTGCCTCTTGTAATCATCTGCCTATTGTTATAGGTGCTGCAAATGCGGTAAGTGCTCGAGCGATGGAGATTAATTTTTAATTCAGTTGCTGTGATTAGTGATGCAGCAGGTGACTAGCCAAGCAGGGATATCCTAAGCAGACACCATGTACAGTGCTCAGATTCAGGCATAACAGGATTAATCTATAGAAACACTCAGGTCTGTGGAACGTATGGGCTGCTGGGTTTATCAGTCTGTCAGTCACATGTGTAATTACACCTCAAATTGTTCAATTAGAAACCTCTTGAATACAAGTGGGCTGATAATTGATTTTATTTTATATGCATGCCTTGAGCAGGCTAATAATTGATTGTACCCGGCAACAGTACACAAGCATTTACTCTTTGCACAAGAATTACTTTGAATATTTTATCATATATAAATTCATTTTATGGGATTTTTAGAGATGGTTAGACATCTCATATACTCTAATATTCCGCTGTTTCTACCTTCTAACTCAACAGCGTCATATCATGAATATAAGAGGCTGTCGAGTTTGTGTTGGGAGATCTGCGGCTGGTCTAGACATTGTTTTGTACGAAGACTATAAGTGTCAGAAACCGACCCAATATAAAAAAGAAACTAAATGCAGCCAATGCCGAAATGGTGTATAAAAAAAACCCCAAAAACTTGTTTTTCGCCAATTTAATCCCTCTTTATCCTAGTGGTTTCTTCGGGCGTGGAGCTGATGACTTTCCATTTTTCAGTCATCTGTCAGATTCCACTTTAGTACCCCAGTCTAAAAGTCCTTTCACATTAGACGATATGCGGCATTAAACGACCGCTGACCAGCTGCTTGTTTGCTGATCAGCCTTTGTTTAATAACCTGTTTACACAGACAGAGCATGCTCCAAATGAGCACTGAACGATGTGTAACAGGTCGTGCAGGACACATAGGCTACCAATGTTCTCGGCAGCACATGTTCTGGTTACACAGGACGGTGCACTCCCAAGAACATTTTTTTTTTTTTTTTTTACGCAGCACAAAACATTTTTTCACCCAACGAGCAATCGTTTTGCCTATTTGTCAGATGACAGTCTGCCTGTTATATCATTACAGCATTTGTGAGGTCAGACATGGATTCTGGATCAGAGCGCTTGGCCCACAATCTTCTTTTTAGTTCATTCCTAAGTTGTTTCATGGGGTTGAGTTCAGTGCTCTATGTGGGCCAGTCAAGTTCTTCTTCTTTTTTTTTAAACCCTTTCATGACCTTTGTAGTACCCTACGTCATGGTCCCATAGGGGTTCCCGAACTTTGATGTATGGCTACGTCATGGCGATCACATGCGGTACAGGAGCTTTGCTGCACAATTGCCACCGGTAGCTCAGCTTATATGGCAGCCGTAACTTGGCTATCATTGCCAGGAGCGGTGCCCGCTTCACCCTGGCTGCTTAACTCTCTGAATGCCGCGATCTATATTGATCGCAGCATTTTCGAGGCCGGGAGAGGGAGCGGCCTTCCTCTCCCATCCGATCGGCGCCAGGAGTATGGTCTAACAGGCGTTCTGTCAGTGCTTCACTGACTGGTATAATGTGTTGCAGTACATGAGCATTGCAATGCATTATACCAGCAATCAGAGTATAAGTCCCATAGAGGGACTAAGGGACTAAGTAAAAAAAAGTGTGTAAAAATATCACAAAATAAATAAAAAATGAAAGTAATATTATACCAATAAATAGGTATATTTATGTAAAAACAAGAATAGACAAAGTACACATATTTGCTATCGTCTCTTCCAGAACGACCCAACCTATAAAACTGTCACACTAGTTAACCCTTTCAGGGTTCACTGTAAAAAATAAACAAATAAAAAAACGGTGACAATAAAATATATGCTTTTTCATCATCATGTAGTATGATCAGAACATGTTCCTGCACTGTCAGACACAGCCATTAAACAGGACATAGCAGGGGCGCATTTATAAGATTATCTCAGCACAGGAACATTTTATTTACACATCCAATTGTGGAAGTTATTATTATTCCAAGATCTTTTAATTAAAATTGTCTTTGTTCATGCTAAAACCCCTATAGGTGAATACAGACTTTCTTATTGCTGAGATAGGAGATGGCAGTTGATGCTAATAAAGTTTAATAGAGATCTGTAACTGTAGAACTGGCACCAGAATGTCTGTGTCTGCCTCTAGCTCCTCACTTCTCCTATATCTGCATAGAACTTTAAAAGCACCAATTGTCATCTATCTCCTTGATGGGAAAATCTGTCTTTACCTGAATACAGATTTTAACCATTAATTAAGAGTGAAGGATCAATCTAGGAGGAGAAAGAAGCAGATTTCTCTGCTAATATGTATTACAAAGTTGCTTTTTTTCATGTGTACTATAGATTTATGAAATAAAATAATAAATCATCGGTTACTCTTTAACGTAAAAACTCGATTTGAACAATACATCATTTTCTTGTGACACATTCCCTTTAAATAGATTGTGCAGCTCGGTATAAATAATGATAAATCATTGTAACTGATTGAACAGGGAAATCCTACTTTTTGTGCTATGTATTCCTGAAGTCATGGAGCGGCACCATAGGTGATGTTAAGCTTTGTGTTGTTGTGTGTTTCCTGTAAATTAGGAATTGAAATATTGGACATTGCTTCATCTTTCTGAAGGAGCCACCCCAATCATCCAGAGCGGTATTCGCTAATGAGAGCTCTTCCCGGGCCTTTCAAGGACAAATCTGCGGCTGCTTTTTGCTTCCCATACACTAGGTTATTAGGATTTTCAGCCCACACTCCCTGCTGTCTATTGATTTTGCTCATTAAGTGTGGGAACATAATTTCATTTTCTAAGATTTAATACAAAACTTGAACGTAATATTGTTTTTTATCCTTTTTGGTAAAGATCTAATGAAATTACTAATAATCAAATATTAAATGACGAAATCTGTTGATTAAGAGAAAGTTAAAGGAGCCCGTCATGTCTGTAGCTCTGTCAGCGTGAAGTCAGTTAATGTAGCGTATTGAGCAGGTTTTCTCCATGCTGTTCCCTTCTTGGAAGAGCGGCCGTTTCAGGGAGATCAAGGAGCACGTTCTCCTTTGTCTGTATATCTTCTAAAAAAACAGGCATCTATGGGTCCGTAGACTAAAGAAAACTTAAAGTTTAGATGGTATTTTGGGTTATCCCTGCAGGAGACTGTTATAAAGGTGTACTTGTTACTAACACATATGCTCAATATATTTTTTTCATGATCCTGTAGGTTATATTCAAATTAAATATTACATTAATCATCATTTTGTTTTTTTTTTGTAATAGTTATACTGTTAGGGTAATGTGAAATATATTGCTTTTTTCTGCATATTGTTTTGGTAGTATTTTGATTGTGCATCATTATAAGATTATGTTCACGTTTTTGCATTTAACACATCTGTTGAAGGTGTCACTGAGATTTCTGGTATTTGTAATGGAAAGAAAAGTCATCAGTGCTGCTCTTGTCCTAAAAAACAAACAAAACAGAAACCCAGCAGACCCCTCCGTGTCAGGTCAGGGGTTCACTGATGTTCGAGTGAGTATACAGTCATGGCCAAAAGTATTGAGAATGAGACAAATAGTAATTTTTCCAAAGTTTACTGCTTCATTTTTTGTAATGGCAATTTTCATATACTCCTGAATGTCAAAGAGTGATCAGCTTAACAGCAATTACTGTACTTGCAAAGTCAATATTTGCTCAGAAAATGAACTTTAACCCCCAAAACACATTTCAACATCATTGCAGTCCTGCCTTAAAAGGAGCAGCTAACATCGTTTTAGTGATTGATCCATTAACACAGGTGTGGGTGTTGATGAGGACAGGGCTGGCGATCAATCAGTCATGATTAAGTAAGAATGACATCACTGGACACTTTAAAAGGAGGCTGGTTCTTGGTATCATTGTTTCTCTTTAGTTAACCATGGTTATCTCTAAAGAAACACGTGCAGCCATCATTGCACTGCACAAAAATGGCCTAACAGGGAAGAGTATCGCAGCTACAAAGATTGCACCTTAGTCAACAATCTATCGCATCATCAAGAACTTCAAGGAGAGAGCTTCCATTGTTGTCAAAAAGGCTCCAGGGCGCCCAAGAAAGACCAGCAAGCGCCAGGACCGTATCTTAAAACTGTTTCAGCTGCGGGATCGAACTACCAGCAGTGTCGAGCTTGCTCAGGAATGGCAGCAGGCTGGTGTGAGTGCTTCTGCACGCACTGTGAGGCGAAGACTCTTTGAGCAAGGGCTGGTTTCAAGGAGGGCAGCAAAGAAGCCACTTCTCTCCAGAAAAAACATCAAGGACCGACTGATATTCTGCAAAAGGTACAGGGAGTGGACTGCTGAGGACTGGGGCAAAGTCATTTTCTCTGATGAATCCCCTTTTCGATTGTTTGGGACATCTGGAAAACAGCTTATTCGGAGAAGAAGAGGTGAGCGCTCCCACCAGTCTTGTCTCATGCCAACTGTAAAGCATCCTGAAACCATTCATGTGTGGGGTTGCTTCTCAGCCAAGGGAATCGGCTCATTCAGTCTTGCCTAAAAACACAGCCATGAATAAAGAATGGTACCAGAATGTCCTCCAAGAGCAACTTCTCCCAACCGTCCAAGAGCAGTTTGGCGCCCAAAAATGCCTTTTCCAGCATGATGGAGCACCTTGCCATAAAGCAAAGGTGATAACTAAATGGCTCATGGAACAAAACATAGAGATTTTGGGTCCATGGCCTGGAAACTCCCCAGATCTTAATCCCATTGAGAACTTGTGGTCAATCATCAAGAGACGGGTGGACAAACAAAAACCAACAAATTCTGGCTAAATGCAAGCATTGATTATGCAAGAATGGACTGCTATCAGTCAGGATTTGGTCCAAAAGTTGATTGAGAGCATGCCAGGGAGAATTACAGAGGTCTTGAAGAAGAAGGGGCAACACTGCAAATATTGACTTGCTGCATTAACTCATTCTAACTGTCAATATAACCTATTGGTACTCATAATATGATTGCAATTATATTTCTGTATGTGATATAAACATCAGACAAACACTAATAAAAACCAGAGGCCAGCAGATCATGTGAAAATATAATTTTGGTGTCATTCTCAAAACTTTTGGCCATGACTGTATAGCACGCGTGTCAGGGCTCCGTTATATACGGACGTCATGACACTGTTGTGAAAGAAGGTTAAAAATCCATTTCAACAGACCTCTTGATTTTTGTGATGATAGATATTTGGTTAATTGTTTCATTTTTTGTTATAGCATTTTATGCGTTTTTATATACTAAAATCATTGTAGCTCAGACATTAATACACCTACAAAGAAAGGTAAAATTGAGATCCCCCCAATTACATTTCGTGCAGTGGCATACATGACTCAGAGGACCATAATAAACAAAAAAGATAGAGGCAGCACTCCAAAAGGATCAAATATAAGGAGCTTTATTGACCCATGTCAAAAATGGCGACGTTTCGTCCCTAGTGAGGGACTTTCTCAAGCCATTGAGAGCTTGAGAAAGTCCCTCACTAGGGACGAAACGTCACCATTTTTGACATGGGTCAATAAAGCTCCTTATATTTGATCCTTTTGGAGTGCTGCCTCCATCTTTTTTGTTTATTTGGAGGTCTGGTTATGCCTGTGAGGCTCTGCACCCACCTCTCTATTGCTAGTGCTGCACCTTTATTTTTTGCATACTTATTATTATTATTTTTTTTTTTTCCTTTTCATCTTTTACATTTTAAAAATTAAAAAAAAGGAAAATGGACAGATACAAAAGTTTAAGAACCCTGTATGGTTAGTACCTAGCAGCACCCCCTTTATCACAGCTTGTAAATGCTTTTTGTAGCCAGACAAGAGTCTTTCAATTCTTGTTTGAAGGATTTGCATCCATTCTTCCAGTTCTCTGAGATTTCTGGGTCATCTTTCATTCACTGCTATTTTGAGGTCTAGCCACAGATTTTCAATGATGTTCAGATCAGGGGACTGTGAGGGCCATTGTAAAACCTTCAGCTTCAGCCATCCTCTTTTCAACTTCAGCTTTTTTACAGATGGTGTTATGTTTGCATCAAGAATTTGTTGAAATTTCATTGAATTCATTCTTCCCTCTACCTGTAAAATGTTACTGTGCCATTGACTGCAACACAACCCCAAAGCATGACTGATCCACAGTCATGCTTAATGGTAGGCGAGATGATCTTTTCCTGAAATTCTGTGTTCTTTTTTTCTCCACACATACCTTTGATCAGTGTGGCCAAAGAGTTCTATTTTAACCTCATCGGTCCAAGGGACTTGTTTCCAAAATGCACCAGGCTTGTTTAGATGTTCTTTTGCACTTCTGATGCTGAATTTTATGATGAGGACGCAGGAGAGGTTTTCTTCTGATGACTCGTCCATGAAGTACATATTTGTGCAGGTGTCTCTGAACAGTAGAAAATGTACCACAACTCCAGAGTCTGCTAAATCTTTTTGAAGGTCTTTTGCAGTCAAGCGGGGGGTTCTGATTTGCCTCTCCAGCAATCCTACGAGCAGCTCTCACTGAAATTTTGCTTGGTCTTCCAGACCTTATCTTGACCTCCACTGTTCCTGTTAACTGCCATTTCTTAATTACAATTCAAACTGAGGAAAGGGCATCTTGAAAACGCTTTGCTATCTTGTTATAGCCTTCTTCTGCTTTGTGGGCCTCCGCCATTTTCATTTTCAGAGTGCTAGGCTGCTGCTTAGAAGAACCCATGGCTGCTGTTTTTTGGCACAAGGTTAGAGGAGGCTGGGTTTTTATAAAGCTGTGAAATTTGCATCACCTGACCTTTCCTAACGATGATCGTGAACAAGTCATAACCCTAACAGGCTAAGGTCTGAAACCTTGGTCAAAGTTATCTGAGCACATAAATCTCCAAGGGTGTCCAAACTTTTGCCCATTTTCCTTTTTGTAATTTTTAAAATCTAAAAGATGACAATATATATATTTTTTGCCTTAAATACAAAGGAAATGTGTCATTTTTACCTTTAGGCCTTTTAGAAATAATTTTTTCTTCAACTTGCTTCACTGGTCACAATGACAGTAATTGTGACCACGGGTGCCCAAACTTCTACGTAATTGTGACCACGGGTGCCCAAACTTCTACATGCCACTGTATGTTCTTTGCCAGATGGAATTTGTATTTAAAATTAAGCACATTTTTCATGTTCACCGTTGTGGGCAGGGTTTGCGGTTTCCAGATGTTTTCGGCTTTTACATCAATTGCAACTTTTTAAAAAGTCACCAAATTTGGCACCAATGTACTCCTTTCTCCTCCTATAATATATACAAATTTTTACGAAGGTGTGTGGTGATCACCAAGTAAAAAAAGGAGTAACAAAGGGAATATTAAAATGAATATTTTATTTGAGACATATATAAAAATAAATAAAAAATAAAAGGAAAAGGTACCAATCAAGGGAAGACACAATAGGAGCTTTTTAGTGCTTGGGAGGATATTAGATGAAAAAATAATGCAAATAGGGCTAAAATTGTCCTTAATCAAAATTTCATGTTGACAAATATCGGCTCAGCAGCGCTCTTTGTGAATATAATTGATAACATTCCAAAAATGATTCAATCAATCCAATGAAAAACAAAGAAGCACCCGTAGTTGACCTATATGTTCTACATGATGCGGCAAATCACCGACAATAGCATTTGGGCAGGAAGCAGGAGCGTTCACATTGGTATGGGATATAGATATATTTTTTGATGACTTTATTGTGAACTGTCTATTTGGTGTTGATTTTTTTGATATTCCACTTTTCATTGGAGGACTCGCTTTGGCAATTGGCATATCAGTCAGAGGTGAACTTTGTATATTTTGGCAGTGTTATTCTATGTGCTCAAGGCACGAGAACACTATTTTTTCCCTCACCTGATATGCTATTGTCTGTGATTTGCCGCGTCATGTAGAACATATAGGTCAACTACGGGTTCTTCTTTGTTTTTCATTGGATTGGTTGAATCATTTTTGGAATGTTATCAATTATATTCACAAAGAGCGCTGCTGAGCCGATATTTGTCAACATGAAATTTTGATTAAGGACAATTTTAGCCCTATTTGCATTATTTTTTCATCTAATATCCTCCCAAGCACTAAAAAGCTCTTATTGTGTCTTCCCTCGATTGGTACCTTTTCCTTTTATTTTTTATTTATTTTTAGATATGTCTCAAATAAAATATTCATTTTAATATTCCCTTTGTTACTCCTTTTTTTACTTGGTGATCACCACACACCTTCGTAAAAATTTTTATATATAATTGATGTTGGGAGTACCCTTATTTCTTTATATACTTGGACCATTTATGTGAAATCTCCTTTCTCCTCCTGAAGTGATTTTATGTAAGTCATCATAGCCATTATATTGTTTTGTTGTTTTTTTTTTATATTTGTGGAGTTATAGTACTTATTTTTTTGTTATTAGAGATTGAAATAACATGTTTTTTTCTTCAACATTTTTCGGAGTAAGTGAACCAAAGTAGAACATGAAATATTCTAGTGTTATCTTGTGCCCAGGTACCGGTGCATCCTGCATATATCCATTACTTGGGGCCACGCTAAATGGCTGGTATTTCCTTGCAACTGAAGTGGATGACATCTGTTATAATTACGCCAAGAAAAATGTTGAGCAGAATCATTTGGCAGATCTCATTAAAGGTATGTAAAATCGGTCCAGAAATATTTGGACAGTGACACAAGTTTTGGTGGAGGCAGTGTGACGGCATGAGCATGCATGGCATCCAATGGCACTGGGTCACTAGTGTATACTGATGTGACTGAAGACAAAAGCAGCCGGATGAAATCTGAAGTGTACAGGACGATACTTTTTGCTCACATTCCAACAAAAATGGTTGCAATTCCTAAACGTTTTCCAGGATATTTTCTTTTAACCCCTTTAATTACCCCTTAGTGACCGGGCCAATTTTTTAAAATCTGATGTGTTATGTAGTAATAACTCTGGAATGCTTCAACATATCCCATTGATTTTGAGATTGTTTTTTTTTTTTTGCGTAACACGTTACACTTTATGATAATGGTTGATTTAGGTTGATATGTTTTGCGTTTTATTTCTAAAAATATCAGAAATTTGACAAATTTTAATTATTTTGCAATTTTTACACTTTGAATGATTATACCTTTAGTCCAGATAGTCATACCACTCAAAAACATTATTAAATAACATTTCCCTAATGTCTGCTTTACATAAACACCATTTGTAAAATGTTGTTTTATTTTGTTAGCATTTTAGAAGGTTTAAAAATGTAGCAGTAATTTTTTCTTTTTTCAAGGAAATTTACAAAACGTATTTTTATTTAGGGACCTATTCAGTTTTGTAGTGACTTTGGGGGAACCATGTATTGGTAACCCCCAAATGTGGCACCATTTTAATAACCGTACTTCTCAACGTAATTCAACACTGCGGACGTATAGTTTATTAACCCTTCAGGTGCTTTTTAGGAATTAATGAAAAGTGGCATGACAGGAATGAAAAAGTTTATTTTTACCACCTAAATTAATTTGTGAAGCACTTGGGGGTTCAAAATGCTCACCACCCATCTAGATAAGTTCCCAGGGGGGTCTAGTTTCCAAAATGGGGTCACTTGTGGGGGGTTTCCACTGTTTAGGCACATCAGGGGCTCTCCAAACGCAACATGGCGTCCGCTAATTAGTCAAGCAAATTTTACAATCGAAAATACAAATGGCGCTCCTTCCCTTCCGAGCCATGCCGTGCGCCCAAACAGTGTTTTTTCCCCACATATGGGGTATGTGCGTGCCCAGGGGAAATTGCACAACAAATTTTGGGGTCCATTTTTTCATGTTACCCCTGCGAAAATAAAAAAAATTGGGTCTAAAGTAACATTTTTGTGAAAAAAGTTAAATGTTCATTTTTTTTCTTCCACATTCCAAAAATTCCTGTGAAGCACCTGAAGGGTTAATAAAGTTCTTGAATGTGGTTTTGAGCACCTTGAGGGGTGCAGTTTTTAGAATGGTTTCACTTTTGGGTATTTTCTGTCATAAAGACCTCTCAAAGTGACTTCAAATGTGATGTGGTCCCTAGAAAAATGGTTTTGTAAATTTTGTTGGAAAAATGAGAAATCGCTGGTCAACTTTTAACCTTTATAGCTCCATAACAAAAAAAAGTTTTGGTTCCAAAGTTGTGCTGATATAAAGTAGACATGTGGGAAATGTTATTTATTAACTATTTTGTGTGACATATCTCTCTGATTTAAGGGCATAAAAATTTAAATTTTGAAAAATGCTACATTTTCAAAATTTTCGCCAGAATTTCCGTTTTTTTTTTTCACAAATAAATGCAAGAGTTATCAAAGAAATTTTACCAAAATCATGAAGTACAATATGTCATGAAAAAACAATCTCAGAATCAGTGGGATCCGTTGAAGCGTTCCAGAGTAATTACCTCATAAAGTGACAGCGGTCAGAATTGTAAAAATTGACCTGGTCATTAACGTGCAAACCACCTTGGGGCGTAAAGGGGTTAAATAAAAAAATAGTGGCAAGCTGAGCCTAAATCAGGAAGATTCAGTCATTGTTCAAATAATTCTGGATCTCACAGTGTAGTCCTTCATCCAAAGTCTTATAGACTTTAGATTGAGCAGTAATGCACAGGCGCGATTATCCGAATAGGGATCACAAGACCCATGTTCTCATGATCATTTTGGGGTCCCAGACATGGGGCTCTCTGATCATGCACTTGTTGCCTATCTTGCGGATAGATGAACACAAGGATAGTGGGTCGGCACTCTGTTGGCGTGGTGCTCGTGGAGTGGAATATGCAGAAAGTAAGTAATTTCCGGCACACTCACGTTCAGTGAATAATTGCTTCTTTTATTTCATTGTCCATTCCAATGCACGTTTCAGCCTGTCACAGGCTTTTTCCAACAATCATTGTTGAACAAAGCCTGGGACAGGCTGAAACGACCATTGGAATTGACAATGAAATAAAAGAAGCAATTATTCACTGAACGTGTGAGTGCCGGAAATTACTTACTTTCTGTATCTTGTGGATAGGTGTTAAATGTTTTTCATTGCCAACCCGTTTAAAGCCTGGTACAGATGGTGTTATTTTAGGTCAGTGGCTGTCGGTATGTGGCCAAGACAATGGATGGACCAGTGCATACCTGAGATTCTCCCCACGGGCGAAAGTTACGCGTGAAGAATATTGCCCCATACATAGTGTAGTTCGATTTACAGACCAGAACCTTGTGTTTATTCAAAGTCTGATCCTGCAGCCATCTGTGGGACAGACGCAGAATGGCATTGTGGGCTGTGCGAGGGCCCAAAGCGGCAGGTTGTGCACGTGGCTTTGCATGTATAAAGCTACAAATTTTATTTATTTTTTTTTCCTTTTTATTTTGTTAGTAAAAGTCATTAAAGTAGAAATATACCCGTGTCCCTGGATGTAGCCATAGAAACCAGATTGAAAACCTCCATTGTTTACATCAGCGGCTGCATTCAGAGATCTGCAAAATGCTTCACAATAGAATAAAAGGTTTAGATGACAAACTCCTCTCCGCTTTTTATACTTATTAATGGCAAAATAGCTTATTAAAAAAGCCCTTTAAAGTTCTTTATCTGGTCCAATCCGACAAGCTGGTGATTTTCCACAGGTATGTTTTTGCTTTTCCATTTGAAAAGAAACAGCTACATGGGGAAACATTGGGCAAATAATGGGGGTGTTCAAAAGCACAGATACTTGCAATTTAGCCTTTGCATGGGACACCACTTTTCCAATGCAGATTTATAAACATTTGACCTGTTAGTTAACAAAAACCAGCTTAGTCAGAAATGTTGGGTCCCATATGACCCCCAAAATCTGAAATTAGCTTTCCTCCATTGGAAAATTCGCCATGAGCAATGTCTTGGCAGTAGTGCCAAATAGCTCCCCAATTTTGGACAAAGAAATAATGGGAAACATCCTCCATGTTCATCCCCTGACAGCCCAGTCTCTGTGAGTAGTAGAGGCCAGGAGAATTCACCCTGCCCAGATTCATGGTGCCATCCAGAAACACTGTTGGGGAGGATAAATAATCCTATTTATTTGTTGTTTTTTTTATATTCGGGTCCGTTAGATCCACTGAGAGGAAATGTTAATGTTACAACATGCTGGAAATTCTAGATGATGATAATAATTGGTGAATGTTTCGTGTTTTACGCTTATTTACAGTGATTGTGGTTAAATTGTTCAACTTTGTTCAACTTTAATTCATTATTTATTTTTGCCTTTTAGTTGTTAAAGTCCCTCAGAAAACACTTCTAATGGATGCATTAAAAGAGGAGTCTGGCATCATCTATGATTTTTGCATGTGCAATCCTCCTTTTTTCGCCAATCAAATGGAAGCTCAGGTACAACAGGTGACACCGCGTCCATCAATCGCTAGTGATTGACTGTAGAGCCCCTGACTGTCTGTCACTGTAATGTATAAGGGCCTGGATCCTAGCATGATTCATAGCAGGCTGTTGTTGCCTTAACTCGAAAGTGGTGACAGATTCCCTTTATCAGACCTCTACTGTGGCCATACAGGTTATAGAAAAGTAACCCCGCATGCCTGGGAAGTCAGGGAGCACAGTGCACGTCACAGGGCAGGGGGGGAGGGGGGAATATGATAATTAAGCATATAGTCGGGGATTTGGGGGAATAATAAAAACATAGGCGGGGGACGCCAAGCCTGTGAAGAACAGAGTTTATAAAAACAGATTTCTCTGCAATCAAACCTCTACTATGGGCCATACAGGTATGTATAGATTTACTTTTCTATACCCTGTATGCCCATAGAGGTCTGATAACTCCAAAGTGGTGACAGATTCCCTTTAAAGGGGTGGTCCGTTACCTATAATGCCCTTTATAAATATCGGTCTTTACGCCTCAACTACTTTTATAATTAGCTTTATTATAAAAGTCCCTAGTCTTCTCCCTGTACAGCTAATCCTTATATTTGAGTGTATCTCGCCCTGATGATGGCCTGTTTCAGGAGGGGGAGAAGGAAGTGACTGCTGGGCCATCCTCCTGTGACATCCCTCTTGAGACTCCCCTCAAACAAAAAGTCACAGGAAGTAAAGTTAAATAACAGATATAGGGATTTGCTGGATAGGGAGAACACTAGCAAATGTCATAATTAACCAAATTATAAAGGTAGTTGGGGATTAAAGATAGATATTTATAAAGGGCATTATAGGTATTGGATACCCCTTTAATTTCCCAATACTTGATAGACATATATGCTATATGTCTATCGAGTGCGCACGTGCGCGTTTGTGGATAGATAGATAGATAGATACATACATAGGAGGAAGCAAGGAAAATAGATAAGTGTAAAGATCTGATTGCCTACCAAAAGAGGTTCAAGGAAAAACAACTGGTGAATGAAAACTGGGTTATAGGTAACCCAGACTCATCAATGCCTTATGGGGGTGAAGGTTTGCCTGCTTGTTCTGATACATCAAAGGAGCCACTGAAGCTCAAATTGCTGAAAAAGTGAATGCTGGCTGTAAGGCTAAGTTCCCACGATGCAGAAATGCTGCAGATTTTTTCCGCATCTCCCTGGCAGGAAAAACGCATGCGGATTTTACATGCGTTTTTCCTGCTAGGTAGAAGCGTTTGTCAAGCGTTTTTGCATGCATTTCTGCATGCGGATTATCAAGCGCTTTTCCAAGCGATTGTAGCATCACTTGGAAAAGTGCTTGATAACTTGGTCACACTATATAAATCCATGCAACCGGCATGGATTTATATAGTGTGACCAAGTAATAGTTAAAAAAAGAATAAAAATGGTAAAAAAATAAAGATTATACTTACCTTCCGATGGCCCCCAGTGTTTTCTCCGCTGCGTCCGGTCTCGCGGTGGTCTAAAAGGACCTACAGTGACGTCATTTAGTCATGTGACAGTTCACGCGACCGCCGACCTCAGCGGTTACATGACCTGTCACATGACTAAATGACGTAACCGCAGTTCCTTTTAGACCATCGCGAGCCATACAAGGGACCGGACGTAGCGGAGAAAACACCGGGGGCCATCGGAAGGTAAGTATAATCTTTATTTTTTATTTTAAATTCTTTTTTTTAACAGGTTCTATGGTACCAGAGTCTGAAGGAGAGTCTCCTCTTCTCCAGACCCAGGTACTATCCGCACATTGAATCGCTTTATATCTGCATGTGCTCATGCGGATATTATGCGATTCAATGCAAGTCAATGGCGGCAATTACGCTGCTTGTCCGCAAAATGAATAGACATACTGCGTATTTTTCCGCAGTGATAATCCTCAGCGGAAATTTCCGCAGCATGTGCACGGCACATGCCGATTATCATTGGGGACCACGGGGCACGTATTACCAAGCGTTTAAGCATTTTCGCTGCGGAAATTCCTCGGCAAAAGCTCTTGAAAAACGCATAGTGGGCACGCAGCCTTAGAGGTGTAAGGACACACAAAATGTAGCTGGTCACATAAGTTGCAGACTGGTCAGAGAGCCCATGGTGATCCTGTTCATAGTCAAAATGTCCTACATCGGGCATGTAAGCATCAGAACCAGGGCTGTGGAGTTGGAGTCTGTATCCATTTTGGCGGAGTCGGTATAAAATGGACCGACTCCTAAAATATATAATTATATTGGGTTCAGTAGATCAATGCAGGATGTGCTGTAAATGTTTTCTGAAGAATTTTGGAAAGTTATGAAATGTCCTATAAATGTCTGCTCTGTTCCTGATCTAAGTATCTCAGCTTTTAGTTGAGATGAATGTGTGCTGCACTTTATGTACACGCTCAGTAGTGAGGCCGGGCTGTGGAGTCGGGAATCAGGGAAATTGAGGAGTTGGAGGTTTGACTTATCGACTCCACAGTCCTGGTCAGAGCTGGACCATGGAGCAATGGAAGAAGGCAGCAGCCTGGCCTTATCATATATTCTTCTTATCATGTGGACAGTCAGATGCATGTGCACCTCTTACCTAGGGAATAGATGGCACCAAGATGCCATGTGAAAACAAGACAAACTGGCAGAGGCAGTCCGATGTTCCGAGGAATGTTCGGCTGGGAAACCTTTGATTCTGCCACTCATATAGATCTTACTTTGACGCAGACCAAGTGCACCTTTTTATGACAGTGGTATTCCCTAAAGGTAGGACCCTCTTTCACTGCAAAATGCTCAAAAGTGATTTTGTAACATGACCGAGTACAAGGTATTGACTTGGCCTCTAAATCCCCCAGATGTCAGCCTGCTTGAGCATCTGTGTGATGTGCTGGAAAAAGCACATTCATTCCATGGAAGTCCCACTTCTCACCCTATGGGACTTCGAGGATCTGCTGCTAACATCTTGGTGCCGGACACCTTCAGAGCTCTAGTGGAGTCAGTGCCATGGGCGACAGATTTTGTTTTGGCTTCAGGAGAAAGACCTACACAATATTAGACAGGTGCTTTTAATGTTGTGTATTGGAGTATATGTTTACAAGGCAAATACATGGAACTTTTTGACCATTTTAGCTCAGAATGAATTAATGCTCTGACTTCCTGATCGGTCCCATTTTTTTATCTTTTGCATAAACCATATCTCCTATGCAAGCAGCAAAGTGTTTTGATTGTGCTGCACAGGATGCTCCGTGCTGACTCATTCTTCCTGAGGTTTCCAAGGCAGCTCTTATTAAAGGAAATTATTTTGTACTTTGAACTGCTCTAGAATAGTCTTCATGGCTAAAACTGTCATTGATTTTTACATGATGGTACATTAATCAAAGGAAATGCACCAGAAAAGTGACATAATGTCCTTTTGATAAAATGGAGCTAGTGTTTTCTGTAATATTAACAACCCATGTTTTTTTTTTTTTTTTGTGACGACAGGTTTGAAAAAAATTAGAGACGCCTGTTAAGCACTGAGACAGGTTTACAAATACATTCAGCTTAATACCATTTTATATAAGGGTTAAAGGGGTTGTCTACTATTCGGACAACCACTTTTCAATCACTATATTTTCCCCATGTAAAATAATAACAGCTTATAATCGCCTATTGTGCCGACTATCCCAGGCTTGAGTGACACTCTTGCGTCACGTGAGCCCAGCAGCTGCTTCCTTCAGTTGTAACTGACATTCGGAGAAAGTCAGAAAACAGCAACCGCTCTCACTTTTTCCTGGAGTCCATTCCGAAGGAAGTGAGAGGGAAGCAGCTGCTGATTGGCTGCTGGGCTCACGTGACACAACAGTGTCACACAAGCCCTGGGAGAGCCGGTGCCAGCACAGTAGGTGATTATAGGCTGTTATTATTTTATATGTGCAAAATATAGTGATTGATTGAGAAGGGGTTGTCAGAGTAGTGGACAATCAGAGGGATGTCTGATCTAATTAATGCCACGTACATGTACCCTTTTGGAAAATATTTAATAGTTGGGGGAGCCGGAACAAAAAAAAAATGATCCAATGAACTAGCCATACATTTGAAAGGGAAATCAAAATGCAATTATTTCATTGCATGAAGAACTAATACACCAGCAAGATTTTTAATTAATCATTAATATTGCTGGCATCGGGAGACTTGCAGGCGAGGCATTGCTCCCTTGGGAAAATGTATGCAAATTTACTTTCCTCCAGAAGGATGAAAACGGTCTATAGTGCCACCTAACTTTGTTGGTCTTGAGCTAGGTACTCGCTCTAATAAAGCCATCTAGTACCTTGCTCTGTGGTGACAAGGAGCAAGACACTAGCAGCGGCTGTCTGCCAATGGGTGTCCTTTCTTTTAAAGCACCACTCTAGCGTTTTTTTTTTTTGTTGTTGCAGCCCTGGAGTGGTGTCACTAATGTAAGTTCCCTGCCCCAGTATTATACTTACCTGCCGCTGTCGTCTTCTGCTACCTATGCTGCTCCGGGCAATCTTCTGCAAGTTCTGACCTGCCGGATCACTCCAGTGTTTGCTGGCGATCCAGAAGCCACAACTCAATGTAAGTCTAGGAGAGCCAGAACGAGGATCCCACAGACTTACATTTAGAGCTTGTGACCATTACCTCTGACTTCTGGTCAGTCAGCAGTTGTGGTCACAAGATGGCAGCGCGGGACCATAGCGGTGCCGGGAACAGCTGAAGACGGTGGCTGGTGAGTATAATACTAGGGTCAGTGAACTTAAATTAGTGTCACCACTCCAGCGCTAAAAAGAAAAACGCTGGAGTGGTGCTTTAAGAGACACATTAGTTTTGTCTATGAAATCTCACTATGTGATTGAAAACTTTCCTATTAAATCTTCTGTCCTGGATTGGTTTAGCAGATTTTCTACATTAAAATACTCGGAAATATCTTTCTTATTTCACAGAATTTTCCATATAAATGTCTTTTAACTATACTATTAGTTTTGCCCTTAGTAAAATTGAAAACCTCCTCTTTGCTCACAGGGAGTGAACTCTAGAAACCCTCGCCGGCCGCCCCCCAGCTCTGTGAATACCGGGGGCATTACCGAGATCATGGCGGAGGGGGGAGAGTTGGAGTTTGTAAAAAGAATCATTCATGACAGTCTGCAGCTGAAGAAGAGGTTAAGGTGAGACATTTATATTCTGGTGGAAAAGAATAGCAAATCAGTCCTTGTATAATGTACGGGTGCTTGAGATTGCCACTTGTAATAACCTACAACTAGCACTCTCCATTTACTCTCATGTTAGTCTGCTCATTCACATTGCTAGAGCAGCTTATGACCATCAGAATAATACTAACGTACGTTATGGATGGTGCTTTAAACTTTTTTTCTTCTTATGTCAGCGTGGTAATCCATAAAAAGTTATGCCTGATGCTTTATTTGCCAAAGTAGGCACGGCTTGTTCCCTGGTAGAAAGAATTAAGAAGAAACTACTCAATAAAATTTGTGGAAAGATTAGTTTTCAAAATAAAAATTATCTATTCACATGATAAATGTCAATTGCTGGGACTACCCCTTCCCCAATCATGAAAATGAAGAGAAAAAAAAAAATAATGCCACTGTTCTCACCTTGAAAACTGTTGAGCATGAGCCCGTGGGCTATAAAAGGTGTTATAGCGACCAACAATCCCTAATTGTAATAACCTGTTTAAGTTACAGGTGCATCTCACAAAATTAGAATATCATCAAAACGTGAATTTATTTCAGTTCTTCAATACAAAAAGTGAAACTCATATATTATATAGAGTCATTACAAACAGAGTGATCTATTTCAAGTGTTTATTTCTGTTAATGTTGATGATTATGGCTTACAGCCAATGAAATCACAAAAGTCATTATCTCAGTAAATGAGAATAATTAACAAAAACACCTGCAAAGGCTCCCTAAGCGTTTAAAAAGGTCCCTTAGTCTGTTTCAGTAGGCTCCACAATAATGGGAAGACTGCTGACTTGACAGATGTCCAGAAGGCAGTCATTGACACTCCACAAGGTCCCAGAGTTCCAATTTTCATTTGGAAATCAAGGTCACGGAGTCTGGAGGAAGAGTGGAGAGACATTAATGGAAAGTTGAGTGGAAGGAAAAAGTGTAGTGGAAAAAGATGCACAAGCAACCGGGATAACTGCAGCCTTGAAAGGATTGTTCAGAAAAGGCCATTCAAAAATTTGGGGGACATTCAAAATCAGTGGACTGCTGCTGGAGTCATTGCTTCAAGAGCCATCACACACAGACGTATCCAGGACCTGGGCTACAAGTGTCGCATTCCTTGTGTCAACCCACTCATGACCAATAGACACTGTCAAAAGCGTCTAGGAAGAGTAGAGAGGCCACAATCCAAGCTGCTTGAGGTCTAGTGTGAAGTTTCCACAATCAGTGATGGTTTGGGGAGCCATGTCATCTGCTGGTGTAGGTCCACTGTGTTTTATCAAGACCAAAGTCAGCGCAGCCGTCTACCAGGAAATTTTAGAGCACTTCATGCTTCCCTCTGCTGACAAGCTTTTTGGAGATGGAAATTTCATTCTCCAGTAGGACTTGGCACCTGTCCACACTGCCAAAAGTACCAATACCTGGTTGAAAAACAACAGTATCACTGTGCTTGATTGGCCAGCAAACTCATCTGACCTTAACCCCATAGAGAATCTATGGGGTATTGTCAAGAGGAAGATGAGAGACACCAGACCCAACAACGCAGACGAGCTGAAGGCTGCTATCAAAGCAACCTGGGCTTCCATAAAACCTCAGCAGTGTCACAGGCTGATCGCCTCCATGCCATGCCACATTGATGCAGTAATTGATGCAAAAGGAGCCCGACCAAGTATTGAGGGCATTTACTGAACATACATTTCAGTAGGTTAACATTTTGGATTTTAAAAACATTTTTCAAGCTGTTGTTATAAAGTATTCTAATTTACTGAGATAATGTTAAAAATATCACCCACCTAACCCAGGAGGAAGTTCAGAAACGCCTAAATAATATAAAAATAGACAAGTCACCAGGCCCATACACCCCCGGGTACTAAAAGAATTAAGTAATGTGATAGACAGACCGCTGTATCTTATATTCAAGCACTCTTTATGGACAGGGACTGTCCCACTAGACTGGCGCCAAGCAAATGTGGTAGCAATATTCAAAAAGGGGTCTAAAAGTGACCCTGGGAACTATAGACCAGTCAGCTTAACGTCTGTTGTGGGTAAATTGTTTGAAGGATTTCTTAGAGATGCTATTGTAGAATATCTTAATGATAATAACTGTCTAACTCCATATCAACATGGATTCATGAGGGATCGCTCCTGCCAAACAAACCTGATGGCCTTCTACGAGGAGGTGAGCTCACAGCTGGACCGGGGAGAGTCAGTGGATGTTGTATACCTTGACTTCTCCAAAGCGTTTGATACCGTGCCACACAAAAGGTTGGTATATAAAATGAGAATGCTTGGTCTGGGGGATAATGTGTGCAAGTGGGTAAATAGCTGGCTGAGTGATAGAAAGCAGAGGGTGGTTATCAATGGAGTAAGCTCAGGGGGTGTCAGGGTTACTAGCGGGGTGCCTCAAGGGTCTGTCTTGGGCCCTATATTATTTAATATATTTATTAATGATCTAGTGGAAGGGTTGCATAGTAAAATAGCAATATTTGCAGATGATACTAAACTTTGTAAAGTAGTTAATACAGATGAGGATAGGGCACAGCTACAGGAGGATTTAGATAAATTGGGGAGTTGGGCCAAAAAATGGCAAATGGGGTTCAATGCCGATAAATGTAAGGTCATGCACATGGGAAAGAAAAACAGCAGTCACCCATACATATTAAATGGGAAACCGTTGGAGAAATCTGACATGGAGAAGGACCTGGGCGTCTTGGTTAATAGCAAATTAAATTGGAGTGCCCAGTGTCAGGCAGCAGCTGCGAAGGCAAATAGAGTCATGGCATGCATCAGAAGAGGAATAGGGGCATATGATGAGAACATTGTTCTTCCTCTGTATAAAGCGCTGGTAAGGCCGAACTTAGAATATTGTGCACAGTTCTGGGCTCCGGTGCTCAGGAAAGACATATTGGAGCTAGAGAGGGTACAAAGGAGGGCGACTAAGGTAATAAAGGGAATGGAGGGACTAGAATACCCAGAGAGGTTGTCAAAATTAGGCCTATTTACGTTGGAAAAGAGAAGGCTTAGGGGAGACCTCATAAACATGTATAAATACATCAGGGGGCAGTACAGAGATCTCTACCATGACCTGTTTATACCAAGGATGGTGACAAAGACGAGGGGGCACACTATGTGTCTGGAGGAAAAGAGGTTCCTGCACCAGCATAGAAGGGGATTCTTTACGGTCAGAGCCGTGAGACTCTGGAACTCTCTGGGAGAGGAAGTGGTGATGTCCAACTCACTTAATGAGTTCAAGAGAGGCCTGGACGCCTTTCTTGAGAACAATAAAATTACATCTTATGCTTAGTTAATTAATCCAGGGATTTAATCTTACTGCCAGATTGGTGTCGGGAAGTGAATTTTTCCTCAATGATGTAAATTGGCCTATACTGCATGTTTTTTTTTTTTTGCCTTCCCCTGGATCAACGCTGCGGAATAGCTGCAGTGCACAAGAAATAGGCTGAACTGGATGGACGCTTGTCTTTTTTCGGCCTTATGAACGATGTAACTATGTGTTTTCATTGGCTGTAAGCCATAATCATCAACATTAACAGAAATAAACACTAGAATTAGATCACTCTGTTTGTAATGACTCTATACAATATATGAGTTTCACTTTTTGTATTGAAGAACTGAAATAAATTAACTTTTTGATGATATTCTAATTTAGTGAGATGCACCTAATATTTGCTGACTTGAGCATTACTGTGTCAGTGAGGATCTAGAGCTACTTTCCAATTGGCTACTGAATCAATCGGAAACAGAAAAAAGTGCCCTATAAACATGTAAAAAAAAATAATATATTTTTTTTATGCTTTCAATTTATTTGGTTGGCAAAGCACTGCTAGAGTTGACTTAATACTGTTTTTTTTCCATGCTGTAAAAACTCATAGAAAATAAAAGCCATGTACACTATAGGTACAGTTTCCCATTGAAGTTAATAGAAAAGGAATCTGCCTGTAATATCAACCATTAACCCACCCCTCTCACTACATGTGGGCTTAAAGGCCTTTGAAATGTAAATCCATAGACACCCTTGTATCTTCTCTTTATTGCTGCATTCCTGAGTAATTGCATATGTAAATACATCATTAAGTGCTCTGGGCATGACAGAGCACTTAAGATGCCACTACCTCCTTAGATTGTATCCCTGTCCAGCACCAGCCTATTTAGCTTGATTAATAGATCACGGTTTCCATGCCTGTTGCCTGACGTCACACAGACATTGAGCTATCACTCAAGCTAAAGAGGTTGCTACTGGACTGGAGGCAGAGGCTTGTTAAGTGCTCTGTTATGTCCAGAGCACATAATGCCTCATTTGCATATTAATTAAACACTAATTTCTCAGGAATGCAGCAGCAGATAGAAAATATAAAGGTGTCTATGGATTTACATTTCCAAGACCTGCATGCCCAAATGGGGTGAGAGGAGTGGGTTAATGGGTTAAATTCCTTTTAAGCCTTATTTGAAGCCTCTTTTTTATATATATTTTGGAACTAAATACTGAAATCTACATCACAAAAGCTTTCTGTGCATATTTTTCCTTAAAAAAAAAAATAAAAAAATGTATCCATTAAGCTGTGGCCACCTGGTTTAGCTGGTGTGACCGAAACTCCACCCGTTCCCAGCGGGACAATGACCATGTGATTTTTTAATTTTTTTTTTATCATAATTGTGTGGCCACTGAAGTTGGGCGGATATTCAGCCTTGATGTTTGGCCTCACCCTTACTGCCATATGAATAAGCGCCTCTTACTGTAAGCTGCATTATGATCATTACCAGATCGCTGCCATGTTAACGAGAAATGCCTTCTGCTTGACGGTTCATGTGTAATGTGTTGTGTCAGCCTCGCGGCGGGTCAATGTGTGCTATTTTGCTTAATTACTAGTAAAATCTCTGAGTTTGACAGCTGATCTGGCCGAACCACTGTGACAATTTACTCTGCTTACTGCTACACCCAGGCTGTGTGTGATCCCCCGCTCTTATCTCCCTCTGTAACAGTCAAGTGTGGTATCAAGCATGATTGGTGAAGACCAGCTCCTTCCTGACATGACACCTCTCTGACAGCGAGCACAAGTGACTGCAATGCTATGTGATTAGTGAACAGATGGGCTCCCCGACATAAATCCTGAGCTTGACTGCTCTGAGAGCGCTAAATCTTCCAGGGGGCTGTATTTATAGGAGCGGGCCCCAAACGTGCTACACAGGGCTGCTACATTGAGCTGTCAAGAGCTCGCTCAGGGGAAACTGATATAGTGAATCCTTTCCTGACTAACCTGTGATGGAGATCTGCTTTTGAAGCCTAATTAGTATTTAGCTGGAGGTAGCAGTCATAAGAAAAAAAAACCACACTGGCTGCAGAGCGTTCCGTCTGATAGAAAAATTACAAAAACATCAAAAATTACACTAGAAAGTAGTCACATGATAAGATTGAGAATTGTAGAAAAGAATAGAAATTCTGGGTTAGCATGATGAGGCTCTTTGAGTCAAAAGTTGATAAAAAAAAAATGGATGATTTCACTCACTGCTCATACACATGACCATAATTTTTGGTCCAAGTGCTGTCCATGGGAAAAAACGTATACCACTCGGATGTTATTCAATGGGGCGGTGAATCTGCGTGTGAAAGAATCACAGCATGCACTAATTTCTTCCGTAAATCGGATGAGACTTACCCATTCAATTCAGTCCATGGATGCGTGAAAAAAAAACAGATGCCGTACGGAGACAGATAATGGATACATAACAATTTTATAACACAGGAAACCTAGTAAATGATATTTTAAATTATTGCAGCTGCTGTAAGAAAAAAAATGGACAGCACCGAGATGACAAGTGAGGAAAAAAATCGTCTCGAGCTTTCTGGATGAAAGTGAATGATCTTTTCATACACTTGTGTGAACACACCTGTAAAATGCGGCACTGATTGTTTTAGTCAACTGATGACAGACAATGATCATTTAGACAGAAGTAAGTTTATGGTTTTTGACAGATACAGGTGCTTCTCACTAAATTAGAATATCATCAAAAAGTTAATTTATTTCAGTTCTTCAATACAAAAAGTGAAACTCTTATATTATATAGAGTCATTACAAACAGAGTGATCTATTTCAAGTGTTTATTTCTGTTTCTGTTAATGTTGATGATTATGGCTTACAGCCAATGAAAACACAACAGTCACTATCTCAGTAAATTAGAATACTTTATAACAACAGCTTGAAAAATGATTTTAAAATCTGAAATGTTGGCCTACTGAAATGTATGTTCGGTAAATGCACTCAATACTTGGTCGGGCTCCTTTTGCATCAATTACTGCATCAATGCGGCGTGGCATGGAGGCGATCAGACTGTGGCCCTGCTGAGGTGTTATGGAAGCCCAGGTGGCTTTGATAGCAGCCTTCAGCTCGTCTGCATTGTTGGGTCTGCTGTCTCTCATCTTCCTCTTGACAATACCCCATAGATCATCTATGGGGTTAAGGTCAGGCGACTTTGCTGGCCAATCAAGCACAGTGATACTGTTGTATATAAACCAGGTATTGGTACTTTTGGCAGTGTGAACAGGGGCCAAGTCCTGCTGGAGAATGAAATTTCCATCTCCAAAAAGCTTGTCGGCAGAGGGAAGCATGAAGTGCTCTAAAATTTCCTGGAAGACGGCTGCGCTGACTTTGGGTCTTGATAAAACACAGTGGACCTACACCAGCAGATGACATGGCTCCCCAAACCATCACTGATTGTGGAAACTCCACACTAGATCTCAAGCAGCTTGGATTGTGGCCTCTCCACTCTTCCTCCAGACTCTGGGACCTTGATTTCCAAATGAAATGCAACATTTACTTTCATCTGAAAACAACACCTTGGATCACTGAGCATCAGTCCAGGTCTTTTTCTCCTTGGCCCAGGTAAGATGCTTCTGGCGTTGTCTATTGGTCATGAGTGTCTTGACACAAGGAATGCGACACTTGTAGCCCATGTCCTGGATACGTCTGTGTGTGGTGGCTCTTGAAGCAATGACTCCAGCAGCGGTCCACTCCTTGTGAATCTTCCACCAAATTTTTGAATGGCCTTTTCTTAACAAACCTTTCAAAGCTGCGGTTATCTTGGTTGCTTGTGCACCTTTTTGTACCACACTTTTTCCTTCCACTCAACTTTCCATGAATATGCTTGGATACAGCACTCTGTGAACAGCCATCTTCATTAGCAGTGACCTTTTGTTGCTTACCCTCCTTGTGGAGCGTGTCAATGACTGCCTTCTGGACACCTGTCAAGTCAGCAGCCTTCCCCTTGATTGTGGAGCCTACTGAAACAGACTAAGGGACCTTTTTAAACGCGTAGGAAGCCTTTGCAGGTGTTTTTTGTTAATTATTCTCATTTACTGAGATAGTGACTTTTGTGTTTTCATTGGCTGTAAGCCATAATCATCAACATTAACAGAAATAAACACTTGAAATAGATCACTCTGTTTGTAATAACTCTATATAATATGAGTTTCACTTTTTGTATTGAAGAACTGAAATAAATTAACTTTTTAATGATATTCTAATTTAGTGAGAAGCACTTGTAGGTGCTAGTCCACAAAAAATCTCTCCTTGATAGAACGTTCCATCGACCACAAACCTATGACCAGTCTGAACACTTGTAATGGCTGATATGGACTAAAACAGCTGCTTTGGCACAAGTATCTTTCACTAGATGAACATTTGTTTAAAGGGGTTTTCCCATGAACAAAAGTTCATTTTAATAAATAGATCTTGGAATAATAATAAGTTCCACAATTGGATGTGTTTAAATAAAATGTTCCTGTGCTGAGATAATCTTATAAATGTGTCCCTGCTGTGTACTGTGTAATGGCTGTGTCTGACCATACAGGAACATGGTCTGATCATACCACAGCTCCTGGGCAGGCGAGGAAGCAAAAGAGGATACAAACAGGACAGCATGGGATCACAGATGATTCTTTCTTTGAAGTAAAACATTTCACTGCCTGTTTTTATACAATGTTTTACTTCAAAGAAAGAATCATTCGCAATCCCCTGCTGTAATGTTTGTATACTCTTTTTCTTCCTCCCCTGCCCAGGAGATGTGGTATGATCAGACCATGTTCCTGCACGGTCAGACACAGCCATTACACAGTACACAGCAGGGGCACATTTATAAGATTATCTCAGCACAGGAACATTTTATTTAAACACAACCAATTGTGTAAGTTATTATTATTCCAAGATCTATTGATTAAAATCAACTTTTGTTCGTGGGAAAACCCTTTTAATCGTCAACCTACTTCTGTGTAATGTGTGTGGCCATTTTTACGCCAGGTCTCAAGGCTCTTCTACACACAAGAGTAAGGTTGTCAGATCACCACTGTCCGGGATGTTGATATAGCCGTTTCCAGCTTTCATATATTGCAAGCAGGGCCCCCACTTCTCTTCATATGCGTTGGCCTATGTGTTACTTTGTAATGTCTAATCTTGTCCCCTCTAAATTGTAAAGTGCTGCGGAATATGTTGGTGCTATAGAAATAAAAAAAATTATAGACCTTGCTTGTCAAGTTAAATGCATCAACCCCAGATGCACAAATTTCTCTGGTTGTTCGCTACATTGAAGGTCTAGCACTTCTGGCCGTACACAGTTTTTTAGGCTATGTTCCCACACACTGTTTTTGCAACGTTTTTTTTTTTTTCCTGCAGTAGTAGCCGTGTTTTACAGTACCAGCAAAATCATATTTCAGAAATCTCATGCTCACGCTTGTTTTTTCTTCCCCCTGGCTGAATTTGAGAGCTGCAATGTTTTTGAAATCTTCAATGTGTCAATACTTTTCTGTGTTTTTTTGCTGCGTTTTTGATTAATAAAACTAAATTTATTAAACATATATACTGTAGACAAATCAAACTTGGAATACGCAGCAAATAGCTGTGCTTTTATATGCAGCGGTTTTACTGCTAAGAGGGAAGGTTTTGACCGCAGAAAATAGAAAGTAAGCGTCGTATGTAAACTAAGCCTTACCCTGCGCGGTGGCACTCCTGGCAACCCACCGTGCAGGGAACTGCAACACCGCTTTAGTCACATGATTCAGTTTTCACATGTCCGATCAACTCTCAGCCATGAATTGGATCTGATTTTGCTGCTCACTTGAATCCGGCTTGGCTGCAGTTCCAGACTCAGTCCATGGACAAGAGTGGCCTTGTTTCTTGAGAAAAAAAAATCAAAAACCTTTTTTTTTTACATATGTATCAGCCCCTTTGGTTCATAGGAAAATCAACTCTTATTCCACATTCTTATTGCAGAAAGTTGGATTTTTTTTATTCTGTTTTTAAACAAAGGATAAAAATATAACAAAAAAGCCAGACCCACTAATAAGATCTACAGTGTGGTCTTTTATCTGGATTGTAATGCTTTGATTGCACCAAAATATTTGAAATTGTAGTGTACCGTCCTGGTTATTTAGATTTTGGCCAATTGTGGTACCTGAGGTCTTTGTCTCATAAAATGTGCAGTCAATTATCGCCCCATGCGACATTTCCACAGTGCGACATTAGAATGATTTAAACTTGATTAATTAATGCAAATCAGAAATTGTGTTTCCCATGTTCATGCTGTTGCAGGGAGAGATGTCAAGATGTCTGAATCACTACCTAATAATTTATTCATAATACGGGGGCTGCCCTCGGCGCATGGATTTTCCTGCCGTGATTTAAAGCTCCTCAATTATGTACCCTGTTGGCTATTTCTTTCTAGATGGTACAGCTGCATGCTGGGGAAGAAGTGCAGTTTGGCTCCATTAAAGGAAGAGCTGCGAATACAAGGGGTAGGTTTATTCTTATACCTATTATTCCATCATTGCAATTTTTTCTACTGAATTAGAAGTTAATGGGAGATTTCAAGTAAGTCACCAGCCGGTATAGATATTTTATTGCATTGCATCTATTGAAAAGTATAAAGAACTAGATCTAAAATAGACATTGCATCAAATGTAGCAAATGTATTCATCACCCTAAAATCCATCTAGTAGTTAAACCTCAATAATTGGGAATGTTGCAATACCCGATGAGCAAACTAGATTTTTTATTATTTCTTTATTCTTTTATATCCACCTCATACATAAGAACTTAACCCTAGAGCTCAGGGCGTCTACATAACCTAATAACCTACAGCTGTAGAAAAAGACATGTACTTGAAATCCAAAAATCACACATTGATCTATTGCGGCTAAGCAAAAATTTTCAAAACTGAAAACTGATTGTATGAAGCCCATTGACATGTCACGGTAAACTTCTTGGGTCTCTGACCTAAAAGGTGCGGCGCCTGAGCCAACCATTGCCGAGTCCACAGTGCACCAGCAATAGGAGACAATGGCCACTACACACCACTAACAGCAAACAAAAGGAGCTAAAATCTCCTCACCTTCCGCATATATATGGTGTAGATTTTATTGTACCTCATCGATTGAAAAGTAGTAATGACTATATAATGTGTATGATCATACACTAAGTGGCATCCAGAGTTCTAAAGTTAGAAGCCTACATATTACGTGCATGGCGGAGCAGCGTGCAGTGAGCTTCCTAGGACTCTCAGAAGCATTAGCAGGGCTCACATTATGCTTTATATTTTTTCTGCAAGGCTTTCATCTCTCTTTGCAATGATTGCCAGACAAGACAAAAGGTCCATTTACGCAAACGGACTGGCAGCACAATACACCTGTTGACCAGTAAACTTTTATTGGTCGTCAGTCATTTGAATGTCTGTTTATACAGGCAGACCAGAACGATGATCACTGAGTAATTTATACTAGATCACTCAGTGCATACAGGCTGCCATAGTTCTCGGTGGTGCGAGTCCTGTTTACACAAGTCGATGCACCACCAAGAGCGATGATTTTTTGTTAAATTAAAGATCATTTCACCCGATGAACTGTCGTTTTGCTCGATCATCGTGTGATCATCAGCCTGCTTGCAAGGCAATATAATCGTGAAACAAGCATTTTTATCAACAAACGTTCATGATGATCATCTTGCAGTCTAAATGCCCCTTGTACGTCTTTCCCTCAACTAAGCTGCTTTCCAATCTCAAGGTCCCTTTGCTATCAAAGCCCTACAGAAATCTGGCTACACAAATAAGATAATTTTGTTTATTTTTTAGAACCTTATGGGAATGACTAGGGAAGAGTTTTTGGTCTGATTCTATGGATCTGGGCAGGATTTCACCCCTTAAGCTATTAGTATGCTCATGTAGTTCTTTCAACAACAAGTCCAGCCATCAGCGTTTGAATTGGCACACTAAAGAGCTATTTTGTAGATCTGAAGCCTCTGTCACTCCAGCTCTATTTCCTTTCCAGTGTCACTTCCTGCTTGACTGACTGCACCTCCTATGCCTGAAGTCACACAGCACAAAGGTTGTCAGTCAAGCAGGAAGCGGAGGCGTTGGGTGGGGAATAGAGCTGGAGTGACGGACGCTTCAGATTTACAATGGCTCCACAGCCTCATTTTCTTATAAATTCAAAACCTGATTTCTCAGTAACAGAGGAACGGACTGATTATGTAAAGATATTGCCGGACTTGTCTTTGAAAGATCTACATACTCTTTCTACATTACTGCTGACAGATTCTCTTTAAAGTTTTTTTTTTTAAGATTGAGACTTGCTGTAATGTGTGCACAGGGTTTTCTGACTGTAAGAGAATGATTCAGGGATTTAGAGATCTAATATGCACTGGGGTTTGCATTGAAATCTCACACATAAGAGAAATTCTTTATTACTGGTAGGTTATTCCCATCATCTTTCCTATCATGTCTGTTTTAGTAAATGTTTATACTCCCCATGAAAAAGTTGTGCTTTAGCATTTTTTTTTTTTTTTTTTTTTTTTTTTATTATTCTTTTATTATTTTTTAATTTCTTTTGGGATGTATGGATTAATTAACAAATGGGAATTATCTTTCTCTTGTCAGTAGTGTGTGTATCTCTACAGTCTCGTATAGTGCTCTAGGCTGTATTCACACATCTATGTGACACATCTGTTTGCAGACCGCTTTCTTTTCCCTAGACAGCACACTGAGCCATGGAGTTTAATGGATCCATTCACACATCTGTTTTAACAACGGATCCGTGACTCCGTTCCATGAGACCCTGAGTGCGTCCTATTCTCATCCGTTTTTGCGAATCAGAAACGGCCATTAAAGTCTATGCGGATCCAGTAAAACCAGAAGAAAAAAAGGAAGACTGACTTTGTACTTCTGACTTCCATTCAAGTTTCATTCGATTTTAACCGATTCATTGCGAAGATTCACTAAATATATAAAAGCTCAGTTACCTGCTTCAGTTTGTAAAAACAGATGAAGAAGAACAGATGCAAAGCCGAGGCGAAGTGGGCGACGCGTGAGGGAAAGACAAAGACCATCCGTTTTCCACAAATGTAAAAATGGAAACACATGTGAGAATGTAAGCCTTAGACCGTATGGGCACACTGCTTTGAGTAAAGGCGTTAAAGTCCGGTTATTCATATATATCCAAGAGGAATAACGGGGACAGCAGATTTTAGAATTCGAGAAATGCTAAAACACTGCTATTTCATGAGGGGTAATAAAAGTATTTACTAAAACAAACATGTTCGGAAAGCTGACCCTTCTGTTTAGTGAGAGCCTTAGGGACAACGAATGTGTGATCTCTGGCCAAGCGAAAGGAGGGCACCAGGTGTTATTTATTACTCCTTGTAACCGTCGCATGGTAAATTTTGTAGACGGACACTTCTTCCTTACCTTTTTTTATGGCCTGGATAATTGTGGTTTATACATTGGTTTAGGGATAGGGAGAGACACTGCATTTTCCCTGACATGTTTTATATGTTCCAAATATACATTGAAATTGCCATGGGAATTTTGGGGAACATTCTTGATATTTTTTTATTTATGTTAACCAAAAGGTTGTCTTTGTCCCTTATTGCATATTAGGTTCCTAAAGTAGCACACACTGAATTTTACCAGGGTCGTACAATGCGGTGGGCACTGGCATGGAGCTTTTATGACGATGTGGTCATCCCCGTGAGTATAAAACTTAATATACGTTTCTGACACTAAAGCAGTTATGTTTGTGACCCAGGTAAACTTCATTTCCTGACTGACAGAACCTGTGTATTAAACCGGATATTGGCAGTGGTAGGTCAGTTCTGCAATGTTCACCATAAAACTATCATTTTGTGAATTGTTGCAGATCTGAGAGCACGTGTCTGACATGTTGAGGTTATATATTTTGCAGATATATCCCCCTCACAGATGGGTGAAGTGAGCAAACCCATGTCCTAAGTATTTAAACATCTGCTACAGGGCTGTGGAGCTGGTAAACCAAGATCAGGCTCCTCTATTTTTGTTCATACTTCTTCATAAATGGGTAATAATTTGTAATAACAATTCTCTGTAGGACATTGGTAACTTCACTGTTTCATTGTGCTTGTTTTTTTTGATGAATAGGGGCCTTAGAATGATAGAGCGTATGATATATTTATATTAATTCTTCTAATCTTACTTTAAAATTCCTAAGAAAGGTAATAAATTAATCAATATTAATAATGAATAATAAATATTGTTTTAAGTTTTGAGTTTCTACCAACTGCACCCAAAACTAACTCTGACTCCTCAGCCGAATGTAATAGAAGGGATAAGATTCATGAACAAGTACTGCTCTTATTGTGGGCAATGCCATATGGTGTTAAATAGCGTCCGACTCCTGTCTTCACGTACTGTACATGTTTTAGTAAATGTGTTTTCTGTCTCGGTCAGGGGTGCAGGTCAATTCCTCGGTGGGCTCCGAACCTTGGGCATGGTCTTGTATACTTGATGCACTATATAGAGACAGAGGAGCGGTAGCAGACCACTTATTATCCCCTTCCTCAGGCCCCGCTGTCTTAACACATTATTATTATTATTTGTTTATATAGCACCAATAATTCCATGGTGCTGTACATGAGGAGGGTTACATACAATATACAGATATCACTTCCAGTAAACAAACTAACAGTAATATTCAGGCACAGAGGGGAGAGGACCCTGCTCTTGCGGGCTTACATTCATACATCGGACACCGTCTACATTAATCATCTGGCAGCTTTTGGCTGTTGCTTAGGATTGATATCCGTGGCTTTTCCCACAGGCAACTACCTAACTGTTACCATGTCCCATGGTGGCTGGAAATACTCAGTGTAGTGGCCGTTCTCGAGTACTGCATCTTGGCTCCCATTGAAGTGATTGGGATCAGAGCTGTGGTGCTCAGGAACGGCCACTACGGAGCTGGGGTGTCCCAACCACATACACTGTTTGCATCTTACGCGGCAGCTAGAAATAAACAAGCAAACAACTATTCAACTGCAAAAACGGGGAGACTTTAACAAGCAATTTCAAAACTGCAAAAAGTTTTGGTAGAGCTATATACAAGTGCAGCCATGTTTCCTTTCAAAAGTATGGAGACTGTGTCAGCCAGAAATTTGTGACCAAGGACCAAGTACTATTTGCGAGTATTTTTTCATTGCAGCTGTAGATAGGGCTCCATAATCGATATTATTGGTTGCACATCATTTTTTCATATTGCATGACAATTCTGAAGCTTTTTTTCCTAGATTGTGTTACTCCGTTATTCCTCCTGGAAACATGTAACAACTTGGACATGACCATTCCCCTTTTTCTATAGTGCATCTTCCTATACCTGACAGTGTCCAGTCAGTGCGGAAAGAAAACTCGTCAACTTAACACCCATTTGTCAGTATATTCTTAAATTTCCAGAATCAATAGAGGGCAGGACCATGAGCTGCAGCTGGTAATTCGGGCGATATTCTGCCCACTTGTGCGGCTGATATTCTGCCCACTCATTTAACAGGTTCAGTTTTCCAAAGATGCCAAGTGGTTAAAAGAAGTGACCTGACCAATCTTTTTACACTCTGAAGATGCTTGATGTTTACAAGTCAATGAGAAGTCTCAAATGACGCCTGGATGTCTTTTTTTGAGCATTTTTTCAGAGCTTTTTCTTGCTAGTGGTTTCCTCATTGTTGAATGGATTAAAAAGAATGTTCGGAAAACACTGGTACAAAAAATGCCACAGAAAAACACTAAAATAATCCACCAGTGGTCAAAAATGTTGAAAAAGTGCTCAAGAAACTACAATTAAAAAACAAAACAAAATCAAGTTTTTATGAAACGCCAGAAAAAAAGGACAGATGTTTTTTGGCTGCCTGAACATGACATTATATGCACATACCCTAAAAGGGGAACAGCAAAAGTGCTCCGAGATTATTTAATGGGGATTATATGTAGTTCCTAAATCAGGACTGACAGGGTCTTTGTAAAGGAGGGTTTCACTAAAAGTGTTTATAGGTTGCAGTTTGCTACTGGGACCTCACTAATCCTGGAGGTCCTGGCAATGCCGTTTCCTATCTCTGGTACAGAGCTGACTGCATTTGTGTAGCGCCTTTTCTTTTCAAGGGAATCTGTCAGCAGGTTTTTGCTACCTTATCTGAGAGGAGCATAATGTATGTAAAGAGAAGCTGAATCCAGCGATGTATCACTTAGATTACTGGGTGCAGCGCTTCTGACACAACTTTTAGATTTACAATGAAGCAGAGCTGAGAAAGCTAACCCCGCCCACACCATAGCTAATCCCACCCACACCTTAGCTAACCACGCCCACACCATAGCTAATCCCACCCACACCTTAGCTAACCACGCCCACATCAGGCTCTCTTTTAACAAAGTCCATAGACAGTGAGGTGCATATTACAGGGGGAGGGGATGTTGCCGGGCTAGTGTAGTCCAGCAATGTTAATCTCTTAGTGATAAATCCTTCACAGTTAGTAAACAGCACGCACTTTGACAAGTGACACATCCCTGAATTCTGTGTTTCATCCTCCACCTCATGCTGTCTTCAGATTACATGGCAACAACCTGCTGACAGATTCCCTTTAATTGATTAGCAGTACGACAAGCCCTCAAGTAAATGTGAAAAAGGTTTATATGCCTGTCAGCATCTTTGGAAAGCTGGGTGACATCCCTTATGGGTATTGTAGACAAATTAGAAATGGCTGAATGAAGTATTATTCCAGTAATGATGTGATCTGTGTAGTAAATGACATCGATCCCATAGCCTGTATCTGACCTTGCACTGCTGGCTCCTATAGATATCTGCTTCATTGTCGAGGTCAGCATTGCATGGCGGTGTACGTTCCCTGATGTGACCGGCCTGACCTGTACTCCCGTGGGGATATGTCGGCTGCGCTCCACACTTAGGTGTCTCCAGTCCTTGCACATGGCCTCTGGGTGAACATGCTCTCTGCCCTGCGTCTGATAACCACCTATTGTACCGCCGTCTTGTGACAGACTGCCCTGCTAATGCCCATTTGTCTGGAGGATTAGACATGCACACTGATTTTTCTGGGCTTAACAAATTAAAAAGGCATTAGCTGACAGCTTCTATCACACTATCAGCATAATCATGGGCTGGTGTGAAACAATGAAAGTACCGCGGTGTCCTGGGCGACCTGTCAGACCTCTTTTTGTAGCCCGGGCTAGTGAGTAGGTTGTTTATCGATTTCAAGACTTTTTTTTTTTCTTCACGTGGGTTGGGGGTTAACTGCAGATGTCTAGCCTGGCAATTACAATTCAGAGGGTTGGCATTAATTTGGTATGATTGTAAGCAGCCAGTGAAAGGTCTGAAAGGATGACTAACTGTGATTTCAAGCCGAGCGTGGCTTGATAAAATTGATTGTTTGTGCAGCCGTCTCGCCATTTAAAGCTGTCGTGCTACATTTTATTCCCGTTTTTCCTTTTTGTTTAACAAGTAATCTTAAGCATGTCTTTTCATAACATGTTCAGCTTGTAGCTTTAAAGGGAAAACACTTAAATCTTAAAATAAAATACTCTAGTTTTGTACCCCCAGCTTGCCAATGACAGACGCTGGCTGCCCTCTAAGATGCACCCCTGCGGCTCTCAGTAAGGGGAATACGGCATTACTGGAGATTTGCAGCATAATTTAGACGTTAAAAGGTGACCTCAAATCTGCACCTGCTAATGCTTCTTATTATCGTGGGTTAAGGAGCTCTTATAGACTTACATCAATGATTCCACATCTCTAGTGCCAAAAACAAGAATATTGTAAAGCAGTGATTGTGTGCCTCACATGCTTTTTGTCAATCAATACTATTCTTCTGTTAAGTATCATTAAAATTATTTTTTAGATATTGTTTACTATATCCAATAATTAGGATTAATAGAATAAGTCACACACTTCACACCACCAACCCGCACACTCCCACTACCTGCTCCCATGGGATTCCATATTGAGCTTAAAAATTTACCAGGATTTTGCTATCTTATATGAGAGCAGCATGATGTAGAGGCAAAGACTGATTCCCGGGATGTATCACTTACTGAGCTGCTTGTTACCATTTTGATAAATATCAGTGTTTTATTTGCTGCTGTATTAACCCCGCCCCCACCACTGATTGGCAGCTTCCTGTGTACACTGTGCATTGGCGGAAAGCTGCCAATCAGTGATTTGGGCGAGGTTATAGAGAGCTCATGAACATGGAGGATTACATGGCAGTAGATCTACTAGTCCTCTAGTGATGATCTCCTGCTGATAAAACGCTGATTTTATAAAAATCAACAGCACTTCTGATATTTGCTGAATGGGGTTGTCTAGTCTAATGCTACGTTCCCTTGATAAGTATATGGTAACTTGTTAATGTTGACACAGCAAGGAGAAAAGACCTAAGCAATCCATGTATGACAAGTGCACACCGAACTTCGTCCTGATGAGACGTGGTTAAGCAATGAAGAAAAAGCGAGGTTAGTTCCAGCTCCTTAAATAAAATTCGAACTTTATTCAGTCCATATAAAAATAGTAAAACGTCCTTTAAAAAAAAACACTCATGAGGAGAAATGTAAAACATTTTTTGTTTTTTATTCATTCTATGTGTGTGTATACATTATACTATATGAAGGACTATGGAGAGTGCAGTATACTATATGGAGGACTGGGGAGTGCATTACACTATATGGAGCACTATGGGGAGTGCAGTATATTATATGGAGGACTATGGGGAGTGCCTTATACTATATGGAGTACTATGGGGAGTGCCTTATACTATATGGAGGACTATGGAGTGCATTATACTATATGGAGGAATATGGGGAGTGCATTATACTATATGGAGGACTATGGGGAGTGCATTATACTATATGGAGGACTATGGGGAGTGCATTATATTATGTGGAGGACTATGGAGTGCATTATACTATATGGAGGAATATGGGGAGTGCATTATACTATATAGAGGACTATGAGGAGTGCATTATATTATATGGAGGAATATGGGGAGTGCATTATACTATATGGAGGACTATGGGGAGTGCATTATATTATATGGAGGACTATGGAGTGCATTATACTATATGGAGGAATATGGGGAGTGCATTATACTATATGGAGGACTATGGAGAGTGCATTATACTATATGGAGGACTATGGGGAGTGCATTATATTATGTGGAGGACTATGGAGTGCATTATACTATATGGAGGAATATGGGGAGTGCATTATAGAGGAGTATGGGAAGTGCATTATATTATATGGAAGGCAATGTGGTGCGCATTATACTATATGCAGGGCTATGTGGGACCCATTATAGTATATGGTGGGCTATGTGGGGCCCATGATTCTATATGGAAGTGTATGTGGAGTCTATTATAATATTTGGAGGGCTATGTGGGAGCCTTTATAACAGTGATGGGGAACCTTTTCGAGACCAAGTGCCCAAACGTCAACCCCAAACCCACTTATTCATCCCAAAATGCCAACATGGGAATTTCATCTGAATACTGAGGTTTCAGTTATGAAAAAACAACTCCTACAGAGAACATGCAGGGGCAACGGAGAGTAGACAGGTATCAGAGCAGGCAGGGATATCAGAGAGTGCAGGCAGGGGCAACAAAGTGCAGCCACAGACAAGAGCAGGGGTTCCAGACTGCAGGTATAAAGGAGCATTAAAGTGCAGGCCGAGGAGAGACAGTGGTAAATTGCTGAATCAAGAAAGAACAGAGATAGCAGAAAACAAGGTAGAGCGTGTGGAGAGGAAATAGAGAGCGGAGGTGGAGAAAAGCAGAGGGATAACAGGCAGAACCCAGTGCCAGGCAGGGAGAGTGGCTGTAGTGGGATCCCCAGTGCGCAGACCAGGTCAGGTTGCTGCCAGGTAGTGGTCTCCGTGCGTGTATCTTCCCAGACACCTGCTGTTGTTTTTGCCATTGGTGGGCGCCCCATTCTCCTTAGAGGTCCTGTTCCGCTGCCCGCAGTGCAGCCCGTAGTGCCTGGCTGCTTACTCCGCAGCCTCCTCCTGCCCCTCCTCTGTGGAACTGGTGCGGCTTCTGGGCTGCCGCTGCTGCTCCGTGTGCGCCTGGCTGGAGAGGAAATCGTGCGGGGTGTACACTGCACTGCACCGCTTAACTGCTCTTCTACCCAAACCCTGGCGCAGAGCTCCCCCTGCAGGCGAAAGTCCTGAGGCGATGACAGGAGGGCTCTGCTTTTATGTTGTATGTAAGTAATTATACAGTATAAACGTTTGGGTGGTGTTCATCATATTGTGTACTACTGTTTGGAGGGCTAGTAGGGGCCATTATACAGTGTGGAGAGGTGTGGGCCATTATAATGTATGTAGGGGAAGTTGAGGGATGTGGAGGGTACTGTGGAGGTGGAGGTATCATACAGTGTTTGTGGGGCACTTTTGTTGGTATCATACTTCATGGGTGCAATGAAAGGGAAATCTGGGGCTTCAGTAGGTGGAAAATTACTTTGTAAAGGCTGCAAAATTGTGAGATCTGCTCTTCAGTGACCCCTTTTTTTGGGGGTGGGGGGGTGGGAGGGGCCCAATTAGAGTTTCTGCTATGGGGCCCCATGATTTCTGTGTACACCTTTGCCCAAAAGAGATTGGCATGTGCAGATTTCAAACACGCACCGTAGGTCAGTTTACACAGTGTAAAAAAAAACGAAAAAAAAAAAACACAGTGGGCATGAGATTTCTACAATTCTACAATTCCTTTGCTGGAACTGTAAGACGCACAGGAGTCATGACAGTGTCCACATTGCGCACTGCAATGATTTGGCAGTCTGAAGTTTCATGAACAACCACTTTAATAGTAGGAGATTCAGCATACAATTGAATTATAGGAGTGAATCGGGCCTATGCTAACTTGAGAAGCCTGCTTATACAGAGGACCCCTTCCCTTACACCACACAGATGAGTAAGCTTTTCCTTCACATTTGGAATTGCTTTGCTCCAGCCATAGATGCCTCTCCACACATTGCAGGCTTACAAATGGAAAGTTTTTGTATATAGATTCAGATCGTCCAGGAACTGGAAACTTTGATGCCTCTGTATATATAAGTGTAAACCTCCATTATTATGCATACTAATAGGGGATTTAAAACTTTTTTTTTTTTTTTTAAATACCAGTATTTGTCATTTCACTCTTCTAATTGGCTAATTTCTGTATGTTAATTAAAGGGAACCTGCCACCTTGAAATTGCAGGCACTATGTTATAGAGCAGGAGGAGCTGAGCACATTGATACACCGAATATTTACTCACAAATCTATCGGTATATAACTTGTGTTTTAATCCTCTAAACTGCCCTTTCTGGGATTTTGGGTCCAGTGGGCGGTCCTATCAGTGATTGACAGCTATGTCTTTATGCATTCTTATATAGAGAAAGCTGACAGTCACTGTTAAGACTGCCCACTGGACTGAAAACCTCAAAAAGAGTAGAGAATTAAATGATGAAAGCACAATTATACTAAATCTTTTCTGATAAAACTATATATCAATCTGCCCAGCCACCCCTGCTGTATAACATGCTGCCTGCAGACTGGACTGCATTTTCATGGTGACAGGTCCACTTTAAAGGTCTGCAACAGAATAAAAGCATTGGAAAGCAATATTCTCACAAGCTTTCAGACATGAAGCTGATGTTATACAGTACGGAGTCAGAAATCTTAGACATGGACCACAGCCTGCATGAGTCATGTTTTCCTGGCACACAGAATAGCATGCACATAAAATCATGCAACATTTGGCATAATTTCGGATGGGCAGAATCTCGACCAGATTGACAGCTTGATTGTGCTGGTTATAAAAATTACAAAGTTCGGCCCTTCACCACTGCCCTGTGAAAGCGAATGTTCAGACCCATAGACTTACTATTGAGCTGTACACCGCTCTGTGCACGCAGATAACGAAGAAGCTGCCGTGTTTTGAGCGACCGGTGGGAGGTCTCAGTACCTGGACCTCCACATATCAGTAACGCTGTACAGTGCCTGCAAGGTATAAAAACTTATATAAAAATAACATTTACACTTTATAGTGCTGACTGTCCTTCAGGTGTAGAAATAAAATGTAGGAAATGTCATCATGAGCTGTGAGCTCACTACCACCATAACCACCACAACACAAGTAGACAACTAGCTCAATATCGCCACAACATGTAAATCCTATAATAGTTTGTTTTATATGGCCTTTATATTGCATGGCACAGGCTACTTTATCTTTTATTATTTTTATTTTTTTTAAATCTGCACGCTTTACAGAAAGAGTTACTGAGGTCTCTTGTATGGTTTAGGTAATGTGAAGCGAACCATAGCTTTACAGGTAAAATAGTATAAGATAGTGAAAAAAACACTAAAGTTAATAAAAGCACGGTGGCTCAGTGGTTAGCACTGCAGCCTTGCCGCACTGGGGTCCTGGGTTCAAATCCCACCAAGGACAACATCTGCAAGGAGTTTGTATGTTCTCCCTGTGTTTGCGTGGGTTTCCTCCAGGTTCTCCTGTTTCCCCCCACGCACCAAAGACATGCTGGTGGGGAATCTAGATTGTGAGCCCCCATGGGGACGGTGATGATGTCAGTAAAGCGCTGTAAAATAAATAATAAAATAATCAAATTCTACCAGTCCTAGTTACCATAACATTCTCCTTCATTGTGGTGTATTTCTCTACTCTACAATGGAGAAAATAAGTACTTGATACGCTGCCGATTTTGCACGTTTTCCCACCTACAAAGAATGTAAAGGTCTGTAATTTTTATTGTAGGTACACTTCAACTGTGAGAGACAGAATCTTTAAAAAAAAATCCAAAATATCACAGTTTGATTTTTACATAATTAATTTGCATTTTATTGCATGAAATAAGTGTTTGATACAATAGAAAAAATAACTCAATATTTGGTACAGAAACCTTTGTTTGCAATTACAGAGGTCAGATGTTTCCTGTAGTTCGTGCCCAAGTTTGCACACACTGCAGCAGGGATTTTGGCCCACTCCTCCATTCAGATCTTCTCCAGATCTTTCAGGTTTCGGTGCTGTCACTGGGCAACATTGACTTTCCGCTCCCTCCAAAGATTTTCTATTGGGTTCAGGTCTGGAGATTGGCTAGGCCACTCCAGGACCTTAAAATGCTTCTTACAGAGCCACTCCGTAGTTGCCCTGGCTGTGTGTTTCTGGTCATTGTCATGCTAGAAGACCCATCCACAACCAATCTTCAATGCTCTTACTGAGGGAAGGAGGTTGTTGGCCAAAATCTCCCGATACATGACCCCATCCATCCTCCCTTCATTACAATGCAGTCCTCCTGTTTCCTTTACAGAAGGGTAAAGTATGAAGTTTCCCCCACCATGCTTCATGGTTGGGACGATGTTCTTGTGGTTGTACTCATCCTACTTATTCATCCAGACACGGCGAGTGGAGTTGATACCAAAAATTTATATTTTGGTCTCATCTGACCAAATTACCTTCTCCCATGCCTTCTCTGGATCATCCAGATGGTCATTGGTGAACTTCAAACGGGCCTGGACATGTGCTGGTGTGAGTAGGGTGACCTTGCGTGCCCTGCATGATTTTAATCCATGACGGCGTAGTGTGTTACTAATAGTAATGTTTGAGACTGTGGTCCCAGCTCTCTTTAGATCATTAACCAGGTCCTCCCATGTAGTTTAGTGCTGATCCCTGACCTTTCTCAGAATCATCCTTACCCCACGAGGCGAGATCTGGCATGGAGCCCCAGACCGAGGAAGATTGACAATCGATTTTCTAATAATTGTGCCAACAGTTGTTGCCTACTCACAAAGCTGCTTGCCTATTGTCCTGTAGCTCATCCCAGCCTTGTGCAGGTCTACAATGTTGCCCCTGGTGTCCTTAGACAGCTCTTTGGTCTTGGCCATGGTGGAGAGGTTAGAGTGTGATTGATTGTGTGTGTGGACATTGTCTAATACACAGGTAACGAGTTCAAACAGGTGCATTTAATACAAGTAATGAGTGCAGAGTAGGAGGGCTTCTTAAAGAAAAACTAACAGGTCTGTAAGAGACAGAATTCTTGCTGGTTGGTAGTTGATCAAATACTTATTTCATGCAATTTAATTATGTAGAAATCATACAATGTGATTTTCTGGTTTTTATTTTTAGATTCTCTCTCTCACAGTTGAAGTGTACCTACGATAAAAATTACAGACCTCTCCATTCTTAGTAGGTGGGAAAACTTGCAAAATCAGCAGTGTATCAAATACTTATTTTCCCCATTGTATGTAATGTGCTTGTATATAATCACACATGCAAATTACTTTGCTATTGCTGTCTTGGTGTCTTAATCCAGTGGGAATATTGTTCAGGTGATGAAAGGGCCTTTAAAGTGTGCACAATGGAGTGGTAGAGCATGGTGCCATGTGCACATTTTCTGTGAAAGCTCTGGGGATCAGTACCTGTGTCATATGCTCCAATGCCAGCTGTGTTACAATGTGCTATAGCAGCACATAGCTCAAAATGCTGAGTGTGGTCTCCAGATCTAAGATTTCGCTCATGCCACAACACCACAAAGTGAAATTCTACTGCATATCAGCAAAACCATCTGAAAATAAACCCCCTGTCGTCTGTATGTTTGCACAGTAAAGGGGAACCAGAAGTATGCAGTTATGCTTTGCTGGATGTGTTTCTTCCAGACATTCCAATTATTCTTTTTGTTAGAATACATATATTTTCAGTGCAGTAATCACCGTGATTGAGTTGCAGATCTATTGTAATGGACCAGGATGTAACTGTTATCATTAGGTCTAATTAATTGTGTGGCCCACTGCGAGCTCATCGACACTTGTGCTTTCTGCATGATGATTAATGAAGCACGTGGTCTGGTGTGGTTCTGCCTTACCAGTGTGATAGCTTAGCCATCAATCCCTGCATGGTAACCGCGTCCATTCACATGCTGCACACGCTGTGGGCACTGTGTCATATAGAAGGTCTCGCACATAGGTAGCAGTCAGGACTCAGCTGTGTGCCGGGTCTTATTTGCAGACATTACTGATTTCGTTTTGTAGATCTCTGTATTCTGCATGAAGAAGAATGGGTGGAAGCAGCAATTATTGTAGTTGTGTGGATCCATCTAGTGGTGAATTTTGGGAACAGATACTATGTAGTACTTTGCTAATGAGTGCAGGGTAGAAATGTGATTTTTTTTTTAATTTTTTTTTATTTCAGTAACCATTTAATCTTTTCACCTTTAAAAAAAATTTCTGTCCACATTTCCCAGGTTGGAAAATCTGCAGTGTATTACAGCAGCATTGCGGATAATGTTTTCTCAAATCTCCTCCACATGCTGCATTTAAAAAAAGTGAAGGAATTGACCAGATGTTATAAGTGCAGCGCTTCAGTTTACCCTGCAGATTTTTAATTTTATTAATAAAAATTGCAAACTGTGCTGTAGTGCACTAGGTCTCTATAGCATAACAATAGTAGTATGACAATAGCTTGCAAGAAATACTCTTCTTACCAACTCCTCTCTGTTCCACGGACCTTCCGAGGCGGGTGACGTCGCACAATGTAGGTCAGCTTTGCTCACAAGGCATTCAGCTGAGCGCAGCGCTACCGGACGCGGCGCTGCAGGGACACTTTGATTCACCCATCATTTACCAACTTACTCATGCGGATGATTGACAGCACACGTGTCCACCTCTGGCCCACGACACCAGAATCCCCAACCCTATGTGGGGCCCATTACTCTGTATGGAGGACTGCTTGGGGCCCATAATTCTGAATACTGGTTGGCGCAAGAGTTTGTCCAAGTTTTTCATTTTGGCCCTCTGTGTTTTGAGTTTGACATCCCTGATCTACAGTCACTTCTTATCTGGTACCCCTGGAAGCTTTTATATTTTGTTGCATTTTATCTATGGGATACATTACTTTTGAGTTCTTGAGTACCATTCTAATAAATAGGAACAATATTTCTTCCAAGGTATTATTGTTACACTCGTATTGTTACGCTATAGAAACCTGGTGCAGCGAAGCTTTATAATTTCACTATAACACAATCTGGCAGGGGTACAGCAGATAACCTGCGGCTCATTGCAGCAGTGCACACATAAAAGTGGGAGCGCCGATATATAGATTTTTAATTTTATTTTTGCAAACTGCCGCAATATCTCAAAAAATCCACATACAACTTATGCAGATTGGCAGTAAATATTAGTGTAATGGAAATATATTCCAAATAGACAGACGATAAATTTTGACATTACTTTTACCCAAACTAAATCTGCATTAAAAATTTGCACAAAAATCTGCAAGTTTGACAATTTGGCGCAGGTTTGACTGTGGAATTCAATGTTTGCTTAGCAATGAATGACATCAGCAGTGAAAATCCATGTTTCTGCAATAGATAGGACACTTTACAGATCTGAAAATCCTGAAAATTGCCTGCAGATTTTTTTTTTTTTACATTGTGTGTTGTTTAAAGCAGGGTTCCCCAACTCCAGTCCTCAAGGCCCACCAACAGGTCATGTTTTCAGGATTTCCTTACTAATACACAGGTAATGCAATTATCACCTGAGCAATACTAAGGAAATCCTGAAAACATGACCTGTTGGTGGGCTTTGAGGACTGGAGTTGGGGAATCCTGGTTTAAAGGATAATCATTCCAATATTTAAAAAAATAAATAAATTTGGACATCAGGTTGCCTACAGTGAGAATACAACATAAGTATGTGCTGCTGATGTCATTGGCTCACAATGGATTGCCTTAATACAAACCCTCATTTCTGAACAATGGTAGGTTTGTATGGGTTTTTTATGCCTTTGATATAAGCAAGAATGTTTTTTTATCCACTAACAGCAAGCCTCCTGATGTTAAAGGGGTATCTTGGACTCTACATATGATGACCAGGCTTGGACAGGCCCACTGGAGAACAGGAGAATCCTCCGGTGGGCCCCTGTGCAAGAATGGGTCACTACCCTCTTATATGAGCAGTACTTGGCACAATATATGATACTTGAATCACTATATACAGACAAAGGCAGCATCTTATTTATTTAACAATCTACCCCGTGCATTGTTATATACATTTGTGATTGAGGATAATGTCACATTTGCATGTAGCTGAAAAGTGGGGCCCTGGAGTTGGTTAATTGTGGGCTCTTGTCACCCTAGTACGACACGGTCGATGACCCTTCCTTATGATGTTTGGAAACTCTGTGTGTAACAATTTTGAACCGTGCATTTTGAGGTTTTTTTTAGTTTTGAAAAAAAAATTACGGTCATCATTGGGAGGTTTGTACAGTAAAATTTGATTTATAGTATAACTGTTGATTTCAACATTATACTCCCTCATTTGCATCGTTCATTTAGGAAAATCAGAGATTGCATAATAATTTGGAACGTGGTGTTGAACAATTGATGCTTTGAAAGCAAAGGGTGGTCACACAAAATATTTGATTAAGATTTCTTTTTTGGTCATTCACTGTACATTTTGTTAATTGATAAAAATAAACGATGATCACTTCTATGTTTGAAACCATTCTTAATTTTCTAGCATTTTTTCTACACTTGCCTAAAACTTTTGCACAGTAATGTAGTTGGAGCGTCTCCAACTTCAGATACATTTTATTCAGATTTACTAATTTTTGATTTTATTCTTTTTATCATTTAGGACCCTCCTTCTAAAAAAAGGAAATTGGAAAAACCACGTAAGCCCATGATAATCTATATGTTGGAGGCAACTGTTAAAATGCTTAAGAACAAGGCTGACTGCTCCGATAAATCAGAAGATGTTTCCGTAGTCACAGACTTCTTAAAAAAGATACTTAGCGATTTAAAGGTAGGTGCCAAGAGAGTTGTAACAAAACGTTTTAGAAAGAGTATCATGTATAGCTTTTAGGATTACAATTTTATTTAGTGTGATAAGATTTGCTAGGAAATATCATTGTAAAATCTGATATACCAGACTATTAATATATTGGATGAATTATTATTAAACTCTGTGCTGCAGGTAATAGGCCTGGGTGCTTTTTTTCATTTTATTTTTTAATTATAGATAGCAAGGTTTGTAGGTATAGAGGCCTAAATATCCAGGTCCTGATTCTTTGCTGCCAGGACAGTTATCATACTTCTGACAAAATAAAGCCTGAATTCTTAAAAAAAAATCCTAGCTAGACATGGAGTAGATAGCTAGCAAGATAATATCCATAAGATATATATAATTAATGCTTTGCCTGTGTAGTTTACTGTACTTGTATTAAGCTAATAAATAAATAAATGAAAAAAAAACTATGTGGGCCCCCCCCCCCTATTTTTGATAACCAGCAAATGTAAAGCAGACAGCCTGTTAATATCAGCTCTCAGCTAGGAAGGTTCATGGTTATAGGGCCGTTCCCAGCTTAAAAATACCAGCCTGCAGCTGGCTCAGAATTGGCGCATCACATTAGATGCACCAATTCTGGCGCTTCACCTTCGCTCTTCCCGATTGCCCTGGTGTGTTGGCAATCGGGTTAATGGGGATTGGGGTTGATGTAAACTGTGATTTGTCAAAAATCACAGCTGGCATCAAACCATGTTTTTAGTAATGGAGACACCCCCATTACTAACTCTGTAAAAAAAAAAAGAAAAAAAAAAGGATTTTTTGGTGTGTATTTTTTTTATATGATTAAATACTCCCCAACACTTTCCCTGGTTCACCAATTTACCATATGTATATGTACTTTAAGACGGTACCTTTTTTTTAAAAAAAAAATATATATACAGTACAGACCAAAAGTTTGGACACACCTTCTCATTTAAAGATTTTTATGTATTTTCATGACTTTGAAAATTGTACATTCACACTGAAGGCATCAAAACTATGAATTAACACATGTGGAATTATATAGTTAACAAAAAAGTGTGAAACAACTGAAAATATGTCTTATATTCTAGGTTCTTCAAAGTAGCCACATTTTGCTTTGATGACTGCTTTGCACACTCTTGGCATTCTCTTGATGAGCTTCAAGACGTAGTCACCAGAAATGGTCTTCCAACAATCTTGAAGGAGTTCCCTGAGATGCTTAGCACTTGTTGGCCCTTTTGCCTTCACTCTGCGGTCCAGCTCACCCCAAACCATCTCGATTGGGTTCAGGTCTGGTGACTGTGGAGGCCAGGTCATTTGGCGTAGCACCCCATCACTCTCCTTCTTGGTCAAATAGCCCTTACACAGCCTGGAGGTGTGTTTGGGGTCATTGTCCTGTTGAAAAATAAATGATGGTCCAACTAAGCGCAAACCGGATGGAATAGCATGCCGCTACATGATGCTGTGGTAGCCATGCTGGTTCAGTATGCCTTCAATTTTGAATAAATTCCCAACAGTGTCACCAGCAAAGCACCCCCACACCATCACACCTCCTCCTCCATGCTTCACGGTGGGAACCAGGCATGTAGAGTCCATCCTTTCACCTTTTCTGTGTCGCACAAAGACACGGTGGTTGGAACCAAAGATCTCAAATTTGGACTCATCAGACCAAAGCACAGATTTCCACTGGTCTAATGTCCATTCCTTGTGTTCTTTAGCCCAAACAAGTCTCTTCTGCTTGTTGCCTGTCCTTAGCAGTGGTTTCCTAGCAGCTATTTTACCATGAAGGCCTGCTGCATAAAGTCTCCTCTTAGCAGTTGTTGAAGAGATGTGTCTGCTGCTAGAACTCTGTGTGGCATTGACCTGGTCTCTAATCTGAGCTGCTGTTAACCGGCGATTTCTGAGGCTGGTGACTCGGATAAACTTATCCTCAGAAGCAGAGGTGACTCTTGGTCTTCCTTTCCTGGGCGGTCCTCATGTGAGCCAGTTTCTGCACTTGGGGACACTTTCAAAGTTTTCCCAATTTTTCGGACTGACTGACCTTCATTTCTTAAAGTAATGATGGCCACTCGTTTTTCTTTACTTAGCTGCTTTTTTCTTGCCATATACAAATTCTAACAGTCTATTCAGTAGGACTATCAGCTGTGTATCCACCAGACTTCTGCACAACACAACTGATGGTCCCAACCCCATTTATAAGACAAGAAATCCCACTTATTAAACCTGACAGGGCATACCTGTGAAGTGAAAACCATTTCCGGTGACTACCTCTTGAAGCTCATCAAGAGAATGCCAAGAGTGTGCAAAGCAGTCATCAAAGCAAAAGGTGGCTACTTTGAAGAACCTAGAATATAAGACATATTTTCAGTTGTTTCACACTTTTTTGTTAAGTATATAATTCCACATGTGTTAATTCATAGTTTTGATGCCTTCAGTGTGAATGTACAATTTTCATAGTCATGAAAATACAGAAAAATCTTTAAATGAGAAGGTGTGTCCAAACTTTTGGTCTGTACTGTATATGTATACACAACTAGTTCCTTAACAAACATGTAGTCATATGGCTATGTCAACTGAAATATTAAATGGCAATGGCTCTTACAATACAGTAAGGTAAAAAAATAAGAAAAAAAATCTGTGCCTTTTAGGACCAAATAAGTATCCTCATGGGATTATTCCCAAAATAGTAAGTGTAGGGGATAAGAGATAACATACTATTTGCTGAGGGTCTGACCGCTGAGATCCAGGAACAAGGCTCTGCAGATGACCTCTACGCCATTCATTGCACATGGGACTGCCGGAGTAGCTGAGCACAAGTCTCTTTGTAACATCATCTTGCACGCAGTAGTTACACATATGCAGCAGACACTGTTATGATTGAGAAATTTTGTCTTTTTGCTATTGCTGTCCCTTTCATTCTTCTGTTCAGTATGTGAGCTAAGCGACAATCCAAGTGTGTTTTTACATATGAAAATGCAAAATGACAGATGGAAGAACAGATGAATTTGCGAAATATTATAGCAAGTTTACCCAATTTGCAAAAAGTTAATTGACAGTAAACAGCCAAGTATCCTTAGTGTTCACAGAGAGATGCCAGCAATGCTTAATTAGTGTGGAATAACGGGGAGATGGCAGAAAGCACAAGTTGTGGAAGAATCCCTAGCACTGTAATTAATTAAGACAACAGCTACTTAGTCCCTTTATTGAAATATACATACAGCATTTTAGAATGTGTGTACATAGATAAACTGATGGGAGGAGTGCCCATCTAAGGATGTCTTTAATGATGGCTGGATCTCAACCCCTTCACGCACCCTACCGTACATGTGCATCACGGTTAGAGTGTTCGTGTATGGGAAAGGCTCAAGAGCTGTGTCTGCGCCATCCATGGCAGATGCCAGCTATGATCTGCCTATAACAGCACAATTGGCGCCAGCCACGATCTCTACTTTTTTTTTACTTTTTAAATGCCGCTGTCAATTACCGGTGGGCGTACTCACTGGTGCTCGACGCGATAGCTGGGGGACCTGTGGGTTACATGACAGCGGGGGACGTGCTTAAGGTCCTTGTCGCAGCCATCTTGATGCTGTAGTATTTCAGTATATAGTATAAGTGATCAAAGAAAGGGTTGAAGACTATAATCCCTTTAAAAAAAAGTCTAAAAAAATAAAGTAAGTGTTAAAAAATAAAAAGCACATAACAGTCTAAATCACCACTCTTTTCCCAGTTTTAAAATAAAGAAATATGAAATGTTTAGTTTTTTTATCAGTATCTGTAAAAGTCCAATATATTAAATAAATTAAAACATACTTTGAACTCTGAAAAAAAGAAAAAAATCTCCAGATTTGCAGTTTTTCAGTTACCGTGCTCAAAAAATACTATAAAAAGTGAGCATTATGTCATTTGTACCCAAAAATGGTATCAATGAAAGGTACAGGTTGTCGCATTCCTTGTGTCAAGCCACTCATGACCAATAGTCACCGCCAAAAACGTCTGGAGGAAGAGTGGAGAGGCCACAATCCAAGGTGCTTGAGGTCCAGTGTGAATTTTCCACAATTAGTGATGGTTTGGGGAGCCATGTCATCTGCTGGTGTATGTCCACGGTGTTTTATCAAGACCCAAAGTCAGCGCAGCCGTCTACCAGGAAATTTTAGAGCACTTCATGCTTCCCTCTGCCGACAAGCTTTTTGGAGATGGAAATTTCAAAACTTGCCTGACCTTAACCCCACTGAGAATCTATGGGGTATTGTCAAGAGGAAGATGGGAGACACCAGACCCAACAATGCAGACGAGCTGAAGGCTGCTATCAAAGCAACCTGTTCTTCCAGAACACCTCAGTAGTGCCACAGGCTGATCGCCTCCATGCCACGCCGCATGCAGTAATTGATGCAAAAGGAGCCCCGACCAAGTATTGAGGTCATTTACTGAACATACATTTCAGTAGGCCAACATTTCAAATTTTAAAATAATTTTTCAAGCTGTTGTTATAAAGTATTCTAATTTACTGAGATAATGACTTTTGTGTTTTCATTGGTTGGCTGTAAGCCATAATTATCAACATTAACAGAAATAAACACTTGAAATAGATCACTGTTCATGACTCTATATAATGAGTTTCACTTTTTGTATTGAAGAACTGAACTAAATTAAGTTTTTGATGATAGTCTAATTTTGTGAGAAGCACCTATATGTGTGTATATAATATATATATATAGACCAACTCCGACTTTTAAAATATATAATAAATTGGGTACAGTACTTCAATGCAGTTTGTGGGGAATATTTTTTTCATAAGAATTTGGGAAACTTATGAAATGTCCTATAAATGTCTGTCCTATTCCTGATCTAAGGGTTTACACTTTTAGCTTGCATTTCTCCCATTTCCCGAGACCTGCAAACAGACTTGGTGGTGGAGTCTGCATACTCCTGTCCCCACAATGCACCTTCCAAGTCATCCCCCCAGTTCCATCACTCTCATTCCCTTCTTTTGAGGTCAACACCATCAGGCTCTTCCATACCCTCTCCCTCAGAGTAGCGGTCGTATACCGTCCCCCAGGCACACCCACCCTGTTCCTTGACCATTTTTCTGCCTGGCTGCCGCACTTCATGTCCTCAGATTTACCAACCCTTATCCTGGAAGACTTCAACATCCCCATAAACAGCCCACCTCCTCATCCATAGCCCGGCTGCTATCTTTAACCACTTCTCTTGGCCTCTCACAGCTTTCAACCTCTGAGACACACAAAGACGGAAACACCCTTGATCTGGTCTTTGTCCGGCTTTGTTCAATCCCCCACCTAGATAACTCCCCTCTTCCCCTCTCTGATCATAACATTCTCTCCTTCACGCTCACAAATCCTCGCCCGCCCCAGCACACTCCTACCTATCACACATTCAGAAATCTACAAGTCATTAACCCTCATACACCTACAGACTCCCTTCACTCATCACTGTCTCCAATCTTCTCTTTTTCCTGTCCTAATCTGGCTGTAAACCACGACAGTGACACTCTCAGAAGCACGCTGGACCAAGTAGCGCCCCTCACCCTCAGAACGTCGAAACACAGAGTAAAATAGCCCTGGCTCACACCGCAAACCCGATTTCTCCAGCGATGCTCTAGATGTGCCAAATGCCTATGGAGGAAAACTCGCACGCTAGAAAACTTTATCTACTATAAATTTATGTTAAAAACATATAACTCTGCCCTTCACCTCGCCAAACAGACCTACTTCATCACCCTGATCTCCTCACTATCCAACAACCCCAAAAAACTCTTCGACACCTTTCACTCCCTCCTCAGTCCTAAAGCCCAGGCCCCCATCATGGACATTTGTGCTGAGGACTTGGCCTCCTACTTCACAGAGAAAATAGACACCATCTGTCAGGAAATCAGTTCCCAGCCACCAAGGGCCATGACTCCCATCCCTCCCTACATCCCCTCTGGATCACTCTCCACATTTGACCCAGTCACAGAAGAAGTCGTCTCCAGGATCCTCTCATCTTCTCATCCCACTACATGCACCACTGACCCCATCCCCTCACATTTACTCCAGTCTCTTTCTTCAGTCGTCACTACTCGCTTAACTCAAACTTCAACCTCTCCCTCTCTTCTGGTATCTTCCCCTCCTCCTTCAAACACTCCATTATTTAAAAAAAACCTTCCTTGACCCTTCCTGCACAAACAACTACAGACCAGCCTCCAATCTTCCCTTCATCTCTAAACTCTTGGAGGGCCTGGTCTACTCCCGCCTTACCAGTTACCTCTCCACTCACTCTTTTCTAGACCCATCACAGTCCGGCTTCCGCCCCCTACATTCTACAGAAACTGCACTCAAAGTAACCAATGACTTTTTGACAGCAAAACGTAATGGTGACTACTCTGCTCATTCTTCTTGATTTCTCTGCAGCTTTTGACACCTTTGACCACCACCTCCTACTCTCTATGCTCCACTCAATCAGTATAAAGGACACTGCTCTCTCCTGGTTCTCCTCTCTTTAAGTGTATCGTTCGCTGGCTCCACTTCTTACCCTCTTCCTCTCTCCATTGGGGTTGCTCAGGGTTCAGTCCTTGGCCCTCTTCTCTTCTCTCTCTATACAGCCCCAATTGGACAGACCATCAGCAAATTTGGTTTTCAGTACCATCTTTATGCTGATGACACACAACTATACACCTCATCCCCTGACCTTACCCCCACTGTACTACATCATGTCCGCTCTCTATCTAAAACTCAAACTTTCCAAAACTGAACTTCTTCTGCTTCCGCCGTCTACTCACCTCCCTAAATCCGACATCTCTCTCTCCGTGTGTGGCACCACAATAACGCCGAACCAGCAGGCGCGCTGTCTGGGCGTTGGGTTTGACACCAATCTTTCCTTCACCTTCCATATACAATCTCTTGCCCACTCTTGTCGCTTGCACCTAAAGAACATCTCTAGAATCCGCCCCTTTCTCACCTTGGGAACAACAAAAACCCTCACTGTTGCCCTGATCCACTCCCGCCTTGACTACTGTAACTCTCTATTAATTGGCCTCCCCCTCACTTGACTTTACCCTCTCCAGTCCATCCTTAATGCTGCAGCCAGGGTCATCTGTTTGGCTAACCGTTCCTCAGACTCCTCCGCTCTGTGCCAGTCATTGCACTGGCTGCCCATGAATTATAGGATCCAATTTAAATTGCTTGTTTTCACCCACAAAGCACTCCACAGTGTGGTGTGGCACCCCCCTACATCTCTTCCCTCATTTCTGTTTATCGGCCTACCCGTTCTCTACACTCCCCAAGCGATTTTCGACTAACATCCGCACTAATCCGTACCTCCCACTCCCAGCTTCAAGACTTCTCCCGAGCTGCACCTATTCTTTTGAATGCTCTACCCCAAGAAATTAGGACGAGCCACAACTTACACAGTTTTAGGTGCTCCCTAAAAACACACCTGTTTAGGGCGGCCTATCACGCTCCCTATTCGAAGTCCCTTTATATTCTTATAGCCCATCCCTTATTTCTCCAAACATAAGTCTTCACCGAACCCAAAAGCACTACAGATACTGGCTGGTGATGAGCTCATGTAGCCTTTATCTATCCCTCATCCCCTCAAGATGGCTGGACCATCATTGTAAATAAGCCATTGTACTTTGTCACCCCCACCTCATTGTAGATTGTAAGCTCTTACGAGCAGGGTCATCATTATTTTTGCCTGTTGAATATGAACCTCTGAATTGTAAAGCGCTGTTGGCTTTATATGTTGGCACTATAGAAATAAAGAATATTATTATTAGCTGAGATGAATCTGTGCTATAGTAAATTTATCACTTAAACATGAGCCATGTATGAGGGAGTCGTGGAAATTGAAGAGTCGGAGGTTTGGCTTACCGACTCCACAGCCCTGTCTGTAAGCTCATGATCCCACCTGTGTCTGGAGTTTCCCTATGGATTAAGTTTTTTCATGAGACAGACTTTGTTTCACTGTCTTTCATCCATGAGAGTTGAGTTTAAGAACTTCATGATTATTTGTCCAAAAGGAATAGTGAAGCACTTTGTCCATGTATATTTTCTTGGAATACACATTTTGAGGTAATCTATTAGTAGGATCAACCCTCCTAAGTCGTCTATATGGGCATGTGGGTCATAGGAAGCTGAATAAAATGATACAAATAAGGGACGAATAAGCAAATTTTGCGCTTCAAAAGTCAATTGGTTCTCCTTCCCTTCCCGAGCCCTACCGTGCGCCTAGACAGTAATTTCCCACTACATATAGGGTATCTGTTTACTCAGGAGAAACTAATTTTGGGTCTATTTTCTCCTGTTATCCTTATAAAAATATTGGTGAAAAACAACATTTTTGTGGGAAAAGTATTTTTTCATTTTCACAGTTCAAAGTTATAAAATTCTGTGAAGCACCTGTGGGTTCAAGGTGCTCGCTACATGAGGGGCGTAGTTTTCAAAATGGGGTCACTTGTGGGGGGTTTCCACTGTTTAGGCGCAACATGGCGTCCGCTGTCTATTCCAGTCAATTTTGCGCTCCAAAAGTTGAATGGTGTTCCTTCCCTTCCGAGCCCTGTCGTGCGCCCAAAAAGTAGTTTTCCACCACATATGGAGTATCGGCGTACTCAGGAGAAATTGCACAACAAACTGGAACGTCCATTTTTTATTGCGTTATTGTACATGTCCGGTTCCCTTTAACCCCTTTACGACCTTGGACGTATGAGTACGTCCAATGTCGTATCCCTGCACTCCATACAGGCTCCGGCCCTGAGCCCGCATGTTTTCGTGCACATGACAGTTGATCTGTACAGCTGACATGTGCCCCTAACAGCCGCGGGTGGAATCGTGATCCACCCGCGGCTGTTAATATGTTAAACACCGCTGTCAATCTATGACAGCGGCATTTAACATGGCCGCGCCGGAAGTCCGTCACTAATCCCACCCATCTGTGACTGTGTCACATGACCGCAGGTCGCTGATGGGTTGGCATAATTCCTGCGGGTCTCATTGCCGGGATGCTATGAGCGCCTCCCAGCGGTCAGCGCTCATAGCAAGTGAGCATTTTTGCTACACACAGCAGGGCTGAAGCACTGTTATGTGTAACACAGGCGATCGGATTATCGCAGCTTCTAGTCTCCTATAGAGACTATTGAAGCCTGTGAAAAGAAAAAAAAAAACGTGTTTTTTTAAAAAATAAAGTTCAAATCACCCCCCTTTTCCCCCATTCAAAATAAAATATAAAAAAATCAAATATAGACATATTTGGTATTTCAGCTTTCAGAATCGCCCGATCTATCAGTATAAAAATAATTAATCCGACTGATAAAGGGTGTAACGAGAAAAAAAATCAAAATGCCAGAATTACGTTTTTTTGTCGCCGCAACATTGCAATAACAGGCAATCAAAAGATCGTATCTACCCCAAAATAGTATCAAACAATAAAAAACAAAACAAAAAATAAGCTCTCATCCGGCACCAGATCCCGAAAAATGGAGAGTAGAGATAGGTAAAGTCAGTCAGCCATTTAGAGGCAGAGGTTGGACTAAGTCTCCTTTGGCCTGTGAAGCCAAATGGATATGATCTTTAGATGCCCGTTGTTCAAAAGGTTCGAATTTTAAAACTGATCCTATATATTTATATTGAATTACTGCAGTGAATACATCTTATCTTGCCATTCATTTTTTTTTTATTTGTCACTGGACATAGGTTATACAGATTATCATGTGGGATATCTTTTGGAGATGTGTCGCATGAGCAGGGACCCGAGAGCGGTGCCCAGCACGCTTAACCCCCCCCACTTGCTCAGGGCCCCGACACAATAGTTACCTCTTCCCGTGCCTCCGCAGCAGGTCCTGTATCTTCCGCGGCTGCTGTACTGTGACGTCTCAGGTCAGAGGGCGCAATGATGTTTTTCCACCGTGCCCTCTACTGAGCACTCACCGCAGAGCGGGAAGGCAGTGATGCTGAGGAGTCTGGAGCAGAGCAGCGGCAACAGATTAGGTGAGTATTTGATTTTTTTTTATGTACAGAGGCATGGGGCATTATATGGGGGCCCAGCCTGCATGGGGCATTATATGGGGGCCCAGCCTGCATGGGGCATTATATGGGGGCCCAGCCTGCATGGGGCATTATATGGGGGCCCAGCCTGCATGGGTCATTATATGGGGGCCCAGCCTGTATGGGTCATTATATGGGGGCCCAGCCTGCATGGGTCATTATATGGGGGCCCAGCCTGCATGGGGCATTATATGGGGGCCCAGCCTGCATGGAACATTATATGGGGGCACAGCCTGCATGGGGCATTATATGGGGGCCCAGCCTGCCTGGGGCATTATATGGGGGCACAGCCTGCCTGGGGCATTATATGGGGGCCCAGCCTGTATGGGTCATTATATGGAGGCGCAGCCTGCCTGGGGCATTATATGGGGGCCCAGCCTGCATGGGGCATTATATGGGGGCCCAGCCTGCATGGTGCATTATATGGGGGCCCAGCCTGCATGGAACATTATATGGGGGCCCAGCCTGCCTGGGGCATTATATGGGGGCCCAGCCTGCCTGGGGCATTATATGGGGGCCCAGCCTACCTGGGGCATTATATGGGGGCCAGTATTCTGTATGGAGCGTTATATGGGGGCCAGTATTCTGTATGGAGCGTTATATGGGGGCCAGTATTCTGTATGGAGCGTTATATGGGGGCCAGTATTCTGTATGGAGCGTTATATGGGAACCAGTATTCTGTATGGAGCGTGATATGGGGTCCAGTATTCTGTATGGAGCATTATATGGACTCTATTATTCTGTATGGCACAATATATGGAACCCATAATACTGTATGGAGGACTATGTGGTGCCCATAATGCTGTATGGAGGAATTTGTGGTGCCCATAACACTGTATGGAGGACTATACTGTCCAGTCTGCACTGTGCGCTGCGAGGATTTGCTGGTTTCTGAGCTATTGTAGAATTTACAATAGATATCGCTCATGTAATGTAAGAAGTGAAATCTTTGGCACTGTACTATATAGATATTTCTCCGCAGTATCTGTGCATCATGAATCGTGGTATGTGTTAAAGGGGCCCACTGAGACTCTTTCGCCCAGGGCCACAAAGACCTGGAGCCGGCCCTTTTCCCACCCCTCTTCAAAGATGTTTTTTCCTTTAAAAACCTTTTCCTTTACCATATAAATTGGCATGATTTAGGAGCTCTCGCTCAAAACGCATAGATCCGGTGTCTGCCGATGTATAACATTATGTTTTTATATACACACTGTTAAAGTCTCTAATATATGTGAAGTTTTAATTACAGATTTTAACATTGCGGATGCTGGATCACCTGCTAATCTGTGGTACGCCACTGTATCCAGCCTCATAGGAACAGCCAAAGGGCTGCGCTTTACCCACGTCTGCACTACACAGATGTGCATGACCTATCATCAATGTCATATCTGGGAAGGGGGTGGGTTACGCCTGGAACGCTCATCATCATCATCAGCAGTTACCAGCTCTGGCAGTGTCTGAATGTAAACCGTGCACTGCTCTGTCACTGTTTAGTGGCCGCTTTCGTCTACTCTCTAACCCATCTAATATTGATGATCTAAGATAGATCATCAATATCAATGTACTAGAAAATCCTTTTAATATATTCATGTGCCAAATGACATTATCAAGGACATCAGTCAAGTAAAGTTGTTTGCTGTCACTTCTATTAACCCTTTAATGCCCAGTGAAATTTTTGTTTTTCACTCTTTTGTTTTTTCTTCTTGTTACAAGAGCCATAACTTTTTCTGTTGGTATAGCTCTATGATGACTTGTTTTTTGCAGGACGAGTTTTAGTTTTGAATTGTGACTTTCATTTTACTATACAATGTACTGTAAAATGGGAAAAAAATCCAAGTAGGGAGAAAATTGTGGAGGAAAACTGGGAAAAAAAATCAAAGTGGGGAAAAAAACAAGGCTATGCCACCATTGTTTTTGGGGTTTTATTTTTAATGAGTTCATTTTGCGATAAGAATTACATGGTTACATGACTCTCTACATCATTACGATTATGCCAATCTCAAACTTACCCAGGTTTTTTATTATTTTAGTAGTGAAAAAAAAATTCTTAAATCAGAAAAAAAAACTTTTTGTATCACCATTTTCTGAAACTAGTAAGTTTTCTTATTCTCAGTTGAAGCTGTGTGTGGGCCTGTTTTTGTGCCCTTTTTATTGATACCATTTTTGAGTACAAATGACTTTTAATTGTTGCTTTTATTGCATTTTGTTTGGGAGGAAAGTGCCGAGAAATGACAGCAATTCTGGCGTTCTGATTTGTTTTTTCTTTTTAGCGCTTAATGTAGAGTTTAAATATTTGTACATCTTGATAGATTGGACATTTCCAGACACAATGATACCAAATTTGATTATTTTTTAAAATGTTTTAATTTCTTTTTTTTTTTAAGGACAAAAGAGGAATGATTTATACTTTTCCATTTTTTTTCCATTTTTTTTTTAGTCCTTTAGCATTGCATTATGTAGTGAAATCGCGGTTCTCTTATGGAGCTAAGCCTGTGGCCGGACCAAGATGACCGTTATGTGGACCATCTGCAGACCATCTGTCTCCATGACTTCCCTGTGGCAATGGTGTCATGTTACACAGCCGGCATCTACCATGCATGACGCAGGCTCAGCTCCTACCTACCTTGCTTAATGACCTATTTCCGCTGATTACCTTGACCTTATAGAGGAAACCAATAGTCTACACTTTAGGAGCCTCTCTGATGTTCCCCTCACCCTCTTTCCCATACATCCCATCCCCCTTCGTCTTTGTGTGTACTTGTGTTTTGGTTTATCCTCTTATCTATCTTTTTTTCTTTCTTATCCCTCTTTGTTAATTTACATGAGTATGTAATGACTTAAAGAAGTTGTCCCCACCGATCAGCTGTTATCGTGCCGGCGGCAGTGGTCGCTGTCTGAAGTCCTTACCTGCATTGCTTGGCCGTCCATCTGTAGTGGCCGCCGCGAGGTACTGCACATCCGCCTCCCATTCAACTGAATGGGAGGCGGATGTGCAGTTACAAGCAGCGGCCATTACAGATGGACGGCCAAGCACCGCAGGTAAGGACTTCCGATGGTGACCGCTGCCACCAATAACAGCTGATAGGCGGGGGTGCCGCCTGCGGGACCGCGGACGATCATACATTGATGCCCAACCTACGGATAGGGCATCAATGTTAAAGTAGTGGACAACTTCTTTAATGTTTTAGTCTGGGCCACCACGCTGGTATATTCTATAACACGTTGAACCAGTGACTCGATCTTGGATTGTGTTTTACTTTTCTTTATTTTGTTTTAAATTTTATGAAAATACTGTTTGTTTTTGTCAGGTGGACTTGTTTGACTCGCTACTTATGGCACAATTAGTGCCCTGTGTTTCCATTTGTATTCCTTCTTCAAAACTTAATAAAGATTAAAAAAAAAAAAAAAAAAAAATGGAGGAAAAAAAACAAACTTTCTGTAAAATCGTGTGTTGTAAATAGTCCAACGCTTGTAATGTTTTTTTTTTTACGTCTGGATCCTGTTGTTTCTCAGTTTGTGTTCACAGAACTCCCACGCATAGCCTCAATATATTGTGTATATGAGCATGAGTGCTTTGAGGAATGGCCATTGTCTATTTAGAACGACCTAATCTAGGAAGCCTTAGGCTTGATCCCAATATTTCATGTACAGTATTTCTTTATGGAATTTAAAGTCTTATTTTCCCACAGATACAACATAAACCTGTCCCCTGTGGAAGTGGAGAAGAAAGCTTATTTTTGACAGCTATTGAAAACTCGTGGGTGCACAACCGTAGAAAGAAGAGGGATCGAATGAGACAACTGAGAGAGGTACCTCGAGCTCCTGAAGAAAACTTCTTGTTAGCTCAGAAGGATGAAAGACAAGCTGGAGATGGCGAGACCTCAGTAAAACCAGCATCATTTGATGAAAAAAATCTTTCTACTTCAGTTATAGTCGATGCTGCAGCTTTGCCTGTCAACGCTGCTCCCGAATCTATGGAGGAGGACTCCAGACCTTTGTCAGAACAGGTGGAGGACTCCTCTACCATAGATCAGGTCACTGAAGTTGATGAGCATGATTCTTCTGAAGAAGTCAGCCATGTCACCACAGGATCGTCACAGCCCGTCTGTAGCAGTAACTCTCCTTTTCTTTTTAAATGTGTAATGAACGTTAAGAAGGAGGCCACCACTGTATTGGTAGAGTTCCACTGGGTGGAAGGCCACAACAGAGACTTGATGAACCAACTGTGCACACACTTGAGGAACCAGATTTGTAGACTTGCCATGAGTTAGTTCCCATGTAATCATTCAATGTTTATGTTCTGGTTTCTCATGTTTTTTACTTTTTACAATTTTTTTTTTAACTCTTATAACATATATGATCTTTCACTGCCAGTATAACCAGGATTTTATTCTTTACAAATTGCGCCATCAATGTGAATCTGTCACTCCATCGTTTTCTGGAGTAGCCAGTGTCATTTAAATAAAACCAGACAATGATTTGCTGAGGAGTGAGGTACACAATTATTTGTACTGGGGTTTGCGTTAATATTTTACTTTTAGTTATTGAAAAGTGCTGCTGCTTTAAGTATATAAAGCGTGTACAAAGGTTTCTTCCTGGTGTGGTGTTTTAATATTGTAAGACAGATATATATTCTGAAACTCATTTTAAAGGGGTTGGTCCATCATAACTATTCACAGGAAGCCAGTGGGGACATCCTTCTCATATTTCTGGATGTAAATATATGAAGTCCATGTCCTAATCTCACAATACTTTTCCATACATAATCTGCTTTCTTTGTGTGACCTTATTTGCCCTTTTTGTCTGCTGCTCACAATCTCCTGCATACATCCCCCATTCTCTGGAACTTGCTGCCCCAACACATCAAATTTTCTTCCGACCATAGAGGAGACCTGTCACCAGGTGAAAAGTGATACGTTTTTGTTCTCATTTTATTCCTGCTGCTCCCATGAGCATTCAGTATATATTTTTTAAAATCTTCCATACGGTTCTAGAGATTTAAGCCATTTTATTTATTGATAATTTATATGGCCTGTACTAAGGGGGCTGTGCTCACAGGATTATCTGAGGGGGGGGGATCTTTAGGCAGCAATACATAATGAGCCACACCCCTTTGGTAAACACCATGAAAGTTAGTATTAAGTAAAAAGGTCCATATCTCTGGGCACATATAGCGGATTATAAAAAAAAATTGGGAGCAGAAGATATAAAATGAGCAAAAACTGCTCACCTTTTGAGCTGGTGACAAGTCCTCTTTAAAACCCTCCAAAAGCAACCTGAAAACACACCTCTTCAAAAAAAGCTTACACTTAAAATGCCCCCATCTACTCTCTTCTCCTCCCCTTATAGATGTTAATCTCTGTCTCTCCCTCCTCCCGTGGAGATGACTTCCGTGTGTATGTACCCATGTTCTTATAACACAGTAAGCAATAATAGAAAACTAGTTTCTTAAAGGGATTGCCTTCTCCAAATAGATAAGTCTGCAGTCACTGTGTGTGACTGCAGACTTATGAATCCCCCCCAGCGCATGCACTGTACGCTGCGGGGATTCACCGGTTTCTGAGCCAGGACCGAAGGGTTTGTTATTTTTCATACTACTTGTCACTGCGTGCGCAGTGAAGCTATGTAGTTCCCAGCTTCACTGTGTGAGGCCGGAACCGCTCGTCATATTGCATGTGCGGTTCCCAGAGCTATAAGCGCGGCTGTCCAAGACATATGGCGCAAGCGCCGCATAGTGACGTCCGCGCTAGCCGGGAGCAGAATTCAAATGCGTGGGCGGCGCCAACCCTGACTAAATGCAATGAATCACACCCCTTTGACTAAACGAGCAGGTAGGATATAAACATATAAAGTTTTCACATGAGATTAGCGCGGATTTTAATGAAAAAAGTGTGTTAGTGATGCACATTGCATCACTAACAACGCAATTCTGGCAGTTTAGATGCTACACAGGACATGACTGGTTCCCTTTAATGGGAACTTGACATGTCCTAAAACAATATAGGGTTAATCTGCAGGTTTATGCCGTTACAATGTTGTCCGGCTGCCTTACTGAAAGCATGGCTCCTTGGAGAAAATTAATTGTATTCCTTCACCTTTGCATAGCAAGCTGTCAATGAAAGTGTTAGGGCGTGCTTACAGCCATAGCTCACAATTTTGTGACTGATGACTGTAGCCATTCCATGCACGCCTCGATGACTGAAAGCCAGCGGCTGCTGGGAGAAAAAAAATTCATGTTGTCCCTGTAGCCATGTTTTCAGTAGGATGGCCAGACATACTACATATTAACCTTATTATCTGTAGTCTCAGAGTTTGCAAGCATGACAGGTTGCCTTTAATTTGGTAATTGGCTTTTATTTTCTAGATTCCCGGGTTAGTTATTAACCCATTTACCCCCGAGGGTGGTTTGCACATTAATGACCGGGCCAATTTTTACAATTCTGGCCATTGTCACTTTATGAGGTAATAACTTTGGAACACTTCAACGGATCCCACTGATTCTGAGATTGTTTTTTGTGACATATTGTACTTCATGATAGTGGTAAGATTTCTTCGATATGATTTGCTTTTATTTGTGAAAAAAATTGGAAATTTGGTGAAAATTTTGCAATTTTCTAACTTTGAATTTTCATGCCTTGAAATCAGAGAGATATGTCACACAAAATAGTTAATAAATAACATTTCCCACATGTCTACTTTACATCAGCACAATTTTGGAAACCAAATTTTTTTTTGTTAGGAAGTTATAAGGGTTAAAAGTTGACCAGCGATTTCTCATTTTTCCAACAAAATTCACAAAAACATTTTTTTAGGGACCACATCACATTTGAAGTGACTTTGAGGTCCATTCTAAAAACTGCACCCTACAAGGTGCTCAAAACCACATTCAAGAAGTTTATTAACCCTTCAGGTGCTTCACGGGAATTTTTGGAATGTGGAAGAAAAAAATGAACATTTAACTTTTTTCACAAAAATGTTACTTTAGACCCCAATTTTTTATTTTTGCTAGGGTATCAGGAAAAAATGGAGCCCGAAATTTGTTGTGCAATTCCTCCTGAGCACGACAATACCCCATATGTGAGGGAAAACCACTATTTGGGTCCACAGCAGGTTTCGGAAGGGAAGGAGCGCCATTTGACTTTTTGAATGTAAAATTTGCTTGAATAATTAGCAGACGCCATGTTGCGTTTGGGGAGCCCATGATTGTCTAAACAGTGGAAACCCCCCCACAAATGACACCATTTTGGAAACTAGACCCGCGCCAAGGAACTTCTCTAGATGTGTGGTGAGCACCCTGAATTCCCAAGTGCTTCACAGAAGTTTATAACGTAGAGCCTTGAAAATAAAAAAATCAAACTTTTTCCACAAAAATGATCTTTTAGCCCCAAATTTTTTATTTTCACAAGGGTAAGAGGAGAAAATGGACCCCAAAAACTGTTGTGCAATTTCTCCTGAGTACGCCGATACCCGATATGTTGGGAAAATACACTGTTTGGGTACTCTGCAGGGTTCAAAAGGGAAGGAGCACTGTGTGACTTTTTGAACGCAAAATTGGCTGGAATCGAGAGCGGACACCATGTCGCATTTGGAGAGCCCCTGATGTACCTAAACTGTGGAAACCCCCCACAAGTGACCCCATTTTGGAAACTACACCCCTTAAGAATTTTATCAAAGGGTATAGTGAACATTTTGAACCCAGAGGTACGACAAAGAATTTGATAATATTAGGTCATCATATTGAATAAGTTGTCATTACTCTTGAGCGCAAGTGCTCACTACTTGAGCTTGCATCGGGTACTCGGGTATGCACCAAGTATTGCAGGTGCTTGAGTGACATGCTCGAGTCCACGCATGTCACTTTTTGGCTGTATAACAGCTTCAAAACATATGGGTCGGAGACTCGAGCATGTCACTCAAGCTCCTGCGATACTCGGTGCATACCCGAGCACCCGATGCAAACTCAAGTAGCGAGCACTTGCACTCCACACTAGTCGCCATATTGTCATCATTTTTTTTTTCTTTACTTTTGAAAAAATCCCAACCCTAACCATAATACTACCCTAGCCCAACCCTAACCCTAGAGTGTATTTTTTACGCCTTTCCTCGTGCGCTATAAGTGATTAGACTACCTTATTCTTCGGGTCAGTGCGATTACAGCAATACCAAATTCATATCGGGTTTTTATGATTGACAGCTGTCGCACACTAAAAAACCCTTTTTTTTTTTGCAAAGACTAGTTTTTGCATCGCCATATTTTGAGAGCTATAATTTTTCCATACTTCGGCTGACAGTCATGTGAGGGCTCGTTTTTGCGGGACATGTTGACGTTTTTATTGGTACCATTTTCGGGCATGTGACATTTTTTGATCGCTTTCTATTCCAATTTTTGGGAGGCAGAATAAACAAAAACCAACAACTCAGGAATTGTTTTTTTGTTTTTTTTAATTTATGCCATTCCACGTGTCGTAAAATTGATAAGGCAGCATTATTCTTCGGGTCAGTACGTTTACAGCGGTACCACATTGATATAGTTTTTTTTATGTTTTGGCACTTTTACACAATAAAAAGTATTTTATAGAAAAAAAAAAATTTTTGCATCGCTTTATTCTGAGAGCTATCAGTTTTTTATTTTTCGGCTGATGGAGCTGTATGGCGGCTTGTTTTTTGCGGGACGACGTTTTCAGCGGTACCATTATTATTTACATTCATCTTTTTGATGGCGTTTTATTAAATTTTTTGTTTAGCTGTATGATGATAGTTTTTTTTTTTACCGTGTTCACTAAAGGGGTTAACTAGTGGGACAGTTTTATAGGTCAGGTCGTTACGGATGTGGCGATACCAAATATGTGTACTTTTTATTTTTTTTGTTTTCCATTATAATATTTATGGGTACAGTATATTTTTATTTTTTGGATTATTTTTTCATATTTTTTTATCTTCTGTAATTTATTTATTTATTTTTATCACTTTTTGAGCTTTTTTTTTCTTTTTTAAAAACTTTTACACTTTGTCCCACTATGGGACTTTCATTTGGTGGAGTCTGATCGCTTGCACAGCATAAGGACGAAGCATCATCCTCTATGCTGTGCAGCCTGTCAGCCCCTGCACACACAAACTTGGTAGATTGTGCACTGAGCATGATCTACCTATCTTGCTTGATGCCTGGTAACCCGGATGTTATCATGATGACATCGGGTCACCATGGCAACTATCCGGACCCGGCATACACAGCGCGGGACGCCGGATAGAGGTAAGAGGTGGCGCTCTCACCGCATTTCGGGGGGTTAATGTGCTGGGAGCGGTGCGGGACCACTCCTAGCACATAGTACCGGGTGTCAGACGTGGATCGCGATCGCCAGGGCGTATTAATACGTATCTGGTCCAATAGGCCCATTGCACAGATACGTATTAAGACGCCCCACGTCAGAAAGGGGTTAATGACAGCCTTTGATGCAACCTTAGAGGAAGATTGCTTCTTCATTATTATTCATCAGTTTTGTATCCCCTCAGAGTGACCATTAGAAGCTATCTCTGTCGCGATGATGCAGTCTTATTTAAAATTGCATCACATGCCTTTATAAAAACTCTGTCCGTCACCCAGCATTAGTTGTTGGACTTTTTGCTTATTTCTATCAGAATACATTTAGAGATGCCTCATTCTTGCATTAACAAAGCAGATAATTTCTGCTATATGTGTCAAAGTGATTTACGTCACAAAAGCAAAACTTAACTCCGATGGTTAGGAAATCCTACAACCTGTATTTTACCACTTCAGAATAGGAGATCAGGACAAGAGTTGGACCCGCACATATGATGTAATAGATGTGCATCACATCTTAAACACATTAATCGATTTGTGCATGATTGTAATTGCTGAATTGTAAAGCGCTGCAGAATATGTTGGCGCTATATAAATAAAGATTATTCTTCTTCTAATTATTATTATTATTATTATTATGATTGCAACCAGAAATATTTTATGCGGAAAAGCACCGTCATTTTGGAGAAATTATAGTTTAGAAGTTCGGTTGAGGACTATAAAGAGAGATGTGATCAGTCCCTGACACCACTGGCTGCCTTCACAAGCGCAGTTTCAGTTGATCCGACAGGTCTCTCCCATGTGTGTACTTTGGGAGAGACCCGTCAATCACCTTGAGCGCAGCGAGAAAAAGCCAGCTGGTGGAGGCAGCACACTAGTCTCTTCTCTCCCAGACCTGCCAGTCACCTGGAGCTGAGCTGGGAAGCCAGCCTCATTCAGATAGGACTAGTCTATTCTCTCCGACCTTTCAATCAATTTGAGCAGCACTGGAAGAGGGGCAACGCCAAATTACTTGCGTCTCTACTTATGATGGCAGGTCAGTTTTAGCGTTTAATGAACATTGTAAAAAATAAATAATTGTGGTATTGCACTTTTTTTTTGCAATTTCTCCACACTTGGAATTTTTTCCCGTTTTCCAGTACACTATATGGTAAAATCAATGGTGACGTTCAAAAGTACAACTCGTCCCACGGAAAACAAGCCCTCACACGTCCATATTGACGGAAAAATAAAAAATATTATGGATCTGAGAAGACAGGGAGCAAAAAATGAAAACGGAAAATCCCAAGGTCGTGAAGGGGATAAGCAATAGTTGAATGGCAAAAGGCAATCCCATACCTTTTGCAGTCCCAATGGTCTTGAAAGTCGAAGGGCATAGAAAAGTCCTGTGATGTGCATGAGCCAGCTTCACTTCCCAGGTTATTGGCTCCCTAAGGAGGGCAGAGTGAAGTGCACCTGCGCAGGTCTGGACGTCCGCTACACAGACTTGTGATTTTCAGCGGTGGGTGGATGACATAGAAGATGTCATCCACGTCCATCAAGACAGGAGGGCCGATGATTGTGTGCATTGTTCTGGCTCCCATAGACTTACATCGAGTAGTGACTTCTGACTACCAGCAAACACTGGAGTAATCCGGCAGGTCACAACCTGCAGAAGATGAGTGGAGTGGCACCGAGAACAGATGAAGATGGCAGCTAGTAAGTATATTACTAGGGGCAGGGAACTTACATTAGTGGCACCGCTCCAGCGGTAAAATAAATAAAAAAACACGCTGGAGTGGTGCTTCAACATAACAAACTGTGGAAAAGTGAAGAGTTGTGAATTCTTTCTGAATACACTGCATGTGACTACTTGGGCACAAGATCCTCCTAGGGCCTTCCTTACGGTATCGTTTTTTCATGAATTTACTTTTGAAGCCAAAACGAGGAGTAGCTTACTTAAGTGAGACAAGGCTTCTAGCAGGCACTCACTTTTGGGTTTTTGAAAACCGATACACAGATGACTGTCTCCCCAAACCCTTAAAGACATGTGCACACGTCATCTATTAAACTATAGCGTACCCGCATCATTTTTGAAGCAGCAGACACTTCAGGAAAATGTTGGCAGAGTTTTCCCTGAATTGTCTGGCCATGTTTTGCGGTAACTTTGCCGCTGGAGTTGCATACTTTTTTTTTTTAAATTTCCATAGATAATATAGTGGAGGATTCCAAATGGAAGTCGTCTGAAGAAGGAACCAGTCACTTCTTTTAGTGGCTTCACAGCTTTCAAAGCCTGAAGTGTTTGAAAGAAATTAGAAAAGGCGGAATATACACAGTGCAGTGTGTACAGCAAGTGGTTTTAGCATTGCAGTGTATATGTTCATTGTTTTTGGCATTTTTTTTGCGCTTTTTCAGGCAGGTTCCAGGGGCGTGAGCACACACCCTAAAGAGGGAACAGTATTCGATATTCTTTTTTTTTTTTGTATCGTAACAGGTAGAGGACAGTAGTCAATACCTTCTACGTAGTGTTACTATAGCTGAGGTTACTCTGCTTTTTTGTAAAGTGCATCCAAAACGTACTCGTTGGGACATGTGGGACAGTCACTGTCATTGTACCTAAAGACGTTTTCACCGTATTCTTGCTTTGCTTGGTGGATTGTTTGCCTTTCCTGTAGGTTTCTGCTAAGTCTGTAGCTTACCAGTAGGTGGCACCGTCTCTCTACATAACCCTATTTAAGCATCTTAGTAATTGCATCTTTGTACTTTGATGTGATAGTTGTAGCCTAGAAATCCTGGTCAGCAGTAAATATTTTCAGAATTTATCTCATAATGTGATACTAAGGCTAACGAGCAATAAAGGTCCATAAGCCTTATGCTGACATCATTTGTTTTGTTTTTTTTCAATAATCCACTACAAAAAAGAGAACGTAAAATGCTTTTTTTCCCCAAAAATTTATATTTTTGTTTCGTTTCTTTTAGCATATTCCTTTAATGGTATAAGATTGATATAGTATATATCTATAAGTACTCTATATATAATATAGTAATATTTATCTATATATACTGTAATGCGTTATTGTATATACTTTTTCTTACTCTGGCAAACACTATAGCAGGTTACACTATAAAAAGAAACCATTAGGCCATGTTCCCCTTGTGCAGAATCGCTGAGTTTTTTCTGTAAGGTTTCTGCTATATGTAATAGTAGTCTGCTCTGTTTGTTGCATTTTTGGCGAATTTTCCCTTTTTGATGCGTATTTGGAGCAAGTTTGACACTTTTCTTTTTTCAAATGATGTGCAGAAATTATGTAATTTCGCACTTAAAATTGCAATAGCGGTTTTTCAGCCTCCCGATAGAAGTCTATGGGTAAAAATACACCAAAAATGCACAGATCAGAAACCTCTTTAAATGCACAGTGTGCATGAGTTTTTATGAAATAACATCCTCTTTGCTTAACCCCTTCACGACATCCACTGTACATGAACGGCGCTGTGGGAACTTTGCTCCCGCAAACCGCCGTACATTTATGACGTCGTAAGTTCCGGTCCCCATGCTGGATCGCGTGGTGACAGAGTTAAGATGGCAGCTGTCTTCTACAGCAGACCATCCCTGCACATCGCCTCGGCGGGCTATATTGCCCCTCCTCCCACTCACGTCGGTGATCACGGTGATTGACCGGTCAATCCTGACCAGCCAATCTTCGCGTTTTAACAATAAAGTTAAAAATGGAAAAAAAAAAAAGTGGCATGCTGTGATTGACAGCACCAATTATAGCAGTGAAAATGGATGGGGTGATCGGGACATTACCGATGTTTGTTAACCCTCTTGTCGCCGATTGACTGAACAATAGTTACTGAATAATCTTGTTTTAAGATAACGGTTGCCGCTCTGCATGCCATCTTTTCCTCAGATCTGGCGTGCAGAGCGGTTGTGCAGATCTTCTGTGTACCTGAGAAAGAGAACAATCATTGGTGGCCAGGGCGATCCTGCTGCGATCTCCTGTCTCCCGCGATCCTCCTCGTCTCCTGTGCTGTGTTGTGTGACCGACTTGTGATCACAGCAGCAGTTCCCAAATCCCTGTTCTAGCTCATCCCCCCACCCCCAATCCACCCATTGGCTAATTGCATTTTCGGGTCACACTTTTGGGGGTGCCTTTTACGTGTGCGTGTCCTACGTCCACACTCCAGTTGCCTTCTTCTTTGAGCATCCATGCTCAATTTTTGGCACAGTTTTTTTTTTTGCACCACTAACGAGTGCGCTTCCCACAATTGCAGTGCTCTGATCAGTATCACTGCTGATTAGGGTCTGCATCAACGGACTTTTTCTGTTTATTGCAATGGGTAGGGTAGCGGATGTCAGTGTTAGTGACGTCCAATTTTTTTTGTAGAAAAAAAAAGTACAGAGTAGCTTTATAGGCTGAGAGGTAGTGCATTAGGGGATAGTACGTCACAGTGTAAGTAACATCCGTTTTTGATTTGTAGAAAAAAAAGAATAATTAGCGCTGAGTAACTTCTTAGGTAGCGCATTAGGGGAGCGGACGTCGCATTGTTAATGATGCCCATTTTTCTTTTGCAGAAAAAAAAGAATAGTTAGTGCCGAGTAGCTTCTTAGCTAGCGTATTAGAAGAGCGTAAGTCGCAGTTACTGACGTCTGTTTTTCTTTTGCAGAAAAAAAAAAAGAATAGCGCCGAGTAACTTCATGCCTAGCACATTAGTGTAGTGAAAGTCACTATTTTTTTTTATACAAAGTTGTTGTTTCTTTTACTTCTCTTGATTTTTCTTTTCATTTTTTTCTCTACGCCACAATACACTTGTAAAAGTACCACTTACACACACATCCCCACTGGTTAGAAAAATAAAATAAAAATGGCCCATTTGTCAAGAAGATGCTATTCACCAAAGAAGGCTTTACTTGCCTCCGACACGGATTCAGGCAGTGAGGAAGATCCCATATTCCTCTATTTTTCTTCTTCTTCCTCCTCCTCATCTACTGAGGAGGGACCCCCAGCAAGGCATCCTAGGAACAAGGCAACCCCTTCAGCAATTGATCCCATATGGACCCCACCCCTGAAAAATATCAGCCCTTTAATTCCAGATTTCATGGGCAGCTCAGGGATTCAATTTGACAGGCCTCACTGAAATTTACTTTTTCAAAGTCTTCTTCAATGAGGATATAATAAATTTTATAGTGGCCCAGGCAAATTTGTATGCTCATCAATTTTTCACCCAAAATCCAAAGTCATCATATGCCAGATGGACCCCTGCAAATGCAGCAGAAATGATGACATTTTGGGGCATTGTGCTGCATATGGGCACAGTGAAAAAAAAAACAAATTCGGCAATATTGGAGTACAGATATTCTCTACAGCACACTGGTATTCTCTATGCCCATGACAAGGACACGATTTGAAGCAATCAAAAATGTTTGCGTTATAGTGATAATGCGCAGTGTCCTCCCCAAGACCATACTAACTTTGATCGTCTATACAAAATTCGGCCAGTACTTGAACACTTCAGCAGAAAATTTGCTGAGGCGTACAACCCCTAAGGGATATCGCTATAAGATGAAGCTCTGGTTCTTTTCAAAGGTAGGCTGAAATTCCGACAATACTTGCCCAGTAAGAGGGCAAGGTACAAAATAAAACTGTACGAGCTGTGTTAGAGTACCTCTGTACACCCACAGATTTAGGGTCTATGAAGGGAAGGACACCCTGACTATCCCCCCTGTACTGGGGGTGAATGAGAAAATTGTGTGGGAATTGCTGCAACCACTGCTGGATAAGAGTTATCACCTCTACGTAAATAACTTTTACACCAGCATCCTACTCTTCCAGACCCTCTCTGTCAGAGGTACAGTTGCATGCGACACCATAAGAAGAAATCAGAGAGGCCTCCCTAAACCGCTAATTTGGCACCTGCTGAGAAAGGGTGAGAATAGAGTCCAATGCAGCGACAACATGGTGGTGGTCAAGTATAAGAACAAGAGGGATCTCCTTACCTTGACCACCATACACCGTGACAAGTGACAACAGCTCCCCTATCGCTGTCTGAGGTACCACAACATAAGTCCAAAACCCAGATTGTATCCTGTATTATAATAAATTCAGGGGAGTGTATATCTCTCAGATCAGGTCCTCAAACCATACAGTGCCATTCAAAAAGCAAAAGTATGGTACAAAAAGTTGGCCATGCACATTGTACAGATGGCATTGTACAATGAGTTTGTGCTGTTTCGATGTACAGGCAATACGGGGACCTTCCTTCAGTTTCAGGAGGTAGTCAAGACCCTAATGTTTGGGAGTCAGGATTGTGAAGGTCGCAGTACTTCTAATACGGAAGATGTCAGTATTGTACCAGGGCAACATTTTGACAGTGAGGTTCCCCAAACAGTAAGGAAGGGAAGAACATAGAAAAGATGCACAGTATGCTCCAAGAGGGGAATACGAAAGGAAACCATGTACCATTGAGAAACCTGGCCTTTCCATTAAGGATTGATTCAAAGCATATCATACCTTCATAAATACGTTAAATCTCCCTGCAAACTCCCTTCCTACCGTTATATATGTGTATTCCTAATGGATTAATGAAAACTTTTTTGCAGAACTTGGTGAGTGCCATTTTCATACTTTTCTATTTGAATGACATTTATTAAGCTCCCTTGTCACTATCTGAGGTACCACAACAGAAGTTCAAAGCCAGATTGTATCCTGGATTATAATAAATTCATGGGGGGGTGTACATCTCTCAGATCAGGTCCTCAAACCATACAGTGCCATGCGAAAAGCTAAAGAATGGTACAAAAAGTTGGCTGTGCACATTGTACAGATGGCACTGTACAATGGTTTTGTGCTGTTTCGATATGCAGGCATTACTTCAGTTTTAGGATGTAGTCATCAACGCCCTAATGTTTGGCACTCAGGAAGGTAAGTGTCCCAATACTGTTGAATTTAATGGTGCCCGTATTGTAACAGGTCAACATATTCCTGGTGAAGTTCTCCAAACAGCAAAGTATGAAAATCACAAAAAAGGTGCAAAGTATGCTTCAAGAGGGAAAAAAGCTGGCCTTTACATTAAAGGGGTTGTCCACGACTAGGACAACTCCCTCTTGATCTAAATGTTTGGCGCCGATAAAATAAAAAAAGCTTATACTCGCCTCCCGTGCCAGCGCCATTCCAGAGAGAAAATATTGTTAGGGACTTGGTGAGGAATAACGTGGTAAGAAAATCTTATTTTATTGGAGATTCCATTTATGGACCCAGCTAACCTTCAGTATTATTTTCTTATCTTGTATCAATTATCAATACCAAAATTACTGAAAGAGAACCTGACAGCTGATACATGCCGCTTGTATCGGGCACGGACTGTATGATTTTAACCATGTACAGTATGATTGACTCTGAAACGCTCCAGCGTTTCAGAGAAAAGCAAACTCTATATACTGTCAGAGACAGAGCTGCATGGGAGACTAATCGAAAAGATAGGTCCATAACGGCTTTTCCCCTCCCGCTCCACTGGCTGGACAAAATTGTTGGCATCTTTCCAAAATTGTGAGTAAAAAACTTTGTTTCAAGCATGTGATGCTTGTTCAAACTCACCTGTGGCAAGTAATAGGTGTGGGCAATATGAAAATCACACCTGAAACCAGATAAAAAGGGGAGAGGTTGACTCAATCTTTGCATTCTGTCTCTCTGTGCCACACTAAGCATGAAGAACAGAAAGAAGAGAAGAGAACTCTCTGAGCACTTGAGAACCAAAATTGTTTAACCCCTTTAAAGCCCATGACATATTAATACGCGTCAGTGCCCTGGGGTTTAAGAGCATGACCCGTATTAGTACGTCATTGTGATCGCATGCGCACACAGGCTGTGCGGGCGTGATCGCCGCCGGGTGTCAGCTGATTGTCACAGCTGACACCCGGTGCTATGTGCAGGGAGCAGTCCCGCACTGCACCCGGCACATTAACCCCCGCAATGCTGCGATCGAAGTCGCATGTGCATGACAAAACTATCTTCTCACTGTGCAGCGCTGACAGCCTGCATGGCACAGGGATGGTGCTCCATCCCTATGCTATGCAGGCGATCAGAATAAAAAAGTGAAAGTCTCATAGTGGGACAAAGTATAAAAATAAAAAAAACTGTCAGAAAGTGAAAAAAAAACTTAAAAAAAAAAATTGTAAAAAAATTCAAAAAATAATCCACCAAAAATAAAAATATAATGTACCCATCAATAAATATTATTTTGAAAAAAAAAACTAACAAACAATAAAAGTACACATATTTGGTATCGCTGCGTCCGGAATGACCTGACCTATAAAATTGTCCCACTAGTTAACCCCTTCAGTGAACACGGTAAAAAAATAAAATAAAAAACAAAGCAAAAAACAATGCTTTATCATCATACCGCCAAACAAAAAATGGAATAACGTGCGATCAAAAAGACGAATATCAATAAAAATGGTACCGCTGAAAACGTCATCTTGTCCCGCAAAAAACAAGCCGCCATACAGCTCCATCAGCCGAAAAATCAAAAAGTTATAGCTCTCAGAATAAAGCGATGCAAAAAAATATTTTTTTCTATAAAATAGCTTTTATTGTGTAAAAGCGCCAAAACATAGAAAAACTATATAAATGTGGTGCCGCTGTAAACGTACTGACCCGAAGAATAAAGCTACCTTATCAATTTTACCACACGCGGAGCAGAATAAAAAAATGTAAAAAAACACAATTCCTGAATTGTTGGTTTTTGTTTAATCTGCCTCTCAAAAATCGGAATAGAAAGCGATCAAAAAATGTGACGTGCCTGAAAATGGCACCAATAAAAACGTCAACTCATCCCGCAAAACCAAGCCGTCACATGACTCTGTCGGCCAAAATATGTAAAAAATTATAGCTCTCAAAATATGGCGATGCAAAAACTAGATTTTACAAAAAAATACGTCTTTTAGTGTGTGACAGCTATCAATCATAAAAACCCCATATGATTCTGGTATCTCTGTAGTCGCACCGACCCGAAGAATAAAGTCGTCTAATCACTTATACTGCACTAGGAACAACGTAAAAAATAAACGCTAAGGCTGGGGTTGGGGTTAGGGTTGGTTTTTTTTATTTAAAAAAAAAGATGACGATATGGAAACTAGTGTTGAGCACAAGTGCTCGCTACTTGAGTTTGCATCGGGTGCTCGGGTATGAATTGAGTTTTGTGGATGCTCGAGTGATATGCTAGAGTCTCCGCCCCATATGCTTAGCGGCCAAGAAAACTTCACAGGGATTGCCTGCCATGCACGAGCGATCCCCACATGTTTTGTTTTGGGTGTCTAATAACCGTGAAACATGCGGGCGGGGACTCGAGCATGTCACTCGAGCACCCTTGATACAGGGTGCATACCTGAGTACCCGATGCAAACTCAAGTAGCGAGCACTTGCGCTCAAGACTAATGACAACTTATTCAATATGATGACCTAATGTTATCAAATTCTGTGTCGTACCTCTGGGTTTGCAAAATATTCACTATACCCCTTGATAAAATCCTTGAGGGGTGTAGTTTTCAAAATGGAGTCAATTGTGGGGGGTTTCCATTATTTAGGCACATCAAGGGCGACATGGTGTCCGCTCTCGATTCCAGCCGATTTTGCGTTCAAAAAGTCACACAGTGCTCCTTCCCTTCTTAACTCTGCCGTGCGCCCAAACACTGTATTTCCCCACATATGGGGTATTGGCGTACTCAGGAGAAATTGCACAAAAGTTTTTGGGGTCCATTTTCTCCTCTTACCCTTGTGAAAATAAAAAAATTGGGGCTAAAACATCATTTTTGTGGAAAAAGTTTGATTTTTTTTATTTTCACGGCTCCATGTTATAAACTTCTGTAAAGGACTTGGGGGTTCAAGGTGCTCACCACACATCTAGATAAGTTCTCTGAGGGGTCTAGTTTCCAAAATGGTGTCACTTGTGGGGGGTTTCCACTGTTTAGGCACATCAGGGGCTCCCCAAATGCAACATGGCGTCCACTAATTATTCAAGCAAATTTTACATTCAAAAAGTCAAATGGCGCTCCTTCCCTTCTGAACCCTGCCGTGCGCCCAAACAGTGGTTTTTCCCCACATATGGGGTATCTGCGTGCTCAGGGGAAATTGCACAACAAATTTTGGGGTCCATTTTTTCCTGTTACCCCTGCGAAAATAAAAAAAATTGGGTCTAAAGTAACATTTTTGTGAAAAAAGTTAAATGTTCATTTTTTTCTTCCACATTCCAAAAATTCCTGTGAAGCACCTGAAGGGTTAATAAAGTTCTTGAATGCGGTTTTGAGCACCTTGAGGGGTGCAGTTTTTAGAATGGTGTCACTTTGGGGTATTTTCTGTCATAAAGACCTCTCAACGTGACTTCAAATATGATGTGGTCCCTAAAAAAATGGTTTTGTAAATTTTGTTGTAAAAATGAGAAATCGCTGGTCAACTTTTAACCCTTATAGCTCCCCAATAAAAAAAAATGTTGGTTCCAAAATTGTGCTGATGTAAAGTAGACATGTGGGAAATGTTATTTATTAACTATTTTGTGTGACATATCTCTCTGATTTAAGGGCATAAATATTAAAATTTTGAAAATTGCTAAATTTTCGAAATTTTGGCCAAATTTCCATTTTTTTCACAAATAAACACAAGTGATATCGAAGAAATTTTATGAAGTACAATATGTCACGAAAAAAACAATCTCAGAATCAGGGGGATCCGTTGAAGCATTCCAGAGTAATTACCTCATAAAGTGGTCAGAATTGTAAAAATTGGCCTGGTCATTAACGTGCAAACCACCTTGGGTTGCAAAGGGGTTAACAATATCAAGAATCCGTTACATGTCCAGCTCCAGAGATCTTGATGTTCCTTTTTCCACAGTGTGCAACATAAGATGTTTACATCCCATGGCATTGTAGCTAAACTCCCTGGACATGAACGGCTGTCACGCCAGGTGTTAGTGCAACACAGAGGGAAAAGGGAAAGGGAGCCCAGACACTAGGGAAAGGGGGAAGTGGAGACCTCCTAGTCTGGACTAGCGTCACCCTGTCTCAGCTACTGTCCCTATATTGCCTCTTCAGCAATCGCTGCATGATTGCCTCGCCCTACTTTCCCTGGCATATGGCTACGGCTAAGGATGGGAGGAGATGAGTACTAGTCAACCTCCACTAAACACTATAGACAACAAGGGTAGACAAAACAGGGGGAAATAGCTTAGCTTTAGATAACTCAAAATATGCACATGGCCTCAAGCTCCAAAGAGGACGAAGTACTGCTCCTGCTCAGCCTCACAAGTAGAAATGAATATAGCCGGCCACTCCCTCTGACACACCAGGTATATATGCACCCAGGCCAGAGAGCTAATTAGCAGAGGGAGGTAGCCGCTAGGTCTTAAAGACAGCCTCTCATCTAAGAAGCTGTCTGCAATGCCAATCGTAGAGATCTCCTGCAACAAACTGCAGGACGACTGTCTGTCACCTCTGACATACCCGTGACAGCAGAGGAGAAAAGTTGATGAAAGGTTGCACGCAAGATAGTCTAGATGGTGGATAAGCAGCCCCAATAAAGAAATTCAAGCTGCCCTGCAGGCTCAGGGTGCATCAGTGTCATTGCAAACTAACCATTGACATTTGAATGCAGTGAAATGCTATGGCAGGAGGCCCAGGAGGACCCCACTGCTGATAGAGACATAAAAAAGCTAGACTGCAGTGTGATGAAATGGCAACAGAGAGACCCCGCAGAATCCTACCGCTGCCACCAATGTGATGAAATCGCACCAGAGGGACCCTGCAGAATCCCAGCTCTGCCACCACTTGTGTTGGATCCACACCCCGCCACCAGCATGACGTCACAATTACGTCAGACGGAGCACGTGGAACTGATCTTCCCTTTGCACCAACGTGACATTCCGCACCACCTCAAGGACGCATAAGGTCAGATTGGTATAGTTCTACAAAGACACCCCCTGTCCACACGGGTACAGGAAGGCACCAGGGAGTGAGAAGAAGTGGCCCACACAGTCACTGACGTGGCACCACACTCGCTCACACCGCTGACAGGCTGAGAGGCTCCTTCACTAGCTCCAGTGAAGCAGAGCCTGGTCAGTCTGGGAGAGCTCCCACCAGTTTCTATTAGCTATAACGGACTTATATCGGGCTAGAAACCCGCACGGTAGCGTGTTCGTTGGCTGAACAATGGACGTGAGAGTTCGTGGATCGAGATAAAAGAGAAGTCCAAGGTTAAATTCTATATTTAATCGCCGTAATGGCACACTAGCTGTTACACTATATAGATAATGGTTATACATACACAATGGTCAGAGTTGTAAACACAATAGTAGGGGTGCAAAAGATATAAAGCAGTTATTAAGAGACAGTTACCTGTCAGATAAACAACCTGGCTTTCGGGGGAAGGGCTGCCACATGTGAGGCTTGTGGGCCCTCTCTTTGTTGCCGGACTCTTTCCACACAACGTGATGTCACGACCTCCCCAGGAAAAAGACAATGGAGCCAGGGCTGCCAAAGCTCTTAATGTCTCTGGGTCACTCCCCTTACTGCCCCCTGGCTGCCCCTGAATCTCCTCCCCTGGTCTCTCTCGGCTAAAACTCCCAAAAACTAAAATGAGCTATACCTCCTTAATGAACGGTCCAAGGGAGCCGGTTCTGGTGCCATTGAATCCAGCTGGGCCCCTGCTATGCGTAGATACCAAGCACTGGGCCCTAGGGGCTTCCGCAAGGCTGTGCCATGTATCTCCCTTTCCCTACGCGCTAGACTGTGCTGAAAGCCAGGGTGACATTCCCCATTCTCCTGTGTTTCCAAAAATCTAGTTGGTTTATCACTGGGATGTATCATATTCCCATAACTCGGTGTTGAATTATAGTATTTTACACAAAAGACCACATGGTCTGGGGAAGGGTTCGTCCTGTGCCACTCACAGCTGCTGTGAGGTATGTCACTTTCTGCCTCTCGGCCCCCTCCCTTGCAAGTTGAAATGTCAAATTACACTGTACATTGGAGTACTCTATAATCACCGCCAAACAGTGCACAGTGATTGACATGGAATTATCTTGAATATTCTTCACACCTCCTCCCTTTAGAGGGCACTAGGAGGCAGCACCACTCCGGTGTTCCTCCGTGCAAACGTCCGCAACTTCCCTTTGTCGGAATAAGCTGTCAGCATTGCCATGTTTGCGGCGAATGGCGAAGTGGTACTGCTGGAGCGCAAGGCAACCTCCCATTCGTTCCAGATACGCTGTGTAACCAGCTGAGGGGATTGTGGTCTGTTTCCATGGCGAAATGGCATCCGTACAAGTATGGCTGCAGACGCTGCAGGGCCCACACAATTGCCAGACATTCCTTCTCCATCGTGGAATAGGACACCTCCCTCGGCAGGAGCTTCCGGCTTAGGTACAAAACGGGGTGTTCATGGCCCATAGTGTCGACCTGGCTGAGCACAGCACCGAGGCCAAAGTCACTGGTGTCGGTCTGTACTACAAAAGGCCGCGTGAAGTCGGCTGCCTGTAATACTGGGGAGCTAGAAAGTGCGGTCTTCAGCGCCCAAAAGGCTGTCTCACAGTCTTTTAGCCAATCGACTGCGGAGGGCAGCTTCTTGGTGTGGTCCATCAGGGGTTTCGTCAGGCTACTATATTGAGGGACAAACCTCCTATAGTACCCAACGGTGCCCAGGAAGGACATCACCTGTTTCTTGGTCCTGGGGGTGGGCCAGGATGCTATAGCATCCACCTTCCCAGGCTCTGGCTTTAAAACTCCACCACCTACCCGGTATCCCAGGTAGTGGACCTCACTCATACCCAGCTGGCACTTTTCCAGCTCAATGGTCAAGCCTGCCAGTTGGATTCGCCCGAGTACCTGCGCCAGATGCTCCAGGTGATCCTCCCAGGTGGAACTGAAGATGGCAGTGTCATCCAGGTACGCGGCCGTGTACCCTTCGAGTCCCTTGAGCAGCGTGTTGACCATCTCATCAATCTCCTGGCGCATGTGCTGCTGTACCTCCAGGGAGACCCGATATGCTGAACGCTGGATTGGGGGGTGATCCCCGGTGTCCACTTGATGGACGGCCGACTCTGTCCTTCCGGGCTTGTTGCTAAACACATCCCGGAAGGGGTGTAGGGTTGCCCACAGCTGGGATCGTTGGTCCGACAACAGTTGATGGCAAAACTCCACGTCCTCGATGGTCCCACCAGCCCTAGCCTTGACGAGCATGTCCGGGAGGGTCTCTGCCTCTCCCTCTTCTAGTAGGTTGCATGCGGAGAGGGCGCTTGTCTCCCGTTCATGATGTGTCTAAATCATGTTTACGTGGAAGGTCTTCTGCCTTCCCCTGGTGTGGTCCAGGGTGACAAGGTACATTACGGCATTGAGCTGCTGGTGCACGAGGTACGGGCCTTCCCAGGCCACCTGAAGCTTGTCCTGGGGTAAGGGACCAGTACCCACACCTTTTGACCCAGCAGGAAGGCACTCTCACAAGCATTCTGGTCATACCATCGCTTCTGGTCGGCCAGGGATCGCGTCATATTGTCGTGCACCGGCTGCACCAAGGCTTGTATTTTCTCACGGAAGCGCACAACATATTCAATGACTGACACTCCAGGGGTGGATAGTCCCCTTCCCAGACCTCCTTCACCAGAACCAGCGGCCCTGCACACACTGGCCGCATATGAGCTCGAATGGGGAGAACCCCGTTGAGGCCTGTGGAACCTCCCGGTAGGCAAATAGCAGGTGGGGGAGGTACCGCTGCCAGTCATGGCCGTGGGAGTCGACCAATATCTTAAGCATCTGCTTCAGGGTGCCATTGAACTGTTCGCACAAGCCATTGGTCTGTGGGTGGTATGGGCTTGTCACCAGATGTTGCACCTGTACTTCCATCAGCTGCGACATGAACTGGGTTCCCCGGTCGGTGAGCATTTCCTAGGGAAAACCTACTCAGGAGAAAATCTCCAGTAAGGAGGTGGCCACCTTGTCAGCCCGATTGGACGACAAGGCTACCCCTTCCGGGTACCGGGTGGCATAGTCTACTACCGTTAGTATGAAGTTTTTCCTGGAGCTGCTGGGAGTGGCCATTGGGCCAACCAAATCCACAGCCACCCTTCTGAAAGGCTCTTCAATGATGAGTTACCTTTGGGGCGCCGCCTCGCCTTCCCCACCCTCTGTCACCTCGGCCCCCATCCTTGGCCAGTAGAAATGCTGGGCTAGCCTGGCCTTGGTCTTAGTGATCCCTGGATGTCCGGCCATCGGAATCTCGTGCGCCATCTGCAACAACTCCTCCCTGAATGGGTAGGGTACCACTAACTGTCGGTCCCTGTTGGCCACACCTCCGGTGAACCTCACTGGACCATTACCCGGGATAGCCGTCCTTGGTCCCAGACCACCCACTCAAAGTCTGAGTCTGAGGGAGGCTGTGCCGACCTGCTTCTTAAGAGCTTACAGGCTGTCGTCAGTCTCTAATGCCGCCTGAAACCCTGACTGGACGTGGCCAGAATAGACGAAACACGTCTTCTGTCAGTTCCCCAGGACCTGTCTCCTGGCCTCTGTCTGACCCGGGAGCCACTTGGTCGGAAGGGGAGAAGCCGTCGGACTCCCGAGGGGCCCCTGGGGCCCGAGTGCCATCACTGCTTGTGACAGCAGCCACGGCCGCTGTGACCGCGAGTAGCGCCCGCTTCTCCTTTGCTTCTGGCCAAGCCTCTGGTCTAAACGGACTACCCTGGCCCTCTGACATCTCGGTTGTGGAGAAACTCTGCCATGCGGCCTTACCTGGGAGCCCTACCTCTTCTGGAACTCCCCTGCCCTCCATGGCATGCCCCCCCCCCTCCGCAGCTGTTTGCCCCTTGTCTGTCCCCTCTGTGACAATCTCACAGGACAAATTGTTCCAACCTGCCAGCTGACCACATTCTAAGGCCTCATCACAGCTGACTTGATTATTCTCCTCCCCCCCGAGGGAAGAGGGACACAGTACATCACCCACCCTCACATCCCCATCAGTAGGCATGTTAATAACATTGCCATCAATAGGGGTGGACATGACATTGTCTGGAGAGTTAGGCCTTGGGGGTTCAGTAACCACATAGTGGGACACTAGCCGCACCAAGTCTCTCCCAAGTAAAACACTTGCGGGAATGTTCGGTGTTACCCCCACCTCCTGCACTCCCCTCCTGGCGCACCAGTCCAAATACACCTTGGCGACGGGCAATGCTGGCTAGAAGCCTCCAATCCCGGAGACAGCGAGAGTTTTCCCATGTATCAAATCCTGGGGTGACACCAGTTTGGCCTGCACAAGGGTCATCTCCGCACCGGTGTCTCGCAGTCCCAAGGCCCTGGCGTGGCCGATGGTGACAATCTGAAGGTTGTCAAGGGACCTCCCACCAAAACCCACTCACACACAAAACAGTGGACAGTTTCTGGGACAGGGACGGGCCCTTCTAGTGCTGGGGACATATGGCTTTGAAGTGGCCCGGCTGTCTGCAAAGGTGACACAGTCGGGTTCCCCTACTAGTGTGGAGAAGGAACCATGGGTAGGTGGCCCCTTGGGCCTGGGGCGAGGGACAGCAGGCACTGTGTTCATGTTACTCCCTCTCCAGCCAGCAAGTTTCTTGGCCTCTGGAGTCGTGTTGTTGGAGTACTCGTCAGCAAGTGTCGCTGTTACAGAGGCCCCCTTTGGCTTCCGGTCAGGGAGGTGCTATTGGAGGTCCTCCGGGCAGTTCCACAGAAACTGCTCAGTAGCGATGAGCTCCTTCAACTGCTGAATGGTGGTGAGCTCCAGTCCCGTGGTCCATTGATCAACTGCTCTCAGTAGGGCCCGCATGTGATCGACCTAGCTGTCTGCAGAACCCCGCTGCATACTCCGGAGCTTCTTCCGGTACGACTCAGGGGTCAAGTTGTACTGCCGGACCAGAACCTGCTTGATGTCCTCATAGCTAAGAGTGGTCTCACTGGGCAGGTACCCAAAGATTTCCAGGGCCTTAACCCTAAGGCGAGGGGTTAAGAACTGGACCCACTGGTCCTCAGTCAGATGGTACTGATGGCAGTTTTTTTCAAATGCCAGCAAGATCGTGTCCAAGTCCCCTTCTTTGTCCAGCAGGGGAAAGTCCTCCGCCCGTAGCTTTGGGACTCGGATCTCAGGGGACTCGCGACTGGCTGGGGCCTGCAGCATATCTTTCTGGTGCTCTTGCTCCCTCTGACCTTCCGCCATGAGGGTCTCATAGGTGGCCCTGTCCTCAGTCTGGAGACTCGCCAGGGCAACTGGCATGAGGGCATCTGAGCCTGCCTGGCTGGGGGGATGGTCAGGTGGTGGGTGGTCCACTGCGGGACTGACCGCTGGTGACTCTCTTTCTGGGGGGCCTAGGTTGGACTCCCCTTCTCTTAGAGCGACATCGTCTTCCACCTCCTCAACACCACCCATAGCATTGGTCATCTCCTTGGTTCTGCCCCTCGTGCCACTGGCCATCCTTGCACTCTATTGTCACTGACGCCGAACTGCAACCTGATGCACCCACACATTTTACAGTATTTGCACTCCAACTGTCTAGTGCTGAGCTGGTCTTAAGACTCCAGCAGCAAAAGCTACTACTAGCAGTCTTTAGTGTCTGTGAGTATGCGTTACACACACACACACACGCTATTATCTCGATCCCACACCCAGCGTCGGACTGGTGTGACTTGGGCCCATCAGAGAAAATCATTCCTGGTGCCCACTATGTAGCTACATAGAAACAATACAAGCCCACCAATTGTGAGATAAAATGTGCTAATGTTGTGGTGTAACATAAAAACACAATGGTTCACATTTATCAAAAATGGCAAAATTTGAGCCAAATATGGTGTACTCACTTCAACTCCACTATTCCATATTTATCAAATTTTACCTCTAATGATAAATATGGTGCAAATTATTTAACACAACATTGTAAGCATGGTAGCACACTTCTCGATGTTAAAAAAAGAGCTGGCGTCCAGTGTGTCAAATGTTGCACAGTTATGTAATTTTGTACAAATTGCAACTTTTTATGCATGTAAAAATAGTTTTGCTATAAATGCATTTGTTCCATGCCTTTTTTAAGACCGCCAGTGCCGGGATAAGGGCGCTATTCTCCACATGCACATACATAAAATCAATTCAAAATATTAATCCCTTGGCACACATGAACATACAGTACCAGTATGTCCACAGCAGGATCCGCATGTGTGGAGTTGACTCCGACCAGTCATTGGCTACAGCAGAACAAAGTGAAGGTTCTGGAGTGGCCATCTCAGTCTCCTGATCTGAATATCATTGAGCCACTCAGGGGAGATCTCAAACGTGCAGTTCATGCTAGACAGCCCAGGAATTTACAGGAACTGGAGGCTTTTTGCCAAGAAGAATGGGCAGCTTTACCATCTGAGAAAATAAAGAACCTCATCCACAACTACCACAAAAGACTTCAAGCTGTCATTGATGTTAGAGGGGGCAATACACTGTATTAAGAACTGAGGTATGTGAACTTTTGATCAGGGTCATTTGGATGTTTTTGGTTGTCATTAAGATTTAAAAAGAGAAAACACAGTAGTTTGACAATAAATGGCTTCACCCAACCAATAACCATAAGTGGAGAAAAAAATGTTTTGTTATCAATCATATTCTCTGAAACAAGGCCAAGAAAGCAAACTGAGCACAACTGTATATGGTCAGAGGTTTACACACATTAAATAAAAAGACACATATGCATGTTTTTCTCAATATTTGACATGAAATCAGAATGAATCTATCCCATTTTAGGTCAATTAGAATTACCATAATTTTTAATATTTGCCAAATGCCAGAATAATGAGAGAAAGAGAATGTTTTAAGGCATTTTTATTACTTACTGCAAAGTCAAACGTTTACATACATTTCATTAGTTAGCGGGCAGCATGGTGGCTCAGTGGTTAGCACAACCTTGCAGCGCTGGGGTCCTGGGTTCAAGTCCCACCAAGGACAACATCTGCAAGGAGTTTGTTCTCCCCATGTTTGCGTGGGCTTCCTCCGGGTTCTCCAGTTTCCTCCCACACTCCAAAGACATACTGATAGGGAATTTAGATTGTGAGCCCCAATGGAGACAGTGCCGATATTGTCTGTGAAGTGCTGTGGAATTAATGTCGCTATATAAGTGAGTAAAATAAAAAAATTAATTAGTATTTGGTACTATTGCCCTTAAACTGAATGACTTGGGTCAAACGTTTGGGATATCCTTCCACAAGCTTCTCACAATAGTTGGTCGGAATTTGGGCCTATTCCTCCTGACAAAACTGGTGTAATTGATCCATGTTTATAAGTCGCCTTGCTCGCACCTGCCTTTTCAGCTTTGCCCATAAATTTTCAATAGGATTGACATCAGGACTTTGTTATTTGTGATGGCCATGCCAAAACATTGACTCTGTTATCCTTAAGCCACTTTGTTACCATTTTGGCAGTATGCTTTGGGTCATTGTCCATTTGGAAGATCCATTTCCGCCCAAGCTTTAACTTCCTGGCTGATGTCTTGAGATGCTGCTTCAGTATTGCCACATAATCTTCTTTTCTCATGATGCCATCTATTTTGTGAAGTGCACTAGGCCCTCCTGCAGCAAAACAACCCCGCAACAGGATGCTGCCACCCCCATGTTTCACAGTCGGGATGGTGTTCTTAGGCTTCCAAGCTTCTCCCTTTTTCCTCCAAATGTAAAGATGGTCATTATGCCCAAAAATTTCAATTTTAGTTTCATCAGACCACAGGACATGTCTCCAAAAAATAAGGTCTGTGTTCCTGTGTGAATTTGCAAACATTAATCTGGCTTTTTATGTTTCTTTTGGAGTAATGACTTCTTCCTGGCTGAGTGGCCTTTCAGCCCATGTTGATACAGTACTCATTTCACTGTAGATATTGACACAATCTTACCAGCTTCCGCCATCATCTTCACAAGCTCTTTTGCTTTTGTCCTTGGGTTGATATGCACATGTGGGACCAAAGCACCTTCATCTCTGGGACACAGAACCCTTCTCCTTCCTGAGCGGTATGATGGCTGGACATTCCCATCTTGTTTGTACTTGCGTATAATTGTTTGTACAGATGAACGAGGCACCTTCAGGTATCTTGAAATTGTACCCAAGGATGAGCCAAACTTGTGCAAGTCCACAATTCTCCTCCTGATATTTTGGCTAATTTCTGTAGACTTTCCCATGATGCTACACAAAGAAGCAGTGTGCTTCAGATGTGCATTAAAATACATCCACAGGTGAGTCTCTAATTAACTCAGATGTTGTCAAAAAATCAGAAGCTTCCAAACACATGACATCATCATATTGGCAGTCCAAAATTGTTTAAAGGCATAGCAATCTCAGTGTATGTAAACTTTTGACTTTGCAGTAAGTAATAAAAATGCCTTAAAACATTCTCTCTCTGTCATTATTCTGGCATTTTTCAAATATTAAAATTTATGGTAATCCTAATTGACCTAAAACAGGAAAGGTTTGTTATGATTTTATGTCAGATATTAAGAAAAACATGCATATGTGTCTTTTTATATAGTGTATGTAAACGTCTGGTTTCAACTGTATATATATATATATGTGTGTCCCTATAGTTATAGTTTTGGGTGATTAGTATTGTCCCTTCACTGTCTGCGCCGTTGCATCCAAATAACCTGTTCACAAAATCAAAGTATGTCATTGGGTTGGAAGGGGTTAAACAGGCAGTTTTGTTGACATCACAAAGCACATAAACATCATAAACATCATGTGACATCACAATTGGTATACAATATACAATGTGTAACACCTGAGCCATCTTGTTTCATTAGAGCCTGACAGCTTGAAGGAAACAAGTCCAGGTAGGGAACTCTTCACTTACGACCTCACTCATACATTGTATAGATGGGGGGTTAGTAGTGGGATTCAGAACTGCATCATTCACCTGAAAATCTCAGCAGATGGCGCTGGATCTTGTGTCCTGTGCTGTGATTGTTATAATGATTCTATGATTTAAAAAAAAATGTTATTAACCAGATTCCTAGGAAAATCTGCACATTTGGGTGCTTTAGTAAGTCAGTGTGAGCCCGGCCTAACAGCGGCTACCAATCTGGACAACCCCTTCCCTAAATGAGGACTTGCTGGTGATCAACTGATCATCTGTCAGAGGTCTTGAAGACCCTCAGCAATCAGCTGGTTTTGCCCTCTATGACACCCATGTGCTCTAATAAAAGCACATAGAAAGGGGTGGGCCAGTTGAGACCACTCCATTTGGCTCCATTTTTGAGTAGCTTGCCATTAATGTTGTCAAAACACAGCGTTCATAACATAAATGTAATTGCAGACTGCTCCAGTTCTCCATTGTCAGCTCTCTTGGTCCTGTTGGATCAGGGGTGACCTGGAGCTGACGGTTTATCGTGATCAGGAATTGCAGTATGGCGTCCTGTACTTTCCTTTAGTTCATAGAACAGTAGGTGATGCGGATTAGAATAAAAGGGTGGAAATGTTTAGGTTATAACGTACATCATGACTCAATTAAAAATGAGGCTGGTGGTGATTTGCCGCCTGTGATTTTGTTTTATTAATTCAACTCTTCCTTGATGTTGGAAACTTGATATATAACACAGCGGTGGCATTTTATGACATCACAGGGGATATGACATCACAGATATCATATGACATCACAATTGGTACAGAATGTATAAGGTTCTAATCCTGAACCATCTTGTGTCCCAGAGGCAGCAGCTTGAGGAAGACAAGTCCATGTAGGTAGCTGTTCACTTAACACTAAGGCCCAATTCACACCTTGTGTAGCTGTGGGGTGTTTGTGGTGAAGTTTAGAACTGCACCATTTACTCCTAAAAATCTCAGCAAACATCTCTGAGTGATGTGTTCTCTCTTGTGTATCAGGATGATTTCTTATATAGGACCTATCATTTAATCCTCTTTTTTGTAATGATAGGTGTTATGTCTCATCTAGTTCGGATGAGCAGCTGTAATGAAGCAGATGACGGCGGCGCAGCAGGATGGCCGAGCAGAAACAATGGAGAACGTAGTAGCTTGATGGCAGCAGGAGAACCAGAACTGAACCCACAGGAAATCATGTGCCGAATTGAAACAACGGCAACTGGTGTAATAGAGTTACAGACTCTGATCAGACTTTGATCAGAGTGGTATCAGTTTTTCTCGGATGTGGAGAGGAGAAACAAAAGGTTTCTCAGCTTCTCCCTTCTGTCAGTCGGTGAAAATCAGACCTCACTCAGATGTCATCAAAGTGCGGTCCAAATTTTTCACAGACCCATAGACTTGCATTGCCATTGCCATATTTTGCGGACTATAAGACGCACAGGTCCATAAGACGCACCCCAATTTTTGGGGTGGAAAATGTTTTTTTTAAATAAAATGGTGGTGCCTCTTATAGTCTGTTTAATGGTAGATTACCGGGGATCGGCGGTGGTGGAGCATGGCCACTGCTTCAGGGGAGGGGATCGGCGACGGCAGGAGTGGGGTGATGCTGAGGGCCCCGGACTCATAAGATGTTGGCGCCAGTGAGCAGATTCCCCTTTCCTATTGATTGCCTGTTATGCACACGCCCGGGCTAAGCGGCGTGTGCGTGTGATTGGTAGTGATTCCACTGGACCGTGCCGGAGAGTGAATGCCTGGAGGGGCGTAACTAGGTATTCACCCGATCCGACCAGGGTCGCACGACGGCATACGACGCCAGTGCACCAAGGAGGAACCGAGCAGAGGGACCAGGTGCTACTCCAGGACAGACCCCGGACACGGCTGTTGACCCACACAGGGGAATACAGGAACAGACTGGTAGGCTGGCACACAGACTGGTGGGTATAGGCAGGCACGACTGGTATGCAGGCAGGCGGGTAAGCAGGCAGGGGGGGTACAGGCAAGCACAGCTAGAGTGCAGACAGGGAGGCACTAGCAGGTAGGAACACAGGCGGGATAGGGCCCAGTACACACTGGGACTCAGGAACATTACAGGCAGAGGGGTACAGGCAGGGCAGGACAGGACTGCCGGAGCAGCGGGCAGAAGCAGGGCAGGACAGGACTGCTGGAGCAGCGGGCAGAAGCAGGGCAGGACAGGACTGCCGGAGCAGCGGGCAGAAGCAGGGCAGGACAGGACTGCCGGAGCAGCGGGCAGAAGCAGGGCAGGACAGGACTCTGTTCACACGGAACAGACAGGAAGGGAAAGACAGAGCCAGATACCCACAGGGTACTTGCAGTGAAGTAGCGAGTGGACCACAAACTCACAAACGGGAGTACAGAGACAACAGGCAGGAGTTAGGTACGAGTTCAGACTCTGCAGAAAAAGGAAGGGAACGGACATAGAGGCAAAACAGGTAAAGGATAGGAGAGAGTTCAGACTGGAACTGAGTGTACGGAGGAGACCGACACTGCAGCGGGATACAGGAGCGGGTCTGGGAATACTGCCCCCAGAGAGGCGGGACGAACAGGCAAGGAGCGTGTTCAGACAGGACAGACAAGATACAGGAGCGGGTCTAGGTAATCGGCCCCTAGAAGGCGGGAGGAACAGGCTAGGAGCGTGTTCAGACAGGACAGACAAGATACACAGAAAGGACTCAGTTCAGACACGGGAACTAATACCGCAAAGCAGGAGACATACAGGACTCAGTTCAGACACGGGAGCTGATACCGCAAAGCAGGAGACATACAGGACACAGTTCAGACACGGGAGCTGATACCGCAAAGCAGGAGACATACAGGACTAAGTTCAGACAGGCCTGGAAATACAGCCTCCAGGAAAGGCAGACAAGGAAACAAAGACGGGACCTGGCACCTTCAGAGTGCAAGCACACACTGAAGGAAACACTATGCTCAGGCAGGGATAGAAGGGAGCTGCTGAGCTATATACCAAGTGTCAGACAGCAATAGGCTGAGGACGCACAAGGGGTGTGACCCACAGCAGGTACAAAAAGCAGGAAGTGATCGGGCGCCGCCCTTAAGCAGCAGAAACAGACACAAACAGACAGCATGGAGGGAAGCCAGAGAGACATTCTGGACAGGAGATCAAGTGCGCGCTCCTGCACAGTGGGAGATGGACCACTATGCAAGGACGCCGCCAGGTATGTTACAGTACCTCCCCCCTTACGCCCCCTCTTCTTCAGGCCTGCCAGAATCTTCCGCAGGGAATTCGAGGACCAGTCGTTCACTGGGTTGGAGGGGGACAGAGACTTGAGGGTAATCTCTGCTTCGAGGTACATCTTGTCAAGCTCACAGGAAAAAATAGACGGGTTATCAGGTACATAATGAGGAAAAGTCACTGTCTCTTTGTTATCTGGTGGTACCCCGGAGGATTCAGGAAACAACTGGAGGTCCTCCGCCGGGTCAGAAGAGTGCAGAGGCTCAGAGAAAACAACTGCTTCAGAGTACACTAGGTCGGACTCACTGGAGGAAGCAGGCGAGGTATCGGGTACCGAGTATAGGAAAGTCTCTGTCCATTCACCACCAGGTGGCACCCCGAAGGGTTCTGAACACAACTGGAGGTCCTCCGCCTGGTCGGAGGGGTGTAGAGACTCGGGAGTAACCTCTGCTTCGGAGTACACTAGGTTGGACTCACTGGACGAAGCGAGCGAGGTATCAGGTACAGAGTATAGGAGAGTCTCTGTCCTTTCACCACCAGGTGGCACCCCAAAGGGTTCTGAACACAACTGGAGGTCCTCCGCCTGGTCGGAGGGGTGTAGAGACTCGGGAGTAACCTCTGCTTCGGAGTACACTAGGTTGGACTCACTGGACGAAGCGAGCGAGGTATCAGGTACAGAGTATAGGAGAGTCTCTGTCCTTTCGCTACCAGGTAGCACCCCGAAGGGTTCAGGAGACAACTGGAGATCCTCCGCCTGGTCGGAGGGGTGTAGAGACTCGTAGGTAACTACCACTTTGGGGTACCCATTGTCAGGCTCACAGGACGAAGCGGACAAAGTATTGAGTACCGGGTGTAGAGAAGTCTCTCTCCATTTGTCATCGAGTGGTATCCCGGAGGATTCAGGAGGCAACAGGGGATCCTCCGCCAGGTAGTAGAGGTGCACAGACTCAGAGGTAACCACAGCTTTGGAGCATCCTAGGACATGCACACCGGTTAAAGAGAGAGAAGCATCTGATGCCGGGTGCAGGAAGTTCTCCTGTGTGGAGTCTGGATGGGCAGAAGTCTCTTCGGGCAGGAGAACTGGTGCACTACCCACGCACATTACCCATTGGGGTTTCTCCGGGATACAGGGAGATGAAGCTTCAGTAGGGACTTCAAGGTTGGGGTCAGGAGGTCTCAGGGAGAGCAGACCCTGGCGTGACGGCTTGCCTCTAAGTCTAGCACGTCTGGACTGCCTCTTGAGGTTGAGAGAAGTATTCCGGAAAGCGTAGTCACCCTGTGAGGATTCTGGGTGGGCAGTAGTCTCATTGGGCTGGAGGACTATTGCGCTACCCACACACATTACCCATCGGGGCTGCTCCGGGATATTGGGAGGTGAAGCTTCAGCAGGAGCCTCCGGGTTAGGATTATCGAAGACCATTAGAAAGGCCACCAGGAAGGCCATTAGGTCCAGGAGGATCGGATCCTGTGTTTCATATAGGGGGTTGATCCATTCCAAGGCATCACCCGCCAGGTAAGACATAATAAAGGCCACTTTAGCCCAATCGGAAGGAAAATAGAGAGGGTAGGCCTTAAAGTGTAGCATGCATTGCTCCACAAATGCACGACACTGTCTTGGATCCCCATAGTAACGTGGCGGATCCGCAGGAACGAGAGCTGATAGATCCATCTGGACGGTGCTTAATTCGCCTGGAACTCAGCTAAGGAAAAAAAATTTATTTATTTATTTTAATGCATGTATTCGCTGGAAAAACTTCTCAAAGAGCGAAGGCCGTGGGGCTCAACGGGAACCATGGCCTGAGCATGCTGTTATGCACACGCCCGGGCTAAGCGGCGTGTGCGTGTGATTGGTAGTGATTCCACTGGACCGTGCCGGAGAGTGAATGCCTGGAGGGGCGTAACTAGGTATTCACCCGATCCGACCAGGGTCGCACGACGGCATACGACGCCAGTGCACCAAGGAGGAACCGAGCAGAGGGACCAGGTGCTACTCCAGGACAGACCCCGGACACGGCTGTTGACCCACACAGGGGAATACAGGAACAGACTGGTAGGCTGGCACACAGACTGGTGGGTATAGGCAGGCACGACTGGTATGCAGGCAGGCGGGTAAGCAGGCAGGGGGGGTACAGGCAAGCACAGCTAGAGTGCAGACAGGGAGGCACTAGCAGGTAGGAACACAGGCGGGATAGGGCCCAGTACACACTGGGACTCAGGAACATTACAGGCAGAGGGGTACAGGCAGGGCAGGACAGGACTGCCGGAGCAGCGGGCAGAAGCAGGGCAGGACAGGACTGCCGGAGCAGCGGGCAGAAGCAGGGCAGGACAGGACTGCCGGAGCAGCGGGCAGAAGCAGGGCAGGACAGGACTGCCGGAGCAGCGGGCAGAAGCAGGGCAGGACAGGACTCTGTTCACACGGAACAGACAGGAAGGGAAAGACAGAGCCAGATACCCACAGGGTACTTGCAGTGAAGTAGCGAGTGGACCACAAACTCACAAACGGGAGTACAGAGACAACAGGCAGGAGTTAGGTACGAGTTCAGACTCTGCAGAAAAAGGAAGGGAACGGACATAGAGGCAAAACAGGTAAAGGATAGGAGAGAGTTCAGACTGGAACTGAGTGTACGGAGGAGACCGACACTGCAGCGGGATACAGGAGCGGGTCTGGGAATACTGCCCCCAGAGAGGCGGGACGAACAGGCAAGGAGCGTGTTCAGACAGGACAGACAAGATACAGGAGCGGGTCTAGGTAATCGGCCCCTAGAAGGCGGGAGGAACAGGCTAGGAGCGTGTTCAGACAGGACAGACAAGATACACAGAAAGGACTCAGTTCAGACACGGGAACTAATACCGCAAAGCAGGAGACATACAGGACTCAGTTCAGACACGGGAGCTGATACCGCAAAGCAGGAGACATACAGGACACAGTTCAGACACGGGAGCTGATACCGCAAAGCAGGAGACATACAGGACTAAGTTCAGACAGGCCTGGAAATACAGCCTCCAGGAAAAGCAGACAAGGAAACAAAGACGGGACCTGGCACCTTCAGAGTGCAAGCACACACTGAAGGAAACACTATGCTCAGGCAGGGATAGAAGGGAGCTGCTGAGCTATATACCAAGTGTCAGACAGCAATAGGCTGAGGACGCACAAGGGGTGTGACCCACAGCAGGTACAAAAAGCAGGAAGTGATCGGGCGCCGCCCTTAAGCAGCAGAAACAGACACAAACAGACAGCATGGAGGGAAGCCAGAGAGACATTCTGGACAGGAGATCAAGTGCGCGCTCCTGCACAGTGGGAGATGGACCACTATGCAAGGACGCCGCCAGGTATGTTACATTGCCCTGCAGTGGGCTTTGAGAAAATGGCCGCTGGAGGCGAAGCATGCGCAGATTGAGATCTTGGGAGATGCATGTGCCTCCTCCAGCGTCCATTTTCCCAAAGCCCACTGCAGGGCAATCAATGGGAAAAGGGACTCTGGTCACCGGCGCCGACATCTTATGAGAGCAAAGGGCTCGCCGACTCCGGCCTCCTGAGGCGGCGACACTGCCTCCTGTGACCCCGCTGCACCGCAGCCGCCCCATGGTAAGCTACCTTCAGATATTGTATATTAGATTGTAAGCTCCTAGGACAGGGTGTGCATTATTCTGCATGCCCTCGGGAGCAGCCTGTATGTTATATATTAGATTGTAAGCTTCTAGGACAGGGTGTACATTATTCTGCATGCCCTCAGGAGCAGCCTGTATATTGTATATTAGATTGTAAGCTCCTAGGACAGGGTGTGCATTATTCTGTATGCCCTCGGGAGCAGCCTGTATGTTATATATTAGATTGTAAGCTCCTAGGACAGGGTGTACATTATTCTGCATGCCCTCAGGAGCAGCCTGTATATTGTATATTAGATTGTAAGCTCCTAGGACAGGGTGTGCATTATTTTGTATGCCCTCAGGAGCAGCCTGTATATTGTATATTAGATTGTAAGCTCCTAGGACAGAGTGTACATTATTCTACATGCCCTCAGGAGCAGCCTGTATATTGTATATTAGATTGTAAGCTCCTAGGACAGAGTGTATATTAGATTGTAAGCTCCTAGGACAGAGTGTACATTATTCTTCATGCCCTCAGGAGCAGCCTGTATATTGTATATTAGATTGTAAGCTCCTAGGACAGGGCGTACATTATTCTTCATGCCCTCAGGAGCAGCCTGTATATTGTATATTAGATTGTAAGCTCCTAGGACAGGGTGTACATTATTCTGCATGCCCTCAGGAGCAGTCTGTATATTATATATTAGATTGTAAGCTCCTAGGACAGGGTGTGCATTATTCTGTATGCCCTCGGGAGCAGCCTGTATGTTATATATTAGATTGTAAGCTCCTAGGACAGGGTGTACATTATTCTGCATGCCCTCAGGAGCAGCCTGTATATTGTATATTAGATTGTAAGCTCCTAGGACAGGGTGTGCATTATTTTGTATGCCCTCAGGAGCAGCCTGTATATTGTATATTAGATTGTAAGCTCCTAGGACAGGGCGTACATTATTCTTCATGCCCTCAGGAGCAGCCTGTATATTGTATATTAGATTGTAAGCTCCTAGGACAGGGTGTACATTATTCTGCATGCCCTCAGGAGCAGTCTGTATATTATATATTAGATTGTAAGCTCCTAGGACAGGGTGTGCATTATTCTGTATGCCCTCGGGAGCAGCCTGTATGTTATATATTAGATTGTAAGCTCCTAGGACAGGGTGTACATTATTCTGCATGCCCTCAGGAGCAGCCTGTATATTGTATATTAGATTGTAAGCTCCTAGGACAGAGTGTACATTATTCTGCATGCCCTCAGGAGCAGTCTGTATATTATATATTAGATTGTAAGCTCCTAGGACAGGGTGTACATTATTCTGCATGCCCTCAGGAGCAGCCTGTATATTGTATATTAGATTGTAAGCTCCTAGGACAGGGTGTACATTATTCTGCATGCCCTCAGGAGCAGTCTGTATATTATATATTAGATTGTAAGCGCCTAGGACAGGGTGTACATTATTCTGCATGCCCTCAGGAGCAGCCTGTATATTGTATATCTATATATATAATCGTCTTATCCCATCTGTCTTTCTGTCTGCCTGTCTGTCTGTCCAGGAAATCCCGCGTCACTGATTGGTCTGGCCACGGCCAATCAGCGACGCGGGATTTCAGAAAAAGATGGCTGCCGTTAGCGGCTCATCTGCCGGACGGAGGTCAGCGGCGATGCAGCAGGGAGATGACTGGCGCTAGCCGCTCATCTCCACGCTGCTGGCAGCACAAGTACCCCGACAGGAGGCGCCGCTGACCTCCATGCGGCTAACGTCGGGAGATCAGCGGCTTGGCCCGCTGATCTCCCGACAGCAAGTGTGAACGGAGGACCGGGGAGTGGCGCCGCCGGACGGGATACTTCTGCTGCGAGCAGCCGCTCATCTCCCGGCTTCTCGCAGCGGAAGTAGCCGCACAGGCAGCGCCGCTCCCCGGTCCTCACTAATACAATTCGCTGATTGGTCGCGGCCTCCTGCCGCGACCAATCAGTGATCTTGGCGCCAAATTTAAACAACGCTCTGCTGATAGGTCGCGGCCGCCGGCCGGCCGCGAACAATCAGCGATTTTGGTGCCAAATTCAAACACCGCTCTGCTAATTGGTCGTGGCCGCCAACCGCGACCAAGCAGCGATTTTGGCGCCAAATTTAAACAACGCTCTGCTGATTGGTCGTGGCCGCCGGCCGCGACCAATCAGCGAGATTGGCGCCAAATTTAAACAACGCTCTGCTGATTGGTCGCGGCCACCGGCCAGCCGCGACCAATCAGCGAGATTGGTTCCAAATTTAAACAACGCTCTGCTGACTGGTTGCGGCCGCCGGCCGACTGTGACTAATCAGCGTGATTGGCGCCAAATTGAAACAACGCTCTGCTAATTGGTCACAGACGCCAGCCGCGTCCAATCAGCGAGATTGGCGCCAGATTAAACACCGCTCTGCTGATTGGTCGAGGCCGCCGGCCGCGACCAATCAGCGATTTTGGCGCCAAATTTAAACACCGCTGTGCTGATTGGTCGCGGCCGCCAGCTGTGACCAATCAGCGAGATTGGCGCCAAATTTAAACAACGCTCTGCTGATTGATCGCGGCCGCCAGCCGTGACCAATCAGCGAGATTGGCGCCAAATTTAAACACGGCTCTGCTGAATGGTCGCGGCTACCAGCCGCGACCATTCAGCCAGATTGGCACCAAATTTAAACACCGCTCTGCTGATTGGTCGAGGCCGCCGGCCGCGACCAATCAGCGATTTTGGCGCCAAATTTAAATACCGCTCTGCTGATTGGTCGCAGCTGGCGGCCGCGACCAATCAGTGAGATTGGCGCCAAATTTAATCAACGCTCTGCTGATTGGTCGCGGCCGCCGGCCGCGACCAATCAGCATTATGGGCGCCAAATTTAAACACTGCTTTGCTGATTGGTCACGGCCGGCGACCGCGACCAATCAGCATTATTGGCGCCAAATGTAAACGCTCTCCTGATTGGTCGTGGTCGCTGGCCGCGACCAATCAGTATGATTGGCGCCAAATTTAAACACCGCTTTGCTGATTGGTTGCTGTCGCCAGCCGCGAACAATCAGCATTATTGGCGCCAAATTTAAACACCGCTCTACTGATTGGTCGCCGGCCGCGACCGCTCTGCTGATTGGTCGCGTTCGCGACCAATCAGCATTACTGGTGCCAAATTTAAACACCCCTCTGCTGATTGGTCGCGGTTGCCGGCCGCGACCAATCAGCGATATTGGCGCCAAATTTAAACACCCCTCTGCTGATTGGTCGCGACCGTCGGCCAGCCGCGACCAATCAGCGAGATTGGCGCCAAATTTAAACATGGCTCTGCTGATTGGTCGCGGCCGCCAGCTGCGACCATTCAGCGAGATTGGCGGCAAATTTAAACACCGCTCTGCTGATTGGTGCCAAATTTAAACACCGCTCTGCTGATTGGTCGAGGCCGCCGGCCGCGACCAATCAGCGATTTTGGCGCCAAATTTAAATACCGCTCTGCTGATTGGTCGCGGCCGCCAGCCGCGACCAATCAGCAAGATTGGCGCCAAATTTAAATACTGCTCTGCTGATTGGTCGCGGCCGCCGGCCGCGACCAATCAGTGAGATTGGCGCCAAATTTAATCAACGCTCTGCTGATTGGTCGCGGCCGCCGGCCGCGACCAATCAGCATTATGGGCGCCAAATTTAAACACTGCTTTGCTGATTGGTCACGGCCGGCGACCGCGACCAATCAGCATTATTGGCGCCAAATGTAAACGCTCTCCTGATTGGTCGTGGTCGCTGGCCGCGACCAATCAGCATGATTGGCGCCAAATTTAAACACCGCTCTACTGATTGGTCGCCGGCCGCGACCGCTCTGCTGATTGGTCGCGGTCGCGAACAATCAGCATTACTGGTGCCAAATTTAAACACCCCTCTGCTGATTGGTCGCGGTTGCCAGCCGCGACCAATCAGCGATATTGGCGCCAAATTTAAACACCCCTCTGCTGATTGGTCGCGACCGCCGGCCAGCCGCGACCAATCAGCGAGATTGGCGCCAAATTGAAACAACGCTCTGCTGATTGATTGCGGCCGCCAGCCGTGACCAATCAGCGAGATTGGCGCCAAATTTAAACATGGCTCTGCTGATTGGTCGCGGCCGCCAGCCGCGACCATTCAGCGAGATTGGCGGCAAATTTAAACACCGCTCTGCTGATTGGTGCCAAATTTAAACACCGCTCTGCTGATTGGTCGAGGCCGCTGGCCGCGACCGATCAGCAATTTTGGCGCCAAATTTAAATACCGCTCTGCTGATTGATCTCGGCCGCCAGCCACGACCATTCAGCGAGATTGGCGGCAAATTTAAACAACGCTCTGCTGATTGGTCGCGGCCGCGACTAATCAGCATCATTGGCGCTGAATTTAAACATCGCTTGGCTGATTGGTCGCGGTCGCCGGCCGTGACCAATCAGCATTATTGGCGACAAATTTAAACACCGCTTTGCTGATTGGTCGCGGTCGCCGGCCGTGACCAATCAGCATTATTGGCGCCAAATGTAAACAACGCTCTCCTGATTGGTCGTGGTCGCTGGCCGACCGTGACTAATCAGCGTGATTGGCGCCAAATTGAAACAACGCTCTGCTAATTGGTCACAGATGCCAGCCGCGTCCAATCAGCGAGATTGGCGCCAGATTTAAACACCGCTCTGCTGAATGGTCGCGGCTGCCAGCCGCGACCATTCAGCCAGATTGGCGCCAAATTTAAACACCGCTGTGCTGATTGGTCGCGGCCGCCAGCTGTGACCAATCAGCGAGATTGGCGCCAAATTTAAACAACGCTCTGCTGATTGATCGCGGCCGCCAGCCGTGACCAATCAGCGAGATTGGCGCCAAATTTAAACACGGCTCTGCTGAATGGTCGCGGCTGCCAGCCGCGACCATTCAGCCAGATTGGCGCCAAATTTAAACACCGCTCTGCTGATTGGTCGAGGCCGCCGGCCGCGACCAATCAGCGATTTTGGCGCCAAATTTAAATACCGCTCTGCTGATTGGTCGCGGCCGCCAGTCGCGACCAATCAGCGAGATTGGCGCCAAATTTAAATACTGCTCTGCTGATTGGTCGCGGCCGCCAGCCGCAACCAATCAGCGAGATTGGCGCCAAATTTAATCAACGCTCTGCTGATTGGTCGCGGCCGCCGGCCGCAACCAATCAGCATTATGGGCGCCAAATTTAAACACTGCTTTGCTGATTGGTCACGGCCGGCGACCGTGACCAATCAGCATTATTGGCGCCAAATGTAAACGCTCTCCTGATTGGTCGTGGTCGCTGGCCGCGACCAATCAGCATGATTGGCGCCAAATTTAAACACCGCTTTGCTGATTGGTTGCTGTCGCCGGCCGCGAACAATCAGCATTATTGGCGCCAAATTTAAACACCCCTCTGCTGATTGGTCGCGGTTGCCAGCCGCGACCAATCAGCGATATTGGCGCCAAATTTAAACACCCCTCTGCTGATTGGTCGCGACCGCCGGCCAGCCGCGACCAATCAGCGAGATTGGCGCCAAATTGAAACAACGCTCTGCTGATTGATTGCGGCCGCCAGCCGTGACCAATCAGCGAGATTGGCGCCAAATTTAAACATGGCTCTGCTGATTGGTCGCGGCCGCCAGCCGCGACCATTCAGCGAGATTGGCGGCAAATTTAAACACCGCTCTGCTGATTGGTGCCAAATTTAAACACCGCTCTGCTGATTGGTCGAGGCCGCTGGCCGCGACCGATCAGCAATTTTGGCGCCAAATTTAAATACCGCTCTGCTGATTGATCTCGGCCGCCAGCCACGACCATTCAGCGAGATTGGCGGCAAATTTAAACAATGCTCTGCTGATTGGTCGCGGCCGCGACTAATCAGCATCATTGGCGCTGAATTTAAACATCGCTTGGCTGATTGGTCGCGGTCGCCGGCCGTGACCAATCAGCATTATTGGCGACAAATTTAAACACCGCTTTGCTGATTGGTCGCGGTCGCCGGCCGTGACCAATCAGCATTATTGGCGCCAAATGTAAACAACGCTCTCCTGATTGGTCGTGGTCGCTGGCCGACCGTGACTAATCAGCGTGATTGGCGCCAAATTGAAACAACGCTCTGCTAATTGGTCACAGATGCCAGCCGCGTCCAATCAGCGAGATTGGCGCCAGATTTAAACACCGCTCTGCTGAATGGTCGCGGCTGCCAGCCGCGACCATTCAGCCAGATTGGCGCCAAATTTAAACACCGCTGTGCTGATTGGTCGCGGCCGCCAGCTGTGACCAATCAGCGAGATTGGCGCCAAATTTAAACAACGCTCTGCTGATTGATCGCGGCCGCCAGCCGTGACCAATCAGCGAGATTGGCGCCAAATTTAAACACGGCTCTGCTGAATGGTCGCGGCTGCCAGCCGCGACCATTCAGCCAGATTGGCGCCAAATTTAAACACCGCTCTGCTGATTGGTCGAGGCCGCCGGCCGCGACCAATCAGCGATTTTGGCGCCAAATTTAAATACCGCTCTGCTGATTGGTCGCGGCCGCCAGTCGCGACCAATCAGCGAGATTGGCGCCAAATTTAAATACTGCTCTGCTGATTGGTCGCGGCCGCCAGCCGCAACCAATCAGCGAGATTGGCGCCAAATTTAATCAACGCTCTGCTGATTGGTCGCGGCCGCCGGCCGCGACCAATCAGCATTATGGGCGCCAAATTTAAACACTGCTTTGCTGATTGGTCACGGCCGGCGACCGTGACCAATCAGCATTATTGGCGCCAAATGTAAACGCTCTCCTGATTGGTCGTGGTCGCTGGCCGCGACCAATCAGCATGATTGGCGCCAAATTTAAACACCGCTTTGCTGATTGTTCGCGGCCGGCGACAGCAACCAATCAGCATTATTGGCGCCAAATTTAAACACCGCTCTACTGATTGGTCGCCGGCCGCGACCGCTCTGCTGATTGGTCGCGGTCGCGAACAATCAGCATTACTGGTGCCAAATTTAAACACCCCTCTGCTGATTGGTCGCGGTTGCCGGCCGCGACCAATCAGCGATATTGGCGCCAAATTTAAACACCCCTTTGCTGATTGGTCGCGACCGCCGGCCAGCCGCGACCAATCAGCGAGATTGGCGCCAAATTGAAACAACGCTCTGCTGATTGATTGCGGCCGCCAGCCGTGACCAATCAGCGAGATTGGCGCCAAATTTAAACATGGCTCTGCTGATTGGCGCCAAATTTAAACACGGCTCTGCTGATTGATCTCGGCCGCCAGCCACGACCATTCAGCGAGATTGGCGGCAAATTTAAACAACGCTCTGCTGATTGGTCGCGGCCTCGACTAATCAGCATCATTGGCGCTGAATTTAAACATCGCTTGGCTGATTGGTCGCGGTCGCCGGCCGCGACCAATCAGCATTATGGGCGCCAAATTTAAACACTGCTTTGCTGATTGGTCGCGGTCGCCGGCCGTGACCAATCAGCATTATTGGCGCCAAATTTAAACACCGCTTTGCTGATTGGTCGCGGTCGCCGGCTGTGACCAATCAGCATTATTGGCGCCAAATGTAAACAACGCTCTCCTGATTGGTCGTGGTCGCTGGCCGCGACCAATCAGCATGATTGGCGCCAAATTTAAACACCGCTTTGCTGATTGGTCGCGGTCGCCGGCCGTGAACAATCAGCATTATTGGCGCCAAATTTAAACACCGCTCTACTGATTGGTCGCCGGTCGCGGTTGCCGGCCGCGACCAATCAGCGATATTGGCGCCAAATTTAAACACTCCTCTGCTGATTGGTCGTGACCGCTGGCCAGCCTTGACCAATCAGCGAGATTGGCGCCAAATTTAAACAACGCTCTGCTGATTGATTGCGGCCGCCAGCCGTGACCAATCAGCGAGATTGGCGGCAAATTTAAACACGGCTCTGCTGATTGGTCGCGGCTGGCGGCCGTGACCAATCAGCGATTTTGGCGCCAAATTTGAATACCGCTCTGCTTATTGGTCGCGGCTGCCAGCCGCTACCAATCAGCATTATTGGGGCCAAATTTAAACACCCCTCTGCTGATTAGTCGCGGTCGCCGGCCACGACCAATCAGCGTTATTGGCGCCAAATTTAAACACCGCTCTGCTGATTGGTCGCGACCGCCAGCCGCGACCAATCTGCGATATTGGCGCCAAATTTAAACACCGCTCTGCTGATTGGTCGCGGCCGCCGGACGCGACCATTCACCGATATTGCCGCCAAATTTAAACACCGTTTTGCTGATTGGTCGCGGTTGCCGGCTGCGATCAATCAGCGATTTTGGCGCCAAATTTAAACAACGCTCTGCTGATTGCGCCCGGTCGGCCGCATACATATTCTAGAATACCCGATGCGTTAGAATCGGGCCACCATCTAGTTAGATTATAATCTCCTAGGACAGGGTGTACATTATTCTGCATGCCCTCAGGAGTAGTCTGTATATTGTATATTAGATTGTAAGCTCCTAGGACAGGGTGTACATTATTCTGCATGCCCTCAGGAGCAGTCTGTATAATATATATTAGATTCTAAGCTCCTAGGACAGGGTGTACATTATTCTGCATGCCCTCAGGAGCAGCCTGTATATTATATATTAGATTGTAAGCTCCTAGGACGGGGTGTGCATTATTCTGCATGCCCTCAGGAGCAGCCTGTATATTGTACATTAGATTGTAAGCTCCTAGAACGGGGTGTACATTATTCTGCATGCCCTCAGGAGCAGCCTGTATATTATATATTAGATTGTAAGCTCCTAGGGCAGGGTGTGCATTATTCTGCATGCACTCAGGAGCAGCCTGTATATTGTATATTAGATTGTAAGCTCCTAGAACGGGGTGTGCATTATTCTGCATGCCCTCAGGAGCAGCCTGTATATTATATATTAGATTGTAAGCTCCTAGGACAGGGTGTACATTATTCTGAATGCCCTCAGGAGCAGCCTGTATATTATATATTAGATTGTAAGCTCATAGGACCGGGTGTACATTATTCTGCATGCCCTCAGGAGCAATCTGTATATTATATATTAGATTGTAAGCTCCTAGGACAGGGTGTACATTATTCTGCATGCCCTCAGGAGCAGCCTGTATATTATATATTAGATTGTAAGCTCCTAGGACAGGGTGTACATTATTCAGCATGCCCTCAGGAGCAGCCTGTATATTATATATTAGATTGTAAGCTCCTTGGACAGGGTGTACATTATTCTGCATTCCCTCAGGAGCAGCTTGTATATTGTATATTCGATTGTACGCTCCTAGGACAGGGTGTACATTATTCTGCATGCCCTCAGGAGCAGTCTGTATATTATATATTAGATTGTAATCTCCTAGGACACGGTGGACATTATTCTGCATGCCCCCAGGAGCAGTCTGTATATTATATATTAGATTGTAAGCTCATAGGACCAGGTGTACATTATTCTGCATGCCCTCAGGACCAGTCTGTATATTATATATTAGATTGTACGCTCCTAGGACAGGGTGTACATTATTCTGCATGCCCTCAGGAGCAGCCTGTATATTATATATTAGATTGTAAGCTCCTAGGACAGGGTGTACATTATTCTGCATGCCCTCAGGAGCAGCCTGTATATTATATATCAGATTGTAAGCTCCTAGGACAGGGTGTACATTATTCTGCATGCCCTCAGGAGCAGCCTGTATATTGTATATTAGATTGTTAGCTCCTGTTGAGCAGTGTGTATTTGTCTTTTCCTTCTCCTGAGCTTATAATAAATGCAGATTTACAGCAATATGCAGCAGGACAGACGTGATCCAGGGACATATCCGATCGCCACAACTGGGGTCAGGAAGGAATTTTTTCCCCCTCTGAGGCAGGACTCTCCGGGGGGTTTCTTCGCCTTCCTCTGGATCTTTGGGTCCAGTGTCTCTCAGCCGGTCCTCAATGATCACAGCCAGTTCTGTGGTCTCTATGGGGCCTGACCTGAGAGGCATTGCGATCATAGCTTAATTTCTTAAAGGGCCAGTAATATTTTTATTACAATGTCGCTTATTGCTATTCCAATAAAAAATAAAAAGAAAGAAAATAAAAGTGTCATGTGAGTTTTTTTGTCTTGACTTTTTTTTTTACAGTTACAATGATGGGAGTGATCATTACTTCCCTCAATATTCCTCAAGTGGGACCAGGAATTATGGGGGCGCCATTTATTGACGGCAAACCACATATATCTCCACCCATTGTAATATCACAATGTCAGCTCCTGTCCCAAGTTACATTACAACTGTTATGAGGGCCGATTTCTGTGATAGGTGCAGGGAACTAAAATAGTATATGTCCTACACAACAAACTACCTGATAGAAGACTGAAGACCGGGACACAGAGCCGCCGTATACAAGAGACACGAGCAGTGTCGGACTGGGGTGCCAGGGGCCCACCAGTAACCAATTCCAGGGCCATCATCAATCACAAATGTATATAACAATGAACTGAGTATATTGTTAACTGAATAAGATGCTGCTTTTGTCTGTACATAGTGAGTCAAGTATATTGTACCAAGTGCTGATCATATAAGAGGGTGGCCATTCTTGCACAGGGGCCCACCAGCGGATTCTCATGTTCTCCTGTGGGCCAGTCCAAGCCTGCCCACACCTCTTGCACCCGATGTGATGAAATGGCAACAGAGAGACCACGCAGAATCCCACCGCTGCCACCACTTGTGATGGATCCACACCCCGCCACCCACCTGACGTCACAATTACGTCAGACTGAGCACATGGTATGGATCTGCCATTTGATCCAACGTGACATTCCGCACCCCCTCAAGGTCGCATAAGGTCAGATTGGTACAGTTCTACATAGACACCCCCTGTCCACACAGATACAGGAAGGCACCAGGGAGTGAGAAGAGGTGGCCCACTCAGTCACTGATGTGGCACCACACTCGCTCACACCCCTGACAGGCTGAGAGGCTCCTTCACTAGCTCCAGTGAAGCAGAGCCTGGTTGGCCTGGGAGAGCTGCCACCAGTTTCTATTAGATATAACAGACTTATATCGAGCTAGAAACTTGCCCGGTAGCGTGTTCGTTGTCTGAACAATGGATGTGAGAGTTCGTGGATCAAGATAAAAGAGCAGCCAAAGGTTAAAATATATATTTAATTGCCATAAGAGCACACTAGACGTTACACTATATACATAAGGATTATACATACACAATGGTCAGAGTTGTTAACACAATAGTAGGGGTACAAAAGATATAAAGCAGTTATTAAGAGACAGTTACCGGTCAGATGGACAACCTGGCTTTCGGGGAAAGGGCTGCCACATGGGAGGCTTGTGGGCTCTCTCTTTGTTGCCAGACTCTTTCCACATGACGTGACGTCATGACCTCCCCAGATAAAAAACACAATGGAACCAGGGCTGCCGGAGTCTTAACCTCTCTGGGTCACTCCCTTTCCTGCCCCCTGGCTGCCCCTGAATCTCCACCCCTGGTCTCTCTTGGCTAAAACGCCCAAAAACTAAAGGAAGCTATACCTCCTTAATGGACTGTCCTAGGAAGCCGGTTCTGGTGTCATCGGATCCAGCCTGGCCCCTGCTATGTGTGGATACCAAGCACCAGGGCCCTAGGGGCTCCCGCAAGGCTGTGTATCTCCCTTTCCCTATGCACTGGACTCTGCTGAAAGCCAGGGTGACAGTCCCCATTCTCTTGGGTTTCCAAAAATCTAGTTGGTTTATCACTGGGATGTATCATATTCCCATAACTCGGTGTTGAATTATAGTATCTTACACAAAAGACCGCATGGCCTGGGGGAGGGGTCGTGCTGTGCCACTCACAGCTGCTGTGAGGTATGTCACTCCCTGCCTCTCGGCCCCCTCCCTTGCAAGCTAAAGTGTCGAATTACACTGTACATTGGAGTTCTCTATAACTACCGCCCAACAGTACACAATGATTGACAGGGGATTATCTTGAATATTCTTCACATGCAGTTTACCAAAAGTAAGCTAAAATCCTTCTGGGAAAATGTCTTGTCGACAGATGAGACCAAGATAGAGCTTTTTGGTAAAGCACATCATTCTACTGTTGTTACCGAAAACGGAATGATGTCTACAAAGAAAAGAACATAGTACCTACAGTCAAATATGGTGGGTGGAGGTTCAAAGATGTCTTGCTGCCTCTGGCACAGGGTGCCTTGATTGTGTGCAAGGCATCATAAAATCTGAAGATTTTGTGTCGCAATGTAGTGCCCAGTGTCAGAAAGCTGAGTTTGCATCTTAGATCATGGGTCTTCTAGCAGGACAATGACCCCATACTTACTTTAAGAAGCACCCAGAAATGGATGGAAACAAAACACTGGTGATTTCTGAAGTGGCCAGCTATGAGTCTGGATCTAAATCCCATTGAACACCTGTGGAGAGATCTTAAAATCGCTGTTGGGAGAAAAGGATCCCTTCAAATATGCGAGACCTAGAACAGTTTGCAAAAGAAGAGTGGCCCAAAATTCCAGTTGAGGGGTGTAAGAAGCTTGTTGACGGTTATACGAAGCGATTGATTGCAGTTATTTATTTCAAAGGATGTGCAACCAAATATTAAGTTGAAGGTGCCAACAATTTTGTCCAGACCATTTTTGAGGTTTTGTGTGAAATTATGTCCAATTTGCCTTTTTTTCAGGTTTTTTTTTGTGTTGTTCTAATACACACAAAGTAAATAAACGTGTGTATAACAAAACGTGTAATTGCAATCGTTTTCTGGGAGAAATCTTCTTGAACAATTTCAAGGGTGCCATATAATTGACTGTACATGACTGAGATCAAACAGCCAGTGTGAGAAATTCGGCCTGCAGATCAGGCCGGAATTTATGAGCTGTCAGGTTGTCTTTAAAGAGATAGTCTCAAGTTTGAAAGTTATCTTCTATTCACTGAATAGGGAATAATTAGACGATCTCTGGGGGTCCAACCACGGGGCCCCCATCAATTCTGAGAACCGTGTGAATGGAGCAGAAGTCAAAAATGTGCACTGCCAATCCACTCATTCTTATAGGAGTGCCAAAGACCAGCCGAGCACTGGACTCAGCTATCTCCGGCACTCCCATTAAGAGTGAATGAAGAGGCAGTGTGCATGATGGACCTCCACTCCATTCACAGGGCCTGATTCTCGAGATCGCTGAGGGTCCCATTGGTTATACCCTCAGCGATTGTCAAGTTATCCCCTATTTGATAAATAGAGGATAACGTGGAAACTTGAGAATACCCCTTTAACTGATACCTCAAAGTAACTTGTGTGCCCCATGTTGAGCGGCTCCATTGCTTAGTTTGTGCAGGTGTTTCCTATTGACCATCTCTGAGTATGATTCAGAATACTGCAATCTAGACCACAGAATGAGTTGGAAGGATCTGCTCACACTGAGCACCATGTGGCCAAGTTGCATTTCATGTTATTTTTGAATACACATCACATTCCTTTACAGCGTAAATGACACTGACTGCAAGAGAGGCTTACGGAAATTATTTCAGCTGAGTCACGTTTTCCATCTTCCTGTTAATGTGTTCTCTCTGTCTCATTGGACACTATTTTCTCAATTTCTGAGAGTCTTTTGCACCCACCGTTCAAAAGATTGGGGTCACCCAGACAATTTTGTGTTTTCCATGAAAACTCATACTTTTATTTATCAAATGAGTTTGTAGAGCCCAGAGGGAAATGGGGATGACTCGGCGCCCAGGTCTAGTTGTTAGCTTCGGGGGATGTCGCGGCGGTCGGCTCCCGGGGCTGTACCCTGGGCCTCTCTTTTAAAAGGGTGGTTGGTTTGCTAGTTATATGTAAGTTTGTGACGCCACCTGTGGTATCTGGTGAGAAGCACCAGCGCTGCGGCAGCCCACTGAGGCCAGTGATAAGGAAGCTTGATGGAACAGCTCCCCACAGGTGGAGCTTGGCCTCAGGGCAGCGTATGAAGAGGGGATGCAGGATAAAGGAGACCCAGCCGGGCCTACAGAAAGACAGGCAAACACACACAGTTTTCTTCAGTACCTTTTACTGGTGGAAATTCAGGCACATCCTGAAGCACTGTAGGGTGAAAGGTGCATTTCAGGATCCTCCCCAATGAGCGGGTGTAGGGTTTCTTGTTTCTTGCCTTTGCGTAGTAAGTTTCTAACCTGCCTGGAGCTAGGCCTAACTTTGTCTCTGTCCTGCGCCGGCTGACCTTGTGGTAGGGCCTTCTCTTGGAGTACATGCTCCCAGCTTGCGGGGCCTATGCGTCTCCTGCCTCTGTTACGTATCAGCTCTTTGGTGATCCTGAGACCTGTAGTTCTCCAGGGATTTCGGTTATGCGTTACTGGGTCTTGGAGATCCCGGTAAGCTCGGACCCGGTGTCCGGTAAATGCTTCGGGGTGAGTTGGTTAAGCTCCTCTGCCCCCTAGGTTACTAACTCTCCACTCGCCTTCGGCCTACTCGGGGCCCTCACTAGGCTATACACACTGGCAGTTAGCTGGCTGCCTCTTCTGCCGCTCTTATGGCGTCGGCACACCATAAGCTCTAACCGAGCTCCCTGAATCTAGCTAGCAGGAGCCTTGTGCTCCACTGCTGAACTATTATCTGAGTTCTCCAAACTAGACTGAGCTCCACTGCAGCCTGACCTCTCTTAGGCTTCTCTACTGCAGGAACTCTTCAGAGGAACTCCTCACTAACTAACTCCTCCTTCCCTATTTATATCCCTAACGGGCTCCCTCTGGTGGTCTGAGGTGGAAGGTGGAGGTGTGTGTATGCTGTGGGGGCCTCTTGTGGAGGAATCCATTCATGCACCCTTCTAGGATCTGTGGCACTCATGCATAGCAGGGCGCCACAAGTTGCAAAATGAATAGAAAATACATTGACAAGGATAGAAATAATGATTTTTATTTGAAAGAATAATTTTCTCCTTCAAACTTTGCTTTCGTCAAAGAATGGTCCCTTTGTAGCAATTACAGCATTGCAGACCTTTGGCATTCTAGCTGTTAATTTGCTGAGGTAATCTTGAGAAATTTCACCCCATGCTTCCTGAAGCCCCGCCCACAAGCTAGATTGGCTTGATGGGCACTTTTTGCCTACTATATGGTCAAGCTGCTCCCACAACAGCTCAATGAGGTTGAGATCTGGTGACTGCGCTGGCCACTCCATTACAGATAGAATACCAGCTGCCTGCTTCTTCCCTAAATGGTTCATGCATAATTTGGAGGTGTGCTTTGTCATTGTCCTGTTGTAGAATGAAATTGGCTCCAATCAAGCGCTGTCCACAGGGTATGGCATTGCAAAATGGAGTGATAGCCTTCCTTATTCAAAATCCCATTTACCTTGTACAAATCTCCCACTTTACCAGCACCAAAGCAACCCCAGACCATCACATTACCTCCACCATGCTTGACAGATGGCGTCAGGCACTCTTCCAGCATCTTTTCAGTTGTTCTGCGTCTCACAAATGTTCTTCTGTGTGATCCAAATACCTCAAACTTTGATTCGTCTGTCCATAAAACTTTTTTCCAATCTTCCTCTGTCCAATGTCTGTGTTCTTTTGCCCATATTAATCTTTTACTTTTATTAGCCAGTCTCAGATATGGCTTTTTCTTTGCCACTTTGCCCTGAAGGCCAGCATCCCGGAGTCGCCTCTTCACTGTAGATGTTGACACTGGCGTTTCATGTGTCCTATTTAATGAAGCTGCCAGTTGAGCAGCTGTGAGGCGTCGATTTCTCAAACTAGAGACTCTAATGTCCTTGTCTTGTTGCTCAGTTGTGCAGCGGGGCCTCCCACTTCTCTTTCTACTCTGGTTAGAGCCTGTTTGTGCTCTCCTCTGAAGGGAGTAGTACACACCGTTGTAGGAAATCTTCAGCTTCTTAGCAATGTCTCACATGGAATAGCCTTAATTTCTAAGAACAAGAATAGACTGTTGAGTTTCACATGAAAGTTCTCTTTTTCTGGCCATTTTGAGAGTTTCATAGAACAAACAAATGTAATGCTCCAGATTCTCAACTAGGTCAAAGGAAGGTCAATTTTATAGCTTCTCAAATCAGCCAAACCGTTTTGAGCTGGGCTAACATACTTCTGCGAGGGTTTTCTAAACATCCATTAGCCTTCTTACACAGTTAGCAAACACAATGTACCATTAAAACACTGGAGTGGTGGTTGTTGGAAATGGGCCTCTATACACCTATGTAGATATTGCAATAAAAGCAAGATGTTTGCAGCTAGAATAGTCATTCACCACATTAACAATACATAGAGTGTATTTCTGATTCATTTAATGTTAGCTTCATTGAAAAAAAATGTGCTTTTCTTTCAAAAATAATGACATTTCTAAATGACCCCAAACTTTCAAACGGTAGTGTATAATTTATTTTATAATTTATTTTTATTATTATTTTTTTTTCAATAAATAAAATGAATTTTCCACAAAGTAGGTAGGTAGCCTATTGGTATGGCTTTATCTTTCAATCTCGAAGAAAGACCTTGATGTGCCTTTTTCGAAGGCACCATGCACATTACTGACCGGTGGGCGCTGTACTTCAGGTCAGAGTAATGCACTGTGCTCATATGGGAAAATCTTGCTTGATCTTTTAGTCTCCTGACCAGAGTTACCTGCCTCATATGCAGATGTTCATGAGGTCTCATTCAGACGTTAGGTTTTTTGATGTACGAGAAAAACGCACCGAGCTTCGTCATCAAAAAATTTCTTCAGCTTTTCTGATCTATCAATCAGTGAAAAATGGACCACTCACGAATGGCATCTGAATGCTGTCAGATTCTTTCATGGACCCATAGACTTGCATTGCTGATATTGATTAATATAGGACATGTTTCCGCAATTTTGCATGGACCACTTGGTTCAGGGAACGAATCAGACATGTGAACAGCCCCATAGACTGTCATAGGTACGATTGATATCTGTGGAAAAAAAAAGATAGCACTCGACCATGAAAAACTGAAGTGTGAATGAGCCCAAAATAAGCATATCCGTTTTGTTAATTACTTAATTATTAAAGGAAACCTGTAACCTGAAAAAAATGCAATTAACCTGCAAATATGGGGTTAATCTGCAGGTTAATAGTGTTCTGAAATTGGCCGGCCCCCGCACTTAGACCCCTCATGCTTGGAGGAAATGAACTTTATTCCTCCCAACAGCGTTCAGTCATAGAGGTAGCGTCGGCGCGGATTCAGTCACCACTCTGTGTATAGTGTAGTGTACAGTAGCGGCTGTAACCGCGACCCTGGCACTGACTGATAGCTGACCATAATGCTGAGCCGCTGTCAGTCAGTGCTGGGGGAGCAGTTACAGCCGCTACTCTCTATACACAGAACGGAGGCTGATCCCGCACTAGCGCTACCCCGATGACTGAAAAAGCAAGCCTACCGGAGGGTATAAAGTTAATTTCCTCCCAGCAGCAGGGGTCTAAGTGCCAGTGCCGGGCAGGTTCAGAACACTATTAACCTGCACACTGGCAGACACAGACAGAAGAGGGCCCCTGTGCAGGAGCAATATATGGGCCCTTTACAGTCTAGTAGCTCATCATAATGCATAATTCCAAATGTTTTGGAGGTAGAAATGGGTCCCCTTACCTCTTGGGTCCCTGTGCGACTGCACAGGTTGCACCAATGGTATGTCCGTCCCTGAACCTGCAGATTAACCCCATATCTACAGGTTAATAAGTGTTTTTTCACGTGATAGTAGTGGCGTACTGCCAATTGCGGCAGGTCATGTGGCCACTATGGAGCCCGTGAGTCGGGGCCCAGTGGCAGCACCACCCCCGCCCAGCATTGTACTTTCAACTGTATCAGCATCCTGAATGCTGATACAGTTGAAAACCATGGTGTCAGCTGACGGTTCCCTCTCTCATCATTCCCCCTCTGCGTCTGAGCTCTGTGACATTTCAGCTCGAAGGGCACGATGACGTCGCTACAGCGCACCCTCTATGCTAAGCAGTGCAGAGGGTCAGAAGACGCACTGCAGAGACCGGAGACCAGAGACAATTGAGTATTTGTTTATTTTTAATGTGGGGCCCATTATACTGTATGGTGGACTATGAGACCTATAATACTGTATGGAGGACTACATGGGAGATGGGACACATAATACTGCATTGAGGACTACATGGGAGATGGGACCCATAATAATGTATGGGGGACTATATAGGGCCCATCAAAATGCTGTATGGAGGACTATATGGGGCCCATAATACTGTATGGAGGACTATATGGGGCCCATAATACTGTATGGAGGACTATATGGGGCCCATAATACTGTATGGAGGACTATATGGGGCCCATAATACTGTATGGAGGACTATCTGGAGCCCATTATACTGTATGGAGGACTATCTGAAGCCCATTATATGAAGTCCCATGGGAGATGTGACCCATAATACTGTATGAAGGACTACATGGGAGATGGGACCCATAATACTGTATGGAGGACTACATGGGAGATGGGACCCATAATACTGTATGGAGGACTATATAGAGCCCATCATAATACTGTATGGAGTACTATATGGGGCCTATAATACTGTAAGGAGGACTATGTGGGGCCCATAATACTGTATGGAGGAATATGTGGGATCTATTATACTGTATGGAGTACTATGTGGGGGCCATTATACTGTATGGAGAACTATGTGGGGGCCATTATACAATTTGGAGGGTTGTATGGGAGCCATTATACTATATGGATGACTATGTGGGGCCGCATTATACTGTTTGCAGGTCCATGTGGGGCCGCATTAATCTGTTTGCAGGACGATATGGGGGGCATTATGCTGTTAGCAGGACTATGTGGGGGCTATTATACTGTTTGCAGGATTATGTGGATGGGCCATTATACTGTTTGCAGAACTATTTGGAGGGCCATTATACTGTTTGTAGGTCTATGTCGGGGGCCATTACACTGTTTAGAGGACTACATGGGGCCATTATACTGTTGGGAAGGCTATGTGGGGATCATTATACTATTTGTAGGGCTATTTGGGGACCATTATTTTGTTTGGAGGGCTATTTGGGGACCATTATTTTGTTTGGAGGGCTATGTGCAGGTCATTATACTGTATGCAAGCAATTATACAGCGTGAAGGTTTTTGTAGGGTTCATCATACTGTGTAGAGGGCTGTGTAGGGGCTAGTATGCTGTTTGGAAGGCTGGGTGAGGGCCATTGTACTGTCGGGTGGGCTAGTGGGGGCCATTATATTGTGTGGATGATTGTGTTGTGGCCATCATACTCAGTGGAGGGGTATGGAGGCCTGTTATACTGTATGGAGGGCTGTGTGGCAATCACAGTTGGGGCATTATACTGTGTTGTGGTCACCATACTTTGCCGGGGTGGGGGGTACAGTAGAGTCATCATACCGTGCCTGTGAAGGGTACTGTGCAAGAATTCACTGTGGGAGTATCATACTGTGTTTTGGGGGGATACTATAGTTGGCATCGTACTTTATGGGGGCAAAAAAATGCAATCTAGGGGCTTCAATAGGAGAAAAATTACTTTCTAAGGGCTAGAAAGTTGTGAGATATGCTCTTCTGTGATCCTGGCGAATATTACGTTTTGTTTTTTTTGAGGAGGGGCCCAATTACAACCTCTGCTATAGGGCCCCATGATTTCTATGTACGCCCCCCGCGTGACAGGTTCAATGTAAGGACATCACCTTTTCACGTACGAGCGCTATCTGATGCCATTCTCGGATGCCATTCGTGTGTTGTCTGTTTTTCACTGACTGATAGGTTCTACACCTTCTCCTATCTTTTTTTTTCCATCATCAGTGAAAAAAACTGATGTAATTCTCTCCAAACTTTGATGAAAATCACTGATAAATCGTGGTCCGTTTTACTAGTGTGTCAAAAAACCTGAGTCTGAATGAGGCCTAACACATCTATTTTTGAAAGCATTCTTACTTTGCAGCATTTTTTCCACACCTCCTTAAAACTTTCACATGTACTGTATACAATACAAAAGTATTACTTGACATTTACTTCTGCCAGAAATCTGCAAGATAAATCCCTGGGTAGACATATGGTGTACACATAGCCCCCCTAAAAAATAACTTTTATTAATAATCTCTAAAAAGGACCTAAAAGTCCATAGACAAACAACAATAATACTCTAAATGATAGGACATATAGAATCAGGTAATACACCGACCGGGAGGGAATACAGATTCAAGCTGTCCCTGTTATGTCCCTAAATCCTGTCCCTACCTGACAGCGGAGGTTGGCACCCTAATTTATACTTCGTGGCGCCCCCGCTCAACGTCGGTATCCCTAATGTCCCTACAAGGACCCTTGTCTTAAATTAAACAAAACCACAATAGTGAGAAAGGGTAGAAAAAGTGAACGTATAAATACAGAAGCCGATAATAGGTCAATGATTATAGATGGCCAAATTCATTTGGTCGGGTAAACATAAATGCTCTAGGGTAGAGGAGCACAGTGCTTGTTTCTCCATAGCCAAAACAAATCAAATAGCAGCCAGAGCAATCAAATATGGACACATGCTACACCTTAATAGTCCAGCTGTATACCTCAAAAGGGGGCTCAGAAAGCAAAATCCCACCCAGGTAGATGTCTCCCCATACATCAAATGGAATTTAAGTATTGGTATTTGAGAAAGCATAATATCTATATCAAAGTATCAGGTCCAGACTCTGTCTGTCATAGATGTACATAATAGTAGACAGAAAGAAGGACACTTATCATTATTAGTCCCTATACCTTTTCAAAGAGAGACACTCATCATTATTAGTCCCTATTCCTTTTCAAAAGACCAGAAAATGGCAATCAGAATATACATTTTCATTAGTAAAAAAACAATAACACTAAAACCTTAATGGTCCCCAATTCCAGCAGTCAGAAAGTAGATATCATTAGTAAGTAAAAAAATGACACTTATCCTTAGTAGTTCCAACGCGTTTCCCCCTAGTTTCCACCAGGGTTCATCAGGGGATCTGGGGAAGACCTCAATCCCTCACCCCAGATTGCCAGACAATGCTGCATGTGTAGGAAATTCTTGCACATATACCTCCCTTATAAACTCAGCTCAGCCCCATAATTAGTGATAATCGCAAACGCCTGTGTACTGCTGTCATCGTACACATGCCCGGCGTCCACCGCCAAATGTAAGTCCGTGGACCGCACATGGAACGCACGCACCCGGAAATGACGATATGCTAATGACGCCCACCGGAAATGACGTCACCAGACTGCATCAGAGTATCTGAAGCGCATCTGGAACGCACACACCCGGAAGTAACGGTGTCTAACTAGCGTCCATCGGGATATGATGTCATCCAAATGTGGCGGTACATGGTTAGGAGGCAAAGTCACTTTGCCTCCTAACCATGTACCGCCACATTTGGATGACATCATATCCCGATGGACGCTAGTTAGACACCGTTACTTCCGGGTGTGTGCGTTCCAGATGCGCTTCAGATACTCTGATGCAGTCTGGTGACGTCATTTCCGGTGGGCGTCATTAGCATATCGTCATTTCCGGGTGCGTGCGTTCCATGTGCGGTCCACGGACTTACATTTGGCGGTGGACGCCGGGCATGTGTACGATGACAGCAGTACACAGGCGTTTGCGATTATTACTAATTATGGGGCTGAGCTGAGTTTATAAGGGAGGTATATGTGCAAGAATTTCCTACACATGCAGCATTGTCTGGCAATCTGGGGTGAGGGATTGAGGTCTTCCCCAGATCCCCTGATGAACCCTGGTGGAAACTAGGGGGAAACGCGTTGGGACTACTAAGGATAAGTGTCATTTTTTTACTTACTAATGATATCTACTTTCTGACTGCTGGAATTGGGGACCATTAAGGTTTTAGTGTTATTGTTTTTTTACTAATGAAAATGTATATTCTGATTGCCATTTTCTGGTCTTTTGAAAAGGAATAGGGACTAATAATGATGAGTGTCTCTCTTTGAAAAGGTATAGGGACTAATAATGATAAGTGTCCTTCTTTCTGTCTACTATTATGTACATCTATGACAGACAGAGTCTGGACCTGATACTTTGATATAGATATTATGCTTTCTCAAATACCAATACTTAAATTCCATTTGATGTATGGGGAGACATCTACCTGGGTGGGATTTTGCTTTCTGAGCCCCCTTTTGAGGTATACAGCTGGACTATTAAGGTGTAGCATGTGTCCATATTTGATTGCTCTGGCTGCTATTTGATTTGTTTTGGCTATGGAGAAACAAGCACTGTGCTCCTCTACCCTAGAGCATTTATGTTTACCCGACCAAATGAATTTGGCCATCTATAATCATTGACCTATTATCGGCTTCTGTATTTATACGTTCACTTTTTCTACCCTTTCTCACTATTGTGGTTTTGTTTAATTTAAGACAAGGGTCCTTGTAGGGACATTAGGGATACCGACGTTGAGCGGGGGCGCCACGAAGTATAAATTAGGGTGCCAACCTCCGCTGTCAGGTAGGGACAGGATTTAGGGACATAACAGGGACAGCTTGAATCTGTATTCCCTCCCGGTCGGTGTATTACCTGATTCTATATGTCCTATCATTTAGAGTATTATTGTTGTTTGTCTATGGACTTTTAGGTCCTTTTTAGAGATTATTAATAAAAGTTATTTTTTAGGGGGGCTATGTGTCTGCTGGTTGTCTCTATTTATTAGGCCCCTCATGTGATATTTTGTTTAGGTGTTTAAGTAGACATATGGTGTCTTATGTCGCCCATTGTAAAAAAAATAAAAACAATACTGGGTGGTAACATTTTTTTATGTACTGCTCTGTATAGAAAAGAATCCATTCTTATACAGGTATGCCAAGAAAAAACTGACATGTGTATCCCAAAGGTACAGTTTTTTGGCCACATACGGGGCGCATGTATAGATTTGGCATTTGCATTGGGAGCAGATTGTAAGGAGCTGCTGTCCGTACAACCACTAGTAGGGGATCTATGCCAGTGCCCTCCTCATAGACGCTTCTGCGTAGCCACCGTCAGTGATGACATTATTACGGAGTACCCCAGATCAGTGCAGATCCCCTATAATTGAACTAACAATGTACATTCAGATACATATTATAACTGTCTCTTCAAGATAAGAAAAAAAAATGTTCTAAAAATATGATTTAATTTTTTTTTTTACTTGAACTACATGTAATGACTTTCACCCCAGCCGCAGTGATGTGTACACGCAACCCATGAACTAGTAGTATACAGTATCTGTATTCACATGGCCTGCTGGTTTCTGAATCACTTAGTGAAGGGAGTACCGGCTCTGCTGCTGCGCTCTCTTTGCTGTGACCTAGTTTTATCTCCTCTGCATTCATTTTAGTGAGGTGTGAGTCACCCAGCTTTGGTACTTTGCTGGATGCGTCATAGATACTCAGCCTGAAGCTTCCATATGATCTCCGACACAATTCCCTAAATTTGTTCATTTGTAACATTAGCTTTTTCTGTCATCTTTTTCCGGTCGCCAATATTAGAAAAATTATTGGTAATTCTCACTATGAGCCACAACCGTTTATACATCCATGGGCAAGTTCATACGTTCGGGTGAAAGTGGCAGTATAGGTATTCGCACCCTTGCCGTACGGCCGCAGGTGATCTATGAGAAATATGGTAATGGTGGGTTCACCAGGTACAAAATTTGCATTGGGGCCTTGGTGGTGTAAGTTTCAGCTGGCCAGTGGTGGCATGGCAAAAAGTTTAAGGAGTTTTCACCTACATACAATATTTTACAGTTATCTAGCTATGGTATAAAATAACAAAAGGAGCAAAGCTCACCTTCAGCAATCCACTGACGGCCCCATCCATAGCCTTAACAATCTCTTGGCTGGCCTTATGTATACATAAGATCCAACCAGCACATCTTCCTCTGCTTACGGTCACTGATTGGAAACATTGACTCCTCAAGATGAACACTTTCCAAGTGAAATTAGTGTACTTAAACTGACGAGTAAGCAAATCGCTAATAAAACACGGCAATAAGATTGACGAAACTGGTGCTCCGTGCTGGAAAAAGTCTACATCCCTTAGAGCCACGGACTCTGTTCAACGTGCATTGGTCCAATAATATTTAGTAAGTTGCTAGCTCCTCACACAGTCCAGTAAGCGAGAGTCATATTTCTCAACTGACGGACCTTTTCCCCTTAGGGGAGCTACGTTGCCACTATAGCCATTATTTTAGCTTCTCTGTTTGTCAATGTCTTAGAACTACCACACGGGACACTCTCTTCGTCTTGAGTTCCCTGCTCTGATTTGTCCCGTTACTTCTTTGGCTTGCGAACTTGGGACCATATATGACATGCAGAACTACTGCTTTTGCAGAGTGTGACATGCAGAAGTAGTGCTGGTGCTTTAAAAGCATCCAGCAACTAGAGGGGTTAACACAGTCATAGGAGAAGGGGAGTGTTTTAGCAGAGCCCCAGGGGGATTGTGGGGAAGTTGTTTACTGGCTGGCTGGAGCCGAAGAGAAAGGGTGTGTGTGTTCTGTATCTCACAGAAGCGCCCCTGCAAATGAAAAGGATTCAAGTCAGGAGTGAAGCTAAGCACAGGTCAGGTAGAGTTCCTGAACTAGCAGTGCAGAGTATTGTCAGGCATAAAGATAAGAAATGGTGTCACAGGGATCATCTCCCTCAGCAAACCCCTTCTCCCTTTCATAGGCTGGGTGGAAGTGACTTTCCAACTCAGGGCCACGAAGAACAGCAACACCATTGAGATCTTAGTACCTTTTCTCGTGACCAGTGATCAGAACGTGGCAGAGGATCCCATCTTGGGTTATAATGTAATCAGTGAGGTCATAACGAAACACAAGCCAGGGACGCTGGTGGTGGATGCATTTGCCACTGTTACAACTCTCCTGTTAGGTTTTTTTTAGTTTGCTGGTCACATGACCAGTTTTGCCTATTTAATCCGGCTCCGCCCTCCTGGCATTGCTGGACTTCATTTGTATTTACTACTGTTGAGCTAGCTTGGTGCTCTGTTGCCGTTCTCTGTTAGTTTTGCTAGGTCTTCTGACCTCTTTACTTTTTGTTGTGTGTTTGTCTTTGACTGCTACGATTTCTGCTAGGAGGTGTCCAACTTTTCCTAGTCCCTAGTTCTTGTAGGGATTCCTCCCTCACATCTATAGGTCTTCGTACAGACTAGCCGAGGACTTTAGCGGGTCTGATCGCAGGATCAGGTTCCCCGTTACATCGTAGGGATCTAGTTTAGTTCTATTGTAGGGACAGATCTCCTGTCTTTCCTTAGTCTCTGTAGCAGATCATAACAGTAAGTCCAGCCATAAAAAAAAAAAAAAAAAAAAATTTCTCTAAGGAAAGACCTCCAGTTTTCCATCATGGTCTCGGTGCAAGATTTGGCTCAACGCTTGCAGGGACTCTCTCTGGAGGTGGCCAAGCTCCAACAACACGTGAGTAGCTGTTCTGGAGCGCATTTTGTGGAACCAAAGGTACGTCTGCATGATCTATTTTTTGGCGAACAACAAGATTTTTTTTCTTTTAAAAATGCTTGTCTATTATATTTTCGTTTGAGACCCGGATCCTCTGGTGATGAATCACAGCGCATAGGGTTCATAATGTCACTTTTGCGCAAAGATCCTCAGGGATGGGCCTTCTCTCTCCAACCTAGTGATCCGTGCTTTAGATCAGTGGATAGGTTTTTTTCTGCTTTGGGTTTATTGTACGATGATCCTGATCGTGTCTCATCTGCTAAGTCTGAATTAAGACGTTTGAGGCAGGGATCAGGTAATGTGGAAAAATATTGTTCTCACTTCCGTCGGTGGTCTGCCCAGGTGGGGTGGAACGATTCAGCTTTGAAAAGCTTGTTTCTTGCAGGGCTAGGTGAAAGGGTTAAGGATTTACTGATTGCTTATCCCACACCTGGAAACTTGCAGGAGACAATGCAATTAGCTATACGGGTGGACAGGAGACTGCGTGCAAGGGTTAATGAGAGCAAATCCTCTGCTATGTCAGCTTCGAGTCCTGAGAGGTTCAGTGCTGACAATGGTGAGCTGATGGAAATTGGGGCGATGACACCCCGCTCTCAGGAAAAAGACCGCCGACTTTCTGAAGGCTTGTGTTTCTATTGCGGAAATTCTGGTCATTTGATTAAGAGCTGTGTGCTTCGTATGAAGAAAGAAAAAAAAAATGGTCAGTCATGCCCGTATTGCCTGTTTAAATTCTAAGGGAGTATTCCTATCTGCCACTACTGCTGCTCAGGATGAATTAATTGAATTTCGGGTATTTGTGGATTGTGGATCTACTCTGAATGTGATTGATGGGGGATTCTTGGAAAAACTTAGATTAGAACCTAAAACTTTGTCATCCCCTATTGCTGTGGTTTCTGTCGATGGCTCTCCCTTGAAGAGTGTTACTCACAAGGTCTGTGAATTTCCCCTCACTATTAATGGTATTCATCAAGAGAATTTGGATTTGGTGGTATTGGATAATTCGCCTTCTCCAGTAATATTGGGGTTACCCTGGTTAAAATTGCACAATCCTGTACTGGATTGGTCTATCAATGAAATTAAGTCCGGGAGCCCTAAGTGTTATGACAAGTGTTGTAACGGGCGCATTGCTGCTGTGGATAGAGGGGAATTGCCTGTACCTATTCAGGATTTTTGGAGAGTTTTTTCTGAGGAGGAGTCGCAGGTTTTGCCTCCCCATAGAAACTATGATTGTACCATTGAATTTGTCCCTGGAGCGACTCTTCCTAAGAGTCGTTTATTTAATCTTACTATTCCTGAGAGAAAGGCTTTGGAGGAATACATACAGACAAGCTTGGCAGCTGGTCACATTAGGCCTTCCAAGTCTCCTGTGGCTGTTGGATTTTTTTTTGTAAAAAAAAAAGATGGCGGTTTACGTCTTTGTCTGGACTTTCGTGAGATTAATAAAATTACTGTACGCAATCCTTACCCACTGCCATTGATTCCTGATTTATTTAACCAGTTAGTGGGGGCCAAGTGGTCCTCTAAAATTGATCTCCGGGGGGCATACAATTCATAGAATCATAGAATCATAGAATGGTAGAGTTGGAAGGGACCTCCTGGGTCATCTGGTCCAACCCCCTGCTCAAAGCAGGATTCACTAGATCATCTCAGACAGATGTCTGTCCAGCCTCTGTTTGAAGACGTCCATTGAAGGGGAACTCACCACCTCTTGTGGCAGCCTGTTCCACTCATTAATCACCCTAACTGTCAAAAAGTTTTTTCTAATATCTAATCTGTGTCTCCTCCCATTCAGTTTCATCCCATTGCTTCTAGTCTTTCCTTGTGCAAATGAGAATAAAGATGATCCTTCTACAATGTGACAGCCCTTGACATATTTGTAGACAGCTATTAAGTCTCCTCTCAGTCTTCTTTTTTGCAAGCTAAACATTCCCAAATCCTGCAACCGTTCCTCATAGGACATGGTTTGCAGACCAGTCACCATTCTGGTCGCTCTTCTCTGAACTTGCTCCAGTTTGTCTATGTCTTTTTTAAAATGTGGTGCCCAAAACTGTACACAGTATTCCAGATGAGGTCTGACCAAAGAGGAGTAAAGACCGATAATGACTTCACGTGATCTAGACTGTATGCTTCTGTTAATACATCCCAGAATTGTATTTGCCTTTTTTGCTGCTGCATCACACTGTTGACTCATGTTCAGTCTATGATCTATTAGTATACCTAAGTCTTTTTCACATGTACTGTTGCTTAGCTCTATTCCTCCCATTCTGTATATGCTTTTTTCATTTTTATTGCCCAGATGTAGTACTTTGCATTTTTCCCTGTTAAAAACCATTCTGTTGGTTGCTGCCCACTGCTCCAGTTTATTTAGGTCTTTTTGAATCCTCTCTCTCTCTTCTCTAGTATTAGCTATCCCTCCTAGCTTTGTGTCATCAGCAAATTTAATCAGTTTACCCTCAATTCCTTCATCTAAATCATTGATAAAGATGTTGAACAATACAGGTCCCAGGACGGAGCCCTGTGGTACCCCACTTGAGACATTCATCCAGCTGGATGTGAAGCCATTTACAACCACCCTTTGAGTCCGATCACTAAGCCAGTTATGAATCCACCTAACAGTTGCCTGGTCCATTGCATACTTGGTCATTTTTTCAATAAGGATGATGTGAGATACTTTGTCAAATGCTTTGCTGAAGTCAAGATATACTATATCTACAGCATTTCCCTGATCCACCCAGTCAGTGATTCTGTCATAGAAGGAAATTAAGTTAGTCTGACATGACTTGTTAGTTACAAACCCATGCTGACTCTGGTTAATCACTTCATTCTTATCCATGTACTTACATACATGTTGTTTAATAATTTGTTCAAAGATCTTTCCTGGTATAGAAGTCAGACTCACCGGCCTATAGTTCCCTGGGTCCACCTTCTTCCCCTTTTTGAAGATAGGAACAACATTTGCTCTTCTCCAGTCTTCTGGGACTTCTCCTGTTCTCCAAGAATTTTCAAAGATTATGGAGAGTGGTTCTAAAATTTCTTCTACAATCTCCTTCAGTACTCTGGGGTGTAATTCATCTGGACCTGGAGACTTGAACTCATTTATGTTAGCTAAATATTCCCTCACAATCTTTCTGTTTACTGATAACTTGGATTCCTCTATTCCTTTAAAAGGACAGTGAAGATCAGTTGATGTTACATTTTCTTTCTGAGAGAAAACAGATGCAAAATAGGAATTAAAAAGTTCGGCCTTCTCAACATCCTCTCTTACCATTTCTCCATTTTCATCCTGTAAAAATCCTATAGCATCTTTGACTTTTCTTTTACTTTTGACATACCCCCAAAATCCTTTTTTATTGCTTTTGACATCTCTTGCAAGCCTTAATTCATTGTCAGCTTTAGCTAACCTGATACGTGCCCTACAGGATCTGCAGACTGCATTATAATCTTCTTTAGATATGCCTCCCTCTTTCCATTTAATAAACATTTCTTTCTTTCTTTTTAGCATGTGTTTAAGTTCTGTGTTCATCCATCCTGGTTTCCTTAAATGCTTCCCATTCTTCCTACTTTTCGGGATTGTTAACGATTGTGCTTTGAGAATCTCATTTTTAAAAATTTCCCATCCTTCCTGGACATTTTTGTCCTTAAGGACATCCAGCCATTGGATCCCTCCTATTCTCTTTCTGAGTCTCTTAAAATCTGCCTTTCTAAAATCTAACCTTGAAGTTTGAGTCTTCACATGTCTTCCTCCTCTAGTTATCCAAAATTCTATAATAGCATGATCGCTGCCTCCTAGGGTCCCAGCCACCTTTACCTCCTCAACCATTTCCTCCCTGTTTATAAGAATTAGATCCAAAGTAGCAGATCCCCTTGTTTTCTCCCCTACCTTTTGGAAGATAAAGTTGTCAGCAAGAGAGGATAAGAATTTGCTTGACCTGTTAGTTTTACTTGAGAGAGATTCCCAACAAATGTCTGGATAGTTGAAATCTCCCATGACCACTACGTCATATTTTTTGGAGAACTTGGTCATTTGATACATAAAGAGTTCATCCATATCTTCAGCTTGCCCAGGTGGCCTGTAGTAAATGCCTACAATGGTGTCCTTTCCGTTGTTCTCTCCTTGTATTCTTACCCAAACAGTTTCCACAGAACTCCCAGTCTCTGAAGCTTCAATCTCTGTGCAGATATACGCTTTTCTAACATACAATACAACACCTCCTCCTCGTTTATCAAGTCTGTTTCTTGCAAATAAGTTGTATCCTTTTAGCCTTTTATTCCAATCATGTGTATCGTCCCACCAAGTTTCAGTGATTCCAATGACATCATATTCCTTTTCCTGCATTAGTAGTTCCAGTTCTCCTTGTTTGTTGCCCATGCTTTGTGCATTTGTATAAAAACATTTTAGTTTGTGATTGGTTTCTCTTCCTCCCATATTTTTATTATTTAGATTTTTTTGTCTTTGTTCTTCCTTTCCACTTCCAGTAGCAGAGATCTCAATAGTATTTGTCAGCTGTATGGCTTTTTCTGGCCTTTTGCTTCCCTTCCCACATTGTTCTAGTTTAAAGCTCTTCTGATGAGTGCAGCAAGGCGACTTCCAAATACATGTTTTCCAGTCTTCGTAAGGTGCACCCCATCTCTAGCAAGTAGTCCATCGTATAGGTAATTCATTCCGTGATCCAGAAATCCAAATCCTTGTTGACGGCACCATCGACGTAGCCAGTTGTTCACCTGTAGAATCTTATTCCACCTCATTGTTCCATGGCCATCCACTGGGAGGATGGATGAGAAGACCACCTGCGCTCCCAATTCTTTCACTTTCTTGCCTAAGTCTTCAAAGTCACTGCAGATGGTTTCCAGGTCCTTTCTTGCGGTGTCATTTGTCCCCACATGTATTAGCAGGAATGGGTAGTGATCTGTAGGTCTGAAGAGTCTTGATATCCTGTCAGACACATCTTTAATTTTTGCTCCTGGAAGACAGCACATTTCTCTTGAGGTTATGTCTGGTCTGCAGATAGCAGCCTCTGTTCCTCTTAACAGGGAATCCCCCATGACCACCACTCTCCGTTTTTTCTTCACAACATTCTTCTTTCTCCATCCAGGAGGATTCTGAGGGCTTACAAGGTTATTCATTGCTGGCAAAGTCTTATTTTGCTGTATTTCTTCATGGTTCTCCTGCGTGAGAGCCTGGTACTGGTTCCTGAGCAGTATGGGTGCTGACTGCCTCTCGATCCTCCTGCTTCTGTGGGTCACATGCTTCCATTCCTCTGTTTCGTCAGGTGCAGTTCGAATTTCTTCTCTTTCTGAATCATGAAGAGATAATTCTGCTCTGTCTAAGAACTCTTCACCTTCCTTAATGATTTTCAAGGTAGTTAACCTCTCTTCTAGATTTCGCAACTTTTCCTCCAACAGGGACACAAGCTTGCATTTCTGGCATGTGAAGTCTGGCTTTTCCACTGGCAAGTCTGTGAACATGTAGCAGGATATGCAGCTCACCAAATGGCTCCTGGACTCTTCCATGTTCTTATTGTTAATGTTCTGAAAACAGTGAAAAAAGCTTAAAAAAAAAGCTTCAAAATGTCCTCTTTTCAGCTCCAACAGCCAAAATCCAGTGTTCTTTGAGCTCGCGGAGACTCTTCACTTACCCCAAAATGCAGTGGGAATATGCAAATTATCTCCTCAGGACTCCTCCCCTGGTTTACCGATGTCCTCTTTTCAGCTCCAACAGCCAAAATCCAGTGTTCTTTGAGCTCGCGGAGACTCTTCACTTACCCCAAAATGCAGTGGGAATATGCAAATTATCTCCTCAGGACTCCTCCCCTGGTTTACCGATGTCCTCTTTTCAGCTCCAACAGCCAAAATCCAGTGTTCTTTGAGCTCGCGGAGACTCTTCACTTACCCCAAAATGCAGTGGGAATATGCAAATTATCTCCTCAGGACTCCTCCCCTGGTTTACCGATGTCCTCTTTTCAGCTCCAACAGCCAAAATCCAGTGTTCTTTGAGCTCGCGGAGACTCTTCACTTACCCCAAAATGCAGTGGGAATATGCAAATTATCTCCTCAGGACTCCTCCCCTGGTTTACCGATGTCCTCTTTTCAGCTCCAACAGCCAAAATCCAGTGTTCTTTGAGCTCGCGGAGACTCTTCACTTACCCCAAAATGCAGTGGGAATATGCAAATTATCTCCTCAGGACTCCTCCCCTGGTTTACCGATGTCCTCTTTTCAGCTCCAACAGCCAAAATCCAGTGTTCTTTGAGCTCGCGGAGACTCTTCACTTACCCCAAAATGCAGTGGGAATATGCAAATTATCTCCTCAGGACTCCTCCCCTGGTTTACCGATGTCCTCTTTTCAGCTCCAACAGCCAAAATCCAGTGTTCTTTGAGCTCGCGGAGACTCTTCACTTACCCCAAAATGCAGTGGGAATATGCAAATTATCTCCTCAGGACTCCTCCCCTGGTTTACCGATGTCCTCTTTTCAGCTCCAACAGCCAAAATCCAGTGTTCTTTGAGCTCGCGGAGACTCTTCACTTACCCCAAAATGCAGTGGGAATATGCAAATTATCTCCTCAGGACTCCTCCCCTGGTTTACCGATGTCCTCTTTTCAGCTCCAACAGCCAAAATCCAGTGTTCTTTGAGCTCGCGGAGACTCTTCACTTACCCCAAAATGCAGTGGGAATATGCAAATTATCTCCTCAGGACTCCTCCCCTGGTTTACCGATGTCCTCTTTTCAGCTCCAACAGCCAAAATCCAGTGTTCTTTGAGCTCGCGGAGACTCTTCACTTACCCCAAAATGCAGTGGGAATATGCAAATTATCTCCTCAGGACTCCTCCCCTGGTTTACCGATGTCCTCTTTTCAGCTCCAACAGCCAAAATCCAGTGTTCTTTGAGCTCGCGGAGACTCTTCACTTACCCCAAAATGCAGTGGGAATATGCAAATTATCTCCTCAGGACTCCTCCCCTGGTTTACCGATGTCCTCTTTTCAGCTCCAACAGCCAAAATCCAGTGTTCTTTGAGCTCGCGGAGACTCTTCACTTACCCCAAAATGCAGTGGGAATATGCAAATTATCTCCTCAGGACTCCTCCCCTGGTTTACCGATGTCCTCTTTTCAGCTCCAACAGCCAAAATCCAGTGTTCTTTGAGCTCGCGGAGACTCTTCACTTACCCCAAAATGCAGTGGGAATATGCAAATTATCTCCTCAGGACTCCTCCCCTGGTTTACCGATGTCCTCTTTTCAGCTCCAACAGCCAAAATCCAGTGTTCTTTGAGCTCGCGGAGACTCTTCACTTACCCCAAAATGCAGTGGGAATATGCAAATTATCTCCTCAGGACTCCTCCCCTGGTTTACCGATGTCCTCTTTTCAGCTCCAACAGCCAAAATCCAGTGTTCTTTGAGCTCGCGGAGACTCTTCACTTACCCCAAAATGCAGTGGGAATATGCAAATTATCTCCTCAGGACTCCTCCCCTGGTTTACCGATGTCCTCTTTTCAGCTCCAACAGCCAAAATCCAGTGTTCTTTGAGCTCGCGGAGACTCTTCACTTACCCCAAAATGCAGTGGGAATATGCAAATTATCTCCTCAGGACTCCTCCCCTGGTTTACCGATGTCCTCTTTTCAGCTCCAACAGCCAAAATCCAGTGTTCTTTGAGCTCGCGGAGACTCTTCACTTACCCCAAAATGCAGTGGGAATATGCAAATTATCTCCTCAGGACTCCTCCCCTGGTTTACCGATGTCCTCTTTTCAGCTCCAACAGCCAAAATCCAGTGTTCTTTGAGCTCGCGGAGACTCTTCACTTACCCCAAAATGCAGTGGGAATATGCAAATTATCTCCTCAGGACTCCTCCCCTGGTTTACCGATGTCCTCTTTTCAGCTCCAACAGCCAAAATCCAGTGTTCTTTGAGCTCGCGGAGACTCTTCACTTACCCCAAAATGCAGTGGGAATATGCAAATTATCTCCTCAGGACTCCTCCCCTGGTTTACCGATGTCCTCTTTTCAGCTCCAACAGCCAAAATCCAGTGTTCTTTGAGCTCGCGGAGACTCTTCACTTACCCCAAAATGCAGTGGGAATATGCAAATTATCTCCTCAGGACTCCTCCCCTGGTTTACCGATGTCCTCTTTTCAGCTCCAACAGCCAAAATCCAGTGTTCTTTGAGCTCGCGGAGACTCTTCACTTACCCCAAAATGCAGTGGGAATATGCAAATTATCTCCTCAGGACTCCTCCCCTGGTTTACCGATGTCCTCTTTTCAGCTCCAACAGCCAAAATCCAGTGTTCTTTGAGCTCGCGGAGACTCTTCACTTACCCCAAAATGCAGTGGGAATATGCAAATTATCTCCTCAGGACTCCTCCCCTGGTTTACCGATGTCCTCTTTTCAGCTCCAACAGCCAAAATCCAGTGTTCTTTGAGCTCGCGGAGACTCTTCACTTACCCCAAAATGCAGTGGGAATATGCAAATTATCTCCTCAGGACTCCTCCCCTGGTTTTGTTGCGCATGAAGGAGGGTGATGAATGGAAGACTGCTTTTAACACTCCTGTGGGTCATTTTGAGAATCTGGTTATGCCTTTTGGTCTTACCAATGCTCCAGCATTTTTTCAGAATCTTATTAATGACATCCTTAGACCTTTAATCGGCAAAAATGTGGTTGTGTATTTGGATGACATTTTGATTTATTCACCTGATCTGGAGTCTCATTGGCGGAGCATACGTGAGGTATTACAGTTATTAATCGACAATTCGCTTTTTGCTAAGCTGGAGAAATGTGAGTTCGCTGTACAGAGAATTAGTTTTTTGGGCTACATTATCTCCAGTGAAGGTTTTGAGATGGACCCGGTGAAGGTTCAGGCTGTACAGGAATGGCCTAGGCCTATTGGTTTGAAATCGATACAGAGGTTTTTGGGTTTCGCCAATTATTACAGAAAATTCATAAAAAAAATTTCTATTATTGTCAAACCGCTGACCGATCTCACCAGGAAAGGTGCTAATGCGGTTCAGTGGACTTCTGAGGCCATTGAAGCTTTTGTGTTTTTAAAGGAGAGGTTCACCTCTGCTCCCATCCTTATGCAGCCTGATGTGACTAAGCCGTTTTTGGTTGAGGTTGATGCTTCTTCGGTGGGGGTTGGTGCGGTGTTGTCTCAGGAAAACAAGGATGGAGTACATCCCTGTGCCTTTTTTTCAAAAAAATTTTCCGAGACTGAACTTAATTACGATATTGGTAATCGGGAATTGCTGGCGATTAAACTCGCATTTGAACACTGGCGTCACCTCTTGGAAGGTGCTGATTTTCCCATTCAGGTTTTCACTGATCATAAAAATCTGATCTATCTTGATGCTGCCAAGCGCTTGAATGCCCGTCAGGCTAGGTGGGCACTTTTTTTCTCGCGGTTTAATTTTTCCGTTACTTACATCCCGGGTACCAAGAATGTTAAAGCGGATGCTTTGTCTCGCAGCTTTTCTCCCATGGTCGGTGTTGAGGAGGAAGAGGAGACCATTTTACAAGAAGGTGTTGTGATTGCTGCTTTGGACTCCGTTTTGGAGGATGAGATTCTTAAAGCACAGGAGAATGCCCCATCTAACACTCCCCATGGGAGGTTGTTTGTGCCTAGGACCTTTAGGAGAGATTTGTTTGTTGAGTGTCATGAGTCTCGGTTGGCAGGTCATCCAGGAATTTCTGAGACCAAGAGACTTGTGGGTCGCAGTTTTTGGTGGCCTGGATGGCAGAAGGAAGTCATTAAGTGGGTGCGCCAATGTACTGTGTGTGCTAGATCCAAGTCTTCGCATGCTCCTGCTGCGGGGTTGCTTTGCCCTCTGGAGGTTCCTAGTGCACCTTGGACACATCTGGCTATGGACTTTATTACTGACCTTCCTCCCTTTGAAGGTTTCACGGTCATCTGGGTGGTCGTGGACCGTTTTAACAAGATGTGTCACTTGGTTCCCTTTATCAAACTGCCTTGCGCTAAGACACTCGCTAAGGCCTTTGTCAAGGAGATTGTCAGACTACATGGTGTTCCTACTGACATTGTTTCTGATAGGGGACCTCAGTTCGTGGCTCGTTTTTGGCGTGCCTTTTGTGACAGGTTGGGAGTCCATTTGTCGTTTTCATCCGGATATCATCCTGAGTCTAATGGCCAGACAGAAAGGAAGAACCAGGATGTTGAGCAGTTCTTGCGTTGTTTTGTGGCAGACAATCAAGAGGGGTGGTCTGAGTTTCTGCCACTTGTTGAATTTGCTCTTAACAACCATACATCCTCTTCTGCTGGGTGTTCGCCTTTTTTTTGTTGTTCTGGCAGACATCCGTCTTTTGGGTCATTCTCCAAATTGGTTTCGGCTGTGCCTGAGGAGGAGAGTTTTTCCGGTGATTTGGAGAGAGTTTGGACGGATGTGCGTGGTAATCTTCAGGAGGCTAACAAAAAATCTAAGAGGTACTTTGATAGGAAACGGCAAGAGGTTTTGTTTGCTGTTGGTGACATGGTTTGGTTGTCCTCTAAGAATCTGCGATTGAGGATTCCTTCTAAAAAATTGGGTCCCAAGTTCGTAGGGGCCTTTAAGGTGCTTCAGATAGTTAACCAATCTGCTGTTAGGCTGGAGGTTCCTACGTCCTGGAGGATTAATCCGGTGTTTCATGTTTCTCTGTTGAAAAAAGCTGATGTGTCGGATGGTGACGCCTCTGCCACTGTTCCTCCGGTGGTGGAGGACGGGGAATATGAAATTTCCCGCATCCTAAATTCTAGACGGTATAGAGGGAGTTTGCAGTATCTCGTCGTTTGGAAGGGTTTCGGACCTGAGGATAACTCATGGGTGAGGGCGGATGATGTTTCTGCTTCCAGACTTGTCCGAGCATTTCACAGGAGGTTTCCTGGTAAGCCTGGGCCTAGGGGATCCGGAGGATCCTCTTAGAAGAGGGGGTACTGTTACAACTCTCCTGTTAGTTTTTTTTTAGTTTGCTGGTCACATGACCAGTTTTGCCTATTTAATCCGGCTCCGCCCTCCTGGCATTGCTGGACTTCATTTGTATTTACTACTGTTGAGCTAGCTTGGTGCTCTGTTGCCGTTCTCTGTTAGTTTTGCTAGGTCTTCTGACCTCTTTACTTTTTGTTGTGTGTTTGTCTTTGACTGCTACGATTTCTGCTAGGAGGTGTCCAACTTTTCCCAGTCCCTAGTTCTTGTAGGGATTCCTCCCTCACATCTATAGGTCTTCGTACAGACTAGCCGAGGACTTTAGCGGGTCTGATCGCAGGATCAGGTTCCCCGTTACATCGTAGGGATCTAGTTTAGTTCTATTGTAGGGACAGATCTCCTGTCTTTCCTTAGTCTCTGTAGCAGATCATAACAGCCACATCACTTGCCATACCAAACGCCGTGGTGAAAAACGTGATTCATAGAGTAAAGAAAGCACAGAATACAATGGACCTGAAAGAAGTCAAGGTAGGCTGGCACCCAACCATCATCCCTGCAAACGAAATGGTGGGGGTGAGGTGTGGAGTCCAGGTAGAACCGGGAAGAAAAGTCCAGAAAAGACTGTTCGTGTCAAAAGACTCCTCAGCACTTCCGGAAGGCCTAGTTCAAGGTGAGACTGTGCTTGCGATTCCTACTGGTGGGTTTTCTCGAGTGACAATACTGGTGATGAATACTACGAGACACGAAATTAGACTGGATCCAAAGACTGTGTTAGGTCACATCGAAACTGTTAAAACAGTATATCCAGCCAGTGTGAGACCCGCCCAGAGGTCTACAGTGAATTCAGACTCCCCACCAAGGAACAGGAATTGCCCAGGGGAAGAAATTGCACGACCCACCTTGGAGTCCTGGGATCCCCCAGTATCCCTGGAACACTTGTGTGCTGAAGATCTAGCGGTAGCAAAACAGATGCTGAGAGAAGAGTGTCATGCGTTCTCCAAAGAAGACTCTAATACAGGCTGTATCCCATCGTTGCAGATGAAAATTCTCCAGGATTGCCGCCCCACTATACCTCCTCTTGGGGGGGACGACAGAGACAACAACACCCACGGAGAAAAAGAAGAACGAGGGTAGTACCGGGCTTAAAAGAAACTACCCAGTTACATCCAAACAGCCCGTTCTCTGGACAGCAGACCACCAGGAGGTATTGGAAGTAGACTACCTGGTAAAACCACCCATCTTGGGATATCCTGATTTAAATTTACCATTTGTTCTTCATTGTGATGCTTCTCAAGTAGGACTGGGAGCTGCCCTGTATCAGCATCAAGATGGAAAAATGAGAGACATCGGTTACGGTTCTAGAACGTTGACAGACGCCGAGAAGAATTATCATCTACATTCCGGAAAATTGGAGTTCCTGGCATTGAAATGGGCTATCTGTGAATGATTTAGAGAACTTTGCTGTCCTGTACTACTGGAAAGACTGTGAACTGCTGTGCTGCTAAGGAAACTGTACTGTTTGTCACTGGAGCCTGTTGCTCATAAGACTTAACTTGCACTGGCTGTGCAGCTTCTTATTAAACGATACTGTTCTGGTCTGGTCAGCAAGTGAAACAACCTACATGTCTGTGCCTGAGGATCAATACCCCTGTGTGCCTGAGAGAAGCTGCAGCACTTGGTCTATAATTGCCCTGAGTAACGGTTCCCCCGGGATTCCAAAGAATTCATGTAACCTGTCTCGCCCCTATCTGAACCTAGCGGCGTACATGTATCAAGGACACCCACTTCATGCGGCTCTGCTCACTGGTCAGGCCATAGGTCTGCTTCTACTGCACGCTGTGCCCTATCTACCTTTCTAACAGGAAACTCTCTCTGCCCCTTCACTTTAGCCCCTCCCACTCTGGGCAAGTCTCAACTATCAACTTTACCTATCCTTATCAACTATCTGTGGATGTGCAGAACACACTCTATCACTAATAACGCACATTACTAAACACACTGCACATCAAAATACATTGCAACAATACATGTGTCTTCAAGGGCTAACGTGGAAAACACAGAAACCTCCTTACAACTCGTAACTTCATTAGCACCAATTGGCATCTCCTATCTTAGTAATGGGATAATCTTTATTCACTAAAGACAGATTTTGCCTGTAAAGTGAGAATATTGAAAATGAAAGATCAGTCCCGGAGTAGAAAGAAGCTAATTTATCTGATAAAATAGATTACAAAGTTTCTTATTTTCATATGAACTATTGATTTGAGGGAAGAAAATAAAACCATGGTTACTTATGAACCTTGTCCCTTCCACAATAGTACAACTCAGAAACCACCAAGAAAATATCCAAACCAGATTTCTAATCCATACCATGTTATAACCTATAGCTCCTGCACCTTAATGCAAAATCTGTCGAAAAGCACCTATGTTCCAATCACATTTTGAAAAACACATATTTGCAGGATTCTTGAAAAGATTGGCAAATCTCCCAGGCACTGCAGAAACCTCTGGAAAAAAACAGTGATACTTTCTTGTGTACCAGTGTTCAATCGCACATTCAGAGATGGAAAACTGGGTATGGAAGAGGCAGAGAATGGTTGAGGATCAACTTTGGGCTCTGCACAGGGCATGGCTGCAGTCATAAACTTTCTAAGGTTACTACTACTTTATTGCAATCTCAAAATGTTGGCAGACAGTGAAAAAAATTGTGTCTTCTTAAATAGCAAAGACGCTCGGCCGTCACCAGGGAAACAGTGGAACTGCATTCTCTTGGCCCTTATGGCTGCACCTCATTCCTCACCACAGCTCATATAAGATGGCTGTGGTTTAAAGTGAACTTCATTGCTATTTTACCATAGCATTTAGTATAATACTAAGCTTTGTTACTGAGAAAGGTTGCATTCCTCGCTCTTTGGTTATGATTACTGTAGCATCGGCGTCTCTGCCTCCTGCCGAGCAGAGACGCCGTTCCCCTCACTGCCACGGCCCTGGTCCGGCGTCTTTCGGCTCCCGTCCTGCAGCTACTGTGGCGCGCACTGCACACAGCTTCCCGGGCACTGTGCTTAGGGCGCGCGCGCGCACTCCCCCCCTCTTAAAGGGCCGCGCATGCCGTCCTAAAAAGTCCCCGGCCAATGGCCGGAGGACTTCCCCTATTTAAAGCACCTCCTCCAATATGGAGATGCCTGTGCAAGGTTGTTGTTCTGTGTGCTAACACTTGCTTCAGCCCTCAGGTCCCTCTGCCTGTCAGTCCTGTCCGCCAGTCTGCCTGCCAGTCCTATCCTCCAGTCTGCCTGCCAGTTATCTGCCTTGCCCGCCAGCCTGCTTACCTGGAAGCACCTGCCTGTTACCTGCAGTGCCCGCCAGCCTGCTTACCTGGAAGCACCTGCCAGTTACCTGCCGTGCCCGCCAGCCTGCTTACCTGGAGCACCTGCCAGTTACCTGTCGTGCCTGCCATCTTGCCTACCCGGAGCACCCGTCTGGCTATCTGCCGAACCAGCCTGCTTATCTACCTGGTCCACCCGTCTGCCTTCCTGCCATGCTCATCCGCTGTACCGGTCAGTTCCTGCCATCTGACCCGTGGGAATCACCTGCTCTCACACCAGGTCGGACCCAGAGTGGCACCTGGTCCCCCTGCTCGGTCCCTCCCTGGTTCACGGAATCGACTGAGCCGCCGTGCGACCTTGGTCAGGCCGAGTAGGCACTTAGTCACGCACCTCTGGTCCCTCCTTGCACGGAAGCACAGAGGTTCCACCACCCGGACCTGTAACAATGACTTTATCTTTTCAACATTACTTATGTTAGAACTCTCCTGTTAGGTTTTTCTGAGTTTACTGGTCACATGACCATTTTTGCCTATTTAATCCGGCTCCGCCCTCCTGGTCTTGCTGGACTTCATTGTATTCACTACTATTGAGCTAGCTTGGTGCTCTGTTGCCGTTCTCTGTTAGTTTTGCTAGGTCTTCTGACCTCTATGCTTTTTGTTGTGTGTTTGTCTTTGACTGCTACTATTTCTGCTAGGAGGTGTCCAACTTATCCCAGTCCCTAGTTCTTGTAGGGATCCCTCGCTCACATCTATAGGTCTTCGTTCAGACTAGCCGAGGACTTTAGCGGGTCTGATCGCAGGATCAGGTTCCCCGTTACATCGTAGGGATCTAGTTTAGTTCTATTGTAGGGACAGTTCTCTTGTCTTTCCTTAGTCCCTGTAGCAGATCATAACAGTAAGTCCAGCCCTAAAAGAAAAAAAAAAGAAAAATTTTCTTTAAGGAAAGACCTCCAGTTTTCCATCATGGTCTCGGTTCAAGATTTGGCTCAACGCTTGCAGGGACTCTCTCTGGAGGTGGCCAAGCTCCAACAACACGTGAGTAGCTGTTCTGGAGCACATTTTGTGGAACCAAAGGTACGTCTGCCTGATTTATTTTTTGGCGAACAACAAGATTTTTTTTCTTTTAAAAATGCTTGTTTATTGTATTTTCGTTTGAGACCCGGATCCTCTGGTGATGAATCACAGCGCATAGGGTTCATAATGTCACTTTTGCGCAAAGATCCTCAGGGATGGGCCTTCTCTCTCCAACCTAGTGATCCGTGCTTTAGATCAGTGGATAGTTTTTTTTCTGCTTTGGGTTTGTTGTATGATGATCCTGATCGTGTCTCATCTGCTGAGTCTGAATTGAGACGTTTGAGGCAGGGATCAGGTAATGTGGAAAAATATTGTTCTCACTTCCGTCGGTGGTCTGCCCAGGTGGGGTGGAACGATTCAGCTTTGAAAAGCTTGTTTCTTGCAGGGCTAGGTGAAAGGGTTAAGGATTTACTGATTGCTTATCCCACACCTGGAAACTTGCAGGAGGCTATGCAATTAGCTATACGGGTGGACAGGAGACGGCGTGCAAGGGTTAATGAGAGCAAATCCTCTGCTATGTCAGCTCCGAGTCTTGAGAGGGTCTGTGCTGACAATGGAGAGCCGATGGAGATTGGAGCGATGACACCCCGCTCTCAGGAAAAAGATCGCAGGCTTTCTGAAGGCTTGGGCTTCTATTGCGGAAATTCTGGTCATTTTATTAAGAACTGTGTGCTTCGTTTGAAGAAAGAAAAAAATATGGTCAGTTATGCCCGTATTGCCTGTACCTATTCAGGATTTTTGGAGAGTTTTTTCTGAGGAGGAGTCACAAATTTTGCCTCCCCATAGAGACTATGATTGTACCATTGAATTTGTCCCTGGAGCGACTCTTCCTAAAAGCCGTTTATTTAATCTTACTATTCCTGAGAGAAAGGCTTTGGAGGAATACATACAGACAAGTTTGGCCGCCGGTCACATTAGGCCCTCTAAGTCTCCTGTGGCGGTTGGATTTTTTTTTGTAAAAAAAAAAGATGGCGGTTTACGTCCTTGTCTGGACTTTCGTGAGATTAATAAAATTACTGTACGCAATCCTTACCCACTGCCATTGATTCCTGATTTATTTAACCAGTTAGTGGGGGCCAAGTGGTTCTCTAAAATTGATCTCCGGGGGGCATACAATTTGTTGCGCATGAAGGAGGGTGATGAATGGAAGACTGCTTTTAACACTCCCGTGGGTCATTTTGAGAATCTGGTTATGCCTTTTGGTCTTACCAATGCTCCAGCATTTTTTCAGAATCTTATTAATGACATCCTTAGACCTTTAATCGGCAAAAATGTGGTTTTGTATTTGGATGACATTCTGATTTATTTGCCTGATCTGGAGTCTCATTGGCGGAGCGTACGTGAGGTATTACAGTTATTAATGGACAATTCGCTTTTTGCTAAGCTGGAGAAATGTGAGTTCGCTGTACAGAGAATTAGTTTTTTGGGCTACATTATCTCCAGTGAAGGTTTTGAGATGGACCCGGTTAAAGTTCAAGCTGTGCAGGAATGGCCTAGGCCTATTGGTTTGAAATCGATACAGAGGTTTTTGGGTTTCGCCAATTATTACAGAAAATTCATAAAAAGTTTTTCTATTATTGTCAAACCGCTGACCGATCTCACCAGGAGAGGTGCTAATGCGGTTCATTGGACTTCTTGGGCCATTGAAGCTTTTGTGTTTCTAAAGGAGAGGTTCACCTCTGCTCCCATCCTTATGCAGCCTGATGTGACTAAGCCGTTTTTGGTTGTGGTTGATGCTTCTTCGGTGGGGGTCGGTGCGGTGTTGTCTCAGGAAAACAAGGATGGAGTACATCCCTGTGCCTTTTTTTCAAAAAATTTTTCTGAGACTGAACTTAATTACGATATTGGTAATCGGGAATTGCTGGCGATTAAACTCGCATTTGAACACTGGCGTCACCTCTTGGAAGGTGCTGAATTTCCCATTCAGGTTTTCACTGATCATAAAAATCTGATCTATCTTGATGCTGCCAAGCGCTTGAATGCCCGTCAGGCTAGGTGGGCACTTTTTTTCTCGCGGTTTAATTTTTCCGTTACTTACATCCCGGGTACCAAGAATGTTAAAGCGGATGCTTTGTCTCGCAGCTTTTCTCCCATGGTCGGTGTTGAGGAGGAAGAGGAGAGCATTTTACAAGAAGGTGTTGTGATTGCTGCTTTGGACTCCGTTTTGGAGGATGAGATTCTTAAAGCTCAGGAGAATGCCCCATCTAACACTCCCCATGGGAGGTTGTTTGTGCCTAGGACCTTTAGGAGAGATTTGTTTGTTGAGTGTCATGAGTCTCGGTTGGCAGGTCATCCAGGAATTTCTGAGACCAAGAGACTTGTGGGTCGCAGTTTTTGGTGGCCTGGATGGCAGAAGGAAGTCATTAAGTGGGTGCGCCAATGTATTGTGTGTGCTAGATCCAAGTCTTCGCATGCTCCTGCTGCGGGGTTCCTTTGCCCTCTGGAGGTTCCTAGTGCACCTTGGACACATCTGGCTATGGACTTTATTACTGACCTTCCCCCCTCTGAAGGTTTCACGGTCATCTGGGTGGTCGTGGACCGTTTTAGCAAGATGTGTCACTTGGTTCCCTTCATCAAACTGCCTTGCGCTAAGACACTCGCTACGGCCTTTGTCAAGGAAATTGTCAGACTACATGGTGTTCCTGCTGACATTGTTTCTGATAGGGGACCTCAGTTCGTGGCTCGTTTTTGGCGTGCCTTTTGTGACAGGTTGGGAGTTCATTTGTCGTTTTCATCTGGATATCATCCTGAGTCTAATGGCCAGACAGAAAGGAAGAACCAGGATGTTGAGCAGTTCTTGCGTTGTTTTGTGGCAGACAATCAAGAGGGGTGGTCTGAGTTTCTGCCACTTGCTGAATTTGCTCTTAACAACCATACATCCTCTTCTTATGGGTGTTCGCCTTTTTTTTGTTGTTCTGGGAGACATCCGTCTTTTGGGTCATTCTCCAAATTGGTTTCGGCTGTGCCTGAGGAGGAGAGTTTTTCCGGTGATTTGGAGAGAGTTTGGACGGATGTGCGTGGTAATCTTCAGGAGGCTAACAAAAAGTCTAAGAGGTACTTTGATAGGAAACGGCAAGAGGTTTTGTTTGCTGTTGGTGACATGGTTTGGTTGCCCTCTAAGAATCTGCGATTGAGGATTCCTTCTAAAAAATTGGGTCCCAAGTTCGTAGGGCCCTTTAAGGTGCTTCAGATAGTTAACCAATCTGCTGTTAGGTTGGAGGTTCCTACGTCCTGGAAGATTAACCCGGTGTTTCATGTTTCTCTGTTGAAAAAAGCTGATGTGTCTGATGGTGACGCCTCTGCCACTGTTCCTCCGGTGGTGGAGGACGGGGAATATGAAATTTCCCGCATCCTAAATTCTAGACGGTATAGAGGGAGTTTGCAGTATCTCGTCGCTTGGAAGGGTTTCGGACCTGAGGATAACTCATGGGTGAGGGCGGATGATGTTTCTGCTTCCAGACTTGTCAGAGCGTTTCACAGGAGGTTTCCTGGTAAGCCTGGGCCTAGGGGATCCGGAGGATCCTCTTAGAAGAGGGGGTACTGTTAGAACTCTCCTGTTAGTTTTTTTTTAGTTTACTGGTCACATGACCATTTTTGCCTATTTAATCCGGCTCCGCCCTCCTGGTCTTGCTGGACTTCATTGTATTCACTACTCTTGAGCTAGCTTGGTGCTCTGTTGCCGTTCTCTGTTAGATTTGCTAGGTCTTCTGACCTCTATGCTTTTTGTTGTGTGTTTGTCTTTGACTGCTACTATTTCTGCTAGGAGGTGTCCAACTTATCCCAGTCCCTAGTTCTTGTAGGGATCCCTCCCTCACATCTATAGGTCTTCGGTCAGACTAGCCGAGGACTTTAGCGGGTCTGATCGCAGGATCAGGTTCCCCGTTACATCGTAGGGATCTAGTTTAGTTCTATTGTAGGGACAGTTCTCCTGTCTTTCCTTAGTCCCTGTAGCAGATCATAACAACTTATAGTGCAAGTCCAGTTTACTGTCAATTTACTGAAAGCATAGAGATTTTCTTGCTAAGGGTTCATGTAGACGGCCTGTGGATCTTGGTCCAATCACGGACTGCAATGCATGTACTGCCGGTGAGTCTCTGGATCCAAGCGTGACAGCCTCATAGAAATGTATGAAGTTATCATGCTCCAGTTGGGAGACCTCCGACCAGTCCAAACATTGTGGTCCGTGATGGGACCGAGATCCACAGATGTCTCCATGAGCCCTAAAACTTCAGTTCTTGGGTATGTGGCCTTTCAGCACGTGCTAGCACCAGTTACATAAAGGCAGTAATCAATATAACCAGTTCTCCTAAGGAGCTCCTACACAGCTGTAGTAAAAGTTTTTCATGTCACCCCTTTGTTTTCTTGTACTGTCTCTTTAAAGTGTATATTTTATTTTTCATACTTGTCAACATCAGAGAAGAGGAGAATACAATCATAACTTCCTTCAAGTAGATTGTAGTTCTTAAGAGAGGTCAAACAGGAAATCTGGTCAAACTGATCCTCTGATGTTGTAGATACATGTGAGAAGATAAAGAAGCCTGTGATCTCGGACCACCACTGATTTCCAAAATGAAGTGGCTCTATAAAAGGCTCCAACCCTATCGATTTTTATGGCTGAAAATCTAGAACAATCTAAGAAATGTCAAATTCAAACACAGAGGGCCAAAATTAAAAACTTGGACAAAGTTGCGGGCCAACCTTGATAAAAAAAAGTCTATAATTGTGGAAAATTTTCCTTATCATCAAATATAACGATGAATCTTTTCATATGGAAACAAACTTAAAGGAGATAAAGTGAGGGGTCGCTTCACTGTCAAAATATTAGGGTGCTCTGAAGTAATGCGTTACTAAAATATCAAAAGAACTCAGGCACTCCAGTGTAGATGCAAAAGAATTTATTCTTTATTTGAAAGAAACCCCATAGGAGATGCATAGGCCAACGTTTCGACCTTACATGGTCTTTTTCAGGGCCTTTTCTTAAACATAACCAAAATAATAAACATTAGAAATCCAGTTATAAATCCAAATCATAAGCAATTAAACAATCATAGTCCATATATGCCAAGAGAGTACATAAACATATTCGCTTTATAATTAAGCATAAGACAAAATTAGTTGATGTGGTATCCAAGAGTAAAGATAACATACATAATGTGTATATAGGGTTTTATTCAATGGTACTTAGGAACTAACATGAGAATTTGATATATACAATACATTACGTACTGTACTGGAAACGGTTTATTGATGATATATTCTTTATTTGGACAGGCGCAGAGAATGATCTAAAACCTTTTTTTAGTGATCTTAATACAAAAGTGGCCAATTTAAAATTCACTATTCAATATAATCCACATTCCATACAATTTTTGGACACATGTATTACGCTCACTGATACTGGTTGTCTAATAAGCGATTTATTTATAAAACCAACGGATAAAAACAGTTTACTGTTATATTCCAGCTGCCATCCACGTCACGTCAAGAGGGCACTTCCTAAGTCACAACACAATAGGGTCGACCGTATAGTATCTAATGCGGATACCAAAAAAATCAGACACGAGGAGATGAATGTTAGATTCCGACAGAGAGGCTATCCGTCTCATATTTTAAATCAACTCACTCGATCCAACATAAAAAGGAAAGATGATTCGTGAACACTTATCATCCCTTCGGTGGACCGATATTTGAATGTATTAAGAAACATTGGCCCTTGTTAGGCCATTCCTACCCCGAAGTACAGGAGTTTGGTGTTTTTCCATTATTGTGTCAAAAAGACCCCGAAATATTCGTGACCATCTAATCAGGGCAGATGTAGGGTCCACACACGTAGGACCTGTTCAACGCACTTTGGCCACCCCTCGCAAGGGAACTTTTCCTTGTCTCGGGTGTTTACAGTGCTCGAATATCACTAAGGGTGACACATTCACCCACCCTCTCTCTGGTAAACGCTTCCCTATAAAAGAATATTTCTCTTGTGACTCTACTTATGTAGTGTACCTCATCAAATGTCCTTGCGGTCTCGAATATGTTGGTGAAACCACCCAACATATCCGAGACCGCATCTCACAACACAAATCCACGATCCGATGTCGACGCACGATGCTTCCCATACCTGCACATTTTTGGCTATGTCACATGGTATCTCACAATTGAGATATCAGGTCATTGACCATATTCCACCACACAGACGGGGTGGTAATCAGATCCAACAACTCAAGAAACGTGAGTTATACTGGATACATACTTTACAGACCCTTACTCCAAAGGGACTTAATAGGGAATATGAAGTACAATATGAATAACTAAATTGATCCTTTATAGTTTCTAACCGTTATATGGTGGTTTAATATGACAGTGTAATTGGATGCCACTTATTGTTTCCTTTTAGTTTTTTTAGGTCTCTAATTAGAGTGCACTGTTTCCTTCGAATTGAATTACAATATACAATTTTTCAGGATTCCCTCTACTGCATTTAGGAAAACCTCCTTGCTAACATCCCTTCCTCTACAGTGGGCACAATATCCATATCCTACAAATCATTTATCTCCCTTCAGATGTGGCACATTTGGACTGCAATACCTCTAGTACATTACTCGGTTTCTTTTCTGCAATATAACAATGTCCACTAGCGTTTCTCAGCGCAGCGTATTTACTGCGCATGTCAGGAACTTCCTTGCGTCTCACTGCTCTCTTCTGCGTTCCAGCCCGCGCACCGGAAGTCCACATGTTTGCACTGCGTATGACCGGATATGCATTAGCGGTATCACCGCGCACACGGCATTAATCATTGCACCGGGTATAAGAAGGATGGTGTTTCACTCCTGCTACACCGCACGGCGTCCCACCGCTACACATGCCAAGCATATATCCCCATCTACCAGGTATGTTCATTAATGGTGTTCCTTCGCTGTTTCTTCATTGCCTATGTGTGTCTGCCATTGTCCAATTCTGTTTTCACATGTGCCTGTCATCTATAAGGATTTCTTTAAGTACAACTAAGACTCCTTCTCTCCTCCCTCCCTACTTGAACCCCCCCCTTTTTTTTTTCAAAAAACGCAGCATGAAAATACTGGGCTACAAGTGACTCCATATTAGTCCCTAAATATTACCGAGCAAAGCCCGTAATGTATTGTATATATCAAATTCTCAAACTTAAAGGGGTTGTGCCACGAACAAACTACTTTTTAATTATTAAATCTTACAATAAAATAAACACATAATCACAAATGGGACATACTAGAAAAATATAAAATGTTATGTAAAAGCATATGGCCCAATTTAAATATGTAATAACAAAGGATAATACAGATAATAAAGTATGATGCCATTAAAAGTGCCCAACACAGTAAGATACCCCCACAGTGAATTCCTCCACAGTGCCCTACACATACACGGTACGATGACCCTACTGTACCCCCCTTGGCAAAGTATGGTGACCCCATCACAGTATGATTCCTCAACTGTGATCCCCACACAGCCCTCCACAAAGTATAATGGGCCCCACAAAAGTCCTCCATACAGTACAATGTTCCCACATAATCCTCTAAAAAGTAAAATGGACCCTGCATTGCCTTCCATACAATATAATGACCCCACATAGCCTTCCATACAGTATAATGGCCTGACATAGTGCTCCACAGAGTATAATGGGCCCCACATAGCCTTCCATGCAGTTTAATGGGCCCACATAGTCCTCCATACAGTATAATGGGCCCTGCATTGCCTTCCGTACAGTATAATGGGCCCCACATAGCCTTCCATGGAGTTTAATGGGCCCACATAGTCCTCCATACAGTATAATGGGCCCTGCATTGCCTTCCATACAGTATAATGGCCTGACATAGTGCTCCATACAGTATAATGGGCCCTGCATTGCATTACATACAGTATAATGGGCCCACATAGTCCTCCATACAGTATAATGGGCTCCAATTGCTTTCCATACAGTATAATGGCCTGACATAGTGCTCCATACAGTATAATGGGCACTGCATTGCATTACATACAGTATAATGGGCCCACATAGTCCTCCATACAAAATAATGGTCCCACATAGTCCTCCATACAATATAATGGGCCCTGTATTGCCTTCCATACAGTATAATGGCCCCACATAGCCCTCCATATAGTATGATGGGCCCTGCATTGCATTACATACAAGTATAATGGGCCCACATAGTCCTCCATACAGTATAATGGGCTCCAATTGCCTTCCATACAGTATAATGGGCCTTGTATTGCCTTCCATACATTATAATGACCCCACATAATCCTCCATACTATTTAATGGGCCCTGCATTGCCTTCCATACAGTATAATGGCCCCACATAGCCCTCCATACAGTATAATGTGCCCTGCATGGCATTATATACAGTATAATGGACCCTGCAGTGCCTTCCGTTCAGTATAATGGCCCGACATAATCCTCCACACCGTATACTGGCGCTGCATTGCCTTTCATACAGTAAAATGGGCCCCACATAGTACTCCATACAGTATAATGGGCCCGGCATTACCTTCCATACAGAATAATAGCCATATATATTCCTCCATATAGTATAATGACCCCACATTTAAAAAAAAAAAAAAATGGACCCTGCATTGCCTTCCATGTAGTATCATGGCCCTACATAGTCCTCCATACAGTATAATGGGCCCTGCATTGCCTTCCATACAGTATAATATCTCCACATAGTTCTCCATACAGTTTAATAGACACTGCTGTCATGGGTTTACCATGACAGAGGGGCCAGGAGGTCGCAGTGACTGATTTCACGTGCACCTGCACTGATCAGAATCACTTCTCCTTCATATTAAACTGTGCAGGTTTCTGTTAGCAGTGCAGGGTTTAATCTGTTCAGCTTGGAGTCTCTGAAGCTTCCATGCTTGGATGATCTCAGCTGTTCAATATTGGCCATTCCCCTCTCCTATATATACTCGGCTCTGGCAATCTGGATTGCTAGCATTATTTTCATACTGCCTGGTGTGGAGTGGAGGTGTCGGTTGTTGGTAGAGGTGTTTGGAGTGTTGATCTGTGACTGTTGCTTGGTGTTTCGGCTGTGTGCAAGTCTCCTATTTAGTTTTCTTTCCTTTTCTCCCTGGTGTTCCTCTCTGTTGTCTGTGAGTGCATATTTGTATGATTAGTATTTTCATTTATCCCTGTACGTCCTCCTTTGTTAGTCTGGATTGTGTATATTCATACACTATCATTCTCCACTTCCCAGGATGGGGAAAGGGGACAGATATGACTGATTCAGGAGTTCATCGTGGCCTTGGCGTCTTCACCATCTGAAATAATCCAGGGAGCAGGGATAGCTATGGCAGGGCATGAGCCCCAGGCCCCGGGTAATCCGACAACAGAGTCGCGACACCTGAATTGCCTTCCATACAGTATAATGGGCCCACATAGTCTTCCATACAGTATAATGGGCCCTGCATTACCTTTCTTACAGAATAATAGCCCCATATATTCCTCAATACAGTATACTGGCCCCGCATTAAAAAGAAAGTACTTGCCTCTCCCCGATTCAGCAATGAGCACTTTGAACATTTGTACTACTCCGCACAGTGGCCACATTGTAATGACATCATCATGCCCACTGTTACGGGTCCGGGTGGTGGAACCTCTGTGCAAGGAGGGACCAGAGGGGCGTAACTAAGTGCCTACTCGGACTGACCCAGGCCACACGGCGGCTTAGTCGACTCCGTGAACCAGGTGCCACTCTGGGACCGACCTTGTGTGAGAGCAGGTGACTCCCATGGGTCAGATGACAGAAGCTGACTGGTACAGCGGATGAGCACGGCAGGAAGGCTGGCAGGTGATCCAGGTAGATAAGGTGGCTGGTACGGCTGATAGCCAGACAGGGGCTGGCGGGCACGGCAGGTAACTGGCAGGTGCTCCAGGTAGGCTGGCTGGCGGGCACGACAGGTAACTGGCAGGTGCTCCAGGTAGGCAGGCTAGCGGGCACGGCAAGTTACTGGCAGGTGCTCCAGGTAGACAGGCTGGCGGGCACGACAGGTAACAGGCAGGTGCTCCAGATAGGCAGGCTGGCGGGCACGGCAGGTTACTGGCAGGTGCTCCAGGTAGGCAGGCTGACGGACACGACAGGTACTGACAGGTGCTCCGGGTAGGCAGGCTGGCGGGCACGACAGGTACTGACAGGTGATCCGGGTAGGCAGGTTGGTGGGCACGGCAGGTTACTGGCAGGTGCCCCAGGTAGGCAGGCTGGCGAGCACAACAGGTAACAGGCAGGTTGCTGACAGGTTGGCGGGCAGGACTGATAGATAGACTGGCGGGCTGGACTGTTAGACAGACTAGCGGGCAGGACTGACAGGCAGCGGGACCTGAGAGCTGAGGAAAGTGTTAGCACACAAAACAACAACTTTGCACAGGCACCTCCATTTTGGAGGAGGTGCCTTATAAAGGGGAAGTCCTCCGGCCATTGCAGCAGCAGGGGAGCAGGAAGACGGCGGACTGGGACCGCGACGGTGAGGGGAACGGCGTCTCTGCACGGCAGGAGACGGAGACGCCGATGCTACACCCACCCAGAGTCACGGGTTAAATACACTCACCCTGTGGGCTACATTTGGCCTGCGGGCCAGAGTTTGGCATGTGTGATCGAAGTATAGAGCCAAAGGCTTAATAATAAATATCAAAAACGTGATCTTCCCCTTTAGTTAGTAGAGTTTGGGAGATAAGAGCTCATGTAAATATCTTTCCCTCCATTCAGGATTTATACTCTTTGAGGTCATGCAATCTTTTTCAATGTCATCCTGAAAGTTTCACAACTAGGACTCAGATGGTCAAATTAAAAGCATTTACTGCATCACTTCCGGGTGTTACCACACAATCCAGGTGGTTTTCTCATTGACAGACATCCTTGTATTACTGAATTGAAATTACTTAATTTACCTTAATCAAATGTAACACTAAATACTACAGACACGCATTACATATTTGTCATCACTTTATTATTTATTAGAATTTATTTTTCTTGTAAATTACCTAAAATTAATTTGATTCAATGAATTAGCCAATTGCAACAATGGTATTTGGGGAACTGATTATTGTGTCTAAGGGTACGTGCACACAATCAGTAATTGCTGCGGATTGGACGCAGCGCACTTGTGTTGCGTGCAATCTGCAGCGGCCAGATGTTACAGCACAGTGGATGGGATTTCAAGAAATCCCATGCCCACTACGCCGTCTCCGTGCACCTGCAGATCACCCGCGGACACGGACATGCAGCGGGTATTTACAGACCGCAGCACGTCAATTTCTCTTGCAGAGATGCTAGTCTCTGCAAGAGAAATTATATACAGTGCAATGTATAGGATGCGGTGAATAAGCATGGTTCAATGAACATACAGTGCTGGCCAAAAGTATTGGCACCCCTGCAATTCTGTCAGATAGTACTAAGTTTCTTCCTGAAAATTATTGCAATCACAAATTCTTTGGTATTATTCTCTTCATTTAATTTGTCTTCAATGAAAAAAAACACAAAAAGAATTGTCCTAAAGCCAAATTGGATATAATTCCACACCAAACCTAAAAAGGGGGTGGACAAAAGTATTGGCACCCTTTGAAAAATCATGTGATGCTTCTCTAATTCGTGTAATCAACAGCACCTGTAACTTACCTGTGGCACCTAACAGGTGTTGGCAATAACTAAATCACACTTGCAGCCAGTTAACATGGATTAAAGTTGACTCAACCTCTGTCCTGTGTTCTTGTGTGTACCACATTGAGCATGGAGAAAAGAAAGAAGACCAAAGAACTGTCTGAGGACTTGAGAAACCAAATTATGAGGAAGCTGAGCAATCTCAAGGCTACAAGTCCATCTCCAAAGACCTGAATGTTCCTGTGTCTTCCGTGCGCAGTGTCATCAAGAAGTTTAAAGCCCATGGCACTGTGGCTAACCTTCCTAGATGTGGACGGAAAAGAAAAATTGACGAGAGATTTCAACGCAAGATTGTGCGGATGGTGGATAAAGAACCTCGACTAACATCCAAACAAGTTCAAGCTGCCCTGCAGTCCGAGGGTACAACAGTGTCAGTCAACCCGTACTATCCATCGGCGTCTGAATGAAAAGGGACTGTATGGTAGGATACCCAGGAAGACCCCACTTCTTACCCCGAGACATAAAAAAGCCAGGCTGGAGTTTGCCAAAACTTACCTGAGAAAGCCTAAAACGTTTTGGAAGAATGTTCTCTGGTCAGATGAGACAAAAGTAGAGCTTTTTGGCAAAAAGCATCAACATAGAGTGTACAGGAAAAAAAAAGAGGCATTCAAAGAAAAGAACACGGTCGATACAGTGAAACATGGGGGAGGTTCCCTGATGTTTTGGGGTTGCTTTGCTGCCTCTGGCACTGGACTGCTTGACCGTGTGCATGGCATTATGAAGTCTGAAGACTACCAACAAATTTTGCAGCATAATGTAGGGCCCAGTGTGAGAAAGCTGGGTCTCCCTCAGAGGTCATGGGTCTTCCAGCAGGACAATGACCCAAAACACACTTCCAAAAGCACTATAAAATGGTTTGAGAGAAAGCACTGGAGACTTCTAAGGTGGCCAGCAATGAGTCCAGACCTGAATCCCATAGAACACCTGTGGAGAGATCTCAAAATGGCAGTTTGGAGAAGGGACCCTTCAAATATCAGGGACCTGGAGCAGTTTGCCAAAGAAGAATGGTCTACAATTCCAGCAGAGCATTGTAAGAAACTCATTGATGGTTACCGGAAGCAGTTGTTCGCAGTTATTTTGGCTAAAGGTTGTGCAACCAAGTATTAGGCTGAGGGTGCTAATACTTTTGTCCGGCCCTTTTTTGGAGGTTTGTGTGAAATGATCAATGATTTGATTTTTGCTTCATTCTCTTTTGTGTTTTTTCCTTGCAAGCAAATTAAATGAAGATAATAATACCAAAGAATTTGTGATTGCAATCATTTTCGGGAAGAAACTGAGTATTATCTGACAGAATTGCAGGGGTGCCAATACTTTTGGCCAGCACTGTAAGCAGATTCACCTGCGTGCAGCGCTTTGGACGCAGAATAAAGTATGCCGCGTTCAAAGCACTGCCAATACCGACCGTGTGCACATACCCTAAGGCAGGCTGGCCATCTCTGCCCCATACCAGAGACCTCAGACCTCACATGGAAATGGAAATGCAATATTACCATGCCATATCGGTAATAATCTGATATGAGCATCATCCACAGATATGCTTCTGTAAATTCAAGTGCCAGGATTTTGGGCCTTTGGAAACCACTGAAAAGTATATTCTCAACCCAAATTCTGTATATATCATAGTCGTGTTTTGGATGGTGTTGATATCAGATTATTATCGATTTGGAATACAAATATTGCTTTTCCATTGCCATGTGGTGTCTCTGGTATGGGCTAGAAACGACCAGTCTGCCTTTGGGGAAATGATCTCCTCCCACATATTTTAGCACCTCTATGCTGGTGAGAAAAATCCTCAGAGAACATTGGTTCTTCCTGCCACCGCATTCAATACATTGTAGTGATCTAATTTCTTTTGCAGAGACTAGCGACTCCGCAAGAGAAATTGACATACTGCGGTCTGGAAAGATGCAAAGCACGTCCGTGTCCACAGGTGATTCGCAGGCACAGATGAACGCATAGTGGACATGAGATTTCTAGAGATCCCATCCACTATGCTGTAACATCTGGCCGCTGCAGGTTTGACGCTGCATAACACACAGCTTCAAACCTGCAGCGGCTCCTGACCATCTGTACATACCCTTAGGCTACGTTCCCACAATGAGCTTTTGGTGAGTTTTTGATGTTGCAGATTTTCTACTCCATTTCTGCACTCATTAAGTAAAATAGGTTACTTGCATTTTTACAAAAATACGAAGTGTAAAAGCTCCCCCAAAACTCATTGTGGGAACGTAGCTGACGCGCCCCCTGGGCCTGTGCTGTGCAGGGGATACCCGAAGCCGGATCGCTGGGGGTTGTAGTCCTCTGTAGCTGTTACCCGGTCCGTGCCCAGGGCGGTCAAACCAGTGGCAGTATTAGTAATGTGACAAATGTCCGACTACGCCACCCGTGGATTGCGGTCAGTGGGGACCGCCGCTGCGCTGCAGACCGCTGAGGCTGATGTTATATGCGCAGCCAAGTATGGGATAACTCCCCACGGGAGAAGTATTGCCTCAGGGCAGCTAGTGTGGATGATGGGAGTGATGGTGTGAGCGTCCCAGTACTAATGGTGCTGGTGCGGCGATGAAACACAGAGACGTGTGGTGCAGTTCAGGGTCTTTACTGATGGTATAACGCAGACACTCCCGGGAGTACTGGCTAGCAGTAGAGGCCTGGTCAGTCTGAGAGCTAGCAGGATCTCCCCCTGGCCAGGTGGAGTTGTAGGCCTCCCCGTCTCTCTGCACTCTTTCCTGGCTACCTTGCTGTGTGCTGGTAGAAGTAGCCCACGTCCCTGAGTATACCGTGTGGTGCTCACCCGTATGGCCAGTGACTTGGGGCCTTCCGTTAGCCTCCGCTTCACGATGGCGGTGCTGGTCCCTTGCTTGTGACCGTGCCTCCGGGCTTCTATGGCCAGAGGACATGGAATCCCCTGCCGGTTGGATTCTGCTGCTGGACCTGGATGTCCCCACAGCCTCGGACTCCGTGTCCGGGTTTAGTGTCTTCAGCCAAGGCGAGCTTTCTAGCTTCCAGCCTCTGGCACTCGCTCCTGCTCCTACAGAGCTCCTGTTGTCACTTTCCCTCTCCAGGCTCTGACTCCCAGACTCTGACTCTCCTAATCCCGCCCCAGACCCAGTTTATAAGGGCAGATTCCTCCCCTCCCAGGTCTGGGCGGGCAGTGTTGCATGCTTAGGGCTCCTGACCAGAGAAACCTCCCACTTGCTCTCAGACATAATATTTCTATTACTGTGGCAACCAGACCTCTGGGGTGCTACATTCCCCCCTAGTAAATTTTAGTACTCCGGGACTAAACACATTTTTTTTTTTAAGAAACCTAAATACAAGGGTATAAACGATAATACAATAACATATTTACAAGAAGCTTTAGTTCTTTAAAGGTCACGGCGTGTCCGCAACCGGATGTCCATATCACCCAAGGTGAAGCTTTAAGCGAAGTAGGGGACCTGTCCAAATCAAACCCCTTACGTTGGCCTTGGGCGTGGCTGCAAGGCTGAAGCTAGCTACTTTGGGCCGCAAGGAGGCCACGCCAGACAGGTTTTCTCTTCCGAGGCCGTCTTCGCAAGAGGCACAATGTGCAACTATCTACAAGAATTGTTCCGGTTATCCAGTGTCCATAACCTGTTAGTCCATAGAAATCTGCAGGGTAACTGAGAAACATAATTAATAACAGGCAACAACAAAAACCATAAACATTTTCAAGAAACAGGTAAATTTACAGTGCATTACTTTATATTTTCCAGCGAGCAGGCATCTGACCTCTAGTGACTCTAGTGGACCTACGGAGCTCACTAACTGGTCCTGCACTACAGGGTGTAGGAGGTGTTATGGGTAAGCTGGGCAGCTGTCTGCGTACTCTTTGGCTCACTAGGGGCACGGCAGGCTCACTACTAGCAGAGGGTTGATCCTCCTGCGCTGCTGGTGTGGACTCTTCTGCCTCCTGGGCCGGCTGCTCTTCCAGCTCTACCTGGTCTTCTGTAGGCACTTGAGGGGCTGGCTGGAGAAATGTGAGAAAGGCCACCACGATAGCGTTGTTTACTTGTGTCCAGGACCGGGGAAAGTCTCCGAGTACAGTGCTGATCATTTCCTCCTTTTCCTCTATGGGTTGAGGGTCTTCCTGATCTTCATCCGTGCTTTGCAACTTCTCGGGGCACTTTTTCAGGTGGTCTCTGGAGACAGTGGCTGTGGTCTCTCCTCCATCCTTGCTGATGACGTACACCTTTGGATTATTGTGGCTTGAGGGCAGTACGGTGTACGGGTCCTTTTCCCACTGGTCGTCCAATTTATGGAGCCGCCTTTTTCTTTTCAAGATCTGCTCTCCAGGTACCAGGGGAACAGCGGGAGCATGTTGGTTATAAGTCCTCTCCTGCCTTTCTCTTGATTGACAGAGACTTCGCTCGATGCTCTCCTGTACTTTCCGGTACTGCTGCTGTCGTTCTGTATCCCAGTCTGCCTCTGGCGAGGTGTCCTCGGGTATCAGGACTCCCATATCCAGGTCAACAGGCAGCTTACCAGGTCTTACTCGCATTAGGTAAGCCGGGGTACAGTTGGTGGAACCTACCGGGATGTGGTTATTCAGGTCCACCAGATTGGGCAGTTTCTCAGGCCACAGACTGCGTTCTTCCAGGGGCAATGTTTTTAGCAGATCTATCACCACCTGGTTCATCTTCTCGCAGAGTCCATTGGTTTGGGGGTGATAGGGCGTTGTTCTTATCTTCTTGCAGCCATACAGGTTGCAGAACTCCTGGAAGACCTCCGCTTCAAAGGCTGGTCCTTGGTCCGTCAGCACTTGGTCCGGGTACCCGTGTGGGCGGCAGAAGTGCAGCTGGAAGGCTCTGGCTGCTGTCTGAGCCGTCAGGTCTTTGACAGGGACCACCACCAGGAACCGGGAGTAGTGATCCACGATGGTTAGGGCGTAGACATACCCGCTTCTGCTTGGAGCCAGTTTAACATGGTCCAGAGCGACCAGTTCCAGCGGCTGCCTGGTGATGATGGGCTGCAGGGGAGTCCTCTGGCTGGCACGGTCCCTTCTTCTTAGATTGCACGGGCCACAGTCTCTACACCACCTCTCAATGGCTCCTCTCATGCCTATCCAGTAGAACCGTTCACGCAGCAGGAACTCCAGCTTCTTCCATCTGAAGTGCCCTGCTCCATTGTGGTAGGCCTCCAGCACCATAGCTGCGTCCCGCCTCGGTACCACAACCTGCCAGATCAGTTCATGTGTCCGGGAATTGACCATTCTGCGGCACAACTTCTCCTTGTAGAGAAACAGTCTGCTCTTTTCCGTCCACAGTTGCTTGGTCTCTTCCGGAGCATCTGGGTCCAGGCGGGCGTCAGCCTGGGTCAGCATCTCCTTTACCAGACAGACTGCGGGGTCACTGTCTTGCGTCTCCGCCCAGTTGTAGTGGGGTAAGGGGTTGAACGTAGCGGATCGCTGGCCCCTCACACGGTGGGAATACTGGGTAATCCCATGACGGTGAAACGCAGGGAGTTCGATCTCTTCCAATTCTTCTGGATCCTCCCCTTCATCCGGTAGGTTTGGCATCCTGGACAGGGCGTCCTCGTTGGTATTGGAGTGCCCTGCCCGGTATTTGATCGTGAACTCATAATTGGACAGGCGGGCCATCCATCTCTGCTCCAGGGCACCCAGTCTTGCAGTGTCCAGGTGTGTCAACGGGTTGTTGTCCGTGTACACGGTGAACCTGGAAGAGGCAAGGTAATGCTTGAAACGTTCGGTTACTGCCCACACCACTGCCAGGAACTCTAGCTTGAACGAGCTGTAATTCTCAGGGTTTCTTTCCGTGGGTCGCAGTTTTCGGCTGGCGTAAGCAATTACCCGTTCTCTCCCCTGCTGGATCTGGTACAGTACGGCTCCTAGCCCGATGTTGCTTGCGTCCGTGTGGAGGATAAAGGTCTGGCTGTAATCAGGGTACGCCAGGATTTCATCCCCCGTGAGGGCCATCTTCAGCTGGCGGAAGGACTCCTCTTCCAGCTTTTCCCATTTGAAGGGTGGATTCTGGTTTTTGGCCTTCCTGGACTGGCCTATCAGGAGGTCCTGCATAGGAGCTGCCTTCTTGGTAAAACCGGGAATGAATCTTCGGTAGTAGCCTACCAACCCGAGGAACTGCCGCACTTCCTTTATGCTGGATGGTCTTGGCCAGTCCTTAATCACGGTGATCTTGTCAGGGTCGGGGCCACTCCGTCAGCACTCACCACGTGTCCCAGGTACTGTACCTTTGGCTTCAGTAGATGACACTTTGAGGGTTTTACCTTTAGGCCATAGTTCGCCAGGGCTTCAAACACTTCTGCCAGGTGTTCCAGATGGTCCTCGTAGGTCTTGGAATAGACGATGACGTCGTCCAGGTATAATAGGACCGTCTCGAAGTTCCGGTGTCCCAGACAGCATTCCATCAACCGTTGGAAGGTGCCTGGTGCGTTGCAGAGCCCGAACGGCATACAGTTAAATTCGCTGAGTCCCATCGGGGTGGTGAATGCGGTTTTCTCCCGGTCCGCCTCTGCTACAGGAACCTGCCAGTACCCGCTAGTGAGATCCAAAGTAGAGAAGAAGTTAGCAGATTTTAATGCAGCTAAGGACTCTTCTATCCTTGGTAACGGGTACGCATCTTTGTGTGTGATACGGTTCACCTTCCTGTAGTCTACACACATTCTCATGGTGTTGTCTTTCTTTTTCACTAAGACTAGTGGAGCTGCCCAGGGGCTACAGCTGTCCCTAATTACCCCAGCCTCCTTCATGTCTTTTAGCATCCCCTTGGCGTGTTCATAGTGTGCAGGGGGTACGGGTCGGTATCTCTCCTTTATGGGAGGATGGTCTCCCGTGGGGATGTGATGTTCTACCCCCTTTACTCGCCCGAAGTCCAGCGGGTGTTTACTAAACACTGTCTCGTACTCTTGAACCACCCGATAGACTACCTCTTTTTGGTGTGAGGGAGTGGAGTCAGTACCCAAATGCAGTTGCTGACACCAGTCCTCCATTGGTTTGAGATGGAGGCAAGGGTTCCACGGCCTGTGCAGAATTCTGGTTGATGGTGAACAATTTGGCTAGCGTGGCATACCGGGGCAGGTGTACTTCTCTCTCCCCGATATTTATGATGCGGACTGGTACCCTCCCATGGCGTACATCGACCACCCCCCGTGCTGTCAAAATGGTGGCCCTACTGTCTGAGTAGACGGGTTCTACCATTGCTTGGTAGTCTCTACCTCTTAGACCAATAGCTGCCCGGCACCAAATCATCATCTCACTTTTTGGGGGCATGGCAATAGGGAACGGGTCACACATTCTCACGCTACCTATCTCACCACCAGATAGTTCCACTTGTTGCCGCTTCATCAGTGCCCGGATCTCTTTTTGGAGCACACGCTGCTGGCTGGAACTGGCGTTCTTGGCAACCTGCTGCAAAATAAGAATCACCTCTGCAAGACAGTTTTCAATTACGTTAGTACCTAGGGTTATTTTTGGGTGACTCTCGCGACGGTCAATGTCCACAATGATCAGTCCTTGTGCCGGCAGTTCAACTTTACCGACCTTGATGGTCACGGTAATCTGGGGCACGGGCTGACCATTGCTGGCAATAATGCTCAGGTCGTCATCCGGGTAGCGGGTTATGTATGAGTCATTCCAGTACCGCTTGAAGAGCACGTACGGGATGGTAGTCACCTGTGACCCGGTGTCCAGTAGGGCACTCATAGGAATGCCGTCCAGTACCACAGGCAAGACCGGACGTCCCCCTACGTACTTGTCACGCCAGTTCGATGGGCCTGATGATCTTAGGCCTGGGGTTTGGCCCTCTACCCCAGGTTGTGCCCGTTTAAATGACAGTACCTTGCCATATGTCCGGGTTGATTGCAGCGGCGGCAGATGGGTCGTCCGTCCTCGTTGTACCTGTCGCTGGGTCTCCCTCTGGCCGGTGGGGTCCTCCTCAGTCGGCGCCACGGGACGTCCTCCGGTCCGGATGCCAGCTGGATCTTTCCTGGAGAAGAGACCTGTAAAGACTGCACAGTTCTGGTTAGCGCGGCAACGCTCTTAGTCAGCTCTTGGACCTGATGGTGCAGGTCTGTAGCGGGTTATTGTTCAAAGCCTGCGCATCAGCTCCCACAGGCCCTGCAGACAAGGGCGCCGCGTCCTGGTGATAAGTGATAGCAGGGCGCCTGTGGGTCACAGCGCCACCTGGTGCCAGTTCTCGGAGCACCCGGATGGCTCTGTCCTTGAACTGTGCAAAGTCCAGGTCAGGGTCCTGCAAGGCCATTGCCCGCAACTGGGTTCGGTTGGCATTGCACAGTAGACCCTCAATAAATTGTTCGGTCAACAGCTTGTCTTCATTTCCCACGCTGTCAGGGTCTGCCTGCTTAATGGCTCTCAGGGCCTCTTGTAGGTTTAGAGCATAGTCTCTTATACTTTCATGTGCCCGTTGTTTGCACCCGTAAAATCTGAGCTTTATTTCGGCTGAGGTGCGGGTGTCAAATGTGTCTTTCAGCCGGGCTAGTCTTTCTCTGACAGTCCTCTTCTTCCCAGGTGACCAGGACTTTACCTCCCTTTGGGCTGCCTCGATTAACTGGGCCACCAGGATGCTTACTTTTTGCTCTTCCGTGAGGGGGTATACCTGGAAGAGGCTATCCAGTCTTTCCCTAAAGTCACTTAGGGTATGTGACTCCCCTGAGTACTGGGGTAGCCAGGTTGCCCCCGGGATATAGGGCATGGTGAATGGCATGACCACTGCAGCGGTTGCGCTGGCGGCCGGTGTGGCGGTGGAGCTCCCCTCGGTATCCGACATCCTTCTACCCCCCTAGTGGACCGTGGCCTACCTTGCGATGCTCTTCTTCCATAGGCCGCGGCTCCGCAGTCAATCGTCGGGGTAGAGGACCTGGCGTCGCGCTCCGATGACGTCAGCGTCGCGCTCCGATGACGTCAGCGTCGCTCTTCCTCCCTTCCAGGACCTTACGCAGCGTCGGAGCGTGGGGCGGAGCTTTGGATCTCGCGCGCTTTCGGCGTCCACGCCCCTCTTCTTCCCGTGCGGCGTCCTGAAGATGGTGTCCGATGGCGGGAAGCAGCTGCGGATGGCGGGAAGACGACAGAAGACGGCGGGAAACGACCCAAGATGGCGTCCGATGGCGGGAAACGGCTCCGGACGGCGGGAAACTTCGCCACAGGTAAGTATAAAAGTCTTTTTTTTTCAGGCACGCAGTACCCGGTGGTTGCGGGCACGCAATCCTGCCGACTACGCCAAAGTTGACGCGCCCCCTGGGCCTGTGCTGTGCAGGGGATACCCGGAGCCGGATCGCTGGGGGTTGTAGTCCTCCGTGGCTGTGACCCGGTCTGTGCCCAGGGCGGTCAAACCAGTGGCAGTATTAGTAATGTGACAAATGTCCGACTACGCCACCCGTGGATAGCGGTCAGTGGGGACTGCCGCTGCGCTGCAGACCGCTGAGGCTGATGTTGTATGCGCAGCCAAGTATGGGATAACTCCCCACAGGAGAAGTATTGCCTCAGGGCAGCTAGTGTGGATGATGGGAGTGATGGTGTGAGCGTCCCAATACTGATGGTGCTGGTGCGGCGATGAAACACAGAGACGTGTGGTGCAGTTCAGGGTCTTTACTGATGGTATAACGCAGACACTCCCGGGAGTACTGGCTAGCAGTAGAGGCCTGGTCAGTCTGAGAGCTAGCAGGATCTCCCCCTGGCCAGGTGGAGTTGTAGGCCTCCCCGTCTCTCTGCACTCTTTCCTGGCTACCTTGCTGTGTGCTGGTAGAAGTAGCCCACGTCCCTGAGTATACCGTGTGGTGCTCACCCGTATGGCCGGTGACTTGGGGCCTTCCGTTAGCCTCCGCTTCACGATGGCGGTGCTGGTCCCTTGCTTGTGACCGTGCCTCCGGGCTTCTATGGCCAGAGGACATGGAATCCCCTGCCGGTTGGATTCTGCTGCTGGACCTGGATGTCCCCACAGCCTCGGACTCCGTGTCCGGGTTTAGTGTTTTCAGCCAAAGCGAGCTTTCTAGCTTCCAGCCTCTGGCACTCGCTCCTGCTCCTACAGAGCTCCTGTTGTCACTTTCCCTCTCCAGGCTCTGACTCCCAGACTCTGACTCTCCTAATCCCGCCCCAGACCCAGTTTATAAGGGCAGATTCCTCCCCTCCCAGGTCTGGGCGGGCAGTGTTGCATGTGACGCGCCCCTGGGCCTGTGTCGCGCTGCGTTGCGCACGCGGGAGCTTACCTGGAGCCGGATCTCTTGAGGGTTGTAGTCTCGTGGCGGTGATCCGGTCCGTGCCCAGGGAGTCAGACTAAGTGGCGCTGTATCAGCGGTAGATGTTGGACGACTACGCCACCCGTTGAGTACAGCTAAGGAGCTGCTGCTGCAGGGCAGTCCGCTGAGGCCGGTGGTAGGATTGTGCAGCGTGATAGCATAACCCCCAACGGGAGGGGTATGGCCTCAGGGCAGCCGACGTGGACGATGGGGGTAGCAGGAACCACTCGGAGACGGTACGGTGTAGTTCAGGGTCTTTACTGGTGACAAAGATAGACCCTCCCGGAGTACTGGCTAGCGATTGGGGCCTGGTCAGTCCTTGAGCAGATGGGATCTCCCCTGGCCAGGCGGAGTTGTAGGCCTCCCAAACTGACTGTACTCTTCTGGCTACCTTGCTAGAGGCGGGTATAAGTAGCCCACGTCCCTGAGTGTACCGTGTGGTGCTCACCCGTATGGCCGGTGACTCGGGGCCTTTTAGTAGCTTCCGCTCCACGACGGCGGTGCTGGTCCCACGTGTGTGACCGTGCCTTCGGGTTTCTGGGCCAGAGGACCTGCAATCCCCTGCCGGTCGGTTTCTGCTGCTGGATAGGAGTTAGTCCCCACAGCCTCGGACTCCGGGTCCGGCGAGAAATCTTCTCAGTCAGGGCGAGCTCTGCAGCTGCCAGCCCCTGACTCCTTGTTGCACTGCTCCTACAGAGCTCCTGTAGTTTCTTCCTATGCTGCTTCTCTTCTCTACCTCTTCTCTACTCACTAACCCTGCCTCAGCCCTAGGTTTATATAGGGGAAGTTCTTCCCCTCCCAGGACTGGGCAGGAGGTGTGGCATGCATAGGATCCCTGACCAAGAGACCTCCCACCTGCTCTCAGACGTAATATCTCTATCACTGTGGCAACCAGACCCCTGGGGTGTCACATTCCCCCCTAGTGAAATTTAGTACTCCGGGACTAAACATATTTTTGGAAAAACATAACAAGGTATAACAATAATGATACAATAAGAAAAACACATAAAGGTGGTCACGGCATGTCCGTAACCGGGTGCAGTCTTTGAAGAAAAGCAAGGTGTCCATTTCACCAAAACAGGGAGACGTAACCAGGTAGGGGTCTGTCCTGCCCCGAGTCCTTAACAGTCTTTAGTCCGTCCTGGGTTACGCTCCAACTATGTACACAGGATTCCCGGTAAATCCACCAAAGACTCCTATAAACAACTAGAAACACATAATTATACACAAGCAACAAGAAAAACAGGTAACCACAAATAAAACAATTTATACACTTCAAATCCTCCAACGTGCGGGTAACTGGCCTCTAGTGGCCCTAGTGGACCTACGGAGCTGACTGTCTAGCCCTGAACTACAGGGTGTAGGAGCTGTCAAGGGTAAACTGGGCAGCTGTCTACCGGCTCCTTGGCTCACTAGGGGTACGGCAGGCTCACTATAAGCAGAGGGTTGATCCTCCTGTTCTGCTTGTGTGGAGTCTTCTGCCTCCTGGACCGGCTGCTCTTCCAGCTCTACCTGTCGCTCCGTAGGTGCTTGGGATGCTGGTTGGAGGAAGGTGAGTACGGGTACCACAACTGCGCCATTGACTTGAGTCCAAGACCGAGGGAAGTCTCCGAGCACAGTACTAACCATGTCTTCCCTTTCCTCTACGGGTCGAGGGTCTTCTTGTTCCTCTTCAGGGTTCCGTAGCTGTTCGGGACACTTCTTCAGGTGATCCCGGGATACAATGGTCGTGGTTTCCCCTCCGTCTTTACTGATGGTACAGACCTTTGGGTTGTCGTGGCTTGAGGGCAGTACGGTGTACGGGTCCTTCTCCCACTGGTCGTCCAACTTGTGGAGCCGTCTTTTTCTCTTCAAGACCTGCTCTCCGGGTACCAGGGGAACAGCGGGAGCATACTGGTTGTAAGTTTTCTCTTGTCTTTCCCTAGCCTGACAGAGACTTCGCTCCACACTCTCCTGTACTCTCCGGTACTGCTGCTGCCTCTCTGTGTCCCAGTCTGCTTCTGGTGAAGTGTCCTCGGGTGTCAGGACTCCCATTTCCAGGTCAACAGGTAACTTACCAGGTCTCGCCCTCATTAGGTAAGCCGGGGTACAGTTGGTGGAACCTACCGGGATGTGGTTGTATAGGTCCACCAGATCGGGCAGCTTCTCAGGCCACAGACTGCGTTCTTCCAGGGGCAACGTTTTCAGAAGATCCATTACCACCTGGTTCATTTTCTCACAAAGTCCATTAGTTTGCGGATGATAGGGTGTTGTCCTTATCTTCCGGCAGCCATACAGAGTGCAGAATTCTTGGAAGACCTCCGCTTCAAAGGCAGGTCCCTGGTCTGTCAACACTTGGTCCGGGTACCCGTGTGGACGGCAGAAATGCTGCTGGAAGGCTCTAGCTGCTGTTCGAGCTGTTAAGTCCTTGACGGGGATGACAACCAAGAACCGGGAGTAGTGATCCACGATGGTTAGTGCGTAGACGTAGCCACTTCTGCTTGGGGTCAGTTTTACATGATCCAAGGCTACCAGTTCCAACGGCTGCCGGGTGACGATGGACTGCAGGGGAGTCTTCTGGCTGGCACGGTCCTTCCTTCTTAGGTTGCACGGGCCACAGTCTCTGCACCACCTCTCGATGGTTCCCCTCATGCCTACCCAGTGGAACCGCTCGCGCAGCAGGAACTCCAGCTTCTTCCATCCGAAGTGTCCAGCCCCGTCGTGGTATGCCTCCATCACCATGGCTGCGTCTCTTCGTGGCACCACTACTTGCCAGATTAGTTCATGCGTCCGGGAGTTAACCATTCTGCGGCACAACTTCCCCTTGTAAAGGAACAGTCGACTCTTCTCAGCCCATAGTTGCTTGGCTTCCTCCGGAGCGTCTGGGTCAAGGCGAGCCTCTGGCCGAGTCAGCATCTCCTTCACCAGTCGGACGGCAGGGTCACTGTCTTGCGTTTCCTCCCAGTTGTAGTGAGGCAAGGGGTTAAACGTAGCGGCTTGCTTACTCTTTACCCGATGGGAATACTGGATAGTCCCATGACGGTGGAACGCGGGGAGTTCAACTTCTTCCAGTCCCTCTGGATCTTCTCCTACGTCCGGTAGGTTTGGCATCCTGGACAGGGCGTCCGCGTTGGTATTGGAGCGTCCTGCCCGGTATTTGATTGTGAACTCGTAGTTGGACAGACGGGCCATCCATCTCTGCTCTAGGGCACCGAGTCTTGCCGTGTCCAGGTGTGTCAACGGGTTGTTATCCGTGTACACGATGAACCGGGAAGAAGCGAGGTAGTGCTTAAAGCATTCGGTGACTGCCCACACCACTGCCAGGAACTCTAGCTTAAATGAGCTGTAATTCTCAGGGTTTCTCTCGGTGGGTCGCAGTTTTCGGCTGGCGTAAGCGATTACTCGTTCTTTCCCCTGCTGGATCTGGGACAGCACGGCTCCTAGCCCGATGTTACTTGCGTCGGTGTAGAGGATAAAGGGCTGGCTGTAATCAGGGTACGCCAGGATTTCATCCCCCGTGAGGGCCATCTTCAGCTGGCGGAAGGACTCTTCTTATAACTTCTCCCATCTGAAGGGTAGCTTCTGGTTCTTGGCCTTCCGGGACTGGCCTATCAGGAGGTCCTGCATAGGAGCTGCCTTTTTGGTGAAACCGGGGATGAATCTGCGGTAATAGCCTACCAACCCGAGGAACTGCCGCACTTCTTTTACACTGGAGGGACTTGGCCATTCCTTAATTGCGGTGATCTTATCAGGGTCGGGAGCCACTCCGTCAGCGCTCACCACGTGTCCCAGGTACTGCACCTTTGGTTTCAGGAGGTGACACTTGGAGGGTTTCACCTTTAGGCCGTAGCTTGCCAGAGCTTCGAACACTTCCGCCAGGTGTTTCAGGTGGTCCTCATACGTCTTGGAATATACGATGACATCGTCCAGGTACAACAAGACCGTCTCGAAGTTTCTGTGGCCCAGACAGCACTCCATTAATCGTTGGAAGGTTCCTGGTGCGTTGCAGAGTCCGAACGGCATGCAGGTAAACTCGCTAAGTCCCATCGGGGTGGTGAATGCGGTCTTCTCCCGGTCCGCCTCTGCTACAGGAACCTGCCAGTACCCACTAGTGAGATCCAAGGTAGAGAAGAAGTTAGCAGATCTTAAAGCAGCCAAAGACTCCTCTATCCTTGGTAAGGGGTACGCATCCTTGTGTGTGATACGGTTGATTTTCCGGTAATCTACACACATCCTCATGGTGTTGTCTTTCTTTTTGACTAAGACTAGTGGAGCTGCCCAGGGGCTACAGCTATCCCTGATCACCCCAGCCTCCTTCATGTCTCTAAGCATCCCCTTGGCGTGTTGGTAGTGTGCAGGGGGTACGGGTCGATACCTCTCTTTTATGGGAGGATGGTCTCCCGTGGAGATGTGGTGTTCTACCCCCTTGACTCGCCCGAAGTCTAACGGGTGTTTACTAAACACTCTCTCGTACTCTTGAACCACCCGATAGACTCCCTGTTTCTGGTGTGAGGGAGTGGAGTCAGTACCCAAATGTAGTTGCTGACACCAGTCCTCCATCGTTTTCTTAGAGCCGTTACCTTCCTCCGGGGAAGATGGAGGCAAGGGTTCTACGGACTGTATGGAATCTTGATTGATGGTATACAATTTGGCTAGCGTGGCATACCGGGGCAGGTACACTTCCCTCTTCCCGATATTTATTATGCGAACGGGCACCCTCCCATGGCGTACATTGACCACCCCCCGTGCTGTCAAAATGGTGGGCCTACTGTCTGAGTAAACTGGTTCTACCATTGCCTGGTAATCTCTACCTCTCAGACCAATAGCTGCCCGGCACCAAATCATCATTTCACTTTTTGGGGGCATGGCAATAGGGAAAGGGTCACACATTCGCACGCTACCAATCTCACCACCGGAGAGTTCTAGCTGTTGCCGTCGCATCAGTGCCCGGATCTCTTTCTGGAGCACTCGCTGCTGGCCGGAGCTGGCGTTCTTGGCAACCTGCTGTAAAAGGAAAATCACCTCTGCAAGACAATTTTCAATTACATTAGTTTCTAGAGTTATCTTTGGGTGACTCTCGTGTTTGTCAATGTCTACAATGATCAGTCCCTGTGCTGCCAATTCGACTCTACCGATTTTAATGGTCACCTCTTTAAATCCAATCTGTGGCACGGGCTGACCATTGCTGGCGATGATACTCAAGTCGTCGTCAGGGTAGCGGGTGATATCCGAGTCATTCCAGTACTGCTTGAAGAGCACGTACGGGATGGTGGTGACCTGTGACCCGGTGTCCAGCAGGGCACTCATAGGAATGCCATCCAGTACCACGGGTAAGACTGGACGTCCTCCCACATATTTGTCGCGCCAGTTCGATGGGCCTGGTGATCTTTTTCCTGGGGGTTGGCCCTCTACCCCAGGTTGTGCCAGTTTAAAGGACAGTACCTTGCCATATGTCCGGGTTGATTGCAGCGGCGGCAGATGGGTCGTCCGTCCTCGTTGTATCGGTCGCTGGGTCTTCCTCTGGCCGGTGGGGTCCTCCTTGGTCGACGCCACGGGATGTCCTCCGGTCCGGATGCCAGCTGGATCTTCCCTGGAGTGGAAACCTGTAAAGACTGCACAGTTCGGGTTAGCGCAGCAACGCTTTTAGCTAGCTCTTGGACCTGATGGTGCAGGTCTGGAGCCGGGTCATTGTTCAAAGCCTGCGCATCAGCTCCCACAGGCCCTGCCGACAAGGGCGCCGCCTCCTGGTGGTAAGTGGTAGTGGGGCGTCTGTGGGTCACAACGCCACCTGGTGCCGGTTCTCGAAGCACCCGGATGGCTCTGTCCTTGAACTGTGCAAATCCCAGATGAGGGTCCTGTAAGGCCATTGCCCGCAACTGGGTTCGGTGGGCATTGCAATATAAACCCTCTATAAATTGTTCAGTCAACAGCCTGTCCTCGTCTCCCACGCCGTCAGGGTCGGTCTGCTTAATGGCTCTCAGGGCCTCTTGTAGGTTTAGGGCATAGTCCCTTATACTCTCATGTGCCCGCTGTTTGCACCCATAGAATCTAAGCTTAATCTCGGCTGAGGTGCGGGTATCAAAGGTGTCCCTCAGCCGGGTTAGTATCCCTGCGACAGTCCTCCCCCCAGGTGGCCAGGACTTTACCTCCCTTTGGGCTGCCCCGGTTAATTGGGCCACCAGGATGCTCACTTTTTGCTCCTCTGTGAGGGGGTACACCTGGAAGAGGCTATCCAGCTTTTCTCTAAAGTCATGCAGGGTATGTGACTCCCCCGAGTACTGGGGTAGCCAGGCTGCCCCCGGGATATAGGGCATGGTGAAAGGCATGACCGCCACAGCGGTGGCGCTGGCGGGGGTTGAAGCGGTGAAGCTCTCCTCCGTATCCGACATCCTTCTCTCCCCTAGTGGACCGTGGCCTACCTTGCGATGATCCTCTTCCGTAGGCCGCGGCTCCGCAGTGGATCGTCAGGGTTGAGGACCTTCCGTCGCGCTCCTGTGACGTCGGCGTCTGCTGGGCTCCTTCCAGGACCTTACGCAACGTCCGGACGTGAGGCGGGGCTTCAGTTCTCGCGCGCTTTCGGAGTCCACGCCCCTCTTCTTCCCGCGCGGCGTCCTCAAGATGGCGTCCAATGGCGGGAAAACTCCACGTATGGCGGGAAGAAGGCTGAAGATGGCGCCGGATGGCGGGAAAACTCCACCGATGGCGGGAAGGAAGCGGGAGATGGCGCCGGATGGCGGGAATCTTCACCACAGGTAAGTTTGAACAGTCTTTTTCAGGCACGCAGTACCCGGTGGTTGCGGACATGAGATCCTGCCGACTACGCCAAAAGTTGACGCGCCCCTGGGCCTGTGTCGCGCTGCGTTGCGCACGCGGGAGCTTACCCGGAGCCGGATCTCTTGAGGGTTGTAGTCTCGTGGCGGTGATCCGGTCCGTGCCCAGGGAGTCAGACTAAGTGGCGCTGTATCAGCGGTAGATGTTGGACGACTACGCCACCCGTTGAGTACAGCTAAGGAGCTGCTGCTGCAGGGCAGACCGCTGAGGCCGGTGGTAGGATTGTGCAGCGTGATAGCATAACCCCCAACGGGAGGGGTATGGCCTCAGGGCAGCCGACGTGGACGATGGGGGTAGCAGGAACCACTCGGAGACGGTACGGTGTAGTTCAGGGTCTTTACTGGTGACAAAGATAGACCCTCCCGGAGTACTGGCTAGCGATTGGGGCCTGGTCAGTCCTTGAGCAGATGGGATCTCCCCTGGCCAGGCGGAGTTGTAGGCCTCCCAAACTGACTGTACTCTTCTGGCTACCTTGCTAGAGGCGGGTATAAGTAGCCCACGTCCCTGAGTGTACCGTGTGGTGCTCACCCGTATGGCCGGTGACTCGGGGCCTTTTAGTAGCTTCCGCTCCACGACGGCGGTGCTGGTCCCACGCGTGTGACCGTGCCTTCGGGTTTCTGGGCCAGAGGACCTGCAATCCCCTGCCGGTCGGTTTCTGCTGCTGGATAGGAGTTAGTCCCCACAGCCTCGGACTCCGGTGAGAAATCTTCTCAGTCAGGGCGAGCTCTGCAGCTGCCAGCCCCTGACTCCTTGTTGCACTGCTCCTACAGAGCTCCTGTAGTTTCTTCCTATGCTGCTTCTCTTCTCTACCTCTTCTCTACTCACTAACCCTGCCTCAGCCCTAGGTTTATATAGGGGAAGTTCTTCCCCTCCCAGGACTGGGCAGGAGGTGTGGCATGCATAGGATCCCTGACCAAGAGACCTCCCACCTGCTCTCAGACGTAATATCTCTATCACTGTGGCAACCAGACCCCTGGGGTGTCACACATGCTTAGGGCTCCTGACCAGAAAAACCTCCCACTTGCTCTCAGACATAATATTTCTATTACTGTGGCAACCAGACCCCTGGGGTGCCACATAGCCTTAACTGGACAATCCCGTTAACGTTCTGTATTTCCTGCCCAGATTTTTTTTAGAAATGGTTTAGTGCTTCCTGTCTTAAACCCCCAGATGACCTACAAAAAAAAGGTGAAAACCACTGGCATTAAATAAGTTAAAATCCAACTTTTATAAATGAGTGCATGCGGTGTGGTGAAATATGGGAGCAAGTCGTAGACTATGCCAGACATTGTACTAGAAAAAGACTTGGCAGAAAGAAACATACTGACATTGTTCTTTCCTTTCTGGCTTCAATCTGCCTCACCCACCATTATTGTCTAGAATAATATTTAGGAAAAAAGACACGTCTTCTGCTAGCTGCAGTTCAGTTCAGGTAAATGACAAAAACTACGGCAAAGTTTAACACGGGAGCCCTGCATAGTGTTCTTTCATAATGACAAACCCTTCAACTATACCAATTTTTACACATTAAAAATCTGTAAACATTTCAAAGAAAAACAGCCTCACCATCTGTAAAATATAATGCAGACGTACAACATGGCACAGGCATGTTCACACACGGCAGATTTGATACAGTCATCTCCGCATTTCGGACATCTGAATGGGGTTTATGTAGATTGCGCATGGATTTGTACAAACGCAATTCAAGTAAAAGGAGCCAGCTGCAGAAATTTCTGTGATAAATCTGCAGCACATGAATATACCAAAAGGCTAAATGCACACTTAATGGAAATGCTGTGGATTTTAGGACATCAAAATGCTGCAGGATATTTCTTAATTGAGGGAGATTTTTAAGTTTGCAGCATGTGTATTTCTATTGGGGACATTCACTTACGGATCTCCCTCTTTTTAATCTAGAAGAGTGACATCTGAGCTGAAATACATCAAAAAATCTGCAGCTAAGTCTGCATGATACACATATACAAATTCACATACAGTACAGACCAAAAGTTTGGACACACCTTCTCATTTAAAGATTTTTCTGTATTTTCATGACTTTGAAAATTGTACATTCACACTGAAGGCATCAAAACTATGAATTAACACATGTGGAATTATATACTTAACAAAAAAGTGTGAAACAACTGAAAATATGTCTTATATTCTAGGTTCTTCAAAGTAGCCACCTTTTGCTTTGATGACTGCTTTGCACACTCTTGGCATTCTCTTCAGTCCCTTCCTCTGTTACTGAGAAATCAGCTTTTAAATTGATATGCAAATGAAGCCTCGGTCACTCAAGCTCTATTCCCCACCCAGCACATCCTCCTCCTGCTTCACTGACGGCTCCTACTGGTGGTAAAGACCATAAAAATTAGCCCTAAAAAAAAGCCTACATCTATGGAGCCGTATGGCAGATTTTAAAAAAATAAATAAATTTTAATGGCTGCCATATAATACTATGTGGTGAGCAGGAGAGAATGAAGAGCTCAATGCCCACCACTTCCCCCAATAAAATTAGTTGTCTGTAGAGATGAGTGAACCAGAACTTAAAAGTTCGGTGTTTGTACTGGACAGTTAGTATCCGGTGCTAAATGCTGAACACGGACTTTCCTCGGAAGTCTGTAGTAATGTTCGGAGTTTCAGGGGAAGTCCATTGGAGAAAGAGAGAATTTTTTCCCAGATCCAAAGTTCAGGTCTCCATTGTTTTAAATGGGTTTCGGGTACAGTTCTGGTACCCAAACCAAAGTTTGGCCTAAAGTTTGGGTTGGGCACCAGGACCCGAACCTCCACGGGTCCGCTCATCCCTAATTGTCTGTGGGGAAGTGGGACCTAAGGAGATCAGCAGCATTTTGAAAGGGGCGGTCTCATTATTTTCCCTTATCTGTTTCCCATCAATACAACTGCGTCATGTCCCTCTTATTATAGTAAAAACACAATCAGAATTAGATACTGCTAGATGAGTATTTGGGGACTTTGATATGTTGCAGATTTTCTGCGTCTATTCCATAAATCAGATTTGAGTTTTTCATTGTATTTTATGCTGCAGAATTTGTCTCTTTTTGGTCATGTGTTAAATAAATCTGCTTTTTTGGATTCTTCCTGGTATACTCACATGCAGATTACATGCGTTTCACAGCAGAAACCCACTCAAAACACATATATGCTTTTTTTTACCTGTGGATTTTCCTCATCTCATTCAAGTCTATGAGGAAAATCTGGAAATAAAACACATATTTTCCACAAGAGAGCTTGATGCGTTGCAGATTTGAAACACGCAGCGCGGGTCAGGTTATTTTTTGCACATGAAAATTTGCAGCATCAAAAACTCAACCAAGTACTCATTGTGGGAACTTTGCTAAGGGTGAATTCAGTCGCTGCAGATTCCGTTTCAGAAATTTCTATGATTGGAAATCGTTTGTATCCACCTGAATGAGGATATTTCCCATTAATGGGGCAGTGGGAGAACAATGTGTGTGCTGCGCACATACACGTGGTGATACTCTCGGGGGGCGATTCCACTTAGGCGCGGTGACACTCTGGTGGTCCGGCACGAGCCGCTGTCACACACCTGAGATCACCCTCCATGTGCGGACCCTGATTTCGGGTCTCCTGGTCGCAGGTATCTATGAGGCTGTTGAGTCAGGGGTGAGGAGACAAAGAAATCAAAGTTTATACATGGACCATAAAACATGGCTGCACGAAACCGACGGGACAGGATTGTCTGACGGGAAATCCGGAATATCTACAGCGTATTCAGCGACATAACTTACACACAAGAGATCAGCATGGAAACTGTTAATATTAACGGCCCCAGAAGCAGTGCAGAGGTCATTCTGGACACTACTGCCTGAAGTGGCAGACACCAGAGGGCAATAGATAGCTTTATACATAAAACTACAGGTAGCATATACTTCAGCTTATTGTCCTGGTAAAACAGGGCTGCAGCACTACTGTGATCTCCGCGGCTGCAAGAGTGATAGAGTAGCCTGAAATCATGGAGCCCCCGCATTCTTCACACCACGTGACACATTGTAGCGCTGCCAAGCATCGCCCCTTTAAGAAGCCGGTCCCAGCAGTGAGCGGAGGGGCGTGGCGTCCTCCCCTGCTAGGCCCCGCCCTCTCCCTCGCATCACGCGGTTGTGTAATCCCGGCTCCTCCCCGCTCCACGTTGTTTCTCTCTTCAAAACGATTGTGAAACGTAGCAGTCCACGCACGCCCTGCCCACCGCATGAGGGGAAAACACGTATCACGGGGCAGGGGACACACCCTGCTGTAACCCTGTCACTGCCGCTGGGGTCATGCTTTGTCATTTGTGGCTCTGCAGCTGCAAATGCTCAGAAATGCTGGGAGTTACAGTACTACAGCTAAGCAAGACACAACCACTGTAGTAAAATAGGTCACTGCAGGCGGGTGAGCAGCCCAGGGCGGGACACTGCCAGAAAGAAGGGGACCAACCAGACTGCAGCTCTCATGTCTCAGAGGCTATCTGGGGAATGAAAGCTGCCACCTCATTGGTCACTATGGACGTCTTCCTACGTTGTCTTATAATGTTATGTTCACACCTGGCTTTTTAATGCGTTTTTTTTTTTCGCTGTGAAAAACTCAATTGCCAGAAGAATGATTTTTTTCCCCCATGAAATTACATGCTTTTATTGCTAAACAATTTTGAAGTCAATGTGGAAAATCTGTAGTAAAAATGCTTAAAGAAGTGACTTTTTTTTTTTTTTTTAAAAAAATACACACTGCAGGATAAAAATGCACCGTGTGAATGACATTCTAGAAATCCCATTCACTTTGCTGTTACTATAAAACGCTGCATATTTTTCTGCATGAAAAAAAAGCATGAAAAATAGCACATGTGAAAGAGCCCTGAGGCCGTGTTCCCACGTAGCTGCGTGCTAAATGTTGCGTTGTTTTATTTAAGAAAATCTGCTGCATATAATTGTCCAAGCACAAGAAAAGTGGATGTGATTCCATGAGAGCTCCTGCCGTCTGTGCATTTCTAGACGCTGTGAAACTGCAGTTTTGGAGCATTTTTCTCAAACGTGTGTAAAAATGCAGGTTTTTTTTAGGCTCAGAATCAAAGATTTTCTGTATTAAAAAAACCCCCACTGTTTCAAATCTGCGCCAAAAACACATCAAACGAGAAAGCGCAACGATCAGAGTAGATGGCGTATTTTGATGCAGAGAAAATGTGGATAAAAAGTAACAAAAAATGCATCAAAGTGTTTTCGCCAGAATTCTTGCATGAAAAAAACTTTGATAAATTGCAAAAATATTTGGCGACCTTTAGGTTCCGCAAAAATTTTGCCAGTTTTGTTCTTGTTTTTTTTTTTGTTCTCGAAAAAGGCACCGAAACACATTAAAAAATAAAAAAAAACTCATTCACTAAGATTTGTTTGTTCTAGCAACGCAGCCCAAGCACAGTGATATATCCACGCTTGTCAAATTCTTCAAAGCCATGAATTTTTTTTTGCAAAATTAAAAATGCTCTTTTTGTTTTTAACCTCTTTTTGCCTCAAAAAGTCACATGTTTGTTGCAAAATTTGAGAAAAATGTACAAATTTTAAAGGGAATCTGTCAGCAGGTTTTTGCTACCTCATCTGAGAGCAGTGTAATGTAGGGAAAGAGACCCTGATTCCGCAGAAAAAAAATCATTATGTGAATGAGATTAAAGGAGCACAGCACATGCGGATTATCATTGGGGAACATTGCAGACTTTCTACCAAGCGTTTTCTAAGCGCTTCTGCTGCGGAATTGCCGCTGCGGAAATGCTTAAAAAACGCATAGTGGGCACACAGCCTAAGGATTTTTATTTTCACGGGTGCAAACATTCAGATGAAGAAGGGGTTGTCCCCTTTAAGATAAAACTGTTCCCCGTTGCTGGTACGGTAAACTGTTTGCAGGTATTCCATGCATAAGATCGGCATGTAATATCTACAAAAATCTACCAAAAATGTATCAAAATTACTCAGAATGTACGATATGATGTATAAAATTCAATAGAAATGTTTTAGACCGGTGAGGAAAAATGCTGCAAAGTAAGAATATTTTAAAAAAAAATGTTAATAGCTTATTTTTATCGAGTTACAAAATGCAAAGTAAGTAAATGAACAAAAGAGAAATCTAAATTAAATCAATATTTGGTGTGACCACCATTTCTCTTTAAACCAACATCACTTCTTCTAGGTTTATTTGCAGAAAGTCAGGGATTTTGCTGGATTATAGTCAGGTGTATGGGTACCCAATTATTCCAAACAGGTGATAGTGATCATTATTTTAATATGTAGGTTGAAACAGAGTCATTAACTGAAACAAAAACAGCTGTGTAGGAGGCTTAAAACTGGGTGAGGAACAGCCAAACTCTGCTGCAAAGATGATGTTGTGGAAGTCAGTTTCATGTCACATATCATACACCATGGCAGTACTAAGCATAGCAACAAGACACAAGGTAGTTGTACTGCACCAGGCAGGTCACTCACATGCAAAGATTTCAAAGTAGACTGGAGTTTCAAGATGTCCTGTTCAGGTTCTTTTAAGAAGTCCAGAGAAAAGGGAAAAGTTGAGGTCTGTAGATGTAGTGATTGGCAAAGAAAACAGAAGGACTGGAGAGCGGTACAATAATGAGCATCTGCAGGCAACAGTGAAGCATGGTGGAGGGTCCTTACAAGTTTGGGGCTGCATTTCAGCAAATAGACTTGGAGATTTGGTCAAATTAATGGTGTCCTCAATGCTGTGAAATACAGGCAGATGCTTATCATCATACCATCAGAGGCGTCTGATTGGCTCCACATTTATTCTGTAGCAGGACAACTAACCTAAACATACAGTCAATGTCATTAAGAACTATCTTCATAGTAAAGAAAAACAAGTAGTCCTGGAAGTGATTATATGGCCCCACAGAGCCCGGATCTCAACATTATCGAGTCTGTTTGGGATTACATGAAGAGACAGAAAGATTTGCACAAGCGACATCCACAGAAGATCTGTGGATAGGTCTCCAAGATGTTTGGCATAACCTGTTGAGGTCCTTCATAAACTGTGTACAAGTATGCCGAGAAGAACTGATGCTGTATTGAAGGCAGAGGGTGGTCACACCAAATATGAATTTGATTTAGATTTCTCTTTTGTTCATTCACTTTGTATTTTGTTAATTGATAAAAATAAACTATTAACACTTCTATTTTTTTAACCCCTTCACGATATGCGGCGTATGGCAGATGATGGCTGTGTGTTACTGCCAGGACCTGCCTCTAACAATCGCAAGTGGATTGGGGCTCTGCCTGTTAAATGCCACTCTCAAACTATGATATTGGCATTTAACACGTGCCGGTATGGGGGCGTGTCATTCCATGCGCCCATCGGCATGCCCGTGACGTGATTGCGGATTCCCAATGGGTTTCTATGACAGCCGGGGGTCTATTGAAGACCTCCGTGCTTGTTATTACAGAGCGCCTTTGAAACCCCGCCTGTGGCCTGGAAAAGGAGCCTGTCATTTTTGCTGTATATAACACAAGCGATCAAAAGATCTCAGATTCTAGTCCCCTAAGGGGACTATTATGAACAGTGAAAAGTAAAAAACAAAAATCTTTTAAACAAAATATGAATAACAAGTTTAAATCACCCTTTTTTTCCCCCATAAAAAATACACATAAAATACACAGAAAAGTCTGATCTATCAAAATATAAAAATAATTAACCTGATCGGTAAACATCATAAACGAAAAATAATTGAAAAATTCCAAAATTACATTTTTTTGGTCGCTGCAATACCACAAAAAATGCTTTAACAAGCGATCAAAACGTCTATCTCAAAATAGTATCAACAAAAACATTGTCTCGCCCCGCAAAAAAATAAGTTGTCACACAGATCCATCGACTGAAAAATGAAAAACGTAAGAGGTCTCAGAAAATGGCGACACAACGTGAAAAAAACTGGAAAACTGGACATGTTTGGTATTGATGTAATCATACTGATTAGAATTATATTGTGAGGGTATTTTTACCACAAAATGTACACCGTACAACACTTCCCAAAAAAACATTGTCAGAATTGCGGGTTTTTCTTACAATTTCTCACCACTTGGATTTTTTTTTCCCATTTTTGCAGTACACTATGTGGTAAAATGAATGGTGTCATTCAAAAGTGCAACTCATCCCGCCAAAAAACAGCCCTCACACAACTACTGTACTAAATAGAAAAAAAAAAAAAAAAATTATGGCTCTGGGAAGAAGGCGAGAAAAAATGAAAATTCAAAAACGTAAATTGGCCGCATCGTGAAGTAGTCAAAGTATCCTTAATTTGCAACATTTTTTCCACACCAGGCTAAAACTATTGCACAGTACTTTATAATGATATGTAATATATTTGATGCAACATTTTTCTCCTCTGTGGGCTGAATTCAGATGTTCATGGAACACTGTCCATATATGAACCAGCCATGGGTCTCACAACCTGAACTCATAGACGTATACACAGATGTGTGAATCCAGGCCTACACAACCATATGGCTCATTTGCCCCCCCAAATAATGCAATTTTACCACAGCTGTTAGGCACTCCCTCAAACGTTTGCATGATGGAATATGTATGTGTGACACCCCAGGGGTCTGGTTGCCACAGTAATAGAGATATTATATCTGAGAACAAGTGGGAGGTTTCTCTGGTCAGGAGCCCTAAGCATGCAACACTGCCCACCCAGACCTGGGAGGGGAGGAATCTGCCCTTATAAACTGGGTCTGGGGCAGGATTAGGGAGTGAAGACAGAGACAGAGCCTGCAGAACAAGCAGAGCAGTCAGAGCCTGGAGAGGGAAAGTGAGAACAGGAGCTCTGTAGGAGCAGCAGCTGAAGGCCAGGGGCTGTGAGCAGAGATATAGCTCGCCCTGGCTGAAGTTACTAAAACCGGACACAGGAGTCCGAGGCTGTGGGGACTGATATATACCCAGCAGCAGAAACCAACCGGCAGGGGATTCCAGGTCCTCTGGCCATAGAAGCCCGGAGGCTCAGTCACAAAGAAGGGACCAGCGCCGCCATCCAGGAGCGGAGGCTAACAGAAGGCCCCAAGTCACCAGCCATACGGGTGAGCACCACACGGTATACTCAGGGACGTGGGCTACTTGTAACCACTGACAGCAAGGTAGCCAGGAAGATTGCAGATAAACGGGGAGGCCTACAACTCCACCTGGCCAGGGGAACTCCTGCTTGCTCGCAGACTGACCAGGCCCCTTATACTAGCCAGTACTCCCGGGAGGGTCTGCCTTGTACCATCAGTAAAGACCCTGAACTGCACCTCACGTCTCTGTGATTCCTTGCCGCACCAGCACCATTAGCACTGGGACCCTCACACCATCACTCCCATCATTTCTCACATTAGCTGCCCTGAGGCAATACTTCTCCCGTGGGGAGTTATCCCATACTCGGCTGCGCAAACAACATCAGCCTCAGCGGTCGGCAGCGCAGTGGCGGTCCCCACTGACCGCAATCCACGGGTGGCGTAGTCGGACATTTGCTATACATTAAAACTGCCACTGGTTTGACCACCCTGGGCACGGACCGGGTCACTGCCACACGGAGACTACAACCCCCAGCATTCTACAACAGGCCCGGTTCCGGGTTCCTATGCACAACACAGGCCCAGGGGGGCGCGTCAACTTTGGCGTAGTCGGCAGGATTTCGTGCCCGCAACCACCGGGTACTGCGTGCCTGAAAAAGAGACTTTTATACTTACCTGTGGTGAAGTTTCCCGCCATCAGACGCCATCTTGGACCGTTTCCTGCCGTCTTCTGCCTTCTTCCCGCCATCCGCAGCTGCTTCCCGCCTTCGGACGCCATCTTCGGGACGCCGCACGGGAAGAAGAGGGGCGTGGACACCGAAAGCGCGCGAGATCCGAAGCTCCGCCCCACGCTCTGATGCTGCGCAAGGTCCTGGAAGGGAGGAAGAGCGACGCTGACGTCATCGGAGCGCGACGCCAGGTCCTCAACCCCGACGATCGACTGCGGAGCCGCGGCCTACGGAAGAAGAGCATCGCAAGGTAGGCCACGGTCCACTAGGGGGGAGGAGGATGCCGGATACCGAGGGGAGCTCCACTGCCACAGCCACCGCCAGCGCAACCGCTGCAGCAGTCATGCCATTCACCATGCCCTATATCCCGGGGGCAACCTGGCTACCCCAGTACTCAGGGGAGTCACATACTCTAAATGACTTTAGAGAAAGACTGGATAGCCTCTTCCAGGTGTACCCCCTAACAGAAGAGCAAAAAGTAAGCATCCTGGTGGCCCAATTAATCGGGGCAGCCCAAAGGGAGGTAAAGTCCTGGCCACCTGGGAGGAAGAGGACTGTCAGAGAAATACTAGCCCGGCTGAAAGACACATTTGATACCCGCACCTCAGCCGAAATAAAGCTCAGATTTTACGGGTGTAAACAGCGGGCACATGAGAGTGTAAGAGACTATGCTATAAACCTACAAGAGGCCATGAGAGCCATTAGGCAGGCAGACCCTGACAGCGTTGGAAATGAAGATAAGCTGTTGACTGAACAATTTATTGAGGGTCTACTGTGCAATGCCCACCGAACCCAGTTGTGGGCAATGGCCTTACAGGACCCTGACCTGGACTTTGCACAGTTCAAGGACAGAGCCATCCGGGTGCTCCGAGAACCGGCACCAGGTGGCGCTGTGACCCACAGGCGCCCTGCTATCACTTACCACCAGGAGACGGCGCCCTTGTCTGCAGGGCCTGTGAGAGCTGATGCGCAGGCTTTAAACAGTGACCCGACTACAGACCTGCACCATCAGGTCCAAGAGCTGACTAAGAGCGTTGCCGCGCTAACCAGAACTGTGCAATCTTTACAGGTCTCTTCTCCAGGAAAGATCCAGCTGGCATCCGGACCGGAGGACGTCCTGTGGCGCCGACTGAGGAGGACCCCACCGGCCAGAGGAAGACCCAGCGACAGATACAACGAGGACGGACGACCCATCTGCCGCCGCTGCAATCAACCCGGACATGTGGCAAGGTACTGTCATTTAAACGGGCACAACCTGGGGTAGAGGGCCAACCCCCAGGCATAAGACCATCAGGCCCATCAAACTGGCGTGATAAATACGTAGGGGGACGTCCAATCTTGCCTGTGGTACTGGATGGCATTCCTATGAGTGCCCTACTAGACACTGGGTCACAGGTGACCACCATCCCGTACGTGCTCTTTAAACAGTACTGGAATGACTCGGACATAACCCGCTACCCAGATGACGACCTGAGTATCATCGCCAGCAATGGTCAGCCCGTGCCGCAGGTGGGATTCAAAGAGGTGACCATTAAGATCGGTAAAGTCGAACTGGCGGCACAAGGAGTGATTATAGTGGACATAGACCGTCATGAGAGTCACCCTAGAATAACCTTGGGAACTAATGTGATTGAAAATTGTCTTGCAGAGGTGATTCTCATTTTACAGCAGGTTGCCAAGAACGCCAGTTCCGGCCAGCAGCGTGTGCTCCAAAAAGAGATCCGGGCACTGATGAAGCGGCAACAGTTGGAACTATCTGGTGGTGAGATAGGTAGCGTGTGAATGTGTGACCTGTTCCCTATTGCCATGCCCCCAAAAAGTGAGATGATGATTTGGTGCCGGGCAGCTATTGGTCTAAGAGGTAGAGACTACCAAGCAATGGTAGAACCCGTCTACTCAGACAGTAGGCCCACCATTTTGACAGCACGGGGGGTGGTCGATGTACACCATGGGAGGGTGCCCGTTCGCATCATAAATATCGGGGAGAGAGAAGTATACCTGCCCCGGTATGCCACGCTAGCCAAATTGTTCACCATAAACCAGAATTCTGTACAGGCCGTGGAACCCTTGCCTCCATCTCAACCAGAGGAAGGTAACGGCTCTAAGAAACCAATGGAGGACTGGTGTCAGCAACTGCATTTGGGTACTGACTCCACTCCCTCACACCAGAAACAGGGAGTCTATCGGGTGGTTCGAGAGTACGAGAGAGTGTTTAGTAAACACCCGCTAGACTTCGGGCGAGTAAAGGGGGTAGAACACCACATCCCCACGGGAGACCATCCTCCCATAAAGGAGAGATACCGACCCGTACCCCCGGCACATTACCAACACGCCAAGGGGATGCTTAGAGACATGAAGGAGGCTGGGGTAATCAGGGACAGCTGTAGCCCCTGGGCAGCTCCACTAGTCTTAGTGAAAAAGAAAGACAACACCATGAGAATGTGTGTAGACTACAGGAAGGTCAACCGTATCACACACAAAGATGCGTACCCGTTACCAAGGATAGAAGAGTCCTTAGCTGCATTAAAATCTGCTAACTTCTTCTCTACTTTGGATCTCACTAGCGGGTACTGGCAGGTTCCTGTAGCAGAGGCGGACCGGGAGAAGACCGCATTCACCACCCCGATGGGTCTCAGCGAATTTAACTGTATGCCGTTCGGGCTCTGCAACGCACCAGGAACCTTCCAACGGTTGATGTAATGCTGTCTGGGACACCGGAACTTCGAGACGGTCCTGTTATATCTGGACGATGTCATCGTCTATTCCAAGACCTACGAGGACCACCTGAAACACCTGGCAGAAGTGTTCGAAGCTCTGGCAAACTACGGCCTAAAGGTGAAACCCTCCAAGTGTCACCTCCTGAAACCAAAGGTGCAATACCTGGGACACGTGGTGAGTGCTGACGGAGTGGCTCCTGACCCTGATAAGATCACCGTGATTAAGGACTGGCCAAGACCCTCCAGCATAAAGGAAGTGCGGCAGTTCCTCGGGTTGGTAGGCTACTACCGAAGATTCATTCCCGGTTTCACCAAAATGGCAGCCCCTATGCAGGACCTCCTGATAGGTCAGTCTTGGAAAGCCAAAAACCAGAAGCCGCCCTTTAGGTGGGAAAAGCTGGAAGAGGAGTCCTTCTGCCAGCTGAAGATGGCCCTCACGGGGGATGAAATCCTGGCATATCCAGACTACAGCCAGCCCTTTATCCTCCACACGGACGCAAGCAACATCGGGGTAGGAGCCGTACTGTCCCAGATCCAGCAAGGGAAAGAACGGGTAATCGCTTACGCCAGCCGAAAGCTACGGCCCACGGAGAGGAACCCTGAGAATTATAGCTCATTCAAGCTGGAGTTCCTGGCAGTAGTGTGGGCAGTGACCGAACGTTTCAAGCATTACCTTGCCTCCTCCAAATTCACCGTGTACACGGATAACAACCCGTTGACACACCTGGACACTGCAAGGCTCGGTGCCCTGGAACAGAGATGGATGGCCCGCCTGTCCAACTTTGAATTCACCATCAAATACCGGGCAGGACGCTCAAATGCCAACGCGGATGCCCTGTCTAGAATGCCGAACTTACCGGACATAGGGGAAGATCCAGAAGATCTGGAAGAAGTTGAGCTCCCTGCGTTCCATCGTCATGGGATTACCCTGTATTCCCACCGTGTGAAGGACAGGCGCTCCGTGACGTTCAATCCCTTGCCCCACTACAACTGGGCGGAGACGCAAGACAGTGATCCCGCAGTCCATTTGGTGAAGGAAATGCTGACCCAGGCCGATGCCCGTCTTGACCCAGATGCTCCGGAGGAGACCAAGCAACTGTGGAAGGAGAAAAATAAGCTGTTCCTCTACAGGGAGAAGCTGTGCCGGAGAATGGTTAACTCTCGAACACATGAGTTGACCTGGCAGGTAGTGGTCCCAAGACGAGACGCGGCTATGGTTCTGGAGGCATACCACAACGGAGCAGGGCATTTCGGATGGAAGAAGCTGGAGTTCTTGTTGCGTGAACGGTTCTACTGGGTAGGCATGAGAAGAGCCATCGAGAGGTGGTGCAGAGACTGTGGCCCGTGCCACCTGAGAAGAAAAAACCGAGCCAGCCAGAAGACTCCCCTGCAGCCCATCATCACCAGACAGCCACTGGAACTGGTAGCCCTGGACCATGTGAAACTGGCTCCAAGCAGATCTGTGTATGTCTACGCCCTCACAATCGTAGATCTTTACTCCCGGTTCCTGGTGGTGGTCCCGGTCAAGGACTTAACGGCTCAAACAGCAGCTAGAGCCTTCCAGCAGCACTTCTGCCGTCCACACAGGTACCCGGACCAAGTGTTGACAGACCAAGGACCAGCCTTCGAAGCGGAGGTCTTCCAGGAGTTCTGCAACCTGTATGGCTGCAAGAAGATAAGAACAATGCCCTATCACCCTCAAACCAATGGACTCTGCGAGAAGATGAACCAGGTGGTGATAGATCTGCTAAAAACATTGCCCCTGGAAGAACGCAGTCTGTGGCCTGAGAAACTGCCCGATCTGGTGGACCTGTATAACCACATCCCTGTAGGTTCCACCAACTGTACCCCGGCTTACCTAATGAGAGCAAGACCTGGTAAGCTGCCTATTGACCTGGATATGGGAGTCCTGACGCCTGAGGACACCTCGCCAGAGGCAGACTGGGATACAGAACGGCAGCAGCAGTATCGGAAAGTACAGGAGAGCGTCGAGCGAAGTCTGTCTCAAGCTAGAGAAAGGCAAGAGAAGGCTTATAACCAGTATGCTCCCGCTGTTCCCCTGGTACCTGGAGAGCAGGTCTTGAAGAGGAGGAGGCGGCTCCACAAGTTGGACGACCAGTGGGAGAAGGACCCGTACACCGTACTGCCATCAAGCCATGAGAACCCAAAAATCTGCGTAATCAGTAAGGATGGAGGAGAAACCACAGCCATTGTCTCCAGAGACCACCTGAAGAAGTGTCCCGAGCAGCTGCAAAGCCCTGAAGAAGATCAAGGAAACCCTCAACCCGCAGAGGAAAGGGAAGAAATGATCAGTACTGTACTCGGAGACTTCCCCCGGTCTTGGACACAAGTAAACGGCGCTGTCGTGGTACCCGTCCTCACCTTTCTCCAGCCAGCCCCGCAAGTGCCTACAGAGGAACCGGTAGAGCTGGAAGAGCAGCCGGCCCAAGAGGCAGAAGAGTCCACACCAGCAGTACAGGAGGATCAACCCTCTGCTAGTAGTGAGCCTGCCGTGCCCCTAGTGAGCCAAAGAGTGCGCAGACAGCTGCCCAGCTTACCCATAACACCTCCTACACCCTGTAGTGCAGAACCAGTTAGTGAGCTCCGTAGGTCCACTAGAGTCACTAGAGGTCAGATGCCCGCTCGCTGGAGAATCTAAACTAATGCACTGTGAATTTATCTGTTAACTGTTTATGGTTTATGTTTGTTGCCTATTATTAATTATGTTTCTCAGTTACCCTGCAGATTTTTATGGGCTAACAGGTTATGGACGCTGGATAACCGGAACAGTTTTGTAGATAGTTGCACCTTGGTGCCTCTTGCGAAGACGGCCGCGGAAGAGAAAACCTGTCTGGCGTGGCCTACTTGCGGCCCAAAGTAGTTAGTCTACCCTTGCAGCCACGCCCAAGGCCAACGCAAGGGGTTTGCTTTGGACAGGTCCCCTACTTCGCTTAAAGCTTCACCTTGGGTGATATGGACACCCGGTTGCGGACACGCCGTCACCTTTAAAGAACTAAAGCTTCTTGTAAATATGTTATCGTATTATTGTTTATACCCTGTTATTATGTTTTAAAAATGTGTTTAGTCCCGGAGTACTAAAATTTACTAGGGGGGAATGTGACACCCCAGGGGTCTGGTTGCCACAGTAATAGAGATATTATGTCTGAGAGCAAGTGGGAGGTTTCTCTGGTCAGGAGCCCTAAGCATGCAACACTGCCCACCCAGACCTGGAAGGGGAGGAATCTGCTCTTATAAACTGGGTCTGGGGCGGGATTAGGGAGTGAAGACAGAGACAGAGCCTGCGGAACAAGCAGAGCAGTCAGAGCCTGGAGAGGGAAAGTGAGAACAGGAGCTCTGTAGGAGCAGCAGCTGAAGGCCAGGGGCTGTGAGCAGAGATATAGCTCGCCCTGGCTGAAGTTACTAAAACCGGACACAGGAGTCCGAGGCTGTGGGGACTGATATATACCCAGCAGCAGAAACCAACCGGCAGGGGATTCCAGGTCCTCTGGCCATAGAAGCCCGGAGGCTCAGTCACAAAGAAGGGACCAGCGCCGCCATCCAGGAGCGGAGGCTAACAGAAGGCCCCAAGTCACCAGCCATACGGGTGAGCACCACACGGTATACTCAGGGACGTGGGCTACTTGTAACCGCTGACAGCAAGGTAGCCAGGAAGAGTGCAGATAAACGGGGAGGCCTACAACTCCACCTGGCCAGGGGAACTCCTGCTTGCTCGCAGACTGACCAGGCCCCTTATACTAGCCAGTTCTCCCGGGAGGGTCTGCCTTGTACCATCAGTAAAGACCCTGAACTGCACCTCACGTCTCTGTGATTCCTTGCCGCACCAGCACCATTAGCACTGGGACCCTCACACCATCACTCCCATCATTTCTCACATTAGCTGCCCTGAGGCAATACTTCTCCCGTGGGGAGTTATCCCATACTCGGCTGCACAAACAACATCAGCCTCAGCGGTCGGCAGCGCAGCGGCGGTCCCCACTGACCGCAATCCACGGGTGGCGTAGTCGGACATTTGCTATACATTAAAACTGCCACTGGTTTGACCACCCTGGGCACGGACCGGGTCACTGCCACACGGAGACTACAACCCCCAGCATTCTACAACAGGCCCGGTTCCAGGTTCCCCTGCACAACACAGGCCCAGGGGGGCGCGTCATATGCATGCTGTGAATGCGGGAGAAGGGGTTAAAACAATGGTTGTTCAGGGCCCTATTATAGCTGGTCTCAGTGGTACTGTTAAAAAAAAAATAAGGCTATGTGCCCACGATGCAGAAATGCTCCGCATTTTTCCTGAGCATTTCTGCATCTCCCCTGGCAGAAAAAACTCATGCGGATTGTACATGCATTTTCCTGCCAGGGACATGCGGAAATGCAGCATTCTTCACATGCATTTCCGCATGCGGGTTGACAAGCGCTTTCCAAGAGATTTTTAGCATCACTTGGAAAGTGCTTGACAACTTGGTCACACTATATAAATCCATGCAACCGGCATGGATTTATATAGTGTGACCCGAGAGAATGTAAAAAAATAAAAAATAAATCTAAACTTACCTTCTGATGGTCCCCGGAGTCTTGCTTCACTCGGTGCTGACAGCCGGCAGATCGCAGTACACTGCACTGAAGGACCTGCCGACATCAGCGTCGCGTGACACGTCACATGACTATGACGTCAGGGCAGGTCCTTCAGTCCATCGCGATTTGCCGGCAAGGGAGGAGGAGCGCACCGGGGGCCATCAGAAGGTAAGTATAATGTTTATTTTATTATTTTTTTTACAGGTTCTATGGTACCCGGGTCCGGAGGAGAGTCTCCTCTTCTCCAAACCCGGGTACCATCCGCACATTGGAACGCATGGATTCCGCATGTACATATGCAGTGATGCGTAATCCATGCGTTCTAATGCAAGTCAATGGCGGCGAAAACGCAGAACTTCCGCAAAATAATTGGTAGTGCTGCGTTTTTTTTTCCGCAATGATAATCCGCAGCGGAAATTTCCGCACCATGTGCACAGCACATGCGAATTATCATTGGGGGACATGGCAGGCCTTCTACCATGCGTTTTTTAAGCGTTTCTGCAGCGTTTTTGCCGCTGCGGAAACGCTTAAAAAACGCATCGTGGGCACACAGCCTAATAGCAAAAATTCTTGTTTGACTTGTATATTTGATTCAAAAGATATTCCTATAACTATTTTTATAAAAAACACACTTACATTTTTATAAAACGTCTCAAATGACAGAGGTGGTATAGAGGTATACTGGGTCTTCTATGACAGCATTATAAGATTCCATATGCCTGCTTACAATTCTTCATTTAACATATCAGTAATATTTCTAGGGGACAAATGTTCCAATGGAGTATTTCACAATATATTGTGTTGGATTTGCATGAAATCTTCTATAGGCGTCCTTTTGCTGCAGTGATATACTCAATCTACTGTAGCTAACATTTGGACAGGGGTGTATGTGCATTTGTGCAACCTGTGCAGCAGCATGTTGGCCCGAGAGGTAAGGGGGCCCATTTCTAATTCCAAAGCAGGTGCAATTTTGCATTTTTAGGAGCTCTTGGACTGCAATGGGCCCATATAATGTTCTTGCACAGGGGCCCTATTCAGTCTGTGTCTGCCAGTGCATTTGGATATTGTATTTTTTACTTGAATATGTTGTGAAAAAGCACTCAAAAACATCCCATGCAGGTTTGCAAATGCTGAAAATTTTTCTCACCTCTCACTGACTTTAGCTGCTCTCTCACATTGCAGCCATGTTGCATTTTTTTTTGCCACAGAGTGGGAGACTAAAAGTTAAAGGGAATCTGTCACCCACCTGGGAGTTGTCAGACCTCTACTATGGCCATACAGGTTATAGAAAAGTAAATCTATACTTACCTGTATGGCCCATAGTAGAGGTTTGATTGCAGATCCAGTAAGCCGGCTACGTAGGGTTTAAATGCTATTTACTTGCAGATTAACCCTATACCTGCTGGTAAATAGCGTTTTGAGAAAGGTTCCCTTTAGCATTAAGTCATGATGCAGCTCTACAAAATATATTTTACAGTTCCTAGGAGAAGCAGTAATAAAACAACATAATAGTCACAGACCTCTAGGCCTTTTCTTTTGTCGCTATTGTCATTTAATTTGTATGGCTTTCATTTCTACTAGAACCAGAGGGCTATTGGAAAAGAATACAAGACAGGCAAATACGCATTGGGCAAGAAAAGTTGTCCCCGTCAGCTTGCTGAGTTCATGTGTTATACTTTATATTTATAATGTTCTTCAAAAACATCCGTAAAAACGTATCAAACGCCTGCTGTGAGAAGGAGGTCTAAATCAGGACACTCACATTACATATTTCTGCTGTCCATATAATGTGCGAGAGGTGGCCGAACTATCACACTGACATTTGCCATCACCTTCAACCTGACCAGACCCTTTGTTCTTCTGTGAGATAAGCCTCCCCTGTAGGTGCTTGACAGCAGTTTATTCAATATCCATTAATAAACACAGTAGTTATTGAATCCAACAGCCGGATTCAGTGGGCAGTTCGGAAGGAAGCAGGAGCCAAAATCACAATGGATTTGGGGAGATCTGTTTTCATTCTTTCCCTCACTACATTGATCCTGAAGACCTCCGATAATGCGCAGTGCGCCTCTCTGAAGCTTCAGAGGATCAATGCAGTGAGGGAAAGAAGCCGAGGTATGTATAGTGCTGCGATGATGCCGGCGCTTGTAAGTCATGTTATCACTCCCATAGGGGCGTGATAACAGTCTATGTGGGCCGACTCATCTGAGGACACTAACGCCCCATCGACTAGTCAAAACCCTCATTTACATATCATAAACGGACTTTAGAAATACTTTTTCTAAAGATTTGATTATGTGTGTAATGTAATACGGGGACTGTTGGGCAGGGTATTTTATATATGTAGACACAACTGGGGACCTGACAGATTCTCTTTGACTCACCTTATGGCTTATTTATGACTAGATTTGTAGCCCATGTTATCTTCCATATATTGTTACCAAAATTAATGGAACAAGAAGGAAAATATTTCCATGAGATCCAACCACAGAAAAATAAATTAAGAATGGAAAAGATTTATAAATACAACTATTTAGTGTTCAGGGCACATCATTTTCTCCATTGATCCAAATATTATGTTAGGAAACTTTGTAGCAGAAATGCATTAAAAACGCATGTAATCCCCAGCTAAGTATATCAATAAAGTTTTGTCAAAGCCAAATACCAGGAAATATAAAAAACAAAGCAGCTTTATTTAAAGCATTGCATACCAAAAAAAGAGACAAAAACTGCAGTATCAAAAATGCGATAAAAATGCATGTTAACAAAACGCACACAAAAATGCAATAAAAACCGCAAGTAACCTGATTTAAATAATAGGTACAGAAAAGGTGCAGAAGTTCAGCAACATCAAAAACTCACCAAAAGCTCATAGTGGGAACATAGCCTCACCATTACAATACGGACAACACATGGATGACATCTGTGTGCTGTTTTTTTCACAGGGCCATTGACTTGCATTGGCGAGTTTTATTCACAACACATTAAATTGGGACGTGGACAATCAGTACGCAAAAAAAGGACAAATGAAAGGGCACATCGATTGTAATGGGTCTATGACTTATCCGTCAAAATAATGGTTAGCATCATCCGAGCGCAGGCCAACATCCGTGGACTCAGACAATGGAGAAGATGCAGAAATTAAGTTCCCCATCTTCTCCACACCTGTGCTCCGATTCTCGCATGCGAGAGAATTGGATCACACTAAGATGACACTCGGCTCAAACTCTCATCAGAATTTAAGCCGAGTGTCATTAGCATAATCGGCCCAATTCTCTTTTGTGATCCTAGCCTATAAAAAAAGATCAGTATTCTGCCATTTTCTATAGTTGAAGGAAGGTACGCCGAAACTTAGGGCCAGGTTGGAAGACAAAATATCTTTCTACTAGTTTATGGCAGGTGAATGAGGCCCTAAGTATACAATATGTTGAACTCAGTGTCAGACTGGAAAACATTGGGCCCACCAGAGGATTTGATTCCGAGGGCCCACCTTTCTCCCCCACTCAAGAGCCCCATAGCAGCTGCAAGGTTTGCACTATGAACTCTCCTGAAGGAGAAGCCAGAGCCCACCGGAGGATTCTTGGGTTCTCTGGTGGGCCAGTCCAACCCTGGTTGAGCCTATGATTCTGATGCAGTGTGACCGGAACCATAAAACATCCCATATCTCCTGATGGGCGGGCAGGAATACTACAGGTATTTAATTTCAGTGCCACTGCCCAGCCCAATTATCAGGAAGTTCCAGTTTGTAAAAACACCAGATCTTACAATAAATTTACATTATGTAATTGCATTTCAGGCATTTATGTACTAGATTATTATATGGATTGCAAAAAGAAAGTAGCAACACAAAGCTACTGGAGCTGAATCATTTCCTGAGCTCTGTGTTTCAACTAAGTAAACCCAATGTAATTTCACTTTCAGCTTTGTAATATCTAGGTGCCCAGCAGTTGTGTTAGGGCTCATTCAGACAAGCGTATGATCGGTCTGTTATGTAAAACAGGTAGTATACGGACAGCACACTGACCAATGCAAATCAATGTGTTAGTTCACATGAACGTTTTTACACACTAATCGATGGTCTGCATGTCAAAAATCGCAGCATGTGATACTTTCATCCATTTCGCGGAAATGGACTCGTCTATTTTAAGTCAATGGGTGTGTAAAAAATGGATCACATACGGCTTACCTTCCAAACCATCCGTATGTCATGCGTTTTTCACAGATCCATTACATTCATTAACATAGGAAGCTGTGTTTGTCCGTTTATTATTTAAAGGGATTCTGTCAGCACAGGATGACTGGTGAAACCAAGTACAGGCACTCGGTGCACAATGGCAGGGTCAATCATTTATATACACCTTCCCACCTGCTTGTTTTCCATCTATCTCCACCCTTCTCTGGATCTATGAAGTCAGTGCTGTCAATCAAAGAAGAGCTGGAGTGTGGAGATAGAGGAAAAACAAGCAGGTGGGAAGGTGCATTTTAATAATTGGCCCCGCCATGATGCCCTGGGTGCCTGTACTTGGTTTGAACAGTCATTCTGTGCTGACACAGAGTCCCTTTAACTCCTTACTGGTCTGGGGCGTATTAGTACGCCCCAGGCCATCATCCGCGGTTCAGTGAGGGCTCCAGCGCTGATTTTTACAGCTGACATGTGCCCGCAACAGCCGTGGGTGGAATCGCAATCCACCCGCAGCTGTTAACCAGTTAAATGCTGCTGTCAATCTCTGACAGCAGCATTTAACAGCGCCGCGCCGAAAGCTCGTCACTTACCCCGCCCATCGGTGACCCCTTCACGTGATCGCGGGTCACTGATGGGTGGGCATGACAACCCTGGGTCTGCAGCCGACCCCAGTGGTTGTCATGTAAAGATCGCTATGAACACCACCTAGTGGTCGGCGCTCATAGTACAGGAGCATTTCTGCTACATAGAGGTGACCTGCTCATCACCTCTATGTAGCAGAGGCGATCAGACAGTTGCTGCTTCTAGTCTCCTATGGAGACTAGAAAAAAAATCTGTAAAAAAAAAAAAAAATGTTTTTAAAAATATTAAAAAAATATAAAAGTTTAAATCACCGCCCTTTTTGCCCCTTGCAAAATAAAATAATAAAAAATAAACCCCACATACACATATTTGGTATCGCCGAGTTCAGAATCGCCCAATCTATCAATAGAAAAAAAGAATTAATCCGATCGGTAAACGGCGTAATGAGAAAAAAATTCCAAACGCCAGAATTACATTTTTTTTGTCGCAGCAACATTGCAATAAAATGCAATAACGGGCGATCAAAACATCGGATCTACCCCAAAATGGTATCAATAAAAACTACAGCCCGGCGCGCAAAAAAATAAGCCCTCAACCGGCCCCAGATTCCGGAGACGCTACGGGTCTCGGAAAATGGCGCTATATTTTTTATTTTTTAGCAAACTTTGGAATTTTTTTTCACCACTTAAATAAAAAAGGACCTATACATGTTTGGTGTCTACGAACTCGTAATGACCTGGAGAATAATGATGGCAGGTCAGTTTTAGCATCCAGTGAACGTGGAAAGAAAAAAATACAAAAAACAACTGTGGAATTGCATTTTTTTTTGCAATTTCACCGCACTTGGAATTTTTTTCCCGTATTCCAGTACACAATATGGTAAAACTAGTAATGGCATTTAAAAGTACAACTCGTCCCGCAATAAATAAGCCCTCACACGGCCATATTGCCAAAAAAATAAAAACTCTATGGCTCTGGGAACAAGGGGAGCAAAAAAACAAAATGCAAAAACGGAAAATCCCAAGGTCGTAAAGGGGTTAAATTGTTCATGCAGAACATGCATGCCATACTGCTGCTAAGATTGGTCATACAAATGGCATACTAAGAATGGACATAGAGATTGCATATGGATAAGAATCTGCCTCCAGAGCTTATTTTAACCCCTTAACAACATATGATGTATACTTGAGTCATATGTCGTGTCCTCGTTGATGCAGGTTTGCACGCTGAGCCTGCATATTTCCTGCACATGACGGCTGATTTAATTAGTCATCATGTGCCTTTAACAGATACTGGTGGAGCGGGGCTCCTCTCGCTGCTGTTAATCTGTTAGCGTGCACCAGTAGGGAGCGCGCCATTCCACACTTCCATCGGCGCGCCCATGACCTGATTGTGGGGTGCCGATGAGTTGCCATGACAGCCGGGGGTCTGCTGATGACCCACGTGCCTGTCGTTATGATACCCCTGTGAACGCCGCCCCGTGGCCGGTGTTCATAGGAGATCACGATTTCTGCTATACATAGTAGTGCACTGCTATGTATAGCACTAGCGACGCAGTTTCAAGTCTCCTAAAGGGACTATTGAATACAGTAAATAGTTAAAACAAAGGGTTTTTTTTTTTTTTTTTAAAAAGAAAAAAGATCTGTATGGAGGAGTTGGCCAAAATCCCTGCTGCAGTGTGAGCAAACTTGGTCAAGAACTACAGGAAACGTCTGACCTCTGTAATTGCAAACAAAGGTTTCTGTACCAAATATTAAGTTCTGTTTTTCTATTCTATCAAATACGTATTGCATGCAATAAAATAAATTTTTTTTTTAGATTCTGTCTCTCACAGTTGAGGTGTAGCTACGATAAAAATTACAGACCTCTCCATTCTTTGTAGGTGGGAAAACTTGAAAATTCTGCAGTGTATCAAATACTTATTTTTGCCACTGTTTAAGAAAAATTAGATTCCTCCAGAATAAGACATTGGATCGCAGATCTCAATTTATCATTTTATTCAGCTCCCTATGACCTACATGCCCATATAGACAGTTTAGGAGGGTTGATCCTAATGACAGATTCCTATTAAAAAATGCTAATGCAGATCCACCTGTCATCATAATTTTATGGCCCAACCTCATGGTATTTTTGTAAAGACCCTTTAATGCTAAGTAACTTCTTACCTTTTTTGTCTAAATCAGTTTTTCTGGTTTAAGACTGCCGAGACCATGACACCAAACCCTTTAAATAAGCAGGTTGACTCCCTCCCGGTAATAAAATGCTCCAATAAGGCACAGAACACATGCCTCTTTGATGGACTGGGTCGTCCACAGCTTTTATTTCTTTTATTCTCACACAATAACCATTCTCTTAAAATTGTAAAACATGTATAACATCCGGGATCCGAAACAGTATGCACCACCTGCTCTCGGAGGGTAAGTTCATCTCCATCTCCATACTTTCCAAACCGATAAATTTTACCGCTAACTGTGACTTTATTCGTCTCACTAAAACATAGAAAACTCTGTCAAAACTGCAACATCTTAAACAACCATATCAGGGGAAGGAGTGAGGGAAGCTGAGTCAGCGGGTACCGGTGAATCGTGCCCAATAAGAGAGTATTTATTATGGGACAGTGCCAACATCAAAACCATAAGAGGAGTAGGGGAATAGAACAGTAAGATTAATTCCTTACCAATGGCCATATAGAACACCTGGTGGGAGGATCCATTGGGAAGCTGACCACCCCTTGTTAAAGCCAGCAATGCGCTGGACCAGATTTTCACCCCTGCTAAAACCAACCATCAGAGGAAGATGGGAGTGCAAACAATGAGGGAGGAACATGCAAGCAATTGCCCTCTGAACACATAAGCTCTACAGTCAGGGACACCTTCCCTATTTGGCTTGTGGTCCTCAAGACTGCCAAAACCATAACACCAAACCTATTTATTTATTTTATTTATTTTACTCACTTATATAGCGCCATTAATTCCACAGCGCTTTACATATATTATCAGCATTGTCCCCATTGGGGCTCACAATCTAGATCCCCTATCAGTATGTCTTTGGAGTGCGGGAGGAAACCGGATAACCCGGAGGTAACCCACATAAACAAGGGTAGAACATACAAACTCCTTGCAGATGTTGAACCTATTAAATAAGCAGGTTGCTTCACTCCCAGTTATAAAACGCTCCAATAAGGCACAGAATGCATGACTCTTTGACGGACGGGGTCGGCCACAGCTTTTAATCCTATTATTCTTACACATAACCATTCTCCTAAAACCGTAACATATGTATGACATCTGGAATCAAAAACAGTATGCACCACCTGCTCTCGGAGGGCAAGTTCGTCTTCCGCTCCATACTCTTCAAACCGATAAATTATACCGCTAAAAAGGGGCTCGTGCAAACCTACACCGAGCCCCGATCCCCATTCAACAACTACAAAGCCTGACACCACAAGAAAGGACCTGGAAACCATCTGGAGTGACTTTGAAGACTTAGGTAAAAAAACGTGAAAGAACTGGGAGCGCAGGTGGGTCTCATCCATCCTCCCAGTGGATGGCCATGGAACAAGGAGATGGAATAAGATTCTACAGGTAAACAACTGGCTATGTCGATGGTGCCGTCAGCAAGGATTTCGATTTCTGCATCACGAAGTGAATTACCTAAACGATGGGCTACTGGCTAGAGATGGGCTGCACCTTACCAAGACTGGAAAACACATATTTGGAAGTCGCCTTGCTACACTCATCAGGAGAGCTTTAACCCTTTAAAAGCCCAAGACGTACTAATAAGTACCTGCGTCCTGGGCTTTAAGAGGCAGGTACGTATTAGTATGCCCTGTTGATTTCGCCCGCACACAGGCTGTGCGGGCGCGATTGCAGCCGGCTGTCAGCTAATTGTCATAGCTGACACCCGGTGCTGTGCTGGGAGCGGTCCCGCAACTCTCCCGGCACATTAACCCCCGCAGTGCTGCGATCTAAGTCGATCGCAGCATTGCGGGAGCAAGGGTAGGTGATCGCGATACTCACCTCTCCTGCCGGTGTCCAACGCTGTCTGCCGCGGCTTCCCGGATGTTCCCATGACGACCCGATGTCGTCATGACAACATCCGGGTCACCAGACAGCAGGAAGATACTTTGGTCTTGCCCAGTGCATGACCAAAGTATCTTCTGCCTCGGCTCCATCCCTATGCTATACAGGCGATCAGAGTGAAAAAAGTGAAAGTCTCATAGTGGGACAAAGTATAAAAGTAAAAAAAGTGTTAAAAAATGAAAAAAAAAAAAATCCACCAAAAATAAAAATATAATGTACCCATCAATAAATATTATTATGAAAAAAAAAACAATAAAAGTACACATATTTGGTATCGCCGCGTCCTGACCTATAAAACTGTCCCACTAGTTAACCCCTTTAGTGAACACGGTAAAAAAAGAAATAAAAAACAAAGCAAAAAACAATGCTTTTTCATCATACCGCCAAACAAAAAATGGAATAACACGAGATCAAAAAGACAAATAGAAATAAAAATGGTACCGCTGAAAACGTCATCTTGTCCCGCAAAAAAACAAGCCGCCATACAGCTCCATCAGCTGAAAAATAAAAAAGTTATAGCTCTCAGAATAAAGCGATGGAAAAAAATATTTTTTTCTATAAAATAGCTTTTATTGTGTAAAAGCGCCAAAACATAGAAAAACTATATAAATGTCAGTAAACGTACTGACCCGAAGAATAAAGCTACCTTATCAATTTTACCACACGCGGAACAGCGTAAAAAAAAAACAAAAAACAATTCCTGAATTGTTGTTTCTTGTTTATTCTGCCTCCCAAAAATCGGAATAGAAAGCAATCAAAAAATGTCACGTGCCTGAAAATGGTACCAATAAAAACGTCAACTTGTCCCGCAAAAAACAAGCCATCACATGACTCTGTCGGCCAAAATATGGAAAAATTATAGCTCTCAAAATATGGCGATGCAAAAATTATATTTTACAAAAAAAAGCATCTTTTAGCGTGTGACAGCTGTCAATCATAAAAACCCGATATGATTCTGGTATCGCTGTAATCGCACAGACCCGAAGAATGAAGTCGTCTAATCACTTATACCGCACAAGGAATGGCGTAAAAAATAAACTCTAGGGTTAGGGTTGTGCTAGGGTTAGAGTTGGGCTAGGGTTATGGTTGGGGTTGTATTAGGGTTGGGGTTAGGGTTGGGATTTTTTTCAAAAGTAAAAGAAAAAATGGCGATATGGCGACTAGTGTTGAGCGCAAGTTCTCGCTTCTTGAGTTTGCATCGGGTGCTCGGTTATGCACTGAGTATCGCTTTTGCTCAAGTGACATGCTCGAGTCTCCGCCCCTAATGCTTCGCTGCCCAAAAAAACTCACGGGGATTGCCTACCATGCACGATCGATCCCTGCATGTTTTTATTTGGGTGTCTAATAACCGTGAAACATGAGGGCGGGGAGTCGAGCATGCGCGATACATGGTGCATACCTGAGTACCCGATGCAAACTCAAGTAGCAAGCACTTGTGCTCAAGACTAATGACAACTTATTCAATATGATGACCTAATATTATCAAATTCTTTGTCGTACCTCTGGGTTCAAAATGTTCACTATACACCTTGATAAAATCCTTGAGGGGTGTAGTTTCCAAAATGGGGTCACTTATGGGGAGTTTCCACTATTTAGGCACATCAGTGGCTCTCCAAACGCGACATGGCGTCCGCTCTCAATTCCAGCCAATTTTGCATTCAAAAAGTCACAAGGTGCTCCTTCCCTTCTGAACTCTGCCGTGCACCCAAACACTGTACTTTCCCCACATATGGGGTATTGGCGTACTCAGGAGAAATTGCACAAAAGTTTTTGGGGTCCATTTTCTCCTCTTACCCTTGTGAAAATGAAAAAATTGGGGCTAAAACATCATTTTTGTGGAAAAAGTTTGATTTTTATTATTTTCACGGCTCCATGTTATAAAATTCTGTAAAGCACTTGGGGGTTCAGGGTGCTCACCACACATCTAGATAAGTTCCCTGAGGGGCCTAGTTTCCAAAATGGTGTCACTTGTCGGGGGTTTCCACTGTTTAGGCACATCAGGGGCACATCCGCTAATTATTCATTCAAATTTTACATTCAAAAAGTCAAATGGTGCTCCTTTCCTTCCAAACCCTGCTGTATGCCCAAGCAGTAGTTTTCCCTCACATATGGGGTATCGTCTTACTCAGGAGAGATTGTGCAACAAGTTGCCTGGTGCAATTTCTCCTGTTACCCTTATGAAAATGCAAAACTGGGGGCTGAAAAACATTTTTGTGGCAAAAATGGGAAAATTTTATTTTCACGGCTCCATGTTATAAACTGCTGTGAAGCACCTGGGAGTTCAAGGTGCTCACCACATATCTAGATAAGTTCCCTGAGGGGTCTAGTTTCCAAAATGGTGTCACTTGTGGGAGGTTTCTACTGTTTAGGCACATCAGGGGCTCTCCAAACACAACATGGCGTCTGCTAATTATTCAAGCAAATTTTACATTCAAAACGTCAAATGGTGCTCCTTCCATTCCGAGCCCTGCCGTGCACCCAAACAGTGGTTTTCCCCGACATATGGGGTATCTGCTTACTCAGGAGAAACTGCACAACAAACTACATGGTGCAATTTCTCCTGTTACCCTTATGAAACTGCAAAATTGGGGGCTGAAAAACATTTTTGTGGGAAAAAAGCGAAAATTGTATTTTTACGGCTCAATGTTATACACTTCTGTGAAGCACCTGGGGGTTCAAGGTGCTCACCACACATCTAGATAAGTTCCGTGAGGGGTCTAGTTTCCAAAATGGTGTCACTTGTCGGGGGTTTCCACTGTTTAGGCACATCAGGGGCTCCCCAAATGCAACATGGCATCCGCTAATTATTCAAGCAAATTTTACATTCAAAAAGTCAAATGACGCTCCTTCCCTTCTGAACTCTGCCGTGCGCCTAACAGTGTTTTTTCCCCACATATGGGGTATCTCCATGCTCAGGGGAAATTGTACAACAAATTTTGGGGTCCATTTTTTCCTGTTACCCCTGCGAAAAAAAAAAAAATGGGTCTAAAGTAACATTTTTGTGAAAAAAATTAAATGTTAATTTTTTTCTTCCACATTCCAAAAATTCCTGTGAAGCACCTGAAGGGTTAATAAAGTTCTTGAATGTGGTTTGGAGCACTTTGAGGGTGCAGTTTTTAGAATGGTGTCACTTTTTGGTATTTTCTGTCATAAAGACCCCTCAAAGTGACTTTAAATGTGATGTAGTCCCTAAAAAAATGGTCTTGTAAATTTTGTTGGAAAAATGAGAAATCGCTGGTCAACTTTTAACCCTTATAGCTCCCTAATAAAAAAAAATGTTGGTTCCAAAATTGTGCTGATGTAAAGTAGACAAGTGGGAAATGTTATTTATTAACTCTTTTGTGTGACATATCTCTCTGATTTAAGGGCATAAAAATTCAAATTTTGAAAATTGCAAAATTTTCAAAATTTGCACCAAATTTACGTTTTTTTCACAAATAAACGCAAGTGATATCGCAGAAATTTTACCACAATCATGAAGTACAATATGTCACGAAAAAACAGTCTCAGAATCAGGGGGATCCGTTGAAGCGTTCCAGAGTAATTACCTCATAAAGTGACAGTGGTCAGAATTATAAAAATTGGCCTGGTCATTAACGTGCAAACCATCTTGAGGGGTAAAGGGATTAAACTAGAAAATTGTGGGAAGTGAAGCAAAAGGACAGGGAAAGCCATACAGCGAACAAATACTATTGAGAGCTCTGCTATTAGAAGTGGAAAGGAAGAACAAAGACAAAAAAGTCAGAATAATAAAAATATTGGAGAAACAGAGACCGATTACAAACTAAGATGTTTCTATACAAATGCACAGAGCATGGGCAACGAACAAGTAGAGTTGGAGCTACTAACGCAGGGAAATAAATATGATGTCATTGGCATCACTGAAACTTGGTGGGACGATACACATGATTGGAATACAAGGCTAGGAGGATACAACTAATTTGCAAGAAACAGACTCAGTAAATGGGGAGGAGGTGTCGCATTGTATGTTAGAAAAGAGTATATCTCCACAGAGATTGAAGCTTCAGAGACTGGGAGTTCTGTGGAAACTGTTTGGGTAATAATACAAGGAGAGAACAACGGAAAGGACACCATTGTAGGCATTTACTACAGGCCACCTGGGCAAGCTGAAGATATGGATGAACTCTTTATACATCAGATGGCCAAGTTATCAAAAAAATATGACGTAGTGGTCATGGGAGATTTCAGCTATCCAGACATTTGTTGGGAATCTCTCTCAGACAAAAGTGACAGGTCCAGCAAATTCTTATCCTCTCTTGCTGACAACTTCATCTTCCAAAAGGTAGAAGAGAGAACAAGGGGATCTGCTACCTTGGATATAATCCTCATAAACAGGGAGGAAATGGTTGAGGAGGTAAGGGTGGCTGGGACCCTCGGAGGCAGCGATCTTGCTATCATAGAATTTTGCATAACTAGAGGAGGAAGACCTCTGAAGAGCCAGACTTTAAGGTTGGACTTCAGAAAAGCAGATTTTAAGGGACTCAGAAAGAGGATAGTAGGGATCCAATGGCTAGATGTCCTTAAGGACAGAAATGTCAAGAAAGGATGGGAAATTTTGAACAATAAGATTCTGAAAGCACAGTTGTTAACAATCCCTAAAAGAGGGAAGAACAGGAAGCATTTAAAGCGAACCTGACAGCAGGATTTTGCTAAGTAAACTTCAGGCAGTGTCATGTTGGGGTTGCTGCACTGATTAATATGATACCTGAGGTGAAGAAATCCATCTTGTGGTTCTTGTGCAATCAGTGTTTGCAGTTTTGAGTTAATAATATGCCTGTGCTCCGGGGCAGGCCTGTAGGTAGGGTCTTTCCTTGGTGCTTGAGGCCTGATCAGCAAGATAAGAGCTGCCCACAGGACCACCCTGAAGCACAAGTATGATCCTCATCATAGAGACAGACAGAGAGACAGATAGGGGCAGGCCTGTGGGCAGGTCTTATCTTGCTGATTCAGACTAGCCTAGGACTAAGGCGGGTCTGTTCGCTAGGAACAGGCAGCCCGCTACATCGTAGGGATTCAGTTTAGTCTTACTGTAGGGAAAGCTTTCCCCTTCTTTCCTTAGTTCTTGTTGCAGATCATAACAGTAAGTCCAGCCCCCCCCAAAAAATCCAGTATGGCTTACATCCAGGATTTGGCTCAACGCTTGCAGGAGTTGACTCTGGAGGTGGCCGAGCTCCAGCAACATGTGAGTAGCTGTTCCGGAGCGCATTTTGTCAAACCCAAGGTAGGACTGCCTGATGTTTTTTTTGGTAAACAGCAAGATTTTTTTTTCTTTAAAATGCTTGTTTGTTATATTTTCATTTGAGACCAAGGTCCTCTGGGAATGAATCACAGCGCATTGGTTTTATTATGTCACTTTTGCGCAATGAACCACAGGGGTGGGCCTTTTCTCTCCAACCTAATGATCCGTGTTTAAGGCCTGTTGAAGAATTTTTTTCTGCTATGGGGCTATTATATGACGATCCTGATCGAATCTCATCTGCTGAGGCAGAACTCAGGCGTTTGAATCAGGGGTCAGGTGATGTTGAAAATTATTGCACACACTTCAGGAGATGGGCCTCAGAAGTTAAATGGAATAATCCTGCGCTGAAATGTTTATTTCTTGCTGGTCTGAGTGAAAGGGTTAAGGATCTGCTAATTGCATTCCCTGCACCTGAGACTTTGCAGGATGCTATGCAATTAGCTGTTTGTGTGGACAGGAGGTTGAGGTTCAGGCTGAATGAGGTAAAGACTCCTGTAATGTCAGTTCCTAGTCCCCAGAAAGTCTGCCCTTACGGCGGAGTTCCGATGGAGATTGGGGCAAAGTCGCTCCCCTCTCAGGAAAGAGACCGGAGGTTCGCTGAGGGATTGTGTCTTTATTGTGGTAAAGCTGACCATTTGATTACGTATTGTGAGCTTCGTTTAAGCAAAGAAAAAAAAAGGTCAGTTACACCCGTATAGCTTGTTTACGCTCTGCAGGAGTATTTCTTTCTGGGAGTACTACTTTGCAGGGAGACTTGATTGAATTTCAGGTATTTGTGGATTGTGGTTCAACACTTAATGTGATTTATAAAAGGGTTTTTGGAAAACCTTAAATTGAAATCCAAACCTTTGTCATCACCTATTTCTGTGATTGCAATTGATAACACTCCCTTGAAATGTATTACAAGATTGCTGCATTTCCCCTCACTATCAATGGAGTTCATCAAGAAATTTTGGACTAGGTTGTTTTAGATAATTTATCCTCTCTGGTTGTTCTAGGATTGCCTTGGTTAAAACTGCACAATCATTTACTGGACTGGTCTACTAATGTGGTTAAGACTTGGAGTCGGAAGTGCTATGATAAAAGTTGTAATGGTCACATTGCGGCTGTGGAAAAAGGGGAATTACCTGTACCTATTCAAGATTTTTGGAGGTTTTTTTCGGAGGAGGAGTCATAGGTTTTACCTTCTCATAGGGATTATGATTGCGCCATTGAGTTTGTTCCGGGTGCTACTCTTCCCATGAGTCGCTTGTTTAATCTGACTATCCCTGAAAGAAAGGCCTTGGAGGAATACATACAGACTAGCCTGGCTGCTGGTCACATTAGACCTTCTAAGTTGCCTGTGGCAGTTAGATTTTTCTTTGTTAAGAAAAAGGACGGGGGTTTACATCCATGTCTGGATTTTCGTGAAATTAAGATTACAGTACGCAATTCCTACCCATTGCCGTTAATTCCTGACTTGTTTTACCAGTCAGTGGGGGCCAAGTGATTCTCTAAAATTGATCTCCAGGTAGGTCATGTGGTTGCACTTTAAATGGACCCACAAACTTAGGACCCAGTTTTTTAGAGGGAATCCTCAACCGCAGGTTCTCCGAGGACAACCAAACCATGTCACCCACAGTAAACAAAACCGCCTTACGTTTCCTGTCAAAATACTTCTTGGACTTCTTGTTAGCCTCTTGCAGGTTATAACGTACCTTAGTCCAAACTCTCTCCAAATCACCGGAAAAATTCTCCTTCTCCGGCACCGCCGACCCCAATTTGGAGAACGAACCAAAAGACGGATATCTCCCAGTACAACAAAAAAAGGAGAACACCCAGCAGAGGAGGATGTATGATTGTTAAGAGCAAATTCTGCGAGAGGCAGAAACTCAGACCACACCTCTTGATTGTCCGCCACAAAACAACGCAAAAACTGTTCTACATCCTGGTTCTTTCTTTCAGTCTGTCCATTCTATTCAGGATGATAACCAGATGAAAATGACAAATGGATTCCCAACCTGTCACAAAAAGCACGCCAAAAGCGAGCCACAAACTGAGGTCCTCTATCAGAAACAATATCCGTGGGAACGCCATGGAGCTTGACAATCTCCTTAACAAACGCCTTAGCGAGTGTCTTGGCGCAGGGCAACTTAATGAATGGAACCAAATGACACATATTACTAAAACGGTCCACGACCACCCAGATGACAGTAAAACCCTCGGACACCGGAAGATCAGTAATAAAATCCATAGTGAGATGCGTCCAAGGCACACTAGGAACCTCCAGAGGGCAAAGCAACCCCGCAGCAGGAGTATGTGAAGCCTTTGACCTAGCACACACAGTACACTGACGCACCCACTTGACATCCTTCTGCCATCCAGGCCACCAAAAACTGCGACTGATATGTCTCTTAGTCTCCGAAACTCCTGGATGACCTGCCAACAGAGATTCATGACACTCCACAAACAAATCTCTCCTAAAGGCTCTAGGCACGAACAACCTCCCATGGGGAGTGTTAGATGGAGCATCATCTTGAGCATTCAGAATCCCATTCTCCAAAATGGAGTCCAAAGCCGCCACCACAACTCCTTTCTGCAAAATGCTCTCCTCCTCCTCGGAACCGACCGTAGGAGAGAAGCTGCGAGATAAAGCATCGGCTTTAACATTCTTAGTACCAGGGATATAGGTAACAGAAAAATGAAACCGAGAAAAAAAAAGTGCCCACCTAGCTTGACGGGCATTCAAGCGCTTGGCAGCATCCAGATAGATCAAATTCTTATGATCTGTGAAAACCTGAATAGGAAATCTAGCGCCTTCCAAAAAATGACGCCAATGTTCAAACGCAAGTTTAATAGCCAGCAACTCCCGATTTCCAACATCATAATTCAGTTCGGTTTCCGAATTTTTTTTCGAAAAGAAGACACAAGGATGTACTCCACCCTTGTTCTCCTGAGACAAAACTGCTCCGACCCCCACCGATGAAGCATCGACCTCGACCAAAAAAGGCTTGGTCTCATCAGGCTGCATAAGGATAGGGGCAGAACTGAACCTCTCTTTGAGATACTCAAAACGCTTCAATGGCCTCAGTAGTCCACTGGGCCGTATTCGCACCTTTCCTGGTGAGATCGGTTAGAGGTTTAACAATTACAGAAAAATTCTTAATGAATTTCCTGTAATAATTGGCAAAACCCAAAAATCTCTGTGTAGATTTCAAACCAATAGGCCTAGGCCATTCCTGCACAGCCTAAACCTTCACAGGGTCCATCTCAAAGCCCTCGCTGGAGACAATGTAGCCCAAAAAACTAATTTTCTGCACAGCGAACTCACATTTCTCCAGCTTAGCAAAGAGTGAATTGTCACTCAATAACTGCAAAACTTCATGTACACTCTGCCAATGGGACTCTAGATCTGGTGAATAAATCAAAATGTCATCCAAATACACAACCACATTCTTACCAATCAAAGGTCTCAGGATGTCATTAATAAGGTTCTGAAAAAATGCAGGTGCATTGGTAAGACCGAAAGGCATCACCAGATTCTCAAAATGACCTACCGGAGTGTTAAAAGCAGTTTTCCATTCATCACCCTCCTTCACACGTAACAAATTGTATGCCCCCCGGAGATCAATCTTGGAGAACCACTTGGCTCCCACTAACTGGTTAAACAAGTCAGGAATTAACGGCAATGGGTAGGAATTGTGTACGGTAATCTTATTAATTTCACGAAAATCCAAACATGGACGTAAACCACCGTCCTTTTTTTTAGCAAAGAAGAATCCAACTGCCACAGGTGACTTAGAATGTCTAATGTGTCTGTATGTACTCCTCCAAGGCCTTTCTTTCAGGGATAGTCAGATTAAACAAGCGACTTTTGGGAAGAGTAGCACCCGGAACAAACTCAATGGCGCAATCATAATCCCTATGAGGAGGTAAAACTTGCGACTCCTCCTTGAAAAAACCCTCCAAAAATCTTGAATAGGTACAGGTAATTCCCCTTTTTCCACAGCCGCAATGCGACCATTACAACATTTATCATAGCACTTCGGACTCCAAGACTTAATTACATTAGTAGACCAGTCCAGTAAAGGATTGTGCAGTCTTAACCAAGGCAATCCTAGAACATCTGGAGAGGGCAAATTATCCAAAACAACCAAGTCCAAAATTTCTTGGTGATCTCTATTGATAGTGAGAGGAAATGCAGCAGTCTTGTGAGTAATACATTTCAAAGGAGTGTTATCAATTGCAACCACAGAAATAGGTGATGACAAAGGTTTGGATTTCAACTTAAGGTTTTCCAAAAACCCTTTATCAATCACATTAAGTGTTGAACCACAATCCACAAATACCTGAAATTCAATCAAATCTCCTTGCAGAATAGTACTCCCAGAAAGAAATACTCCTGCAGAGCATAAACTAGCTATATGGGCGTAACTGACCTCTTTTTTTTCTTTACTTAAACGACGCTCACAATACTTAATCAAATGGTCATTTTTACCACAATAAAGACACAAACCTTCGGCGAATCTCCGATCTCTTTCCTGAGAGCGGAGTGACATCGCCCCAAGCTCCATTGGTTCTCCGCTGTCAGAGCAGATTTTCTGGGAACTAGGACCTGAAGTTACAGGAGTCTTTACATCATTAACCCTGGACCTCAGTCTCCTGTCTATACGAACAGCTAACTGCATAGCTTCCTGCAGAATCTCAGGTGCAGGGAATGCAATTAGCAAATCCTTAACCCTTTCACTCAGACCAGCAAGAAATAAACATTTCAACGCAGAATCATTTCATTTAACTTCTGAAGCCCACCTTCTAAAGTGTGTGCAATAAATTTCAACATCATCTGACCCCTGATTCAAACGTCTAAGTTCTGATTCAGCAAATGAGATTCGATCAGGATTGTCATATAATAGCCCCATAGCATAAAAAAATTCTTCAACAGACCCCAAAGACGGATCATTAGGTTGGAGAGAAAAGGCCCAACCCTATGGTTCTTTGCGCAAAAGTGACATAATAAAACCAATGCGCTGTGATTCATTCCCAGAGGATCTTGGTCTCAAACGAAAATATAACAAACAAGCATTTTTAAAGGAAAAAAAATCTTGCTGTTTACCATAAAAAACATCAGGCAGTCCTACCTTCAGTTCCACAAAATGCGCTCCAGGACAGCTACTCACTTGTTGCTGAAGCTCGGCCAACTCCAGAGACAATCCCTGCAGGCGTAGAGCCAAATCCTGGACGGAAACCATACTGATTCCCGAATTTCTTTCCTATTAGTTTTTTTTTTTTTTGGGCTGGACTTACTGTTATGATCTGCAACAAAACTAAGGGAAAAAAGGAAAGCTGTCCCTACAGTAATACTAAGCTGAATCCCTACGATGTAGCGGGCTGCCTGTTCCTTGTGAACAGACCCGCCTTCGTCCTCGGCTAGTCTGAACGGAGACCTATAGAATTAAGGGAGGGGTCCCTAAAAGAACTAAGGACTGGGACAAAAATGGGACACCTCCTAAACAGAAGTTGTTGCAGAGCAAAAATGACAAACTGACAAAAAGTACTAACGGTCCCAGAGGACCAAGAACTGACAGAGATAGGCACCGAAGCATCTGGCTAGAGAGACAGTCAAAACAACACTGAAGTCCAGCAAAGCCAGAAGGGCGGAGCTGGAATATATAGGCAGCTGGTCACGTGACCGCAAAACACAAGATAGCAAAAACTAACAGGAGGGTTCTAACAATAGTTCTTCGTTCAGACTAGCCGAGGACTAAGGCGGGTCTGTTCGCTAGGAACAGGCAGCCCGCTACATTGTAGGGATTCAGCTTAGTCTTACTGTAGGGACAGCTTTCCCCTATCTTTCCTTAGTTCATGTTGCAGATCATAACAGTCAGATCTCATCTGGAATACTGTGTCCAGTTCTGGGCACCACATCTTAAAAAAGACATGAAGAAACTGGAGTAAGTTCAGAGAAGAGCGACCAAAATGGTGACCGGTCTGCAATGTCCTATGAGGAGCGATTAGTGGATTTGGGAATGTTTAGCTTGCAAAAGAGAAGACTGAGAGGAGACTTAATAGCTGTCTACAAATATCTCAAGGTCTGTCACACTGTAGAGGGATCAGCTTTATTCTCATTTGCACAAAGAAAGACTAGAAGCAATGGGATGAAACTGAATGGGAGCATATACAGATTAGATATTAGAAAAAACTTTTTGACAGTGAGGATGATTAACGAGAGGAACAGGCTGCCACGAGAAGTGGGGAGTTCTCCTTCAATGGAAGTCTTCAAACAGAGGCTGGACAGACATCTGTTAGAGATGGTTTAGTGAATCCTGCATTGAGCAGGGAGTTGGACACGATGACCCTGGAGGTCCCTTCCAACTCTAACATTCTAGGATTCTATGATCCACTGTTTGTGTCCAACGGCCCTGCTATGCCCGCGCCTTGCAGAGCCTTGGGAACTGGACTGGGAATGTGACCTCGTGGGGGCCCTCCTGCGGCACCTGTGTGATAGTGCCTGGGACAACAGTTCTGAAAGAGCCTTCCTCCTGGGAGGAACTGGCCTCATTCTCATCTCCAAATAGGGTCTGCGCATCTCCAACTGGCCTCATTCTCATCTCCAACTGGGGCCTGCACAGGGGATGCTGTGACCCCTTCAGTAGCCTGAGTAGCGGGGCGGGTTAAAGGTTTCGCAACAGAGGAGATGCTTTATGATTGCCCATGACTGTGAAGGATCTAACAGCACCACACGCCGTGGACAACGCTGCCTGATAGAGAATTGGTGCAGAGGGAAAAGGTCTTCAGCCACTGCCTGCGCCGGTCGTCTCCCTAGAGGTTCAGCATGCTCACGACTCTGGGTAGGAGCAGGGGGGGGGTGAAAGTTTCTTCAGTTGGTGGAGGGTTGTACAGACCCCCGGCCGCCCATAGTACCCTGCACACCCGATGTAAACCGGAAAGCAAGCGCCGAAGCTGCAAGTTCAGCCAGGAGGCGCGGTAAAAAACCTTGCCCTCCGACTTGTGTGCGCACCCTCAGGGCTGATAGAAGGTCATTATCGGCCATATCTCCTGGTGTGACACTTTAAGCTCAGTCAGCAGATACAGGTGAAGAGGCAGATCGGGCCCAATAAGGGGGTATTTATTATGGGAGAGTGCACATCAAAACCGGAGGGGGGGAGGGGAAGAGAACAGGAAGATAAATTCCTTACCAATGGCCATATAGAACACATGGTGGGAGGATCTACTGGGAAGCTGACGACTCCTTGGTAAATCCAGCAATGCACCATGAGGGGAAGCAATGAGGGAGGAATGTTACCCCCTTGCCCTCTGAACACATAGGCTCTGCAGTAAGGGACCCCTTCGCTATTTGGCTTTTGGTCCTCAAAGAAATCCATAATTGAAATTGTATGCTAATGAGTTGCAAGTGCAGTGTGGTTGGACATTGCACTTGCAGCTCTTCTGTTGCTGATTGACAGTCACTGAAACAAGAGTGAACTCTCCGTCAGAGGCATGCAGCGAATAGGAAGAAAGGGTAGCAGATCTGCAAGTGCAATGTCTCGTCTAAGGGCAGCACAGTGGCTCAGTGGTTAGCACTGCAGCCTTTCAGCGCTGGGGTCCTAAATTCAAATCCCACCAAGGACAACATCTGCAAGGAGTTTGTATCTTCTCCCCGTGTTTGTGTGGGTTTCCTGCGGGTTCTCCGGTTTCCTCACACACACCAAAGACATACTGTAGATTGTGAGCCCCAACGGGGACAGTGCCCATAATGTCTGTAAAGTGCTGTGAAATTAATGGCGCTATATAAGTGAGTAAAATAAATAAATTAAAAAAAAAAAAAGTCTAACCCCAATGCACTTGCAACTCATTAGCATACAACTTCAACTAACGCATTTCTAGAGGCAAAGTAAGGATTTAATCAGTCTTAATGCACCTTTACTAAAATTCCATTAGTTTGGGGTATAAAATCCTGATTACAAGTTCCATTTAAAGCTGCAAATCTATGACGGAAACCTGTGGTTCCTACATAATCAAGAAAAGAAAGCATATTGACACCTCAACATGAAATCATCTAGGGTGGAAGTCTATGGGTGACATATTATGTAATCAGAGCCAGCAACAGTACCCAGCAAAGTGGAGGCCCATGATGCCTAAAGGACAATTTGCAATTTTTGACCTTCCACCATTCATGTACTGCAGATGTGCACACTGCTTACCATACAAATGCCAGTTGTGTTAAACAGCTGGCACCCAAGTCTAACTGCTGAGATTGGAACTAGCTCTGATCGCACCATTTTAACCTTTTAGATGCTGCAGTCAATCACGACAGTGGTATTTAAAAAAGCTAGAAATGAGGAAAGGTGTCCCTTCTGAGCCCCCATCAACCCCTGCAACATGATTGTGGTGTGCCGATAGCATTGTCATGGCAGCCAGAGGCTTGTTGTACGCCTCTGTATCTGCCATGATTGTGCACATATGAAACTCATATAGGTAATTTTACAATACACTGCAGTGTTACAGTATTGCTGAGTATTGTATAAGTAATAGCAGTTTCAAGTCCCCAAATAGGACTAATTAAAAGTGTAAAAAAAAGAAAAATATTTGTTAAAAATATAAAAGGTCATTTCACTCTTTTTCTATAACGAAACTTAAAATCTAAAAGATAAAAAATACACATATTTGGTGTCGCCGCGTGCATAACTGTCCAAGTTGATAAAATATTATAATATTAATCCCTTATTGTGAATGCCAAAGTGAAAAAGGAAATGAATGTTGTTTGGTCACTTTGTCTTTAAAAAAATGTAATAAAAAGATATTAGAAAGTCGTATAGACCCCAAAATGGTAATGATAAAAAAAATTACAGCTCATAGTACAAAATACTAGTCCTGAAACAACTCTATTGACTGAAAAATAAAAAAAAGTTTTAGCTTTTGGAAGGTGCAGAGAAAAAAATCAAAAGTAACTTTGTCACCCAACGGCCTGCAGACAACTGGAGCCAGTTCTGTCCATAGCATTTAGTTTGGCTGCATTCACACATCCATGTTTTACCACCTGAGAGAAATGGAGGGATATTTTTTTCAGGTGTAATCCTAGTTGTATCTGTTTCTTTTCTCTTCCGTTTCTTCACTGAAGCAGGTAGACTGTCTGATCTTCCTTCTTTTATCCATTGACTCTTAGGACGTGTTCACATGAGCATATTTCATGATTTGTACATAGACTGACAGTGGGTCTCCTGACCCGAACTTACAACCTCATATGTGCCTATGAGACTGTTGATTTGGGTTGGGAGATGGGAGACCTGAGGTCATTCCAGGCATTGCAGTCCATATATACGAACTGTGAAATATGCTTGTCTTGTATGAACCTAGCTGAAGGCCGGATTCACCTGGTTGTGTGGAATATTTTGCCAGTCACGACAGCAAAGTGCAGACCTCACTGGTTCTGTGAGCAGGTCCATGTGCCGGTCCGCATTGCAGACTGGTGCCCAAGATGCCGCTACATTGCATGCACTATTCTGGTCCAAGTGTTCTGAACCAAAGTTGTGCATGCTGCGATTTTTTTCCATGATCCAGATGGAAGATTGGACATGTGCTCTGGCACACTGGCTATAATGGGTCAATGTGCTCTTCAGGTGCAGTCCGCGGTGCACACAGACCGATTATATGTTCGTCTGAACAAGTCATTATCAATGGATAAGTCAAAGGGGACCTGTCATGTAAAATAATGCTATTAACCTGTAGACAAGGGGTTAATCTGCAGCGTTCTGACACTGTGTGGAGCCCGCTGCCGGTAGAAAATCAACTTTATTCCTCCCTGCAGGCTCGCTCTTTCAGTCATAGGGGAGGCGCCGGCACGTTTTCAGTCGCCGCTCAGTGCATAGAGAGCGGTGGCTGAATCCGCGCTCACAGCACTGACTGACAGCCGGCCCAGCATTAGAGCCGGCTGTCAGTCAACGTCATGGTTACAGCCGCCGCTCGCTATGCACTGAGCGGTGACTGAAACCGAGCCAGCATTACTGAAAGAGCGAGCCTGCAGGGAGGAATCTCAGTGTAGGCGCCGCACGGTGCCAGAACACTATTAACCTGCAGGTTAACCCCATATCTGCAGGTTAATAGCGTTATTTTACATGACCGTTTCACTTTAAAATGAGTGAAACGCGGATGGAACATTGACGCACAAAGTCTGCTGTCTTTTATACGGATTCCCATAGACTTTAATGGACAAGTCTGATCCACAAAATGATCCGTTTTTAAAACTCTTATCGTATGGATGAATGAAACTCTGTGGGTCAGGGTGCTGTCCGAGAAAAAATGCACCGTAATAGGACGTGTCACAGGTATGTGTGAATGCAGCCTAACGCTGTGGGCCTCTGATTTCTTATAGACACATATAAAAGTATTTTTAGTAGTATTTAATTAGAAGCAACATTTTCAATTTAAGAGCTCAGATATGCTGCAGCGCCCTCTGTATGCAGATCTACCATTATGTCATTGTACACGCGCGGCCACTCACCATCGGATTCCATTACTTTCATAGACAATTGATCAGGGGCAATTTTAGCAGCAGGAATACTATACTGGGAGTTATCTGAATCGCTCAGCCTCCCTGATACATAGAAATACAATACATGTCTCTGTAATTGCACAATCTCTGTAATTCTGCCATGACTCATATGTAAAACAGATCAGTGACATTTTCCCATAATCAACAACAAATCTGCAGTACAGAAAAAAAAAGCGCCTGCCCCTTTAAATGGCTGTCTCTCAGCGTCAGACAGAGCAGGGTGTCCATGTGGAGCAGATCCATGCCTTGTTGTCCCGCCTTCTGATTGGCTGAACTGGGAATGACATATTTTAATGAGATGCAAACGCACTGCAGGGGGGCGGAGCGTCTGGAACGTCCGGACTGGATTCTGCTGGAACGCACGGCCTCGCACTGTGCGGGGAGGAGGAGCTGGGTGATGACGTCATTGTGCCACAGTTACGGCTTCCTGATGGGTCACCTGGACACCAAGTGGTTAATAACCCCTGACTGTGCCCACACCTCCCGGACAGTACAGGCAGGAAGCGGTTAATTCTGGTACTATGTATAGTCCGTGGCAACATACATGAGACCCATTATATTATTGGCATATTTACATGTGTTGCTGAGTGCTCATAACAGCCTGGCTCTACACTTAATGGAACTACAAGGCTCAGCTGACCCCAACTCTTCAGAGGATGACAAGCACAGAATGTGGAATATATCATTCTTCCTAATGAATTAACTGACGCAGTGTGGTGTCTTTACATTGTCCCCATACAGGTTCTCTGCCGCTACTACGGCTTCATAAACCGTCTGACACGATCAACCCACAGTGGGATCCGACAAATCCTAGTGTAGGTCAACGGGGTCTGTCGGGCTCGAATACTGTTCTGCGGCACTGTGTTGTGGTTTTCGTTTTTAAAAATGCAGATGTGAACAAAGCATAAAAGTGCATCCATAATACTGCACCCATACCCTGTTATGTGCCCATATATACCTCCGCCCTATGTGCCCATTCAGTACCTCCAACCTAAATGCCCATACAGTGCTGGCTTAAAGTATTGGCACCCCTGCAATTCTGTCAGATAATACTCAGTTTCTTCCTGAAAATGATTGCAATCACAAATTCTTTGGTATTATTCTCTTCATTTAATTTGTCTTCAATGAAAAAAACACAGAAAGAATTGTCCTAAAGCCAAATTGGATATAATTCCACACCAAACCTAAAAAAGGGGGTGGACAAAAGTATTGACACCCTTTGAAAAATCATGTGATGCTTCTCTAATTCGTGTAATTAACAGAACCTGTAACTTACCTGTGGCACCTAACAGGTGTTGGCTATAACTAAATCACACTTGCAGCCAGTTAACATGGATTAAAGTTGACTCAACCTCTGTTCTGTGTCCTTGTGTGTACCACATTGAGAATGGAGAAAAGAAAGAAGACCAAAGAACTGTTTGAGGACTTGAGAAGCCAAATTGTGAGGAAGCATGAGCAATCTCAAGGCTACAAGTCCATCTCCAAAGACCTGAATGTTCCTGTGTCTTCCGTGCACAGTGTCATCAAGAAGTTTAAAGCCCATGGCACTGTGGCTAACCTCCCTAGATGTGGACGGAAAAGAAAAATTGACGAGAGATTTCAACGCAAGATTGTGCGGATGGTGGATAAAGAACCTCGACTAACATCCAAACAAGTTCAAGCTGCCCTGCAGTCCGAGGGTACAACAGTGTCAACCCGTACTATCCGTCGGCGTCTGAATGAAAAGGGACTGTATGGTAGGATACCCAGGAAGACCCCACTTCTTACCCCGAGACATAAAAAAGCCAGGCTGGAGTTTGCCAAAACTTATCTGAGAAAGCCTAAAACGTTTTGGAAGAATGTTCTCTGGTCAGATGAGACAAAAGTAGAGCTTTTTGGGAAAAAGCATCAACATAGAGTGTACAGGAAAAAAAAAGAGGCATTCAAAGAAAAGAGCACGGTCCCTACAGTGAAACATGGCGGAGGTTCCCTGATGTTTTGGGGTTGCTTTGCTGCCTCTGGCACTGGACTGCTTGACCGTGTGCATGGCATTATGAAGTCTGAAGACTACCAACAAATTTTGCAGCATAATGTAGGGCCCAGTGTGAGAAAGCTGGGTCTCCCTCAGAGGTCATGGGTCTTCCAGCAGGACAATGACCCAAAACACACTTCCAAAAGCACTATAAAATGGTTTGAGAGAAAGCACTGGAGACTTCTAAGGTGGCCAGCAATGAGTTCAGACCTGAATCCCATAGAACACCTGTGGAGAGATCTCAAAATGGCAGTTTGGAGAAGGCACCCTTCAAATATCAGGGACCTGGAGCAGTTTGCCAAAGAAGAATGGTCTACAATTCCAGCAGAGCATTGTAAGAAAGTCATTGATGGTTACCAGAAGCGGTTGTTCGCAGTTATTTTGGCTAAAGGTTGTGCAACCAAGTATTAGGCTGAGGGTGCCAATACTTTTGTCCAGCCCTTTTTTTGGAGTTTTGTGTGAAATGATCAATGATTTGATTTTTGCTTCATTCTCTTTTGTGTTTTTTCCTTGCAAGCAAATTAAATGATGATAATAAGACCAAAGAATTTGTGATTGCAATCATTTTCAGAAAGAAACTGAGTATTATCTGACAGAATTGCAGGGGTGCCAATACTTTAAGCCAGCACTGTATGTGCCCATACAGTACCTCCACCCTTTGTGTGTGCCCATACAGTACCTCCTTCTTATGTGCCCATACAGTAACTCCACCCTTTGTGCCTATACAGCACCTTCATCCTATGTGCCCATACAGTACTTCCACCCTTTGTGTGTTCCCATACAGTACCTCCACCATTTGTGCCCATACAGTATCTCCACCCTATGTGTCCATACACTACCTCCTTCCTATGTGCCCATACAGTATCTCCACCCTATGTGCCCATACACTACCTCCTTCCTATTTACCCATACACTACCTCCTTCTTATGTGCCCATACACTACCTCCTTCTTATGTGCCCATACACTACCTCCTTCCTATGTGCCCATACACTACCTCCTTCTTATGTGCCCATACACTACCTCCTTCTTATGTGCCCATACACTACCTCCTTCCTATGTGCACATACACTACCTCCTTCTTATGTGCCCATACACTACCTCCTTCCTATGTGCACATACACTACCTCCTTCTTATGTGCCCATACACTACCTCCTTCCTATGTGCACATACACTACCTCCTTCTTATGTGCCCATACACTACCTCCTTCCTATGTGCCTATACAGTAACTCCACCCTTTGTGCCCATACAGTATCTCCACCCTATGTGCCCATACACTACCTCCTTCCTATGTGCCTATACAGTAACTCCACCCTTTGTGCCCATACAGTATCTACACCCTTTGTGCCCATACAGTATCTCCACCCTTTGTGTCCATACAGTATCTCCTTCTTATGTGCCCATGCAGTACCTCCACCATTTGTGCCCATACAGTATCTCCACCCTATGTGCCCATACACTACCTCCTTCCTATGTGCCCATACACTACCTCCTTCCTATGTGCCCATACACTACCTCCTTCCTATGTGCCTATACAGTACCATCATTCCATAAAATGTTTTTTTTCTTTCTTGTAGTTATGTGAGAATCTGCATCCAAATGATGTTGCATGTTGTATTCTGGAGGTATTTAACCCTATGATTAATACAGGGGAAAATATAACAGTCTTAGTGGTAGCACTGAGTGTCATTGATAAGGCTTTTTTCACATTTGCATCATAATTTCCCTTATAGCTCTGTATTGTGCTATCCCTGGGTCATTTCATCTGGAAATGTATGAATAAATTAATACCTGGGCCACACCATTCCCTTTGTTAAAGGGGTGTATGGAAAACACATTCTGACAGGTCACAATGCAAATAGACATACTAAAACTGGTGACACCTAGTTGTCAATTTATTCATAAATTCCCAGGCGGAACAACAGAGGACAGGCACAATATACAGTTTTAGGCCTCACTCAGGCATCCATTTTTCAGGTATGCGTTCTATCCGTGATTTTCACAGATAGAACACGTAACCATGAGTCTATGATGCCATACACACTTTTGATTGCAATCATGGTTCATATTTACCCATACAAGTCTCCAGCTCCATGAAAATCACAGGCAGCACCCGGATGGCGTCAGTGCACACTCCTCCTGCTTCCTGTGATTAACATTGGAGAGCATAGAAGTTTCCAATTTATTTATTTTTCATACGTGAAAACCACTGCTGGTAAAATTTGACTGATGAAACTCGGACCATTTTTCACATACATGAACAAACAGCGATGTCTGAATGAGGCCTTAATGAAAGACTCCAAAATTGTTAGAAGAGCTTATGGGTCCCCATTAACTGATGCTGAGTACTTCAATGAATTGACTTGAATTGTGTTGTTCAGCAGATGAAAATAAACCTGCCTCTGCCAGTGGTTGGCTAAGGGGGCAAGTAGAGATCAGCGGGGTCGTGTTAGGTATCATCCATACACAGTAGGTGCTGGTTGTGTTATACAGCAGGCACTCGCCTGTAATTGATCGCAACCGGAGCTAGCATCACAGGAATTTAAAGGGGCTTTCCAGGTTTCAGAAAACTCCTTTCACCTGGATGCAGTTTGTTTTAAAGGGATTCTGTAGCAGAGAATGACTGTTCAAACCAAGTACAGATGCTTGGTGCTCCACAGCATGGCCAATCATTTATATACATCTTCCCACCTGCTTGGTTTCCATCTATCTCCTTTGATTGACAGTTCTGGCTTCATAGAGCCAGAGATGTGAGGAGACAGATGGAAAACAAGTAGGTGGGAAGGAGCACTTAAATGTTTGGCCCCGCCATGATGCACTGAACGCCTGTACTTGGTTTGAACAGTCATTCTGCGCTGACAGAGTCCCTTTAAAGGGGTTGTCCACTACTTTATATGATCCCCCAATGTATTCCCCCAGGGCCCATAAGTGTTTCTCTAAATACCTTGTGGTGCCTTTTCTGCCCGTGAGTGGCGCTAACACTGGCCGATCACAGGCATCATGTGACCCCCGGCTGCAGCAGGGGGTACTCACTTCTGCGTTCCATGGTGGATGCTGGGCTGTAGGCGAGGTTACCCCGTGCGTCACTCCTGGCATACACTGCGCGCTGTCCCTCTCCTCATTCACTGGGAAAACGCTGGGTGTGACGCACGGGGTAACCCTGCACACAACCCAGCATCCACTGATGTCATGCCTCACTTGACGTGACATCAGTGATGGGTCATGTGATGCCTCTGAGCAGCCAGCGATAGCGCCACTCAGAGGCAGAAAAGGCACTGCGAGGTATTTACAAAAACACTTCTGGGCCCCGGGGGGATACATTGGGGTGCTCATATAAAGTAGTGGACAGTTTCTTTAACTCTGCCTGAGTTGATGGTACGAGCTACTCGGAGCCACTGAGCTTGTCGATTGATCAATGTGATGTCAGCACTACAGACAATATCAGACACCGGAGCAGCGGCAGAGACTCAGTGCTGGACCTGGGGAGGGTGAATAAATAAGTTTTTAAAAATAAACTGCAGCTAGTATATTATTTATCCTGCAGGATGAACACCTAAAATAATGCCCCAAAATGGCCTTTTCTTCTAACCTCGCCTCCCAAAAAAAGTTGAATAAAAAATGATGGAGAAGTCATGTGTTTCTCTGCGCAATTTAAAAAGCAGTAAGAGTTTGGTTTTCCCAATATTGTACTGACGACGCAATAAAGTTATTAAGGCGGTGTAATGAAGGCTAAGGAGCCATAACAGTAATGCATTTTCTCATTATTTCACTCCACAAATATTTTTAGGTACTTTATATAGTAATTAGAAAAATAAAAAATTATGGCTCCTGGGTCACAAAAAAAACAACAAAGACAAAAAAAAGTTTTCTAATGCTTATGGAGGAAAAGGGGTAATGGACAGAATAGTAAGGCAGCTTCTTCTATCCTGTTCTCACAGAGGCTACAGATCCTGCTTGGACAAAACCCCAGTGTGCACATGGCCCGCACCTAAGGGGGAGAGTTTAGTGTGTATCACATTGGGGACCCCCTGGCTATGATGAGCCCCCTGTCCCGGCTGCTGCCAGGCTGGGTGCAGGATGAGGACACGTCCAGGGCACGGCGCCGGCTCCGCCCTCCTGAGACTCCAGTGCCGGGTTTTGCCGGCAGCCGGTAGTAGCTCACAGCTCTCTGAGCCCTTTTTTTCTTGTTGTGTTTCTGTTACTCATCGCCATCTTGTTGCAGCCCTTTTCTTGTCTGGAAGGTCTGTGGGGGGATCGGGGTGACACACCAGTCCTGTGGCTGCCTTGTATGTAGGATTCAGGAGCTGGTCGCCCAGAGGTGGAGGGTGAGGACACTCAGCACAGCCCCCTGTATGTGTGATTGATTCCTGGAGGCAGAGAAGACGCAGGTTTGCCCGAGACATGAGCCTGGAGACTCTCTTACAAGCAGCCCTGTTCCTGGAATGGCAAGCCCAGCAGCAGCAGCGGACGACACGTGGTGAGTGCTGGCACAGGGGCACGTGTGGTGGTGGCAGAGGGCTGCCCTGTGTGCCGGGCAGGGGGCTGCTGAGGGGGCACCACCACATCTCCGCTCAGGGTACAGTGGATGAGGGCTGCTTATTACACTGATACATTGTTGCCGTGATCAGTGCAGTGCCGGCTTCTGATTGGCTCGTGTTGCAGTGTTACTTTGTTGCAGACAGTGGCTGCAGTGTGGTTGGATGCAGTGTTGCAGACACTGGCTGCAGCGCTGAGGGGCTCGGGGCTGTCAGTGAGGCTGCTGCAGTGCCGGCAGGACCGGCTGCCGGTGTCCCGGTCTCGCAGTGTCGCAGCACTTCGCCGCCAGTGCTAGCAGGAGCCGGAGCCCCAGTGCAGGGCGGTGGCAATGCTCCAGCAGCACTTTGCATAATAGCATGACACGGGCTTGTCATATGACTCCTGACAGCCTCTCCCCTCAACCCCTGCACTGCCGGGAGCGCCCTGCCCTCCGCCGGGGGCATCGCCTGTGTCCGGTAACGGGCTGTGTGTATACGGCTGACCCCATGGCTTCCCACTGACAGCTGCAGTGCGCTGTCCGACTGCAAAAAGCCAGAAGGCGCCCATCGTCTGAGCAGGGAGCGCCGGCACTGAAGGGGTTACGTGTGATTGGTGACGTGTCTAGCCACGCCTCTCCCCCACGTGCATTGGGAACACGCCCTGTGGTGGGGAAGGAGTGGAGCGAGACTGAGCGGGACCCGGAGACAGACATGGGGGCGGGGCTAAACTGGGCAGCACGCACACCGCGTGATCCACGTAACTCACAACCTCCCCCCCCCCTCCGCAGGCATACGGTCCCCGAGCAACGCTTCCCCCTCCGCACTGCTCCACTTCTACAGCCAACGCTGCACGTATCCTAACACCCCCCAAACCAGAGCAATGGTAGCAGCTGGCATCAGTCACTGCACCGTGATTACCTGACAGAGGAGCACTGACTGTAGCCGTCTCCTTATTACACCGGTACCTGACAGAGGGGCACTGACTGTAGCCGTCTCCTTATTACACCGGTACCTGACAGAGGAGCACTGACTGTAGCAGTCTCCTTATTACACCGGTACCTGACAGAGGGGCACTGACTGTAGCCGTCACCTTATTACATCGGTACCTGACAGAGGAGCACTGACTGTAGCCGTCTCCTTATTACACCGGTACCTGACAGAGGAGCACTGACTGTAGCCGTCACCTTATTACATCGGTACCTGACAGAGGAGCACTGACTGTAGCCGTCTCCTTATTACATCGGTACCTGACAGAGGAGCACTGACTGTAGCCGTCACCTTATTACACCGGTACCTGACAGAGGAGCACTGACTGTAGCCGTCACCTTATTACATCGGTACCTGACAGAGGAGCACTGACTGTAGCCGTCTCCTTATTACACCGGTACCTGACAGAGGAGCACTGACTGTAGCCGTCACCTTATTACACCGGTACCTGACAGAGGAGCACTGACTGTAGCCGTCTCCTTATTACACTGGTACCTGACAGAGGAGCACTGACTGTAGCCGTCTCCTTATTACACCGGTACCTGACAGAGGAGCACTGACTGTAGCTGTCTCCTTATTACACCGGTACCTGACAGAGGAGCACTGACTGTAGCCGTCTCCTTATTACACTGGTACCTGACAGAGGAGCACTGACTGTAGCTGTCTCCTTATTACACCGGTACCTGACAGAGGAGCACTGACTGTAGCTGTCTCCTTATTACACCGGTACATGACAGAGGAGCACTGACTGTAGCCGTCTCCTTATTACACCGGTACCTGACAGAGGAGCACTGACTGTAGCTGTCTCCTTATTACACCGGTACATGACAGAGGAGCACTGACTGTAGCTGTCTCCTTATTACACTGGTACCTGACAGAGGAGCACTGACTGTAGCTGTCTCCTTATTACACTGGTACCTGACAGAGGAGCACTGACTGTAGCTGTCTCCTTATTACACCGGTACCTGACAGAGGAGCACTGACTGTAGCCGTCTCCTTATTACACCGGTACCTGACAGAGGGGCACTGACTGTAGCCGTCTCCTTATTACACCGGTACCTGACAGAGGAGCACTGACTGTAGCTGTCTCCTTATTACACCGGTACCTGACAGAGGAGCACTGACTGTAGCTGTCTCCTTATTACACTGGTACCTGACAGAGGAGCACTGACTGTAGCGGTCTCCTTATTACACCGGTACCTGACAGAGGAGCACTGACTGTAGCTGTCTCCTTATTACACCGGTACCTGACAGAGGAGCACTGACTGTAGCTGTCTCCTTATTACATCGGTACCTGACAGGAGCACTGACTGTAGCTGTCTCCTTATTACACTGGTACCTGACAGAGGAGCACTGACTGTAGCTGTCTCCTTATTACACTGGTACCTGACAGAGGAGCACTGACTGTAGCTGTCTCCTTATTACACCGGTACATGACAGAGGGGCACTGACTGTAGCCGTCTCCTTATTACACCGGTACCTGACAGAGGAGCACTGACTGTAGCTGTCTCCTTATTACATCGGTACCTGACAGAGGAGCACTGACTGTAGCCGTCTCCTTATTACACTGGTACCTGACAGAGGAGCACTGACTGTAGCCGTCTCCTTATTACACTGGTACCTGACAGAGGAGCACTGACTGTAGCTGTCTCCTTATTACCCTGGTACCTGACAGAGGAGCACTGACTGTAGCTGTCTCCTTATTACATCGGTACCTGACAGGAGCACTGACTGTAGCTGTCTCCTTATTACACCGGTACCTGACAGAGGAGCACTGACTGTAGCCGTCTCCTTATTACACTGGTACCTGACAGAGGAGCACTGACTGTAGCCGTCTCCTTATTACACTGGTACCTGACAGAGGAGCACTGACTGTAGCTGTCTCCTTATTACCCTGGTACCTGACAGAGGAGCACTGACTGTAGCTGTCTCCTTATTACATCGGTACCTGACAGGAGCACTGACTGTAGCCGTCTCCTTATTACACTGGTACCTGACAGAGGAGCACTGACTGTAGCCGTCTCCTTATTACACTGGTACCTGACAGAGGAGCACTGACTGTAGCCGTCTCCTTATTACACCGGTACCTTACAGAGGAGCACTGACTGTAGCCGTCTCCTTATTACACCGGTACATGACAGAGGAGCACTGACTGTAGCCGTCTCCTTATTACACCGGTACATGACAGAGGAGCACTGACTGTAGCCGTCTCCTTATTACACCGGTACCTGACAGAGGAGCACTGACTGTAGCCGTCTTCTTATTACAGCCTTGTCACTAAACTACTTGCTATTTTCTTAGTGCTATCTGACCACTGTTTTTGTATTATTGTTAATAAATTACAATCAATCGTGAAGTGAAACCTGTAATATACTGAGACGCTCCACACAATAAATCACACCATTCAGTGTATATACGATGAGCACAACATACAGTCCAGGTTGCTTTACACTACACCCAATTCCTCCATACTTTAGTGCCTCAATTGCTCAACCAATATTCGTTTTTGTGTTTTCGTTTTTTCAAACCCTTCAAAAAGCCATAACTTTATTTTTCCATTGACCTAGTACGAGGGCTTGTTTTTTGTAGAACAAGTTAACGTTTTGAATTAGAGTTTGGAAAAACGGGGGGAAAAAAATCAAAGTGATGTGAAATGGGAAAAAAAAATCCCTGCAATTCCGGTCATTGCTGTTTTGGTTTTGTCTTGACTGCTTTCATTCTGCAGTAAAGTATCCAGATCCGTATGACTACAGCGATACCAAAAAAATGTGCATTTTGTAGCCATTAGTTCCTTAAAAAATAGTTAATAAATTGGTTTGTGTTGCCATTATCAGAGACCTATAGCTTTTTATTGTCAATTGAGCTGTATGAGTTCATGTTTTTTTTTCGTCTGCAGAGTTGTAGTTTTTAATTGCACTATTTAGCGACACAGAAGATATTTGAATCCCTTTTTGTTGCATTTTTTATGGGAGGTGCGGAAATAACAAAACAAAATGTATGCTTTATGTTTAAAATTTCTTTATTTTTAATTGGGGGAAAATGTGGTGAATTGATTTTTATTTATTTTAGTTCACAAATAAGACTTCAACTTGTGATCAATATTGGAGTAAATGGTGCTAATCACGGTTTATTATGGTGTCGAGTTATAGGCTGGGCTTCACTGGAGGGCCAATATGGCAGCGACAGGGGCCTTTGCTGACCCCCAGCCGACATGGCAACCCATTGGCTTCCTGTGATCACATGTGAAATCTGCCTCAAAGTGGAGACCACATAAACCTACAGATAAGGCTCACCAAGTGTAAAGGCATATACTTTATAAACGTCACTAACTCTGCTGAGTCAATTACTTCAGAGCTCATACAGTCTTGACAGCAATATAAGCTCAAAAGCTGTGTGCCAGAAGCTTCATGTCATGGATTTCCATGGAAGAACAGCGGCATGCAAGTCTTACATCACCAAGCACAATGCCAAATATCGGATAAAGTGGTGCACAGCACTGGACTCTAGAGCAGAAGCATGTTCTGTGTAGTGACGACTCGCGCTTCTGACAGCCTGATGGATGAGTTGAGGATTGGCAAATGCCTGGAGAACACTACTTGCCTGCATTGTGCCAAATGTAAAGTTTGGTGGAGGAAGGATAATGCCATGGGGTTGGCGAAGGGTAATATTAAGGCCTTAGTCAGACGTCCAAGAGTTTCTCAAGGTTAGAACATAGATCCATTATAGTCTATTGGGCTGTTCACATTTCTCTGTTTTTTTTTGTGGACCAAACACTAATGAAAATTGGATCCAAAACACTGATGAAAAACGTTCAGTTTTTCTACTGATACGAGAAATTTCATATATCTGAATGAGGCCTAATGCTTCAGCTTACCAAGACATTTTGGACAATTGACTTCTTCCAGCTTTGTAGGAGCAGTGTGGTTAAGGCCCGTTTCGATATTAATGTGCCCCAGTGCACAAAGCAAGGTCCATAATGGCATGTTTTGGCGAGTTTGGTGTGGAAGAATTTTAGTGTCCGAACAGAGACCTGACGTCAACCCGATTGAACACCTTTTAGCGTGAACTAGAATTGAGATCACAAGCCCTCCCTCTCGTCCTACATCCGTGTCTGACCTCACAAATGTTCTTCTGGATGAATGGACAAAAATTCCCAGAGACCTCTCCAAAATTTTGCAGAAAGCCTTCCAAGAATATAGAGATTGCGTGACCCGATACTTTTGTTCTTATGTGTGTGGTTGTATATTCAGCAACTCTCTGAAAAATACTTTTGCAACTTGCTGCTGAGTGACTTCTTTTAGTACTTCGATTTTACTGTAAATAAAATAGCCAAGTTTCAGACAAGTCGTATGCTACCTGCATTGAAGTCTACGCCAAGTGCAATGCATGCGACCAACGATAGAAAATTCAACACACTTGGAAACGTGAATCTGCATCGCAGATCGTAAGACGACACCATAGGAGATCATTACAGCCAATGTTGCAGTGTGTGACCGTGGCCTTTGATGTGACACTTGTGTATGAGGTTGGAGCAGTGTGTTAGTAGCTGAGAGCTATGCGGAGTCCTCCCCTGTAAACACCAGGATCACGCCCTCGCAGGTGCCTGTTCTGTAGGGTGGTATCACGCCCTTCCCGTGGTACAAATACAGCCATCCCGTCATCGCCTATCACTGCATGGTGATGCAGCTCTGTATGCTGCGTGTGCGGGGCATGTAGAATTGAGTTGTTATTGGCAGAGAATTGTTCTCGTGTACAATATTTAGGGAGGAATCGTCGGCGTCATGTTTACAATGAGCGCGTCGTGTGATATTTCTCATCTCGTCTCTTTCAATCATGTTGACCTGCAAAAAATGTGATATTGCACACACGACAGTCGGTTCGCTAGCGTACGCCATATCTGTACATGCACTACACAATGGAGGCCGTTATTGTTACATACACCCAGCTGTATGCAACTGACAGTGTTGATGCATGCCTGCCTCATATTCTTTGCGTAGTGCAGACACATTTCTATGCGAGTCATCGGCGGTGATGTCAAGGAAACCACCGCTGTCTGCTGTAAAAGATTAACCATCTCAGACATGGCGCGGATCTGGGGGCATTGGCGGTTTCAGTCTGCCCGCTGCTGTGGCTTGCACAGGGCTGTATACGTTATATGCTTGCGCTGCGGATGGCACATGGAGAGCAGCGTGTTGTGTACATACAGTCGGTAACCACCGGGCAAAGTCTGTCCTCTGCAATGGGAGTAAGAGCACAAGGTCCAGGCAGCATGGTGTCTACAACTCCGAGCTATCACAGCCGCATTGCCGCACACTATTCTCTTGTTTATTTGCAGGTTTTAATGATGATTTTTTTTCTTTCCTCCTCCAGCACAGATGTACAGGGGGTGGAGTGGGGGCGGCTCCTGAGTGGGACAGATTCCACCCTCCCCTCTTTCCTCCTTTCACTGCTGTCTGGTTCTGGGGAGAGCCCTCCAGAGTACATTGGAGTTGGGGGAAGGGCAGACACTACAGGGCAATCATTATTAGCCAACTTCCTGCTCATGCACCGCCAGAAATCTGAGCTTTCCACCTCTTGTAGTAGAGGCTGCAGAATCTGCTGGGGAAATCGCAGGGCGGCATTTTCTGCATCGCAGCCCAGCGATTGCTGTAACGAAAAAGCTGCAAATTATTAATTTTTCCATTTCGTCTTTCTGGTTAATGACTGAAGCCTTGTTAGGAATCTTGTGATACTATAACCCAGCCGTGCAAGCAGTGATGGAGGCATCTTTATCATAGCATTGTACAAATCATTAGGAAAACATAACTGGTGTTTTATGAGTGCCGCGTGCTCGTGGAAGGGCATGTGCGCTCCTGTTTGTGGAATAAACCCATCTTGTAATTTCTTATCCATCCTGATAACTTATTTTTATTCATGACGATTCTGTTACTGCAGCTAAAGGGGTTGTCTTAGATCAAGAAAAATATGGATAATGTGTGGGGGGGATTATTAAAATAATAAAACAAGTGTTACCTGCTAAATCTGAATTTATTGCACTAGGCAATTCCAGACATGACTGTTTCCGAGTGCTCATCTGCATAGTGTACGTGTGCAGGACCTGTCTCATGTACAAGCGCTAGTCTCGTCTAGAAATCGGACTAGCACATTGCTGCATTTTTTTTCCCTGTGAACCTGAAGTCTGTGTGGAAGATGGCCCATATGCACCAGCATGGACTGTGAAAAAACGTGTGAAACTGTTCATATAGATGTTTTCATTGAAACTCGCAGAAAAACCTGCCATGTTCAGTAAGACCCCGTATTATGGGGATAGTCTACTCTAGAAAATAGTGTTTTTCTGAAAATAAGACAGGGTCTTTTATTATTTTTTTGCTCTGAAAGATGGGTTAGGGCTTATTTTCAGAGGATGTCAACAACAATAATCCACATTTATTCTTGGAACAAAAAAAAAAATCAACATTTATTCAAATAGATCATGCCATCACACACACTGCACATACACACACTGCACATACAGTACATACCAGGCTGTCTCCTCTTCAGTTCCTCTAGACTTCTGCAGTTAAAGGCCCCGTCACACTAAGCGACGCTACAGCGATCCCGACAACGATACGACCAGTCAGGGATCGTTGCTGCGTCGCTATGTGGTCGCTGTTGAGATGTCAAACAGTCAGATCTTCCCAACGATGCGGCGACCTGTATAACGATGCACACCTATGTGTTTGTGTCTGAGTCGTCAACAAGGTCGTTGGTAAGGTGTCAAACACACCGATGCATGCTACCCAGCGGGACCTCAACGATCAAAGAAATGTCCAGACCATTCCAACACGACCAGTGATCTCACAGCAGGGGCCTGGTCGCTGCTAAGTGTCACACATAGCGAGATCGCTGCTGAGGTCGCTGTTGCGTCACAAAACTTGTGACTCAGCAGCGATCTCGCTTAAGGCCCCGTCACATTAAGCGAGATCGCTGCTGAGTCACAAGTTTTGTGACGCAACAGCGACCTCAGCAGCGATCTCGCTTAGTGTGACGGGGCCTTAAGCGAGATCGCTGCTGAGTCACAAGTTTTGTGACGCAACAGCGACCTCAGCAGCGATCTCGCTATGTTTGACACGTAGCCGCGACCAGGCCCCTGCTGTGAGATTGCTGGTCATGTTGGAATGGTCTGGACATTTCTTTGATCGTTGAGGTCCCGCTGGTTAGCATGCATCGGTGTGTTTGACACCTTACCAACGACCTTGTTGACGACCCAGACACAGAAACACATAGGCGTGCTTCTTTATACAGATCGTTACGGGTCGCCGCATCGTTGCTGCATCGTTGGGAAGATCTGACTGTTTGACATCTCAACAGCGACCACATAGCGATGCAGCAACGATCCCTGACAGGTCGTATCGTTGTCGGGATCGCTGTAGCGTCGCTTAGTGTGACGGGCCTTTAGAACCTTTGGTGACTTAATGGTCACATGATCGTGATATCGGCAAAGGTTCTTATGCAGTCTTAGCCTAAGAATAGAAATGCTGGGGCCCTGGGCAATTGACCCTTTCCAAAATGCTGATCCTGACTAACTAGGGCACATTTCTCAAGCATACTCCAAAAATTCTGTAAAATCATCCTAGGGCTTAGTTTTGGGGTAACTCTTAGTTTTGGGGATACATGATAGTGGAAAATATATTCAACATATAGTGACTCAAGTTTCTGCAAATTCATAGTACAGATCTCGGTGCACCGCCACACATCGTTTTACGTAGTTGCCCACATGCCTAGTTTGTAATAGCCATATTTCTCAGATGTACATTTTTTCCATTTTACTATTTAGTGTGACCCAGCATCAACTGCCATATCTTCTTATCATATGGCTCCGTGGTGTTTTATTCAGGATATAGGAAAGGGGTTGTGTTCTTGTGAAAATAACTTTTTTAAAATGAAGCGAAACTGCAATCAGGCAGTCATTTTCTCTGCAATACCTAGAAGGGCATAAGGAAATGAACTGTCTTGAGATATTTTCAAGTTGAAAAGAAGCTCCTCTTATACACTATTGGGCTATGGGGCTCCTGTGACTGCACAAAAGCGGAGGCACTCACTATGCTAGACTTCAGCTCAGGGCTGTGGAGTCAGTAAGCCAAACCTCCGACTTCTCAATTTCCCTGATTCCCGACTCCACAGCACGGCCTCACTACTGAGCGTGTACATAAAGTGCAGCACACATTCATCTCAACTAAAAGCAGAGATCCTTAGATCAGGAACAGAACAGACATTTATAGGATATTTCATAACGTTCCCAAATTCTTATAAAAACATTTACAGCACATCCTGCATTGACTACTGAACCCAATTTACTATATATTTTAGGAGTTGTAGTCCGTTAATTTTATACCAACTCCACAGCCCTGCTTCAGCTATATAGATGCATAAACAGGGCTGCCACCGAATGCTCTGTATCTTGCACATCTCAAGCAGATTCAGTGTGATGAAATGGTTTGGCCCATGTATTCAATGGCTTTGCGTCGAAGATGGTGGGATGAACAGGAGGTTCCACATAAACCTTAAACTCCCAATGCCATCCATAAAATAGAGTTCACTGTCCACTATGGCTTCTGTAGACTTCTCTCAATCTTGGGACAATATCAAGTGTCTATGATTTGAAGTCTATTTACACTCCAAATTATCATGAATGGTCATTTCCCAATACTTGTGCAGTGTAAACAGGCTGCCGATCATCCGATGAATGAGCAAAACACTTGTTCGTCAGGTTTTTGGTTTGCGCAAAAGATCATTGTTCTCGGCAGCTCATCCTGTGTAAACAGGACCTAATCTATGGAGCTGTGCACATGTCATGTTTTTTTTGCGGACCGTGTGTGTGCAAAAAGAATCACAGATATGTCCGTTTTTCGATCTGTGTCAAGGATCAAAATTACCAAAAGGCTTTGGCTCTTTGAAAATCCTGGACAGCACACAGATGGCATCAGTTGCAGCCTGTATTCACTATTAATATTGTAATGGATAGAATGAGATTTGTAATTTTATCTTTTACACATGAAAATCATTGATGGTAAAAATTGACACTGACCAAACACTGATGAAAATCTGATGAAAAACACTGACACTCAAGACTGTTTTTTGCATTTGTGAAAAAATCTTTGATGTCTGAATAAGGCCTAAGGCAAATAACCCTCTTCTGTCTGACCTCTCTGTGACCATTTTGATAACCTGGTAGTAGTTTGAGGTCAGCAGGTCAAGGTTGGTGACCTCTGACAACCTGGTCTGGTATATAATTAGCAGCATAGCACATTGTTTCAGTGTGTTTACAATATAGATAATGATATTTAAGCCCTTAATGACCAGGACTCAAAGGGCTTTAAAAAAGGAACCTTCATAGATTCATGCAGCCCAAACTCTGAGTAGTGTGCATCCCGACTGTGAGGCACAATTGCAACCAAGTATGTTTTACTCTGACGTGCTTTTAGAAAAAACAGTTTGAAAAGCCGTCCGGGACTATAGGGAAAAACCTACCATAACTAGTCCCATGTGGTCTCCGACTGGCTTCTCCCTGCCCCGTTACATTTGATTGCCAGGTCTCTCCCTATGTATAAACAGTCGGGAGGCGCCCAAATATATTAAAGAGCTTGTCCACTACTTTATCATTGATGACCTATCCTTAGGTCAAATCAATAGGATGTGAATGTGCCGTTCCCGGCCGTGGCCACTATCCGAAGATGGAGCAGCTCCGTAATTGAGCATTTCCAGCCGGCGTTGCAGTTACTGCCTGTGAGCGGCGCAATTGCGTGACCCGCCACTAATGTCACGTCAAGTGAGGCGTGACGCGCTCCCCGCGGTGGATGCAAGGTTGTTGGTGGGGTTACCCCCCCCCCCCCCCCCCACGTCACACCCAGCACCCACCGCGTGCTTTCCCAATGAATGAGGAGAGGGAGAGCGTGCGGTGGATGCCGTGTGTGACTCGCGGGGTAACCCTGCCCACAACCCAGCAGCTACTGGTGGAACGCAGAAGACAGAGACAACAGGCTGCATCCGGAATCATGACGTGACATCAGCGAATGTCAGCGCCGGCTGCAGCCGGGGGTCACGTGATTCCTGTGAGTGGTCAGTGATAGCACCGCTCTCATGCAGTAACTGCAACGCAAGGTATTTACAAAAACCCTTAAGGACCCCGGGGGAATACATTAGGGAGATAATAAAAAGTAGTGGACAACCCCTTTAATTTGGAACATGATATACCAAAAAGAGACAAAAACACAATAAATACACATAAAAAAAACCGCAATGTAAAAAAGCAAATAGCGAGCTGCACCATGCACTCCCATCCTCTCTTATAGAGGAAGCAAGTGGGACAGGACATCAGATGTTCAAAAAATAAGAAAAGAGAAAAGGGTTTAGCAGACAGTGATCCCGTTTTAGACATAAGCTGTGGAGGATGGGGGAAACCTGGCCTGCCATGTCACCATTTTTAATGGCGCCATCTTGGATTCAACTTTGGCTTTTCATACAGGAAAGTAGATGTGTGATGCATCAAACCTGCAGAGAATTTCACCAGGAAAACAATGATGACGTAACTATTCATTCTCAGGTTAAAATATTTAATCTTTCTTCTGCTTAAGGGCTGTGAAGAATGGCGATATCCTAGGCATATTTCAACCAATGCCACCCAGACATACTTCCCATTACTTAAAGTGCCTTCTTGCCATTATTGGACATCATCCAATTGGGAAAATAAGGTTTTATCTGAAGTTGCTGTCACCCATTCTGAGCCATTCTAAGCCATTTTATCTGTCAAGTCAGCAGTCTTCCCCATGATTGTGGAGCCTACTGAAACAGCCTAAGGGACCTTTTTAAACGCTTATGAAGCATTTGCAGGTGTTTTTTGTTAATTATTTTACTTTCCTGAGATAATGACTTTTGTGTTTTCATTGGTAGTAAGCCATAATCATCAACATTACCAGAAATAAACACTTGATGGGGATTTAGATTGTGAGCCCCAAAGGGGTCAGTGATGATGTCTATATAAAGTGCTGTGGAATATGATGGTGCTATATAAGCAAAACAATAAATAAAAATAATTATGCCATTATGGGCACAGCGTTAATGCTGCCTATTTGTCACTATTGTAACAATAAGTATATTAGAAAATTCATTAGAAAAAAAAGACAAAGACATTAGAGTTAAGCTACAGTTTTGCTGATGTAATCACATTTGCAGATGCATTCTTTATGGGATTGCGATAGTCTGAGCAGCAGGGTACATCCTGGGGAGCTCTTCTCCGGAGGTCACAAGGTCAAGTCTTGCTTTATCCGCAGCACATTGATTTTTTACTCGGTCACATGACCTGAGAACAGTCTGCAGCCTGAGCAGGATCATTCCTCTTAGGACAGGAGTGAAATGAGGACAGTGGTTTCTTTCTTAGCATTTGGGAGGAGAACTGCTGACTAATACTTATACATTGTAGATAACAAGAAACTAAATCTTCCAGAAAGCACAGGAATTGTAATTGTGTCTCTGGTTTACCATCCATTGAATTGTGGAGAAAATATTCATGCTTTCTGATCTGCAGCTTCGCCCTCTTGGTTGAAAGTGTGGTGCCATAATAAACATGTATCACTTATCCACTGCTGGAACCACCACCAAACACTAGATCAAGAGCTCCGAGCCCCGTCTGCTCACTGCGTGACCACGTATGGATGAGTTTGATGCTCTGTTCATGTGTATGGGGTTAACAGAAAAAGGTGGATGCCCATTCCCATACCCAAGGGTGGCTGGGCGCATGGACCACTGCTCCATTCTCGCTGCATGACCACACTGAGGAGGAACACAGAGCTCAGAGCCAGCTTTCTAGTGATATTTGGAGGTGCCAGAGATGGAACCCCAAGCAACCAGACATTTACCCACCTATCCAGGGGTGGATAGGTGATAAATGCCCATTCTGGTACCACCCCGTTAAGGATCGGGGAGGCATAATATCTCTAAGGTCACGGCCCCACTATCAGTATTCGGTCAGTATTTTTTCTCAGGAGGGGGAGCTGAAACCAGGAGTGGGTGATAAATGCAGAATTGGTGACTTGTTTCTATTATACCTTTTCTCTAATTGTTCCTCACCTGGTTTTGGCTCCCACTCCTGAGAAAAAATACTGACCAAATACTGATAGTGGGGCCGTGGCCTAAGTGTCATGCTCTGGTCAAAGTTAGGTATCGGAGTGCCTCATCTGGTTCATTTACAAATCTGTTCCGGCGTCTAAGGCTAGGTTAACTGTTTTTTTAGGTCAATTTTGAAGCTAATCTGCATAAAAATCAACATAAAAAAACACTTCAAATGCTATTTGCAAACTCTTTCCATTCACTTCAATGGAAAATCCACTCTGCTGAAGGTTTTTTAGTTTTTTTCCTACGAGTTTTTTTGAAAACCTTGCTGAAAAAAAAAAAAAGTGACATGTCCCTTCTCTTCGGCAGATTTTTCGTGGAACCCACTCAGTTCCCAACACTGTTAAGTCTGCAAAACTTCATGTAGCAAAAATGCTTCTAAAACCTTTATAACAGCTTCAAAAATACACCACTAAAAATACAGCGTTTCCTGAATTGGATTGCTTTTCAAAGATTTTTCAGATCTTTGTCGCCTACCAAAAAAAACTGGGAACCTATCCTTAGGGTGCTTTGACTCAGGTGTAATATGGAGCAACAACTTTACCTTTAACAATACAGCAGTAGCTAAATTGGGGTGGCATTACTGCTGTCAGAATGCTGCCTATGGCCGAATTCAGACGTCTGAGCATAGAGCCCCCCATGATCAGACTGGACGCAGATCTCCTGTCCCAAATTTGGACACCCTCAGATATGCCTTTGAGGCTATTAAGTTTGGGTCAGGAGACATTCGGGCCTGATGTGTGCATTGCGGTCCGTACCTGAAACATGAAGCACGGATATCCAAATTCCTCTAAAGGGTACATCCGTCCATAGGGTTTTTTTCTCACAGATTTCTGTGAAAACCACCCACAAACTATTTGTCATTTGATTGAACCTGTTTACATGGACCAATGATTGAGAGAGAGGGTAGATACAAATATTCATTTAGTGGTTATAAGCCGGTGTAAAAGAGCTTTTAGATGACACTTTCTGAATATTACCACCATACACAGGTCAGGGTATGGATTGTAAACTCTTATTTTGATTGCCAGGGACTAAGCCACTGCCCAACACAGCTGGCAGTTCAAGAACAAAAGAACCTAGCATGTGGAAATCCAACATAGCACCCAACAAATATTATGCAATGAGGATACATATCCAATATCCACACATTTCAAGGGCTTGTCTCATTTTATTAAATTAATAAAATTGCAAAGTGCTTGTAAAAATGTGCAACTTTGCAATTTTACCTCTTACTAAAAATCTGTCAGCTCAAACGGTCAATCTTCAAAAGTGCACCACCCCTCCAGCAGCAGGAATCCGGCAGCCAGGGAAATGGTACCCTCCTAAAGATAGGACCATGAGACAACTCCTTTAGGGATCCAACGTTTCTGACCATATGGACCTTCCCAAAGCTGTAGTTAGAATGAGCAGAGTATGTATGACGACAGCGCCGCTTCTAGATGAACTTCACTCCAGCTCTGAATTGTGAGTTAATATTCCATTCCCACCTTCATATTTGCAAGAGCCATAATATAGAATTGTCATTAGTTTTGTAACAAATCCTAAAGTTATCCATTTTCTTTCGATAACTGATCCCCTCAACCCTCATACTCATGCATACTCATGCATGCTCAGTCCAGTTGAACATGCATACGTTCTGAACACAGAGAGAAGGGAGTAAGTCACTGCCGGACACCTATGGCAGCTGCTTTTCTGTCCTGTTACTAAAAACATAGAGCATCTTGAAATCCAACTACTCGATCCGTCTGTACCCCCAACATCTGCTGTCAGGAGTCGAAAGGCCCCAATACACATTCGATGGTTGGACTCTTCATGTTTGGTTGATTGTTAAGCTAATGTGCAAAATGCTTGTTAGCCGAGTGCTACAATTTCTAAGCCGACTTAAAAGTCATTGTTCTCGGCAGCACACCGTCCTATGTAAACAGGACTTGTGCTGTCGATCATGTGATTTTCTGTGCTTATAGGAGTGTGGTCCACTTGTCTAAACCAGCAATTAAACGACCACAAATCGTCTTGCATGTAGCTGATTGGCAGTCATCTAAAAGGGGCCCATAGGCTACATGGAAGCCAATAGATGGTTAGACGACCTGCCTGTTACTTGTCTCGTACAGTAGGTTTTGTTGTGATGGTGCTCGGGTAACAGTGATAACCCTTGACATGTACTGGATTCTAGTCATTTGTTGTTGCCTCTATCGCTTACATAGGTCTTGACCCCTTACTCCTTTTTACAAGCATTGATTGGTATTGTTTTACCTACTGAAGTTAATCAACATTTGTCAGTTCTTTTTGTTTTTACGTGGTGCTTATTATATTCATGTGTTGATAGAGCATACATTCACCATTATGTGGTTTGTACACGAGCCCTGGTCGATGTAAGAACTTGCCAAGGGTAGTTTCATGGTATCTGACATAGTTGTGCAGTTTTACTTCCTTTTAACTTTGTAGCAGTTTTTATTGCAGACACCAAGTTCCTTTTCCTGCTGGAATACAGAGAACTTCTGACTACATGGCTGTGTCATTGAGAAGGTTATAGAGAGTGACTATGAGGTACCATTCTATTCTGGCACTATGGATATGGTGTCGCATATCAGCACTTTAATATGCAACGAATAGTTGCCATCTCCAGGTTTTCTTCTATTTTACCACATTGTGACTAATTTTCGAAAGTCGTAGTAGAACGACATCTGTATCCCAACAATAGACGTCTACCTCACCACTGTGCCTTCCTCTGCTGTAGACCAGCCGCCTAATCCACTGCAATCATATGGGAGCATGGGCAACTTTTATTCTCCTCCAAGATTCAAAAATGAAAATGTTTCACCTTATCTCAAAGGATCATAGTCTGACATGTTGGGACAACTAAAAATTCATCTGGCAGAAAATTAAAATGACCTTTCTAGTTTGTTACACCAACAGACTTATTGTATCCATGTATTAACTTTATATATTACTTATAATTATCCATGATCTGTGTTCAGTCTGTCGCACATAAATGGTCATTCGGCATTATAGATTTGGGGATTGAGCCTAAGCCCACTATCAGTATTTGGTCAGTATTTACAGATTTGTAAATGAACCATATGAGGCACTCCGATACCTAACTTTGACCAGAGCATGACACTTAGGCCACGGCCCCGCTATCAGTATTTGGTCAGTATTCGGTCAGTATTTTTCTCAGGAGTGGGAGCCAAAGCCAGAAGTGGAACAATCAGAGAAAAGGTATAATAGAAACAAGTCACCAATTCTGCATTTATCACCCACGCTTGGTTTTGGCTCCCACTCCTGAGAAAAAATACTGACCGAATACTGACCAAATACTGATAGTGGGGTTGTGGCCTAACACTTTCTTTGTATCCGTTCACTGGGCTCACCAAACAGATCATACTGCAGAAATGACATATTATTCATTCATTTCTTCTTTATAAATGATTGTCATGGGTCATCCTGTGGAGAGGCTTTTCCTCCATGCTATCCCAATGAAAATCTACTTTGCATAAATCTTCCGTAGTGCTTCATCTATTTAGAACCTTTCTGAGAATTGGAGAGAAGTTCGGAATAACCTGAGGAGACACAAGACTATAAAAAAAAGTTTTATTTTAAGCATGTACTATATTTACTTCAGCTATAGTTTTATAGTGTAAATTGCTGTTTACTACCCACAGTCAGTATAGTAAACTGCCTATATACAGCTCCACTGACGACTACAGTTGGCCTTAAACAATCTGAAATCTATACTATTACCAAAAAGGCTTTTGACTTATTACTAGTGTTGAGCATTCCGATACTGTAATATCGGGTATCGGCCGATATTCGCGGTATCGGAATTCCGATACTTAATTCCGATACTTTTACAATATCGAATACCGGAATCGGAAGTTCCCATAATGCCTGCGCTCTGCATTGTCTCTGAAGGATGACAAGTTGGATGGCAGCGCGATCCAGCCTGTCATCAGAATGCCATCCCAGCGGGGGAGAATTCTCCTGATTGTTTAAAAGCCGGCGCGCGGTAAAAAGCCGCCGGCTTTTAAACAATCACACAGCCCCATACTGCTTCCCCGCAGCCTCCCACCCCGATCCTCCGCTCCCCTCGCCACCTCCAATCCCAATCGTAAATTAGGACCGGGCGGGGAGCGCAGCACCAAGGAGCGAAGGACCCGGGCGGGGAAGCCGGCAGTGAAAAGACTTCACCGCCGGCTTTCCCGTTCTGTGCTGCACTTTCCCGCCGGTTATTTCAAATGAACAGCTGAGGTATCAGGTGATGCCGATCAGCTGTTCATTTGAAGTCGCTGAGTTGCCCTCAGAGGGTTCATGTGAGTTCATGCTTGACTGCATGAACTCACATGAACTTTCCCACGGCCGCACAGGTCAGCCTCACCTCCCAGACGATCAGCCCGTCATGATTAGTGTGTGTGCGGTGTGTGTGTGTGCGGGGTGTGTGTGCGCGGTGTCTGTGCGTGCAGGCAGACATAGGCCGATGTGACACTACTACTCCCATCGGCCTATGTCTGTCCCCCGTCCACTCGTGCCAGCAGGATCAGCTCGATGGGAGCAGTAGTTCCCATCAGCCTGATCCTGCTATTTAAATTGCCCTACTGTGTCCCCAATAAATGTTAGATACATGTCATTGGTGGCCAGTGGTTACCTACAATAAATTAGTTCATACATTACCTGTCCCCGCCGATCGCCACCTAAAATAAAGTAAAAAATAAAAAACTACACCTATACTCACCTAGACACCTAATTCCCCGAAGCCATCGATCTCCTGTAATAAAATATAAAATAATAAACCACAACCTTATCCTTACCCCTCCGGAGTAGTCCACGAGTGTCCCACGAAGATCTCCAGTTCAGAGCAGCCACATAGAATGTGACCGCTCTGAACCGCTGCCGCCGCTAGAATGACGGGGCCGTAAAGCAGCCCCGTCATTGCATAAGCGGGTTCACCGGAGTTCAGGCAGCGCTGCTCCGGTTAGCTCCTTTACGGCCCTGCTGTATCGTGAGAAATTCCCACGGTACAGCAGTGCCGTAAAGGAGGTCTCCGGAGCTGCACTGCCTGAATGCACTCCGGTGACCTCAGTCAGTGGCTCCCGCTGCCGGGAGCGGACGTGTTCCCGGCAGCGTGAGCTTACAGCAGCCATGCACAGCTGTCACCTTCTCCAGATGTGACAGCTGTGCATGGGAGATCAGCGCAGGAACGTGGACAGGTAACTATTATTTTTAGTAAACTAAGAATTAAATAAAATGGTGTGTTTTATTTCAAATAAATTATTTTTTTCTGGGTGTAGTGTGTTTTTTCTTTTTAACACTTTGTAGGTTAGTAATGGGGGTGTCTTATAGACGCCCATCATTACTAACCTGGGCTTCATGGCAGCTGGCGCTGACATGAACCCCACCACTATTACCCCCTGCCACCGCACCAGGACAGCGTGGAAGAGCGAGGCTAAGTGCCAGAATTGGCGCATCCTATGGATGCGCCATTTCTGGGGCGGCTGACGGCTGGTGTTTCTAGCCTGGGAGGGGGCCATTATTCATGGCACCCTTCCTGGGCTATTAATATCAGCCCCCAGCTGTCTGCCTAGCCTTTGCTAGCTATTAAAATAGGGGGGACCCCACGTCATTTTTTTTGGGGGGGTCCCCCATTTTAATAGCTAGTAAAGGCTAGGTATTCAGCTGGGGGCTGATATTAGTAGCCTGGGAAGCTCCGTGGGTTTTACCCCCTTCCCAGGCTTCAAACATCTGCCCCAGCCGTCTGCTTAACCTCCGCTAGAGACTAAAATTATGGGGGATCCCACGCAATTTTTTTTTTTAAATAAATCCTTTATTTTAACACTAAATGACATTTGAGGAGTTAATAAAGATGCAGTCCCTAAATTATTATTTATTTTTTAATTAATTTTTCCCAAAACTTTTGACGTGGGCTTCGCCATATTTTTGTATGCCAGCCAGGTACAGCATCCAGCTTCTATGAACGCGCCATTTTCCGGGGCGGCTGCGGACTGCAATTTTCAGCGGGGGGGGGGCAGAAAGCTTGGGCCTCCCTGCGCTGCAGATTCCATCCCCCAGCTGCCTAGTTGTACCTGGCTGGACACAAAAATAGGGAGAAGCTCCACGTTTTTTTTTTTTTTTTAATTATTTCATGGAATAATTAAGAAAAAAAGGGCTTCCCTATATTGTTGTGTCCAACCAGGTACAAATAGGCATCTGGTGGTTGGGGGCAGCCCGTTCCTGCCTGCTGTACCTGGCTGGACACAAATATAGTGCAAAGCCCCACGTCAATTTTTTTTAAATTATTTCAGGAAATTCATGAAATAATTAAAAAAAAATTATGTGGGGCTTCGCCCTATATTTGTGTCCAGTCAGGTACAGCAGGCAGGAACGGGCTGCCCCCAACCACCAGCTGCCTATTTGTACCTAGCCGGACACAACAATATAGGGAAGCCCTTTTTTTCTTAATTATTCCATGAATTTCATGAAATAATTAAAAAAAAAAAAATGCGTGGGGCTTCGCCCTATTTTTGTGTCCAGCCAGGTGCAACAAGGCAGCTGGGGGCTGGAATCCGCAGCGCAGGGAGGCCCAAGCTTTCTGGGCCCCACCCGCTGCAAATTGCAGTCCGCAGCCACCCCGGAAAATGGCGCGTTCCTAGAAGCGCCATCTTCTGGCGCTGTACCCAACTCATCCAGGGCCCTGGTGCGGTGGCTCACTGGGTAATAAAGGGGTTAAGGCCAGCTTGGCATTATCAGCTGGCCCTAAGCCCGAAATTCATGGGGTCACGCCAATATTAGACATGACCACCATGAATTTCTAGTAAAGTATTTAAAAAAAACACAAACACCCAGAATAAAGTCCTTTAATTGAAATAAAGACACAATTCTTTATTGTTCTAAATTAAACCATACTTACAGTCACGCCCATTCCAGCTGAAGCCAACGATCTCCTGCAATAAAAGAAAAATAATAAAGCAACCTCATCCTTACCTTTCCATGGTTCCCACGACAGCTTCAGCTCTGCTACATCGAGATGACAGGCTGGACCGCAGCAGAACGCTGCCATCCAGCCTGTCATCCCGCAGACACTGAGAAGCGCAGGCATGCTTGCGCTCCTCAGTGTCTGGCTGTGACGGCATCCAGATGAGCCGAGGTCATGTCCAATGAACTCAGCTCACCTCATGCACGTCACTGACAGCGTGGGAAAATTCTCCTGCACTCAGCGCTTCAGCGTGAGACTTCTCCCACGCTGTCAGTGACATACATGAGGTGAGGTCATGTCCAATGAACTCAGCTCACCTCATGCACGTCACTGACAGCGTGGGAAAATTCTCCTGCACTCAGCGCTTCAGCGTGAGAATTTTCCCACGCTGTCAGTGACGTGCATGAGGTGCGCAGAGTTCATTGGACATGACCTCGGCTCATCTGGATGCCGTCACAGCCAGACACTGAGGAGCGCAAGCATGCCTGCGCTTCTCAGTGTCTGCGGGATGATAGGCTGGATGGCAGCGTTCTGCTGCGGTCCAGCCTGTCATCTCGAGGTAGCAGAGCTGGAGCCGTCGTGGGAGCCATGGAAAGGTAAGGATGATGTTGCTTTATTATTTTACTTTTATTGCAGGAGATCGTTGGCTTCAGCTGGAATGGGCGTGACTGTAAGTATGGTTTAATTTAGAACAATAAAGAATTGTGTGTTTATTTCAATTAAAGGACTTTATTCTGGGTGTTGTGTTTTTTTAAATACTTTACTAGAAATTCATGGTGGTCATGTCTAATATTGGCGTGACCCCATGAATTTCGGGCTTAGGGCCAGCTGATAATGCCAAGCTGGCCTTAACCCCTTTATTACCCAGTGAGCCACCGCACCAGGGCCCTGGATGAGTTGGGTACAGCGCCAGAAGATGGCGCTTCTATGACCGCGCCATTTTCCGGGGTGGCTGCGGACTGCAATTTGCAGCGGGTGGGGCCCAGAAAGCTTGGGCCTCCCTGCGCTGCAGATTCCAGCCCCCAGCTGCCTAGTTGTACCTGGCTGGACACAAAAATAGGGCGAAGCTCCACGTATTTTTTTTAAATTCATGAAATTCATGGAATAATTAAGAAAAAAAGGGCTTCCCTATATTGTTGTGTCCGGCTAGGTACAAATAGGCAGCTGGTGGTTGGGGGCAGCCCCTTCCTGCCTGCTGTACCTGACTGGACACAAATATAGGGCGAAGCCCCACATCAATTTTTTTTAATTATTTCATGAATTTCCTGAAATGATTTAAAAAAAATTGACGTGGGGCTTCGCACTATATTTGTGTCCAGCCAGGTACAGCAGGCAGGAACGGGCTGCCCCCAACCACCAGCTGCCTATTTGTACCTGGTTGGACACAACAATATAGGGAAGCCCTTTTTTTCTTAATTATTTCATGAATTTCATGAAATAATTAAAAAAAAAAAAAAACGTGAAGCTTCTCCCTATTTTTGTGTCCAGCCAGGTACAACTAGGCAGCTGGGGGATGGAATCTGCAGCGCAGGGAGGCCCAAGCTTTCTGCCCCCCCCCCCCCGGTGCAAATTGCAGTCCGCAGCCGCCCCAGAAAATGGCGCGTTCATAGAAGCGCCATCTTCTGGCGCTGTACCCAACTCATCCAGGGCCCTGGTGCGGTGGCTCACTGGGTAATAAAGGGGTTAAGGCCAGCTTGGCATTATCAGCTGGCCCTAAGCCCGAAATTCATGGGGTCACGCCAATATTAGACATGACCACCATGAATTTCTAGTAAAGTATTTAAAAAAACACAACACCCAGAATAAAGTCCTTTAATTGAAATAAACACACAATTCTTTATTGTTGTAAATTAAACCATACTTACCGTCACGCCCATTCCAGCTGAAGCCAACGATCTCCTGCAATAAAAGAAAAATAATAAAGCAACCTCATCCTTACCTTTCCATGGTTCCCACGACAGCTTCAGCTCTGCTACATCGAGATGACAGGCTGGACCGCAGCAGAACGCTGCCATTCAGCCTGTCATCCCGCAGACACTGAGAAGCGCAGGCATGCTTCCACTCCTCAGTGTCTGGCTGTGACGGCATAAAGATGAGCCGAGGTCATGTCCAATGAACTCAGCTCACCTCATGCACGTCACTGACAGCGTGGGAAAATTCTCCTGCACTCAGCACTTCAGCGTGAGAATTTTCCCACGCTGTCAGTGACGTGCATGAGGTGAGCTGAGTTCATTGGACATGACCTCACCTCATGTATGTCACTGACAGCGTGGGAGAAGTCTCACGCTGAAGCGCTGAGTGCAGGAGAATTTTCCCACGCTGTCAGTGACGTGCATGAGGTGAGCTGAGTTCATTGGACATGAACTCGGCTCATCTGGATGACGTCACAGAGAGACACTGAGGAGCGCAAGCAAGCCTGCGCTTCTCAGTGTCTGCGGGATGACAGGCTGGATGGCAGCGTTCTGCTGCGGTCCAGCCTGTCATCTCGATGTAGCAGAGCTGGAGCTGTCCTGGGAACCATCGAAAGGTAAGGATGATGTTGCTTTATTATTTTTCTTTTATTGCAGGAGATCGTTGGCTTCAGCTGGAATGGGCGTGACGGTAAGTATGGTTTAATTTAGAACAATAAAGAATTGTGTGTTTATTTCAATTAAAGGACTTTATTCTGGGTGTTTGTGTTTTTCTTTAACTTTGACTATGGGGTTAGTAATGGGGGTGTCTTATAGACGCCTCTCCATTACTAACCTGGGCTTGATGTCAGCTGGCATTATAAGCTGACATCAACCCCAGCCCTATTACCCCACTGCCACCGCTACAGGGCAGTGGGAAGAGCGAGGCTAAGTGCCAGAATTGGCGCATCCTATGGATGCGCCATTTCTGGGACGGCTGGTGTTTCTAGCCTGGGAGGGGGCCAATATTCATGGCACCCTTCCTGGGCTATTAAAATCAGCCCCCAGCTGTCTGCCTAGCCTTTGCTAGCTATTAAATTAGGGGGGACCCCACGTTATTTTTTTTGGGGGGTTCCCCCATTTTAATAGCTAGTAAAGGCTAGGTATTCAGCTGGGGGCTGATATTAGTTGCCTGGGAAGCTCCGTGGGTATTACCCCCTTCCCAGGCTTCAAACATTTGCCCCAGCTGTCTGCTTAACCTCCGCTAGAGCCTAAAATTAAGGGGAACCCCACGCCAATTTTTTTTTAAATAAATCCTTTATTTTAACACTAAATGACAAGTACAGTAATCAACACTGTCACTGTACTTCTTATATATGTGACTGACATGTTTCTATCTATCTAATCTATGTGTGATTCTCTATTCTTTCTATTCTAAATTGTCGGGTACCGCTGCTGAATTGCCGGCCGGCTTTTTTAAAGAGACGGTGCACGAAAACACTAATATTTTTTAAAATAAATCCTTTACACTAAATGACAAGTACAGTAAGCAACACTGTCACTGTACTTCATATATATGTGACTGACATGGTTCTATCTACCTAATCTATGTGTGAAGCTCTATTCTTTCTGTTGTAAATTGTCGGGTACCGGTGTATGCCGCTGATGAATTGCCGGCTTTTCGCGTAATACATTCTAAATTATTCTTAGTTGTTTTACTTCATGTAGAATTAACCTACAAGGAAAGAAAGGGTTTATTTTCATTTCGATATTTGTGTCCCATTGACTTGCATTGGTTTCCGGTATCGGAATCGGCGATATCCGATACTTTTTGGGTATCGGTCCGATCCAATCCGATACGATATTTCCTGATATCGGAAGGTATCGCTCAACACTACTTATTACATTATGTGTGGTCTTCGTTAGTGCCCCACCTCACCCCTTAATGAGCCCCATCAGTGTTAACAACTTGACTTTCCATATATAAAATGTTAGACACCACCAATAGAGAAGGGTGAAATATCAGTAAGAAAGACGACATTTAAAAACAAAACCATTTTATGCCATGTAAAATTCTGCCATCATTAATCGCAAAAACTGAGCAGTGTTTGTAGCCTTCATACAAGTTGACTTTTAAGGCCAAAGATGTATGTGTAGAGCTGCTATATTACAGAATAATGCTGGTGAATGTGGGTCACATTGTGATCAGTCGCCCCAATGTCTCAGTGTAGCTCCAGCCTAAAGAGGTTTTCCGGGTTTAATCTTTTTTAGTCTATAGCAAGGATGTCAAACTCAACACCGAAAATGAAAAGCTTGAGCAAAGTCGTGGGCCAACCAGAATAATGGGCCCCGCATAATCCTACATGCAGAATAATGGGCCCCACATAATCCTCCATGCAGACTAAGGGGCCCCACATAGTCCTCCATGCAGACTAAGGGGCCCCACATAATCCTCCATGCAGACTAAGGGGCCCCACATAATCCTACATGCAGAATAATGGGCCCCACATAATCCTCCATGCATAATAAGGGGCCCCACATAGTCCTCCATGCAGAATAATGGGCCCCACATAGTCCTCCATGCAGAATAATGGGCCCCACATAGTCCTCCATGCAGACTAAGGGGCCCCACATAATCCTACATGCAGAATAATGGGCCCCACATAATCCTCCATGCAGACTAAGGGGCCCCACATAGTCCTCCATGCAGACTAAGGGGCCCCACATAATCCTCCATGCAGACTAAGGGGCCCCACATAATCCTACATGCAGAATAATGGGCCCCACATAATCCTCCATGTATAATAAGGGGCCCCACATAGTACTCCATGCAGAATAATGGGCCCCACATAGTCCTCCATGCAGAGTAATAGCCCCACGTGGGGGTGGTGATTCTGGTGTCGCGGGCCAAATAAAACCGCTCTGCGGCCTGATATGGCCCACGGGCCAGAGTTTGTCATGTATGGTCTACAGGCTTACTCTGTAAGAATAAAAAATCAGGATTGGGGTGCTTTCACATTGCGTTCAGGCACCTGTTCAGTGGTCCCATCTAGGATTCAGACGTATGCGCTGACAGGGCCATCGAGAGGGCCATGTCAGTGATCGTGTGCTCTAACATGCATAATTTTTCAGCGTGTACACCTACTGGAGGCAGACACTCAGATGTAGCAGACTGCGTCTGAGTGTCCACCTCAAGTCTATGGCCCCATCGGCACATACATCCGAATCCCATTTGTTTGGGGTTCGGACGTAGGCCCCAGTGGAAGCCACTGAAGGGTGCCTAAACGTAGTGTGAAAGCACCCATAACCCCCTGCCACTTAAGCTCTGCCTCTCCGTTGCCTTCCTGTTTTTTTTTCCTTCTGACATGCAGCATTGGTGACATTGCAACTACAGCACATGGCCATTACACCCCTTTAGTGCAAAAATGGATGTTTTTTTTTTTGTGTAGTGGCTACCTTGTTTGCAATGTAATTAGCAAGTACAGGCCATGCAGCCCCTAAATCAGTGTAGATTGGTAGGTGGGCACTTGTTCAATTCTATGCATTCAGGAAACTCTCTTAAGTACTACAATTTATAGGCCTCAGTCTATGCAACAAAAGTTTAACAAAAGGTTCTCAGTCTAGTGTAATATCCACAACAAGCAATTATAGGGTCAGACATTTTCAAAGTATAGTCATAGCACAGGCTTTATTAGTAGGGATCGCTGTGGTAAATAATAGTTACCGATTTCCTTACGGTATGTTTTATATACTACAAGGAATCCCTTCATTATGTGTGCAGACCATTACTTGTGATTTATCAGGGTCTCAGTTTAGGAGACCAGTCATTCGTATGAAGAGTGATGGAGACTGACAATCCGCACATTAGGGCCTATCTACAGCACATTTTGTTTCCCGTAGTAGAAGGAAAAGGAAGGTTTGCAGAATTGGAAGTGTGCTAGGTTCATTAAAAGACCAAATTAAAATTAGGGTAAATGTAAAGAAGATAGGGAAACTAAAAGGTGAGGAAAGAAAGGAGGCCACCACTCTTAACTATCCAGACATTACGTAGGTTATCCAGGGTTCCCACCATGACAACCTGTTTTTGATGAGGTTAATAATTTTTGGAGTGCACCCTAACCACCCAATAGTCACATTCACTGCAATTACTGTCTTTAGTTACTGGGTAATGCATTTTTTATAAATTGATAAAGTATCCTTCGGACAGGCAATCTATCCACAGGATAGGTTATGAATTTTTGATTGGTGAGGATCTGACTGCAGGGATCTACACCATGGGCAGAATATGGAAGATTTAACCCAGCTAGAATGAAGCGGCAGGATCATACTCCGCCACTCTAGCTGTCAAGCGCTGCACATGGCTTTTCCCGGCAGCCCCATAGAGAATGAATTCAGCGGCGATCAGGCGTCCGACCTTTTGCTCAATTTTGTAACTAGGATAAATGTTCCCACTCCTGCTGCTTGGTGTAGGACCCACCAGTCGGACCCTCACGATCAGTAAGTTATCATTTTTCCTGTGGATAGGACTAGACCAGGGTTCCCCTACTCCAGTCCTCAAGGCCCACCAACAGGTCATGTTTTCAGGATTTCCTTAGTATTGCACAGGTGATGGAATTATTGCCTGTGCAGGTGATGCAATTATCACCTGTGTAATACTAAGGAAATCCTGAAAACATGACCTGTTGGTGGGCCTTGAGGACTGGAGTTGGGGAACCCTGAACTAGACAACCCGTTTAACTTCTGGCATGTCACATTAATATCAATTAGGGCTGCATAGAAATATATGAAGCTGTCACGCTCAGGTCGGGAGAGCCGCCGGCCAGTTTGGGCATTGTGGTCTGATCTTAGTCTGATTTATTCGGTCATCTGACTGCGCCATTACTTTGGCAATGAAATGAGTCCTAAATGATCAGCTGTGATCTGTGAGGGAACTTGCAGCAAAATTTAATGCCCTTGTGTGTCACCACAGGAGAGATGAAGCATTACCTGGTTCCCATTGACATAAATGAGTTGTCCTTAGTAATGCATGGAAATGCTGGGTCCTCCTGGCCCAGAGACTCTTTCTAACTCCATTCTATATTCTACTGGGCCATAGACTATAATGGTGCCGGCAGAGTGAACATGTGCATAATTTTTGGGTGTGTACGCCTACTGGAGACTGACACCCAGACACCCAGACACAGCCAGTAGGCGTACACACCCAAAAATGATACACGACAAAATAAAATTTTCTTAGTTTCTTAATTTTTTTTCTATTCTCGGGAGAACCCCTTTGATATTCTTTCCCTTACATAGCCAATATATCATGTATATGATTCATAGGAATAATACTAATTTTTTTGTTTTGATCCATCTATAAAGGCTAACTCATAGTGTCGTTTTCATGTAACGTTTCTGGTGAATGAACATTGATTGCTGACCTGAATAGATTACAGCGTAGTTTGGCACGGACTGCGCAATGTCACACTGAGCTTCTATTTCATCAGGATCTCCTGGTGCACAGGACACGGACTGAAGCCAAGGAGCCATTCTGTGCGAGAGCCTGGGAACATAGGAAGAGGCCGACACTGGGTTGATGGCTTTTCAGTTTGTAGCATGGTTCTCCCAATAAACTAGAAGCATTCATACACCGAACTGGGCACAGTGATAATGGGACTTATTATACTGCGAGCCTTCCACCAGGCCTCTCGTGGATTGTGGCCTCCCATTTACTGAGGATGGGGAGATTTTGTTTTGAAGTGTTGAAAAAACTGTCTTTCTACACATTTGGGGGCTTTCAAGTGAATGGGAGTTTAAAAAAAATGTAATTCACACCTTAAACGGATAAAAAAAATATAGGCAGATCTTAGGGTTTTACTTGGATCGGAGCTTCAGATCTATTGTCTGCCACACCTAGTTTCTTTTTTTTTTTTTTTGTATAATCTATAGGAAGGAAAAAAATCAAGAGAATACATTTTTATACATGCATACCATATTGATCTCTAGATATATGTATGTATAAAATTTATTTTCTTGAATTTTTTTTATGTATTGCTCATTTATATGAAAAGAAGGGAATGCATTTTTGCATTAGTTTTTATGCAATGCATTCAATGGGTGAAAAACACAAGCAAAAAGCACAAAGAGTTGACATGCTGTGAATTTAAAAGCACAGAAAATCCTGAAAGGAAAACTACTGATGATGTGCACAGCACTTTAGGATTCTCATAGACTTTGCTGGCATAAGGATTCCATAGCGTTTTTGGGCCAATTCCGTGCAGAAAAGAAAGCATCAAAAATGCACTGTGTGCACACTGCTTTAGGGTATCATTTAAATGGATATTCTCAAGTTTAAAAGTTATTCCCTATCCATAAGATAGGGAATTCATTCCCAGGTTACTGGGGGTCATACTGCCGTGACCCAGGCGGAAACCGAGAACCCGCTGAATGCCACTCCATGCATTCTACTGGGAGTGCCGTGTTTGGCAGAGGATGTCTAATAATAATCTTTTGGAGCTTTTATATGTACAAGTGTAATAATTCTAGTAATATTAATATAATTTTTTTTCCATGTTTGTGTATTCACTAAAATTTCCTTCTTCCTCCTTTTGCTAATAATGTGCCCTAGGTTGGCTGTAAAACCAGTATGAAAAGTAAAGGTGTGGTCTGGCTAAACCAGGACAAAGGGAGGAACATTGGGAAGATACACAACAGGTGCACTGGCTTCTATAGCTAACTAGGTCATTACAATTATGCCTATATAACCTGTATATTTGCTCCTCTGATGCGGCTGCTGCAGCACAGCTTATTGTGACTGCACATCCGAGCGTTACTGTGATAGATGTTATCCTGGTTTAGTTTCATTATATTAGAAATATGAACAGTAGGATACAATTAATTTAGCAGGATATTCTTAAGCTGTATCTCTGTGTATGCCTCATTACATCTAGGCTGGGGTTACACAGCAACTTTGGCCGCAAAACGGGTCATGTGCCCAAAGGTAGCATCTGTGTGCCGCTAAATTGCATCACAGTGCAAGTGAATGGAGTCAGCTTGCAACCCACGAGGTACTGCGACCATGACAAGCGAGCCGCAAAAAGTTGGAATTATTTGGATTTTTTGCGATTTGCTTGTCGCGGTACCTTATCTCACCATAGCACTCCATTCACTTTTACTATGCAATATACAGCGATCTTTGGCTGCACTACCCGTGTAGCTCGAGCATACAAACTACATGTTCTACGAAATTTCCCAAAGCTTTTGTATTCTCATAAGTTGTGCCTGACTGCTTAGGCCATGTTCACATGATGCCATGTTCACACAATGTTTCAAAAATGAGTGGCAGAAATTCAAAGTTAAGTTTTCTTTCTGTTATGGATTAGTCATTAGATCCACATGTGCATTAGGCCCATTGCATCCAGGTTCTGTGACTCACCACTTGCTAAAGAACTCTGGGGCCTTGTTCATACTTGGCGTAAATGTTGCTTTTCTATCTGCACGTTTTCTGCAGGTGTCCATAACAAAGATATGCAATAACATTCTTCTCTGTTGTGTTTTGCAAAGGTTTTTTTTTTATGCATTTCTCCCTTTTATTTGATGCGTTTTGGTGCAGATTTAAAGCTTCTTTTTATACCACAGAAAAGCATTGATTCTGCATTTAACTGCAACTGTGTTTTTTACTTGCGTTTTTGTTCATAGACAGTAAAAGGGCACCAGAAAACGCACCTTTCAAAAGTATCTTGAAATGCACAGGGGGCATGAGTTTTTATGAAATCAGATCCATTTTTCTTGGACAGTTAAATGCAGCAGATTTTCTGCACAGAAATACGCAGAAGAAAGGAAAAAAAGCCGTATTTGCGCTATGTGTAAACACTATCTGGAACTTTTTTCTTTGTTTAGGAAGAGTCAGACGAGGATCGCAACGCAATGCTCGGACTGGCTGGCGGCTCTCCTCATAGAAATACATGCTCGGGAGAGCAGTCAGCCAGTCCAAGCGTTGCATTGCGATCCTCATCCGAGTTATACGGCCATCTGACTCTTTCCTTACTTAGTTTCTATACTTTCAATGGTCATGAAGGGTTTCATTTGGTCAATCACATGGGTTACATCAGATGTATTGGGCTTCAGTCATTGTTGGAGGAGACAAAGAGTGAAACAGTATTGTGGGCTTCCTGTTTCCCCCCCAAAGTCTCATATTCTGTGTCCGCACAGTAAAACAGGAATATTATGATCTATAACGGCAGATCCAGTCTCCAGATATCTTGTACAATCGCTTCATCTGCTCTCAATGATTGTGGTTTGCAGGACACTCCCATTCGCTATGATAAAGATTTGTTCTTTCGGTTTGTCATTTAGGACATGTAGTTAATCTATCAGGCTTGTGTAGGGTTGGTGGGAGGAAAGGCTTGCTTTAAGACCACGGCCCCATTATCAGTAATTGGTCAGTATTTGGTCAGTATTTTTTCTCAGGAGTGGGTGATAAATGCAGAATTGGTGACTTGTTTCCATTATACCTTTTTCTCAGATTTTTCTTCACCTGGTTTTGGCTCCCACTCCTGAGAAAAAATACTGACCAAATACTGATAGTGGGGCCGTGGCCTAAGGTTGCTCATATTATTTTAAAGGTTGTTAGTGCAAGCCTTTTAATATGTAAGCAGTTCAGTATATGTTCTATGTGGAAAAATATAAGTGGACAAAAAGTGCAGATAATATTCCTATTTTAATTTTTCCATTTTTGCATAAAGAATAAAAGAAGCGATCTGTTTGGATCCTACAAACATCTACCCTCTGTATCAGCGTTAGTTTATATATATTAGATATAGAGATGCATAAAGACATCAGCTCTCTGGACTGAATTCAAGAAAATGTTGCAGTTCTCTTACTTTTCCGCTCTTACTACAACTTCCTTACTTCCAACGAAAAATGAAGAAATGCTAATTGTCTTCCTTTTTCGTGCCACCGAATCACAAAGGGGAAACACATTGGAAATTGAGAATTGAACTCCGGCAGGCAGAGAACTATGTAGGGGTTGGAGGAACTGTTCCTGTGTCATGGTGTACCTTAGGTATTTTGAGGGCCTTTGTAGGATGCCTGCTCTGGTCTGTTTAAATCCATAAATGTCTGATCGGTGTAGACTCTTGTTGTTATACTTAAAGGGGTTGTCCTCTTCCAGATGATGTTTGGCCCCGGCTGCATTTTGATAAAACATAACAAACCGCACTGTGCTCGCGTTCCCCAAGTCCACCGGGAAGTCTCTGCTGCTGCTTCCAGTGTCTGCCATTCGGTGTATAGCTGATGTCACATTGACAGCGTGGTAGCCTTGGTGAGCTCAGTGGCCCTGCCCATGTAGACTGGACTCTCCCCTTCAGAGCCTTTATGCTCACTGATTGGCTGCCTCGTTGTACACATGAAGTCAGCTCCATAGCCAGTGCTATGGTGGACCTGGGGAAGGCGAGTACAGCTCTGTTTATCCATGTTTGAAAAAACTGCAGCCAGGGTCGAGCATCATCTGAAAGGGGACAACCCCTTTAATATCTGTATCTTTGTGTGTAGTCACTATATCTGATACAAGTGCTGCTTTTTATTTGTATAAAGGCTTCTAGGTATTTTTTTTAGGGACTGATGACGAGAAATGGGGACTCCATTGCATGTTATAGGTTTTAGGGTGCTGGGAGGAGAAACTTTTCAAGGTCTAATTCTGACAAGATAGTCCTCTCTGTACTCCTTCCAGTCCCACCATGTTGCCTTTTCCTTTCTTTTTCTCTGTTTCCGTGTTCTTTCTGGACCTGTAAGTAAGAAAGGAGATGGACTCCCACTACACATAACTGTTCACTTCTCCTATACCGGTTAATAGTAACGGCTTCTATCCTGGATATTGTTTTTTATTTTATCTGTTTGGATTGTTATGAATTCCTCTACTTTCCTTGGAACTGTATTTTTAATATGTTGAATAAGTTATATTTTAAAGGCCTTTTTTTCTGATGCAAGTTGTGGATTCCTTTGGAATCCTTCTACAAAATAATCAATGTAATGTTTGTTTCTGGCACATGAACATTAGCAGCAATAGACAGACTCACACACTATATTTTGCATAGAAACCTTCTGAGCTTTTGATCTGAGCATTTTCCGTTAAGGACACAGGTCATTGTGAAGGGAAGGAATATCAGATGATATAGTGAATGGTCGATCCTGTGTTATCTACTGCCTATAGAGATGTCACCTGCTATCGTACTGCAGAAACCACACACTTTAAAAAGGCATGTTTGTTTTTTTTCCTTACCTGTGAATTTTCCGTAACTAGTGCGATTCTATGGGGAAAATCCGCACATAAACTCAGTGTACTTGCAAGAGAAGTTGACAAGTTGCGGATGTCAAAAACGCACCGCAGGTCATTTTACAGAGCGTAAAAAAATAACATCACATTCCATCTATTTTGCTGGAATTGTAAGACGCTGCATTTTTTGCGCCTGGAAAATACGCAACGTCAAAAACTCGTCTTGGGAACTTAACCTTAAAGGTCCAAAGAATTATTTCTACAGCAAAACACTTTTCAGCACTGCACAGACAACCCCGCAGTCATGCGAACCTGTGGTGCAATGGCAGCATAACCCTGACCTGTAGAGCAGGCAGCTTTCAGCTTCACTTTGTGAATGGGATTTCTGCTGAAGCTCGTATTTGGGACCACTATGTAGTGATTGTATAAAGCTTTCACGTCCCATTGTTTTCCTCAATCTTAAGAATAAAGAAACAGATCAAATACTCACTTTCCCATTTCACTGTAATTAGCAAACCCAATTCATTAGCGGTGGATTGCTCAGCTAATGTTCTGCACATTTCCACAGAAACATCACCACCATAAATAGCTCGCTCGTCATTTCCTTCCGTGACACTTGGATTCCTGTAGATTCCTGAACTTTAACACTTTGTATGGGAACTTAAGAAAACAGTAGGATGTGCTCTTATGTAGCAGATGTGTTGACATTAGTTTCGGTTACTTTCTGCAAGAATTAAATGGGATGTCCGGGTCTAACATATTAACAACCGATCCTTACAATAGGTCGTCAATGTTTGGTGGCGGTGCCAGGTTACGGACCCCCAGCGACCTATCAGTTGTTATTTGTCCCAGCTGTGGCAGGAAATAATGTACGTAGCTGGAATAGTGCAGCTCCATACATTTAGTGGCCCCTTCCTAGTAGGGCACCTTATCCGCCATTCATTGTATAGGAGATGGGGTGCAGTCCCTGAGAGCAGCCTCTCTGTCTCGCCTCCATACATTATTTACATATGGCCACTACCGGAAAAATAAATCCAATGATCGGTGGAGGTCCAGGGTGTTGGTTCTCCACCGATCTAATATTTATGACCTATCTTAAGGATAGATTATCAATCTGTTAGTCACAGACCTCTCCTTTAATTAGATGAATAGGACAATTGTGGAGATTTTGACAAGTCTGCCACATCTATTCACCCTAAAGCTAACCATACACCTCAGATAACGGTAGACCGATCTTTTTTTTTTTTTTTTTCTCCACACATCACATATTGGGGAGAACCCCGTCCCCCCATACACATAGGATGGTTGAATGCAGATCACAAAAGTTCAGCCTGTAGCGCGCACTTTTTGCATTTGTACCTACTAGCTCGCCTCTATTAGGATGCTAGGGCATCGTGCAATTGTCCTAATGTAAAGAGGGTCTGAAAAGTATTCAGCTTTTTTTTTTTTTTTTTTTTTATCATAATATGGCTCCAGAGTTATGGACTTAGCACTACACAATAACTTGTATTCTCTTTACCCTGTGAGCACCCCCCCTTAGTAATTATGCAGAGCAGCTTAAAGACACGCCCCTGAGAATCCTGTCAGCCACGCCCCTTTGTTAAAGATCATACAAATTGGCGCTAAATATAAAGGCCCATATCTCTGGAACCGTATAGAGGATTTAAACATACAATAAAACTGAACATTCAGGAGTGCAGCAGGAATAACAAGTGCAAAACTGGTCACTTTTAACACAGTGGCAGGTACCCACTTAAAACCCTAATTGGCTGCAAATATACCTTATTAGATGGTCATTACTGGACCTTTTTCTAGAGCTCCATGTTTTGCTGCACTGTAAAATAACTGCTGTATTGGAGCTTGTAAAGGTGGTATATGTTACGGATTCTGACATCACTATCCCCTTAGATTCTAGATGGGCATATGAGCCAGGGAGCATGTAAAGCAGGTACCTACTGTGCCGCCTCGATTTCCAGGTCACATGACCGTGCCGCTGGGTCTCGCTAGGCCCAGAGCAGCCCACTTTACCCAGTTGTAAGAGAAATAAATAGGAAAAATAAAAGACACCAAAATAAAAAGTGAAATATATGTACAATGTAGAATAAGCATAAATAATGACAAAAAAGCACCGTTCTATCAATAAACAAACCTCATCCTGGCACATTATTTTACAAATGGCATGTCATATATCAAAATAGTCACAAAATAGTGGAAAAGAATATACAAGCTTCAGCTGTTTGACCAGTATATACAAAGGACTGGGAAAATTCTACTGGTCAGAATGATTCCAGGGAAAGTGGTTAAACCGGATTCTCCTAGTGAAAAATATTCTTTAATATGAGATGTTCTGTAGACCTATTATGAGACTATGCTTCCTTTTATTCTTTTCAAAGTACCGGTATTTTTTTCTTTCACTTTTTGTTACTTTAAGTTCATAAAGAATGTGTGTCCTGTTCTGGAATACCTGACCATGACTGACTGACGTTAATGTGCCAGTCCAGTGACTCAGTGTGTGACTGGCATTGCACTCCTTGCCAAGGCTGGAGGAGGTGACGTTCTACATACAGGAGAAAGGTCTCCAGATAAGGAAGACGGAAACTGCTTAAAACCCCCTACTAATGCAGAATATTGCTATATCGTGAACTCGTGATGATTGGCAGTGTGTGTGTGTATATACAGTACAGACCAAAAGTTTCGACACCTTCTCATTTAAAGATTTTTCTGTATTTTCTTGACTATGGAAATTGTACATTCACGCTGAAGGCATCAAAACTATGAATTAACACATGTGGAATTATATACTTAACAAAAAAGTGTGAAACAACTGAAAATATGTCTTATATTCTAGGTTCTTCAAAGTAGCCACCTTTTGCTTTGATGACTGCTTTGCACACTCTTGGCATTCTCTTGATGAGCTTCAAGAGGTAGTCACCGGAAATGGTCTTCCAACAATCTTGAAGGAGTTCCCAGAGATGCTTAGCACTTGTTGGCCCTTTTGCCTTCACTCTGCGGTCCAGCTCACCCCAAACCATCTCGATTGGGTTCAGGTCTGGTGACTGGAGGCCAGGTCACCTGGCGTAGCACCCCATCACTCTCCCTCTTTGTCAAACAGCCCTTACACAGCCTGGAGGTATGTTTGGGGTCATTGTCCTGTTGAAAAATAAATGATGGTCCAACTAAACGCAAACCGGATGGAATAGCATGCTGCTGCAAGATGCTGTGGTAGCCATGCTGGTTCAGTATGCCTTCAATTTTGAATAAATCCCCAACAGTGTCACCAGCAAAGCACCCCCACACCATCACACCTCCTCCTCCATGCTTCATGGTGGGAACCAGGCATGTAGAGTCCATCCGTTCACCTTTTCTCAGTCGCACAAAGACACGGTGGTTGGAACCAAAGATCTCAAATTTGGACTCATCAGACCAAAGCACAGATTTCCACTGGTCTAATGTCCATTTCTTGTGTTCTTTAGCCCAAACAAGTCTCTTCTGCTTGTTGCCTGTCCTTAGCAGTGGTTTCCTAGCAGCTATTTTACCATGAAGGCCTGCTGCACAAAGTCTCCTCTTAACAGTTGTTGAAGAGATGTGTCTGCTGCTAGAACTCTGTGTGGCATTGACCTGGTCTCTAATCTGAGCTGCTGTTAACCTGCGATTTCTGAGGCTAGTGACCTGGATAAACTTATCCTCAGAAGCAGAGGTGACTCTTGGTCTTCCTTTCCTGGGGCGGTCCTCATGTGAGCCAGTTTCTTTGTAGCGATTGATGGTTTTTGCAACTGCACTTGGGGACATTTCAAAGTTTTCCCAATTTTTTGGACTGACTGACCTTCATTTCTTAAAGTAATGATGACCACTCGTTTTTCTTTACTTAGCTGCTTCTTTCTTGCCATAATACAAATTTTAACAGCCTATTCAGTAGGACTATCAGCTGTGTATCCACCAGAGTTCTGCACAACACAACTGATGGTCCCAACCCCATTTATAAGGCAAGAAATCCCACTTATTAAACCTGACAGGGCACACCTGTGAAGTGAAAACCATTTCCGGTGACTACGTCTTGAAGCTCATAAAGAGAATGCCAAGAGTGTGCAAAGCAGTCATTAAAGCAAAAGGTGACCACTTTGAAGAACCTATAATATAAGACATATTTTCAGTTGTTTCACACTTTTTTGTTAAGTATATAATTCCACATGTGTTAATTCATAGTTTTGATGCCTTCAATGTGAATGTACAATTTTCATAGTCATGAAAATACAGAAAAATCTTTAAATGAGAAGGTGTGTCCAAACTTTTGGTCTGTACTGTGTATATATATATGTAGATATGTGTATGTAGATAGATATATATCACACACGCGCACATAATATTAAAATATATATATATATATTGTGTGTGTTTGCCTTTAAAAGCATAAAATAATAAATTTAGACCTACATAAATAATATATATAGGTATATATCAATATAATATATTTTATATTTTTAAAGGCAAACATTAATTTTGATGGAAGTTCATAGCTGTTGTAACTGCTTTACTACACTGGTTATTGCTTCTTTTTTATGGTATTTTTAAAATCTTCTCTGCATTCTGCAGCCTTGTGCACAAGTCCCAATGTCTTTATGATCTAACTAAACTACTGGGACACAAGATAAGAAGTGTTGTCATGGGAGCAAAGGTGCTGAGGCTGGATCATCAACAAAAACAACAATACAGTATTTAACATGTAACAGCTAAGTTGGCCATCAGCTTTTTTGGTTGATGAAATGTTTACTGCATTAGTACTATTGTTTTTTAGTTATAGGGCTAGATTTTTTTGTTTTAAATTACAATAAGATTTTCTACAGAAAAGGGTAGGAAAAGTGTGTTTAGAAGCTTGCACATGTGAAAACAATGGCCATAAAAAGTAACCGTCATTTTTATGTTACAAAATGTCTTACTTTCACGTGTACTATTGATATTTACAGTTGTGCTCAAAAGTTTACATACCCCGGCAGAATTTTTCCTTTCTTGGCCTTGTTTCAGAGAATATGAATAACAAAAAAACTTTTTCTCCACTCATGGTTATTGGTTGGGTCAAGACATTTATTGTCAAAGTACTGTGTTTTTCTCTTTTTAAATCTTAATGACAACCAAAAACATCCAAATGACCCTGATCAAAAGTCACATACCCTGATGATTTTGGCCTATTAACCCCTTAATAACATCTGACGTACTAATACGCGTCTGTGCCCTGGGACTTAAGAGCCAGACCCGTATTAGTACGTCATGGCGATCGCGCGCGCACACAGGCTGTGCGGGCGCGATCGCCGCCGGGTGTCAGCTGATTGTCACAGCTGACACCTGGTACTATGTGCAGGGAGCGGTCCTGCACCGCTCCCAGCACATTAACCCCCGCGATGCTGCGATCGAAGTCGATCGCGGCATTGCGGGGGCAAGTGGAGGTGATCGCCGATACTCACCTCCTCTTCCGGCTTCCAGCGCAGTCTGCAAAGGCTTACCGGGTGTTGCCATGACGACCCGATGTCGTCATGACAACATCCTGGTCACCAGACAGCAGGAAGATTGCTTGGACATGCGCAGTGCATCTCCAAGCAATCTTCACACTGTGCATTTCTGACAGCTTGCATGGCATAGGGATGGTGCTGCATTCCTGTGCCATGCAGGCGATCAGAGAAAAAAAAGTGAAAGTCCCAGAGTGGGACAAAGTAATAAAGTGTATAAACTGTGTGAAAGTGGAAAAAAAAAGAAAAAAAAAATTTGCAAAAATATAAAAAAAAAATAATCCACCAAAAATAAAAATATAATGTACCCATCAATAAATATTATTATAAAAAAAAAACAATAAAAGTACACATATTTGGTATCGCCGCGTCCGGAACAACCTGACCTATAAAACTGTCCCACTAGTTAACCCCTTCAGTGAACACGGTAAAAAAAAAAAAAAAAAAACGAAGCAAAAAACAATGCTTTATCACCATACCGCCAAACAAAAAGTGGAATAACACGCGATCAAAAAGACGCATATAAATAAAAATGATACCGCTGAAAACGTCATCTCGTCCCGCAAAAAACAAGCCGCCATACAGCTCCATCAGCCGAAAAAAAAAAGTTATAGCTCTCAGAATAAAGCGATGCTAAAAAATGTTTTTCTATAAAATAGCTTTTATTGTGTATAAGCGCCAAAACATAGAAAAATGATACAAATGTGGTACCGCTGTAAACGTACTGACCCGAAGAATAAAGATACCTCATCAATTTTACCACACGCGGAACAGAATTAAAAAAAAAAACAAAAAACAATTCCTGAATTGTTGGTTTTTGTTTATTCTGCCTCCCAAAAATCGGAATAGAAAGCGATCAAAAAATGTCACATGCCTGAAAATGGCACCAATAACAACGTCAAGTCATCCCGCAAAAAACGAGCCGTCACATGACTGTCTGCCAAAATCTGGAAAAATTATAGCTCTCAAAATATGGCGATGCAAAAACTAGATTTTACTAAAAATGCGTCTTTTAGTGTGTGACAGCTGTCAGTCATAAAAACCCCATATGATTCCGGCATTGCTGTAATCACACCGACCCGAAGAATAAAGTCGTCTAATCACTTATACCGCACAAGGAACAGCGTCAAAAATAAACTCTTGGGTTAGGATTGGGCTAGGGTTAGGGCTGGGTTTGGGGCTAGGGTTGTGCTGGGGCTAGGGTTGTGCTGGGGCTAGGGTTGTGCTGGGGCTAGGGTTGTGCTGGGGCTAGGGCTGGGGTTGGGATTTTTTTCAAAAGTAAGAAAAAAAGATGACGATATGGCGACTAGTGTTGAGAGCAAGTGCTCGCTACTTGAGTTTGCATCGGGTGCTCTGGTATGCATTGAGTATCGTGGGTATTTGACATGCTAGAGTCTCTGCCCCATATGCTTCGCGGCCAAAAAACTTTACGGGGATTGCCTGCCATGCACGAGCGATCCCCGCATGTTTTTTTTTGGGTGTCTAATAACCGTGAAACATGCGGAGCAGGGACTCGAGCATGTCACTCAAGCACACGCTGTACATGGTGCATACCTGAGTACCCGATGCAAACTCAAGTAGCGAGCACTTGCGCTCCAGAATAATGACAACTTATTCAATATGATGACCTAATGTAAACAAATTCTGTGCCGTACCTCTGGGTTCAAAATGTTCACTATACACCTTAATAAAATCCTTGAGGGGTATAGTTTCCAAAATGGGGACACTTGTGGGGGAGCTCCACTGTTTAGGCACATCACGGGCTCTCCAAACGCGACATGGTGTCCGCTAACAAATTGAATGGAAAATCGGCTCAAATTGTTAGCGGACGCCATGTTGCCTTTGGAGAGCCCCTGTGTGCCCAAACATTGGAGCTCCCCCACAAGTGACCCCATTTTGGAAACTAGACCCCCCAAGGCACCTATCTAGATGCATAGTGATCACTTGGAACCCCCAGGTGCTTCACAAATTGATTCGTAAAAATGAAAAAGTGAAAAAAAAAAAACACTTTTTCATTTTTATGTCCCTCCAATGTTTGGGCACACAGGGACTCTCCAAATGCAACATGATATCCGCTAACAAATTGTCGGCTCAAATTGTTAGCGGACACCATGTTGCGTTTGGAAAGCCCCTGTGTGCCCAAACTTTGGAGCTCCCCCACAATTGACCCCATTTTGGAAACTAGGGGTGACTTCAAATGTGATGTGGTCCCTAAAAAAAATGGTTTTGTAAATTTTGTTGGAAAAATGAGAAATCGCTGGTCAACTTTTAACCCTTATAGCTCCCTAACAAAAAAAAATTTTGGTTCCAAAATTGTGCTGATGTAAAGTAGACATGTGGGAAATGTTATTTATTAACTCTTTTGTGTGACATATCACTCTGATTTCAGGGCTTAAAAATTCAAATTTTGAAAATTGCAAAATTTTCAAAATTTTCGCCAAATTTCCGTTTTTTTCACAAATAAACGCAAGTGATATCGAAGAAATTTTTCCACAATCATGAAGTACAATATGTCACGAAAAAACAGTCTCAGAATCAGGAGGATCCGTTGAAGCGTTCCAGAGTAATTACCTCATAAAGTGACAGTGGTCAGAATTGTAAAAATTGGCCCGGTCATTAACGTGCAAACCACCCGCGGGGCTTAAGGGGTTAACATGCACAGAATTTGACGCAAATGGGTTTGAATGGCTACTAAAGGTAACATTCTCACCTGTGACCTGTTTGCTTGTAGTCAGTGTGTGCATAAAAGCTGAGTGAGTTTCTGGGATCCAGACAGCCTCTTGCATCTTTCATCCAGCCACTGACGTTTCTTTATTGTGAGTCATGGGGAAAGCAAAAGAATTGTCAACGGATCTACAGGAAAAGGTAGTTGAACTGTATAACACAGGAAAGGGATAAAAAAAAAAAAAAAAAATCAAAGGAATTGATAATGCCAGTCAGCAGCGTTCAAACTGTGATTAACAAATGAAAAATTCAGTGACTCTGTAAAAACCAAACCACGGTCAAGTAGGCCAACAAAGATTTCGGCCACAACTGCCAGGAAAATTGTTCGGGATTAAAAGAAAAATCCACAAATAACATCAGCTGAAATTCAGGACTCTGAAAACTAGCGGTGTGGCTGTTTCAAGATGCACAATAAGGAGGCACTTGAAGAAAAATGGGCTGCATGGTCGAGTCACCAGAAGAAAGCCATTTCTACGCAAATGCCACAAAGTATCTCGCCTACAATACGCCAAACAGCATAGAGATCAGCTTCAAAACTTCTGGAACAAGGTAATTTGGAGTGATGAGACCAAAATTGAACTTTTTGGCCACAACCATAAACGTTACATTTGAAGAGCGGTCAACAAGGCCTATGATGAAAGTAACATCATTCCTACATTAAAGCACGGAGGTGGATCGCTGATGTTTTGGGGATGTGTGAGCTACAAAGGCACAAGAAACGTGGTAAAAGTTGAATGAAAGATGAATCCAGCACGTTATCAGCAAATACTGGGGGCAAATTTTCACTCATCAGCCCGGAAGCTGCGCATGGGACGTACTTGGACGTTCCAACATGACAACGATCCAAAACACAAGGCCAAGTCGACCTGTCATTGGCTATAGCAGAACAAAGTGAAGGTTCTGGAGAGGCCATCTCAGTCTCCTGACCTGAATATCATTGAGCCACTCTGGGGAGATCTCAAGCGCGCAGTTCATGCTAGACAGCCCAGGAATTTACAGGAACTGGAGGCTTTTTGCCAAGAAAAATGGGCAGCTTTACCATCTGATAAAATAAAGAACCTCATCCACAACTACCACAAAAGACTTCAAGCTGTCATTTGATGTTACAGGATGCAATACATGATATTAAGAACTGGGGTAGGTGAACTTTTGATCAGGTTCATTTGGATGTTTTTGGTTGTCATTAAGATTTAAAAAGAGAAAACACAGTAGTTTGACAGTAAATGGCTTCACCCAACTAATAACTATGAGTGGAGAAAAAGTTTTTTTTGTCATCGTTCATATTCTCTGAAACAAGGCCAAGAAAGGAAAAATTCTGCCGGGGTATGTAAACTTTTGAGCACAACTGTAAATATCAATAGTACACGTGAAAGTAAGACATTTTGTAATATATTTTATTAGAGATATCTGCTGCTTTCTACTTCTGAGCTGGTCATTCTCAAAATTCTCAATTCATGGGTAAAATCTATCTTCAGTGGAAAACAGGAACAGTCGTTTCAGGAGAACTTGAAGCAGAATGTATCAGCTTCTCCCTCCTCCATAGAGTTGCAAAAGTACTACTATCTCCGTAATGTGAAAATCTGTCTTCACTGAATATTTTACCTGGGAATTGAGAATGAATGATCAGTCCAGGAGAAGAAGCAGCCTTCTCTGATAAGATTATATTACAAAGTGACTTGTTTCCATGTGCACTATTGACTTCTCAAATAAAAATGTAAATGACTGCTACTCTTGACAGTCCTCTGTAGATGCAGAAGATGTGATTCCGGCTCATACTTACTACATGTGCCCACACCATTTAATCGTTGCATGTGAAGGAGAAACTACAAATGGCTTTGCTGGCACACAACTCTATTTTTCCTCCTCTGCAAGAACCATGTGTTATGTATTAGCTGAGATTCAGAAGGAGATCTCGTAATCTCCTCCTCCCTCCACATCATGGTTACTATGCCAATGACTAAGTGCTCACTGAAGTGGATCACAACCTATGTGAACAAGTTTTGTGCCTCTACTGTTCAAACAGCAAGAACACGTCTACTTGTCTCCCTGCTGCCTATTATTAATTTCAATAATATATAAAAAAACGGCTGAAAATTTTAATGAGTAGTAAATTGCTAAATTGTTTGTATTTACATGCGCAATCCAACAATACCCATATATAAAGATGGGAATAAGCCTTTAAATAAAGTTTTAGTTTTTCTTTAAATATCCTTAAGATAAGGCTGTCATTGTTTGGTAATCGGGATCAAACCCCTGGCACCTTGAGAAACAGACGGCTCCGTTCCATTCAAGCCACTGTGCCTCTGTAAACAATTAAAAGGTTTTTTTTTTTTGTTTTGTTTTTTAATGGCCTTCAGCTTGATCTTGAGCCATGGTGACTTTATGAACGATCTGTAGGAAGATCGATCTTGTGCAAGCCTAGATAGGTCCACCAGGGTCTTCTTCGCCATCGGGTTGCCGGTCTTCCTTTTCGCCTTGTTCCTTCTATTCTTCCAACCATGATGCCCTTCTCCAGTGATTGCTCTCTTCGTATGATGTGTCAAAAGTAGGCAAGTCGTAGCTTGGTGATCCTTGCTTCGAGTGACATGTCTGGCTTGATTTGTTCCAAAATTGATTTATTTGTTCTTCCATGATATTGATAACAGCCTTCTCCAGCACCACATTTCAAACTCGTCGATTTTTCTATCTTGTTTTTTTTATCGTTGAGTGCTCAACAATAGGCTACTAGATAAGCCGACAATGTTTAAAGGGCTTATCCGGGACAATTTTTTTTTTCTTGTGGGTCTAAAAACTAGTTGCTAACTATCTGCCTGTTGACAATCATCTCTGCCGGCTCAGAGCAGTCACGGACCGCTCCTGCTGTGAATTCTGTGCCTTCCAGAGACATCACTTTAACAGAGCCGCTGCTTTTCTTCTACTCTGCACTGTTAACAAAGCTCGAGTGCTCATGTTATGCTGATTTGACAGACCGCTATTGTTGCATATCTGCGGGGAGCGAGCTGTCAATCACCATGATGCCTGCAGTCATGCCCCATTGACAGAGCAGCCCAGAAGAGTAAGAGCTGCTTTGTTGGCGTGAAGCTGCAGAATTGCCGGCAGGAACAGTTTGTGTTCGCTCTGAGCCGGCGCCAGGTAGAACAGGCAAATAGCAACTACCTATTTCTCATTCCTCATTCTTCATTAATAATTTAAATAAAGAGATCAAAGTACTCAGTAAATCTGCTATTTCAAAATTTTTATTAATGTTATCACAAGACATACAAACACCCCATAAAATCATGTCAAAAGCCCCTAAGACATAGAAAGCCCCAGTAAGTTTGAGGCAGTGTGGTAAAGAGATATCACTGTAAGCACGGAAAATATAAATACAATTCAGAAAATAGGAATGTAAGATTATATCAGTAACGTTCCAAACCTCTTATTTTCGTGGGATATGCCCCATGTCCCTGCCATTAGATTATCACAAAGCATGTGTAAATAGAGTACATACCCCTATTTATAGGTCATAGAAATATCATATGACATGTACAGAAAAGTGCAAATTTTCACATTTGGAGGGATATGTTCTCATATGGAATTATCATATAGCATATATAGGCAAAGTACAGATCCTCATAATTTAAGGGAAATATCCTCCTGTACAGGTCATTAGATTATCGTATAACACATGTAAATAAAGTATAAATCCTCATGATTTGAGGGATATCTCCCATATACAAGCCAGTAAGATAATCACAGTGGTAACATCAATTATAGCTTACATATAAAACACAAAAGCTAGTAAATAAGACCGGGTGCATATCACCGATCCTAAGGATCTGAACAGAGTCCTTGTCAGCAGTCAAGTGATATCAGCATTATAGTACCCCCAAGGCAGGCAAAATACAAACCAATGCCAAAGTGTTGTAGGACCACACTGCCTCGTACCCCAACGCGCGTTTCGCGTGCTGCTTCATCGGGGGGTACAGAGGCAGTGCCACACCTGATGTATTTATATAAAAAGAAAAGAGCGACGCACACCTGTTATTCCCTCTGTGTATTAGGGCGCACGCATGCCGTCCATAGCGCGTCGCCATCACTTGGCCGGCGTCCAGGAAATCGAGATGCGCATGCGCGCATATCGATTCCTGATAGGACGCCAGTCGATGGATTCCTGATAGGACGCCAGTCGATGGAGGCGAGGCCGCTATGACGCGTCACGCGCGCGCACCACACCGGGTCCGTGCACACTCCATGTTAAGTCTGGGCAAAGTTGCCCTCAAACCCTATCCATACATAGACAATACAGTTTGGCAATACATAGTAGATGTATCTTTATATCCATCACGATGACGTTATCTTTCAACTTGATGATTCACATTTTAACCCGTCCTGCATTATTAAAGAAGATAAAAAAGTAATAATATACATTCAATACAATATAGGGCAAAAGTAATAAATGCAGAGTTCTACATCAAAGTGGTATCTACAATGAAATAATTATAGAATTCTCCTAATATTATTATCTAAAATGTACATATTATCACCAATAGTTATAAAAATATTATTATAAAATTGTATCAAAGTAAAAGGTCATCTTGATGAAGTATAAAATATCAATATACATATCTAGATAAATAAATAATTGTATTTCATATCCACATAATAACCATAGAGTATGTATAAAGGTAAATGATCACAGTGATCAAAATAACATATCGAGATAGAGAATATAGATAACCAGGAATGGCAATATAAAAGGTACAGTGTAGTGGGACAAGGCATAACCGCAACAGTGCCATCATATTCAATCCCATTATAAAAGGTCACACCAGAAATGGCGCAAAGCTCACTGAGTCATTTAGGCCCTTCGGTTTAATTGTATCAAGAATAGTAATCCATTTTGCTTCGGTTTTATGTAGCAAATTTTTAGCATCTCCGCCCCTTGCTCCCAAACGGATCTGGTCGATTGCTCGAAAACGTAAAAGGCGCCAGTTGCAATTATGCAGCTCGCGAAAGTGCTTAGGGATGTTTTTGAGTTTGGCTATTTGCTCCGGGTCTATAATTTTCGCCGCATTTTTTATGTCTCTCAAGTGTTCCAAGACTCTCACACGGAACTCTCTTGATGTTAACCCAACGTAAATTAACTTACATGGGCAGATCGCCCAGTAGATAACGTCAGTAGAGCGGCAAGTTAGCCACTTAAAGATTTTAAAATTACGAGTATTTTGGGAGTCGTGGAAGGAGAATGCTCTATCTACCTGGGAACAAGCACTACAAGCGCCACATGGGAAACAACCCCATTTAGATTTTACATGACCAAAATTGAGACCCCCAGATGCAGGTGGTATATAGTGACTTCTCACTAATATATCATTTAGATTTTTTGATCTTCTAGGGGTCACTAGGGGTCTTGAGGGGATTATGTTTTTTAGGGTAGGGTCAGATAAGAGGACAGGCCAGTATCTTGTGAAGATTGCCGACATTTCCCTCCAATGCGTATGGTAGGGTGTAATTAGTCTCACCTGTTCATTTTTTCCTTTTATTTTCTTCTTCAGAAGTTGATCTCTTGAAGTTGCCATTGCTCTAATGTAGCCCTGTTGGATGACATCGGGGTTATAATTACGGACCTTAAATCGTTTTTTTAATTCCCTAGCTTGATCCTGAAAAAGAACATCCGAAGAACATATTCTCCGAGCCCGGAGGAATTGTCCCGTAGGGATTGATTTGATTACCTGAGGGGGATGCGGCGAAAATTATAGACCCGGAGCAAATAGCCAAACTCAAAAACATCCCTAAGCACTTTCGCGAGCTGCATAATTGCAACTGGCGCCTTTTACGTTTTCGAGCAATCGACCAGATCCGTTTGGGAGCAAGGGGCGGAGATGCTAAAAATTTGCTACATAAAACCGAAGCAAAATGGATTACTATTCTTGATACAATTAAACCGAAGGGCCTAAATGACTCAGTGAGCTTTGCGCCATTTCTGGTGTGACCTTTTATAATGGGATTGAATATGATGGCACTGTTGCGGTTATGCCTTGTCCCACTACACTGTACCTTTTATATTGCCATTCCTGGTTATCTATATTCTCTATCTCGATATGTTATTTTGATCACTGTGATCATTTACCTTTATACATACTCTATGGTTATTATGTGGATATGAAATACAATTATTTATTTATCTAGATATGTATATTGATATTTTATACTTCATCAAGATGACCTTTTACTTTGATACAATTTTATAATAATATTTTTATAACTATTGGTGATAATATGTACATTTTAGATAATAATATTAGGAGAATTCTATAATTATTTCATTGTAGATACTACCTTGATGTAGAACTCTGCATTTATTACTTTTTTTCTATTCGTCTTGAATGTATATTATTACTTTTTTATCTTCTTTAATAATGCAGGACGGGTTAAAATGTGAATCATCAAGTTGAAAGATAACGTCATCGTGATGGATATAAAGATACATCTACTATGTATTGCCAAACTGTATTGTCTATGTATGGATAGGGTTTGAGGGCAACTTTGCCCAGACTTAACATGGAGTGTGCACGGACCCGGTGTGGTGCGCGCGCGCGACGCGTCATAGCGGCCTCGCCTCCATCGACTGGCGTCCTATCAGGAATCGATATGCGCGCATGCGCATCTCGATTTCCTGGACGCCGGCCGAGTGATGGCGACGCGCTATGGACGGCATGCGTGCGCCCTAATACACAGAGGGAATAACAGGTGTGCGTCGCTCTTTTCTTTTTATATAAATACATCAGGTGTGGCACTGCCTCTGTACCCACCGATGAAGCAGCACGCGAAACGCGCGTTGGGGTACGAGGCAGTGTGGTCCTACAACACTTTGGCATTGGTTTGTATTTTGCCTGCCTTGGGGGTACTATAATGCTGATATCACTTGACTGCTGACAAGGACTCTGTTCAGATCCTTAGGATCGGTGATATGCACCCGGTCTTATTTACTAGCTTTTGTGTTTTATATGTAAGCTATAATTGATGTTACCACTGTGATTATCTTACTGGCTTGTATATGGGAGATATCCCTCAAATCATGAGGATTTATACTTTATTTACATGTGTTATACGATAATCTAATGACCTGTACAGGAGGATATTTCCCTTAAATTATGAGGATCTGTACTTTGCCTATATATGCTATATGATAATTCCATATGAGAACATATCCCTCCAAATGTGAAAATTTGCACTTTTCTGTACATGTCATATGATATTTCTATGACCTATAAATAGGGGTATGTACTCTATTTACACATGCTTTGTGATAATCTAATGGCAGGGACATGGGGCATATCCCACGAAAATAAGAGGTTTGGAACGTTACTGATATAATCTTACATTCCTATTTTCTGAATTGTATTTATATTTTCCGTGCTTACAGTGATATCTCTTTACCACACTGCCTCAAACTTACTGGGGCTTTCTATGTCTTAGGGGCTTTTGACATGATTTTATGGGGTGTTTGTATGTCTTGTGATAACATTAATAAAAATTTTGAAATAGCAGATTTACTGAGTACTTTGATCTCTTTATTTAAATTATTAATGAAGAATGAGGAATGAGAAATAGTTTAGTGTATTTGGGTTTCCTCATTTTGTCTGAAGGATATTAATACACTATATTGAAATGAACGTCTATATCCTTTTTTGTTTACAAAAAAATAGCAACTACCTGCCTGTCAGTTCTTGGCCCCATGAGAAGAAAATCAAGATAGTCCCATATAACCCCTTTTAAGTCCTAGACATCAATATTTAGGTCCCGGAAAACTGGTTATCTGAATGCTGATTAGTCAGTTGCATTTTACTACTACACAAAACTAAGACATTATCGCAAAGTGAAATTCTTTATTACATTTTTTTGTGTTACTTTTCAGCTTTATAGACATTAATTTCACTCTGATTATGTCATTATTCTGTATGGGATGTGTCAGGGTTCTCCTTGTAATTACTGGAACCACCAGATACAAATTGCTTTCTACATAGCTAAAATTGTTCAGAGGTCAAGTGGGAAACATTCGACGGATTAACAGTTAATGCATGAAAGGTCACATAGATCTAATGTCATTTTTACCCTTTCGTTGCAGAGGAAAATGATAAGATTTTGGTGGAACAGGAGGAAGAGGAAGAAGAGGAGGAAGAAGAGGACATTATTTCTCAAACAGAAGAATTGGTAAACCAGGCCCCTCCTGATCCTGCTTCTCCACCAGCACCTGCACCTCCTCCACCCCCACCTCCTCCCCTACCTACTCCAGTAGCCGTCATTCCCCTTCCTGTGGTAACCAGCACTCCTCAACCAGTAGTCCAAACATCTTTGTCACCTCCCGTTGTTCATCGTCAGCCACATGTTGTCAACCCGCCTGTTATCAACAAAGATGTATCCCTGGCTCCTGTCATCCAGCGACCACCAGGTCCCGGACTCTCAGAGATCAAGACAACACCTTTGAGTGTAGGAAGTCCTAAGCAGCTGCACCATTACTCAACCCCTGTACTGGCAATAACACACCACCACATTGTGCAGCAGCAACAACAGCAGCAGCAACCTATACAGCCCCAGCCAGCAGCCCTACAACACCCACAGCAGCAGCCTTCAGCACAACCCTTGGGTGCTCTTAGACTATCTTCAGTAGATGATGGAAGGCCGAATGAGCAGAGAAGACGACCTGGAGGGTAAGAACTTCCTCATTAGGACCAAAACTAGTGCTTTTGGTGTTACGCTGTGCTTTGAGCTCTTAACTATTTTTGAGATCTTAGATGCATCACAGATGATTGCATAGTCTTCAAATATATAAGAAATGTAGGCATACTTGTCCTTCTGTCTGACTAGTGATAAAAAACTTAAAATTGCTTCATTCGTTGTTACCGCATATTACAAGTCTTAACAAAGGTTCTGCATCACACAGTTCTTGAATGATCCATCTGTCACATATGTCCTCAGCGTTTGATCGGTAGGGTCCAAAAACCATAACCTGACGATAGTTAGAGAAGTATTGTGCCATTTTGTCTTTTGTCGGCTCCACTTAGCTTTTTGTCCCTGGGCTGCATGGTCTGACTTTCACAGTAATGGGCCTACATGAAATGATTTGATAGGACACTCTTTTAGTGCCACTGGCTCTATGTTTAGGCTTTGAGGAAGTTAGGGTGGTTGGACTCTAGCTAATTCACATTAATAGTATATATTCCTATAATGTTATGAGTGATACAAGTTGACCAGCTTTAAAAAAACAAAAAGAGGCGGATTAATCAAGACCTGTGTTTTGTACTCTAGTCCTGATGAAGAGTCAAGTGCACCTCTTAATGAATTGGGCGCACATTTCAGTTGACGTGTGCCAGCATGTGAAGTATACTCCTGTCAGGTGATGTCATTTATGTTATGATGAATTTTGTTGGCCACGCTTAGCCATGCCTCCTCTTTCATAAGCCTCACCCACTTTTCAAAAAATTGGCAGAGCTGGCATAAAAATGCCAAAAGTCACAAAATGTTTATGCAACTGCAGTGTGCTCAAATATTTTTCAACCTTCTATTTTACTCCAGATTTCTGGCACAAACTGATGAAATGGCCCCAAAATATTTGTGTTACTCCGAACGCTTGATGGATTAACGTAATAGTTTTGTTGTTTTCAGTCATTTTGGGATATTTCAAGCTAAGGGAAGGGCAGACACATTTGCAGAGCTGGTATAAGCGCCCTTTTTGTTTCAATTTATATCCTTTTATACTTGGGTGTAAGTAGCATTAAAGTGTAATTGTTGTTTCAAGTGACTTTTCAGAATAGGTTGTCCACGAGGAATAACACTATTTCTGGCAATTAGAGAAAACTGCAGGCTACAAGTTATGTGTCCCCCCTGTCTCTCTCACTAATCCCCTTCATCCTCTTCCCCTTCCCCTCTCCATAGACTTAGATAGGCAGCAACTATAATCTGATCCCTCAGTGAATTGATAACTTGTTTTCATTGAAGACAGATTTGAACAATGAAGTCAGAGGAGACTGATAAGTAGTTAAAGGGGCATTTTTCTTTAGCAAAGTATATTTGAAAATTTCTAATCTTTACTTGTTACTATTGATTTTGTTAAAAAAAAAATCTGAACTGACTGTTAATGCTTTAAAGCTTATGAATGTGAATATAGTAAGCATGAAATACAGAATTATCGGAAATATCTGTATATTCTGTTTAATACCATTAAGTCTCCCTTTCTTCTATCAGCACATTTGCTAATTCTTCCCCCTTCAATTAATTAGGATAATTTTTTTTTATTCATGTTGCAAGTATTTTGGTTCCTTGTATAATACACTTTGCCTGGCGGAGGATGATGTTCCATATAAAGGATTCAATGCTTTACATTGCTTTTTTTTTCAAAATCATTTATTAGAACTATTGGCTAATATTGTAAGAAAAGAGAATGAGGGTATTGAAATTACCTTTTGTCAGAGTACAGCCCTTTCTAAAATAGGAGTGAAATATGAGCGCTATATATAGTGGTAGGTTAGGAGGTCATCTTTTTTTTGGAGCCTTTACCATACTGAATAGGTAGCAATTTTGTCAACTGGACCTATAATCGCAGTGTAGCATCATTGGTCTGTGGGTTTATATATTTTTGTTTTGTGGAGTTTTTTTTTTTTTTTTTTTTTACATAAATGAGTTTTAAGGCAATAAACTAGTGGATTATATAATCTGTTTTCCGCTTTTGTTCTTTTGCCTGCAGGGCTGGCACTCGGGAAGTTCATAATAAATTGGAGAAAAACAGGTATGTAATTAGCCCTGGCGCTCTCCTTTCTGTACCAACTCCCTAGACCACTTATGCAGTATTTATCTAACGTAATGCTCCAAGTTAACCGATTAATTTAATATTTAGTATGGCTTTGGTCTCAAGGCACTTAATCGGATTTTGTAGTTTAAAATTTTTATTTTATTTTTTTTTTTATTGAGGCCGTAATTGCCACATAAACATTTTTATATTTCATTTTATTAGGCGTTAATTGCTTCATGTAGCTCTTACCAGTACCATAAGCCAGGATGTAGGTTTCGGGTTCTGCGGACTGTTGCCTCCGGACAATTGTTTTCCAGGAAAGTGACTGGTAGAATTATGTGTATGTTCATCTTTTAATAACAAGTATAGCATTCATCTGTATACAACGTTGATTGTGTAAATAGATTGTGCTACTTATTGCAATTTGTATCATAGCTTAGTGGTGCATTCACAATTCTGTAGGCTTCGGAGCATGCATGGACCCGCGCATTAATGGGAGAGGGATCGGGAAGTATAACTGTCTACCGTGGTTTATAGCCACATTAACTCTCCCATTGCGGTGCAGCTACAAGAAAAATATATCTTTGTACCATGTTAGTCCTTAGATGGATAAAAATAAATGAGGATTTTCAATTTTTAGTTTTTGAGTTCAGCTAATCTTCCATGAATGTCATCTATTCATGGATTCTTTGACAGTTTCCAATGACAACCAGCAAAATTGTGGATGTGGCTCTTGGCTGCACATTAACATGTATTGCTCAATTTTTATTTATTTTTTCATGATTATATATGTGTGTATAAATGGGAACCTGGTGTTTCATTGTGAACATATGCTTTATTTCCTCAATTCTGGATCATATTCTGGTAGACCGTACAAGAGGGAGCATGTAGACAGATTAAGATCATGAGTGATTAGGAGTGATCGGTCTAACAGCGTAATGCTTCAGCCTCCTAATACCTGGATCTCCGATAAGTTATTTTATTAGATAAAAAATAGAAAGCAACCATCTCAGGGCTCGGAGTTGTACGCTGGCGTATGTAAACTTGTTTGGAACCATTTCGACCTAAATATGCCTAACACCACTCCAACATTTGCTTACATATGTTAGTTTGCATTGCATGGCTTTGTAGAATTTGTATCTCTAGGCTAGGATACACCATTTCTTTGATTGGTGGGGTCTGACCTCTGGGACCCCCACAGATCCCGAGAATGAAGGAGCCTCACAGCTGGTTTAGTGAGGTGTCTCATTCAGTTTTTTTTACCTGTACAATGGCCGCCCACTATGGAAGAAACTGTGGCCATTCCCAATCCGGTTGGACGCATACCCAATCCTAAAGCGATGGCGTATGCTTGTGATAAGATTAAAGTAACTTGGCAGGAGATGCATGCTGCCAGAACCCGAAGCAGCATCTCACAGGGAAATGATCTCTTATTGCAAACCTCTGTCTTAAAATAGTTTAAAACCAAGAAGGGAACAGGGAGACTAGTCATCTGAGCCGGTCCCTGCTGACTTGTATAAGGAGAGACCTGTCAATCAACCAAGTGGGGAGAAATCTGCTAGGACCAGGCCAGAAAACTACTCTCCGCTTTCGCAGTATTTTTTATAAACTAGTGTTGCATAACTTCCAGCTCTGGGGCTGCTGGCGTCCTACAATGCCATTTTGTGCAGCCCAACCCATGTGGTAACCGACATGTTCTGGATGGGCTCACATGTATTTTATGTACTCTAGAAGGGTGGCGTGTAGTGAGGAAGCAGGGATAAGTAAGTCCTAATAGAGCAATGTGTATCCCCTCTATTGATGGAATGGGGGTCTCCTGACCCCTGTGGCACTTCAGAAAGAAGTTTTAGAGGTGGCAGTATATGAGTGCTATCATCTTCAGCAGCTCACATTTACTCCAATGGAGAGACGTGCCGGCATGCATGCAGCCTCCCTTTCCGGAGTGTGAATGGGAAGGCACCCCGTAGCTTGGAGCACTAGAAGGGGTACTGGCACCTATCAGACATTTTTGGCTTATGCTTCCCATATGTTAGAAATGTCCCGGATAGTAATGCCTCTATTTAATGGGTTTTTTTGCTTTCAGTATTCTGCATGCAATCGGCCTTTGCCTGTGTTAAAAAATAATAGAAACAGCAGCTACTCACACTTCACCCTCCCCACATCCCCTGCTTCTCTGCCACTGCTCTGGTCACTCTGCAGCGCTATTGATGGACATCATCACTGCACCAGTAATCAGTAGGCTCAGTGATTGTCCACAGCGCTGTTGAAGTGAGTTCACTACACTCAGGTAAACAGTCACTAGAGCAGCGGCACAGACGCAGCGCTGGACCCAGGGAGGGTGAGTACCGGACATTTCTATTATTTAAAATAAAATACTGTGCAGAATGGTGAGAGTGGAAGCCCCCTAATAAGTTACTTGTAGCTCTTGGGATGGGTCTGATCTGACACCGTGGCCCTCAGACCAAAACAGGTTGTGCATCCTTCTTCTAAACTATGTTATAACTTAGATGTTTGTAACCAAAGAGTATTTCATTGTCTTATGCTGCAGGGATATATGTGTATGTATTTTATTTTATTTACTCACTTATATAGCGCTATTAATTCCACAGCGCTTTACAGACACTATCTGCACTGTCCCCATTGGGGCTCACAATCTAAATTCCCTATCAGTATGTCTTTGGAGTATGGGTTCAAATCCCACCAAGGACAACTCCCCGTGGGTTTCCTCCGGGTTCTCCGGTTTCCTCCCACACTCCAAAGACATACTGATAGGGAATGTAGACTGTGAGCCCCAATGGGGACAGTGATGATAATGTCTGTAAATTGTCTGAATTGCAAATCGCTGTGGAATATGTTGACGCTATATATATAAAAATTATTATTATTATTAATTCAACAGTGCTAACCACTGAGCCACCATGCTGCCCATGTATGCATCTATTTGACAGGCAAAGGTACTTTGCATTACCAAGCAACCATATGACTTTCCTTCTTGGTGACCACTATTTTTCTACAGATGTGGTCTTCCTGATTTCCTACGCAGGTTTCTTTTAGATCCAATCTTTTCAAAACACAGCAAGTGCCAAAAGGTTGCAGAATACATACACAGTACTTCAGTCTAATATCAGAGGGGGGAGGGGACGTTCAAGCATAATGATATTTGTAGTAATGCAATAATGTGCACAAGAAATCCTGTGCTTTATGTTTGCTGTAACAGATTACCTGGAATGGATACATAGTAAAAATGTGATCGTTTTATCAATGATCTGTTTTGTTCTCTTACAGACGAGCACACCTTAAGGAATGTTTTGAGACGCTAAAAAGAAACATCCCAAATGTAGATGACAAAAAGACGTCCAACCTCAGTGTGTTGAGAAGTGCTCTGCGATACATCCAGGTAAGGCTTCCATGTCTATATTGTGAGTCTGATCGATTCTATGGGGGAATTTCTGTCTCATCCTGACAAGGACATAAATCATTCAGTACATGTCAGCTTCTACCTGTAGTCAGGGCATAGCTGCTGATGGTGGATGCCAACAAGCCACTTTGCCTTGGCCAGGATATTTACATCTAGGGTTAGGGCAAACAGAATTAGTGTGCCATGTGAATCTTGTCCTCATTGTATAAATACATGTTAATATAAAGCTGTATTACCAAATATCAAGAATTTGGCTTTGCTACCACAGTTCCCTAAACCAATTCGGCTGCTTCCAAAAATATACTGGGGCAGATGTGTGAAAACCAGTAGGCACTGGAGGGATTCTGACTCATTATACTCCTCCACTCTTCCCCTTGTGCTTTGTATAGTTTTGATTCCTATGTAATCTACTAATATTACTTTTTCTATAATTTCTCTTTACTTGAATTTTGGCTGTTGAATCCAAATTATGATTATCATATGCTGTTTTCTCGTGGACAATGGTCCGCAACCCATCATAATGTAATGAGTTTGCTGCCCCTGATATCAGCCTCTGCTTTTTATTATTACAAATTGCACTGAATTAGAATTTTCTTTTATGCAGAACTGAAATTGTAAGTTATTTTGTCTTCGAAATCTCCTTATACATTGCTTTTCAACTTTTCGGTGTCTCCCGCTGGTATAACACAGACTCTTGAATAGTCTTGTCAGATATTGCCTCTAGCACAGCAATCACATGCTTTGGAATAATATAGTGGTAGCACAAAGAAGTAAAAGCGAAGCTAACGTCACAGCAGGGAACATAACCCAGAAATCTAGAATTCAGGAAGATTCAGCTGGGTATTGTGCAGGAATCACTCAGAATGTTGGATTTTTCCTTTGCCTCCCTGGAAATCCTCTTCAAAAAACATTGTTCTATGTATAATTATGACTTATAAGTGTGACTCCTAAGTGGCTGGTCTCGTTCCGGTACTCCTGCTCTATCGGATTGATCTGCCTGATTTAGGTTATGGCAAGTAAGGGTGCATTCACATGAGACTTTATAGTCTCATGGTCAAAAAAAATCTGTGGCATCGACGTCTCTGCCTCCTGCCCGGCAGAGACTCCGATCCACTTACCGAGGCGGCCCCAGTCCAGCGTCCTCTACCTCCCCGTCTGACTATCTCGCTGCGTCTGCCCGGGGTGCGTGCAGATCCCTGGGCACTGTACTTAAAGGGCGCGCTCCCTGCCTCTTAAAGGGGCCGCGCTGTCCTAAAATGTCCCCGGCCCATGGCCGGAGGACTTCTGTTATTTAAGGCACCTCCTCCAAAATGGAGGTGCCTGTGCAAAGTTGTTAGTGTTCTTACACCCTCTCCAGCTCTCAGGTTCCAGTGTTGTCCCTAAGCCTGTCTATCAGCCATGCCCGCCAGCCGTGTCCGCCTGTCTTCCTGCGCTGCCTGCCTGCCTACCAGCCGTGCTCATCTGCCGTGACTGTCGGCTTCGGCTGTCAGTCCCGTGGGAGTCACCTGCTCTCACACAAGGTCATTCCCAACCTCCTTGGTTCACGGAGTTGACTAAGCCGCCGTGTAGCCAGGGTCAGTCCGGGTAGGCACAGTGGTTCCACCACCGGACCCAACTCTGGAGCCCGACTTTCTGCTCCACCACGCTTCGGCGGTGATTCCACTCTATGTCGGGGCTTCATCAACCAGTGCACTCTGCACTTTAAGCTCCCGGCTCATCAGTTCGCTTCTGACCGGCCTAAAGTGGCATTCATCATGTCCGTCTTACCGGAGAAACGTTGGCATGGCTCAACCCCCTATGGGAGAGAGGGGATCCTCTGGTGTCTAACCTCCAGGCTTTTCTTGCGGCCTTCCGGAGGGTTTTCGATAAGCCCGGCTGCACATCTTCGACTGCCTCTTCTCTTCTTCATCTACGCCAAGGAAACCTCACAGTGGGTCAGTACGCTGTGCGTTTCTATACCCTCGCGTCCGAACTAGCTTGGAACAACGAGGCCCTGGTGTCTACCTTTTGGGAGGGCCTTTCTGGACAGATCAAGGACGAACTGGCCGGTCGTGACCTTCCCACCACTCTGGACGACCTGGTGTCGTTGGCCACACTGATCAACATCCGGTTCCAGGAGCGTTCTAAGGAGGTGATCCGTGAGAGAAAATCTCTGCGCCTAGCACAAACCTTCCAAAGGCCAGTCTCTCAACAAGCCTCTGCCTCGGTATCAACCCCAGAGGCTATGCAGGTAGACCAGGTCAAGATGGTCAAGTCTCGCCAGGAGGTCCGCCGCACCGAGGGAAGATGTTTTTACTGTGGCAGCTCGGAGCATCTAATCCGCTCTTGTCCAGAGAGACCCGGAAACTCCAGTGCCTAGGATCGCTTGGAGACGTCGTCCTAGGCAAAACTTCTTTCTCTCCATCCCTGGCTGTCTATCGATAACCTGTGGTAAGATACATTTTTTTGAGACTGGCTATCTGGATTCCTGTGCCGCAGGAAATTGATCCAACGGGCTCTTGTGGAGCAGTATCAGATCCCTATTTGGCAACTTTCGGATCCATTAGCGGTTTGTTTGGTGGATGGGAGACCCCTTTCAGAGTCCATCTTGTTCGTCACCGAGCCTGTAGTTCTTCAGATAGGAATGCTACACTTGGAGAAAATCTCCTTTTACGTGCTGGCCTCTCTCACTCTATACTGCTTGGACTGCCCTGGCTTCAGACACACAAGCTGGTTTTGGATTGGAGTTCGGGAGAGGTGCTGCGCTGGGTCCAAGAGTGTCACAAGACCTGCTTGGTTCCTGTCCGTTCTGCTCGACCTCCGTCCACTCAAGCTAATTTGCCCGGCTTTCCGGCACCCTACTGGTCATACACTGACATATTTGACAAGAAGGAGGCTGAGACACTTCCTCCTCATAGGCCATTTGACTGTCCTATCGACCTCATTCCTGGTGCTTCTCCACCCCGAGGTTGAATTTACCCCCTGTCGTTGGCTGAGACCCTTGCCATGTCAGAATACATCGAAGAGAATCTTGCAACGCACCAGCAGTCTTCCAAGAACTGGTGAATGAGATATTCTGAGATTTTCTATATTTATGTGTGGTAGTGTACCTGGACGATATCCTGGTGTTCTCTTCTGATCTGGCCTGACATCGAAGAGACGTTCGACAAGTATTGCAGAGGCTCATGAAGAATCGTCTATATGCCGAATTTGAGAAATGCGTTTTCAAACAGACTTCTCTTCCCTTCCTGGGATACATTATCTCGGAGACCGGGTTAAAGATGGATCCCGAGAAAGTGTCTGCCGTTCTAAAGTGGCCCCGACCTGAGGGGTTGAAGGCTATTCAGCGGTTTCTGGGGTTCGCTAATTATTACCGCCTGTTCATTCCTCATTTTTCCTCCCGTACTGCTCCCATATCTGCCCTGACCCCCAAAGGGGTTAATCCCAAGGAATGGACTCCCAAGGCGGAAAGAGCCTTCATATCCTTGAAACAAGCATTCTCTTCTGCCCTGGTGCTTTACCGTCCTGACTGTAACATGCAGTTCTTCCTGGAGGTTGACGCCTCTTCCTCTGGGGCCGGAGCAGTTCTCACCCAGAAGTCCTCGTCTGGGCGAATGGTGACCTGTGGCTTCTTTTCCAAGCTCTTCACTCCTTCGGAGCGCAATTATTCCATTGGAGATCGTGAACTGCTTGCCATCAAACTGGAGCTGGACGAGTGGCAGTTCTTGCTGAAGGGGGCCTTGCATCCGATGGTCATCTACATGGACAACAAAAATCTATTTGCGGCCTACTTGCAGTCTGTTCAACTACTTAATTCTCGTCAGGACAGATGGTCTCTGTTCTTTGCTCGCTTCAACTTCACTCTCCACTTCCGTCCAGGAGACAAGAATATTAAGGCAGACGCGCTCTCCCGATCGTCCCTGTCAACCGACCAAGAGGAGGAGCCTTTACACATCATTGAGCCTTCCAGAATATTGATTGTCGCCCCGTTTGACCTGTCTCATCTTCCTCCTGGTATGACCTTTGAGGCGGCTCCGGATAGGAGGAGGATCTTACTCTGGGGTCATTCATCCAAACTGGCAGGTCATGCCGGTCTGTGGAATACGCTTCTGCTAATTTCCCGACATTATTGGTGGCCGACACTGCGCAAGGACGTTGCGGATTTTGTCTCTGCTTGCTCTTCCTGTGCCCGAAACAAGATGCCTAGGCAGCCTCCGACTGGTCGACTTCTTCCTCTACCCGTGCCTTCCGCTCTGTGGCAACATATTGCGATGGATTTCATCATGGATCTTCCTGTATCGGCCGGTTGTAGTGTTATTTGGGTGTCGCTGACCGCTTTTCCGAGATGGCTCACTTAATTCCCTTGCCGAGTCTTCCTTCTGCGCCAGTGCTGGCTAAAGACTTCATTCTTCACATCTCCCGCCTCCACGGCCTACTTCTTCTTCATATTGTCTCGGATAGAGGAGTTCAGTTTACTTCTCGCTTCTGGAGAGCCACGTGCAAGCTGCTGAATGTCTCATTGGATTTCTCTTCGGCTTATCTTCAGTCCAATGGTCAGGTTGAGCGTATCAATCAGATTTTCACTAGCTTCCTTCGGCACTTCGTCAACACTCACCATAGCGACTGGGTGGAGCTTCTGCCTTGGGCTGAATTTTCCTACAATAACCATGTCCGTGAATCCTCAGCCAAATCTCCGTTCTTGGTGGTATACGGACAGCATCCCAATATTCAGTTTCCGGTTTCCACTTCTGTTGACAATCTTGCTGCGGAGTCTCTCGTCAAAGACTTTTTTGTGATTTGGGAGTACACTAAAACTACGCTGCTGCAGTCCTCTGAGCGGATGAAGAGACATGCTGACAAGAGACATCTGGACCCGCCTCTATTCCATCCGGGGGAAAAGGTCTGGTTATCCTCCAAGTATGTTCGTCTCAAGATACCTTCATACAAGTTGGGTCCACAGTTCATTGGTCCTTTTGAGATTCGGAGCCAAATAAATCCACTGGTGTACAAGTTGAAACTCCCTGCCTCTTTACGGATCCCCAATTCCTTTCACATGTCTCTCAAGCCTGTAGTCCTCAATTTCTTCTCTGACGATCCAGTCTCCGCTGAGGACGTTTTTGAGGTAGAGAGCATTTTGGCCACCAAAAGGGTAAGAGGAAAGTCTTTCTTGTGGATTGGAAGGGGTTTGGTCCTGAGGAGAGGTCATGGGAGCCCAGGGAGAACATTCAAGCTCTTCTTCTGGAGAAATTTCTTGCGGACTTGAAGAGGGAGTGTAAAGGGGAAGGGAGGGGGGGGTTACTGAGACGTCTGCGTCTCTGCCTCCTGTCCGGCAGAGACGCCGATCCACTGGCCGCCACGGCCCCGGTCCAGCGTCCTTTACCTCCTCGTCTGACTCCATCGCCGCGCCTGCCCGGGGTGCGCGCACCTCGCACAGATCCCCGAGCACTGTACTTAGAGCGCCTCTTAAAGTGGCCTTGCGCGCCATCCTAAAATGTCCCCGGCCGATGGCCGGAATGACTTCTGTTGTTTAAGGCACCTCCTCCAAAATGGAGGTGCCTGTCCAAAGTTGTTGTTAGTGTTCTTACACTCTCTCCAGCCCACAGGTTCCAGTGTTGTCCACCAGCTTGTCTATCTGCCGTGTCCACCTGTCAGTCTGCCAGTCAAGCCTGCCTGTCTTCCTGGGCTGTCTGCCTACCAGCCGTGCTCATGTGCCATGCCTGTCGGTTTCGGCTGTCAGTCCCATGGGAGTCGCCTGCTCTCACACGAGGTCGGTCCCAGAGTGGCACCTGGTCCACCTTCCCAGTCCCTCCTTCGAGTCGACTACCCGGACTGACCCTGGCTACACGGCGGCTTAGTCACTTAGTTATGCCCCTCTGGTCCCTCCTTGTACCACGGCACAGTGGTTCCACCACCCGGTCCCATAACAAAATCCTTAAAAAGCACAACTGTTTTACTGAAAATTGGCTAATTATAGACCAGTAAGTAGGAAAAAAGTTGAATTCAGGTGCTTGGGATGATATTGATCCCTATGGTTAGCTTAATAGCAACTTGTCAGCAGGTTTTTCTACCCCAAACTAATGTCATCTATGTAAAGTCGCTGTAATGTTGATTTAATCTATACCATTAGAAATCCTTGTTTAGGTATTTTGAGGAATCCATCAGCAAAAGTTTACACAAATGAGCCACAGTTGCCCCGGGGTTGGCACTGCACAGCTCTGCAGCCTCTCTCCCTATTGCGCCGGCTGCCTTCTATCAATAATGGACAGGTCACTCTTGTGTCTCCCACTGGAGATGTCGCACAGATGCCGTCATGGAATGGAGCATGCACAGTGAGAGCCGGACTATCGATCTGTGTATTTGCCATATTGGGGAATGATGGCGCCTGCTCGATGAGTAGGGGAGACTCTGACTCTGTCAGGCGGCAGATGGGTAAATAAGGAGAGAGGCCGGCAGACTGTAAGTGCAGTGCAAACCTCTCACTTGTATAAATTTGCCGATGGATTTCTTTCAAACGGTTACACAGATTTCTACTACAAAGGTATGTATGGCTTTACTCAACATCACAGCGACTTTACATAGATGTCATTAGTTTTAGTGTAAAATTTTCCAGACAATTCCATTATTACAAACTTAAATTAAGCTTAATGGTTTGTACCTATTACAGTATATGCAGAGGCAGCTGTCAGTTTGCTAAAATTTAGCAAAAACTGCAGTGTTTAGCTGTGATTACTACATTTGATTATACCCTACAGGTGTTTTTATACTTACTATCTTAGGCTGTGTTCACATGTTGCAAATGTGATTGCGTCTCTGGTTTTGGAACTGCTAGAATTCCTTAATTTTCTAAGGAAATCGCTGTTTTACCCACAAAACCGTATGGCCGATGGTAACAACCGTGAGGTTTTGCAAATGTAATGGTTGTTTCCCTGCAAAATTAAAGGGACTCGTGTCAGCACAGAATGACTGTTCAAACCAAGTACAGGTGCTCGATTCTTCATGGCGGGGCCAATTATTTATATACACCTTACCACTTGCTTGTTTTCCCTTTATCTCTGCCCTTGTCTGGCCCTATGAAGCCAGAGCTGTCAATCAAATAAGGGTGGAGGGGTGTAGACAGGGGGAAAACAAGCAGGTGGAAAGGTATATTTAGATGTTTAGTTCCGCTGTGATGCACCAAGACTTGGTTTGAACAGTCGTTCTGCGCTGACAGTCCCTTTAAGTGATTTCTGAATGATTTTTTTTTTTTTTTTTTTGGCGAGCTCGTCCGCTGCATGTGAAGCCCGCCTTAAGGCAGGTTTTTTTTTTATGCAAGTTTGAAGCCAAAACAAGGAGGAGATTTAAAAAGAGAGAATCCGAAACTTGCTGTTATACTTCCCCTCCCTATATGATCCACTCCTGACACTTTACTGCACAAAAAAACACAAGTGTGAAAAAGACCCTAACAAGCGGTCATGAGACTGTGACGTATCTATCATACAACAGATGGTGACTAACTGCCCTATTCTTAACAGTGAAAGTGACGGAAATAAAAAAAAAAAGTGCAGCGAGATATTAATAAAGCCTTACAATTAATACTAATGGTAGAAAAACTGTAGGGGAACAAAAGTGCACAAGACCATTGGCTGATACCCTTTTGGGTGCATAGGAAAGTAAAGGGAAGGTGCTCATCTTAGCCAGTTGTGTGCAGGCACAACTCCTATGCACACCTGAAAATATCCGCTGCTGCCGCCTCGTGGCGGGGGATGGTCTCCTCCAGGATAGTTGTCCAATTTGCACGATAACATGATATCAGGCTGTGCTGCTGTAATGAAGAATCCTTAGGCTGTGTGCCCACTATGCATTTTTTAATCATGGACCATGGTTTTTTGTGCTCTTGATTTTATTTTTTATCACCTGAAGAAAGCTATTGTGAAAAATTAGCCGAAACACGTTGTTGTGCTTTGATTGCCTAGAATAAAAAAATATTTTCATATATATGATGAAAACATCTGAAAGATTTTTTTGGGAAGCGTCACACTGATTTTTCAGTTGGATACTTGTGATCCTAAAATTAAAAAACAAATTTAAGGTGAAATTCGTAAGAAGTGGAAACGTGAATTTTTATTGTGAGAAGAGGTTTTGTGTGTGAAATAGCTCAATAAAAAGTGGTGAAGAATGGAACATTGAAAATGAAATTCGTGTAAAAAAGAAGTGGAATAGTAACGAATAGTTTTTTTCTAAAATTGAGATGTGTAGAAAAAGGTTGTGAGGTGTCAAAGTGGTGAATCAAAGGAATAAGTATTAGGCAGTGAAGCAAATACAAAAAGGGGGTGGCAGGGCAATTGATATGGGAGGGAAATGAGTAGGAAGGGTTTTCATATGTATATATGTGTATACATAAACATGCATACGTAAAATAAACATGTATATGCATACACACAAATCAATAAATGTGAACTGGAAAAAAATATGAAAAAGTAGCAAAGAAAACAGAAAGACTTCAGTATGGATGCATCAGGGAATGACGGGAAAGTAGGAAGCCAGGATAGTAGATAGAATTTTTGAAGAACCAGTGAAAGGGATGAAGGGGCTTTAAACATGACGAAGGAGGTGAGAAAGGGGTGTTGCAGTTTGTCACATCTCCAGTTATTTTAAAACCCCTGCCACTTTTTCACTTGAAAAAAACGTTACTACAGCATTGAAGCACGTTGTGGAAATAAAAAACATTCAACTCATCTTGGTCCTAACAATTAATACTGAGTAATACGACTGTCCACACTGAAAGAAGATCTGTCACTTGCCCTAAATATGTCATTGTTTTACTTGGTGTAAATGTGGCTGTTCTCCTAAATCTGGTGGTGGTGTTTTTTATTGTCCTTGCTCTTCTCCGTTACCTAGATGTGGCTCCCTATTTTCTATATGTACATCTTGCCTTGTTAGCCACAGGGGCGTGAGTTACAAGAATATACCCACAAACAGAAGTCGAGGGCCATGCCCCTTTGACTAGCAATACTAGATTTACATACAGGAAAAAAAAGGCCAGACCTCAGGAATGGAGAGGTGTTGGAACAAGAAACAATGCCACATTCAGAATAATGAGCAGGTAAAAAACGACATATTTGCATTAAGTGTCGGGTCCAGCTCTGATATTCAGATAGCATTACATCGCATGTGACTTATTATGACTGGTGTATGATAAGGAAATGTGCATAATGTAGAATAACAAAAGCAATGATGTTCTGGGACTGAGGGCATTTTTAGTGCATTTGTTAGATGCCCAGCTGTGCTTGCAGTTCTTCATGCATTTTTGGTAAAAAGGGAATTTGTGATACAATAGAAAAAGTAACATCTTTAGTAGTCCCCATTATTTCATACAGTGTAGCATTTAGGGCTATTGGCTTTGATGATAGAGGATTAGGCTACATTCACACATCCATGTGACACGTGCAGTACGTTTTTTCTCTCTGACAGAAGCCTGACCCACAGAGTTTCATTGATCCATGCGCACATCAGTCTCCTGTCCATGAGACTCAGAGCACGTCCTCTTCTCATCAGTTTTGCAGATAAGACTCGGTTATTAAAGTCTATGGGGATCCATGTAAAACAGATGACACACAGAAGACAGACTTTGTACATCAGAATTACATCCGAGTTTTAACTGATACGTTGTTAAGAGTTAATGGATGAAAAAAAATGTTCAGACAGCCTGCCTGCGTCAATGAAGAAAAACGGAAGTAACTAGGATGACGGCTGAGAGAAATCAGTCTACATTCACGTGGATTACACCTTGAAGTTACAAGCATATAAGAGCTTGTTATTTTACTTTATAAGGGAACACTTGGGCATTATTAATTTATAAAGAAAGACTTGGGGCACAAATAGTTTATATGAGGGGGCTTATGCCATTATGTTATAAGGGGGGCACTTCTTGCATTATTACTTACAAGGGGGTGCTCGGGGAATTATAACCTTCAAAGAGGCACATGAGGCGTCTACGACTTCTTCTACTAGAATGTGGCTGAAGACTGTCTATCAGAGGTGAATGATTTCTTAAAGTAGGAGAGGTTGAAGACCCGTGCTCTATACTTTCAAGAATAGAGGGCCGGCGACTTCCTAAGAGAAGCTGCCCATGGGGTGGACAGGTCCCTTCCTTTAACAACTTTAGGGTTTCGAAACCCTGAAGCAGTTAAAAGACGTGACATAAGACATAACATGTGCATAGCAGTGTCGTTTTGACATTGCTGTGCTTTTTATTCATTTTATGGAGGGCTTTTGAAGCGCTATTTTAGGTGGAATCTGCCTGAAACGCGCCATGTGCAAAATAAATAAACGCTATGTAAAAGACTCCTAAGGGAGCAAAAAATGGAGGTTTACTACTTAGACTCACTTCCCAGGCAGACTCGTGTATCTAGACCTTTAGCACTGCACATGTTTGCCATTAAAACTAAAAAATATTATGCAGGAAATTGAATCGAAAAGTGCAGTCAATGATGTTTAATATGGTTGGGACCTTGACATATGCCAGAAAGACACCTTATTGTATATGTTGATCTATTAAAGGGAATCTGTCACGTCCGCTAGAGCAGGGGTGTATTCACAAGTTGGTTTTGGTTGCACTGGTTTTGTAATTCAATTTTACATGGTCTTGAGATGCATTTTTTGCCAGCTGTTTTTTTTTCAACTGAAAAACATTTACTTTATATGTGTCACCTGTGAAAACTGCACAGAAAAAATGTGATAATTTGGTTAAAACTGCAAGCAGTGTAGATGTACTATAATGACCGATATCCTGATCCCACCACTGGGTCACTTAAAAGATTTCATGGAACAGCATGAATAGAGTTCTGTATAACTCTAAAGCCCCCATACACACTAGACTAATGTCGGCCAAACTCTCTGATATCATTGGGCTCGGACAACAGTCTAATGTTTTTGGGGGAGCCGGACAACTTATTTTGCAAGAAAAAATATTGATCCGGCATTTCCAATATCAGACTGATGATCATAAGCCGTCGCCAGACATGCTCTCTCATAGAGACTGGGAGAACCATTGTTCAGCCAACAGCCATCTAATGTGTATGGCAGGCTTAAGGCTAGGGACATGGGCGTATATGCCCCAAAAGTGGCCATTGTCTGCATATAGTCCTAGGCATTCATTACCATTGGAAGCCATTGCTAAAAAAAATAAAATAAAACCTCCCTGCATATACTGTGAGCTAAGTGCATGAACAAAATGTATGCTCAAAGGGAATTTATCACCAGATTTTTGGTACCCCATCTGAGAGCAACATGATGTAAACCCTGATTCCAGCAATGTGTCACTTACTGAGCTGCTTGAGATCGTTTTTATGCAATCAGTTTTATCTGCTGCAGATCTAGCAGTTCTGAATTCTGAGCTCTGTATAACCCCGCCCACACTACTGATCGGCAGCTTTCTGTGTACACTGTGCATAGGCAGAAAGCTTCCAATCAGTGGTGGGGTTATACGAGCTCACGAATATGGAGGACTACATGGCAGCAGGTTTAGTAGTCCACTAGGGATAACTCGTACAAATAAACTGATTTTATCAAAACTACAGCAAACGGCCCAGTAAGTGACATCACTGGAATCAACGTCTCTGTCTCTACATTATACTACTCACAGATAAGGTTGAAAAAAACTGGTTACAGATTCCCTTTAATTTCATTACTGACAGCATCACTGTCAATAAGTGGCCGAGGAAGTCATGGCTTATGCATATTGAGGACCTCTGAGCTCAGGGCTGCTGTGGTTGAATCACGATGTTGCCGATAACCACTTTTTGTTTTTTTTTAAAGGGAACCAGACATCAGAAAAAGCGCTGTTAATCTGCAGGTAAATAGCGTTATTAACCTGCCCGTAGCCTGCACTTAACCGAATGCTGTGGGGATAAAAGTAACTTTATTCCCCCTGCAGCATTCAGATTTCTGTCTCGGGCGTGGCGCTGGTTCAGTCACCGCTCTGAGAATACACAGCAGCGGCTGTAACTGTGCCCCCGGCCATGACTGACAGCCGGCCTTAATGCAGAGTGACTGTCAGTCAGGACCAGGGGCACAGTTACAACCGCTGCTGTGTATTCTCAGAGTGGTGACTGAACCAGCGCCACCCCCGAGACAGAAATCCGAATTCTGTGGGGGGAATAAAGTTACTTTTCTCTTAACTGAATGCTGCAAAGTACAGGCATCGCGCAGGTTAATAACGCTATTACCTGCAGGTTAATAGCGTTTTCACCAGTGACCGGTTCCCTTTAACTACTGCAAGGAAAAAAAATACTACAGCAGTAGAATTAGGGTCTCTGCCACTACTTTACCTGCCCTCAGTGCAGAATAAAGGCTGTGTGCCCACGATGCGTTTTTTAAGCGTTTCCACAGCGGCAGAAACGCTTAAAAAACGCATGTTAGAAGGCCTGCCATGTTCCCCAATGATAATCCGCATGTGCTGTGCACATGCTGCAGAAATTTCCGCTGCGGATTATCATTGCGGAAAAAAACGCAGCACTACCAATTATTTTGCGGAAGTGCTGCATTTTTGCCGCCATTAACTTGCATTGGAACGCATGGAATCCGCACCACTGTATATGTAGATGCGCATTCCATGCTTTCTAATGTGCGGATGGTACCCGGGTGTGGAGGACAGGAGACTCTCCTCCAGACCTGCGTACCATAGAACCTGTGAAAAAAAGAATAAAATAAATATATACTTACCTTCTGGCGGCCCGCGCTGCACTCCTCCTTGCTTGCCGGCAGTTCGCGATGTACTGAAGGATCTGCGCTGACGTCAGTCATGTGACGGGTCACGCGATTCTGACGTCGGCAGGTCCTTCAGTCTACTGCTGCCGGCAGCCGGGACGGTGAAGCAAGACAGCGCGGACCATTGGAGGGTAAGTATAGATTCATTTTTTTATTTTTTGACATTCTTTCGGTCACACTATATAAATACATGCTGTTTGCATGGATTTATGTAGTGTAACCAAGTTGACAAGCACTTTCCAAGTGATGCTAAAATCGCTTGGAAAGCGCTTGTCAACTAGTGTTGAGCCACCCCCATAGTGTTCGGGTTCGGTTCGTCGAACACCGGGATGTTCGAGGAACTGTTCGTCGAACTGTTCGTCGAACACCTTAGAACACCGTCGAACACCGTTAAAACCAATGGCAGGCAAACAAAAACACATAGAAAACACCTTCAAAGGTGTCCAAAAGCTGACAAACTGCTCAGAAGACACTCTCTTTAAAAAAGCCGGCCGGCAATTCAGCAGCGGCATACACCGGTACCCGACAATTTAGACAAGAAGGAATAGAGCATCACACATAGATTAGATAGATAGAAACATGTCAGTCACACATATAAGAAGCACAGTGACAGTGTTGGTTACTGCACTTGTCATTTAGTGTAAAGGATTTCTTTAAAAAAATAATAGTGTTTTCATGCACGGTCTCTTTAAGAAAGCCGGCCGGCAATTCAGCATCTGTACCCGACAATTTATAACAGACAGAATAGAGAATCACACATAGATTAGATAGATAGAAACATGTCAGTCAGATATATAATAAGTACAGTGATAGTGTTGGTTACTGTACTTGTCATTTAGTGTTAAAATAAAGGATTTATTAAAAAAAAAAATTAGCGTGGGGTTCCCCGTAATTTTAGTCTCTAGCGGAGGTTAAGCAGACGGCTGGGGCAGATGTTTGAAGCCTGGGAAGGGGGTAATACCCACGGAGCTTCCCAGGCTACTAATATCAGCCCCCAGCTGAATACCTAGCCTTTACTAGCTATTAAAATGGGGGACCCCCCAAAAAAATGACGTGGGGTCCCCCCTAATTTAATAGCTAGCAAAGGCTAGGCAGACAGCTGGGGGCTGATATTAATAGCCCAGGAAGGGTGCCATGAATATTGGCCCCCTCCCAGGCTAGAAACACCAGCCGTCAGCCGCCCCAGAAATGGCGCGTCCATAGGATGCGCCAATTCTGGCACTTAGCCTCGCTCTTCCCACTGCCCTGTAGCGGTGGCAGTGGGGTAATAGGGTTGGGGTTGATGTCAGCTTATAATGCCAGCTGACATCAAGCCCAGGTTAGTAATGGAGAGGCGTCTATAAGACACCCCCATTACTAACCCCATAGTGAAAGTTAAAAGAAAACACAACACCCAGAATAAAGGCCTTTAATTGAAATAAACACACAATTCTTTATTGTTCTAAATTAAACCATACTTACCATCACGCCCATTCCAGCTGAAGCCAACGATCTCCTGCAATAAAAGAAAAATAATAAAGCAACCTCATCCTTACCTTTCGATGGTTCCCAGGACAGCTCCAGCTCTGCTACATCGAGATGACAGGCTGGACCGCAGCAGAACGCTGCCATCCAGCCTGTCAACCCGCAGACACTGAGAAGAGCAGGCTTGCTTCGCTCCTCAGTGTCTCGCTGTGACGGCATCCAGATGAGCCGAGGTCATGTCCAATGAACTCGGCTCACCTCATGCACGTCACTGACAGCGTGGGAAAATTCTCCTGCACTCAGCGCTTCAGCGTGGGAGAATTCTCACGCTGAAGCGCTGAGTGCAGGAGAATTTTCCCACGCTGTCAGTGACGTGCATGAGGTGAGCTGAGATCATTGGACATGAACTCACCTCATGCACGTCACTGACAGCGTGGGAAAATTCTCACGCTGAAGCCCTGAGTGCAGGAGAATTCTCCCACGCTGTCAGTGACGTGCATGAGGTGAGCTCATGTCCAATGAACTCAGCTCACCTCATGCACGTCACTGACAGCGTGGGAAAATTCTCCTGCACTCAGCGCTTCAGCGTGAGAATTTTCCCACGCTGTCAGTGACGTGCATGAGGCGAGTTCATGTCCAATGATCTCAGCTCACCTCATGCACGTCACTTACAGCGTGGGAAAATTCTCACGCTGAAGCCCTGAGTGCAGGAGAATTCTCCCACGCTGTCAGTGACGTGCATGAGGTGAGCTCATGTCCAATGAACTCAGCTCACCTCATGCACGTCACTGACAGCGTGGGAAAATTCTCCTGCACTCAGCGCTTCAGCGTGAGAATTTTCCCACGCTGTCAGTGACGTGCATGAGGCGAGTTCATGTCCAATGATCTCAGCTCACCTCATGCACGTCACTTACAGCGTGGGAGAATTCTCACGCTGAAGCGCTGAGTGCAGGAGAATTTTCCCACGCTGTCAGTGACGTGCATGAGGTGAACTGAGTTCATCGGACATGAGCTCACCTCATGCACGTCACTGACAGCGTGGGAGAATTCTCCTGCACTCAGCGCTTCAGCGTGAGAATTTTCCCACGCTGTCAGTGACGTGCATGAGGTGTGCCGAGTTCATTGGACATGAACTCGGCTCATCTGGATGCCGTCACAGAGAGACGCTGCGGAGCGCAAGCAAGCCTGCGCTTCTCAGTGTCTGCGGGATGACAGGCTGGATGGCAGCTTTCTGCTGTGGTCCAGCCTGTCATCTCGATGTAGCAGAGCTGAAGCTGTCGTGGGAACCATGGAAAGGTAAGGATTATGTTGCTTTATTATTTTTCTTTTATTGCAGGGGATCGTTGGCTTCAGCTGGAATGGGCGTGATTGTAAGTATGGTTTAATTTAGAACAATAAAGAATTGTGTCTTTATTTCAATTAAAGGACTTTATTCTGGGTGTTTGTGTTTTTTTTTAACTTTGACTACGGGGTTAGTAATGGGGGTGTCTTATAGACGCCTCTCCATTACTAACCTGGGCTTGATGTCAGCTGGCATTATAAGCTGACATCAACCCCAGCCCTATTACCCCACTGCCACCGCTACAGGGCAGTGGGAAGAGCGAGGCTAAGTGCCAGAATTGGCGCATCCTATGGATGCGCCATTTCTGGGGCGGCTGACGGCTGGTGTTTCTAGCCTGGGAGGGGGCCAATATTCATGGCACCCTTCCTGGGCTATTAATATCAGCCCCCAGCTGTCTGCCTAGCCTTTGCTAGCTAATAAAATAGGGGGGACCCCACGTCATTTTTTTGGGGGGTCCCCCATTTTAATAGCTAGTAAAGGCTAGGTATTCAGCTGGGGGCTGATATTAGTAGCCTGGGAAGCTCCGTGGGTATTACCCCCTTCCCAGGCTTCAAACATCTGCCCCAGCCGTCTGCTTAACCTCCGCTAGAGCCTAAAATTAAGGGGAACCCCACGCCAATTTTTTTTTAAATAAATCCTTTATTTTAACACTAAATGACAAGTACAGTAATCAACACTATCACTGTACTTATTATATATGTGACTGACATGTTTCTATCTATCTAATCTATGTGTGATGCTCTATTCCTTCCATTCTAAATTGTCGGGTACCGCTGCTGAATTGCCGGCCGGCTTTTTTAAAGAGACAGTGCATGAAAACACTATTATTTTTTTAAATAAATCCTTTACACTAAATGACAAGTACAGTAAGCAACACTGTCACTGTACTTCATATATATGTGACTGACATGTTTCTATCTATCTAATCTATGTGTGAAGCTCTATTCTTTCGGTTCTAAATTGTCGGGTACCGGTGTATGCGCTGATGAATTGCCGGCTTTTCATGTTTCACTGTGATCACAGTTCCCATCGATTTGGGCAATCACTGTAATGCCACAACCACCATGGCTGTGGCATTACAGTGAGTGGCAGACAATCCCTGCATGATTGGTGCTCTAAATAGCGCCAGACATGCAGGACACGCTTTTGGTGCACGAACAGTTATCGAACATAACCTCGAACAGCCGAATTTTTTGCAAATCGTTCGGGTTCGTCGAACAACTCGAACACCGCCCAAAACAGCTCGAATTTGAGATTGGCGAACAGTTCTAGTCGAACACCGCTCATCTCTATTGTCAACCCGCATGCGGAAATGCATGTGAAGAACGCTTCACTTCCGCATGTACAATCCGCATGTGTTTTTTTTCTGCCAGGGAGATGCAGAAACGCTCAGGAAAAAATCCTGAGCATTTCTGCATCGTGAGCACATAGCCTAACTCTGTTTTCTAATCCATTTAGCCCCTAAAACAGAGACCTCTAAATAACACATAATCTCGCGCTGTGTTTTTTTTACGTGCTGAAGATTGTCAAGTGTTATGTTGCTGTGAATTTTAAAGCTGTGCGGGGTGGGTGGGGGGAGGTAGGAATTCATTAGCCAAGGATGCTTTCTGAGTCATGCTTTCTCAAGTTAGCTACATTAACCCCTGTACTGTAAAGAAGGCTGCCCTCTATGACTGCACAGTCTGCTCATAATGGTGGTGACAAGTAAATATAGAAGATTCAGCTGGGGACCAGACTAGTTTGGAGCCCCCCCCCTCCCCCTCCCGGCCAGCTTCTCCCTGTTCAAGGTGATTGACAGGTCTATCCCATCGCAGGAGACCTGTCAGTCGCCTGCAGAGGAGTCGGACTAGTCTCCTCTCTGAGCAAATCTTTGAAACTTGGTGTTTCAGAGAAAATATATTTTATAGAGATCTATACCTGGCTGCAATCATGCCACCAGGCTCCGAATCATGCCGCCTGTGATTCTGAGTGGCTGCCTTATATCACCAAGCACAATGCCAAGCGTAGGGTGGAGTGGTGTAAAGCACGTCACTGCTGGACTCGTAAAAATGTATTCTGTGGTGTGACGATCACACTTTTCTATCTGCCAGTCTGATGGTTTGAAGTCCAGGAGAATGTTACCTGACTGACTATGGTGCCAACTGTAAAGCTGGGTGGAGGGGGATATTGCTAGATGGTTGTCTCTCGGGGGTTGGCCTGGGCCACTTAGTTCCAGTGATGGGAAACCTTCAAACTTCAGCTTACAAGACATTTGTAGGACAATTGTAGCTTCCAATCTTGCAGGAGCAGGTTTCTCTGTTCTCTGTGACTGATGATAGTCCATATTGCGAGAGTTGGGTGTGGAGGAACCTTACTGGTCCGTATAGAGCCCTGACCTCAATCCTATCAAACACCTTGGGATGAATTCGAGCGGAGATTGGGAGCCCGGCCTCTCCTCCACCATCAGTATCTGACCTCAATAAATGTTCTTCTGGACGAGGGGGCAAACATTTCCAAAGACCTCTCCAAAATCCTTCCCAAAAGAGCGTAAGCTGTTATAGCTGCAAACATGGCCACCAACTCCTCTTAAAAGAGTAGTCCATTACTTTACAAGCCCATTCCCCCACATAACAGAATACCGGCCTGTACTCCCCTCCGGGGCCGTGTGTCACCTCAGCCCTGCAGCCAATTGGCGGCCACTTCTCTCTTGGTTCCGCCAGTCATCCCGAGGAAGCCGGAGACCGGCGGCAGCTTTCAGTTCTTCCGGATGTCTTACGTTTGAAGCAAGCGGATGCTGATTGGCTGCAAGGCTCACATGACATCACGGAGGAGACGCATGTCATTAAAATGGTGCCTGCGGTAGGTATAGAGCGGTATTATTCTATGTGTGAGAATGTGGAGCCTGAGTAGGTCTTGTCTGCGGGACGGACGATCCCTTTATCAGCCAGGGATGTAGAATGGGAGGTGACGGCGGCTCCTGTGCTGTGGGCAATGTGTGGGGCACTCCTCCTCCACAGGTGGTATAATAATCAGTCATGTGATCATTGCACACTGCCCCATGAGGGCTAGTCCCGCCCGGTAGTTACCGGCCCACACCGCCCTCATGCAGCCACTTAGTGCAGCGATCCCCCATATTGTGTGTACTGATTAGCTGCAGCGGTACGTGTATGACTAGTTTCCCCATCTCTGTGGGGTTGCTATGTCTGAGCCGTATAGGTGCCTAAGGCCATGTGCACACGTTCAGTATTCGGTCACTTTTTTACCTCAGGAGTGGGTGATAAATACAGAAGAGGTGACGTGTTTCTATTATACTGTTCCTCTGATTGTTCCACTCCTGGTTTTGGCTTTCAGATACTGAGGTAAAATACTGTGAACGTGGCCGTAATTGGGAATCTGCATATAATATTGGCACTACAAGTCCCAGTGTGTCTGTCCGGTATGGAGCCGTCAGTCACACACTCCTTGGCGGGAGATGCCGCCGCCTCCCCGGCAGTGGGGACCGTGCAGCCTGCTAGTGTCTCCCCGCAGACTCCTGGCATGTGTGAGGCGGAGGTGATGACGTCGTGTATGGTGTTTCCAGACGACTTGGCTCCGCCCACAGCGTGACTCCCGAAGCTCCGCCCGCAGATATCACGTGAGCGCGCCTAGAAGAAAAAAAAGAAGGTATGTGCGAGGAGCAGAGCGCGGGCGTCATCTCCGCCCCGCTCCACGTGCGCACAGAGCACATGGCTACACCAAGTCCGCTGACGTCAGCCGAGCCAAAGCCCCGCCCAGTGACTGATGCTCGAGGAGGGGGGAGGGGGATATGGCGCCAGCGGCCACACGAGATCCGCAACGCGTGTGTTTGAGGTCAGACGGGGGGCGGAGCCGCTCCATAGCTGCAAGATGACACAGTGATGGTGCTGCCCCCTGCCGGGGACACGGCGAATAGCGGCGCTGCTGTAGTGTATGGAGAATGACTTAGTAGTCATCTCATGGCGGCTCAGGACTGACGCGGAGAAATAGATTTTTTACTATTTTTCATTTGTTTTAGCTTCTAGTTTGAGACAAAGCAAAGGGAATAAGACAATAATCCCCATACTCTCCTCACAGCCTGGCACACTGCTCCCTGATGGGGTCATAGCAGAAACTATGATCGTCTGCAGCCGTCACAGTCTGTCTGAGCAGGACGATCCTGTGGAGACGCTAAACAAAACCTACTTCAGGGCTCTCCTTTCTGTTTTTGAGAGGAATAAGAAGTAGCAGTATTAATTTATATACATAAACAATACCACCATACAATGCAGCCATACAGTGGCCACATACAATACCACCATACAAATAAACCGTACACTACCACCATACAGTGCCCACATACAATGCAGCCATACAGTGCCCACATACTATACCATCATACAATGCAGCCATACAGTGCCCACATACAATACCTCCATACAAATAAACCGTACACTACCTCCATACAGTGCCCACATACAATACCTACATACAAATAAACTGTACACTACCTCCATACAGTGCCCACATACAATGCAGCCATACAGTGGCCACATACAATACCACCATACAAATAAACCGTACACTACCACCATACAGTGCCCACATACAATGCAGCCATACAGTGGCCACATACAATACCACCATACAAATAAACCGTACACTATCACCATACAGTGCCCACATACAATGCAGCCATACAGTGCCCACATACTATACCACCATACAATGCAGCCATACAGTGCCCACATACAATACCTCCATACAAATAAACCGTACACTACCTCCATACAGTGCCCACATACAATACCTACATACAAATAAACTGTACACTACCACCATACAGTGCCCACATACATTATCACCATACAGTGCCCACATACAATACCTCCATACAGTGCCCACATACAATACCTCCGTACAAATAAACCGTACACTACCTCCATACAGTGCCCACATACAATACCTACATACAAATAAACTGTACACTACCTCCATACAGTGCCCACATACAATACCTACATACAAATAAATTGTACACTACCACCATACAGTGCCCACATACATTATCACCATACAGTGCCCACATACAATACCTCCATACAGTGACCACATACAATACCTCCATACAAATAAACCGTACACTACCTCCATACAGTGCCCACATACAATACCTACATACAAATAAACTGTACACTACCACCATACAGTGCCCACATACCCACATACATTATCACCATACAGTGCCCACATACAATACCTCCATACAGTGCCCACATACAATACCTCCATACAAATAAACTGTACACTACCTCCATACAGTGCCCACATACAATACCTACATACAAATAAACTGTACACTACCACCATACAGTGCCCACATACATTATCACCATACAGTGCCCACATACAATACCTCCATACAGTGCCCACATACAATACCTCCATACAAATAAACCGTACACTACCTCCATACAGTGCCCACATACAATACCTACATACAAATAAACTGTACACTACCACCATACAGTGCCCACATATATTATCACCATACAGTGCCCACATACAATACCTCCATACAAATAAACCGTACACTACCTCCATACAGTGCCCACATACAATACCTACATACAAATAAACTGTACACTACCACCATACAGTGCCCACATACATTATCACCATACAGTGCCCACATACAATACCTCCATACAGTGCCCACATACAATACCTCCATACAAATAAACCGTACACTACCACCATACAGTGGCCACATACAATACCACCATACAAATAAACCGTACACTACCACCATACAGTGCCTACATACAATACCTCCGTACAGTGCCCACATACAATGCAGCCATACAGTGCCCACATACAATACCGCCATACAGTGCCCACATACACTACCACAATACAACCATACAATGCAGCCATACAGTGCCCACATAAAATACCACCATACAATACCACCATACAGTGCACACATACAGTGCCCACATACCCTACCACCATACAGTGCCCACATACATTATCACCATACAGTACCCACATACAATGCAGCCATACAGTGGCCACATACAATACCACCATACATATAAACCGTACACTACCACCATACAGTGCCCACATACAATGCAGCCATACAGTGCCCACATACTATACCACCATACAATGCAGCCATACAGTGCCCACATACAATACCTCCATACAAATAAACCGTACACTACCTCCATACAGTGCCCACATACAATACCTACATACAAATAAACTGTACACTACCACCATACAGTGCCCACATACATTATCACCATACAGTGCCCACATACAATACCACCATACAATACCACCATACAGTGCCCACATACAATACCACCATACAATACCACCATACAGTGCACACATACAGTGCCCACATACCCTACCACCATACAGTGCCCACATACATTATCACCATACAGTGCCCACATACAATGTAGCCACACAGTGGCCACATGCAATACCACCATACAAATAAACCGTACACTACCACCATGCAGTGCCCACATACAATGCAGCCATACAGTGCCCACATACAATACCACCATACAGTGCCCACATACACTACCACAATACAACCATACAATGCAGCCATGCAGTGCCCACATACAATACCTCCATGCAGTGCCCACATACACTACCACCATACAGTGCCCACATGCATTATCACCATACAAATAAACCGTACACTACCACCATACAGTGCCCACATGCATTATCACCATACAAATAAACCGTACACTATCACCATACAGTGCCCACATACAATACCTCTATACAAATAAACCGTACACTACCACCATACAGTGGCCACATACATTATCACCATACAAATAAACCGTACACTATCACCATACAGTGCCCACATACAATACCTCCATACAGTGCCCACATACAATACCTCCATACAAATAAACCGTACACTACCACCATACAGTGGCCACATACAATACCACCATACAAATAAACCGTAGACTACCACCATACAGTGCCCACATACAATGCAGCCATACAGTGCCCACATACAATGCAGCTATACAGTGCCCACATACAATACCACCATACAGTGCCCACATACACTACCACAATACAACCATACAATGCAGCCATACAGTGCCCACATACACTACCACCATACAGTGCCCACATACATCACCATACAAATAAACCGTACACTACCACCATACAGTGCCCACATACAATACCTCCATACAGTGCCCACATACAATACCTCCATACAAATAAACCGTACACTACCACCATACAGTGGCCACATACAATACCACCATACAAATAAACCGTACACTACCACCATACAATGCCCACATACAATACCTCCATACAGTGCCCACATACAATGCAGCCATACAGTGCCCACATACAATGCAGCCATACAGTGCCCACATACAATACCACCATACAGTGCCCACATACACTACCACAATACAACAATACAATGCAGCCATACAGTGCCGACATACAATACCTCCATACAGTGCCCACATACACTACCACCATACAGTGGCCACATACATTATCACCATACAAATAAACCGTACACTACCACCATACAGTGCCCACATACAATACCTCCATACAAATAAACCGTACACTACCACCATACAGTGGCCACATACAATACCACCATACAAATAAACCGTACAATACCTCCATACAGTGCCCACATACAATACCTCCATACAGTGCCCACATACAATGCAGCCATACAGTGCCCACATACAATGCAGCCATACAGTGCCCACATACAATACCACCATACAGTGCCCACATACACTACCACAATACAACCATACAATGCAGAAATACAGTGCCCACATACACTACCACCATACAGTGCCCACATACATCACCATACAAATAAACCGTACACTACCACCATACAGTGCCCACATACAATACCTCCATACAGTGCCCACATACAATACCTCCATACAAATAAACAGTACACTACCACCATACAGTGGCCACATACAATACCACCATACAAATAAACCGTACACTACCACCATACAGTGCCCACATACAATACCTCCATACAGTGCCCACATACAATGCAGCCATACAGTGCCCACATACAATGCAGCCATACAGTGCCCACATACAATACCACCATACAGTGCCCACATACACTACCACAATACAACCATACAATGCAGCCATACAGTGCCCACATACAATACCTCCATACAGTGCCCACATACACTACCACCATACAGTGGCCACATACATTATCACCATACAAATAAACCGTACACTACCACCATACAGTGCCCACATACAATACCTCCATACAAATAAACCGTACACTACCACCATACAGTGGCCACATACAATACCACCATACAAATAAACCGTACACTACCACCATACAGTGCCCACATACAATACCTCCATACAGTGCCCACATACAATGCAGCCATACAGTGCCCACATACAATGCAGCCATACAGTGCCCACATACAATACCACCATACAGTGCCCACATACACTACCACAATACAACCATACAATGCAGCCATACAGTGCCCACATACACTACCACCATACAGTGCCCACATACATCACCATACAAATAAACCGTACACTACCACCATACAGTGCCCACATACAATACCTCCATACAGTGCCCACATACAATACCTCCATACAAATAAACCGTACACTACCACCATACAGTGGCCACATACAATACCACCATACAAATAAACCGTAAACTACCACCATACAGTGCCCACATACAATACCTCCATACAGTGCCCACATACACTACCACAATACAACCATACAATGCAGCCATACAGTGCCCACATACACTACCACCATACAGTGCCCACATACATCACCATACAAATAAACCGTACACTACCACGATACAGTGCCCACATACAATACCTCCATACAGTGCCCACATACAATACCTCCATACAAATAAACCGTACACTACCACCATACAGTGGCCACATACAATACCACCATACAAATAAACCGTAAACTACCACCATACAGTGCCCACATACAATACCTCCATACAGTGCCCACATACAATGCAGCCATACAGTGCCCACATACAATGCAGCCATACAGTGCCCACATACAATACCACCATACAGTGCCCACATAAACTACCACCATACAGTGCCCACATACATTATCACCATACAAATAAACCGTACACTACCACCATACAGTGCCCACATACAATACCTCCATACAGTGCCCACATACAATACCGCCATACAGTGCCCACATACACTACCACAATACAACCATACAATGCAGCCATACAGTGCCCACATACACTACCACCATACAGTGCCCACATACATTATCACCATACAAATAAACCGTACACTACCACCATACAGTGCCCACATACAATACCTCCATACAGTGCCCACATACAATACCTCCATACAAATAAACCGTACACTACCACCATACAGTGGCCACATACAATACCACCATACAAATAAACCGTACACTACCACCATACAGTGCCCACATACAATACCTCCATACAGTGCCCACATACAATGCAGCCATACAGTGCCCACATACAATACCGCCATACAGTGCCCACATACACTACCACAATACAACCATACAATGCAGCCATACAGTGCCCACATACAATACCTCCATACAGTGCCCACATACACTACCACCATACAGTGCCCACATACATTATCACCATACAAATAAACCGTACACTACCACCGTACAGTGCCCACATACAATACCTCCATACAGTGCCCACATACAATACCTCCATACAGTGCCCACATACAATGCAGCCATACAGTGCCCACATACAATGCAGCCATACAGTGCCCACATACAATACCACCATACAGTGCCCACATACACTACCACAATACAACCATACAATGCAGCCATACAGTGCCCACATACACTACCACCATACAGTGCCCACATACATCACCATACAAATAAACCGTACACTACCACCATACAGTGCCCACATACAATACCTCCATACAGTGCCCACATACAATACCTCCATACAGTGCCCACATACAATACCTCCATACAGTGCCCACATACAATGCAGCCATACAGTGCCCACATACAATGCAGCCATACAGTGCCCACATACAATACCACCATACAGTGCCCACATACACTACCACAATACAACCATACAATGCAGCCATACAGTGCCCACATACACTACCACCATACAGTGCCCACATACATCACCATACAAATAAACCGTACACTACCACCATACAGTGCCCACATACAATACCTCCATACAGTGCCCACATACAATACCTCCATACAAATAAACCGTACACTACCACCATACAGTGGCCACATACAATACCACCATACAAATAAACCGTAAACTACCACCATACAGTGCCCACATACAATACCTCCATACAGTGCCCACATACACTACCACAATACAACCATACAATGCAGCCATACAGTGCCCACATACACTACCACCATACAGTGCCCACATACATCACCATACAAATAAACCGTACACTACCACCATACAGTGCCCACATACAATACCTCCATACAGTGCCCACATACAATACCTCCATACAAATAAACCGTACACTACCACCATACAGTGGCCACATACAATACCACCATACAAATAAACCGTAAACTACCACCATACAGTGCCCACATACAATACCTCCATACAGTGCCCACATACAATGCAGCCATACAGTGCCCACATACAATGCAGCCATACAGTGCCCACATACAATACCACCATACAGTGCCCACATAAACTACCACCATACAGTGCCCACATACATTATCACCATACAAATAAACCGTACACTACCACCATACAGTGCCCACATACAATACCTCCATACAGTGCCCACATACAATACCGCCATACAGTGCCCACATACACTACCACAATACAACCATACAATGCAGCCATACAGTGCCCACATACACTACCACCATACAGTGCCCACATACATTATCACCATACAAATAAACCGTACACTACCACCATACAGTGCCCACATACAATACCTCCATACAGTGCCCACATACAATACCTCCATACAAATAAACCGTACACTACCACCATACAGTGGCCACATACAATACCACCATACAAATAAACCGTACACTACCACCATACAGTGCCCACATACAATACCTCCATACAGTGCCCACATACAATGCAGCCATACAGTGCCCACATACAATACCGCCATACAGTGCCCACATACACTACCACAATACAACCATACAATGCAGCCATACAGTGCCCACATACAATACCTCCATACAGTGCCCACATACACTACCACCATACAGTGCCCACATACATTATCACCATACAAATAAACCGTACACTACCACCATACAGTGCCCACATACAATACCTCCATACAGTGCCCACATACAATACCTCCATACAAATAAACCGTACACTACCACCATACAGTGGCCACATACAATACCACCATACAAATAAACCGTACACTACCACCATACAGTGCCCACATACAATACCTCCATACAGTGCCCACATACAATGCAGCCATACAGTGCCCACATACAATACCGCCATACAGTGCCCACATACACTACCACAATACAACCATACAATGCAGCCATACAGTGCCCACATACAATACCTCCATACAGTGCCCACATACACTACCACCATACAGTGCCCACATACATTATCACCATACAAATAAACCGTACACTACCACCGTACAGTGCCCACATACAATACCTCCATACAGTGCCCACATACAATACCTCCATACAAATAAACCGTACACTACCACCATACAGTGGCCACATACAATACCACCATACAAATAAACCGTACACTACCACCATACAGTGCCCACATACAATACCTCCATACAGTGCCCACATACAATGCAGCCATACAGTGCCCACATACAATACCGCCATACAGTGCCCACATACACTACCACAATACAACCATACAATGCAGCCATACAGTGCCCACATACAATACCTCCATACAGTGCCCACATACACTACCACCATACAGTGCCCACATACATTATCACCATACAAATAAACCGTACACTACCACCGTACAGTGCCCACATACAATACCTCCATACAGTGCCCACATACAATACCTCCATACAAATAAACCGTACACTACCACCATACAGTGGCCACATACAATACCACCATACAAATAAACCGTACACTACCACCATACAGTGCCCACATACAATACCTCCATACAGTGCCCACATACAATACCTCCATACAGTGCCCACATACAATACCTCCATACAAATAAACCGTACACTACCACCATACAGTGGCCACATACAATACCACCATACAAATAAACCGTACACTACCACCATACAGTGCCCACATACAATACCTCCATACAGTGCCCACATACAATGCAGCCATACAGTGCCCACATACAATACCGCCATACAGTGCCCACATACACTACCACAATACAACCATACAATGCAGCCATACAGTGCCCACATACAATACCACCATACAATACCACCATACAGTGCACACATACAGTGCCCACATACCCTACCACCATACAGTGGCCACATACAATACCACCATACAGTGGCCACATACAATACCACCATACAAATCAACCATACAGTGCCCACATACAATACCACCATACAGTGCCCACATACCCTACCACCATACAGTGCCCACATACACTACCACCATACAGTGCCCACATACACTACTACCACCATACAGTGGCCACACACACTACTACCACCATACAGTGGCCACACACACTACTACCACCATACAGTGGCCACACACACTACTACCACCATACAGTGGCCACACACACTACTCCCACCATACAGTGGCCACACACACTACTACCACCATACTGTGGCCACACACACTACTACCACCATACTGTGGCCACACACACTACTACCACCATACAGTGCCCACCATCCGGTGCCCGCATACAATTGTGGATTGGACACAAGTTTTTATAAGGGCTAAAGAATTCTATAACTTGCAAATAATACTGGCATATAGTGGGCAAATAGCACTGGTATATAGAGTGCAAATAATGCCAGTCTATAGTGTGCCAATAGTACAGGTATAAGGGTACGTGCCCACGATCAGTATTTGCAGCGTTTTGGACACGGCTCACCTGTGCTGCTGATAAAACGGTGCATTCCACATTGAAAGCACAGTGGATGGATTTATAGGAATCCCATGCCCACTGCTTCTATTTGACGCCTCACAAGCTCACCCACGGAGACGCTAATTCCTCACCTGGTTTTGGCTCCCACTCCTGAGAAAAAATACTGACTACTGACCAAAAACTAATAGACTGACATTTAGGTCATGGCTTCCCATCTCTGACAGCAGCTTTTAAGCAGGCTGGCATACCATTTTACCATTTTGGACATCCATCACCCCTTTGACACCCTGATGGTATGCCACAGCCCCGTCGCTGCCATGAAGGCAGGTTCCAATCTCCATAAGGGGACTAAAAAATAATATTTTTTTTTTAATATATTTTTTAAAAAGTTCTGCAAGGTTTTTTTAGTCATTAAAATAAAAACCATACCAAGTTTGGTATGACTGTAATTGTACTGACCTGAAGAATCAAATTGCAGGGTTATTTTTATCACATAATATGCGCCGTAAAAAAACAAAACAACACACAAAAAAGTGACAGCATTGTGTATTTTTTTTTTTTTTTTTTTTACTTTTACCATTTTGCCCCTTGTTGTCAGTCCATTATATGGTATAATAAATGTCATTCTAAACAGCAACTCATCCTGCAAAAAACAAGCCTTCATACAGATGTAGATGAAAAAATCAAAACGTTTATGGCTCTAGAGAAAAGGTGGAGGAAAGAATGAAAGTGCGGAAACTGAAAAAAATAAGCGCCTGGTCATGAAGACGATCTTAAAATATATCCATATTTTTCATGGAAAAAATTAAAATTACTGTAGCTAATTAATTTTTTTAAGCCTTTTCCATACCAGTAAATCTCTTGTCTTGTCATGCTACTTTGCGGTTTGCATATATTTACATCCCCTTTAGCAGTAATGTTGGTAGAGCAATATCTAGTGGTCTGCCAGATGATCAGCCCGTATATTATTTTCATGCCATGTTTTTGAACTTGCAATACGTAGAGGTCTCCTTTTTTTCAGATTTCCCATGTTTCAGGGGCGGACATATCATTGGTGCAACTTCCGCGTGGCAAGGGGGCCACTTCTACCTGCAAAGCTGGTGGAAATTGTCATGATGATGAGTTGTTAGACTGCAATGCGCCCATATCTTGTCCTTGCACAAGGCCCTCTTCTGTGTCTGCTCCTGCCATGATGCAGAGCACACATGCTTCAGTGGATGTGTACGGCTATGTGTGTGGTCTCCAGCAGCATGGCATGTTCTCCGGATCTTGGCGTTGAGCTCTCTGTTTACTATTAGAGAATCGCATCCCCGGGTAGCATGGCGTCTGTGTTCTGTTAGCGTAAATGGCAAAAGTTTTGTTCTGAGTGTGGGTGGCTGTATTAAATAGCTGGTTATCTGCCAGGTTTCTCGTTTCCACCACAGAATCTATGGAATGATGAGCGATTGGGAGATTAGACTATTCTTTTTTACAGCGTAAGACATCAAAGAGGAAATGTGAATCTTGCGCTGTAGTGTCAAACTCTGCAGATGGGGAATCTAATGCAGAGAAACTAAATTCTGCTGTGCTTTGTAAGCTATAAAATGGTATTTTGCCTCATGTACTAGTAAACCTATATACTGGAACAGGTTTATAGTAGAGATAGAATAGCTTGTAACGAATCGTGGTTCTGTGCTCCCACCTGGTAATGGAGCGGGTCCGGTGCGGCGCTACTCTGGTCGCAGGTGCCGCCATTGTCCTTATCTTGGAGGCGGAGGAACCATGCGTGCAGGGAAATTGTCCCAGTCTCGTGGAGCGTCGAGTTCTGGTGGGATGTGTGAAGGCACGGGACACTGTGTCCCTCACTGATTTCTCTGCCCAGGGAAGATGGGACATGGTGTTCCCTGGTTGCCAAGCAACGCAGTACGCTGTTTGCTTTGGCAATAAGCAATAGTGGGATTTTGACCAGCCTGCTGTTGCAGATAGCAGGGAGTGGCTGTCTGGGGATGATTGGGAGGTAGTCAGCACCTGATCTTTAGACTAGCTGTATAATCGTGCTCCCTGCTCGGTCCTTTGCTGTTTATTGCAGTTTTCCATGTGCTTGGTGGTTTGTGGTGTTAGCATTAGGTTTTGCTATTACAGCAGGGTTTTCTCATTTTCTCTTTTGGTTACGCTTTCTGGGGTTCCTGCAGAGGTACTTACCTGGTCCTAGACTGATCACCAGCCGCGTCACCGGACGCCAGCTGTCCGGCGACAGTGGGCCTGGGCAGGGCTGTGGAGTCAGTAAGCCAAACCTCAGACTCCTCAATTTCCATAACAACGACTCCGACTCCCTCATACATGGCTCACGTTTAAGTGATAAATTTACTGTAGCACAGATTCATCTCAGCTAAAAGTCCAGACCCTTAGATCAGGAATAGGACAGACATTTTTAGGCCATGTCCTAACTTTCCCAAATTCTTATGAAAAAATATTCCCCACAAACTGCATTCAACTACTGTACCCAATTTATTATATATTTTTGGAGTTGGAGTCGGTCCATTTTATACCGACTCCGCTTCTGACTCCACCAAAATGGACACCGACCATTACTCCGACTCCACAGGCCTGGGCCTGGAAAGGGCTCTGCCAAAGTTCCCCTTCTATTTACTGGGAGCTGGGTGAAGAGTATTCCTGACACTCAAGGGCTCGCCTATCTGGACAGCTTGTGCCAAGTGTGTCTGTGGCTGCGCCTTTGCTGGTTTGGCGCCAGTCTTTTTGGGTCCCTCTATGTAGCACATAACACTTGTCGTGTTTAGGCGGTTCAGTAATGCTCATTACTATACTGCATTGTTTTTATGGCCAGTATGTAGTTAATTTTGTATCCTGCTAATCCTTTATTCTAGTATCTTTAGGACGTCTAGAAAATAAGGTCAATTTAAATGTAAGAATTCATCCTTTTTCTTGGTGCTGGTATCCCCCTTTCTAGAAAGATGTCTGGGCTAATTAACACGGTTCAGAGATATTTTTTCCTTTAACTAGTAGACAGAAAAAAATAAAAATTGAGAGACCAGTGAAGACTTTTAAAGGAGCACTCCAGCAGATATTTTTTCTTCCACATCCATTAACTATCAATAATGTATGTTCAGTGTATGTATTAAAATCCTTACCCATCGCTGTCCTCTGCGCCCTATCCGGAATCATGTGACCACAACTATTACCCGCTGGCTAACACAGCGTCCTCTTTGTGGACCAGAAGTCAATGAAAGTTTGTGAGACTCAGAATGGTTGGCTGAGTCAGCAAGAAAGAGCTGCCGTCACGTGATGCAGAAGAGGACTGGAGCAGCGCTGGAAACGGCAGCAGATAGCGTTGGGTTAGTATTTTGATGCACACCCTACACACACTACTGATTGCTAATAAAGATCACAACAAAACAACCAGAGTGGTCCCTTTATTAATTTGCTTATATCATTAAATAAATGCCGTGGGATGTGCATCACTATGGATGATACATCATTTCTGTCTAGTAGAAGTGAGCATATACAATACAGACCAAAAGTTTGGACACACCTTCTCATTTAAAGATTTTTCTGTATTTTCAGGACTATGAAAATTGTACATTCACACTGAAGGCATCAAAACTATAAATTAATACATGTGGAATTATATACTTAACAAAAAAGTGTGAAACAACTGAAAATATGTCTTATATTCTAGGTTCTTCAAAGTAGCCACCTTTTGCTTTGATGACTGCTTTGCACACTCTTGGCATTTTCTTGATGAGCTTCAAGAGGTAGTCACCAGAAATGGTCTTCCAACAATCTTGAAGGACAATTTTCAAAGTCATGAAAATACACAAAAATCTTTAAATGAGAAGATGTGTCCAAACTTTTGGTCTGTACTGCACATCTGCAGGAGCCTGGTCCAGTGGCTGCGTCAGTATTTCTTGGTTGCTGGACAGAAGCCCCTCTAACCTCCTTCCTCCTACCCGCCGGCATCCCTGGCTCCTCTTCAGATTAGCCAGCCTGATGTGACGTCATGTCGATAATGTTAAATCAGACAGACTAATCAGCAGAGGATCTAGGATGCCGGCAGGTAGGAGAAGGCACACAGGGCTTCTGTCCAGCGACCACGATCGTACAAAACAATTTTGCTCTTTATGGTCTAGTCACAAGGTAGAGCAATAGCATTAGTATTTTTATTGCTGAGTTGTTGCCTGGTGCCCTTCTGGCCTTCTCTCTCTCTCCATGATAGCCTGATATGAGACATGTGACAAGCTGCAGCCATTCACTGGCTGAGGCAGGACAATGATGTGGCCAGTGATTGGATGAGCAGTTGATAAGAGACCAAAAAGTTGAGACAAGCAGGGAACCGGGAAAGTATCGAAACGGGAACAACTAAGAATTGGTGAGGTTTTTTAGGTCATTCCAATTTTTATTTTTAATGAATTTGTTCTATATAGTGCAATACAACTGACATGATAGCCTTGGGGGCCTTCAGTAGACCCTTGGCTGCCGTGATATTCTATTGGCACCCAAGCGATAATGTTGCGGTGTGGGGAACCTGGAATGGCACGTCGCCGGACCGTGTACCATACATACTGTTGTCAGAGTTTGACAGTGGCATTTAAGGGGTTAACTGCAGGAGTGGGAGCTCAGCTCTGATCGCTACTGTTACATGGAGATGTTGGCTTTATAATAGGATTGGCATCTGCCGGGTAAGATGCGTGCTTAGCTCCTGTCCATATACCCGCCCATCTCATAAAGCATTACTAGGATACACCAACACTTTATGACCAGCCAGTGTCAGACCTCTTGCATCCCAACTGATCCTGAAAAGGGGCAGCGGCACTGAGGTCCTTGCACTGTTTATTCCAGCGGCTATCCCAAATCACGTGACTAGAACTGTGCACATCTGGTGGCCAGTGCTCCCCCGTGCAAGGAAAGACTGTTCAGCCCTGGATTACCATTGCAGAAGTCAGACCTACACCAGAAGTGATGGCAAATCCTAGCAATACGAGAGTGGAATGCCCCCTTCAGCTTTATTTCCAGAAAACCCGTCAGTTGCTCATCACTTGCTCCTAAGCAACAGACAGAAACCCTTTTCAACATAAAGAATGCGGACAGAATAACGATTGGCTGAGGGGACAGAGAAGCGAGTGACCAGACTTTTAAGAGGAATGATGGAAATCTCTGCAAGCCTGAAACTCTAATGTGAGCCTTTAATAGGGAGGCTTTCTTTAGTAGCATGGAAGTATTATTATTATTGGGGGTAGTGTGGGATCCCTCTTTAGAGGATGGCCTGGTTGTCCACGGGTGATAGTGTTTGTGGTTTGTTTGGTCTGAAAGGCACAATCGTGTGCCCGGAGTTTACTGGCAGCAGGATGTCTCATTGATTTTACGCGATCAGCACACTGGAAAGGGAATAAATGGGTCATTGCTGAAAATTCTTGTCATACATATATATATTTTAAATGATATATAGGACTAAGTAGGTGTTGTGGTGCTGTAGGTCTATAGATGGTCCCATATATAAATCAGACCAAGAATCACGTGCTTTGGAGTAGAGGGATGTTTTTCCGGTTGAGGTTCCTCCTTAGCTCCTCATCTTTGTGGCCTGCCGGTCTCTTCACGTTGTAATATTGGTTGTAGGTCAATACTAGTCTGGCCCCGTGTGACAAGCCTATCTTTGCTCCGATAAATGATGTAACTAATCTGGTACCGAAGTTTCCATTTTGCTGTCACCACTCCTAGTGAACTATTGCTCCATTACTGATATATTAGAAACATCTTGCAGTTTTGTTCTCATAGGAATATCCACATATATGCAGGGAGGCCGTTCTCTGAGTCCTTAGATTTGGGAATGCTTTATCTCTTTGATAACACAGGTCTACAAAAAAAGAAAAACATTTCAGGTGCCAAGGTTTTTTGAATGGATTTTAGGGTATTTTGAGGGTACTGAATTCAAAAACCCCTTTACTTTTTCCGAATTGGTTCTAGTTTTTGAGATAATTCGTCCATGAAAATAATGCATTCCCCCAATGCGACTTGCGTGTGATAACAAATGCAATAGCTTTTGGTCTTTTGACTTTTTAACAGTGTCTTAGGTAATGAAATATCCCACATAATTATTTTGTATTTCAATTTGTAGGCTTACGATGCTATAAAAGCAACTTTTTGAAGCCAGAATTCTACTGTAATTAATGAACTATTAAACATCTCAGAAACTGGAGCCAATCGGGCAAAACCAAAGTCATATTCTTAATCAGCACCAAGACTTAAAGGGAACCTATCACCAGTTTTTTTTAGGATCTTCTGGCTTTGATGTGGATGACGTGTCCTGCATCATCCACATATCTGAACTAAGTCTCGTTCCTACGCAGTAGCCTCACCAGCCACGAACACATGCTTTGCTCTGCCCTACTGCGGGCATGCGCATTGATGTCCTTTGCTCTGCCCTACTGCGGGCATGCGCATTGATGTCCTTTGCTCAACCCTACTGCGGGCATGCGCATTGATGTCCTTTGCTCTGCCCTACTGCGGGCATGCGCATTGATGTCCTTTGCTCTGCCCTACTGCGGGCACGCGCATTGATGTCCTTTGCTCTGCCCTACTGTGGGCATGCGCATTGATGTCCTTTGCTCTATCTGCAGTAGGGCAGATGGTACTGCACAGGCGCGAGGCTTCGTTCCAATATGTGGATGATGCAGGACACTTCATCCACATCAATCAGAGCCGGAGGACAGCTTTTACTAGAAGAGAGTAGGAACAGATGCCGCAAGGAGATGGACCAGCCCCATTTAAATACAGCGCGGGACCAAATCCAATGGTATTTTTGAGGTGTACAGGGGGGAGTCAGGAGGCAATGTAATCATTTGTGAAATGCATTACAACAGCAGAAAAAGGTGGTAGTATTTATTGGGATACTTAAAAAAAAAACTGGTGACAGGTTCCCTTCAATATAAAACCGTGCAGATATCGTTACATAGTTACATAGTTTATAAGGCCGAAAAAAGACAAGCGTCCATCCAGTTCAGCCTATTTCTTGTGCACTGCAGCTATTCCGCAGCGTTGATCCAGGGGAAGGCAACAAAAAACTATGAGGTATAGGCCAATTTACATCACTGAGGAAAAATTCACTTCCCGACACCAATCTGGCAGTCAGATTAAATCCCTGGATTAATTAACTAAGCATAAGATGTAATTTTATTGTTCTCAAGAAAGGCGTCCAGGCCTCTCTTGAACTCTTTAAGTGAGCTGGACATCACCACTTCCTCTCCCAGAGAGTTCCAGAGTCTCACGGCTCTGACCGTAAAGAATCCCCTTCTATGCTGGTGCAGGAACCTCCTTTCCTCCAGACGCATAGTGTGCCCCCTCGTCTTTGTCACCATCCTTGGTATAAACAGGTCATGGGAGAGATCTCTGTACTGCCCCCTGATGTATTTATACATGTTTATGAGGTCTCCCCTAAGCCTTCTCTTTTCCAATGTAAATAGGCCTAATTTTGACAACCTCTCTGGGTATTCTAGTCCCTCCATTCCCTTTATTACCTTAGTCGCCCTCCTTTGTACCCTCTCTAGCTCCAATATGTCTTTCCTGAGCACCGGAGCCCAGAACTGTGCACAATATTCTAAGTGCGGCCTTACCAGCGCTTTATACAGAGGAAGAACAATGTTCTCATCATATGCCCCTATTCCTCTTCTGATGCATGCCATGACTCTATTTGCCTTCGCAGCTGCTGCCTGACACTGGGCACTCCAATTTAATTTGCTGTTAACCAAGACGCCCAGGTCCTTCTCCATGTCAGATTTCCCCAACGGTTTCCCATTTAATATGTATGGGTGACTGCTGTTTTTCTTTCCCATGTGCATGACCTTACATTTATCGGCATTGAACCCCATTTGCCATTTTTTGGCCCAACTCCCCAATTTATCTAAATTCTCCTGTAGCTGTGCCCTGTCCTCATCTGTATTAACTACTTTACAAAGTTTAGTATCATCTGCAAATATTGCTATTTTACTATGCAACCCTTCCACTAGATCATTAATAAATATATTAAATAATATAGGGCCCAAGACAGACCCTTGAGGCACCCCGCTAGTAACCCTGACACACCCTGAGCTTACTCCATTGATAACCACCCTCTGCTTTCTATCACTCAGCCAGCTATTTACCCACTTGCACACATTATCCCCCAGACCAGGCATTCTCATTTTATATACCAACCTTTTGTGTGGCACGGTATCAAACGCTTTGGAGAAGTCAAGGTATACAACATCCACTGACTCTCCCCGGTCCAGCTGTGAGCTCACCTCCTCGTAGAAGGCCATCAGGTTTGTTTGGCAGGAGCGATCCCTCATGAATCCATGTTGATATGGAGTTAGACAGTTATTATCATTAAGATATTCTACAATAGCATCTCTAAGAAATCCTTCAAACAATTTACCCACAACAGACGTTAAGCTGACTGGTCTATAGTTCCCAGGGTCACTTTTAGACCCCTTTTTGAATATTGGTACCACATTTGCTTGGCGCCAGTCTAGTGGGACAGTCCCTGTCCATAAAGAGTGCTTGAATATAAGATACAGCGGTCTGTCTATCACATTACTTAATTCTTTTAGTACCCGGGGGTGTATGCCATCTGGGCCTGGTGACTTGTCTATTTTGATATTATTTAGGCGTTTCTGAACTTCCCCCTGGGTTAGGTGGGTGATATTTAGCGGAGGATTTACTTTATCACTCTGCATTTCCTCCGATAAATTGTTTTCTTTTGTGAAAACAGTGGAGAAGAAGCTATTGAGTAGGTTTGCTTTACCCTCATCGCCCTCTATGATTTTACCCAGGTTATTTTTCAATGGGCCAACTCCATCAGTTTTAATCCTTTTACTGTTTATATAGTTAAAGAACAGTTTGGGATTCGTTTTACTTTCCTTGGCAATTAGTCTCTCTGTCTCCTCTTTTGCTATTCTTATTTGTTTCTTACAGATTTTGTTTTTTTCCCTATAAGATATTAGTGCTTCCTCGCTGCCTTCTTGTTTAAGTTTACCGAAAGCCCTTTTTTTGTTTTTCATTGCCCTCTTGACTTCCTTATTTAGCCACATTGGCTTCCTCCTATTCCTAGCCCTTTTATTCCCATAAGGTATGTACCTTCTACAGTGACTATGTAGGACTGTTTTGAAAATGTCCCATTTTCTATCCGTGCTCCTATTACTAAAGATACTATCCCAGTTAGCACCAAAATCACTGTTCACCAGTGTAATGTTGACTTCACCTGAATATGCCCTGCTGGTGCATATTTGTTTTGAGGTGTACAGATAGTTGAAGGGGCCTCATAGCAAAGATTAAACCCCTACCCCTTTGTAAAGTTAGGTATGGCTATCACAACCTTTTACAGGATTTTTTGGACCTTTAATATGAATAAATCCTTAGCGTAGGTCAGTAATATCCGATCAGTGGGGTGCTGCCTCCCGGCACACCTACATTCAACTGATCAGGATGCTTTGGTGGGTGCCGTGGCCTCTTCACAGTTCACCAGGCACCGCTTCTTAAATTTTGTAGCACCTATTATTGCAGCTCAGTCCAATTAATTTAAGGTGGAGCGGAGACTGCAGTACTAGGCATGGCCACTACACAATTTTCAGAGCTGTGCATGGTAAACAATGAAGAGGCACCAGTGCTTGCCGAAGTGCCATGGTCCCTTTTTATCAGTTGATTGGTGGGTGTGCTAGGAGTCAGACCCCTGCAGATCTGGTAGATATCCCTGCAAAAGAGGTCTTCAAAAGCCCTTTCAGTCATTTGGTACATGCGATATTGGTGATTGTTTGCTCCATGCCCTTTTCCCGATCCTTTGCTCAGTTCCTCACTCTTGTGATTGTACGACCCGTGGAGCGGGGAGCCCTGCACAGGTTCTTTCCAACTATTCACCCCTTCATTCCATGGGCACCTGAGCAGCCATGTGGTTGGCCTCCATGGCACGTACACCAACCCGAGGTTGTGGGAGAGAAGAACGAAGAAACGACAGTCTGCTGGCTAAATTGAAGAAAGTGGTCTCTAGCTGTCTGTGACCTAGTTATAAAGCTAAGTACGAGGAGCTTATGTGATAAAGATCTATTCAATGAGAATAGATTTAGAAAATAATACTTAATGTCTCCATGGCTCGGTGTTCTGTTTAATTCTCCCCTGGATAAAATACTATTTCTGTTTGGCCAGCAGAGAGCTAAATATAGTCCTAAATAAATTAGGACTTGATGTTTAATTGCTTTATCACCAGGAAACCATGCTTGTCTGACCTTGTGTCCTGTGCTTGTGTCAGGAAATTCCCGATATATCTATAGGATGTGTATTATGTTCTGTGGCCGATTTACTAGAAGTTTGACATCTTCTTCTGCTTGGGGGACTCATGACAAGTACTGTGACCTGATAGAAAAGGTACTACTGCGTAAAGTGGGCTGATTTTTTACATATTCCACAAATATTTTTTTTGCTTTTTTTTTTTTTAGTTTTTTTTTTTAGTTTTTCATGTTATCCTGCCCATTAATTAATTACTGATCAATATAAATATCAATATGTCAGCAAGAAGCCATATTTAAAGGAGTGAGTGAATATTTTCTCACCTCCTGTCTTCTGTATTTAATAGACCTCTTCACAAATCAGTGATGGTTGTTTTTAACCTCTCAAATACTATTATTTGTAAAGGTGTCTATACACCTTATACGTACCTGGTCCAAGCCCTCCGATTTCGTCAGGACCAGTCTACCATGTCATTTGTAATAAAATTCTCCCCTGATGGCAAATATGAGGGAATTGGGCAAAGGATCGGGCATATTGGATTCCAATGTGCCCAGTCCTTAGTTCTTTAGGGAGATGATGCTCTATTTTATCTGGTATTTTTGGACTTCTCCTCATCCAGCGAGCCTCCAGCGCTGATGTGAACATAACCTTTCATTACTTTTAATTTTTGTTTAATTTGTTTTTTTTTTGTTTTTTTTAATTCTATGCCACTCTTTTTTTGCCATTTTTTTTTTTGTATTTCCATGTATCTATATGACATCACATTACGCTATTTGTATGATACATATCCAAGTATTATATGATGATGACACAATAGGATAAAGGCTGTAAGATGCCGAATCTTTCTTTCCTAGTATTGGCCATCAGAAGGCTGAGTATGCGTCAGATCGTCACTCATTCAATAGTCAAATTTGGGCTAAAATCCGTCTGTAAACCAAGCAGGAAGTGGGAAAAGTAAGAAAAGCTGTTGTTGGAACACTTAATAGGATCGTACAGTGAAAAAAAAATGACGTAGAATTTTCTCTATAATGCACATTATTATTTTACTGTAACCCTCCGATCATTTACAATTGTCAAGGAAAACATTGTAACCCTTATCAGGGGGGAGAAAAAAAAGAGTTTAATGTTTCTTTTCAATAAAAGGTAGTCCAAGGAAACCCAAATTGATGCAGCATTTATCTGTAAGAAGTAACTCAGCCGAGGCAGTTTCCAAGGCAATATCTCGTTTCTGTCTCCCTGGAAACGCGCTGGGATTCCTCCAATGGAACATGTCAGACATCTTCATGGTCTCTAGACGCATTGTGAGCATTTACATTTCAGCACGAACAGAAACGGTTAATAAATACCACGGATAATAATTATAGCAAAATTTCACATTGAACTTATTGATGAAAGAGAAAACAAATATGTGTGGAACGTGAGGCATTGTAAACGTATCTTCTGTTCTGTAGGGATTGATAAATAAAGACAATGGAGCCAAACCTTTAGGCTACGTTCCCACCATCAGCTTTGGGTGCATTTTTTTGCTGCGTCAAAACCACAGCGTCTTACATTTCCAGCAAAGTGGATGGGTTTTAGAGAAGTCTCCTGCCCGCTGTGTTTCTTTTTTACTCGGCGTAAACTGACCAGCGGTGCGTGTTTCAAATCTGCAACATGTCAATTTCTCTTGCGGGTACGACGAGTCTTATTTGCAGATGTGGAAAATCCACAGGTAAAATACGAACATTTTTTTTTTTAGTGCGTGTTCACATCACTCTATTGTGTATGTTGGGGAATACTCCACAAGCATGATGTGAACAAAGTCTTAAAGGGGTTTTCCAAGCGGAGAAGAAAAGTGTGCAAAAATCGGATGCCACTCCGTATGGCATTCAATTTTTTTTCTTTTTCTCACACTTTACAGATTTTGGAGTTTTCTCTTGCAAATACCGCTGAGAAAAAATACACAGATCTGCACTGCATCATTGAATAACATTGTTCCCAGTGAAATTCGATATATATATATATATATATATTTTTTTTTTTTTTTTTTTATTTTATAGCACGCGTTGGATTCATACACTAGTGTGAGCGAACCCTGAATTTGCCGCATTTTGAATTCCACTTTCACGATGTTCTCAGTCTCTTTCTATTCCTTTGGTGTAAACAAGCATCTTGGTTATGTTTTTCTGTGGATCTGATATAACGGTTAATTTATTAAAATATATATATATATATATATATAAAAATTGTCATTCAAGGTACAGAATACAAGTATTGCAATTCTTGCATACTAATTAGATCAAGGGTATATGTGGGTTTCTCGGGTATTTTTTATAGATTTTTTTGGCTTGTTCTTTAAACCAAAGACAGAACAGTTACATTTCAAGTCTTGTGAGTTTCTAGTATTACAGAGTAGTTTGTATATCCAGAAGACTTTGCTTCTGATCTTCGGGAACAGTGCTGTGAGCTGTAACGATTTTGAATATTTTCCATCCTTCTATGACCACCGCCCCCTGATGCAAAGGTTAGCAAGTGCAGAATGCTGTGACTAGTCATTTCCTCCCACTGGGAGGTACTTACCCTTTATACCATGTTTACTAATGAATCTGCCAGCAAGGTCTAACGTTTACTGGTGCCCTGATTTAACAGGCATAGCTAGGCTATCCTTTGAAGAGAGTGAAGGCACCCCACGGCTGGATTCAGACTACATCTGGACCCCCAATACTGACTCCATAGGGAGCCTCCATATGAATCCATGAAAAACAGGATTCAAAAGTGCCCCCCAACTAAGTCATAGACTTCTGCTAGACCAGTAGAATCCAAAATGTGCAAGTTGAAAACTCCTTTTGATCATTTTTAGACAGTGCCCAGTTTTCAAGCCGGACATAACGGTGTAGTCTACTACAACACTGTAAATAGGGTCAAACTGAGTCCAAAGTTCCATTTTTTGGACTCCACTTGCTTAACTGAAGTCTATGGCTCCGTATGCAGTATGTCTCAATCCCATCTTTCGTTTGGTTCCAAAAGGAAACTTCCTACGGCATAAAGAAAGGAGGCCCAGACATGGTCTGAAGGTAATCTTACTTGGCACAAATGGAAACATAAAGTTTATTATATTCGTTTTTGTTAGCCATGCACCTCCCAGGGGTTTCATGTAGTTGCAAGACGAGCTCTCAACATTTATTTTTTTCCTTTTTGGAAATTCTAATGTAAAGAATGCAAAAATTCCGCAGTCGTTTTCAGCAGTTAGGATGAAATTCCCAGTAACGTGTGGGTTTTTTCCTAGTGTTTGCAATTTTTTTCTGATGAAGGAGCCTATGTGCTCTGAGTTTTTGCTTAGATTTTTTTTTTTTTGCTTCTAATAAGGTCACCCATATACATAACCATCTAACATACATGATTCTGGTTAACCCGGTATCACACAATTTTTTTCATGTAATCCACAACTTTGGGTGAACAGGGCTCCACGCCCGGCATGCCACTCCGAGCACATGGATGAGGGCTGCTGGCACGCTGTTTGTATAAGCCTTACATGGAATGCACTCAGACAGGGGGCAGAGCCTGCTCCTGGCACCAGTCCAGTTCATTTCCCGGCAAAAAAAAAGAGCAAGAGGCTTAAGGGAGGGCCAGCATACTTGAGAGGGATTGTGACGTGCTCGCGGACATGTGTGTGTCTGTCCCCAGTGAGCCTTAAAGGAGCAATGCTGTAGTCATTCAGTGCAAGACAGACTCCACTGCTGTGTAGCACAATTTTTGGTCATTATTTTTGGACGGGACAATCTTATTATACAATTATACGAAAGTCTTGAGTAAAGACTTCTCTTCTCCGCTTGAAAAACCCCTTTAAGACTTTGTTCACATCACGCTTGTGAAGTATTCCCCAACATACACAATAGAGTGATGTGAACACAGCCTAAAACAAATCCAAGAGCAGTGACCCACATTATTTTACAATAGTCAAAAGTGAAGGTAGGTAGCAAAATTTGGGGCAAGTTTATTAATTGGCACCTATGTGTTAATACATGTGGTGCATTTTGAACTTTGCGACAAGTCAGAAATCTTTTTCTGCTGCTCTGGGAAGACACAAATTTGCACCTTAATTTTGCGCTTTTCCTCTTCGCACCACGTGATAAATGTCTCGTGTAGAAAAGAAGAAAAAGAGCACGACCACTTCCTAACGCAACTCTATTAAAGCATAGATAGATTGTGAGAGAAGGGGCTCCCCAATTGTGATAGAGAGAATTACTGTGCACACGATTCACCGCTCACATAAATGAGTTATGCTTGGCGTATACCACCTATTACCACATGTGATGCTGGTGGTAATAGTGATCACCAGCAGGGGTGGACACAGAAAGGAGAGGGCCCCTGTGCAAGAAAAATTATATGGGTCCTTTGCAGTCCAATAACTCATCATAAGGCACAATTCCACCTGCTTTGGAGGTGTAAAAGTTGCCCCCTTACCTTTTCGGCTCCTATGCGGCTGCACAGGTTGCCCCATTGGTATGTCCACCCCTGCATCAAGGTTCCTGCTGTTTTCCTACAAGTGTCCAGATTCTGCATACAAGTAGGCATGCCAAAAAACTAGCAATATTAACCAACGCTGCAGTTCTAAACACCGGGACAATGTTCAATATGGAATTTATTAATAATGAGTTTTGAGCCATTTATATGTAATGGGGCTTAGAAAGGTTCCTTCTTCAGGATGAACACTAGTACTTGTGTTTTTTATTCTGAGGAAGCCCAGTAAAGCATAGTTGACTCAAAACCCATAATGTTAATAAACTCCATTTAATGGAATAAACATGGTCCCGGTGTTTTGGAACTGTGGCGCTGATTGATATGCCCAGTTTTCCTCCATATTTCCTCATACGTGATAACTATAGAATGTAATAAATGTCAACTGCAAGACAGTTCTGATCACTTTTGAAATATGACGAGCAAAGGAAGTTTTTATTTCAAGTTTAGCTCAAGTTCCTTGAAATGGGAAGGCATCAACACCTTTATATCGTCTGTGTTGCTGCATTCCTGAGTAGTTAGTGTTTTCATTCATATACAAATTAAGTGTCAAGTGCTCTGGGTGTGATAAAGCCTTAAGGGGCTACTGCCTCCTAGGTTGTTTCCTTGCCTAGCACCAGCCTCTTTAGCTTGATTGGTAGATCTGTCTGTGTGACGCCCGGTGTCAGGGAAGGAAATCGGATGTTGAGCTATCAATCAAGAGGCTGATTCTAGGTGGAAACTCTCTGAGAAGGCAGAGGCTCATTAATGGCCTCATTAAGTGGTCTTGGCCAGACCACTTAATACGTAATTTAGAGAAAGCAGCGCACAGGCAACGTGAAACGCACGTTGGGAAGAAACAAAACCACCCTATATATACTGGTTCGGGGGTCTGCGGGACATAACTACCTGAGGGGAAAGTGGTTCTGAACTTTCAGCTTGCTTACTATGACATGGATTGGTCCCTGGTTGTTGGCCCTGTTTTGTGCTTACATTATGACCACAGGATCTATATGATGTATCTAGGTCAACTTCCTACCACTAGCTGAATGTCTTCTGTTTTTTTTTCAGTCCACATACCACACAGGTCACTCCATTACCTTTGGGTGGTCTATTCTTAGGGGGTCTTTCAGACACTGGCTCCTATGCACATTGGTTTTATATAATTGTCAGTTTTTTTCATGTATGTATTTGTATCTAATAAAGACTGTTATATTTTTGCATAAAATCCTAGTTTCTCTGGTTTTCTATATGCTCTTTGGAGTTGCATGGGCACACCCTCGCTTCTTGCGTGTTGTTGTGCCCTAGTTTAACATGATTTTGGGAAATTTTTACATAATTTATTTATTTTATTTATTTATTTTACTCACTTATATAGCTCCATTAATTCCACAGCGCTTTACATACACACGTGGTCAAAATTGTTGGTACCCCTCATTTAATGAAAGAAAAACCCACAATGGTCACAGAAATAGCTTCAATGTGACAAAAGTAATAATAAATTAACAATCTATGAATATGACCAAATGAAAGTCAGACATTGCTTTTCAACCCGGCTTCCACAGAATTAAAAAAAAAATTTAACTCATGAAATCGGCCTGGACAGAAATGATGGTACCCCTGAAAATAATGTGACAAAAGGGACATGTTAAATCAAGCTTTGTCCACTAATTAGCATCACAGGTGTCTACAATCTTGTAATCAGTCAGTGGGCCTGTATATAGGGCTACAGATACTCACTGTGCTGTTTGGTGACATGGTGTGTACCACACTGAACATGGACCAGAGGAAGCAAAGGAAAGAGTTGTCTCAGGAGATTAGAAAGAAAATTCTAGACAAGCATGTTAAAGGTAAAGGTTATAAGACCATCTCCAAGCAGCTTGATGTTCCTGTGACTACAGTTGCACATATTATTCAGAAATTTAACCCTTTCGCAACCTTGGGATTTTCCGTTTTTGCAATTTCATTTTTTGCTCCCCTTGTTCCCAGAGCCATAACGTTTTTATTTTTTGGTCAATTTGGCCGTGTGAGGGCTTATTTTTTGTGGGACGAGTTGTACTTTTCAACGCCATTACTAGTTTTATGATAGCGTGTACGGGAAAACGGGAAAAAAATTCCAAGTGCTGTGAAATTGCAAAAAAAAGTGCAATACCACAGTTGTTGTTTTTTTTTCTTTTTTTTTTTACCACATTCACTGAATGCTAAAATTGACCTGCCATTCTTATTCTCCAGGTCATTACGAGTTCGTAGACACCAAACATGTATAGGTTCTTTTTTATTTAAGTGGTGAAAAAAAAATTCCAAAATTTGGTAAAAAAAATAGCGCCATTTTCTAAGACCTGTAGCGTCTCCATTTTTCGGGATCTGGGGCTGGGTGAGGGCTTATTTTTTTGCGCGCCGGGCTGACGTTTTTATTGATAACATTTTGGGGTAGATCCGATGTTTTGATCGCCCGTTATTGCATTGTATTGCAATCTTGCGGCGACCAAAAAACGTAATTCTGGCATTTAGAATTTTTTTCTCGTTACACCGTTTAACGATCGGATTAATTCTTTTTTTATATTGATAGATCGGGCGATTCTGAACGCGGCGATACCAAATATTTCTATGTAGAGTTTTTTATTATTTTATTTTGAATGGGGCAAAAGGGGGGATGATTTAAACTTTTATAATTTTTTTACATTTTTTTTTCACTTTTTGCATGCTTCTATAGTCTCCATAGGAGACTAGAAGCAGCAACTGTCCGATCGCCTCTGCTACATACAGGGGATCAGCAGATCCCCTGTATGCAGCAGAAATGGTCCTGTGCTCTGAGCGCTGACCACTAGGTGGCACTCATAGCGACCAGCTCATGACAACCACAGGCGTCTGCTGCAGACCCTGGGTTGTCATGCCCACGCATCGGTGACCCGTGATCACGTGACCGGGTCGCCGATGGGCGGGGCTTAGGACGCGCTTCCCGGAAGCGCGAGTTAAGTGCTGCTGTCGAAGATTGACAGCGGCATTTACCATGTTAACAGCCGTGGGTGGATCGCGATTCCACCCGCGGGCTGTTGCGGGCACATGTCAGCTGTAATAATCAGCTGACATGTGCTCGGTTCAGTGCGGGCTCACCACCGGAGCCCTCACTGAACCGGGGGATTACAGCCTGTGCGTTCTAATACGTCACAGGCTGTAAAGGGGTTAAGATCCATGGGACTAGCCAACCTCCCTGGACGTGGCTGCAGGAGGAAAATTGATGACAAATCAAAGAGACGGATAATACGAATGGCAACAAAAGAGCCCAGGATAACTTCTAAAGAGATTAAAGGTGAACTTCAAGCTCAAGGAACATCAGTGTCAGATCGCATCATCCGTCGTTGTTTGATCCAAAGTGGACTTCATGGGAGACGACCAAGGTGAACACCATTGTTGAAAAAAAATCATAAAAAAGCCAGACTGGAATTTGCCAAACTACATGTTGACAAGCCACTGGGAGAATGTCTTATGGAAAGATGAGAAAAAAATGGAAGTTTTTGGCAAGGCTGTATGTTCACACATTGAAAAATGAAGCATATCAAGAAAAGAACACTGTCCCTACTGTGAAACATGGTGGAGGCTCTGTTATGTTCTGGGGCTGCTTTGCTGCATCTGGCACAGGGTGTCTTGAATCTGTGCAGGGTACAATGCAATCTCAAGACTATCAAGGGACTCTAGAGAGAAATGTGCTACCCAGTGTCAGAAAGCTTGGTCTCAGTCGCAGGTCAAGGGTCTTGCAACAGGGTAATGACCCCAAAACACACAGCTAAAAACACCTTAGAATGGCTAAGAGGAAAACATTGGACTATTCTGAAGTGGCCTTCTATGAGCCCTGACCTAAATCCTATTGAGCATCTTTGGAAAGAGCTGAAACATGCCGTCTGGAAAAGGTAACCTTCAAACACGAGACAACTGGAGCAGTTTGCTCATGAGGAGTGGGCTAAAATACCCGTCGAGAGGTGCAGAAGTCTCATTGACAGTTACAGGAATAGTTTGATTGCAGTGATTGCCTCAAAAGGTTGTTCAACAAAATATTAAGTTAAGAGCACCATCATTTCTGTCCAGGCCTATTTCATGAGTTTCATTTTTTTTAAATTCTATGGAAGCAGGGTTGAAAAGCAATGACTGACTTTCATTTGTTCATATTCATAGATGTTTCATTTATTATTACTTTTGTCAGATTCAAGTTATTTCTGTGACCATTATGGGTTTATCTTTCATTAAACGAGGGGTACCAACAGTTTTGACCACGTGTGTGTGTATTATCAGCACTGTCCCCATTGGGGCTCACAATCTAGATTCCCTATCAGTATGTCTTTGGAGTGTGGGAGGAAACCGGAGAACCCGGAGGAAACCCACGCAAACACGGGGAGAACATACAAACTTCTTGCAGATGTTGTCCTTTGTGAGATTTGAACCCAGAACTCCAGTGCTGCAAGGCTGCAGTACTAACCACTGAGCCACCGTGCTGCCCTAATTAATACGTAATTTGTGGATGAATGAAAACGTTAATTTCTCGGGAGTGCAGCAGCAGATAAAATATATGAAGGTGTCAATGGATTTTCATGTCAAAGTCCTGCATGCCCATGTATGTGATTAGAGGGGGGGGGTGATCTTACTGACTGAATCCCTTTAAACACTAGCAGATACAGTATCTGGCAAATTCTAATTATGGATCAAATAGAAACTCGTCAGAACAGGGGTACCATTTATTACTTTATATAATTTTAATTTTCACGCATGAGGTTATTCTCACATTAAGGTTTCTTCAATTCTGCTTAACCAAAATGAAATATGCTTTGGAGAAATTTCCGACCAAGTTTTATTGCTTGTATAATCTACTTGTCTGATGTAGGTTTTAGCGTTCCAGCTAAATGGTCAGATCTGCTTTCATTTTTGCTGGCGTACAAACATGATGTTCTCCATAACCGTTAGACTTCTCACTTTTTTATATTTGTGCATACTCAATGGAAATTTTTATATATTTATTTTCTTGGGTTTTAGAGCCTGAAAAGGAAAGAAAAAGAATATGAACACGAAATGGAACGTCTGGCGAGAGAGAAAATCGCAACCCAGCAGCGGCTGGCCGACTTGAAAAATGAACTCAGCCAATGGATGGATATAATGGAGATTGACAGAATTGTACGCCAGACAGTTCAGCCAGAGGATGACCAGGCTTCTACCTCAACTGCCTCAGGTAGATTTTAGGAAAAATGTTTAGGGGAATATTTATAAACAGAAATTATAATATTTTCTAAAAAAAATTGTCATAGTAGAAAAAGACAAACATTATTATTATTTATGGTATTTAGTGCCACAGCGCTTTTCGGACATGATCACTGTCCCCATTGTGGCTCACAATCTACATTCCCTATCAGTATGTCTTTTTGGAGTGTGGGAGGAAACCAGAGAACCCGGAGGAAACCCACGCAAACACGGGGAGAACATACAAACTCCTTGCAGATGTTGTCCCTTGTGACCCCAGTGCTGCAAGGCTGCAGTGCTAACCACTGAGCCACCGTGCTGCCCAAAACATGACTTTCACTGATTCCTGTGCAAATATCTCTTCAAGGTTTCTTTTCTGTAAGTTACATTCGTTAGCTTTGCATTTGTCCTTAAAGTGGCTGTCCCCTAATGCACCCTTCCGCTTAATCCATTTAGAACCCAAATTAAAATAAAATCACCTCTTACAGTTGCGCCATTGTTCCCGGAGCGTGACATGACTTATGTCATGTGTAGGCTGCAGCTCATCAATATTCCGTCAGCGCTGACACTTGCTCTGATGAAATAGTAAAGTTTGAAGCTGGCAAGCGACCACTCATTGTTTGCAGCCGGCAATAGACACAAGTCATACCACTTTCTAAGAATTGCAGCACCGACACCACTGGAAAGGCACACCTGCAGGAGGTGACTATACCGTTTTGTTTTGTTTTTTCGTTTTAATTAGAGTTCTGAATTGATTGAGATGGGGTTGCCAAGTAGTGGACAACCCCTTTAAACCAATATATTGCTGAAGTTCTTGAAATGATTTCAGAATGGGCTGTGCTTGTAATTACAGCCCTAGAGTCGTAGTGGCAGCTTTATATATGTATGTACATGTGGAAATTGATATGGTTCATACAATATCCCTCTTACAAGGCTGAACAAAACCAGAAAGTATTGTGATGAGGATAGTGATGAGCGCAAGTGCCCGTTACTGGAGTTTGCCTAGGGTGCTCAGGTATGCACCGAGTATCGTGGGTGCTCGAGTGACGTGTTCGAGTCCCCGCGGCAGCATGTTTTGCGGCTGTTAGACACAAAACATTCGGTGATTGCCCGAGTATGTCAAGCAGTCCCCGCATGTTTTGTGACTGTCCAACAACCGCGAAACTTGCGGCCGCGGGGACTCGAACACGTCACTCAAGCTCCTGCGGTACCCGGTGCATACCTGAGCACCCTAGACAAAATCTGGTAGCGAGCACTTGCGCTTATCACTAGATGAGGACCGTGCTGTAGCCTTTTTGTCTGTGATTTTAAATACAGGGTCTATCACTATTTAAAATCACAGACAAAAAGGCTACAGCACGGTCCTCATGTAGTGATAAGCGATCAAGCAATTCTGTCTCTTTTTAACGTATACAAAAATTTCATAAGGCATAAGCTTTAGGCTATGTGCCCACGATGCAGATTTGAAGCAGAAATTTCCTGAGCGTTTTTTTCTCTCCTCTGGCAGAAAAAAACGCATGCAAATTTTACATGGGTTTTTTAAGTGTTTTTACATGCGTTTTTTCAAGTGGTTTTCCAAGCGATTTTGAGCATCACTCAAATGCATTTGGAAAAGTGCTTGACAATAAGTTGGTCACACAATTTAAATCCATGCAACTGGCATGGATTTATATTGTGTGACCAACTTATGAGGAGAGTTCTGATTTCAAATGGTGCATCTATACTAAAAAAAAAAAAAAAAAAATAAAAAGGAAAAAAAATACCTTATACTCACCTCTCCGGCGGCCCCCGGCCTCCTCCCGGTGGCAATCCTCTCTCCTCGGTGGCCTGCAGTGTACTGGCAGGACCTGCGGTGAAGTAATTTAATCAGCTGATGGTCACGCGACCATCACCTGATGGCTGTTTGGGACACATGGCAGACATCTTAAGCGATTTTAATGCGTTTTCGCGGCAGAAATGCCGCTGCGGAAACGCATTAAATCCGCATCGTGGGCACTCAGCCTTAATGTCATCCTTTTAACATACACATCATGATCAGCTATGGAAAAGCTCAGTACATATCAGTTTATCAGATACTCTTAATGGATGCCATAAAGTGGCGTCTAATGACAAAAATGGAAGCTGGCAAGTTTAGGCTGGCTGGACTGCGGGAATGAAGAGCCTTGAGATTGCAAAACGGTTGTTATTAATACCAACGCGTTTCTGCTCCAGACCAGCGCCATTCTTAAGGTATAAAAAGCCTTGGTTTTTATACCCTGAGAAAGGTGCCGGTCAGGCACAGACACACATTGGTATTAATAACAACCGTTTTGGAATCCCAAGGCTTTTCATTCCCGCACCACAGCTTCTATTTTTTTCCATTATATTGCTGAAAGAACCTATTCCTCCAGCCACGGGGCAGCAGCAGCAGCTTTCCTGGGAACGGTAATAAATAGTAAGCTATTGAGTAGTTGTTGCTGTATAGGGATTTTCCACTGTTCTGATATTTCAGTGTTGGCTCAATACTTGGCATTTATATTTTACCAGCTCCGCTCCCTGAGGATAGGTCATCATTATCATGATAGTGGACAACCCCTTTTAAGTTTTCTAGCACATATATATTTTAAAATTATGAAGAGTTGCCTCCTATAATGGTAAACTTACTATGCAGTATTTGCTTTAATCTTTCAATGAGGTTTACATGTCCTAAAAGTTTAATTGGTGAGGGTATATCACCAGCCTGGACCCCCGACAACTTTACTTGGAGATTTGATCAATGTAAATTCATTAAGATGAAAAGAAACTGCAAATGCTCAGACACTTCTCCATTGAGACTGATAAGTCTTACATATGTTACTGTACGTTTAGTTAATAAGCCAATTCTGGGGAAACCTCTCCAGTGTACCTTCCAGGATTGATGGCTGCTTCAGTATACAATGCACGCTCCACCCGCTGCTGCCCTCTATAGGCTGTTCATAAGTATTGCAGGCTACAGGTCATGGTGTGTGAAGTCGGTCAAAACTGAAGCTGCTGTTTCCTTACCATGTGTGATGAATGACTACAATTGAACATGTCTGTAAATGCATATCAAGAATTGATCTCTTTTTACTAACTGTATGTTTGCCTCTGTCTTTCAGAGGGTGAAGACAACATTGATGAGGACATGGATGATGATAGACCTGTCAATACTTTACAGAAACGTCAACAGCCAGAGCTTCTGAAGATGGTACCGTCCAACGCAGCTTCCCACAATCATCATTCCGCTGTTTTGCCTCAGCACGTCTCCATTCAGCAGAAACAAGTCCCTTCTTCTCATGCACAGCCTCTCTCCAACCAAGCACTGGTCCCACCTCAGGCCTTGGTGCCGGCACAGACTCATATTGTTGCTGCTTCAACGGTGCAGTCAACAGTAATAGCCCACACGGCCACCACTCATGCCTCTGTCATCCAGACTCTTAACCATGTCATCCCAGGGCCGCAGACAAAGCACATTGCTCATATTGCACCTTCCACGTCAAGCCCTGTACAGCTAACCACTGCTGCTCAGCCAATCGGCCACATCACTGTGCACCCAGCTGCCATTAACCATATGACCCATCTTGGCCCGCAGTTACCCATCTACCCCCAATCTGTTGCAGTAAGTCAGCCCATGGTGAGCCACATCGCTCACACCATTTCCCACCCACAAGTCAATGGAACCACAAACCTGGGTCAGCCTACCGTCATGGCAAAGCCAACTGTAGGAGCCCAGGTGGTCCACCATCCCCAATTAGTTGGGCAAACTGTCCTGAACCCGGTGACTATGGTAACCATGCCATCATTCCCTGTAAGCACTTTGAAGCTAGCCTAATCATTTAAAAAAAATGTAATAATTAATTAATTAAATAAGTTAAATTATCCACCGGACAACCGAAGCTCCATGCATTCCTATCCAGTCATGTTCCAAGGAAGATGAGACACTTCATTACAAGGTTCTGGTCCACATTTTAATTGGCTTTGGAAAATATATCATGCTTTATGATATAGGCCCATAGACGACAAACCACAGAGGGGCCCGATATACTGGATTTTTATCATTCTCATTGTGACTGTCACTCATAAGGACTTTTCATTTACTCCTACCAGTAATCAGTGAATAGAGAACGAGACGTTAATTTTTTACCCGCTACTCCACTCACACGTATTTTATTTTATTTTATTCAGTTTCTGTTTAGTCTTGTTTCTTTGGTAAATGTGTATCTGTAACATACAAAATCAATGACCTCTTTCTAGTATAAGAAATTAAGTTGGAAACCATAAGCATAATGTCGATTTATAATGTTATGGAGGTGACCGCTGCAGAACGTATACACTAATAAAAGAACAAAATAATACCACTTAAGTTTTTTAGAAGCTGAAAAGAAAGGAAAAAAAAACATTATTTTAGTGGTGATCACAACATACATTTTTGCAACAGTAGAGCTATTTGGAAAGGGGTTAAAAAAAAAGACTTTTCTGAAAGTAATTTTATATAATGGGGTTTTGCTCAAAGCAATCAATCATATATTTATCTATTTTTTTGGTTTGAAGCTATACTAAAAAAAAAAAAACAATTAAACCGACCGTCTGCAGATTTTTTACATTTTTTTTTAATATAATTGTCTCTCGTCGCTTGATTCTTAGTAATTACTATTTGAAGGGGTTGTCTCACAGACCACAGCACCTGTCCATGGGAGAGGTGATAAATTAGTGATTGTTGGTTTATGGCTACTGAGACCCTTATTGATCTTAAAAGCAGAGGATCCAAAGTTCCCTATGTGAATGAGGTGCTAATGAGAATGTGTGACTACTGCTCCATTAAAGGGTTACTCTCGTTATTATTGAATCAGTAAAATTGCAAAGTGCTTGTAAAAACAAGAAACTTTGCAATTACTTGTTATTTTAAAATATTCTCTGCTTTCAAGAGCCGGAGGGTTTTTCAGCTTTATTTTTACCGCTTGTTGCCTGGGTTATTGGCCGATGATGCAGTTTATCAGTGGTGGCTGATCTTCTAGGCAAGGAAACGCTGCTGGATTGTTGGATCTGACCAGCTTCAATGCCACTGCTCTCCACCGAAGAGCACACAGCTCGGTGCCACTGGTCTGCGCCATCAATCGGCAGCATACGGCCCCCAGCAAGCAGAAGACCTGGGGAGCGGCGTGCTGCTGAATAATGGGGATTGTTGGATCTGGGTAGCTTCAATGCCACTGCTCTCCACCGAAGAGCACACTGCTCGGTGCCACTGGTCCGAGCCATCAATCGGCAGCGTACGGCCCCCAGCAAGCAGAAGGCTGGGGAGCGGCCGGCTCCTGAATAATATTCATGGGACATGTCCTTTTAACTGCGGCACTCCTATAGACAGTTAAAGGAGCAGAGGTCGCACATGCAAACTAGCACTTAATTCACAAAAGGGACTTTTAAGACCTTTCTCTCATGATTGGTATGGTTTATGGGGCAACCCCTTTTAAAGGTGTACTCACATCGAGTGAATTTTAAGTAAATATGGTTAATATGTCTGTAATCTGTAAAGAAAATGATAGTGTGAGCACGGTAAGGCTCTTTATCCTCTATCTGTGCTGATTTGGCCTACCTTGAATAATGGGATTGGTTGCTAAGGATTTACTGCCTGACAACCCCATGTAAAGTCTGGAGCTGTTAGGCTCTATATCCATAGCAACCATATTGTCTGACAGGCATTTTTAGCTTTAAGTCAAATTTATACTGTGCTGAAAACTGAACAGAGCAAAATCAACTTGGCGACAGTATTTCAATACCTTTCTCCACCTTATGGCTATGTGCACGCAGAGTCTTTTTGGAGCAGAAATTGATAGGAAACTTGTCAAAACTCCTCAAAAATGTGGAGGTGCTGCTCAGTATCTGCTCCAAAAACTCTGTAAAACGACTCCATGTGCACATATTGGAATATTAATCACATTTTTTTTTTTTTTAAGAAAAAAAATGCACAGAAAACCTCTACAATAAGCTGTGATGGGTTCCTATAGCTACCCTGCATAATATTTTTAGAAAGGTTATGATTTTTCACATATTTTTGATACACACTAAGACTACTTCAGGAGCCAGAACCTAAACATGACGTATGGGATGGGATATGGTAAGATCTGCAAGGATAGGCAAAATGTGAAACTCTATTTTTATATAGGAAAATAATGAATTATTAAGTTCTCTGTGACTGCAGAATATAAGTATGTGCCCCTGGTGTGTAGCGTGTGGCAGTTCGGGTCCTGGCGATCCCAACTAGAAGGAATCACTGTTTACATAGAGGACCCCCACAGACCAGGAATGTGTATGGGTCAATGTGCAGCCTGGAGTCCTGACATCTGTTCTTCAGAGTGCCATGTATATGCCACCTAGCAAATAACCTCCCATCCATCAATTCCTGTATTTCCTGCAAGTGTTTGTTAGAAAATATAGCATTAATAATCATGTTCATCTTTATTGTAGGAAAAGTCTGTGACTTGAGTTATTTGCTGTCTAATTAAAGTGATTTTCCCATTTCAGTTAATGATGGCGTATTGCTAGGATATGCCACCACTTGAAGGTGTTGTCTGGGCACAACATTTATTTTACTTACATAGCGCCATCATATTCCACAGCGTCTTACAGACATTATCAGCACTGTCCCCATTGGGGCTCACAATCTAAATTCCCCATCAGTATGTCTTTGGAGTGTGGGAGGAAACTGGAGAACCCGGAGGAAACCCACACAATCACAGGGAGAACATACAGTGCCGGCAAAAAAAATCTTTACAAATTCAACGAAACCACAAAATCATAACGTTCAAGTGTTTTATTGCGGATATTACGTTACAATTAGTATTTTAATTAATTAGTATTGATATTTACATTTTACTAAGCCAGTTTTGCTATTATATAGTTTTTGATTATCTCCTTCATTGTGTGCACTTTTAAGAAGTGAAATCATGATGCGGATTTTACACGTAAAGTTTTTTTTTACTGCACAAATGTAAAGATTTTTATTGCCGACACTGTACAAACTCCTTGCAGATGTTGTCCTTGGTGGGATTTGAACCCCGGACCTTAGCGCTGCATGAACATCACTATCCGATTGGTGGGGGTCCGCTGATGCCCTCACTGATCAGCTGTTCTTGCTCATTAGCTGGTGGATGTAAACAATTTGTAACTGCAAAAGCGATCTGATATTGATGTCCTATCCTAATTGATGTCATCAATATCTTGTGCCCAAACGACCCCTTTAACAATTGCAAGTGATTCAATCTCTGGGCCCTTCATTGATGCTGAAAATGAATGGACCACAGTACTTTTTTTTTTTTTTGTGTGTGTACCCTCTCCTCCATGCCTAGTGCACCACTCTCAATGGGGGCATATCCAACATGCTATTACCTGTTATGATCGAAATACTCTATTTAGAGGGAGTCTGTCAGCACAGAATGACTGTTGAAACCAAGTACAGGCTCAATGCATCATGGCAGGGCCAGTCAGTTAAATACACCAAGCAGGTGGGAAGGTGCACATAAACGATTGGCCACACCTTAGTGCACCAAGCGCCTGTACTTAATTTGAAGAGTGATTCTTTACTGACAATCCCTTTAAGAAGTTGTCATAGAAAAGAAATATAAAATTTGCCTTTTTTTCCCCCTATAAATGGCATCAGTTTTGTCCATGGGTTATGTTGAGTATAAATGTGGATGTGCTGCTATATCAGACACAACCACTGTATAGAAGCTTCTCTGTTTATGGTGATAAAAACAAACAAAAACAGATCAACTCTTTTCATTTGGAGGATTGTTTGCTGTATTTTCCCCACTTTTCCATCTTACACGTAATGCTTTTAAAAGGGCATTAACTGTACAAATCTATCTTACTTGCTGTCTGGTTGAATTTAAAAACATTATTCCAGCCATAAAAGTTGGACAGAGGCTGTCTGTAGTTTTCTACAATGGGATTACTGACCCCATGATCACTACTTTACCTCCCATATGACTTTTTCCTAAACTCATGTAAAGGCAGCATATTATTACTACAGGTCCATCCTTATTCCTAGTAGCCAGAATGGCACAAAAATTGCACTTTTATAGAAGTGCTGAAAGAATACACCGGACTCTGTTTGAATCAGGTGTATTGATTAGGAGAGCACTCGCCCCCAACCACCGCTCTCCGCACCCCTACCCTAGCTGTAGGGTAATGGGTTGCTATGACTGTAGAGAATGGCAATGGTGGATCTGGCCTCTTTAATACTATATTTCTGGTGTATTCTTTTCCTTTTTTTGCTACTTCATTTTGGCTGCTTGGGCCGGGAGCTTATAATATGCTGCTCTTACGTGGAGCAGAATATTAAGCAGATAGATCAGCTTACGTTTACTGTTCCTTTAAATATTATTTGTTGCTATTTATACGGTATCCCTTTAAATGTTTCCATTACTTTGTCACATAACTGCCTTATAGATTATGCGCTCCTGCAGCATCACTGACCAACAAATTGAGGATGTAATATACCAATGCAGACTAATCACCCAAAATAACTATACTACCGCACCATGCACAGTGGGATATTGAAGGAGAGTCGCTAAAGGACTGTGCCGTAGCGCCCACCATTCTAAATCGGCATATGACTTGGTACATTTTAATTACAAGCACTGAAGATTTCATCCTTTTATGTGGACTACGTTTATCTTGGAGTTTGTGCCATTATTTCTTTGTAACTTATTTATTTGTATACTGTTTTCATTGACAACTAAACTCATGTTAATAGTTTTATCTCCAGATTTTATATACACCTCGCGGGGGTCCCGATGGGCTCGCCTCGAGTTGTTAGAATATTAAACTGTGTACATAAAGGCATTATTATTATTATTCTCTTGAAATGTTGTAAAATTACAATTAAGTAGAGGCTTTGTGTCAGGCATGAGAGTGTATAACAATGCAAATCATTTTATCAGAATTGTGTTCAATGTGACAAATGTGTTCATTTGGTTTATTATACCAAATACAGGATAATTTGACTTCTTACATAATATCTATATTTATAAAGGGTATTTTGGGCGTTCTTCATTTCTAAGACGTTATTCCAAGTATTATGTGCATAAACAAACCCAATACTTTCTTTTGTCTTCCAGGCCAGTAAACCTAAAAAAAAAAAATTACTAAAGTTACTCTCCGATATATAGCAGATACCATATCATGACCATTGTTGAAACTGAATGGCGTTGTATATGCACTTGTAACATTGGTGCAAGCTGTTGTTCTTTGTCTACCATATGAGGCTTATACAGGAATGTTGCGTATGTAAAACAAATTTCTTTTTTAGGTTTATTGGTCTGGCATCACAGTTTCTTTTTCCAACAGATGATTCTCAAAATAATGATTTTCTAAAAAAATAAAATACTTTTTATTATTTCAGCTTCCTGATGCTTGTCTAGTCCACACTTTTGGAGAACAGTGTTTGCATTAATGGTGCTTAAAGAAGACCAAAAGAACAATGATGGAGCTTCTTTTAGAACTCAGGCCCGATTCATCAAGACCAGCCTTGTTCAGGCCGGCCTTGATAAGGGGGAATGGTAGAGTCAGACCACCCTGATTCACTAAAGGGGTTGTCAAACACTAGGACAACCCCTTCTCAATCTGAATGTTTGCCCCCGTTAAAATAAAAACACCTATACTCCTCTTTAGGGCCGCCACCGTTCCAGCGGTGTGGACAGTCATGTTACCTGGGTTCACGTGAGGTTGTTATGCCACGTGAGCCCTGCACCCAATCAGCATCGACTTCACTGTACCCGCCTTAGAACGAATCGAACATCAACAGAAAGTCAGGGCTGCAGTTGCTCTCTGATTTCCTCTTGATGGATCGATTTGTCCGTAGGTGGGGACATTGAAGCCGGCGCTGGTTGGGAACCCCTGGAACGCAAGTGCCGACACAGCTAGAACGGCATCGGAGGTTGTCCTAGTAGTGGACAACCCTTTTAAGAGGCGCCTCTCCATAAATCTTGCTCCAGTCAGGGACTGAAATAGAAATTGTGGTTTAAGGCATGTCACAATTCTTCATGAATTAGACGAGCGAGCGCCATCACACCATGTTCCGCCCCAACTCTGCCCATTTTGGCTGAGCAGGCCAAAACTGTTGTGAAAATGCCAATAGTAACAACATTTTTGCTCAACTTCGTGTTGTGCAAAAATGTTGCGACTTTTTAAAGCTTTTGACGCCAGATTTCTGATGTAATCGCTTTGATAAATTGTGGATATACTGTTGTGCTGCACCTCTTCTATACCTCCTGGAAATGTAATTAATGAATTGACAACAGTGCATTACGATTAACTCTTTTAATAGAGGGTCTCCCTGCACAATTTGTCACTATGTGACTGATAGGACCACATCACACTGTCAGGGGTTCAGTATTGGTTTTTGCTTTTATAGTATCTTTGACGGCAGGAACAGCAAAGCCTGTATAACGATTTCTGTCAAAAATACTGTAATATCGATTAAGGTCAATCAACCAAATCCATGATGCTAGTGTGATGCATAGATGTACTTGACCTAATGTGCAAACCAAAAAAACAGCATGTTAAAGGGAATCTGTCAGTAGGATCAACCCTCTCAAGCCGTGTGTATGGGCATGTAGGTCATAGGAAGCTGAATAAAATGATACTTTGATATCCAATGTCTTATTCCAGAGAAATTAACGTTTTTATTAATATGCAAATGAGCTGATAAGATCTATGGGCTGGACACTGATCTCCCTGAGAATCTGCTTCCAGAGCTTATTTTATATGAAAGGGGGAAATTACCAGTGTGAGACATGTAGAACAGGAGAGCAGACTGTTAATCAGTACATGTCTCACACTGGTAATGCCCTCTTTAATTTATAATATGCTCTTGAGGCAGATTCTCAGGGAGATCTATTTCCTGTGCAGCTAATGTACATGTTAAGAAAAATGTGGATCACTCTGGAATAAACCATCAAATCGCAGATATACAGGTATGATTTTATTCGGCTTCCTATGACCTCCTATGACCTTAGGAGGGTTGATCCTACTGACAGATTCTCTTTAAGAAAAATAAAAAGCAGGTAACCACTACCCAAATTAGTGACTTGTAGATAATGATTAACCACTTCGCGCCAGAGCCTGTTTTCGCCTTCGTGACCAGGCCAATTTTTTCAATTCTGACCACTGTCACTTTATGAAGTAATTACTCTGGAACGCTTCAACGGATCCCCCTGATTCTGAGATTGTTTTTTCGTGACATATTGTACTTCATGATGGTGGTAAAATTTCTTCGATATCACTTGCGTTTATTTGTTAAAAAATCAGAAATTTGGCGAAAATTTTGAAAATTGTGCAATTTTCAAACTTTGAATTTTCATGCCCTTAAATCAGAGAGATATGTCACACAAAATAGTTAATAAATAACATTTCCTACATGTCTACTTTACATCAGCACAATTTTGGAACCAACATTTTTTTTTTGTTAGGAAGTTCTAAGGGTTAAAAGTTGACCAGCGATTTCTCATTTTTTCCAACAAAATTTGCAAAAACATTTTTTTAGGGACCACATCTTATTTGAAGTGACTTTGAGGGGCCTTTATGACAGAAAATACGCAAAAGTGACACCATTCTAAAAACTGCACCCCTCAAGGTGCTCAAAACCACATTCAAGAAGTTTATTAACCCTTCAGGTGCTTCACGGGAATTTTTGGAATGTGGAAGAAAACAATGAACATTTAACTTTTTTTCACAAAAATGTTACTTTAGACACAATTTTTTTATTTTCACAAGGGTAACAGGAAAAAAATGGACTACACAATTTGTAGTGCAATTTCTCCTGAGGACGCTGATACCTCATATGTGAGGGAAAACCACTGTTTGGGCGCACTGCAGGGTTCAGAAGGGAAGGAGCAGCATTAGACTTTTTGAATGTAAAATTTGTTTGAATAATTAGAGGACGCCATGTTGCGTTTGGAGAGCTCCTGATGTGCCTAAACAGTGGAAACCCCCCACAAGTGACACCATTTTGGAAACAAGACCCCTTAGGGAACTTATCTAGATTTGTGGTGAGCACCTTGCAGCCCAAGGTGCTTCACAGAAGTTTATAATATTGAGCCGTAAAAATAACATTTTCACATTTTTCCCACAAAAAATGTTTTTCATCCCCTAATTTTGCATTATCATAAGGGTAACAGGACAAATTGCACCATGAAATTTGTTGTGAAATTTCTCATTACAGGGAATCTTCCGTCATGGGTTCCGTCTGAATCACGTATTTCAGAGATTTACACGGAAACTCTGGTGTAAGTGCTCAGCGCAGAGCGCAGGATAAATGTGAGCAGAGCCATACTGCGATCTTTGGGAGACATAATAAACAAATCAGTAGCAGGTGAAGAATTGGTTTTATTTTTTTTACGCTGTTCCTCGTATGGTAAGATTACTATATTCTTCGGATCGGTGCGATTACAGCGATACCAGATTCATATCGGGTTTTTATGATTGACAGCTGTCACACTAAAAGACGCTTTTTTTTTGCAAAATCTAGTTTTTGCATCGCCATATTTTGAGAGCTATAATTTTTCCATATTTTGGCCGACAGAGTCATGCGAGGGCTTGTTTTTTGCGGGGCGAGTTGACGTTTTTATTGGTACCATTTTTGGGTACGTGACATTTTTTGATTGCTTTCTATTCCTTTTTTTGGGAGGTAAAAATGAACAAAAAACAACAATTCAGGAATTGTTTTTTGAGGTTTTTCTTATGCCGTTCTGCGTGTGGTAAAAGTGATAAGGCAGCATTATTCTTCGGGTCAGTACGTTTACAGCGATACTACACTTACCGTATATTTTTTTTTATGTTTTGGCGCTTTTACATAAAACAATTTTATAGAAAAAATATTTTTTTTACATCGCTTTATTCTGAGAGCTATAACATTTTTATTTTTCGGCTGATGGAGCTGTATGGCGGCTTTTTTTTTGCGGAACAATATGACGTTTTCAGCGGTACCATTTTTATTTCCATTTTGCTTTTTGATCGCATTTTATTCCACTTTTTGTTTGGCGATATGATGAAAAAGCATAGTTTTTTGCTCCGTTTTTTATTTTTTACCGTGCGCACAGAAGGAGTTAATTAGTGTGACAGTTTTATAGATCGGGTTGTTTCGGACGCGGCAATACCAAATATGTGTACTTTTTTGTTTTTGCATAAATATACGGATTTATTGGTTTAATATTTTAGTTATTTTTATTTTGTGATTTTTTTTTTTTTACAGTTTGAAAACATTTTTTAGACTTTTTTTTTTTTTTACATTTTTACTTAGTCCTTGTATGGGACATTAATTTTTATTTTTCTAATGACTGTTCTCATGCAATGCAATAGACATGTATTGCATTGCATGAGAGCTCAGCTGACAGTTTTACACTGTCATTATCTCCTGCTAGACTTCAGCTGCAGGCTGAAGTCTAGCAGGACACTGTACATGGCAGACCCGGAGGCGGTCATGTGACCTCCGGCTGCCATGACAACGGCAGGTCCTGTCAGACATCAGGGGGCCGTCGGAGAGGTAAGTGGACGACCCCCTCTCCTCTCACTATCTTCTAAATGCCGCGATCACTATAGATCGCGGCATATAGCAGAAAGCAAAGTGTTAATATCATTGGGACCTGATCCAGTCAGGTCCCGATGATGCCCCCTGTCAGAGCTGTCGCTCTGCACCACACCCGAAACGCTTGCAGGACCCTGGGGGTCCTGAGGGCTGCGGGACCACCGACCGCTTATAAACGTCGGCGCTGCACAGAGCCCAGGCAGCGCCGACGTTTATGTACAGTGGGTGGTCGGGAAGCGGTTAAAAGAATGCGGCCATATAAACATTATAGAGTAGGCTCCCCACCTAAGACCCATCTTCATAACCTAAAACAAACATGCATGATCACCCTTTTTATGTGACAGCTGATCGATGTTGGTAAGGTTATTTTTACAGACCTGTGACATCTATGCAAGGTCTATTTTCTAATGGACATCGGCAAGTCTTGAAGAACTCCATTTTGCTTGAGTTCCCATAGCTTTAACAACAAGAATAGTAATGCGGACTGAGAGAGTTTTCCTGCCAAAATACAGGAAAACCTAATGAACTCCTATAATAATAAGCTGGAGAAAAGTCAGGCTTGCACTAATGAGCTGTTCCCTGTTGCATTCTCAGTCTTAGGGCTCATACTCATTTGCGAGAAAAACAGACGAGTGCAATACGATAAAATATTGGATTGCACTCTGTTATTCTATGAGTCCTTGCTCATATACCATTTTTTTCTCAGCTCGGATCCGATCAAAATCGGACGGAGAAAAAAATCTCTGCATGCTACATTTTGCCGCGTATATCAGACGAGACTCGCCAATGCAAGTTGATGGGTGTGAGAAAAAAATCGCATGGCACTTGGACCACGCGAGTGTCGTCTTATTTTTAAGCACCCGTCTCCTTGAAGACCCAACAATTCATCAGCCGCGTACAGTAAAATCACAGCGGGACCCGACATTATAAAATAGAGAGAATAGATAGAAAGATGTCACTGACATATATAATTAGTGCAGTGAGTGTACATTTCTGTTAAAAATGGCATGAGGTTCCCCTAAATTTTGATAACCAGCAGAGGGAAAGCAGATCTGTGGACTGATATTTATAGCCTGGGAAGGGAGTAATACCCATGGATGTTCCCAGGTTATTAATATCCGCTCTCAGCTGTATACTTAGCCTTCACTGGTTATTAAAATGGGGGACCCCCCCAAAAAAAATGACAGTAGGGTTCCTTCTATTTTAACAAACAGCAAAGGCTAGGTAGACACCTGGGGGCTGATATTAATAGCCTAGGAAGGGGCCATGGATATTGGCCCCCTCTCAAACTAAAAATATCAGCTCTCGGCCGCCCCAGAAAAGGCGCATCCGTGCCAATTGTGGCGCTTAGACTCCGCTCTTCCCACTTGCCCTGGTGCGGTGGCAAGTTGGGTAATAGGGCTGGGGTTGATGTCAACTTTGTGTTGCCAGACTCCTAAATCTAAATTTTACATAAAAACCATATACGTACCATAACGCCCATTCCATTGAAGGCCATGTCACTTGAAATAAAAATAAAATAGAGCAACATTATCCTCACCGGTCACCGACATAAAGAAAATAATCCATTTGTCCCACGACAGGTCTAGCTCTTCTACATCTAGATGGCAGGCTGCATTGTTGCATGATGCTACTATACAGCCTGCCATGCTGCAGAGACACTGAGCTGCGCATGCTTGCACACCTCAATGACTCGCGGTGAAGTGATGAAGTTAATGCGGGGTTCATATCCAATGAACTTCGTTCATCTCAATGATGTCTGCACGAGCGCCGTGGGAAAGTTCTCGCCATGCATGCGCTTACGTCATTGAGATCATCAGAGTTCATTGGATATGAACCCCGATGACCTTTCTGCCAGCACCGCGAGTCACTGAGGTGCGCAAACATGTGCAGCTCAGTCTCTCTGCAGCATGGCAGGCTGTATAGTCGCATCATGCAACAATGCAGCCTGCCATCTAGATGTAGCAGAGCTAGACCCGTCGCAGGACAAATGGATTATTTTCTTCACATCGGAGACAGGTGAAGATTATGTTGCTTTATTATTTTACTTTTACTTTAGGTGACATGGGCTTCAATGGAATGGGCGTTATGATAAGCATATGGCTTTTAGTTAAACACACAGACTCTTTTAATAATTTATTTGAAATAAATTTAGATTTAATTTATTCTGGGTGTTTGTGTTTTATTTCACTATTTGGCTATGGAGTTGGCAATTTGGGCATCTTATAGACGCCTCTCCATTACTAACCCCTGGGCTTGATGTCAGCTGGCAATACAAAGTTGACATCAACCCCATCCATAGTACCCCCACTTGCCACCGCACCAGGGCAAGTGAGAAGAGTGGCGGCCTTTTCTGGGGCGGCTGAGAGCTGATGTTTGTAGTCTGGGAGGGGGACAATATCCATGGCCCCTTCCTAGGCTATTAATATCAGCCCCCACCTGTCTGCTTAGCCTTTGCTGGTTGTTAAAATAGGGGCGACCCCATGTCATTTTTTGAGGGGTCCACCATTTTAATAGTCATTAAAAGTTAAAGGGGTTTTCCCACAAACAAAAGTTAATTTTAAAAATTGTCTGTGTCTGACTGTGTACGGAACATACCACATCTCCTGAGCAGGGGAGGAAGCAAAAGACAATATAGACATTACAGCAGGGGATCGCAGAGGATTCATTTTCTGAGGTAAAACATTTCACTGCCTGTTTTTAAACAATATTTTACCTCACAAAATGAATCCTCTGTGATCCCATGCTGTAATGTCTGTATAGTCTTTTACTTCCTACCCTGTCCAGGAGCTGTGGTATGTTCCATACTTGGTCAGACACAGACAATTTTTAAAATTAACTTAAGTATGCAGTCGAGAGCTGATATTAATTGCCTGGGAACCTCCATGGGTATTACCCCCTTCCCAGGCTACAAACATCAGCCCACAGCTGTCTGCTTTCCCTCTGTTGGTTATTAAAATGTAGGGGGACCCCACACCATTTTTTTCAAAAATTATTTAATTTAATAATGACATGTACAGTAAGCTCCACAAGAAAAACAATGAATATATAGCTAACATATTTATATCTACATATATATATTTCTGTATGTATCTATCTATCTGTCTGTATATCTATTGTGTGAATGTGTGTGTGTGAATATTAACTTGGAAAACTATGTGTAAATGACATATAGGAATTCTCTATGTAAAAGCCCATGTTAAAATCGCATTGCAGTCAGATCGCATTCACATGACAATCGGATGTAAATCGGATGCTATGTGTGAAGAATCGCAGTGTCCTCGAATGAAAATTGTATGACACTCGTCCAATTTTTCGTTCCAGATATCAGAACGTTTTTTTTCACACATATGGGTATGAGCCCTTAGAAGCTGTTTCCCTAACGGGACAACCTTTTTAGCACTGCATTCAAACATCCATTCATCACAGTACATACCGCAATGCACGGACTGGCCGCACCTGACTGAGTTTTCCCCGGTAAAAGTGCTTCAAGAAAATGCCAGCAGTTCTGCTGAAGCATCTTCACTGGCGGTTTTGCTTCGGCTTCATCACCGGCGTCTTTTATTCCATAATTTCAGGAAGGTGCCCAAAGAATGAACATGTCGCTTTTTTCACCGCTTCAGGGTTTCTGAACCCTGAAGCAGTTAAAAGACGGGACATAAGACAGAACAGGATTACAGTAATATCATTTTGACATTGCTGTGTATTATGTTGATTTTATGAGGCACCGTGTGCACATACCCTCCTCATACATACTAAAAAGCACCGCAAAAGCAACTCAAAAAATGAACATAATGTACAGCAATGTCAAAAATGACATTGTTATGAACGTGTCCTGTTTGTCACTTCTTCTAACCGCTTCACGTATAATTTTTTTCAGCATTTTTTTTAGGTGGTGAAAAATGCACTAAAAATACTGCACTTTTTTTGTGGCGTTTTTTCTTACATTATTGGTGCATTGTTTGGGTTCCTGATATTTTCTAAATAAACACATGCTCTAGATATGGCCCTTTTTTCATTTTTCCTATAGGCTTTTCTATAGGACTTAAAAAACACTTATTAAAAATCCTTGGAATTCATAGCTTGTTTTACTAGCCAAAAATGTAAATAAACTGTGAAAGGAAAGCCTTATGGTGATATGGTCACACGTCCAAGTTATACAAGCACTCCCATCAAAGTTTTTATCCTCTTCATCATATGAACTTACAATTGCTTATTTTGTCTTTCTACCCAGCTAATTCTTCTTTTTTCTCTGCTCCATGTAGAAACAGGAAGTCTCTTCCCTGCATTTATCATTACCCACTTCAACTCCTGACCCGACTGCTTTCTCCTTCCCCGTGCCATGGACTTTTGCAGTGACTTATGTGTCATGCAGGGAAAATTGACCTCCTGTTTCTACATAGAGCTTAGAAGGATTCAGCTAGTCTGTTTTTAATCATGTGATATCATAATTCTTCTCCTTTCCATTAAGTCTAACTGGGTTGAAGAGCAAAATGAGCAATATAATATGATTGCAATATATTAAGAGGATAACAATTTTGATGTGTTTTTTAATACATATTGGACCTTTATGATTTATGATGAAATTCCACTATTAGATGTATTTATTTGCATATCTGTGCATGCATGGAAATGATAAAAAGTGTCAAATATATATTTTGTTAATATTTCCCTTTTTTCCCATATGACAAGGATTTTCTTTGAACGGAAAGATTTTCCCGGAAACATCGCCACTCGTGTATAGCTGTGTCTGGAGTTTCAGTTCCATCCAATTCACTTTAAGCCCAGTAAAATGTTGTTGAGAAGAACTTTATCCAGAGTAATATGGCTAATTGTTCAAATCAAGTTTTTTGTATGTATATAAAAAAAAATTCTTGAAATCTTGCAGTTTCAATACATGCGATTCAGCAATTTTCAGAATAATTGCAATTAAGATGATCTCAGCTTAAAAACACTTGCAGGCTACTCCCTTCCTATGCAGTACTGAAATATGTTAAGCCACCTTATTCCTCTACTGACCATAGGTAATCAACACAGCTAATTTCCTCCGCTCCCTGCTCAATGACTTCTGCACAGATCTTAAAGTATTCTTAAATTGGGTGTCCAACATAAGATATTTTTATCTTGGGCATGGATTGATTAACAATAATAAATGATGCATAGTCATGTTCCGGCGCTCCTGCAGATCCCGATTAGGAGGTCTGTGCTGTCTCCAGAAGCAATGTCTAAACTATTCAAAAATAACAACACCGCTGCAGCAGTCAGGTGGCATGTCATGCTGTTGATTACCAAACTGGGCAGACACCACTCTTGGAGCTCGTGCAGACCTCCAGAGCAGCCTACACTTGATCTCTGGGGAGCGAGGGGGGGGGGCAACTAGAAGGTCAGTATGCATCTGTTAATTTTTTTTTGTGCCATTGATTAAAAATAAGTTTACTGTCAGAAAACGCCCTCAAAACCCTATCCTATACGGTTAGTAAGTTGTTTTCTGACTGTTACCTCTATCCATGTGCCTGCTATAAAGCAAAATTCTGAACTGATATCCACCGCATAGGGAAACAGAAAGATGACTGCCCCTATTAATACGTTTCGCTAATAAAATATATCAGAAGAAAAAAAAGATTTGAAAATGAGCATGTATCATTAGATAGATAGTTTGAATAGGTTAAAATAAATCTATAGATCACTTGTGAAAGGGTGACTTTTTTGTACACCTTTAAGTCGCCACTTTCAGACTAGATGACCCGTCTATTTGGATTCTATTATAAAATAGTGATGTCATTGAATAGTAACTTACTGTGTGGTCAGCCTGATGTTGGCATCCAGATGCCCCTCAGTGTCCAGCAGAACTTGCTTCATTACTGGTGATAAAATCTTAAGAAGAACTGGATCACCTTACAAGGGAAAGTGTTTTTATAATTATATCAGTGTGATAAAAAAAGGCTTACGGTATATATACCACCATGGCTCGTGTTGTTAGTACATATGAAATGCATCTAAGCCAGTTATTGTTAGTAGACAGGGCACTAACATTTTGTTTTTCTTTCACGTATCCCACTGGAAATTGGGAAACCTTCCAAAGTTGTTGAAAAGAGTAAAATGGTTTTATGTCCATATATTTTGAAGAGAATTCAAGAATGGAAACCATATGGGAAGTAAAGATCTTTTGTCTACAAGTGCCTCAGCCTCTTTGTCTAGAGCAGGGATGTCAAACTCAAACACACAGAGGGCCAAAATAAAAAACTTGGACAAAGTTGCGGGCCAACCAGTATACAGTATAATGGGCTCCACATCGTCCTCCATACAGAATAATGGGCCCCACATCGTCCTCCATACAGAATAATGGGCCCCACATAGTCCTCCAAACAGAATGATGGGCCCTACATGGGGGTGGCGGTTCTGGTGTCGTGGGCCAAATATTACCACCCTGCTGGATAGAGTTTGACATGTGTGGTCTAGAGCCTTAAAAATAATATTGGTAGTGGGGCAAATAAGTGGCTCTTACAGACCGGTTAGTTTTTCTTTAAGAAGCCCTACTACTCTGCACTCATTACCTGTTTTAATTGCACCTGTTTGAGCTCGTTAACTGTATAAAAGACACCTGGTCACACAATCAAACACACTCCAACCTCTCCACCATGGCTAAGACCAAAGAGCTGTCTAAGGACTCCAGGGAAAAAATTGTAAACCTGCTCAAGACTGGGACGGGCGACAGGACAATAGGCAAGCAGCTTAGTGAGAACGCAACTGTTGGCACAATTATTAGAAAATGTAAGAAACACAAGATAACTGTTAATCTTCCTCGGTCTGCGGCTCCATGCAAGATCTCGCCTCGTGGGGTAAGGATGATTATGAGAAAGGTTAGGAATCAGCCCAGAACTACATGGGACGTCCTGATCAATGACCTGAAGGGAGCTGGGACCACAGTCTCAAACATTACTGTTAGTAACACTCTACGCCATCATGGATTAAAATCCTGTAGGGCACGCAAGGTCCCCCTGCTCACGCCAGCACATGTCAAGCCCGTTTGAATTTCGCCAATGACCATCTGGATGATCCAGAGGAGGCATGGGAGAAGGTCATGTGGTCAGATGAGACCAAAATAGAACTTTTTGGTATCAACTCCACTTGCCATGTTTGGAGGAAAAAGAAGGATGAGTACAACCCCAAAAACACCATCCCAACCGTGAAGCATGGTGGGGGAAACATCATACTTTGGGGGTGCCTTTCTGCAAAGGGGACAGGACGACCCCATCGTATTGAAGGGAGGATGGATGAGGTCATGTATCACGAGATTTTGGCCAAAAACCTCCTTCCCTCAGTAAGAGCATTGAAGATGGGCCGTGACTGGGTCTTCCAGAATAACAATGACCCAAAATACACAGCCAGGGCAACTAAGTGGCCTAGCCAGTCTCCAGACCTGAACCCAATAGAAAATCTTTGGAGGGAGCTGAAACTCAATGTTGCCCAGCGACAGCCCCAAAACCTGAAAGATCTTGAGAAGCTCTGTATGGAGATGTGGGCCAAAATCCATGTTGCAGTGTGTGCAAACTTGGTCAAGAACTACAGGAAATGTCTGACCTCTGTAATTGCAAACAAAGGTTTCTGTACCAAATATTAGGTTCTGTTTTTGTATTGTATCAAATACTTATTTCATGCAATAAAAGGCAAATTAATTATGTAAAAATCAATGTGATTTTCTGGATTTTTTTTAAGACTCTGTCTCTCACATTTGAAGTGTATCTATGACAAAAATTACAGACCTCTGCATTCTTTCAAGATGGGACCACATGCAAAATCGGCAGTGTATCGAATACTTATTTTCCCCACTGTGTGTGTATATGTATAGGTGCTCACAAAATTAGAATATCATCAAAAAGTTAATTTATTTCAGTTCTTCAATAGAAAAAGTGAAACTCATATAATAGTCATTACAAACAGAGTGATCTATTTCAAGTGTTTATTTCTGTTAATGTTGATGATTATGGCTTACAGCCAATGAAATCACAAGTCATTATCTCAGTAAATTAGAATACTTTATGACAACACCTTGAAAAATTATTTTAAAATCTGAAATGTATGTTCAGTAAATGCACTCAATACTTGGTCGGGGCTCCGTTGCATCAATTACTGCATCAATGCGGCATGGCATGGAGGCGATCAGCCTGTGGCACTGCTGAGGTGTTATGGAAGCCCAGGTTGCTTTGATAGCAGCCTTCAGCTCATCTGCATAGTTTAGTGTCTCTCTTCTTCCTCTTGACAATACCCCATACATTCTCTATGGGGTTAAGGTCAGGCGAGTTTGCTGGCCAATCAAGCACAGTGATACTGTTGTTTGTAAACCAGGTATTGGTACTTTTGGCAGTGTGAACAGGTGCCAAGATCTACTGGAGAGTGAAATTTCCATCTCCAAAAAGCTTGACGACAGAGGGAAGCATGAAGTCCTCTGAAATTTCCTGGTAGACGGCTGCGCTGACTTTGATCTTGATGAAACACAGTGGACCTACACCAGCAGATGACATGGCTCCCCAAACCATCACTGATTGTGGAAACTTCACACTAGACCTCAAGCAGCTTGGATTGTGGCCTCTCCACTCTTCCTCCAGACTCTGGGACCTTGATTGCCAAATAAAATACAAAATTCACTTTCATCTGAAAACAACACCTTGGACCACTGAGAAACAGTCCAGGTCTTTTTCTCCTTGGCCCAGCTAAGACACTTCTGGCGTTGTCTATTGGTCATGAGTGGCTTGACACAAGGAATGCGACACTTGTAGCCCATGTCCTGGATATGTCTGTGTGTGGTGGCTCTTGAAGCAATGACTCCAGCAGCAGTCCACTCCTTGTGAATCTCCTGCAAATTTTTGAATGGCCTTTTCTTAACAATCCTTTCAAGGCTGCGGTTATCTCGGTTGCTTGTGCACCTTTTTCTACCACACCTTTTCCTTCCACTCAACTTTCCAGGTGTTTTTTGTTAATTATTCAAATTTACTGAGATAATGACTTTTGTGTTTTCATTGGCTGTAAGCCATAATCATCAACATTAACAGAAATAAACACTTGAAATAGATCACTCTGTAATGACTCTATATAATGAGTTTCACTTTTTGTATTGAAGAACTGAAATAAATTAACTTTTTATTGATATTCTAATTTAGCGAGAAGCACCTGTGTATATATATACATATATATACACCTTTATATTTGTTTTTAATTAAGAAATTTCTCCTGGTCTGAAAATAAACCGTCTTAAGCCTTAGTCACACGTGTCTTTGCAAAAAAATAAAAGACCATATTTCATTGTACATGGTTAGAAATTTGAGAAATGGACAGATACCTAAGTGTAAAATACTCGTATAGGACATGAAATGAAGAGAATCTACCATTAGATTTAAGTGCGAGATCCTGATTTTAGCCATGACAGTTTTTTCTTGCAGTAGTCTATCAGCTGCAGTGTGGACTGAATTTAGGAGTCTGCTCAATGATGTGCACGTGTTCTGGAGGTCTTGATTTCCAAAAGCTGTCAGCTCCCAACACTTATACTCCACATCGATCATGAATGGAATGGCAGCGCCACTCTCGAACTCCATGAACCACAGTGTTAAATCTCACTCTGATTCACTTACATGGAGCTCTGCTTCCTCAGCCCTTAGTCAAGGGAGGAACTGTATCTGGGGGAGAAAAAGTAGACCTTTTTTGTAATCTCATACAATCTCTTTAGAACCAGTGTTCTAGACAATTGAGTAACAAGAGTCCTAGGGGCCCTAGGGCAAAATTTGGACCTGGGCCTCCCTCAGTTCTGAACCTATAAATAAAGCCCCTATATAGTAATGCACCCCAATTCTGGCTATATAAATTAATAATGCCCCCCCCAATATTGTAATTATGTCCCCCATACAGTGCTCTACTATTATTTAAAAAAAAATGCCACTCTCTCACCTATCTCCATTCCAATGTTGAGCACCTGATCCTCTTCCTTCTGGCTGGCTCCCTGTGCAATTTAGTTTATAGCCGCAGGCCTATCAGAGGGCTGAAGCTGCAGGTCACACTGGCGTAACGTCGCAGGCCCCCCTGACCACATTACGCTGTAGTGCTCTGCAGCTATGAGCCTCTGATAGGTCTTCAGCAAGCCAGGAGCTCTCTGCTCAGCATAAGTTTTCAACTGGAGGTTCGTCTGAAGACACACCTCCAGTTGAAAATAGTACTGGCCCCCCTCACCTGCGGGTCTGGTCAGGGTCTAACCCCCTGCGACCACTATCGTTACCCCCCTGTTATATACAGCCCCTTGTACATTCTTTCTGTGCCGTATATTTAAGATTATATCTTTATTCTGTAAGGCGTTCTAATTATATCATCATTATTTATAGTTTTGGTGCTTTTATTTTACTAGTTTTGCACAATTTATTTTTCATGCAATTTTTTTTTATACTCTATATTTTATAAGAAAAAGCAAGCAGAGATCCTGTCTGTTCAGTAGTGTCAGGAATATATTTTTTTCCTGTTCAGGTTTTTTCAGATTATTTTTTTTTTGTCTCCAACTCTGTGCAGTAAAGCTAATGTCTGGCTGTTCTCCATTTGTATTAGAATTGTTCCCGATACGTGGTCTTCAATCTTGCAGTTCATTGCTTTGATCTTTAGTTTTCTGTAGAGACACCTGTGGTGCAGCGCTCTGCGGCTCATTTACATGGCAGTCATTTAAACCATTTTGGAAACCGCTGTGAATTCGAAGGTACGAAAACTTAATGCACTGTACACATTAGCCCCATTTAGTAAATTATGAAAGATACACAAAGGAAAAAAAAATTCCAGTTGAGAAATACCCTGCAGGAGTAGCAACATTAGGACAACTGTTTTGTTTTGTTTTGCCAGAAATGAGACTAAACCTGCAGTGAGAGATTACAGTAATAAAATTTGGTCTCATGGTTAAAGAGCTTTTCTCATCTTCTTAAATGGTTAAAATTGCAAAGTGCTTGTAAAAAGAAGAAACTTTACAATTCAATGCTTATTAAAAATCCTCTCTGTTCTCAAGAAGGATTTTTATTTCTATGGTTATCTGTTAGGTGTCTAGGTTACCGGCCACCATTGATAGAGAGCAGTGATAGCCAGTAAAATACAATACGTATACTGGACACCCATTTTATAGATGAAACTGTACTAGTAGGAAAACTGATTATGGGGGGAGGTGCACTGCCTGTAGCTCTTTCTATGAGAAGGGGTTGTCCACTTTCAGGAAAAATAACTGAATAACAAACTCAGCAGGTACTTGCCCTCCCTGCGTCCACCACCAGTGCTGCGGCGGTGATGTCACGTCAATAGTGCGCATCACCATTCTTGCCAATTACTGAGCTCAGCGATAGACACCAGTTGTGTAGATCATTTAAAGCTCCCTTTTTTATGCCAGTTGTCCACTTTTCATGTATTTTCCATCTGACCCAGGCCACTATGATGACTTCTTCTAGTCATGTCTTGCAACAAAGACCTGTTTTTCGTCGAACATTTCTAGCACCATCCCAGCTACACTAACTCACTATCCTGCTGCTTCCCCTGGTTCTGTTATCTGTTGCTGCCCCATTTAACTCATCACTCCATATATTAGGTAGCACAGTGATCCCAATGCTTTCAAAATTGTTTCATTACTATAACAATAACAATAGTGCCAGTAAGATAGTGTCCCTCAAATTAATAGTGCCAAACAGACGGTATTAGTGGACTACACAGTAACTGCCACCTTTTTTGTGTCCAACACAGTAATGGTGAATTTCACAATTCCTCCTAACAGTTAAGTGCCCATTTTGTCCAACTTAGAAAGAAATAATGCCCCCACTATGCTCCCTAAAGAGTAGTAGGGCCATATGTGTGCATCCTAGAAAGTGATAGTGCCCCATTTTTGCTTCTAGACTTTAAAGAAGTTGTCCACTACTTTTTAAGATTGCCCCAATGTATTAAACCTGTGATTATAAAACATTTTGTAATTACCTTTGGTAGTCTTTATTGCCTGTGAGCGGCGCTATCCTTTGCCACTCGCAGGCATCACGTGACCCCCTGCTGATGTCACGTCAAGTGAGGCGTGACATCAGCAGCGCGGTCCCCGCGGTGGATGCTGAGTTGTGGGCGGGGTTACCCCACACATCACACCCAGGATCCACTACGCGCTTTCCCAATGAATGAGGAGAGGGAAAGCGCGCGGTGGATGCTGGCTGTGACGCGTGGGGTAACCCACCCACAGCCCAGCATCCACCATGGAACGCAGCCGGAAGTTGACGTGACATCAGCGGATGTCAGAGCTGGCTGCAGCCGGGGGTCTCGTGATGCCTGTGAGCGGCCAGTGATAGCGCCGCTCACACGCAATAAAGACTAACAAAGGTAATTACAAAAAGTCTTCTAATCACAGGGTTAGTACATTGGGAGAATCGTAAAAAGTAGTGAACAACTCCTTTAATAATGCCTGATATGATCCTTTGCTGGTTAATGTTTGAAGCATACAAGACAGAGACTGGTATGACAGGGAGCCTATACCACAGGTTCAAACTGTATTGGCATTATGTTGACAGTGCTATAGTTAGAAGTGGCACATGCCCAAAGTCCAGGGCATCGGTCAAGAAGTCCAGACCATTTGCCCCAATCTTCAGAACTATCAATGCCACTGTTAAATGCATCCTCTTCTGTGTTTTTTTTAATGGTCACATCACAAGTCATGTAATCTAACAATCATGTGATTCCATGTTTTTTTGTAGAACCATAGGAGTTTGCACTTACAAAAATGCACTAAAAATGCAACTCATATCAACACATACTTTTTTTTTTACTATGAAAACTCAATAGAGGTCTATGGGAGAAAAACGCCTCAAAGTGACAGAACAAAATTGGAGTATCTGGAGCTGCAGTGTTTTTGAAAAAAAAAAGGCCACAATCGCAAAAAACATACATAAAGTAACAAAAATGGCACCTAAAAACAGTGTTTTAAACAGTGCTCTTATGCTCTGGCTCATTTCTTTGGTTTTGCTGTAGTTTCTTGTACTTTATACAAACAGGGGTATGGCCCCACTTTCTGAGCTAGGCATTTCATCTGTATAGACTCCAATGGGTAGGAGTCTGAACAGTCGGACCCCTGTCCTGCTCTGCTCTTATCTACAATGAGGTCGGCTGATACAAGGTACGGTTTTAATACTGGAGACAGGATAGGACCGCCCCGATGGGTACACCTTGTCATGATAGGGTGGCTTTTACATTCTTTTGTTCAAAATAGTGTTTACGAAGTACCCTATGTTATTTACTCATACTATTACTATTTATTTACTTAATAAAAGGTATATGCTCAGTTTGGGTTTTTTCCTTTGTTTTTGCCTATGAAATGGCCACAGTGTGAACATGCTCTTACACATTGCACATATACCAACTTATGTTCCTGCTCATTTCTTTGGTTTTGCTAAAAAAAAGGGTATGACCTTATAATTTCTTTTGACTCCCAGTAAACAGCTGCAGCATATTTTGAAAGAAAAAAATACAACAAAAATGCTGCTTCCCTTCAAAATCGCTATAGTGGTCTTCAAACAGTGGAAAAAAATTTAAGAGAATCTTTTAACCAGCTAGTAATTTCATCCTGGTAACAATTGCTATTAGGCCTCATTCAGACATCCGTGTTTGTTCAAGTAAGCCAAAAAACAATCTGAAGATCATCATTGTTTTGGATCCGGATGTCATCAGTGATTTTCAGATGTGGATAAATAAATTACGAAGTTTCTTCTATACATTGATGCAATCCATGTGCTGCCTGTGATTTTCAGGGACCCATAGACTTGTAATGGTAATGCCTTTAAAAACGGATATAACTGTGATTTTTCCACAAAAAAATGGAGATGTGAGCAGCCCCATAAGACATAATGGGGTATGTATTCGATCCTTGAAAATCATGAATAGAACTAATATGTGAAAAACAGACGTCTGAATAAGGCCTTTGAGAGTACTAGTTTCTGTTTCAGTAGATGGCACGGATGTACAATTTTATCTGTAGGTGCTCCCAGCTTAGGAGCCAAATGTGTATCCCAAGTAGCCGGTTTGAAATTACAGCTTACAAGTTTAAGTTATCACTTATCCGCATGACAGGAGATAACTTTCTGATTGCTGGGGGTCCAACTGCCATGGGACCCCACCAACCCCGGCTGAGCGTAGGTAGATAATGCCACTCAATTCATTCTTAAAAGGAGCACCGGAGATTGTCAAACACAGCGTTTGGCTGATCTTCGCGCTCCTATTATAATAAATGCAGAGGTATTGCGCATGATCGACCTCTACTCCATTCAGCCCTCAAAGGGAATGTGTCACCCTTTTGAGCTTTTTGAGTTTTTAATATGGGCATACAGGTTTTATACAACTAAAATTAGTCATATGCCTCCTGGATGATGCCTTATTCAGTAAAAATCATCTTTTATAGCTGCGATCTTCCGGGCAGCATACGCCCCATAGCCTGGAAGATAAGATTGCCTCCGGTCTTTGTTATACAAGATTTCTCCTCCCCTTCTTTTCAGTGTCCCTTTGATGTCATGTGCATGGCTGGAAATCCCGCGCCTGCGCATTCTGCCTGATGTCGCTCCTCTGCACTGTGGAGAATTCACCTTCACTGTGCACCGGAGATCACTGGGACCAGAAGTTACAGTGACTCTCTGGCACCTGCGCACATCAAAATTGAAGACCGTGCCCACAGAGGAGCGATGCTAAGCAGAATTCGCAGGAGCGAGATTTCCGGACGCAAACATGACTTGAAAGGGACACTGAAGAGAAGGGGAGGAGAAATCTTGTATAATGAAGACCGGAGGCTGTCTTGTCTACTGGGCAGCTATGTCCCATAGGCTGGAAGATCGAAGCTATAAAAGATGATTTTTTACTGAACAAGGCATCATCCAGGAGGCATACACTTATTACTAATTTCAGCTGTATACAACCTATATGTCCATATTAATAACTCAAAAAGCTCAAAAGGGTGACAGATTCCCGATTCTTGGGATCAGTAGTGGCCAAGGTGGTTTGACCCCTGCGATCGGAAAGTTATTCCCTATCCTTTGAATAGGCGATAACTTTCAAACTTGAGAATACCCCTTTAAGGCACACGAACATCTAAAAAAAAAATCTGATTTTCATACAAAAAAACAACAACCCAGCATACAGTTGATAATACACATGGAAAAACGTTTCATCTGCATTGTCATATGTATGCTATCTATATGTCCGTTTTTTTTTACAAACGTATGACATCCGTTTTTATATCAGCATTGAATAAAACGTAATTGCAATTATTAAGGCCAAATTGTTTCCTAAGGTAATAATTGCAAAATATCCTCAAAAATCAGATGCTATATGGTTGATCCATATGGGATTGGATTTTTTCTTTGCTTAATTTCATGGACTTGTTAGTACATGCTGCCATGTTTTTTTGGGCATTCGGTGTGTGGGAACAATGGTGATCTGAGCAGCCAAACTGAGTAACATTGGTACTGGTGCTGTCCATGTGATGTCAGCTCTTTTCACGCAAAGCTCTCAGACCAAAAATACCAACGTCCCCGTATAGATATTACTTTGCGTCCTGAAGGCCTGAATTGCCGACCAGTGTATTTCCAAAGCCTATACACTGCCTAATGCTGTGCCTGACAACCTCCGAAACGGTTAACACCGCGCTCACTGCCCCTTATCCCGTGTGTGTCTCTGCGCCCTCCCTCAGCAGCTAATGCTGCAAAGAATGTGAATAAAAAAAACAAAACTTAATTGAGTTTTACTCAGGAGCGCAGCCGGTTGCCAGTGACGACGGTCATTTCAGGTAACGATGCTGCAGTACTTTCGCTCAGCAGTCTGCCTGTTAAATAAACCCAGCCTTTCAGTTACAAGCAGCTGGCAGGGTCAGGAACGCTCCCAGCTTTTTAAGGAGAGGATTTGGATCCCTTTGTCATTTCCCCTGCAGCGGTATAGTAAAAGATGGAGAATACGGCATAGTCAGTCAGCCTACATTGGAATAAAAACAAAAAAAGATATTTCCCCGTAAAACAAGACGAAATTTTCTCACACCGATCCATAAATAGCAGTTGTCAGGCTGCCAATGAGCGGATGAATTGGAGTTCTCCTTGTAGAATAGCGTAAACTCAGATGAACCAAGAAGGAGGCATCACAGGCCGGATTCTCCACACAGGAGCCAGGAAGGAATTTCTTTTCTTGTTTGCTGAAGTACGACTACGGCAAAATTGAAAATCTGGATAGGACTAATGCTGAAATTAAAAACAGGGACTTGAAATTTACAGAGGCCATAAAATCCATAATATAATACAGTGCTTGTTCCAAATAAACTATAACAGATACTGGAATATATTCCTGCTCTTTATTTGAGGGCTGGAATATTAAAAACATAAGTACATTCACTTACAGGCATGCAACAGAGAATACCCAGAAACACTAGCTGGAGAGCCGCTCACTGACAGGATTCTCCTCCTGCAAGAGCTCCCTGCACGTCCTATTGAGAAGGAGAATAAAATGCTGTTTTAGGTCCCCTTCATAAATCCGCTTAAAAAACGTACTCATGAGATGATCCGTTTTTACAATCCGTGTGGTCTTCTGTTGTCAGTCCGTGTCTACGTGTGTACAATCCATGTGCCGTCCATGTGACACGTACCGGAATAAAATGCAGAATAGAAATGACATATTTTTATATGTTAAACATGTGCAAACATATAGATAGATAAATATCCATCACATATACAATTAGTGCATTGCATGTTTAGCTTACTGTACATCTTTTAACCTAATAAATAAATGAAAAAAAAAATGATGTGGGCCCCCTCCATTTTGATAACAAGCAAAGGTAAAGCAGACAGCTGAGAGCGGATATTATCAGACTGGGAAGGTTCCTGGTTATTGGGCCCTTGCCAGCCTAAAAATACCAACCCGCAGCCACTTCAGAAGTGGAGAATCAAATGAGATACTCCAATTCTAGCGCTTCCTGATTTGCCCTGTTGCATTGGCAATCAGGGTAATGGGGCTTGGGGTTGATGTCAGCTGTGAATTGTCTAAAACATAACCTGCTTGGGAATTATTATTTTTTTAATAAAGTGGTTAATAAGTGGAAGTGTAGAGGAGTGTTTATTTCAATAAAGTATTTTTTTGTGTGTTAACTTTTTATTACTGGGTTAGTAATGTGGGTGTCTGATAGACACTTCCCCATTACTAACACCAGGGCATGATTTCAGCTGTGTTTTTGGACAATTCACAGCTGACATCAACCCCAAGCACCATTACCCCGAGTGCCAATGCACTAGGGCAATCGGGAAGAGCCAAGGCGAAGCGCCAGAGTTGGAGCATCTCATGTGATGCCCTACTTCTGGGGGGGCTACAGGCTGGTATTTTTAGGCTGGGAAGGGGCCAATAACCAGGGACATTCCCAGCCTGATAATATCAGGTCTCAGCTGTCTGCTTTACCTTTGCTGGGTTCCAAAAATGAATGGGAACACCACATAATTTTTCCATTTATTAGGTTAATACATGTACAGTAAGCTGCACATGCATGGCACAAATTATATATCTCACAGATATACAGTACAGACCAGAAGTTTGGACACACCTTCTCATTTAAAGATTTTTCTGTATTTTCATGACAATGAAGTTGTACATTCACACTGAAGGCATCAAAACTATGAATTAACACATGTGGAATTATATACTTAACAAAAAAGTGTGAAACAACTGAAAATATGTCTTATATTGTAGGTTCTTCAAAGTAGCCACCTTTTGCTTTGATGACTGCTTTGCACACTCTTGGCATTCTCTTGATGAGCTTCAAGAGGTAGTCACCGGAAATGGTTTTCACTTCACAGGTGTGCCCTGTCAGGTTTAATAACTGGGATTTCTTGCCTTATAAATGGGGTTGGGACCATCAGTTGTGTTGTGCAGAAGTCAGGTGGATACACAGCTGATAGTCCTACTGAATAGACCAGTGGTTGGCAAACTTTTTTGCACCAGGGACCGGCTTTAAGCAAGACCAGTTTTCAATGGCCCGGTGGGGGTGGGGGCGGGGCTTTGGTCATATGTGGGTGGGGTTATGGAGGGGTGGAGCTTAGTGCATACTTATCATATAATTATGACATTTATAATGAGAATGTGATTCAACTTGCCATAGGTTCAGAATGAGTGGGAGCACCAGGCTTGTTTCCCTGTATCAGTGGGAGCACTGGGCTTGTTTTCCTGCAACAAGACGGTCCTATCTAGGGGTGATGGGAGACAGTGAAACCCGAAGTGTGTTCCTTATGTCCAGTCTACTCCGTAATCTCGTTTTTGCTGTTGTCATGGCAGAAAACCCAGTTTCACAAAGATAGGATGTTGGAAAAGGAAGCAGAGTTTTCAGTGCTTTGGTGGCGATCCCAGGATATTCAGCCTTGACTTTAATCCAGAATGTTGGGAGATTTGAAGTCTCAAGCATACTTTTAAGGCTACCATCATTTGCAATCTCAAGCAGTTGGTCTTCTTCAAGCACGGACAAGGTCGATTCACCTGGCTTGTTCACAAATGGGTTGCGAATCCATTCCTTCCTAGTTCGTGGGTCTTTTGTGGTCGGAAAATAGCGCTCAAACTCTTCTGAAAGCTGAGATAGGTGATCATGCACCAGCTGGGAGAATGAAGGCTCAGGCTCGGTCTCTTCCAAAATTCCTGCTAATGTTTGAAACATGTCAAATATCCCTGTTCTCACTCGCCGTCCCCACACTTCCAGTTTGGCTTTAAATGCAGCAACTTTATCTGCCAACTTGAAGGCAGTTGTCATTCTCCCCTGAAGTGACAGATTAAGTTCGTTCAAAAAGTTGAATATGTCACATAAGTAAGCAAGTTTTGTGACCCATTCCTTACTACTGAAATGTGCTGCAAGTGGCGATTCTTTTTCTAAAAGAAATCTATAAAGCGGGTCTTGTAACTCAAAAACTCTGGCCAGTGCTCTACCTTTAGAAAGCCATCTGACTTCTGTGTGTAGAAGACGTTTGTGCTCCGCGTCCATCTCCTCACAGAGCTGCTCGAACAGATGTGAGTTAAGGGCATGTGCTTTTATGTGATTAATAACTTTAATCACGTCTTGCAAAACGCTGTTAAGTTCAGGTGACATTTTTCGGCTTGCCAGCATTTCTCTATGGATGACACAGTGCGTAGACTCGCATTCAGACGCAACCTCTTTGACCCGGGTAGTTAAACCAGAAAGCCGTCCCGTCATGGCAGCTGCTCCGTCTGTGCATATACCGACACAAAATGACCAGTTTAGGTTTCCTGATATGTAATCATCCAAAGACTTGAATAGTTCTGCACCTGTGGTGTTGGCTGGCAACAATAATGCACATAACATATCCTCATGCACATCCTCCTGAAAAATATATCGCACATAAACAAGCATCATTGCCTTGTTGTCAACGTCAGTAGACTCGTCAACCTGGATTGCGTACCATGGTGACGCATTAATCCTCTCCAACAATTGTACCTCGATGTCTTCTGCTATTTCATTAATTCGTCTACTGACAGTGCTCGCTGAAAGAGGAACCTGTGCCACTTTTTTAACCGCAGCCTCTCCTAAAAGTTCCTGGCAAATGTTCTTAGCGGCAGGCAGGATCAACTCTTCACTAATAGTGAAGGGCTTCTTAGCCTTGGCAATGCTGTTAGCCACTAAGAATGATGCTCTCAGAGCAGACACATTTGTTGATGTGGTGGCCTTCAATAATTGCTTCTGTCCTTCGTGTTCGCGTTTTTTTCTTTCAAAAAACTCCAAAGGCTTGTCTTTTGATGCAGGGTGCTTGGTCTGTAAGTGGCGAACCAGTTTTGAAGGCTTCATGGCCTCGTTGGATAGCCGGTCGCCACATATCAGACAGAGTGGGCTTGGGGCATGTGAATCGCCAGTTGCGATGAACCCATAATTTAACTAGGACTCATTGTATTTTCTTTTAAATGCAGCTTTCTTTTTTTTAGCAGTCATGGAGTCTTCATCTGTCTCATTGGGTCTTTCTTCCTTTTCAAAGAAGCTCTTCAGTGATGTTTGTTTTTTACTCATTTTACAAGGGTTAGAGGTGAAGGCGTAGTGGGCCCCTAACACAGAAAGTTGGCTACTGCTACTGGAGATGGGCACTGATGATGATGACCACCACTACTGCTGCTACTGGAGACAAGCACTGATGATGATGACCACTACTGCTGCTACTGGACACAGCCACTGCTGCTATGAATTTTCACTGTTATTTGCTTTTTTCACTTTAACCAGAAAATCTGCTGCTGGGCCGCACGACACCAGAACACAGCTACAGGAGTCATAAGGGTGGGACACCTGACGTCATATCTAGCTGCCCATTAGCATCCAGAGCCCCTCCCCCTCCAACTCGCAGCTAGCAGGAGGGGAAGGAGCGCTGGACACACATGACCTGTTTGTCCCTGCTCCTGCCTGAGCACATTCTGGGAGTAGGGCCGCATGGCTAATTATCTATTCACTGCCAGTCCCTCCTCCTCTTTTCTTATAGGCTACTGATCACATGCTGGCTTTCTCCCTGCTGATCCTCTACAACTGTCAGCGGCGCCGCGGACTGGCTGAAAAACCCCAACGGCCCGGTCCTGGTCCGCGGACCGGCGGTTGGGGACCTCTGGAATAGACGGTTAGCTGCTTTTTTCTTGCCATAATACAAATTCTAAGTAAAGAAAAACGAGTGGCCATCATTACTTTAAGAAATGAAGGTCAGTCAGTCCGAAAAATTGGGCAAACTTTGAAAGTGTCCCCAAGTGCAGTTGCAAAAACCATCAAGCGCTACAAAGAAATTGGCTCACATGAGGACAGCCCCAGGAAAGGAAGACCAAGAGTCACCTCTGCTTCTGAGGATAAGTTTATCCGAGTCACCAGCCTCAGAAATCGCAGGTTAACAGCAACTCAGATTAGAGACCAGGTCAATGCCACACAGAGTTCTAGCAGCAGACACATCTCTACAACAACTGTTAAGAGGAGACTTTGTGCAGCAGGCCTTCATGGTAAAATAGCTGCTAGGAAACCACTGCTAAGGACAGGCAACAAGCAGAAGAGACTTGTTTGGGCTAAAGAACACAAGGAATGGACATTAGACCAGTGGAAATCTGTGCTTTGGTCTGATGAGTCCAAATTTGAGATCTTTGGTTCCAACTACTGTGTCTTTGTGCGACGCAGAAAAGGTGAACAGATGGACTCTACATGCCTGGTTCCCACCGTGAAGCATGGAGGAGGAGGTGTGATGGTGCTTTGCTGGTGACACTGTTGGGGATTTATTCAAAATTGAAGGCATACTGAACCAGCATGGCTACCACAGCATCTTGCAGCGGCATGCTATTCCATCCGGTTTGGATTTAGTTGGACCATCATTTATTTTTCAACAGGACAATGACCCCAAACACACCTCCAGGCTGTGTAAGGCCTATTTGACCAAGAAGGAGAGTGATGGGGTGCTACGCCAGATGACCTGGCCTCCACAGTCACCAGACCTGAACCCAATCGAGATGGTTTGGGGTGAGCTGGACCGCAGAGTGAAGGCAAAAGGGCCAACAAGTGCTAAGAATCTTTGGGAACTCCTTCAAGATTGTTGGAAGACCATTTCTGGTGACTACCTCTTGAAGCTCATCAAGAGAATGCCAAGAGTGTGCAAAGCAGTCATCAAAGCAAAAGGTGGCTACTTTGAAGAACCTAGAATATAAGACATATTTTCAGTTGTTTCACACTTTTTTGTTAAGTATATAATTCCACATGTGTTAATTCATAGTTTTGATGCCTTCAGTGTGAATGTACAATTTTCATAGTCATGAAAATACAGAAAAATCTATAAATGAGAAGGTGTGTCCAAACTTTTGGTCTGTACTGTATATCTATCATCTACTTACCCTATATATATATATATATATATATATATATATATATATATATATTATTTTTGCACATCTTTAGCGCATAAAAATCTGTAATTTCTATTCTGCATCCTGTTTTGGTACGTGTCACACAATGTAATCCATGTGCTGTATGTATGTACACGGATCCATTGACTTATATTGGCCCTTGTCATCCGTGCTGCCGGAAACAAACTGGCATGTCTACTTGTAGGTCACTAGGATACACAGTCTGTATGAAAACAAGGACGTTTTGGGTTATCCTTCGCTTTTCCAAGCGATTTTAGCATCACTTGGAAAAGTGCTTGACAACTTGGTCACACTATATAAATCCATGCAACCAGCATGGATTTATATAGTGTGACCAAGTTACGATGCTGCAAAGGCAGCATCAATAGTAAAAAAAGGAATAAAATGGTGAAAAATAAAAAAAAAAACCATTATGCTCACCTTCCGATGGCCCCCGGTCTCCTTATCCGGTGTCTTCGGCAGCTCGCGGTGGTGTAAAAGGACCTTCCGTGATGTCATTTAGTCACATGACGTCATAGAAGGTCCTTTTACACCAACGCAAGCCGCCGAAGACACCGGATAAGGAGACCGGGGGCCTTCGGAAGGTGAGTATAATGGTTTTTTTTTATTTTTCACCATTTTATTCTTTTTTTTTTTACTATTGATGCTGCATTTGCAGCATCGTAACTTGATCACACTATATAAATCCATGCCGGTTGCATGGATTTATATAGTGTGACCAAGTTGTCAAGCACTTTTCCAAGTGATGCTAAAATCGCTTGGAAAATCGCTTGATAACCCGCATGCAGAAATGCATGCAAAAACGCTTGACAAACGCTTCTACCTGGCAGGAAAAACGCATGTAAAATCCGCATGCGTTTTTCCTGCCAGGGAGATGCAGAAAAAATCCGGAGCATTTCTGCTTCGTGGGCACTTAGCCAAATACTGCAAAATTGCTGGTCTGCATGAAATTAATCCAGTGGGGGACTTTAGTACATTTGCGACAAATTTATTTGACTTTTTAAAAAGTCACAAATGATGAATTAGGAGAAAGCAGCTGGAAGCCCTTAACCATGCCAAAGATGATGACCATTGAAAAAAAAAAACAACAAAAACAGGTGAGCGCTTCAAAATAGGTATAAATGGAAAGATGAATATGATGCAAACAAAAAAAGTCACAAAGCACAAAAAATCATCAAAAACAGGCCCAAATGTAATAGTAAATCGGGCCCAGATTTTAAGGTGATTTAGGTTATGTATGGAGATAGACATATTGCTCACCTTCCCCCCTTGAAGAAACAAGTATAATGTTATGTGATATAACGTGTGAACTGTGATGTATAATGTGAATTGGAATGTGTGTTAAAGATGTTAGTAATGTTGATAATGCGTGTGGTTTGACAATACGAAGAGTGAGAGTTAGTGTTTGTGACTAGCCCAGAGTGGGAGGGATCGAGTGCAGGGAAAGTGACAATTTCCTGTCAGGAAGTTAGATAGGTCCTCTAAACTCCAGGCCCTAAAATCCATTATGAGCAGTGCCGCTTTCTGGGGTGTCCCTAAAGTGAGAGGAGACCGAAGGAAAGAGATAGCTAGAGCCAGAGCAGAAGTGACTAAGAGAAAGAGTGTTCTACTGGAGACGGGTCCTGGGATAAGGCGTCTGGCAGTAAGGCCCAGAGTTTATAACTCCAAGAAGTAATGGACCTTGACAGGACTGAGTACATGAGACGAGTACATTGTCCTGGCACAGTTTGTCACCATTAGAGAAGATAAGTACCGGCCATACTGGCCCCCTGAGGGGAAAGAAGATGGGGAACTGCAGGTCGAGTTACAAACTCTTGCTAAGCAGGACTGTAGTTTTGAGCTGGGTTGAGGTGAAGTAGTGAGAAACAATGAATACAGAGGACAAGTAGAGAGATTAAAGAGGAAAGATGAATATAGAGCAGGGGTCTCAAACACGCGACCACGCAACGATCGCGGCTCTCTCCAGCAGCCGCCGACATCAGCGCTGTAGTGCAGTGTATTGCCGCGCAGAGACGGGCTCTCTGCACCGCAATACCAGTGCCAGCCGCCGGCCTATCAGAGGCCAGCAGCTGACATCTGTGTCTCAGCACAGCGGCGTATGATGTCACTGCCATGTGCAGATGTCAGCTGCTGGCCTCTGATAGGCCGGCGGCTGACACTGGTATTGCTGTGCAGAGAGCCAAGAGAGCACAATATGGGGGGACGGGGACCCTGAGCGCAGTATGGGGGGACGGGGACCCTGAGCGCAGTATGGGGGGACGGGGACCCTGTGCGCAGTATGGGGGGACGGGGACCCTGTGCGCAGTATGGGGGGACGGGGACCCTGTGCGCAGTATGGGGGGACGGGGACCCTGAGCGTAGTATGGGGGGAACGGGGGCCCTGAGCGCAGTATGGGGGGAATGGGGACCCTGAGCGCAGTATGGGGGGGGGCGACCCTGTGCGCAATATGGGGGGGACGGGGACCCTGTCTGAGTTTGAGACCCCTGATATAGAGTAAGGAAGGAATGAAACTGTTTGGAAAATGCATAGAGTTGTAAAGGATACGTTCATAAAACTGTGTACCCGCTAACTCTTGTCCATATTCCCTACCAAATTCTCATTCAGTAAAAAGTTTATTTTTGAATAGTGCTCTTCCTTATTGAATTGTGAAACATCTGGTCCTGGCAAACCAGCAACATCGGTTACAAGTGGCCTGCATGGGCATAGCGTCCTCACAGCACAAGTCCACACACCCAGCCGGGACCCCCACCTTCATGTATCGTGCCGGGGTGTGGAAGATGAGTACCTCGCCCATGGCTATCAACCCGCACCACGTTACAGTTACATCAGGACACAGTGGATGCATCACTCTGCATAGTCATCTACCCACATAGAGATTAATGTAGCAAAGTGTACAGTAGCCAAAGCAATGCAAGATTATTATCAAGAAGAGAGAGTAAGAATTAAAGGGGTCTTTTACATTGATGATCTATCCTTATCATAGGTCATCAATGTCTGATCGTTGGGGTTGCAACACCCAGCACCCCCACTGATCAGCTGTTCCCGGTGCCGGTGGTGACTGGAACTTCTCAGTTACAGAGCTGCACAGCACAGCTCCATCAACTGTATATTGGTTGTGGCCGTGTACTGTACATCCTCCCCCTATTCAAATCAAAAGCGGGTGGATGTGTAGACCCCGACTGCGGCCACTGTTCTATCGACGGAGCTGTTCCGGTCACCACCAACACCTGGAACAGATGATCGGCGTGTGTCACACCGAATCACCCAGTGTCGCACCCCCACCGATCAGACATTGATGACCTATCATCAGGATGGGCCATCAATGTTAAAGTCCCAGACAACTCCTTTAATATTATCTGAAGGATATTGTGTCTCCTAATCTTATTCTCTAATCTCCGGTGTCTCTATCTAGTGTCTGCACTGAAATACTAAACATCATCTTTTTGTTTTCTAGCACACTAAGTTTTGTATTGGCATCAACCCCGTGATCGGCAGTACTAGTCATTTAATATTACTTAATGATCTTAGAGGTGTTTCCCATCAGGACATCCAATGTCTATATGCCTATAAGGTTCATTATAAGGTATTGTGTGACATTTTGGTGGTATTTGGATACTTAGTAGAATCTCCTACTTAGCTAATAGGCCTAAATGAAGTAGAGTTTCGACTGTACCTCCACTTTCAACAGAAAAATTATTATAGTGCAGTATTGTCATTTTTCTAAATCATTCTGAATTTTTACTGTTAAACCGCAGCAAAAACCACCCGAGGTCTCTGCTGCAGGACGTTGCCTAGTTTAGTGCAGACTTTGTGGGAGCTGAACTGCGGGGAAACTGCAAAAAAATCTCTTAGAAGTGATTTAGAAGATGGTTGTACTGCAGAGTCAAGCACTATAATCATTTTTAGTGGACGTCCACACAATGCTTTTTTGCAGTGTTTTTTTTTTTGTATGAAAAAATAGTGTTGAAAAGGAAAAACACTGTTGATTATGCACATTTTTGTTGTGTTTTTCATTAGTTTTTTAATGCCTTTTTCAGCACGAAAAATCACACTGAGAAATATGGCATTGAAAATGGGGGTACATTTTAAATGAATAAACTACAAGTTGTGGCCAGTCTTTTTCCTAGCCCCCCCTGCTCCATAATGTGCTGCACGCAGATAGGAGGTATGCTAATTAGCTAAAACAGAAATTGTGATTAAATCCAACAATAACCCACATTTTCACTAGAAAAAGCAGTAACGTGCATCCAGTATGGAGGCTCCCTGGTGCCTTGATATGCCTCTAGTGTTTCTGAATCACAGTACGCTATGTATGATTCTGGTCTTATGTATGATTTACAGGTTGGGGTTTTCTACTGTGTGATGCGCTATTTGGGGAATTCTTTCACCACCTCATATTTTTTGGGACTCGTCTGGTCATCCTGACTGAGAGTTGGAGTTTTTTTTCGGTAAGTTTATTAAAAGATGTATGCCTCTTAAGGCTTTGTTCACACACCCTGGCCTATTTGTGGCTGCACTGCAACCAAGCTGCATCTAAAACCCACACTGAGCAACATATTTTGGAAATGACATCAGGTGAAAACACTAGATCAGGTAAAATATTGTTTTATTAGGAATCATTAAAAAGAACCTATCACTTGAATCCTGCAGCCCCAACCAAGGGCAGCATAAATCCGAGCCTGGCTGTACAATTGCAGCAAGGTATATTTTTCTTTGAAATGCTCTGACATTTTTAAGAAAACATAGTTTAAAGAACCTGCTGGGGACCTTATCAGAGATGAGACTTGTCCGATGCTGTTCCCGGCCGAGCCGCTCTAGTTGAATGGAAGAACTGTCAATCAACTGGAAAAAGCCAGCCGGGGTGGCGCTGGACGGATTTCATCCCTCCCTATGGTCAGGCTAGCTTTCCAAACTATGATTTCTCTGAAATGTTTGAGAATTTTTGAGAAAAACATACCTGGTTGCAGTCGTGCAGCCAGGCTCTGATTCTTACTGCTTGTGGTTTGGGAAGCATGAATTAAGTGACAGGTTCCCTTTAAGCAATTACTCCTGTGTCTTGACATTGCTGTTGCTTACCTGTTATGATGCCCCCTGCTGTTCTTTTGATTCCCTCTCCAAGTACTAGAGACCTTATTGCTCTTATGGTTTTCTTTATTGTGTAAAATATAAGACTTCAAAAGTTCATGCAAAGCACAGGGACATAGACAGTGTGTGGATGGGAACTTACCAGAGATAATTGGTATATAAAATAATAATTGGCAGATAAAACATTTAGCTACAGAACTGCATTGCAGTGTTTAGTGCCGTATCCTCTGTGCTACTCATTCTCTATGTCTGTGGAGTACAATTTGTTCCAAGGTTAGGCCTCCATGGTGGCTTCAAATAACCAGTTTTCTGTTATGAGAAAAATAACTAATGGCATGTCCTAACTGGAGTACTAGCAATATATCTTGTTTCAGGTAAGGATTCATCGTCAATTTCTAGATTCAAGGGGTTGTCCGGGTAAAACAAGTAATCACTGCTGAATAGGTGATAAATTGTTGATTGGTGGAGTCCAATCGCTGGGACCCGCAGTGATCAGCAGAACAGGGATCTTTTATCCCTGTTACAGTAGAGTGGCAGTGCGCTTGTGAAGCGCCCCCTGGGACCGTGGTAGCCGGGCCGGTCCTTTTCTGGGGTAGTCACTGTGGCAGTGACCCGGTCCGGGGTCAAATAATTAAAGAAAAGGGGGAAATAAAGTTTTTGGGAATAATGTTTGTGACGCCACCCGTGGTATGTGACTATATGGGTCGCTGCTGCGGTGCAGATTCACTGGAGCTGATGGTGATGCAGCAGAGTTGGTTCAGCTCTCCACAGGCAGAGCTAAGCTCCAGGGCAGTATATGATGAATTATAGAGGTAGATGTTGTCGGTGCAGTGTAGTGCAGAGCTGGTGACGCAGTAATTAGTAAAGGACACAGTGGGGTGCAGTCTTCAGGCTTTACTCACAGTTCTAAGGCAGTTCCAGGTTACTGCTGCAGACGGTTATAACCACCCACGTCGTCCTGTGTCCTCCGTGGAAGTGATCCAGCAAACTCTCAGGTATCTCAGGAGCACTTGGACGGGACCCTGTTCTGTGTACCTCTCCAAGTCATCTCACTGCGCTGGCTCTCACCCTCCTGCCCTGAGCTACATACTCAGTGTCCCAAGCCAGTGGCCGCGGGCCTTGTCGGTCAACGTCCTCTTTGTCCCCATGGTCCTCTATGGCCACCTTTTCGACGATTAAGTGTGGAGTGTGGCTGCAGCACCTGAAATGCTGCAACCTCCGGTTGGCTAGCTGAGACCTAAAGTTCTCCACTAGGCTGGGCCGGTCCCATACTGCGGCCTGATCCCTCCACGTCAGCGTGAATTCGGGTGCAAGGGTGGCCTCCGCACTCGCCGTGCCCCTATTGCTCATCAGTGCTACTTTAGTGATTTTTTTTCTATATGCTTTTATGGGGAGTCTAAAAAACCCACATGTTAAAAAACATTGCATTATTACATGTAGAATAATTTTTTTGGGGACTATAAAAAACGCATTAAAAATACTGCTTCAAATCTGCTCTAAAAAACATCAAATAAAAGGGAAAACGCATAAAAATGCAATAAATCAGATAAAATGGTTATTGTGTAGTTTGGTGCTGAAACTTGCAGGTGAAAAGCATTATTTATGCTGTGTGTGAATACGGCCTTATAGACGTGTTTGGCAAAAAAATCTGCTCATCGTGCAGAAAAGCAAGAACTCATATAGTGAAGCTAGAATTGAAGAATTTGACACAAAAATGTCATAAGACAATAAAATAAAAGTGACTTAAAAATAACACAAATTAATAATCCATCCCTATTTACTTATGACACTTCTCATGTCCCATTAAGATTGTAAATTCTGATGGACAGGGACTTCTTTCATCTCATCAGATTATTTTTGCAGTTTTAATTACTTGTCATTGTAGATGTTTGACGCTTCGGCAGTTGTGCAGCGCTGCACAATATGATGGAGGGGGAAAAAGCATTAATTAACAGAGGAGCTGGAGACCAGTGTGCACATGTGTAAACGCAGGTTGTGCTGACATCTAGTGGAAAATAGGAAAACTGCAACAAGTGTGATTTTAGAATCTTTTTTAATGTAGACTTGACGCCAATCTAAAAAAAAATCCCCTAAATACTTTTTACAAATAAAATGGAAAAACTGTGATTTTTTTTAAAAACTGGTTTCCAAAGATAGGTTCTCTTTAAAATTAATAAAAGTATCACCAGTTTTAGCATGTTAAACTGGTCACATCATGGAATAATGGCTGCAGAACTGAATAAAAAGGGTTTTTTTTTTGGTAGGGCAAAAAATTAGGCATCATGCAGAAAATTTAAAAACCCTGTTTTACTCAGCTCTGCGGCCACTATTTCATGATGTGGCCAGTTTAACATGCTAAAACTAAAGAAAAGTCTGGTTTAAATAGTGGTTGCTGATATAAGTTTGTGTTTCGGAAGAGAAATCCCGTGAGTGAGAAGAGGACCTGAGCGGCGCTGGAGACTGGGAAGACGGTGATCACTGAGTATATTACCGTACTTACACATTATATATACATTTACACAGGTTTAGCCAATAAAAAGGTTGGTGGGAGCGCTTCTTTAAGAATATTGTCCCCAAAATGAAACAATAAAAATATTGTGCAAAATGTGGACTGTAATTATAAATTATATTTACCAGATGGTAATTTTTATAGTAGCTTTAGTATGTCTTATGTATAATTACATGTGGCAAATTGCTGCCACCATCCACAAAAAAAGTAAACTGATATTGGTTATACATATCTAGTTATAAGGACACATAGGGAATGGTGGGAAGATGGTTTTCAAACAGCACCAGTAAATCTACAGTACAGGCCAAAAGTTTGGACACACCTTCTCATTTAAAGATTTTTCTGTATTTTCATGACTATGAAAATTGTACATTCAAACTGAAGGCATCAAAACTATGAATTGACACATGTGGAATTATATACTTCACAGAAAAGTGTGAAACAACTGAAAATATGTCATATTCTAGGCTCTTCAAAGTAGCCACCTTTTGCTTTGATGACTGCTTTGCACACTCTTGGCATTCTCTTGATGAGCTTCAAGAGGTAGTCACCGGAAATGGTCTTCCAACAATCTTGAAGGAGTTCCCAGAGATGCTTAGCACTTGTTGACCCTTTTGCCTTCACTCTGCGGTCCAGCTCACCCCAAACCATCTCGATTGGGTTCAGGTCTGGTGACTGTGGAGGCCAGGTCATCTGGCGTAGCACCCCATCACTCTCCTTCTTGGTCAAATAGCCCTTACACAGCCTGGAGGTGTGTTTGGGGTCATTGTCCTGTTGAAAAATAAATGATGGTCCAACTAAACGCAAACTGGATGGAATAGCATGCTGCTGCAAGATGCTGTGGTAGCCATGCTGGTTCAGTATGCCTTCAATTTTTAATAAATCCCCAACAGTGTCACCAGCAAAGCACCCCCACACTATCACATCTCCCCCTCCATGCTTCACGGTGGGAACCAGGCATGTAGAGTCCATATGTTCACCTTTTCTGCGTCGCACAAAGACACGGTGGTTGGAACCAAAGATCTCAAATTTGGACTCATCAGACCAAAGCACAGATTTCCACTGGTCTAATGTCCATTCCTTGTGTTTTTTAGCCCAAACAAGTCTCTTCTGCTTGTTGCCTGTCCTTAGCAGTGGTTTCCTAGCAGCTATTTTACCATGAAGGCCTGCTGCACAAAGTCTCCTCTTAACAGTTGTTGAGGAGATGTGTCTGCTGTTAGAACTCTGTGTGGGATTGACCTGGTCTCTAATCTGAGCTGCTGTTAACCTGCAATTTCTGAAGCTGGTGACTCGGATAAACTTATCCTCAGAAGCAGATGTGACTCTTGGTCTTCCTTTCCTGGGGCGGTCCTCATGTGAGCCAGTTTCTTTGTAGCGCTTGATGGTTTTTGCAACTGCACTTGGGGACACTTTCAAAGTTTTCCCAATTTTTCGGACTGACTGACCTTCATTTCTTAAAGTAATGATGGCCACTCGTTTTTCTTTACTTAGCTGCTTTTTTCTTGCCATAATACAAATTCTAACAGTCTATTCAGTAGAACTGTCAGCTGTGTATCCACCAGACTTCTGCACAACACAACTGATGGTCCCAACCCCATTTATAAGGCAAGAAATCCCACTTATTAAACCTGACAGGGCACACCTGTGAAGTGAAAACCATTTCCGGTGACTACCACTTGAATCTCATCAAGAGAATGCCAAGAGTGTGCAAAGCAGTCATCAAAGCAAAAGGTGGCTACTTTGAAGAGCCTAGAATATGACATATTTTCAGTTGTTTCACACTTTTCTGTGAAGTATATAATTCCACATGTGTCAATTCATAGTTTTGATGCCTTCAGTGTGAATGTACAATTTTCATAGTCATGAAAATACAGAAAAATCTTTAAATGAGAAGGTGTGTCCAAACTTTTGGTCTGTACTGTATATACAAAGTGAATATTGCACATAGGTTTCAGACTGTGGAATTGCTTTTAATAGAAAAATCTTCAATTTTTTTTTAATAATGGTGATGACAGTAAAAGGTCAATATATATTAATGGGGTTAAGAATAAATTATCAAATGTCATAAAGCTCTTTTATACAAATATTAAAATATGAAGTAGCTTTAAAAGGCCACTTAATTTTAGCCATTATAGCTTTGTCTGTTAGAAATATTTGGTACTTCATTTGAAATAGATTTTTAGTATTTCCATAAAGCTGCCAGACAGGTTTCTACACTGGCCGCTGGCATAAACTAACCATGGGCTCCCCTCCCCTTTAAAGGGGTTATCTGACTTCAGATAAATATAGCTCTATGTGCTGCAATCATACTTACATGTCTGCTGAGTTCTTTATTGTACTTTTTGTCCAATTTTATGCATTTTTGCCCAGTGCCGTGATACCGTTCTATACATATCAAGCTACAGAAATCATATCTGGCCCGTTTGGCTTGTATGTGAATGGGGAATCTACATCTCTACAGCCTGTCCTTCACTTCATCTCAATTCAAGTTATCACCCCATTGCCTCACTTTCTGCCTCTCTAGCTCCATTAATTTTACCATCCCATTAAATTACTCCATAATAGTACAATCCTTTGCAATGTGACCCTAATGTACAAGGGGCTGAGACTCTCATATATTCGTCTTACATTGCATACATTTGTCTTGGAAAAACTACTCAATAATGCTGGCCTTACACATTATAGATGGTGGTCTGGCCGAACAATGGTTGGCCCAATAGTTCAGCTGACAGCCATCTCAGTCAACTCTCCCATACGGCCATGGGTTCTCTATGAGAAAGCCACCGACTGTCATGTAGGCCAGTGGCCAAGACAACAAAGTCTTTGGCGGACCGAAATCTGACAAGCGCAATCCACAACTCCCTCGATCGTCAGTCAGCCAGCGCCCCCCACATACATTAGAATGTTGTCCAAATCTGTTGGGTTCGGCCGACATTGGTCTAATGTGTATGGAGGGGCTGAAATCTATTTGAAAATCTCTTAGATCTAGAAGAGCAAACTAAACGCATTGTGGTCAACCACATAAAATGCCAAGAAATCTGCCCAGGAAAAACTAAGATTTTCCTAAATATCTGTCACGTGGGTACAGTGACACAGAAGGGCCAGAAGATTGCGGTATCTGTTACACAAACCCCTGCACTTATTAGAGCTGCTTCACCTTCCTTTTAGCAGTGCAGATCTTCCTTGTTCTGTTGTTGCAAGGATTAATCAGTTCTGTCTGTTTCCTGGAGCTCTCCATCCAGAATTGTCTCAGCTGTTCTGTGTTGGCCACTCCTCTCAAGTATATATGCTCACACCTTGCACTGAGGAATTGCTGGTGATAGTTACAACTTCCTGGTTTAGTGTTGAAGGATAGTTCTGAATTAGTAGCCGTTGGTTGGTGTTGTTCTCAGGAGATATCTGGGTGAATCTGGTATTGTGTGTTTATACTAATCCTCTTCCCATTTGTTTTTTTCCCTCCTACTGTTCCCTTGATTCCCACTCGGTTGTTTTGTGAATGTATTTGTATGATTGTAGTTTTCTTTTATCCCTGTCTGTTTATCCTGTCAGGTTTGTGTTATCATATTCACTTCTGTCCCATACCTCCCTGTGTGGAGGAGGAAACAGCTCAGAGTGTATTTAGGAGCATAGCACGGTACAAGGCCCCAGCATCTCCACCATCAGGGGTAATCTGGGGAACAGGGATAGCCTAGAGTTCCTCTAGCTTGAGGGACAGGGAAGGAGCCCATTGCCCTGTGAAATCCTGTAACAGTATTGTGACAATATCATTGGATTACCCTTGATGTGATGAGACCCAGTCTCAGATATACAAGTTTCCAAATACAATTGTGTTACATAATCACATTATGACAGGTTCTGTCTATATTTTTTGAGCCTCTTCCATCCTTGCACAGTTCTTAGCCGCCATAGCCTTCAGACAATAGATCCTAATATTTGCTATGTATTTTTTGCCCATTCCCAGAGCACTAGATTTTTCTCTATAAATGACATCTGATTGTGCACAGAAAATTATCACAAAGTTACAAGTTGTATCTTTTCCAGTGAGAGTTCAGGGAGGTTTTAATGAATCGCCACGATCACTGATTTGTTCTGGGGCGTTGCTTTTCAGGGAGCGCCCGTCACATGATCTGTTTCCTATTTTGTGGATGGCTACTATATGAGATGTCACAGATACATGAAGGTTACAGGCAATTGGGGATCATGTGAACTGAATTCATAGCGGCTTTTCTGTACATCTCGGAAGTGCCAAGTGTTCCAATAAGGTTGTTATTAATGGATATTACACTGATAGACGTATGCTTTTAACAGGGCAGATAACCACATTCTAATAACTTGCACATTAGCAAAATAAAATAAGAAGCACAAGGTGTTTATTCACAAAAGATCCAACCATGTTTTATTATTTTACACTGAAAGATAAATATATCTGATTGGTACATGGCAGTGTTATAGAACAAGTAACATTTGTCTCCAAAACAAAATTAAAGGTTTAAAAAAAAAGAATAGCTCACAACTGTGCAGATATCCAGGGCATAATGCCCAGAAATTGGCACAGCAGTGGGAAAGAAGTCTCAATGAATATACAATATACCAGTGCTTTTATTAAAACTATATGCCTAAATCTCAAATACTCAAAACCATAGTCTGATTTTTAGAAAAATAATCTGTTCTGAAGTGAGTTATTATTGTGTCTGTCTATGAACATCACAGAACTGCGCTGGAAGTGAGGGAAGTGTTTCACAGTAGTGGTCTTGGTTCAGGGGCCATACCAACACCCCATGGGTCACATCACTAGCCCATAGGCTATTCCACCAACCCACAGGCCACACTATTATGTCAGCAACATCATGTGGTCATTTCATTAATTCATTTTTTTTATTTTTGTTTCTTTACAAATGGATATACTCAACACTTCTGCATGTATCCTCTAAACTGTAGTGATAGGGACCATGATTTTATACCAGGTAGTCTGTCAGCAGGTTTTTGCTATGTAATGTGAGAGCAGCAGGACGTTGGGGCTGAGAGCTTGATTACAGTGATGTGTCACTTACTGGTCTGTGTTTTGCTGTTACAATAAAATCAGTGTTTTATCAGCAGGATATTATCAGTACAGGACAACTGGCCTTGTGCCTCCTAGTCCAACCAAACCCCCAGCACTAATTAGTAGCTGTCACTATACAATGTACACAAAAGCTGTGATGTGAGCAGGTTTACACAGCTCAACATTGCGAGCTCTGCTAGATCTACAGAGAAACTGTGATTTCATCATTACTGCAGTTCAGTAACTGACACATCGCTGGAATCAGGATCTCTGCCCCTACATCATGCTGCTGTTAGATTACAAATCAAAAACCTGCTGACATATTCTATTTAATAGGGGCACTGTTGTACTTGTCCCACCTTTACTGATATGCTTATAGAACAAGTTCCTTTATACTTTTTAACTCTTCAGCAACTGCGTCTCATATCTATCTCCTCACAATGCTCATTTTACATACTTACGAATTTGCTGAAATGAAAAAAACAAAATCATGAGAGCCCCCCACCAACATCAACCACTTTCAAAAAATGCCAATACATTTGTCAATACTGCTGCATTCAATAGAAACATCTAGCATCTCTCGGATGGTCCGAGGCCATGTTCTCACGTAATGTACATGCTGTTTTTTCTTCTGTGCTTTTTTTTCTGTGCAGAAAACTTGCCGCATTTATTCCAAGCAAAGTGGATGTGATTTCATACAAATATGTGCTCATTGCATTTAAAGACGTTGTTAAACTGTGCTTTTTTGGTGCATTTTTTCTCTATAGACTTCCATGGGGAGCCCAAAAAAATGCATTTAGAAATGCAAATCTTGGTGTCAAATTTGCACCAAAAAACGCATTAAAAAGGGAAAAACATAAAAAATGCAGCAATAATCAGATCAGACTGCTACTATGTATAAAAAATGGAGTTGGAAAAAATGCAGCTTTGTTGCACGTGGGACCATGGACTTACATTTACTGTTTAGTATCAATGCTTTTGTTTTGGGGAACTTAAACATAAAAGTTAAAAAATCAGTGGCCATCTCATTTACAGTAAGAACGCAGGTGAGGAAGAACTAGATAGGTGTCAAGAAAAAGTCTTGGTATTGAACTGCAGTGCCAACAGTACCAAGGCAGGTTATCAAACTTTGGGTTATTCAGTTTGGGAAAACAACGGCTTAGTGGCAATCTTATATGAAGGGACAGTATAGAAATCTTTCTAATGATCGCTTTACACCTAGGACTGCAATGATGAGGACATGTTTACATCTAATGGTTCAATCATAATCACAGATGCAGATTCTTTACTGTAAGAGCAGTGAGATTATGGAACTCTCTGCCACAACATTTTGTAATGGTTGATTCACGAAAAGAGTTCAAGGTAGGCCTGGATGCCTTTCTAGAAAGATATAATAGTACGAGTTATGGGTACTAAATTCTGTGATGGGAAATTGATCCAGGGAAATAGTCTGATTGCCAGATGTGGGGTCGGGAAGGAATTTTTCCCCTAATATGGGGCAATTAGCATCTGCCTTATGGGGATTTTGCCTTCCTCTGCATCCACATGTTAGGTTATAGGTTGAACTCAATGGATTTTGTCTACCTTCAACCTTAAGACTATGAAACTATAAGTCATAGGAATCTAGGATGTGATGTATCTATCTCATAAATTACTGAAGAATAAAGAAATGGACACCATGCAAATACTACCAATAATGGGGAATACTGCCATATCGATCTTGCATTGTTCCACTGTTCACTTATGATAGGGATGAGGAGGATAATGGGGTCCTGTTTTAATGGCAACTTTAGAAAAGCACTACTCAGGATAATACAACACAGAACAGGAGAATGGAGAGGCCTTCGGTGAAGGATGACACTGTGAAACTGAGGACAGGTACTGTAGCATTTCATCAGTACCAAATCACCCAATTAGTGAGGAAACAGCAGTATGGAAAGGCATGAATGGTTGGGATTTTCTGATTGTTCCCAGATGGCATTATAATTTCAGTATTCTTTAATTCTAAAGGCAAAGTGTCATCCGTTTAACACTAGTTAAGGATGCCAGGTCTCGGTAAAGTAATCTGATAGATCTGTGACATTTCAGATTGCAGCAGAAGAGATTAGATTCCTCAATAAATGTCAGCTATAGACAAAGAAGAATTTACTACAGACGCTAATGGGAAATGTCAGTACCCCGGTACTATTAAGTAAGATACATGTGCCTAAACTTATATTTTGGACTGCAAAGCAACTAACATGAGCTACACATTGGAAAATCCAGGGTGACATTATTTACCTACAATCCTATTCTTACATTTTGGATTGAGAATGGCTCGAGAATATTAGGGAAGCGATGGGCACCACGCACACGCAAGCCGATGTTTAATTTTTAACAACCAAATCGGATTTTGGTACAACTGCGAGTCATCTCAGTGTTTCCTCAGATCATGGCCAGACGACCGCCACTATGTGTGTCTGTATCCTAAACTTTTCAATGTAACTATTGTCACAATAAAGATCATCGTATTCTTATCCTGGATGTCAGTGCGGTCAATATAGAACTGTGCAATTCTAGTAAGATCTACAGATTTGCTTGCACTAAGGTTGAGGTGACATTTGTAATGTTCTGCTTCCAGTATTTTATTCAATATTATTCTCATGTTAAATTGTTTTTCTGTGATTTCTGAAGCCAGACAACTTAACAAAAAAAGGCAAACTGTACTTTATGCATCTTCCTCGAGGTCAGTGCTGAGTCTCCGCCGCATCAACTGCGCTACAGCTAATGAATGAACTCTGCGCGAGTTGATGGAACGAGCTGCTCAGAGCTCAGTGATTGGCTGCAGCGCTATTGATTTGACATCAGCGCTGCTGACAATAACAGAAACCTGGAACAGCGGCGGAGAATCAGCATTGGATTTGGGAAGGGCGAGTAAAGCAAGGTTTGGTTTTTTAAAAACAAATTACAGCCAGGGGACAGAAGTTTTCAGAATTCGGAAAACGCCTTTTGATGTCTACTTTGTTGTTATGGTTGGAAGTGCTCTGCATCCTTTCTTCTGGATCAATAATGGAGATGCTATTTAAGAATGCATCCGAGCGTAGATCATAATATGAAGGGCAAATCTTATAAAAAATGATCATTCTGAGATCTATAGATTTGGATGGCTGAGGATAAAGAATGTTAAAAATATGGACTGTTGTAACAGGGTGTCTTCTGCTGAATAAGTTTGGTGAGGAGGTCTTCAAGTACACACTGATCATCCACAATATAAAACCCCCAACAGGAGACGAGAATAACATTAGTAGTGGTTAGTACCTACCAGATGGGATGCAAAGAAAGACAAATGGTGAACTGGTGACAAGGTTGTGAGCAGCCAATGCTCATGGATGCACATAGGGGCAGTAAAGACAAGGCTATCTGGCCTAAAACGTACACAAGAGTTATTGTAGCACAAATTGCTGAAACAGTTAATGCTGGCTATGATAGTAGTGTGGCAAAGCACACAATTATAGCCATCTGTGTATCTAGTTGCGTAGCCATATACCAGTGAAGAGCCCATGCTGACTTTTGTCCACAGTCAAAAGGACTTAGGCTGTGTGCCCACTATGCATTTTTTAAGCGTTTCCACAGCGGCAATTTCGCTGCAGAAACGTTTAAAACGTTTCTTGGTAGAAGGCCTGCCATGTTCCCCAATGATAATCCGCATGTGCTGTGCACATGCTGCGGAAATTTCCGCTGCGGATTATCATTACGGAAAAATCCGCAGCACTACCAATTATTTTGCAGAATCGCGGCGTTTTTGCCGCCATTGACTTGCATTGAATCACATAATATCCACATGACTACATGTGCACATGCGAATATCATGCGGTTCAATATGCGGATGGTACCCAGGTTTGGAGAAGAGGAGACTCTCCTCCAGACCCGGGTACCATAGTACCTGTTAAAAAAAAAAGAATATAATAAAAAATATACTTTATACTTACCTTCTGATGGCCCCCGGTCTTCATATCGATCCGTCCGGTGTCCCCGGCAGCTTGCGATGGTCTAAAAGGACCTGCCATGACGTCATTTAGTCATGTGACAGATCATGCGACCGCCGACGTCAGCGTCACATGACTAAATGACATCATGGAAGGTCCTTTTAGACCACCGCGAGACACCGGACGGATCGGATAAGGACACCGGGGACCATCAGAAAGTAAGTATAATATTTATTTTTTACCATTCTTTTACGGTCACACTATATAAATCCATGCCGGTTGCATGGATTTATATATAGTGTGACCAAGTTGTCAAGCACTTTCCAGGTGATGCTAAAATCGCTTGGAAAGCGCTTGACAACCCGCATGCGGAAATGCAAGTGAAGAACGCTTCACATCCGCATGTCCCTGGCAGGAAAACGCATGTACAATCCGCATGTACAATCCGCATGCGTTCTTTCTGCCAGGGAGATGCAGAAACGCTCAGGAAAAATCAGGAGCATTTCCGCATCGTGGGCACATAGCCTTAGAATGGGAATGTGAGCAGCAGAACTGGACCCTGATGAAATGGAAGAATGTGGCCTGGTCTGATGAATCACATGTCGCTGTACTTACTTATATAAGGAAGAAAGCAAGCCAGTGGTGGCAGTGCCATGATCTGGAAATATTCTGCTGGGAAACCTTGGGCCATTGCATTGATGTAGACGTCACCACGCAGCGAAACACTGCGACAGCAACAGTATTCCTTAATGGCACTGACCTTTTCAGCAAGGTAATAAGTCCTTCCACACTGCAAATATTCTTCAGCAAATGTCTTGATTTCAGACCCTTCAGAGCTCTTGTGAAGTCCAAGCCTCAGCAGGTCAGAGCAATTTTAGGTCGGTGGTCCTAATGTTATGGCTGATCAGTGCATTTTGATCTCTATTTTGAAAATATTTGGGTGGATTCCCAGTTTAAATGAGTCACCCACCTTTGGGAACAAATTTGTTTTAATTAAATGAATGTATTTGGGGCTAAAAATAATTTTTGCAATTAGTTTTTATCACAAATTTTGTACCGCTTGCCCCTGTGTTACAATTTGAATTGCGGTCTGCAGAATGAGTTATCTGAGAATCTGTGCGTAAGAGCGGTCTGCCAGTCTGATGGGAGCGTTTGTAATGCTTTTATCAGTCTTTTTTCTGACTAGCTCCAAGCTGATTCATGACCATGAGCGTATGCAGGGAAACAAACAGCCTGTAAATGCCAAAAGGATGCAAAATTTTTAGTGACACTCAATAGCAAAAATTATTTTTTAGACCTCCGCCCTTGGACCAAGTGATACGTTAACTGCCAATGATATGATAATGACTACAGCCTATAACAAAGGAGCCACGTGACTCCCGAGCCACCAATTGGGAACACTGGGCTGTAGTAAATTTCGGTGTGTAGTTATGGAGGTTTTCTATGAGGCATAAAAAGATTTTTAACTTGTGCCTAATGTTCATTTCTGCACAATAACAATCTCAACGTTCTCATAAGTGTAACATATAAAGACAAGAATGGGACAATCTATACATACATTCATATAAGGCAGTTTTATATTGAAAATGATCAAATGCCTATTCACCAATCTTATCTTCTATCGTAAACTAGTTTGGCAAATTTGAATGACAACACTGTACAGATAAAGACGTCATACAAAAATATTTGGGTTGTGATATTCTCATACACTGAACCTAGAATTTAGAGCAGATATTTTGTATGAACACAAGGTAGATATGGACGCTATAAGCATGCTGTATTTCCCTAATTATAGCTCGGGACATATTATCTGCCCGCTACATATTCAGCTACCTAAGATATAGGACAAAAGGCGATAGAAGGTAAAAAAGGATTTTTTTCTAAGAGTTTCTTTACATCTGCATTGGAGCCTACATTGCAGATTTTGTCATTTTGATGGACTTCAGCGTTACTTATACTTTTAGCTGAACCCCGGTGGACCTTATTAGTCTGTGTTCATTCAGTGATGATCAGTCACAGCATTGTAACTTCAGATCAGAGTATTATATACGAATTTCGCTAACTGCCCATAAGAATGATGTTACCAATGAATTCTCCATCTAGATAAAAATGCAGGAGCGTTCACCATATCTCCCATTCACCATGAGACAGTGACCATCATTTTGCTGTTGGCGGCTGTCATAAAATGAGGCACATTTATTAATCACTTCCCATTCATATCTATTAACACACCCATGATGAGCAACTAAAAAAAGGTTGGCACGGCTTGCACTTTAAAATACTCCATTTGGCTGTGATAGAATGATCAAATAGATGTAAATTGAACAAAAAATGTTTTTTAAAAAACATTGTCCCCAAAAGTGGTCAAACCCATTAAGAACAGGATCCTGTAATAGACGCATTTTAGGTTTTGTATTTTTTGATTGAACTTTATAGGTTATCACATATAACACTCCATACTGTGCCAAACATACCCAAATATAAGCTCTGCTACAAAGATTTGATAATCATATATGTCATTATCTATAACAGGCGTCGCCAAACTTTTGTCGGCCACAGGCCACTTTCAGCAACTGATAGTGTTAAGCTACACTAATTATTAAAGGGGTTATAAACTACTTGGACAACTCCTTCTCAAATACAAAATTCTCCCACGTTGAGTAAAAACACCTTATACTCACCTCTGGTGCCGGCACCATTCCAGAAATGTTGGCACCGAATCTCTGACTTCCTCCAGTTATGTCCAAAGGAAGTGACAGTGAAGAGTGATAAGTGGCTGTTGATTGGCTGGAGAGCACACATGACAAAACAACGTCAAGTGGGCCCTGGCACCAACATCACTAGGGCGGCACCGGCACATGAGGTGACTATAAGGTGTTTTTACTCTACGTGGGGAATATTAAAATTGAGAAAAGGTAGACTGGGTAGAGGACAACCCCTCTAAGGGCTTAAGTTATGAGCAAGTGATACATTTTTTTAACACTAGCGAAAAAAAGTCTCTTAGATATTGGTGCTGCAATAACATTACATTGTCTACCCACAAGAGGCAAGGAAATGAGGAGCTTAATTTGCAATTTTTGAAAATTCTTCAAATTGTGGAAGATTTTGATTTAGTTGCAACTCCCTCAACATGCAGCCTGGTAAAGCTAACTGAATAATGATGAAATATTGAATGGGTAACAACATACAGAAGAGGCCTTACACTTACAGAGAACATACATGCATCCATCATGCACCATGGTTTCTTCACTCGTCAATAATACTGCAGTCTCATTGTAAAGATAGTACAGACGTAACGGCAACAAAACGGACCAGACACTCCAATTAAGTCATATGTTACACAAAGGATATCTTCTAATTAATGTACATGCACCATTTTTGGCCAAAACAGCCCTTCGAAGACAAAAATAATTTATAAGGTGCCTTCTGGGTAAAGTAAAAAATAAATTTGCTACCATGTTATCGTTAATAAGAGCTGCACTGTGTGGTACATGGTAGTGTCACGGGTCATCTAGCATCTTTATAGGAACATCCATGTGTTAACCACCTGAGAATGGATACATTTGTGAAAATCTCTCTCTCTCTCTCTCTCTCTCTCTCTCTCTCTCTCTCTCTCTCTCTCTCTCTCTCTCTCTCTATATATACTGTATATATATGTAGGTCATACTGTTGCCCTTTTTCGTTACAAAAAAGGTTGTCAACTCATTGTATGTAAATACCCCAAAGCACTTGTGAGAGCAAGTCACTAGGTCACTCCTAACCCAACCTTCAAGTGACCTGATAGGCAAAGGCATGAAACTCATGTATGTTTCTGATGTTCTTGACTTCAAATTGGGCCTGTCTGTAGAATAAGGAAAATGTGAGCTGTAGTCAGAGCAAATGTCCCACTGAATCATCAGATTTTCGACTTCTGGCGATTGGTATGTAGAGAATTTTTTAGATATAGACTACACAGCCCATCACATGCCTGGGTGTTTTTTTCAACAGCCCTTCATGGTAATCACAGTGGAATATAGAGACACATCTGCATGCAGAACAGAACATAGTTAACATAATTTGTAAAGGGTTTCATATGGCATCTGTCCCCGGAAGTCAACTGAAAGAAGAAGATTTTGAAAATTCCTTGGCCAACATACAGTAAGACTTAAGTCTCAGAAGACAATGATATACTCCCACTGATACAGCAGCATGGAAATTAATGGTGCACAAAGTTTTGTGCCTTCTATATTTCCCGTTTCACTGAAATGGGGCTCTGTCAGATATGTGACTATTTACTTAACACCAGACCGTGATCCTTGTTTCATCTGACCTGGTACTGTGTTTTTCTTATGTAGAAATGCAAAATGTCCTTAAAAGATTAACAATGATATACAAGTACAGAGAAGATGGGTTCTGCTGCTGCTGGACACCGTTGAAGGCCCTTCGAGCACCTCTAGATGATGATCCTGCTTTTCATGGTCCTCAATTAAAAATGGAAGTTCCTCATTTGTTTTCAATCAGAGTTTGAACCTTGTGAACTAGTTCCCGGGCTATCCGCAGAATGAGCTGTGCATCATGGTGCTCCGCCATTTCTATCAAACCAAGAAGTAAAATTTTATATGTTAGACATCCTCTTATATTTTTTCCGCAGATGACCATCATTGGTTCATTTAGCTAATGAGCAAAAAAAAAATCAAAGCCAGAATAGTCTTATCAAAAAAATATTCTTTTAGTTTTGCAGAAATGCCACCAAGCAACTTATAGACACGCTAATGGGATTTAAGTCAGGACTTTGAGTAGGTAACCTCAAATCACAACTTTTTTTTTTGACAAACACTTTCTAATGGCACATACTTAAAAATTGTCAATTTTTTTATTTTGAAATAGACAAAATAACAAAAAAGCAGTACCCACAGATTACCCGGCAGACCCATCCCCTGTCTGACTGGTCCCTCATGGTCTATACCTGGTGATGTCCCAAGACATGGGCAAGTGACTAACTGCAGCCAATGTGTCAGGCGGGTCACCGCTGTGGTCAGTGGTTTGATGAGCATTCATTTACTGTATGTCCACTGGGGTCAGGAAGTAGAGACCAGCAGGGAAACCAGTAAGTGTTGAAATAGGAGATCTGTGAGTGATTTTTATGCCATTTCTTAAAAAATTACAAAGCAGACAACCTATTTAAGAACATTCCACATTCCAATGACAAATTAATTGCTGAAAGTTAAATGGGTTATCTCGGACTATTGTTGTTTTTTAACTATGGGCCTAAAAACGAACAGGCAGGTAGTTGTTAACTACCTTCCTGTTCTACCCGGTGCCGGCACAGCATGGTCATTGACTGCTCCTGCCGGCAATTCAACTGCTCAACAGCTATTCCTGTCCCGGGCTGCTCTGTCCACGGCGCGTGATTGATGACATCATTCTGATTGACAGCCAGCTTCCCGTAGTTAGGCAGCAGTAATTACGCCCTGTCAATATAGCAGAGCGGAAAAGAAGCCGTTGCTCTGTGGACGTGAAGTCAGAGGAACCTGGTAAATCACCGGGGGGGTGCGGTTTTATATGAAAAAGAAAAATCTGACATTTTCTTTTTTTTTTTAGTGCTGGAGATTTTTATTTCTTTTCTGTGGATATTCTCTGTATTCTAAAATTAGACACATTAAAAAAAACTATAGATTTGAGCTATGTTACATATGTATTATAATTTGATCAATTTGAACTGTAGATTTTAAAGAACAACCTCTTTGTACCCTATAGTTTTACATATCAGATCATAAGAAACAGCTGGTCCTAAGAATAATCGTTTTCTCTTGTGTCTTTATCAGGCTTTTACATTATTCTCGAGGAATTATGTCTTACATTTCTTTACAACATTGCTTAAAGGGAATCTGTCACCAGGTTTTTGTTACCCCATATGAGAACTGCATGATGTAGGGGCATAGATCCTGATTCCAGCGATGTGTCACTTTTTGAGTTGCTTGCTTCAGTTTTGATAAAATCATTATTTTATCTGCTGCAGATCTACCAGTTCTCTAAGTGCTAAGGTTGGTATAACCCGGCCCCCACCACTGATTGGCAGCTTTCTGTGCATAGGCAGAAAGCTGAAAAATCAGTAGTGGTGGTGGGGTTATACAGAGCATATGAATACAGAGGACTAGCTGGCAACAGGTTTACTAGTCCTCTAGTGATAAACTAGCCATTTTTGACCTCATAAGAAGTCCTCTTTAAGGGCCCTTGAATGAGGGCAATGATAACCGGAATTATCATCCTTTTCTGCAAACACAGGATGTGCAGCTGACAAGAATGTAAAGGGTTTTGAATAGGGATGAGCAGAGCCGTGGTAGTTCGGGTTCTGGTACCCGACCCAAACTTTATTCCAAAGTTCGGTTCGGGTACCAGAACTGTACCCGAACTTGAGCCAGAACCCGAACCCCATTGAAAACAATGTGGCCCCGGACTTTTAAACCGGAAAATTCTCTCTCTCTCTGCAATGGACTTCCTCCAGAACTCTGAACATTGCAACGAACTTCCAGGGAAAGTCTGTGTTCGGCGTTTCGAATGCCAAACTTTTAAGTTCTGGTTCGCTTATCCCTAGTTTTGAACAAATCATTACTCAAAAAAATAATTTATACAAAACCCTTATAATGAGAGCAACATGTAAATTTTATTAGATGAGTGTCAGTTGGCTTCGTTTATCAAAGATTGCAATTTGTCTTCCTTTGTTAAAGGACATTTACTTTTAATAGTTCAAAATCTCATGCAAAGTACTTACCATTAAAAAATTTGATAATATCTGTAAAATCCATGTTGTTGTCTCGCACAATCTCTCGATAAACTTGCACAAGAGCTAGAGCAATGAACAATACAAAATGCTCGGAGGAAATATGTCTGGCTGCCCAAATGACTTCCCAAACAGCAAAAACATCTTCATACAACAATTCTGCCAAAAACAATGTACAAGAAAATGTTAAAATTCTAGGAAAAGGTGTTGGACATTAAATCACATGAACTGGTAGACAGCTTTGCTTAATAAGTCATAAGGCATCCAGCAGATGATCTATCCATTGTATTTTAGTCAACAACATAAAAATCATTTACTGTATTTTGCAGATTATAAAACGGACTGGATTATAAAGCGCACCCCAAATTTTGGGGTGCAAAATAGAAAAAAATGTTTGTTTTTTTTTAATAAAATGGTGCGCCTTATAATCCTTTTAACCTGGGGGCAGCGGTGGTGGAGCGGGGGTCACATACGGAGATTGGCGGCGGAGGTGGCTGCAGCAGGAGTCGGGTGATGCTGCGGGTCCCGTCCTCAGAAGAAGTGTCAGTGATCCAAGTCGGTGGTGGTGGTGGCGGCGACGGTAGCGGGGCGATGCTGCGGCCCCGTCTTCAGAAGAAGACGTGTCAGTGATTCAAGGTGGTGGTGGTGGGAGCTGGGCGAGCTCAGCGGGGCGATGCTGCGGCCCCGTCTTCAGAAGAAGACGTGTCAGTGATTCAAGGTGGTGGTGGTGGGAGCTGGGCGAGTTCAGCGGGGCGATGCTGCGGCCCCATCCTCAGAAGTCGGCAGTGAGCGGAGGAGAGATTCCCTATCCCGTACATAGCCCTGCGCTGTGCTTTGGTAAAATGGCTGCCGGAGCATGCACAGACCAAGATCTCAGGAGATGAGATCTCGTCTCTAGAGATCTTGATCTGCGCATGCTCCGGCGGCCATTTTACAGAAGCACAGCGCAGGTCTATGTCATGGCTATGTACGGGATAGGAAACCTCACCTCTGCTCTTCTTCGACTGCGACTTCTGAGGATGGGGCCGCAGCATTGCCCACTCAAGAGCCGCATAGCAGCTGCAAGGTTTACACTATGAACTCTCCTGAAGGAGAAGACAGGGCTGTCAGGAGGAGTCTACGGTTCTCTGGTGGGCCAGTCCAACCCTGCCACTTTGCGGGGGGACAGGGACACCTCCGTGGGCAGTGCATAAACACTGGAGAGATCGGCACTGCTGTCTTGCATTATACAGTTATATAGGAAGCAATGTAAAATATATGCTTGTGACAGTGAGGGTGATCAAGGAGTGAAGCAGGCTGACACAAGAGGTGGTGGTGAGTTCTCCTTCATTGGAAGTCTTCAAAGAGAGGCTGGGCAGACATCTGTCTGAGATGGTTTAGTGAATCCTGCATTGAGCAGGGGGTTGGACACGATGACCCTGGAGGTCCCTTCTAACTCTAACTTTCTATGATTCTATGACTTATGGAGCAGGAGAATAATAAGAAGGTTATAAGCATCAGCAACAGAGGTAAACTATGTCCCAACCTTTCCCTCTGCTTGGTGTGGTTGTAGCTGGCTGTGAGTATGTAGTAAGAGACTTAGATTAACCTATCCTAGTTACATAGTTACATAGGTTGAAAAAAGACCTAGGTCCATCAGGTTCAACCTTTCTCCACCAATTATAAATTTTTGGCACTAAATTATCTATAACCCACAAAGTTATGTGTGCTGAGAAAACCATCCAGCCCTTTTTTAAAAGCTGTTATAGTGTCGGCCATCACTACCTCTTGTGGTTGGGCATTCCATAGTCTGACTGCTCTAACTGTAAAGAACCCTTTCCTATTTACCTGCTGGAATCGCCTTTCTTCCACCTGTAATGAGTCCTTGTATGGTCTTTGGAAGGAATAAGTCATTGACTACACATATTTTATTTATACATATAAATGAGATCTCCTCTGAGATGTCTTTCTTTCTAAGATAAACAAGCCCATCTTCTCTAACCTCTCATCATATGAGAGGCCTTCCATCCCGTGTAATAATCTAGTTGCTGCCTTTGAACTGACTCTAACTTTCCAATATCCTTTTTAAAATGTGGTGCCCAAAACTGGATCCCATATTCTAGATGTGGCCTTACAAGCAATTTATTGAGGGATAACAATACTTGCATTCTCCTCTTGCAGATTCAATACACAGGGACATCTTTTTCTATGTCCAATATTTTGTAGTTCAGGCAATTGGCTGGAGGTGACGAGAAATTTTGCTTGCTGTGCATTGTGCTGATTTTTGGATGCATTGATGAATTATTCACTACATTGAATTCATGAGAAAATAAGTGAGTCAATTATCCTCTTAAATTTTATGGATCAGAAGCTCAACAAATCAATAAAGTGATGTCTCCTATCCTGCTAGGTTTGAGCACAAAGCTCTCTTTCCCAGAATCGGCTCCATTCCCCCTCACAGTTATAGTACGTCCAGGAGAAGAGAATTTCACCAAATTCTGAACTCACTCTGTTAAATCGAAAATAGAACCCGTGTCCCTATAATATGGAGGGAAATCATCTCACCAGTTAATGATATGAATTATAATAATGAATTTATAATTTAATCTACTGCCACCTTTTGTATTTTTCTAAGAACTGATAACTTCTCTTTAAATAAAAACACAGAATACTGACAGAAGACTGAAAGTTTTACATAAAGAATACCTCTTTTGAAATCAAGTAGAAACCAACGATAACAGAAGTAAAAATGTGTGTAGTCTCCATTCTGATGCATGAGTTCAAAGAGCTCTGAATCCAAAATCTGAAAAAAAAACCTTTGTGTTAGTTACAGGAGAAGGACATCTGTGTCTGCACATCTCAGTAAATGTTATCTGTCTGTAAGGGTGCACTAGTAATGTATCACAGCTGGAGGAGCTAGCAGGGTGGAAGTTGTTAAGGGGACACATTTTAGGGTTACTCAGGAGACAATATCAATTGTTAAAAGGGTAAGTAACCCGTTAACGCTCCATGATAGAAATGTTCGTCATGGGGTGGGTCAGGCTGACGGAAGTGGGCTCAGGAGATGAGCTCACTCTGTAGAGGGTAGGTGCTGGCTGTGTTACACAGCAGACTTCTGCTTCTAACAGCAGCGATTGAAGCTAGCTCCAAGTGCTGCTGTTAACCCTTTAAATGCTGTTGTCAAACACTAACAGCAGCATTTAAGGGGCATGATCTGTACTGGGTGCCCACCGGCCTCCTGTGACATGACTGCTGCCATGTTGGGGGCATCAGTGGCTGAGATTCATTGGGTCATGGCTATCTCTATATACAATATTCAAGTATTACAGTATATTGTATAAGTGATCAAACAACTGCAGGTTCAAGTACCTTATAGGGACTAAGAAAGAATGAGTAATTAAAGAAATAAAATAAAAACAAATCAAATCACCCCCTTTATTAATCCAGTTAAAAATAAATATATTTTAAAAATAAAAAAGTGTATTGTCGCATCCTTAAAAGTCTAATCTATGAAAATATGAAACTGACCAATCCATATGGTAAACGTCAAGAAAAAAAAATCTTTTAAAAAAATGTCTAAAGGCAAAAATTGACCTTTTTTGGTCACTGCACCTTCCTCAAAAAAATGCAAGAAAAAGTAAATAAAACATCCTATGCACCGTGGTACTATTAAAAACTACAGCTCAAAATATAACCTACCTCTCCAACATTACTTTCAATATGAACAAATCAAACTCTCCATTATGGCTAATTTAAAGGATGTTACTTTTGGGTTTCCCAGAACGAGTTGGATGTCATTTTGCTATCTCCAATGGGTACCCCTTCAATATCTGCTCTCTACTCTGTAATGAGGTCTAATTTATTGGGGGTGCACCCGGACATTTTTTTTAAATATTGGAGACAACTGTTGGAGGATGTGGAGATTCCCGATGAGATCAGGACAGGTTGGAGTGTATTTAGGAAACACATTTTAACTGAAGCGTGGAGAGAAACTCAGTATAAAATAATGCATGGGGCCATCTACGCCGTTAACATACCGAAGAAAGATCCGCTATCAAATAGGCTAACTGCGTGTCCTAAGTGCCACCATCCTTATTCCGACCTCCTACACGGCCCTTGGTCCTGCCCTGAATCAGTTTCATATTGGGGACAGGTATCCTATATGATTAACACTATTTGGGGTCCAGGATATACCCTCTCTCCTTATCTAGCCTTGTTGCACTTCTGGAGTAACACAAAGAACCCTGGTGGGAAGATGGGAGGCCCACCCAAATCGCTCCACACCCTGCTTACACTGGCAAAAAAAACAGTTACTTAAATATTGGCTAGACCCCAACACTCCCCCCATTGCAGAATTGACAGCTCAAATGAAACATTTTATGGGAATAGAGCAACAAGACGCCCTTAGTAATAAGGAAACGCAAGCTGGCAAATTTCTTCTAAAGTGGAAACAGTTTATTGTAACTTGTTGCTCACTAAATGAAAAAAAGAAAATGGTGGAACCCTTCACTTCTACAGCGTGGTATATATTGGAGGATCTCAAAAATAGCCTGGGACGACTACGCTTAAATTAAAAAAAGGGAGAAAGAGTAGGGTAGAGAAATCACTGGGCTAGGGTCTCTAGTCTAATCATAAACTGATTACCTTTCCAGGATGGCTTTAATAAGTTATAATATCAGCTAGATCTTTTGTTAGTTTAGTCGATGAAGGTTATATGGTGTTAATGATAATTTTGTTTTGTATGTTTTGCCAGTTAATCCTATGAATAATGCTATTATATGCCCAATCTGCGTACGGGTATCTGACTATCTTCTTTAATCTGATTTGTGTATATGTTTTATGAAAACCCCTATAAAAATGATGTATTAAAAAAATAAAAAAAATAAAAACTACAGCTCAGCGCGCAGAAAAAAAAACATATGTCATGTGACTATATTGAAGGAAGAATAAAAAAGTTAGCAAAAAAAATTAGTAAAAAATGAATATGCAAATTGGCTGTGTTCTTAAGGAAATTAAGGGACATTATTACTTAATGGAGGCACTCAGGATTTAGAAACTTTCAAAAGGACAGAAAGGGGGCATTATTATTTATAAGGGAGCACTATTGCAAGGTTGTGTACTTGTGCTATTACTTTTTAGGAAAATAATAAGAGAGCCCCTTCACCCTTCATTATTATCTTTATATACTTTTGTCCATTTAGTTTACATAATTTTCTGAATGGTAGACATAAGATACGTTGGTGATCACGGAGTGTGTATTCCCCTCTGTAGCATAAGTCACTTGCGCCTTTTAAAGGAACAACAGTGTGAGGTTAAATGTATGAATTATATCAGGAATTGTTATAAACTTTATATTTTAGTTTTTTTGTACTAGGTAATGTTATATGAGCAAATATTGTAGAAAGTAGCCTAATAATGCCATTAACCAGAGGCGTCACTAGCATCAAAGATCAGGAACTCCAGCCCCGAATGTTTTGTTCAGAGCCCCAGATCTCCTGCCAGACTGCAGTGGGGGCGACAGCGAGTCAGGAGAAAGTTACTCTGTGCATTGACCGCTGCCGCCCACTGCAGTGATCCCTGCCTGTTATTACCTTGCTGTGGAGGAGAGGAGCCCAGCTGCTGGCAGACAGGAGGAGGAGTGTGCCGCACAGTGCAGCCTGAGCCTCTAGTGTCGGCTCAGGAAGGAGCAGGGCTGAATGGAGCAGAGGGAGCACTGCAGCGGGACAGGAAGATGTGACCTCCCAGCATGGCAGGTCTGATATAGGAGGTGAGAGTGTGTGTGTATATCATTGTGTATGTATATGAGTGTGTGTTTTTATATTGTGTGTGTATATCTAAGAGTGTGTATGTGTATATCATTGTGTGTGTATATATGAGTGTGTATGCGAGTGTATATGTAGCACCCTGAGGATTCGGCTGCTACAGGGGTATTGCACCTCAACCCAGAGGTGTGATATTCCACTCCCGGGTAAGGATGGAGTGTGGAACTTAGCTCAGATAGACTGCATGCACTACATACATCCCATTTCCGAGGAACAGGCCGACGGTACTCCCACTTAGAAATGTGCAGGTACGACCGAGTCTGTTCCTGGCTGGAGTGGGAGGGGGGTGGTACATCCCAAGTAGTGTAGGGGCAGATAGGGGGAGCAGCCTGGGTAAAGTTAGGAGCTCATTGGGTGCTGGTCACCTGAGCTCACACATAGAGGGATATATAAGGTGGGCACCAACTAGAATCAGGGTCAGATGCAGAGGATCAGATGCAGGAAGTGAGTCAGCTGCAGGGAACAAGTCAGGAGCAGAGGAGAGAAGAAAGACCAAGACCCAGAGTGAGAGAGGAGAAAAGAGAGAGACCCAGAGCACAGAAGAGAAGGACTCTGAGATCCCAACTAAAAGCACCGGGTGAAGAGTCGGCATCAGGGTACCGGAACCCAAGCTGGTGGGGGTAAAAACATTCCCCAGCCAGAGACCGGAGACCGTGGGCAGCGTTTGTCACGGTCACCCATCACATCCACCCCGAAGGCACACCACATGAAGGGTCAGGGAACCCAAGGCCAAGGGTGTCCCAACAGAAGGCCCGAGGGAGCTGGACCTAGGTGGATCACTGGTGGGGACGGCCAGAGAACGGGACAGAAGGAGAGCTCAGGGCCACGCTCCGGACTTGTTTGGGGGTTGGCTGGATCCAGGACCTGGTGGACGCAGCACGGCTCGGGTGGTCACTAGCAGCTGGAGTGACCAGTACAACATCTGCAGTAAGTAAACACCCTTAACTGCACAACCCGACTCTGTCTTCTTTGCCGTCTGCACTGCACCACCACAACCCCCATCCTCTGCACCTGTCCCCCCTGAGGCTATACCCCTCCCGTTGGGGGTTATTTCATCAAGCTGCGCACCCACCATCAGCCTCAGCGGACCCTGCTGCAGCGGCGGCCACAGTGACCGCATCACAACGGGTGGCGTAGTCGACACAAAAGAACTTTGGTAACATCTGTAGAACTGCCACATCACACTGAGCTTGACGCCCTGGGCACGGGACCGGGTCACAGCCGCTCGGAGACTACAACCCCCCATCTGATCCGGTGCCGGGTATTCCCCTCAAAAAGGAATATGTCCCAGGGGGCGCGTCAACTTTGGCGTAGTCGGCAGGATTACGTGCCCACAACCACCGGGTACTGCGTGCCTGAAGAAAAGTGCAAGTTTACCTCAGAAAGAAATCTCCCGCCGGTTCCGGAGGGTCCACGCCATCGGACTCCATCACCAGTCGTTTCCCGCCGATTGTCCGCCATTTCCAGCTTGTTCCCGCCATCTGCCGAGTTTCCCGCCACTGGGAAGCGATTCCCGCCAAAACCGCAGATTTCCCGCCTTGGAAGAGCAGCGGACGCCATTATGGGCGTGCCAAAGGAGGGCAGGAGGCCACCTCCCATCGTGGGCCAGGACAGAAAATGGCGCCAAAAGTGGAAACCGCCCCCACCAACAGAGACTGTGATGCTGGAGGTGTCTGTCAGCGTGAAAGAACTACCCCTGGAGCTGACAGTCACCGAGTTGCCCCGGGACCGCCCTCGAAGTGGGAGGAGACGAAAGAGAAGAGAAAAGATGGGTGTCGCTTGGAGCAGTCTGGAGCGAGCGCACCCGGAGGCAAGAGGTCTAACGAGGAGTAGCGAAGGAGCTCACCCGGAGATGGAGAGAGAGCAGAACAGCACCGGCCCGCTGGCCAGGAGTCTGCTAGAGACCGAGGAAGGAGGGCAGAGCAGCACCGGCCCGATGGCCAGGAGCCTGCCGGAAGCAGAGCAGAGCAGCACCGACCCGATGGTCAGGAGCCTGCTAGAGTCCACAACCCCGCTAGGTCTAGCGGAGATCCTAGCGCAGCTCCCCCGAGACCGGGAGTGTGCACAAACTGCCCTGGAGGGCCTCGCAAGGAGGATGGCCCGGGTACAGCGCGAGATACTGGCGGAGTGGAGCCGGGAGATAGCCCAGCAAGCAGAGACCAGTCAACGGAGCACGCTACCCTGGAAGAGGAAGCAGACCGCCTCTGAGGATGGCGCGGGAGGACCCAAGGCCGGAGACGGCGCCGAGGAGGGAGCCGAACGCATGGAGGCAGGTAAAGGGGACGCCTATACCCCAAGCCGTGACACCGCTTACCTGCCCCAGCTCCCCGTCGCAGAGCCCGAAAGTCCCCCTGCTGTGCCCGTAGCCGCCATGTCACCGCCATGGACTAGGCCCCGACCGGAAGCCGCCGCAGCGACCCCTGTGACGTCACGCGCCTCGACCCGGAGCGTGACAAAGCAGGAATTACCACCAGCCTGGTCGCAAGGCCTAGTACCCCCGGGCGCCGCACCACCAACAGCGCCCCCTACCTCCGCGGAGCCTCCGGCCTGGCCGCAAGGCCAGGTAGCCCAGGGCGCCGCCGTCCTAACGGTGCCCTTCACCTTCCAGGTGCCCCAGGCCTGGCCGCAAGGCCTGGGCAATCCGGGCGCCACCACCACCGCGCCCGCGCCCGTAATACCAAGGGTGCCACACCTGGGGGAGGACCTCTTCAGCCAGCTCACATGGCCGGACGGGCGGCCCTTCATCTGGCCCGAAGGATACCATGAGCTGGAGCGGCAACAAAGACTAGGGCCCTTGTGTGAGCCCCTGATCCCGGCTCCGAAGCCCGTGACTCGGGTCTCGCCTCCATTAGAAGAAGCCCAATTCGTGTGGGACCCCACGGGAGAAGATTTGATGGGGTTCACCGGAGAAACTCGGGCAGTCGCCGCTGAGCGTACTGAGTGCTGTCGTCAGCAGCTAGCAGAGTTTGCCCGAGAACGGGAGGAGAGGCGGGTCAGAGAACAACAGGCCCAAATCCGGAGCGCGGAGAAGAGCCGGACTAGGAGGAACCCCCGTGCAGCGCATTGTCCCCGCACCATCGGGACAGTGATAAAGTTCAACCCGCAGCATGGGTGGGGCTTTATTCGGGACCGTAACAACCGCGGTGACGTTTTTGTGACTCGCAGAGACGTCGAGTCCCACCTGCCGGAAGGGCACAAAGGCCGTGACCTCTACGTCGGAGACGAGGTCACTTTCACCCGGCACAAGTGTGCCAAAGGACCTTACGCCCTCCACGTACACCGCTTGACGGAGGAGGAGTTGCGGTACGGGGAGGAGGAGCCAGAGGACCCGGACGGGTCTGAAGCAACACCGTATCACTAAGAAAAAGCAGGAGGGAGCCGTCGTTGAGGACGGGAGTAGAGACTGTATATAGTTGCCCGTCGGGGCACAGTGAACCGTTGCTGCTAAAATAGTCCCCGTTGGGACCAGTGAACTGTTTACCCGTTAACCCCTTCATCCCACAGGCTGAGGACTGTGAGCAGCCATTCCCTTTCCTCTACCTGGCCGAGGACTGAGAGCGGCCAACTTCCCCTGTATATAGTTGCGCTTCCTAAAGCGCCCCCTACCGGTTTTATAGGAAAACCAGTTTTTCTAAGAGACTGTCGCACTTTTCCCGGACACACGTTGCACAGTGTCCGGAGGAGGAACCTGAAACAAGAGACGACGAGAATGTTATATGAAAAGTTTTATATATATAATGTTTTATATGTTTTATTATGTTTATATGAAAAATTTTGTATGTTTTGGTGTTGTTTTATGTCTTACAGCCCGAGGACGTGCTGTGATTTACCAGGGGGGAATGTAGCACCCTGAGGATTCGGCTGCTACAGGGGTATTGCACCTCAACCCAGAGGTGTGATATTCCACTCCCGGGTAAGGATGGAGTGTGGAACTGAGCTCAGATAGACTGCATGCACTACATACATCCCATTTCCGAGGAACAGGCCGACGGTACTCCCACTTAGAAATGTGCAGGTACGACCGAGTCTGTTCCTGGCTGGAGTGGGAGGGGGGTGGTACATCCCAAGTAGTGTAGGGGCAGATAGGGGGAGCAGCCTGGGTAAAGTTAGGAGCTCATTGGGTGCTGGTCACCTGAGCTCACACATAGAGGGATATATAAGGTGGGCACCAACTAGAATCAGGGTCAGATGCAGAGGATCAGATGCAGGAAGTGAGTCAGCTGCAGGGAACAAGTCAGGAGCAGAGGAGAGAAGAAAGACCAAGACCCAGAGTGAGAGAGGAGAAAAGAGAGAGACCCAGAGCACAGAAGAGAAGGACTCTGAGATCCCAACTAAAAGCACCGGGTGAAGAGTCGGCATCAGGGTACCGGAACCCAAGCTGGTGGGGGTAAAAACATTCCCCAGCCAGAGACCGGAGACCGTGGGCAGCGTTTGTCACGGTCACCCATCACATCCACCCCGAAGGCACACCACATGAAGGGTCAGGGAACCCAAGGCCAAGGGTGTCCCAACAGAAGGCCCGAGGGAGCTGGACCTAGGTGGATCACTGGTGGGGACGGCCAGAGAACGGGACAGAAGGAGAGCTCAGGGCCACGCTCCGGACTTGTTTGGGGGTTGGCTGGATCCAGGACCTGGTGGACGCAGCACGGCTCGGGTGGTCACTAGCAGCTGGAGTGACCAGTACAACATCTGCAGTAAGTAAACACCCTTAACTGCACAACCCGACTCTGTCTTCTTTGCCGTCTGCACTGCACCACCACAACCCCCATCCTCTGCACCTGTCCCCCCTGAGGCTATACCCCTCCCGTTGGGGGTTATTTCATCAAGCTGCGCACCCACCATCAGCCTCAGCGGACCCTGCTGCAGCGGCGGCCACAGTGACCGCATCACAACGGGTGGCGTAGTCGACACAAAAGAACTTTGGTAACATCTGTAGAACTGCCACATCACACTGAGCTTGACGCCCTGGGCACGGGACCGGGTCACAGCCGCTCGGAGACTACAACCCCCCATCTGATCCGGTGCCGGGTATTCCCCTCAAAAAGGAATATGTCCCAGGGGGCGCGTCATATATATCAGGGTGTCTACATCATTGTGTGTATATATACAGTTAGGTCCATATATATTTGGACAGAGACAACATTTTTCTAATTTTGGTTCTAGACGTTACCACAATGAATTTTAAACAAAACAATTCAGATGCAGTTGAAGTTCAGACTTTCAGCTTTCATTTGAGGGTATCCACATTAAAATTAGATGAAGGGTTTAGGAGTTTCAGCTCCTTAACATGTGCCACCCTGTTTTTAAAGGGACCAAAAGTAATTGGACAATTGACTCCAAGGCTATTTCATGGACAGGTGTGGGCAATCCCTTCGTTATGTCATTCTCAATTAAGCAGATAAAAGGCCTGGAGTTGATTTGAGGTGTGGTGCTTGCATTTGGAAGGTTTTGCTGTGAAGTAAACATGCGGTCAAAGGAGCTCTCCATGCAGGTGAAACAAGCCATCCTTAAGCTGCAAAAACAGAAAAAAACCATCCGAGAAATTGCTACAATATTAGGAGTGGCAAAATCTACAGTTTGGTACATCCTGAGAAAAAAAGAAAGCACTGGTGAACTCATCAATGCAAAAATACCTGGGCGCCCACGGAAGACAACAGTGGTGGATGATCGCAGAATAATCTCCATGGTGAAGAGAAACCCCTTCACAACAGCCAACCAAGTGAACAGCACTCTCCAGGAGGTAGGCGTATCAATATCCAAATGTACCATAAAGAGAAGACTGCATGAAAGTAAATACAGAGGGTTCACTGCACGGTGCAAGCCACTCATAAGCATCAAGAATAAAAAGGCTAGACTGGACTTTGCTAAAAAACATCTAAAAAAGCCAGCACAGTTCTGGAAGTACATTCTTTTGACAGATGAAACCAAGATCAACCTCTACCAGAATGATGGAAAGAGAAAAGTATGGCGAAGGCGTGGTACAGCTCATGATCCAAAGCATACCACATCATCTGTAAAACACGGCGGAGGCAGTGTGATGGCTTGGGCATGCATGGCTGCCAGTGGCACTGGGTCACTAGTGTTTATTGATGATGTGACACAGGACAGAAGCAGCCGAATGAATTCTGATGTATTCAGAGCCATACTGTGTGCTCAGATCCAGCCAAATGCAGCCAAACTAATTGGTCATCATTTCATACTACAGATGGACAATGACCCAAAACATAAAGCCAAAGCAACCCAGGAGTTTATTAAAGCAAAGAAGTGGAATATTCTTGAATGGCCAAGTCAGTCACCTGATCTCAACCCAATTGAGCATGCATTTCACTTGTTAAAGACTAAACTTCAGACAGAAAGGCCCACAAACAAACAGCAACTGAAAACCACTGCAGTGAAGGCCTGGCAGAGCATCAAAAAGGAGGAAACACAGTGTCTGGTGATGTCCATGAGTTCAAGACTTCAGGCAGTCATTGCCAACAAAGGGTTTTCAACCAAGTACTAGAAATGAACATTTTATTTACAATTATTTAATATGTCCAATTACTTTTGGTCCCTTTAAAAACAGGGTGGCACATGTTAAGGAGCTGAAACTCCTAAACCCTTCATCCAATTTTAATGTGGATACCATCAAATGAAAGCTGAAAGTCTGAACTTCAACTGCATCTGAATTGTTTTGTTTAAAATTCATTGTGGTAATGTCTAGAACCAAAATAAGAAAAATGTTGTCTCTGTCCAAATATATATGGACCTAACTATATATATATGTGTGTGTGTATATGTATGTGAGTGTGTATATCATTGTGTGTGTACATCATTGTGTGTGCATATACGAGTGTGAGTGTGTATGAGCCCACGTAGCGTTTTACAAGCGTATTTGATGCGGAAATTCCGCAGCGTAAATGCTTGTATAACGCTTGTCAATCCGCACCCCATGGTCCCCAATGAGAATCCGCAAGTTCTATGCCCATGCTGCGGATTTTTCCGCAGCGTTTTTGATGCGCACAAAAATCCGCAGCATGTTAATTAATCTTGCGTTTCTGCATGCGGAATTGCCTATTCAATGCAATAAAAAAACGCAAGGCAATTCCGCATGTCGAAAACGAGCGATAAACGCTTGCGAAATTCCGCATGCGTTTTTCTGGGAAAGGACATGCGGAAATGAAGCGCAAATTTTCCGCTTAATTTCCGCAACGTGGGCACATAGCCTATCAGTGTGTTTATATCAGTGTGTGTGTATTTATGAGTGTGTGTGTATATCATTGTGTGTGTATATGAGTGTGTGTTTTTATATGCGAATGTGTGTGTGATCAAAGTAAAAAATATTAATGTCCCACTGCGAGACTAAGTGAAAAAGTACAAAGAAGTTAAATAAGATATGAAAAAAAGTTAAAAAAAATCCACTCAAAGTGCACCAAAATCACAAAAGCTGTTTCACCACTAAAAACCCAGTGTTCGTGATAAAATATAAACAAAAAACGTACACATAATTGGTATCGACACGTCCAGAACGACCTGAACTATAAAAGTGTCATGTTATTTATTCCATACGGCAAAAATATAATAAAAAAAAAAACATGCCAAAAATGTAACTTTTTCATCATACTGACCCAAAAAATTTAAGAAAAAGTGATCAAAAAGTCATATTGTCAAGGAAAAAATTAAACCAATATGGTTCTTTTTTTCAGCAAAAAAATAAAAAAGTTACAGCTCTCAGAATATGGCGTTGGAAAAGCAAATTCATTTTTGTAAAATATTGTTTTCCAGTGTGTAGAAGTAGCAAAGCATAATCGCTGTAATTGCACTGACCCGAAGAATATAGCCGCCTTATCACTTATACCGCATGGTGATCCGTGCAAAAAATAAAAAATAAATATAAAAACAATAATTGAATTGCTGAATAAAAAGTGATCATAATATGTTATGGGTGCATAACAATTTTTGATCGCTTTTTATTCAGCTTTTTCAAACGCACAATGGTAACAAAAATATCCAACTATGGTAATTGCGAAAAATAAGCCCTCATACAGCTCTGTTCGCACAAAAAAATAAAGTTTCAGATCTCAGAATATGGTGACAAAAATACAAATTTTTATAAAAAAATATTTTCATTGTATGATGGTAGCAAAATTATATAAATCTGGTATCACTGTACAGTAATCGCACCGATCCAAAGAATAAAGTTGTCTAAACACTTATACCGCACGGTGAATTATGCAAAAATAAAATAAGAACTATTCTTGTCCTGCTGTCTATTTGTTTATTCTACCTCCCAAAAGTCGGAATAAGGCTCGGCTCATATTTATCCTGCGCTCTCTGCTGAGCGCTGATGTCGGGGTTCTGTGTAAATCCCAAAAAACGCTATTAAGCCAAAACCCCCGACAGAACCACTCACTTATGAGGCAGATGGAGTCACTTTGTCTCCGTCTTGTCTCTGTTCCAGCGGTGTTGCATCATTTTAGGCGTCCTTTTAGGCCACAAGTATGGTACACCAGAGTTCTGTGAACGCCTAAAAAGATGTAGATCACAGGAGCAGACGCCAAACGGACTCCAAAGTGTCTCCATCTGCCTCACTATGGTTGGTGGGTGGTCCTGTCGGGGATTTCATCTGAATCGCAAGTTTGGGGGATTAACATGGAAACCTAAGCATAAGTGCTCAGCGTTGAACACATGAATGTGATTCCAGTCTTATACTGGAAGCGATCAAAAAATATTATGTACCCCAAAATCTTACCAATAAAACACATCCGTTATCATGTATCATGTTCACTTTAACCCCTTCCTGACATTTGTCATACATGTACGGTGCAAGTCGCGAGCGGGTGTATGGAGCGGGCTCACAGGCTGAACCCACATTTTAGTGCAGGCTCAGTCCAGAGTATCACACGCTGTGAGGATGCTCCGGTGTTGAAGGTAAGAGTGGGCGATCATGTAACCATAAGCATGTGATTTCTATACTTCCGGCCACATCCCATCTAGGCGTGTATTGAGTGAGGACACGCATGTCTAGTCTGAATATGGCTGGAAGTATGGAAATCAAATATGTGTGGTCACATGACTGCCCACTCTCACTGTCAACACCGGAGAATCCTCACAACATGTGCTGCATGCGATGAAATGATTCAGAAGTCTGCAGTCACATACAATGATTGCAAACTTTTAGCAAAAAGACTGCACAACCCCTTTAACAATGTGCACCCATTGGCCGCCCTGCGAACGTGCTCGCGGGGCTCTAATGATTTGCTATGACAGCAGGGAGTCTGTTAAAGACCCCCATGCCTGCCTGTTGAAACTCAGCCGTGTCTGGGCTTGAAAGAAGACCTTTTCTCTATCCAGCATTGCTGAGGTATTACGGTATATAGCACAAGTAATCAGACAGACGCAGGTTCAGGTCACCTAAGGGGGCTAATAAATGCAGTAAAAAGTTAAAAAAAAACAAAGTTTAAAAAACATGAAAAAAATTAAATTAATTTCCCCATTAAAAATATAGATATTACAAAATGGAAAAAAATAAACATATGCGATAACGTCGCATCCATAAAAGTCCAATCTATCAATGTATAAACTTAAAGCACCTCTCCAGGATTTCTTTTTTAGCATAGTTCTGGAGTGGTGTCACTACTCATAAACTCTTATGCTTACCAGCTGCAGTTTTCATCTGTTCAAAGCGCTGCTCAGGTCGGTCTCCAGCAGTTTGTGACCTGCTGGATCACTGCAGTGTTCGCTGGCCGATCCGGAGGTCACAACTCATGGTAAGTCTATGAGAGGCAGAACAAGGCCAGAACGAGACTCTCATAGAGAGCCTGTGACCGTTACCACAGTCAGAAGTCGCGGTCACAAGATAGTGGACAGGACTGGAGCGGCACAGGGAAGAGCTGAAGACAGCGGCTGGTAAGTATAAGTCTAGGGGCAGGGAACTTGCATTAGCAGCACCACTCCAGCGTTGAAAGAAAAAAAATACTGGCGTGGCGCTTAAACTAACCTGAAAGGTAAACATCGTGAATGTAAAAAAAAATATTTTGGTCTTCAAAAGCTGCAAAAAAAATACAGTAAAGAGTGATCAAAATGCAATATATATTCCAAATGGTATGAAAATAAAAGTAGTCTTGCTCCACAAAAAATATGGAATGACAGCTACATGGCAGTGGGGCCATCATATTATATAAAAGGGGGAGTGGGTGTCATAATACAGTGCATAGGGAGCTGTGGAGACCATCATACAGTGCATAGGGAGCTGTGGAGACCATTATACAGTGCATAGGGAGCTATGGAGACCATCATACAGTGCATAGGGAGCTGTGGAGACCATGATACAGTGCATAGGGAGCTGTGGAGACCATCATATAGTGCATAGGGAGCTGTGGAGACCATTATACAGTGCATAGGGAGCTGTGGAGACCATTATACAGTGCATAGGGAGCTGTGGAGACCATTATACAGTGCATAGGGAGCTGTGGAGACCATTATACAGTGCATAGGGAGCTGTGGAGACCATTATACAGTGCATAGGGAGCTGTGGAGACCATCATATAGTGCATAGGGAGCTGTGGAGACCATTATACAGTGGATAGGGAGCTGTGGAGACCATTATACAGTGCATAGGGAGCTGTGGAGACCATCATACAGTGCATAGGGAGCTGTGGAGACAATCATACAGTGCATAGGGAGCTGTGGAGACCATCATACAGTGCACAGGGAGCTGTGGAGACCATCATATAGTGCATAGGGAGCTGTGGAGACCATGATACAGTGCATAGGGAGCTGTGGAGACCATTATACAGTGCATAGGGAACTGTGGAGACCATCATACAGTGCATAGGGAGCTGTGGAGACCATGATACAGTGCATAGGGAGCTGTGGAGACCATCATACAGTGCATAGGGAGCTGTGGAGACAATGATACAGTGCATAGGGAGCTGTGGAGACCATGATACAGTGTGCAGTGAGCTGTGGGGACCATCATACAGTGCATAGGGAGTAGTGGGAACACTCAGGACATTATTTCTTTTAAATGGGTGCATTATTAGTTTAGCTTTGATTGTGTTTTTTTGAGGGGGCATTATTACTTAAAGGGGATACTCAAGGGTATTTGTTTCTTGGAGGGGACACTTCAGATATTATAACTTTCAAAAGAGTACATCTGGCGTGATTACTTGCTAGGTAGTACAGTGGGGTCTTTACTACTTTCTATGGGACGCTATTATTTTTATAGATCCCCTCTATCTGGCACATTGTCTTTGCAGCATTAATTGGTGGAGGGATAATCATAGAAATGACATAATATTTGAAGTATTGGGGTCACTGTTCCACGTCGGAAGAGCAGGCAGGATGGGGAGGTAGTGTAGGTTGGGAATAGATGCTGGAAATGTGAGAAGTCAGATGGTCCTTGTACAGTGTGTTTTTTTAGAGGCAATGGTCATATTATAATGCTATGTAGTCACTGTGTGGTGGTGATGATAGAGGGCATTGGGTAGCAGGATTAATTTTGCCTTGTATAGTAGTAATTTTGATAATATTGGTCTTTGCATTGTTTATTTTAGGTTAGCAACAATGGTACAATGTAAATATATATGTATAGATCCTCTTTTAAGTGGTGGGGAGGTTGTATGGGGAAACACGTACTTTGGGGCATGGGCACCTGATCTTTTAGGACCCTAGCAACGCCCCTGTCATTAACATTCAGTTACCATTGCTGAAACCATATTTACTGTAGTTACTTATTATCAGCATGAAATGTGCTGCAAATTATGTTTTATTAATGCTGAGGATGTAATAATACATTCTCACCTCTATCCCACAGAAATGAACAGTAGGTCTACTAGATAAAGGGATGGCAATCCACATTCATCACTACATATTTACCAAAAAGTAAAAGTCTCAGGATAGGACCAGACATACGCTACGTGATTTTGTTTCATAAACATGCAGCCACTAGACCACCAGGGCCGATCGCAGTTTCGGCCGCTGCACTGTTAGGCATCACCCTAAGGGTATGTGCACACAGTGGAGGCGGTTCATTAGGGTGATTATGCCAGAAATCTGTCGTAAAAACCTTAATAAATCGCAATATTTTTGCGTAACTAGACAGTAGCGTAAAAATATTGCAACTTTTGCCATCTATATGTCGGTCCTGGCCAGCTGCGCCAATAAGGGAGTGGTGTTGGCGGGACATGAGTGGTTCCTTGTCATGCCTGACCGTAAAATTTGTGATAAATTATGGCACTATGGTGGAGCAATTTACTCCAAAAATGTATACCAGCCTCCCACTAGCATACATTTCTGGGGACAGCGCACGCTGCATATCAGACGCACCAGATTCATTAAGCGGTGAGCACTGCTTAATGAATCGGGTCAATGTACTCTAGAGAGCGCTATGAATGAAATGCCCCCAATGTCTTTTTCAGGAGGATTCAGACTGGAACTCGTCTGAAAAAGTGTTACAAAGAATGAAAATAATGCACTTCACTTGCTGTGCTGTTCAGACTTTTGGAGCTTCTTTTAGCCACTTCAGTCTTTGGAAGCTGGGAAGCGGTTAAAATAAGTAGCATGTCCATTCTTCGAGAGGCTTCTGCTTTGAAGCTGCTCGCTATTTAAAGTTCAGGTTACAAAAAAAAAAATGCGCCAGTCGGAAAATGCCAACGGAGATGCTTCAGGAAAAACAATGTTGGAGTTTTCTGATGCATCTTCACCTTTCACCTTGGAAAACTCAGTGGGTACAGCGGCGGCTATAAGACATGAAGCTCACCTGGATCAAAGATCTCATGTTTGCAAAGTGTGTGTCCATGGCGCCTCCATTGGGGAAGTTTTGACTCATTCTCTTCATGAGCTGCGTGAAACAGCTGTATGCCATTAAATCTATAAACAGAACATATCATTATTCACTACCTACATGACAGATTTTTGGAGACTCACATGTACTGAAGATATACAGTATAAAAAGTATACTAGTATTGTGCATCTTGCAAAACAGATTTGTGACATTTTCAAAGTAAGAGCACCTGCCTCCTCAGGTCTTAGAAATCTATATATTGATGTATAGAGTTTGTATTGTGAAACCTGCTGACAGATCTATTCTGAATCCGAATGGAAACAGAAAAATATCCAGGAAAATGATATTGTGGTAAGCAGTACTAGCTTTTTTCCTTAATTCTTGGATTTTGGTGTTTCTTTAAATTACTCATATATACTATACATGACACATTAGCAGCCTAAACATCAAAAGCATTTAGTGCAGTTTTCTCACCATTATCTAGAACCACCATTAATGGAGCCAGCAGGTCGCACATTCCTTGGACATACCCGACATCTAGATGCTCCCACACAAAACTGTATGACAGATAAAAGCAATAGGATGCATTAATTACATTTTTTACACCATATCACTACAACCACAACCCCTTTATCTATGGTTAACGTGTGCTCCGTCTGCAGAACTGTATCAGTGCTGCCTAGATATTGTCCATTTCAGATGGATGTGATAGTCACTAATGCTTCAGACATGCTATGTGTGGAGCAATCACACACGGCAGGCATACATCTCACCTATTGTTATCTCAATATTTTACAATTGATAGAAATGAAAGTCCTAAGAATAAAAAGTAATGGAGATAGGACAACACATGCTATCTATCTGTACTGAGAAAGTATTATCGTACAAATCAATACAACATTTACTACTATTGTTTTTTTTCTTATACGATGGAAAATTACAGATTTTATTAGAGAAATGCCTAAAAATTTAGATGTCCAAAAATTATTTACCTGCACATGATATTCCGAAGTTTTTCTAAATTATCTGTTGTGAAATACCAGTAATTCCTATCACATCTCTGGACGTCTTTATCAATCCGATGCAAGTTTAAGGCAATAGTGTCCAACAATTCTATCTAATAGAGAGAACACACCCTTAGAAAATAAACAGCAGCAATCCAAGCTAAATTTTTATTGAAAATACTAATTTTAGGCAAAAGGAATTATATTAAATTAAGGCGGTAATAATAGCAAATCAAATGTCACAATGAACTATAGAACAGATGTTCAGGTCTACTAGCACTCACTGTATATGACGTAGGGCACATGGAAGAGATGTCCTCAGAGTTGTTTAAATACTCTAGTTGGGAGCACAGCTGCTCTTCATATATAGAATCCTGCATCTTGAGGACTCCCTTGGCTTTTCGGGGTGGACCCAAACTCATTTCTGTCCTATCAGATTCTGTGCTAGATTCTTCTTCCTCAAAGCATATGCTTTGCTGATCATCGATGCTGGAAAGAATCCCAGAGGTCACAGAGTAATTTCGAGAAGAGGGAAGACCAGAATCTGGAGAGTCAAACTCCACGGACTGCTGCGGTTCAGCGGCCACCATAGCAGAAGGAGTACCAGCTGCAGTGGTGAGAGTCGAAGTTTTATCATTCCGACATTTCAGATCTCTGTCTGGCACATCTATTTCTTCTGTTGACATAAAAACCTGAGAAACAAAACATTGACATTTAGGAAATCATTATGAGAACTCCTTTTATTGGTTGTAAATGTAATAGAAGTCAGAAAGTTTTGGACTAGAGCATATTTTTAATTTAAGTTTTGTACTAAAAATTTACAGTGAATCTGTTGGGCTGCACAAGACCACATCCTGTTCTGCCAAGTATCCCCCACTTTTCAAAAAGTTTGCAATGCAAGTATAAAAATTTCTAAAGTTGCAACATTTTTGCTGAATTACCCAGTGAGCAAAAATTTGTGACTTTTTTTGATGCCCGTTCTCTAGCGGAAAGGACTGTGTAACCAGCAGTGTGCCTGTGCCTCCCTCATCGTGCTGCTCCCTCCTTCTTTCTCTATAGATTTTTATGGACAGCTGCAATCTGATCCCTCAGTGAGCTGATAATGTGTCCCAATTCTCCAAATGGATTTTACCAGTCAATTGGGATTAAATTATCAGTTCTAGTGAGTGAGGAGTGGAGAAAGAGGCATTTTTCCTTAATAAGATATAGCACAAATTTTTTACATTCACTTTCACTATTGATTTATAATGAGATTGTTAAAAAGTCAGGGCCTATTTAAAAAAGAATAATCCAGGTGTCTCACATCATTACTAATGGTAGAGTCCCGGTGAATCAGACGTTGCACATGACTGTCAATACTACTACCAGATGAAAGCTTAGCATAGATGGCCGAGTGAGATTCCTTTTCCCGCTGCTTGACTATCACTTCACAGGCTTTCCATTCTGCCATCACCTTTTGGTACCTGGTAGCAATTGCCTCATCAACCTTTGAGTAAGAACAAAAAAACAATGATAGTTTTTTTTAATCCAAGAAAATAAAGAAAGTGATTATGGGAAAACATGAACACAATTGTTGCATTTGTTAGATTTTGTAATAATAATAATTGAACTAACTTATTACATGGTCAACCATTACATTTAATGGCCTGCATATATTACATTGGAACTTATGGCCTGCTGTAAATGAATGTAAGGGGATTTTGAGGCTGGATGTAGAAAGATGATGGGACCACCAAGCTTGCATTAAATAAAGGGGGATAAAAGTAGTGTTCAGATGCACGGAATTTGTTCTCAAACTTTGGAGCAATTATTATTGAGGCTGTAGATCATAAAAATAAAATGTACTACAGTTGAAATCAGAGGAACAAATAGCTTATGTTTAGCCATAGCCTTGGACTGGAATCACAGATGCTGAAGCTCGGAGGATCCAAAAGGAAAGAAAAGTACACATTCACGGTGTTTGACTCCAAAAAAAAACAACCCAAAAACCTAAACTACCACAAAAAGCTGCATGTGTGTTTCCAGCCTAGGGTATGTGTACTGTACACAATGTCTTTTTCAGGAAAACCACCAGAAAGGCCTATTACAAAATGCTCAAAAGAAATAACACATGCTTTTCACACATGCTTTTCTATGGAAAAAAATCACTTGCTGTGCAAAACTAAGGGTTTTGAACATCTGTTAACCACTTTAGGTTTCTTAAAACGCCAAGCCGTTAAAAGAAGCGACATGTCCAGAAGCTCTGCACTTTACAATACAAGTCAATGGGAAAGCTCATGTTAGGCTCACTTTGTGAAGGGAACCACTAAGCCGCAGGTCTGGGTGCGTACACGGACCATGCGTGTTGGTGCAGCTGGCAGGATGGCTCGTAAGGAGAGAAGACGTGGGACACGCAGGAATCTTGGGAGCAGCAGGACGAAAGAAGTGAAGTCCGCAGGGATAGAAGCAGGTTAAGCACGGGGTGCACAGAAGGTGTAGTGCACCAAACTGCAGTCTTGAATCACAACCAGAAGACACAGGTGTGTGTCCTAATGGGCCTTAAATAGGATAATGGAGATGATGTTACTGATCTACGCTGGGCAACCTACAGAACATGACGTGGAGCACAACAGAGGGCAGCAGACCCAGAAGAAGGGAGCAAAGCATGGGATACCAGGACAGCAACAGCTCAAAAGATGCCCAGACGTCTTTTGGAGTGTTTTGCCATCATTTTTTTCACCAAAAAATGCTAGTGATATCTTCATTATTCAATGGAGTGATAGAAAATGACTGGAAAGTAACATTAGGAAAGAATTTTTTTCACATTCTGAAAACTCCTCAGCCTCATAGCTTAGACATGATCAGGGGCGGACACTGTCAGCTTGGGGCCCCTGTGCAAGAAATGTGTCTGGTCCCCTCTTCCTGTCCAGTACGCCGCTTATAATGATCATATCAATCTGGCGATGGGTCGCCTGGAGCTTCGGCTCCAAGCAACACGCCAGATTGTCCTCATAATTACCGGCCTGCAAGCAGGGGCGTACATCGAAATCACAGGGCAACATAGCAACAAAAATTCTATTTGGGCCGCATAAACCTCTAAAAAAAATATACAGTACAGACCAAAAGTTTGCATACACCTTCTCATTTAAAGATTTTTCTGCATTTTCATAACTATGAAAATTGTACATTCACTCTGAAGGCATAAAAACTATGAATTAACACATGTGGAATTATATACTTAACAAAAAAGTGTGAATCAACTGAAAATATGTCTTATATTCTAGGTTCTTCAAAGTAGCCACCTTTTGCTTTGATGACTGCTTTGCACACTCTTGGCATTCTCTTGATGAGCTTCAAGAGGTAGTCACCGGAAATGGTCTTCCAACAATCTTGAAGGAGTTCCCAGAGATGCTTAGCACTTGTTGGCCCTTTTACCTTCACTCTGCGGTCCAGCTCACCCCAAACCATCTCGATTGGGTTCAGGTCTGGCGACTCTGGAGGCCAGGTCATCTGGCGTAGCACCCCATCACTCTCCTTCTTGGTCAAATAGCCCTTATACAGCCTGGAGGTGTGTTTTGGGTCATTGTCCTGTTGAAAAATAAATAATGGTCCAACTAAACGCAAAACGGATGCAATAGCATGCCGCTGCAAGATGCTGTGGTAGTCATGCTTGTTCAGTATGCCTTCAATTTTGAATAAATCCCCAACAGTGTCACCAGCAAAGCACCCCCACACCATCACACCTCCCCCTCCATGCTTCACGGTGGGAACCAGGTATGTAGAGTCCATCCGTTCACCTTTTCTGCGTCGCACAAAGAAACGGTGGTTGGAAGCAAAGATCTCAAATTTGGACTCATCAGACCAAAGCACAGATTTCCACTGGTCTAATGTCCATTCCTTGTGTTCTTTAGCCCAAACAAGTCTCTTCTGCTTGTTGCCTGTCCTTAGCAGTGGTTTCCTAGCAGCTATTATACCATGAAGGTCTGCTGCACAATGTCTCCTCTTAACAGTTGTTAAAGAGATGTGTCTGCTGCTAGAACTCTGTGTGGCATTGACCTGGTCTCTAATCTGAGCTGCTGTTAACCTGCGATTTCTGAGGCTGGTGACTCGGATAAACTTATCCTCAGAAGCAGAGGTGACTCTTGGTCTTCCTTTCCTGGGGCGGTCCTCATGTGAGCCAGTTTCTTTGTAGCGCTTGATGGTTTTGGCAACTGCACTTGGGGACACTTTCAAAGTTTGCCCAATTTTTCGGACTGACTGACCTTCATTTCTTATAGTAATGTTGGCCACTCGTTTTTCTTTACTTAGCTGTTTTTTTCTTGCCATAATACAAATTCTAACAGTCTATTCAGTAGGACTATCAGCTGTGTATCCACCTGTCTTCTGCACAACACAACTGATGGTCCCAACCCCATTTATAAGGCAAGAAATCCCACTTATTAAACCTGACAGGGCACACCTATGAAGTGAAAACATTTCCGGTGACTACCTCTTGAAGCTCATCAAGAGAATGCCAAGAGTGTGCAAAGCAGTCATCAAAGCAAAAGGTGGCTACTTTGAAGAACCTATAATATAAGACATATTTTCAGTTGTTTCACACTATTTTGTTAAGTATATAATTCCACATGTGTTAATTCATAGTTTTGATGCCTTCAGTGTGAATGTACAATTTTCATAGTCAAGAAAATACAGAAAAATCTTTAAATGAGAAGGTGTGTCCAAACTTTGTCTGTACTGTATATATATATTTTTTTGTTAATGAGATGGAGATATATATACAGTACAGACCAAAAGTTTGGACACACCTTCTCATTTAAAGATTTTTCTGTATTTTCATGACTGGAGAGGGCTGCAGAGCCCACTGAGGAGGAGGGGACACACTACACAGCAGACAACACAGATTCCAGCTTCCTGCTCCTGTGCTGTCCCGTGCTGTGGACTCTGCAGGACTCACCGCAAGTTCTTCTGCTCTTCCTCCACGCTTGTACCCTGTACTGTGCTACTGTGCAGCTGCAGCAACCGGGCTCCCTGAATTGAGAGCGCGCCGTGCAGGAGGCAGACACAGCAGCCAATAAGCGCTCTCATCAGTCTGATGAGGAAGCGTTCATTGGCCAGCTCTCTCTCCTGCATGACACGCCCCTTTCTCAATGCCTGCACTCTGCTCGGGGCATCAGAAATTGACTGAGGGGCCCCGTAGCGGCTGAGTGGCTACTGTCAGGCTGTGTGCCCACTATGCGTTTTTTAAGCGTTTCCACAGCGGCAATTCCACCTCAGAAACACTTAAAAAACGCTTGGTAGAAGGCCTGCCATGTTCCCCAATGATAATTCACATAATCCGCGGCGGATTATCATTGCGGAAAAATCCGCAGCACTACCAATTATTTTGCGTAATTGCCATTGACTTTCATTGAATCGCTTAATATCCGCATCACTACATGTGCACATGCGGATATTAAGCGATTCCATGTGCGGATGGTACCCGAGTCTGGAGAAGAGGAGACTCTCCTCCAGACCCGGGTACCATAGTACCTGTAAAAAAAATAATTAAAAATAAAAAATATACATTATACTCACCTTCTGATGGCCCCCGGTCTCCTCAGCGATCCGTCTTGGCTTCCTGCCAGCTCGCGATGGACTAAAAGGACCTGCCATGACGTCATTTAGTCATGTGACAGGTCACGCGACCGCTGACGTCAGCGGTTGCGTGACCTGTCACATGACTAAATGACGTCATGGAAGGTCCTTTTACACCACCGAGAGCAGTCCAACACACTGGACGCACCGGAGGAGACAGGGGGTCATCGGAAGGCGAGTATAATGTTTATTTTTTACCATTCTTTTACTATTAACTTGGTCACACTATATAAATACATGCCGGTTGCATGGATTTATATATTGTGACCAAGTTGTCAAGCACTTTCCAAGTGATGCTAAAATCGCTTGGAAAGCGCTTGACAACCCGCATGCGGAAATCGCATGTGAAAAACTCTTCACTTACGCTTGTCCCTGGCAGGAAAAACGCTTGTACAATCCGCATGTACAATCCGCATGCGTTTTTTCTGCCAGGGAGATGCAGAAATGCTCAGGAAAAAATCCGGAGCATTTCTGCATCGTGGGCACATAGCCTCAGGCTGCGAGCCCACTATGCGTTTTTCAAGAGTTTTTGCCGCGGAATTTCTGCAGCGAAAGCGCTTAAAAAATGCTTGGTAATACGTGCCTCATGGTCCCCAATGATAATCCGCATGTGCTGTGCACATGTTGCGGAAATTTCCGGTGTGGATTATCATTGCGGAAAAATACGCAGCATGTCCATTAATTTTGCGGACACGCAGCATTATTGCCACCACTGACTTGCATTGAAACGCTCAATATCCGTGTCAGCACATTTGCACACACGGATATTAAGCGATTCTATGTGCGGATTGTACCCGGGTTTGGAGAAGAGGAGACTCTCCTCCAGACCCAGGTACCATATTACCTGTTAAAAAAAAAATTTAAAATAAAAAATAAAGATTATACTTACCTTCCGATGGCCCCCGGTCTCCTCAGTGATGCGTCCGGTCTGTTGTATGGGTCGCGGTGGTGTGAGGACCTGCCATGACGTCATTTAGTCATGTGACAGGTCACGCAACCGATGACGTTGGCGGTCGCGTGACCTGTCACATGACTCAATGACGCCATCGCAGGTCCTTCACACCACCGCGACCCATACAACAGACCAGACGGAGCGGAGAAAATACCAGGGGCCATCGGAAGGTAAGTATATTTTTTATTTTTTACCATTCTTATTCTTTTTTTTTTAACTATTATTTGGTCACACTCTATAAATCCATGCCGGCTGCATGGATTTATATAGTGTGACCAAGTTATCAAGCACTTTTCCAAGTGATGCTACAATCGCTTGGAAAAGCGCTTGATAATCCGCATGCAGAAATGCATGCAAAAACGCTTCACAAACGCTTCTACCTGGCAGGAAAAACATGTAAAATCCGCATGCGTTTTTCCTGCCAGGGAGATGCGGAAAAAATCTGCAGCATTTCTGCATTGTGGGCACATAGCCTTATGAGCAGTACGCCCCTGCCTGCATGGGCCCCCCTCAGCCTCTGGGCCCCGGTGCAGCTGCACCGGCAGTGTGTCCGCCCCTGTACATGATGATTGGTGGACTATGTTAGCACAAGTTGCTTGGCTTTATTGTGTGTTGCCTTTGTATCTATGTTTTAGTTATTTAGTTTCCTTATGCTAAAAAGACAATTGGAAACCTGTACTGTATGCCTGTTACATCTCCTGAGTTCTAGAGCTTAAACAGGCTTCTGCAATGATTCCTGCTTTCAGCCCAATACCCGTTTAATCAGTAACTCATCTAATTTGGTGAGTATTGTCATCATTGCTGCAGAATTATATAATACCGGATTCTGGATTTCCTGCCTAACATCAGGGACTGTATTCAGGCACACAGAAGTGCAATTATATAAAAGAAAAATGGAAAAATGACTTTTTATAGAGAATAATACTTCATTTTTGTACTCAGTGTTTTTAGGTACACCACTCTAGTTTGATCTTTTATCGTAATCTAAAAAAAATTCTTAAGATGTGAAATAATTTTAATAGGTCTTGAGCTGAAGAATATAAAATGAAATACTCACTCGGTCCATTTCTTTCTTAGTCATGCCAAACTTATAATGCCCAAGTAGAAAAGGCCAAACTTCTTTGCGAATATCATGTTCCACTCCTCCGTAATACACCAGCCTCAACAGTTCCAGCTCTTTGTAATTCTGTGACACAGAACAAAGCACGGCATTATGAATGTTCCTATCGAAACACAAAAAGCTGGGCTCATGGAGAACCAGCTTTATATGAAGTGGCCCTTCTTTTCAAGTAACTTGCCATTTTGTGCTACAGACCTATCTCTAACTTCTGGTCACCCTGGAGGGCCATAATTACAAAATTGTTGTTAAAAAAGACAAGTCACTAGTCCGTATCAGTATTTGTAAGCCAAAATCTGAAGGTGAACAATCAGAGGAAAAGTATAATAGAAACCTGTCACCTCTTCTGTATTTATCACCCACTGCTGATTTTGACTTACAAATACTGATGTAAAATACTGACCAAATACTGACCGTGTGAACGTGACCTATCACTGAGAATGGAGTCTACTCTTTGATGGTGACCATCCAAATGAATGGGAGACTATATATTTCTTGGCCAGAATAAGTACATGGGAGGGTGTATGTCATTTTAGGTATCTACCATAGATGCCTATAAAAGCCCTACAATTGTCATCCCTTGGGCACTATATTACTTCCAGGTCTTGTTTGACAATAGACTTTAGAAATGGGAGAGAAACAAACCGATACAGTCACAAAAGTCCCCATGACATAAAACTAAGAGGAGTGATATCCCTTATAGTCATTAACAACATTTGTGTCATCACCAGTAGATGTCTAGCGTTTAATGTTTTAGGATGCCTCAGCATTCTGTTAAATAGGATGCCCGGTATCGGATATAATGTAGCAAATTTATCTTGTCAGTAAGGGAGATTAAAAAAGTATAAAGCACAAAGAGGAAATTGCACAGAATGATTTATGACCTATGTACAAATAGAAAAAGTGGTGGTGTTTGATTTTTATCCTGGCAAAAGAACCAGACTTTGAAAAACGACAATATAAAATGAAAAGGATTTCAAACACAGAATCAATATGGGACCCCACAGATAGTGGTCCTAAGAAGAGGCAGAAATACCTGTGCCGATATGTTAACACCTTTTGCCATTTCAACTGTCCGACAGAGTATTATTGAAAAAAGGTTATTACATCATATAATATTTTTATTACATTATCATATACATGGGAGTAATATGTCTGCACCCTCAGTGTCAAAGATGTGTGACCGCTATCACATGTACAGCGCCAGAGCAGGTCTGGTGGCTTTTGTCTCCAGAGATGGTGCAGGTCTAAAACTGATAGAACTGCTGTCCACCCAGATTGGGCAATGTAAGAAGGCTGAGCTTGAATGCACGGATCGGGTGTGAGTCTCTCCACCCGAAATCAACAGCCGGTCGATCTGTGCATCACAGTCAGTATTCTGAGTGCGAAACCCGGATCGATTAAACTGACCTGAGGTCCCAACCCCTTTGACCCTGGGCAATGGAGTCAATGTATTTATGAATTAAAATTTTGGCCACCAAAAGTAGTGGTATCAAAAGTTAAGTAAGAGTCTACCAAAGTGTTGCCGTATTTTTCAGACCATAAGATGGACTTTTACCCCCCCAAATTTGGGAGGAAAATGGGGGGTGCGTCTTATGGTCCGAACGCATCGGAGAGTTGCAGTGGTGGTGGAGCGGGATCGTAGGAAGCAGGGCCCTCTGTTCCCTCCCCCAGGAACCCGGCGGCAGCAGAAGAGGTAATATGCTGCGGGGACGGTGTCTGGCTGTAGGTGGTGAGGCAGAGCGGCGTGCGCTGCTTTTCCGGTGGCTGCGGCAATCTTCCTGAAGCATGTGCAGACCTAGAGCTCGGCAGCCATTTCCCTGAGGCCTGTGGCTTCAGGAAGATGGCCGCGGCCACCAGAAAAGCAGTGCATGACGCTCTGCCTCACCTTCAGACACTGGCCCCGCAGCATCTCACCTCTTCTGCTGCCGCCGCCGGGTTCCTGAGGGAGGTAACGGAGGGCCCTGCTTCCTACGATCCTGATTCACCACCACCGCAACTCCCCGCTGCTGGAGCACCCTGGGTCCGCAGCATTCCTCCACTTCCGCCGGCTTCCTGAGGGACCCCGCCTCCTGACACCCCGCTCCACCGCCTCCCAGTTAAGATACCTATTCAGACTATAAGATGGACCCCCATCTTATAAAATATATTTTTTTCCTATTTTCTACCCCAAAATTTAGGGTGCGTTTTATGGTCCGGTGCGTCTTATAGTCCGAAAAATACGGTATATGTAATCAGGGGACCATAACGGTGAAGGTTTAATTTTTTGACATTAGGATCCCTGAAAAATAAGATGTGGCCCTCCGTGATCATCTGTAATCTGTAAGTAGGTGTAAGTCAAGTTTCCAAAGGGCATTACACAGTACTCAAGCAATGGGTTATCTATTATAGTGTTTTATCCGGATAGAGGATATGAGAACGATTTCAGCAGCTGGACCCACATCGATGATACATTTATCATGTATCTTGTGGATGGGTGAAAAGTGTAATTTATGGAATAAACCTGTGAAGCTTTGTTGTATATAGCTGGAAACCCTGACATATTGAAGGATTTTGACACTGATGTTAATAACCAGGTTGAAAAAAATGTGATAATATAAAGTAGACATGGAGATCTAGTTTACCTTCATATCCTTCTGATATTTGCTCCACACTTCTTTGGTTAAGCCACCTGATGCATCAGTGGGTTTGTCAGGTGGAATTATTGAGTGATGGACAAGGGCCGAGAGATGTGTTCGCACAGTGGATAAATGACGGCAGTAAGCGAGCCCTGGGGAGATCAGCACAGGAAGAAACATCATCTCAAGTAACACACTAATTAATGAAAAAAGCAAAAAGAATTGAAAGAAGCAATACTCACTACTGGAATACCCCCTCCCCACCCACTCCAGTGCTGCCGCTCCAACGTCCTCCTCCAGGGCTGGCACTGATGATGTCCCAACCACTTGTCACCTCACAGCTAAGGCCACTGATTGGCTGAGGTGTTCATGTAACAGATGAACAGAACATCATCACACCAGAAGCAACGATGTTCCAACTAGCAAAGACAGGTGGCTGGTGGCTGGGACATCATCTTGTCCAGTCCCAGCAGAGACCATCAGAGCGCCAGTGCCGGAGCAGTGAGAGAGTTCCAGTGATAATTCTTTCTTCTTTGTTTCTTTTAGAAAGAATCCCTTAATAAGGGATCCTTGATGAGGACAATGTTTTTTCTCTATCACTTATCGAACTGTTTAAAAAGTTGAAACAAAACATAATAAAAAGCAGAAATGTCTTCTAGAGCTGGGCAGAAGTAGTATACGACATAAAACCAATTATAGACCTTTCTGAAAAAGACACTTATTACGAAAAACAAAGACAAAGGGTTAACATGAATAGAAAGGGCATGGGTGCGATGGTAAAGCTCCACGCCAAAGGGAAGAATGACTATTAAATATAATGGAGTGGTCAATAACAACAGCGTCCATGAGGCATCACATATAATATCCTATAGTAGATTCTACTTTTATACATCTAGTATGGGTAATTTCATTTACTAGATTCACCAAAGGTGAGATAAATTTGGATTAGGGATTTTAACTAACACTGCTGCTTCGTCCAAAAATGTCAAGAATTAGTAAATTTCAAATAAAATAATGACGTATTTTTCAGACTATAGGACGCACCTTTCAGCCAGACACACAACAGGCTAAGACAGTATATTGACCCATAGCTTTTCTGGATGCATCTGGATTTCTCAAGTGCCCATGTCTAGGTATGAGCGGACCCGTGGAAATTCAAGCTCGCCGGGTTCGACTGAACTTTAGTCCAAAAGTTCGGTTCTGTTACCCGAACTCTACCCAAACTTTAGCCAGAGCCTGAACCCAATAGAAGTCAATGGGGACCCGAACTTTAGTGTTGTAAAATGGTCGCAGTAAGGGCCAGGGGGCTGCCAAACTAATCTCTCTCTCTCTTTGAGTACACTGCGCATAGGCAGAAAGTTACTAATCAATGGTGGAGTCAGGGTTAGGCAGAGCAGGACGACTACATGGCACGAGACACCTAGTCCTGTAGTGATAATCTCCTGCTAATAAAACACTGATTTTATTGAAACTGCAACAAGCAGCTCAGTAAGGGACACATCACTGGAATCAGCATCTCAGCCCTACACCATACTGCATTCAGATTACATATGGAATCTATCTATCACACTAGTCTATTACATGTTTTTTCACACATTTTAGTCACCATATATTTATTCACAAATTATTTACCTTATATTTATTGAATTATTTTACTTGTGTATACATATTTTATGAAATACACACATTTGTATATTTATTATATATATTTGGATACTGCTTTTGTAGTTTTCATCCTATTTTTGTGAATCATTGTATTATCTGTCTATTACCATACTCATTGCTACCTTTTTTATTTCATATAACTATTTTCAATATACTTTGCTGTTTCCAGCTGCATGCGCGCCACACATGCACTGTTCTGCTGGAGCGCAGCTGTTTGCTCCTGGTCAATATAGCAGCATGAGTGCCTGCGTTATATGCCAGTCACATGTGTCTGACGGGCATTCAGGTCCTGTCCGCCTCCATCATCTGGAAGTACATCATGCTCGATGTTCCTCACATGTGGCTGGGAATAAGTTTGGATATTTTGGCACTATATACACCTTGGTTTTTTAACTTTTTATACCTCCTGACGATTGCGCATCAGGAGTCTTCAGGGATTTGATGGTGTGGTCACATTGACAGGTCTCTGCCTATACATGCACGTAGGCAGAGACCTGTCAATCCAGGGCTGGGAGTGGGGAGGAGCTGCAGGGGACCCGCTTGCCCAACTAGTCTCCAGCATGGATCAGCTGTCAGGTTCACTTTTAAAATGCTTAATGTAGTACAGATCAATTCTGAGTTCACAGCAGCTTGTAGAAGTATGGCAGTCTATTGTTATTTTGTGAAATGAAGGGTATTTAATGTGTCAAACTGCTACGAATTTAAAGAGATTTTCCACTTTCAGGAAAGTGGAACCCAGACACTGTAAAATACTTAAAATAACAAACAGAGCAGGTACTCACTCTCCCTAGTCCAGCACTGGCTCCCCACCGCTGATCGGGTCTCAGTGTTTTGGCCACAGCGGAGACATCATGTTGACAACACGAATCACCACTGCAGCCAATCACTGAGTTCAGCGGCTGCATCAAAGTAGATGTCACGAGATGCTGAGCTCAGTGATTGGCTACAGTGGTGATTTAAGCAGTTGATGTGATGTCACCGCTGTAGCCAACAAACCAAGACCTGATCAGTGGTGGGGATCCGGCACTGGACCCGGGGAGGGTGGTTCCTGGTCTATTTGTTATGTTAGAACCCAATAATATCTTGGGAAAAGATGGAAACATTGATCTATGTAGAACAGCAATAAAAGTTAAACATGGGCTCGTTGATTTTCAATGCCTAATGTGGTGGTATATTTAGGATGTCCACCACCGAGCTTATCTGAATGAAACTAGTAGTGATACAAAAATTGTGGAATCCGGCACTCTATTTGGTGAGTTTTATTAAATAAGTCTAGTGTAGAAGTAAAACGTTTCGGTCATCTGACCTTCATCAGTAACAAATTATAGAAACAAAAAAAAAATATATGGAAAAACAAAATAGTAGTGACTGAAACATTCTTATGGTCTAATAATATAATATATGTGATGTCATTGGAGCTCACCTGACTAAAACCAATTAGTAATGTCAAAAAAGCCTATCTAATGAATACCCAATAGTGATGTCACAGTAGCTTATATAGATACAGTATTTGTGATGTCACAGCTCCCTAGCAGGCGTGTAATGTCCCATAGCTTCCTTAGCCTAAAGAACCTCTTTTAGTGAATCGTCCATTCTGATTTTTTTTGTTACATCACCTCCTCTCTTATTTTACAGTTCACTTTGATTTTATATTGTTTCACTACTACAGATACTCAGATCCAGACCTTTTTTCAGACTTTTCATAGTGTTTTTACCCTCTGGCAAAAGACTTTCTTATACTTCCGAGCCACCATTTTTCATCAATACTTTCCACCTGTCTGCATACCCCATCTTATGAGTATAATATCACTTTAGAAGATAAGTGATTACGAGTGGAAGGTCAAACTGAAGAAGTTGCATTTATTAGCGTTTATATAGATGAGATAACAGAGTGTATTTTAGCTAATGACGATAGCTATAATGTTATTGAAGAACACAAGCATCTAGAGAAACAGAAATATTAACTAAATGGCTCGGGAAATCAAAGGAATGTAGGTCAGGCTGGAATCATTGGAAGATGGAGCACAATGAAAGAAACTTTTGGGAAAAAAATGTAAGAGAAAAGGAGCCCTTAAAATATAATGATAATGAGAATTCGATTTATTCAGATTTTTAAATTCAGGAAAAAAAAAGATAACAATTTGTTTCCATTAAAGAGATATATCACACTGGATTAAGTATAAAGTAGAAAGAGATAATAATTCTACATCAATATGATGCAGACTTCAAAGTGGATAAAGACAGAAAGTAAACCTGTATAAGTTGACATACTCTGCTGCATTAATGCCTTAAAATAGCAAAGCAGGCGCAAGGGTGGAGATGGGCACGATTAAAGGGATTGTCTATTTGTAGAATGTTACAATGGAAAGGTGTATGCACATGGCATTATGTATGGAAGGAGTTCGGATGGTCCTAACAGGGTGTTTTTTTACTTTAGTTTTACTCCCTAAATGGGCTAAATATATTCTAAATAAATTAGACCCTGTAACATAAGAAGATTGGGTGACAAGCTGAAAAAAAAAGTCAATTTTCATATTAACAAAGAGGTACCATCAGCAGTCTGCTTATATGCTAGAGAAGTAGTTAAGAAGGAATGATCTGTATTTCTATAATGTTTATTCACTTAGATCCAGAAAAAATGGATACTTTTATGGACTTTCGGATATTGGTTATGTGGTTGGAAAAAACCATTCCTATGTTTAGAATTGGGGACCCCAAAAATACCCGTTGCTTTAGGTGACTTTTTAGAATAAGTTGATGTTAGTGTACTAACATCATTTCTGACCAATATATGACTTTTGTTCTGTAGTTCACCAGGTAGAGACTACAGTATCTACGCTAGAGTAGCTGCAATTATATCGCCCATACACATTACACAGACATGATGTCTGATGTCTATGTAGCACATGTTCATAAGCAGAACGGAGGACATTATTCAGCATTACTTAGCAGTGTAGTTGTGAATTTAACTCAGGTGAGATAAAACACTTATTAGAAAGGTGCAGCATGATGTCTGTGTGTCTCTGCCTCTCTCTGCACCTATTTCTATCTTCACTCCCTCTCCATAGACTTCTATAAGAAGCTGTAATCTGATACCTCAGTGAGCCGGCAGTCCATCTTGTCTTGAGCAGAATGGATTTTACCTATTTTTCAAAGTGAATGAGAAGTTCAGGAGGCAGGCGGGAAAGAAAGGAAGTCGCTCATAAGTGGAGAAAAAGCATATTTATGTGATTATAGTTTCTTATATTTGATTGTACTATTGATTTATGCAAGGTTTGTTGCAACGACAGTGACCATTTCAATATGACTCCAGATAATGGATTAAATAAAATCAATAGAGATAGAAAGCAGGGAGAACAATGGAAAAATCATGTAAAGAAATTAACTATTATGATACATGGAGAATAAAAAATATTTATGGAACATATACTCCAGTTTTTCCATTTCTTAAATGTTTTTATCACAAATTTAATTTTAGGGAACAAGACAGCTCTTGCCTGTACAAAACACCTTTAGTATTCTGTTAAAGTGTTTGATGATCATGCACTAATTGGAATAAAGTTTGGGGTAGATGTCAGGGTGTAACAGAGGGTAGAGATTGAATCCTCCATATAATCTTTTAAGCAATAGCTGCAATTTCCTATCTAAGTAATATGAAAACCTATCTTCACTGAATACAGATTTTACCCCGGAATTGAGAATTAAAGATCAGTCCAGGAGGATAAAGAAGCGGATTTCTCTGATAAGATATATTACAAAGCTGCATATTTTCATGCATACTATTGATTTATGGAACAAAAATTAAAACTACAGGTACGTTTTAAGATTATTACGATGGTAACTGGAGAGAAGAAGAGAATTAATTAGAGGGCAGATGCCTAAGGCCTCATTCACATATCCGTATTTAAACACATGGAAAAAAATGGTACCAGTGTCATCAGTGTTGTGCATCAGTGTGGATGATCAATTCATCCGTGTGTCCGTTTTTACCATCCGCGTGTCATCAGAGTTTTTCACTGATGGATATAGAGACACATAAATTACAAAGCTTCTCCTATACTTTGCAATGTTAAATTCATATAGCACACGGGTGACACATGGAAGCAACACGTGTGCTGTACATGTTTTTCATGAACCCATAGACTTGTATTGGCCCTTGTCATCCGTGCTGCCAGAAAAAAACAGACACGACTCCATGTTTTTACACGGACACACCTTAGATTATAATGGTACGTGCTCTATCACTGGAAAAAACAGATGTCAAATGTATGTGCAACACGGATGTGTGTATGAGGCCTAAGGTCTACCCATTATAATCTTAAGGTGCTATGCAGATGTCAGTATTCTTTCATGGACATGTCCGTGTTTTTCCGGCAGCACGGATGAAGAGGGCCAATACAAGTCTATGGGTCTGTGAAAAACACGTACAGCACACGGATGGCATTCATGTGTCATCAATGTGCTGTACGTATTTAACATTGCAAGGTATAGGAGAAGATTTGTAATTTTTATTTTTTCGTGAAAACACTGATGACACATTGATGTTAAAAACGGACACAAGGACCAAACACTGATGACACTGGTACAATTTTTTTCACATACGTGCTTATATATGGACGTGTGGGGGGCGAGCTTGCTCATGGCAGGATAGGACGCATGCTAGTGGAGCTCCTGAAAGACCCACAGCTAATTTGTATTTCTGACAGCTACTAAAGCTCTGAATCCTCCCCAGCATTTCAGCGGGTAAGAGGAAGAATCACAGCTCAGCGCCGGCCGAATCCAAAATCTCCCAGTACCTGCGTCATAAGGCTGCTTCTTCACTGCTGGAGACACAGGAAAAGATGGCGCCGAAGGCCTCAGCGGTGGCTTCTGACCCAGGAACCCACATGCAGGTGCTTCCAGTCTCCAGGTCACATCCCACGCAGTCTCCCAATCTGAAGGACATCTCACATATCCCTGAAGAAGAATGGGACTGGAAAGAGCACTTGAAAGCTATACCTAAAAGGCAGGACCTGGAGGCCATGTTTCTCAAGCTGGAAGAGACGCAGGCACGTGCGCTGGACTCTGTGAAACAGGACATTACTCAGGTGGGCAATAGAGTGAATGATTTAGAAGAGGACGCCATGCCTTTACACCAGAGACTGGATGAGCACCACCTTATCAATGATGAACATACTGCCCAGATTTCAGAAATAATCACACGTATGGAGGACATTGAAAACCGCCATAGGCGGAATAATATATGCATTAGAGGCCTCGCTGAGGAAGTGTCCTCTCAGGACTTAGAGAAAAGGTGCTCTCTTTTTTGTGACCTTCTTGGAAAAGCTCAGGGGCAATCAATTGAAATTTACAGAGTACACAGATCCCTAGGCCCAAGATCCTCTTTAATATCCAAACCAAGGGATGTCTTCTGCAGAGTCCATTATTTTAAAGAGAAAGAGTCTATATTACAATTTGCAAAGGCTAAAGGAAAGGTACATTTTATCGATTGCGATTTGCTTATACTTCCGGATTTGGCATGACGCACCCTTCAACTTCGCAGAGCTCTGCGCCCTCTCACACAAATATTGAGATACATTGGCATTGTTTACCGTTGGGGCTTCCGTTTCAACTACTGGCATGAAAAGAAGGACGCTCTGCGGTTTTCAAAAAACTAGGAGACCTCCCCACTCTTCTAGCAACTTTTGGTTTACCACAGGTCTCCCTTCCGAATTGGCCGTCACTTCGTGTACTCCCTCCGCTGATCCCTCGTGAGGATTGGGAGAAGGTCCCACCACTGAGACCACAGAAATCTCCTCCCTCGCAGTGGAGGTTGTTCAGATTAGGAGTCGTCCCAGCCGGGATAAGACGACATGGGGTCACTTTGGATATGCAACCATGTAGTATCTTCTTAGATGCACTTTCTGCTCATTACATGCCCAGTTACGGGATCATACATCAGTTTTCTTACATTATATAACTTAGTTTGTAAGCTTAATATGTCTCAAGTTTTCCAAGTCCACAGGTACCAAGTTTAATCTTCGAATTATGTTCATTATGCTTCCACAGTTTTTATGATTCTTAGTTAAGATACGCTGTCAGGTACGACACCTAACGGTTTTGATGTGTAATAAGAGTCAAGTAAGGAAGTCTTTTCACAGCATGACTTCCTCCCCCCCAACTAGAGGCTTGGACCTAGTTTTAGAGTCCATTTTGTTCCTATTTGGAATGGTCAGTTTAATGCTGTATGTGGAGGTAATTTCTTCCGCTGTTACCTCCTGGTTCTCTTGTAATATGTTAATGCACTTGTTGTCCCAAATCCCCATGTCCTGTGTTTTCTGTAGTATGTTCTTGTCTATGTCTTCCCCCTTCCTTTATGCTGAAAAAATGCAATGGCTAGCTTAAGTTTCGCCTCATAAAACACAAGGGGATTTAATAGTCTCACGAAACGGAGTCAAATACTATACCATCTATACAAAAAAAGAATCGATATCGCTATGTTCCAAGAAACTCATTTTAAAACTTTGTCGACTCCAAAGTCTGAGGACTTGAGAAACCAAATTGTGAGGAAGCATGAGCAATCTCAAGGCTACAAGTCCTTCTCCAAAGACCTGAATGTTCCTGTGTCTTCCGTGCGCAGTGTCATCAAGAAGTTTAAAGCCCATGGTACTGTGGCTAACCTCCCTAGATGTGGACGGAAAAGAAAAAGTGACGAGAGATTTCAACACAAGATTGTGCAGATGGTGGATAAAGAACCTCGACTAACATCCAAACAAGTTCAAGCTACCCTGCAGTCCGAGGGTACGACAGTGTCAACCCGTACTATCCGTCGGCGTCTGAATGAAAAGGGACTGTATGGTAGGATACCCAGGGAGACCCCACTTCTTACCCCGAGACATAAAAAAAGCCAGGCTAGAGTTTGCCAAAACTTACCTGAGAAAGCCTAAAACGTTTTGGAAGAATGTTCTCTGGTCAGATGAGACAAAAGTAGAGCTTTTTGGGAAAAAGCATCAACATAGAGTGTACAGGAAAAAAAAAGAGGCATTCAAAGAAAAGAACACGGTCCCTACAGTCAAAATTGGCGGAGGTTCCCTGATGTTTTGGGGTTGCTTTGCTGCCTCTGGCACTGGACTGCTTCACCGTGTGCATGGCATTATGAAGTCTGAAGACTACCAACAAATTTTGCAGCATAATGTAGGGCCCAGTGTGAGAAAGCTGGGTCTCCCTCAGAGGTCATGGGTCTTCCAGCAGGACAATGACCCAAAACACACTTCCAAAAGCACTATAAAATGGTTTGAGAGAAAGCACTGGAGACTTCTAAGGTGGCCAGCAATGAGTCCAGACCTGAATCCCATAGAACCCCTGTGGAGAGATCTCAAAATGGCAGTTTGGAGAAGGCACCCTTCAAATATCAGGGACCTGGAGCAGTTTGCCAAAGAAGAATGGTCTACAATTCCAGAAGAGCATTGTAAGAAACTCATTGATGGTTACCGGAAGCGGTTGTTCGCAGTTATTTTGGCTAAAGGTTGTGCAACCAAGTATTAGGCTGAGGGTGCCAATACTTTTGTCTGGCCCATTTTTGGAGTTTTGTGTGAAGTGATCAATGATTTGATTTTTGCCTCATTCTCTTTTGTGTTTTTTCCTTGCAAGCAAATTAAATGATAATAAGACCAAAGAATTTGTGATTGCAATCATTTTCAGGAAGAAACTGAGTATTATCTGACAGAATTGCAGGGGTGCCAATACTTTTGGCCACCACTGTAACTCCATTGCTCAGGGTCAGACATTTCTCTCTCAGTCCCTATTAGCGCATATAACAGTGATACCTAAACCGGGTAAAGATCACTCCCACTGCAACAATTTTCGCCCGATTTCCCTAATCAATATAGACCTAAAGATATATTCTAAGATGCTGGCTTTAAGACTTCAACCTCTGATTCCAAATATCATTCATAAAGATCAGGTGGGATTTGTGTTAGGAAGAGAAGCGAGAGATAATACAATTAAAACATTTTCAATTATTGATGCGGCAAAATCCCGTAGCATTGGAGCCTGTCTACTGTCCATAGATGCTGAAAAAGCATTTGACAGAGTGGGTTGGGATTTCTTAAAGGAAATCTTGCGGAAGATTGGGTTGGGAGACAAAATGATGTTACGTATTATGGCCCTATATACCTCTCCTACGGCACAGATTAAGATCAACGAAGGTGTATCTAGACCCTTCCCGGTATTCAACGGCACTCGGCTGGACTGCTCGTTTTCTCCCCTATTATATATTCTAGTAATGGAATCACTTGCAAAACAAACCCATCCATACCTGGGATCCACATAGGCGAGGAGGCATATAAGATGTCAATCTTTGCAGACGACTTATTGCTATATGTTTCCCCTCCGAGAATATCTACCCCTGTAATTCTATCAGAGTTAAAACAGTTCTCTTCATTATCTAATTTTTAGGTAAACATTTCCAAATCTGAAATTCTCAATCTGAACTTCCCGGAGGCTGAGGCCCTACATCTTAGTTCGAGCTTTCCATTTAAGTGGAATGAAACAGCCATTAAATACCTGGGTATATATGTTTCATCGGACACATCTCAGATTTACTCTCTTGATTTCCTCCCTCTTTTGAGAAAGATTGAGGCGGACTTGAAAAATTGGTCTGGACTATCAGTATCATGGTTTGGTCGAATTAATGTATTAAAAATGGATATTCTACCAAGAATTTTGTACCTATTTCAGACTATCCCTTGCAAACTTTCTTGATTATTCTTTCAGAAACTCAGATCTATATCCTCCAAATTTATATGGGGTATATCTAAACCCAGACTCTCATACTCGGTTCTAACTCAAACCAAGGGAAGGGGAGGGATGGAAGTTACAGATTTTGCAGCATACCACAAGGCATCTGTACTTAGCTGCATCCTCAACATTATCATAAATTCAAAGAATAGGGCCTGGTCCTCACTAGAAACTGAATCCTTGCGCACTGGCCAGGTTGTTATGGAGTGATCGAACCTTTAGGGCTAGGGTAAATTTATCTCTTATATCCCCATCGTACACCTTACTACTAACTATGTGGGACAGGTTGGCTTTTAAATACAACATTTCGTCAAACCCGGGACCCATGTCCCCTCTAATATATTCTCCTCACACACATAATAAATTTAGACATCTGAATTTGACAGATAAGTCAATTCCTCAAATGCGACATGTAGTTTCTGGGGATGGGTTGATGTCTATGGAAAGTTTACTCTCACCAGGGTCCAATGTGGGTAAGGCTTGGATGGAGTATCACCACATTTACGGTCTCTTTAGTTTGAATCCTAGTCGGTAGTGCTGGTTGAGACCCCTGACAGAATTCAAAGAAATTTGTACTAAATCAGTGGTTCCTGGACACTGTATCTCTCTGTTGTAAGGACTTCTGAAGGGGGGGGGGGTTTCCCTCTTCACAAGCATTTCAACTTGCCTGGGAACCAGAGCTTGGGAAATCTTTCTCTCCCTCAGAGTGGAATAAAATTTTTGAGCTCACCCCTAAACTATCATTGTCTTGTCACGTTCAGGAGACTAATTATAAAATCATCTCCAGATGGTATAGGACGCCAGACAAGATGCACCATATGTTCCCATCTCTTCCAAATAAATGTTGGAGATGTGAGGCCGCCATTGGCAATATGACCCATATTTGGTGGAAATGTCCTCAAATTTTTAAGATTTGGGCTTCAATAATTAATTAAACTATTTAGCACAAACATACAAAATACTCCTGAGGTGGCCTTGCTCTCTCTCATGCCCATGTCTATATCTAGTATTAAAAAAGGTAAATTTAGACTATTCTTAACAACAGCCAGACAAATTGTCCCCAGACATTGGAAACTGCCTTCTGTTTTTTCTAAAGTACAATGGGTAGAAGCCTTGGATAAGTTGATTGGCATGGAGGAGTTGGTGATCTCGAACAACTGGCTTAATAGAAGTTCTTACGAATATATGAGACCATGGCTCTCTTGGACCTTATTTAGAGACTCTGATGAGTTTAAAACCTGGATATCCTCCCCATTTTGATAAGGAAAGAACGGGTAAATTGGTTGGAAGTATGGTGGACCCATTGTTGGTGTTATAATGTTACACTATTCCCCCCCTCTTGTTTTATCCTCTTGGTTTTCCAATCTCTCTGATCCCCTCCACTTCTTCCTTTCCTCATGTTTGGTGTGTCTGGGTCTTTTAGGATTTAATTTTGCTTATAGTTTATAATTATTATGTTATTGTTTTATTAATAATACAGTCAGTCAAGGAGGTGCTTTGTTGTTTGTTAATAGGTGGTTTGGGAACTCGATACTTAATTGATGATGTGATATATAATATGCCAATACTATTGATGCATCATTCCCCTGTCTATGCATGTATCATTGGACTGTTACTTTTTATGTTTATTAAAATTTATTGAACCATAAATATGGATGTGTGAATGAGGCCTAAGCGTGTGACTGGTCACAGTCTGGGACACCATGGGCAATGAGCCTTGGGCAGACTGATGCTCAGTTTGGAATCGACACCACAAATCTGCAGCAAATCTGGAACCTGTTCCAGTGTTAATAGAGTGTTCATTTGATTACCGCCATCTTGAGAACTTTGCAGGATATTTTTATACTACTAGAAGTGTTAATAATAGTAGTCCCATATAATGCCTTATAATATTCATAACAACACTTTTTTATTTTAGAATTTTGATTTATTTTTTTATCCAGTTTTATGCCCATCCTTCCCCTTCAATAAGGTAGTTATTTATGGAGGAATATCACTTACATTGTGCTGCATTCATCAAATAATCCTGATGCTTATCATTTCTAATCCAATTCCTTCTCTTTTCCTCCTTTTGATGATTTTATATCCCTTTCCAGGTAGGCAGTTTTCGCTACCAATCTCTACTGACAGATTCCCTCTTTTCGAAACTAATCCGTTTATTAAGAAATCCTCTTAAATATGTCTTCTCAGTGTGCCAGACTGTTGTCAATGAGACTGAGCCTATTTATACTTTAGAATAATACAGCAGCTCTTTTACTGTTCTATCTTGTGTATCAATTGTATATGTTACCAGTACTGATAGAGGGAAGGGGGAGGAGGAGGAAGGAGCTACAGGCTGGTACAGACATTCCGCTGCAAGTTCTCCTTAATTTACACTTTTTCACACTTTATATCTATGGTTAAAAAAGTGTAACTGTCATTTCAGAACTCACAGCAGATTGTGTCTGCTTCTAGATCCTCCCTCCTCCTGTCTTCATAGAACTCTATGTGCATCGTCACTTCCTATTGTTGTAATGGGAAAATCTGTCTTCACTGAATACAGATTTTACCCATGAATTGACAATAAAAGATCAGTCCAGGAGGAGAAAGAAGAAGATTACTCATATACGATTTATTACAAAGTTGCTTATTTTCATATGTACTATTGATTTATGAAATAAAAATTAAAATGACGATTTCCCTTAATGTAGGACTGGCTTGTATTGATTTCTGACGGACTCCTATTTCAATCAGCTTGAGTACTCTTTTCTTCACTGATTGTTTTACATACTCATTGTAAAATTATTGGTCAGTACATGGTTAATTGGAAATTTCATTTTGCAGCAGGGCAATAATGTGAAGCAAATGCCGAAGCAAAGTGTACCAAACGGTACAACGATGACATCTATATGCCATCATACTCATGGAATGAGCGTCACCCTACATTCATAGAAAGGTGTATGAGGAAAAAAGGATGTTGACTTACATCCATAGAAAGCTCTGGAAACAATCTGTCTTTTCATGTTTTCACACAATAATTTCAGCGGTGTTCTGTGGAAAAACAAAATTTGAAAAATTAGCCGTATATGATACGCCAACTATGTAAACACAATTGGTTACTCACATCTGGATGTTTTGGATGTCATTTTTGATAAATAGGAGCAAAAATTGAATTACTGGCATCAAGCGCTATAATTCTGTAAAAGGGGTGGTTCGTGATAGACACATTGAAGATCTATCCATAGAATAGATCATCAATATGAGATCATTTGGGGCCCGACACCCGGCATAGGTCATCAATATGTTGCTCCTGTACAATCCCTTTAAGATGTTTGACAATCACCAAATTGATATACAGTATACCCAAGCACAATACTTCCCTTTTATATGTCGTCCTAGACAAAAAATTTGTTGTCCTTCTATTTATAACATATGAACTAAACTACAGCAAGAATCACAGCACTTGGAGCAAACAAACCCTTGAAATGATATTAAACAGATGAAAATGATTACTATAGACCAAGAATGTGACCTTTTTCTTTGGCATTTGCTTATGATAATTATTCTTAAAATTAAGCTCCACATGGGAGTAGTAATTTGAAACATTACACATATACACTATAAAACCTAAGATAAAAACAAAATGAGCAAATACCCTGCAGTAAACAAATAAATAGCAATAGTGCATGAAAATAACATAGGTTAATTAGTTAACATAATTTTGATCAAAAAAACGTAAAAGCCATCCTACCATGTCACGGTGACCTTATTCGGGACGGTCCTAATCCCTAGTATTAAAACCTTATCAAATGATCAAAATTTTTCATGAAAATTATGTTAACTAACTACCCTATGTTATTTTCATGCACTATTGATATTTGTTTACTGTATTTAGTGCAGGGTATTTGCTCATTTTATTTTTATCTTAGATTTTGTCTGTTAGGTGGCCAGTGTGAACATGCGCCTACACGCATGCACACCAACTTATACTCCAGTTTAGTTCTTTGGGTTTTTGTTTCATAAACAAAATAGTTAACTTCATAACTAATTATTTTTTTGCTGGTTTTAAGTGACATGATGTAACAAGGCCTAGGGATAGGTATGGTCTTAGTTTCCCTCTAATTGAAGGCAAGGTGTAGATATTGCATGGGACTTCTTTCACTTGCAGACAGAGCACTGTGGCAGGATCCTTTCAAGCAATTTCATTTAGGGCTCATTCAGACATCTGTTTTTCACATATGAGTTCTATCAGTGTTTTTCACAGATATTTCACCTAGTATATTCTATGCCATTGTTCACATTTCTGATCTTTTTTTTCAGAACAAGTGTTACAAGCAAAATTGCAGAGACATGTCTGATATTGATCCGAGTGTCGGATCACAATTGGCTATGCAAGTCTATGGGTCTGTGAAAAAATTGGACAGAACTTGAATGCCATCTAAAAGCTCAGCTTTTAAGAGAATGCTAGATAGGAGAGGGTGGAAAATTTTCTTTTTGTTTCTCAACCGAGAAAAACTGATGAGTCTCTGGCCAAATTGTAACAAAACACTGAAAACTGAATGAACCTCTGAACAAAATCACTGATTAAACTAGGACTGTTTTTCTTTTATGTGAAAAAAACAGAAGTCTGAATGAGCTCTTACATTCAGAGACTGACTTGTAAGAAGGATGCACAGGGGAATTTGATGATCTGTGGATTTGATCTGATTTTCTGTGGATTCAATCTGTGAAACATACATAAAATCTAAATGTAACAGTACATAAGCTTCCATGATATTTCTGTATAAAGAACTACCAGACTGACTTTGTCACTGTTAGGCCGCGCACACTACAATGTGCAGCAAAGTCTGTACAGCAGTCCACAGAGGCAACGACTACCTAGTATATAGCCATTGGGTCTCAATCTTAAAGAGGTTTTCAAATATATTTTTTTTACTCCCATGGCCCTGCAAATGATATGTCCAGTAACTTTGTAAATTACTTACAGTTAAAATAGTTATAAAAAAAAAACAGGCGCCAGTAACATGGTGCTTGATGCACTAGTAACTTCGCCTCTAGAGATGTCCTGTATTACCAGTGGTAATTGAGCAATAAATGACAGCCCAGTATATAGAATGTCACTAAAGACATTCTTATACGCAGGGCTGTGGAGTCGGTAAGCCAAACCTGCAACTCTGAGTCCTCAATTTCCCTTACACCAACTCTGACTCCACGGCTCCGACTCCCACATATATTGCTTATATTTAAATAAATAGATAGATAGATAAAGTCATAGAGGGATGGATAGATAGATAGATGGAGGGATGGATAGATAGATAGTGGGATAGATGCAGGAATAGATAGATTAATAGAGGGATGGATAGATGGACAGATGGATAGATACAGGGATGGAGGGATAAATATATGGATAGATAGATGATAGATAGCCATATGGATGGATAGATGGAGGGATAGATGAAGGGATAGATGAAAGGATGGATAGATAGATAAGATAAGATAGATAAAGTCATAGATAGATAGATGGAGGGATGGATAGATAGATGGAGGGATCTATAGATAGTGGGATAGATGGAGGAATAGATAGATTAATAGAGGGATGGATAGGTAAATAGAGGGATGGATAGATGGAGAGATAGATAGATACAGGGACGGATGGATGGATAAATATATGGATAGATAGATGATAGATAGCCATATGGATGGATAGCTGGAGGGATTGCTGGAGGGATAGATGAAAAGATGGATAGATAGAGGGATAAATTATGAAAGGATAGATGAACGGCACCCCTCCCCCTCCTCTCTCTGGTGAAGACGGCAGAAGACAGGACAGAGGAGGGGAGATTGCCCCCTGCAGTCTGGAGCCAGTGCAGGATGGGAGCACTGCAGCATACAAGTGAGTTTTGATAGGTGAGTGCCCCTGCTTCTAGGGGGGGGCAGCTGCCCCCCCTGCCCCTCGCTGGCTACGGCCATGATTCACGCAGAGTGTTTTTGCGGATCCGTTTTTTGCAGTAAGATGCAGTGGCTCTGGGCATCCCAGAAAAGTCAATGGGTTTCAAGATATGACATTCAGACACATCGTTTTGTGAGGATCCATTTTTGGGCTCAAAAACAGATCCTCACAAAGAATGAGCATGTCAGTTTGTGCGGCGCTTTTCTAATCTGCTTTTGCTATTGAAAACATTATCTATGAGCTCAAAAACCTTTCAGGTGATGCGGTTTTTAAAAAGCTGATGTGCTTTTGCAGGTGAAAAACGTATCCTCAAAAAACGCATCAAAAACGCTGTGTGTGAATGTAGCCTTAGATCAGGAATAGAACAGCTATTTATAGGACATTTCATAACTTTCCCAAATTCCTATGAAAAAATATTCAGCACATTCTGCATTAAACTACTGGATCCAATTTATTATACACTGCTCAAAAAAATAAAGGGAACACTTAAACAACAGAATATAACTCCAAGTAAATCAAACTTCTGTGAAGTCAAACTGTCCACTTAGGAAGCAACACTGATTGACAATCAATTTCACATGCTGTTGTGCAAAAATAGACGATAGATGGAAATTATTGGCAATTATCAAGACACCCTCAATAAAGGAGTATTTCTGCAGGTGGAGACCACACACCACATCTCAGTACCAATGCTTTCTGGCTGATGTTTTGGTCACTTTTGAATGTTGGTTGTGCTTTCACACTCGCGGTAGCATGAGACGGACTCTACAACCCACAGAAGTTGCTCAGGTAGTGCAGCTCATCCAGGATGGCACATCAATGCGAGCTGTGGCAAGAAGGTTTGCTGTGTCTGTCAACGTAGTGTCCAGAGGCTGGAGGCACTACCAGGAGACAGGCCAGTACACCAGGAGACGTGGAGGGGGCCATAGGAGGGCAACAACCCAGCAGCAGGACCGCTACCTCCGCCTTTGTGCAAGGAGAAACAGGAGGAGCATTGCCAGAGCCCTGCAAAATGACCTCCAGCAGGCCACAAATGTGCATGTGTCTGCACAAACGGTTAGAAACCGACTCCATGAGGGTGGTATGAGGGCAAAACGTCCACAGATGGGGGTTGTGCTCACAGACCAAAACACCGTGCAGGACGCTTGCCATTTGCCATAGGACACCAGGATTGGCAAAGTCTCCACTGGCGCCCTGTGCTCTTCACAGATGAAAGCAGGTTCACACTGAGCACATGTGACAGATGTGACAGAGTCTGGAGACGCTGTGGGGAGCGATCTGCTGCCTGCAACATCCTTCAGCATGACCTTTTTGGCAGTGGGTCAGTAATGGTGTGGGGTGGCATTTCTTTGGAGGGCCACACAGCCCTCCATGTGCTCTCCAGAGGTAGCCTGACTGCCATTAGGTAACTAGATGAGATCCTCAGACCCCTTGTGAGACCATATGCTGGTGCGGTTGGCCCTGGGTTCCTCCTAATGCAGGACAATGCCAGACCTCATGTGGCTGGAGTGTTTCAGCAGTTCCTGCAAGATGAAGGCATTGAAGAGGATGCTTTAGTCCAGGTCTGGGAGGAGATCCCACAGGAGACCATCCGCAACCCCATCAGGAGCATGCCCAGGCATTGTAGGGAGGTCATACAGGCACGTGGAGGCCACACACAATACTGAGCCTCATTTTGACTTGTTTTAAGGACATTAAATCTAAGTTCGATCAGCCTGTAGTGTGTTTTTCCACTTTAATTTTGGGGGTGACTCCAAATCCAGGCCTCCATTGGTTAATAAATTTGATTTCCATTGATGATTTTTGTGTGATTTTGTTGTCAGCACATTCAACTTTGTACAGAACAAAGTATTCAATGAGAATATTTCATTCATTCAGATATAGGATGTGTCATTTGAGTGTTCCCTTTACTTTTTTGAGCAGTGTATATTTTAGGAGTCGGAGTCGGTCCATTTTATACCGACTCCGACTCCACCAAAATGAGCACCGACTCTGACTCCGACTCCACGACTCCGACTCCACAGCCCTGCTTATACGGCTGTCTTTAACTTCTGGGATCATGAATGATTGTTCCCCACTGATGCCGCTGGCTTGAATTCATGCCCACCTAATCGACAAACTAATTAGAGTAAAGCCCCCCATACACATTAAACTAATGTTGACCAAACCCACCGATATAAATAGGTTCGGCCGACACTGTAATGTGTATGGGAGCCAAGGCCAATTTACTGCTGGAGGAGATGATGATCTGGTTTGTTCAATTACGGACTGTTGATTCATTTGTTCTCTTGGAGATAAGCCGCCACCAAACATGTTTAGCCGCTGCTCTCTCGTAGAGAACACAGGAGCACTTGGCCGGATGAGTGCTCCAGTTTATATGAGAGCCAGCTCAGATGGTTGCTGATCGGACACTTGCCTGAATCATCATTCGGCTGACAATGATCTAATCTGTATGACCGGCTTAAGAGTGACAAATTCAGTAGATTATATGGCGTATCTGTGTTAGAACGCCAGTAGTGGATGGAGCGGTGGCAATATGAGCTAAGCATGCAATTGTGTCAGAGGTGATGAAGCAGGGAGTTTACTATTCAGTCCCTGAATAATAGTTTAGAGCTAGCAATTATTCATGGGAACTATAGGAGGATCTAAACAAACGGACAATGTGAATGTTGTAATTAGTTTCTTTAGAAAAAATAGTCAAGGGTTGCTTGATTAAGCATAGAAATCGCTTTCTGAAGACTTTTCTTTTTCTTTTTACACATCGCGGAAAAACCCTTTTAAGTATGGGCTGTGACAGATGCTATTCTACCATACAAAAAAATGGGAATATGAGCCCTAATGAAGTTGTAGCCTGTTACTGAGATTAATGCCATACCGATTACAAAGGAAATAAAGAATAGTTACATTATGACCTTTAATTATTGGAAGTAACACAAAGCAGAAAACTAAACAACTTTAGTCCTATACAACCAACTTTAATTGTTTCTCAAACTGTGAGTCTGGCCTCCTAGTTGTTGGTGAGGTGCAAGAACGCAGGTTTGATACAAATGATCATGTGCTGCATTGCATTTCTAAGCCTGTAGCAATCTCTGGTTTATCTTATTCTGGGCACACGAAGCTAAAAAAGGAAAACTGAGAGATATTTTTAACTTGAGCATGGACTTCAAATACAGACAGGGAGGCCTGGACATCATCTGGGTCTGTCTGATACGGCCCCAGTAGAAAGAATTTGGATAAGTGTGTTCTGTTTTGGTAAAAAACGCTTCCAAAAATGTTGGACATATAATGTTAGTGACGTCCTAAATTCATAAATGTATCCAACGAAAATCCAAACAAAAAGAATCATAAATATCAGATAATAAGGACGGGGCTTACCTGTCATGGGCACAGGTACAGCAGCTGGAAATATCATACGGAGAGCTTCCCGTGGAGCAGGACAGACACGATGATCCCTGACTGCAATACTCATTAAGCTGCCAGGGCAAAAGATTAGCACCAAATCCTTGCATCTCTATTACGTCTCCGGAGTCTGGGGAGACATATCAATCAATCAGAGGAGAGAGTGAATCCAATACAAATAATGCTCAGAATCGCTCTTGGTTATTGAACATGAGCCTACATTCAGTAATGATGTATCTGCCATTTGTAACTGTCATTAACTTATCTCTCTGTTCAGTGCAGACGAGAGTGACAAAGCCGCACTGCATTGTAATATGTGTGTTCCGAGAGAACAGTGTCGTTTTTTGGGTGGGAGGAAGGAGTGATCCTAATAAATAAGACTGTAAATGTGCACTTAGCTGAGTAATAGTTTTCTACTATTCAGTGACATTTGTATGATGTATTAAAGGGGTAGTCTGATGAAGACAGCTTGAAGACGGTTACTCTTTAAACAAAATTTAGCTGAAAATAGGGAATGGGCAAACACAAAAATCTGGTCACTTCAATGCCCTGCTGCCACTCCAGGGGACTGTTGAAGCCAATGTTTGGATGAAGTTCTTGGCTGAATGATGTATGGAAGATGATCACTGCAGGAAATAAGCACAGTCAGTGACCACCAGAGTGGCGGAGGATTAAAGACTTGATTATAGTCTAATTTTATGTAATCTATTCCATGCTCTTGGCTAATTTTTTATATCACCTGAAAACTTCTTTCCGCTGGCCATGCTCATGTGAATTTGTCTGGATTGCCAGTCAAACTCATATGCATGGTTCCTCTTGGCTGACCCCTAATAGAAGGGTATGGTAAAAAGGATAGGTGATGTTGGATATTAACACAGCTGAGGCGTCGGGCAGAAGCTCATTTCCGTTTCCTTCTCATTTAAGTAAACATACACAAGTTTATGGCTATATCAGAAGAGGTAGTTGCTGGCTGAACCAACCAACATCTATCTCACCGGTATGGCCATCTTACATCATCGCAGATAGAGGCACAGAGCACCTGCCCCTAAAACAAAAAAGTTGATAGGCACGTACCACATCCAACATTTTGTATCTAATTTTAACATTTTTATATTTTGTTACCAATTTCAATATGCGCTGTCAGTTTAATATTTGCATTCATTTTGGGGGGTTAATAAATCTGTACTTTAAGTTTATCAATCCATTTGAAATGTTGTGAATGAGTAATGAGATATAATGTAAAGCTGGCCATTAACGTAATGAGGACACTTATTTTTTGACACATTGACATATATAAAACATATTTTCAATAATAAAGGCCTTTCAGCTCTCCCCATGATATGAACTAAGTCATCAACATAAACCAGATCATCAAACATTTTGCCACCATAGGGGGGAAATAATAGCATAATGTACAAACAGAATTAGAGGCCATTTATTTCATGAAGGAGGTCATGGTAAGAGATCTTGATTTCAGACCTCACCACAAGCAAATGATAAAAATCAAAATCAGCACATGTGCAGAACAAAAGTGACAATAAGGGGGGGATGTAGGTGGTTCATGCATCAAATCAGGGTGCAATGAGAAGATTTGGTTACCGGCATCGACCATGGGGAGCAAAAGCAATATATAGATGTAGGAAGAAAAGAAGTCACCCCTTCACCCTTTGTGCCTTAAGCTCTGCCAGTATTACAGAATTAATTACAGTATTATTATACTTTGAAAAATTTAAGATGTTGGAAAACCTCTAAAAATCAACATTCACCACTGGCAGGTATTACTTTTTTTTGTCAGAGGGGAAGGGGTATTGTGTACGTAGGTAAAATAAATTCACAGCAATACAAGAACATGCCAACATTTATAAAAAGAAATATATGAATAAAAACTGCTAAGGAAAGCCAAATTTTAATGAAAAAATGCTCTTCACCTTAATTCTTCAGGGAGGGAGCTGGATGGCCAAAATTGTATTGCATTTTATTCTATAGCAATAAAATGTATAAAAGTAGTAGATTGCCCCCGCATCTGCCATGATTGTTTGGATTAGAATATTACCATTAATTAAGATATTTTTCACGGGCCCAAATAAAAAAAAAAATCATGATAATAAAAAAAAGTATTCACATGGAAAAGATGAAATTATTTATAGAAATAAAAGATTACAAAATAGAAAATCAGAACCCCACAGAACCTAAAGATCCAGATGAAAGGTACCGAAGTCGTTGAAGAATTATAAGTGAACAGCATCCTCATTATTTTGTACCATTCATCAATTGTTTGGATAGCTGCAAAATTGGCCACATGCAAAGGTCGAGCATGTTGCAAACACCAGCAGACAAGGGCAAGCAAACCCTGTAACAACAGTGATGTCATTATCGGGAGGCAGGACACAATGTTTGCATCGCAAATAATTAAAGGTATTGCTTCTATTACTGCATACAATAGAAAAGAGTAGGTGGATTAGAGTATCTCATCACTGCAATGGGTTTACATTTTTTATGGTATTCTGTTTAAATGTTTTAATTTGTATTTAAAGCTCTTGATAAAAAAAACACATTGTTAGAAAATAGAGGTAACGAAGCCAGACATTGGTTGGTTTAGTCCGCCCGTTTAGTGCAAATTGCATTTCAGCAATTAAAAATTCTTGATACTAGAAGAACAAAAAAGTCTGTTTACAGAAACATTACTTCTGATATACACGTGCTCGTGTAGTGCTATCTATATTTAAAGTTGATTTTTAACTTTATGCTATTATCACTAACCCTAAGGGTATGTGCACACAAAGCCTTTGTCAGGTGCGGCAAAACTGCCACAAAGAGTGAATATATGCACAGCAATGTAAAAATGACATTGCTGTGCACATGTTCTGTCCTTTGTTACTTCTTTTAAACGCTTCAACAGTGAAGCGGTTAAAAGAAGTAGCTTGCACAGTATCAATTATGGATAAAGACGCAGGCAGTAGAGCTGCCACAAAAAAACAATGGCAAAACCTCTTAAAAAAAAAGGCGGCCGTTTTTTTCCCTGAATTGGCTTCGCCCAGGAAGCCCAGGGCAGCTCCGCCAGTGTCTTGACACTGTGTGCACATACCTTTAGGGCATGTGCATATGATGTCTTTTCCAGGCAGAAGCCATCAGCCGCCTCAAGAACAACGGCAATACCTCCTGAGAAGCTGCCTCAGCAAAACAACCACTAGCATTTTACTGAAGCGGCTTCTCCTGGGAAAACTCAGCGGCTATGTCGGCGTCCAAGTGATTGGGTATATGCATAGTCTTTTTACAAAGTTTTTGGAGCGGAAAGTCCAAGTTTTTGAGGGGTTTTGTTTTGGATAGTTTCAGTTCAGTTTCTGCTCCAAAAAAACTTAATGTGAACATACGCTAAGACTATGTGCAGCTGCTGAGTTTTCCGAGGGAAGGAGTCGTTTTCCTTAAGCTTTTTTTGGGTGGTTTATATTGGCAGTTTTCTGATGTTTTTTGACATCCTTTAAGCAATAAATATAATGCCAGCATTTTTTTTTTGTAATGAAAATGCTTACAAAAACACTCAAAAATGACTTTATGGCGTCTCCCAAGTGCTTTTTTAGCCTTCCCATTGACTTCTAATGTAAAGTATGGAGTGTCATCCTGGTATAAAACGCCTGAAAAATGGACATGTCACTTCTTTTACAAGCTTGGCATTTTTGAACGCCTGAACTGTTTAAAAGAAGTTCAAAAGCTTGAACATATGACCAGCAAGCTGTTTCTCCATAGAAGTGAATAGAAAGATTCTTTTGAGCATTTTGTGACCACTTTTGTGGGTTTTTAGAACCGGACCCACTCGCAAAAACGCAGAAAAAAAGTAGTGTGAACATACCTTTAGGGTTACAGGCCCTGGCATCAAATGACCTCACATATGGATTTGTGATACATAAAGGCTATAAAATGCTTAATAAACATTATTGCAAAAATGTTTATAATTAAAAAGCAAAGCCACCACAAGTGTACATATTGTTTTATGGGGTTTACCAGGCTTTTAAAATAGGATAGTCCATCAGTATTAGGGTTCAGTCAGATATCAGTGATTTTTCATCAGTATTTGTATACCAAAACACAGAACAGGTGTCAGTCTTTCAATTATAGTTTTTCTTTGTATGTTCCACTCCTGGTATTGGCATACAAACACTAATGAAAAATCAGTGGCATCTAAATGAGCCCTTAGATTGGGGATCCGTCTCTCGACACCCCTGATGATCAGCTGTCTGGAGGAGCTGCTGCACCCATGCAAGCACTGCTGGTTATACACTGCAGGGTTGTAGCTAGGCTTTCCTTCACATAGGGCAAAATGCTCAATGTACTACCCTCACCCTTTATCTAAAATACCATGCCATAGGCTTGTTGGCATCTCCCCTGAGACACACCACCCCTAGCAAATGCCCCAGTGGCCTCTCTTCCCCAGCTGCATACCTGTACACTGGTTTGTACTTGCACATGTCATAATTTTTGGTGCAGCTGAACTTTGTATTTTAGCTTTCCCACTTCTGGCCAAAGTCAGACCCCCATGGAACAAATAAGTCTGGATAACCCCTTTAGGCCACGTTCACACGTTGAGTATTCGGTGAGTTTTCTACCTCAGTATTTGTAAGCCAAAACTAGGAGTGGAATCAGAAGAAAAGTATAATAGAAACACGTCACTACTTCTGTATTTATCACCCACTCCTGGTTTTGGCTTACCAATACTGAGGAAAAAAATCGCCAAATACTGAAGTAAAATACTGATAAAACACTGAACGTGAGCATGTGACCTAAATCCTGCCTAATTGCTCTTTAAAGGGGTTGTCCAGTACTATTGATAATGCCCCAATGTATTTTTATGGTGAAAAGAAGTGTCTTTGTAAATACTTTGTGCTGCTGTTTCTACCTGTGAGCGGCGCAATCGCTGGCCACTCAGAGGCCTCAGGTGACCCCCTGCTGATGTCACGTCAAGTGAGACGTGACATCAGTGGGTTGTGGGTGTGGTTAAATGCCCACAGCCCAGCATCCACCATGGAACGCAGAAATAAGTCACCCCCGGCTGCAGCCGGAACTTGACGTGACATCAGCAGAAGCCAGAGCCGGCTGCGGCGGGGGTCACGTGATGCCTGTGAGCGGCCAGCACAAGGTATTTACAAAGACACTTCTTTTCACCATAAAAATACATTGGGGCATTATCAATAGCACCGGACAACCCCTTTAAAGGGAATCTGTCACCACAGTTATCAGACCTCTACTGTGACCATACAGGGTATAGAAAAGTAAATCTATACATATCTGTATGGCCCATAGTAGAGGTCTCATTGCAGAGAAAAGCGCTTTAGTCAATTCTATTTTGTACAGGCTTGGTGTCCAGGGGACGCCAAGCAATCCCCGCCTATGTGCTTATTATTCACCCAAATCCCCGCCTATATGCTTAATTATCATATCCCCCCCCCCTCCCCTGCATGTCACAGGGCCCTGTGACATGAACTGTGCTCCCTGACTTCCCGCTCACATAGAGCACGCTTTGCTTCATCCCGGCCCGTCTCTCTGTGCACTGCGCCGCAGGGTTCTATTGCGCAGGCGCCGGGGAGACACTGTCACTTACCGACACCTGCGCAATAGAACCCTGCAGCGCAGTGCACAGGCAGACAGGGCGCTTTATGTGAGCGGCGCTTTGCACATGCCTGGGAAGTCAGGGAGCACAGTGCACGTCACAGAGACAGATTCCCTTTAAAAGCACATTTCCTGATAATATAGAAAGTGTAATAATAATGGGTCAGTTCTTATTATATTGTCATATGAAATTATCACCCACTTTAATTATCAATGGGACAATGTAAAATTACATCTACTTTTTATCCTTACATTTGAATATTTGCTTAAAGCATAACTGTCATTTTAATTTTTATTTAATAATAATGTAAAGCAAGTGATTTTAATAATCTTTCAAATATACCTTATAAATGAAATCCGAAAGAAAACCTTTCAAAAACCTTCTAGAAGATGTCCCCCTGTGATGTTCCAGAAACAAATCCATATTCAGCTCCACACACTGAATACGGCACCTAAGGGTGCGGGGGCAGCCTACACAGTGCGCACTCCTGGCTGGATCCCATGCACTGCTTGTCAGTGCATCAGCAGGATAGCTCAGTCACACAGTGCTGAACTCTGTCAGCTGTTGGTTGTCGCACACAGCTCCTCTCTGCATGTTAGCTGATTCCTCTGTACTCAGTGACATCGGCACTTCCCCTCAGTGTTTAGCACACAGCTCCTCTCTGCCTGTCAGCTGATTCCTCTGTGCTCAGTGACATCGGCACTTCTCAGCCTTACTCTGTCAGTTGCTGGCTGCTGTGATGCCTGTGAGTGATTAAAATTCCAGCAAATGTGCCTAAGGAGAATCAATAACACTGACAAGTGCCGATGTCACTGAGCTCACAGGAACCAGCTGACAGACAGAGGAGACGTGTGCTAACAGCCAAGAGCCGACAGAGCCGGAGCACTGTGCCGAAGACTGAGGTATGGTGCAGTCAGACTGCCGTAATACTTGCACGAGGATTGCATCGCAATCCTCTAACTGGCCGTCGGCTCTCCTGACCTGAGCATGACAGCTGCATAGAAACACATGCTGTCACGCTCAGGTCAGGAGAGCGGACTGCCAGTCCGAGGATTGCAATGTGATCCTCACGCGAGTATTGCGGCTGTCTGTCAGAGCCGTAAACTGCTGATGCACTAAGAACAGTGCACCAGATCCAGCCAGGTGCACACACGCTGTATAGGCTCTGCCCCACCCTTAGAAGCTGTATTCAGTATCTGTAGGATGTTATTCTACAGATATACACTGCTCAAAAAAATAAAGGGAACACTTAAACAACAGAATATAACTCCAAGTAAATCAAACTTCTGTGAAATCAAACTGTCCACTTAGAAAGCAACACTGATTGACAATCAATTTCACTTGCTGTTGTGCAAATGGAATAGAAAAGAGATGGAAATTATTGGCAATTATCAAGACACCCTCAATAAAGGAGTGGTTCTGCAGATGGGGACCACAGACCACATCTCAGTACCAATGCTTTCTGGCTGATGTTTTGAATGTTGTTTGTGCTTTCACACTCGTGGTAGCATGAGATGGACTCTGCAACCCACAGAAGTTGCTCAGGTAGTGCAGCTCATCCAGGATGGCACATCAATGCGAGCTATGGCAAGAAGGTTTGCGGTGTCTGTCAGCGTAGTGTCCAGAGGCTGTAGGAGGGCAACAACCCAGCAGCAGGACTGCTACCTCTGACTTTGTGCAAGGAGGAACAGGAGGAGCACTGCCAGAGCCCTGCAAAATGACCTCCAGCAGGCCTCAAATGTGCATGAGTCTGCACAAACGGTTAGAAACCGACTCCATGAGGGCGGTATGAGGGCCCGACGTCCACAGATGGGGGTTGTGCTCACAGCCCAACACCATGCAGGACGCTTGGCATTTGCCACAGAACACCAGGATTGGCAAAGTCACCACTGGCGCCCTGTGCTCTTCACAGATGAAAGCAGGTTCACACTGAGCACATGTGACAGACGTGACAGAGTCTGGAGACGCAGTGGAGAGCGATCTGCTGCCTGCAACATCCTTCATCATGACCGGTTTGGCAGTGGGTCAGTAATGGTGTGGGGTGGCATTTCTTTGGAGGGCTGCACAGCCCTCCATGTGCTCGCCAGAGGTAGCCTGACTGCCATTAGGTACAGAGATTGGATCCTCAGACTCCTTGTGAGACCATATGCTGGTGCGGTGGGCCCTGGGTTCCTCCTAATGCAGAACAATGCCAGACCTCATGTGGCTGGATTGTGTCAGCAGTTTCTGCAAGATGAAGGCATTAAAGCTATGGACCCCAGACCTAAATCCGACTGAGCACATCTGGGACATCATGACTCGCTCCATTCACCAACGTCACGTTGCACCACAGACTGTCCAGGAGTTGGCGGATGCTTTAGTCCAGGTCTGGGAGGAGATCCCACAGGAGACCATCCGCAACCTCATCAGGAGCATGTCCAGGTGTTGTAGGGAGGTCATACAGGCACGTTGAGGCCACACACAATACTGAGCCTCATTTTGACTTGTTTTAAGGACATTACATCAAAGTTGGATCAGCCTGTAGTGTGTTTTTCCACTTTAATTTTGGGGGTGACTCCAAATCCAGGCCTCCATTGGTTAATAAATTTGATTTCCATTGATGATTTTTGTGTGATTTTGTTGTCAGCACATTCAACTTTGTACAGAACAAAGTATTCAATGAGAATATTTCATTCATTCAGATCTACAGTAGGATGTGTTATTTGAGTGTTCCCTTTATTTTTTTGAGCAGTGTATTTTCCCCTAGGACTATCGCTTTATAATTCTACATGCTTCAGAACAGAAATCCGCAGGCATTCTTTAATGGCTCAAAGTAAGCGCACAGCAAGCTTTAACTATTTGCTTTCAGGGTAGTGTTAATACCCAATGCTGTACAGTGACCTAGTAAAAACTAACTCACTCAAAATGTAATCCATTTTAGTGGGTTCAGCCAATGAATGATTGTCCCTGTTCACAAGATATTGACTGGTTCCAACAATAACCAGCAGCATTATGAATGCAGCTCTTGGCTACAATACATGCTCCAGCTCAGGATCCGCACAAGATAGGTAATACCCTAAAAGTATTGGTATATATAAACTACATGTGGTAAAGGACACACCCAAACAGTAGGTCATCAATGTATTTTTCCTATACATACACAGAAAAAGAGGAAAACTAATCAAGCGAATCTGTCAGCAGGATATTGTTATTTAATTTGTGAAAAGCATAATGTAGGGGCAGAGACCGATTCCAGGGATGCATCGCTTATTAAGGTATGTGCTGCAATCAGTGTTTTACCAGCAGAAGATTATCAATAAAAGATAGAAGACTAGGTGTCATGTGCAGATGAGTCAGGCTAATCTGTATAACCCCGCCCCCACCACTGATTGACAGCTTGCTGATAATGCACAGTGTAAACAGGAAGCAGCTAATCAGGAGTGTGGGCGGGATTATACAGGGCTCAGCATTCAGAGAATTGTTACATCTACAAGAGAGAAAACAGGGATTCTATCCAAACTGCACCAAGCAGTGCAGTAAATGATACATCCCTGGAATCAGCCTCTCTGCCCCTTCATCATGCAGCTCTCAAGATTAAATAGCAAAAACCTGCAGAAAGATTCCCTTTAATAACTGATATACCCTGTAATGCAGTATTATTAGTAGTGCAGACGAAACCATCATGGCTGTGCAGTGACACATTATGTTTTGTGTGCTCGATAATGCCACCACAGTTGTGTTTTGAATGGGAAATATTGCCTCTTCATAGCAAGATGTGGGGAGGTTTAGGAGGGAAGAAAGATAAAAACCTTTCATCATTTTAGGAGCTGTGAGGTTCCTAGAGGAGATCATGGATAGCATGGCGTGAAGCCTATCTTCTTCTTCCTCGTCATCATCAACAGAGACGGAACGACTTGCAGCTAAGTGGTGGTAGTTAATAGTGACTGCTTTAACGAAATAACGGTAAGGAAAAGAAGTGGAAAAAAAGAACATATCTTTTAGGGTTTATCAGTATAACATGACATATTTCTTCAATCAAAGTTTCCTTACTATGGCGTCTATGACTTTATCACTTGTAGCAACACAATAACTTTACAACAATCAATACATCATTTACTGTAGCATCACAGTGGTCAAAATTCCTACCTGGTAATGTGTAGATCCGGGGTGGTAAACCTTACCCATTACCACAGCCACAGATGCTCCACTTGACTCCATCCAAGTTCAGTATAGTACTTTCATAGTGTGGCATCCCCAGTTTGCAGTGGAGAGGGGGCTGCACACATGTAATCCCGCCATTATAGTTTATAGGTCATAAAGACTGAGCCTAGGGGACCCTAAAGTCCTTTTTTGCCAAAAAAGCAGAGACACATGTTTGTTGAGGACTTGATTCCTTTTTTTGTGTATAGTGACTCAGAGGCTTCACGTTGCACCTCTGGATAAATATGGCAGTAATGGATGGTCCTGGCAGGTGAGGCATACATGTATTAGTTGGGGTAACTAAGTTAGAAGACAGAGTTACACACAATAAGAGGGATTTATTAAACTGTCTAAAGGCTTTTTAATATGTAAGTTTTTCTTGTACGAGTGCTATTGTTGCTATACAAGGTTTTCATCTGATGACTCTTCCATGAAGGCCAAATTTGTGCAGGTGTTTCTGAACAGTAGAACAATATACCACAACTCCAGAGTCTGGTAAATCTTTCAGAAGGTCTTTTGCAGTCAAGGGGGGGTTCTGATTTGCCTCTCTAGAAATCCTATGAGCAGCTCTCACTGAAATTTTGCTTGGTCTTCCAGACCTTATCTTGACCTCCACTGTTCCTGTTAACTGCCATTTCTTAATTAAATTTCGAACTGAGGAAAGGGCATCTTGAAAACGCTTTGCTATCTTCTTATAGTCTTCTCCTGCTTTGTGGCCCTCCACCATTTTCATTTTCAGAGTGCTAGGCAGCTGCTTAGAAGAACCCATGGCTGCTTTTTTTTTGGTACAAGGTTAGAGGAGGCTGGGTTTTTATAAAGCTGAGAAATTTGCATCATTTGGACCTTTCCTAAAGATGATAGTGAACAAGCCATAACCCTAACAGGCTAATTATGGTCTGAAACCTTGGTCAAAGTTATCTGAGCACACAAATCTCCAAAGGTGGAAAAAAATGACTATATATATATATTTTGCCTAAAATACAAAGTAAATGTGTCATCTTTAACTTTAGGCCTTTTAGAGATCATTTCATCTTCAACTTGCTTAACTGTTCACAATAACAGTAATTTTGACCAGGGGTGCCCAAAATTTTACATGCCCATGTATTCTGTCGGTCTGTTCCTAAAACAGAACAGACCAACAGAATGCCTGAACAGTCATGTGAACTCAGCCTTAATAAAAAACAAAAACTTGTATTTTTTTGCACCTAGCAACCAATCACAGCTCAAATTAAAACTCCCCTATCATTGGTTGTTACAGACAGCAAAGATAGTTTTTCTTTTTGACAGTTTCATATATTTTCTCCATTGGGAATCAAAGTATATGTGAGAGATTGCAAAAAGACCAAAATGTCTATATCCACCAAGGTGCTAAGAGCCTATACTTTTCCTATACTTGCATATGCAGATGCAGTACGGTGTATAATCAAGTAAAAAGCCACACTATTACTATTCTGCCATCATTTAGAGGGAATCTGTCACTAAGTTTTTGCTGCCCCATCTGGGAGCTGCATGATGTAGGGGCAAAGACTCTGATTCCAGAGATGTATCACTTACTGGGTTGTTTGCTGCAGTTTTTATAAAATCACTGTTTTCTCTGCTGCAGATCTAGCAGTGCTCTAAATGCTGAGCTTTGTATAACCCCGCCCATACCATTGGCAGCTTTCCATTTACACTGCATAGGCAGAAAGCTGCCAATCAGTGGTGGAGGTGGGGTCACATAGAGCAGGAGACAATCTGGCAGCAGGTTTACTAGTCCTCTATTGATAATCTCCTGCTGATAAAATAGTGATTTATCAAAACTACAAAAAGCAGTCCAGTAAGTGATAAATAAATAAAGCTTCCAAAAAAGGTGAAGCTAAAGTGAGATGTGGGATATACAGTTTATTACTAGGTAATATTTATACATTAACATTATTTCATAGCATGATAAAATTTGGGGTCTAAGATTTGGTCTATTGTACCCAGTGAATATTATGTACACTATAGCAGTATATCAGAGAACTATGTTCGTTGTAATTTGTATGTAATAAATATACATTACCCTCATCATATATGGTCCATTCTTAAAAATAAACATATAAAACGCAGTTCTTTGTTTTAGACAAGTTGTAAAAAAAATATTGGATTAGTAGATGAACACTAAATCAAATTTCTCATACTTCATATACACTGTAATGGCTAAATGTAATGTTAGACTGGTATTCCTGACACTCATACATTAGTAGTTCCATTCTGTTTATGTTCCCAACCTACAGTATAAGGCAATGTATAAAGCATACAGTAGCACAGGGTTAATAGCCGTGGCTATAGGAGATGGTACACTATATCAGCACTAATTCCACTTAACTTTGACCTGTGGGCTCCTTCCCTGGAATACAGAACTTCCCTGTCTTGTCAAGGTTCCTTCTCTCATTTGAGACCTAACAATATTGTAAGATGATAGTGGGCCAGCTCAGTCACAGAGTAAGTGAATATTTCTGTAAAATGATTGCAGCCTATGGGAAGGGAATTTCTCTTTACATTCAAAGCACGACTGCGGTTATTTCTGTAAAAGCGTCGGTTTGGATAGACAAGTCTACAGCACGTCCTTTACAACATGTTATCGTATCAAGAAACACATTATGTAGGTCAATATTTAGTAAGTGATCTATGCCTATTACATATCATTTCAAGCGTTTTAGGTACAGGGAGAGTCTGGCCTCTACTGATGGATTTCTCTATTTAAAGCGAACCTGTCATCAGGATTGTGCTAAGTAAACTACAGGCGGTGTCAGGTTGGCACAGTTAGGCCATGGCCCCACTATCAGTATTTGGTCAGTATTCGGTCAGTATTTTTTCTCAGGAGTACGAGCTAAAACCAGGTGAGGAACAATCAGAGAAAAGGCATAATAGAAACAAGTCACCAATTCTGTATTTATCACCCACTCCTGGTTTCAGCTCCCCCTCCTGAGAAAAAATACTGACCAAACACTGATAGTGGGGCCGTGGCCTTACACTGATTGAGATGATACCTGGGTTGATGAGATCCGTCTTGTGGTTGTTGTTTAATCTTTATTTGCAGTCTGGAGATAATGATATGCCCATGCTCCGGGGTGGCCTGTGGGGGGCTTTCTTTGGTGCTCTGTTCTCATATTCATCATTGTGGCTTAAATGACAGGTCACTGAACCTTCAGTGACCGGCCTCATATTTTAAATTCTGCGCTCGCGCAGTTTATATTGTGGTCTGTAAAAAAAAAAAAAAAAGAACTCTAGCAAAATGGCGCCCGCGCATGTGCAGTAGCATCTGTCGTTTACCGATAGATGCTACTGCGCACGCGCTGCGGCCATTTTGCTGGAGCTAAAAAAAATTTTGCTTCAGCAAAATGGTGCCGGCATGAGCAGTAGGAGCTATCGCTTGCCAATAGATGCTACCGCCCACAAGCTACTGCAGCTAGCCAATGAAGTAGAAATCCAAACTGGGGTGAGTGTTTCCCATGACACAATACAGCAGAGAATTGACATGCATGGGTGTCTCCTAAAGCCCATGCACAAAAAAGCTTGCCTACAATTTGCCAGGGCCCATGCTGAAAAACATGAAGACTACTGGGACTATACTCTGGAGTGATGAAACCAAGATAAATGATTTTGGGACTGATGGCTTCAAAACTGTATAGTGTCACAAAGCTGAGGAGTACAAAGAAAATGCATGGTGCCTACAGTGAAACATGGTGGTGGAAGGGTCCTTATGTGGGGCTGCATGAGTGTTGCTGGTGTCGGGGAGGTACATTTCATTTATAGTATCATGTATTCACAGATGTACTGTGATATATTGAAAGAAGAAGCTCCCATCACTCCATGCCCACGTACACTTTATCAACATAACAATGATCCAAAACACATATCTAAGGCCATTGCTGTATTTCCGAAGAACAGGATGAAAGTGATTCAGTGGCCAAGTATGTCTCCTGATCTGAACCCAACCGAACACCTAAAGGGAATTCTGAAGCAACAAGCTGACCATCACTCTCCGTCCATTATCCAGGCTCTAAAAGAGGTCGTTCATGAAGAATGGAAAAAGATAGATCTTACTTGGTGCTGTCCTGAAAAATTATGGTGGCCATACAAAATAATAGATGTAGTAGTTTACGATGTGGGGTGTATTCATTTTTGCATCAACTAATTTGGGTGAAACTGTAAATTTTGTAATAGGGGTGTACTCATTCATGCTGAGAAATATATATATATTCATAGATAGATAGATAGACACACATACAAATATATGTAATTATTTCTCATCAGGCATGCCCCAATGCTTGGGAAACAGTTCTAGAGTTTAGCAATGTCAGGAGAAAAGGCAGGTTGTCTTTAAATCAGGAAAAGAAAAGCAGACAGCAGCCACATTAACAATCTCTTTCTACAGGATAATTAGAAATACATGACCAATCAATGATGGACAGTTTCTTTTTATTTAACAATTGCTTCCATTCTAAGAATTACACGCAAAGGAAATAATGAAGTTCTCGTTAACTTGACTAATCCTTCTGTCTGGTCACAAAGTAAAAGATGTTGGGAAATGGCCCTGGTGGTTTGTACCGAAGCAGCATCACACATATATACTCCACTGACATGAATTAAGCATCTATGTATTGCCAGTAAATGCGAGCTGTGGTAAAGATGGCATGGTCATTACTGTCTGAGATTATTCCTGGAAACACTTTACTGGGAATGTATTGGAAAATCCTTAGATGCTATAAACACAGTGGGAAGAATTACTGCCGTAAACCATTATTGAAGACTACTCTGTTCTGGCTCAGGCGGCTGCTAGGAGATTAGCCTTGGAAATAGAATCAATTATAGTGCGATATATTGTATCACCAGGAACATTTTATTTCTTCTAAATGAATGAATAGGGCAGATATTATTACATTTTTCATCATAAAGGAAAATGTATTAATAAGAATCTGCGATTATACCTATCATTTAGATTTATTATACTAATCAGCTCACATTTTCTTGGCAGAATTCATGGCGCAGGGTACAGTTTTATAATATGGCCTCAGGAGCAATATTATACATCAATGAAGAGGAATGGATTGCATTTACTATCCCGGGAGTACAATAACAGATACATAACAGGTTGCAGCTTTACTTACTATTGTCAAGCTTGTGTCCAGCATATATGATTCTAAAGACATAATCTGTGGTTACTTCCTCAACAACGTTGTCGTCAAAGTCTACAGACTTGTTTGAGCTATTTCTTTTTCTTAGTTTTGGAAATACTTTTCCCTAAAATATAGTCAAAACAATCAATTTACAGATATTGTGATATTCCTTTTAAGATAAAAAAAAAATCAATTTATAGCAAGCCTTCACTCTGGCAACCTGCATGTTCAATGCCTTTCTTCTGCTGTGGAGATATGAGTCACAATTATCACTGCTCCTTATGCTACTGCCAGGGGCATAACTATAGTAGCTGCAAGGGTTACAGCAACACTTGGGCCATGGAGCTTAGGGGGCCCAAATGGTCCCTTTGGCCCATATGAGAAGTTCAATATTAATAAAGACCTGTGAGAGTTGGGGGCCCTGTTGGAGATTTTGAACTGGGGCCCACGAGGTCAAGTTACGCCACCGGCCACTGCAACTGACATCTTACCGTAGATGCAAAAGGACCAGACTGCCAATCTCACCAGAGAAGGCAACGGGAGGCAAGAGGAGGGTACCAAAAAAGGAGACTATACATGACCAATCACTTTCAGTGTAGGGTAGAGGGAAACTTTAATCTAATCTATTCTATCTATTATTTTATAGATGAGAGAAGAAGTTGCACAAGATAATCATAATTTTTAACAAGGTGAAAAAGAGGAGAAGGGGATAAATTCCAGCACTGAAGGAAAAAATATTAGTAGTTAAAAAATTCCATTTTATTCATTAAAAAAGTATAGTGAAAAAATAAGAATAAAAAGAGGAGAAATGCATATAAACCTTACACGTCTTGGACTATAGCAAGTCCATTTTAATAGACCCTTTCCCCCTTTTTTTAGCTTATTGTCTGCTCAAAGGTTGCCAGCCTGGAGGATTCCACGCCTGATCCATGGTATTTCTTTCAGTTGAGTGGTAAGCTGATTTACCCTGTTTTCTCAAATTTTTAACAGGATATCTTGGACCCTTACCTATTTGGAAAATGGGGGTCATGTGACTCTTATTTTTCAATTTTGTGGCTACTGCAACCATCATCCAGGTAACTGCGTTAGCCCTCTCTATTGATATCTAAGGAAGTTGGGTAAAGATACAAGCAAGTAGCACTTAAAGGGGTTGTCCGGTATAAAATGAAAAGTCTGCTGTCACTCTGTGTGACTGCAGACGTTTGAATCCCCGCAGCGCATCCACTGTGCGCTGCGAGGACTCATCGTTTTCTGAGCCGGGAACGGTGGTGAGATATTTGATATGTATACTACCAGGCAGAAGCCGTCAGGTGTGCTCGGCCTCACTCCATTTAAGTGTTTATAGGTTTAACACTAGGTCAATGGTTTCCAGTCACAGATTAAATACTGTATTACTGAGATGTACTGGAAAAAAAAGAGAAAAAATGTAAAAAAATATGTCTTAAACCTACCTTACCCCTCTGGGACCATAGCGGAGGCTCTAATTGTCCTCTCGGTAGAAGACCATTCTCGAGACAGGAGAGGAAAGCAAGAAGATGACCTCCAGGAGGAAAGTGAAGTGGAGGTCTCTGAATACCATCCTGGCTGACTAGAACAAGGATCCCTCTACTCTCTGCTGCATGTGAAATAAAAAAGTACAGAGTGTAAGCCAACAATTGTGAAAAGTGAATGAAGTATGTGTGTAGCTTAAAAAGATTGGCCACTACTTTTTTATCGCTGGTCTATCTTTAGGATAGGTTATCAATATCTGATCGGTGGGGGTGTAACACCAGGCACCACGGATCAGCTGTTACCGGAGCCCGCCGGAAGTTCTCAGATGCAGAAGGACCACAGCAACTCCACCAAAACTATAGGGGTAGCGGCCACGTACTACAGATCCATCCACTATGTGTTTGAATATAGGGTGGATCTGAAATACCCGGCCACGGCCACCATAGAAATGATGGAGTTGCTGTGTTCTTGTAGACCGTGTACCGGGGTGGGCTCCCCAGGATATAGCAAAGCTGTGGACAAGGAAAGCAGCCAACACCAAACTTGCCAGGTGAACTTTTACTGACGAATTTAGATAGAATACTTTTCCAACAACCAAAAAAAATGAAACAAGTTAACTCACACACACACCCCGTCAGGACTGACCAGGACCTCTGCGCTGCACCACTCAGTAGGAAGTAGTGACTACGAGGCTATAATTTACCTAGTCGTGCACCTGCCGAGTGCGGTCACCGAGCGTTTACCTGGGACTCAGGAACAATCAAATGAATGTGAGGGATGGCCTATTGGTGGTGCAGCACAGCAGCTCACAAACTTAACAAAATGACTCCCACTTTTCCCCATTGGTGGGTAAATGAGTACTGCTCAGCCAGAGTTGGCACGCATGGTGGAGGGGGATAAACTCTCCTAGGTAGAATCCAGTTATTGATGTAGTCCTGCACTGAACCGTGTATCCCAATGAAGGACATCTTAAGTGCAGGTAAATTCACATCAAGTACGATTTATATAATGTGGTATTCACTTTAAGAACTACGTGAGCATGATGGGGCCTCTCCCCGGAACACCTCTGTATACTCCGGTAGATTCTGCTTTACTGGTGTGGTCTCTATAAGGCACTGGTGGCTCAGGAAGCGGAGTCTGCTGGAAACTGGTGCTGTAAAGTGCTTGTATCTGCCTAAGTTTGGCGCCAAAGTAACGATGTGTGTGAACGCTCCCACCATGATCCCTGCGGTGGGTCTGAGCCCAGGACTTTATGACCTGGGTCTGGTCGCTGTAACGCGGCAGAGTTGTTTCCGCCCGGCCGAAGACTATGTGAGCAGTAGATGGTGAGTCTCCAGCTGGCGCGTGGTACTACTGTTGACTTGCTGGAGGGCCCTCCAGCTGCGTGTGAAACCAGCTCCCGGGCAGACATCGTAACTGCAAACTTCTCCCCTGCCGGTGGAACTGGAACGAGACGGTAACCTCTGTTATCCGATGCGGTCTTCGTTTCCCCAGGACACATAGGTCCACTGATGGCGCTGGATGGAAATGCAACATGTCCTCCCTCTTCTAGCTCTCACCTTCTTTTTTTCAAGATGGCCACGATCAGTCCTTTCCTGTGATGTATTTTCTCCTAGTTGCATGAACCGCCTCCATCTGGTGCAGTCAAAGTGCAGTCCAAACCAGCCGAACAGAGTCCCCTTAACATGGCACAAGTCTCTGCCAACAGAGGAGATGTTTTTACGTCTCCTCCCTGTACACAATTCCCAACAAGAGTCTATATAGAAGTAACAGAGGAAACAGTGGCTAGTGGTTAGCACTTTGGGCAACTAGTGTTCTTAATGCCCATGCAGTGCAATGCCATATATATTGTTATTGAAACAGAACAGCAGATGTAAATGTTAGTGCAATGCAAGCAGTTAATGGTGGGTAACAGTCAGCGGCACATTCCCCATCATCTCACATTCTTGCAGAATCTGAAAATTTCTGGCCGCCACTACTAACACTTTTTTAATCAAATATATTTTTATTAAACATATTCTAATCATACAATCTTTCTCAAGGCATTAAATTGTGAAAGAAAACATAACATAGCCAAACATCCCTTCAATCCCCCCCCTTCCCACCCATTCCTACAGCATTCCCCTCCCCTATGTTATATCTTAAAAAACAAAAACAAGAATCTCATATTAACCAGATATGGAAGAAAACCAGAGGTGCATTATACAAATATTAGTTTATATTATATGATACAGGTTTGAAATCAATACTCTTTTTTCATATATACCTCTTTCCATCTGTATAATGTATTCTACTTGTTTAGAATATTCTTCCCCCGAGGGGGGGTCAACTCCAGTCCAATTTCTTGCAATTACTTTCCTGGCACAATAAAGCAGCCTAGCAATGGCTATTTTAATATTTTTATCAGCTACGATTTCTTCCACATAGCCCAGCAAGCATGTAATAGGATCACCAGAGATACCGCATCTATACGCCCCTTCAATCATAGCAAGAACCCCAGACCAAAACCTTAATAGCCTAGGGCACTCCCACATCATGTGACATATGCCCGCCTCCCCTTTTCCACATCTTGGGCACTCTGAGTTAACCCTTAGCCCCATTTTGTGCATAATTAGCGGAGACCTATAAACTCTGTGAATTACATAAATGTGTGACAGTCTTGCCGGTTCACTCATAGAAAGCTTAGGTATATATTCCAGGATGTTTTCCCAAATATCTTTTCTTATGAATCCCACTTCCTCTTCCCATTTACTTTTAGATTTCAATGGGAATTCCAGGAGAAATGTATGCATCAAATCTCTATACGTGCCTGAGATTACTCCCCTGGTGCCCCCCTCCTGACAAATATAGTCCAATATAAGATCTGCTTCCACCACCAGTCGTTGTTTGGCTCTTTGGGATTTAATTGCATGTTTAACCTGCCAATAATGATACCATTCTGTATTTGGCAGCAAGAATTCACTCTGCAACTGCGAGAAAGGTTTAAGACTTCCCCTCTATTATTTGATACATATAATTAATTCCTCTACCTGTCCATTCTCTTATATTACCAATCTTTTGTATCTCTGGGAGATTATTATTATTCCATATAGGTGTAAACTTGGTTAGTCCCCTTACTCCCCTTACCTTCTTTATTGTGTTCCAGGTTTTAAGTATGAGGTCTATTGTAGGCATTTTTTCCCCCAACCTATTCATGTCTCCTCCCTCCAGGCCCTCAAGTATCTGTCTTTTCCCAATGGAATACTCCAATATTCTTTTAATAGATCCACCGAACCCAGAGCATGACCACCCTCTAAAATTCTGGCTCTGAGCTGCCAGAAAATATATTTCTGGGATTGGCAGCGCCAATCCGCCCTCATCTTTGGGTCTTTGGAGAATTTCTAGCCTTATTCTTGCCTGCTTCGTCCCCCATACCAGAGCTCTAATCATCACATTTAAAGACTTAAATCTCTTTTTAGATAGCCACATAGGAGCGTTATGTAAGACATACAGCAACTTGGGCATCAGGATCATTTTAAAAAGGTTTATTCTCCCTATCACCGTTATATGTAGTTTAGTCCATATATCTATTTTGGTTTTCAATTTTTGAAGTAGTGGTGATAAATTGATATTAAGGTAGTCTGATACTGGTAAAGATACTTGTATTCCCAAATATTTAAATACTTTTTTACACTGCAAATTATTGGCTTCCTTTTCCCTATCTGTCCATTCTACCTCTCGATCCACTTTAAACAAAACTGGTTTGGACCAGTTAATCTTCAGCCCCGATATCGCCCCGAACCTCTCAATTATCTGCATGGCACAACTCAATGACTCAGATGGATCTCCCAGAAACAATAAAAGATCGTCCGCGTACAAAGCAATTTTTTCCTCTAATATTCCATACTTGAACCCTTGGACCTCCTTCGTTTCCCTGATGACTGCAGCCAAAGGTTCAATTGCTATGGCAAAGAGGAGCGGCGACAGAGGGCATCCCTGTCTGCTTCCCCTATCCAATTGGAATGAGGGGGATATCGCTCCGTTAACTCTAATCTTAGCAGTAGGTTGGGAATACAACAATTGTACCCACCCGATAAACCTTGGTCCAAAGCCAAATTTTTGCACGACTCTCCACAAATATTCCCATTGTACACTATCAAACGCCTTTTGGGCATCCAGTGAGGCGATTACTCTACGACCTGGGTTATCAGTTTGTAATTGGAGATTTAGATACAATCTTCTTATATTTACCGCAGTAGATCTATTGGGCATGAATCCCGACTGATCCGGATGTATCAAGGAGGAAATGATCCCAGTCAACCTATTAGCCAGGACTTTGGCCAAGATTTTAACATCAGCTGTCAGTAACGAGATTGGTCTACATGATTCAGGTATTCTAGGGTCCTTCCTCTCCTTAGGAATCACCACTATCACCGCCTCCCTCATAGAAGCTGGCAACAATCCTCTCTCATTGGCCTCTTCAAATACTTTCAATAGTTTAGGCAACAAAAGTTCTGCAAATTGTTTATATACTTCTGACGGTAGACCATCCATACCCGGGGCCTTCTCATTAGTCATGCCACGCAGAGCAATCTCCATCTCCTCCACAGTAATGGGGGAATCCAACCTCTCTCTACTCTCATTGTTTAGCATAGGGAGCGACACTAAATCAACAAAGTTATATATATCCTCAAATGCCACTATCCCTTCCGAGGAGTAAAGTTTTTTTTATAAAAGTCTCTAAAGATTTTCAGTATCCCCTCCAGTTCTGTAACAGCCCTCCCCTTATCATTTACCATTTCATGGATAAATGAACTATTCCTTTGAGCCGATGCTATAACTGACAATAGATGTCCTACCTTCTCCCCCTCAACATAAAAACTGGCCTTCCAGAATGCCTGTATTTTTGCCATTTTATCTAGTAAAATCTTATTTACCTTATCTTGCGCATTCCTGAGGCCACGCCGTGCTTCAGGTGTATTATTGTTTATAGCTTCTTCCTCCGCCCTTCCCAATGCTTCCAGACTTTCTACTTCTTTTTTAGTTTGTGATTTACGCCTACAGATATCTCTAAATAAGAGCCCTCTAAGAAAGGCCTTCATCGCATCCCACTCTATTAATTTATCTGTACTACCGTCATTATGAATAAAAAATTCATCCAATTCTTCCTCTATCTTCTGAACATTAAGATGTTGTAACCAGACAGGATGCATTTTCCACCCTTCCCTAACTACTCCCCTTTGGGGCCCATACCTAATGTTTACCATGACTGAACTATGGTCTGAGATTACTCTAGGGAAATATTGTACCTCTATTATCATGGAATCCGCTAAATTATCCGCCAATGCTAAATCTATACGTGATAACGTGCCATATGATGTAGAGTGGCATGAGTAGCACCGTTTCCCTGTATTCCTGACCCGCCAAGTATCAGTCAATCCAATTTCTTTAATAAAATTACCAAAAACTGTATTGGTGCTTTCCTGTACACCCGGTTGCCTCTTGCTCCGGTCCCAGAAAGTGTCCATTAAATTATTAAAGTCTCCTACCATCAAAAGCGGCATCACTCTACCTCTTTCAGCATACTCTCGCATTAATCTAATTTTAGTGCTAGAATAAGGGGGGGGGGGGTGTAGAGTGCCACTATACACATCGGCCGTCCGAAAAATATCCCTTTAACTGCCATCCCTTGCCCCTCTGGATCAATATAGACGTCAGTTTCTTCAAAAGGTGTGGATCTATTGATTAGAATTGAAACTCCTCTAGCGTAATTAGAGAAAGTGGAGTGATATGCCCTCTGTATCCACCTTCTGTTTATAATCTGAGTTGTTTCCTTTTGTAAATGGGTTTCTAAAAGGCATATCACCGAAGCCTCCCGATCCTGCACACGTTTAAATATTGTCGCCCTCCTGGTTTTCTCCAATAAACCACTAATGTTCCAACTTATAACTCTAAAGCTACCCATAATAAGTAATTAGCAGTATTTCCTTTATCTTAACATTTCTCTACCCTGCTGTCGGTGCCCTCCCCCCTGCCCTCCTTCCCCCTCCCTCTCCCCCCTCACCCTCCCCTCCTCCCCTCCTTGTTTGCTCTCTGGGAGCTGTGGGTTCTCCATTCCTGGTCCAAACTTCCAACTAGAGACTTCCACCCCTAACCTCTTTTTAAAACAACAACACATCCCAAATATACTTCTCCATTCACATTGCCCCCCCTCCCGCCATGCCTTAGAATACTTTCTATAATTTGTCACAATACAGTTGAAAAAAGTTAAAACTATATATTTCACATTAGTACAATATATCTTTAGTATCAAATATTATTATTATAATTATTATTATTCGCCACCGCCCTGCCCTCCAACAAGGGCTCATATCTGAAGTCTGTATGCTCCGCAACGACTCCTTTCTTCTTAATCCATTTTTTCCCATTCTGAAAAAGAAAGATTCATGACACAATAGACCAACAATAGGAAGCAAATTAGTCCCGAACCAAAAAAAAAGGGGACCAAGATAGAAAAAAGAAGGTATGGGGCGAAAAATAAAAGCCCCCCCTCCTATTCACTTGTCCAGGACAGTATTATATGTTTTCATAGTGTGCTCTACAGGTGTCCTCTGTTCGAGCAAACAATCCCAATTGCCACACAGTCGCTGCAAAGCAATAAAAAGTCCGTTTAACAAGTGTCCTCAGCTGACCGTTCCATTAAGGAATATTTTAAGTGCCGTGGTAATCTCTCAATCTTTGGCTTGTAAAGATGTAACATTAATATCAATCCATTCTGTGGCCTCCTCTGGCTTTACAAAAAAGAAAACTTTATCCATGGCTACCACTCGCAGTTTGGCAGGGAACAACATTGAGTACGTTGCACCCAGTTCTCTTAAACGTCTTTTAACTCCTCCAAACTGCATTCGCTGCTTCTGGACAGCTACCGAATAATCAGGGTATATGCCAATCCGTTGGCCATTTATTGTAATCTCATCACACTCCCTTGCTTTGCGGATAATGATATCCCTGTCCCTATAGTGGAGTAGCTTTGCAATTATAACACGCGGTCCTTTGCCCGGGGGTTGAGGCTGCATTGGTACTCTATGTGCACGCTCCACCGCGTAAAATTTAGTAAGAGAGTCCGCTCCAATCTTCTCTCTCAGCCATTTCTCAACAAAATCAGTGGGATCTCTTCCTTCAGACTTTTCCGGAAGTCCAACTATCCTAATATTGTTTCTTCTGGAGCGGTTCTCTAGATCATCGTTTTTGGCCATAACTTCCGAAATTTGTTGTTTAAACTGATTTTCAGACTTTGTGAGTTTATTAATCCGATCCTCAGCCTCTCCCACTCTGGTTTCCACCTCACCAGTCCTGGTATTAACCTTTTGCATATCTTTTTTAATGGTAGCCACTTCAGATTGTACACCCAGGAATTGCTGTGTTAATGAAGTTAGTGCCTGTTTACATAAAGACACCACAGCAAACACATCCTTAATAGTGGGGTTCTCCTGTATATCACACTCCTCCTTTGTTGTTGCAGGCATCATCTCCCCATCAGTATAATTACTCCCTGGGGACATTCCTCCTTCTCCCTCAGTCGGTGGTGCCGACTCCTGCTGATCGGTGCACTCTACATTGCGGGCATACCTCTCCAGCTTCGCCGCTACACTCATGCGGCGTTGGCAGGCTGCGTTAGCTTTGGCCACGTCCTCCCTCTTCTCAGCGCCATCTTGGGAGCTGCTTCCTTCTCCCCAGCCCGCGTCTCTCTGTCTCCGGCGGGTCATATCGGCTCACCTCCACACGCCGCAGCCCTCCCGATGATCCGCAGCACTTCCCACACCTTCCGGTCGGCTGAGGCTGGCGGTGGTGGCGACGGATCTCCTAATTGACTAGGCAACGGTGGGAGAGCGCGAAAACACGTCCACTCACATTGCCTACCAGGCTCCGCCCCGCCACTACTAACACTTGATCGACAGGAGTGCTGGGTGTCTCACTGCCACCAACCAGATATTGATAGTCTATCTTAAAGATAAGCCATGAATATAAAAGTTGTGACCAAGCTCTTTAATGTACAAACTACATCAGATCACATGATAGCATTTTCCTATCTAAAATAGTAGTTGGTTATGAAAAGTTGTGACTTTTATTGCTATAGGTGAGGTAAGGTAAGTTGACACCATAGTGTGATGCTTTATACTTACGCTGCTGGTGACAATGGATACAGACTATCTGACTTATTGGCACTATCAGGGCATAGTCCCAAAAAACACTGCAAGAAGAAACAAATAAAAAGTTGTTAGATCTTGTAAATAAATAGCTAAAATAATAGGGATCACTCTTATTTCTTAACTAATATTTACAGTATTCCCTCACCAGTTCAATGTTAATTTTTCCATTATCCAGACATCACTGTAATCCCTAAACTAAGTAGAGAGTTGCAATGGACAAGAAAATTTGGAGAGAATGACACATGCTGCAAGTGGGGAAACAATTACTTTGGTGGCATGGGTAGATGAACCACACGCTGCTAGTAATAAACCACTTGGTGGTGATCCAGGGCATACCTGGGGTGAGATAAGTACCAGTTAGTGATATGGAGGGGATCACCCCTCAGTTGCCTTCCTTGGGGGAGCATATGAATGACCAACTATTTCTCCCTTTCATTTTCAGAGAGAGTTGGTGCAGGGATATCCCTGTTGTTTTGTTTCTGTGATGTGTGTCTGCACACTTTATGAAAGAGTGGAAAGGAGAAAGCCATTTTTTCAAGCAAGCCATAAGAAGTCCTGTTTGTAATTTGCAAAAAGCTTTGTAGGGGACATAGCTAGCATGTGGACGAAGGTACTCTGGTCAGATGAGAACAAAGTACAAATTTTGGGGCTAAATGCAGAATGCTATGTGTGGCGGAAAACTAACACTGTATATTACTCTGAAAACACCATCCCCACCGTCAAAGATGCTGGTGGCAGTATCATGTTGTGGGGATGCTTTTCTTCAGTAGTTACAGGGTAGCTGGTCAGAGTTGATGGCAAGATGGATGGAGTTAAATACAGAGAAATCCTGGAGGAGAACCTGGTAAGAGGCCGCTAAAAACGTAAGACTGGGGCGTAGGTTCACCTTCTAGCAGGACGACCGTAAACATACTGCCAGAGCTACAATAGAATGGTTTAGCTCAAACCATATTCATATGTTAGAATGGACCAGTCACAGTCTAGACCAGTGTTTCCCAAACTCCAATCCTCACGGCCCCCTCCAGATCATGTTTTTAGGATTTCCTTAGTATTGCACAGATGAGAGAACCTGTGTCAATTTCTGTTGCCTTTATAATTATTCCATCACCTGTGCAATACTAAGGAAATCCTGAAAACATGATCTGTTGGGGGCCGTGAGGACTGAAGTTTGGGATACACTAGTCTAGACCTAAATCCCATTGAAAATTTGTGGCAAGAGTTGAAAATTGCTGTCCACAGATGCTCTCCATCCAATCTCACTGAGTTAGAGCTAGTTTTCAGTAGAAGAATTGGCACAATTTTCAGCCTCTAAGCTGGTAGAGGCATACTCCAAAACAGGGTTCCCCAACTCCAGTCCTCAAGGCCCACCAACAGGTCATGTTCTCAGGATTTCCTTAATATTGCACAGGTGATAATTACATCACCTGTGCAATACTAAGGGAATCCTGAAAACATGACCTGTTGGTGGGCCTTGAGGACTGGAGTTTGGGAACCCTGCTCCAAAAGACTCGAAGCAGTAGTTGCAACGAAAGGTGGTCCTACAAAGTATTGCCTCAGAGGGCTGAATATAAATGCACATCACAATTTTCAGATTTATATTTCTAAAATAATTAGAAAACCATGTATAATTTCCTTTACACTTCACAAATACTTGATGCTTTGTGTTGGTATAACACATAAAATCCCAATAAAATATATTTACATTTGTAGGTGTGACATGAAAAAAATGTGTAAGAGTTCATGGGGTATGAATACTTTTTAAAGACACTGTAAGACCTAAGACTGCAGGATTGGCACCTAATCCCTGTGTAGTGATAGTCAATGACTTTTTTTTGGAAAGTTTAGTCATTTATACTGGTAATTTCCATGTTTGAGGAGCAAAGAAAAAACAGCACGATATTCGCTGAGGGTTTATACTTAGTGACTGCAGCAGATAAGGAATAATTGTCACTTACTTCTTTGATATGAATCGTGACAGCTCATCAAGCACTTATCTAAAAAAAAATGCAATTTACTCCTCTGTCTACAGAGCTGAGCTGGATTCTCATCTGTCTGGTCCCCACATAATGGAATGCATTTTTTTAAAAAATATTATAACTTACAAAGTAACTGTAATTTTTATTTAATAAATCAATAATATGCATGAAAAATAAGCAACTTGGTAACATATCTTATTAAAGCAATCTGCTATTATCTCTTCCTGGACTGATCTTTAATTCTCAATTCATGGATAAAATCTGTATTAGTGAAGACAGACTTTCCCATTACTGAGATAGGAGATGGCAGTTGGTGCTTTTAACCCCTTCACAACCTTGCGATTTTCTGTTTTTGCATTTTTGTTTTTTTTGCTCCCTTTCTTCCTATAGCCATTACTTTTTTTGTCATCAATATGGCTTTGTCAGGGCTAGTTTTTTGCGGGACAAGTTGTACTTTTGAACGACACCACTGATTTTACCACATAGTGGAAAACGGGAAACAAAATTCAAAGTGCGATGAAATTGCAAAAAAAAGTGCAATTCCACAATTGTTTTTTGTTTTTTATAATGTTCACTAAATGCTAAAACTGACCTGCCATTATTATTCTCCAGGTCATTACGAGTTCGCAGATACCAAACATGTATAGGTTCTTTTTTATTTAAGAGGTGAAAAAAAATACAAAATTTGTAAAAAATATAAATAAATGGCACCATTTTCAGAGACATGTAGCGTCTCCATTTTTGGGGATCTAGGACTGAGTGAGGGCTTATTTTTTGTGCGCCGAGCTGACATTTTTACTGCTACCAATCTGGGGTACATAGGATGTTTTGATTGCCTGTTATTACATGTTATTGCAATGTTGCGGCGTTTTGATTTTTTTTCTCGTTACGCCGTTTACTGATTGGATTAATTTACTTTATATTTTAATAGATCGGGTGATTCTGAATACAGTGATACCAAACAGGTGTATTTTTTTATTCTGAATGGGGCAAAAGTGGGTGATTTGAACTTTTATATTTTTCAAGTTTTTTAAAATACTTTTTAAAACTTTTTTTTTTACTTTTTACTTGTTTCAATAGTCCCCTACACTTAGCAGGGGCCAGCAGAAATCATCATCCCCGATAAATGCCAGCCATGGGCCTGCGTTCATGAGAAATCTGCAATGACAAGCATGGGGGTCTTGTGCAGACCCCCGGCCTTAATACCAACGGTCATGTGACAGGGGCGCCGATGGATGAGTCTTATGACACACTTCTCGAGTTAAATGCTGCTGTCAGTGATTGACAGCGGCATTTAACAAGTAACCAGCCGCGGGTGGATCACGATTCCACCCGCGACTGTTAGAAGCCCATGACAGCTGATCAAATCAGCTGTCATGTGCTGGGAAAGATGTGGGCTCTGTGCTGGAGCCCTCCTCAAAGGGAGGGACACGACCTTTGACGTATATCCCGTGAAGGGGTTAAAATTCTATGGAAATGGGAGGAGCTAGAGTCAGACAGACATTCTGTTGCAAGTTCTCCTGAAAGGGCAGTCACAGTACTCTATAGAACTTTATGAGCACCAACTTTTATCTCCTATCTCAGTCCATGTGGGTTTCTCTAATAAGATATATTACAAAGGTTTTTTTTATTTTCATGTGTACTAAAGGTACGAATTGTGCACTTCAGCAGAAAGGCGTCATGGGACCGTTACCCTAATATATACAGAGTTTTGTTGCATTCATATGTCTGATTATTTATGATCTAGTCTAATCTGCATCCACATGATGTTCAGGTTTGAAAAATAGCCAAAACTAAATGAGTATAAATGATATCAGGGTGACTATTAATCAAGATGGTAAAATGACAAAGTCATTACATTAAGCAGTGTTTTGTCCTCTGAGCTTTCAGCTATAAGGGTTTCCTAACCCAATTTCCAAAAATAAAATGTCACCTTAATATTTTTCCTTCTGCTTTATTGATTGAGTGCAGGTCTCTGCTTGTCTCTAGGAGACCGGCTCTGCGGCCGAGGGTCCCCTGGAGATGGATTTTACTCTGTTCACTGACTCTGAATAAAGCTGGACTCCTATGCTTTTTCTGTACAGTGAGAATTATAATTTAATGGTGCATAGTGTCACTATATGGGACTACAGTAGTACGATTTGTACCCTAAAAACAAAAATGTGTTCCTACATACTGGGGTGGCTCATCCAAATCACATGTGCACAAGTATTGTGATTTTGTTTTACGAGTTTTATGTATACAAAGAATAATATGTCCACCAAATGCACTACCACTGCTGATCCGAGTGATACTCTTTAAGAATTAAGAAATTAAATTTTGCCCCAAAATAATGATAATGAGTGCAATAGTTCTAGATTATGTCATTAATTTATGATTGGTGGAGTTCCAACTTCTGTGACCCCCAACGCATCCTAAGAACAAAGGGGCTACAGAAGTGCTCTCAGCCAACCAATGTGCTACAACTATGACCTACAAATATGCCATCATTTTATAAAATGGACAATTCCCTCCAAATCTTTGAGAAAGTGATCCCTTCCCTTCTAATGTTTGAAGAAATAATCTTAAAAGGTCAGCACTACAAAACAAAATCTACCAAAGGCTGCAGAAGTGCCCAGAGAGGAGAGAAGACAATGGCAAACATCTCTGTGTTCTAGTGTTCTATGAATTTTGCATAGGAATAAATCAGACTAAACCAAACCTAAGACTATTCTAAAAGGGGATATACCAAACATTAGGATCCCCCTTGACTGCCAGAACAGGACACCTTTACCCTTATTAGAATGGACTGGCAGTGCATTTGCTTCACCGGAGCTCCCTTTGGGACTACCAAAGAAAGCTGAGTATATAGAGAATTAATGGAGCGACGGTTGAGCTACGCCATTCTAACGGGATAAAAGTGCCCTATTCTGGTGGTCGGTGGGGGTCCCTTGAAGATAGGATAAGCTAGGTAATAACTCCTTTCAACGGAAATTTATGCAGCTTGATGTTCTTTTAAAATCTATACTTTGTTATGAAATGTACTACACATAAAGCATTTTTTGGGGGTTTTTTGGGGGAGGGGGGCATGGGGTGTTAATTTTGCAATGCCTTTCAGCATTTGGGCTTGCTCTGGGTATGGTGATTTTTTCTGGCTTACTTTCCTTAGGTTACGATACAGGATTTGAAAAAGCGGCAGAAAAAAAGCACAATTACACACAAATGTAACAAGAAGCACTTGAATGTATTTTTTATGTTAAAAAAGGGGGAAAATCTTGTGAAATAAGGCTGGTGAAGTGACATTAAAAAACTCGTCGTGCACATGACTGTACTTTCGGTCCGAGTGCAATCCGTTAAAAAAACGGATCGCACTCAGACCAATGTTATTCAATGGAGCAGTGCATATGAACAATTTTTTGAATCGCCGTATGAAAAAATAATCGCAGCATGTACGATTTTCCTCCACAAATCAGATGAGACTCACCCACTGAAGTGTATGGGTGCGAGAGAAAAATTGGATGAAATACAGGACCACAGTATAGCATCTGAATTTTACAATTCTGTAACATAGGAAACTGTGAATGGTCCTGTAAATGATCAATAGCTGCTGAGTAAAAAAACGGATTGCACTCGGATGACAAGTGAGAAAAAAATCATGTCATTTTTCTGGATGAAAATTGGACCAATTTTTTATACTGTTGTAAAACATCCTAAAACATAACAATTAAGGTTTATGTGGAGCAAATCTCAACACACCACTCTTACCATGCCTACTCACAGAGGTCTAAGAACAAAAAATCTGAGTAAATCACCATTTACTTTACTTAAAATAAAATCTCTACACAACTAATTCGATTTCTTTTAACTCTACAGTTCCAACAATTTGTTGGCAAATAAGTTTAAGTGGTGACTTCTTGCCTCCGTTCACATGAATTCTAATTTAACCTCTAGAGAGAGCTTACTACACAGGGATCTGGGGATTTGAGAGAATTTTGTAAAGATAAGATTTACAACACACATTGTAATTCCGTTTTTGTCAGAAAGAGAGGGAGAGTACGGGAGATATCTGACTGTGGCTTTGGCTCAGAAGATCACTATTATGAGTTATCAGTGGAACAGAGATGGGTACTATGAAGAACAGATGAGACCTAGAGACGATCAAAAAGATTTGCAGGACCTTGGTCCAGCTGCCACTTCAGTAGATCAGAGTCCAGGACCAGAACCTTCTCCTACATGTCAGCATCCTCGTAATTTCTTATTTTTAGTAGGCCCAGTGCGAAATCATGAATGTGTTGCATCACCACGGAGACATCTAGCTTGGCCTACTAATCAGAAGAAGCGGCAGGGAATCTGGTGGCAGGGAATCTGGAAGTAGGAGGAGGTTCACAGGTCTTTTGGTTCGTCGGTCATGGACAACTGACATGGCCACTGGACCAGGGTTCTGCTAATCTTTGTGATCAACTCGAATAAGAAAATTACCTCTTTTCAAGTTCTGAGTCTCCCAATGTTCCATTTAACAACTGATTTGGCGTCCACTTTAATGTTAAGTTTTCACCACTCTGATGCAGGGACAGATAGCCAGGAATAGCTTCCATATCTTCTTTCTAAGCAGAGATATCAAATGTTAGTGCAATACAAAAAAAGACACTCCTGAATGCAGTGAAATACAGTATGTCAGTGCAATATATTCTATATGGCCTAGGTGCACATACCACATGTGCAATCAGTGAAGCTGAACAAAAGCTTTGAGTCATGGTGGCCAACTGCTATCTTAAAGAGGACCTTTCACCAGTTTGAGCATTTTAAACTTGCCACATCATGGAACAGTGGCCTGAGAGCTGAGTTAAATGTAGTTTTTATTTTTTAATTTCTAGCCTCCGTTGCGAAAGTGTTAGCTTGTAAAGGTTAGATTTATGTTATAGTTCAACTGGACGTTACTAGAGATTGTCTGTGGGTGTGTGTACTTCCTTCTCTGCATGAGGCTGACCAATCATAAGCAGGTAGCAACATGCAGGGAAGAAGAAAACATGCCCTCCACTCCACACCAATCTGGGCAGCTACTGTGTAGAGATACAGCAGAACTGGATTATTACAAACACTTCCAGATCTCATGCCACAGTGATGTCAGTTCTCACCCCCAGCACTGGCTGTTGTGAAATGAGATCAGGAAGTGTTTGTAATGATACATAACTGAGCTCTACTATATCTCTACACAGTTGCTGCAAAAATCATAAAGGATAGGAGGGCATGTTTTTTTTCTCCCCTGGATGACACTGCCTGCTTATGATTGATTAATCTCATGCAGGAAAAAAAGTATGCGACTCCAGAGACCAATCCCTGGTAACGCTCAGGTGAACTATAATCTATACTTTACAAGCTAATATCTCAGCAACAGAGAGAAGAAATGAAAAAATAAAAACTACATTTTATTCAGCTCTGCAGCCTCTATTCCATTATATGGCCTGTTTAACATGCTCAAAGTGTTGAAAGTTCCTCTTTAATGCAATAATAGTGCCTACTACTACTAGACCCCATGTAAGCGACAGTTCTATCCACATCACAATAATTGAATATATCATACATTGGACATGGTTTTTTGAAGAGCCAAAAAATGAGCTGATCTATAGTTAGTACTGCTGTCATCAAATAAAAGGTCTGCTGCAGGTGCATGCCAATAGGTAAGCGACTGAGATATACGAGATCTACTGTGATCTCATCACAAGGGTGCTAGAGTCAGCACAGTAGGTAGCTGAGATCTTATAAAACACTTTCTGTCAGGTAAGCTGCTCTGGCATCACAAGGCAGTTTAAAAGGCCTGAGTGCCAAGAGATGGAACCCACCAATCTGATGATGATGGCCCATCCTACTGATGAGCAATCAATATTCTAAACCTGAAAACTCCTGTAAGTCTAGAGAGCTCCTGTGATAACAGAAATTGGGTCCAGTTAGGTACGCTACTGTGACATTACCGGTTTGCTTGTCGGGTAAGGCTACACATTAACATATTTCCATTTTACAAGTCTTCGCATCGTCCGTTTTTTCTTGGACAGAGACCAACAGAGATTTACTGAGCCCTAAAAAAACAGTTTTAAAAATAGATCCGCGTCTCTGGTCCGTGAGACTCAGAGCTTGTGCTATCCCCATCCATTTTGCAGATCTGACTCTGCCATTAAAGGGAACCTGCCACCAGAAATCACACTGTTAACCTTCAGATATGCAGTTAATCTGCAGGTTAACAGCATTATTATGACGCCCGGCGCCTGCACGCAGTCCAAAGCAGTGGGGAGAAAATGAACTTTATTCTCCCCATCAGCATTTAGTTTCAGTCATGGAGGCGGGAGTGCCGCGGGTTCAGTCATTGCTCTGAGTATACAGAGTGGCCGCTGTAAATGTGCCCCCGGCCGTGACTGACACTGGCTCTGAATTGTGGCCGGCTGTCAGTCAGGGCCGGGGGTGTGGTTACAGCCGCCACTCTGTATTCTCAGAGCGATGACAGAACTCACGGCGCCCCCGCCTCCATGGTAAAACTGAATGCTGGTGGGAAAATAAAGTTAATTTTCTCCCCGCTGCATTCGGCTGCATGAAAACGCCGGGCAGCATAATAACGCTGTTAATCTGCAGAATACATGCATATCTGCAGGTTAATAGCGTTATTTCTGGTAACAGTTTCCCTTTAAAGTCTATGGGGATCAATTAAACACAAAAGAAGAACTGAAGACAGACTTTGTACTTTAGTGCTCAATCTGAGTTTCATCATTATTTCACTGATCTATTATTAAAAGTCAATGGATAAAAGATTATGGACAGTGTAATGTGACTTTTTGTGACATTACACCTGAGTGATAGTAAATTGCTGCCATCACAATGGATGCAAGCAAGCGCGTTTCAGTCAGTTACAATGAATTCACATCACAACCAAAAAGGATCCTAAAATTACTGGTGGAATCATATCTCAGTGAAAGATTTTTTTTGGACATCTACGAATGAAGTGCTGTAATTTAACATTTGAAAATCAAGAAGCCTCTCCACTGTTCATGCCAGGGCCTAGGTTGTTGGTGTCCACTCCTGACGATCAAATATAAAATCACTTACTGGCTGGACCAGGACATTGTTTTTCCCATAGAGAAGATGTATTCTAGAGTTTTGGTGAAGTGATTCGACATACTCTCTAGCTGATGCTGCAAACTTATCTTCTGACATGCTACCACTGGAATGGCGCTTTTTGATCTGTTGAAAAACAACAATAAAAAAATTAATAAATCAGTTTGTACAGTGTCCATTGCATGGGAACACGTAATATCCATAGCAGCTGTTAGATAAATGTCCATAACCTGCTTGTGTCTGCCAGAGCAAGAGATATATACAATCAATACACACAGTCAACATGTAAATTAGTGACAAAGGTAAAGTAAAAGTAAGTTTTTATATATACAGTACAATTATCAATATTTGAAGTGTTCCCTTACCAGTCCAACTCTTGCCGATCCAGCGGCATCACTCCGGAGATAGTGATGATGTCTATACAGTCACCTGACTACTCAGACCACTCATTGGCTGCAGGATCAGGTGCCTGGTTGGTGGGATAATATTATTATCTGTGGGATGATGTCCTGTCCATCAGTAACCTGACTCTGCAGTCAATCTGTGGATTAGTGTCAGGTGACTGTATGGATGGGACATCATCATTTCCAGTTGAGATCACCAAAGCAGTGGCAGTTCGGACTGCTACATAACACTCCTTTTTTATTTTAGAATGATCTCTTCCCCACCGGTAAGTTATTAAAAAGAAGTAGAAAATGCTTTTCAGGGTAGTTTATGATTTAAAAGAAATATATTTTATGATATAGCAATATACTCTGGGACTCATTTGTTGACACTGACTGACAAGGCGATGTTGCCCATCGCAACCAATTGTAATGCACAGCACATGTTTCCAGAGCAATTTAAGAAATTAAAAGGTGATATTGGATTGGCTGGTATTGGAAACAATGCCATTTCTATATTTTAATAAATAAGGCCTAAATTGTATTTAGCAATTTATAAACAACAGCTAAACTCAGAGACAATGAATGCAAGGTAGGGAATTTTAGGGATATATGTACCCTTCTACTTAACGATAAAATCATAGAAAACTATAAAACCTCTTTAAGGGTATTTTCTCAAAGATTTTTTTTTTATGTTAATTTAGCAGATCTGCTTCAAACGGAACAGCAAAAATTCTCTCAGATACTTTTTGACTACTCTTCGACATGTATTTTGAAGCAGATCTTCTTCAAGATCCATGTAAAAAAAAACCCTGTGAATATTCCCTAAATATTATTAAATTACAAGTACAAGCCGATGTATGCAAATAGATTGGGAATTATTATCTTACCCAAAATCTGTAATATTCACAATACATCTACATCACATTACCGTACCCCACAAGTCTCCTTTTTCTGTCCCATGAACAGGATGCAAAAAGATGGGGCTTATGCAGATTCACAGACAGGTACAGACATATTTGAACAGTGACCAAATCTTCTTTTAGTTAAAATTAAACAATTTAGATGCAACTGAAGTGTAGACTTTCAGGTTTAATTAAAGGAGTGAAACAAAAATATCCTGTGAAATGTTTAGGAATTGATTGCAACCATTTTTCTGAAAAGCCTCATTTCAGGAGCTCAAAAGAAATAAAATAAGCTAACTTTAACTGAAATAAAATGTTCATTTTTAATATTTTCTAGAGAATTCTTTGCCAGCAATGACTGCCTGAAGTCTGGAAGCCATGGATGTCACCAAACGCTGTGTTTCCTCCAATCAACCTTGCTGCATTTGGTTGAATCAGAGCAGAAAGTATCGCCCTGTACACACAGAATTCATCCGGCTGCTTCTGTCTTCAGTCACATCATCAATAAACACTAGTGACCCAGTGCGATTGGAAGCCATGCATGCTCATGCTATCACATATGGTGGAAATATCTACAAGAGGGTGTTGTAATTCACCAGACAACTTTTGCTACATTTGCGTTTTTTTGTTGTGAAGAAACAATGAAGGAACATTACGGACTTCATTAGAAAAGTGTATTATGCGTACTTTGTTGTAAAACTCGGTGATCAGGACAAGCAGTAGGCTCCATATGTAGTGTGTGCTGTTTGTGTAGAAGAACTACGACAGTGGTGTAAATGGAAGAAAGAGAGCTTTCGTTTTGGCAAGCCTATGATCTGGAGCGAACTGCAAAATCATAGTTAATACTGCTACTTTTATACGTGCAACTTGGAGGGATTCAACCTTAAAAATAAGAAGGAAATTATATACCTGGACCTCACTTCAGTGATTCGCCCTAAGTCTCACTGTCCAGGAATACCTGTCCCTTCACCTCCGGAGAAACTTGAAGATAGAACCGATTCAGAAGATTCATAACATGAAGTGCAGAATTCTGACGAAGACCTTCACACTAGTCCCAACAAGCCACAGCTTTTGCACAGCTTGAATTAATTGATTTAGTCAGGGACTTGGACTTTCCTAAACATTCTGCAAAACTTATAGGCTCACGTTTAAGGTAAAAGAACCTGCTAGCTCCTGGTACCTGTTTTTCATGGTGCAGAAGCAGAGATAAGGAATTTTTTTTCCATACTTTTCTCAGGCTGGTGCTCTAGAGTATTGCAGTGATATTCCTGGGCTGATGGAAAAATTTAACATTGAGTACAATGTGAGCGCGTGGAGACTATTGATTTATCCAAAAAAAAGTCTGAAATCTGTGCTACTGCACAATGGAAGCAAGCTTGCTTCTGTTCCTGTAGGGCATTCAGTGCACTTGAAGGAAAGCTATGAGAATTTAGATGACTTTATTCTCAAGAGATTTAACTGCGCAGATCAAGGATGGTCGATCAGAAAGTTCTCTCTTTGCTCCTTGGTAGTAAGGAGGATACACAAAGTACCCATGCTTTATGTGAATGGGACAGCCAAGATAGGACTCATCACAGGAGCCAAAAATGTTGGCCAAAGAGAACATCTTTGCAACCTGGACTCAAGAACATAGTTGCAGAAAGTTTAGTTGATCCCACTAAAGTTCTCCTGCTACCACTCCACATTAAACTTGGACTGATAAAGCAGTTTGTGAAAGCTCTACTGAATGAAGGAGAGACTTAAGTACCTGTGTACCAAGTTTCAGGGGATGAAAGCAAAATTGAAGGAAGGCATTTTTGTGGGTCTGGATATTTAGAAACTCATGAAGGACAACGTGTTTGAACCAAAATTGAAAATTTTATTTGAAAAGGGCTTGGGATTCTTTTAAAGACGTTGTGAATTTTTTTTCTAGGTAACAACAAAGATCCAAATTTTAAGTCCATTGTGGAGAATATGCTGAAACGTTTCAAAGCCTTGAGTTGTCTGGTGAATTTGAAGTTACATTTTTTACAATCCCATTTGGACTACTTTCCTAAAAAAAACCTTGGTGCTGTTAGGGAAGAGCAAGGAGAAAGATTTAATCAGGATATCAAAAAGATGGAACGATGATACCAAGGTAGATGGAATGTGAACATGATGGGAGACTATTGCTGGATGTTTCACAGAGAAGATCCGCAGGCCTTCTGTAAGAGAAATTGTATCAGGGGAAGCTTTTGAAGAGAAAAGGAAAAGGTGCAATAATTAATTTCCAATGAAATTGCAGAATGAATGTTCAATAAATTTTTACCTATAATATTTTAGAGATTTTTGGCTACAATAAAGATTTTTCTTGTTCATCTCACTTGTACGTTATTTCATGCGTGTTTTGTGAAAAAAAACATATGTGATGGTTAAAAATAGAAGTGTTTTTTTTTTAAATCAGGGCATAAGAATACATAAAAATCAGTCATTGGATTTGAATTTTTTTTTCATAAACCCATATTTTGCAGACCTGTGTTATATAACTGTATCATGAATAGGTTTTGGTAAACAGGTAAAATGCCAAAACTCGTGTCATTGTCTAAATATTTCTTGACCTAACTTTATAAAGGTGTATTTTCTATCGAGAAACAGATGAGGGGCCTAAAATATTCCATGATTTCAAATGAAAATATTGGGAAGTATGTAATATTTTGAAAGTTATTAAATAAGTACAAGGTTTTATTGCATTAATGGGTCTGCAGTCTCTTCCTCGGGTTTGCCAAACCCTTTGGTAACTCTTTAATTATTTTTTTTATGTGCTAATGAACTAAGGAATAATAAAGCAGCAGATAATAGGCCGGCCAGCACACAATTGTCAGAATATTTCACAAATTCCTCAAACAAAGGGGACATTTGTTTCTGTGCTACATTTAATTCCTGGCTGATATCAGAGCTTGGCCTTCTAGGCTCCATAAATACATACGTGTGACTCATACTCTCGCCTCATTCATCTTGCTATGAATGTATTCTTAATGGTATTTGCTTTTCAAAATCAAAGGCAAATTTCAGCATTTTTGTCTTTGTAGGTCAGAGCATACGGCTTGTGATGTCAGTATGTCCCAGCAGCTTCTGGATCTTTGAAGATGGAGCTATTTGTTTCTGATCTATGTCAAATCATATTTTTAGCGTTAAATAACGTTATTTATAGATCTAAACAAAGGATTTCAGTCATTTCAATTACTTCAGAAGAGTTTAGAGATTTCATAAAAATTGCTTAATAAAAAGGCAGGAATTCCATGTGGTCAGCTTGAAAAAAAAAAGGTGCATTGGAGGTGGTTTTATTAATATTTACCATGATACCAAAATTGACCAGTGGCATGAGCTTTGTATAGAGGAAAATCAATTCCATCCAGGCTGAGACAAGCATTCCTGTTGCCCAAGGCAAGGGTATTAGAATGTGTCCTCCAACCCTCTTTCCCTAATTTTCACTATCAAAGTTGCTAGATGGACAGTTGTTCAGAGCTATAAACCTGACGGACCTCATAATTGGGCCATGCAGCATTAGAAGTCTCCCACACACATCTTCAAAATGGCTGTAGGAAGTTATAATTTATTGTTGGAGATTTGCTTAGTTGTTTGTTTTTCATTAATAAATTGTGCCCCCTCCATTAATGATGGCCTGAATGGCTGCCCACTTTGCCTAGCCATCGTCCCAGCCCTAAATTCCATTAATGATATATGAGGAGTAATCACATCATGGAATGTCATGTCCTGCTACAAGCTATGTCAAAATCTGTCCCCAGAAGAAGTGGAGTTTTACTGTAATTTGGACCAATTCAATAGCGTTGCACAGAAAAAATGCTGAAGATTTCTCTTCCCTTTCATTCCTTTGGTAGGTTGGTGTTTTCAGACCCACACTGATCAGCAAGTGAAGGCATATCCCAACTTTGTGCCATAACTTGCTATAATGGAAAAAGCAATATGAATGTTAACCACTGATGCTGGTGGCAGTTCTTAAATGTACAGGCTCATAATGCTGCCCCAGAATCAAAATGAAAAAAAGTAAAACGTGAACGCTAGAAAGCAGGATTACTACAGGGATTTGTAAGTGCAGGTTCTTTTTTTGTTGGAGTATACAACAGCTGCAGGCTTATACAGCGAAACTGTTTTGAGCAGACATCAGATGGCGCTGTGCTAACTGTTACAGCTTGTTGATATCTGTGTAGTTCCTCGCTAGATGGCATTGTGTGACCTATATGGTTTTGTTTGTGTCAGTTCTTCCCTGTATCCCCTCAATGTTGATGAAAGATAATGGTTCCTGTACGTCCCAAGTAAAACAGTTCATTTTTCCACAATTTCCGACTGCTGAAATCTGAAATCATCACAACTTTTGGCACTCAATAATTAAACATGTTCATATTGTCCACTTAATTCACATTTTTGTCTTAGCATTGGTCATACACTTTGCCTTAACTCTTGATACAATAATATATATATAATATGGTGATACTAGTACATATTGTTGGTTGTTCTCTTGATGGATCAAGGTTAGTGAAAACCAAAAGGAAACATCAAGCTTTTGGTTTTAGATCTGAATGAATGAAATATTCTCATTGACTGCTTTGTTCTGTACAAAGTTGAATGTGCTCACAACAAAATCACACAAAAATCATCAATGGAAATCAAATTTATTAACCAATGGAGGCCTGGATTTGGAGTCACCCCCAAAATTAAAGTGAAAAACACACTACAGGCTGATCCAACTTTGATGTAATGTCCTTATGACAAGTCAAAATGAGGCTCAGTATTGTGTGTGGCATCCACGTGCCTGTATGACCTCCCTACAATGCCTGGGCATGCTCCTGATGAGGTTGCAGATGGTCTCCTGTGGGATCTCCTCCCAGACCTGGACTAAAGCATCCGCCAACTCCTGGACAGTCTGTGGTGCAACGTGACGTTGGTGGACGGAGCGAGACATGATGTCCCAGATGTGCTCACTCGGATTCAGGTCTGGGGAACGGGCGGGCCAGTCCATAGCTTCAATGCCTTCATCTTGCAGGAACTGCTGACACACTCCAGCCACATGAGGTCTGGCATTGTCCTGCATTACTTGTAACCCAGGGCCAACCGCACCAGCATATGGTCTCACAAGGGGTCTGAGGATCTCATCTCTGTACCTAATGGCAGTCAGGCTACCTCTGGAGAGCACATGGAGCGCTGTGCGGCCCTCCAAAGAAATGCCACCCCACACCATTACTGACCCACTGCCAAACCGGTCATGCTGAAGGATGTTTCAGGCAGCAGATCGCTCTCCACAGCATCTCCAGACTCTGTCACGTCTGTCACATGTGCTCAGTGTGAACCTACTTTCATCTGTGAAGAGCACAGGGTGCCAGTGGCGACTTTGCCAATCCTGGTGTTCTGTTGCAAATGCCAAGCGTCCTGCACGGTGTTGGGCTGTGAGCACAACCCCCATCTGTGGACGTCGGGCCCTCATACCACCCTCATGGAGTCGGTTTCTAACCGTTTGTGCAGACACATGCACATTTGTGGCCTGCTGGAGGTCATTTTGCAGGGCTCTGGCAATGCTCCTCCTGTTCCTCCTTGCACAAAGGCGGAGGTGGCGGTCCTGCTGCTGGGTTGTTGCCCTCCTATGGCCCCCTCCACATCTCCTGGTGTACTGGCCTGTCTCCCGGTAGCGCCTCCAGCCTCTGGACACTACGCTGACAGACACAGCAAACCTTCTTGCCACAGCTCGCATTGATGTGCCATCCTAGATGAGCTGCACTACCTGAGCAACTTCTGTGGGTTGTAGAGTCCGTCTCATGCTACAACGAGTGTGAAAGCAGAACCAACATTCAAAAGTGACCAAAACATCAGCCAGAAAGCATTGGTATTGAGATGTGGTCTGTGGTCCCCACCGGCAGAACCACTCCTTTATTGAGTGTGTCTTGATAATTGCCAATAATTTCCATCTATTGTCTATTCCATTTGCACAACAGCATGTGAAATTGATTGTCAATGAGTGTTGAATCCTAAGTGGACAGTTTGATTTCCTTGATTTCACAGACGTTTGATTTACTTGGAGTTATATTCTGTAGTTTAAGTGTTCCCTTTATTTTTTTGTTTTTTTTGAGAAGTGTATATATATATATATATATATATATATATATATATATATATATATATATACACATACATATATATACAGTACAGACCAAAAGTTTGGATTCATCTTCTCATTTAAAGATTTTTCAGTATTTTCATGACTTTGAAAATTGTACATTCACACTGAAGGCATCAAAACTATGAATTAACACATGTGGAATTATATACTTAACAAAAAAGTGTGAAACAACTGAAAATATGTCTTATATTCTAGGTTCTTCAAAGTAGCCACCTTTTGCTTTGATGACTGCTTTGCACACTCTTGGCATTCTCTTGATGAGCTTCAAGACGTAGTCACCGGAAATGGTTTTCACTTCACAGGTGTGCCCTGTCAGGTTTAATAAGTGGGATTTCTTGCCTTATAAATGGGGTTGGGACCATCAGTTGTGTTGTGCAGAAGTCAGGTGGATACACAGCTGATAGTCCTACTGAATAGACTGTTAGAATTTGTATTATGGCAAGAAAAAAGCAGCTAAGTAAAGAAAAACAAGTGGCCATCATTACTTTAAGAAATGAAGGTCTGTCAGTCCGAAAAATTGGGCAAACTTTAAAAGTGTCCCCAAGTGCAGTTGCAAAAACCATCAAGCGCTACAAAGAAACTGGCTCACATGAGGACCGCCCCAGGAAAGGAAGACCAAGAGTCACCTCTGCTTCTGAGGATAAATTTATCCGAGTCACCAGCCTCAGAAATCGCAGGTTAACAGCAGCTCAGATTAGAGACCAGGTCAATGCCACACAGAGTTCTAGCAGCAGACACATCTCTACAAACTGTTAAGAGGAGACTTTGGGCAGCAGGCCTTCATGGTAAAATAGCTGCTAGGAAACGCCTGCTAAGGACAGGCAACAAGCAGAAGAGACTTGTTTGGGCTAAAGAACACAAGGAATGGACATTAGACCAGTGGAAATCTGTGCTTTGGTCTGATAAGTCCAAATTTGAGATCTTTGGTTCCAACCACCGTGTCTTTGTGCGACGCAGAAAAGGTGAACGGATGGACTCTACATGCCTGGTTTCCACCATGAAGCATGGAGGAGGAGGTGTGATGGTGTGGGGGTGCTTTGCTAGTGACACTGTTGGGGATTTATTCAAAATTGAAGGCATACTGAACCAGCATGGCTACCACAGCATCTTGCAGTGGCATGCTATTCCATCCGGTTTGCGCTTAGTTGGACCATCATTTATTTTTCAACAGGACAATGACCCCAAACACACCTCCAGGCTGTGTAAGGTCTATTTGACCAAGAAGGAGAGTGATGGGGTGCTACGCCAGATGACCTGGTCTCCACAGTCACCAGACCTGAACCCAATCGAGATGGTTTGGGGTGAGCTGGACCGCAGAGTGAAGGCAAAAGGGCCAACAAGTGCTAAGCATCTCTGGGAACTTCTTCAAGATTATTGGAAGACCTCTTGAAGCTCTTCAAGAGAATGCCAAGAGTGTGCAAAGCAGTCATCAAAGCAAAAGGTGGCTACTTTGAAGAACCTAGAATATAAGACATATTTTCAGTTGTTTCACACTTTTTTGTTAAGTATATAATTCCACATGTGTTAATTCATAGTTTTGATGCCTTCAGTGTGAATGTACAATTTTCATAGTCATGAAAATACAGAAAAATCTTTAAATGAGGTGTGTCCAAACTTTTGGTCTGTACTGTATATATGTCATATTTTCTTTAATTATTCCAACAAATATTATGGATAGTATATTAATAGATTTTGCCAGAAATATCTATTACCAGGAGGACTTCTTTGAATTTATTCTTCCACGACATTGTGAATATTTTAGTCTCAGAGTTCACTGATTTTTCTAACAACCTCTTTTCTAGCACAGAAGAAATCAATATATTAGAGGCCTTCACATTCATCTTCACCCTTATGTGAGTGATTGGATCTGCTGAGCTCTTTCAGCACCATGGAGAGCTCCACATTGTTAGCTATTTCAGCAGCAGGAATAAGTAGCAACACGACTGTCATATTGTTAATAACCGCAGGATGTTTTGTATATCATCTTCACTGACATTGGCATTACTGTTTCCAATGTATAGGACTCAGAGATTGACATGCTCCATCCATGCGTCACATGAAATTCCAGCTGAACAGAATTTTGACCACAAGTTAAGGATAACGGTAAAAGGAAGTCCATAATGAATTGAAAGGGTGGGAGCTGATGATTGTACTCACCCCAGCTCAATCTTCAATATACATATAACCCAAGCCCATGAAATACATTACAGAATAAAAAATTAATATACTAATCCAAATTTATTAGGCATAATATAATACTACAATGCTGCACTATATATATTATTCTAAGGAGTTTTGACTGTTATGCATATTTCTTGTGTTTTATTTATCTGTGTTCCTAACCAATTATAGGTAACATCTGTCATTATATACTGAAGGACTGCTGTAATGTGTCATGGCTTCTTCACAATATGTCCATTGTACACAGTTTGCTCTTCGCATAATGGGAGCTGGTATTTTGCTCTGTTGATAGCAGGCTATTATGCTTTGGCATTTTTTATTCTTTATAGAGCTGGCCATATCTCATGCTATTGTTATGAGATGATTACAACCCCACACAATAAGTTGTAAGTCAGCTGAGCATACTGGGATAAAAGTAAAAAATAAAAATGGTAATAGTATATGTGAAGTGAATTCATTTTTGAATATATTATTATTATTTAATGACCTTCAGCTCAATCTTGACCCATTGCAACTTGATGGATCAACATTCTGTAGGAAGATCGATCTTGTGCAAGCCTAGATAGGTCCACCACTGTCTTCTCTGACATTATCTTGATAGTATCAAGTCATTGAGTTGCTGCTCTTCCTCTTCGCCTTGTTCCTTCTATTCTTCCGACCATGATGTCCTTCTCCAGTGATTGCTCTCTTAGTACGATGTGTCCAAAGTAGCAAGTCGTAGCTTGGTGATCCTTGCTTTGAGTGACATGTCTGGCTTAATTTGCTCCAAAATTGATTTGCTTGTTCTTCTTGTCATCCATGGTATTGATACGATCCTTCTCCAGCACCACATTTCAAAGGCGATGACTCTTCTTATGTGTAGCTTTTTTATCGTCCAGGTTTTGCATCTATCTGTACCACAGAAAAGACCAAACTATGTACAAACCATGTCTTTGTAGTGAGTGAAATGTTCCTCAATTTGAAGACCTTGTCCAGTAACTTCATTGTTGAGTTGCCCATAGCTATTGTCCTACTGACTTTCAGTGTCGTCGCTGCATCTTGAGTTATCATCAATCTAAGTAGGTTGAAGTCTTTTACAACTTCCAGTTCGTCGCTGTCCATCTCAAATGTGTCCCGGTCGTACCTGGCAGTAGTAAATATCTTTGTCTTCTTTGTGTTGAGTAGCAGTCCCAAAAGTCGAGATTTTCATATTGATAATAAGTCATTCATTCCATCTACGCTTTGTTTCCATCAATGTTGTATCGTCAGCTTATTTAAGATTGTTGACGATTCATCCAGCAATTTTGATTCCTTCTTCTTTATCGGCAAGTCAAGCTTTCTTGAAACTACATTCTGCATATAAATTGAAGAGAAATGGTGACAGGCTGCAGCATTGTCTGACGCCTCACTCTACTTTGAACCATGCCGTGCCGCCGTGTTCCGTTTTGGACTGTTGCTTCTTGGTATATGTATTGGTTCCTAATGAGACAGATCAGATGATTCAGCACACCCATATCCTTCATGGTATTCTAAAGTTTATGGTGATCAACACAGTTGAAGGCTTTGCTGTAGTCGATGAAGAAAAAATAGATCTCCTTGTTGTATTCTTTGGCCTTTACCATTATCAATCTAAGGCCATGGCCCCACTATCAGTATGTGGTCAGTACTCGGTCAGTATTTTTTCTCAGGAGTGGGAGCCAAAACCAGGTGAGGAACAATCATAGAAAAAAAGGTATAATAGAAACAAGTGCACCAATTCTGCATTTATCACCCACTCCTGGTTTTGGCTCCCACTCCTGAGAAAAAATACTGACCGAATACTGACCAAGTACTGATAGTGGGGCTGTGGTCTAATGTTGACAATCACATATCTTGTTCGTCTGAATTTTCTGATTCCAGCTTGTTCCTCTGGCAGCTCTTTGTCAAAATAACGCTGTAACCATCTTTGTAGGATCTTCAGTAGTATTTTGCTGGTATGAGGTATGAGCACAATAGTCCGATAGTTTCCACAATCAGTGGCATCTCCCTACTACTGAATAGGAATAAACACTGATCTTGTCCAGTCCTTTAGCCATTTACCAGTTGTCCATATCTGTTGATACAGGCATGTCATGACATCAACAGCTGCTTTAGAAGACTTTATTAGCTCTATTGGAATATTGTCACATCCAGGCGCTTTGTTGTTTGACAGAAGCTTTATAGCTTTCATAAAAGACTTCATGTTTTAGGATGTTCAGCTCGCTATCATTTTCAGACTCCGTTTCTTCCCATATAACTGAGTCATTCTTGTAGAGGTGTATTCTTTCCATTTTTCCTTGATCTCATCTGGCTTAGTTAGTTTTGAATATAGAGTCCTCAAATAATGGTTTACTCAAGCTTCCCCACCCGTAGCTCACTAGCTGTTGCAGGTGCAGACTATAAGGTGCACTTTTTTCCTCCAAAATTTTGGAGGAAAGTGGGGAGTGCATCTTACAGTCCGGATGTACCTTTTCTTACTATAGTCCGGCTGTGGCTGTGGATGGGGGGGAAGCAGCAGCCGTGGAGGAGTGGGTCACAGGAGGCAGGAGCCAGCAGCTCGCTGTGTGTGCTCGCTGTTAAAGAAAATGAATATTCATTGCTCGCCACGACCGTAGTCACTCCCACCACTATGCTCTGAAGCAGGTGCCGAGAGGTGGGAAGGACTATGGGCGTGTGGAGCAGTGAATATTAATTTTCTTCAATAGCATGCACACTGTTAGCCGGAGCCGCTGGCTCCTGCAGCGGCTCGGCGATCACGTGTGCCCGCTATTAAAGAAACTGAATATTCACGGCTCCACAAGCTCATAATCGCACCCACCTCTATGCACTGAAGCCGGCGCCGAGAGGTGGGTGGGTGGGTGGGACTATGGGAGTGGAGAGCAGTGAAAATTCATTCTCCATAATTGTGGGCACAAGTGATCGTCCAGCCGCTGTACGAGCTGCGGCTAACAGTATGCCTGCTATTAAAGAAAATGAATATTCACTGCTCTCCACTCCCATAGTCCCGGGCGTGGGGAGCAGTGAATATTTCGGCAGCTGACCTCGGCACATGGCAGTGACGTCATGCGCTGCTTACACACTTAAATCTGCTGCTGGCATCAGTACAGGATGCCGCAGGAGCAGAGGGAAGGTGAGTAGAATCCTTTATTTTGTTATGTGTACAGCGTGATGGCGGCCATATATGCCAGGATGGGGGGCAATGTAAACCAGGATGGGGATGTGGGGGCCCATGTATATCAGGATGGGGATGAGGGCCATGTATACCTGGATGGGGATGGGGGCCATGCCTACCAGGATGGGGGATCATGTGTACCAGGATGGGGATGGGGACCATACATACCAGGATGGATGATCATGTATACCAGGATGGGGATGGAGGCCACGTATACCAGGATGGGGGATATTAGTACAGAATTGGGGTGCATTACCCCTATAACAGTGTCTGCAACAGATCCCCCCATAACAGTGTGTCATGACCACATTTTCTGCTTCAATTTTTTTTTTCTCCTCTAAAACTTAGGTGCATCTTATGGTCCAGTGTATGGTCCTTACATAGCTGTCAGTTGAATGGGAAGAGTGGAGCAAGCTGTCACCAGATTGAGCTGGCATCAGTTTAGCTAAAGGGAGAACAAGAAAGGATCAGGTGCTTAAAGAGGACATGCCTCTTGCTCAATAAAAACTCAGTTAAATACCTTGTAAAAATCCCTGAGCTCCCCTTATTTTGACGCTCTCTCATTTTGTGCTGCATCGCTCCATTGCGGAGATTTTCATATTTGTTTCTTCTGGAGTGCAGTAAATTTATAAAAAAAAAATCCACGCCAGTCCACCGTAATTCACATGGAGGTCCCACGACAAACCCAGTCTTCTAGGTCCAGCGTGAGTCCGGCAGCTGTGATGTCAGTGAGGTTAACGCAGTTCACAGCGGCTGTGAACTGCGGTAACCTTACTGACGTCACCAGTCATCACAGCAGCAGGGTTCTCGTGGAGTGCAGAGTGAGAACAGGCATTGGCTGCTGATCCAGTCTATGCAGCTTCGTTCTCTGAATGGGGCTCCATACACTGGACGAAGAAGATGGGGATCGTCGGGGGTCCTCCATGAGGATTAAGGCAGACTGGTGTGGATTTTTTTTTATAATAAATGGGTGAAAGAGGGAAATTGTCAGGGAGTGATTTTTACAAATAAATGACTTTGTGTGTGTGTGTTTATTTGTTTTGATTATGGGGTTAGTAATGGGGGTGTCTGACATACACCTCTCCATTACTAAACCCAGGGCTTGATGTCAGCAAGCTGCTGACATCAACCCCACAATCCCATTACCCCTGTTGCCACAGCACCAGGGCAATCAGGAAGAGCCAAGGCTAAGCGTCATTTTTTTAGGGCCCGCTTAATACCAAGCAAAAGCAAAGCAGACAGCTGTGAGCTGATATTAATAGGCTGGGAAGCTCTATGGTTATTGGGCCCTACTCAGCATAATATGATCAACACCAAGCTACCTTCTTTTCCTTAGCTGGTTATTAAAAACTAGCTATTGAACCCGTTCTACGTTCGGGTGGCTTGTATTTTTATTTTTTATTGGTATATGGTCTCCCATGCTGGTATGTGCTGCCCCCCTCCTGGTATTTGTGCTGCCCCCATCCTGTCCCCACTATCCTATCCTGGTATGCATGGCACCCCTCATCCTTATCCTGGTATGCATGGCACCCCTCATCCCCATCCTGGTATGCATGGCAACCCTCATCCCCAATCCTGGTATGCATGGCACCCTTCACCCCCAATCCTAGTATGCAGGCACCCCTCATCCCTATCATGGTATGCATGGCACCCCTCATCCCCATCCTGGTATGCATGGCACCCCTCATCCCCATCCTAGTATGCATGGCACCCCTCAACCCCAATCCTGGTATGTATGGCACCCCTCATCTCTTTCACGCTTCACACATGCAAAAAAAGAAACACTTATACTCACCTTTCTTCCCTGTGTTCAAGCGCTGCTGTGTCCTGTTCTGCCAGAGGCCGAAATGCGGCGCCGGAGTACGCGCGTGCCCATACCGCGCTATCCGTCGGCATTTTGCTGAAGACACACTGCAAATGTGTCTTCAGTAAAATGGCGCCGGATAGCGCTATGCGCATGCACGGATTCCAACGCCTCACTCCTGCCCCGGTCTCTGGCGAAGAGAGGCGACAAGGCAACGCTCATCCTGGTCTAGTAAGTATGGCACCGGAGATCGCGGTATGCGTTCAGTGTCTCTGCATACCGCGATCTCCGGCGCCATACACACTCCTCTTACCTTTAACGGCTCGATGCTTTCTTCTGTCTGAAGCCAGACTGCGCAGGTGTGTCGTGCTTGCGCAGTCTATAAAGGCTTCAGACAGAGACACGCATCTCCGGTTATATTATAGATAGGGGGAACCCCACGCCATTTTTTTAATTTATTTATTTTTTAGCTAAATACATGTACAGTAAACTGTAAAAACGTAATGCACTAATGTCTAATGGACATCTTTCTATCTATCTATTCTCTATCTTTGCACATCTAACACCTAAACATCTGTAATTTCTATTCTGCATTCTATTTTGGTACATGCCACACGGACGGCACACGGATGACACATTTTATGTGCGAGACATATTGACGTCCGTACTGCCAGAAAAAACGGACATGTCCACGTGTAGGTCAAACGGACACAAGATCCGTGTAAACTCACAAACATGCGCGCAGCCCCATAGATTATAATGCGTGTGAGTGTGTAAATGTCTCCAGTACGTGTGAAAACTGTTACCACACATACTGAAGACACTGATGTGTGAAGGGTCCTAAGAGATTTGCCATGTTCAAAGAGATAATATATTTGAAATACTTACACCAAGAGCTGGCCGCTTGCAGGGACTGGAGTCTTGGCGAGTGTGAGCTCCATGGATTCTGTGCCTTTGTACAAGCTCATCAGCAGAGGGGTCAGTCCAGTAATGGTCAGCGGTTTTAAGTTTTGTGTATTCTAATGCACAAGGACCCACTGTAAATCAAGGGAAGTAGAAAATTGTATCTGTGTTACAGTGGTTCAGTGAAATTACATTAGTATAACTTCATCTCTATGTTCTAGCATTGGGCAGGTGCTACAGCAGTGGAAATGCCACAGTAATGTCGAATGATCATTGATACGTTTCAAACGGATGTTTTGTGCTTTATGACATCCTAGTATCCTTCAGATAATGCAGTCTAACCTACAAGAAGCAAAATAAACATAAACCCTGCTGTAAATAAATAAAAAGCAAGCGCATTTAAATAAAATAGGGTTCTTAGTAACACTGTTTTTGATCAAAAATAGTATATAAGCTATCCCACCAGCGACAAGGTGAACCCGTTAAGATAATGCAGTCTGTAGAGCAGGCCTGCACAACATATTGCCCGGGGGCCGCATGCGCCCTGCCGATTGGTTTGCTGCGGCCCTCAGAGCTGTTTGGGAGATGCTGACTCTCTTCTTCCTGTATTCAAATGTATTTCCGAATACATTTGAACACTTGTGCGCCGGAACTGAGGCAGAGGAGCCCTGGTCAGCGCAGCCCCGAAGTGCAACGGCATGATGAGGTCGGCAAGCTGCTGACCTAATCACACTACTGCTGGCGCTGGTGCCACAGAGGGAGTGGACACATCCGGCACCGGTAAACGCTCCATGCAGGAGCTGAAGATTAAATGTGATATTATTTTAGATGAAGGGGTTGTGGGAGGGGAGGGTTGTGTTTCTACAAGGGCAGATTATGAAGCAATGGGGGACATTATGGGGCAATAGAAAATATTATGGAGCAATTTGGGACATTATGGGGTATATTATGGGGTAATTGGAGGGATTGTGACAGGGGGCAGTGGAGTGGGAGGCTTTATGCAGAGAGGCAATGTAGTGGAGGTATGGAAGGGGGCAGTTTGGAGGGATATTTTGGAGAGGGACTTTATGTGGGGGGACATTATGGAGAGGGGAAGTGTGTGGGGGATATTATGGAGAGGGGAGAAGGGCAGAGTAATGGATATTATGAGAGGGGCAGTGTGGAGGGGATATTTTGTGCAGGAAGCAGATTGAGGGGCAATTATTTATTCATTGGCGTAGCATGGGAGATATTTTTATTTATGGAGCAGTCAAATTATACTTTTATTTTTAAGGCTACCTTGTCGGGAAGTGCTGAAGACAGAGATGAGGGATGTCTAGAGAGACAAACTCTGGGCGTGAAATGTCCTCATGGCATCTGTGCTACATGGAGACAAAAGGGATGGAAATGACTCCAATCAGAGAAGATGCCACTTATAAGGTACCTGGATGTATATGTTTATTTGTAATGCTAACTAGCATCTCATCAATACTGTGATTCCTGTATGATCTGCAGTCTGATGATGGCTGTTAACTACAATTCCCAGTATCTTATTACCATTGTTAAGGACATACAGGGAATTGTAGGCTCATGCAATGCAATTCTATATGGGGCTGACCTGACATTACAATTGATCACTGTATTAAACTTGGTGCTGTATACATGTACTGATTGTGGTTCTGATGTTGCCTTCATGTATTGATGGTGCTTCTGGTGCTGCATGCATGTACTGATGATGGTTCTAGTACTGCATTGATGTACTGACAGTGGTTCTAGTGAAGCTGTCTTGTACTGATGGTGTTTCTGGAGCTGCCCTCATGTACTAACGGTGTATCTGGCACTGCATTCATGTACTGACTGTGTTTCTGGCACTGCATTCATGCACTGACTGTGTTTCTGGTGCTGCATTCATGTACTGAACTTATACATATGTAGCAACCTATAATGTGCTTCATGACTATGTTACATCTTAAAAATCCTTAAAATTTAGATATCTGAGATTATGAGGAGGATTTGGTGAGCTCTGCTCCAAAAACTCAGTTTAAGTTAGTGTGTGTAGCAGAAACTGGTCAGAAACTCTCTAAATCCTCAAATACTCAAAACTTCGTTCTGGTGATGTATTAATGCACTGATGGTAGTTCAGGTGATGTATTCATGTAAAAATTGTTGCGACCACGGGGATTGTTTCAGTATGGCAATTTGGCCCTTGGACCAAAATATGTTGTGCAATCCTGCTGTAGAGGCATATCAAAGAAGACTTGTCACTAAGTCATAAGTAGCCAATTTTTGCTCCTATTTTATTTCTACTTCTCCCTGAATATTATATATATATATATATATATATATATATATATATATATATATATATATATATACATATATACACACAGCTCTGGCAAAAATTAAGAGAACACTGCACAGTTTTCTAAAAATCACCATCACTACATGTCTGACAGCCATTTCATTCCAGTGTCAGTTGAATTCCAACCAAAGTACACCTCATTCTACTTAATGTGCTTCTGATTAGGTGATCACCTGAACCAAATCTTATGTAATGAGGGAAAGTATAAAAAATACTGCTGTGCCAAAGGAGTTGAAAAGAAAAGTCTTAAGTGAGGAAAAGAAGGGCTCAATTCTGGCTTTACTAGCAGAGGGATACAGTGAGCATCATGTTGCCTCCATCCTTAAAATTTCGAAGACGGCAGTCCTTTACAACAGGATCAAGCAGCAGACATTGGGGACAACAGAGCTACAGACCGGCAGAGGGCGAAAGCGACTCTCCACTGACCGGGAGAGTCAGTGGAGAGTCGCCTATACAACCTATATTCACCTCCAGATCCGTTGCTGCTCCTCCAACTCTATTCTGTGCCCCCCCGGTCTCCTGGCATCAAAATCTGATGGGGGAGTTATGTACCACTGAGCTAATCAATGGACACTGATTGGCTGCAGCCTTCACCTTCTGTCTGAACAGTTTTTTTGTGTTAAGACAGTATTTGAAGGCTGCAGTTTACTATCAATCGCTGATTGGCGTTAGAAGTCATGTGACACCCCCACGTCCAACTGCTAGCAGAAGATAAGGTTTTAATACTAGAGGTTAGGACCATCCCGAATTTGGATACACCTTATAGCTAATGGGATGGCTTCTACGCTTTCATTGATCAAAAACGGTGTTTACTAAGTACCCAATATTATTTATATGCACTATTGCTTTTACTTATTTACTTATAGCAGGGTTTATGTTCATTTCGTTTGTTTTGGGTTTTGTCTGTTTTATGGCCAGTGTGAACATGCTCCTATTTTGCATGCATACCAACTTGCACTCCAGTTCATTTTTTTTTGTGTAGCGGAAGAAATTGTTGCTGATGGCTGGAGACCGGCAGGGGACACAGTATGGCGTGCGAAGGAGAGGCGATAGAGGCACAGCGTTTCTTTTTTCTTACACCACTCTGGTCCTATTAAGTGCAACTTTTATAGCAGTGTAAAAGCCCTTTGGCATTTTGTAATCAAAGACAACATAATAAACTACCTCCAAATCATGCAGTTTCATTATTTTTACTTTATTTTTATTTATATCTTTTAAGCTAAGCATCAGAATCATTGCTTTTTTACTTCATTTATTTCATTTTCATATTCTCACCTAGAAGGACAGCCAGGATAGAACCACAAACTGGATCAGACATTAGAGATTCTTTTTCATAATATTTACTGTGGAAAGAAAAATGATATACAATTATTACTAAAGGTTGTTACAACTGTATGTAGCTGACTTATCTGCTGTTAGAAAAAAAGAAAAGAAAAGTGCCACTCCCATCTCTTAGTCTATATCTGGGGCTGCAGTTAATAAATATTCGCATTAGTGAGGATAAACTGCAATACTGGTCGCTGCAAGTGGTGGTTCTTAAAAAACAGCAGATCCTTATTTGATGCTATACAACTCCTTTCACTCCTTTCAGGGCAGTTTTTTTGTTCATTTTTGGTATATAGTTTCTTTTTCTCCTTTTACAAAAGGCATAATTTTTTTAATTTTTTCATCGACATAGCCAAATGTGGACTTCCTTTTTTGCGGAACAATTTATAGTTTTGAATGACACCACTAATTTTACCATACAATGTACAGAAAAATTAAAAGTGGGATGAAATGGTGAAAAAAATGCAATTTTACTATTTTTTTTGGGCAGGTTTTGTTTTTATGGTGTTTATTGTATGATAAAAATTAATTGGAAAAATTATTCTCCACGTCAGTATGATAACGGCAAAACCAAACTTGCAAAACCAAACCAAAAAAAAATCAGGGTATGTCACCATATTTCAAGATCCAAGTATATTGCATTATATAGTGTAAATCACAGTTTCCTATAAAGCTCAGTATGTGGATGGGCTTCACAGGGGTACCAAGATGTCAGTTGTCAGGTTCCTCAGCAGTCCCCCGCCGCCATGATAGCCCAAGAGTTCCCTGCAATCGCATTTTTGGGAGCAGTTCGGAACTGATACACACCTGCATCAGGGACTGTTCCATTTGAATGCTGATATCAGAGATACACAGCAGCATCTAAATGGTTAACAGCAGAGATTTGAGTTCTCCGGTTGCTGCATCTACCACATGTGGAGAGCGCTCAACTATGGCTACTGCTGTTAGAGACAGATGCCAACTTCGTAACACTTTCGGCATTTGCCAAATGTGGAGTAGCCTCAATTCCTGAGCCAACTCCACAGACCATAGCCTACTCTATGAGGAATATATCCGTTCATTCAGCTGAAATGTATTGCGACGCAGGGGACCCGCCAGTTCCCTGCGCTGCAATATAAGCTGCCGGCCAATCAGAGGCCAGCAGCTGAGGTCGGCGTGGAGGCGCATGGCAGTGACGTCATGACGCCAAAGTCAGCTGCTGGCTTCTGTAACGGCTGTAGAAAAGGACCCAGGGCGCGTGGGGGAAGGTGAGTAGTATAATTTTTTTTTTTTTATGTATTGGATTACAGAACAGGGTACCGTATACCAGGATGGGGAACAGTATACCAGAATGGGGCACAGTATACCATTAAATCGACGAAGATGGGGCAGATTATACAAGGATGGTGCACAGTATGCCAGGAAATGGACCACGATGGGGGACATTATACCAGGACGGGGCACAGCATACCAGAATGGGGCACAATATAACAGGAAATGGACCAGGATGGTGCACATTATACGAGAATTGGGCACAGTATACCAGGAAATGGACGAGGATAGGGCACATTATACCAGGATGGGGCACAGTATACCAGGAAATGGACTAGGATGGGGCACATTATACCAGGTAATGGGCCAGGATGGGGCACATTATACAAGGAACTGGACCAGGATGGGGAACATTATACCAGGAAATGGACCAGAATAAGGCACATTATACCAGGTTCGGGACCAGGATGGGGTACATTATCCCAGGATGGGACACAATATCAAAGGAAGGGGACCAGGACGGGCACATTATTCCCAGAAGGGGACAAGGATGGGACACATACCAGGATGGGACACATAATACCAGGACGGGAGCCAGGATGGGGAACATTATACCAGGATGGGGTACCAGAATGGTGCATATTACACCAGAAAGGGGACCAGGATAGGGCACATTATACAAGAATGGGGTTTATTATACCATGAAGGGGCCCAGGATAGGGGACACTTTACCATGAAGGGGACCACGATGGAAGACCACGATGGGGAACATTATACTAAGAAGGAGGCCATGTTGGGAAACATAATCCCAGGAATGGGGCCAGTATGGTGGACATTATTACTGGAAGGGGTGTTCCTTATTACATAGCATCTTCTTTAGTTATGTATGTGGAAGTCGCTTATTAGGTAGCATTCTCGGTTGTTACGTACAGTGCTATCCCATTATTACATAGTATTATGTCTTGTAATATATAGCACCCTCCCTTACAGCGTATTCTCGTTATTTTTGTTATACACAGCGCCCTCTCTTTATTAGATAGTCCTGTCTTGTCAGATATAAAATGACTGCTGATGGAGCAGCATCTGACCAGGAGACCAGTCCATCATATGCCTCCATCAAGAAAGAAGTTTTACCATGTTCCATCAGCAGTCATTTAATTATAAATCTAACAAGGGAGGATGGTATCTAATAAATTACAGGGCATTATAAATAACAAAAATAATGAGAATATGATATGTAAAGGACGGTGCTGTACATAACAAGAAAGGGCACTGTGTAATAAGGGACGCCAATATACATATTGAAAGGAGATCGTGCAATTATATATATATATAATATCTGTAGCTTGATTGCCATAAAAAAAGGGGGGCCCAAACACATTTCTTGGACAGGGGCCACAAGCTGTCACTGTCTGCCCCCGATAGATAGACATAGATATATTGTGGTAGATCGGCTCACACAGAGGTAGACACAGGAACGCTGTTTCTTTAAAATTCTCAGTGGTTTATTTAAAGCATGGCATAAACCACTGTAAAGTCCATCAAAACAAACAGGCCTTTCTTGGCATAACGCGTAAACAAAAGAAAAATGGATAGCACAGTCCTTACATCTGCGGTGGTCCCCCCGCTCCAGGTTAGCAAAAAACCACACGGTTCAGTTTAACAAACAAGACCATGAGCTCCTCTCTGGAGTTGGCCTCTCCAGACACCTGAACCAATAATACCTCAGCAGGACGTCTATTTAAACCCCAGACCACACCCTGGGGTGGAGATATGGAGGACAACCTCCCATCCGCTCTATGGTTGTTCTCAAAAACCCAGCCCTTAAAATGGCTGCTGAAGCCCTAGACACCTAGTGTGCTGGAGCAAAACTTAGCTTCAAATCATTGAAACTAATAGCCTCAGTGAAACATACCTCCTCTGCAGCACTTTGCCACTATATATATATATATATATATATATATATATATATATATATATATATATATATATATATATATATATATATATGTATATATACACTGCTCAAAAAAATAAAGGGAACACTCAAATAACACATCCTAGATCTGAATGAATGAAATATTCTCATTGAATACTTTGTTCTGTACAAAGCTGAATGTGCTGACAACAAAATCACACAAAAATCATCAATGGAAATCAAATGTATTAACCAATGGAGGCCTGGATTTGGAGTCACCCCCAAAATTAAAGTGGAAAAACACACTACAGGCTGATCGAACTTTGATGTAATGTCCTGAAAACAAGTCAAAATGAGGCTCAGTATTGCATGTGGCCTCCACGTGCCTGTATGACCTCCCTACAATGCCTGGGCATGCTCCTGATGAGGTAGCGGATGGTCTCCTGTGGGATCCCCTCCCAGACCTGGAATAAAGCATCCACCAACTTCTGGACAGTCTGTGGTGCAATGTGACGTTGGTGGATGGAGCGAGACATGATGTCCCAGATGGCGGGCCAGTCCATAGCTTCAATGCCTTCATCTTGCAGGAACTGCTGATACACTCCAGCCACATGAGGTCTGGCATTGTCCTGCATTAGGAGGAACCCAGGGCCAACCGCACCAGCATATGGTCTCACAAGGGGTCTGAGGATCTCATCTCTGTACCTAATGGCAGTCAGTCTACCTCTGGAAAGCACATTGAGGGCTGTGCGACCCTCCAAAGAAATGTCACCCCACACCATTACTGACCCACTGCCAAACCGATCATGCTGAAGGATGTTGCAGGCAGCAGATCACTTTCCCCGGCGTCTCCAGACTCTGTCACGTCTGTCACATGTGCTCAGTGTGAACCTGCTTTCATCTGTGAAGAGCACAGGGCGCCAGTGGCGACTTTGCCAATCCTGGTGTTCTGTGGCAAATGCAAAGCGTCCTGCACGGGGGGCGAGGCTTGGCTGGACATGTGAGCGGTCGCAGGACAGATCAGCTCCGGGAGCAATAGCCTGTAAAAGTCTCCACTGGGCCTTAAATAGTAATAAAACCAGAGATAACATCTCCCTCTGAGCTCCTGTAACCATAGGTGCACAACAGAGGAGTTTTTTATGGCTGGGAAAGCAGGCAGAAGGCACCGTGAGGTGACTGCAGGAGCAGACAGACAATCTCAAGATGGCGCCGAGAAACTGAAGCTTTCCACATCCCCTGATGCAACAGGCAAGTCTTCTTCCATGAATGCTGCAGTTAAACTAGCCAGTTTGCTAGGACAAACAGAGCAGCCCCCTTGAGTAATACAGTGCAGACACAGATGAAGGGGATGGCTAATCTTCTCTGCTCTCCCAGGAGATTGTGACAATACAGATAACACTGACACCTTAGATCAGAGGTCCCCAACCGCCGGTCCGCGGACCAGGACCGGGCCGTTGGGGTTTTTCAGCCGGTCCGCGGCGCCGCTGACAGTTGTAGAGGATCAGCAGGGAGAAAGCCAGCATGTGATCAGTAGCCTATAAGAAAAGAGGAGGAGGGACTGGCAGTGAATAGATAATTAGCCATGCGGCCCTACTGGCAGAATGTGCTCAGGCAGGAGCATGGACAAGCAGGTCATGTGTGTCCAGCGCTCCTTCCCTTCCTGCTAGCTGCGAGTTGGAGGGGGAGGGGCTCTGGATGCTAATGGGCAGCTAGATATGACGTCAGGTGTCCCACCCTTATGACTCCTGTAGCTGTGTTCTGGTGTCGTGCGGCCCAGCAGCAGATTTTCTGCTTAAAGTGAAAAAAGCAAATAACAGTGAAAATTCATAGCAGCAGTGGCTGTGTCCAGTAGCAGCAGTAGTGGTCATCATCATCAGATGGGACCTAGATGGGACCGCCTTGTTGCAGGAAAACAAGCCCAGTGCTCGCACTGATCCAGGGAAACAAGCCTGGTGCTCCCACTCATTCTGAACCTATGGTAAGTTGAATCACATTCTCATTATAAATGTCATAATTATATGATAAGTATGCACTAAGCTCCACCCCTCCATAACCCCACCCACATATGACCAAAGCCCCGCCCCCACCCCCACCGGGCCATTGAAAACTGGTCTTGCTTAAAGCCGGTCCCTGGTGCAAAAAAGTTTGCTGACCACTGCCTTAGATAACAGCCTGCAGCTTCGGCCAGAGGTTAACCCCTTCAGCACTCTCTCAACCCAGCAGACAGAAGAGCCTACAATTAAGGATGTTTTCATGGTTGTTACACAGTATGGATCTGTCCTGTCCTCACTTAGTAATCAAATAGGTGAGATTAAGGAAGAACTTTCCTACATGAGACAGGGGCTGCAGAAAGTAACAGATCGCACCACAGCAGCTGAGAGGAGAATTGGTGATTTGGAGGATAAACAGCCACAAATTATCAGTGACAATCGCAGACATGACCAACAGATCCTGGCATTGCTAGCTAAAACTGACGATCTGGAGAACAGACTCAGGCGGAATAATATAAGGGTAATTGGCATCCCTGAAAAAACCGAGAGCAATAACCCTACTGAGTATTTTGAGAAATGGCTGCTCTCCCTGTTTGGGGCAGAACACCTGACCCCTCTATTTGCTGTGGAAAGGGCGCACAGAGTTCCTACTCGTCTGTTACCCGGAGCCCCGCCGCGGCCAGTCCTAATGAAGCTGCTCCACTATAAGTACCGTGACAGCATCCTTATGGCAGCTCGTGATAAAGGGGACATCTCCGTCAATGGCCAAAAGGTGTCCTTTTTCCCTGACTACTCCATTGAAGTGTCAAAACACAGGGCTCAATTTGTGGATGTGAAACGCCGGCTATGCCAGCTACAAATACCATACTCCATGCTTTACCCAGCGAAACTCAGAGTGGCCGCCCTGGGAGGGACCTCCTTTTTTGAAAATCCTAAGGAAGCACTCCGCTGGCTTGATCTAAATGAACAGCAACTTCGCCAGAACCCACAACGTTGAATGAAGACGTATAACTTAAGTCATGTGCCATCAGAAGATATCTGATTGACTGTTGGAGTCATAATTCTTACCAAGTAACTCACGGCCCAGTGGAAAATGGATATTCTGTCTATTATCCTAAAATGGCAGGCTCCCAAGAAATGTTTATTTTTCTCTTTTAGTAGGTTGCTCGCTTGCTTCATGTGCGGAGGCGAGTTGGACTCTGGTTTTTCTGGATGGATCGGTATTTTTCTGTTTGTATGTTTTTGTAAGTTGTATGTTTATAGATTGTGCTGCACAGTTCTGCTACCTGTATGGATTACAGTTATCTTGTATGGAAAAGGGGGTATTTTTATAACCTAGTATTTGGGAACCAGAGTTATGTTAACGCTTGTCATACGTATCCTGTCCATCCCCTATGCGTTATATCCTAATGGCTAACCAAGTAAAATTCCTTTCTTGGAACGTGAGAGGGTTGGGAGACCCCTTAAAGAGGACGGCTGTCATGGAATATATATGGGGAAATTCACCAGCAGTGGTATGTCTGCAGGAAACGCATCTAGAAAAAAGTAATATAGCGGCCCTGAAGCGTTCATAGATCAGCTATAGTTTTCATTCTACCTTTTCATGGTACTCGAGGGGCATCAGTATTTTAGTACATAGATCTATCCCTTTTGAATTGATATCCGCTAAGATTGATGAGGAGGGCAGATTCATTGGGATTCATTGTAGAATATTCACCAAAGAATTATTACTAGTGGCAGTCTACATTCCCCCTCCCTATAATAATAATATTATGAAGGAAATTGCGTCACACATAGACAAAGTACAGGGGGTCCCTGTGCTATGCATGGGAGATTTTAACAATATTGTACACCCATACTGGGATAGATTCAGATCAGACACAGCTATAGAGGCTACCCCCATAACTAAGTTTGGTGAGCTCCTATCAGAGTTATCCTTGACTGATATATGGCGTCTTAAATATCCCAAAACACAACAATTCTCCTGCTACTCTAAATCACACAACACCCTCTCCCGCATAGATTTAGTACTGGGAACAGAACACATTCTCCCTTTAGTGGAAAGGGTGGAATATTTACCTAGAGTACTGTCGGACCACTCAGCCCTGATGATGAGCCTATGTCTTTTGCCCAGATTGGAAGCTACCCTTACTAGATGGTCCATGAATCCCTTTTGGTTGCAAATCATAGACATAAATTTGATTACATCAGCTCTTCAAAACTATTTTATAGAAAATAACGGCTCTGTGATGCAGAACTCACTATGGGACGCAATGAAGGCCTGTCTGAGGGGAGTCCTGATACAAGCTATCAATAGATCCAAGACTAAAACTAACCAATTTGGGGAATTCTTGCAAGACAGGGTTAGACTCACGGAAAATAAATTTGTCCAATCAGGTACAGAGGAGGACCTAATGACCTGGAAAGAGGCGCAGGAGGCATACTCCACACACATTAGGGAGAAGGCCAAGAATAAGCGACTATTCTCCCAAACACATTTTTATGAAGAAGGGGAAAAGGCAGGGCATTTACTGGCTATGATTGCAAGGGCTCAAATAGGGACATCCTTTATAGGCGCTTTAAAAAATAAGGAAGGTGCAATGGTTAATCAGCCAGATCAAATATCAAATACTTTCAGATAATTTTATCAGGACTTATACAGAACCAAAACACGATTTAGCAGAGAACAAATCCTGACTTATTTGGAGGGGATTGATCTTCCAACTATCTCTAAAGCAGATAAAAAATACTTAAATAGTCCCCTGCAATTAGAGGAGGTACAAATGGCCACAGCTTCAATGGCCAATAATAAATCACCAGGGTTGGATGGGTTCCCTATGGAAATATACAAGAAATTTGGGGATATATTACTACCTCAGTTGCTGTGCACCTTCCAGGACGCAGCCAGGGAAGGCATTCTGCCCCTCTCAATGAGAGAAGCAGTTATCGTAGTGATACCCAAACCGGGTAAGGATCCATTGCTTCCCGAATCCTATAGGCCTATATCCCTGCTACCTATGGACATTAAAATTATAGCAAAAGTTCTGGCCTCCAGGTTAAATAACATAATATCTAATGTTATACATAGTGATCAATCGGGCTTTATGCCAGCTAGGTCTATAGCCGTTAATATCCGTAGACTATTTCTTAATCTTCAGTTGCCAGTGGACAATGCAGGAGACAGGGTTATTTGCTCGCTAGACGCCGCTAAAGCATTTGACTCTGTTGAATGGGAATATCTATGGGTAGTTTTGGAGAAATTTGGTATGGGCGTTGGATTTATTTCATGGATCAAGCTACTATATGAGAGGCCATTGGCACGATTAAGGGTAAATGGGCATCTTACTTCAGCTGCCCGTTGTCCCCTTTACTGTTCGCACTGGCCATTGAACCACTAGCTGCGGCTATCAGGATGCACCCTGGCATAATGGGATTTCGCAGAGGGAATATAGAGGAGAAAATTGCGCTTTATGCTGACGATGCACTACTATTTTTAGCGGAAGCCTCCAAAACATTATCTGTAGCTATGGAGACAATCGAGAAGTTTGGGAAATTTTCGGGTTTGGCGATTAATTGGACTAAGTCAGTATTGCTTCCAATAGATAATGGGAACATTAATGCACCTCACTATACTGACTCGGGCTTACAAGTGGTCAATGAATTTAAATATTTGGGTATTAATGTAACATCTAAAGTCACTGACTATGAGAAACTAAACCTCAACCCAATACTGGCCAGATTCAAGTGTAAACTGGACACGTGGTCTAAATTGCCACGGTCAGTGGTGGGCCACACTAACTTGGTCAAGATGATCTGGATGCCACAATTGCTATATGTATTGCATAATTCTCCAATATGGATTCCCCAGAGATATATCTCCTTAAAGCAAACAGCATGTTCAGGGACTTAATCTGGGGAAAACAAGCTCCAAGAATAAACTGGAAACTTTGCAAAGAGATAAAACAATGGGTGGCCTTGTTGTCCCAAATCTGTGGCTTTATTATATGGCAGCTCAGCTCCAGCATATTCGTGGGTGGGACGACCCTGGAGGGGGAGGGGGGGCTCAACGTCTTCTACTCCAATCACATTTTAAATCACTCAGACTCTATGAAGCATTGGAGGCTCACAAATTTAAGACACCCTCTTGTAGAACCCCAACTACGCTGTTAATACACAAACTTTGGTGGGCAGTGAGGAAATTACAGGGGATACAAGGGATCTCACAATTTACATCACTGTGGGAAACGCCATGGCTCCCTAACCTATATAAATTGGAAGGGTTTAAAAATTGGAGTCTAAAAGGACTAGAAAGATTCACTGATGTTTTAGCGGGAGATTCACTCAAGGAGTTTTCACAGATACAAAATGAATATGGACTGCCCAACACCGAATTTTATAAGTACCTTCAGTTACGACATGCATATCAGGCAGAGGGTCTTGTCCTAAATAATGGAGTTCCTCAAAATGCTATAATACAGAGAATGGCTAGCTCACATAATTCTGGGGGGCTAATCTCATTGCTTTATAGGGGTCTGCTGGACCTGGTATTAGCAAAACACCCCATAAGATCAAAAGAAAAATGGGAGGGCTTGATAGGCCCTATTGAAGAAGGGCTGTGGTCTGAAATACTGGAAAGAGTTCCCCAGTTATCTCTGAGTGAGTCCCATAGATTCTCCCACTTACAGGTGCTGCACCAGTCATATAGAACACCACAATTTCTCCACGATATAGGGCTTCGACCAGACTCCCTATGTGCTAGATGTAAAACATCCCCGTCTAACATGCTTCATATGATGTGGACCTGCCCTGCTCTGGAAAACTTCTGGAGGGATGTAATAGCAATCATTGATAGAACATACTCAGTCTATTCAGATCCCTCACCATTAGTATGTATACTGGGATATATAGAAGATCTGAGCACTGACGAACATGGCAAAATAGCGGTGGCACGCATGTTATACATGGCTAGGAAACTAATAGCCCAACATTGGTTATCAGAGCAGGCGCCCACGGTGACAGAATTTATAAATAAGATTAATTGGTTATTAAATCTGGAAAAAAGTATATATCTGAAAAGGAAGGCCATCTCCAAATTTGAAAAAATATGGGCTCCATGGATTGACGGCTCCGGCCTAGCATCCAGAGAAATGCATAGATTTCGACTTGGCCTGCTATGATTGATGTATAGATTACTTGACAGGTGCAAAACCCTACATTGGACTGCTTTAGACATGTATATAACTGCTCCAAAGCAAGAGTTAGATACCCCTCAATACAATTGTGACTATTCATACTGTAAGATTGTTAATTTGCTGTGGACAGAACTGTGGAACATTTAACTCAAAATATTTTGTTTGAAAGGGCGATGTGTAGTGGGGGGGGAGGGATAGAATAGGGACTGGGTCTCTTCTTTGGTTGGGTTGTTTTATTTGTTTTACTGTTGTGTTACAAAAAAAAGTTTTAACAATAAAAAATATTTGATTTAAAAAAAAAGCGTCCTGCACGGTGTTGGGCTGTGAGCACAACCCCCATATTTGGACGTCGGGCCCTCATATCACCCTCATGGACTCGGTTTCTAACCGTTTGTGCAGACACATGCACATTTGTGGCTGCTGGAGGTCATTTTGCAGGGCTTTGGCAGTGCTCCTCCTGTTCCTCCTTGCACAAAGGCGGAGGTAGCGGTCCTGCTGCTGGGTTGCTGCCCTCCTATAGCCCCCTCCACATCTCCTGGTGTACTGGCCTGTCTCCTGGTAGCACCTCCAGCCTCTGGACACTATGCTGACAGACACAGCAAACCTTCTTGCCACAGCTCGCATTGATGTGCCATTCTGGATGAGCTGCACTACCTAAGCAACTTCTGTGGGTTGTAGAGTCTGTCTCATGCCACCACGAGTGTGAAAGCACAACCAACATTCAAAAGTGACCAATACATCAGCCAGAAAGCATTGGTACTGAGATGTGGTCTGTGGTCCCCACCTGCAGAACCACTCCTTTATTGAGGGTGTCTTGATAATTGCCAATAATTTCCATCTATTGTATATTCCATTTGCACAACAGCATGTGAAATTGATTGTCAATCAGTGTTGCTTCCTAAGTGGACAGTTTGATTTCACAGAAGTTTGATTTACTTGTAGTTATATTCTGTTGTCTAAGTGCTCCCTTTATTTTTTTGAGCAGTGTGTAATATATATATATATATATATATATATATATATATATATATATATATATATATATACACAGACAATTCTAGACAATTCTAGGCATTCCGGCCTGATTTTGTACTTTTAAACCCAATTAAAATATGTTATCTTGTATTATAACCAAATCAATTAAAAGGAAATAATTTATTGAATAATATTCTCTTTTTAAAAGAGGATTAACATATAAATCCAGAAGTGAATAATTCCTGCTAAGCTACTTACATGGATCTCACTGAACTGGTATTAGAGGAGAACGAAAAATGGTTTTGGTGCTTGTTTCTTTTCATTTGAATCAATATTTAATTACAAAAGTAACTTTGTATGTTACAGAAATTAATACAGTGTATACCAAAATGCAAAAGCAATATTGTTTTTCTTTTACTGTGCAGAAATAAGTAGTTTTGCTATAAAGCCATGTTCCCATGCAGTGGCTTACTGTGGAGAAGACTCCGCTTGTTATTTTAGAACATTCTAGAATGTTTTTCAAATGTTTTTTTTTTCATGGCTGAACAACTCCTTTATGTTTTTGAATTCTAATCATGAACTAAGAAGAATAGGTCATATAGAGCTATGGGTGAAGTATATGAAACTGTGCTCTGGCCCATTGAATTGTAGGAGAACAAAGAAATATATTAGAGGTTAAATAATAAAATTAATCTTGTTTTCCCCCAATAAAACAGTTTGAGGTGTCTGTGTTCACCTTATGCGACATTGTTACCTCTAATAGTATTACAGCTTCCATAGAGGTCATCTCACTTTGTCCCATGCAAGAGCCATTGTCAAAAGTGAAAAAGGGCCTTCTAGAATCCTTCCTTGGAGAAGCTATGGTGATTATTCCAAGGTTTTGGAAGTCCTCTAACATCTCTTACAAAGTAGAATTAGTTAACACCATAAAGAACAGACGTTGAATGGAAGAGATTATAGCCACAGGTAATGACAGATATGATAGCTTTTTGAGAATCTGGTTCTGTTGGGATATCTTCAGGGATCCATCCAGTGGCGTAACTTGAAGCTCATGGGTTCCAATGCAAAAGCTCCAATGGGGCCCCCAATTATTACAAATCTTTAATAGTAATTGTCTTTTCATATGGGCCAAAGCAACTTTTTGGGCCCCCTAAGCTCTAAGGCCTGGGTGTGATCGCATCCCCTTCACCTTCACCTATTATAGTTACGTCCCTGGATTCGCCTGACATGCAGGACATGATTTGTAGATTTGTCCTTGAGAAATTTTGAGGTACCCTAAGACTATTTATTCATGAAGATGTATCCTGATGGAGGTGGTGTGGGGCTCTGACCTTATTACTAAACCTCTGTACACACCTATTTTTTTCTTCTCTTTCCTCCTTGTTTTTCTTTTAAATACTTTTTTTAAATTTGCTCTCTATGATTTTAACCACTTATGTCCTACACAGGTCAGTGTTTGACATTTCGATAGAAATGAGCAAACTTATTTTTTTATGGTACAGTGACCATGTAAGTAGTTCATGGTGGCCTGATAGGGACCCAGCAAATCACCTTCTACCTGCTGTAATCCCAGGCTCCTCTTCTGATTTGTAGGCCCAGTGTAAACTTATTGTTATTACGTGATGCACACATGACATCGCGGCAGGCCTACTAATCAGAAGAGGCACTGGGAATGACATCAGGTAGCAAGAGATTCACAGGGCTCGCGTTTAGTGGACACGGCATATGAATCTCTACATGCTGACATTTGGTGGCTGTGAAGTAGCCCGGCCAGTTATGTGCTCAAACTCGTGCTCATGAATTATAGTCAGAACTCAAACTCATTGACAAATTGTTGCTGTTTATTCTCTTATTGTATTGTGTGGTTTCTTACCGCAAGCTACAGTATGTTGTCAAATACACATCTTTTTGACTTGTGTGTTAATTCTATGTTCTTGAAATAAAGATTTAATATACACTGCTCAAAAAAAATAAAGGGAACACTGGATTAACACATCCTAGATCTGAATGAATGAAATATTCTCATTGAATACTTTGTTCTGTACAAAGTTGAATGTGCTGACAACAAAATCACACAAAAATCATCAATGGAAATCAAATTTATTAACCAATGGAGGCCTGGATTTGGAGTCACCCCCAAAATTAAAGTGGAAAAACACACTACAGGCTGATCCAACTTTGATGTAATGTCCTTAAAACAAGTCAAAATGAGGCTCAGTATTGTGTGTGGCCTCCACGTGCCTGTATGACCTCCCTACAACGCCTGGGCATGCTCCTGATGAGGTTGCGGATGGTCTCCTGTGGGATCTCCTCCCAGACCTGGAATAAAGAATCCGCCAACTCCTGGACAGTCTGTGGTGCAACGTGATGTTGGTGGATGGAGTGAGACATGATGTCCCAGATGTGCTCAATCGGATTCAGGTCTGGGGAATGGGGCGGGCCAGTCCATAGCTTCAATGCCTTCATCTTGCAGGAACGGCTGACACACTCCAGCCACATGAGGTCTGGCATTGTCCTGCATTAGGAAGAACCCAGGGCCAACCGCTCACAACGGGTCTGAGGATCTCATCTCGGTACCTAATGGCAGTCAGGCTGTGTGGCCCTCCAAAGAAATGCCACCCCACACCATTATTGACCCACTGCCAAACTGGTCATGCTGAAGGATGTTGCAGGCAGCAGATCGCTCTCCACGGCGTCTCCAGACTCTGTCACATCTGTCACATGTGCTCAGTGTGAACCTGCTTTCATCTGTGAAGAGCACAGGGCGCCAGTGGCGACTTTGCCAATTCTGGTGTTCTGTGGCAAATGCCAAGCGTCCTGCACGGTGTTGGGCTGTCATCACAACCCCCATCTGTGGACGTCGGACCCTCATACCACCCTCATGGAGTCGGTTTCTAACCGTTTGAGCAGAAACATGCACATTTGTGGCCTGCTGGAGATCATTTTGCAGGGCTCTGGCAGTGCTCCTCCTGTTCCTCCTTGCACAAATGCGCAGGTAGAGGTCCTGCTGCTGGGTTGTTGCCCTCCTACAGCCCCCTCCATGTCTCCTGGTGTACTGGCCTGTCTCCTGTTAGCGCCTCCAGCCTCTGAACACTACGCTGACAGACACAGCAAACCTTCTTGCCACAGCTCGCATTGATGTGCCATCCTGGATGAGCTGCACTACCTGAGCAACTTCTGTGGGTTGTAGAGTCCATCTCATGCTACCACGAGTGTGAAAGCACAACCACCATTCAAAAGTGACCAAAACATCAGCCAGAAAGCATTGGTACTGAGATGTGGTCTGTGGTCCCCACCAGCAGAATCACTCCTTTATTGAGGGTGTCTTGATAATTGCCAATAATTTCCATCTATTGTCTATTCCATTTGCACAACAGCATGTGAAATTGATTGTCAATCAGTTTTGCTTCCTAAGTGGACAGTGTGATTTCACAGAAGTTTGATTTACTTGGAGTTATATTCTGTTGTTTGAGTGTTCCCTTTATTTTTTCGAGCAGTGTACAATGAATATTGTTTGAATTAAAACCATTTCTTATCTTTAGTAAGTAAGGCGGTAATTGTTGATGTAGGACAAAAATATCTTGATTTTCTTTAGTCAAATAGCTCAGTGTATAGCTAAAGAATTAAATTAAAAATGAAGGTCACTTTACTTAGTACATACATAGAGGCATAAAGAACGAATTTTAAATTCTTTACAAAGTGGAAAAAGTTTGTTGAACTCCACTATGCCAGGGAGGAGAAACAAGATTTAGTCTTACCATTTTGGTATACTGAATCATACTGTACAGAAGACAAAGGGGGGAACATTGGGTATCTTTAGGCTGGATACCTAAATAGGACTACAACAAAGGAATGTGATTTAAGTTTCATGGTGGAAAGCCCTGGAAGATGTGTTTGATGATTCTCCTACAGGGGTTCCATGTGCAAGACAGGGGCTCCTAATTTATTTTATCATCTGGATGATATATTCCAACAATCTTGATATATACTCATGTATTTAAAGGGGATCTGTCACCAGGTTTTTGCTGCCCCATCTAATGCATGATATAGGGACAGAGACCCGGATTTCAGTGATGTATCATTTACTTTACTGGGTACTGCAGTTTCGCTTAAAAACTGTTTTATCTGCAGCAGATTTAGCAGGTCTCTGAATGCTGAGCTCTTTATAACCTCACCCACACCACTGATTGGCAGCTTTCTGTGTACACTGTACATAGGTAGAAAGCTGCCAATCAGTTGTGGGGGAGGGGTTATATAGAGCTCATGCAGGTCTACCTGGCAGCAGGTTTACTAGTCCTCTAGTGATAATCTCCTGCTGATAAAACAGTGATTTTATAAGAACTACACTAAGCAGCTCAGTAAGTGACACATCGCTGGAATCAGGGTCTCGGTCTCTACATTATGCTGCTCTCAGATTAGGAAGCAAAAACCTGGCTACAGATGTGCAATTTCCTTTGTTATTCCAATATTTTGTAACTTGTAATAAGCATTTGACATTTATTTTGTTTTATTTGTATGTTACTTAAACACTATAAACAAAAAAACAAATAAAAAGTAAAAAAATGAAAGTCACATTATCCTTACCTGCTGTTATCTACAATATACTGTACAATTTTATCCAGCACTTTTTCGATTAGTGCAGTGCGGACCCATATGTGCTTAAGGGCCTGTGGGGTGAGGGTGACCGTCCTGCTCGCGGTTGAGCTTTGCCTTTTTAAGGAATCCTGGCCATTAGAGAAATTCTTCCTAGAAGAAACAAGAACAGAAGTGACATGTTAATGTTTCATATTGTTGATATCTTTATGGTTCACATCCACTTTACTATATATAAATATGTACAACTCAATTTTTTTTCAAAATGTGTTGCCCACTCTTATGATATTGATGACCTATAAGCTCAACACCCTGAACCCAACCGATTAGCTGCTTTCAGCTCTGGCAGTGGTCAAATGTAAGAAGTAATGGAGCTGAAACAGCAGCTTTATTCACTGTGTAGTGGTCATTGCTGAGAACGCAGCTCCTCCATTCCATAGTGAACAAAAGTAATGCAGCCCACTATCCAGGGCTGTGGAGTCGGTAAGCCAAACCTCCGACTCCTCAATTTCCATGACACCGACTCCAACTCCGACTCCAACTCCCTGATACATGGCTCATGTTTAAGTGATAAATGTTGCACAGATTCATCTCAGCTAAAAGTCTAGACCCTTAGATCAGGAATAGGACAGACATTTATAGGACATTTCATAACTTTCCAAAATTCTTATGAAAAAAATATTCCCCATAAACTGCATTGAACTACTGTACCCAATTTATTATATATTTTAGGAGTCGGAGTTGGTCCATTTAATACCGACTCCACCAAAATAGGCTCCGACTCCAACTCCACGACTCCGACTCCACAGCCCTGTCACTATCCACATCAAAATTTTCACGGAAATGTACAAAAATTGTTTATTAGTCAATGTCCTTAATAGGGCTCACAAGCAAATTTCCCTATCAAAGACACACATTCACTAAAGTTAATTTTTTAAGAAGTCAATTACCTATCAGAATGTTTTTGGAGTGTGGGAGGAAAGCAAAGTACTTTGAGAAAACCCATACCAACAAGGGAAAAAAAAATATAAAAGTCAGTGCAAATTTTAAATGTGGTTGAACTGTGGTTGACTGCAGAGCTTCAGAATAGCCATGCTAATGACTGGGCCACCAACAGTCTAAGAATGGCATATAGTGCAGAATAACCACCATACACATTACACTAATGTCAGCTGAACCCGCTTATATCGATGGATTCGGCTGGCAGTCTTATTTGTATGCGGTCGCTGATCACAGAGAACACAGGAACAGTAGGGTGAACAAGTGCTCCCGTGTATGGAAGAATCGGCTAAGATCGGCAGAACGATCGTCCATCCAAGGCATTGTTTGGCCAACAGGCATCTAATGTGCACGGTCAGCCTTACTGCATCTGATCTTCTACTGCACCCTGGTTAATTACCAAGTCATCTTGGAACCATGAATGGGCTCATTCTTTTTTTAGATGCAGTTGCACAGTAGCCTCTGCTGTCATATGATATTGTATAAGGACTAATTATTTGGGTCTAGGTCCCATTACCATGGCAGAAGCTTGGCCCATGCTCATGCTGAGATCTCTTGATTCTCTCATGAGCCAGTAATTACATAAAAATGTAAAAGTCTTTGCTCTTTTTTAACCAAAGTGAATCAGGACCCAACTTATATTACTTATATTACTGGTGTGGCTACAACGTCTGGATCTCCCATTTGTAATCCTATAACGTGCCGTAATGAGGAAATTCGAGAACTGGAGATCCATCCTATTTACAACTTAAGCGAAATCTATTATCATTATATTGAGATTAAATTCCAGGCGTTCACACTCTGTCATCTGATATCTTCCATTATTCTCTAACACCACGCTATTACGGCACTTCCACTAACTGCAGGTTGCATTACAGATCTACAGCAACAGTTTCATTAGAGTATGTGATTTCTATAGCACTGTTTTTATGGATAATAATAGTACAATTGTCATAACTTAACATTCGGAATAAGATTCCATTAAGGAGAGAAAAACATTTTTCTTTAGACTTTTTAGCGTCTGTTTTTCATCTTTCCCACCTGTATTTCAGAGCACAATTAAAGCATCTAATACACTATAATGACTCCCACGTGATCATAATATCATTTTTTCTAAGCTAATTCAGTGTCCAACCAGACTATTACCACTACAGCATAAACCACAAATGACTGCTCTACTTTATAATTGAAATTACACTCCATTTTGTGCCTACAGCTTCAATGCATTTCCATGGTAAAGAAAGGAAATACAAACCCTGCATAATATGATTCTGCAGTAATTCTTCCTTTCACATGTCCTACTTTTTCAATGATACATTAAATAACAACATTCATACAATGAGAGTGTAATTGCAGGGTCAGACTACACAGGGTTTGTTTGCAGTCTGTAACCATGGAGATGCATAAGTCTGTACAGGAGCTGAAGACACAAAACAAGAACTCATTTTTAATGAGGAGTCATTTTCTAAACTGCTTAATTTATCATTTATAATTTAGGATACAATTAAAAAAATTGGGTACATAGGTAGACTTTGCTTTTAAAGGCGCTGTACCATAAATGCACATTATCACCTACCACCGAAACTATCCTCACTGATCCCAAGGACAGGCCAGGGAGTATCACATTTAGTACCCATAGGCACGTATTGGTTCAGTGTTTCAAATCAGGGTGCAGGTACAAAGGTCTGTACCCATATGACACCTTTCCAAAGGTTGGAGCATGTTCAGATATCAGATAACAGTTACATATATATTGAATGTCTAGCACCAGGCTCAAACTGGCCCACAGGGGAACAGGTGAATTCCCTGGTGGGCCCCTGTGCAGGAGTGGGCCCCATACTCACTTACATAAACAGTAGATGGCAAAATACACTTGATTCACTATGTACTATGACAATGGCAGAATCTCATCATTCATTGTATGTAATATTTGGATGTAGTTGATCAGTGGGCCCCAGATTCAGTGTTATTAGTGGGCCCTTGGCACCTCAGTCTGACACTGTCTAGCACACAGATGAGGGTTTGCTCACACTGGCAAGTAGCAAACATACAACTTGGATGACTGCTAACCGATGTCATCCGAGTGGAGTCCAATATATGCCGTCTCACACAATGGAGAACATGGAGAAATTAAGTTCTCCATCTTCTCCGCACCTCTGATCCGATTCTCTCACATGCAAGAATCGGATCACAGTAAAATGACACTTGGATCACGCTCGCAGCAGAGTTTGAGCCGAGAGTAATTTGCATATTGAATCCGATGCTCTAGCACAGGGGTCTCAAACACGCGGCCCGCGGGCCGCATGCGGCCCCTGAGGCTGCTTTATGCGGCCCGCAGGCACAGACCCCTTGACGATCCCGACCTGGTCCAGGAGGAGCCGCCGCCAGCAGCGCTGAATTGCCGCACAGAGACTGTTTCCCAGCACTGCATTTCCAATGCCAGCCGCTGGCCAATCAGAGGCCAGCAGCTGATATCTGCGTGTCGGCGCAGCGAGTATGACGTCATTGCCATATGCAGATGTCAGCTGCTGGCCTCTGATTGGCCGGCGGCTGACATTGAAAATGCTGTGCTGGGAGACAGTCTCTGTGCGGCAATGCAGCGCTGCTGTCGGCGGCTCCTCCTGGACCAGGTCGGGATCGTCAAGGGGTCGGACTCTGTGGTGCCTGCGGGCCACATCTGCAGGAAGGCCGCCGAGGGAACGGAGGACAGGTGAGAATCATCTTTTTTTTTTTCTATTTTATGTGTGTGAAGAACAGCACAGGGGGCACAGAGCCACAACATGGGGACCGGGATGGGGCACATAGCCACAGGATGGGGACCTGGATGGGGCACATAGCCTCAAGAGGGGACCTGGATGGGGCACATAGCCACAGGACGGGGACCTGGATGGGGCACATAGCCACAGGACGGGGACCTGGATGGAGCACATAGCCACAAGAGGGGACCTGGATGGGGCACAGAGCCACAGGATGGGGACCTGGATGGGGCACATAGCCACAAGATGGGGACCTGGATGGGGCACATAGCCCCAAGATGGGGACCTGGATGAGGCACATTAGTACAAGATGGGCGCCAGGATGGGGAACGTTGCCACAGGATGGGGACCTGGATGGGGCACATAGCCACAGGATGGGGACCTGGATGGGGCACATTAGTACAAGATGGGGACTTGGATGGGGAACATTACTACAAGATGTTTTCCATTATTACTATATGATGCTAATTGTAAGACAATATTACTGTATGTGGCCAATTGGGGGAAATAAAATTGTAAAAAAAATAAAAAATAAAATAAAGCATGAAAAAATATTGGGCACTAAAAATGCTGTTTTATATGTAAACTAAAGTAAACACAAAAAAGTGCACGTTTATTATCGCCACATCCATAACGACCCAAGCCATAAAAAAATAAACACGGCAAAAATGTTCAAAAGGTGTATACAAAAAAAATGGTATCACTAAAAATGTCACATTGAACAAAGAATGCGGCCCCCCAAATTCAAATTTTTTCCATGTGCGGCCCATATACCCAGCCGAGTTTGAGACCCCTGCTCTAGCATGAGAGAATCATCGGATGCTATATACTAGTATCTGGCAGTGGTCAAATGTAAGAAGTAATGGAGCTGAAACAGCAGCTTTATTCACTGTGTAGCGAGACCCTAGGGGTATGTTCATCCTGCATCTACAGGTGCATCTCACTAAATTAGAATATCATAAAAAAGTAAATTTATTTCAGTTCTTCAATACAAAAAGTGAAACTCATATTATATAGAGTCTGTCAAATATATACTTTATACTTATGGAGATCGATAGCGTGGGTCGGAGTGAAGACAAACACGATATATCGTAGTAACAGGATATATTGAAGCAGGCAAGTATATATTATAGCAGGCGGGTATATGCAATAAGTGATAAGTAAACAGTCTTTGGAAACGATTGTGATGTCAGTACAAACCGATAGATGTCCCAGGTCCAGAAACGCACAGTCCACAGAGTCCCGAGCCCGGACCAGGCTCCTTGCAGGGAGCAGGCTGAACTGCAGGTGGATGCAGAGCGGGTCTTTGCACACAGGTGAGAGTCCAGGTAAACGGCAGGCAGGTAACAGGTGGGGAATCCCAGTGTAGAGAAGCAACAGGCAAGATGCAAGTCCTTCAAGCTTGGCAGCAGGTAAGATACAAGATACACAAGCAAAGTATAGTTGGCCAGAGTCTCTTTATATATATAGCAAACAGGAAACAGGAGATATCAGACAGGAAACAAGATGGCCCCCGAGGCTGTCAACTCCATTTTGGATAAGGGCAGAACCAACAGAACAGGTATATGCAACTCCATCTTGGATAAAGGCAATACAAATCGGACAGAACAGATACATGATTCAGCTCTTTACATTACTCCCCCCTTAAAGGGTGTCCTCCGGACAACCTTGGAGCCGGTTTGTTGGGGTATCTGCTGTGGAACCGTTCAATCAAATGAGTAGCGTGGATGTTTTCCCGAGGTTCCCAAGAATTCTCCTCCGATGGATAGCCTTGCCATTTCACCAGGTACTGGAGCCGTCCTCTATGAATCCGAGAATCGATGATCCCCTCCACGATGAATTCCTCTTGCCCGTCAATAAGAACTGGATCGGGTGGAACAGGTATGCGTCCGGGAAAAAGATTTGGTACTACCGGTTTGAGCAGAGAGACATGAAAAACAGGGTGTACTTTCAAGGATTTTGGCAACTTGAGTTGGCAGGCTACAGGACTTACTAATTTGCCGATTTTGTATGGCCCAACATACTTCTGCCCCAATTTAGACGTTGGAGTTCTTAGTTTTAAGTTCTTTGTTGAAAGCCAAACCATGTCTCCTACCTTGTATGTTGGTGCTGGCTTGCGGAACCTATCTGCCGCCTTCTTATATCATTCTTGAGCTGTGTCCAGCGTTTCTTTTAAGACCTCTAGATTCTGTTGAAGAAGCGTAATCTGATCGGCTACTGCGGGTACGGATGTATCTATTGGAAACCGTGGAAGAATGCTGGGATGATACCCCTTGTTAGCAAAGAACGGAGACTGTTTGGTGGATGCACTCTGTGAATTATTATACGTGAATTCGGCCAACGGAAGTAAGTTTACCCAATCATCCTGCAAATGACACACGTAGCAACGCAGATACTGCTCCAAAGTCTGGTTTGTCCGTTCCGTTTGGCCGTTAGACTGCGGATGAAAAGCAGATGACAGATTTACCTTAATGTCCAGAGCAGCACAAAAGCTTCGCTAAAATCTTGAAGTAAATTGGACCCCTCGATCTGATATCACTTCATCAGGAACCCCATGTAGGCGAAAAACCTCTTGTACAATAAGATCCGCTGTCTGTTTCGCTGTTGGTAAGCCGGTACAGGGAATGAAATGAGCAGCCTTGGTTAAGCGGTCAACTACTACTAGGATAGTGTTCTTTCCTTTTGACATAGGCAACTCTACAATAAAATCCATTGAAATAGACCCCCAGGGACGGGATGGAATAGGAAGGGGTTGCAACAGTCCGGTAGGTGAGGAGCGAGGAACCTTTGATCTTGCACATACCTCACAAGATGAGACGTAATGCTGAACGTCTTTCCGATAAGTTGGCCACCAGAAGAAGCGAGACAAGAATTCCTGAGTCTTCTGAACTCCTCTATGACCCGCGATCTTAGAGTCATGCATTAATTTTAGCACCCTTAATGTAACCGTTTCCGGAATATACAAACGTTGTCCCTGGAACCAAAGTCTATTTTTCAAGGTTAGATTTACCTGGCTGGACGGTTGAATCAGGAATGGGTCTGCAGCGTACGCTTCCCTGATAGCTGTTAATAGATCTTGATTGTGTAACAGACCTATAAAGTTGTTTTCCGAGAGCATGGTTCTTGGAGGTGCAGCCGGGTTTAAATCAACCGAATGAATTCTGGATAGTGCATCTGCTTTCCCATTACGAGAACCCGGCCTATAGGAGATAACAAAATCAAACTGATTAAGAAAAAGATTCCACCGAGCCTGTCTGGGTTTTAGACACCTTGCCGACCTCATGAATTCAAGATTACGATGGTCTGTAAGTACGACAATTTGTTGGGATGCCCCCTGTAGCAAATGTCATTATAATGGCCAACAATTCTTTGTTTCCAACGTCGTAGTTCCTTTATGCAGGTGATAACTTCTGTGAAAGAAAAGCACAGGGATGCAAAAGATCTTTCTCACCTGTTCTCTGCGAAAGTATAGCCCCTAACGCACAGTCCGAGGCATCCACTTCCACTATGAAGGCCCGATCCGGGTCCGGATGTATGAGAATGGGAGCTGACGTGAATTTAGACTTCAACCTGTCAAATGCTGTCTGCGCTTGTGGCGACCAGACCAACGGCGTCTTTTTCCGTGTAAGTTGGGTAATGGGTGAGACAATCTCCGAGAAATTTTTAATGAACCGTCTGTAGAAATTGGCGAACCCAATAAATCGTTGCACCTCCTTTAGTGTGTTGGGAATTGGCCACTCCTGAATGGCTTGAGTCTTGCTTGTATCCATGTTGAGACCCTGGGGAGAAATAACATACCCCAAAAATTGAATTTCCGATTTGTGAAACTCGCATTTCTCCAACTTGATGTACAACTGATTTTGCCGTAGACGATCCAACACCATTCTCACATGCCGCTGATGATCCTCGAAGTGGCTGGAAAAAATTAAAATGTCATCCAAATAAACCACAACAAAAATATCGAGTATGTCTGTAAATATATCATTTGCCAAGTGTTGAAAGGTAGCCGGTGCGTTACGAAGTCCAAAAGGCATAACAAGGTACTCAAAATGTCCGTAACGTGACCGGAAAGCTGTTTTCCATTCGTCACCAGGGCGACTCCGTACTAAATTGTAAGCTCCACGAAGGTCTAATTTTGTGAAGATTTTGGCATGTCGTATCCTCTCAAGTAATTCAGGAATTAGTGGAAGTGGATAAGAATTTCTGACAGTAATTTTGTTGAGCTCACGATAATCAATACATGGTCGGAGTGAACCGTCCTTCTTTTTCACGAAGAAGATTGGGGCACCGGCTGGAGAGGAAGATGGTCGTATAAACCCCTTAGTTAAATTCTCATCGATATATTCTTTGAGAGCTTTTAGTTCAGGTCCGGCCAGAGGATAAATGCTACCGAACGGAATTGCGGCGCCAGGTAAGAGTTCTATGGGGCAATCATACTGCCGGTGTGGTGGCAGCTTGTCCGCGTTCTTTTTATCACATACATCTGCAAAATCTTGATATTCCATTGGTAGTTTTAGATCACTTACACATGCTGACCCAATTAAAGCTGATTCCCTGGAAGACATCTGCCGTTGTGGAAACTGCAATTCCTTTGTTGCCCAGTTGATAGTAGGGTTTTGTAATTGTAGCCACGGTAAGCCTAAGATTACAGGAAAGTGGGGAGAAGAGATCAGCAAAAACGACAGTCTTTCTGCATGGTCCGCCCCCATACGAACCTTCAATGCTGCGGTTTCAAGGTCAACAGGCCCGGATGTTAATGGGGACCCATCCACGGTCTCCATTAATACCGGTGCGATTCTCCTCTGTGGACGTATACCGTGTTTTTTAGCGAATGCGATGTTCATGAAATTACCACTGGCTCCCGAGTCAACCATAGCAGAGCTAGTAACCCAGCCGGACTGAATCTTTATCTTGAGAGAAATGTAGCAGTGTGAATTTTTCTTTGAGCTCTCCGAGGCCGAAGTAGTGGAGCCTACTGAAAGAACGGCTGCATTCACGGGTGAAGATGTTTCAGAAGCACAGTCGGAGAAGTCGTAATCCTGGTCGATTTCTTTATCCCGAGGTGGACTTTGATGAGAAATTACTGAGGCTTCATCTGAGACGTTGTATTCGATCACTGCCGCCGTAGTCCTGCGAATTTTACTGGGACAATTTGAAATATAGTGACCCGATTTTCCGCAATAGAAGCATAAATTTTCTCTGAAACGATGTTCCTTGCGTGTGTCAGGACGAGTTCTTTGAATTGCATCCACCTGCATAGGTTCCGACTCCACCTGAAGAGAGGATTTACTTTGAGTTTCTCTGGAGGGAGGAGAAAAAGATAGCAAGTTGTTATGATTAGTATCTGCCCATTTCTCTTGCCGACGTTCTGTGAGGCGAACATCTATCCGAACACAATGGTTGATAAAGTCTCCCAGGGCAACAGGTGACTCCCCTTGCGCCAGCTCATCCTTAATTGCAGCGGATAAACCCCTCCTAAACACTGCATGTCTTGCCGAATCGCACCACGTAGTGTCCAGTACCCACCTCCGAAACTCCATTGCATATTCTACGACAGAGCGCTTTCCCTGTTGGAGTGTCAATAGTGCGGCTTCTGCTGTGGCACTCCGATTGGGGTCACCAAACATTTGACCCATTGCAGCAATAAAGTCTTCCAGTGAATTTAAACACAAATCATCAGTTTCAATCAGAGGGTTTGCCCAGGCAAGAGCTTTGTTAGTTAACAGCATTATCATGGTTAATACTTTCGCTCGTTCAGTTGGGAAGTGAGCTGCCTGTGTAGAAAAATACAGTTGGCACTGATTTAAAAACCCACAAAATTTTTCTCTCTCTCCACCAAACCTGAATGGCGGGAGTTTAGGAAAAAACGGAGCCGGAGTTGGCATTGATACTGAAACCGGAGCAGCAGCTGCAGTCTCTTGAGTTGACAGGCGATTTGCTAACGCGTGAATGGACGAGTCGGCCACATTAGCATTATGATGAATCTGAGTCTCTAATGCCGCTAGTTTCGTTTTAGTAGCCTGCAGGTCCCCATGAAGTCCTGTGATATATGTGCATACTTTCTTTAGACGCACCTCCACAGTATCAGACCCAGCGAACTCAATTCTTTTGAGGCTTGTGTATTCTGTCAAATATATACTTTATACTTATGGAGATCGATAGCGTGGGTCGGAGTGAAGACAAACACGATATATCGTAGTAACAGGATATATTGAAGCAGGCAAGTATATATTATAGCAGGCGGGTATATGCAATAAGCGATAAGTAAACAGTCTTTGGAAACGATTGTGATGTCAGTACAAACCGATAGATGTCCCAGGTCCAGAAACGCACAGTCCACAGAGTCCCGAGCCCGGACCAGGCTCCTTGCAGGGAGCCGGCTGAACTGCAGGTGGTTGCAGAGCGTGTCTTTGCACACAGGTGAGAGTCCAGGTAAACGGCAGGCAGGTAACAGGTGGGGAATCCCAGTGTAGAGAAGCAACAGGCAAGATGCAAGTCCTTCAAGCTTGGCAGCAGGTAAGATACAAGATACACAAGCAAAGTATAGTTGGCCAGAGTCTCTTTATATATATAGCAAACAGGAAACAGGAGATATCAGGCAGGAAACAAGATGGCCCCCGAGGCTGTCAACTCCATTTTGGATAAGGGCAGAACCAACAGAACAGGTATATGCAACTCCATCTTGGATAAAGGCAATACAAATCGGACAGAACAGATACATGATTCAGCTCTTTACAGAGTCATTACAAACAGAGTGATCTATTTCAAGTGTTTATTTCTGTTAATGTTGATGATTATGGTTTATAGCAGTTTCAATGACACATACATCTCTAGCAGTATATTAGTTAAAGCTTCCTCCTTTCATCTTTCAAACTGATAATTGGGGGAAGTTTTACCAAATTTCAAAAAATGTCAGTCTTAATGGAAATGCAAATATAAATTTATAACCATTTGTGGTTGCCGCGGAGTGACCACTACACCCAGTCTTCTTCAAGATTGATTTCTAAACTAATAAGACATTTTCTTCCTAGCTACACATTCATTTATTTCAATTTCCTCTCACACCAGACATGAACTACAGTATATCATCAATGTCTAGCCACAATTAGAAAGTCAGCATTAATCATTTTTAGTTCTAAAACTAAATTCACCGGGGTCAACATTTCTCGTATAGATATGTCATATGCCAGTGGTTAATGGAATAGAACAATTATAATGTTGGAGTGTCCAGTTACATTTTAATAGTTAAAGCTAAAGTGAAACTTTGACTATTCAGTAGAAAATAAAGTCAAGTGTAGACCCAGGTACTGGGTACATTGAACACAGACCACTGCCACTTTTGTTAAAGTCGATGTAATACCACTATTTTTAATGGAGTAGTTGCTCTTTGAAACTTTGAAAATTATATAAAGTTATAGTTATTTTTGGATTCTCAGTTTTGTATCTTATTAATGAAGTTGTCTACATTAGAAACAGAAATGCATCAAGAAAGACATAACGTTATCTAAGGTCTTTCTGGGGTATAGCAGGGTAAGATAACCTATATTCCTATGGTTATATTGCAGTTATTATTATTTATTTTTAGAGCATCATTGATTTCATGGTGCTGTAAATGAGAAGAGGTTACATAAAAAATACAAATACAAACCCTTCATCCAATTTTAATGTGGATACCCTCAAATGAAAGCTGAAAGTCTGAACTTCAACTGCATCTGAATTGTTTTGTTTAAAATTCATTGTGGTAATGTCTAGAACCAAAATTAGAAAAATGTTGTCTCTGTCCAAATATATATGGACCTAACTGTACGGAGGAGACAGATTATGGACGGCTTTGTAGGTCAATGTTAATAGTTTGAACTGGATACGTTGGGGAATTGGGAGCCAATGAGGGGAATTGCAGAGGGTAGAAGCGGAGGAGTAGAGAGGCGAGAGATAGATTAGTCGTACAGTATTGTATGACTAATGAGGAGATATTGCAATAGTCATTGCGGGAGATGATGAGGGCATGCACTAACATTTTAGTAGAATACTGGTTGAGAAAATGACGAATTCTGGAAATATTTTTGAGTTGGAGGAGGAAGGAGGTGGCAAAAGCTTGGATGTGCGGTTTGAAGCACAGGGCAGAGTCGAGGGTTACTCCGAGGCAGGTACTGTTATGATCTGCAACAAGTACTAAGGAAAGAAAGGGGAAAGCTATCCCTACAGTAAGACTAACCTGAATCCCTACGATGTAGCGGGTTGCCTGTTCCTTGCGAACAGACCCGCCTAAGTCCTCGGCTAGTCAGAACGAAGACCTATAGCATCAAGGGAAGGTGTCCCTAAAAGAACTAAGGACTGGCACAAAATGGGACACCTCCTGAACAGAGAAAGTTGTTGCAGAACACAAAAAGATAAACGGACAAAAAGGTACTAGAGGTCCCAGAAGGACCAAGCGAACTGACAGAGATAGGCACAGAAGCACCTGGCTAGCAAAACAGTCAAACAACATTGAAGTCCAGCACAGCCAAAAGGGCGGAGCTGGAATATAAAGGCAGATGGTCACGTGACCGCAAAACACAAGATGGAAAAAACAAACAGGAGGGTTCTAACAGTACCCCCTCTTTTATGAGGATCCTCCGGATCCTCCATGCCCAGGCCTATCCGGAAACCTCTTTTGGAAAGCTCTAACAAGCCTAGGAGCAGAGACATCATCCGCCCTGACCCAGGAGTTATCTTCGGGACCGAAACCCTTCCAGGAGACGAATCTACCTCTATGCCATCTAGAATTCAAGATACGCGAAATTTCATATTCGTCGTCTTCCACCACAGGAGGAACTGTGACAGTGGCATCCCTATCTGATACATCAGCCTTTTTCAACAAGGAAACATGAAACACAGGATAAATCTTCCAGGAAGTAGGGACATCCAACCTAACCGCAGACGGGTTAACAACCTGAAAAACTTTAAATGGACCCACAAACTTAGGATCCAGTTTTTTAGAGGGAATCCTCAACTGCAAATTCCTTGAGGACAACCAAACCATGTCACCCACAGTAAACAAAACCTCCTTACGTTTCCTGTCAAAATACTTCTTGGACTTCTTGTTAGCCTCTTGAAGGTTGCAACGTACATTAGTCCATACTCTCTCCAAATCACCGGAAAAATTCTCCTCCTCCGGCACCGCCGACCCCAATTTGGAGAATGAACCAAAAGACGGATGTCTCCCAGTACAACAGAAAAAAGGAGAACACCCAGCTGAGGAGGATGTATGATTGTTAAGAGCAAATTCTGCGAGAGGCAGAAACTCAGACCACACCTCTTGATTGTCTGCCACAAAACAACGCAAAAACTGTTCTACATCCTGGTTCTTTCTTTCAGTCTGTCCATTAGACTCAGGATGATACCCAGACGAAAATGACAAATGGACTCCCAACCTGTCACAAAAAGCACACCAAAAGCAAGCCACAAACTGAGGTCCTCTATCAGAAACAATATCCATGGGAACGCCATGAAGCTTGACAATCTCCTTAACAAACGCCTTAGCGAGTGTCTTGGCGCAGGGCAACTTAATAAATGGAACCAAATGACACATCTTACTAAAACGGTCCACGACTACCCAGATGACAGTAAAACCCTTGGACACAGGCAGATCAGTAATAAAATCAATAGTGAGATGCGTCCAAGGTGCACTAGGAACCTCCAGAGAGCAAAGCAACCCCGCAGCAGGAGCATGTGAAGCCTTAGACCTGGCACACACAGTACATTGACGCACCCACTTGATGACTTCTTTCTGCCATCCAGGCCATCAAAAACTGCGACTGATAAGTCTCTTAGTATCAGAAATTCCTGGATGACCTGCCAACCGAGACTCATGACACTGCACAAACAAATCTCTCCTAAAGGTTCTAGGCACGAACAACCTCCCATGGGGAGTGTTAGATGGAGCATCATCTTGAGCTTTCAGAATCCCATTCTCCAAAATGGAGTCCAATGCCGCCACCACAACTCCTTTCTGTAAAATGCTCTCCTCCTCCTCGGCACCGACCGTAGGAGAGAAGCTGTGAGATAAAGCATCGGCTTTAACATTCTTAGTACCAGGGATATAGGTAACAGAAAAATGAAACCGAGAAAAAAAAAGTGCCCGCCTAGCTTGACGGGGATTCAAGCGCTTGGCAGTATCCAGATAGATCAAATTCTTATGATCTGTGAAAACCTGAATAGGAAATCTAGCGCCTTCCAAAAAATGACGCCAATGTTCAAACGCGACTTTAATAGCCAGCAACTCCCGATTTCCAACATCATAATTCAGTTCGGTTTCTGAATATTTTTTCGAAAAGAAGGCACAAGGATGTACTCCATCCCTGTTCTCCTGACACAAAACTGCTCCGACCCCCACCGATGACGTATCGACCTCGACCAAAAAAGGCTTGGTCTCATCAGGCTGTATAAGGATAGGGGTAGCACTGAACCTCTCTTTGAGATACGTAAACGCTTCAGTGGCCTCAGTAGTCCACTAGACCGTATTCGCACCTTTCCTGGTGAGATCGGTTAGAGGCTTAACAATTACAGAAAAATTCTTAATGAATTTCCTGTAATAATTGGCAAAACCCAAAAATCTCTGTATAGATTCCAAACCATTCCTGCACAGCCTGAACCTTCACAGGGTCCATCTCAAAACCTTTTCTGGAGACAATGTAGCCCAAAAAACTAATTTTCTGCACAGCGAACTCACATTTCTCCAGCTTAGCAAAGAGTGAATTATCACTCAATAACTGCAAAACTTCACGTACACTCTGCCAATGGGACTCCAGATCTGGCGAATAAATCAAAATGTCATCTAAATACACAACCACATTCTTACCAATCATAGGTCTCAGGATGTCATTGATAAGGTTCTGAAAAAATGCAGGTGCATTGGTAAGACCAAAAGGCATCACCAGATTCTCAAAATGACCTACCAGAGTGTTAAAAGCAGCTTTCCATTCATCACCCTCCTTCACTCGTAACAAATTGTATGCCCCCCGAGATCAATTTTAGAGAACCACTTGGCCCCCACTAACTGGTTAAACAAGTCAGGAATTAACGGCAATGGGTAGGAATTGCGTACGGTAATCTTATCAATTTCACGAAAATCCAGAGATGGACGTAAACCCCCATTCTTTTTTTTTAACAAAGAAAAATCCAACTGCCACAGGCGACTTAGAAGGTCTAATGTGACCAGCAGCCAGGCTAGTCTGTATGTATGCCTCCAAGGCCTTTCTTTCAGGGATAGTCAGATTAAACAAGCGACTCTTGGGAACAGTAGCTCCTGGAACAAACTCAATGGCGCAATCATAATCCCTATGAGGAGGTAAAACTTGCGACTCCTCCTCCGAAAAAAACCTCCAAAAATCTTGAATAGGTACAGGTAATTCCCCTTTTTCCACAGCCGCAATGCGACCATTACAACATTTATCATAGCACTTCGGACTCCAAAACATTACCATATTAGTAGACCAGTCCAGCAAAGGATTATGCAGTTTTAGCCAAGGAAATCCTAGAACGACCGGAGAGGGTAAATTATTTAATACAACCAAGTCCAAAATTTCTTGGTGAAGTCCATTGATAGTGAGAGGAAATGCAGCAACCTTGTGAGTAATACATTTCAAGGGAGTGTTATCAATTGCAATCACAGAAATAGGTGATGACAAAGGTTTGGATTTCAATTTAAGTTTTTCCAAAAACCCTTTATCAATCACATTAAGTGTTGAACCACAATCCACAAATACCTGAAATTCAATCAAATTTTTCTGCAAAGTAGCACTCCCTGGAAGAAATACTCCTTCAGAGTGTAAACAAGCTATACGGGCTTACCTGACCTTTTTTTTTTCTTTACTTAAACGAAGCTCACAAAACTTAATCAAATGGTCAGCTTTACCACAATAAAGACACAATCCCTTGGCGAACCTCCGGTCTCTTTCCTGAGAGCGGAGCGACATCGCCCCAACTTCCATCAGTTCTCCGCCATCTGAGCAGATTTTCTGGGGACTAGGACCTGGCATTACAGGAGTCTTTACCTCATTCTGCCTTGATCTCAGCCTCCTATCCACACGAACAGCTAATTGCATGGCATCCAGCAGAGTCTCAGGTGTAGGGAATGCAATTAGCAAATCCTTAACCCTTTCACTCAGACCGGCAAGAAATAGACATTTAAGAGCAGGATCATTCCATTTGACTTCTGAAGCCCACCTTCTAAAGTGTGTGCAATAATTTTCAACATCACCTGACCCTTGATTCAAACGCCTGAGTTCTGCCTCAGCAGATGATATTCGATCAGGATCGTCATATAGTAGACCCATAGCAGAAAAAAATTCTTCTATCGACCTTAAGCATGGATCATTAGGTTAGAGAGAAAAGGCCCACCCTTGTGGTTCATTGCGCAAAAGTGACATAATAAAACCAATGCACTGTGATTCATTCCCAGAGGACCTTAGTCTCAAATGAAAATATAACAAACAAGCATTTTTAAAGGAAAAAAAATCTTGCTGTTTACCATAAAAAACATCAGGCAGTCCTACCTTGGGTTCCACAAAATGCGCTCCAGAACAGCTACTCACGTGTTGCTGGAGCTTGGCCACCTCCAGAGACAATCCCTGCAAGCGTTGAGCCAAATCCTGGACGGAAGCCATACTGATCCCCGAATTTCTTTCCTTTTAGTTTTTTTTTTGGGCTGGACTTACTGTTATGATCTGCAACAAGTACTAAGGAAAGAAAGGGGAAAGCTATCCCTACAGTAAGACTAAGCTGAATTCCTACGATGTAGAGGGCTGCCTGTTCCTTGCGAACAGACCCGCCTAAGTCCTCGGCTGGTCTGAACGAAGACCTATAGCATCAAGGGAAGGGTCCCTAAAAGAACTAAGGACTGGAACAAAATGGGACAGCTCCTGAACAGAGAAAGTTGTTGCAGAACACAAAAAGATAAACGGACAAAAAGGTACTCGAGGTCCCAGAAGGACCAAGCGAACTGACAGAGATAGGCACAGAAGCACCTGGATAGCAAAACAGTCAAACAACACTGAAGTCCAGCACAGCCAAAAGGGCGGAGCTGGAATATAAAGGCAGATGGTCATGTGACCGCAAAACACAAGATGGAAAAAACAAACAGGAGGGCTCTAACAGGTACAGGTGAAAGCGTGATATCATTTATTGTGATAGATCAGGCAGGGGAGTTAGGTGAGATGGAGGAAAGATGATGAGTTCAGTTTTGTACACATTGAGCTTTAGGAAGCGTGATGAGAAGAAGGGGGATATGGCTGATAGACAGGGATTTTGGACAGCAGAGAGATAGCGGTAATCTGCAGATTACTTCTGGTCTTACCTATGAAACCACTTGTGGACCATAATATTTGGAGACATTTGAATGAGTATGAATCTCATTTATTCATTTTTCACACCTACAGTGAAGGAAATAATTATTTGATCCCTTGCTGTTTTTCTAAGTTTGCCCACTGAAAAAGACATGAACAGTCTATAATTTTAAGGGTAGTTTAATTTTAACATTATAGAATATCCCCAAAAAGTCAATAAAATCACATTGTATAACTTAGATAAATTTATTTGCATTTTGCAGTGAGAAATAAGTATCCTCTGGCAAACAACACTTAATACTTGGTGGCAAAACCCTTGTTAGCAAGAACAGCAGTCAGAAGTTTTTTGTAGTTGATGATGAGGGTTGCGCACATGTCAGGAGGAATTTTGGTCCACTCCTCTTTGCAGATCATCTCTAAATCATTAAGATTTTGGGGCTGTCGCTTGGCAACTCGGAGCTTCAACTCCCTCCATAAGTTTTCTATGGGATTAAGGTCTGGAGACTGGCTAGGCCACTCCATGATCTTAATGTGCTTCTTTTTGAGACACTCCTTTGTTGCCTTGGCTGTATGTTTTGGGTCATTGTCTTGCTGGAAGACCCAGCCACGACCCATTTTTAATGTCCTGGCGGAGGGAAAGAGGTTGTCACTCAGGATTTTATGGTACATGGCTCCATTCATTCTCCCATAGATGCGGTGAAGTATTCCTGCGCCCTTAGCAGAGAAACTCCCCCAAAACATAATGTTTCCACCTCCATGCTTGACAGTGGGGATGGTGTTCGTTGGGTCATAGGCAGCATTTCTCTTCCTCCAAACACGGCAAGTTGAGTTAAAGCCAAAGAGCTCAATTTTTGTCTCATCTGACCACAGCACTTTCTCCCAATAACTCACAGAATCATCCAGGTGTTCATTGGCAAACCTCAGACGGGCCTGCACATGTGCCTTCTTGAGCAGAGGGACCTTGCGGGCACTGAAGGATTTTAAACTTTTAAGGCTTAATGTGTTACCAATGGTTTTCTTGGTGACTGTGGTCCCAGGTGGCTTGAGATCATTAACAAGTTCCCCCTGTTTAGTTTTAGGATGATCTCTCACTTTCCTCATGCTCAAGGATACCCCACGAGGTGAGATTTTGCACGGTGCCCCAGATCGATGTCGATTGACGTCATTTTGTATTTCTTCCATTTTCTTACTATTGCACCAACAGTAGTCTCCTTCTCACCCAGCATCTTACTTATGGTTTTGTAGCCCATTCCAGCTTTGTGCAGGTCTATGATCTTGTCCCTGACATCCTTTAGAGAGCTCTTTGGTCTTGCCCATGTTGTAGAGGTTAGAGTCTGACTGATTACTTGAGTCTGTGGACTGGAGTCTTTTATACAGGTGACTATATAAGACAGCTGTCTTTAATGCAGGTAACGAGATGATTAGGAGCGTCTAACTGGTCTATAGGAGTCAGAACTCATAATGGTTTGTAGGGGATCAAATACTTATGTCTCGCTGCAAAATGCAAATAAATGTATCTAAATATATATAATCTGATTTTCTTTGGATATTCTATCTCTCAGCAAGGGGTCAAATAATTATTTCCTTCATGAACTTGTTATTACTGAAACTATGGCCCCAATTCTTCAAAGCAAAATTGCTAAAATTTTGGTGTAAATTGCTCTGAAAAGTCACAAAATTTTGGAGCGACTCTGCGTTGCACAAAAAATGTTGTGACTTTTGGAGTTTTCATGCCAGTTTCTAGGGTGTGACAGGGACATGACAGAGGTGTCTTCTCTCTTTTGCTATGTGACGCCTGGTTGGATCCCAGAACACTCCGTGCAGAGTCATCACCTGTATCCAGTCTTCACATCTCCGATGAGTTGACTCTCCCTCTCCCCGCATTACCTTGTTTATAGGCTGTCCTTTGGTGCCCTCACCAGATTGATATTTTACTCCCTTTTCCCGGGACAGAATACATGAGCAGAAGGTAATCTTTATATCCTAGGAAAATGGATTTAGGCTTCCTTCACACCCTTTTATTCCCACTGATTATTTTGTGCTTGCAGAAAATGCCATCAAATATGTATCGTAATTCATTCAATTCATTTTATAAGCATTTTTTTTGCAATGGAGTTTTCAACACAAACATTTTAATTTTTTTGCCATTTTTACTCTTTAGGGAAAACTATAGAAAAAAAGTCTGAAAAAAGCCACTCAGCAAGCTGCATTAAAAAAAAAAATTACGGTAATTGAGGCAAAAACATGATGAATTTTTTTTTTTACAGTGTTCCATGATTTACTACAGACTAACATGTAACATCAGGACACAACATTTTTTGCAAGAAAAATGGCAGCAAATTTGCCTGCAAAAACAATACAAATAATGTTTGTTTGTTTTTTTTTTGCAAAAATCTGTGTGCGTCCAGGCTGAAATGGCTGTCTACTGTGTGTTGACAATGTTGGTAGTTTTCAATCACTTTCTAATGGACAATCACCTTGCAACAACAAGATAAGCACAAAGTACAACCTTCACCTGCTCCAGTAGGTTGATTGTGATTATCCTTAGCAGGAAAGTGAAAGCTCCTCCTTAGCTTGAGATGTAGACAAAGCAATCGAAGGTTTCCAGTCATTTGGATATAAAATGTCACCAATTCATTAGTACAGCTTAAAAGGTTCCAGGTACATTAAAAATATTGATCAAGGAAAAATTGACACGTTTTGGACATAGAACTGTTGGACAGCTGTATATCCGAAATGCGTTAGTTTTTGCCATGATGCAATATCTGATTTCTGCCATAAACCTATCACCTTAAATAAACTGTTCACTATATTGTTCTAGGAATACCAAATATGTATATGGTATTGGTTTGTGTGGCTTATTTTAAAAAGTGCACTAGGAAAATTTCTATTATTGCAATTGTTTTTTGCACTGTTATTTATTATTAACTTTATAGGAAAATCTCCGACATTTTATTTTCAGTGTTTTTTTTTTTTTTTAAACCTATACTGGAAAAAAGGAATGTATAGCTTAGTACACTATGCTTAAAAAAAATAAAGATTTAGGATTTTAGGCAGAGAAAATTCTCTCCTACACATCAATGCAACCTGTGGTTAACCATTAAAGTTTCTGCCTTTCTTACCACAGGTCCTGAGTTTTAATCCCAGCAAAGACAAGCTATAAGAAGAAGATGAAATATATATAGAGGCATCTATACGTGCATTGTGAAAGTATTTGGCCCCCTTGAACTTTTCTACATTTTGCCACATTTCTGGCTTCAAACATAAAGATATAAAATTCAAAATTTTTTTGGAAGAATCAACAACAAGTGGGACACAATCGTGAAGTGGAACGAAATTTATTGGATATTTTAAACTTTTTTAACAAATTAAAAACTGAAAAGTGGGGCGTGCAATATTATTCAGCCCCCTTGAGTTAATACTTTGCAGCGCCACCTTTTGCTGCGATTACAGCTGCAAGTCGCTTGGGGTATGTTTCTATCAGTTTTGCACATGGAGAGGCTGAAATTCTTGCACATTCTTCCTTGCAAAACAGCTCGAGGTTATTGAGGTTGGATGGAGGGCGTTTGTGAACAGCAGTTTTCAGCTCTTTCCACAGATTCTCAATTGGATTCAGGTCTGGACTTTGACTTGGCCATTCTAACACCTAGATACGTTTATTTTTGAACCATTCCATTGTAGATTTTGCTTTATGTTTGGGATCATTGTCTTGTTGGAAGATAAATCTCCGTCCCAGTCTCAGGTCTTTTGCAGACTCCAACAGGCTTTCTTCCAGAATGGTCCGGTATTTGGCTCCGTCCATCTTCCCATCAATTTTAACCATCTTCCCTGTCCCTGCTGAAGAAAACCAGGCCCAAACCATGATGCTGCCACCACCATGTTTGACAGTGGGGATGGTGTTTTGAGGGTGATGAACTGTGTTGCTTTTACGCCAAACATATCGTTTTGCATTGTGGCCAAAAAGTTTGATTTTGGTTTCATCTGACCAGAGCACCTTATTCCACATGTTTGGTGTGTCTCCCAGGTGGCTTGTGGCAAACTTCAAACGAGACTTTCTATGGATATCTTTGAGAAATGGCTTTCTTCTGGCCACTCTTCCATAAAGGCCAGATTTGTGCAGTGTACGACTGATTGTTGTCCTATGGACAGACTCTCCCACCTCAGCAGTAGATCTCTGCAGTTCATCCAGAGTGATCATGGGCCTTTTGGCTGCATCTCTGATCAGTCTTCTCATTGTTCGAGATGAAAGTTTAGAGGGATGGCCAGGTGTTGGTAGATTTGCAGTGGTCTGATACTTCTTCCATTTCAATATGATAGTTTGCACAGTGCTCCTTGAGATGTTTAAAACTTGGGAAATCTTTTTGTATCCAAATCCGGCTTTAAACTTTGCCACAACAGTATCTCGGACCTGCCTGGTGTGTTCCTTGGTCTTCATGATGCTCTCTGCACTTAAAACAGAACCCTGAGACTATCACAGAGCAGGTGCATTTATACAGAGACTTGATTACACACAGGTGGATTCTATTTATCATTACCAGTCATTTAGGACAACATTGGATCATTCAGAGATCCTCACTGACCTTCTGGAGTGAGTTTGCTGTACTGAAAGTAAAGGGGCCGAATAATATCGCATGCCCCACTTTTCAGTTTTTAATTTGTTAAAAAAGTTTAAAATATCCAATAAATTTCGTTCCACTTCACGATTGTGTCCCACTTGTTATTGATTCTTCCCCCAAAAAATAGAATTTTATATCTTTATGTTTGAAACCAGAAATGTGGCAAAATGTAGAAAAGTTCAAGGGGGCCAAATACTTTCACAATGCACTGTATATAAAAGTGTGGCACTAACCCCAATTACAAACCTGCCTCAAATGACAAAATGGTGGCATCCTATATACTAAACTGCATAAGTCACAAATGGAGCAGAGATCAGCTAGCAGACATGCCACATCCTACAATACAGAGGTCGACCAGGACATTACTGAAAGTTTGAGGCCCATATACACAATCTGGTGGCCAGTAAAACACTCCGGATACCCAACGCTGGTCATGTATAGTTAAGATTAAAATAATTTCGAGGGGTTATCTGGAGAGAGAAAAAATATATAAAATGCTGTGTAGAAAAAAAATAAAAGAAGCAATACTCACCAATCTGCTGCCGTCTATATGAATGGTAGCGTCAGAAAAGTATGAAGACCATTGTGAGTATTAGAAGTGCATGTTTTTGTGCCGATTGTTGCCAATTTGTGGTTGGATTCAACTTAATCACAATTTGACAGCTGTAATAACCCAAATCAATTGATAAATGATCCTGGCCACATGACAGCAGCCTTGTCACAAAGCTTGGACACAGACAAGTGTTAGCCATATATATTTCGTGTAAAACGACATACACACTAATGCTCATATTATAGCAGCCCCTACTGTGAGAAAATATTATACGGTACACTATAACATTATACCAGCACCACAGAAACAAAATGACTCAAGAATGAGCCCCTGTGCACATATTTCTGGCTTTTAGTCCAAATGAATGAAATAACTGAGCATTTTAAGAATGCACTGGAGGACAAAGCGGTTGTATCTCACACATCTTCCAGATGGGAGTCATATTAATATTTTATGACATCAGAAATTGCACACAATGTCTATATGAACGACAGGATAAGCCATTGCTACAAGTGATAAATTTACATGAGAATGGGAGAACGGTCAGAATCGTAATCGTTTTACATTAAATATATATGTATCTTATATATATGGAATGTTTAGTACACAGCAGCTACAATATCAGAATGGCGTTAACAGCCAGTAGGTACCTACTTCCAATATTGGCCAACATATCAGCGTAGAACAGATGCAGAACACAGCGGAGTTGTAATCCAGCATAGCGAAAATAAAGAAATCCATGTGGTGATACAACAGATGGAGCGCAGGAAGAGGCACTGAGGAATCTCATAAAAGTTGTAGAAGCCGCACATGAAAAAATCAGAAAAGCCTGATCCACAGCAGAACCTTCATTTGCTTTTTTTTTTTTTTTTTTTTATATAGAAGTTGTATCAAAAAAACATAAAGAGAAGGGAACCTGTAATGGATCCCAATTATTTCAGTAGCCAGGCAATAATAGTGAAAACCTTTCTTGGCCTCATATTCAACCCATTCTGACATGATAGAAGCTGTGCACTAGGTTGAAATGCAGTGAATAGATGTAATGATGCTACTGGCCGCCTTTACAATATATCTACTGATCGTGCTGTTGTACTATTGACATAGACTATAAATTGTGACTTTTATCACTATTACTAACTCAAGAGTGCAGTGACAATCATTTGCGGGGCTTTTGAAAGTACGGGTGGAGCTGCTCTTCACCTCCCCATTGTAGTCTTGTCATCTGCATCTTCTGATTGTCACAAGAAGTGTTGAGCTACGTTCCCACTATGAGTTTTTGGCAAGTTTTTTTAAGCTGCTTTTTTTGAAAAGATGCAAGTAACCTATTTTACTTAATGGTTGCAGAAATAGTGCAGAAAATCTGCCACATCAAAAACTCACCAAAAGCTCATTGTGGGAATGAAGACTGAGGCTACGTTCCAACGATGAGCTTTTGGTACATTTTTGAAGCTGCACATTTTTTCTGCTTCAAAAACGCAGCATCTTACAGTTCCAGCAATGTGGATGGGATTTATAGAAATATCATGATTCATGCCTATCTTGTATCCAGGTGTATCACTGTATTGGAAAAAATCCTCAAAATATAGGACTCACTGGAAAGGGATGATAAAACTTAAATAATTTAAAAACCCAAACTAGACATGCTAAAAAAGTGCACTTAAAGCACACCTGTCATCAGGATTGTGCTCAGTAAATTCCATACACTGTCAGGTGGGCGAAATTACACTGATTAATATGATACCTTGGTTGCTGAAATCCGTCCTGTGGTTCCTGCATAATCTTTACTTTCAGTTTGAAGATAATGATATGCTCGTGCTCCGGGGCGCCCTGTGGGGGGGCGCTCTATCTGGTGCTCTGCTTACATAGTCATCTGTATGTTCTTATGACAGCTCATTGATCGTTCACTGACCTGCCTCCTATTTTACATAATGCATCTAGTAGTGCCGGGCTAGGTAAAATAGGAGGCAGGTCAGTGAAATTTTACCCTCTCCAATCAACTTTTTAATAAAAGTACGCAGTTCTTCTGAACAATGTCTCGAATGACCCATATTTCTCAGGCTTTCAAGGAGAAATGCATGTACAACATGTGCTGGCTTCACCCTTAAATAAGGGCCACCTATTTCACACCTGTTTCTTCACAGAATTATTGATCTCACTAATTGAACGCCACACTGCTATTATTTTGAACACACCCCCTTTCAATGAATTATTCAAATACACAGACTCAAAAACATGCAAATCATGAATGCTAAGTCTGTTGGTTTTCTTAGAATCTACTGCACCAACTGGTAAATTTACATTTGGTAATATAATTTATACCAAAAACAGTGATTAATCTGGTTAGTCATATTGGACTGCTATTATTTTGAACACTACTGTATATTTATTTGGTGGAGTTTGAGCCCCAGACCACAGCGCTGCAAAGCTGCAGTGTAACCACTGAGTCATTAATACATAGGTAAAAGAGGGTAATAGTCGGGGAGTGATTTTTACAATTAAGGAACTTTTCTGTGTGTGTATTTCTTTTGACTATGGGATTAGTAATGGGGATGTTTGACTGACACCTCTCCATTACTAACCCCAGGGCAAGTGATTTTTGCCAAATCACAGCTGTCATCAAACCCACATATTACCCCTTCTATTTTTTGGCTGGGGATAGACCATTAACCATGGACCGTCCCAGCCTGATAATAGAAGCCTGCAGCTGTCTGTTTTATCTGTGCTGGTTTTAAAATGTACGGGGGACCCCATACCATTTTTTTTATTTAATTCTTAAAAAATCAAATGCACGCTATTCCCAGGTCGTGGGTGCTGACTACAACTGTCATCAGCGTCGCCTGGGAGACGAGCCGAGGATGATGACAGTTGTAGTCAGCACTCGCCACCTGGGAACAGCGCTAACTGTACTGCTTTTCCCAGCCGCCGGAGCATTTCATTCTGGTACGCGTCACACAGATGTCATCCATGTGTCATCAGAGTTTACATGTGCGGGACATATTGAGATCCGTGCTACTGGAAAAAAAACGGGCATGGGCACGAGTGGGTCTCACGGACACACGGTCCGTGTGAACACACGAACATGAGTGCAGCCCCATAGATTTAAATGGGTGTACATGTGTAAGTGTCTCCATCTCCTATCTCAGTAATGTAACAATCTGTCTTCACTGAATACAGATTTTACCTGAGAATTCCGAATTTTGAGAATGAAATATTAGTCCAGGAGGAAAAAGAAGCAGAGTTCTCTGATAAGATATATTACAAAGTTGCTTATTTTCATGTGTATTATTGATATAGGAAATAAAAAATAAAATGATGGTCACACTTAAAGGGAATCTGTCACCACTTTGGAGTTATCAGACCTCTACTATGACCATACAGGGTATAGAAAAGTACATCTATACATACCTGTATTGCCCATAGTAGAGGTCTGATTGCAGAGAATTCTATTTTGTACAGGCTTGGCGTCCGGGGGACGCCAAGCAATCCCCCCTATGTGCTTATTATTCCCCCAAATCCTCGCCTATATGCTTAACTATCATATTCCCCCCTCCCCTGTACATCAAAGGGCAAGGTTATGTGCACTGTGCTCCCTGACTTCCCGGGCATGCACAAAGCGCCGCTCACATAGAGCGCGCTTTGCTTCCTCCTGGCCCATCTTTCTGTGCACTGCGCTGCAGGGTTCTACTGCGCCGGCACTGGGAAGTGACAGTGACTCCCTGGCGCCTGCGCAATAGAACCCTGCAGCGCAGTGCACAGGTAGACGGGGCTGGGATGAAGCAAAGCACCAAAGCGCGCTCTATGTGAGAATGTAGAATTGATTAAAGTGCTTTTCTCTACAATCAGACCTCTACCATGGGCCATACAGGTATGTATAGATTTACTTTTCTATAACCATAGTACAGGTCTGATAAATGGAATCTGTCACCACTTTGGAGTAAAATAATTAAATTAACCCACCTAGAGCAGTCCAATGCCAGGGTGCCTCTACCTTCAATGGCCTGTCTCCAAAGACAACATGGTAGTGTCCTGTAAAAGAAGCTATGCTGGAGCTGAACAGAACAGGGATCAGCAGCTGGGTATGCCATGCAACGCTACACAGCCTGACTTAATGGACTATATTAAGACTGTTGTGAGCCATAGAAGTGCACATTTTTGTTTTCATTGCATCAAATTGGTTGTTCAACACCAAGCATTAAAATGAGGGTTTCTGCCCCTAATTTATGCTTTTCTTAGATGGGGCAGCAAAATGCAATGACAAATTCTCTGTAAGGATCTAACTTATTTTTTTCTCTTCATTTATTCATTGTTCCAGTCTATCGGCTGTAATATTTTTATTTTTCTATTATTTTACTTTTCAATGTAGCCCCATGAGGCAACACATATAGCCGAGGCAGGGCTTTTTTTTGCAGGATAAGGTGACGTATTTATTGGCATCACTTTGGGGTGCGCACAACTTTTTGATCATTTTTTATTTCACTCTTTTTTAGACATTGATTGAAGGGGTTAAAAAGAGTGATAATTTTAAAACGGGTCAATATGGACAGGAATATGCAAATCATGTGTTCCTTTTTCTGCCTTTTTCTTTATATAATAAAGCAATTTTTATAAGGTAAAATGTTTTTGGTGTTTTTTTTTTCTTTCTTAACATTTTAAACTTATTTTTTTAATTATTAATGTCCCACTTTGGGGGTTATTTGGCTGTTGAGTTCAAGCCAGGAAACGAGTGGCAGGTCCACAAATCACAGCCGATACATGGGCCTTGAAAGTGAGAAATATGAAGTCAGCCTTAAGGTGCCTGTTTCTCATACTGGAGAATCAGATTTTTCTGCCCCAGTTGAATCTTGTTAATCCTTTTCTCTCAAGACTGTAGTGAAAACCATTGCACAAAATGTTCAGTTTCTTGGCAGAATGACAAATGAAAACTTCTTCATTTCCCAAAACAGCCGAATTTTTGCAAGAAAACAATAGACGGACATATTTTTTCAGGAGAAACTGACATCGTAAGGGCCATTTTTTAACCCGATCATCATATATCGCAAATAGTCATCTCGTTTGTTAAGTCATTTGCTACATTAAAGCACCAATCCAGTGATTTTCTTTATCTCCTGGTTTCAGCGGTGTGCCGGTCCAGCCACGTGTCTGCATTTGTGACCTGCTGAATCACATAGTGGTTGCTGTGTTGACCGTAGGTAACTTTTAGAATTTCTTCAATAGAAGTCTATGAGACTCAGGACAAACCTAGAGAGCCTCATTCTGTGTCTCATAGACTTACATTGAGAAAGTGACCTCTGCTCTACATAGTGATGCGGCAGGTTACAGATGCGGTCACGTGGTGCCGCAACAGACCGGAACACGGCTGAAAACAGGGAGAAGACGGCAACCGGTTAGTATACTACTACCTTCATGACACTTGAATACAAGATATCTAAAAAAGTAGAAAATAAAATAAATACTGGAGTGGGGCCTTAAAGGTGGTTTCGCACTCAGCATTTTTTTAAAAACACCACTGCAGTATTTAGTACTGTCTTTTAGTCAATGCAGTGAGTGGACAAAGCAAGAAGTACACATCCTTCCTTATCTTTTTTTTCTACTCCTTTGGATCTACAAATGGCTTTGACTACAGAAAAATAATTAAAAAATAATTAAAAAATTGCATTAGCGCAAAACAAAACAAACAACTTTTTTTTTCTATAAGGCATTTTGGTATTTTGCGCGAATATTCTTTTTCATATAGAAAATATAGGATTATGAAATAGTGCTGCAGACTACGCTATTCTGTGATATCGCTTGTGTATATCCCATGTCTGTGTTCCCTTGTTTAGCATTTTGTCAAAAAACAGATCGGATATTGAAAGATCTATGCATGCGACTCCCCTTGACCCTGCCCTGGTAGAATGTGACGTGCTAAGTGCTGTGTTTTGTAAGAGCATTAAATGCAGCCCTTGACTTCATCAAAGAGCAAAGGACATTCATTACTTCTGAAAGGAAGGCGATTCACACAGCTAAATAGGAAAGGGTTCTTTACAGTTAGAGCAGTCAGACTGTGGAATGCCTGACTGCAAGAACTAGTAATGGCAGACACTATAACAGTATTTAAAAAAGGGCTGGAGGCATTTCTCACAACAAATGACTAAGTGGGTTATAAATTATCTAGCGATAGAGAATGCAGAACTGGTGGGGAAAGGTTGAACTTAATGGAGATATATATATACAGTACAGACCAAAAGTTTGGACACATATTTTCAGTTGTTTCACACTTTTTTGTTAAGTATATAATTCCACATGTGTTAATTCATAGTTTTGTTGCCTTCAGTGTGAATGTACAATTTTCAAAGTCATGAAAATACAGAAAAATCTTTAAATGAGAAGGTGTGTCCAAACTTTTGGTCTGGTCTGTACTGTATATATTGTGACAGAGTCGCTGGTGTTATATGTGAGGGGAGGTATGTTTCGCCACGGCTGCTAGCCTTGGCAAACTGAACCTACAACTTTCCTCCAGCATGTTATATGTTGAGGGGTTAAATCACCTAATTGGAGAGGTTTTGTGTGAATGACATAGAGATGGGAGGGAAGTCATTCACCCTACCTCCACCTCAGGGTGTGGCTGAGCAAGGTTAAATGCTCAGTCACTATTTTTTTTCTGTGGTTGTGTGTCTGGAGAGGGAAGACTCCAGACTGGAATGCTTCAGCTCAGGAGGAGCTGAAGCATGTGCTATAACTTGTGCGGGCAAACCCCACACACATATGGACTGTTCTATCGTTTAGCTTTTGTTTTACCGTTATGCCAGGAAGGCTGTGTTTATTTTGCTGAACCTGCAGTACTTTATGCCGTTACAATAAACCTGCAGAGGTCACCGTGTCCTGAGACTACTTCTGAAAGCAGCCGAGTGAGTCGTCTTACCACTATATATATTACACACATATATATATATATATATATATATATAAATACACACAAGTACATTCAAACTTCATCCACATCAGTCTCAATAATAATGCCATTCACAACTCATAGATAGTAATCATTAATTATGACCCACCGAGCTTATAATAAACCTTGAAGCTTTATTAATGTCACAGTTTTGAACACTTATAGAATCCCACTGGGTTTAGCAGCAAGAGTCACATAGGGACATGGTAATCATAAAAGCATCATCTGCTGCAATTACTGTTTCATCTATATAGGTCGCCAGATCTCACTTTGATGAATATATTTTTTAAAACTTTTAAATGAAGTCACATTGAGAAATATCTTCAGCAGTTATGTGCAGAGTCATTTAAGATATTTAAGATTTAATGTATTGATCTAAGGTTATCATCATCCTGTGATAAAAATCCTTTTTTTTTTTTTTTCAAATATTTTTAACTTAAAGTTAAAACTTCCAGTAGGTACATGAGTCTTAGTGCTTTAGTTGGAGACAAGGATCGCATACAGCAGACTGCCATGCAAAATTGAAAAAAACATTTTTTAAGAGACCCCTAAATAGTTGCAATTTGAAAATTAAAGGGGTTAAATTTCTCACATATCCACACAATAAGTGTTAATTCTGGTAACACCCGTCTAATTGTCTTAACAAAAAGAGGGCAGACTAATTTTCCTTCTATTACTCAAACAGCCAATCGAAAATTTAAAGGGCAGGAATTCTCATAATGGGTAATTAATATGAAGCAATAATCATCAGAATCAAGATACCTTTTCATGAGAAATGTCAATGTAGTTAAAACCTACTATAAAATTCGGCCTAAAACTAGTACAGCACTAATAATAGCGCATCTGGAAAGGATACATAAAACATATATAAATCTTGTCATTGCAGATGCAGGGTAAATTTAAAAATCTAGGATTCAGGGTTAAATTTTCATGCAAAGGTGAAAATGCAGGGAAACTAAAAAAGTGATTTGTTATCTATAGAATATATAGTAAATATTAACGAAAGGGTTAAAAGTTAGATTGCATTGACGAGCTTGGTAATTTGAGGTTTCATGCTTTGGAGGTAAAGCGGCACTATAGTACAATGTATGTGGAAATGTCCTCTCTACTAATAGAACCTAACAAAGAATACAGCAGAGCAGACTCATAGTTATGAGTCCAGTATATTCATGAGGAAGGCGCACTCCTCCATCACCAGTAAGTGAGATGGAAGAGAACTTCTGTAATAAATACACTGGATTAAATTCTGATTATTCTTTATTAGGTTATACAGTATTAGCTAAATGCCTCAATACTTTTTTTGTATTTTAGGGGGATAAATAGTAGAGTGGACTTGCCCCCATGCTATACTGCCTTACCCCTATCACATCTGTATATAATAATATTCTGACCACTAACCACTGACCATAAACTCCACCATACCAGAACACACAACATACAACCATTACAGTCTGAGTTTCTGTCGTAACATCCGTCCGTCATATGAAATAGCACATCAACCATTATTTTTTTCTAAAATCAACAGAGCCCCCAACACAGCCTAAGCTCGTGGTGGTAAAATGTATTACATTTTTGGAAGGACAAATCTATTTGCTATGAACAAGGTCAAAACATTTGTAGACTAAATTAGTTCTATTACTTATATTTTTACCTAAAAATATTATTACTAATGTTTGACCTAATGCTAAAATATATTTATCCACAGGGATTTACAAAACATCATGTGCAGTATGATGTGTTCTTTTATGACCTTCACAGACAGCTGCGAGGTTACTTTTATTGGTTATCTAAGGACACTAGGACATTTTAAAGATAAAACATCACAATTCTACATACATCATATTCTAAAAACTATTGTGAATGAGACAGATGTAGTTTTGCTTAACCCACTGAAGACTAGGACAGTTTAATGTTAAACTACATCAGCTGTGATCAGCAGCAAAATCTTGTAAATGTAGAGTAAGGCCACAGTCCAGCGCATGTGCAGTATTGGCGCAGCTGATGTAAAGTGCATGTGCAAGATTTTGGTGCTGATTACAGCAATGCAGCACAGTTGAATATATGTTGATCTAGCCTATGCAGGAAAGAAAGCAAAACTTCATTGTATTTGTCGGGAATTGGATGGTCCTTGGTGCACTTAAAGCCTCATTTGCATAAAGCATCAAAGTTAATTCAAAATCTATTTGCAGTCAGGAAGGTATATTGGAGCTCATCTATTAGTACCCTAACCAGCGCTGTAATTGGTTTTATAACCCTAAAGCTACAGACAGCTTCTCTTTAAACAATAAAGTGATGCTTACCCGCAACCACCTCTAGAAAGTGCATTAGAGTTTATTGCATACTGTTATTATTGACTAAAATTGTTATTCTCATGTTCTGGAATTGGGATAGTTAGACAGCATGAAAATAAGCAAGTTTACAATTGACTTGCTTTTTCTATCTGCAGTCTGTAACGATTCCACCCCTCAGTGCTGAGCAGTCTGTGCAGTGATTGACAGCTCAGTTGTCCAGTCTGGTGCCGGGACGTGCTAAGCTGTCTGTGCAGTGATTGACAGCTCAGTTTTCCAGTCTGATGCATGGCGTGCTGAGCTGTGTTTTTATTGACAGCTCGGCCGTCCGACCTAAGACTGGGAGGTGCTGAGATCTCGTCAGGTGCTCCCGGTTCCTTGATTGTTCAGCTATTTATCTGAGCTGGCAGTCCCAGATAGCTGTCAGCTTTAGCTTCAGCTAAGTGTGGTTAGTTTACTGTGTGCCTTGTATTTTGCTTGTTGATGTATCGCTGCCTGACCTTGGACCTCATTAAAACCATCCTTCTGTTTAACCCCTTTGCTCTGATCCGATATCCGCCTGGTATTTTGACTTCTGACTATTACCTGACTACGACTTTGTGTCTTCCCTCTGTTTATGACATACCTTCATGGCTGTTGACCTCAGACTCCTCGACTATCCCAACTCACAGCTTGTCTGTGAGAAGTGACTCAGCATCACACAGTTATTCTCCTTCTATTAGACCATTGGTCTTACAATGTTTATAGCTCATTATCAAGGCACTAAAGAGAATATAAAGCATGAAAGAATGGTTGAACGTGCACAATAGATACTGTAACTCAAGACTTAGATCCCACCACCTCTCTCCAGCCTATTCATGTCTACAGAGCAGTTCGACATAGCTGCTTGCGTCCTTCTCCCTGCCAGCTCCTGACCCTTAGCTGCTTTCAGTCCTGCAAAATCACTAGCCCATGGCCATCACCTATCAAATGCTGGAGCAATTCTCCTTATCACTGCTCACTTTTCCCATGAGCTTCTAATCAGTGTGTTTGTTCTAAGTTCTGCACTGTCATCAGTTATCTATGTTTATATATACAGTTGGCAGTGCTGACTTTAGAACAAGCGCATTGACAGCTACAGTAGCATATTCAGGTCATCAGAAGGATGCTTCTGAACCAGAACTGTCACTAAAGGAGAAGATCCCCCCTGCAATAAGGAAGTCAGGGGGCTAGCGATCAGTGCGCTCCTGAATACACTTATCGAGATTAACCTTTTCAGTGTATAGCTACAGTGATGGCTGAAAGTGTTGGCATCCTTGAATTTATTCCAGAAAAATTAAGTATTTCTCCCTGAAAATTATTGCAATTACACATGTTTTGTTATACACATGTTTACTTCCTGTGTGTGTTGCGGAACAACACAAAAAAACTGTGAAAAAAAAAGATAAATTGGACATCATTTCACGCAAAAAAAAACAAAATGGGCAGGACAAAATTGTTGCCACCTTTCCAAAATTGTGGGTAAACAACTTTGTTTCAAACATGTAATGCTCATTCAAACTCACCTGTGGCAAGTAACAGATGTGGCCAACATGAAAATCACACATGAAATCAGATAAAAAGGGAGAAGTTGACTCAATCTTTGCATTTTGTGTCTGTGTGTGCTACACTAAGCATGGAGAACAGAAAGAGGAGAAGAGAACTGTCTGAGGAATTGAGAACTAAAAATGTTGAAAAATGTCAACAATATCAAGGTTACAAGTCCATCTCCAGAGATCTTGATGTTCCTTTGTCCACTGTGCGCACATAATCAAGAAGCTTATAACCCATGACACAGTAGCTAATCTCCTTGGACGTGGACAGCAGAGCAAAATTGATGAAAGGTTGCAGGATAGTCCGGATGGTGGATAAGCAGTCCCAATCAAATTCAAGCTGTCCTGCAAGCACAGGGTGCACCAGCGTCAGACTATCTGACACTATCTGTTGACATTTGAATGAAATGAAACACTATGGTAGGAGATCCATGAGCAGCTTGCAAAAGAAGAGTGGTCCAAAATTCCAGCTGAGAGGTGTAAGAAGGTTGTTGATGGGTGCCAACAATTTTATTCAGCCCATTTTTGGGGTTTTATGTGAAATTATATCCATTTTGCCTTTTTACTCAGTTTTTTTGTGTTGTTCCAATACACACAAAGGAAATAAAGCATGTGTAATTGCAATAATTTTCTGGGAGAAATACTTCATTTTCTGAAACAATTTCAAGGGTGCCAACACTTTCGGCCATAACTGTATGTGCAGTTAGCAGACCACCATTAAAAGATATATTAAGGCATTAATCAACACATAATTTTAAACTTTTTTTAAAGAAATAAATGGAAAACTCTGAGTAAAACTGATCTACTGTAACGCATGACGGGAGAGGGACTCACTCTTTGGAGTAATTAAATCCTTGATGTCAGGCTCAGGTTTTGTTCTTGATATCTTGATGCAATTGAAAACAAAAAAATATTTTAAAAAAAGCGTTTTCTAAGGCTATGTGCCCACGATGCAGAAATGAAGCAGAAAATTTCTGCAGCATTTCTGCATCTCCCTGGCAGAAAAAAACGCATGCAGATTGTGCATGCGTTTTTCCTGCAGAATACATGCGGATCCACATGCGGGTTGACAAGCGCTTTCCAGGCGATAGCATCACTTGGAAAGTGCTTGACAACTAGGTCACACTATATAAATCCATGCAAACGGCATGGATTTATACAGTGTGAACCGTAAAAATTAAAACAAATAAAGCTATACTCACCCCCGATGCCCCGGCGTGGCTGCAGCGCTCGTTCCTGTCTGGTTCCCGGCTGCCGGCATATCGCGAGACAGAGCGGTGAAGGGCCTGCGGTCACATGACTGTGACGTCACCGAAGGTCCTTCAGCGATGCCGGCATTCAGAGAGAAGCCTCCGGACAGGTGAATATATATTTGTTATTTTATTCTTTTTTTACAGGTACAATGGTACCCAGGTCTGGATGAGAGTCTCCTCTCCTCCAGAACTGGGTACCATCCGCACATAGAGATGCATAGAAGCCGCTTGTACAAATGTAGAGTCGCGGTTTTTGTGCGTCTCAATGCAAGTCAATGGCGGGAGTTCCGCTGCGCTTCCGCAAAATTAAATGACATGCTGCGGATTTTTGTACGCAGCATAAACGCTGCGGAAAAATCCGCAGCATGTGCATAGAACATGCGGAATCCCCTTGGGGACCATGGGGTGCGGATTACCTAGCGTTTAACAAGCGTTTACGCTGCGGAAATTCCGCAGCATAAACGCTTGAAAAACGCTACGTGGGCACCCAGCCTAAATCTTTCAGTTTAAAGAATACATTTCACAAGTAATCTCAGAGAACAAAGGTGATAACAAATAGCAGTTAAATCACCAAGGGCTCTGTTCTGCTATGAATAGTTCTGACAGAGCAAGCTATATCTTGTAAACAAACATCATTAGCATTAATTATATTAATTATTTCCTTTTCTTGCTGTATCTGCAAGTAATAACCTTCAAGGACAATGAAAGTATTTCAACCACAGCTATCTGTAACAATGCTTCAAGCGCGGCTTTTATTTTGGTTTATAACATTCACTAAGGCCTTCTTCACACGTCCGAATACAACACGTATGTGAAAAACTGGTACCGGTGTAATCAGTGTTTTTCCAGTATGGATAAAAAAATAAATGAATTACAAAGATTCTCCTATACTTTGCAATGTTAAACACGGATGGCACACAGATGGGACACGGATGGGACACAGATGGCGCACGGATGGGACACAGATGGGACACGGATGGGACACGGATGGCACACAGATGGGACACGGATGGGACACGGATGGCGCACAGATGGGACACAGATGGCACACGGATGGGACACGGATGGCACACGGATGGGACACAGATGGCACACAGATGGGACACGGATGGCACACGGATGGCACACGGATGGGACACGGATGGCAAACAGATGGGACACAGATGGGACATGGATGGCACACGGATGGGACACGGATGGCACACAGATGGCACACGGATGGGGGTTTTATTTATAAATCACCTAGTAAGAAAATTGCTTTCTATGTGACTAATACACAATATGGACAAACATATTGGACACAACTATAAGACCTTATTCAGACATATGTTTTTTTTCTGTACAAGCGCTATCCGCGTTTATTCATGGATGGCACTTGTACCTATACTAGTGAATGGTGCTATTCACATGTCCGTAATTTGATCAAAATCGGCAATGCAAGTCTATGGGTCAGTGATAAAATCGGACAGCACTTAGATGCCATCTGATTTTCATGGACTGTTACAAAAGAAAAGGTGGAGACATTTTTTTTTCACAAATTGATGAAAATCAGATCAAATTCTGAAAAAAATCACTTCTGAAATATACGTGAAAAAAACTAAAGTCTGAATGAGGCCTAAATCGTTGAATTCAGGTTTTTCATTTAGTCTCATTACCACAGGTGCATAATACGGCCCCTCGCTCTGTCGTCTGCCTTTACTAACATTTGTGAAAGAATGGCTCGTTCTCAAGAGCGCTGAATTTAAGTACGGTTCTGTAATAGGATGTCACAGTTGAAAATAGGTCAGTTCATTAAATTTCTTCCCTCCTAAATATTTCATGATCAACTGTGAGTGCTATCATTGAAAAGTGCAAGCATTTAAGGGCCCTCGACAAAGTGGCAGACCACGTAAAGTTTCAGTTCAGAGTCGTAAGTGTTGAAGTGCACAATAGTCACCAATGCTCTGATGACTCCATAACTGTAGCATCCAAACATCTTATGGCTCTAAAATCAATGGAACAACTTGAGCCTCATGGCATGAGTTTTCATGGCAGAGCAGTTGCATGAAAGCCTTATATCACTAAGCACAATGTCAAGTGTTAGATGGAGTGGTGTAAAGCACACCACCATTGGACTTTGGAGCAGTGTAAACCTTTCTATTCGGCAGTCTGAAAGACACATCAGAGTTTGGTGTAAACCAGAGAATGCTACTTGCCTGACTGCCTTGTGCCAACTATAAGGGTATATTCACACAAGAGCCTTTTTATGTGGATTTTGAAGTAGATTCTGCTCCAAAATCGACATAAAAAAACATTGTAAATACCCATTGCATAATTTTTCTATTCACTTTAATTAGAAAAAGAGGTCTATGGTGCTCATGATGCTGTTTTTAACAAGTTTTTATGTCCTTCTGGAAAAAGAAGCACCACATCAATTGCTGAAGCATTTCTGCTTATAAAAATGCTGCAAATTTGACTTCTGAATCAATAGAGGTAGAAACAAATGCCCCATGCACAACAAACACAGCCCAAAAAACTGCTAAAATGCTTAAACATTGAAAAACACATAAAAAATGTTTTTATCAGCCAGAAATATCCACATCAAAAACTATGTGAACATACCCTAAAGTTTGGTCGAAGAGGGCTAATGGTATGGTGTTGTTTTTCAGGGGTTGACCTACACCCCCTTAGTTCCACTGTGTGATGGAGGTGAGAGTGGACCCACTGTGCCACTGGCTGGGCTTACGCTGGGTGGGTGTGACTAATTGGTTACCTGGATTTCACTAGAGCTTCAGATGGTGAGGATATGCTTGGCCATTAGGGTAGCCATCAGATGCTACTTCAGGGCAGTCCCCAGACCGGCAGCAGCTGACTAGCGGGTCAGAGGCAGAACATGTGTAACGGGTCTGGGAGGTGGAACCTCTGTGCAACTATACAAGAGGGCAGTCCTTGTAAGGAAGCGGGTGGCTCCCGGGGAAGACGAGCAGGTAGTCACAGCAAGTGACAGGGACAGTCTCTGGGTAGAGGGGCAGGTAGTCACGGCAAGTGACAGGGACAGTCTCTGGGTAAAGGACGGGTACTCACGGCAAGTGACAGGGACAGTCTCTGGGTAGAAGGACAGCAGGCAGGTGGCTGGTGAGCGCTCCCAGGTGAGCGGGCGAGAGTCTCTGGACGGGCATGTGGTCACGGCAAGTGACGGCAGAGCCTCCAGGTAGGCTAGCAGACAGGTAGCAGGTGAGCGCTCCCAGGTGAGCAGGCAAGAGTCTCTGGACAGGCAGGTGGTCACGGCAAGTGACGGCGGAGCCTCCAGGTAGGCTAGCAGGCAGGTAGCAGATGAGCGCTCCCAGGTGAGCGGGCAGGCTGGTCCATAGACAGACTGACAGGTGTCGGAAAGCAGACCGTCGGACCGCAGGCTTGCAAGCAGGTAAACGGATATCAGGCAGGTATCAAGCAGGAATCTGGCAGGTAACAGGCAGGAATCCGGCAGGTAACTGGCAGGTAACAAGCAGGAATCTGGCAGGTGACTGGCTGGTAACTGGTAACGGGACCTGAGGGCTGAAGCAGAGTGAAGGCTTTGCAACAACATTGCTCGGGCACCTCCATTTTGGAGGAGGTGCCTTAAATATGGGAGGTCCTCCGGCAATTGGCCGGGGACTCCTTAGGACGGCGCGCGCGGTCCCTTAAAGAGAGGGGGAGCGCACGCGCGCGTGCCCTAAGCACACTGCCGGGGAAGGAGCGCGTGCCGGAAGCAGCGGGGAGAGAAGCGCTGGAGGACGCCGCGCCAGGAGCGGGGAGGTGAGAGGGACGGCGTCTCTGCCTAGTACGGGGCAGAGACGCCGATGCTACAACATGAGGTACAGAGGACAAAGACAGAGACGTGGTTAGATAGTCTGAGGTCAGGGTAGGCAGCACAGGATCAGAATACAACGCCTGGGTCAGGAGAGGAGAGATCAGAGTAGATGAGTAAACAAGCTTGGTCGGTAAAAGGAGAGACTAAACAATAAAGCAGCAAAACAGGTAACTAGAGACTGACTGCACATTAGGAACCTATGTTCAGGCAAGGTGTGGAGAGAAGAGCTGCCTAATATATCCACTGCTGGCAGAGGATAGGCCAGGGAAGCAAAATTCTGCAGGACACAGCAGGGTTAAATTCCTGCAGTCTGGCCATGCCTCCCTATAGCCAGGTAGAAACTCTCCAGCAACAGGGCAATGCTGCAGAGCTATGAGTGCTGCAGAGGCCGTTCAGCGCGATGGCCTGACACTGGATGGAGCAGTGCGGTTAATGTAGTAAGTAGGAAGGCGCTAAGAAGGCGTGCGAGTTACCAGTGTGGCACACTGAAGGACATATTTTGGCAATTGTATGCATCCGACTTTGTGGGAACAGTTTAAGGAAGGCACTTTTCTTGCATGAATGTGCCCCAGGGAACAAAGCAAGGCATGGCTGGATGAGTTTGGTGTGGAAGGACCTGACTAGCCCATACAGAGAACTGACCTCAACCCAATCAAACATCTTTGGGATAAACTGGAACGGAGATTGTGAGCAGGCCCTGAATGGGCAAAAATTCCCACAAACACCTTCAAAGGCCTTCCTAGAAAGTGGAAGATGTTTTAGCTGCAAAGGGAAGACCAACCCCATATTAAGACATATGGATTTAGAATGAAATGCCATAAAAGAGTATGCATGTGCAATATGTAGATTTCTAAATGCTTCTTTTTAAATGTGTCAGGGCACATTATTTATTTTATTCACTTTTATAACTCCATAATGCTCAATTATCATCACTATCCCCACTGGGGCTCACAATCTACATTCCCTATCAGTAGGGTCTTTGGAGTGTGGGAGTAAACCGGAGAAGCCGGGGGAAACCCATGCAAACACGGGGAGAACATACAAACTCCTTGCAGATGTTGTGCTTGGTGGGATTTGAACGCTGGACTCCAGCACTGCAAAGCAACAGTGCTAACCACTGAGCCACCGTGCTGTCCAGTTATCCTGCTACAAGAGGTCGCTGCTGCTAAGGAATACTGCTGACATCAAAGGGTGTACTTGGTATGTACAAGGTTTAGGTAGGTGGCACATGTCAAAGTAGCAGAGTAGCACCCTGCCTTTTCCATCTTGATTTTCTTCCATAGAGCCTCATGATTCCATCTTTTCAAGAGTAAGTGATTCAACAGACCAAGCCAACTTCTTCCATTGATCCAAAGTTCAGTTGTGAAGCTCATGTGCCCAATCCAGGCTCTTTAAGTGGTGAAAAGTGGTCAACATGGGCAATCCGATTGGTCAGTTGCTACACGGTCCCTCAGAAAGCAAACTGCAATGTGCTGTGCATCCTGGCATCTGACAGCCATCACAATTTAACCCATCTGTTTCTGCATCCAGCACATCATTTTTCAGAATTCACTGCTCTCTTGCTATCCTGTTGCATTTGCTAAAAAAAAATCTGGATCTTAAATAGAAAATGATGCAAAAACAAATCAGATTTCAATACCATCAAAAATGTCAACCATACAGTGCCTGGCCGGACGTGCAATCAAGCAACTTTGCGTGAGTCACTAACCACTGAAAGTCAATGTAAATGTCGCGTAACTGTCACAACTATTGCGGTTCAGCTTCTACTGGTGTGTGAATGCTAAGTAACTTTAGTCAGGTGCAGAAGCAAAAATGAAAACCTGTGGGTGGGATGTTGAGTATCTTCAAAAGTTCTGCGTGGTTGATGTTCCATCTTTCTTAGGTCAAATTTAGAAGGATACACCATATCTTCGGACTTACAGTAAAAGTTTGCAAGTAACTTTCCTTGTCAAGTAAAACAAAGACCAGTAGAGAATGATGCCACATCATTAGTTGTAGATGTGTCAGGTAGACAGCTTGTGGCATCTGCAGGTGACAGCATTTAGGCTGGTGACATATCCTGGCATTTTATTAGCTGCCACTGTTCTTTAGAATACATCTATGATTTTCCTTTTCTTTTTGCTTGATAGTCACTTCAGTAAACCTCAAGACACAAGAAAATACATCTGTTCTACATCTCTAGGGCAGTGAATTCCTAAAGCGTGAACAACCAGGTATAAAAGGTAATGACGGATTTTTGTACAAATGAATCTCAGCGTGACAGCTACGATCAGCTTCTCTGTAACATCATTTAAAACCAAATTTCTTGAAGCCATGGCAAATGTACTTGGAAGAAAGTAGGAACAAGTGGCAACACTAATACATGATACATGCCATATATAAAGAAGACAGTTTACCAAAATGGAGACTGTAGACCTTCTAAATAAGGAGGCAATGATCCTTTTTAGGAGATTTGAAATACCTCAATTAAAAGTCAAAAAACAAGAAATAACATCTAGAGCGTTTACAGGTATTCTATAGAATAATGCTTGATTCCTTATTAACCAATCATGTACCAATGCAACACCTATTTTTTGGGGCCTATATCAAACTTGAAATCCTAGGAGCTTTAGCGTATTTGTTCACCGAGTTTTCCGAGACGTTTTTGGACAGGAAACTGAGCAGATACTCTCCAAGCTGTAGCTAGGGCGTGTTCTTCTTTCCTTTGAGTGTTGCTGCCTTCTCTTGATTGGTCAGCATCATACAGGAGGAAGAAGTACAAGCCCCCAGTGAAAACTGTCTCATAACTCCCACTAAGACTTAACGAAAATTAACTCATTCGGGGTCAAATACTTTGATTGCTTACACATGTGCATCTCACTAAATTAGAATATCATCAAAAAGTTAATTTATTTCAGTTCTTCAATGCAAAAAGTGAAACTCATATATTATATAGAGTCATTACGAACAGAGTGATCTATTTCAAGTGTTTATTTCTGTTAATGTTGATGATTATGGCTTACAGCCAATGAAAACACAAAAGTCATTATCTCAGTAAATTAGAATACTTTATAACAGCTTGAAAAATGTTTTTAAAATCCAAAATGTTGGCCTACTGAAATGTATGTTCAGTAAATGACCTCAATACTTGGTCGGGGCTCATTTTGCATCAATTGCTGCATCAATGCGGCGTGGCATGAAGGCGATCAGCCTGTGACACTGCTGAGGTGTTATGGAAGCCGAGGTTGCTTTCATAGCAGCCTTCAGCTCGTCTGCATTGTTGGGTCTGGTGTCTCTCATCTTCCTCTTGACAATACCCCATAGATTTTCTATGGGGTTAGGGTCAGGCGAGTTTGCTGGCCAATCAAGCACAGTTGTTTTTAAACCAGGTATTGGTACTTTTGGCAGTGTGGACAGGGGCCAAGTCCTGCTGGAGAATGAAATTTCCATCTCCAAAAAGCTTGTCGGCAGAGGAAAGAATGAAGTGCTCTAGAATTTCCTGGTAGACGACTGCGCTGACTTTGGTCTTGATAAAACACAGTGGACCTACACCAGCAGATGACATGGCTCCCCAAACCATCACTGATTGTGGAAACTTCACACTAGACCTCAAGCAGCTTGGATTGTGGCCTCTCCACTCTTCCTCCAGACTCTGGGACCTTGATTTCCAAATGAAAATTGGAACTCTGGGACCTTGTGGAGTGTCAATGACTGCCTTCTGGACATCTGTCAAGCCAGCAGTCTTCCCCATAAAAGTGGAGCCTACTGAAACAGACTGAGGAACCTTTTTAAATGCTTAGGAAGCCTTTGCAGGTGTTTTTTGTTAATTATTCTAATCTACTGAGATAATGACTTTTTTGTTTTCATTCGCCGTAAGCCATAATCATCAATATTAACAGAAATAAACACTTGAAATAGATCACTCTGTTTGTATATAATATATGAGTTTTACTTTTTGTATTGACTAATTGAAATAAATGAACTTTTTGATGATATTCTAATTTAGTGAGATGCAACTGTATCTATGCAAGAAAAAAAAAGTTTTATTCCGCTCTGCAGCCATTATTACATCCTGTGTCCAGTACAACACGAAGATTTGGTGAAAGGTCCTCTTTAAAGAATAACTACTATAATAAATATTTTAAAGGAAAATCTGGAGCCATACAATCTGAGTTTGCAGCCAAAAATTACAACATACACTTACATTATAGGTATATACAAAATAATAAGCATCCAGCGCCTTTTTGGACGAATGGTTCCAGGAAATCCAAGATTTCTTAAAACATCCATTTATTTCTTCATATTAAAAACAGGTAACAAGAAGGTCAGGCAGTTTGGATACACTCATGATTGCAACAAGGCATAGAAACCAACATGTTTCGACCCAAATAGGTCTTTAATCATGGAGTTACAATATAGGTATAGTTTACTGAGTCACAAAATTGGAGGATATATTTTCTCAGTCGCTGAATTTGTGTATACTCTCCCAGGTGGTCTCATACCATCAACCTCGTAATGACCACTGAGGTCACTGATTGGCTGCAGCCATCGAGCGCTGTCTCCACTGCGTAGAGGTTGCAGTGGAGCCAGTGAGTAAGTAATTTTGATGTTTGTTTTCATGCACTTCAAGTTTTTGGACATTTTAAGTTTGAGACCAGAACACTCTTTTGGGTGCTTTAGACTCTTTTTTTGCACCTCATCAGACAAAGGGAATGACTTAGTGGAAAAGGGGATGTGGCTTCAAAGGGAACCGTCACTATAAATATGTAATTTTACCCGATGAAAATGCCACTTTTGCCTGAATCTGACATGTTTTCCCCCTCTTCCTGTATGTAAATCTAGCCTATTTAGCCAAGTCAATGTAGTTTTTCAACTCTTCTCTATAGGAGTATTCTTGAGGACCACACCCCATTGGCTAAAAAAATATGTTTATATACAGGAAATACTGATCTCAGGAATAGAGATATACAGAAACAAACAAAAAGAATGCCAGATTCAAGAGAACAGCAGCATTTACAGCAGGTAAAAAAAGCATTTGTCATGAAGTGACAAGTCCTTTTTAAGATGCTATAAGGGTAGTCATTAAGAGGGTGGTGTAAAGTTAGACAAAAAAAAGTGTTTAAACAAATTTATCATCCAGCACGAGCCACGGTAATGAATTTGGAGCATCTAGTCTAATTCAAAGCTGTTTCATTTCAAAACATATTTTCTCCATAGTTCACAATCGAAATGTGAACATTTCTAAAGTCCACCATCAGCTCTATTAAGCATACTGGTTACATGCCATTCCAGGTCCCCTAAATTGAAATGAATAATAGTGTTAACTGTCTTGTACAACAGTTTGTGGCTGAGAAATAACTTTGCGACACAAAATAATTGCAGGTAGGCTTGTCAAGAAGATTCTGCTAATGAATTTTTTACACATTTGGTCAATTTGCTAATCGTGATGATAGTATCAGCTCATTAACTTCACGGAACGGCGCTGGTCGGCAAAGTCTTGGAAATCTTCATACTGTTTGCTCTTTGAAGTTTTGTTAATTAAATGTTAGTGAGCACTACGCATAGAGATCAGCCAGCTTTTTATGGCTGGATTCATTGAAGTATTCATGATTTGGGTCAATTATTTCTACCTTTAGTAGATCACCCTCAAGGCTTTTTTTTATTAAGTTGAAATTAACACTTTTTTTCAAATTTATTTTAAATTAATTTCACCAAGATTTCTAAGAAGAATTACATTATGTGACGCATTGACAAACCCTACTGAAGGGGTGCACTGATTGGCCTTGAACCTGACTTCTATAATCCGCCCCTTGAGGAAGCAGAGGCGAAACGTACATCGGGTGTAGACAGCAGCAGGGTTATGGTCTGTTAAAAATCACCTTATCCTCAATATCATCTAAAATAGTATACTTTATTAGGATTACGATAATCACACAATGTCTCAGGATAAAATGATAGAATTACGGTAAGCACTTAAGGCCTAATGGCTCTTTATACTTAATAGAGCTACATCATACCTTCTGTATGTATTGACTATTATTTGTATTAATGCACTTGCTATTTTCAGTATAATTTTTTTTATTTACCTTGCACTCTGCACCTTATTTAAAATGGGATTTAAATGAAATAATGAACATGTGAAATTCCTTATATGATTGTTCTGTGCATACCAAGACATAAAATTGTATATATGAACCACTTAAGGACCACTTATCCTTTTAGATGATCTTGTTTCCACTTTTTAATTGTTTTTATTAAATATGCATAATAAAATTAATTTGGATGTATCATAGCAGTGGATGTGGCTGTTTTTTTGTAGGATGTGTAACTGTCTTTGACAACCACACCAAATATAATTTTGCGTTCTTACAGAATCTCTGTGGCTTTGGTCGTCTTTGTAGGTTCTATATTACTCCTGTGAATACCAATCAATCAAAACAAATCATAATTTTATTTTTATAGCAGGGTTATTTAGGCACTCTATTGTATGATTCTAAATCTGTTATTTGGTCACTATGTTGGTATTATGTGAGCACCATATGATAGTAATTGTAGTATGAGGTATTGTGTTGAACTACTACTTTGGCACTGTACAGTATATTATAATTTCAGGGTATGGCATTGATGATGACATTGTAAAACATTGTTTGTTGGGGAAAAATAATTACTTTGGCCCTATTTGGGCACTATAGTAGTATGGTCCTTGTATGGCCTGTTTGACATGGTTATTTGTTCAGTGTGGGGAACAAGAACAAACGATGATAACAGAAGTTATCGAACAGAGCATAACCAAACTTGGCATAAAATCTTTAATATTAGCAATTCTCATATTTATTCCTCCATCTACTCTCCTTTACAAGTGCAATTATTAGTGTAAAAGTCTGATGCCGGGCCATCCTTAAGATGCTGTCAAAAGAATAAGGTTAATGGAGGCCAGCGGGACTGTTGCAATTCTTTTCAGCCCAGAACCTCTTAAATTTACAGGCAGAGAATACAACATATAGAATTTGTAATCTTCAGACATTGGAAAGCACACAATAATATCAGCATATTATTGTGTAAAAACATTAGAAATACATTTATATTCAAAGTCCCAAGAGCTTAAAATCTGTTTCCATGAAAACAAAAACATAAAAGCACAAAACTCTATCTGACAGTACTGCATAAAAGATAATTGAAAAAGTCAAGGAATGGATGAAAGATTTGTGAAAATCACTGAACAGCTGTGACACAAGGGACCTGTAACAACTCAGAATAAACTGCATGATTATATGGCGAGATGGAAACAACCTGTCCTTGCAATTGTTATCTGAATATTTTACCTTGACCGGAGTTTATAAAACACTGTATTAGCGGGTTTACACAGTATAATCCATGCTGTTAAAGGGGCACTCCAGAGAGATAAAAATGTATTCCTATTGGCACAATCCAACCCTTTGCTCTCTATTCACAGTTCCAGATCCTCACTTGTGGATTACCCGAGAGTTAAGTGTTTAGGTGATATGTACGATAATGATGTTCTTTTGCAAAATTGCAGGGGACCTTTGGTATTCCTTATTCGTACATGATCAGATATCTTCAGCTGAGACATCTCTTGAATGTGCAGTTTACTACATCTACTACTTCTATTTCCACATACCCCTTATTGGTATTCTTAGATCCCAGGGCCTTAAAGGGGCAATTTAAACACATCTTCTGTCAAAAAAGATTGGTTCCTCCCTGATGCCAGTGAAAGCGATGTGGAAACGCTTAATTCCTTCCTTGTCTGCAGAGGACTGGCAGGTTCTGATCTGTTGGAATCTTGTGGCCTCCCCAGCCTGACTCAACTGTATATTATCTATCAAATCTATATGACCTCAGTTCGCCTTCACAAGATGGGCAGGACCCCTCTCCAGAGTGCCATAATTTTCATTCTCTGAATGATGACTTTTGGCAGTTGATAAGGACCCTTTAATCTCACTTTGGCTTAAAGAGATAGGATAGGTCATCAATGTTTGATCAGCCGGGATCCGACACCTGGCATCCCCACCAATCAGCTGTTATCGGTGGCGGCGGCAGCCACCGGCAGGAAGTACTTGCAGAGCTGGCCGGCTACTTGTAGTGGCTGCCACAGTGTATTATACATTTGCCTCCTATTCAAATCAATAGGGACCAGATGTATAGTACCCTGCACTGGCCACTACAAGTAGATGGCCAGCTCCGCAAGTAAGAACTTCCGGCCGGCGGCCACTGACACCGATGACAGCTGATCGGCAGGGTTGCCGGGTGTCGGACATTGATGACCTATACTAGGGATAGACCATCAATGTAAAAGTAGTGGACAACCTCTTTAATGTCTTTGGGTTACTCTACTCCTTATTGTTGACTACTATATTGTGTGAACCCAAGCTGGCATTGTATGGGTTGTTAGACGGAGAACAATGGCATCATCATACCCAAATCATTCTCATGGAAATCTTATTCTTAGCCAGGAAAACAATTGCTCGCCACTGGATGGCTACAGACCTCCCACAGTTAGTAGACAAAAAACGCTGGTTAATATTACTATATAATACTGGAGTTATATTTCACAATAGAGGATGTCCAGCTACATTTCAGATGCTTGGGGTCCTTGGGTAGATAACTTTCTAATTCTTGACATCAGAGCATTGCAGTAGTTAAATTTTTTTGGTTGTGTTTTTTTTTTGCAGTGTGTGTTTTATTTGTCTTTCCTTTCCCTCATCACAGCGTGTTGAGATAAAGATAATACCAATACCCCTCCGGCATTTTGCTTGCTGCTTGGGTCTCTGTTTATCAATTCAGATGTCTTATTCAGCAAGAGAGTTCTATCTGTTCCATAATATGTTTTCCCAGGCTGTAACAATATGTTTCTTCATACACGATCACTTGTCTGATTGCATTTACTCTTTGTATTACAGTCTTTGGTACCATGTTAAAAAAAAAAAATAAAAAAATGTACTAATTAGTGATGAGCGAGCATGCTTGTTATTCGAGATTTACGAGCATGCTCGGGTGTTTTCCGAGTATCTTTAGCGTGCTCGGGTGTTATGGTTCAGTCACTCCGTGCTCATGATTTGCGACTGCTTGACAGCTTTAATACATGTGAGGAATGTCAAACAGTCGCAAATCATGTGCACAAAGTGACTAAAACATAATGGCTGAGCACACTGAAGATACTTGGGGAGCACCCGAGCATGCTCGCCGTCACGGTTAACAGAACTTACTCGCTCATCACTAGTACTAATATCAACATAACTTCATAAACTATAAAGACTGATATCCATAGTGCAGTTTTTATTTGTCACAATATCTGCCATTCAGAACTATTCACTGTGAGTTTCAGCTGCTAAGCACTAGCCTTCCCGTCTGGGATTCTGCATCATAGATCAGAGGGCGTGTTCTGCTGCAGGCTTTTTAGACAATACAAGAACCCTGATAACATCTCCTTGGGGGTATAACTTGTCATGCTTGTAATACAAACTATGCCCCCGACCAAGCTTGATGTCTTGAATCCTTTTGTCCTTTGTGCTTTGCCTGCCTGACTATCCTGTGATTTATGCCTGCTGCTAATTCACAGCTTTCTGTGACAGTCATAGCTTCCCTCCATGATGCTCACATCACAGAGAAGCTGTGCAGCTACAAACTTTATCCCTACTGCCACAATGTAGTACTCATGTATCATACTTTTCTCCACAGCCTACGGAAAGTATCCGTACATTTACTGCAGTGTCTACCAGACACATAACACCCAGCAGTTCCCCTTAGGGTGCCCTGTCCTCAGGCTGGGAAGATATGTGTGATGTAGGAATACTACTGAGGGAGAGAAGTGATGGTTAGAGAGGGTTAGACTTAAAGTACACCTGTCAGCAGGATTGTGCTCCGTAAACTACATACACTATCAGGTGGGCGACATTACATTGATTAAAATGATACCTTGATTGATGAAATCCGTCCTGTGGTTCTTGTGTAATCTTTACTTTCAGTTTGGAGATAATGATATGCTCGTGCTCCGGGGTGGCCTGTGGGGGGCGCTCTATCTGGTGCTCAGCTTACGTATTCATCTGTATGCTCTTATAACAGCTCACTGATCGTTCACTGACCTGCCTCCTATTTTACTACTAGATGCATTATGTGCGCCGCATGTGAGTTTCCGCGGGTGAGCCGCAGGTGCACATAGATGCACAGTGGACATGGGATTTCTATAAATCCCATCCACTATGCTGTAACATCTGGCCGCTGCGGTGGCTCTGGATCGTGTGCACATAACCTAATTTGGCTAAACATTGTTAGCCATACTTCAAGTGGGACATTAACTTATAGTGTAAATATTTACAAAAGGTGGTATTAGACAGGCAGCTTTGTTGTTTTGGGAGGAGAGGTAACTTGTATACCCTTTTCCCAGAGAGCATTGTGTAGGCAAGCTGGTGGTTTCCATAAAGAAAAACAGTAACCCCAACATCTACTTTTTATAAACACTGTAATCAACTATTAACTATGACAATCCTGCATGATAAACACGTCTGTAATAAGTAATTGAAAAAAGAATTATAATAAAATCAGTTTTATATAATATAAAATATGTATAAAAAAAAAAACAATTTAACATACAGATACCATATTTCAGATAAACATCAACAACCTAGACCGATAGTCTTCCTACAGTAACAATAGACCATGCTAGATCTCAGTGACTAATTAGCGGAACTAACATACTGCTAACTTGAAATGCGCAGCAATTTTTTTCCGGAACACAAGAGGGAAAAGAACTAGACAGCGTGGAGCACGGTCACAGCTCGCGAGCCACTCTTATTAAAGCTGGCTGAAATCCTGTGTTGGTGTCACAGTCATTTATTCATTGGTGTCATAAAGTTGGAAATAGCAGTTTTGCCAAAGCACTTATGACTGTACCCAGGGAAATAACACCACTGCACTTACAAAACAGATTTCATTTTGAAATGCTTGGAAATATTCATGGACGAAGTCCATGAAAGGTCCTAGAAAGCGAAGCCAGGATATATAAATATATGCCAACTGCACACTACATTGAGCTTACTCTACATTGGTCAATGTGAATGAGAACGACCAAACTACGCAAATAGCCGTGCTGTCGGTGGCTGCTACATTTGTATATATATATTTAATAGAAGCAGCACAGTGGCTCTGTGGTTAGCACTGTTACTTGGCAGTGCTTGGTTCAAATCTAACCAAGGACCAAACCTGTGTAGAGTTTGTATGTTATCCCCATGTTTTTAGAGGTTTCTTTTCACAGTAATAGGGAATCTTGGTTGCAACAGTAAGTGATGACAAAGTCTCCTAAGCGCTGCCTTGTAGAACATGTTGGTGCAATAGAAATAAATAATGGAGACTATTGCCCCGTCCCGAATCCTCTGGCATCAGCTATCCCAGGACTTCATAGATGTGTTCTATAGATACAGTACAATGCATCTTCTGAGCTTTCCCTTACTTATAAGTTATGTAAAACTTGATAAATGTATTTTACCTCTACTTAAATTTTTTTGCTATGGCCATCAAATTATATCTCGTTCAAGCTTATCTGATGGTCATGTAAACTCATACCCAATTTTTTATTTGCCTATTTTGCCATCCTGCATGCTAAATATTCAGTTGATGTCATTCTTCATCTATTAGGGGGAGGGTTTCATAAAACAAACCTCAGGGGAGTGCTGTTCCAGGATTTGAGGGATGCATCCAAAAAAATCAACAGTTTAATTTACTTAGTAAAGAAGAGTTGTCTGCTTCTACTTGTGTTATATTTAATAACGCAGATTTTTCTCACCTTCCTTCCACCTGCTGCTGTAAGTCTTGCACTTTCTTGCATATATCGGCAGCAGTGGCACACGTCTTGGCAACCTTCATGAATAAAGCTGCCACTTTATCACTTCGCAAGAATCCAGCCGCCCTTCTCTTCAGGAGATGCAGGAGACATGCTTCTACCACACCTGATAAGCAAGCAAATTTTGGATTAATCAAATAGTTTTCTTTGTCAGTGAAATCAACTTAAATGGGGTAGTCCATTAAAAACAAGTTATCACCTATCCACAAGATAGTTTGATGTCCGACTGCTGGGATCCGCACTGATCAGCAAAACGGGGAACTTTTATCTCCTTAAGAATGGAGCAAAATGGACATGTTCAAAAGCCACTCCATTGATTTTCTATTGGGATGCCATGGGCTGCACTCGGCTTTTTCCGACAGCCTCATAGGGAATGAATAGATGGTGAGGCTTCCAACTTGCCACTTCATTTTGTAATGGAGATAAAATAAAAAAATCCCAGTTTTGCCGATAATGCGGATAGGTGATAACTCGTTTTCACTGGACTACTTCATTCAAAGGTGCACTAAGTCATTTTCAGACACAGTTTTAAATTTGAACACTTTAAAACTACTCATCTAATCAACATAATCAACATTTTAAAGTTTTGAAAAATAATTTTATAATTATATTTAAAGACAAGAGATCCAGTGATTAGTTATTTAGTTATTACCAATCTGGGCCAAGGAATCGTCTTCAAAGTTCTTTACCTGTTAGCAGTTAGCTTGTCAATCAACTTAAAACTACATCTATTCTCCCAGGCAGAGACATGAGTGGTTGTGTATTATATACATGTGTGAAATATCAAATGTTTCCTATGATCATATTGTCATATAAAAACCTTACGATGATGGTGTCTCATCTTGATAAACGTGTAAAATTGCAAAGTGCTTGTAAAAACAAGCAAGCTTGAAATGTATCTTTTAAAATCTGCTTTGTTCTCAAGAATCAAAGGATTTTTAATTCTGTGCCGCCCATTTCCTAAGTTATCAGCCACCTCTGCAGTGTATCAGATGGGGGCCGTTTTTCTAGACAAGAAGCGCACGCTTCAATGCTCTATGCTTTAGCGTTTGCAATCGCTGCTCTGAAGATGGCCAGGTTCAGTGGCCTAACTTTTCTTTCATCCTGCAGAGGCAAAGTTGCCTTTACTTTGCAGCATGAGAGAGCACACAGTTCTAACCAGCACATGAATCTCGTCTGAACCGTCAATCCTCAGGAGCGCACTGCTCCCCAGGAAGAAGGAAGCCATGAAGCAGGGGAGCAGTGCGCTCCTGAAGAGAAAAGATGATAAAAACCTTTATCTGTATATCTATTTAGGAGCACTGGAGCCCTGTCACATACTCTGAATATACCACAATTTGATAACCTGATTCTTTTTTTTTCTTTTTCTGTATAACAAATCCCAAAAAATATGGAAAACAACATTTTTTACGGACATTGCAAAAAGATACAATTAACGATAAAGATTATAAATAATAGCTGTCAATAACAACATAATGAAAATAACTCATTCTTATATTCAGCTGTAAAATGATTAAATACAATAAGTGCCACCAGCCTAAAAAAAAAAATCATGAATGTATCAATCTTTTTCTCGGGCACTGGAAAATGTTGTCGGCTTTTATGGATACATTATGTGAGCTCTCCCGGCATATACACCAAAAGTATCTAGAAGCCCCCTATTCACCAGATGGAGGCCAAAAGAGTGTCCTTGGGCTCCGCCAAGTTACTGTGAGTTGGCATACCTTTTTTCTATTTGCTGTATAGGAAACATATGCTAAGTATTAAGCTGGACTATCAAATAATAGTCCTGACACACTGTTCATGTCTAATGAATAGTTCAGACATGATGTCAAATGAACTTTAGAAGATATATTATAAAATGAAAGAGCAAATAATGTTGGAACTATACTATATGGAATAAAGGTATTAGGAGTAGAAATTAGAGTTGAGCAAAAACAGTTGCAGGACACTGGTCCAGTGGCTATGTCAGTAGTCCGTGGGTGCTGAACCAGAGCCCTGTGAACCTCCTCCTCCTAATCTCTTCCTGGCGCCTCTGCTGATTAGTTAATAGTAAGCATCATACATGCATCAAGCAGCAACGAAGATGTCGAGGCGGGCCAACTAATCAGAAGAGATGCAGTGCTCTGGTTTGGCAGACATGGACTACAGACGTGAATGCTGGACCAGGGTTCTGCAAAACTTTTTGCTTAACTCCAGAAGAAATTTACTTTAAGATTAATATTAAAGTGTTATTCCAATTTCAGAATCTCAAATCTGAGACGGGAATACCTCTATTGAGGCTCCGACTACGCAACTCCCAATTAGTTCTATGGCAGTTATGAAAACAGCATAGCTCAGCCGCCCTCAGCTCCACCTACAATGGTCGAAGTGTGAATGGTGGCATTACCACCTAAACCATGAGAGGCTAAGATGAGAATATCTCTTTAAAAGTTTTTTTTTTCAAAAAATCAAAAATTAAAAAGTGTCCTTTATTAATTTCCAAATGAGGAAGAATTTATTCTCTAAGCAAATTAATGACAAGTTCATTCCAATAAACCATTGCTTGGCTGCCTTTTTACTCAGCAAGTTAAAGATATACCGATGTCATATTTTACTTTCTGGCACACAAATTGTATTTATTTATCTGTATTGATTGTAGCTTACTGTGGTTGATTTAATACTGAACAGGATCGTTACTGCATTAATATTTCAACACTGGACATAAACTACATTACTTCTCTGCTAATGCCAACTGATTTCTCATTAAACTGTGCTAACGTTAATGCAACCCTCATCATCCTGATTGTCGCAATTTGAGGGATTGTACAGTGGGTACGGAAAGTATTAAGACCCCTTTACATTTTTCACTCTTTGTTTCATTGCAGCCATTTGGTAAATTCTAAAAAGTTCATTTTTTTCTCATTAAAGTACACTCTGCACCTCATCTTGACTGAAAAAAACCCAGAAATATAGAAATTTTTGCAAATTTATTAAAAAAGAAAAACTGAGGAAAGACTCTGCAAAAACACTAGTGCATGCCCTCATCATCTCCCGCCTTGACTACTGCAACCTCCTACTCTGTGGCCTCCCTTCCAACACTCTTGCGCCCCTCAAATCTATCCTAAACTCTGCTGCTCTACTAATCCACCTGTCCCGCCGCTATTCCTCGGCTTCTCCCCTCTGTCAATCCCTTCACTGGCTCCCCATTGCCCAGAGACTCAAGTTCAAAACCCTAACAATGGCATACAAAGCCATCCACAACCTGTCTCCTCCATACACCTGTGATCTAGTCTCCCGGTACTTACCTGCACGCAACCTCCGATCCTCACAAGATCTCCTTCTCTACTCCCCTCTTATCTCCTCTTCCCACAATCGCATACAAGACTTCTCCCGCGCATCCCCCCTACTCTGGAACTCTGTACCCAAACACATCACACTCGCGCCTACCGTTGAAGACTTCAAAAGAAACCTGAAGACCTACCTCTTCCGACAAGCCTACAACCTGCAGTAACCACCGCCCCACCACATTACTGCATGACCTCCTCTACCCCCACCTACTGTATCCTCACCCATCCCTTGTAGACTGTGAGCCCTCGTGGGCAGGGTCCTCTCTCCTCCTGTACCAGTCGCTGACTCGTTTTGTTAAGATTATGTAAATGTTTTTGCTATGTATATCCCTATCACATGTAAAGCGCCATGGAATAAATGGCGCTATAATAATAAATATTAATAATCTGGTGTTGACTACATCATTTTTTTTGTTACAACTGAAGTTTTAGATATGGATATGTGTCATGAAAAAATAAATAATGTTGCCTGTGTGTCACCCCAGACCTGGATGCCACAAACTTGTAAGGCTGTTTCTGAGAGCAGGAGGGAGGTTCTCTGGTCATGGACCATTTGCATGCAGCACCTCCTGTCCCAGGCCAGTAGGGGGAACAGGCTGCCCCTATAAAAACTGGTACTGAGGGCAGGGTTAGAGAGACCAGGACCCACTTCTGAAGCATCCAGAAGGATTCCCAGAAGAGAGGGACAGGTCAGCTGCAGCTGAGGAGTCCAGGAGGCAAAGGAGGAACAGTAAGCCAGGGACAGAGGCGACGAGAGCCGGTCCTGGCAGAGAGAGACTACACAACCGGACACTGGGGTCCGAGGCTGTCAGGGTTGCAGGTCCTGCAGCAGATAACCAACCCGCAAGGGATTTCAGGTCCCTTGGCCTAAGAAGCCTGGAGGCTCCACCACACAGAGGGACCGGTACAGCACGGAGAAGCTACAGGTACCTAAGGCCCGAGTCGCAAGCCATACAGGCGTAGTACACGGCAAGCTCAGGGACGTGGGCTATCATACCACTAAAGGGGGAGATAGTCAGCAAGGGCAGAGAGAGAACGGTAGGTCTACCCACTCACCCTGGCCAGTGGAGCTCACCCGAATGCCCTCAGACACCCAGGTTCATTCTTACCCTGTACTCCTGGTGGGTCTGTGATAAGTTCTGCAGTAAAAGACCCTGGACTGCATTATTGGACTCTGTGTGGTTACTGCGGCGCCTGCACCATCACCTCCAACATCCTATTACACTGCCCTGAGGCTACACTCCTCCCGTGGGGAGTTGTACTATTCCCTGCTGCATCCCCAACACCAGCCTCAGCGGTCTGCCTTGCAGCGGCGGTCCTCCCTGACCGCAATCCACGGGTGGCGTAGTCGGACATTACCTAAAACATATAAAAGGCTGCCACTGGTCTGACCACCCTGAGCCAAGGGACCGGGTCGCCACTACTACTCCCAGCATTGCCCTGAAGCCCGCTCCCGAGTGCCCCACGGCCCCCGGGGGGCGAGTCAGCTTTGGCGTAGTCAGCAGGATTGTGACCAACCCGCCACCAACGGGTATTGCGTGCCTGAAAAAGACTGTACACGTACCTTAAAAAGAAGTTTCCCGCCATCCGGAGCCGTTTCCCACCGTTTTCAGCCGTCTCCCGCCATCTTCAGCAGTTTCCCGCCATCTTCAGCCGTTTTCCCGCCATCGGACGCCATCTTCAGGACGCCGCGCGGGAACAAGAGGGGCGTGGATGTCCAAAGCGCGCGAGACTTGAAGCCCCGCCCCACGCACCGACGCTGCGCAAGGTCCTGGAAGGGAGAGAGAGCGACGCTGACGTCACCAGGACGCGACGCAAGGTCCTCACACGGAGCAGCACCAGCGGAGCCGCGGCCTACAGAAGAGGATCGTCAGAAGGTAGGCCACGCTTAACTAGGGGGGAGGAAGATGACGGACGAGGAGGGGCCCTCTACAACCGGCGTGGCTGCAGCGGCTGTGATGCCGTTCTCTATGCCCTACACCCCCGGAGCAGCCTGGCTACCCCAATACTCAGGGGACCCCCATACCTTAACTGACGTTAGGGAAAGACTGCACAGTTTATTCAAAGTTTATCCCCTGACAGAAGAACAGAAAGTGAGCATTCTGACGGGGCAGCTCACCGATGCAGCCCAGCGGGAAGTGAAATCATGGTCAGATGAGGAGAAAAGGACAGTAAAGGACATTCTGACCTGGCTGCGGAGTACCTTTGATACCCGTACCTCAGCAGAAATCAAAATGCGGTTCTATGGCTGTAAGCAGCGGGCCCAGGATAGTATCAGAGACTATGCCTTGAACCTGCAAGAAGCCCTGAGAGCTATCAAACAAGCTGACCCTGGTAGCGTGCAGGACTCTGATAAACTGTTGACTGACCAGTTCATAGAAGGTCTGCTGTCCAGCGCCCACAGAACCCAGCTGCGCCTCATGGCAAGCCAGGACCCCGATTTGACTTTTGCGCAGCTCAAGGATCGGGCCATCCGGGAGCTCAGAGAACCCGCAGCAGGTGGCGCTTTAGCTTCCCGGCGCCCTGCCATCACTTACCACCAGAGGGCAGCGCCCTACCCCGCAGACCTTGTTGGGGCTGATGCACAGGCCCTAAATCCATCCCAGCCTGCAGACCTGCACCATCAGGTCCAGGAGCTAACAAAGAGTGTGGCTGCATTAACCAGGACCGTACAGTCGTTGCAGGTGGAACCGTCAAGACCAATCAAGCTGGCTTCCAGTCCGGAGGATGTCCCGTGGCGTCGACAGATGAGGATCCCGCCATTCAGAGGGAGGCCCGCCGACCGCTACACTGAGGATGGACAGCCGATTTGCCGCCGTTGCAGTCAGCCAGGACACATAGCAAGGTAATGTACTTTAAATGGGTCCGACCTGGGGCAGAGGGCCAACCCCCAGGCATAAGGTCATCAGGCCCGTCTAATTGGCGTGATAAGTACGTGGGGGAACGCAAGGTCTTACCCGTAGTGCTGGACGGTATCCCCATGAGTGCACTGCTGGACACCGGGTCTCAAGTGACTACCATCCCCTACGTACTTTTCAAGCGGTACTGGAGTGACGCTGACATAACCCGCTACCCAGACGATGATTTAAGCATCATTGCCAGCAATGGCCAACCCGTGCCGCAGGTGGGGTTCAGAGAGATGACCATCAAGACTGGTAAGGTGGAACTGCCGACACAGGGAGTGATCATTGTGGACATTGACCGTGAAAGTCACTCTAAAATAACTGTGGGTACTAATGTAATTGAAAACTGTCTTTCAGAAGTAATTGTGATTTTACAGCAGGTGGCGATGAATGCGAGCTCCAGCCAACAGAGGGTCCTCCAGAGAGAGATAAGAGCCCTGATGAGACGGCAGCAGGTAGAACTGTCTGGTGGTGAGATCTGTAGCGTAAGAATGAGTGACCCATTCCCCATTTCCATGCCTCCCAAAAGTGAAATGATGATCTGGTGTAGGACTGCAATCGGGTTGAGAGGCTGAGACTACCAAGCCATGGTAGAACCCGTGTACTCAGACAGCAGGCCCACCATTTTGACAGCCCGGGGGGTGGTTGATGTCCGTCATGGGAGGGTGCCTGTTCGCATTCTCAACATTGGGGAGAGGGAGGTACACCTACCCAGGTACGCTACACTTGCCAAACTGTTTGCTGTTGAGCACAAAGCTATCAGGGCCGTGGAACCGTTGCCTCCATCTCCACAGGCGGAGGGTAATGGCTCCTAGAAACAAAAGGAGGACTGGTGCCAGAAACTCCATGTGGGTGCTGACTCCACTCCCCTGCACCAAAAACAAGGAGTCTACCGGGTGGTTCAGGAGTACGAGAGAATTTTTAGTAAGCACCCGCTTGACTTCGGCAGAGTAAAAGGGATAGAACACCATATCCCCACGGGGAGCCACCCACCAATAAAAGAGAGACACAGGCCGGTACCCCCTGCACATTATCAGAACACCAAGGGTATGCTGAGAGAAATGAAAGAAGCTGGGGTCATTAGAGATAGCTGTAGCCCCTGGGCAGCTCCCTTAGTTTTGGGAAAAAAGAAAGACGGTACCATTAGAATGTGCGTGGACTATAGACAAATCAATTGTATCACCCATAAAGATGAGTACCCATTGCCTAGGATAGAGGAGTCTTTAGCAGCTCTAAAATCAGCTAATTTCTTCTCTACTTTGGACCTTACTAGCGGGTACTGGCAGGTTCCTGTGGCAGAGGCTGACAAGGAGAAGACCGCCTTCACCACCCCGATGGGACTGAGTGAGTACAACTGTATGCCCTTCGGGCTCTGCAACGCACCAGGGACATTCCAGAGGCTGATGGAATGCTGTCTAGGGCACTGAAACTTTGAGACGGTCCTCCTTTACCTGGACGACGTGATCGTCTATTCCAAGACTTACGAGGACCATCTAAAGCACCTGGCCGAGGTGTTCGAAGCCCTGGCAGGCTACGGCCTGAAAGTGAAGCCTTCAAAGTGCCACCTGTTAAAACCGAAGGTCCAATACCTAGGACACGTGGTGAGTGCAGAGGGAGTAGCCCCCGACCCCGACAAAGTTACAGCTATCAAGAGCTGGCTAAGCCCCTCTAACATCAAGGAAGTGAGGCAATTCCTCGGGTTGGTAGGCTACTACCGAAGGTTCATCCCCGGGTTCACTAAGATGGCAGCCCCTATGCAGGACCTCCTGATAGGGCAATCTAAATCCAGAAGTCACAAGCCACCCTTCAAGTGGGACAAGCAGGAAGAGGAGTCCTTAAGCCAGTTGAAGATGGCCCTCACGGGGGATGAGATCCTGGCCTACCCCGATTATGGCCAGCCTTTTATCCTCCACACAGATGCCAGTAATGTGGGGCTGGGAGCCGTACTGTCACAGAACCAACAGGGCAGAGAAAGGGTGATCGCGTATGCCAGCCGGAAGCGGAGGCCCACTGAAAGAAACCCGGAGAACTACAGCTCCTTCAAGCTAGAATTCTTGGCAGTGGTATAGGCCGTCACAGAACGGTTTAAGCATTACCTGGCCTCCGCAAAGCTCACCGTGTACACGGACAACAACCCGTTGACACATCTGGACAATGCAAGACTAGGTGCCCTAGAACAGCGGTGGATGGCCCGGCTATCCAATTATTACTTCACAATCAAATACCGGGCGGGCAGAACCAACGCCAACGCAGACGCCCTATCAAGAATGCCCTACCTACCTGAAGGAGAAGACGACTCGGAAGAGCTGGAGGAAATAGAGCTCCCTGCATTCAACCGGTATGGGGCCACTCAGCATTCTCACCGGGTAAGAGACAAGGACTTAACCACCGTCATGTTCAACCCCTTACCCTACCACGGCTGGGCTGAAACGCAAGATAGCGACCCTGCAATAAGCTTGGTGAAAGACATGTTATCCCAGGAAGACGCTAGCCCTGGCCCGGATGCTCCAGAGGAAGCCAAGCAGATATGGAAGGAGAAAAGCAGGCTATTCCTCTATGAGGGTAAGCTGTGCAGAAGGCTTGTCAACCACCGGACGCACGAGCTGACCTGGCAGATAGTGGTCCCAAGGCGAGATGCAGCAATGGTCCTGGAGGCCTACCATGACAGAGCGGGACACTTCGGGTGGAAGAAACTGGAGTTCCTACTGAGAGAGCGGTTCTACTGGGTCGGCATGAGAAGGGCCATCAAGAAGTGGAGCAGGGACTGCGGCCCATGTCACCTCAGAAGGAAGGACCGTACCAGCCAGCAGACACCCTTGAGGCCCATCATCACCAGGCAGCCTCTTGAGCTGGTAGCTCCGGACCATGTGAAATTGGCTCCAAGCCGGTCCGGCTACATCTATGCCCTGACAATTGTGGACCATTACTCCCGGTTCCTGGTAGTGGTTCCTGTTAAAGACCTGACAGCCCAAACAGTGGCCAGAGCCTTCCAGCAACACTTCTGCCGTCCACATGGGTATCCGGAACAGGTCTTGACAGATCAAGGTCCAGAGTTTGAGGCTGAAGTATTCCAGGAGTTCTGCAACCTCTACGGCTGTAGGAAGATTCGGACAACGCCTTACCACCCGCAAACCAACGGGCTGTGTGAGAAGATGAACAATATCGTCATTGATCTCCTCAAGACGTTACCCCTGGAAGAACGCAGCCTGTGGCTGGAGAAGCTGCCAGACCTGATTGACTTGTACAACCATATCCCGGTGAATGCTACAAATTGCACCCCGGCTTACCTGATGCGAGCATGACCAGGTAAGCTGCCGATCGACCTGGAAATGGGAGTCCTGACACCTGAGGACACCTCCCCAGATGCGGACTGGGATACGGAACAGCGGCTACAGTACAAGAAGGTACAGGAGAGTGTGGAGAGGAGTCTGGCTCAAGCGAGAGAAAAGCAAGAGAGGCTCTTCAACCAACACGCCCCTGCTGGTCCCCTGGAACCTGGTGAGCAGGTCCTGAAGCGGAAGAGAAGGTTACACAAGCTGGATGACCAGTGGGAGAGGGACCCGTACACAGTACTGCAGTCCGACCACGACAGACAACCCGAAGGTATGTGTGATTACCAAGGATGGAGGAGAAACCACTAGCACCGTCTCCAGAGACCACCTAAAAAGGTGCCCCGAGCAACTACAGAGTCCAAGTGAAGATCAAGATGACCTTGAACCCGCAGAGGACAAGGAAGAGATGATCAGCACAGTTCTCGGAGAGTTCCCCCAGACCTGGACTCAGATAAATGGCACAATAGTGGTACCCGTCCTACACTTCCTTCAGCCTACCCAGCAGGATCCTACAGGAGGACAGGAAGAACAAGAAGAGCAAGCGGCCCCAGAGGCGGAAGAACCCACGCCAGCAGCCCAGGAGAGTCAACCCTCTGCTGACAGTGAGCCTGCCATGCCTGCGGTAAGCCAAAGGACCCGCAGACAGCTGCCTGCCCTGCCTGTACACCCAGCTAGTAGTTGTACCCTCAATGATAGTGGGGAAAGCCAGGTTGGTCCACCACCAGACAGTGGGTTAAGGAGGTCAACCAGGAGCACTAGGGGTCAAACACCAGCTCGCTGGAGGATATAGGTACAAGATCTAAATGTACCATGTATATATTTAATATGTTTGTTACCTGTAACTAATAGTGTTTTCTCCAGTTTGTCTAGATATATGGACTGACAGGTTATGAACTTTGGATAACCGGAACTACCTTGTAAATAGTTGCACTTGGTGCCTCTTGCGAAGACGGCCACGGAAGAAAAACCTGTCTGGCGTGGTCCCGAGTGGTCCAAAGTAGTTTGCTTCGCCTTGCAGCCACGCCCAGGGCCAACGTTTGGGGTTTGCTTTGGACAGGTCCCCGCACTGGTTGAGACTTCGCCTTATTGGGTGAAATGGACACCAGGTCACAGGCCATACTGTGACCTAAAGAACTCAATATGTGGTGTTGTTTGTTATTTCTTTCTCTGTTGTGTTTATGCTATAATTTATACCCTGTATCGTGTTTCTTGTTTAGTCCCGGAGTACTAAGCTTTACTAGGGGGGAATGTGTCACCCCAGGCCTGGATGCCACAAACTTGTAAGGCTGTGTCTGAGAGCAGGAGGGAGGTTCTCTGGTCATGGACCATTTGCATGCAGCACCTCCTGTCCCAGGCCAGTAGGGGGAGCAGGCTGCCCCTATAAAAGCTGGAACTGAGGGCAGGGTTAGAGAGACCAGGACCCACTTCTGAAGCATCCAGAAGGGTTCCCAGAAGAGAGGGACAGGTCAGCCGCAGCTGAGGAGTCCAGGAGGCAAAGGAGGAACATAAAGTCAGGGACAGAGGCGACGAGAGCTGGTCCTGGCAGAGAGAGACTACACAACCGGACACTGGGGTCCGAGGCTGTCAGGGTTGGGGGTCCTGCAGCAGATAACCAACCCGCAAGGGATTTCAGGTCCCTTGGCCTAAGAAGCCTGGAGGCTCCACCACACAGAGGGACCGGTACAGCACGGAGAAGCTACAGGTACCTAAGGCCCGAGTCGCAAGCCATACAGGCGTAGTACACGGCAAGCTCAGGGACGTGGGCTATCATACCACTAAAGGGGGAGATAGTCAGCAAGGGCAGAGAGAGAACGGTAGGCCTACCCACTCACCTTGGCAAGTGGAGCTCACCTGAATGCCCTCAGACACCCAGGTTCATTCCTACCCTGTACTCCTGGTGGGTCTGTGATAAGTTCTGCAGTAAAAGACCCTGGACTGCATTATTGGACTCTGTATGATTACTGCGGCGCCTGCACCATCACCTCCAACATCCTATTACACTGCCCTGAGGCTACACTCCTCCCGTGGGGATTTGTACTATTCCCTGCTGCATCCCCAACACCAGCCTCAGCGGTCAGCCTTGCAGCGGCGGTCCTCCCTGACCGCAATCCACGGGTGGCGTAGTCGGACATTACCTAAAACATATAAAAGGCTGCCACTGGTCTGACCACCCTGAGCCACGGGACCGGGTCGCCACTACTACTCCCAGCATTGCCCTGAAGCCCGGTCCCGAGTGCCCCACGGCCCAGGGGGCGAGTCACCTGCATGCAGCTGGTCTGAAATGTCAGTCCTCAGGAGCACACTGCTCCACGGCAAGAAGGAAGCCATCATGCAGAGAAGTGCGCTCCTGAAGAAGACGATCATAAAACCCCTCAAACTGTATGCTGACTACATAGTTTTTTTGTAACTTGTTATAAATGAGGTTTTAGCAATAGGATGTGGATATATGGTCATAGAAAAAAAAACAGACTTAAAATAAACAGGCAAGATTCTGTTCCCATGAAGATGAATAGGTTTGCCTGAGTGCTGTATATATAAAATGAAAGTATATGCATTCTTTAAATTCTCAAATTATTACCTCCACAAATATGATTTTTGGGTATAAAAAAGTGACTTTTTTTATATAAAAATAGTACATAAGGGAATAGAAATTTGTGAAAACTTTTTGACGATTATCATTTTAATAATATTAAATTTCTACTACTTATAACAATGAGTCAATTATTGTAGTTGTTAGGCTCTATTAGCCAAATGACACAATACTTTTTTGCATCATTTGCACTAATAGTAGAGCAGACCTGTCCCAATACTATGCTGCAGTGCTCTCACATAAGAGGGGTTGTCCACCTCTGGGGACAATTAGTTTTTTTTTTTACTTGATTTGGGGCTAAAAATCATTTTTGCTATTTGTTTTTTTTTTTAAATTCTGCACTATTTTGCTTTTGCATTCTCTTTGTTTCCCTGTACACTGAACTTTGATGTGGTCTGTGGTCATATAATAGCTGATAAAGGGTCAGCTGATATATGACCAAGCTCAAAAATGGTCCTGCTCTGCTGCCATATTGAGGTCAGTTGACACTACGTGAAGTTTAATACTAGAGATAGTACCGCTCCAATTAGGTACACCTTGTCGTGGTGGGATGGCTTTTAGGCTATCTGGATTAAAATAGTGTTAACTACGTACCTTATGTTATTTACATGTACTATTACTATTTAGGGAATATGCTCATTTTGCGTTTTATTATGGGTTTTGTCTGTTAAATGGCCACAGTGTGAACATGCTCCTACACATTGCACTTATACCAACATATGTTACATCTCATTTCTTTGGTTTTGCTGTAGTTTTTTATACATTGTACAAACAAGTGTGTGGCCCCCCTTTTCTGAGCTACGCATTTCATCTATATAGCTTTCCATGGGTAGGTGTCTGAACAGTCGTGCCTGGGTTCTACTTTGCTCCTATCTATATTGAGGTCGGCGGACATAAGTTGGATACAATCGGATGTAAGGTGACTAATTATTTAAAGCGAATCTGTCACCAAGTTTTTGCTACCTAATCTGAAAGATGCATAATGTACAGTCAGCAACACTGATTCCAGCTATATATCACTTACTGGGCTGCTTACTGTAGCTTTGATAAAATCACAGTTTTAATTAGCAAAAGATTATCACTAGAGGACTAGTAAACCTGCTGCCTGTAATCCTCAATATTCATGAGTTATAACCCCCCCATTCCACTGATTTGCTGGTTTCTGCCTGTGTACAGTGTATACAGTAAGATGTCAATCAGTGGTGTGGGTGGGGTTATACAGGGCTCAGCATTCACAGAATTGGTAGATCTGCAGCAGATAAAACTGTGATTTTATCAAAACTACAGCAAGCAGCCCAATAAGTAAGACATCTCTGCAATCAGGATCTTTGCCCCTACATTATGCTGCTCTCAGATGGGATAGCAAAAACCTTGCGAAAGATTCCCTTTAAAAAATGTTAATTTATAAAGGCCAAGTATTTCCATATTACATAAACTGCCTATTATTTTGCTATTTTTGTCACAAGGTGTCTTTTGTCTGTTATGGGCTTGGGCTTTGCCGCAGTCATCTGTACAGATCCCTCCATGAGTAAATATTTTCTTACTAAGTCACTGCATGTTTGATTTTGGATCTACTGACTAACCAGACCAATTCAGATATTTTAAGAATATCTCAGAAGTGGAGATCATCTTTTAAGTCACTCAGTTTGGAATGGTGTACCCATGTGGCATGGTTTGAGCATGTCTGCGACTGAACATCAATGGGAAGTGACGGCTGTTCTAGCTGTCAGGATACCGCTGGCACAGGGTTATTATGGGTGTCAAGTGTTATTAAGACAAGTTCTATGTTTTGGACATAGATGCTGCTATGATCATGGCAGCTTGAGAAAAGCAATAAGTAACCTCTGCACACATCCTTTATTACAGCCAGGGGATTTTATCTACACCTTTCAAGCACTGAGATAAATAATACTAAAGCGATTTTTTTTACTATGGTCTAAAATATTAAAATAAGTAATATTTCATCAATTCTCGGTTGCTCTAGTGATGATACATTCCTGGTCCTCTGCTGGTCTCTGTTAACCAGGTAACATTAATAAATTGGCATGTTAACACATAACTACTGCAGCCAATCACTGGTGAGATGTCAAGGTCACTGAAGTAACCAATGTGGCCAGTGATTGGCTGCAGCAGTCCCAAGTTGTGGTTGAAACTGCATTGCTGGAGTCAGGAGAACAGACACTGACAGAATACATGGGAATCATTGAAGTTGGAGCATCAGGGGATTGGTAAGGCGAGTTTTGCTTTTCTATTATATTAAAATATTGTAGCATGTAGGTAAAAATATCATTGGGATGGAGAACCCCTTTAAGAAAGGCTTTACTGATGTCGTCAAAAGATTTTAGAGCAAGGAAGATCCATATCAAATTCAATCACTGGAATTGTTTTGGTTGTGTACAAGTATGTAGACATAAGTTTAAATATAATTAAAGGGGTTATGTGCTTTAAAAAAATGGGCCATGGGTAGGTAATGATTGAAAATAGAAAAACAATCAGTACTTACCGGTTGTAGACACATTGCACCAGCGACACTGGTAGACAGGGCTGCAGCAATGATATCCAAAATATAACATGTGACCGCTGTGGCCAATGATTGTCTGCAGCAGTCATGTGTTGCACCAACCTAGTAACATTGTACTGTACTATTCCAAAATAAAGCATGCATTATAATCTGTAAGTCTGCTCCATCCAAACCTAAAATCTCCTAGTATCCCTTGCGGGTTTAAAGGGGTTGTCCACTACTCTGACAACAACTTCTGAATCCCTATGTTTTCCCCAAATAAAATAACAACCCCTATACACACCTCTGATGCTGGCGCTGTAACAGCGGTGACCGTACTGGTTCTCCTGAGGATCGTGTGACATTGCTATGTCACGTGACCCCTGTGGCCAATCAGTGGTAGCTTCACTCTTCTCTCCTATGGATGTAATTAACATACGGAGAAAGTGAGAGAGCAGCAGTGCTCACTTCCTCCAGATGTCTTGATTTGTCCGACGAAGGGGATAGTGAAGAGGCTGCTGATTGGCTGCAGGGATTGCTTGACAAAACAATGTCATGTGAGCCCCGGGAGAGACAGTGCCAACACTGCTAGAACACTGCCGCCACTGGAGGTGAATATAAGTGTTATTTTACTGTGGTGAAACAGAGGGATACCGGAGGGGTTGTCTTTAATAGATCTTTCCTTAGTGATTTGCATTCTGCGTCAACTGCAAAAACTCCAATAAGCTCACACAATGTGGAGTCGCCTGCAAATTACAGCTTTTTGTTTCAGTTTGCCTCCTCGAATGCACTTTATACAAAGATTTTGTCTCGTTAACAGAGGGAAAAGGTCAAAGGTATATTAGTTTTCTCATTATGGCACAGAATAATATGCATCGGAAATGTCACATGTGACTATTATGGCATTAGGGAACTGCTGGAAAATAACAAACCCACTAAGGCATTTAAATCAAGCACAGCTACAGTTTCTGAGCCATAATCACAGCTGTGAGACGATGTAAATGCTCTTCTGTTCCTAAGAGATGATGTTCGAGCTGAGCTGTGCTGTCTGGGCTATTATGGAAGCTGACAGTAATAATTAGCAGGGCATATTAATCATAGCGCTGCTATTAAGATTGCATTACACAGGGAGCACAGGTTAAAGTCATTTGTGATTTATCCCATTGTTTCCCATGGAGCTCGAATTAGGGGCAGTCCTTTACAATTTATTTTACAGCTCAAGTGGACAGAATAATCCAGCGCTTCTCGTCTAAATTCTGAATCGTGCAGAAATGAAAATGCCTTGAGGTTAAATCTTCTGAATGGGAAAATTGACTCCAATTCCAAAATATTCATACTAGTTATATATGGTTATGTTAGTAGCGTAGAAAGTAATTATATATAATAATAATAAATATTATTTTAGCTAATAATTATACATAATAATTACTCGCTTATTTAAAAAAAAAAATATATATATATACAGGGCTCAGCTATTTCCATTGGTCCTGTAGATTTTGAATGGAGTGATAGTGGGCATGTGTGGGCACCACTTGATAGTGTAGTGTTACCTCTGTTTATTCATGTTTGCCACTTTCCCAATAAAAGTCAACTGAATGGTGTGCGCAGTTCTCTCTATTAAAGTCCATAAGAGTTTTTAGAAGCCACCATACAAAGTTGAGGTACTAGACCTGCAGCTGCTTTTACAAAAGTAAGCTTCAGAGCTAAAACTTACCAACATTCTTTGTTGGCCTAAAGATTTCTTCCCAACCCATTATTGTCTTCCTTGATCTGCATTCTGAGAAGTGTGTTCTTTACGCCAGGCATTGTGCAGTTGAAAAACATAATTATAGATGCTCAGCTAAGCTGTATAATACGCTGACCATCAGTGCGAATGCAGCTCTGTACAGGTTTTAAGCCTTGGATCAGTACAATATAAGTAAAGCAATGTATTTACAAAGCTACTTTATAAAACATGCATATCAATGCCTGAGCACTTGGACCATCCCACGTGGTTCTACCAGTCTAAATTACCATAAAATCAAATAGTTATGCAAACTTGGGTCATACTGTAAATACCAAGGCTGTGGAGTTGGTAAGCCAAACCTCCGACTCCTCAATTTCCATGACTCCGACTCCCTCATACATGACTCATGCTTAAGTGATAAATTTATTGTAGCACAGATTAAACTCAGCTAAAAGTCTAGACCCTTAGATCAGGAATAGGACAGACGTATAGAATATTTCATAACTTTCCCAAATTCTTATGAAAAAATATTCCCCACAAACTGCATTGAACTACTGTACCCAATTTATTATATATTTTAGGAGTCGGAGTTGGTCCATTTTATAACGACTCAGACTCCACCAAAATGGGCTCCGACTCCGACTCCACGACTCCGACTCCACAGTCCTGGTAAATACATCATCATTGCATCCGCTTCTCAACAGAGTTGGACTAGGTACGAGTCTGCAGACTGATTTCATTTGTATAGGGATTAAAAAGTTTGCGGGGACTAGGATAATGATGATATTTCCATAGGAGAAGTACAGCAGCTCAGATCACATTCATTTCAATGGGAGCTAAACTGCAATGTCCAAGAACAGTAAGCACACAGCATAAGAAGCTGTGATGTTCTGGCTTTGTACACTGTGAGCAGTAAATGCGGCTTCAGGTAACAGCTGAGAAGTGGGGGAGCCAAGTGTTGGACCTCCACCGATCTGACAACCTCTCCAAAGGAGAGGTTATCAATATGTTACAAAAGCACCAAAATATAACTCTGTCTCAAGTACATATTATTAAAGAAAGTAAAAAATGTCCTAATTTATTACAAAAGCTCTACCATTTAGAGGGAAAGATGAAGTCGAGCTCTCCACGGTCTAACTATCTTGACAGTTATTTGAGACTTCCAGTCTTTGAGCTGGGAAATTGTGAGCAGCATGAAAACACAGAGAAGAGTGGTGCTGGTGCTTATGCTGGACGCAGTGATGTATGAAGCAATGTAAGATAGAACCCTGTGTTTTATCGAGAAGCAGGCTAAAGGGGCTAGAAGAAACTGTTAAAGAGTTAAAATCTGTTATAGCTTTGACTCAGTTTGTCTGCTGTGGAGTCTGCATATGTATTGAAAGACTCAGATTAACCATTTAGAAGCAGTTATGTTGCCCATAGGAGATTAACCCTCTCTAGTACATTAACCATTTAGAAGAAGCTATGCCCTCTTCTTGCAGATTAACCTTCAGAAGCAACTGTATATTTTGGGATGCATAAGACAAAGATACATGTTATTGCATTGTGGATAAATAAGAATATCTACAGTACAGACCAAAAGTTTGGACACACCTCATTTAAAGATTTTTCTGCATTTTCATGACTTTGAAAATTGTACATTCACACTGAAGGCATCAAAACTATGAATTAACACATGTGGAATTATATACTTAACAAAAAAGTGTGAAACAACTGAAAATATGTCTTATATTCTAGGTTCTTCAAAGTAGCCACCTTTTGCTTTGATGACTGCTTTGCACACTCTTGGCATTCTCTTGATGAGCTTCAAGAGGTAGTCACTGGAAATGGTTTTCATTTCACAGGTGTGCCCTGTCAGGTTTAATAAGTGGGATTTCTTGCCTTATAAATGGGGTTCGGACCATCAGTTGTGTTGTGCAGAAGTCTGGTGGATACACAGCTGATAGTCCTACTGAATAGACTGTTAGAATTTGTATTATGGCAAGAAAAAAGCAGCTAAGTAAAGAAAAACGAGTGGCCATCATTACTTTAAGAAATGAAGGTCAGTCAGTCTGAAAAATTGGGCAAACTTTGAAAGTGTCCCCAAGTGCAGTTGCAAAAACCATCAAGCGCTACAAAGAAACTGGCTCACATGAGGATCGCCTCAGGAAAGGAAGACCAGGAGTCACCTCTGCTTCTGAGGATAAGTTTATCCGAGTCACCAGCCTCAGAAATCGCAGGTTAACAGCAGCTCAGATTAGAGACCAGGTCAATGCCACACAGAGTTCTAGCAGCAGACACATCTCTACAACAACTGTTAAGAGGAGACTTTGTGCAGCAGGCCTTCATGGTAAAATAGCTGCTAGGAAACCACTGCTAAGGACAGGCAACAAGCAGAAGAGACTTGTTTGGGCTAAAGAACACAAGGAATGGACATTAGACCAGTGGAAATCTGTGCTTTGGTCTGATGAGTCCAAATTTGAGATCTTTGGTTCCAACCACCGTGTATTTGTGCGACGCAGAAAAGGTGAACGGATGGACTCTACATGCCTGGTTCCCACCGTGAAGCATGGAGGAGGTGTGAGGGTGCTTTGCTGGTGACACTGTTGGGGATTTATTCAAAACTGAAGGCATACTGAACCAGCATGGCTACCACAGCATCTTGTAGCGGCATGCTATTCCATCCGGTTTGCGTTTAGTTGGGCCATCATTTTTTTTTCAACAGGACAAAGACCCCAAACACACCTCCAGGCTGTGTAAGGGCTATTTGACCAAGAAGGAGAGTGATGGGGTGCTACGCGAGATGACCTGGCCTCCACAGTCACCAGACATGAACCCAATCGAGATGGTTTGGGGTGAGCTGGACCGCAGAGTGAAGGCAAAAGGGCCAACAAGTGCTAAGCATCTCTGGGAACTCCTTCAAGATTGTTGGAAGACCTTTTCCGGTGACTACCTCTTGAAGCTCATCAAGAGAATGCCAAGAGTGTGCAAAGCAGTCATCAGAGCAAAAGGTGGCTACTTTGAAGAACCTAGAATATAAGACATATTTTCAGCTGTTTCACACTTTTTTGTTAAGTATATAATTCCACATGTGTTAATTCATAGTTTTGATGCCTTCAGTGTGAATGTACAATTTTCATAGTCATGAAAATACAGAAAAATCTTTAAATGAGAAGGTGTGTCCAAACTTTTGGTCTGTACTGTATATGAAATAAAGTTCAGACTTAATAAGGTGGTGAGGACAATTTTTCATGATTTGCGTTTTGCAAAGCACATTGGGATGCACTGGTGAAATAATATACAATCTTTGTACTTCATTTTTCTTGAATTTAAGATGAAAAAAGGTAAATCGATTCTTACATTATATTCTACAGAGCAGCGACTTGGCAAAATGGCGAAACAGGCAAACTGATTTCTTCGCCCTGAATCCTGACAAGGTCTGAGCCCAAGGCCAGCATTCCTGTAATCATGAGGGATTAACTAATGATATGTATTTGAGAAAAGTCTTGGTACGTCATTTTCTGTCACTTGTGCTTTTCTCAAAAACTTTGGGTCCTTTCTAAGTAATATTTACAGATCAGATAAAATGTGTCTTTGCAGGAAAGTAGAGTAATATAAATCGTGAGATATTATTCACTAACATAATATTATAAACCTGGACCTGAATGCAAAGTAAGAAAAATTCACCTAGTAGAAAACATAAAATATTGGAGAAGCTGTCTTCAAAACACAAAATGCAATTCTAGAAATAAATGTGCCGTTTTACATTTCTGAATTATTGTGCACATTATGCAGAGCTTGAGCTACTTGGGAAAAACAAGTGTGCTAGTAAATGAGACTAAACCACAGGGCAGTAAGCATGGCAATCAATTCATATTAAATGTTTATGTCAGCACTGGAAGTTTTTTGTCGGCAGCATAACATTTTTCATACGTTTTTCAAAATCCTTTTTTTTGTTTTACTAAAATCACAAATGCAGTTTTAGTGCTAACCACTGAGCCACCATGTAGTCCAAGACTTGGGACAAAAGTCTGCACTATGTGTGACTGCCGACGGCTAAGTCATGACAGAGTGAGACGCACACACTATCATGATTACCCGTAATTCCAGATGCGAGCAAGCAGTCAAGCGACCACAGGTATGCGATTTGTCAAGGCCAACATCACGCAGATTGACAGCCGCCTTTCCATAGTTTGGCAGAGGGGAGCTGGCTGTCAATGGGCATGACGTTGGCAGTGACGCCCCATCAAAAGAACAGAGTGGAAGAGAAGAAACTTCTCTGCCGACATGACATCACTGGAACTAGGAGAATCACCGGCAGCAATGGTCTATGATCGCTCTGAGCTGGAATAGATCATTGTACGGTTGACCAGGAGGTAGTTAGCAACTAAAAAAAAAAACAAAGTCCAAATAACCCCTAAAGAAGTAAGGCTAAGTTTACATATTTTTAGGCAACCATTTAACTTATATAGCATCCATCATAGGAATCGACCATAAGAAAGCATAAGTTTAATTTATTCTTGTGTACTGGAGACTGTTTGGACTTTTGCAGTCATCTCCATTATTCAACACAAGGGTAGCTGCTAAAAACCGATCATAAAGAAGCATCCGTTTAACTTATACTCCTTTACTAGAGACTGTTGATTGGAGTTTTGAAGTCGTCTCCATTATTCAACTTAAGGGTAGCCGCTAAAAAACTGTACACATAAAACAGATGCATAAACATCATGTTAACAAAGCTTAAGTTAACATATACCAAGTCATTAGAGGCTTAGCTGAACGGGCTAAATTACCTAGCTTTGAATTAATGGAGCAATGTTCAGGAATGGAGGAGCAGATTGAGTGTTAATTATTCACAAGGGTTGGAGAGAAACATGAAGAATGATTTTCATTCTAAAGACCTTTTTCAAAGAACCAACATTCACGAACTCCATATAGACATTTTGCTGACAGCTGAAATGATGATTACGTATTGTGCGATATTAGGTCTGGTTCGTGGGTGGCTGCATGTTCCTGCATCTCTCACTGTGATAAGAGCTCTCGCTTCAAGATTACTTATAGTAATTGGTACAAGGACACCGATGATTAGTTCAGTGTATTCCTTATACAATCTTCGACACGTTGCTTTGACCAGGCTTATGAAAGACATAACTTCTTTTTGGTAATAAACCAAGTTGTATATTCAGATGATTATATTGTATTATGATGATTACATTATATGTATATTAATATTCATAACTGTCCAGCGAATTAAGGAACAATTAAAGGGGCTCAGACTAAAAAAGTAAGACAAGTGATTCCCAATCTCACCGTTCCTCCACATTTCCTGTTGCAACTCTTACAAGTCATCTCTACTTCTTGTTCCTGTCTCAATAAAGCGGAAATGGCAGTTAATGCCTAAGTAGCCAGTCACTGGCAGCAGTGGTGACATGTCTCAGACACAGGCTGAGCGGGCATCTCATGCCTTTTCCAGTGTGTTGAGATGGGACCAGTAAGTGGAGCCCAAAGAGCCCTAAGCAAAAGAGCAGGGAGTGCAGCGGAAAGGCAAGGCTGGGCTGAGTATCACTTTTTTTTTACCGCTTTGAAAAAAAGTATTTTTAGCCCCTGGATAACTCCTAAAATAAAAAGTTAAAACTTTGTAATTGCATTAGTTTATTTGCATTGATCCTACGATACAGTCTGTGCAAAAAATCAACAACTTTATTTACGATCTTGTAGGCTTCAGAGTTGAAATCCCAGTCTGTTCATAGAGCTCGCTAAGGAAAATGTAAAAACACTACACAATATATAGTAATATATTAAAAAAAACTGTTGCAAAGTTTCCAATAGCAAAGAAAAAAAAACACTTTATATCAATGGTGGGCAATTAATTTTCCCAAAGGGGCCACATGAGAGACCGTGACTGTTGTGGAGGGCCGAACCAAAAGGCTGAAATTAATTCTGCTTAATATTAATATTAACATATTAATTATAATTATTTATATTAATTGTATCACTTAATATTGAGTAGAATTAAGTATGCTGACATCCCTCTATATACCGTAAGAGCCCACAAACAGCCCCCTATATATCGTAAGAGCCCCCAAATAGCCTCCTATATACAGTATGAGCCCCCACATAGCCTCCTATATACAGTATGAACCCCCACATAGCCTCCTATATACAGTATGGGCCACCACATAGCCTCCTATATACAGTATGGGCCACCACATAGCCTCCAATATACAGTATGAGCCCTCACATAACTTCCAATATATAGTATGAGCTCCCACATAGCCTCACTATATACAGCGTGAGCCCCCACATAGTCTCACTATATACAGTGTGAGCCTCCACATAGCCTCACTATACACAGCGTGAGCCCCCACATAGCCTCCCATATACAGCATGTGTCCCACATAGCCTATGATATACAGCATGTGCCCCACATAGCCTCTGATATACAGCAAGTGCCCCACATAGCTTCTGATATACAGCATGAGCCCCACATATCCTTTTATATACAGCATGAGCCCCACATAACCTCACTATATATAGCGTGAACCCCCACATAGCCTCCCACGTGCAGCATGTGCCCCACATAGCATCCTATGTACAGCATGTACCCCACATAGCCTATTATATACCACATGTACCCTACATAGCCTCTTATATACAACATGTAGCCTCCTATATACAGTATGAGCCCCTATATAGCCTACAATATACAGTATGAGCTCTCAAATAGCCTCCAATATATAGTATGAGCCCCATATAGTCTCACTATATACAACATGAGCTCCCATATAGCCTCCCATGTACAGCATGTGCCCCACATATGCCTCTGATATGCAGAATGTGCCCCACGTAGTCTCTGAAATACAGCATGTACCTCACATAGCCTCTATATACAGCATGTGCCCCACATAGCCTCTTACATACAGCATGTACCCCATGTGAAGAATATTGGAGATATAATTCCATGTCAATCATTGTATCCTATTTGGCAGAGGATTATAAAGCCCCCTTCAGTTTGCAGTTGTAACAGGACACCTGGCAGCTGCAAAAACCCCAGTCAAGAGACTGTGAGTGACAAATATCCCACCTCTAGTCAACTCTCTCAGGACAAAGGGCCTGTGGCCATGTGGTCCCAAGCCATGTGGGTTTCCTTTAGTTAGACAGACAGGAATTCCATACCGAGCTATGGAAATACTATACGTCTTAGCCATATATCAAACAGATTTTTGAAATCCCGAGGATATGGTAAATGTCCGCCTGGGTCTCGACCCAGTCTAGCATATAGGGATAGGGAGATACACAGTGCAGCCGTTTGGAAATCCATAGGGCCGCTGTGTTTAGTCTCCATGCGTAGCAGGGGCCCCTCTGCATCCGATGACACCAGAAATGGCTTCCTAGGACAATCCATTAAGGAGTTATGACCCATCTTAGTTTCTGTAGTTTCTAGCTGCTAGACGCCAGGGGTGGAGATTTGGGTCCAGCCCAGGGGGCAGAAGAAGGGTGACCCAGAGAGGTTAAAAAGCTCCTGCAGCTCTTGGCCTATTGCTTTTTCTCTGGGAGGTTGCGACGACACATCGTGGGGGAGAAGTCAGCGCGCGCAAGGGTCAATGCTGAGAGTAGTATTCTGCAAAAACTGTCTCCAAAAAGTGTAAAAAAATAAGAATAAAATTAAAAAAATCATTATACTCACCTGGGTTGAGGCGATCGCACACCCTGAGGAGCAGAGAAGAATGACCCGCTGCACCGATCAGTGAGCTCAGCCCTCTCCATTCTTTGTAAGTGGGAAAACTTGCAAAATCAACAGTTTATCAAAAACTTATTTTCCCCACCGTATATGTACACAGATATATAAATGATGTGTGCAATAACTAATGAATTACCCTTGCTGACCTTTCAGTATTACATATTATTGCTTAGTTACAAAATATCAACTAGCCTTCTTGTTTTACTGCTATAATATTCACAACTTCTGCAGTCTGACGAACTTGTTTTAAAGTTCTCGTTTTTGGCTTCTGTGCTCCAACACCTATTGGTTAAACAAAATGTATTCTTCTTCCTGCAGTAATGATTGAAGTATAGCACTTTTCCCAGCTGGACTTTATAAGCCAAGGGATTTTCTGCTGTTTTAATGCACATAAATTATATACAAGACGCTGCTAGAACTTCTAAGTTGCAAATGCTGGAAAATAGCTAAAATTACAGTCAGAAATAAATAAAGTGACAGGGAATCAGCATTTGAGGATGAATGTAGCTCAATTGTTTAGTTATGCCATTTGTGCTGGTGCTATTACATGGAATCAGGGGATTTTACGGAAAGCCAGATGTCGAATCTATTTGTAAACACTAAAAGACATTATTTCACCGGGTAAAATACAAATCTTCATAACAAGGAACAAATTGATTTTTTTTACCTTCAGGCAAATTCAAGACCAAGTCCATTTTAGTAGTAAATTTACTCATTGCGGCCTGCACCACATAGTGATTGTCATTGTGCAGTCATTTGTGACTCACTGTGAACAGAGCAGAGCGCAAACTCCGTCCACAGAAAAACTTCCTGATGGTGGTACTGACCCGTAACAGACATGATAAAGTCCTTGTGTGCACCTCGGCGGCATATTTGCGGCACATGCATACTGCCTGCACTTAAAGGGTCGGTTGCCGAAAACTGGGGCTGGTGGACCACTTTTTAGCTCAGAGCTGCAGCCTACCGGGCATTTGCCCGCTTGGGCAGATAGCCTGTCCGGGCCTGCACCAAGATAATCTTGTGGCATACAATTCTCAATTTCCATCTCTAGCAAAGAGTATCTTACCCTGTAAAGAAGCCTGAATGTAATGTCTTCCCCCATGGCATCATGGCCCAAAATTTTCAATGTCCAAATGATCAAAATCCCAATTCTCCATTTTTTTCGTTAGTCTTATAGTAATATATGCACACATGCTTATTATATGAAATTTATATTTCTCTTATTATTTACTTTAGTCAATGGCAATTCAACAAATTAAAAGAGTTGCATATGTATGCGTCACATCAGAACTTTAACTCATACATTAGTATAGTGTGTATGGGGGCGTTAAACTGAAAAGCTATTGGCCTAACAAGCATTTAGCCAAAAACTATCTAACATAAGGCCTAATGTAAGCTTCAGGTGTTAATATACTAAAGAAACATACACAGATGTAGCAAAACTTATCTTTAGAACCAACGTAAATAACCTGGCTTACCACTTATGTCTTCTGCTACTTGACCCACATTATTTGTCTAGCAGGACCACTTTAACCCCTTCACGCTGAAGCCTGTTTTCACCTTCCTGACCAGGCCATTTTTTCAAATTCTGACTAGTGTCACTTTATGAGGTAATACCTCTTTCATAACATATTATACTTCATCCAGTGGTAAATTTATGTCAATATTTTTTGCGTCTATTTGTAAAAATATTGGAATTTTAGTCAAAATTTTGCAAATTTAAGACTTTAAATTTTTATACCCTTAAGCCAGATAGTTATATCCCACAAAATAGTTAAAAAATAACATTTACCACATGCCTACTTACATCTGCATCATTTTTGCAACATTATTTTTCTGTTAGGAAGTTAGAAGGGTTAAACGTTTTCAGCAATTTCTCATTTTTCCAACAAAATTTACAAAACCAATTATTTTAGGGATTACATCACATTTGAAGTAACTTTGAGGGGCAAATATGACAGAAAATACCCAAGAATGACAACCCTCAAACTGCTCAAAACCACATTTAAGAAGTTTATTAACCCTTGAGGTGCTTCATAGGAATTAAAGCAATATGGAAGGAAAAAATGAAAATTTTAGCCCCAAATTGCTTATGTTCACAAGGGTAACATGAGAAAATGCACCTTCAATTTGTTGTGCAATTTTTCCTTAGTACATCGATACCCCATATGTGGTGGAAAACTACCGTTTGAGCGCACGGCAGGGCTCAGAAGGGAAGGAGCACCATATGACTTTTGGAACGCAAAATTGGATGGAATGGATAGCGGACACCATGTCGTGTTTGCAGAGCCCCTGATGTGCCCCACAAGTGATCCCATTTTTGAAACTAGACCCCTCAAAGAATTTATCTAGATGAGTGATGAGCACTTTGAATCCCCAGTTGTTTCACAGAATTTTATAACGTTGAGCAGTGAAAATAAAAAATCACATTTTCTCCACAAAAATATTACTTTAGCCCCTAATGTTTTCATTTTCACTAGGGTAACAAGAGAAAATGCAATTTCTCCTGAGTACGCTGATATCCCATATGTGGTGGGAAACTACTGTTTGGACACACTGCCAAACTCCAAAAGAAAGGAGTGACGTTTTTGTGCACAGACTTTGATGGAATGGTCTGCAGGCGCCATGTCACATTTAGAGAGCCCCTGATGTGCCTAAACAGTAGAAACCTCCAAGAAGTGACCCCATTTTGTAAACTACACCCCTCAAGGAATTATCTAGAGGCATAGTTATAGTAATGATAATAATGCTTTTGGTTTTACTAATGCATAAATTAATAATGTGGTGGTATGTATAAGTTGACGGGAGTACATCAGACTATAAAAGGGTGTTGTGTTAACCGGGTAAAACCAAATTTTATCAATTCATGGACGTGTGGTACGCTTTGAAGAAATCCTTAATGCAAATGCCAGGTTTCTCACAGCAGGTTTTACAATGGTAAATTGTGTCCTTTCGTATTCCCCTCTTGGAGTATACTCTGCACCTATTCTGTGTTCTTCCCTTCCTCATAGTTTGGTGACCCTCACAGGGAAAATGTTGCCTTGGTTCAATACGGGCACCATCAGTTTCAGAAGTACTGGGACCCTCGCCTTCCTGACTGACTGCCAAACATTAGGGCCTTGATGACTACCACCTGCCTGCACATCGAAACAGCACAAAAGCATTGTACAGGATTGTACATGTGCAAGGCCAACAGTTTGTACCATACTTTTGCTTTTCCCATGGCACTAGACCATGGCACTGGACCTGGTTTTAGGACCTGATCTGAGAGATCTACACCCCCATGAACTTATATATAATCCAGGATACAATCTGGCTTTGGGACTTCAGTTATGGTACCTCGCACAGTGACAAGGGAGCTCTTGTTGCGGCGTACTGTTGCCAAGATAAGAACATCCCTCTTATACTTGACCACCAGCATGTTGTCTCTGCATTGGGCTCTGCTGTTGCCCTTTCTCAGCAGTTGCCTAATTAGCGGCTTAGGGAGGCACCTATGATTTTTTCACATTGTACCTCTGGCAGAGAGGGTCTTAAAGAGTGGGATGCTGGTGTAAAAGTTAGTTACGTAGAGGTAATAACCCTTATCCAGCAGTGGGTACACCAATTCCCACACAATTTTCTCACTCACCCTCAGGACATGGGGGCATTCAGGGGGGTCAATTCAGGTGTACCTCCCTTTGTAAACCCTAAATCTGTGGGTGCACCCTGATGTACTCTCGCACAGCTTGTACAGCTTAATTCTGTATCTGGCCCTCTTACTGGGTAGTTATTGTCAGAATTTTAGCCTCCCTTAGAAAAGAACCAGAGATTCATCTATAGCAATGTCCCTTTGGGGGTTGTACACCTCAGCAAATTTGCTGCTGAAATATTCAAGTACTGGCCAAATTTTGTATAGACGATCAAAGTTAGGATCGTCTTGGGGAGGACACTGCGCATTATCACTATAATGCAAACATTTTTGGATCGCTTCAAATCATGTCCTTGTAATGGCTATACTGAACACCGGTTTGCTGTAGAGAATATCTGTACTCCAGTATTGCCGAATCTCTTTTTTTTGCACTATGCCCATATGCAGCACAATGCCCCAAAATGTCATATTTTCTGCTGCGTTTACAGGGATCCATCTGGTGTATGATGACGTGGGATTTTGGGTGAAAAATTGATGGGCATACAAATTTGTCTGGGCGACTATAGGATTATATCCTCACAGAAGAAGACTTTGAAAAAGTCAATTTCAGTGAGGCCTGTAGAATCAAATTGGATCCCTGAGCTGCCCATGAAATCTAGAATAACAGGCTGATAATTTTCGGGGGTGGGGTCCATATGGGATCAATTGCTGAATGGGTTTCCTCAGTCCTAGGGCGCCTTGCTAGGTTTAGCTCCTGACTAGATGAGGAGGAAGAAAAAAAGAGGAATGTGGGATCTTCCTCACTGCCTGAATCTGATCACACAGCAGACAGTACAAGATCGCAGGAGACAATCAGATTGCAGGAGGATCACACTGGCCGTCAATGAAGTATCTCTCTCAGGTAACACACAGTGAATCTACAACCGCTCCGCACGCCAGATCTGAAAGAAATATGGCGTGCACAGCAGCAATTGTCATTTTAAATTAAGCTTTTTAGCGCCGATTGGTCAGTAGTAGTCTTGAGCGAGTATGTTCTATTAACTCTTTCGCCGAGTATGCTTGGGCGAGCGCCGAGTATTTACAGCTGCTCGGTGATATGGTTGAATCGCTCCTGTTTGCATGATTTGCAACTGCTTGACAGCTTTATTACATGGGAGGAATGTCTATTTCTTACACATTCCTCCCATGTAATAAAACTGTCAAACAGTTGCAAATCATGCACACGGGAGCGATTCAACCATATCACCGAGCAGCTGTAAATACTCGGAGCTCGGCCCGAGCATACTCAGACAGAACATACTCGCTCAACACTAGTCAGTAACTATTGATCAGCCAATCGGCTTCAAAAGGGTTAAAAAAGAGGGGTGACGCTGCGATCACCTCATCCACTTTCACTGCTGTGATTGGTGCTAATCACAACATGCAACATTGATTGATTTTTTTACTTTATTGTTAAAACACTGGTATTGGCTGGTCAGAATTGACTGGCCAATCACAGCGATCGCTGCCGCGGGGAGGGGGGGCAGTATAGCCCCCTGTGACGAGGTGCAAGGAAGGTCTTCTGTCAGAAAACTTGAGAAAATGAATTAACAGCCATAGTACGCAAACATTAAAGGAGTTATATGGGACTTCGCTTATTTTTCTTCAAGGTCATTAATAAAGAGCCTAAATACAATTGGGCACAGAGCGGTCACGGCCCCCTTCTGTTGGCAATTTTCCGGCTTAGGTGACATCACATAGACAGAGCAGCTTCTTCTCTTCTGCAGTGCTATGTCAATGGGGCCTTCACTGCCGATGTCTTGATGATTTACAGCCCACTACCTGTTTCCTAACTAAGGCTGTGTGCCCACTATGCGTTTCTTAAGCGTTTCCGCAGCGGCAATTCCGCTGCAGAAACGCTTAAAAACGCTTGGTAGAAGGCCTGCCATGTCCCCCAATGATAATCCGTATGTACTGTGCACATGCTGCGGAAATTTCCGCTGCGGATTATCATTGCGTAAAAATACGCAGAACAACCAATTATTTTGCGGAAGCACAGAGTTTTCGCCACCATTGACTTGCATTGGAACGCATGGAATCCGCATCACTGCATCTGCAGATGCGCATTCCATGCGTTTCAATGTGCGGATGGTACCCGGGTCTGGAGAAGAGGAGACTCTCCTCCGGACACGGGTACCATAGTACTTGTAAAAAAAAGAATAAAATAAATATTATATTTACCTTCTGATGGCCCCGGTGTCCTTGTCTTGCCGGCACACCGAGGGGCCATCAGAAGGTAAGTATATATTTATTTTTTTATTTTTTACCATTCTTTCGGTCACAGTATATAAATCCATGCCGGTTGCATGGATTTATATAGTGTGACCAAGTTGTCAAGCACTTTCCAAGTGATGCTAAAATCGCTTGGAAAGCGCTTGACAATCCGCATGCGGAAATGCATGTGAAGAACACATGTACAATCCGCATGCGTTTTTTGTGCCAGGGAGATGCAGAAATGCTCAGGAAAAAATCCAGAGCATTTCTGCATAGTGGGCACATAGCCTAAGGGGAATTGGATGTCAATCAGCATGACGTCGGCAGTGACAGCCCGGTGACAGAGTAGACCGTGATGACACCGGAAGCAGGAAAGTCACGATCTGACCCAAGAGAGGTCTCGACAGAGCAGAACAGGCAGTTGGTTAGCAACTACTTGTCGGTACGTTTTTAGCTCCATATGAAAAAACTTACAAAAACAGCAAGGGATCAAATAACTATTTCCTTCACTTTATATATATATATATATATATGTATATACACTGCTCAAAAAATAAAGGGAACACTTAAACAACAGAATATAACTCCAAGTAAATCAAACTTCTGTGAAATCAAACTGTCTACTTAGGAAGCAACACTGATTGACAATCAATTTCACTTGCTGTTGTGCAAATGGAATTGAAAATAGATGGAAATTATTGGCAATTATCAAGACACACTCAATAAAGGAGTGATTCTGCAGGTGGGGACCACAGACCACATCTCAGTACCAATGCTTTCTGGCTGATGTTTTGGTCAATTTTGAATGTTGGTTGTGCTTTCACACTCGTGGTAGCATGAGACGGACTCTACAACCCACAGAAGTTGCTCACGTAGTGCGGCTCATCCAGGATGGCACATCAATGCGAGCTGTGGCAAGAAGGTTTGCTGTGTCTGTCAGCGTAGTATCCAGAGGCTGGAGACGCTACCAGGAGACAGGCCAGTACACCAGGAGACGTGGAGGGGGCCGTAGGAGGGCAACAACCCAGCATCAGGACCGCTACCACCGCCTTTGTGCAAGGAGGAACAGGAGGAGCACTGCCAGAGCCCTGCAAAATGACCTCCAGCAGCCACAAATGTGCATGTGTCTGCACAAACGGTTAGAAACCGACTCCATAAGGGTGGTATGAGGGCCCGACGTCCACAGATGGGGGTCGTGCTCACAGTTCAACACCGTGCAGGAAGCTTGGCATTTGCCACAAAACACCAGGATTGGCAAAGTCGCCCTGTGCTCTTCACAGATGAAAGCAGGTTCACACTGAGCACATGTGACAGACATGACAGAGTCTGGAGACGCCGTGGGAGCGATCTGCTGCCTGCATCATCCTGTGGTGTGGGGTGGCATTTCTTTGGAAGGCCGCACAGCCCACTCTATAAGACCCACCCCCCACTTTCCTCCAAAATTTTGGAGGAAAAAAGTGCGTCTTTTAGTCCGAAAAATACGGTACTTATTTCTCACTGCAAAATGCAAAAACATTTATCTAATTTATACAATGTGATTTCCTTGATTTTTTGGGGATATTCTATCTCTCAATGTTAAAATTAACCCACCCTTAAAATTATAGACTGTTCATGTACATTTCTGATGTACTGATCATGCCGCCAAATGCCGCTCTTCTAGACTGAGCTTCAACATGCGGTCAGAGAAAACTTTCCCGTCACACTTCTGGTACAAGGTACATAAATTAGATGTTAAACTTTGCCTTGAAAATCAAAAAAACTGACATAAAGAAGGCCAAACATTTGTAACGCTGCAATTCTTGCAGAGGATTCATTGATGACTGTAACGTTTGATAAAAAAAAAGCTATGAAAAAATAAAAAAGAAAGCCCAAGACGAATATGTACAAGAATCAAACATTACTATTTTGCAATATGCAACCATTACATTGAAAATGTAGGACTTTTTTGCAAATAATTTGAGCGTAGTTTCTAAAACTTTCTTAACGCTCCTGTGAGACAATAGACGCCTGATAATTAATGATGCACATCAGAAGCTATCCTTGGGTGCTATTTGATAAAAAGCAATAATGTAAGACAGTCTTAATTAAATCCTGACAAAAAAGGATTTTTTTTTTCTAGCAAGACAAGCTTTGCTTCTTATAGCTTTCCCAAGGCAAGATGAGCTCCTGCTATCTTCAGATGGCCATGATACTCTGAATTTGCGCTGTGGCTAAATAGAAGATTTATATACGTAATATGACGCGCCCCTGGGCCTGTGTCGCGCTGCGTTGCGCACGCGGGAGCTTACCCGGAGCCGGATCTCTTGAGGGTTGTAGTCTCGTGGCGGTGATCCGGTCCGTGCCCAGGGAGTCAGACTAAGTGGCGCTGTATTAGCGGTAGATGTTGGACGACTACGCCACCCGTTGAGTACAGCTAAGGAGCTGCTGCTGCAGGGCAGACCGCTGAGGCCGGTGGTAGGATTGTGCAGCGTGATAGTATAACCCCCAACGGGAGGGGTATGGCCTCAGGGCAGCCGATGTGGATGATGGGGGTAGCAGGAACCACTCAGAGACGGTACGGTGTAGTTCAGGGTCTTTACTGGTGACAACGATAGACCCTCCCGGAGTACTGGCTAGCGATTGGGGCCTGGTCAGTCCTTGAGCAGATGGGATCTCCCCTGGCCAGGCGGAGTTGTAGGCCTCCCAAACTAACGATACTCTTCTGGCTACCTTGCTAGAGGCGGGTATAAGTAGCCCACGTCCCTGAGTGTACCGTGTGGTGCTCACCCGTATAGCCGGTGACTCGGGGCCTTCTAGTAGCTTCCACTCCACGACGGCGGTGCTGGTCCCACGCGTGTGACCGTGCCTTCGGGTTTCTTGGCCAGAGGACCTGAAATCCCCTGCCTGACGGATTCTGCTGCTGGGTAGGAGTTAGTCCCCACAGCCTCGGACTCCGGGTCCGGTAAGAAATCTTCGCAGTCAGGGCGAGCTCTGCAGCTGCCAGCCCCTGACTCCTTGTTGCACTGCTCCCACAGAGCTCCTGTTGTTTCTTCCCATAGCTGCTTCTCTTCTCTGTCTCTACTTCTGGCATGGCCCAGGAGCTGGGCCCAGCCGGAGCCACAGCTCCCTGTCAGCCCTCCTGGCTGAACTCTCCCTCTGAACTGTCTAACCCTGCCTCAGCCCCAGGTTTATATAGGGGAAGTTCTTCCCCTCCCAGGACTGGGCAGGAGGTGTGGCATGCATAGGATTCCTGACCAAGAGACCTCCCACCTGCTCTCAGACATAACACTGCCGTTACTGTGGAAACCAGACCCCTGGGGTGCCACAAATACAATTTTCATGATCTACAAAATGATCTGGAAAATCACAGAAATTATGAATGCAGAAGTATTTTGACAGCTCATCAACAAAGAGAAGCATTCCCAAACATTACATTATATTAATGCTTCCGTGTAGTGGTGAAGATCTACTGAATATGAGGATACAAATAGAAGAAGATGGCATGTGGAGGCAAGGTTGACAACCTACCTTTCTATTTTTGGGGGGACAAATACGATGAAATTCATGGACAGTCCAAAATACAAGAATAAGAGCAGATACTGAGAATTACACCCAGTATGCAGGACAGAAGTGGTATTGTGCCAAGATATTAATTAACTCATCCAAGCATCCAAGAATAGATCCTTCAGAGATTCATTAAAGAAGGATCCTTTGTTGGTGAACTTCAGTCTAAAAATCTATCATACTGTAGAAAAAGGAACTGATTACTCCAAAACGTGTCATGTTTTATACTGAAGTTTACCAACAAAGGATCTTTCTTGAAAGAATTACAAATAAGCATGTCTGCAGCACACAATAGGTATAAGGGAGCGTCACAGTCAAAATGTACCCAAGAGAGATCCACTTGATATAAGATTCACAGAAGAACCAATTGAATACAGCGCTCCTTAGGAAGTTTCATATATACGTCCTTTATTCCTCCATATAATAACATTGCAACTGTTAATATATTGAGGAATAAAGGACAAATATATTAAATTTCCTAAGACACACGGTCTTTCATTGGTTCTTTCTTCAAAGAATGTCTGAAGGATCTATTCTTAGATGAAAGTACCTTTATAGTTGTCTCACCATTTTAGTTGGAAAATTATCACATCAGTATTTTCCCTGGATAGTGCTACAGCAACATCAACCCACAGGACATGGACACAGTGCTGCACATGCAAAATCTGATTTTTTTTTTTAAAAAATTACAGATGATGTTTCTTCCTGCCAGACCTTATACCAGTGATTTCAGATGACCACTTTCGGGATGACTTCGTTCATAGTTTGCTTGTGAAACTTGTTGATAACTGGGAGATCTTTTACTAATAACTAGCAAATTCTTTGTGATCTGGGGTGGACAAACTTCTTTACACTGGACAAAGTCTTTGATTTGTCATTAACGATTTTACAAATATTGCCAATAGATGCATTAATGATATCCAGCAAGGCAGATAAACTTTTTCATCGATATCTATCTTTAGTTGGCATCCATCATGCATTTATTAGCCGACGAGCATCTAAGAAAGTAGAATCCTAGAATGTTAGCGTTGGAAGCGTTGGAAGGGACCTCCAGGGTCATCGTGTCCAACCCCCTACTCAATGCAGGATTCACTAAACCATCTCAGACAGATGTCTGCCCAGCCTCTGTTTGAAGACTTCCATTGAAGGAGAACTCTCCACCTCTCGTGGCCGCCAATTCCACTCATTGATCACCCTCACTATCAAAAAGTTATTTCTAATATCTAATCTGTATCTTCTCCCAATCAGTTTCATCCCATTGCTTCTAATCTTTCTTTGTGCAGAGGACGGGTCCCTGACAACAACATATATGCAGCTCCATAAATATATATATCTTACCTCACTAGGAGTTATAAAATTATTTTGGCGACCCTCAGATTCAAACCGCAGGTCTGTATCGAGTCATTGCAAAGTGTTGGGTTTTCTAGAGTTCCTGGAGCCTGTACAGCATGAAGCACCCTAATTATAGTGTTCTTTTCAGTTCACTGACCCTTCACCCACGTCATGCCTTGCAAGCTTGTAAGTAGAGCGCAGAATGCCTACACAATGTTTCATAAAATGAAGTAACACCGGCACAACTTGCAATTATTTTTATCTTAGAATATATTAATCACCTTCAATATAGCCTTTTATAACAACTATTATAGTAATGTCCCAGGTCTTTTGAGTGTTACATAGCTGAGCACACATTAATTACAGATTCTCGGAAAAGTCTTGCATTACTATGTTTATAAAACAAGTGGTCACATTATTCGAATGGGTATTCTCATCATAAGGAATAAAGTCATATTATTAGTCTTCCCTGGTGGAGAAACAACCTCAGGTCGCCTGAATTAAAGTACTTTTTTCCTGCATAATTTCTGGAAAATCAGAAAAGAAGGTCTAAAAATGGGCAGCACGGTGGCTCAGTGGTTAGCACTGCAGCCTTGCAGCGCTGGGGTCCTGAACAACATCTGCATGGAGTTTGTATGTTCTCCCCGTGTTTGCGTGGGTTTCCTCCGGGTTCTCCGGTTTCCTCCCACACTCCAAAGACATACTGATAGGGAGTATAGATTGTGAGCCCCAATGGGGACAGTGATGATCATGTCTGTAAAGCGCTGTGGAATTAATGGCGCTATATAAGTTAGTAAAATAAAATAAAAATAAAAAAAAATAATAAAAATCATTAAGTATTTTGGGTGTCAGACGTCACCAGAAATTAATGGCATATAAATCATTTCTTATAGTGGGAAAACCGCTCTGGTGAATTGAGAACATCAGATGGACCTAGTATTTTTGTAACACTGGTACTTTCTGATATTGTATTAACGCATTCATGACCTAACAGTTTTCCGTTTTTTTTTTTTTGCGCTTTCATTTTTTCCTCCATCTCTTCCAATAGCCATAATTTTATTCTTCTGTCGACGTATGCAAGATTGGTAATTTAAATGATGTCTTTCAAAACTTAAAACCTTACACTTTACGAGGCAATGTAAAAAAAAAAAATTTCAAGTGAGGTGAAAAATGTACATGTGCATCCCACTAAATTAGAATATCATCAAAAAGTTAATTTATTTTAGTTCTTCAATACAAAAAGTGAAACTCATATATTATATAGAGTCATTACAAACAGTGATCTATTTCAAGTGTTTATTTCTGTTAATGTTGATGATTTTGGCTTACAGCCAATGAAAACACAAAAGTCGTTATCTCAGTAAATTAGAATACTTTATAGCAACAGCTTGAAAAATGCTTTTAAAATCCGAAATGTTGGCCTACTGAAATGTATGTTCAGTAAATGCACTCAATACTTGGTCGGGGCTCCTTTTGCATCAATTACTGCATCAATGCGGCTTGGCATGGAGGTGATCAGCCTGTGACACTGCTGAGGTGTTATGGAAGCCCAAGTTGCTTTGATAGCAGCCTTCAGCTCGTCTGCATTGTTGGGTCTGGTATCTCTCATCTTCCTCTTGACAATACCCCATAGATTCTCTATGGGGTTAAGGTCAGGCGAGTTTTCTGGCCAATCAAGCACAGTGATACCGTTGTTTTTAAACCAGGTATTGGTACTTTTGGCAGTGTGGACAGTTGCCAAGTCCTGCTGGAGAATGAAATTTCCATCTCCAAAAAGTTTGTGAGCAGAGGGAAGCATGAAGTGCTCTAAAATTTCCTGGTAGACGGCTGCGCTGACTTTGGTCTTGATGAAACACAGTGGACCTACACCAGCAGATGACATGGCTCCCCAAGCCATCACTGATTGTGGAAACTTCACACTGGACCTCAAGCAGCTTGGATTGTGGCCTCTCCACTCTTCCTCCAGACTCTGGGACCTTGATTTCCAAATGAAATGCAAAATTTACTTTGCATTTACATAGTGTCAATGACTGCCTTCTGGACATCTGTCAAGTCAGCAGTCTTCCCTATGATTGTGGAGCCAACTGAAACAGACTAAGGGACCTTTTCAAACACTTAGGAAGCCTTTGCAGGTGTTTTTTGTTAATTATTCCAATTTACCGAGATAATGACTTTTGTGTTTTCATTGGCCTTAAGCCATAATCATCAACATTAACAGGAATAAACACTTGAAATAGATCACTCTCTTTGTAATGACTCTACATAATATATGAGTTTCACTTTTTGTATTGAAGAACTGAAATAAATAAATTTTCTGATGATACTAATTTAGTGAGATGCATCTATATTACCACCATTGGTTTTTCTGGTTTTTGCTTTTACAACATTCATTGTGTGCTAAAGTGACCTGGCATCATGTTTTTTCAGGTGAGTACAATTACAGAGTTACCAAAATTGTACAGCTTTTTTTTTTAGTGGTGAAAAAAAAATTCTGAAATTTGCAGAGAAAAAAAATGGCTTGCGTCGACATTTTCTGAGTCTTTTATTCTTTTCTTTTTTTCTGTGGATTGAGCTATTTGAGGGCTTTTTTCTTTGCGTGGTGAAATTACATTTTTATTGGTACCATTTTGGGTACAAAAATTATAGTGATCTAGAAGTAAATTTAAACCTAGAACACCTGGATACAGTGGGTACGGAAAGTATTCAGACCCCTTTAAATTTTTCACTCTTTGCTTCATTGAAGCCATTTGGTAAATTCTAAAAAGTTCATTTTTTTTCTCATTAAAGTACACTCTGCACCCCATCTTGACTGAAAAAAAACAGAAATGTAGAAATTTTTGCAAATTTATTAAAAAAGAAAAACTGAAATATCACATGGTCATAAGTATTCAGACCCTTTGCTCAGTATTGAGTAGAAGCACCCTTTTGAGCTAGTACAGCCATGAGTCTTCTTGGGAATGATGCAACAAGTTTTTCACACCTGGATTTGGGCATCCTCTGCCATTCTTCCTTGCAGATCCTCTCCAGTTCCGTCAGGTTGGATGGTGAACGTTGGTGGACAGCCATTTTCAGATTTCTCCAGAGATGCTCAATTGGGTTTAGGTCAGGGCTCTGGCTGGGTCAGTCAAGAATGGTCACAGAGTTGTTCTGAAGCCACTCCTTTTTTATTTTAGCTGTGTGCTTAGGGTCATTGTCTTGTTGGAAGGTGAACCTTCGGCCAAGTCTGAGGTCCAGAGCACTCCGGAAGAGGTTTTCATCCAGGATATCTCTGTACTTGGCCGCATTCATGTTTCCTTCAATTGCAACCAGTCATCTTGTCCCTGCAGCTGAAAAACACCCCCGTAGCATGATGCTGCCACCACCATGTTTCACTGACTGACGCTGACGTCGGCGGTCACGTGACCTGTCACATGACTAAATGACGTCATGGAAGGTCCTTTTACACCACCGCGTACTGCCCAAGACACCGGACGCACCGGAGAAGGAGACCTGGGGACATCGGAAGGTGAGTATAATGTTTTTTTTTAATTCTTTTACCATTTTTATTCTTTTTTAACTATTAACTTGGTCACACTATAGAAATCCATGCCGGTTGCCAAGTGATGCTAAAATCGCGGCAATGCATGCAAAAACGCTTCACAAACACTTCTACTCGGCAGAAAAAACACATGTAAAATAAGCATGCGTTTTTCCTACCAGGGAGATGCAGAAAAAATCCAGAGCATTTCTGCTTCATGGGCACATAGCCTTATGTATCACCATTTCCAAGCAAATTCCATGGAATACGTGCAGAGAACAGTCTACAAATAATCCGTGCAAAGATCTCAAATGAGAACATATGGCTTTAAATACTGAAATAACATCATGTCTCCTGACATCTCCCTAGTGCTGCCAACACAGATCACCAATTTGCAGTAAAGATGCTTTTTATCGCTTGAAAATCCCTTGAAACAGAAGCAGATTGTAAGGCTTTTAAATGAGGTCAGTAATTTACAGTAAAGGGACTAATGTCACAATCCTACCATGAATCTGGTAGAAAACGACATCATTTAATAAGCAATCATTTCATGTATTAGCTGCTGGTATTGGAAGCTCGCTGTTCAGATTATAGGAATATACCTTTTTTAAAGCACAATATACGATGGAAAATAAAAGATATATATATTTTTTTAAGGGCCCACTCACACGAGTGTAAATTCTCTCATCCAAGAGAATCGGGTTGATTATGCTAATTACACTCTGACAAAAGTCTAAGATTGATCCAAGTGTCAGCATAGTGCGATCCGATTCTCTTAGATGAGAGAATCGTAACACATTGTGAGGAGCAGATGGAGAACAAAATTTCTCCATCTTCTCCATGGTCCACGTAAATCGGACTGCACTCAGATATCATCCGAGTGCAGTCCGATGATTTCCACACACCCATAGACTTTAATGGGTGACTGTTGTCTGATTTGCGCAGCGACTCATTGCATGCAGCAATTTTTTTTCCCATGCCGATATGACATGAGAAAAAATAAGGCTGATCAGTAGAGATGAGCAGACAGGTGGAACTTCGGGTTCTGGTACCCTGTCCGAACTTCAATCAGAACCCGAACACTATTGGAAACAATGAGGACCCAAACTTTTGAGCAGGAAAATTTTCTCTCTTTCTCAGTGCAGGAATTTTTCTCAGAACTATTCAAAAAGATGGCAGAAACTTTAGGGTTCAAAATGTTCCTAATTTGGATGTGGTCAGGCAATATGAGGTGCTAATTATATAACAAAAGGTTTACATGAACCTTACAGGATTAATGTAGCAGGGTATCGTCCTCTGCAGGGCTGACAATTTAACCGCTTCCCGCTGAGGTCAATTGCTGTTTTTCCTCCCCTTATTCCGAGAGCCATAATTTCTTTTATTTTTCCGTCCACATAGAAGTATGAGGGCTTGTTTTTTTAGCGTGACGAGTTGTTCTTTTGAATGACATCATTCATTTTATCATGTGATGTACTGGAAAGCCAGAAAAATTCCAAGTCTGGCAAAATTGTGAAAAAGTGCCATTCCACAGTTGTTTGTTTTATGAACCATGTTTACTATACGGTAAAACTGACTTTCCGAGACTCGTAACGTTTTCAATCTTTGGTTGATGGTGTTGTGTGAGGTCTTAGTTTTTGCACCCTGAGCTAATGTTTATAGTGATACCATTTTGGGGTAGATACAATGTTTTGATTGCCTCTTATTGCATGCTAAGTCAGTGTTGCGGGAGCAGAAAAAACGTAATACTGGCGTTTTGATTTTTTTCTTATTACGCCATTTACTGATCAGGTTAATATATTTTATATTTTGATAGATCAGACTTTAACAGACTGAGCAATACTAAATATTTTTAGTTTCTTTATTTTTATTGTTGGAAAAGGGGGGTGATTGAAATTTTATATTTATTTAATTTTTTTCATATTTTTTAAAAACTGTTTTTTTCCCCACTTTTTATTAAATTTATTAATCCCCTTACGGAACTTGAACCTGCGATCATACAATCGCTTTTACTATACTCAGGAGTACTGTCATGACAGGCAAAGGGGTCTTCAGCAGACCTTCGTCTGCATTGGCAACCCATCGGCAACTCACGATCATGCCACTGGGGTGCCGATGGAATGACCACTCACTGCCAGTGCGCTGTAAATGCCACTGTCAGAGATTGATAATGGCATTTAACAAGTTAACATCTGTGGGAGAAGCTCTGCTCCACCTGCAGTTGTTAGAGGCAGAAGATGGTTGAATATCACAGCCATCATCAGCAGGGAAAGATGTGGGCTCGCTTTGTGAGCCTGCATCAAAGTCAGGGAACTGACAGATGATGTAACTGTACATCATATAGTGGCATGCAAAAGTTTGGGCACCCCTGGTCAAAATTACTGTTATTGTGAACAGTTAAGCAAGTTGAAGATGAATTGATCTCTAAAAGGCCTAAAGTTAAAGATGACACATTTCCTTTGCATTTTAGGCAAAAAACATATATATATTGTCATCTTTTACATTGTAAAAATTACAAAAAGGAAAATGGACCCTTTGGCCACCCTGCATGGTTAGTACCTAGTAGCACACCCTTTTGAAAGTGTCACAGCTTGTAAACGCTTTTCGGAATTTTCGGAACTAGCCATGATGCTTTTTATTATTGTTTGAGGGATTTTCACCTATTCCAGCTCCAGCTCTAACTGAAATTTTGCTTGGTATTACAAACCTTATCTTGACCTCCACTGTTCCTGCTAACTGCCATTTCTTAATTACATTTCGAACTGAGGAAATGGCAACTTGAAAACGCTTTACTATCTTCTTGTAGCTTTCTCCTGCTTTGTGGGCCTCCACCATTTTCATTTTCAAAGTGCTAGGCAGGAGCTTAGAAGAACCCATGGCTGCTATTTTTTTGCCACAAGGTTACAGGAGGCTGGGTTTTTATAAAGCTGGGAAATTTGCATTACCTGGTCTTTCCTAATGATGATAGTGAACAAGCCATAACAGTAACAGGCTAATTAAGGTCTGAAACCTTGGACAAAGTTATCTCGGCACACAAATGTCCAAGGGTGCCCAAACTTTTGCATTGGCCAGTTTTCCTTTTTGTAATTTTGAAAATGACAAAAATGACTATATATATTTTTTGCCTAAAATACAAAGGAAATATGTGATCTTTAACTTTAGGAATTTTAGAGATCATTTCATCTTCAACTTGCTTAACTGTTCACAATACCAGTAATTTTCACCAGGGGTGCCCAAACTTTTACATGCCACTGTATGTTGGTAAGGTGTTAAAATGGAGCTGTACTTTCACCAAACTTTACATAAATCAATTGTACAGGTGATAATAAGAAACTTTGTCATGTATCTCATCAGAGACTCCCCCACTTATCAGACACTACTTCCCATCCCTCATTTCTATGGAAAAGGGAGGTCGCAGGAGGAGTGAAAAATAGTGAAGGTAACAGACATAGGCAGACAGACAAACATTGTGCAGAGCTTGGTAACGTGTTTTACCTCACATCAGGGGTTGATTCAGATCAGCACAACTGAGCTCTGCTGCATAATGTCCACCATGCTGTTGCTGCTTGTGTCTGAGAGCTAAAAAGTGAATGAAGAGCAGAAACCCAGCTGTCTGTTCTGTGCCATCTATGGGAGAAATCACTGCAGCTCATCTCTTCCCCATGGCAAACAGTTGAATGCACATTACAGATAAGAGCATGGAAAGGGGAAAACCGGTGAAAATGCAGGCTACAAGTCACATAATGACCAGAAATTGTGCTATTCCACACATAGGACAGCTTATTTTGAAAAGTTACTTAAAAGCACAGTTACCCATTGTAAAGACACGGGGTGTTCTATGGGCGTAATACTACTCAGACAACACAGAGTGAGGGTAAAACAGTGTGGCAATACTTTATTGAACCACCAAACGGACAATAAACACATAGAACAGTCCCAGCAAATACCCAAGATGGTGCAAAATTACACAGCTTCACCCTTCCGCTGGCCCACCTAGGAATAGAACAGCTGCGATTTTGGGACTTCCAGGGCCAACCACCTCAACCAGTGGCCCCCCGCTTTTTGCGGGCCCCCACAGAGAAAAGGTAGTGGCAAGCTTAGGAACCTGACAGTCCATCGAGGTACAAGGCCAGGAGACTCTCCGAGAGTTTCCATAGAGCCAGATGACCGGCTGGTCCCAATCTAGCTTCTCCGAACGTCTCCATGGGTTCCAGGTGACCGGAGGGTCCCACCTGGCAACCCCAAACAACATATCCATGGGGCCAGGTCACCTCATTGTCCCAACCTGGTTTCCCAAAACGTATCCATGAGTTCTCTGATGGTCAAAGGAGCAGATCTGTAACCTTTCAGTGAGGGCCATATACCCTTAGGCTGGAAACCTGTATAATCCAAATCTGTGTCTCTCTGGATCGAGCCATGCTATCAAGCTACTGTTCTGAAGAGTGTCTCTCTGATTCTCTGATCCTCTTTGCAGAAAAACCCTTTTTTATATTTACATACGTGGCTAAGGCCATCAGTCACAGGTTGGAGGGGAAAGGTACAGCGCTCAAGTCTCATTGTTTGAGCATTTAATGAATTTGCGTAGTTTGTCCTCCTGTTTTGTGCGTCAACAAGCCACAGGGTCCACACAATGGTTAATTAACATATTTAGGAAACATTCATTGTTCCACGCTGAGTCACTGCCCTTCTTGATCAGCCAAAGAAACAGATATATTCAAAAGTCAATACAAACACAATAGTGTACTTCTCTTGGCTTAACAAATCTAGACGTCTGGCTAATTAAGATAAGAAGCTGTTTCGTCACACCCATTAATTATCAGTGCTGTATACAGTCAAATAGTGGGACAGGGAAATTTCAATAAAGTTTTTCTATCCCCCAAGGTCACTTAAAGGGAATATGTCATCAGGATTTTGCTATGTAATCTGAGAGTACCATAATGTAGGGACAGAGTCCCTGATTCCAGTGATGTATCACTTACCGGGCTTTGTTTTGCAGTTTCAATACAATCAATGTTTTATCAGCAGGAGATTATCACTACAGTACTACTTGGCAAGTGCAGGGTAGTCCAACCACACCCCCAGTACAGATTAGCAGCTCTATATCACTATACATTGTACAGAGAGCTGTGGTGTGGGCAAGGTTATACACATGATTATGACTCTATAATTTATACATTGCTGGAATCAGGGTCCCTGCCCCTATATCATGCTGCAGTTAGATTACAAAGAAAAAAAACCTGCTGACAAATGTCCTTTAGGATATAAAAATTTTATAAAAAAATTAACCTCAATTCACTCCCATATTTGAGAGTAGGACCTGTCATAATGTTGTTAGCACCTCAAAAACTATCAATTCCTCTTAAACGTTTCACTTTACAAAATTTGTTGTGTCCCATCACAATTTAATCCATCAGACTTTAACTTGTATACTGTATATATATAATATATAAAAGTGGTTATGAACAAATAGATGTTTGCTCATATTCATCTGCTCCAGGGAACATCCTAGATAAAATGGTGGTGAGCTCTAATGATAAGTTTTCTTTCTTTTTTTGATTCTGTGCAGAAAGAGTCGATCCATCTTTGTTGTTCCTGTCCAAACTTTCAGGAAGAGTTATGAGTGTAATTTGCTTACTGCGTGCAGCGTTGCCCACCTTCCCAAATGACAACTGGGAATTCCAGCAGCTTCCAGAAGTAAACAGCGCTAATTGATGACACTAAGCGTGAGCTGATATTATTACATTTGCGTCTTCACCTCCCTTAAGTGCTGCCGGCTCAGTTGAAACAACATCGTGTGTTGTCTATTGTGACTTTAATGTTGTCTCAAAGTAATGACTTCAGGCTTCACCAATCACTCACCATAGTCGTTGATTAAAAAGATATACACGGACAAAATGCTGATTTTGAAGCCACTATTTGACAGCCTGAAGGCAGAGGACAATGATAATCTATAAAGCATATTGTTTACTTGATGTGGCATAATAACTATGGGCATGAAAGATGGATAATGCTGCGCAATAGTCGTCCTTCAGTTCACAGTTTAAAGGACTTTTCCACTAAGTGGAGGCCAAACGATTGCATATATGTAAATCAACAAAGATACTCTCCAAGTCCAGTGCTGACTCTACACCGCTGTTTCATTGACTGTGTCGTTGACTCTATAGCGCACATCACCACTGCAGCCGATCACTGAGCTCTCCGCCACTTCTGATGTAGGGGAGATGGTTAAGAAGGTTGTTTTGGAACTATTCAAGGTATAACATTTAAGGTGCTGTCCCATGAACAATATTTTTGATCCATCCACAGGATAGATGATAAATGTATGAACTCCTGAGACCCCTGATCCCGAAAACAAAAGTCCTAAAATGCCGTATGAAGGGAATAGTAATGAACATATATGACTACCACGCCCTTGGAGAGCAAAAAGTATTGGTCGCACATGCTTGCAACTGCTCCATTCACATAGGAGACTTTGGAACCCCCATTCTCGTGACCGGTGGTAGGACCTCCAGCAGTCATACATTTATCACTTATCTTGTGAATAGTTGATATATGCTGTTTATATATCAACAATATTGGACAAGCCACATACAAGGGATTCTATATAATTTAAATAATTACAGCTGAATGCTAATATCATCTGTGTGCTAATTAGTGTTGAGCCACCCCCGTAGTGTTCGGGTTCGGTTCGGTTCGTCGAACACCGGGATGTTCGAGGAACTGTTCGTCTAACACCTTAGAACACCGTCGAACACCATCGAACACAGTTAAAACCAATGGCAGGCAAACAAAAACACATAGAAACACATAGAAAACACCTTCAAAGGTGTCCAAAAGCTGACAAACTGCTCAGAAGACGCTCTCTTTAAAAAAGCTGGCCGGCAATTCATCAGCGGCAGACACCGGTACCAGACAATTTAGACAAGAAGGAATAGAGCATCACACATAGATTAGATAGATAGAAAGATGTCAGTCACATATATAAGAAGTACAGTGACAGTGTTGGTTACTGTACTTGTCATTTAGTGTTAAAGGATTTATTAAAAAAATATTAGTGTTTTCATGCACCGTCTCTTTAAAAAAACCGGCCGGCAATTCAGCATCGGTACCCGACAATTTATAACAGAAAGAATAGAGCATCACACATAGATTAGATAGATAGAAACATGTCAGTCACATTTATAAGAAGTACAGTGATAGTGTTGATTACTGTACTTGTCATTTAGTGTTAAAATAAAGTATTTATTAAAAAAAAAATTAGCGTGGGGTTCCCCGTAATTTTAGGCTCTAGCGGAGGTTAAGCAGACGGCTGGGGCAGATGTTTGAAGCCTGGGAAGGGGGTAATACCCACGGAGCTTCCCAGGCTACTAATATCAGCCCCCAGCTGAATACCTAGCCTTTACTAGCTATTAAAATGGGGGACCCCAAAAAAAATGACGTGGGGTCCCCCCTATTTCAATAGCTAGCAAAGGCTAGGCAGACAGCTGGGGGCTGATATTAATAGCCCAGGAAGGGTGCCATGAATATTGGCCCCCTCCCAGGCTAGAAACACCAGCCGTCAGCCGCCCCAGAAATGGCACATCCATAGGATGCGCCAATTCTGGCACTTAGCCTCGCTCTTCCCACTGCCCTGTGGCGGTGGCAGTGGGGTAATAGGATTGGGGTTGATGTCAGCTTATAATGCCAGCTGACATCAAGCTCAGGTTAGTAATGGAGAGGCGTCTATAAGACACCCCCATTACTAACCCCATAGTGAAAGTTACAAAAAAACACAAACACCCAGAATAAAGTCCTTTAATTGAAATAAAGACACAATTCTTTATTGTTCTAAATTAAACCATACTTACCATCACGCCCATTCCAGCTGAAGCCAACGATCTCCTGCAATAAAAGTAAAATAATAAAGCAACATCATCCTTACCTTTCCATGGTTCCCACGACAGCTTCAGCTCTGCTACATTCACACGACAGGCTGGCCCGCAGCAGAACGCTGCCATCCAGCTTGCCATGCTGCAGAGACTGAGAAGCGCAGGCATGCTTGTGCTCCTCAGTGTCTGGCTGTGACGGCATCCAGATGAGCCGAGTTCATGTCCAATGAACTGAGCTCACCTCATGCACGTCACTGACAGCGTGGGAAAATTCTCAAAACAGCTCGAATTTGAGATTGGCGAACAGTTCTAGTCGAACACCGCTCATCTCTAGTGCTAATATGCGTTTTATTGTAGCGTCATACAATCCCTCTAATAGAAATTAGAGAAAAGCCACACAGGAATCATAGGTATTTTTATGTGGCTATTTATAAGAATCATTGAATTACAAGGGTTTTACCATAACATAAAGTGATGGGTTAATTACCCCATGCCATTCCATTGCTGATCATTTAGATTTTTAACTATTCAGACACTGAAGTGCTGCTTCCCATCAAAGTTTCGGCTTCCGGACATCTGCTGAAGGGAATCTGCAACAACGTTTGATTCAAGTGAATTGGGCCATTTTGTAGTTCCCCGAGGTCGGGGCTTTGAAGGGCATAGAAACTTTTGAAGGGCATGAAACGCTAGCTTTCCAAAAAATTACGTATTATCAAGAAATGGCTAAATAGAATTTGTAATAACTTGTAAAATTGAAATAACTTGGCAGAAGAGCACCGTTTCTCATTGCCCTTACCTATTACATTCATGGCATTCTTAATAATGAGTGTGATCACTACAGTCTGCATAATGAGCTTTACAATGCTATGATCAAAATATGGAAAATTACCTAACAGGCACTGGCACTAAATGCAAAATTCAAATTGTGAGCCACATATTAAAACGTTGCATTTGGGTCTTAGGCGGCTTGTCCAACCCTAATGATCTACCAGACTCACCAGAAAACTAATCAATAGGTGTTGGGTTTGAATCCCTGTACAAAGATGTCACCAAAGACTCTACATTTTCTGTGTATATTTTCAATCCCACATCCTATCCCAAAATAATACAGTACCCTTAGAGGTATAATGCCTTTAAGAGACATAATAAAATACAATAAATCACACAATATTTAAAGGGAATCTGTCACCCCCTGGGACTTTTCAGACCTCTAATATGGGCATACAGGTGATAGAAATGTGAATCTATACTTACCTGTTTGGCCCATATTAGAGGTCTTGTGGCTGTGAAATTGCTTTTTATTTTTTGTGGCTTACGATGTGTTCCCGCCTACTTGTTTAATTAAAATATTTCTCCCCTCCCCTGCACTTCACAGTGCTCTGTGTGCAGTTCCCATGGACGGATCTCGCACCTGCGCATTTCACCTTCTTCCGCAAGGCTCATTCCCTGCCCGTCTGTGTATCCTTGTAGAGCAGGGAACTTGTGTGCAGGCGCCGGCGAGTCACTGTGACTTACCAGCGCCTGCGCAATAGATCCCTGCTCTACAAGGATACACAGACGGGCAGGGAATGAGCCTTGCGGAAGAAGGTGAAGTGCTTATGTACAGCACCATGGAATAATAATAATATTAACATTTCTATCATGCCCATATTAGAGGTCTGAAAAGTCCCAGGGGCTGACAGATTCCCTTTAACATCTAAAAAAAGAAAAGGAGCAAAATTATCACATTTCTGAATTATTAAAAGGGTATTCCCATCTCCAAGATCCTATCCCAATATGTAGTAGGTTTAATAATAACAATATTAGCAAATACCTCCAATTAGAAATGTAGCATAGTTTTTTTAATTCGCTATGTCTCTTTCCTCATGTGCAGGCATTGCAGGACCTTAGGTATCCATGGTTACGACCACTAGCAGCTAGCTAACTAACTGTCACTTTATCAGTGGACTTAAACATGGATAACTAAGGTCCTGCAATGCCTGCACATGAGGAAAGAGAAAGTGAATCAAAGAAACTATACTACATTTCAAATTGGAGATATTTGCTAATATTATTATTATTATTATTATTATTATTAAACCTACTACATATTGGGATAGGATCTTGGAGTCATGGAGATGGGAGTACCCCTTTAAGTCTCACATTACTGATTTTTTTTATATATATATATATATATATATATATATATATATATATATATATATATATATAAAATGTGGAAAAAATGGAAATGTAATATTTTCATTACAATCTAAAGCCCCTCAATGGCAAATTCAAGTCACCTAAAAGAATTAGACATGCAATAACGTATCGCCCCCAGAGGACTGCCATTGTGAAAATCATCAGATAATGAATTGGCCAAACAGATAACTTTCATCTTTATTTTGACAAAGAAAATTTTATTTATATGTTTCAATATAAAAACGCAGAAAATATAAAGTGAAAAGACTAAGCATTAATGCGGATGCAGAAGATTCAATCATGGTGGTCCTATGTTAGGGGAATGGCCATTTCCCAGCAATAATAATCAGAAAGGACTGATTTAGAAGATTTAAAGTGAATCTGTCAGTAGGATTTACCCTCCTAAGCCGTCTATATGGGCATGCAGGTCATAGAAAGGTGAATCAAATGATATATTGAAATCTGTCATCCGATGTCTTATTCCAGAGAAATCCATGTTTTTCTTTAAATGTAAATTAGCTGGTTAGATGTATGGGCCGGACATAGATCTCCCTGAGAATCTGACTCCAGAGCTTATTTTAAATGAAAGGAGGCGTTACCAGTGTGAGACATGTAATGACTGATAGTCTGCTCTCCTGATCTTCATGTCCCATACTGGTAACGCCCCCTTTCATATTGTCCTAGTCTGTTTGACATTCTCTTTTTACCTATTTTTTTTTTTACTTTTTCATATATATATTTTGTGGCTGCCTTACACCTGGTATTTTTGTAGGTTTTCTGTTCTATTCAGAAGATCCTGTAAGATGTATCGTCATAAGTATTTGTGTATATATTTTGATTTGCAAAAGTGCTGTATTTTGTTTGGTCAATTAAAGAAAACACACACACACACACACACAACACTTTCTTCTGATGATATTCAATGTATTGTGTGGGACGCTCACCTTTCCTTCCACCTCCAACATGCAGCGTCTCAGCAAGTCTTCATGGATTTATAATAGGAAATCAAACCTGGTGAAGGATTGCAGTTGTTCACAGAATGGTGATTGTTGCTAATGCACTTGATGTGATTTATGCATTGATTTAATGTAAATAAAGAATTTGAGAATACATTGAATATCATCGGAAGAATGTGTTTTGTGTGATTTTTCTTTAATTGGCTACATAGAAGAAGAGGATTGAGAGTCCCTGAATAATACACTACTGCACCAGGCGTGGAGGCTGCTCATTTGCTGGTACACTGGTACCTTAATTGTTTGCAGGCTGCACCTTCCATTCATATTATAGTGGCGTAATAGTATAATAGTACAGTAGGTGTAGACAAATTACAAAGAGCTAAAATTAACTTGAGTATGTTACCCAAAAGGAATGACAAGCGATGTGACTGTAGAGCAAACCTGCTAATTAATGAAATCCTGTGATCACAGCAGCATTGGAACTGATGCAAACAGGAAAGCTCTATTTTCCTCTACAGTGATAATGATGAGGGGAGCGGGAAGTGTAAAGTGAGCTTGCACGCTTGTAGAGATAGTGACCGGCGACTGGGATGCATCTGTATTGTATCTATAACAAAGAAGATTCTTTCAGTAATTTACAAAGAAGGAAAAGTAGATATATGAGCCACATGACGGCTGCAGCGAAGGAAGTTATGACTTTAATATTTTCCAACATTCTTAGTATTCAGTACCGTCATTAGTATTTTTATTATCTATTCACGCGTGATGGACCAGACTTACTCTGGAAAGGTGGGGCTTAGTGCCTACCGGGTATACACCATCCCTCTGATGCAGAGGTTGGACTTGGCTGATGATAGACACCAAGCACCACTCATGCTGGGGAAGTTTCTGGATGCCACGCTCCACCCTGAAGCCAGACGGCACACGGTGAGATGGATGGGAAGGGGAGCACTGCCACTAGGGAAAGATTAGAGGGACAACCCCTGAAACTTGCCCTGTACAACCCTCAGGGCTGTGGAGTCAGAGTCGTGGAGTCGGAGCCCATTTTGGTGGAGTCGGAGTCGGTATAAAATGGACCGACTCCAATTCCTAAAATATATAATAAATTGGGTACAGTAGTTCAATGCAGTTTGTGGGGAATATTTTTTCATAAGAATTTGGGAAAGTTATGAAATGTCCTATAAATGTCTGTCCTATTCCTGATCTAAGGGTCTAGACTTTTAGCTGAGATTAATCTGTGCTACAGTAAATTTATCACTTAAACATGAGCCATGTATGACGGAGTCGAAGTCGTGGAGTCGGTGACATGGAAACTGAGGAGTCGGCTTACCGACTCCACAGCCCTGGCAACCCTGACATCCTTAGACGGGTTTTTTCGCCCCATACGGCGATCACGTTCCTATCCCTTTCTTTCCCTAAGCACGGCCCTGGCTAGTGTGTGCGACAGCAGGAACACTAGTCCTGCTCTATGATAAAGACACAAAGGGAAACAGACAAGGGTAACAGAAATCGCAATCACTCAACACGCAACAAGACTAAAGAAAGGCATAAAGGGCAAGGAAGGGTGAGGCAAACCAAAAGGGAGATAAAGAAAAGGAAGAAACAAGACAAACTTTTAAACAAGAATCTCTGGAGAGAACTCCTAAAAGACTTCTCTTTCCATAGCTCACACCTCAAAACCAAAACTTAGATATAGCAAGCTATCACTGGCAACTACCGAAACTAAGAGGTGAGTAGTTATACCAGAGGGGAGTGGATAAATCAGAACAGCTGAGATAACTCAGGATGGAAAGCTTTAGGAGACAAGAGGGAATGTTTAATCCATGCAACAGCAGAACAAGGGAAATCTGCACAGCAAACTGGAAAGCAAAGTAAATTCAACCAGTGCAGGAGTGTGTGTAGCCAAAATCTGCGATCTTCTGACCCCTGAATGAAATAGGAGACCACTCTCTGTCGAGGTATCCCCATGACATTATGCCTGAACAAACTCTTAATATATGGCTTTTTGGCATGTTAATAGTATTTGCTCCAGTGTGCATGTGTTCATTTATTTTAAGAAGTTGAAAATATAAATTTTTGAATAATTTAGTACACAATACGTACATTTTCATTGTCAAGGCAGAAAAGTAAAAACAGTATGATTTCCATAAACACATCTTCTATATTACTGAGTAGAGATGCTGTTACTGAGCACTCACAATGAAGATCACTAGCCTGATACCAGTGAATGGTTAATGGAAAGCTAGCTACATGTCTTTAGCTTGTCATAGATTAGTCATATTTATCATCTTGTCAATGGAAGACAAAGTGGAAATACTTAGACGCTAATTGACATGGACTAGACAAGGCCATTACTCTGTTACAATGTTGCCAGGCATAGAGATTTGCAATGGTGAAAGGGATTAGAAAAAATGAGGGGAAAAAGCCAGCTCACCGTAATTGCGTGTTCTTATTTGGAGCACGGAGCAAACGTCACTGCCAGAGACAATAACAATCAGGTAAATAATCAGAAGATCCAGATCAACGGAGTAAAAAGCTTCAGTCCATGTCGCATCATGACTAAGGGGTGGTGCAGAGAGCACCAGAAACGGGTTGATGTTTTAATTTATGGACTACAGATGCATATGAATTTATTTTAACAATGCATCAATAAAGCTGAAGATTTTATTGTGAAGGGGGCAGGCTGATGAGCAGTGTGTGAAGGGGGCAGTCTGATGAGCAGTGTGTGAAAGGGGCAGTCTGATGAGCAGTGTGTGAAGGGGCAGTCTGATGAGCAGTGTGTGAAAGCGGCAGGGTGATGAGCAGTGTGTGAAAAGGGCAGTCTGATGAGCAGTGTGTGAAAGGGACAGTCTGATGAGCAGTGTGTGAAGGGGCAGTCTGATGAGCAGTGTGTGAAAGGGACAGTCTGATGAGCAGTGTGTGAAAAGGGCAGTCTGATGAGCAGTGTGTGAAAGGGGCAGGGTGATGAGCAGTGTGTGAAAGGGACAGTCTGATGAGCAGTGTGTGAAAAGGGCAGTCTGATGAGCAGTGTGTGAAAGGGGCAGGGTGATGAGCAGTGTGTGAAAAGGGCAGTCTGATGAGCAGTGTGTGAAAGGGACAGTCTGATGAGCAGTGTGTGAAAGGGACAGTCTGATGAGCAGTGTGTGAAAAGGGCAGTCTGATGAGCAGTGTGTGAAAGGGGCAGGGTGATGAGCAGTGTGTGAAAGGGACAGTCTGATGAGCAGTGTGTGAAAGGGACAGTCTGATGAGCAGTGTGTGAAAGGGACAGTCTGATGAGCAGTGTGTGAAAGGGACAGTCTGATGAGCAGTGTGTGAAAGGGACAGTCTGATGAGCAGTGTGTGAAAGGGACAGTCTGATGAGCAGTGTGTGAAAGGGACAGTCTGATGAGCAGTGTGTGAAGGGGCAGTCTGATGAGCAGTGTGTGAAAGGGGCAGGGTGATGAGCAGTGTGTGAAAAGGGCAGTCTGATGAGCAGTGTGTGAAAGGGGCAGTCTGATGAGCAGTGTGTGAAAGGGGCAGTCTGATGAGCAGTGTGTGAAAGGGGCAGTCTGATGAGCAGTGTGTGAAGGGGCAGTCTGATGAGCAGTGTGTGAAAGGGGCAGGGTGATGAGCAGTGTGTGAAAAGGGCAGTCTGATGAGCAGTGTGTGAAAGGGGCAGTCTGATGAGCAGTGTGTGAAAGGGGCAGTCTGATGAGCAGTGTGTGAAGGGGGCAGGCTGATAAGCAGTGTGTGAAAGGGGCAGTCTCATGAGCAGTGTGTGAAAGGGGCAGTCTGATGAGCAGTGTTAAAGGGGCAAGCTGATGAGCAGTGTGTGAAAGGGGCAGTGTGATGAGCAGTGCATGAAAGGGGCAGTGTGATGAGCAGTGCATGAAAGGGGCAGTCTGATGAGCAGTGCGTGAAAGGGGCAGTCTGATGAGCAGTGCGTGAAAGGGGCAGTCTGATGAGCAGTGTGTGAAAGGGGCAGGCTGATGAGCAGTGTGTGAAGGGGGCAGGGTGATGAGCAGTGTGTGAAAGGGGCAGTCTGATGAACAGTGTGTGAAAGGGGCAGTCTGATGAACAGTGTGTGAAAGGGGAAGTCTGATGAGCAGTGTGTGAAGGGGGCAGGGTGATGAGCAGTGTGTGAAAGGGGCAGTCTCATGAGCAGTGTGTGAAATCTCATGAGCAGTGTGTGAAAGGGGCAGGGTGATGAGCAGTGTGTGAAGGGGGCAGGCTGATTAGCAGTGTGTGAAGGGGGCAGGGTGATGATCAGTGTGTGAAAGGGGCAGTCTCATGAGCAGTGTGTGAAAGGGGCAGTCTGATGAGCAGTGTGTGAAGGGGGCAGGCTGATTAGCAGTGTGTGAAGAGGGCAGGCTGATGAGCAGTGTGTGAAAGGGGCAGTCTCATGAACAGTGTGTGAAATCTCATGAGCAGTGTGTGAAAGGAGCAGGGTGATGAGCAGTGTGTGAAAGGGGCAGTCTGATGAGCAGTGTGTGAAAGGGGCAGTCTGATGAGCAGTATGTGAAAGGGGCAGTCTCATGAGCAGTGTGTGAAAGGAGCAGGGTGATGAGCAGTGTGTGAAAGGGGCAGTCTCAAGAGCAGTGTGTGAAGGGGGCAGTCTCAAGAGCAGTGTGTGAAGGGGGCAGGGTGAAGATCAGTGTGTGAAAGGGGCAGGCTAATGAGCAGTGTGTGAAGGGGGCAGGCTGATGAGCAGTGTGTGAAAGGGGCATGCTGATGAGCAGTGTGTGAAGGGGGTAGGCTGATGAGCAGTGTGTGAAAGGGGCAGGCTGATGAACAGTGTGTGAAAGGGGCAGTCTGATGAGCAGTGTGTGAAAGGGGCAGTCTGATGAGCAGTGTGTGAAAGGGACACTCTGATGAGCAGTGTGTGAAAGGGGCAATCTGATGAGCAGTGTGTGAAGGGGGCAGGCTGATAAGCAGTGTGTGAAAGGGGCAGTCTCATGAGCAGTGTGTGAAAGGGGCAGGCTGATGAGCAGTGTGTGAAGGGAGCAGGCTGATGAGCAGTGTGTGAAGGGGGCAGTCTCATGAGCAGTGTGTGAAAGGGGCAGTCTGATGAACAGTGTGTGAAGGGGGCAGGTGGATGAGCAGTGTGTGAAGGGGGCAGGGTGATGATCAGTGTGTGAAAGGGGCAGGCTGATGAGCAGTGTGTGAAGGGAGCAGGGTGATGAGCAGTGTGTGAAGGGGGCAGTCTCATGAGCAGTGTGTGAAAGGGGCAGTCTGATGAGCAGTATGTGAAGGGGGCAGGTGGATGAGCAGTGTGTGAAGGGGGCAGGGTGATGATCAGTGTGTGAAAGGGGCAGTCTGATGTACAGTGTGTGAAGGGGGCAGGGTGATGAGCAGTGTATGAAAGGGGCTGTCTGATGAGCAGTGTGTGAAAGGGGCAGTCTGGTGAGCAGTGTGTGAAGGGGGCAGGGTGATAAGCAGTGTGTGAAAGGGGCAGTCTCACGAGCAGTGTGTGAAAGGGGCAGGCTGATGAGCAGTGTGTGAAGGGGGCAGTCTCATGAGCAGTGTGTGAAGGGGGCAGGTGGATGAGCAGTGTGTGAAGGGGGCAGGGTGATGAGCAGTGTGTGAAGGGGGCAGGTGGATGAGCAGTGTGTGAAGGGGGCAGGGTGATGAGCAGTGTGTGAAGGGGGCAGGTGGATGAGCAGTGTGTGAAGGGGGCAGGTGGATGAGCAGTGTGTGAAGGGGGCAGGTGGATGAGCAGTGTGTGAAGGGGGCAGGGTGATGAGCAGTGTGTGAAATGTGCAATCAGACAGTGGAGTGGAGGAGACAGGCTGATTGCTTATTTCACTATGCTTGCACTCTTCTCTGTCACAATTATTTATATTACACTGAAATATTTCCAAAAGATAATCATTTGAGAAGATCATCCTTTATGTAGACTAGATTTCTTGTGACAAATTTTTAGCAAATTATCCTTGATGGCTGTAGGAGCGGCAGTTAATCTGTTGCCCAAAATCTTAATTTAATTACATTGTCTTGCAAAAAAAAAGGTTGCATGTAGTCTTTGTCAATGTCACCCAAGAAATCTTGAAGCAAAAACACAACACCAAAGAAATGTAACATTTCTGAACTGGTCGGGCTATTCCAGTATTTCCTGAATTGTGCGATCCTGTATTTCTTCCTGTTACTGATATGTTGAAGAATGCCAGCCTCCTTGGCACTGAGTAAGTCTGATTATGCCATTGCTGGTCTGCTGCCTGTTTTTGACCTGCCTGTTTCACTGAGTACTCGAGGCATCCACATATCTTCTGTATGTCTCTATAAGGGCTCATACGCATCTGCGTGAAAAACGGATGAGTGCAATCCAATAAAAAAATCGGAGAGCACTCTGACCAATGTTAATCTATCATTCACTGCTAATCTGCGATTTTTTTCTCAGCTCAGAGCGGACTGAGAAAAAAATTGCAGCATGCTGCGATTTGCCGCGTATATCAGACGAAACTTGCCAATGCAAAAAATCGAACGGCACTTGGACCATGCGAGTGCAGTCAGATTGCAATGCGATTTTAACATGAGCTTTTACATAGCAGAATTCTCTATGTCATTTACACATAATTCTCCAAGGAAATATTCTTCATCATCTACAGTATATATACAATATATAGATATATATAAATATGTGACTGAGATATATAATCAGTGATTTGCGTGTGTAGCTTACTGTACATGTATTTTAGTACAAACTAAATTATTTTCTGAAAAAAATGGCGTGGGGTTCCCCGAAATGTTATTAACCAGCAGATGGAAAGTAGACAGCTGGGGGCAGATGTTTATAGCCTGGGAAGGGGGTAATACCCATGAAGCTTCCCAGGCTATTAATATCAGCTCACAGCTGTATACTTAGCCTTTACTGGTTATTATAATCTGGAACCCCAAAAACAAATGACGTGGGGCCCTCCTATAATTAATAACCAGCAAAGGCTAGGCAGACTGCACTAGGGCAAGTGGGAAGACCGGAGGCTAAGCACCAGAATTGGCACATCTTATGGATGCGCCTTTTCTGGGATGACTGAGAGCTGATGTTTTTAGTTTGGGAGAGGGCCAATATCTACGGCCCCTTCCTAGCTTATTAATATCAGCCAGCAGTTGTGGCAAGTGGGGTAATAGGGTTGGGGTTGATGCCAAGTTTGTATTGGCAGCTGCCATGAAGTCCAGGGGTTAGTAATGGAGAGGCGTCCCCGATGAGAAGATAATAATCCATTGGTCCATAGATGACTCTAGTTCTGCTACATCTACTTCGCATGCTGAACAGTGGCATGATGCAAGCGTTCAGCATGTCAAGCAGCTGAGACACTGAGCTGCGTGTGCTTGCGCAGCTCCGTGCCTAGCGGTGAGGTGATAAAGTTGAGCTGAGTTCATACCCATTGAACTCCGTTCACCTCACTGATGTCATTAGAAGTGTGAGAAAGTTCTCACGCTTGCCGTGCCGTCACAAAGGTCAGCGGATTTTAGAGCCAATGGACTCAATGACGTCAGCACGAGTGCCGTGAGAACTTTCCCACGGTGCTCACGCTGATGTTGTGAAGTAAAATGAGTTCATTGGGTCTGAAATTCGCTCAACTTTATCATGTCACCGTGAGGCACTGAGCTGCGCAAGTGCATGCAGCTCAGTGTCTCGGCTGCCTGACATGCTGAACGCACGCATCATGCCAGTGTTCAGCATGCCAGGTAGATGTAACAGCACGAGAGTCATCTATTGATAAATCAAGGAGTCTGTGTCATTATTTCAAATAAAGTACTTTATTCTGGATGTTTTTTTTTTTTTTTTTTATAATTTGACTATGGGGTTAGTAACCTCTGGGCTTGATGTCAGCTGCCAATACAAAGCTTTCAACAACCCCAACCCTATTACCCCACTTGCCACCTGTCACGGGTGTATCAAGTGTGACAGACAATCGCTCTGGATCTGGCTGTAAAAGGTCACTGCAGACTCCTTCTTGATCCTCTCATCTTTGTAGTGTAGTGATATCCTTCTTCCTTGGTGTTATCTCTCTGGTGTCTTCTCAAGCTAAGTGTATCCTCTTTGTTTGTTTACCTTGTTGTCTTTAGTTACAGTGGGGCCTGACTACTGTTCACCCCATCCCCTCCCTACCTAGGGCCTAGCTCTAGGGACATTCAGGGATTAGGTTTCCTGCTCGGCGATGGGTGTGGAACCTATACAGGGACGATAGGGTAGTCAGGGTGATATTACATCTGCCTAGGGTTCTTCACTCCCCCTTTCCCTAGTTGCTTGGCTCCCTTCCCCCACTTCCCGTCATTGTACAGTTGTCCCTCACCCTGAGTGACACCACCGCACCAGGACAAGTGGGAAGAGCGGAGGCCAAGAGCCAGAATTGGCGCATCTTATGGATGTGCCATTTTTGGGGCGATTGAGAGCTGATGTTTTTAGTCTGGGAGGCGGCCAATATCCATGGCCCCTTCCTAGGTTATTAATATCAGCCCGCAGCTTTCTGCCTAGCCTTTGATGGATAATAATTATAGGAGGGGGGCCCACGTTATTTTTTTGGAGGTCCCCCATTTTAATAACCAATAAAGGCTAAGTATACAGCTGTGAGCTGATATTAATAGCCAGGGAAGTGTTACGGGTCCAGGTGGTGGAACCTCTGTGCTGAGATGCAAGGAGGGACCAGAGGGGTGTAACTAAGTGCCAACTCAGACCGACCCTGGCCACATGGCGGCTTAATCGACTCTGTGAACAAGGGAGGGACTGGGCAGGTGGACCAGGTGCCACTCTGGGACTGACCTTGTGTGAGAGCAGGCGACTCCCACAGGTCAGATGGCTGAAGCTGACCGGTACAGCGAATGAGCACGGCAGGTAGCTTGACGTGTGATCCGGGTAGGCAGGCAGGTGGGCTCGGCAGGTAGCCAGACAGGTGATCCAGGTAGGCAAGCAGGCGGACAAGGCAGGTGGCTTGACAGGTGATCCGGGTAGACAGACAGGCGGACACGGCTGATAGACAGGCTGGTGGGCACGGCTGATAGACTGGCTGGCGGGCACAGCTGATAGACAGGCTGGCGAGCACGGCTAACAGACAGGCTTGAAAGGTACTGGAACCTGAGGGCTGAGGAGAATGTTTGCACACAAACAACAACCTTGCACAGGCACCTCCATTTTGGAGGAGGTGCTTTATGTAGGAGTGGTCCTCCGGCCATTGGCCGGGGACTCTTTAGGACGGCGCGCACAGCCTCTTTTTGAGGGAGGGAGCGCGCGCGCGCCCTAAGCACAGTGCCCGGGAAGCTGTGCGCGCAACAGCAGGTGCAGCGGCAGGGGAGCAGGACGCCGGACCAGGACCGCGGCGGTGAGGGGAACAGCGTCTCTACCCAGCAGGAGGCAGAGACGCCGATGCTACAGGAAGTTACATGGGTATTAACCTCTTCCAAAGCTATAAACAGCAGCCCCAGCTGTCTGCTTTCTCTCTGCTGATTAATAAAATTTAGAAGGATCCCATGCCATTTTTTTTCAGAAATGTAATTATTTATTACTACTTTACATGGACAGTAAGCTACACACGCAATTAACTGATTATATATCTAATATAAATGATTATATCTATATTTATATCTATCTTTCTGTATTTATGTATGTATCTATCTATGTAACTATGTATGTACTGAAGAATATTTCCTTGGAAAACTATGTGTAAATGACAGAGAATTACTCTATGTAAAAGCTCATCCTAAAATCGCATTGCTATTGGATCACATTTGGTTGCTAGGTGAGAAAAATCGCATTGCTATTGGATCACATTTGGTTGCTAGGTGAGAAAAATCGCATTGCACTCGCATAAAAATCGCATGTCTCTTGCATGACACCCGTCCAATTTTTCAGGAACGATATTTTTTAGGGTGATGGGTCACCACTGTCATCACTACAGAAAAAAATCACTCCACCGAAACCCTGCAGCAATCATTCCATTTCCTGCCTAGTCTCTCAGTCTTGATGATTAGTCCGTGGGAATAACATGCACTAAATTCATTAAGAGGTGTGCGTCGGGGACTGGAGTACATTTCTGACAAATTTACTTTACTTTTGTGGTATATATTATGATGAATTTGTTGGCCGCACTTGGCTATGTCTCTTTAACACTAAGTTCGGGACAATTTTCTAAAAGTTTACGGAGCTGGCCGAACTATATAATGTGCAAAAATTTTGCTCCATTTCCAACAGTTTAACACAAAAATTCTAGTGCAATCTGCTTATTAAATTTTTCTTATTTAGTCTTCTTATTCGTCAGAGCTAATTTACTGAGATTGCCATCACAGGTCTGACAACATTGTGAATAAAGCAGTAGCGTATTCCATCATGCTCTCTCCTTGTTGTGGCGCGCACTTAAATGTTTGTTCTAACAAATACAAATTTTACAATTTAGTTGGATCATTAATGTCAGCATGAAAATATTACTGATAAGTATCAAGAAAACCTATACAGTTTACACCAAGGAGGAAAACAGCATGACAGCAGTCAGCACTTAGGTGTCTATAATATGAAAATCAGGAGATGCTGTAAATGGAAAATTACTGATAACCTGTCACCAGCGCACAAAGCAAATGCAGGGTGTGAAGTAATTCTACAATTACAATTCAGGAGTATAAATGATCTGGCACATCTTACTAACGTGCTGAATGAATTTCAAGGGATTTTGCATTCATTTAATGCTACATTTTTCTTTTAGATCATGCAAAACCTATTATGAAATCATGAAAATAAATTATTGCTTAATAGGCAATTTTAAAACCACCAAGACACCTGGCTGCTGCGGTTTTCGCGTCTCCATTATGGCTGCAAGGTGAATGAAGTCACGTCTGGCCTTATCCTTAGGCCACACGTTCAGTATTTGGTCAGCGTTTTACAAAACCAGGAGTGGGTGATAAATACAGAAGTGGTGACGGGTTTCTATTATATTTTTCCTCTGATTGTTCCTCCTGATTTTGGCTTACTAATACTGATGTGAAATACTGACCAAATACTGAACGTGTGAACGTGGCCTCAGTATTTCATTAGTATTTGTATGCCAAAACCAGGAATCCAAAATACAGAACAGGAGTCTTTCAATTATAGTTTTTCTCTGTAAAACCCACTCCTGGCTTTGGCATATAAACTCTGATACAAAATACTGACCAGATACTAACGTGTGAATGAGGCCTTAAAGTACATTCATTTCACAAGCTGTATATTTAGTGCCAATGAAATAATCAGATCTTCTCTTATCAGTAAACCCTTTTCCTGATTACTTAGGTTATGTGCACACATTTGTTTCAGAAAAATTCTACTGGAATCTGCCTGAAAAATTTAATAAAAAACGCCAAAAAAGAACAAACATATGCATAGTAATGTCAAAATGAACTGTGCATATGCTCCGTCTTTTGTCATTTATTTTAACCGCTTCAGTCTATGAAAGCCATGAAGCAGCTAAAATAAGTGCCCAGTCCATCCTACTGCCTGCTTCTGCTTGGAAGCCGACACTATGTTATATATGGAATTTAAAGAAAAAAAAAACAACGGTGGTGATGGTGCGGTAAAAGACGTCCGGAGAGACATCAGAAACATTGCCAGCATTTTCTTGAAGCGTCTTCTCCTTTAAAAACGATGCAGGTATGCCGGTCTCTAAAAGACGCCATGTGAACATACTCTTATCACACTATCATTCCCAACCCGCATGGCAAGAAATTTCCATTACAAGAATAACTGGCCAAAACTAATTACCAGTGCTTTGTGATAGATATTTATTATAATACAAATAACTTCTATATCGCTGTCATTTTAATACTGAGAATAAGGGACATTCAAATTAACATAATGACCTTCATTGTTACCCTTCAAAAATACAGCTGCTCTTTCTGGAAGCTATTATCACTTTTTTAATTGGAAAGAAGTCAAGAAAGTGATTTTTTTTTCATTTAGTTGTTATTGGATACAATGTAGAAGAAAACTGCGTAGCTTCAAGGTTACTTATCATAGAGCAACGACCACTCAGCAACAAGTAAAGCAGAAAATAGACAAGACTGTATGAAGGTGATTGCTTCACACCTTCAGACTCATTTGCCCGACCAGATTAGGTTCTTTATTCCAGCTCCCAAATGTGGCTACCTCTAGATGCACTATTTTTACTGATTGCTGGTGCAAAGTTGGTCCATAATGCAGTATCATTTAGTATGCAACAGTCCGTGCATTTCTCCAGTGCTTAGAACATTCCTATGTAACTGTCCTAGTGATACTAAATCTACACTTATACTATTGGTTTTCTGGGTGAAGCATAGATCATACGTGGAAATGCAGTGGTGTGAAAAAGTGTTTGCCCCCATCCTGATTTCTTATTCTTTTGCATGTTTCTTCTTAATTTGGCTCATAGCTTGTACATTATAGAGCGCCCCTTTTTTATATAGTGGCTGTGCATCCTATATACATATTGTTTGAATTAATTTGCCTGTTTGTCACACTTAAATGTTTCAGATCACAAAACAAATTTAAATATTAAACAAAGATAACACAAGTAAACACAAAATGCAGTTTTTAAATTGAAGGTCTTTATTATTAAGGGAAAAAGAAATCCAATTCTACAGGGCCCTGTGTGAAAAAGTGATCCCCCCTTAAAACATAAATTAACTGTGGTTTGTCACATCTTTGGGAAGCTGAGTTCAATTTCCCTAGCCACACACAGGCCTGATTACTGCCACACCTGCTCTCAATCAAGAAATCACTTACATAGGATCTTCCTGACAAAGTGAAGTGGACTAAAAGATCCTCAAAAGCTAGACATCATGCAGCAATCCAAAAAAATTCAGGAACAAATGAGAAACAAAGTAATTTCATCCTTATTGCCCAAAAATGGCCCTCGTTGCTCCATAATGTCCCCCAGTTCCCCATAATAGCACACATAGTGTCCCCCATTAGTCCTTCAGGTCCCCCATTGCCCCATAATATCCACCATTGGTCCATAATGTTCCCCATTGCTCCACAATGTCCTACATTGCCTCATAATGTCCCCCAGTATTGTGCAGCAGGGAACTTGTGTGCAGGCGCTGGGAAGGCAGAGTGACTCACCAGCGCCTGTGCACAAGTTCCCTGCTGCACAACACTACACTGACAGCAGGGAGAAGAGCACCGTCTGTACAGAGGAAACAGCGCAGGAGCGGGAACTGCACGTCACAGGGCCCTGTGACGTGCAGGGGAGGTGGGATGAGTATGGAAATAGGGCTAGTAGGCAGGCATTTCTTGGCGTCCGGGGGACACGAAGCTTAGCTTTTTTATTAAATTATTTCTGCTATTACACCGCAACCAAACCGCTAATATGGGCCATACAGGTAAGTATAAATTCACATTTCTATCACCTGTATGCCCATATTAGCGGTCTGAAAAGTCCCAGGGGGTGACAGATTCCCTTTAAATTCTAACAAAGCAGGTCTTAATTAGATGCACTTGGCTGGCTTTGAATAAGAATCGGGAAATGGGTTCATTTTGTATCAGTCTGCTGGGGGTTGAGCAGAGTTTAGTATGTTGAAGCTGGTAAGTGGCCAGCCAAAATGTGAGCTGTAGCTGGGAGAGAGACACGCCAGGGTCTCTCTCTGAGTGGAGACTGCACAGGTCAGCCAGGAAAGTAGAGCAGTCTGTGTGTTGGAGCTGCAGAGAAACGTGTGAAAGCTGCAGCCCGTCAGTATGATCTGTGCATGGAGTTGAACACTATTGTTTGGTGCTGGAAGTTGCTGGCGCTCAGGCTGAAGGTGATACCATGACTGGTATGACCGTACTTCTTCTTTGTGTAAAGTTTGCTCTTGGAGAACGGACTTTATATATCACCTTGTTGGCAGTCCTAGCCAGAAGCTGAGTGGGAGAGAACTGTAATCTGTTCGGGTGAGCCCTCACTGACATATGTGCCTGCTGAATTAATTGTTTATTTGGTGTGATACCCTGGTGCTCAGAAGATGCTGTTTTGGTTTTGAATCCCTTGGAGTTTTATGAAAGGAATAAAACTGCACATCTTTGGACCAATTCACATTGTCTGCGTGAACGCTAACTAATGTAAACCTGAGAGCATGAATCCCTACAGCACAAAAATACTAATTGCCTTTAATTTGCCACATGGTAGAGAAAAAGTCTGGCATTGTACGTTACCGGCTAATCCAGACAGTTTGATGTAGTAATATATTCATCAGGCCGGCAGCTTTTATACAAGCAGACAAAACAAGGAAAAACAGGGTGCCACCGGCTCTTTAATAAACACAGCTGAGAAGACAGATTCAGATCGCGCAGACTTTAGGGCATAACGTCTGCTGCTCTCTGTGAGGAACCTACCATAATTCATTTTGTCTTGTGTAGAAAAGGAGTTTCTCATTGTTGCAGAGTATGTCAGCGTTAATTTTATTTTATATGCAAGTTACAGAGGCTTCGCTAGCTGACAATACGTCCAAATACTCACTGTTATCAGGGCCCGTTTAAGACAAAGTGTGGCTCTGGGCAAAATTAAAAATGGGGCCTGAAACATTAAGATATTGCACAATCACACAGAGACATTTAGATGCTAGTGTAAAGCTGATTTCAGAATGTTAAATGAGCACCGATCAACCATATATATACACAAGTCGATAGTCACTTGTTCACCAGTCTCTTTATTCAGGCTGACAAAGAATGATGAGGACAGAAAGATCACTAATACGATTGATCTGTCCATATACAGTACTAGCTATTGAGCCCGTTCTACGCCCAGGTGCCAAGCATTTTAATTGGTATATGGTCTCCCATGCTGGTATGTGCTGCCCCATCCTGGTATTTGTGCTGCCCCCATCCTGGTATTTGTGCTCCCCAATCCTGCTCTTCCATCCTGTTATGTGCTGCCCTCATCCCTATCCTGGTATGCATGGTACCCCTCATCCCCAAATCCTGGTATGCATGGTACCCCTCATCCCCCAGTCCTGGTATGCATGGTACCCCTCATCCCCCAATCCTGGTATGCATGGTACCCCTCACCCCGCAATCCTGGTATGCATGGTACCCTTCACCCCCCAATCCTGGTATGCATGGTACCCCTCACCCCCGAAACCTGGTATGCATGTACACCTCATCCCTCAATCCTGGTATGCATGGTCCCCTCACCCCTCAATCCTGGTATGTGTGGGCCCCTCATCCCTGAATCCTGGTATGTGTGGCCCCCTCATCCCCCAATCCTGGTATGTGTGGCCCCCACACCCCCAATCCTGGTATGTGTGGCCCCCACACCCCCAATCCTGGTATGTGTGGCCCCCTCATCCCCCAATCCTGGTATGTGTGGCCCCCACACCGCCCAATCCTGGCATGTGTGGCCCCCTTACCCCCCAATCCTGGTATGTGTGGCCCCCTCATCCCCCAATCCTGGTATGTGTGGCCCCCTCATCCCTTTCATGCTGCACACATACAAAAAAACAAACATTTATACTCACCTTTCTTCCCTGTACTCCAGCGCTGTGGTGTCCTGTTCTGCCGGAGGCCGGGGGAGGGGTGTGGTGCCGGAGTACGCGCGTGCTCATACCGCGCTGTCCGGCGCCATTTTGCTGAAGACACACTGCAAATGTGTCTTCAGTAAAATGCCGCTGGATAGCGCTATGCACATGTGCCGACTCCAACGCCTTCACTCCTGCCCCAGTCTCTGGCGAGAAGAGAGGCGCCGCGGTAACGCTCCTCCCGGTCAGGTAAGTATGTAAGTATAGCGCCGGGGATCGCGGTAATCATTCAGTGTCTACGCATACCACGATCTCCGGCGCCATACACTCCTCTTTCCTGTAACGGCTCCATGCGTTCTTCTAAAAATAGGGTAATGCCAGGTGAAACTGGGTTAGTAGAAATGTCTGTAATGGAAACCACACACACACACAAACTCAGAAACAGACATACACACACATTCTATGGTATACACATGGAGACAATAGAGAATATACCAGGCTCCTCTTCAGTTCCTCCAAGTCCACATTCTACAGGGTGAAGGTTATTTGGTCACGAAACGATGCTGTCGCCATAGGTCCTTCTGCCCGACTAACCTTGGAAACTGCACTAATAATGCAGGGTTGACATTATCAGTGCAGTTTCCTGTGTTGTAAAGACAGAGTCCGATTGACTAACTAGTACCAAACCTGTAGCTGTGTAGGATCTCACAGAGGGCACATTTGGGGATGAAGTCCCGAGGCAATTGTTCAGTTTGCCCTCTCCCAACACTAGCCCCTACAATCATTTTTGTCACTGCGTTACTATGCATACGCAGAGACCAAAGCAACAAAGATCAATATAAAGAAATGTTGAGTGTTCTGCTCATCAGAGAAAGGACTTGCTGAGTCCACTCCTATCAAACTTGTATGTGCATAGGACACATGTGAAAGTTTGCCCAGACACTATATGAACACTTCAAGCAGTGCATGCAGCACATACTTGCCACCACTAATTGCTTATCTAGGTATTTATTTAGGTGTCCTAATTAAGTATAAAGCTTAACAAGGACCATAAATATCAAAAAGTTGCTTGTTTACGTGGATGGAGGAATAAAGTTTTTTTGTACTTTTTGTGCTGTCACTTTTTTACATTTTATGAAATATGCCTCGTCATTGACAAAAAGTTTAAAGGCGATGTCCTACCCTTTTTTTATATTGCAAACTGACCCACTTAAAGCTCACCTGTCAGCAGGATTGTGCTCAGTAAACTACATACACTGTCAGGTGGGCGACATTACACTGATTAAAATGATATCTTGGTTAATGAAATCCGTCCTGTGGTTCTAGTGTAATCTTTACTTTCAGTTTGGAGATAATGATATGCTCATGCTCCAGGGTGGCCTGTGGGGTGGGCTCTATCTGGTGCTCTGCTTACATATTCATCTGTATGCTCTTATGACAGCTCACTGTGCCTTCACTGACCTGCCTCCTATTTTACCTAGCCCCGCACTACTAGATATACTAGATACATTTTGTAAAATAGGAGGCAGGTCAGTGAACGATCAGTGAGCTGTCATAAGAGCATACAGATGAATATGTAAGCAGAGCACCAGATAGAGCGCCCCCCCACAGGGCGCCCCGGAGCACGAGCATATCATTATCTCCAAACTGAAAGTAAAGATTACGCAGGAACCACAGGACGGATTTCATCAACCAAGGTATCATTTTAATCAGTGTAATGTCGCCAACCTGATAGTGTATGTGATTTACTGAGCACAATCCTGCTGACAGGTGCGCTTTAAGTCTGAAAATAAATTTAAAAAAATCCCAGAGGGATTCTCCTTTTCCCCTTTGTACTGCTGCTCAGGTTCCACATTGGTCTCCTCTCGGTTTCTCTTTCGGTGGAGATAGTTAATTACATAGTTACATAGTTACATAGTTTATAAGGCCGAAAAAAGACAAGCGTCCATCCAGTTCAGCCTATTTCTTGTGCACTGCAGCTATTCCGCAGCGTTAATCCAGGGGAAGGCAACAAAAAACCATGCGGTATAGGCCAATTTACATCATTGAGGAAAAATTCACTTCCCGACACCAATCTGGCAGTCAGATTAAATCCCTGGATTAATTAACTAAGCATAAGATGAGTGCTGCAGTCAAACGGAGGCCACAGATAAGACCCAAATGTCACTGTTACTGCCAGTGTTAGGCTGTAGCGGTCATACGCTGTCTCCATCAGAAGAGTAAGCAAAGAAATTGGCAGGGATTAGAGGCACCAGTACAGAATAGCATCAGGAGATTGGAAGCTGAGTATTTTTCTTTAATTTTACTTTTACAACACTTTGGGCTCGTTTTTAAAATAAAAATATGGTAGTGGTGAACAAAACCTTTAAAAAGGTTGTCCACCACTATTAACAATGCCCCCATAGATTTAAATTGTGGCAACAAATCTTTTTGTAAATACCTAGGGTGTTCTTTATCGCTTGTGAGCGGCGCTATCGCTGACCGCTCACCAGGCATCAAGTGACATCGGCTGCAGCCAGCTCCGACATCCGCGGATGTCACGTCAAGTTCTGGCTGCAGCCAGGTATTTACAAAAAGACTTGTTGCCACAATTTAAATCGATGGGGGCAATGTTAATAATTGTGGACAACCTCTTTAAAGCTGGGACCATTTTAACCAAGATCTCAGTATGGCGATGCTACATCACAACATATTAATGCTACATCAAAACTTATTGATCGTGAATGTGGACGTATTGCAAATTTCATGATGCAGAGTCTGTGATACACAAGTGGCAAGAAGTCTAGCAGATTTGGTATTTTTGCTATTTTTCACATTCAAACCTATTTGTAGGGCACAACGTAACTGCATGCACTCATTGTGGTGCAATGTTGCCCTGCCATACTGTGATCTTCAACCATGTAAAAACTGTCATAACCATAATTATCATGCCATAATCATCAGCTGCAGTGGTTTTTTTTTTATCTTGTAAAAATATAAAAAGCAAATAAACTGAACATCACTATAATTGTATAGACCAGAACAATAAATCACTGTAGTTATGAAACACTTCTGCAGTTGTCAACATGAATTGCCTGGCTAGGGGCCTACTAAATGATCTTTTGCTGCACCCCTCCCTGTGCTGAACCCTAGCTACACCTTTGGCATATAATATTTGATAAACAGTATTTTACACCTTTGTTTTAAAATGATAATTTGAAATTCACATTTACGCTACATCACCAAGAGACGTATCTGCTAAGGAACTCAACACAAAATTGTGTGAATACCACTGCAGTTTTCGTGGCAGAAATAACACAGACCTTAACCTTTGCATTGTGAAGAGTGAAATGCATGGTGAATATCTGCAGCATAAATGGGCAGGCAGAGAATGCATTTTCTGCAGCAAACAGGTGAGATTTTATAAAATCTCATCCACAACTTTGGTACCGTAGTTGTCAGGAATTCTGTTGCCTTCTACAGTTTGACCACTAGTGGCCACTATTGTTCACTGTAATAATTATGCTGCAGTTTTACTCCTTACCACTGGAGGCTGCTGTTGTGTTCTACAATTGACCTTTTCCACGATGGCAAATTCTGAATCTATGGAATCCATCTTGTTTCCTGTTTGGGCCTACTTAAAGCCGCATGGATCTCTCACTCATTGCTTAAGTATTGTGTCTAGCTGTTAGCTTAGCTTCAGCCTCCAACTCCTGAACATTCTTACCCAGACTGTTCTAATTTATCTACGGATTGTTTTCCTACAACTCCTTGATACCTCCATGAACTTCTATTACCGCTTGCTGTTCCTGCTTGTGCTCCTTCAGCCACTGATTTCCAGCAGTACTACACCATTATCGTAACAGTAGTGTACAGTGGAAAATCTGGACAAAAAAATCTGCTGTGCATCCAATCTTTGTAGGGGACACATAAAATTAATTCATGCTTAAAAAAAATACTACTAAAACTTGTGAAAGACAAGTTACTACAGACTGAACACAGCCAAGCTATTATTTTGGATGCAATAATGCTTGAAATATGGCTCAGTTTTACATTTTACCAACCTGTGGAAAAATATGTGTATTGTAGTATATCTCCTAAAGCATATATTATTTTCAAGCTTTTTTTCTCACTGAGGTCTCATCAGCTAGAACATGATGACGCCTTTTGCCCGACCACTAGACATATTCCATGCCAAAAAGTAAAAAAAAAAATTATCTTAAAAATGTTTTGAGTCATTCATTATTTTAAAAGGGTGGTCCGGCACCTAAAATGTATTTTCTAAATATCTATCCTTACACCCTAACCACTTTTGCAATGTGCATTATTATACAATCGTCTAAACTTCTCCCTATCTAGCTAATGCCTAAATAAGTTTTTTTTACTGTACTTCCTGTGATGTTTCATTTGAGAGGAGTCTGAAACATGATGTTCCAGACATCACGCCACTAGTTTCTTTCATCGCAGCCCCTTCTGAAGATATCATGAATCCTGGGTGATGGACGCTGTGGCAGATGTGAGTGCAGCACCAGCTCTCTGCTTCTGTCTTGGCTGCTGCCATAGCTTTGGTGAAAGAAGACGTCAGGGGGGTGGAGATAGAAACAATTAGTGACACCCAGCGCTGCTCTACAGCTCCTAATGACGCGCCCCCTGGGCCTGTGCTGTGCAGGGGAACCCGGAACCGGGCCTGTTGTAGAATGCTGGGGGTTGTAGTCTCCGTGTGGCGGTGACCCGGTCCGTGCCCAGGGTGGTCAAACCAGTGGCAGTCTTAAGTACTAACAATGTCCGACTACGCCACCCGTGGATTGCGGTCAGTGGGGACCGCCGCTGCGCTGCCGACCGCTGAGGCTGATGTTGGTTGCGCAGCCGAGTATGGGATAACTCCCCACGGGAGGAGTATTGCCTCAGGGCAGCTAATGTGGATGATGGTGGTGATGGTGTGAGCGTCCCAGTACTTATGGTGCTGGTGCGGCGAGGAATCACAGAGACGTGCAGTTGCAGTTTTCAAAGCTTTACTCACGGTTGTTATTCTGGTCACTTGTGCACATGAGGGACCGCCTGAGCCGTGCTGCGTTCACCAGGCAAGGGACTCGGTCAACTCCCAGGCAATTCCAGAGTGTGGTTCAGAGCTCCCCTCTCTTCCTTTCTACTGGCCGTCCCCACCAGGGACCCACCTTTGTCCAGCTTCCTCGGGCCTTCTGTTGGCGAAACCTCTCTCCGGTTTCCCTGACCCTATACGGTATGCCTTTCTGGTGGATGTAGTGAGGGGTCGCACCAAGATGTGGTCACAACCTCCGTTTTTGGCTGAGGATTAGTCGCCTCCACCAATTTGGGTTCCGGTACCCTGCTCTGCCAACCCTTCACCCTGTATCTCCTGGGCATATGGGGTTCCTTCTGTCCTCGTGTCTCTGGTCCTTTCTCTGTGTTCCTTGCTTCCTTTCTCCTCTGTTCCAGTTCCTTTCCTACTTTCCTTTCTCTTCCTTCTTCTCTCTCTCTCTCTCAGGCTCCAGCCTCCTGACAAGGCCTGCCTGCAGAGCAGAGCCCATGCAGGGGCTCTGCTTCCCGTCTTCTCCTCAGACTGTCTCCACTGAACTGAACTGGACTGGACTGAACTGAACCCTGTTCTAAGATGGTGCCCACCTTATATACCTCCTTCTGACACCCGAGCCCAGGTGACTAGCAACCAATGGGCTCCTACCTATGCCCAGAGACCCACCCCTATCTGCTCCTACACCACTGGGTATTCCACCCCCTCCCCACTCCAGCCAGGAACAGATGCTGTCGTGCCTGCACTTCTGTCTAGTGGGAGCACCGTTGAGCTGTCCCTCGGAAATGGGGTGTGTGTGCTGTATGCAGCTAACTGAGCCCTGGTCCACACTCCATCCTTACCCAGGAGTGGAATACCACACCTCTGGTCTGAGGTGCAATACCCCTGTAGCAGCCGAGCCCTCGGGGTGCTACACTAACACCGCCCTCAAATGAGTTGTCAGCAGGGGCGATGATAAAAGCAGTGAGTGACACCAGCATGGCCCCCTGATAACAACTTGGTTGAGAGTGGTCCTAGAAGCTGTGGGGTGGTGCTGATGTCACTCACTACGTCTATCTCCACCCCCTGATTATGTCTTGTTTCATAGAAGCTAGAAGCAGCGGTTTCAGAAGCAGAGTGATGGCGCTGCATTCACCTCTCCCACAGCGTCCATCACCCAGGATGTTTTCAGAGGGGGCAGTGATACAAGAAACTAGTTAAGTTTGGCAGTTCCTTTGATGTATTTAGTTATAGTTGAGCTGTTGGACAAGGAAGCCCAAAACAGAATATATCCAACTTCTTCCAGCAGGATCTGAATGAACTTTTTTTTATTTTATTGCAGTGAAAACAAAAACAATGAGATTAAAATCAAAAATTGCCCATAACCTTGAAAAGTATTGAGATGTTGTTATTTTTAGGCCATAGGGTCTAGTCCTACAGCCCTTTTTACATAGCCCATAACCTTCAGTCAAACAGCTGTACTATTGTCGGTTGAAGTAGTTATACATTATACATTATACTCACCTTCCGATGGCCCCCGGGCTCCTTAGTGATGCGCCCTGGCTCCCCAGCGGCTCGCGTGACCTGTCACATGACTAAATGACGTCATGGAAGGTCCTTTTACACCACCGCGAGACACTGGGGAGACCGGACGCATCGGATAAGGAGACCGGAGGTCATTGGAAGGTGAGTATAATGTTTTTTTTTTTATTTTTTACTATTTTTTTATTTTTTTTAACTAACTTGATCACACTATATAAAATCCATGCCGGTTGCATGGATTTATATAGTATGACCAAGTTGTCAAGCACTTTTCCAAGTGATGCTAAAATCGCTTGGAAAGCGCTTGACAACCCGCATGTGAAATCGCATGTGCAAAACGCGTGACAAACGCTTGTGCGTTTTTTCTGCCAGGGAGATGCAGAAACGCTCAGGAAAAATCTGGAGCATTTCTGCATCGTGGGCACATAGCCTTACACTGACGAGCAAAATGGTAACAATGTTATGAACTTTTAACTTTCAGGCTCCATATCTCATCATCCACTACAGCTTCGAACATGAGACTACCATCATTTTATAGACAATCATCTTGGCTATCTCATATAGAAATTTGACTTCAAGCTACTTTGCATATGACTAGTTACAGTGGCAAGTAAAAATTTGGGCACCCCTGGTCAAAATTACTGTGAACAGTTAAGCAAGTTGAAGATGAAATGATCTCTAAAGGCTTAAAGTTAAAGATGACACATTTCCTTTGTATTTTATACAAAATAAAACCCTTGGAGATTTATGTGCTCAGATAACTTTGACCAAGGTTTCAAACCTTAATTAGCCTGTTAGGGTTATGGCTTGTTCACAATCATCGTTAGGAAAGGTCAGGTGATGCAAATTTCCCAGCTTTATAAAAACCCAGCCTCCTGTAACCGTGTGCCAAAAAACAGCAGCCATGGGTTCTTCTCAGCAGCTGCCTAGCACTCTGAAAATGAAAATGCTGGAGGGCCACAAAGCAGGAGAAGGCTATAAGAAGACAGCAAAGTCGGGGTGTGGCCTGCAAGACAAGGTGGCAGCAGCTTAACTGCATAGCTCCAGCCAGCCAGGATTAAAACCAGCAAAAAGCAGCACACAGCATCGTCCTACAGCCTATTACCTAACACCCGGTGGCGGCAGAACACACAGGGCTCATGATGACCAGGGGAAGGTCCCAAAAAAGAGGATCCCCGGCGAGATTGGAGGCTTTCTTCCAGAGGGGACAAACAACAAGAACAGTGAGTAAGATGGCACCTGCTTCCCCTGCAACTTCTTCACACTCCTCTAGAGGCTCAGGGGGAGGGGAAGCAGAGAATGTGAAACACAGCAGCCGGGATAATGAGCCCACAGCACCAATGACAAGGGCAGATATGCAAGAATTTCTGGCTGTAATTCGCTCCTCCATGAGGGAGGATATGCAGGCAATTTTGCAGGAGATAAAAGGGGAGATTACTTCCATTGGGGATCGCACTTCCTACATTGAAAACAAGATGGAAGAATATGCCAGAACGATCAATGCCTTGGTAGATGAAAATGAGGCACTCAGGGAAGAGATGTCTCGGGTCATTGATAAAGTTTATGACTTAGAAGATAGATCCAGACGTAACAATGTGAGGCTTAGGGGAATCCCTGAAGAAGTGCCAGATAAGGATCTCTCTGAGTTCATGCGACGCTTCTTGGTGGCTGTATTACCTGAGGTTGCCCCTAATGAATTACTGGTGGACAGGATTCATAGAACATTGAAGCCCAGACACGTAGACCCTACCCTGCCTAGAGATACCTTGGCACGTATTAATTTCTTCACTACGAAGGACATGTTCCTATACCAACTAAGGAAAACCCCCAGGCTGCCTGAGGAATTTCAAAATCTGCAGGTCTTCCCAGATCTTTCTGCGGCTACCCTGGCAAAGAGAAGAGAATTTGCCCATGTGTGCAGGGCATTGAGAGAGGCCGGCATACGGTATAGATGGGGATTTAACCCAGTAAAACTACTAATACTCCGTGACAGTGGCGTGGTAGCGTGTTTTACCCCTAAACAAGCGGAAGAGAAATTGGCATCCTGGAAGATTGCCTATGCTCCTAGACAACCTGCTAAAGGCAATAAAATTGCGCAGGAATGGGTATCAACCTGAAAGAGAGACGAGGACGCTATCCCGGCTGAGATGGAGCTGTTAGAGGATTGCTGACCTTTTTTTTCCCTTTGTTCTTTTCTGAACTCTGAGCGCCTTTTGGCTTATTGACTGACGGTTCTCTGTTGTTCGGCGGAAGCCGTCTGGTTGGTGATCCTCTGCACTGTGAGAAATCTTGCTGAGTGACAGCGAGATTTGAAAATCTCACGGGACCCCGTGGTCAGATTTAGGTCTGAAGAATTTACTTTTTGACTGAAGTTTTCTCTATGTTTTTTTCTGTGGACTTTTTTCCCGCTGTGTTTTTGCTTTCTTTTTACTGCTTTTTATCTGTTTTTTTTTTCCCAATTTAACTTGAGGTATATTTCCTCTATTGACGTAACTATTGATCGTTCTAAGGACATATGTGCTTTTTTCAGTGAATGGCTCATGAGGGGTGGTGTGGGGGGAATTGGATTTTTGTATGCGGCTCATAACAATTTTCTCCTTTATGTGTAATTATGAGTATACAATTTCTCTCGTTGAATGTGAAAGGGTTAAATTCACCTGCCAAATGCTCTATGTTGTGGAGGGAGGTGAGGAAATCGAAGGCAGACATTGTGTGTCTGCAAGAGACGCATTTATTGGCAGCTGATAATCATAGATTGCATCAGGCACAATTCCCCCATATATTCTTTGCAAATGCCGAGACTAAGACAGCAGGAATCTGTATTATGATAAAAAATTCCAGATCATTCAGATGTGTACAGACCCCATGGGTTGATACTTGGTGTTGGTGTGTACATTGAATGGGACCCCTCATACGATTTCAGCACTATACGCCCCAAATTCTGCCCCAGCTCCCATTTGTGCGAAAAGTCCTCTCTACCATTTCAACACTTAAACAAGGGGAGGTTATTGTATGTGGGGATTTTAACATGCCAATGGATGGTACTTTAGACTGCTCATCTAGATCGGGTTGCCCTCGGAGAGAATTGGGCAAGTTGGTCCATGAATTTGGTCTGCACGATTTTTGGAGATACTCTCACGCCAGTGAAAAGGACTATACTTTTCATTCTCTCCGACATGGGTCATATAGTAGGATTGACTTATTCCTAGTAGACAATAGAGCTCTCAATAGATGTATATCTGCGGAGGTTGGAACGATTACGTGGTCTGACCACGCACCGATCTACCTAAGTGTACATCTTGCGCACCAATTCAACCCAACACCACAATGGCGACTAAACACCTCTCTATTATTAAGTAAATAGGAGGAAGGAGAGTTTTTAGGCATTTAAAAAAATTTATCAATTTTTATTATATCAAGTTAAAAACATGCACGACATACAAAAATGTGAGATAGAATAACATAATAAGGATAGCACGGAGGCACTATTAAGATCGTCTAAGTAGCAGGTGATCTAGTATATCAAATTTTGAGTATATACACATTAGGTCACAGCAGGGTAAGAATAATATAAGTAATCTAAATAAAATATAGGACATGCGCAGTAAAGTAATCCAATAAATATGCAGTAAATTTATAATAATAATATATTAATAAATATTTCACAGGTATTACCAGATTGAGATCACAAAATACATCAGATGTCCATTTGAGTAGTGTTACTGTCTGCAAGTGACAATGCATCCAACAAGTGGAAAATTCCATTAAGTACCTTACCACTTTAAAGTGCCAGGGAGGTGCGTGCCTAGGAACGCAAAATGGCAGCCCCGACGCGCGTTTCGCGGTCAGCAACGACCGCTTCCTCAAGGGGAAGTAGTGAGTGAGGGAAAGACGGAAGTATATATGCCCCATAGTGTCGGTCACGTGAGGCCTCACGTGACCGATCACGTGACCGATCACCTGATACCAATGGGCTGGTGCTTGTTAGCGGAGCACGCACCGCCGCCCCCCGCCCCCAGACGCACGACCAGGCCATCAGGAGCAGGTGCGCATGCGCGGGCGCGCGGCACAATATGTGCACGAGCGACCGCGCACGCACCCGCACCGCAGAGACAGCTGATCGCGCGACCACGGGCAGGGGAGGCAGCGCACGCGCACAACACCTATATAGAGCCAATCCAGCTGGACAGGCAGAGTGCACAAAAAGTAATTTACAAAATCAGCTACTAATGACAACAACAATATACATCTTAATATAACTTTGTGCAATCTGAGATGGATAGTGGGTTCCCAAGCCATTATTAAGAGTCCATCCATAGTTTGAAACGCCAACCAGTCCAGCCAGGGAGGCATCACACAGGTTACAGGATATTGTAACAAATCGATCCGAGGGTCCGCACCGTAGTTTAAGACATCATCTAGCCCAGTCCTGAGCATATCATGGGGAAAATCCAATCCTTTAGACAAATTAAGATAAAGACTAGAACAACAAGGGATAAAAGGAAATAGTAAAAATTGGGGAAAGAAAACCCAAATAATTAAAAACAATGCCAATGCGTTCAAGTCAACAGAATAGAAAAGAAACAATAATTATGTTATAAGAAATACTGTGGATAACGGAATGTTGCACTTGATTTATAGGAAAGATGAAAAAGATAGGGACTCATTAAGACCGTGGGGAGACAGGGTATTCAATGTGGATATCCATCTTGCCTCGGCCTGAGCCAACGCCCTTCTCACATTGCCGCCCCGGGCGCCCATGTGTATTACATCGATACCACGGACTTTAAGACATCCGGGGTCGCAGTTGTGAACCATCTTAAAGTGTTTCGGGATCGTTTTAAGTTCTGTAATCTCGCTCGCCGTCCTGGCCGCGCCAATGTCCCGCACACGTACTCGGAGCTCTCTGGAGGTTAAACCGATATAGATCAATGAACAATCACAAGTTGCGTAATAGATTACGTTGCTGGTACCACATGAAATGTGGTGTCTAATACTGAATTGTCTTGAGCCATCAGAGGACGCGAACGTGGTGCATCGCAGGACATTGGCGCAGGCACGACAGCGGCCGCACGGATATGTCCCCAAAACAGGGCCGTGAGAACCAAAAGGATTAGGTCTTGTTGGGACATAATGGCTGGATACCAGAATGTCTTTAAGATTATTGCACCGTCTTGAAGTCATTAAGGGATAGTCACCAAGAAAGGGTCCTAGGGAGGGATCGGTCGCCAATATATTCCAATATTTCGTCATGATGCCCCTCATATTAGCACACTCGTGACTGTAGGTAGATATGTATCTTATTTTCCTCTGCCCATCACCACTATTGCCTTGTTTGTTTGGGTAGAGTAGATGGTTCCTTGAGGTATGTCTTGCTCGTTCATATCCCCTTTTAATACATCTCTTGCTGTATCCTCGAGATGTAAACCTAGATTTTAAATCAATAGCTTGCTCCTCAAATTTGGAGTCCGAGGAGCAGATCCGCCTCGCCCTCAGGAACTGCCCAACCGGGACGGCCCTAATCGTGGACGGATGGTGTGCACTTCTTGCATGAATAAGGGAATTGGTCGACGTAGGTTTTCTATGGATGTCCGTCTGGAGGAAGCCATCAGAATCAACCTCCAGGCGGACATCCAAAAATTCAATACTATGTGTATCATATTTATACGTCAACCGAATTCCCCAGAAGTTGGAATTTAATTGTGTCATGAAACACTCGAGCTGCCGCACTGACCCACGCCAAAAAAATAAAATATCGTCTATGTAGCGTAGCCAACACAGCACATGGTCCGCGACCGCCGCGCCCCCATCGCCAAAAATTTGTCTCTCCCAAGCGCCCAGGAAGAGATTAGCATATGAGGGCGCGCAGGCCGCCCCCATGGCCGTGCCACGCTTCTGCAAATAGACGTGATCCTTAAATAAAAAATAATTATGCGTGAGTACAAAGTGTAGCAGCTTTAAGATCAGTTCTCACGTAGGGCCGCCGAGGTCCGAAGCCCCGAGGAAGAGGCGTACTGCATCCAAACCAATAGTATGATCAATACAGGTGTATAATGACTCGACATCTACTGTAACGAGCAAGACATCCTCATCCAAAAGGATCCCGTCGACCCGCGTGAGGACGTCCGTCGTGTCCCGGACATATGAGGGAAGTGTGGTCACGATAGATTTTAAATAAAAATCAATAAATTTACAAATCGGTTCACACAACCCCTCAATGCCGGACACGATCGGGCGCCCCGGCGGGTCGACGGCATCTTTGTGGATTTTGGGCAGAAGATAAAAGGTAGATGTTTTTGGGAAGCGCACTGTAAGCGCCTCCACTGTCTTTTTAGTTATAACACCTCTTTCACAAGCACGAGTGAGAATAGTCTGAAGTGCGGCAGAGTAGGAGGCAGTCGGATTGTGATATAACTTAGAATACGTATCCATGTCTCGTAGCTGTCGAAAAGCCTCCTTTTCATATTTAACACATGGCCAGATGACGATGTTCCCCCCTTTGTCCGCCGGTTTAATGACAATATCAGCATAAGTTTTTAGTTCTTTAATTGCTATACGTTGTCTTGCTGTTAGATTATCATATTTTCTCTTATTAGATAGCTTTTTAAAGTCCCCAGCAACAAGCTTGGAAAAAATTTCCACGGCTGGACATAAGGACAAAGGGGGAAAACACGTCGATCTGGGAACGGCACATTGGGGCAACCCACCTGATTGTGAAGCAGTGTGTTCATATGATAACCTCTCTATTATTGAATGACTCTATAATGACAAAAGCAACAGCAGAATTGACATCTTATTTTGAATTAAACGACAATGGCACAGTTTCCGACGAGACTTTATGGACAGCGCACAAAGCGGTGATACGGGAAGTCTTCTTACAACAAGCGTCACAATTGAAAAGAAAGAGGGAGCAACACAGGACTGACCTCCTGACTGAGTTGAAAAAGCTAGAAATATTAAATAAAACCTCCCCCTCCCCGGCTACCACTGAGGCCATATATCAGCTCAGATTTAAACTGCGCTCTGATCTGCTGGCAGTATATGAATATAACCTCCGAAAGTTCAAACTTAGTCACTACGCCATGGGAGATAGACCGGGATCTGTTGTGGCCAAGCGGGTCAAGAAAAGGGCTGCAAAATCCAGAATAGATCATCTACGGGACTCGAAAGGGTTGATAGCCAGAAGTCCGAAGGACATAGCTGCAGTCTTTGCTGCATACTATAAATTTTTATATAGCTTAAAAGATGATGTTGATACCCCACAGCCACAACAGTCAGCTATTGATCAATATTTGAGTGATTTGAAGCTCCCGAAGGTTTCCCGGGAACAGTTACAATTATTGAATGCCCCCTTCATAGAAGTAGAACTGAAAGATGTTATTGATTCATCCAAATGTCATAAGACCCCTGGTCCAGACGGCATAGCTAAAGAGTACTATCGTGGTTTCCAAAAAATTCTTATCCCATATCTTATCAGATTATACAATACCTGGAGAGACTCGGGAAAGGTAGAAGTACCTAATTTGGAGGCTACGATCGTCACATTGCCTAAGCCTGGAAAGACCCCTGATTCTCCAGGTAATTTTAGACCAATAGCACTTTTGAATAGTGATGTAAAGATCTTTACCAAGCTCTTGGCTGTTAGACTAAATTGTGTCGTTCCTTCCCTGATATCCTCGGATCAAGTTGGTTTTGTAGCTGGTAGGGAAGCTAAAGATGGTACGAGGAGGATGTTGGATCTGATTAAAGTGGCAGAGTTGAGCGGCCTCCCCAGTGCACTCCTGTCGCTAGATGCTGAGAAAGCGTTTGATAGGGTGCACTGGGGATACCTTAAAAGTGTTTTGCTTAAATTTGGACTAAAAGGACCTATTCTGTCTGCGATTAACGCATTGTACTCCACTCCTTCCGCTAAGGTTTTGACGTCTGGTTTCCTCTCTGAATCCTTCCCCATAACAAACGGGACACGGCAGGGCTGCCCCTTATCTACAGTCATATTTGCTTTATGTATGGAGCCCTTGGCTGAAAAGATTAGAAATAACTCAGAGATTTCGGGCATCTCGGTGGGGGGTCCTCCCACAAAATCGGTCTATATGCAGACGATGTGGTTATCCCGTGCACTGATCTGGACAGGTCCTTCTCTGCCATTATGTCCGATCTCAAAACGTTTACAAACATCTCGTATTATAAACTGAATGCAGCTAAGACGGTTGTCCTGCCAATTCTTGTTCCGTTGTCACTTAGGCAAAGACTGGAAGGAGCATATCCTTTTCAGTGGACGCAGGAAGGAATGACGTATTTGGGTATCACCTTAACCCTTTCAAAACAATTGGTGGAAGTAAATTTTACTAGACTGATAAATACGGTGCAGGAGGAGCTGGCGGTATTACAAAACGTTGTTGCATCGTCGATAGCCAGGATAAATATTTTTAAAATGAAGGTCCTTCCAAAAATTTTATACTATTTTAGGTGTATCCCAATTAAAATCCCTTCTAAAATCATATGTTTAGGACAATAGGAGACCGAGGGTGTCTAGTAGACTTCAGTATTATCCATATGACATGGGAGGGATGGGCATGCCCAATCTCATAGCCTACTATAGAGCGGCGGTCTTGACGGGAATCAGGGACTGGTGGAACATGGACAGCGGCCACAAATGGTTGCAAATAGAGTCCTTACTTGCCCAAAACCATTCTGTTGATATTGGAGACAGAAGTAGTGAAGCGAAGCACTATGGTCGCCGTGTTACTAACATCGGAGGCTACTATGCATTGTTGGAGGAATTTGGCATCCAAACTGCTATTACTCCCCAGGACTGAGATCTATTTACGAGCTCTAGAATATCATATTCCATATATTAACCTTCAAAGTTAGGTGACAGCTGGAGTTCAATCGCTAGCAGACCTGTTGGAGGACAATGTAATAATTCCTTTTGATAAACTAGTTATGAGATTCCTGGACCTACGGCCCTTGTTTTACCAGTATTTGCAAATAAGGCATTTACTCCACTCTACACAGACATCCCCCCCCTTTTTTGTTCTACCTAAGGATAAAAGAGCTATGGGTTACTTTCGCCACTCTAAGACCGGTTCTAAGGGGGTTTCTATACTTTATAGGGCTCTAAACGACCCAGATCTGGACGATAAATTGACGTATATGACTCGTTGGGAACAGGATCTAAGAATTTCGACGGACCCTCAGGACTGGCGGGATGGTTTGAATGAGGTCCAGCGAGTTTCGTCGTGTTTAAACCACCTAGAGCAGCTTAAAAAGACGCACATGAGATGGTACTACTACCTGGCACAGATAGTACACTTCGGGTCTGAATCATCATCTTTATGTTGGAGAGGATGCAATGGGGAAGGCTCGTTGGGCCACATGTGGTGGTTTTGTCCAAAACTTCAATCACTATGGGGGGCATTGGATAGTTTGATATAGGATGTACTGGGGACTCACCTAGAGATAACACCTAGTATGGGAATACTTCATATAGGATTAATGGATGTCCCCTGGGAAATAAGAGGAATTTTGTCACATATTCTGATCGCAGTTAGATCAGCTATCGCGGCTAAATGGAAAGGAGTGGGCATCCCTACGGTGGGGGAGATAGTGACCAGACTGAACACGAACTGCCAATATGAAAGGGCTTTGGCACACACACTCAAGGCAAAGAAGAAAACTGATAAAATATGGGAACCTTGGTTAAGCAGCCCATTGTCTATAAATGGGGAACGTGGAGGAAGTGGGATATTTTGTGTGCCGTTCTGAGTTTGGGTGACGCGCAGGACGATTCTCTCCCTACCTTGCACCTCCGATCTTGCAATAGTGTAAAAATGAGCCATGCGACATTCACAGCACTTACGGATATAAATTATTTCTCACAACTATCTAATATATGGGGAATTGAATGTAATTAATCCATTCTTTTTTCTTTTGTTTTCTTTTATGTATATGTATTTTCCTTTTATTTTATTTTTATATTGTTTATTTTGTAAGCCCAGAGGTTGGGGCACAGTTTTGGGCATCTGTTGGCCCTATAGATTGTATGTTCTGATTTTTGTGCAAAATTCAATAAACACATTGTTTAAAAAAAAAAGAAGACAGCAAAGTGTTTTCAAATTGCCCTTTCCTCAGTTCGAAATGTAATTAAGAAATGGTAGTTAATAGGAACCATGGCGGTCAAGATAAAATCTGAAAGACCAAGCAAAATTTCAGGGAAAGCTGATCGTAGGATTGATAGAGAGGTAAATCAGAACCCCCACTTGACTGCAAAAGACCCTCAGAATGATTTAGCATACTCTGGAGTTGTGGTACAATGTTCTACAGTTCAGGGACACCTGCAAATTACAACTTGTTCTCACATTTCCTAATAGCTCAGTGTGTTGTTAGGTTAATTCCCAAGTGAAAAGTCACTGGTACGACTCACGTTACACAAGTCTGGAATGGTGGCCCACAAAAAGGTGAAAAAGCCTTGACTTCAATATCTTAGTAAGAAGCCCCGGCTCAAGTTTGCCTAAAAGAACAAAAAGTGGACAGTAGAAGATTGGAAATGGGTGCTTTGGAAAATGAGACAAAAAGTCAATAGACTAGGCTAGGCTCTGATGGGTGCAAATGGCTCTTGAAGAAACAAGGGGAAAAGGGATTAATGGATCGAGAAATTGAAGGAACTGTCAAGTTTGGTGGAGGAAGCCCGATGATATAGGGTTATTACACAGCCAAAGATGTTGGATACTTGACTAGGATCGATGGTGGTCTTAATGTTGAGCTATATGTGAGTATCCTACAAGACGAGTTACTTCGTACACTCAAGCACTATGGGTATGAAAAGGACGACATAGTGTTCCAGCAGAACAACGACCCAAAGCATACACCGAGATTGGCAAAGAAATGCTTCAATGACAATGAAGTAGAGGTGCTGGATTGGCCCCACAGTCCCAAGACCTCAACCCAGTAAACACTTGTGGGTAGAGTTGAAGAAAAAGCTGTATACATACCCAAGTGAGGCGACCAGTGTGCACCAACTTTGGGAACGTGTAGAAGAGACCTGGGAATCAGATTTCGGTTGAGAGCATGCCCAGAATGTAATGTAATGTAGTGTTGGAAAGGTTTTTGGGACATATTAATGCTGTTTAATACAAATTGTGCATGAATTGTCACAGCTCCGAGTACTGTTACTGACTATGTGATTTCCTTTGTGAACACAGTCTACCAAACCTTCCATCAGATCTTAAAAATACCCATGATGTAGAAGGGTCAGGGGTTTCCCAGGTCATTTATTTCCGTAATATTGCATTGGAATTCAGTAGCTTTGCCTGAATAATTACCACCAGTCTCAGCTAAAAGTAAAAATTCCGATATGGTCCAGATTTCCACAAGTTCCCTTCAACTATTAACCCTATAGGAATACATTGAGGTCACTGAACATCACAGCTACCACTGGACAATCAAAAGTCTCTGTGAAGCCATTGTCTATGTAGTAATTACAGTAATTGCAATGAGTATAACATTTAAGTTATTGTTTTTATAACTTTTATCTCCTTATACGTGTAAATACAAACCTGAAAAAGACAAACAACACAACTACAGAAAAAAAAGACATGAACCACACAATCAAATACTATACATTGATCTATTGCTACTAAGCAAAATTTGCAATAATGAACATGAGGTTCTGGATGGGTTCAGTGTATTTTAGGATCCATATACGAAACACAATGTCCAGTCTCTGACCCGAACTTACAGCTTCATATGTGTCTATGAGACTGTAATTTCGGACCGGGAAACTCACTGTTAATACATTCATTGCGATCCATATACAGACAGAGAAATACTTTTGTGTGAATCCGGCCTCTTAGTTAACAGTTTAAGAAAAAAGTATAAGCCCATTGCCACCTTTTTAGGGGGCTATTTCCACAATACCCATAACAGGTCTCTGGATCCCAAGATCATCTTGAATAGGCCAGAGGTGTTTATGCTCAACCTGCATTCCACATTACGTATAGGATTTTCTGGAGAAAGCTGAAAATCCACTATTTCCAGCACTCCTACAATGAATGGATGGTTGAGCATCTACAAATCTTCTCTATTCAAGAGCTCTGTTATTGGGATTGCGGAGCATCCCCAATGCTATTCATAAGGCATAAACTTTAAATTCTGAGAATACCCATTTAAGTGGGTCCCTACACCACTAAAGGGGTTGTCCACTACTCGGACAACTCCTTCTCAATCTTCATGTCTCTTGTACAGTTATATGAAAAAGTTTGGGCACCCCTATTAATCTTAAGCTTAATGTTTTATAAAAATTGGTGTTTTTGCAACAGCTATTTCAGTTTGATATATGTAATAACTGTTGGACACAGTAATGTTTCTGCTTTGAAATTAGGTTTATTGTACTGACAGAAAATGTGCAATTTGACAGGTGCATAAGTATGGGCACCCTTATCATTTTCTTGTTTTAAATACTCCTACCTACTTTTTACTGACTTACTAAAGCACTTTTTTTGGTTTTGTAACCTCATTGAGCTTTGAACGTCATAGCCAGGTGTATGCAATCCTGAGAAAAGCTACTTAAAGCGGCCACTTGCAAGTTGTTCTCCTGTTTGAATCTCCTCTGAAGAGTGGCATCATGGGCTCCTCAAAACAACTGTCAAATGATCTGAAAACAAAGATTATTCAACATAGTTGTTCAGGGGAAGGATACAAAAAGCTGTCTCAGAGATTTAACCTGTCAGTTTCCACTGTGAGGAACATAGTAAGGAAATGGAAGAACACAGGGACAGTTCTTGTTAAGGCCAGAAGTGGCAGGCCAAGAAAAACATCAGAAAGGCAGAGAAGAAGAATGGTGAGATCAGTCAAGGACAATCCTCAGACCACCTCCAGAGAGCTGCAGCATCAACTTGCTGCAGATGGTGTCACTGTGCATCGGTCAACTATACAACGCACTTTGCACAAGGAGAAGCTGTATGGGAGAGTGATGCGAAAGAAGCCGTTTCTGCAAGCACGCCACAAACAGAGTCGGCTGAGGTATGCAAAAGCACATTTGGAGAAGCCAATTTCTTTTTGGAAGAAGGTCCTGTGGACTGATGAAACCAAGATTGAGTTGTTTGGTCATACAAAAAGGCGTTATGCATGGCGGCAAAAAAAAAAAGCATTCCAAGAAAAACACTTGCTACCCACAGTAAAATTTGGTGGAGGTTCCATCATGCTTTGGGGCTGTGTGGCCAATGCCGGCACCGGGAATCTTGTTAAAGTTGAGGGACGCATGGATTCCACTCAGTATCAGCAGATTCTTGACAATAATGTTCAAGAATCAGTGACAAAGTTGAAGTTATGCAGGGGATGGATCTTTCAGCAAGACAATGATCCAAAACACCGCTCCAAATATACTCAGGCATTCATGCAGAGGAACAATTACAATGTTCTGGAATGGCCATCCCAGTCCCCAGACCTGAATATCATTGCACATCTGTGGGATCATTGGAAGAGGGCTGTCCATGCTCGGTGACCATCAAACTTAACTGAACTGGAATTGTTTTGTAAAGAGGAATGGTCAAAAATACCTTCATCCAGGATCCAGGAAATCATTAAAAGCTACAGGAAGCGACTACAGGCTGTTATTTTTGCAAATGGAGGATCTACTAAATATTAATGTCACTTTTCTGGTGAGGTGCCCATACTTATGCACCTGTCAAATTTTGTTTGAATGCAGATTGCACATTTTCTGTCAGTACAATAAACCTCATTTCAAGGCAGAAACATTACTGTGTCCAACAGTTATTACATATATCAAACTGAAATAGCTGTTGCGAAAACACCAATTTTTATAAAACATTAAGCTTAAGATTAATAGGGGTGCCCAAACTTTTTCATATAACTGTATATAACAACACTTATACTCACCTCCAGTGCCGACACTGTTCCAGCAGTGTTGGCACTAGCTCTCCTAGGGATCACGTGACAATGCTATGTCATGCAATCCTTGTGGCCAATCAGTGGGCACTTCACTCTCCACGCTTACAGATGAATCACATACATCTGGAGGAATTGAGAGAGATGAAGGTCTCACTTCCCCCAGATGTACGTGATTTGTCCGAAGGTGGGGAGAGTGAAGCCAGTACTCACTGGCCGTAGGGGGAGACATGAGGATTGAAAAGCGGGTTGTCTGAGTAGTGAACAACCTCTTTAAGTCCAGCACTACAAAGTTCCCAATAGCACCTTTGCTACCAAGGAAAGCCCCCTTGTCTTTGGTCAACACCAACCCACAGACACAGCACCACAACAACATGGCAGAAACACAGCACAAACCTGAAAATTGTTTAGATCAAAAGAACCATAAGATGGTTTAAACAAAATGTGCGCCCATTGTTCACAAACACAAAATGCAGACAGATGCATTGTAAGGACATTATGAATCCGAGCACAAAAGTAAAAAAAATACAACCACCCAGTAGCATGGTCCTGTGTTATTATGGCAAAGAACTCCAAATGTGCCAAATATCAGCCCTGTGCCTACCAGGATGACAGACCGAAAAGGCCGAGCAAAGTAAACCATTTTCCATTACGCTGAGCAGAAAGTAGGAAGTTTCCATAACTACAAGGTCTTGTTTACTCTGATAGATGGGTCAATGTCATTGGGATAACAAGTCACTTAATAGCCTCAATGTAAGGTCTCTACAGCAACCACCAGGAAAACACTTCTGTCTTGTAGACATTTAACACCAATTCAACAACAGACACACACAAGCCTTACCATACGTAACAAAAGAAAAATCAATAATCCGGGAAACAACCTCTGCCTAAATATAGCACACATAAAAATTCTGTCATTGTCAGGCCCGAAATAAATCATTAGTGAATACCTTATAGAATAAACATGCTGTAATCAATTATCAATAAAATTAGATAAAATGCATTTTTAGGGGAAGCTTTAATCCTTTATTGGCTGGTGTTTTGCATGACTAGTTTTGTCATAGGACATTTCAGCCTCTAGATTTATTTATATGCGCTGGTCAAAAAAAAAACAACAAGGTTGTCAAAGATGTGGCAATATTCCTACCATGATTTAGCGTTAGAGACGTTCTTCAATGATGACGATACGATTCGTCTGGAACCATCTGTTCCATCTGTCCAAAAATATAACACAAATGCTTACAAGTAATTTTTCGGTCACTAGCTATCATCACGATTCTAATTCAATCCGGAGAAAATGTTTCTCTGTCCACCACAGCAAAAAAATGTACAAGTGTGGGAAGGAAAACAGAGAGTAGGTGGAGGGTTTATGAACCCAGAAAAGTTGTTTGCAAAGATATTTAGTTTTGTTACAAAGTAATGGAATCTGCTCATCGAATTACCTAATGGGCAGAAGGGGTGTAATTATAGGCAGGGCCGGCCTTAGGCTGAATGGTGCCCTGTACAAAAATGCTCTTCTGTGCCCCTACCTCATTGTTTACTCAGAATACATGAACGTGCATATTTCTATGAGAGGAACTCTACACAATGTATGGAGCTGTGCCCTGCTTCTCTTCTGGCTGCAGAGAGACCTGCGTACAGCTGAAATGGGGTGTCAGACCCCAAACCATCTGATATGGATGACTTATCCAAAGGATAAGGATACACCATCAATATCTAAGTTCTGGACAACCCCCCCTTTGATTACTATGTACAACGTACATCTATGGGTGAGCGCATGCAAAATAAAGGCCGTTTCATATGAATAGCAGCTTGGTGTCAACCCAAATTTAAAGTGTGATACTGTTTGCAGAGATGTTGCATAAGGGTTTGTGCACCCAATTTGCCACTTTTTTTTTAGATGAAACTTCTTCAGGAGGCCCTCTTTCCTTGGGGAGTTATTGGCGGCAAGCCACGTGGCTGCTATGGGGCCCGTGCACCAGGTACCCCCACCCATCATTGCAAGTTCAACTGTGTCGGCATCCTGGATGCCGATGCAGTTGAAAGCAATGATGAAAGAGGGAGCGTCAGCTAACGCTTCCTCCTTCATCATTCTTCCTTGGCGTACGATGTCTCAGTCCAGCAGGCGCGATGATGTCACTACATGGCACCCGCTGCGCAGAGCTGTGCGGGCGCTTCAGAACACTTGCTGCAAAGACCAGAGCAGCGGGGGGAACGAGGAGGAAAAATGAGTATTGATTTTTTTTTTAAATCAGTAAGAACATTGTGGTAGCCAGAATACTGTATAGAGGTCTATGGGGTGCATTATAGTATATGGAGGACTATGGGGAGTGCAGTATACTGTATGGAGGAGTATAGGGAGTGTAGTGTACTGTAGGTAGGACTATGGGGAGTGCATTATACTGTATGGAGGACTATGGGGAGTGCATTATACTATATGGAGGACTATGGAGAGTGCATTATACTATATGGAGGACTATGGGGAGTGCATTATACTATATGGAGGACTATGGGGAGTATATTATACTATATGGAGGAATATGGGGAGTGCATTATACTGTATGGAGGACTATGTGGAGTGTATTATACTATATGGAGGAATATGGAGAGTGCAGTATACTATATGAAGGAGTATGGAGAGTGCAGTATACTATTGGAGGACTATGAAGAGTGTATTATACTATATGGATGACTACTGCACTCTCCGTATATTATATGGAGGACTATGTAGAGTGCATTATACTATATAGAGGACTATGGAGAGTGCAGTATACTATATAGAGGACTATGGAGAGTGCAGTATACTATATGGAGGACTATAGGAAGTGCAGTAACTATATGGAGGAATATGGGGAGTGATATATCATATGGAGGACTATGGGGAGAACATTATACTATATGGAGGACTATGGGGAGTGCATTGTACTATATGGAGGACTATGGGTAGTACATTATACTATGTGGAGGAGTACGGGGAGTACATGAAACTATATGGAGGACTATGGGGAGTGTATTATATTATATGGAGGACTATTGGGAGTGTATTATACTATATGGAGGACTATGGGGAGTCCATTATAGCATATTGAGGAATATGAGGAGTGCATTATACTATATGGAGGACTATGGGGAGTGCAGTATAATATATAAAGGACTATGGGGAGTGCAGTATACTATATAGTATAGTAGAGAGGTGTAGGGCCACGACGGAAACACATCTAAAACGCATGTAATAAGCACCCAAGTATAGCAATTAAGTTTTGTCAAATCCAAACACCAGGAAGTATAAAAAAAAGCAGCTTTATTTATAACATGACACAGCAAAAAGAGACAAAACACACAGAGCCAAAAACGTATGTTAAAAAAACACAAGTAACCTAATTTACTTAATAGGTGCAGAAAACCTGCAACATTAAAAACTCACCAAAAGCTCATTATGGGAAATTAGCCTTAGGGTATATTCACATGCACCATTTGTGGTGTTGGTAGGAAACATGCTGCTCACAGTATGTGCATTTTTATGTGTTTTTTTGTGTTTTTACACGAGATTTTACTTGCGTGTTTCTTTCCCATTCATTTGAAATGCTGCAAAAACGATGAATATCGTAATGTGTCCACCGCCCACTCTATGGCCAAGCATTCCTTTTCTAGGATGGAATAATTATTCTCACATGCCGACAGCTTCCTACTCATGTAGAGCATGGGGTGCTCCTCCCTGTGTATCTCTTAAGAAAGGACTGCTCCTAAACCGACTTCTGATGCTTCTGTCTGGAGTACAAACTCCTTCTTAAAGTCGGGGGCAACAAGGAAAGGCTGCTTACACAGAGCCACTTTCAGTTCTTGAAAGGGCGTCTTAGCCTCCGCAGTGCTTTTGGCCATAGTGATTTCGTCCCCTTAAGGAGGTCAGTCAAGGGTGCGGCTATCATGGCAAAGTTTGGGATGAATCTCCTGTAGTACCCCACAATTCCTAGAAAGCTTCTCACTTGCTTCTTTAAAAGTGGTGTTGGCCAGTTTTGGATTGCGTCCACTTTACTGATTTGGGGTTTGATATCGTCTCTACCTACTACATATCCTAGGTATTTGGCCTCTTCTATCCCCATGGCACATTTTTGGGGATTTTCCTGCATTCCTAAGAGTATCAAACACTGCCTGGCCTTTTGCAAATTACTTCCCCAACCCGGGCGATATTACAATATTGTCCAGGTATGCAGCGGCGTAATTCTTATAGGGAGCGAGGATCCGGTCCATGACCCTCTAAAAGGTGGTTGGGGCTCCCTACAATCCAAACGACATCTGGACATATTGGAAGCATCCATCGAGCATAGAGAAATCAGTCTTCTCCTTTGCTTCTAGTGAAATGGTCATTTGCCAGCATCCCTTCGTTAAATTCAAGGTGGTTATGTACCTTGCCGACACAAGTCTCTCGATCAGCTCATCAACAAGTGGAATCAGGTATGTGCCGAACTTGGAGACTTCATTCAGCTTCCTCTAGTCGTTACAGAATCTCCATTCGCCAACGGGTTTTGGAACTAGGACAATCAAGCCAGACTTTCCGTTATTGGATTCTCCAATGACTCCGAGATTCAACATACGGCTTACTTCCTTGGAGAACAGCTCTCGTCGGGCTTTGGGAATTTGATAGGGCTTCAAGTTCACCCGCACATGGGGTTCTGTCAGAACCTTGTATTCTATGACCTTTGCACACCCTGACAAATCTGAGAACACGTCCGTGTTCTGCTGCAGCAATTCCTGACACTGCTGATTTTGGGCCTTCAACAGCGTCTCCGCTATTGCAACTCCTTCAACATCTGCTTCTGGCTTGACCAGCAAACATGGAGTTTCAACAGGCTCTCTGTCTTGCCACGGCTTGATGATTTTGACGTGGTAGACCTGGTACGGCTTACGTCTTCTCGGTTGATGATTGCCACTTGGTCAAGAACTTACTCTCCACGGTGGGAATTAGCATGAGGACTCGGTCCCCGGGGCTGAACTGCCTCACTCTGGCTGACTGGTTGTAGACCCTAGCTTGAGCTTTTTGGGCCTGGAGGAGATGTCCTTTTACGATGGGCATCACCTTCGCAATCCTCTCCTGTATCTGAGCGACATGCTTGATGACGCTCTGGTAGGGCGTGACTTCGGCTTCCCAGGTTTCCTTTGCTATATCAAGGGGACCCCGCAGATGTCGGCGATACAGAAGTTCGAACGGAGAGAACCCAGAAGAGGCGGAACCACTTCAGGGATCCACGTAGCATAGTAAAGGATGACCAATATATATTGATGCCCACAAGCAGATTTAACCAGGAGACCAACCAAGTCCAAGGCAATTCTTTCAAATGGCACTTCTATGATGGATAATGGCACAAGGGGGCTTGGAAAGTGAGAAGTGGGGGCGGTTAGCTGGCAGGTGGGACAGGACCTGCAATACTTTAAGATTTCCTGGTGACATCCAGGCTAATAGAGCCTCTGCATTACCCGTTCTTGAGTTTTGTTTACCCCCAGATGGCCACCCAAGACATGTCCAACACCATCCATCTATACAGGTCCTGGTACCAATAACTGTTCCATTATCTCCTCCCTCACTTTTGTAACCCAGTAGAATAAGTCCCCAATCAACATAAAATAGCTCCTGTGCTATACCATTTATGATGGTTACATTATTGATCGCCTCCCTTAGAGCTAGGTCCCTAGGTTGGGCGGACCCAAAATTTTTGCTGGTCACCCCTAACTTCAGCCTCAGGGGACACTACCTCCTGATCCCCCACAAGGGCACAGAAGGGAAATCCATAAGACCCTTGTCCGAGCAACCAAGCCCTATCCCCCTCCCCCACAGGTCCTAAAGCAAACAAAAGTCCCGGCCTATGATTATAGGGTGCAATAAGTGGGGTACCACACTGATCTCATGGGAGTGAGTACCTTGGGCCATTTCAATGTACACTTTGGCCACTGGATAGTCTTTAGCATCCCCATGAATGCAGTGGACGCCAACCTTCTTCCCAGGGATCAGCTGGCGAGGAAGTGTGGCTCCCAAACTCCCTGAGTATAGCAGTCCAGTCACTTGGCAACCATTCACCTTTATGGAACAGGCTTGTGGCCCCCACTGGGTGGACAGTTCACAGTCCATCTGCTCGAAGGTCAGGGGACAACGGGCGGCTATATGGCCTGGACCGTGACATTTCCAGCATATAATGTCGCCAGTTGGACCCTTCGGCATTACCTCCCCCGCCCCTTTGGACCTTGGATGCCACACCCACTTTTAGGCCTCTGCTCTCTGTTGTGACCTTAAGTATTGAGTGGGCTGCCTCCCCAAAGAACCCTCGACCCCCTGATATCTCTTGACCAGTCCAACCAGGTCATCAGCGTACCGGGGATCACCCTGGGAAACAAATGCACGAGTCAATCACCACTCGCTCCATCATCTGCGCAGGGGTAGAAGACTCTGGCTGCAACCATTTCTGGACCAGGTGCAGCAGATCAAACATTTGGCAGTGAGGTCGTTTGTCACAGTGATACGCCCAGCGGCAGACCCGCTGCGCCCTGACAGTCACAGTCACCCCCAAACTGTCTGCCCACATACCCCACCTCTGGCTGTAGTTCACATGCACCAAACCAAATTTGGCTTGTTTGTTTTCTTTCCATTTATTATTTTTTTTAATTTTTAACTGTGGAAAAAAAGGGCGGAGAATTGTTTGTTTGTTTTTTATTTCAGTTAGTGATTGTTTCATCTCTTGTAATATAAACTTCAAAACTTGCACCTGGTGAAACACCTGGTGCAAGCCCAGCTGCAGCAGCAGCACCAGCAACAACAGCTAGCACTGCAGACAAACAAACTCTTGTACTATATACTGCAATACTTCGGCAGCCCTAATCACAGTCTCCTAAGAAGCAAATGTGGTTTTCTGCAGGCCTCCAGCTGCCATGGCAAACCATTGACACCCTGTGATTGTGTCATGAGGGAAAGATTATGGGTCACAATAGACACCTGGACAGAATTGCACAGTTCAAATGCCTTTGTTAGTGATTGAAAGCAGCATTTAATAGGCTAACAGCAGTGATCGGAGCTAGCTCCAGTCACTGCTGGTAAAGGCAGATTCAGACTGTGTAACACAGCCAGCATATGCCTTTTGTGGTTCAGGCTTAGCTCCTGAGCCTGCTCCATACACCCGCCACCGCTTTTTGTCGTAAAAGTACATTATGATGAAAGAAGGGGTTAATGTTGTGCCACCAAATTTTCCGTGTAGCCCTAGCTCTAAGTGCAATAATACATTAGCCAACAGGCTTTATAGTATAAATAAGAAATTGCCCAGTGTAATTCCAGGATAGGGTTTATATATAAAGTAGTACAAAATCCCTGGGATGCTCCGGCACTCCCCACTAACGCAAGGTCACTTCCTAGACTGTCTATTGTAGCGCTGATAGAGTATGCTATGAGAAAACCACATACTTCAAAAATAAATCTGCCTAGAAGGTATTGTCCTGAAAATAATATAAAATAAACATTGTGGTTCTATATTCATCTAGAAAATTGCAATGGGTAATGAGGCCGCACTTAGAATATTGTGCACAGTTCTGGGCTCCGGTGCTCAGGAAAGACATATTGGAGCTAGAGAGGGTACAAAGGAGGGCGACTAAGGTAATAAAGGGAATGGAGGGACTAGAATACCCAGAGAGGTTGTCAAAATTAGGCCTATTTACGTTGGAAAAGAGAAGGCTTAGGGGAGACCTCATAAACATGTATAAATACATCAGGGGGCAGTACAGAGATCTCTCCCATGACCTGTTTATACCAAGGATGGTGACAAAGACGAGGGGGCACACTATGCGTCTGGAGGAAAGGAGGTTCCTGCACCAGCATAGAAGGGGATTCTTTACGGTCAGAGCCGTGAGACTCTGGAACTCTCTGGGAGAGGAAGTGGTGATGTCCAGCTCACTTAATGAGTTCAAGAGAGGCCTGGACGCCTTTCTTGAGAACAATAAAATTACATCTTATGCTTAGTTAATTAATCCAGGGATTTAATCTGACTGCCAGATTGGTGTCGGGAAGTGAATTTTTCCTCAATGATGTAAATTGGCCTATACCGCATGTTTTTTTGTTGCCTTCCCCTGGATCAACGCTGCGGAATAGCAGCAGTGCACAAGAAATAGGCTGAACTGGATGGACGCTTGTCTTTTTTCGGCCTTATAAACTATGTAACTATGTAACCAGAACACATCTGTTCATTGTCCACATGAAAACTGACCTGAGAAAAAAAAACATTTTATCGTTAGTCTTTTTTTCCCTCCTGTATGAAGTACCATTTTGTGGCTTTTTTTCATGCTGATTAGACCTTTGTCGTGTAGGCTAAAATGCAGGTACACAATGTACTGTGCTGCTAAAAGCATTGCCTGAGTCATATTAATTAGGATATGAAAGATGGATTAGCAAGCGGAAGAGATCAGAGGAAGACAATACACTCGCCACGTAGTGCTTCCATTTCTGTCACTCTGACTCAGGAATCTGCTACCCTCTCAACCCTTATTTCATGTAGTGAATATGAATCTCACAAAGGATAGACTAATAGGAATTCTGCCCCTCTGATGTACAATGTACGGTGTCTCTGCCCCTCAATGGTGAACCTTATAATTCATGGCCCTATATTGCATACAGAATCAACGTTTATTAGTTTGATTCATTACTTTGCATGCAGCTCCAATAAGAATAGGATTAAACATATTATCTTGATGAAACTCCTAATTGAACCATGTATGAAGGCTTTACTAAATGCTTTTATTGATCTGCATGTTATATTCCAATTCCAACACTCAGTGGGGTAACAGAGTAAATTATTGCCCAATGGTTTACAACCTTTGTTTCTACAACTGTACCAAAACCACTAATGAAATCACGTAGCCAAATCGGATCTCCTGCTATGCACTAATGAGGGGCAAAACGCCGAAACAAGTGTCTGCAAATGAAGTGTCGAGTTTGGTTTCTTATGCTAAAGGGGCATTTACACTGCAAGATAATCATGAATGAGCATTGTTTAAAATGCACGAATTGTACTGTGTAAACAGGTTGCCGATCACCAGGTGAACTAGAAAAACACTTGTTCATCGGGTAAAATGATCTTTTGTGTGGCATTGTTCTCAGTGGTGCATTGTCCTGTGTAAACAAGACTCATACTGCCAACAACTATGGCAGCTTATGCTCACTGAGCAATCTATGCGCATCCTCTACTTTGGTCTGCCTGTGTAAACAGGCATTTAAACGACTGCCGATCAGTAAAAGTTAACCAATCAGAGGTCGAATTATGGCGCCAACTGGTCAGTGTAAATGGACTTTAAGTCATGTTGCAAGGCCTGTTAATGGGAATCTGTCAGCAGGTTTTTGCTATGTAATCTGAAGACAGAATGAGGTAGGGGTTAAAACACAGATTTCAGCATTAACTCTCTTATCAAGCTCCATGGTTTTGTTTACTTGCTGTGATTGTTTAGCAGCAGGAGCTTATCATTGATGGGACACAGCAGCATGTGCATGCTAGTCTGACTCCGCCCCCTCCTGTGATAGGTCCCTCACTGTCTATAGACATAGTATATACAGAGCCTGATGTGGGCGAGGTTAGCTGTGGTGTGGGCAGGGTCAGCCTTCTCAGCTCTGCTTCATGCTAAATCTAAAAACTCTGTGTCACAACAGCAGCACCCAGTAAACCAAGGGACACATCACTGGATTCTTTGCCTACCTCATGCTGCTCTCAGATGATGTAGCATAAACCTGCTGACAGATTCCCTTTAAAAGGTCGATATTGACTTTTAGGATTTCTACATGCAATAGGAGGCACTATAGCACAAGTCGTCTTCCTCTCTGAAGCAACTATTTGCAACACTAATACTAGCATGCTCTAGTGGAAGAGTAATAGGCTGGAGACCATTGTTCTATTAGCTACATGTTTACTGTAAAGAAAAGAACTTTTTATGTAAAATTTTATATTCACTATTACAATACAGGGCTTCGCTACAAGTGTCACTTCCAATCAAGCGTCTAAGTAAATCAATGGGATCAGTTGCATATTATACATCCACACCTCCACAGGTAACAGAATGGCACTTTTGTGTTACTGTATGACAGTTTGTAATTAAAGGGACACTATAATCAGAAAAATAATCTTTGGTTTAAATCATGTTTTTTTGTGCTACATGAATATATTATAAATGTTGGCAATATATTTTTTTATATTATGATGTCCATTAAAAAAAATTGTATTTTTGCAATTTTCATACTGGCCACTGGGGCTTTTCTATACGCTTACTTCCTGTGCTTTCAAGAAGAGTTTTCAGCAGGCTTCTTATCACCAGGGTACATGAGAACAGGCCCTATCCATAATCTAATGCAGAAATGCTGAAAATCTGGACAAAGTCAGAGTCAGCATAAGCATACCCGCTCAATAGGCATGATCAAAAAGGAGAAGAAGAGCTTAAATAGTAAAAAGGGAACAATTTTATTACATCAAAAGATAAATATAGTACCGTCACCACTGCACCTGGCGCATGCGTCGTGTAAAGCACTGAGGCCGAGGATGCGGCCGCAATAGGCAATACACTGCGGTCACGTGATATGTCACATGACCTCCTTAGGGGCGTATTTAAAGGTCCTTGAGTGCACCGTCTAATCAGCCTCTTGAGAAAGCCAGACATCTCCAGGCGAAACGCGCGTCAGGCATTTCTTGTCACCACCCTTCTTCGCAGAGCTTTACACCTCCCCTGCCCTAACTGTGGTAAGGCTGTTTGTGATGACTGACTGCGGGTGTACGATTCTGTTGTTGGCACACATGTGCTTGTATATCTATAAAGCACACAATCCCCTTGTCTCATCAGCCTGCCCTGTCCCCCCCCCTCCTTCCACCCTTTCCATCCAGGTATTGAGCAGGTGTGGGGGTTGTATCGCGCTGTGCTTCCTGGCACTGAGCACTTTTGTTGTTAGTGATAAACTATGCTATGTACAACCCCTGGCAAAAATTATGGAAACACCGGGCTCGGAGGATGTTCATTCAGTTGTTTAATGTTGTTGAAAAAAAGCAGATCACAGACATGGTACAAAACTAAAGTTATTTTAAATGTCAACTTTAGGGCTTTAAGAAACACTAAAAGAAATCAAGATTAAAACTGTGGTACTCAGTAAGGGTAATTTTTTTCAGACCAAGCAGAGGGAAAAAATTATGGAATCACTCAATTCTGAGGAAAAATTAATGGAATCACCCTGTAAATTTTCATTTCCAAAACTAACACCTGCATCAAATTAGATCTGCTCATTAGTCGGCATCTAAAAAGGAGTGATCACACCTTGGAGAGATGTTGCACCAAGTGGACTGACATGAATCATGGCTCCAACACGAGAGATGTCAATTGAAACAAAGGAGAGGATTATCAAACTCTTAAAAGAAGGTAAAATATCATGTAATGTTGCAAAAGATGTTGGTTGTTCACAGTCAGCTGTGTCTAAAATCTGGACCAAATACAAACAACATGGGAAGGATGTTAAAGGCAAACATACTGGTAGACCAAGGAAGACATCAAAGTGTCAAGACTGGAAACATAAAGCAATATGTCTCCAAAACAGGAAATGCACAACAAAACAAATAAGGAACGAATGGGAGGAAACTGGAGTCAATGTCTGTGACCGAACTGTAAGAAACCGCCTAAAGGAAATGGGATTTACATACAGAAAAGCTAAACATAAGCCATCATTAACACCTAAACAGAAAAAAACAAGGTTACAATGGGCTAAGGAAAAGCAATCATGGACTGTGGATGACTGGATGAAAGTCATATTCAGTGATGAATCGCGAATCTGCATTGGGCAAGGAGATGATGCTGGAACTTTTGTTTGGTGCCGTTCCAATGAGATTTATAAAGATGACTGCATGAAGAGAACATGAAAATTTCCACAGTCATTGATGATATGGGGCTGCATGTCAGGTAAAGGCAATGGGGAGATGGCTGCATTACATCTTCAATAAATGCCCAAGTTTACATTGATATTTTGGACAGTTTTCTTATCCCATCAATTGAAAGGATGTTTGGGGATGATGACATCATTTCTCAAGATGATAATGCATCCTGCCATAGAGCAAAAACTGTGAAAACATTCCTTGAAAGAAGACACATAAGGTCAATGTCATGGCCTGCAAATTGTTAGAACTCTCTTGTTGGTTTTTTTTCTAGTTTGCTGGTCACATGACCTTTTTTGCCTATTTAATCCGGCTCCGCCCTCCTGGCCTTGCTGGACTTCATTGTATTACTACTCTTGAGCTAGCTTGGTGCTCTGTTACCGTTCTCTGTTAGTTTTGCTAGGTCTTCTGACCTCTATGTTCTATGTTGTGTGTTTGTCTTTTACTGCTACAATTTCTGCTAGGAGGTGTCCAACTTTATCCCAGTCCCTAGATCTTGTAGGGATCCCTCCCTTGCATTTATAGGTCTTCGTACAGACAAGCTGAGGACTTTAGCGGGTCTGATCGCAGGATCAGGTTCCCCGTTACATCGTAGGGATCCAGTTTAGTTCTATTGTAGGGACAGATCTCCTGACTTTCCTTAGTGCTTGTAGCAGATCATAAAACAAATAGTCCGGATCTCAATCCAATTGAAAATCTTTGGTGGAAGTTGAATAAAATGGTCCATGACAAGGCTCCAACCTGCAAAGCTGATCTGGCAACAGCAATTAGAGAAAGTTGGAGCCAGATTGATGAAGAATACTGTTTGTCACTCATTAAGTCCATGCCTCAGAGACTGCAAGCTGTTATTAAAGCCAGAGGTGGTGCAACAAATTACTAGTGATGTATTGGAGTGTTCTTTTGTGTGTTTGTTTTTCATGATTCCATAATTTTTTCCTCAGAATTGAGTGATTCCATAATTTTTTTCCCTCTGCTTGGTCTGAAAAAAATTACCCTTACTGAGTACCACATTTTTTATCTTGATTTCTTTTAGTGTTTCTTAAAGCCCTAAAGTTGCCATTTGAAATAACTTTAGTTTTGTGCCATGTCTGTGATCTGCTTTTTTTCAACAACATTAAACAACTAAATGAACATCCTACGAGCCCGGTGATTCCATAATTTTTGCCAGGGGTTGCATAATGATGTACTATATTTATCTTTTGATGTGTTAAAATTGTTCCCTTTTTACTATTTAAGCTCTTCTTCTTCTACTTTTTGATCCTTATCACCAGGGGCAGGATTACAATGACAGGTAATACGTCTATACACGGCTGATCACACCGGATAAACCAATCACAAAAAGTGATGTCACAGCTGACCCTGCTCCCCTTCCCTCACAATGTTCATTAGATGCCTCAATACTCATTGTGGCTTACTGTATATACTTATGTTGTACCCTTAAACAATAGGAAGTTAAAGTTTGAAAAAAACAACAACTGGCCATTGTGAAAACTGCAATATTTCTATGTTTTTCATTTTTAATATAGTTTGTGATATGGATGAAAAAATAACATTGCCAAAAATATTTTAAAAATACATTTAAAAGGTGTAGTTCCCTTTCAAACAACATTTGTCCCCAGCTGCAGTTTGTTAAAAATAACATTAAGGCTGTGTGCCCACAATGCGTTTTTTAAGTGTTTCCGCAGCGGCAAAAACGCTGCAGAAACGCTTAGAAAACACTTGGTAGAAGGTCTGCCATGTTCCCCAATGATAATCCGCATGTGCTGTGCACATGATGCGGAAATTTCCGCTGCGGATTATCATTGCGGAAAAAAAAGCAGCACTACCAATTATTTTGCGGAAGCGCTGCGTTTTCGCCGCCATTGACTTGCATTGGAACACATGGAATTCGCATCACTGCATCTGTACATGCGGAATCTATGCGTTTCAATGTGCGAATGGTACCCGGGTATGGAGAAGAGGAGACTCTCCTCCAGACCCGGGTACCATAGAACCTGTAAAAAAAAGAATAAAATAAAAAATAAATATTATACTTACCTTCTGATGGCCCCCGGTGTGCTTATCTTGGTTTGACGGCAGCTCGCGGTAGACAAAGGACCTGCGCTGACGTCATTTAGTCATGTGACTGGTCACGCGACCGCTGACGTCGGCAGGTCCTTAAATCTACCGAGAGCTGCCGGCAAGCAGAGACAAGCACACCGAAGGCCATCAGAAGGTAAGCATATATTTATTTTTTATTTTTTAACATTCTTTCGGTCACATTATATAAATCCATGCCGGTTGCATGGATTTATATAGTGTGACCAAGTTGTCAAGCACTTTCCAAGTGATGCTAAAATCGCTTGGAAAGCGCTTGTCAACCCGCATGCGGAAATGCATGCGAAGAACGCTTCACTTCCGCTTGTCCCTGGCAGGAAAAACGCATGTGCAATCCACATGTACAATCCGCATGTACAATCCGCATGCGTTTTTTCTGCCAGGGGAGATGCAGAAACGCTCAGGAAAAAATCCGGAGCATTTCTGCATCGTGGGCACATAGCCTAAAGTTGTTCCCAGATACCCTGAGTCCATGGGAGAATCTACGCCTCTCCTCTCAGTGTCTGGCATTGGCCACATCTACAATTTGTTAAAAAATAAGAGAATGCACTGTACTCACCTTTGCCGGGTCCAGCGGCGAGTTTCTGGCGCTGCTTCTGACACTGGCTGCAGCGCTACCGTCATGTCGACAGCCTTGGCTCAGTGGTTCTGAAGGGGGCGTTCCACCTACACTGGTAGTGCACCTAAGCTCACGCGTTGGCTGCCACAATGTTGATGTGAAGTCATCGCCGCAGCCATTGGCTGACACCAGGAACAGCGAAAGAGACTCGCCGGTGGACCTGGGGAAGGTGAGTTCAGTGCGTGTTTTTTTTTTTTTTTTTTTTTTAACAAACTACAGCTGAGACTGAACAGTATCTGAATGCGGCCAACCCCCAAAATCTGATTTACACAATATGTCATTTTCTGATGATACCTTCTTTTTAAGAACTGCTAGTGAGGGACCCTTTATTTTCTGCTGTATTGTAAAGTTGTTTTGCCTATCTAATCAGCAATATATTATTACTATAAATTACCTAAATATCAACAATTTAGTAGTAGACAGCGTATGAGCTGTCCATGGTGCTGCATTACCATGAGCCTAGCATCAGCATCAGCAATATCATGTTATATTTCTTTAAATAATGAAACTTTTGGAATAAGCACATAACAACTGTGAAAGAGTAAACAGAATGAAAACTGACTATAGTAGCTTACTATCTCTAATAATATAGGGGCTGATACAAGAGGTAAGGGAATTATTGTAGAAAGCAGCTCAATCCTTGATGAGTGGGCGATGTATCCGGAGAGCAAAAGTGATAGAAGAGAAGGAGATGGCATGATGGGACTAAAGAAGAGTCATAATCAAAGACTCTGCTAAGGGAATTACATGACAAGGGGAGGTCAGGGTCAGCAGAGCGTGTGAAGGCTTGTTTCTGGAGGGAACTTAATTAAGCATCATAACTAGTGTTGAGCGAGCACTAAAATGCTCGGGTGCTCGAAGCTCGGGCCGAGCTCGCCGTGATACTCGGGTGCTCGACCCGAGCAACGAGCCCAATGTTAGTCTATGGGAGACTCGAGCATTTTTGCGGTGGCACCCCCGGCAGTCTTTTAAAAGCCTAACAAGTGCCCAAAACGATAGTGACAGTGCTCAAATGACATGGGGACAGCATGGGGATCGCCCCAGGAAGCATTTCTGACCCTCAGGTCACTGCTTTCAACAACATGGTCAGAGGTATTAAGCCACTTTTACAGGCTCACAATAAAACGTTCAAAAACGAAAGTGAAACTTTTTTCCTGTGAAATATGTTAAGGAACATCCTTTCCAAGGTAAAGACTTGTGTATAAGTTAAAATAAATGACCAAAAACAAAAATACTCCTCCACACCTTCGGCTATGTTCACAAGTAGCATTTTTTATGTGTTTTTGCACTTTTGTATTGCTTTCAACTATGACAAATGCATTCACCGTGAAATGTCATTTTAACATTTTACAACCTTATCTGGCCATGTGCTGTGTGACACATGCATAAAGTGCTGAAAAGACAAGGGAACAGCATGGGGAAGACCCCTGGAAGCATCTCTGACTCCCAGGTCACTGTCTAAAAGTGTGCCCATCATAAGTGATCCTTACCGCATCAGAAGATGCAGACTTGCAACTATCCCCATGCAAGTTCTAGTCCCAGGGCAGTGTTCAATTGTACCTCCCCCATTCCTTGCAATACAAGCTCAAGTATGCAGCCTGCCACCCACCCACCCCCAGGCTGCAATACCATACTGCTTGCTTGCTTGAACTTGGGCCTTTTAGGCATGTGGAGGCGGAATCTGGCCACCACGTCATGGCTGTGTTGGCGGCCTGGAATCCATACTCAGTCCCCAGCCGCCCGGCGGCCGGGTGTCCATACTCGGTCCCCAGCCGCCCCGCGGCCGGGTGTCCACACACGGTCCCCAGCCGCCTGGGGGCAGCCGGGTGTCCATAAACGGTCCCCAGCCGCCCCTATTTCTCCGCTGAACTTCCCTCACACTTTTCTTAGCCTGGCCTGCTTTAGGGCAGTATTGGACGAGCCCACCAGAGAACCAGACTCCTCCGGTGGGCCCTGACTTCTCCATCGGTGGAGTTGAGAGTGCCAAGGTGAAGAGCATGATGATGATGACAGAAGTTAGCATCTGATATGTTTTCTTTTAATGCAAGTGTAAGTGTTCAGCCTGCCACCCACCCACCCCCAGACTGCAATTCCATACTGCTAGCTTGCACTTGAAATGGGGCCTTTTAGTTTGGAGGAGGCCGAAGCTGGCCACTACCTCATGGCTGCTTCAGCAGCGAGGTATCCATACTCAGTCCCCAGCCGCCCATATTTGTCCTGGTGTGCCTTATACATAAGATTAAGCGCGTATACCAAAACATTACCTGTGCCCTCCCCAGTGCATTTAGTGGGAAGGAGAGCCTATTCCGCTGTAGTGTGTGCATGCCAAACCCCTGTTCATGGTACATGCGAAGATGCCTCCCATCTTGCACCTGTCGTTGCAGACTTGCAACTATCCCCATTCAAGTCTTTGTCCCAGGGCAGTGTTCAATTGTACCTCTCCCATTCCTTGCAATGCAAGCGCAAGTATGCAGCCTGCCACCCACCCACCCCCAGGCTGCAATACCATACTGCTTGCTTGCTTGCACTTTAAATTGGGCCTTTTAGGCATGTGGAGGCGGAATCTGGCCACCACGCCATGGCTGTGTCGGCGGCCTGGTATCCATACTCAGTCCCCAGCCGCCTGGTGGCTGGGTGTCCCCGCTTGCTCCCCAGCCTCCAGGGGGTGGCCGGGTGTCCATACTCGGTCCCCAGCCACCCCTATTTGTCCCAGTAACCTTTCCCACACTTTTCTTAGCCTGGCCTGCTTTAGGGCAGCATTGGCCGAGCCCACCGGACTATCAGACTCCTCCGGTGGGCCCTGGCTTCTCCATCAGGGGAGTTGAGAGTGCCAAGGTGAGGAGCATGATGAGGATGATAGAAGTTAGCATCTGCTTTGTTTTGTTGTAATGCAAGCGCATGTATGTAGTAGCGGCTAGGCCTGAGATGGTCAGCGTTTTGGCGCATATCCTACCTCCTCCGAGGATTGCTGGATGTGTTCCTGCTACTATCCAAGTTCTATAACTCCCGTTAAAACAAAGCTTCAGGTGATAAATGATGGATGAGGTAGTGGCAAAGGAGAAAGAGCAGGAGGAACAGGGACCATATCCAGCAGCAGAAACCAGCCGGCAGGGGATTTCAGGTCCTCTGGCCATAGAAGCCCGGAGGCTCAGTCACAAGCAAGGGACCAGCACCGCCGTCGTGGAGCGGAGGCTAACAGAAGGCCCCAAATCACCAGCCATACGGGTGAGCACTACACGGTACACTCAGGGACGTGGGCTACTTCTACCCGCTTACAGCAAGGTAGCCAGGAAGAGTGCAGACAGACGGGGAGGCCTACAACTGCACCTGGCCAGGGGAACTCCTGCTTGCTCACAGACTGACCAGGCCTCTTATGCTAGCCAGTACTCCCGGGAGGGTCTACCTTATAATCATCAGTAAAGACCCTGAACTGCACTGCAAAGACTCTGAGTCATTCCTGCTGCGCTCGTGCACCATCACCCCCATCATTCACACTCACTGCCCTGAGGCTATACTCCTCCCAAGGGGAGTTATCCTATTCTATGCTGCGTACACAACACCAGCCTCAGCGGTCTGCCTCGCAGCGGTGGTACTCCCTGACCGCAATCCACGGGTGGCGCAGTCGGACAATTAACCTCAAAACCTAAGAAAGACTGCCACTGGTTTGACCAGCCTGAGCCACGGGACCGGGTCACCGCCACGGAGACTACAGACCCCAGAGACCCGGCACCGGGTATCCCACACACGTGTACACACGGCCCAGGGGGCGCGTCACATGCAGTACAGCATATTACAAACATAAGTCCCATTATTGGGGAGTGGGTGTCCCATGGTATTTGCTTATGCTTTCCAAGCAAAAGCTGCCAAAAATTAGGACGGAGCAACTTGCAATGCCACTTACAAGAGCCATGCAGTACAGCATATTACAAACATAAGTCCCATTATTGGGGAGTGGGTGTCCCATGGTATTTGCTTATGCTTTCCCAGCAAAAGCTGCCAAAAATTAGGACGGAGCAACTTGCAATGCCCCTTACAAGAGCCATGCAGTACAGCATATTACAAACATAAGTCCCATTATTGGGGAGTGGGTGTCCCATAGTATTTGCTTATGCTTTCCAAGCAAAAGCTGCCAAAATTTAGGACGGAGCAACTTGCAATGCCCCTTACAAGAGCCATGCAGTACAGCATATAACAAACATAAGTCCCATTATTGGGGAGTGGGTGTCCCATAGTATTTGCTTATGCTTTCCCAGCAAAAGCTGCCAAAAATTAGGACGGAGCAACTTGCAATGCCCCTTACAAGAGCCATGCAGTACAGCATATTACAAACATAAGTCCCATTATTGGGGAGTGGGTGTCCCATAGTATTTGCTTATGCTTTCCAAGCAAAAGCTGTCAAAAATTAGGACGGAGCAACTTGCAATGCCCCTTACAAGAGCCATGCAGTACAGCATATTACAAACATAAGTCCCATTATTGGGGAGTGGGTGTCCCATAGTATTTGCTTATGCTTTCCAAGCAAAAGCTGCCAAAAATTAGGACGGAGCAACTTGCAATGCCCCTTACAAGAGCCATGCAGTACAGCATATTACAAACATAAGTCCCATTATTGGGGAGTGGGTGTCCCATAGTATTTGCTTATGCTTTCCCAGCAAAAGCTGCCAAAAATTAGAACGGAGCAACTTGCAATGCCCCTTACAAGAGCCATGCAGTACAGCATATTACAAACATAAGTCCCATTATTGGGGAGTGGGTGTCCCATAGTATTTGCTTATGCTTTCCCAGCAAAAGCTGCCAAAAATTAGGACGGAGCAACTTGCAATGCCCTTTACAAGAGCTATGCAATACAGCATATTACAAACATAAGTCCCATTATTGGGGAGTGGGTGTCCCATAGTATTTGCTTACGCTTTCCCAGCAAAAGCTGCCAAAAATTAGGACGGAGCAACTTGCAATGCCCCTTACAAGAGCCATGCAGTACAGCATATTACAAACATAAGTCCCATTATTGGGGAGTGGGTGTCCCATAGTATTTGCTTATGCTTTCCCAGCAAAAGCTGCCAAAAATTAGGACGGAGCAACTTGCAATGCCCCTTACAAGAGCCATGCAGTACAGCATATAACAAACATAAGTCCCATTATTGGGGAGTGGGTGTCCCATAGTATTTGCTTATGCTTTCCCAGCAAAAGCTGCCAAAAATTAGGACGGAGAAACTTGCAATGCCCCTTACAAGAGCCATGCATTACAGCATATTACAAACATAAGTCCCATTGTTGGGGAGTGGGTGTCCCATAGTATTTGCTTATGCTTTCCAAGCAAAAGCTGCCAAAAATTAGGACGGAGGAACTTGCAATGCCCCTTACAAGAGCCATGCAGTACAGCATATTACAAACATAAGTCCCATTATTGGGGAGTGGGTGTCCCATAGTATTTGCTTATGCTTTCCCAGCAAAAGCTGCCAAAAATTAGGACGGAGCAACTTGCAATGCCCCTTACAAGAGCCATGCAGTACAGCATATTATAAACATAAGTCCCATTATTGGGGAGTGGGTGTCCCATAGTATTTGCTTATGCTTTACCACCAAAAGCTGCCAAAAATTAGGACGGAGCAACTTGCAATGCCCCTTACAAGAGCCATGCAGTACAGCATATTACAAACATAAGTCCCATTATTGGGGAGTGGGTGTCCCATAGTATTTGCTTATGCTTTCCCAGCAAAAGCTGCCAAAAATTAGGACGGAGCAACTTGCAATGCCCCTTACAAGAGCCATGCAGTACAGCATATTACAAACATAAGTCCCATTATTGGGGAGTGGGTGTCCCATAGTATTTGCTTATGCCTTGCAAGCAAAAGCTGCCAAAAATAAGGACGGAGGAACTTGCAATGCTGGCACCCTGGTGGTATAGTGGTGGTGGAGGCTGAGGATAAGGAGAAGAAGATTAAACAGCCGAAACGAGGAAGCGTATACCCATGTGTGGGTGTGAAGCGGTGCATGTGAATACACCTCCCGAAATAACACAGTGGATTTGACTTTATGTTACTCTGCTGTCATTTGGTGGTGATGAGAAGTCTGGCCCAATCCAGCCCTTGTTCATTTTGATAAGGGTCAGCTTGTCAGCATTGTCAGTTGACAGGCGAGTGCGCTTATCAGTTATAATTCCCCCAGCGGCACTAAAAACACGCTCCGATAACACGCTAGCGGCAGGGCAGGCCTGGACCTCCAAGGCGTACAGAGCGAGTTCATTCCAAGTGTCCAGCTTGGATACCCAATAATTAAAAGGCACAGAGGAATCACGGAGGACGCTGGTACGATCGGCAAGGTACTCCCTCACCATCTTTTGAAACTTTCCACTCCTTGTGAGAGTACCCCGCGCCTCAGGGCCTGTAAGCTGGGCGGGTGTCAGAAAACTGTCCCAGAACGTTGACAGTGTTCCCCTGCCTCTGCTGGATTGGAGTTGCATCGCTCTCGCCTGTACGCCTTGGTTGGGCAACGAACTGTGACCTCTGCCGCTAGCGTGTTCAGATGGGAATTTTTTTTAAGAGTTCTGCAGCAAGGGCCTTCTGGTATTGCCCCATTTTTGTAGACCTCTCCACCTCAGGAATAAGAGAGTGAAAGTTCTCCTTGTAGCGGGGGTCTACAAGTGTCACCAACCAGTAATGACTGTCACCCAACATTTTGACAACGCGAGGGTCACGGTTAAGGCAGCGTAACATAAAGTCAGCCATGCGTGCCAGACTGGTAACGGGCAAGATTTCCGTGTCCTCACCAAGGTGACGACTGACCATGCTCTCCTCCTCCTCCTCCCCCCTGTCCTCAGGCCACCCATGCTGAACCGACGGTATGACACTTGTACAGGTACTACCGTCTACAACGCATGATAGCAGCTCCTGTTCTTCCTCCTCCTCCTCCTCTCCCTCATTGTCCCCCAATGCACGTTGGGATGAGATGAGGCTGGGCTCATCTCATCATACTCTGGCTGCAATGCCTCCTCTTTAATTCTCTGCAGAGAGAGTTGCAAAAGACAGACAAGTGGGATGCTGACAATAATGATGGCGTCATCGCCACTCACCATCTTGGTGGCCTCCTCAAAGTTTGTCAGGATGGTACATATGTCAGACATCCAGGTCCACTCCTGAGGTCTTATGTGTGGAGTCTGACCTGAATATCGACGGCCTAATGCAGCTGGTACTCCACAACTGCTCTCTTCTGCTCACAAATCCTTTGCAACATGTGGAGGGTAGAGTTCCAAACTGTGGGGACATCACACACCAGTCGGTGTGCGGGAAGCTGCAAACGCTGCTGCAACACAGCAAGGGCGGCGGAAGCTGTAGCCAACTTGCGAAAATGAGCTGACAGGCTGCGTACTTTCACGAGCAGATCTGGCAACTCGGGGTACGATTTAAGAAACCGCTGAACCACGAGGTTAAGCACATGAGCCAGGCATGGTTCGTGTGTGATCTCACCTCGCCTCAGAGCCGCCACCAGGTTACGGCCATTGTCACACACGACCATGCCGGGATGTAGGTTCAGCGGTCTCAGCCACAGATCTGCCTGCTCTTTCACAGCTGTCCACAACTCACAAGCAGTGTGAGGTTTATCACCTAAGCTTATGAGTTTCAGCACAGCCTGTTGCCGCTTGGCGGAGACAGTACTGCAATGCTTCCAGCTTGTAACTAATGTGGTGATATCTGAGATGGAGGCTGAACATGAGGAGGAGGAGGAGGAGGATGCGCAGGAGCTGTACACTGTGGGGGCAACTCTGACTGACATAGGGCCCGCAATCCTCGGTGTGAGGAGGATGTGTTCCGTCCCAAGGTCCGACTGGGTCCCGGCTTCCACTATGTTTACCCAGTGTGCCGTCAGAGAGATGTACCGTCCCTGGCCACAAGCACTTGTCCACGTGTCCGTTGTCAGGTAGACTCTCCCAGTAACTGCGTTGTTGAGGGCACGGCAGATGCTTTGGGACACGTGCTTGTGTAGTGCGGGGATGGCACACCGGGCAAAATAGTGTCGGCTGGGGACCGAGTACCGAGGGACGGCTACCGCCATAAGATTGCGGAAGGATTCCGTCTCCACCAGCCTAAAAGGCAGCATTTCCAATGCAAGCAGTCGTGAAATGTGCGAATTTAGGACTGTGGCCTGTGGGGCGTTAGCTGCGAATTTCCGCTTTCGTTCAAAGGTCTGGGATATGGACAATTGAACGCTGCGGTGGGACGTGGACGTGGACGTTGATGCTGTTTCTTGAGAAACTGCCATAACAAGTGAAGACTGAGAGGAGGGGGCATCTTTACATGCAATATGGACAGGGGATTGCCTTGCACACACAACAGGGGGTTCTATTGCACGCACAACAGTGGAAGAAGCAGTGGTGACACCCGCTGACACTGGTCGTGGACCCTGGGTTTCGCCCCACAAAGTCGGGTGCTTTGCTGCCATGTGCCTGATCATGCTGGTGGTGGTCAGGCTAGTAGTTTTGTCACCCCTGCTGATGCTGGCATGGCAGGTGGAACATATGGCCTTTTTGGGGTTATCAGCAGAGTCTTTAAAAAAATTCCAGACTCTGGAAGACCTACCGCTTGTACTGGTAACGTCCCTCGTGTTGGTGTTACGGGGAACGGTTGCCTGCCTTCTGTCTGCGGCCACCACACTGCTTCTACCTGCCTGTTGGGGTACTCTGCCTCCCTCCCCCTGTGTGCTGCTGGCCTCACTCTGCATGTCCTCCTTCCACGTTGGGTCAGTCACTAGATCATCCACCACCTCCTCCTCTTCCACTTGCGCACCACGATCCTCCTCCTCACTTCCTGGCAATTGTGTCTCGTCATCGTCCACCTCTTGTGACAGATTGCCAACGTCGACTTCCTGTGGCCGTGGCTGTTCAAATATTTGGGCATCGCAACATGGGATCTACTCTTCCACCACTTCAAGTGTATCAGGCGAGGGGCCCAAATATGGAAATGGACCAGTGAACAGCTCTTCAGAGTGTCCAAGTGTGGGATCACTTGCAGTCTGACGACACTCGGCATGGTGGGAGGAAGGAGCATCAGGGTGAGGAGGAGTATGCGGTCGAGACTCACGGCTACTAAGAGTTGACCGTGTGGAAGACAGACCGGAGGTGGTGGTGCCCAGGTAACTGGAAGTATTATCTGCTATCCAATTAATAACCTGTTCACACTGATCAGTTCTCAATACTGGTGTTGTTCTGTGCTTCCCTAGTAATTCGGTCAAGAAGTGGGAGCAAGAAGATGTGGCTGTTGGTTGTGGCACATTTTCACCTTGGCCACGGCCCCGTCCTCTGCACAAACCATCACCAGAACGTACACTTCCACGTCCCTTGCCACGCGCCTTGCCCATTGTAAATGAAGTAAAATAGCTTACACTTGCACTATCAATGGAAAAAGGGTAATAAAGAGTAGATTAGAACCGTGGAAGAGGAAAACCACAGTTATTGTTTACTGGGGTATACCACACTTTTTTAAATAGAGATATTTGCGGCTGAACAGTGAGCGACACACTCAAACTGCTTTTTTTTTAGATACCAAAGGCCCAAAACTGGATAGTACAGCGATTTGACCCGTGGAACTGCGAAACCACACTGGGATGTCGGGCCTACACAAGACTATTTTCAACAGATATATTTTTGTGTCACAACAGTCAGGAGACACTACTGTTTTTCTTTACGGAAAAAACTACCAAAACCTGAATAATAGAGATTTTTTACCGTGGGATGGCAAAACCACAGTTATTGTTTACTGGGGTATACCACACTTTTTTAAATAGAGATATTTGCGGCTGAACAGTGAGCGACACACTCAAACTGCTTTTTTTTTAGATACCAAAGGCCCAAAACTGGATAGTACAGCGATTTGACCCGTGGAACTGCGAAACCACACTGGGATGTCGGGCCTACACAAGACTATTTTCAACAGATATATTTTTGTGTCACAACAGTCAGGAGACACTACTGTTTTTCTTTACGGAAAAAACTACCAAAAGCTGAATAATAGAGATTTTTTACCGTGGGATGGCAAAACCACAGTTATTGTTTACTGGGGTATACCACACTTTTTTAAATAGAGATATTTGCGGCTGAACAGTGAGCGACACACTCAAACTGCTTTTTTTTTAGCTACCAAAGGCCCAAAACTGGATAGTACAGCGATTTGACCCGTGGAACTGCGAAACCACACTGGGATGTCGGGCCTACACAAGACTATTTTCAACAGATATATTTTTGTGTCACAATAGTCAGGAGACACTACTGTTTTTCTTTACGGAAAAAACTACCAAAAGCTGAATAATAGAGATTTTTTACCGTGGGATGGCAAAACCACAGTTATTGTTTACTGGGGTATACCACACTTTTTTAAATAGAGATATTTGCGGCTGAGCAGTGAGCGACACACTCAAACTGCTTTTTTTTTTAGATACCAAAGGCCCAAAACTGGATAGTACAGCGATTTGACCCGTGGAACTGCGAAACCACACTGGGATGTCGGGCCTACACAAGACTATTTTCAACAGATATATTTTTGTGTCACAGCAGTCAGGAGACACTACTGTTTTTCTTTACGGAAAAAACTACCAAAACCTGAATAATAGAGATTTTTTACCGTGGGATGGCAAAACCACAGTTATTGTTTACTGGGGTATACCACACTTTTTAAATAGAGATATTTGCGGCTGAACAGTGAGCGACACACTCAAACTGCTTTTTTTTTAGATACCAAAGGCCCAAAACTGGATAGTACAGCGATTTGACCCATGGAACAGCGAAACCACACTGGGATGTTGGGCCTACATAAGACTATTTTCAACAGATATATTTTTGTGTCACAACAGTCAGGAGACACTACTGTTTTTCTTTACGGAAAAAACTACCAAAACCTGAATAATAGAGATTTTTTTTACCGTGGGATGGCAAAACCACAGTTATTGTTTACTGGGGTATACCACACTTTTTTAAATAGAGATATTTGCGGCTGAACAGTGAGCGACACACTCAAACTGTTTTTTTTTTTAGATACAAATGGCCCAAAATGGATAGTACAGCGATTTGACCCATGGAACAGCGAAACCACACTGGGATGTTGGGCCTACACAAGACTATTTTCAACAGATATATTTTTGTGTCACAACAGTCAGGAGACACTACTGTTTTTCTTTACGGAAAAAACTACCAAAACCTGAATAATAGAGATTTTTTACCGTGGGATGGCAAAACCACAGTTATTGTTTACTGGGGTATACCACACTTTTTTAAATAGAGATATTTGCGGCTGAACAGTGAGCGACACACTCAAACTGTTTTTTTTTTTAGATACAAATGGCCCAAAATGGATAATACAGAGGATTGAACCGTGGAACTGCAAAACAACACTTCTGTTTCTCTAGCCTACACCAGACTATTTTCAACAGTTATATTTGTGTCTGAAAAATTAGAGACGAGCCTTTTTTTTTGGGGGGGGGGGGGGGGGACACCAAAAGGTTAATAAGACGGGTATTTGTACAGTGTGAAGGAGGAAAAAAAAAGGAGGATTTAGATGAAAAAAAAAGGATTTTTCCTGGCCCCCGACACCTGGTGCTAAGTCCAGCAATTTCAGCAACAGGAGCACACAGGACTGTAATGCAGCGTTTGCTGGTATAACCACTGTGTCTCCTATACAGCCTGCCTGCTTGGTATCTGGGATGGATATTAGTCCTGAAAAGGACTGTTTGTTTGTTCTGGTAGCCTTTACAGACCCTACACTAACTATTTCGCAGTTTATATCTCTCCCTAAATCAGCAGCGCTGTCCCTACACTGTCTAATCTGGAGCGACTGTGTACAAGATGGCGGCGCCCCGTTTTAAATACTCGAGGTGATGCTGTGCGGCCAGCCAATCACTGTAATGCCCACAACCAACATGGCTGCAGCATTACAGTGACTGGCTGGCAATCCCTGCATGTTCATTGGCTCTGTAAAGAGCGCCAAACATGCAGGGCGGAGACCCGAGCTCCCGCCCGAGTAACCCGGAAATGCTCGGTGCTCACCGAACATCCCGAGTAGCGTGATGCTCGGGCGAGTACCGAGCAGTGTCGAGCATGTTCGCTCAACACTAATCCTAACAATTAGCAAAGCTTTGTAGGGTTACTCAGTGTAACTTTGTAGGATAAGGTAAGAATTCCCATTGCCAGTGATAGGACATCATTTACAGTGAATTACTTAAATGATTTTTCTCTGTGAGTTCCCTTTTGCTTCCAGTGGTGTCATCCAGTCTGCATCTGACAATTCATTGGCATAATATCCAGTGACCTCAGAGTCTAAAACAGACCTGACTGTGGTCACAGACAATAACAGGGGAGCGGCTATGAAAGATGGTACCTAGTCCTTGGGTAAGTTGGGATGTCCTGTGCTTGAATTAGAGGATAGAATGCTAATGAAGGTGCTAAGTTTAGAGCTCGGGTATGGGGTTATGTCTGACTAAGGAGTTTTGTGGGTAAATTAGGCTTTAGTATATTATAAAAAATAAGTGATACTATCAAGATTGGGTTTGTCTCAGTTGACTGGTCTGATGGGCCTCTTATTTGACCACTTGGCATTTCATTTTACAGTGAGTAAAAATATCGTCTTGGCATCGAATGTCCCCCGCAGCTCTATGTTATGTCAGCTTATTCTTAGTGACTCAGGAGACTTGCCCAAAGAAGACGATCTTATAGTTTCAATACAATTAGGTGAAAGCTGTTCTCAAATTAGGTCTTGCCTGGTGACATACAATAGCCACACAAACATGAGTCAATCCTGTCCCAACCCGCCTTCCCCACCCATTCAGTGTGTCTACTATGAGGCCCATTATTAAATATCTTGGCAGACCAAACACCTTCGTTTGTAGGGTCATGGGAAATATGAACAAAAAAATCAAAACATGAATAAAAAATCAGCCTGACAAAGACAGGCAAAAATCTTTACTGTAACAAAAAAGTGCCAATGGCATGTCAAGTCCAAAAGAAGTATTAAAAACAAATCCTGATGAGATGAGTGAGTTACCTAAAGATCCTTCATATTATCCAAACATCAACACTATATGGGCATTACCACACAGAGGTTGTCATGGTGCTTTGTACTTCATGGATGGATCTCCTCAGCCTTACAGCCTTTTTTCCATGCTGTTTTCAACATCTACTTCCAGGTGTCTGGCTCAAGGCTAAAGCATGCCTGTCAGATTGCTGTCTTGTCACTACTTCCCGGAGCCATATCTATTATTAAGTAATGGCTTCTAAGACATTTCCTTACTGCTGCCTTCGCAATCAGTCCAAGTCACTGGCCAGTGGATGGTGGAGATGGATAATTTCAAGCATATAGAGTCACTTAGGTCTAAAGATCAAGAAAGATCTGAATATTTCGCTCCTGGACCTCTTTTAAAGCAGGGTCACATTTTTCTTCTTGAGCAAATGTTCTTTACTCTGATCTCTACTCTCAAGTGTCCCTCATTTCGCCCTTCCCAATTCATATGTTTTTTCTTCTCTTCTTCATTCTTTACTAATAACCTTCTACGTTTCATGCATTAGCTTTATCTCAATACTTTGCTTTCTAGCCTATACTTTTTGCTTTTAGTTAATTTTCCTGATAGATTGCACCTTCTGGTTGGACATATTTACCATGATTCATATGGAGTCACTAATGGGTCGTCTGACATCTGAAAGATGCTGATATATGTCATGCACAAGATTGTTCTGTACATTTCTCGGAAAGCTTATGTCTATTGTTTATCTTTTATTTCCTTCTGTTATGTGCTGCTATAAAATAGCTAATAAAAAAATAGTTTATGGAAAAATATAGGAGTTCAGATCTCCAGTTCTAGATCATAGAGAAATACATCTTAAACATTTCTAAAAAGAAGTATAAAGCATGAAAAGAGGGACAGCATTAAACAATTCTACATTTTCTCACAGCAGCCACAATACTGCTCAAGACAAGGGTTAAATATCATGAGGATATCACTTCTTTAGGAAGAGAACTATTGATAATGTAATGTTGACATCCAAGCTGTTCAATTCTTACCGCATAGCGCAATTATGTGACTGCTGTCTTCATGGACAAATTTCCTTGTTACAGCCTCTTCCATTATCTGTTTCACCTGCAAACACATAACACAGACAATACGTGAGGCTATGATACATTGCTTTATTTCGGCTTTTTGTACACCAAACATAATAAATAGTATCCGCAGGAGAAGAACCTCAATCGTTCTTAGCTACCCTATCTAGAGATCATCTTATCAAAATGTGGACAGTAATATGGACTTTCTGTTACAGAAATTAATTTTAATTTAATGTTGTTGTTCATTTGGAATTGGATTGATTAATATACCGTTTCACTCTATGTCATATTGCACGATTCGGTCTCTACCTTGGATGAGCCCATAGCTTTACTAAACATTCCCATTCTCTAGTGTTAGAGATTACACTATCACTCAATCAATCCTTTGTGCTGAAGTAAACTGCACATAAAGTCATCCAGGTTAGTCTGTTTATGTTTTAGTAAGACAAACTTGTTAAGCCAACCCAGCCCATTGTTTAAATGTACCCCACCAAACCCTCAACCCTTCCTCCCATCCGAGAGGATGTGTGACATATTTCTTAACCCAAGCCAGTCCCTCAAATACTGGCCCTACCCCATACACGAAGCTGTAGTATATGACTCAACCGCCTCCATTATCCTCCATTAACCATTCTGTCACACAATGTGTGAGGTCTTAATCCCCAGCACAAACACACTAAAGCATTGGGTTACTATAGATCCCTACAGCCGGATGTGATCTGTTTGTATGAGGCACACTTTTCTAAAACATAATATCCAAAATTCTTATCCCCCTCCTATCCACTTTTTTATACCACCAATGCTTCAAAAAAAAAAAAAAACTAAAGGAGTAGCCATTTGCTTTTAAAAAAATTTGTCCCTTTTGCCTTCAAATTGCAAGTTTCAGAAAATGACGGCCGCTTCTTACTGATAACAGGCACCATTTCTGGTGACCTTTGTCATTTTATTATGCCCGAACTCCCACCAATCTGCCTTTTTCTCCTGCCTACTCGATCTAGTAATAGAATAGGCCCAGGGCACCAAACTGCTCCATAGTGACTCGAATTGCATAGTGAATCCAAAGGTGATAAGTCTTCTGACCCTCATCTGTTGAGTTCCCCACCATCTGTTTTCACTAGATACAGTCTCTTTCTGTAAACATCTTTCTCTCCATCACTGGATCGATTTGTGGAGGGAACTACACCCAAAAACCAAAGACTTGACCTATTTTTCCCCACGCCATTCAATTTTCACCAGAATAGATCACATATTCGCCCATTCAGCCCTAATACCCAACATAATAAATATCTCTATGCTCATTACTCCCCGGTCTGACCACTCTCCAATTCTGTTGTCCTGTTCCTCCCTACGCCTACCCCTACGATGGTCATTCAACTGGCTCTAAATTACTCCCTGCTTTCCTTCCGAGAAATCTCCTAAAGACTAAGTAACCACCTTGATTATTATTTATCTTTGAATCAATAGTCAGCCATTTCACCAATTTCTCTTACTGAAGTCCATAAAGCTGTCCTCAGGGGCTTCTGCATTCAAGAAGCTGCACGCAAGAAAAAATAAAGACAGCTCCCCTTGAAAACAGGGTGTCAGTCTTAGAGACCCAGATGAAGAATAAGCCCACCTCATTGACATATCGTGACCTCACATAATTAGACCATTGCCTTTCTAAGAATGCGGATCATGCCTTACACTGCAGCAGCGCATCTACAACCCCTGGCAAAAATTATGGAATCACCGGGCTCGGAGGATGTTCATTCAGTTGTTTAATGTTGTTGAAAAAAAGCGGATCACAGACATGGCACAAAACTAAAGTCATTTCAAATGGCAAGGTTAATTTTTTTCAGACCAAGCAGAGGGAAAAAATTATGGAATCACTCAATTCTGAGGAAAAAATTATGGAATCACCCTGTAAATTTTCACTTCCAAAACTAACACGTGCATCAAATTAGATCTGATCGTTAGTCTGCATTTAAAAAGGAGTGATCACACCTTGGAAAGCTGTTCTACCAAGTGGACTGACATGAATCATGGCTCCAACACGAGAGATGTCAATTGAAACAAAGGAGAGGATTATCAAACTCTTAAAAGAAGGTAAATCATCTCGCAATGTTGCAAAAGATGTTGGTTGTTCACAGTCAGCTGTGTCTAAAATCTGGACCAAATACAAACAACATGGGAAGGTTGTTAAAGGCAAACATACTGGTAGACCAAGGAAGACATCAAAGCGTCAAGACCGGAAACTTAAAGCAATATGTCTCCAAAACAGGAAATGTACAACAAAACAAATGAGGAATGAATAGGAGGAAACTGGAGTCAATGTCTGTGACCGAACTGTAAGAAACCGCCTAAAGGAAATGGGATTTACATACAGAAAAGCTAAACATAAGCCACCATTAACACCTAAACAGAAAAAAACAAGGTTACAATGGGCTAAGGAAAAGCAATCGTGGACTGTGGATGACTGGATGAAAGTCATACTCAGTGATGAATCGCGAATCTGCATTGGGCAAGGTAATGATGCTGGAACTTTTGTTTGGCGCCATTCCAATGAGATTTATAAAGATGACAGCATGAAGAGAACATGCAAATTTCCACAGTCATTGATGATATGGGGCTGCATGTGAGGTAAAGGCACTGGGGAGATGGCTGTCATTACATCTTCAATAAATGCCCAAGTTTACATTGATATTTTGGACAGTTTTCTTATCCCATCAATTGAAAGGATGTTTGGGGATGATGACATCATTTCTCAAGATGATAATGCATCCTGCCATAGAGCAAAAACTGTGAAAACATTCCTTGAAAGAAGACACATAAGGTCAATGTCTTGGCCTGCAAATAGTCCGGATCTCAATCCAATTGAAAATCTTTGGTGGAAGTTGAAGAAAATGGTCCATGACAAGGATTGATGAAGAGTACTGTTTGTCACTCATTAAGTCCATGCCTCAGAGACTGCAAGCTGTTATTAAAGCCAGAGGTGGTGCAACAAAATACTAGTGATGTATTGGAGTGTTCTTTTGTGTGTTTGTTTTTCATGATTCCATAATTTTTTCCTCAGAATTGAGTGATTCCATAATTTTTTCCCTCTGCTTGGTCTGAAAAAAATTACCCTTACTGAGCATTACATTTTTTATCTTGATTTCTTTTAGTGTTTCTTAAAGCCCTAAAGTTGCCATTTGAAATAACTTTAGTTTTGTGCCATGTCTGTGATCTGCTTTTTTTTCAACAACATTAAACAACTGAATGAGCATCCTACGAGCCCGGTGATTCCATAATTTTTGCCAGGGGTTGTATGCACTTAACAATAAAGGCAACTCTAATCTCGCTCGACATTTACAATGCCTCCCCACACCACACCCCCCGATACGGCTATGCATCAAGTCTAGTATAACATCTAACCCGCAATGGATTAACCGTTGGGTTTCAGCAATGCCTTGAGCAATTTTATAATGACCCATCCCCTAACAACCGGCGCATGACTGATGCTTTCCTCAACTCTATTTCTCTCTCTGCTCACAACACCATCCTGATTAGTCTCTTAAAGCAAGCTGATTCTTCAACTGAAACAGAAATGGCTATCAGTCAGCTAAAACTCAAAAAAAAACAGGCCCTAATGGTTTGACAGCACTCTGCTTCAAATAATATGCACCCACTCTAATCCTCAATCTCACGCTCCTATATTCTCACATAAATCATGCCATGTACAGATGTAGTGTAACTTACACCTCCCGCCGGGAATCTGACATTGGAACCACTCAGAATGGACCCAAATTTGGTGATCCTCTTCAGGCGGTATACTCAACACTGATGCCAGAAACAAATTACAAGGTATCTGACTCCAGCTAGGGTAGCCAAAGCAGGCTTTAATTATTCGCCCAATTGTTTTAGAGAGAAGAACCTTTTGGTCTCCTCCTCGGGCTACACTTAATTCCCTACTAGTGTTGAGTGATACTGTCACGCTGTCTCTGTATACTGGAGGTAGGGGGCCTAAGCTGACCCTAAGCTGGGGCCCTGACTAATCCCTCAACCTGGAGGTACTGTTAAAGGTACAGAGGTCCAGGCCGCCAGCGTAACCCCTACCTCCTGAGGATCCCTGCACCTAAGTAATCTAGTCCTGAGAAGGACCCCGATCACAACAAAAGAGGACAAGTAATAATATGCCCACACACAGTACTTAGACGAACGAGACAGTACAAGGGAAAAACCAAAACCACCTTGCATACAAAAACTACACAACTACAACAGAGGGAACACCAACGGGAAAGGAGATAAATGATAAAGCGAGGAAGGGAAAAAACACTCCAAATACACTTATCTCAGAAACTCCAAATACCACGATCCGCTCTGTTAGTCTGTATGAAATGCTTTCACCGACACTTCCCAAACAGACCAGCAGGCATTTGAAGGAGTCTCACTACAGCAGCATTGATTGCAGCTGGGCGAGGCTGGACCTCGTCTAGCACAGAGAGAGAGAGAATTAACTCCCTCACTGCCGAAAACACAAAGCACCAAAAAGTCAGCTGCGAGAAGTCAGGCTGTGTAATCGTGACGATCTTCGTGGCGACACACCCGTGACAGTACCCCCCCTTCTACGAGGGGCCTCCGGACCCTCAGGGCCAGGTTTATCCGGGTGAGTCGTGTGGAAGGCCCGAACTAATCGGTCTGCGTTAATATCCGACGCAGGAACCCACATCCTCTCCTCAGGACCATACCCTTTCCAATGAACCAGGTACTGAAGGGACCGGCGATTAAAACGTGAATCGATGACCCTTGATACCTGGAACTCCAAGTTACCATTGACCACCACTGGAGGGGGAGGTAAAGGTGACGGTACCACCGGCGCCACATACCTCTTAAGCAACGATCTGTGGAACACGTTGTGAATTTTAAACGTAGGGGGGAGGTCAAGACGGAATGCCACCGGATTAATTATAGAACTGATCCTGTATGGCCCGATGAACCTGGGACCCAGTTTCCAGGAGGGAACCTTAAGTTTAATATTCCTGGTAGACAACCATACCCGATCGTTCACACTTAGGTCCGGACCAGACACTCTCCTCCTATCAGCCATATGTTTGTATCGGTTCCCCATAGTATTCAGATTCTTCAGCACCCCTCTCCATACTGAAGCGAGTGATGAGGAAAATCGTTCCTCCTCAGGAACCCCCGAAGAGCCCCCCCTACTGAAAGTACAAAACTGGGGGTGAAAACCATATGCCCCAAAAAACGGGGACTTACCAGTGGACTCGCTCCGCCTATTATTAAGAGCAAACTCTGCCAGAGGTAAGAAAGAAGCCCAGTCCTCCTGGTTCTCTGACACAAAACACCGGAGATATGTCTCCAAGCTCTGGTTCATACGTTCCGTCTGACCATTGGTCTGAGGGTGAAAAGCCGATGAGAATGACAAATGCATCCCCCGCCGTGCACAAAACGCCTTCCAGAACTTGGACACAAACTGAGACCCCCGATCAGACACCACATCGGAGGGTACCCCGTGAAGCCTCACAATCTCCCCAATGAACACCTGCGCAAGAGTTTTAGCATTAGGGAGAGCCGGAAGAGCGATAAAATGTGCCATCTTGCTGAACCTGTCCACTACAACGAGTATGACCGTTTTACCCGAAGACGGAGGGAGGTCCGTAATAAAGTCCATAGACAGATGAGTCCAAGGACGCTCCGGGATCTTCAAAGGTAAGAGGGCCCCAGACGGACGGGTATGTGAGGTCTTAGAGCGCGCACAAACCCCACAGGACGCGACAAAAGTTACCACCTCCTTATGTAAGTTAGGCCACCAAAACCGACGCGAGAGGAGATCCACAGTTGCTTTACTCCCCGGGTGTCCTGCCAAAACTGAGTTATGGTGTGCCTCGATCACCTTTTGTCGCAACTGATCTGGAACAAACAGTCTCCCCGGAGGTCCAACAGGGGCGTCCCCCTGAGCCTCCAATACCTCCTCCTCCAGCTCAGAGCATACTGCCGAAACCACCACCCCCTCCTGAAGGATAGGAATCGGGTCGTCCGTATTCCCGGCCCCAGGGAAACTACGAGATAAGGCATCCGCCTTTACATTTTTTGACCCAGGACGATATGTAACGACAAAATTAAACCTGGTAAAAAACAATGACCACCTAGCTTGTCTGGGATTCAGACGTTTCGCGGACTCCAGATATAGCAGGTTCTTGTGATCGGTGATGACGGTGACCGGATGGACTGCCCCCTCCAAAAAATGGCGCCACTCCTCAAAAGCTAACTTAATGGCCAAGAGTTCCCTATTGCCGACATCGTAATTCCTCTCAGCGGACGACAATTTTTTAGAGAAAAAGGCGCACGGATGCCACTTACCAGGGGACGAACCCTGTGACAATACTGCTCCCACCCCTACCTCGGAAGCGTCTACCTCTACAATGAATGGCTGTGACGCATCAGGTTGAATGAGTATGGGTGCCGAGGCAAAACATTTTTTCAAGGAGGAGAATGCTTGACAAGCCTTGTCAGACCACCTAGAAAAATCCGTCCCCTTTTTAGTCATGTCTGTGAGAGGCTTAACCATGGACGAGAAATTACGAATGAACTTCCGGTAATAATTAGCAAACCCCAGGAAACGTTGTAGTGCCTTAAGATTCTCTGGCCGATCCCACTCAAGAACTGCCCGCACTTTCCCAGGGTCCATACGAAAACCGGACGCTGAAACCAGGAAGCCTAAAAACTGGAGTTCCTGTACGGCGAACACACACTTTTCCCATTTGGCATACAGTTTATTATCCCGCAAGATCTGTAACACCTGCCTAACGTGCTCCTGATGAGACACCAGATCCGGCGAGTAAATTAAGATATCATCCAGATATATGACAACAAACTGTCCCACCAGGCGGCGAAAAATGTCATTAACAAAGTGTTGGAACACCGCCGGGGCATTAGTCAGACCGAATGGCATGACAAGGTTCTCATAATGCCCCTCCGGAGTGTTAAACGCCGTCTTCCACTCATCCCCCTCCTTCATCCTAATCAGATTGTACGCCCCCCTGAGATCCAATTTAGAGAACCATTTGGCGCCCACGATCTGATTAAAGAGATCGGGAATAAGTGGGAGTGGATACGGATCTCGGACCGTAATCCGATTAAGTTCACGGAAATCCAGGCAAGGGCGTAGGCCTCCATCTTTCTTCTTAACAAAGAAGAACCCCGCAGCCACCGGTGAAGATGAAGGTCTAATATGCCCCTTAGCCAGACTTTCTGAAATATAATCCTTCATGGCCTGCCTCTCAGGACCAGAAAGGTTATACAACCTAGCTTTAGGTAACTTGGCCTCAGGGAGCAGTTTTACAGAACAGTCATACTCGCGATGAGGAGGTAGTTCCTGACACCCTTTCTCCGAGAATACATCCTCAAAGTCCGCCAGAAATGGAGGTAAGACCCAAGGAGTAACCGCACCGATGACCGTGTTCATGCAGTTTTTATTACAGAATTTACTCCATTGGCTTATCTCTCTGGTTTGCCAATTAATAACCGGGTTATGCTTAGTTAACCAAGGAAGGCCCAACACTATAGGAGTGGGAAGACCCTCCAACACGTAGCAAGACAACAGTTCTTTATGTATCGCCCCCACTTGAAGTTTTACGTCATGCACAGCTTGCAAAAAATTTCCCTGACCGAGAGGCCTGGCATCGATCGAGAATATGGGGATGGGTTTAGCCAACTCACTCAATCGCATACCTTGAACCCGGGCAAACCGAGCATCAACCAGATTAGCCCCGGCCCCACTATCCAGAAGAACAGATATCCTCTCAGTTCTCGTACCCACCACCACCTCCGCCGGTACGAGAAACTGAGACGAACCTAGGGACGAAATACCTACTCCCAGATTGCCGTCCACCACACAACCTGGGATCAACAGTTTTCCGACGACTCTTCACTCTGCAAGGGACGGGATGGACACCCCCCAATAAAATGTCCCTTTCTCCCGCAGAAGAAACACCTTCCTGTCTTATGGCGCACCACCGGTCCCCTCCCCCGAAATGATGTCCCTCCTAATTGCATAGGCTCCTCTGGACTGACCAGGGGAACCACCATATGAGGGGACCTTGTAGGAGGTGGAGTCATCACAGGGGGTCGAGTTATCCCGCACCTCTCCCGAAGCCGTCTGTCAACGCGAATAGCCAGGGCCATAGCGGCTTCCAGTGACGCGGGAGAGTCATACTGTGCCAACACATCCTGTAATTTGTCGGATAAACCTTGACAAAACTGGCTCCTAAGAGCCGGGTCATTCCACTGGGTGTCCGTGGCCCACCTACGGAACTCCGAACAGAATTCCTCCGCCGGACGATCTCCCTGCTGGATCCTACGTAACTTAGACTCAGCAAGGGAGATCCGATCTGGGTCATCATATACGAGTCCCAGAGCAGCGAAAAACCTATCCACTGACTGGAGAGCCGGGGAGCCCGGGGGAAGAGAGAACGCCCAAGATTGTGGGTCCCCTTGTAGGAGCGAGATGACAATTCCCACCCTTTGTTCTTCACTCCCCGATGACCGAGGCCGCAGCCGAAAGTACAATTTGCATGCCTCCCGGAAAACAAAAAACTTGTCCCGCCCCCCAGTGAACCTGTCAGGGAGAGCTACTTTAGGTTCTGGTCCGGCTTGCTCCTGAGGATGCAAAACCTTGGACCTAACGTCCGCCAGCTCCATGGACAAACTCTGCAACTGCCGAGCTAGACCGGCTACTGGATCCATGGTAGCTGGAGAAAAACTAAGTGGGTCGGTGAAAATGTCACGCTGTCTCTGTATACTGGAGGTAGGGGGCCTAAGCTGACCCTAAGCTGGGGCCCTGACTAATCCCTCAACCTGGAGGTACTGTTAAAGGTACAGAGGTCCAGGCCGCCAGCGTAACCCCTACCTCCTGAGGATCCCTGCACCTAAGTAATCTAGTCCTGAGAAGGACCCCGATCACAACAAAAGATGACAAGTAATAATATGCCCACACACAGTACTTAGACGAACGAGACAGTACAAGGGAAAAACCAAAACCACCTTGCATACAAAAACTACACAACTACAACAGAGGGAACACCAACGGGAAAGGAGATAAATGATAAAGCGAGGAAGGGAAAAAACACTCCAAATACACTTATCTCAGAAACTCCAAATACCACGATCCGCTCTGTTAGTCTGTATGAAATGCTTTCACCGACACTTCCCAAACAGACCAGCAGGCATTTGAAGGAGTCTCACTACAGCAGCATTGATTGCAGCTGGGCGAGGCTGGACCTCGTCTAGCACAGAGAGAGAGAGAATTAACTCCCTCACTGCCGAAAACACAAAGCACCAAAAAGTCAGCTGCGAGAAGTCAGGCTGTGTAATCGTGACGATCTTCGTGGCGACACACCCGTGACAGATACCTTCCGATATCAGGAAATATCGTATCGGATTGGATCGGACCGATACCCAAAAAGTATCGGATATCGCCGATTCCGATACCGGAAACCAATGCAAGTCAATGGGACACAAATATCGGAATGAAAATAAACCCTTTCTTCCCTTGTAGGTTAATTCTACATGAAGTAAAACAACTAAGAATAATGTAGAATGTATTACGCGAAAAGCTGGCAATTCATCAGCGGCATACACCGGTACCTGACAATTTACAACAGAAAGAATAGAGCTTCACACATAGATTAGATAGATAGAAACATGTCAGTCACATATATATGAAGTACAGTGACAGTGTTGCTTACTGTACTTGTCATTTAGTGTAAAGGATTTATTTAAAAAAATAATTGTGTTTTCATGCACTGTCTCTTTAAAAAAGCCGGCCGGCAATTCAGCAGCGGTACCCGACAATTTATAACAGACAGAATAGAGCTTCACACATAGATTAGATAGATAGAAACATGTCAGTCACATATATATGAAGTACAGTGACAGTGTTGCTTACTGTACTTGTCATTTAGTGAAAAGGATTTATTTAAAAATACAATAGTGTTTTCATGCACCGTCTCTTTAAAAAAGCCGGCCGGCAATTCAGCATCTGTACCCGACAATTTAGAAAAGAAGGAATAGAGAATCATGCATAGATTAGATAGATAGAAACATGTCAGTCACATATATATGAAGTACAGTGACAGTGTTGATTACTGTACTTGTCATTTAGTGTTAAAATAAAGGATTTATTTAAAAAAAAATTGGAGTGGGGTTCCCCATAATTTTAGTCTCTAGCGGAGGTTAAGCAGACGGCTGGGGCAGATCTTTGAAGCCTGGGAAGGGGGTAATACCCACGGAGTTTCCCAGGCTACTAATATGAGCCCCCAGCTGAATACCTAGCCTTTACTAGCTATTAAAATGGGGGACCCCCTCAAAAGAATGACGTGGGGTCCCCCCTAATTTAATAGCTAGCAAAGGCTAGGCAGACAGCTGGGGGCTGATATTAATAGCCCAGGAAGGGTGCCATGAATTTTGGCCCCCTCCCAGGCTAGAAACACCAGCCGTCAGCCGCCCCAGAAATGGCGCATCCATAGGATGCGCCAATTCTGGCACTTAGCCTCGCTCTTCCCACTGCCCTGTAGCAGTGGCAGGGGGTAATAGGGCTGGGGTTGATGTCAGCTTATAATGCCAGCTGACATCAAGCCCAGGTTAGTAATGGAGAGGCGTCTATAAGACACCCCCATTACTAACCCCATAGTCAAAGTTAAAAAAAAAAACACAAACACCCAGAATAAAGTCCTTTAATTGAAATAAACACACAATTCTTTATTGTTCTAAATTAAACTCTACTTACCATCACGCCCATTCCAGCTGAAGCCAACGATCTCCTGCAATAAAAGAAAAATAATAAAGCAACCTCATCCTTACCTTTCCATGGTTCCCAGGACAGCTTCAGCTCTGCTACATCGAGATGACAGGCTGGACCGCAGCAGAACGCTGCCATCCAGCCTGTCATCCCGCAGACACTGAGAAGCGCAGGCATGCTTGCGCTCCTCAGTGTCTCTCTGTGACGGCATCCAGATGAGCCGAGGTCATGTCCAATGAACTCAGCTCACCTCATGCACGTCACTGACAGCGTGGGAGAATTCTCCTGCACTCAGCGCTTCAGCGTGAGAATTTTCCCACGCTGTCAGTGACGTGCATGAGGTGAGCTGAGTTCATTGGACATGACCTCACCTCATTCACGTCACTGACAGCGTGGGAAAATTCTCACACTGAAGCGCTGAGTGCAGGAGAATTTTCCCACGCTGTCAGTGACGTGCATGAGGTGAGCTGAGTTCATTGGACATGACCTCGGCTCATCTGGATGCCGTCACAGAGAGACACTGAGGAGCGCAAGCATGCCTGCGCTTCTCAGTGTCTGCGGCATGGCAGGCTGGATGGCAGCGTTCTGCTGCGGTCCAGCCTGTCATCTCGATGTAGCAGAGCTGAAGCTGTCGTGGGAACCATGGAAAGGTAAGGATGAGGTTGCTTTATTATTTTTCTTTTATTGCAGGAGATCGTTGGCTTTAGCTGGAATGGGCGTGATGGTAAGTATAGTTTAATTTAGAACAATAAAGAATTGTGTGTTTATTTCAATTAAAGGACTTTTTTCTGGGTGTTGTGTTTTTTTTAAATACTTTACTAGAAATTCATGGTGGTCATGTCTAATATTGGCGTGACCCCATGAATTTCGGGCTTAGGGCCAGCAATAATGCCAAGCTGGCCTTAACCCCTTTATTACCCAGTGAGCCACCGCACCAGGGCCCTGGATGAGTTGGGTACAGCGCCAGAAGATGGCGCTTCTATGAACGCGCCATTTTCCGGGGTGGCTGCGGACTGCAATTTGCAGCGGGTGGGGCCCAGAAAGCTTGGGCCTCCCTGCGCTGCGGATTCCAGCCCCCAGCTGCCTAGTTGTACCTGGCTGGACACAAAAATAGGGCGAAGCCCCACGTATTTTTTTTTAAATTATTTCATGAAATTCATGAAATAATTAAGAAAAAAAGGGCTTCCCTATATTGTTGTGTCCAACCAGGTACAAATAGGCAGCTGGTGGTTGGGGGCAGCCCGTTCCTGCCTGCTGTACCTGGCTGGACACAAATATAGGGCGAAGCCCCACATCAATTTTTTTTAAATTATTTCATGAATTTCCTGAAATAATTAAAAAAAAATTGAAGTGGGGCTTCGCACTATATTTGTGTCCAGCCAGGTACAGCAGGCAGGAACGGGCTGCGCCCAACCACCAGCTGCCTATTTGTACCTGGCCGGACACAACAATATAGGGAAGCCCTTTTTTTCTTTATTATTTCATGAATTTCATGAAATAATTTAAAAAAAAAATACGTGGAGCTTCTTCCTATTTGTGTGTCCAGCCAGGTACAACTAGGCAGCTGGGGGATGGAATCTGCAGCGCAGGGAGGACCCAAGCTTTCTGCCCCCCCCCCCGGTGCAAATTGCAGTCCGCAGCCACCCCGGAAAATGACGTGTTCATAGAAGCTGGATGCTGTACCTGGCTGGCATACAAAAATATGGCAAAGCCCACGTCAAAATTTTTGGGAAAAATTAATTAAAAAATAAATAATAATTTAGGGACTGCATCTTTATTAACTCCTCAAATGTCATTTAGTGTTAAAATGAAGGATTTATTTAAAAAAAAATTGGCGTGGGATCCCCCATAATTTTAGGCTCTAGCGGAGGTTAAGCAGACGGCTGGGGCAGATCTTTGAAGCCTGGGAAGTGGGTAATACCCACGGAGCTTCCCAGACTACTAATATCAGCCCCCAGCTGAATACCTAGCCTTTACTAGCTATTAAAATGGGGGACCCCCCCCAAAAAAATGATGTGGGGTACCCCCTATTTAATAGCTAGCAAAGGCTAGGCAGACAGCTGGGGGCTGATATTAATAGCCCAGGAAGGGTGCCATGAATATTGGCCCCCTCCCAGGCTAGAAACACCAGCCGTCAGCCGCCCCAGAAATGGTGCTCCATAGGATGCGCCAACTCTGGCACTTAGCCTCGCTCTTCCACGCTGCCCTGGTGCGGTGGCAGGGGGTAATAGGGTTGGGGTTCATGTCAGCGCCAGCTGCCATGAAGCCCAGGTTAGTAATGATGGGCGTCTATAAGACACCCCCATTACTAACCTACAAAGTGTTAAAAAGAAAAAACACACTACACCCAGAAAAAAATAATTTATTTGAAATAAAACACACAATTTTATTTAATTCTTAGTTTACTAAAAAAAATAGTTACCTGTCCACGTTCCTGCGCTGATCTCCCATGCACAGCTGTCACATCTGGAGATGGTGACAGCTGTGCATGGCTGCTGTAAGCTCACACTGCCGGGAACACGTCCGCTCCCGGCAGCGGGAGCCACAGACTGAGGTCACCGGAGTGCATTCAGGCAGCGCAGCTCCGGAGACCTCCTTTACGGCACTGCTGTACCGTGGGAATTTCTCACGATACAGCAGGGCCGTAAAGGAGCTAACCGGAGCAGCGCTGCCTGAACTCCGGCGAACCCGCTTATGCAATGACGGGGCTGCTTTACGGCCCCATCATTCTAGCGATGGCAGCGGTTCAGAGCGGTCACATTCTATGTGGCTGCTCTAAACTGGAGATCATCGTGGGACACTCGTGGACTACTACGGAGGGGTAAGGATAAGGTTGTGGTTTATTATTTTATATTTTATTACAGGAGATCGATGGCTTCGGGGAATTAGGTGTCTAGGTGAGTATAGGTGTAGTTTTTTATTTTTTACTTTATTTTAGGTGGCGATCGGCGGGGACAGGTAATGTATGAACTAATTTATTGTAGGCAACCACTGCCCACCAATGACATGTATTTAAAATTTATTGGGGACACAGTAGGGCAATTTAAATAGCAGGATCAGGCTGATGGGAACTACTGCTCCCATCGAGCTGATCCTGCTGGCACGAGTGGACGGGGGACAGACATAGGCCGATGGGATGGGTAGTAGTGTCACATCGGCCTATGTCTGCCTGCACGCACACACCCGCAGACATCACACAGACACCGCACACACCCGCAGACATCGCACACACCCGCAGACATCGCACAGACACCCCGCACACACTCGCAGACACACGCACAGACACCCCGCACACACTCGCAGACACACGCACACACACCAATCATGACGGGCTGATGGTCTGGGAGGTGAGGCTGACCTGTGCGGCCGTGGGAAAGTTCATGTGAGTTCATGCAATGCAGTCAAGCATGAACTCACGTGAACCCTCTGAGGGCACCGCGGCTACTTCAAATGAACAGCTGATCAGCATCACCTGATACCTCAGCTGTTCATTTGAAATAACCAGCGGGAAAGCGCAGCACAGAACGGGAAAGCCGGCGGTGAAGTCTTTTCACTGCCGGCTTCCCCGCCCGGGTCCTTCGCTCCCCGCTCCTTGGTGCTGCGCTCCCCGCCCGGTCCTAACTTACGATCGGGATGGGAGGTGGCGAGGGGAGCGGAGGATCGGGGTGGGAGGCTGCGGGGAAGCAGTATGGCGCTGTGTGATTGTTTAAAAGCCGGCGGCTTTTTACCGCCCGCCGGCTTTTAAACGATCAGGAGAATTCTCCCACGCTGGGATGGCATTCTGATGACAGGCTGGATCTCAGCTGAGCGCTGCCATCCAGCTTGTCATACTTCAGAGACACTGCAGAGCGCAGGCATTATGGGAACTTCCGATTCCGGTATTCGATATTGTAAAAGTATCGGAATTAAGTATCGGAATTCCGATACCGCGAATATCGGCCGATACCCGATATTTCAGTATCGGAATGCTCAACACTATTCCCTACCTCTCGCCCCCCACCCTCATTTAACCATGTGTTTGTCTCCCCTACAGTTTTTTTCTCCTTCTTTTAATACTTGCTCATACATTCATATTTTGTATTGTACAACATTTAATATGTACTTAAAACTTTCACTAAAAATCATTGTTTTAAAACAAAAAAATTAACATTTATTTAAAACTATGAAGAAAAATAGATGTAGATTGAGAGCTGAGTTTCTCAGTGAATTAGTAGTTTTTTTGATCTCAGCATTGCAGTTTTTCACCTTCTATAATAGATCCACTTATAGACATGGATTCTGGATGTGACATTCTGATCTACTACACATCTGTATAATATAGATTTATGATGGGGGTTTGTATGGCTATAGTCTTAATGGCCCTGTGTAGTGAACACTGTGAAAGAAAATATCCTGACCATAGAAATGTATTATGCTAATTATCGACTACAGGAACCTGACATACTCTTTAGATCCAAAAATAACAGGAAACAAACTCAATATACTGTATAATTTCATTTTCTGACATGCATTCAGCGTAATTATACCAGTCATCGTTGTGACATCAGAAGTGAACTGGGTGACCTTGGAGTGCAGACACAGCTTCTTTCCGCTTTATATATTCAGCTTTAAAGAGGTTGATTAGTTATATTTATGAGTAACAGGTTACGCCTTTCTCCTTTGGCAAACAACACCCTAATTTGACTTTATCTGTAGCATCTGATTGATGCCTAAAGTCTAAAAAAGGTGGGAGACCAAAATAATCACTAAGATTAACTTCATAGTAAGTGATTTTAAGGTGCTCTAAGCATGAATATTAAAAAAAATATCTATAAGATGGCTACGGTGAATGACGGCCCACTGTATAGAACCAAACAAAACTGACTTTGAGGGGGATTGTACAGTATGAAGCTCACTCATAGGAGTTGGATGAAATGGTAATGCTATCTGTCAGAAGGATTCTCCGCTATGATAATGTATGGTTTCAGCTCTCTGGTAGCCGCTTGGGTCCACATTGGCACAAGGTTTTATATCAAAAGGGCATAAAGTTTATTGTCCATCATAAACTTTACAGCTCCAAAACAAAAACAGCCTTTCTCCAGTACAAGTGAATAACATGGACAGTCCTTCCTTCAGGCACAATGAAACAAGGTAAATATTGCAGCCTCACCAATCTCAGTATTTCAGGCCTAATCAGCTTCAGCAGTTTAAACACATTCACCAGACAAACATACCTCTGTTCAGCTTCAGAACAACTCTACACTGCTGAGCTAACCCAGCTGCTGTTATTAGGCCTGTATCCCCAGGCTGGATTATGGGAACGACCGTTTTCAACCAGACTCTTTTGGTTGCTCCTGAATCCCAGACCCAAAATCCAGTCATATTAAAATTCTCTCAGTAACCTAGTGTCACTAGTACAGACTTTACCTTACCGAGGCTAACCACCTCGATGACACATATCTGTCATCCAAGACCTTATCTTTTGCTTTCTTACACTACGTATAGGAATATCTATAGTAGGATATATCCCTTGTGCTGTGCTTCCCAGATGTCTAATTTGTATACACAGCAGATGCGTTGTCCTGCGTTCAAACCTTGATTTACCAGTCATTTCAGGTTGTCTCTGAGCTAGTGGGCAGATACAAGCTGCCATGATATCTTCCATAGTACTCAGAGACATGCATTCCTTCTCTCCTGTTCAGAATCAGCAGCATAAAGTAGACATGTGGCTATACTGAACAGTGTGTCTGTGAATCCAGCTCTGGGATGAAATAAATTGATATGGTGTATCTGCCAATCTCTCTCTCTCTGCATCTCTCCCCTGCTCCTCTCTCTAAACTTCAATAGGCAACTATAACCTGATCCCTCAGTGAACTGGCAAGCCTTATTGTCTTGATCAAGGCAGGTATTAGCTGTATTTCTCAGAAAATTATCAATCCAGGAAGAGAAAGGTTGAAGGGACTGAAAAGTGAAGAAAGAAGTATATATTCTCTGATAAGATATAATATAAGGTTTATTATATTTGCTTGTACCATTGATTTATACTAAGTTTATTGAAACTGACCATGTAGGTCTTTTGAGGATCTCATTTCTGCACGTTTCAGTGTACTTGCCTCATGACAAAATAATAACACAATAAAATGTGATTTTTTTTTTCTTTATATTTTTTTCCTATGAGCAACAATCTGAAATGAATACTGTACATAGAAATAGCAAGTTTCATTTAAACGTGTCAGACTCATTGTACTTGACTCTGTATGCAATCCTATGTTGTAAAAGGTCTTTGCCTATCTAACGGCCGATGACAGATGGCTGGGTAGAATCATATATTAAATATAAAATCCCAGGAGTTAATACAAAAGTCATAGATTGATTTTCTGTCCTAACTCCCTCCCCTGACAGGCATGCAGGCACACTCATTAACCAATTATGTTTCCTGGCAACCATGGAAATAATCAATTTACAAATTGACACCGTTATTAAGAAGGAGGGAAGCCCTCTAGTTGTGATCATAGCTATCGCACGCAGTCAGAATATCCTCAGTTGGTGAGTAATGGAAAGAAATCAATCTCATGCGGCTCTTTATGGTCATACAATCATAAGAGATCATAGATCTGTCATCGCTAGTGTTCATAAAAGAAAAAAAAGGAGGGAAGGATACAGAGAAAACGTCCGGAATTCAATGGAATGCTAACGAAGATAAAAACAAGACAGCTATAAAACAGTTGTCAGACTCATGAGTGTAAGCATGGATATAGGACTATGCTACTGCTACAGAAGCAAAGGCGGAAAAGTCCATACTATTACCACTAATACTAGGGGATATTAGGAACCCACTGTGACTACCACTGGGGAAATGGCAGGGCAGGACCATTTTTCCATTATAAGTTAGAAGGGGGGTCACAACTGGTATAAAAAAAATGAAAATCAAGACCCTGCTGTTGCTTTTCTTGGGAGATCAAGAGGATACTGTGGCTATTTCTGATACTGGGAAATAGTGGCAGTCACCGGTTATCTGTTTCTGGCTGTCACTATTATTGGCAGTCTATTATTGGTAATTATTGTTGGCTGTTGCTGTTTCTGGGGACTGTGGTTGATTTTTAGTGAGGACCTGTGGCGGATACCTTTTGAATGTCTGTGGTTGTCATTGCTATGAGTGAATAGTGACATATCTCTTATTTTGTGGGGATCTGTGACTTACAATTTTATTGGGTAAGGCCGGTTTCAAACATCTGTGAAACACAGACTGTAGCGGAAGACCTAGCCCAACCGCAGAGTTTTCTGACCTGAGCTAACAGCTTCAAAGGCAAATATAAGTCAGGTCAGGAGACCCAGCGGTCAGGACAGGTCTACTCATGTTTCAGGGATGTGTCAATGAGGCCTAAAGCACAGCAGAAGTATTAATTAAAGGAGTACCTGGTAATCAAAGTGCTGACAGCTTCCTACCCAATGAGCCCCCAATTCAGTAAGAAGATTGAATTTTATGTACTTTATCTTTCATGACCAATAATGTCACAATTAATTACCCTCATCTAATAACAATCTGTTAACTATGAACACAGTTATCTTCATACCATTTAGCTACTGTATTTTTTGGACTATAAGACGCACTTTATTCTTCCAAAATTTTGGAGGAAAGTGGGGGGTGTGCCTTATAGTCCGAATATATATGTATACTATGGCTGTGGGTGGTGGGGAGTGTGGGGGGGGGCAACAGCAGGAGATGAGCGGGGCACAGGAGGCAGCAGCCACCTACTGCAGCCTACACTGTGCCCGCTACTAAAGAAAATGAATATTCACTGCTTCCCACACCCATGGGTGTGGAGAGCAGTGAATATTCATTTTTCTTAATAGCTCACACACTGTACCCGCAGCTCGGCTCCTACTGCGCTTGGCAGTCATGTGTGCCTGCTATTAAAGACCATGAATATTCACTACAACCCACTCCCAAGTCTTGCATATGCTTGATACATTAGCAATGGTGGAAATTACTGAATCACCCTTTGGTAGTCTTACTATGATATAGCATTTCCAGTAGCAGAAAGAAATAACAATATTGTATGACCATTTAAAGGGTTTATCCAGGACTATTTACATTTTTTACTGCCTGCTGTGCCCGGCGCAAATCTCTGCAGACACAGAGTGGTCACAGAGCTCTCTTGCTGGCGATTCAGCGGCTTCCACTGATGTTATTTCAACAGAGCAGCAGCTTCTCTTCCGCTCTGCTCAGTTGCTGGGGCATGACTGCCTAACTGCAGGAAGTCGGCTGTCAATCAGCATGATGCCGGCAGTCACGCCCTGTCGACAGAGCAGCAGCTTTTCTTCCTCTCTGCTCAGTTGCTGGGGCATGACTGCCTAACTGCAGGAAGTCGCCTGTCAATCAGCATGATGCCGGCAGTCACGCCCTGTCAACAGAGCAGCGGCTTCTCTTCCGCTCTGCTCAGTTGCTGGGGCATGACTGCCTAACTGCAGGAAGTCGGCTGTCAATCAGCATGATGCCGGCAGTCATGCCCTGTCGACAGAGCAGTCCGGAAGAAGAAGAGCTGTTCTGTTGACGTGGAGCAGCTGAATCGTCGGCAGAAGCTCTCGGTGACCTCTCTGAGCCGGCGCCAGGTAGAACAAGCAGGTAGTTGTCTCTGTTAGCAACTACCTGCCTGTTAGTTTTCAGGTAAAAAAATAAAACAGTCCTGAACAACCCCTTTAACACAAAATTATTTGTCTGTTGATCTCTTTAAAGTAGAAAACTAAGCACCAATACAAAAGAGATTACACTCATCACACTCACCCTAAATCTCCAGAATTATATTACGTTTTTTCCATTTAGAGCATTTTCCGGAACAGACCTGTCATGTTCACTACCATAGTGATCGACTGTTCAGATGAACAGAAACCTACTATATAATGTGCTGCTCATTCATATATAAAGCTTTCATGGATGATGGGCATTTACGGTCTTGTGTACATGTTTCACTTAGTTTTTACTCCATATTGTACTTCCATTTTACTGAGTTTTTTTCCGCTCTGTGAGTTTGCTAATCTTTGTTTTCACACCTGCAGAAAGCTGTCATTATTCATGTGTGAGATAGTTCTTATTTTTACAACCTTATTTTTTCACTCCAAAACAATATTTAGAAATATTTTTCTTTCTTCTCTAAATGTTTTTCTACTTTAGACTTTGCCACCTTGTGGAATTTACGAGCGTATAGTGTATAAAAGCCGAATGTAATGTCACAATTTCTCAGGCTTAGTTCAACATCTGCATTGGAGGCTGCATAGAAAACCCATCATTGTTACTGGAACAATCAGAGCAGCATATAGCACTATTTTTTCAACAATAACAACAAACCCCATGACAGTGTTGTTTATCCCTCTTTCTGCCTTTCTATTATGGTGTTACCTTAATAACAGCACTATGATCTTGGTAGATAGGTAGCTATGTACCAATTGATCCTTAATGGATCTCCCCTTCCTAAAGGTAATGGCAGTTTTTTTCGGAAGAAAGTCAACAATTTCGTGGCAAGGCAGGGTGAGATAGGGCCTTAATAGGGTGAGGCACTATCCCTTCCTCTAATTGTGCACTGATGTTGTGATTTGTTATTTTATGGCTGTTAATATTTTAATATATATATTAAAGGTTATATTTTAGAATTTGACTTGAAATGGTACGATTTCTGTGAGCTGCTGAGTAGTCAGATAACATTGTAGGTGCATTAAAAAGGATCTGATTATCAGGTCACTTGTGGCTAGTTTTTGCTCTCATTTTATTCCTGCGGCTCCCCTGACTATGCTGTTTTTTTTTTTCATTTTTCAAACCCGCCCTACGATTCAACACAACAATGTCAGGCCATGTGTTGCTTGTCCCTGTGTAAGCAGCCTGCGTGGCCTAAATATGCTACCACGGCCTGTAGTAACTTCCGGACATGTCTCCCATCAAGCACATCTGGCAAGTGATTGGTTGGCAATTGCAAAGGGAGCTGCCAGCAGTGGATCTTGATGATTTGTGCGCCCAAGTGCATTCGTCGTGGCAAAACATTGCTCACACAACCATTGATAACCTCACTGATAGCATGCCAAGGCACGTAAGGGTGGGGATTCCTGCACATGGTGCTCATACTCAATACCAGATAAATCGAGATGTTTTGAAAATTTTGTTTCCATTTTTTCATCAATTGTATATTACTAACATGTCTATCCATCCTGTGATTTCCTTCATGCCACAACTTCTTGATGTTGAAATTTTAAGGTTGAAGAGTGTATCCACTGTACAGGTAGCTTGCATTTGGTTGATAGGAAAGTTGAGACAGCCTAGTTTCAAGCTACTTTTGTTTAAAACAGCTGGCCACTGTTCACACAGGCAGTGTTTTTTTTTATTATTGCCCCTGTAATCAATAGATATCTGTTGCTCTAAATCTAATCAGATTTTTTTATTATTATTTGGAACAGAAATTCCAATGGAAAGATTCATCGGTGGTAAAGACCAGGAATGTGGTCACACGTGCACACATCTCCTCGACTCACTTGGTCTGTTCCCGATAGTGTTGTGTGCAGTACCCGTGCATGTGCCTGCACAATGCCTGCACACAATACTGTGAGAGAGCGGCAACATGTAGCGTGTCGTGCAGTGTCTGCCTACACAAGCAAGAAATAAACACATGCAAGAGACACAAGAACAATGAAAAAATAATTACTTTGAGAAAAAAGAAAGCATATTTATTAAGTAATTTTGTGATAAGTGATCTTATTTTTGGATTGGGTTGTGGATTAACATTTGTGGCATAACCCACTTTAAGAATACAGAAAACTCAGTGTTTTGGGCCTCCACCTCATGGCCAGTTTGAGCAGAACTTCTCATCTAAACTTTCTGAACTAAGATAACGCAAGCAATTTACCCTCAATACTACTACAACTATACATATCTTTATACAAGTTTTCTTATGTGAAAAACATATACTGATATGAATGTACTGCAAACTCTATATACATCTCATAACCATGTTATTTTGTAATGCAAGAGCACAGAGGATGAATGTTTTAGTACACTGGATCATTCTGTGTATATACAGTTAGGTCCATATATATTTGGACAGAGACATCATTTTTCTAATTTTGGTTCTAGACATTACCACAATGAATTTTAAACAAAACAATTCAGATGCAGTTGAAGTTCAGACTTTCAGCTTTCATTTGAGGGTATCCACATTAAAATTAGATGAAGGGTTTAGGAGTTTCAGCTCCTTAACATGTGCCACCCTGTTTTTAAAGGGACCAAAAGTAATTGGACAATTGACTCCAAGGCTATTTCATGGACAGGTGTGGGCAATCCCTTCGTTATGTCATTCTCAATTAAGCAGATAAAAGGCCTGGAGTTGATTTGAGGTGTGGTGCTTGCATTTGGAAGGTTTTGCTGTGAAGTAAACATGCGGTCAAAGGAGTTCTCCATGCAGGTGAAACAAGCCATCCTTAAGCTGCAAAAACAGAAAAAACCCATCCGAGAAATTGCTACAATATTAGGAGTGGCAAAATCTACAGTTTGGTACATCCTGAGAAAGAAAGAAAGCACTGGTGAACTCATCAATGAAAAAAGACCTGGGCGCCCACGGAAGACAACAGTGGTGGATGATCGCAGAATAATCTCCATGGTGAAGAGAAACCCCTTCACAACAGCCAAACAAGTGAACAACACTCTCCAGGAGGTAGGCGTATCAATATCCAAATCTACCATAAAGAGAAGACTGCATGAAAGTAAATACAGAGGGTTCACTGCACGGTGCAAGCCACTCATAAGCATCAAGAATAAAAAGGCTAGACTGGACTTTGCTAAAAAACATCTAAAAAAGCCAGCACAGGTCTGGATGAACATTCTTTGTACAGATGAAACCAAGATCAACCTCTACAAGAATGATGGAAAGAGAAAAGTATGGCGAAGGCGTGGAACAGCTCATGATCCAAAGCATACCACATCATCTGTAAAACACGGCGGAGGCAGTGTGATGGCTTGGGCATGTGTGACACCCCAGGGGTCTGGTTGCCACAGTGATAGAGATATTACGTCTGAGAGCAGGTGGGAGGTCCTTTGGTCAGGGATCCTGTGCATGCCACACCTCCTGCCCAGTCTTGGGAGGGGAAGGACTTCCCCTATATAAACCCGGGGCTGAGGCAGGGTGAGTGAGAAGGAAGACAGAACAAGAGTAGAGAAGAGAAGCAGCATAGCAAGAAACATCAGGAGCTCTGTGGGGAGCAGTGTTACAACGAGTCAGGGGCTGGCAGCTGCAGAGCTCGCCCTGACTGAGAAGATTTCTTACCGGACCCGGAGTCCGAGGCTGTGGGGACTAACTCCTACCCAGCAGCAGAAACCGTCCGGCAGAGGATTTCAGGTCCTCTGGCCCAGAAGCCCGAAGGCACGGTCACACGCGTGGGACCAGCACCGCCATCGTGGAGCGGAAGCCATTAGAAGGCCCCGAGTCACCGGCCATACGGGTGAGCACCACACGGTACACTCAGGGACGTGGGCTACTTATTCCCGCCTCTAGCAAGGTAGCCAGAAGAGTACAGTTAGTTGGGAAGGCCTACAACTCCGCCTGGCCAGGGGAGATCCCATCTGCTCAAGGACTGACCAGGCCCCTATCACTAGCAAGTACTCCGGGAGGGTCTATCTTTGTCTCCAGTAAAGACCCTGAACTACACCGCACCGTCTCTGAGTGGTTCCTGCTACCCCCATCATCCACGTCGGCTGCCCTGAGGCCATACCCCTCCCGTTGGGGGTTATACCATCCACGCTGCACCATCCTTCCACCGGCCTCAGCGGTCTGCCCTGCAGCGGCAGCTCCATAGCTGCATTCAACGGGTGGCGTAGTCACCAACCATCTACTGCTAGTACATCGCCGCTCAGTTTGACTCCCTGGGCACGGACCGGGTCGCCGCCACGAGACTACAACCCTCAAGAGATCCGGCTCCGGGTAAGCTCCCGCGTGCGCAACGCAGCGCGACACAGGCCCAGGGGCGCGTCAACTTTGGCGTAGTCGGCAGGATTTCGTGCCCGCAACCACCGGGTACTGCGTGCCTGAAAAGCAAAGACTGTTCAAACTTACCAGTGGTGAAGATTCCCGCTATCCGTGGAGGTTTCCCGCCATCCGGCGCCATCTTCTACCTTCTTCCCGCCATCCGCGAAGTTTTCCCGCCATCCGGCGCCATTTTCGACCTTCTTCCCGCCATCCGTGGAGTTTTCCCGCCATTGGACGCCATCTTGAGGACGCCGCGCGGGAAGAAGAGGGGCGTGGACTCCGAAAGCGCGCGAGAACTGAAGCCCCGCCTCACGTCCGGACGTTGCGTAAGGTCCTGGAAGGAGCCCAGCAGACGCCGACGTCACCGGAGCGCGACGGAAGGTCCTCAACCCTGACGATCCACTGCGGAGCCGCGGCCTACGGAACAGGATCATCGCAAGGTAGGCCACGGTCCACTAGGGGGGAGGAAGATGTCGGATACGGAGGAGAGCTTCACTGCCTCAACCCCCGCCAGCGCCACCGCTGCTGCAGTTATGCCCTTCACCATGCCCTATATCCCGGGAGCAGCTTGGCTACCCCAGTACTCAGGGGAGTCACATACCCTGCATGACTTTAGAGAAAAGCTGGATAGCCTCTTCCAGGTGTACCCCCTCACAGAAGAGCAAAAAGTGAGCATCCTGGTGGCCCAACTAACCGGGGCAGCCAAAAGGGAAGTAAAATCCTGGCCACCTGGGAAGAAGACTGTCGCAGGGATACTAACCCGGCTGAAGGACACCTTTGATACCCGCACCTCAGCCGAGATTAAGCTTAGATTCTACGGGTGCAAGCAGCGAGCGCATGAGAGTATAAGGGACTATGCACTAAACCTACAAGAGGCCCTGAGGGCCATAAAGCAGACCGACCCTGATGGGGTGGGAAACGAGGACAGGCTGTTGACTGAACAATTTATAGAGGGTTTATATTGCAATGCCCACCGAACCCAGTTGCGGGCAATGGCCTTACAGGATCCCCATCTGGACTTTGCACAGTTCAAGGACAGAGCCATCCGGGTGCTCCGAGAACCGGCACCGGGTGGCGTTGTGACCCACAGGCGCCCAGCTATCACTTACCACCAGGAGGCGGCGCCCTTGTCGGCAGGGCCTGTGGGAGCTGATGCGCAGGCTTTGGACAATGACCCGGCTCCAGACCTACGCCATCAGGTCCAAGAGCTAGCTAAGAGCGTTGCTGCGCTAACCCGAACTGTGCAGTCTTTACAGGTTTCCACCCCAGGGAAGATCCAGCTGGCATCCGGACCGGAGGACATCCCGTGGCGTCGACCAAGGAGGACCCCACCGGCCAGAGGAAGACCCAGTGACCGATACAGCGAGGACGGACGACCCATCTGCCGCCGCTGCAATCAACCCGGACATATGGAAAGGTACTGTTCTTTAAACGGGCACAACCTGGGGTAGAGGGCCAACCCCCAGGAAAAAGATCACCAGGCCCATCGAACTGGCGCGACAGATATGTGGGAGGACGTCCAGTCTTGCCTGTGGTACTGGATGGCATTCCCATGAGTGCCCTACTGGACACCGGGTCACAGGTCACCACTATCCCGTACGTGCTCTTTAAGCAGTACTGGAATGACTCGGATATTACCCGCTACCCTGACGACGACTTGAGTATCATCGCCAGCAATGGCCAGCCCGTGCCACAGATCGGATTTAAAGAGGTGACCATCAAAATCGGTAGAGTCGAACTGGCAGCACAGGGACTGATCATTGTAGACATTGACAAACATGAGAGCCACCCAAAAATAACTCTAGGAACTAATGTAATTGAGAATTGTCTTGCAGAGGTGATTTTCCTTCTACAGCAGGTTGCCAAGAACGCCAGCTCCGGCGAGCAGCGAGTGCTCCAGAAAGAGATCCGGGCACTGATGCGACGGCAACAGGTGGAACTCTCCGGCGGTGAGATTGGTAGCGTAAGAATGTGTGACCCTTTCCCTATTGCCATGCCCCCAAAAAGCGAAATGATGATTTGGTGCCGGGCAGCTATTGGTCTGAGAGGTAGAGATTACCAGGCAATGGTAGAACCAGTTTACTCAGACAGTAGGCCCACCATTTTGACAGCACGGGGGGTGGTCAATGTACGCCATGGGAGGGTGCCCGTTCGCATAATCAATATCGGGGAGAGGGAAGTGTACCTGCCCCGGTATGCCACGCTAGCAAAATTATATACCATCAACCAAAACTCTATACAGTCTGTGGAACCCTTGCCTCCATCTCACCCGGAGGAAGGTAACGGCTCTAAGAAAGTAATGGAGGATTGGTGTCAGCAACTACACTTGGGAACTGACTCCACTCCCTCCCACCAGAAACAGGGAGTCTACCGGGTGGTTCAAGAGTATGAGAGAGTGTTTAGTAAACACCCGTTAGACTTCGGGCGAGTGAAGGGGGTAGAACACCGCATCCCCACGGGAGATCATCCTCCCATAAAAGAGAGGTATCGACCCGTACCACCTGCACATTACCAACACGCCAAGGGGATGCTTAGAGACATGAAGGAGGCTGGGGTAATCCGGGATAGCTGTAGCCCCTGGGCAGCCCCGCTAGTTTTAGTCAAAAAGAAAGACAACACCATGAGGATGTGTGTAGATTACCGGAAAATCAACCGTATCACACACAAGGATGCGTACCCCTTACCAAGGATAGAGGAGTCATTGGCTGCTTTAAGATCTGCTAACTTCTTCTCTACCTTGGATCTCACTAGCGGGTACTGGCAGGTTCCTGTAGCAGAGGCGGACCGGGAGAAGACCGCATTCACCACCCCGATGGGACTTAGTGAGTTCACCTGCATGCCGTTCGGACTCTGCAACGCCCCAGGAACCTTCCAACGATTAATGGAGTGCTGTCTGGGCCACAGAAACTTCGAGACGGTCCTGTTGTACCTGGACGATGTCATCGTATACTCCAAAACTTATGAGGACCACCTGAAACACCTGGCGGAGGTGTTCGAAGCTCTGGCGAGTTACGGCCTAAAGGTGAAACCCCCCAAGTGTCACCTCCTGAAACCAAAGGTGCAGTACCTGGGACACGTGGTGAGCGCTGACGGAGTGGCTCCCGACCCCGATAAGATCACCGCAATTAAGGGATGGCCAAGCCCCTCCAGCGTAAAAGAAGTGCGGCAGTTCCTCGGGTTGGTAGGCTACTACCGAAGGTTTATTCCCGGTTTCACCAAAAAGGCAGCGCCTATGCAGGACCTCCTGATAGGCCAGTCCCGGAAGGCCAAGAACCAGAAGCCGCCCTTCAAATGGGAAGAGCTAGAAGAAGAGTCCTTCCGCCAGCTGAAGATGGCCCTCACGGGGGATGAAATCTTGGCGTACCCGGATTATAGCCAGCCCTTCATCCTCTACACCGACGCCAGTAACATCGGGCTAGGAGCCGTACTGTCCCAGATCCAGCAGGGGAAAGAACGAGTAATCGCCTACGCCAGCCGAAAACTGCGACCCACCGAAAGGAACCCCGAGAATTATAGCTCATTTAAGCTAGAGTTCCTGGCCGTGGTATGGGCAGTCACTGAGCGCTTTAAGCATTACCTTGCTTCTTCCCGGTTCACCGTGTACACGGATAACAACCCGTTGACACACCTGGACACGGCAAGACTCGGTGCCCTGGAGCAGAGGTGGATGGCCCGTCTGTCCAACTACGAGTTCATAATCAAATACCGGGCAGGGCGCTCCAATACTAACGCGGACGCCCTGTCCAGGATGCCCAACCTGCCGGACGAAGGAGAAGATCCGGAGGGACTGGAAGAGATTGAACTCCCTGCGTTCCACCGTCATGGGACTATCCAGTATTCCCATCGGGTAAGGAGTAAGCAGGCTGCTACATTGAACCCCTTACCTCACTACAACTGGGCGGAAACGCAAGACAGCGACCCTGCCGTCCGACTGGTGAAGGAGATGCTGACTCGGCCGGAGGCTCGCCTTGAACCAGACGCTCCGGAGGAAGCCAAACAACTATGGGCAGAGAAGAGTCGACTGTTCCTTTACAAAGGGAAGTTGTGCCGCAGAATGGTTAACTCCCGGACGCATGAATTACTCTGGCAAGTAGTGGTGCCACGAAGAGACGCAGCCATGGTGATGGAGGCATACCACGACGGAGCTGGACACTTCGGGTGGAAGAAGCTGGAGTTCCTGCTGCGCGAGCGATTCCACTGGGTAGGCATGAGGGGAACCATTGAGAAGTGGTGCAGAGACTGTGGCCCGTGCAACCTGAGAAGGAAGGACCGCGCCAGCCAGAAGACTCCCCTGCAGTCCATCGTCACCCGGCAACCGTTGGAACTGGTAGCCTTGGATCATGTAAAACTGACCCCAAGCAGAAGTGGCTACGTCTACGCGTTAACCATCGTGGATCATTACTCCCGGTTTCTGGTTGTCGTCCCCGTCAAGGACTTAACGGCTCAAACAGCAGCTAGAGCCTTCCAGCAGCACTTTTGCCGTCCACACGGGTACCCGGACCAAGTGCTGACGGACCAGGGACCTGCCTTTGAAGCGGAGGTCTTCCAGGAATTCTGCAATCTGTATGGCTGCCGGAAGATAAGGACGACACCCTACCATCCGCAGACTAATGGACTTTGTGAAAAAATGAACCAGGTGGTAATGGATCTTCTAAAAACGTTGCCCCTGGAAGAACGCAGTCTGTGGCCTGAAAAGTTGCCCGATCTGGTGGACCTATACAACCACATCCCGGTAGGTTCCACCAACTGTACCCCGGCTTACCTAATGAGGGCAAGACCTGGTAAGTTACCTGTTGACCTGGAAATGGGAGTCCTGACACCCGAGGACACTTCACCAGAAACAGACTGGGACACAGAGAGGCAGCAGCAGTACCGGAGAGTACAGGAGAGCGTGGAGCGAAGTCTCTGTCAGGCTAGGGAAAGACAAGAGAAAACTTACAACCAGTATGCTCCCGCTGTTCCCCTGGTACCCGGAGAGCAGGTCTTGAAGAGGAAGAGACGGCTCCACAAGTTGGACGACCAGTGGGAGAAGGACCCGTACACCGTACTGCCCTCAAGCCACGAAAACCCGAAGGTCTGTACCATCAGTAAAGACGGAGGGGAAACCACAGCCATTGTATCCCGGGACCACCTGAAGAAGTGTCCCGAACAACTGAGGAACCCTGAAGAGGAACAAGAAGACCATCGACCCGTAGAGGAAAGGGAAGATATGGTTAGTACCGTGCTCGGGGACTTCCCTCGGTCTTGGACTCAAGTCAATGGTGCAGTTGTGGTACCCGTACTCACCTTCCTCCAACCATCATCCCAAGAACCTACGGAGCAACCGGTAGAGCTGGAAGAACAGCCGGTCCAGGAGGCAGAAGACTCTACACAAGCAAACCCAGAAAATCAACCCTCTGCTTATAGTGAGCCTGCCATACCCCTAGTGAGCCAGAGGGCCCATAGACAGCTGCCCAGTTTACCCTTGACAGCTCCTACACCCTGTAGTTCAGGGCCAGACAGTCAGCTCCGTAGGTCCACTAGGGCCACTAGAGGCCATCTACCCGCACGTTGGAGGATCTAAATGTTTAAGCTATCTTATAATGTTTACTTGTTTATAGTTGCTTGTGTATAATTTTGTGTTTCTAGTTCTTTTTAGGAGTCCTTGGTGGATTTACCGGGAATCCTTGTACATAGTTGGAGCGTAACCCAGGATGGACTAAAAGACTGTTAAGGACTCGGGGCAGGACAGGCCCCTACCTGGTTACGTCTCCCTGTTTTGGTGAAATGGACACCTTGCTTTTCAAAACTGCACCCGGTTGCGGACACGCCGTAACCATCTTATGTGTTTTTCTTATTGTATTGTTATTGTTATACCTTGTTATGTTTTTCTAAAAAAAAAAAAAAAAAAATATGTTTAGTCCCGGAGTACTAAATTTCACTAGGGGGGAATGTGACACCCCAGGGGTCTGGTTGCCACAGTGATAGAGATATTACGTCTGAGAGCAGGTGGGAGGTCCTTTGGTCAGGGATCCTGTGCATGCCACACCTCCTGCCCAGTCTTGGGAGGGGAAGGACTTCCCCTATATAAACCCGGGGCTGAGGCAGGGTGAGTGAGAAGGAAGACAGAACAAGAGTAGAGAAGAGAAGCAGCATAGCAAGAAACATCAGGAGCTCTGTGGGGAGCAGTGTTACAACGAGTCAGGGGCTGGCAGCTGCAGAGCTCGCCCTGACTGAGAAGATTTCTTACCGGACCCGGAGTCCGAGGCTGTGGGGACTAACTCCTACCCAGCAGCAGAAACCGTCCGGCAGAGGATTTCAGGTCCTCTGGCCCAGAAGCCCGAAGGCACGGTCACACGCGTGGGACCAGCACCGCCATCGTGGAGCGGAAGCCATTAGAAGGCCCCGAGTCACCGGCCATACGGGTGAGCACCACACGGTACACTCAGGGACGTGGGCTACTTATTCCCGCCTCTAGCAAGGTAGCCAGAAGAGTACAGTTAGTTGGGAAGGCCTACAACTCCGCCTGGCCAGGGGAGATCCCATCTGCTCAAGGACTGACCAGGCCCCTATCACTAGCAAGTACTCCGGGAGGGTCTATCTTTGTCTCCAGTAAAGACCCTGAACTACACCGCACCGTCTCTGAGTGGTTCCTGCTACCCCCATCATCCACGTCGGCTGCCCTGAGGCCATACCCCTCCCGTTGGGGGTTATACCATCCACGCTGCACCATCCTTCCACCGACCTCAGCGGTCTGCCCTGCAGCGGCAGCTCCATAGCTGCATTCAACGGGTGGCGTAGTCACCAACCATCTACTGCTAGTACATCGCCGCTCAGTTTGACTCCCTGGGCACGGACCGGGTCGCCGCCACGAGACTACAACCCTCAAGAGATCCGGCTCCGGGTAAGCTCCCGCGTGCGCAACGCAGCGCGACACAGGCCCAGGGGCGCGTCACATGCATGGCTGCCAGTGGCACTGGGTCACTAGTGTTTATTGATGATGTGACACAGGACAGAAGCAACCGAATGAATTCTGATGTATTCAGAGCCATACTGTGTGCTCAGATCCAGCCAAATGCAGCCAAACTGATTGGTCGTCGTTTCATACTACAGATGGACAATGACCCAAAACATAAAGCAAAAGAGACCCAGGAGTTTATTAAAGCAAAGAAGTGGAATATTCTTGAATGGACAAGTCAGTCACCTGATCTCAACCCAATTGAGCATGCATTTCACTTGTTAAAGACTAAACTTCAGACAGAAAGGCCCACAAACAAACAGCAACTGAAAACCACTGCAGTGAAGGCCTGGCAGAGCATCAAAAAGGAGGAAACACAGCGTCTGGTGATGTCCATGAGTTCAAGACTTCAGGCAGTCATTGCCAACAAAGGGTTTTCAACCAAGTACTAGAAATGAACATTTTATTTACAATTATTTAATCTGTCCAATTACTTTTGGTCCCTTTAAAAACAGGGTGGCACATGTTAAGGAGCTGAAACTCCTAAGCCCTTCATCCAATTTTAATGTGGATACCATCAAATGAAAGCTGAAAGTCTGAACTTCAACTGCATCTGAATTGTTTTGTTTAAAATTCATTGTGGTAATGTCTAGAACCAAAATTAGAAAAATGTTGTCTCTGTCCAAATATATATGGACCTAACTGTATAATGTCACAAGACTGAGTACTAACCTATTATTACCAATTCCCGTCCAATAGAGGCTAGAGTTGGTGCAAATCGATTTGCAGGACCTGGATCAGCTACCACATCAGTGATCTGTGGCCGCTGTACGGGAGCCCTCAGAACTGCCTCTAACCTGATGGCATCCGCAGCTGTTCTACTGATTAGCCGGCCTGGTGTAATATCACATGTGCATGCTGCCACAACGATGATGTCGCAGCACAGTCGGGGATGCCATCAGGCAACGGGTAGTTCTCAGGGGTCACGTCCACTGGCCCCAGAATACTGTCATTGCTGTTGACCAGGTTCTTGCATATCGATTTGCACCAACTCTAATGGGGGCATGAAAGCAGCTCTGAGAGAATATATATCAGCTCCTTATTGTTTCAGATAATGACTCAACTTCATCTCTGTATGCAGATGTACAACTGGGTTCAGCACATACTATCATGAAGATGACACAACAGCCTATTTAACAACCTAAATAATCCACCTACTGTAATAGGTATATATCACATTATCCACCAGACGCACAAATATATTCAAGGCAATAACACACAACCCTCGCTTATTTCAATATATAGTGGTCTAATTGAGCATACCCTGCCTGGTGCGTGGCAAAATAGTTGAGGAGGAGATCCAGTGGTATTTTTATCGGGTAATACAATGTTACCGTCCTTATTCAAGTTGTTTGGATCTGAAACATCGCAGGGTGCTTTTATACTGCCCAAAAGAACACATTTTCCTCTTCATCTATTTTGGCGGTAGGCTGTGGTGATTGTCTCTGTGGCTATCCTTATTGCAATTAAGGCAGACTTGTTCACTTTTATGCATTTTCAGGATGCATGAAAATCAGCTTATACTCTTTGCCAAATTTAGCAACACCAATAAAAATTCTAAAGATAAGTTAATTTTGGCATAATTGGCACAAGTATAACACAGTCAACAATAATTTTGCTACTGAAAGAAAAACATATGATTTATACTAAACTGAACGCGCCGATTCCAAATATGAACTCCAAATTTGCCTGACATATCTAGATTTTAAGTTATACATGCAAAGCCTATTCACTTATATTAATGCAGTATATATTGGAAATATTTTAACGGACGTGCCCGGATGCGCTCAGACAGGTCTATAGGCTGATGTCAGCAGTGAGTATTTAAGGCAAGCCGACAGAGTTCAATAAAGTGATCTGTTATAGTGCTATCAGTTTTGAAAATTAAGATGAATATACACAAATGTGTTAACAATCCGGACATTTTTTGCTACATATGTGGCAAATACACTCCTTAAGATCAATGCAAGAATCAGACAAAGCAAGCGCTTACAAGTATTACACTGACTGTTGAATTGGAGATCAAGAGAAAAGCTGGGCACCTCATGTTTGTTGCACTGCATGTTACTCTGGGCTAAAGCAGTGGTTGAATGGTAAAAGGAAAGGAGTGGCTTTGCAGTGCCCATGGTTTGCCAGGAGCAGAAAAATCACTATTCAGACTGTTATTTTTGCATGACTAAAATCGCTGGATATTCAAGAACAAATTGTGTATCCTGACTGAGTCTGCTCTTAAACCAGTACCACACGATGTAGAGAATCCAGTGCCTGCCCCTCTCGCAGCAGGAGCGGCAATTGAAACTGACGGTCCTGATCCTGATGAAGAAGCTGTTGATTAGCATGATGTGTTTCCTGATCCAGAACAACCAGAGTGTCAGCCGCACTTGTTGAGCCAATCAGATTTAGATGATCTGATTAGAGATCTATCATTATCTAAAGAAAACTCAGAACTGCTAGCTTCTAGGCTTCGGGAATGGAATTTGCTACAACGAGGCACCATAGCTTCACACTTTCGTCATCGACACCCCAAGTTAGCTGCATGCTATGCAATGGAAAGCGATGTCTGTTTCTGTACAGATGTAACTGGTCTTATGATGGAGTTAGATTGTACACATGTTCCCGATGAATGGAGGCTATTGTTAGACTTTAGCAAAACGAATTTGAAACCGGTCTTGCTGCACAATGATAATGAAAAACAATCTGTTCCATTGGCTCATGCAATTGAAATGAAGGTGACCCATGCTTCTATGGAGTTAATTTTGAAAATGGTCAAATACTCAGAACATAAATGGAAAATTTGTGCTGACCTGAAAGTGGTAGCACTGCTGCTTGGCCTACAGTTATGGTACACAAAAAATATGTGCTTCTTGTGCCTATGGAACAGTCGTGATTACAGCAATCATTACAAAATGAGACAGTGGCCTCTCAGAGTCGAGCACACATTTGGTCGGTACAATGTACAACACAAGTCACTGGTCGATCCACTTCAAATTTACCTTGCACCACTTCACATTAAACTTGGTTTAATAAAAAAAGGTTGTAGTTGCAATTGATAGTAACGGAAATGGTTTCCAGTATTTGATGGAGAAATTTACCACAAAAACTAAGGCTAATATTCAGAATTTTTATGGGCCCTGAAATCAATAAACTAATACATGACGACACATTCAGAAGAAAACTCAATCTCTTGCAGCTTGGGATGCATTTGTGCTAGTAGTGCAGAACTCTTTCTTGTGAACAGAGGAGCTGAAAACTATGCTGAACTAGTAGACAACATGCTCAAAGCATTTGAACAACCTGGCTGCAGAATGTCATTGAAAATGCATTTCTGACATTCCCTTCTTGACTCTTTTTCTATCCAATTTGGGACACGTAAGTGACAAACATGGAGAGAGGTTCCATAAAGAATTTCTACAACAGAGAACAGATATGAAGGCAGCTGGACTCCAAACATGATGGGAGACAACTGATGGTTCTTGCAACGGGCAAATATGACCGCTCACAAGTGCAAAAGCAGATGCCTGGAGCACTTTTAACAGTACTGGGCCTTTTAAACTGGAATACAATGTTGTTATTCCATTACATTTTCATATACCGTTTACTATGAAAACTTTGATGTAGATAGATCTGGCAATTATTAGAGTAAAACTCATTTTGTACAAAATTATTCAATGCTTTCCAAGCCATTAATTCATTTGGGCAAACTTATTCATAACAAAATGTCCTGATGTGTTACAACAATTCTGACTTCAGATTGGGCATATGCACACTCGACTTAGTATAGGACACATGGTTTTTGCCCAGTAGCAGACGAAAAAAAAATGTTTTGTGCTGTGTAAGGAATAATGAAGAGTCAAAATCTGCCTGGTATTTGCCTGGAGGACTAATTTATGAATAGTGCTAAATATGAGATGTCATGATAGGACACAAAGCTTTGAAGCATCCCAGCATGGTCCTGCAGAAGAGTTGGACTCTTAGTGTCCTTTATTCTCCCATCTGAGAAGATCACTTAAAGTGATCACTCACTTGATCAGGCCATCTGGCGTGCTGCAAATGCACACTGGTTGGTACAGCTGCCATAGCAACCATACCAAGCTGAAAGATTATCATGCAGAGGTTCCATTCTAATTCATTGGACCAGTGGCCGATACTCTCCCGGCAGGGTTGTCAAGGCAACTGACCTGAATAAACGGTAGGAGCAATGCACCATGCCAGATGGATAGAGCGTGCAAGAAAATGAAATAATCCATGTGCTTTAATAAGAACATGTCTGGTCCCTCAAACCTCCCAAACTGCCACCATTACGCTGTATAGATTTATTCCATGATTTCTAGGATACCCTTCATGCCCTAGCTATAAAAAAAAAAGTTTTCTCCATTTGCTCAGAATATGCTAATGACTTCGCTCAAGTCTGGTGTGACTAAACCCAGAACAATCTGACCTCAGACTCTGTAATCACGCCCCCATGGCAATGATTGATGGCCCCCTCACTTCAGGCGCTGTCAGGATGACTTTGAGGTAGCCATCAATCACGCCCAATGGAGCATGATTACAGCATCTGGGGTTGGACTGTTCTGGTTAAAGCGACGCCCCGCAGGAATAGAGCTGAGCCATTAGAATATGCTAAGTGATGAAGATAAAAGATTTTTTGCAGGCTTATCTGGGACATCAAAAACATAGAATCATCTAAATGGGCCATATAACGTAACGTAGTGGTGGCAGTTTGGGACAATTTACTTAATTTGTATGCATTATAAGTATTAGTTTAACTAAGTTAGGAGATCCACTGCCTAGACTCTATATCCATTATAGTTCTAGAAGATACTCAATACAAGCACCAGACATCATGGACGTTCCTTAAACTGTTTTTTTCTGTACAACACTTTAAAGTTTCCTCCAGGCCAGAATCCAAAAAAGTGATGTCCGAAGAGACAAACTTTGTTAAAGAGGTTTTCATCCGCCCTTTAACTTGCTATATGGCTCCAGTGTGCTAAAAATATAAGCAATAGCATACACTCACATACTGCTCCCCTGCCACTCTTCCATCACGCTGACCGTGTCCCCTCTCCCCATTGAAAACACATTAACACTCAAGAGTTGAATGTTCACGTGAAGTTGGGATGTAGTAGTTGGAAGTCAGACAGTTGTCAGCTGAACAAGCTTTTAGCCAACAGCTATCCCATTTGTATGGGTATCTTATATCTGCATTGCTACAAAATCCAGTACTTGTTATTCTTTAGTACACAGCCTTAAAAGTGAGCCTATCAGTGGATTAAAATCAGTGGATTCATGCTGCACAAAACATGGGCAGCATGAATTAGAGCCTGCCTACTCAATTGCAATTAGGTATGTTATCCTCTGAAATGCTCAGGCATTTCTGCAAAAACATAGTTTAAAAATCTGGTTGGCTTTTCTCAGCCCACTCCAGGTGATTTACAGGTCTCTTGCTATGTGCACGCATGGAAAAGACCTCCCAATCACTTGGGAGCGGTGCTGGACAAGTTTTGTCTCTACCTATGGCCAGAGCATTTCAGAGAACATGTCTGGCTGCAATCGTGCAGCCAGGCTCTGATTCATGCAGCCTGGGGTTTGGGCAGTATGAATTGACTGCTAGGTTTTCTGTAAGAAAGCCACAACTTCCCATTTTTAGTCAGGCTGACAGTTTGTTAATGGTTAATTGAGAAATAGCCTGAAATGATTGACATAAAATAAACAAAACTATAATATAAAAATATATTAAGGGGTCTAGCTACTCCTTTCTGTGGTCTACAATACCATGACAGTACTTTCAAAGCTTGTATGCACCTTGCCCATTAGGATTCCCTCAAATTTCATATGCCTCCTACAAAAGCAACTTATCTCCTACATCTGGAAAGTTGGATGGCCCAGCATTCCTCTCTGTACCCTTACATCAAATTAGCTAAATGATGGCCTCGGAGTCCCAAACTTCTCATGTTACTATCATGCAGCAATCTTAGCACAACTCTCTACACTGCACTCTACTACTGAAATGCCTCTATCGCTTTTCCTAGTAATTCCTAATATGTCTCTCTTGCTCCATTCTTCTAGGCTAAGGAATGCTGCTAAATTCTCAGACACACTGATTTCTTCCCATCTTCCTCTTCAATACCTCTTACAGAATATGGCCTTCCCTCCCGATGCAGACAACGCGTCTGCTTTTAGGTGGTGGTTTTCTTTTTTCCAGGACTAGTCTCTTTTCAAGTACTGAAAAGAAAATACTAAATTCTTCCTTCAGAGTATTTCAGGTATATGAATATAAAACATTGGTTGGTGGGTTTACCAGCCTGCTTTTGATCCCTTATACACTCTTAAATCATTTGAACATATTTTCCAATGATTCCCACATTCCAGAAGTCTAATCTCTATTCCTTATTGAACAGTGTTACCCATCAGTCCATAAATGGAAGATGGATCTGGTTGGCATGCGAGACTGAGCATCCTAGAAGGACCACTATTTCTTCTTGCTCTGTAAAAGCTAATGCAATGCAATCTGCATAGAAAGTCCTCATGTGCTGGTACGTGGTCCTCATGCAGATAGCCAACTGTTTTAAGTGATTTGCCCCCAACAGTGATATGCTACACGTGTGGTGGATCTGGCCACAGATGTCTCACCTCTGGCGTTGCATATAAAATCTAGCTTGTACTATAGTTCACACTTCTCTTAGAAGAGATCCATGGGAAGATCTACTACATCACAAATCATCTACTCAGCATCATTGTAGACTTTTCAATTTCTCATCTAGCAGTGAAGTAAATGATAGCCTATACTTGAAAAAAAACATACCATATATCCCATACTGAGAATTCTTAACTCCCAAAGATAACTTCATTACTAATGAACAGCTTACAAGTATTCCAAACAATATGCAGCTACATTTTTCAAGATCTGGGACTCGTGGACAATCCCCAATTACCAAGCGCTAGTTTGTCCCTGGGATAACTGCTCAACATAATTCAATGGACAGCGCGGTGCGCGGTGGTTCAGTGGTTAGCAGTGTTGTTTTGCAGCACTGGGGTCCTGGTTCAAATCCCACCAAGGAGTTTGTATGTTCTCCCTGTATTTGCGTGAATTTCTTCTAAGTTCTCCAGTTTCCTCCCAGACTCGCAAAGACATCCTGAGAGGGAATGTAGATTGTGAGCCCCAATGGGGACTGTGCTGATAAATGACAGTAAAGCGCTGTGGAATTAATGGCACTATATAAGTGAGTAAAATAAATAAATACCCTCATCTCAAATACCTGCCTCATCTCTTCCCATTTCCCATGTACCCTCCTCTCCCGCTTTTTACTTTAATTCTTTCTTCTCCTCTTTATCTAACTATTCTCCATGTAAAATAATTCAAAATAATGTACATACATATATAGGTTGAAGAAAGACTTAGGTCCATCAATTTCAACCTTTCGCCGCCAATTCATTCTCTATCGCTAGATTATTTATAACTCACATAATTTATGTGCCAGTCATTTGTTTTGACCACACATATATTTATGCAAATAAATGAGATCCATATTCCATATCTTTTGTTCTTTTGCATTACTATAATAACTTGAACGGAACCTGTCATATTGAAAATGGTATCTGATCTGCAGGCAGGATGTTACAGAGCAGAAGGAGCTGATCAGATTCATATACATTTTTGTGGGAAGTTTCAGTAAATCATTCAGTAATTGACAGTGTTCCATGTATGCCTGTACATGCAGAGATAGCTGTCAATCACTAGTAGGACCGCACATTGGACTCCTGCATACAACCACCACGGATTTCAATTAATAAAATACAAATTACACTGAATCTTCTCCCAACAAACCGATATATCATTCTGATCAACATCTCATTCTCTATATCATACTGTCCACCGATCAGACTGCAAGTACATCGTTACAGGTTCCCTTTAAGGTAGCCTTTGTTTTATTCTGTACTTATTGCTACTTAGTTGCAAAGTTTACTGAAGCTGTATACCAAACTCCAAACTTGGATATATTGTTAAATTAGACAACCCCTTCTCAAATGCCTGAGTCCTTGAGTAAAATAAGAAAAACTTATACTCACCACCTCACTAGCGCACACAGGACATTGTTGCGTTATGTGAATGCTGCAGACAATCAGCAGCCGCTGGCCAGCTGCAACTTTTGCTATTTTGGCAAAGAGAACACCCGCTCTGAAGGAATATTAATGAGCAGCAGCCGATCAGAGACTGGTGATTGGCTGCAGCACTCATGTGACATAATGTCACGTGAGCACTGGGAGGCACAGTCTTGACATCGCTGGAACGCCCCCAGTGCGGGAGGTGAGTATAAGCTATTATTTTAATCTGGGAATTTTGGCACTTAAAGGGTCGTCTAACAGACCCCTTTATTAAAATATTTGAAAGAGAAAAATATAAGAAGGACCAGGTGATTATTAGATATTTCTGCATTTTTCAAAACTGCTACAATTTTAGATCAGAAAAATACTCGAATTGAAGTTTCTATTCTAAATATATAATACAATCTCCTTTTTTATATAAAGCATGGACTATTCATTTGTTTTGTCCTTTTATGAATAATACTATGTCACAGTAAGATAAAAAAAACATGGTGCTTAAGGCTGACAAATATAAAAGACAACCTTTAGGAAAAGACAGGAACAGATACAGATGTAAATACTTCCTTTTTGTCACTGTATCCGGTGAAAATGACTTAGGGCAAGAGGAGCAGAGTCACATCCGCTCGTACTGTCATCAACCATAAATCACAGCAGGAGGGGGAGACTACTTGGGATGATCCATGAGGACCGACGTCAAGAGGACATGTCGTGAAACTAATCCAGACAGTCACTTTTAACAGCGGTAATGTAATAAGTGAATCACAGATCAAAATGGTTTCCCGTGACTCATTTGAAACAATTTAACTACAAAATAATACTCACAATAAAGCATTCATATTTTTCTGAAAAATGCCTCTGGGATGTATTACAGATGAGCCAATAGATATGACAGGAAAGAGTCACAAACAAATCTAACTAATATAAAGATCTTTGCAGTTTTTCATAAACAGCTAATACAATATAATAGACATAATAAAGTAGAGTTAGTGTGAATCGTTCTGCAGGACACCGTCCAGTGAGGGCATCCGTAATCTGTGGTCACAAGATGGAAGCTTTGAGAAACGCCTCTTACCCTACCGGCATCAGAGGCTCTTATGATACACACGTGGTCAAAATTGTTGGTACCCCTCATTTAATGAAAGAAAAACCCACAATGGTCACAGAAATAACTTGAATTTGACAAAAGAAATAAATTAAAAATCTATGAAAATTAACAAATGAAAGTCAGTCATTCCTTTTCAACCCTGCTTCCACAGAATTAAAAAAAAAATGAAACTCATGAAATAGGCCTGGACAGAAATGATGGTTCTTCTTAACTTAATATTTTGTTGAACAACCTTTTGAGGCAATCACTGCAATCAAACTATTCCTGTAACTGTCAATGAGACTTCTGCACCTCTCGACGGGTATTTTAGCCCACTCCTCATGAGCAAACTGCTCCAGTTGTCTCGTGTTTGAAGGTTACCTTTTCCAGACGGCATGTTTCAGCGTTTTCCAAAGATGTTCAATAGGATTTAGGTCAGGGCTCATAGAAGGCCACTTCAGAATAGTCCAATGTTTTGCTCTTAGCCATTCTTGGGTGTTTTTAGCTGTGCGTTTTGGGTCATTATCCTGTTGCAAGACCCATGACCTGCGACTGAGACCGTGCTTTCTGACACTGGGCAGCACATTTCTCTCTAGAATCCCTTGATAGTCTTGAGATTTCATTGTACCCTGCACAGATTCAAGACACCCTGTGCCAGATACAGCAAAGCAGCCCCAGAACATAACAGCCTCCCCCATGTTTCACAGTAGGGACAGTGTTCTTTTCTTGATATGCTTCATTTTTCCATCTGTGAACATAGAGCTGATGTGCCTTGCCAAAAACTTCAATTTTTGTCTCATCTGTCCATAGGACATTCTCCCAGAAGCTTTGTGGCTTGTCAACATGTAGTTTGGAAAATTCCAGTCTGGCTTTTTTATGACTTTTTTTCAACAATGGTGTTCTCCTTGGTCGTCTCCCATGAAGTCCACTTTGGATCAAACAATGACGGATCGGACACTGATGTTCCTTGAGCTTGAAGTTCACCTTTAATCTCTTTAGAAGTTATCCTGGGGTCTTTTGTTACCATTCGTATTATCCGTCTCTTTGATTTGTCATCAATTTTCCACCTGCGGCCACGTCCAGGAGGTTGGCTACAGTCCCATGGATCTTAAATTTCTGCATATGTGCAACTGTAGTCACAGAAACATCAAGCTGCTAGGAGATGGTCTTCTAACCTTTACTTTTAACATGCTTGTCTATAATTTTCTTTCTAATCCCCTGAGACAACTATTTCCTTTGCTTCCTTTGGTCCATGTTGAGTGTGGTACACACCATGTCACCAAACAGCACAGTGAGTATCTGTAGCCCTATATACAGGCCAACTGACTGATTAGAACATCGTAGACACCTGCGATGCTAATTAGTGGACACAGCTTGATTTAACATGACCCTTTTGTCACATTATTTTCAGGGGTACCATCATTTTTACCCAGGCCTATTTCATGAGTTAATTTTTTTTTTAAATTCTGTGGAAGCAGGGTTGAAAAGCAATGTCTGACTTTCATTTGTTTATTTTCATAGATTTTTAATTTATTATTACTTTTGTCAGATTCAAGTTATTTCTGTGACAATTGTGGGTTTTTCTTTCATTAAACGAGGAGTACCAACAATTTTGACCACGTGTGTATATAGTTAAGACAGGTAATTAATATCAGATTCGGGGGTCCGACTCCCAGCACCCGCACCGATAAGGTGGTGGCACAGCTCTATACACTGTATAGTGACTGTGAATGGTACTGCAAGCTCTTTCACATTCACTCTTATAGGAGAGAGCAGTACTTGAACAAAGAGGGCCATCAGTCCAAACTGCATTGTTAGCATTGGTCCTATAATAATTAGTGGTGGGGGCCTGTTTTAGACTTTCTAAAAGAATTTTCTATTCTGAGACAGGAGTTTCCATTTTGTTAAGTACACAGCAGGGCTCCACAACTGAGGAGAAGAAGGTAGCATGAAGCGGAAACCAAATATGTTGACTATATAAGTCCTATTTATGCTCTAATCTTCAGTTTCAACTAGAGCAGGAGCGGGAGAACCTCCAGCCCATGGGCTGTAAACTATGTCACTTCCTCCAGCCCCCAGGCATATCCCAGTGATTGCAGTGCTTGAACCACTGCCCTTGTTTTGCTGGCCCTTTAATTCTTCCTTAGACGGCGAGCATGTGTATGCTGCGTTCACTTCTGAACAATGCAACGCTGGACTACGTCCAGATGCTGGCCAGTGAAAGGACGTCCTTTGTAGGAGAAGTTACCACGCTCTGTGCTCCCAACCCTCTGCTATGATGAAGGCAACAGTTGCAGTGTCTCCTATGTGATGTGTATCAGCAGCAGTGTCAGCGTATCCTATGTAATGTATGTTCATTAGTCTCAGTGTCTCTTTGTGAAGTATATACATCAGTCTCAGTGTCTCCAATGTGATGTATATATAGCAGTCTCAGTGTCTCCTATGTGATGTATATACTGCAGAGTCTCAGTGTCTCCTGTGTGATGTATACAGCAGTCTCAGTGTTTCCTATGTGATGTATACAACACTTTCTGTGTCTCATAGGTGATGTATACCGTAGTCTCAGTGTAGCCTGTATGATGCATACTGTAGACCTCCCAGTGCTTGAGTTCTATAAATGTTATGTGAGAAGTGATGAATTCCCCACTCTGAGGAGACATACGTTGAATTATAATTTTAAAGATACAGCACTCTCATATACTTATTGCTTGGTATACTTTTCATTTTGTCAAGATTAAATGTGATTAAAAATATAGTTTTTACAAGAATAACTGTGACACTTTCAATATAACGTTTTGGCTCATACAGAGCCTTGTTCACATACAGTCGCAGTGATGGATGATAAAGGATCCCAGGATGAGCCAAAATGTTATATTGAAAGGGTCACAGCTATTTTTGTAAAAACTATATTTTTTACTTGGATTTTTTTTTTTGATCATATACGTATAATCTTGACAAAATAAAAAATAAAAAGTATACAAAGTAATAAGTATTTGAGACTGCTGTATCATTAAAATTAATGTTGAACCCTCTTACAAGCACCTCACAAAAAATGAGTGCTGACCTTCTTCTCTATATACGTTGAAATATACATCATACATTCGGAAAACAACTTACTGCTGAGATCAGTTCTTTACAAAACTTGCCAAGGAGTCAACGGCGCTCCGGACCGAAGCAAATATGGAAAATCAGTTACGAGTAGCAACATCATCCATCTTATGTCATGCACCTCACCAAAGAGAAGTAGTTACAGCCATCACATTATCAGTGAGTTAATTAAATGATTGACCAAGTATGGCAGGCTAATTCTTAAATTGATAATTTTGTATATATTAGAAAATGACGCTATAAATATACAAATCGCCCTTTGCAGAAAAAAATGTTCCCCACCCATGAATTAGAGGGTCGGTTCATGACACATTATGCAGTTTTGCCTTACTTTGTACAAGATAAACAGGTAGCACCGTACATTTGTCTCTACTACACAATCATATTAGGGACATTATGACATTATTTGTATAGCCATTATGGCGTTTATGAATATTCAGAACAGATGAAAACCTTTGATTTTTGTGCTAGCTTTAGCTAATCTTTCTAGTATCCATTGCTGCCTAGTATCCAGACATTGTTGTCACCTAGCTAAAAATGAGCAGACAAATGACATCCCAGTCTAGGAAACAAATGTCACAATGTGTCAATGCAATATAGAACTTACAGGACAATGAAATATTCTAGGATGAAGCAGTTCATAAGCAGAGCATCCTACGGTATAATACAGCACAACATTGCCATTACTCATGGTTCTCACATTGGTAATGTCATACAGTGTGAGGTTTCACACAGGGATGCCTTTCACATTTAATAACTTATTTATAGGTTCTACTAACATTTTTAGGTAGTATTTTAAAGAAAAGCATGTATATATAGGATATCTGCCCTGCCCTATAGGAGTATAGGGTAATTAATGAAATATATTCTAATAACAATAAGGCCATGGAAACACAATAATGCAGATTATTAATATGTCACAGATGTAATAATTAACTCTAACGCTACTGAAACTTGCCTTAGGTGACCGACTTATTTATAAAATATTTCTTGAGGGTTCTTAACTCACCTAAGAGAATGATGAACATTGTTTTTCCCAAAGGGTATTTTGAGAATGTGCCATAGGCAAGGTCTGTTAGTCTCAGTTATACCATATACTTAAGAGCTGTCATACAGCTTGGGCCTGTTTTATAACACTGAAATATAGTGAAGCCCATTTCTTTATTTGAAATCTAAATTCAGCGGCATGATTATTACAGAAGCAAGTAAAATAAACAGATGTGTACCAATTAATATATAAAAAAGATTATTGTAAAGCTCGATATCATATTCTCAATGCAATAAATTAATCTTCATGGGAAAACTAAAGAAACAAAGTAGCACATAGTTAAAGATCAGAGGTGTTAATAAGAAGGTCCCTTGATAAAAGACTGATTACAGGGTCTCCTGCTGTGAGGTTCTCCAGAGTTTTGCTTGTAATTTTGTGGTGAAGCTGTTATTTCCCTTGTGCTACCACAGTTTAAGTGAGGCATTACATAGTTCATGTTAAAAGAAATGGAATATCCATGGTTAGCTCTTTTATGCTCATCTGGTGAGATGGATCCACTAAGCCACAAGTCAGGGTGAACACATGGACACAGGATGATGGCACAGTGGCAAGAACTAGGACAACAGGCTATGCAGGACAGCATACAAGCAATCGGAGTAGGGCATACCTGAGGCCACATGAGATTGCTGTCTTTAAATAACAGTTCGTAATGATTACATAAAATGATGTATTAACCAGCAGGTCTGATGAGTAGTAGATTCAAGTTGTAAATCCACAGGAGAATGAAGAGATGATTTCAGCTTAATGTGAATAGTCTCACATAAACATAACAAGTTCAAACCTACACAGCAGTGACTGGTGAGACAGTGACCTTGTACAGAAGGTACTAATAACACAATGAGACCAACTGATGTTTTAATATAACCAGAGTGCAGAACCTCCTATGTTAAAGTCAAAATTGCTAAATTTGGTCAACTGGCTCAAGACCTTTTGTATATGGGGAGATGTGAGGTGGCATCTGCGACTGTGGTACAAGAAAAAATGTTTTTGTGTGCAGCAATTTGGTTTTTTGTGGTCTGAGGGTATTTCTGATGCCAATATTTATGGAAGGCTTTGTGCACAGCATGGAGAAAGTGTTTTATGAAGAAAGAGTGTATATGAATGGATAGAAAAGTTCAAAGAATGTTGCACAAGCGTCAACCATTTAGAAGTAGCCAGACAGCTATCCATGGTCATGACTGATGACGATACTGAGCATGCACGTGAATTGATTCTGTTGGATTGGACTATCACCTGTTTTTACTCCTGAAAGAAGCCCTACAAGGATGAAGATTCACGTCTGATGAAGAGGTGAAGACAGCGGTGCATTTGTGGCTTGCATCTCAGTCTAAAATAATTTTTATAAGGGAACAAAAAAGCTTATTGGCATATGAGCAAAAGAGTATTGAAAAACGGAGAGATTATGATGAAAATTGAAATAAATTCTATGGCAAGAGTGCAATAATTTTTGACCCATGTATATGGCTAGTACATCCTTGAATGATCTGATGATGCCTCGTTTCAATCACCTGACTGTACCAGCAAATTATAGACCTGAGCTGACTGAAGAATGGGTTCTCATTAGTGTTGAGCGAGCATGCTCGACACTGCTCGTTACTCGCCCGAGCATCACGCTACTCGGGATGTTCGGCGAGCACTGAGCGTTTCCGGGTTACTCGGGCGGGAGCTTGGGACTCCGCCCTGCACGTTTGGCGCTTTTTACAGAGCCATTGAACATGCAGAGATTGCCAGCCAGTCACTGTAATGCCGCAGCCATGTTGTTTGTGGGCATTACAGTGATTGGCTGGCCGCACAGCGTCACCTCGAGTATTTAAAACAGGGCGCCGCCATCTTGGACACAGTCGCTCCGGATCAGCCAGTGTAGGGTCAGTGCTGCTGAGTTAGGGAGAGATATATAGTGCGAAATAGGTAGTGTAGGGTCTCTAAAGGCTGCCAAATCAAACAAACAGTCCTTCTCAGGACTAATATCCATCCCAGATATCAGGCAGGCAGGCTGTATAGGAGACGCAGTGGTTATACCAGCAGACGCTGCATTACAGTCCTGCGTGCTCCTGTTGGTCAAATTGCTAGACTTATCACCCCGGTCTCAGAGGCCAGGGAAAATTATTTTTTTTTCCATCTAAATCCTGTATTTATTTTTTTTCCTCAGTCAGACTGTCCAAATACGTGCCTTATTAACCTTTTGGTATTCCCCCCCCAAAAAAATGAGTGTGTCTGTGACTGTTCAGACTCCAATATATCTGTTTAAAAGAGTCTGGTGTAGGCCAGAAAAATAGAACTGTGGTTTTGGTAGTTCCACGGGTCAAATCTCTGTATTAGCCTGTTTTTGGCATTTTTTGCCATAAAAAAACTGTACTAGTGTCTCCCTGACTGGTCAGACACCAATATATCTGTTTAAAAGAGTCTGGTGTGCGCCACATAACTATAACTGTGGTTTTGCAGTTCCACGGGTCAAATCTCTGTATTATCCTGTCTTTGGCATTTTTTGCCGTAAAGAAAAACTGTAATAGTGTCTCCCTGACTGGTCAGACACCAATATATCTGTTTAAAAGAGTCTTGTGTAGGCCAGAAAAATAGAACTGTGGTTTTGCAGTTCCACGGGTCAAATCTCTGTATTAGCCTGTTTTTGGCATTTTTTGCCGTAAAAAAAAACTGTAATAGTGTCTCCCTGACTGATCAGACACCAATATATCTGTTTAAAAGAGTCTGGTATAGGCCAGAAAAATAGAACTGTGGTTTTGCAGTTCCACGGGTCAAATCTCTGTATTATCCTGTTTTTGCCATAAAAAAAACTGTAATAGTGTCTCCCTGACTGGTCAGACACCAATATATCTGTTTAAAAGATTCTGGTGTAGGCCAAACAAATAGAACTGTGGTTTTCCTCTTCCACGGTTCTAATCTCCTTTTTATTACCCTTTTTCCATTGATAGTGCGAGTGTAAGCTATTTTACTTCATGTACAATGGGCAAAGCGCGTGGCAAGGGACGTGGAACTGGACTTTCTGGTGATGGTGCTTGTAGAGGACGGGGCCGTGGCCAAGGTGAAAATGTGCCACAACCAACAGCCACATCTTCTTGCTCCCACTTCTTGACCGAATTACTATGGAAGCACACTACAACACAAGTAACTGATCAGTGTGAACAGGTTATTAATTGGATAGCAGATAATACTTCCAGTTACCTGGGCACCACCACCTCCGGTCTGTCTTCCACACGGTCAAGTTTTAGTAGCCGTGAGTCTCGACCGCATACTCCTCCTCACCCTGATGCTCCTTTCTCCCACCATGCCGAGTGTCGTCAGACAGCAACTGATCCCACACTTGGACACTCTGAAGAGCTGTTCACTGGTCCATTTCCAGATTTGTGCCCCTCGCCTGCTCTGCTTGAAGTGGTGGAAGAGGAGATCCCATGTAGCGATGCCCAAATATTTGAACAGCCACGGCCATAGGAAGTCGACGATGGCAATTTGTCACAAGAGGCGGATGATGACGACACACAATTGCCAGGAAGTGAGGAGGAGGATCGTGGTGCGCAAGTGGAAGAGGAGGAGGTGGATGATCTAGTAACTGACCCAACGTGGCAGGAGGACACGCAGAGCAAGGCCAGCAGCACACAGGGGGAGGGAGGCAGAGTACCCCACAAGGCAGGAAGAAGCAGTGTGGTGGCCGCACACAGAAGGCAGGCAACAGTTCCCCATAACACCAACACGAGGGACGTTGCCAGTACAACCGGTAGGTCTTCCAGAGCCTGGAATTTTTTTAAAGACTCTGCTGATAACCCCAAAAAGGCCATTTGTACCACCTGCCATGCCAGCATCAGCAGGGGTGACAAAACTACCAGCCTGACCACCACCAGCATGATCAGGCACATGGCAGCAAAGCACCCGACTTTGTGGGGCGAACCCCAGGGTCCACGACCAGTGTCAGCGGGTGTCATCACTGCTTCTTCCGCTGTTGTGCGTGTAATAGAACCCCCTGTTGTGTGTGTAAGGCAATCCCCTGTCCATACTTCATGCAAAGATGCCCCCTTCTCTCAGTCTTCACTTGTTATGGCAGTTTCTCAAGAAATAGCATCAACATCCACGTACACGTGCTGCCTTTTAGGCTGGTGGAGACGGAATCCATCCGCAACCTTATGGCAGTGGCCGTCCCTCGGTACTCGGTCCCCAGCCAACACTATTTTGCCCGGTGTGCCATCTCCGTACTACACAAGCACGTGTCCCAAAACATCTGCCGTGCCCTTAACAACGCTGTTACTGGGAGAGTCCACCTGACAACGGACACGTGGACAAGTGCTTGTGGCCAGGGACGGTACATCTCCCTGACGGGACACACTGGGTAAACATAGTGGAAGCCGGGACCCAGTCGGACCTTGGGACGGAACACATCCTCCCCACACTGAGGATTGAGGGCCCTATGTCAGTCAGAGTTTCCCCCACAGTGTACAGCTCCTGCGCATCATCCTCCTCCTCCTCCTCATGTTCAGCCTCCATCTCAGATATCACCACATCAGTTACAAGCTGGAAGCACTGCAGTACTGCTTCAGCCAAGCGGCAACAGGCTGTGCTGAAACTCATAAGCTTAGGTGATAAACCTCACACTGCTTGTGAGTTGTGGACAGCAGTGAAAGAGCAGGCAGATCTGTGACTGAGACCGCTGAACCTACATCCAGGCATGGTCGTGTGTGACAATGGCCGTAACCTGGTGGCGGCTCTGAGGCGAGGCGAGATCACACACATACCATGTGCTTAACCTCGTGGTTCAGCGGTTTCTTAAATCGTACCCCGAGTTGCCAGATCTGCTCGTCAAAGTACGCCGCCTGTCAGCTCATTTTCGCAAGTCGGCTACAGCTTCCGCTGCCCTTGCTGTGTTGCAGCAGCGTTTGCAGCTACCGGCACACCGACTGGTGTGTGATGTCCCCACACGTTGGAACTCTACCCTCCACATGTTGCAAAGGATTTGTGAGCAGAAGAGAGCAGTTGTGGAGTACCAGCTGCAACAAGGCCGTCGATATTCAGGTCAAACTCCACACATAAGACCTCAGGAGTGGACCTGGATGTCTGACATATGTACCATTCTGACAAACTTTGAGGAGTCCACCAAGATGGTGAGTGGCGATGACGCCATCATTAGCGTTAGCATCCCACTTGTCTGTCTTTTGCAACGCTCTCTGCAGAGAATTAAAGAGGAGGCATTGCAGCCAGAGTATGATCAGATGGATCAAGAAGCCGTAGTGGGCGATTACACACAGCCCAGCCTCATCTCATCCCAACGTGCATAGGGGGACAATGAGGGAGAGGAGGAAGAACAGGAGCTGGTATCATGCGCTGTAGATGGTAGTACCTGTACAACTGTCATACCGTCGGTTCAGCGTGGATGGCCTGAGGACAGTGGGTAGGAGGAGGAGGAGGGCATGGTCAGTCGTCATCTTGGTGAGGACACGGAAGTCTTGCCCGTTACCAGTCTGGCACGCATGGCTGACTTTATGTTACGCTGCCTTAACCGTGACCCTCGCGTTGTCAAAATGTTGGGTGACAGTCATTACTGGTTGGTGACACTTTTAGACCCCCGCTACAAGGAGAACTTTCACTCTCTTATTCGTGAGATGGAGAGGTCTATAAAAATGGGGTAGTACCAGAAGGCCCTTGCTGCAGAACTGTTAAAAAAATTCCCATCTGAACACGCTAGCGGCAGAGGTCACAGTTCGTTGCCCAACCAAGGCATACAGGCGAGAGAGACGCAACTCCAATCCAGCAGAGGCAGGGGAACACTGTCAACGTTCTGGGACAGTTTTCTGAGACCCGCCCAGCTTACAGACCCTGAGGCGCGGGGTACTCTCACAAGGAGTGGAAAGTTTCAAAAGATGGTGAGGGAGTACCTTGCCGACCGTACCAGTGTCCTCCGTGATTCCTCTGTGCCTTTTAAGTTTTGGGCATCCAAGCTGGACACTTGGAATGAACTCGCTCTGTACGCCTTGGAGGTCCTGGCCTGCCCTGCCGCTAGCATGTTATCGGAGCGAGTTTTTACTGCCGTTGGGGGAATTATAACAGAGACGCGCACTCGCCTGTCAACTGACAATGCTGACAAGCTGACCCTTATCAAAATGAACAAGGGCTGGATTGGGCCAGACTTCTCATCTCCACCAAATGACAGCAGAGTAACATAAAGTCAAATCCACTGTGTTATTTCGGGAGGTGTATTCCCATGCACCGCTTCACACCCACACATGGGTATACGCTTCCTCATTTCAGCTGTATTTTGCTCTTCTCCTTATCCTCAGCCTTCACCACCACTATACCACCAGGGTGACCTTGGTCCGTGTTGCCAGCATTGCAAGTTCCTCCGTCCTAATTTTTGGCAGCTTTTGCTTGGAAGGCATAGGCAAAGACTATGGGAGACCCACTCCCCAATAATGGGAATAATGTTTTTAAGATGCTGTACTGCATGGATCTTCCAAGGGGCATTTAAACCTTCTTGTTAAGCTACTGTGACCTCCACGTCTCTTCCAAGGGGCATTAAAACCGTCTTGTTAAGCTACTGCGCCCTCCACCGCTTTTCCCAGGGGCATTGATATTGTCTTTTTATTCCACTGCAACCTCCACGTCTTTTCCAAGGGGCATTAAAACCATCTTGTTAAGCTACTGCGACCTCCACCACTTTTCTCAGCAGCATTGATAGTCTTTTTATTCCACTGCGACCTCCACGTCTCTTCCAAGGGGCATTAAAACCGTCTTGTTAAGCTACTACGACCTCCACCACTTTTCCCAGGGGCATTGATATTGTCTTTTTATTCCACTGCAACCTCCACGTCTCTTCCAAGGGGCATTAAAACCATCTTGTTAAGCTACTGCAACCTCCACATCTCTTCCAAGGGGCATTAAAACCATCTTGTTAAGCTACTGCGACCTCCACCACTTTTCCCTGGGGCATTGATATTGTCTTTTTATTCCACTGCGACCTCCACGTCTCTTCCAAGGGGCATTAAAACCGTCTTGTTAAGCTACTGCAACCTCCACGTCTCTTCCAAGGGGCATTAAAACCATCTTCTTAAGCTACTGCGACCTCCACCACTTTTCCCAGGGGCATTGATATTGTCTTTTTATTCCACTGCGACCTCCACGTCTCTTCCAAGGGGCATTAAAACCGTCTTGTTAAGCTACTGCAACCTCCACGTCTCTTCCAAGGTGGTATTAAAACCATCTTCTTAAGCTACTGCGACCTCCACCACTTTTCCCAGGGGCATTGATATTGTCTTTTTATTCCACTGCGACCTCCACGTCTCTTCCAACGGGCATTAAAACCGTCTTGTTAAGCTACTGCGACCTCCACCACTTTTCCCAGGGGCATTGATATTGTCTTTTTATTCCACTGCGACCTCCACGTCTCTTACAAGGGGCATTAAAACCGTCTTGTTAAGCTACTGCGACCTCCACCACTTTTCCCAGGGGCATTGATATTGTCTTTTTATTCCACTGCGACCTCCACGTCTCTTCCAAGGGGCATTATAACCGTCTTGTTAAGCTACTGCAACCTCCACGTCTCTTCCAAGGGGCATTAAAACCATCTTCTTAAGCTACTGCGACCTCCACCACTTTTCCCAGAGGCATTGATATTGTCTTTTTATTCCACTGCGACCTCCACGTCTCTTCCAAGGGGCATTATAACCGTCTTGTTAAGCTACTGCAACCTCCACGTCTCTTCCAAGGGGCATTAAAACCATCTTCTTAAGCTACTGCGACCTCCACCACTTTTCCCAGAGGCATTGATATTGTCTTTTTATTCCACTGCGACCTCCACGTCTCTTCCAAGGGGCATTAAAACCGTCTTGTTAAGCTACTGCAACCTCCACGTCTCTTCCAAGGTGGTATTAAAACCATCTTCTTAAGCTACTGCGACCTCCACCACTTTTCCCAGGGGCATTGATATTGTCTTTTTATTCCACTGCGACCTCCACGTCTCTTCCAACGGGCATTAAAACCGTCTTGTTAAGCTACTGCGACCTCCACCACTTTTCCCAGGGGCATTGATATTGTCTTTTTATTCCACTGCGACCTCCACGTCTCTTCCAAGGGGCATTATAACCGTCTTGTTAAGCTACTGCAACCTCCACGTCTCTTCCAAGGGGCATTAAAACCATCTTCTTAAGCTACTGCGACCTCCACCACTTTTCCCAGAGGCATTGATATTGTCTTTTTATTCCACTGCGACCTCCACGTCTCTTCCAAGGGGCATTAAAACCGTCTTGTTAAGCTACTGCCACCTCCACCACTTTCCCAGGGGCATTGATATTGTCTCTTTATTACACTGCGACCTCCACGTCCCTTCCAAGGGGCATTAAAACCATCTTGTTAAGCTACTGCGGCCTCCACCACTTTTCCAAGGGGCATTGATATTGTCTTTTTATTCCACTGCGACCTCCACCATTCTTCCAACGGGCATTGCATTTCCTCCTAATTTTAGTCAGCTTTCGCTTTTCAATGCATAGGCGAACACTAAGGGAGACCCACTCTCCAATAATGGGTAGAAGGTTTTTAGTATACTGTAATCCATGTCTGTTTCAAGGGGCATTGCAGTTCCTCATAATTTTTGGAAAGCCTTCCATTCACTGCTTAGGCCAACAGTACAAAGGAGACCCAGTTGCTATAAATGGAAAAAACGGTTTAGTTAAGGCCCTCTGACCTCCATGTCACTTCCAAGGGGCATTGGAGTGCCTCAAAATTTTTTTGCACTCACTGCATGCCCGATAACTATGTAGCCGAACCGCTCCTTTTGGTACAGAAACATATCCTACAAGACATATGTGGTTGACTGGCCTGATATTGATGTGAATGGTCCCTGTTCCTCCTGCTCTTTCTCCTTTGCCACCACCGCATCCATCATTCATCACCTGAAGCTTTGTTTTAACGGGAGTCATAGAACTGGGATAGTAGCAGGAAAACATCCAGCAATCCTCGGAGGAGGTAGGATATGCGCCAAAACGCTGACCACCTCAGGCCTAGCCGCTACTACATACATGCGCTTGCATTCCAAGAAAACAAAGCAGATGCTAACTTCTATCATCATTATCATGCTGCTCACCTTGGCACTCTCAACTCCCCTGATGGAGAAGCCAGGGCCCACCAGAGGAGTCTGGTTCTCTGGTGGGCTCGTCCAATGCTGCCCTAAAGCAGGCCAGGCTAAGAAAAGTGTGGGGGAAGTTCACGGGAGAAATAGGGGCGGCTGGGGACCGTGTGTGGACACCCGGCCGCGGGGCGGCTGGGGACCGAGTATGGACACCCGGCCGCCCCCTGGCGACTGGGGACCGAGCGTGGACACCCGGCCGCCGGGCGGCTGGGGACTGAGTATGGATACCTCGCTGCCGAAGCAGCCATGAGGTAGTGGCCAGCTTCGGCCTCCTCAAAACTAAAAGGCCCCATTTCAAGTGCAAGCTAGCAGTATGGTATTGCAACCTGGGGGTGGGTGGGTGGCAGGTTGCACATTTACGCTTGCATTCCAAGAAAACAAAGCAGATGCTAACTTCTATCATCATCATCATGCTCCTCACCTTGGCACTCTCAACTCCCCTGATGGAGAAGCCAGGGCCCACCGGAGGAGTCTGGTTCTCTGGTGGGCTCGTCCAATACTGCCCTAAAGCAGGCCAGGCTAAGAAAAGTGTGGGGGAAGTTCAGCGGAGAAATAGGGGCGGCTGGGGACCGTCTATGAACACCCGGCCGCCCCCTGGGGACTGAGTATGGATACCAGGCCGCCGACGCAGCCATGACATGGTGGCCGGCATCTGCCTCCACATGCCTAAAAGGCCCAATTTCAAGTGCAAGCAAGCTAGCAGTATGGTATTGCAGCCTGGGGGTGGGTGGGTGGCAGGCTGCATACTTGTGCTTGCATTGCAAGGAATGGGGGATGTACAATTAAACACTGCTCTGGGAGAAGGACTTGCACGGGGATAGTTGCAAGTCTGCATCTTCTGATGCGGCAAGGATCACTTCTGATGGGCACACTTTTAGGCAGTGACCTGGGTGTCAGAGATGCTTCCATGGGTCTTCCCCATGCTGTTCCCATGTCTTTTCAGCACTGTATGCATGTGTCACACAGCACATGGCCAGATAAGGTTGTAAAATGTTAAAATGACATTTCCCGGTGAATGCATTTGTCACGGTTGAAAACAATACAAAAGTGCAAAAACGCATAAAAAATGCTACTTGTGAACATAGCCCAAGGTGTGGAGGAGTATTTTTGTTTTTAGTTATTTATTTTACCTTACACACAAGTCTTTACCCTGGAAAGGAAGTTCCTTAACATATTTCACAGGAAAGCACTTTCAGTTTAGTTTTTGAACGTTTTCTTGTGAGCCTGTAAAAGTGGCTTAATACCTCTGTTGTTGACATCAGTGACCTGGGGGTAGGAAATGCTTCCTGGGGCGATGCCCATGCTGTCCCCATGTCTTTTGAGCACTGTCACTATCGTTTTGGGCACTTTTTAGGCTTTCTACAGACTGCCGGGGGTGCCGCCGCAAAAATGCTCGGGTCTCCCATAGACTAACATTGGGCTCGTTGCTCGGGTCGAGCACCCGAGTATCACGGTGAGCTAGGCCCGAGCTTCGAGCACCCGAGCATTTTAGTGCTCGCTCAACACTAGTTCTCATTGCTTCCTGCCACAGCGGGAACCACCAAAGCACGAAGGGTTACAGCTGGTGAGTCGCTTTTTTATTATTTTATCAAATGCCCTGTCTTTTCAAAATTTGGGGATGAAGTCAGACAACCTCTTTAAACTTCAACATTCTAAAGTTCTAAAGTAAGTTTGGTTCTCATTACATACTGTTCTGTATTCCGTAACCAAACAACATAAATATTCATCAGACTCGGGTGAGAGGCACAGCAACAGTTTACAGTGGCAGCACATAATTTATGACCTAAATCTATGGTGTCAATAGTCATTTTAGTGGAACATTAAAGGGGATGTCCACTACGGGAAAAGCCCGGCTTAATCACTGAGGTGCCATTCCTGCAATGTCGGTGGTGGTATTCCCTGTGGTGAAAAGACACTGTTGTGTCACATGACCGCTGCAGTTAATCAGCAGCTGCTGATCAGTTGCAGCCCTTCAGCATTCTGTTATAGTGGATGTCTGCTCTGATGGAATAATAAATGCTGCAGCCGATCAGCAGCTGTTGATGGGCTGCACAGCAGTCACATGACACAGCAATGTCAACTGACCCTCCGAGAACAACAGATCTGATTTTGCCATAACGGCGCAGCTATAAGAGGTGAGTATCGATTGTTTCTATTCAATATGGGGCGCTGAAGTGATTAAGCTGGGAAAGTCCAGTACTGGACAACCCCTCTAAGGAATGTACGGTATATGTATCATATTTCTTCAGCAAGAAAATAATTAGTAATATGTAAGTTAATATGTAGCTGTAAAGATGTGCCAAACGAAGTGTTTAATACTGTAAAGCAGAAACAGTCAAGATATTGCACAAGAGAATGTGAACACTCCTGGGAAATAAGCTCATGACTTGACATTTACTTCAGAAGGTTTTACAAATAACTCGACTTAATTGACTTTATTATCCAATGACTTGGATATGAGTTAAGATTCCCAAATGTGTATGTTTCATATATACTCATTATTATTAACATCATTGTAATTAATAAAAGTAATCATTGTATATGTATGTATCATTTAATAAGATTGCTTTGCATTAGCAATGCCATCAACAATACAAGATATATATTACAAAAGTATTGAGATAGTAGCAGGAGAAGTTGTAGCAGTGTCCACTCTTCTGGGAAGGCTTTCCATTGTGGAGTGTGTTCGAGGGTTTCTCTTCCAGAAGAGCAATTGTAAGGTCAGAGAATGATGTCGGTCAAGAGGGACTGGTTCACAATTTCTGTTCTAGTTAAAGGGATCCTTTCACATCATATTACTTTATTTTCTGGACTATGAGACACACTGGAACATAAGACGCACCCCAAACTTTGGGGAAGAAAATAATTTTTTTTTAATAAAATGGTGGTGCGTCTTATAGTCCGATTTTAGGGTAGCTTACCGGGGGGACAGCTGCGGTGGAACAGGGGTCACAGGACGCAGGGTCGCTGCTGCAGGAAGCAGGCGGCAGGAGTGGGGCGATGCTACGGGCCCTCGGGTGGGAGTAGGGGGCGTCCCTGTGCTGCAAGGCTGTGGCCATGGGCTGTTAGAAAATGTCCGCATTGAGCGGAGTCCCCGCAATTTCCCATTGCGGGGACTCCGCTCAAACCCAGTGGGTTTTGGGAAAATCGCTGCCGGAGGCTGCACATTCGCAGATTGAGATCTTGTCTCCAAGCACAGTCATGCTTGAACAAAAAAAAGTCTTCCCCAAATTGTTCCCACAAACTTGGAAGCTTACAATTATTCAAAAACAACCCAATAGTATTATTCCTTGTCCACCAGATGCTACATTTGGCATAATGCAGTCAGCAGGTAACATTCTCCGGGCATTCACCAAATTCAGTCATTCCACACAGCATATTTCCACTACTTCTGTGACCAGTGTTGGCAGCTTTACACTACTTTATCCAATGCTTGGTGATGCTAGGTTTGCATACAGCTGCTTGGCCATGGAAAACCAAGCCATGAAGCTCCAGGCACACACTTTTTGTGGCGACATTAATGCCAGTGGAGGTTTGGAGCTCTGCAGTTATGGAGTCAGAAGAGGGTTGGTAACTGTTATGCATTTCAGTGACCCCAGTCTGTAACTTTACGTGGTATCCACTTTATTGCTGAGTTGCTGTGGTTCCTAAATGCTTCCGCTTTTCAATAATACCACTCAAAGTTCATAGGGGGATATTTAGAAGGGAAAATTTACAAACTGACTTGTCACACTGGTGACATCCTGTCACAGGACCGCACTGGTATCAGTGAGCTCATTAGAACAGGTCACTCTTTCACAAATGTTAGTAAGGCTATGTGCCCACGATGCAGAAATGCTCCGTATTTTTCCTGAGCGTTTCTGGATCTCCCTGGCAGAAAAAAACACATGCGGATTATACATGCGGATTGCACATGCGGATTGTACATGCGGATTGTACATGCGTTTTTCCTGCCAGGGACATGCTGATGTGACGTTCTTCACATGCATTTCCGCATGCGGGTTGACAAGAACATTCCAAGCATTTTAGCATCACTTGGAAGAGTACTTGACAACGTGGTCACACTATATAAATCCATGCAAACGGCATGGATTTATATAGTGTGATCAAAAACAATGGTAAAAAAATAAAAAAGTAAATATATACATACCTTCTGTTGGCCTCCGGAGTCTTTATTCCATCCGTCCTGGCTTGCCGGCAGCTCGAGGTACACTGAAGGACCAGCAGTCACATGACTAAATGACGTCAGCGCAGGTCATTGAGTCCACCGCGATCTGCCGGCAAGTGAAGACAAGGAGACCGGGGGCCATCAGAAGGCAAAATATCATATTTATTTTTTATTTTACTCTTTTTTTTACATGTTCTATGGTACCCGGGTCCGGAGGAGAGTCTCCTCTCCTCGAGGCCCGGGTACCATCCGCACATTGAAACGCATGGAATCCGCATGTACAGATTCAGTGATGCGGATTCCATGCGTTCCAATGCAAGTCAATGGCGGTGAAAACGCAACGCTTCCACAAAATAATTGGTAGTGCTGTGTTTTTTTCCGCAATGATAATCCGCAGCGGAAATTCGCAGCACATGCGGATTATCGGTGGGGAACATGGCAGGCCTTCTACCAAGCGTTTTTTAAGCGTTTCTGCAGCGTTATTTGCCCTTGTGGAAAACGCTTAAAAAAACGCTTAAAAAATGCATCGTGGGCACACAGCCTAAGGTGGACTACATGGCGAGGGGTTGGATTTTATACAGCTGTGTCAATGAGACAGAAAGTAAAACCTGAATTCAATAAGTGATTTTCCCAATACTTTGTCCATAAAGTATGGCATAGAAATTGATTATTGTATGCTCTTTCTAGGACAAAATCATGCCGGTGATAGATGCTATAAAGTGCAATCTGTTACCTATAGGCACTCAGATTAACCAAAATGTATACTATGCGATATACCAAGAATAAATTAGGGAGAGGGGGAGGGTTAGAGCTGTTCACCTCTGTTGCTGTGATTAGAAACCAGTGGGTGCCGTACCTGCTGGTGATTGCAGCTGATAAACAGAAAACTAGGGTAGTTTCCGGCACAACCAACTGGATATTCTTTGGTGTGCCTGAATCCACCCTCGTTTTTCTCTCTATGCGATATACCCTTTTCAATGGATTCCGCAGATGGGATAGCATAGTCTTTTTTGCCATACACTAACATATACTGGACAGAAGAAGACAACACTCTGGCTTTCCTGCAAACACACTTAACATAAGCAAAAAATATATATGAACAGGCCCTCAATATCTGTATCCTGCCATAATATAAATGAAATTCCCACTATTTATACTGTATAATATGCACAGTGAATGATGGGGAATAAATATCTTAGCTTTGCTAAATACAGCATGGCCTTGCATCTGAATTATGATGTATACAGAATAGGAAAAAACGTGTCTTCTTCATTAGTTCACATAATGTTTCAAAAGATGCATGCCATTTCAATACATAAATATATAACCATGTAAATCAGGCACCGAGTTGCTGAATACCAGCAACAGTGTAACGTAGGGCAATAATATTCTTAGATCATTTAGGATATTTAGGAATGTTTCCTCTAATCTCATAAAAGAGTATTCTGCAGAAATCTCCATGCCACAAGCCGTGAGAATAGATTACATCCCAGTTTAGAAAAGTCATGATTTATAAATGAAGAATTACTGTCTTGAATAACTTTGAACCGCTGGAGCTTCTTGTCAAAAGTGTTAAATAGAATATGCAATGTGTAACATAATTGTCCAGGAATATGTGCATGAATTATAATCTAACTAGTAAAATTGTATTTACTATTTAAAAGTTAATTAGTTCTAACAGTTAAGTCCCCAAAATGAAAAAAATGAGCAAGATAAATACCCATTAGAGTAGATGAACATGTACATGATAGAGCACAGTCTCCCAATAGTCCTCGAGCCCCATAGGAGCTGTGCACATGCGAAGAGCCCATTCATAAAGTATTCATACAGTTACTTGCATATAAATAACATATGCATATTCACTAAAAACACACATAAACAGGCATCCATTGATGGACATATAGTATATGAACACACACTGTATGTATTGTAGCGGCGCACTAGACCTCCAAAATTTTACAAGGCTTCTCAATGCTCAGACAGGCTTCATCAGGTGCGGACACATCATTGGTACCACATGTGCGGCAGCACAGGGGCCCAAAAGATAAGGGGGCCCATTTCTACCTCCAAAGCAGGTGCAATTTTGCATTTTTAGGAGCTCTTGGGCTGCAAAGGGTCCATATATTGCCCTTGCGCAGGGGCCCTTCTCTGTCTGTGTCCGCCAGTTGGCTGTATGCAAAGCTCTAATACGATGACTTGGTTGTCCCACATTTAACAGAGAAGTGTTGTACACCAAAATTGTGCTCTTTATGCCAAAACTTTAATATTTGGTAGTGGGACTTTAAAGGGGTTGTCCAGTACTTTTAAAAATATGCCAATGTGTTTTAATGATATATAGAAGCTTCTTTGTAATTACCTCCTGGTGCTGTTTCTGCCTGTGAGGGGCGCTATCACTGGCCACTCACAGGCAGCACGTGATCCCCGGCACGTGATCCCCTCTTCCGCGTTCCACCGGTGGCTGCTGGCTTGTGGGCGGGGTTATTCCCCTGCGTCACAGCCGGAATCCATCGCGCGCTCGCCCTGTCCCCATTCATAGGGAAAGCGCACGGTCACGCCTCACTTGACGTGACGTCAGCGGGGGGTCACATGCTGCCTGTGAGCGGCCACCGATAGCGCCGCTCACAGGCAGTATCAACAGCACCAGGAGGTAATTAGAAAGAAGCTTCTATTCATCAATAAAACACATTGGCATATTTTTAAAAGTACCGGACAACCCTTTTAATACTGATATAATATCCTCAGAATATCAATAACAGATCGGTCCAATACCCAGTACCACACATCGGAAGTTGCGAAGCCACAAACATTATATAACACTACAAGCTAGCTCTCTCCCCTTCAGTTGTTTGGGAGAGAACTTACAGAACCATTCATGATGACTACAGCTGACTGGTGGGAGTGCAAGGAGTCGGACCTCCGCTGATCTAATATTGATCACCTATCCAATGAATAGGTCATCAGTATAAAGTCCAGGAAAATACCTTTAATATTAAATATAGGAAACTATATTTCTCTGATATTCTATACAGTGATTTTTTTAGACATTTTTATATTGGGTACATGACATCTTGACCACATAGAAGACATCCACCCAGCCTAATAATAATAATAATTGTGAGGATGCAGGACTTGCTTATGCACATTCTGTCTTCGACATCTGAATGCCCATATAACCTTTTGTATTCTGTTGATTGTCAACTTATTTCATCTTCTAAATAGGAACAGACTGAAATTATTCCGTACAGGAATGAAATGACCTTCGTTCTGGCAAACAGATTTCTTAAATGGACAACACTCTGACAGCTTTTTATACCATTCAATTTATATTACCCAAGAGTGCCACATAGAACCAGTGGTGCCAATGTGATAAGTTTAGAAGCTCTATGCCCTTTGTAGAAAAGGTTATGTAGAACATGGGGCAATAATATCAATAACAAATAAACCAGATATTTACAGAGACTGGAGGTGTAAAACTCAGCACTCAGTACACAAGTTATACAACTTTAGGAAGACAAACCTAAATAAGTGGCTACAGTGAGAGGGATCAGTCAATAACTGAGTCAGCTTTAATTTAAACTGAAGTTTCAAAAAGTTGCAAAAAAATAGTTTTACACTCATAGAAGCAATGACTGACAAGCTTAAAAGGGTTTTCCCACTTCAGTATTTCAGGCGGTCAAAGTTCCAATCTATCGGTATTGGGTTATTACAATTAAGTCATCTATGGTTAGTATAATTCACGCTTATGTTTTTCCCTGTTCTCAACACCATATCCCTTATCCTCAATATCACTTACTTATTTGGAAGCCATGACTTTGCTCCCCCTCCCCATTACTGTACCTGCAGAACAGAGCGGCAGACCAGGAATTGTCCTAGTGAAGTACACTCCTCAACATTGAAATTGCAACACCAAGAAGGAAAAGTGGAATTATGAAAAAGCAGTATGGATAGACATGTTAATGATATGCAAATGAAGAAACAATGGGAATTTTTTTTTTTTCAAAATATCTCAAATTTATTCAGCGCGGCAGAACATTCCTCACTTAACCATTAATAACATCATTGATAACATGCCAAGGTATAAAAGTACATGTATTTTTGTGTGTGGTGCCGATACTCAATACGGAATAAATTGAGATGTTTTGAAAATCGTGCTTTTATTTTTTCATAATTTACATAATAACATTAACATATCGATCCAACCTGTGATTTCCATAGTTCCTTGAGTTTTTCTTCTCAGTGTTGCACTTTCAATATTGAGGAGTGTATAATATGACTTTATTGACCTTGATCTTCTGGGCATGTGCATGAGATATAGGCATGGAGAATAGGCCTGGGGTGAGAACAGCGGCACACGCACGTCCACAAGCCACATTATATGCACAACTGGTGACTGTGTCTATTGGCTGCAAATACGGAAGCCTATAATACTCAGCAAGATTCTCTGTGAAAAAACGATCTGTCAGATTTTAAGTATTTATTGTTTTAATATATGGGATTGTTAACCACACAACTTTCACAGACCAACTGTAAACCACGAGATGTTCAGAAACCAAGTGGCTACAATCTTTATAGAGCATGACCTACTTTATTCTGTGGGTCAATGTTCTTTTAACAGGCTTTTAATGAAATCATACGTGTAATGTCTTTGTAAAGCCAGTAAAGATATTCCATATTACGACCCCAATTCAAAAAAAGTTGGGACGCTGTTTCAAATGTAAAGAAAACAAGAAAGCAATGATTTGGAAACCTCTCATAGTCATATTTTATTCACAACAGAACACATACAAGAAGTTGAAGGCTGGGAGCATATGTTGTTCTAAAACCTCTATAAAATGCTCAGAATTGATGGCGCCTTTCAAGATGTGTAAGCTGCCCATGCCATAGTCACTAATGCCACCCATACCATCAGAGAGGCAGGAACTGAGCGCTGATAATAAGCTGGATGGTCCCTCTCCTTGAGTCCACAGGACACAGCGTCTGTAGTTTCCATAAAGAATTTTACATTTTGATCAATCTGACCCCTAAACATTTTTCAATTTCACAATCGGGGTGGCTTAAAAAATACATATTCCCTACCCGTAGTAAAAAACTTACTAGCTGCCGTCTTCTTTTGTTCTTGCTCCCGCGCTCTGGTTGTCTCCTGCTAGTTGTGATTAGTGGGATCTCTCTAGTGTTTGCTGGGCGGATTGGAAGTCACTTCTCCCATAGACTTACATTGAAAGCTTGTGACCGTTAGCTCTGACTTCTGATCAGTCAGGAGCTGTTGTTACAAGATTGCATGAAGGGACCTAAGCAGCGCTGGGGAGAGCAGAAGCTGGCGGTAGGTAAGTATATTTTAGGGCAGAGAACAAGATTAGTGATATCACTCCGGCGGTGAAATAAACAAAAATGCTGGAGTCGTGCTTTAAGGCTGGGTGCCCACGTAGCGTTTTTCAAGCGTTTATGCTGCGGAATTTCCGCAGTGTAAACGCTTGTTAAACGCTAAGTAATCCGCACCCCATGGTCCCCAAGGGGATTCCGCATGTTCTATGCACATGCTGCGGATTTTTCCGCAGCGTTTATGCTGCGTACAAAAATCCGCAGCATGTCATTTAATTTTGCGGAAGCGCAGCGGAACTCCCGCCATTGACTTGCATTGAGACGCATAGAAACCGCGACTCTACATTTTTACAAGCGGCTTCTATGCGTCTCTATGTGCGGATGGTACCCAGATCTGGAGGAGAGAAGACTCTCATCCAGACCTGGGTACCATTCTACCTGTAAAAAAAGAATAAAATAACAAATAAAGTTTATATTCACCTGTCCGGCGGCTTCTCTCTGAATGCCAGCATCGCTTGAGGACCTGCGGTGATGTCACAGTCATGTGACCGCAGGCCCTTCACCGCTCTGTCTCGCGATGTGCCGGCAACCCGGAAGAAGCCAGGACGACCACTGCAGCCACGCCGGGGCCTCGGGGGTGAGTATAGCTTTATTTGTTTTAATTTTTACGGTTCACACTGTATTAATCCATGCTGCTTGCATGGATTTATATAGTGTGACCTAGTTGTCAAGCACTTTCCAAGTGATGCTATCGCATGGAAAGCGCTTGTCAATCTGCATGCGGAAACGCAAGTGAATCCGCATGTGGATCCGCATGTATTCTGCAGGAAAAACGCATGCACAGTCTGCATGCGTTTTTTCTGCCAGGGAGATGCAGAAATGCTGCAGAAATTTTCTGCTTCACTTCTGCATCGTGGGCACATAGCCTAAATGAGATTTGGCTTCTTCTTTGCACGATGGAGCTTTAATTTGAATTTGTGGATTACACTGTGAACTGTGTTCACAGGCGAATTTCTGGAAATATTCCTGAGCCCATGCAGTGATTTGCTTGACCGAATCATGCCTGTTTTAACAAAGTGGTGCCTGAGGATCCATACATCACAAGCATCCATTGTTGGCCATCGGCCTTGTCCATTTGGCACATGGATTTGTCCAGAATCTCTAAATCCTTTGATATTATGTCCTATAGATGGTGAGATATTCACAATTCTTAGATGCAGTTATTCACAGATTGGTTAATCTCTGACCATCTTTTGCTTCTGAGAGACTCTGCCTCTCAAAATGCTCTTTTTATACAGTCATGTGACTTCGTTGAAAATTAACCATACAGCTGTTGTTCATTAGTACAACTTACTTTTCTAGGCTTGTGTTAACCATGACAAACTTTTTGGAGATGTGTTGCTACCATTCATTTCTAAATAAGTTAATTTTTCAAATGGAATAGAAAAATGTGTTTCACCTTCTCATCTGTAGTGAATAAAATATGGCTATAAGAGATTTCCAAATCATTGCATTCTTGTTTCCTTTACACTTTACATAGCGTCCCAACTTATTTCTAATTGGGGTTCTACAGATGACCAATTATATATTTAGGCAAACATCATTCTGACCATACCCAATGCCATACAAAGTACTTTTATTCTTATTATTATGTCTAATTGTAATTCAGTGTGTATGTGCAATATTCTGCTGATAGACTAATAAAAGCTACAATGACCTCTAAACTCACCATCAGATAAGTATTCATATTATGCTAAAAGGAATGTCATTAGATTCATGCTGCCCAAACCACGGACAGTATGAATCAGAGTCTGCCTGTGCACTTGCACCCAGGTAGGTTTTACAGTGAAATGCTCAGGCATAACAGAAAATCCAGGGACTATCTAAGTACTTATATGAGAGAGACATGTCAATCACTTGGAAAGGGGCATGAAGAAGCCAGCAGGGGTGTTGCCAGATTACTCAGGTCTCTCCCTTTTTTTTCTCCAGCTTTTCAAACAATGTTTTCTTTGAAATACCTGGGCTTTGGGCAGGATTGATCTAATGACAAGTCTCCTTTAATTTGCACACCTGCAGACTTCAAAAGGCTCCTGCTACTTTAACATAGTTTGTCTCGATTATTGCCTGTCTGATCTTTACTGATGAAATAATTATACAGAATAATAGGTTCAGCAATGCTAAAATCTGCAAGGAGGTTTGTTTTATGAGGGCTTTTAAGTAAATTATTAATGAGTTTTGAACTCAATCTGAAATCCTTGTAAACAAAGCACAATCTGAAATCTCGGCCTGTTGCATTTATCAAGGGTTTTCAATGGCTTAATTTCCTGCCTTCAGTTATACAGTCGGTACGGAAAGTATTCAGATCCCTTTAAATTTTTCACTCTTTGTTTCATTGCAGCCATTTGGTAAATTCTAAAAAGTTCATTTTTTTCTCATTAAAGTACACTCTGCACCCCATCTTGACTGAAAAAAAAACAGAAATGTAGACATTTTTGCAAATTTATTAAAAAAGAAAAACTGAAATATCACATAATCATAAGTATTCAGACCCTTTGCTCAGACACTCATATTTAAGTCACATGCTGTCCATTTCCTTGTGATTCTCCTTGAGATGCTTCTACTCCTTCATTGGAGTCCAGCTGTGTTTAATTAAACTGATAGGACTTGATTTGGAAAGGCACGCACCTGTCTATATAAGACCTCACAGCTCACAGTGATGTCAGACCAAATGAGAATAATGAGCTCAAAGGAACTGCCCAAGGAGCGCAGAGACAGAATTGTGGCAAGGCACAGATCTGGCCAAGGTTACAAAAGAATTTCTGCATTACTCAATGTTCCTAAGAGTACAGTGGCCTCCATAATCCTTAGATGGAAGAAGTTTGGGACCACCAGACGTCTTCCTAGACCTGGTTGTCCAGCCAAACTGAGCAATCGTGGGAGAAGAGCATTGGTGAGAGAAGTAAAGAAGAACCCCAAGATCACTGTGGCTGAGCTCCAGAAATGCAGTAGGGAGATGGGAGAAAGTTCCACAAAGTCAACTATCAGTGCAGCCCTACACCAGTCGAGCCTTTACGGCAGAGTAGCATGACAGAAGCCTCTCCTCAGTGCAAGACATATGAAAGCCCGCATAGAGTTTGTTCAAAAACACATGAAGGACTTCCAGACTATGAGAATTAAGATTCTCTAGTCTGATGAGACGAAGATAGAACCTTTTGGTGGTAGTTCTAAGCGGTATGTGTGGAGAAAACCAGGCACTGCTCATCACTTGCCCAATACAATCCCAACAGTGAAACATGGTGGTGGCAGCATCATGCTACGGGGGTGTTTTTCAGCTGCAGGGACAGGACGACTGGTTGCAATTGAAGGAAACATGAATGCGGCCAAGTACAGAGATATCCTGGATGAAAACCTTTTCCAGAGTGCTCTGGACCTCAGACTTGGCCAAAGGTTCACCTTCCAACAAGACAATGACCCTAAGCACACAGCTAAAATAACAAAGGAGTGGCTTCAGAACACCTCTGTGACCATTCTTGACTGGCCCAGCCAGAGCCCTGACCTAAACCCAATTGAGTATCTCTGAGAGACCTGAAAATGGCTGTCCACCAACCTTCACCATCCGACTTGACGGAACTGGAGAGGATCTGCAAGGAAGAATGGCAGAGGATCCCCAAATCCAGGTGTGAAAAACTTGTTGCATCATTCCCAAGAAGACTCATGGCTGTTCTAGCTCAAAAGGGTGCTTCTACTCAATACTGAGCAAAGGGTCTGAATACTTATGACCATGCGATATTTCAGTTTTTCTTTTTTAATAAATTTGCAAAAATTTCTACATTTCTGTTTGTTTTCAGACAAGATGGGGTGCAGAGTGTACTTAAATGAGAAAAAAATGAACTTTTTAGAATTTACCAAATGGCTGCAATGAAACAAAGAGTGAAAAATTTAAAGGGGTCTGAATACTTTTCGTACCCACTGTAAATACCAAAAGCAATACTATAATGCTTAATGATTATATTAACTGCGACTAGCATCAAATAGTAAATATCATTTTTATAAAATTGCCTAGTCTGACTTGATGTGTATAAGTATAAGTCCTCTCGGTTTGATATTGTACACTCACGCAGGTAGTGTTTTTTGAGAAAAATACAAAAACTGTATATAAATGTCAGCTTCACTCAGTTTTTATTCTGTTTCTTGATATATTTTAAACAAAAGTTTTTTTTCCAATATTTAGTTTCTTATACTGACCAGCTTCTTCTCTAGTGCACTCCTACATAGTGCATGAAGGTAGTAGAACAAAGACATAATTGAAAGTACTGTAGCAATGTTAAAGGAGGCGAGGGCCTTCACACAAAAATACCATTAAATCATACAATTCTGGTCATATGCAGCTATTACTGCTGGGTAGAAACTACAACTCAAGACATATGTACCATTGAACTAAATGAGAGATTTAGAAATCAGTCTTCAGGTCTCGCTCACAAGAGCATATAACATGGACGAGTGCTATCTGATGTTTTATCGGAAAGCACTCGGAACAATGTTATACTAAGGGGCTATGCAGATCTGCAATTTTATTCTACAGACCGATTCGCATGCTGCGAGAGGCTCTGGAATTTGAATCACGTGCACCCATTCAAGTCTATGGGTGTATGTAAAATATCCAACTGTACTTGGATGTCATCTCCGACAATGGAGAAGATGGAGAAATTAAGTTCTCCATCTTCTCCACACCTTTGCTCCGATTCTCGCATGTGATAGACTGATCTTTTGCTCTAAAATTCTCAATTTACGGTTAAAATCTTTCTTCAGTGAATACAGCTTTTTCCCTATTATTATGGAGATAGCAGAAGGCAGTTGGTCATAATAAAGTTCTATGGAGAACAGCAACTGCCATTTGCAGCAGAATGTCTGCGTCTGCTTCTAGCTCCTCCCCTATTCATAGAATATTAAAAGCACCAACTATCATCTCCTATCTCAGTAATGGGAAATTCTGCCTTCACTAAACACAGATTTTACCAGTAAATTAAGAGTTAAAGATCAATCCAGAAGGAAAAAGAAGCAGATTTCTCTAAGATATATTACAAAGTTGCCTATTTTAATGTGTACTATTGATCTACTAAATAAAAATTATAATGACAGTTATGCTTTAAAGAGTAATGGTGAAAAGGGTACAAAATTGGTAGTGATGGAAAGAAGTGTAAAAACTTTTAAGTATACTTTCTGAAAGTTTGCGAATATTTTCATTTTCAGAAAAAAATGATTCTGATCATCACATTGCTCGGCGACAACCAAAAAACATCTAAACAGTTTGAAGAACAAACTTTTATACAAACATATTTTACCACCCACACATAAGGGCAAGCTGAAATGAGCTGTGCTGGTAATAATTGCCTTATGAGAAAGAAAAGAAACATAGGACCCAGGGTTACACAAACATAGAGTTAATTAGATCTGGAATTATGGAACATTCTGGAACCAAATATAATTCTATATTTAAACTCTATTTCCAGCTTTCTAATGATGGAATTATTTGTAATAATATTATTGATTTTAAAGAGATTGTTCATGATTTAAACATGGATGACCTAAACTTAGGTCAAAAATCTCCAAAATCTTTATTTTTTTGACTGGGATATGGAATGCCATTCTTTATAATTGCACACTCTTGTCTGTTGTCATTCAAGAGGTTGTTCACTACTTTAACATTGATGGTTCATCCTCAGGATAGGTCATCAACGTCTGATCGATGGGGTTGAGACACCCCAGACCACCAAGACCGATCAGCTGTTCTCGGTTTCCGGCGGCTGCCGTAAGGGCTCAGTTATGGAGCTGCTCCGTCTACTGATAGTGGCTGCGGCTGAGTACTGCACATCTGCCCCCTATTGATTTGACTTGGGGGAGGTTTCCCTTCTGTTTAACTTGCTGTCCACTGCCAGTTGTCAAGAGTAATCCATCTCTAGCAGCAGATACACCAGATGGAATACAGGAAGTTTGGTGGGTTTATCTCTCTCTCTGCTCTTGCTCTCCTGTCTGCCAAACTGCCTTCAGGCATAACAGAGGGGCAAGTTTTTAGTTACGGGCAGAGAAGCCATTGGACAATGGCGGGAGGAATACATTCTGGGAAGTAGGGTAAAGGAAGTTCCAGCACCTTTAGTGCTGGCGGAATGCTGATGAAAACGAATCACCTACTCAAAAATAGTTGATAGCCAGTTATAAAGAATAACAATTGGGATAGTTTCTAGTCTTGTTAGACTGGTATGTGCACCAAAAGCAGTTTTGTCTTCTGAGTAAGATGGACCCCAGACCAAGACCATGCTTTTCCACAGCTATACTCTAAAACAGAGTTGCTCTTTAACTCTCAGTTGAAAGTTGGTCCATTATGATATAAGAATCTATGCATTTGGAATATATTACCATAATCAGCATTTCCCTGTTCATTCTACAGTCTAAAAGTAGAAATTAAAATGTTTGAATATTAATACAAAAACTTGCCTGATGTATATGCCATTTACTTCAATCACCCCCTAATGATATCAACATGAAATCTATTCTCCCCATGGCAACAAAAACAGTGTGAATTCATTTCAGTAGCTGAAGACTGTGAAATATAACAAACGCTGACATGTATCTTTAATAGCAATGAAAACTATAAGTACAGTATTTGTGGCGAATCCATGAAGAACTTCTCCGCTGACGGTGAGCTGGAAGTATTATCCTCAGCTGAACCTTGTGTCTGAGTCTATAAACATCACTGGAACAGATCAGACATTTTTGATAGAAAGTATAGTTTTCATTTAGCAAACAGTAAACTGCTTCTGCCTGACTTGTGAGCTTTACACGGCATAAAAAAAAACTCAGAAAAATGTGGACATAATATTCAGTATATTATATATGACGTACAGCATGCATACTTTGTGCATGGAAACTATTTCTAGTCTCATTTTCTTGGCTTTTGAATGTTCCTTGGGCCTCACTCAGAAGTCCTCTTTTTCCTTAGAAGTAATGAACCGATATTAATCAGTCAGTTTTTACCATTTTTATCAGAGTTTCAGTAGTTTTTCTTGTATGCACAAAAACTGATGTCGGATTCTTAAAGGGAATCTGTCACCCCCCTGGGCGATATCAGACCTCTACTATGGGCATACTGGTGATAGAAAAGTAAATCTATACATACCTGTATGGCCCATAGCAGAAGTCTGATTTCAGAGAAATCTGGTTTTATAAAGTCTGTTTTCCAGAGGCTTGGTGTCCGGGGGACGCCAAGCAAACCCATCCTATCTGCTTACTATTCCCCTAAATCGCCGCCTCTGTGCTAAATTACCATATTCCTCCCCTCCTCTGCACGTCACAGGGCCCTGTGACGTGCCCTGCTCTGCCTCCCCTCCCACGGAGAGCGCTTTGTTTCCCTGCGGCCCGGTTTGGCTGCGTACTGTGCCGCAGCCTTGTATTGCGCAAGCGACGCTGAGTCACTGAGACTTCCGCTCCGCTGGCAGTACACAGCCAAAAGGGCCAGAGGGAAACAAAGAGCGCTCCATGGGAGCACCGCTTTGCGCGGGAGGGGAGGCAGAGCAGGGCAGTCACAGGGCCCTGTGACGAACAGGGGAGGAGGGGTATATGGTAATTTAGCACAGAGACGGCGATTTAGGTGAATAGTAAGCAGATAGGAGGGGTTTGCTTGGCATCACCCGGACACCAAGCCTCTGGAAAACAGACTTTATAAAACCAGATTTCTCTGCAATCAGTCCTCTGCTATGGGCCATACAGGTAAGTATAGATTTACTTTTCTATCACCTGTATGCCCATAGTAGAGGTCTGATATCACCCAGGGGGTGACACATTCCCTTTAAAGGGGCTGTTCAGGTTTTTCACGAAACTCTGCAGTCACTCTACTTGACTACAGACTTGTGGATCCTCAGAGCGCGCAGGCTCAAATGAATTGAGCGAGGCCATGCACGTCTACTCAGAATGTGGCCGGGAGCATGCAAATCGCACACTTGTGGTCACATGACTGCCACCACCGGAGAATCCCAACAGCATGTGCTGCGCGCGATGAGAGAGTTTGCAAGTCTGCAGTCACAAATAGTGACTGTAGACTTTTGTGAGATAGCTGGACAACTAACTGAAGGGGTTTCCGGCCTTAGGCTACAAGTCTGCAGTCACTAAATGACTGTAGACTTGTGAACTCTCACATTTGGGGACTGCGGGGATTCTCTAGTGCAGGCGTCGATGGCATGACCGCAAGTGTGTGATTTGCATACATGCAGTCACGTCCTGACAGGAAGGGCACAGTCTCACACAATGCAGGTGTATTGAGCGAGGCCGGTCAAGTCTAATGTTCACATGACCGCCCTCTCCTGGAGAATCCTCACAGTGCACGAGATGTGAGAATTCACAAGTCTGCAGTCACATTGAGAATCTGCAGACTTGTAGACTAAGGCCAGACAACCCCTTTAAGCTTCTCCTATCAAAAAGTCTGTAAAAATGGACAGCACAAGGATGCAACTAGGACGCCACAAGTTTGTTGTCTGAGTTTTTTACAGACTCATAGACATGCATTAGCGAATTTGCTCAGTGAATCAGATTAAAAATGCACGTCTAAGCTTTTATTTTAGGAATAGCCCCACGGACTATAATGGGTATATATTCAATCCACGAAAAATACAGATGTGAAAAATGTACGTCTAAATGAGGCCCAAGTCAAAAACATTAAATTACAGATGCTAAGGAGCATATGAAATAAAATAAAATAGTCCTGTGATCTTTTAGGGAATCTTCACAATGGCGGACATGCAACAGATTCTCGGACAGTATTGTGGATGGAATTTTACAAAATCTTGTCCATATCCTGAAGAGTGAATTGGAAGGAACTGCAGAATTTACATATTTTGAATTTCTGCAGCAGAATCTTCAGCAACATCAGCATGATTTGGTGCATGTTTTCCCATTGATGTTTTGCACTGAAGTATACAGTATGGGTTTGGTTAAGCTGAAAAACTAATAAACAGGTAGTGTAAAGCCCCCGTCTCACATAGCGAGATCGCTAGCGAGAGCGCTGCTGAGTCACGGTTTTGGTGACGCAACAGCGACCTCACCAGCGATGTCGCTATGTGTGACACTTTGCAGCGATCAGGCCCCTGCTGTGAGGTCGCTGATTGCGGCAAAGTGTCCTGGACCATTTTTTGGTCTTTGCCCTCCCGCTGGTCAGCACACATCGCTGTGTGTGACCAGCGGGACCAGCGATCAGGCTGGTAACCATGATAAACAGCGGGTTACTAGGGGCGCACGCGCACTTGGTAACCCGCTGTTTATCATGGTTACCACTCTGCTACGGTGAGCGGTAACCTCCCGCTCACCGTAGCAGAGTGGTAACCATGATAAACAGCGGGTTACTAGGTGCGCGTGTGCCCCTAGTAACCCGCTGTTTATCATGGTTACCAGCCTGCTGAAGCAGGAGCAGGCTGGTAACCAGGAGCAGGACATCGTGGAAAGATTCTTTCCACGATGTCGCTGCTCCCCTGATCGTTGGTGAGCCTGCCTGTTTGACAGCTCACCAGCGACCACATAGCGACGCAGCAACGATCCCTGACAGGTCGTATCATTGTCGGGATCGCTGTAGCGTCGCTATGTTTGACGGGGCCTTAAGGAAGGGATGCTATGAATATCCTACTTTTACATTATACAAAAGCATAAACTTATAAGGCATATATCAACTGCTTAAAGGGATTTTGTCACCAGGTTTTTGCTACACCATCTGAAAGCAGCATAATGTAAAGACAGAGACCTTGATTCCAGCAATATATCAATTATTGTATTGGTTGCTGCAATTTTGATAAAAAATCGCAGATTTAGTTGTTACAGCTCTATCAGTTATCTGAATGCTGAGCTCTGTATAACCCCGCCCCCACCACTGATTAGCAGCTTTCTGTATATGCTGTGCATTGGCAGAAAGCTACCAATCAATGGTGGGGTGGGGTTACTCAGTGTTCATTAATTTGGAGGACTACAGGACAGCAGGCTTAGGAGTCCTCTAGTGATAATCTATAGTTGAAAAAACTGTGATTTTATCAAAACTACAGAAAGCAGTCCAGTAGGTGACACATCACTGGAATCAGGGTCTCCGCCTCTACATTATGTTGCTCCTAAATTTAGGTATCAATTTGTCACCAGGTATTAGGTACCTGATGACAAATTACCTTTATTTGTATGTACAGCATACTACTTAAATGGAGTATGGTCTACATATGTGCACACACTACTGGTGTGCAGAAATTTAGGACCAAGGTCAATATTTTGGTGACGCTGAAGCTCTTCAAATAACAGTGTCACCTCCAACTTTAAAATATGAGCCAATCATGCTTATGGACAAAAATTCAAGGTGGGCAAAGACAACAAAAAGTCACTGGAGGAAAGATGACTGAAATAGAATAATGATCGAGAAATCCAATTATAATATAGGAATAGGTCCTATCAGCCAAAATATCACCCACGAGAATCATTTTGCTAATAGAAGTGATAGAAAAATACACCGGACACACAGTTTCGAGTCCAGTGCATTCATGAGGTGACCAACAGCCCCCCTGCAGTGCGTCAGTGCTTGGCAGCTGAACGGCGGTGCATCTGTACATATAGCCACTGTGAGGAGGGCAGCGGAGGTGAAAAGAAGTGAGGGAGGCCCTCATGGATGCACTAAACATAACTATGTGGCCAGTGTATTCTTTGAAGGCTCCTATTAGCAAAACGCCCTAATATTTTTGTGCCATCTTTTCCGATAGGAGAGGGACACTGTCTTCTGTATATTGCCTTTACATAGGGTAGGATACTTTTATGGCACAGTAAGACTTTGCAAGGAGAGAAGGACACGTGAAATATTGAGCAAGCAGAATAGAAGGATGCATCAATGTGTACTTGAAATGTAGTAATGCCGGGCTGGTTTGATTCTAGGAAGGTGAGAAATGCACACGTCGTGAAGACTAACACAGAAGAAAATACTGCACAATCTTTCTAAAAGTCATAACATTGTATATAAAACAATGTAAAAGAAAAACACTAAATTATTTGTACCCTAAGATGATGCTTAAAAAAAAAACAAAACCTGGGGGAAGGTACTTTCAGACAATTTCTAACATGGCACGGGGCAGTATATGCGGGCAAAGTACTCGTCTCTTGCACCACGGCTTGTTTCATGAAGGTGGGGGTCCTGGCTGGGTGTGCGGACTTGTGTCGTAGGCATAGACGGATTATAATCAGGGCAATCTGGGCTACCGCCCGGGGCCCGAGGCTCCGGGGGACCCATGGCCAGATTGCCCTCATTATAATGTTTAGTGCGGAGGCAGGGGCAGGTTTGGCAGGGGGACCGCACTGTACCTGATGCTGGCCGGTCGGCTACATCACAGGGAGGCATACACGTCCCCTGCACGCTGTGTGCTGCGTCTCCAGGACTGACTTCACACAGCAGCGCCTGGAGCTACATCATCCTTGCGGAGAGGAGCTGGTGCAGCAGACCTCAGTGGATGGCGGTAAATATGAGATCTGGGGAGGATGTCTGGAGTGAGGAGGGGACTGCAAGATGCTGCTCCCCTTCTGATGAGTTTGCATAAGATTCCATAGTGTCAGTTCAGCGGCCGCTCTGATGGGGCTCTGTATAAGTTATTGCAGGACTTTGACCTTTGCAGCAGATCAGGTCACTCTGGGTCATCAGCTCCAGCATCACCAGATCTGCAGGAAAATTCAGAGTCCTGCAATAAATCACAGCGAGCCCCAGCAGAGCGTCCACAGACATCACATACAGGATCCCACACTGACTGATCAACCCTGAACCTACAGGACATCACATACTATACTGCTCCATATATAATATGTGAGGTCCTGTGTGTAGGTCCAGGTCTGATCAGTACAGTGTATATCCCTGTACAAAATGTCACATCCAGTATACAGATTAGTGTATGGTATCCTGTGGTACAGACATCAGATGGGAGATAACAATGTGTATAGTATATAACGTCTAATGTCTGTATCACAGTATATCATACTAGCTATTGAACCTGTTCTACACCTGGGTCACGAGCATTTTTAGTGGTACATTTCTTGGGCCATTTTTTTTTTAAGACACTGTGTCTGCGAATTCTCATATACAGTGTCTTCAATAAAAAGGGGCCGGATGGCGTGGCATGCGCATGCAGTGACTCTGGCACCATTTCATTGAAGTATTGTGCTACAAAATTAAAGGGATCCTTTCATCAGAAATAACACTATTAACCTGCAGGTTAGAAGCGTTATTATACTTCCCAACAGCTGAGTGCAGTGAGGAGAAAATGAACTTTATTCTCCTCGTCAGCATTCGGTTTCAGTCATGGGGGCAGTGCCGGTTCGGTCACCACTCTGAGTATACAGAGCATCCGCTGTAACCGAGCCCCCAGCACTGACTGACACTGGCTCTACATTGAGGTCAGCTGTCAGTCAGGGCCAGGATTACAGCGGTTGCTCAGTATACTCAAAGTAATGACTGAACCGGTGCCGGGTCAGACCCCATGACTAAAACCGAATGCTCCCCCATCCTGGTATATGCTCTCTCCCCATCCTGGTATATGTTCCCTCCCCATCCTGGTATACAGGGATGTGGAGCCGGTAAGCCAAACCGCCGACTCCGACTCCTCAATTTCCATGACTCCGACTCCACGACTCCGACTCCCTCATACATGGCTCATGTTTAAGTGATAAATTCCCTGTAGCACAGATTAATCTCAAAACTCTAGACCCTTAGATCAGGAATAGGACAGACATTTATAGGACATTTCATAGCTTTCCCAAATTCTTATGAAAAAATATTCCCCACAAACTGCATTGAACTACTGTACCAATTTATTATATATTTTAGGAGTCGGTCCATTTTATACAGACTCCAACTCCACTAAAATGGGCACCTACTCTCAGACTCCGACTCCACAGACCTGCTGGTATATACTCCCCCATCCTGGTATAAGCTTCCCCATCCTGCCTGCTCTGCTGTTCTTCCATCCATACAAAAAAAAAAAACAAACACTCCTACTCGCCTTTTCCCCTCTCCCTTGCAGCGCGTCCTCGAACTGGCTGGAGGAGTGTGGCGCCGGAGTTCGCACCTGCGCATGCATGAACTGCGACACCACACTTCTTCAACCTTGATCAAGGTATGTGTCCTAATGGCACCGAAGATGGCAGTATGCAGTCAGCACTTACGCACCCCGTGATCTCCGGCATCACAATCCTTTATCCTCGTCCTTCTCCCTCTCACATGTAACGTCTGATGTGTTCTTCTGTCTCTGGACAGACTGTGCAGGCACATTGCGTGCACAGTCTATAGAGGCTTCGAACAGACGGAAACATCTCCGATTATATTATAGATAGCAGTCATGTATTCACCTATAGACTGTACAGGGCCGTACTTAGGAGAAGAGGAGGGGCATGTGACCTGGGTACGGCTGTCGGGGGGTGTCTTTGGGCCACCTCATCTTGTGGTCAGAGGAGTCTCACAGGCAGCTGCATTTTGCCGCCCCCAGAGTGGGATTCGACCGTTCTCTGAGCTTGCTGTGGAACTGACATATACTAATGTGCCACAAACAGGAAGTTGATATCACCAACCATTCCAAATTTAATTTAGGTGTATCCATATAAATGGCCCACCCTGTATATAGGGAGCTATGTGCGGGCTCATACTGTATATAGGGAGCTATGTGTGGGCTCATACTGTATATAGGGAGCTATGCGCGGGCTCATACTCTATATAGGGAGCTATGCGCGGGCTCATACTCTATATAGGGAGCTATGTGAGGGCTCATACTGTATATAGGGAGGTATGTGCAGGTTCATATTGTATATAGGGAGCTATGTACAGGCTCTTATTGTACATAGGCTATATGAGGGCTCAAACTGTATATAGAGAGCTATGTGCGGGCTCATACTGTATATAGGGAGCTATGTGCGGGCTCATACTGTATATAGGGAGCTATGTGTGGGCTCATACTGTATATAGGGAGCTATGCGCGGGCTCATACTCTATATAGGGAGCTATGTGAGGGCTCATACTGTATATAGGGAGGTATGTGCAGGTTCATATTGTATATAGGGAGCTATGTACAGGCTCTTATTGTACATAGGCTATATGAGGGCTCAAACTGTATATAGAGAGCTATGTGCGGGCTCATACTGTATATAGGGAGGTATGTGCAGGTTCATATTGTATATAGGGAGCTATGTACAGGCTCTTATTGTACATAGGCTATATGAGGGCTCAAACTGTATATAGAGAGCTATGTGCGGGCTCATACTGTATATAGGGAGCTATGTGTGGGCTCATACTGTATATAGGGGGCTATAAGCGGGCTCATACTGTTTATAGGGAGCTATGTGAGGGCTCATACTGTATATAGGGAGGTATGTGCAGGTTCATATTGTATATAGGGAGCTATGTGCAGGCTCTTATTGTACATAGGCTATATGAGGGCTCAAACTGTATATAGGGAGTTGGCTCTTATTGTACATAGGCTATATGAGGGCTTAAACTGTATATAGGGAGTTATGTGTGGGCTCATATTGTATCTAAGTAGCTAAGTAGGGGCTCATACTGTATGTAGGTGGCAGTGTGTGGGCTCATACTTTATGTACAGGGCTATGTGGGGGCTCATACTGTATGTAGGGGGCTGTGTGTGGACGAATACTATATATACAGGGCTACGCTGGGGCTCATACTGTATCTAGGGAGCTATGCGGGGCTCATACTGAATATAGGAGGCTATGTGGGGGCTCACATTGTATATTGGAGTCTATATGGGGGCTCATACAGTATCTAAGGAGCTATGCAGGGCTCATACTGTATATAGGAGGCTATGTGGGGGCTCATTCTGTATATAGGAGGCTATGTGGGGGCTCATTCTGTATATAGGAGGCTATGTAGGAGCTCATACTGTGCATAGGGAGTTATGTGGGAGCTCATACTGTATATAGAGGGGCTATGTGGGGGCTCACTGTATCTGGGAGGCCATGTAGGGGCTCATACTGTATCTGGGAGGCTATGCGTGGGCTCATACTGTATCTGCGAGGCTATGTGGGGGCTCATATTGTATCTAGGGAGCTATGTGGGGGCTCATACTGTATCTAGGGGCTATGTAGAAGCTCATACTGTATGTAAGTGGCAGTGTGTGGGCTCATACTGTATGTAGGGGGTTGTGTGCGGGATCATACTGTGTAAACAGTGCTATGCTGGCGCTCATACTGTATCAAGGGAGCTATGCGGGGGCTCATACTGTATCTAGGGAGCTATGTGCAGGCTCATACTGTATATAGAGGGATGTCAGCATACTTAATTCTGATCAATATTAAGTCATGCAATTAATATAATTATTTTTATTATTTTGTTAATATTAATATTAAGCAGAATTAATTTCAGCCTATTGATTCAGCCTCCACAACAGTCACGGTCTCTCATGTGGCCCCTCGGGAACATTAATCTCCCACCCCTGCTCTATTATATATACCGCTGTTATGTATAGTGATGTACATAATGGACATTCTCTGTCTATAGATGTGATCAGAACATCTGTGTGTTGCTCACATGACCTATCACATGATCTATCAAAGGGGATCAAGTGACATGTCACGTGATACATCGGGTACCTGGGGGGGGTCCACACCTTCTAAACTGCCCAGGGCCCTGGCTACTCTTAATCCACCCCTGGTCGTAGGGGCGGTATACATGTGCAGGCCGAATGTAACCAATGACGCTGGCTTGCCAGGACCAGATGTTAACCAATTCATGAAAGGAGACCACCAGTTCTTAATAAACAAAGCTTTACTAAACAGCCATTGCGTGGCACCTATGTACACTATGACAACATGGCAATTATGTTCTATGATTCTACACTGGGTAACGGGTACACACCTTCTCACACGTTTCTTCATTAATACAGATCATCCCAATACACAGTCTCATTACTTCCTTGGCCTCATATATTCCTGCCTCCACTGATCTCATTTACTTCACCACCACCCAGCTTAACACCACAGTACAGTCCGTGAAAGTCATTTTCTCTTCCCGCGGTTCCGCATCTGAATCTCATCGTAGAGGAGAGGGTTTGCGCAGTATGGCCGAGACACTCGCTTCGCCTCACGTTCTATTCCATCCTGGCCCTTTACCTTTAAGAGCTGTAAGCTACTCAGGGCCTTGCTGCTAGGCATACCTTCTCCAGACCCTTCTCACTTGGTCACTCAGATCTCTGGTTAGTCCTCTGAGCTGCATCTCTGTAAATCTCTCTCTGTCTAGTCCTCTGAGCTGCATCTCTGTAAATCTCTCTCTGTCTCGGTCTGTTCCTCAGGATCATGCTATCTCTGTCCTGATCTCCTTTCTCTCTTGCCACAGAACACCCACTGCATGTGGCCTTGCTGAGCACTCACACCAAACATCTGCTCTAGCTGCTAGCTAGGCCCTGTCTGAGTTACTACCAGGAAGTCCTCTCTGATCCTGCTACATAGCTCCTCCCTTTCTGGGCTAGTCCCAACACTTAACTATGTCTTACCCTACTCATTGTCTGTTGCTGGGCAGAACTCAGCTTCCTAACAGTACAGTGCAAAACACTACCATCACTGGGCAGACTGGAGGAGAGGCATTAAAGACATCTGGGACCTTAATACCTAGCACATTAGCATTTAATTCCAATTGAAAAAAAGTTAATGTTTTGTGTCATTGAACAAAAAAGTTCTTGAAAGCCCCCTGCAATATATTATGGGGTTCTAAGATAACATTAGAGATCCTAAACTTAGAACATCGCCTCTATTGCAGCTCTGCTGACAATTTTAAAATGTTAGAAGCGCAGGATAATTCAGAATTTGGTGGATCTTGTCGGGTACAATGAAGCTGCTTTGCATTGCTTGCTAATTGTGAATGAAGGATCACACTATCAGCAGATCTGTTAATGAAAACAATCTGTCACAACATGTTGTTCCCATGACAACACCGGAACCAGTAATCAGTCGCCAATAAATCAGTACATATTAACGTGTTGCTGTCACCTTTCTTCACCAAATGAATAGCTGCCACAAAATTCTCTAAAAGCTAGTATGTGATAAATACCATCTATAGCCTGATACTGCATTTACCCCATTAAAACCTCCGGCTTAAGCACAAGTCTTTTTATATGAGGTTCATTTGAAGGTATAATGTAGTGCCGTGTACGGGCATCTCAAGAACTCGCAGCCATTCTGTCTACATCCTACACAGAGAGGAAATATGGCTACTGTTCGGAGCAGGTTAACACAGCCTATTACTATTTAGTCCGGGTTCCTAATATTTGGGCAATATATATTTTTTCAAGAATATTGGTCAGCTCCCTGAACATCGTACACCCAGCCAAAATAGAAAACTATGCCAAATCCCTCTGACTTTGTCCATCTGTCATTCTTCTTCCTAGAATACACATGCATGTTTCATAAGACTGAGCATAAATTGATTCTAAATGGGACTAGAGGAAGCCAATGTCAGACAACGCCAATGCCAGTCTATCTCTCTTCAGAATAAAAGAATTGGGCATGTTGAAGTCAAACTGCCCGATCCTTCCTTTCCCTTGCATCTTTTATTGGGCTGTTTCTGGACACCCTCTGCCATCTCTTGTAGGAATGAAGAAAGGGAACTAATGGTTTGCTAATGGTGCTAATCATACTCATCATAAACTATGACACTCCTGCACAGACTCGCAGAATATTTTTATAAGCATTTTGCTAGGACCAACTTCAATTGGTCCTACAGCAGCCACAGGACTGATTTCAGGCCCAATTAAGACGTGTTCATTTTTTGTGACTGTTTAATGATTCACTTACTGCATGGGGAAGAATGAGGCCTTGTTCACATTGTGTCTTTGCCACATGGCATTGGCTCTGTCAGGGTTTCAATCTGAAGCCCTGAAAAACAGAATTGAGTTTAGTGAAGCAAAGGGAGTCTGAACTTTTTGGCAGTGTCCACTTTTGTTGTGGAGAGCGCAAAAGCGCGGTCATCTACCATAGATCATTTTATCTACAGCACATTCACCAATTAGAGAGGGCGTTTTAAAGAAGTGTTTTGTACATACATAAGTTACGGTAATCGGTGGCATGTTTACACATGCCGATAATCGGAAAGCTCCTTTTGCCGATTACTTCTCCATTTAAATGGGCCTTAAAGGGGTTGTCCACTACTTGAACAACCTCTTCTCAATTACTTTGTTACTCCAAGTAAAATAATAACAGCTATACTCACTTCCAGTGCTGGCACCATTGAAGTCGGTGTCACGGTTGCATCATTCACTGTGGCCTCGGGACGCTGACAGTGACAGCTCAGCCACCCTATAGGATCTTGAGAGGGCAGCACAGTCAGTATTTTGAGTGACAGCCCAGTCATCCAATCTGATGCTGGGGTGTGGTTACAGCTCTGCTGCTCAATCTGGCCTGGCCTGCGGTCGTTCCTCCAGGTGTCTCCTGTCCTTGATTATTTGCTAGCTACCCTGCTTTTAAATGTAGTTTGTTGTCTGTATATATCATGTGTTAATAAAAGATATATTTTTTGATTTTTGAAATCCCCAGCATTGCAGATCTTTTCTTGTTCTCGTCTACAGTACAGACCAAAAGTTTGGACACACCTTCTCATTTAAAGATTTTTCTGTATTTTCTCGACTATGAAAATTGTACATTCACACTGAAGGCATCAAAACTATGAATTAACACATGTGGAATTATATACTTAACAAAAAAGTGTGAAACAACGGAAAATATGTCTTATATTCTAGGTTCTTCAAAGTAGCCACCTTTTGCTTTGATGACTGCTTTGCACACTCTTGGCATTCTCTTGATGAGCTTCAAGAGGTAGTCACCGGAAATGGTCTTCCAACAATCTTGAAAGAGTTCCCAGAGATGCTTAGCACTTGTTGGCCCATTTGCCTTCACTCTGCGGTCCAGCTCACCCCAAACCATCTCGATTGGGTTCAGGTCTGGTGACTGTGGAGGCCAGGACATCTGGCGTAGCACCCCATCACTCTCGTTCTTGGTCAAATAGCCCTTACACAGCCTGGAGGTGTGTTTGGGGTCATTGTCCTGTTGAAAAATAAATGATGGTCCAACTAAACGCAAACCGGATGGAATAGCATGCCGCTGCAAGATGCTGTGGTAGCCATGCTGGTTCAGTATGTCTTCAATTTTAAATAAATCCCCAACAGTGTCACCAGCAAAGCACCCCCACACCATCACACCTCCTTCTCCATGCTTCACGGTGGGAACCAGGCATGTAGAGTCCATCCGTTCACCTTTTCTGCGTCGCACAAAGACACGGTGGTTGGAACCAAAGATCTCAAATTTGGACTCATCAGACCAAAGCACAGATTTCCACTGGTCTAATGTCCATTCCTTGTGTTCTTTAGCCCAAACAAGTCTCTTCTGCTTGTTGCCTGTCCTTAGCAGTGGTTTCCTAGCAGCTAGTTTACCATGAAGGCCTGCTGCACAAAGTCTCCTCTTAACAGTTGTTGTAGAGATGTGTCTGCTGCTAGAACTCTGTGTGGCATTGACCTGGTCTCTAATCTGAGCTGCTGTTAACCTGCGATTTCTGAGGCTGGTGACTCGGATAAACTTATCCTCAGAAGCAGAGGTGACTCTTGGTCTTCTTTTCCTGGGGCGGTCCTCATGTGAGCCAGTTTCTTTGTAGCGCTTGATGGTTTTTGCAACTGCACTTGGGGACACATTCAAAGTTTGCCCAATTTTTTGGACTGACTGACCTTCATTTCTTAAAGAAATGATGGCCACTAGTTTTTCTTTACTTAGCTGCTTTTTTCTTGCCATAATACAAATTCTAACAGTCTATTCAGTAGGACTATCACCTGTGTATCCACCAGACTTCTGCACAACACAACTGATGGTCCCAACCCCATTTATAAGGCAAGAAATCCCACTTATTAAACCTTACAGGGCACACCTGTGAAGTGAAAACCATTTCCGGTGACTACCTCTTGAAGCTCATCAAGAGAATGCCAAGAGTGTGCAAAGCAGTCATCAAAGCAAAAGGTGGCTACTTTGAAGAACCTAGAATATAAGACATATTTTCAGTTGTTTCACACTTTTTTGTTAAGTATATAATTCCACATGTGTTAATTCATAGTTTTGATGCCTTCAGTGTGAATGTACAATTTTCACAGTCATGAAAATACAGAAAAATCTTTAAATGAGAAGGTGTGTCCAAACTTTTGGTCTGCACTGTATGTCTGTTTTATGTTTTGTGTTGATCTCCTTTGACTATTTGAGTGGTGCCCAACCTCATTGTTTTTTATGGCTAGCTACCCTCCTGGCATTGGACCTGGACTGTTACTTGACCTCGCTTTTGTATTGCCCCTTTGTATTACGAGCCTTCCTGGTATCGGACCTCGGACCTCCTGACTACCCTGTCTGCCGGCTTGTCCATGAGTAGTGACTCAGTGTCAAAGTCGGAACTGGCTCTCCCGGGATTTGCATGACATTATGTCACGAGAGTGCGGTAGCCAGCGGCTGCTTCACGCGCTCTTCCTTCAGACAAATCTGACATCCAAAGGAAGTCAGAGAGCAGTGGCAGCTCCCACTTCCTCCAGATGTCAGATTTGGCCGCTGATTAGCTGCAGGGCTTCCGTGACATAAGAATGTCACGCAAACCCTGGGAGAGCCAGTGTCCACAGTGCTGGATTGGTGAGGTGAGTATACCTGTCATTATTTTACTTGGGTGAAACATAGTGATTGAGAAGGGGTTTACCGAGTAGTGGACAACCCCCTTTAAGCGCTTGGTGACATTATTTCCAAAAAGATCACTGCACTCTCATCTTCTACAACCATGGCTATCACTGTGCATATATCTAGATATGACCAGATGAAGATTACAGAATAAAATATACTAAAGGCAATATTTCATCTGTCACCAAAGTGTTTTCTCACATAAGGCAAAACAGAAGATGAACAACTTAACACATGAACACGCTCTGAGCTGCCAAAACTTTTGTTGGCTCTAGATGAACAGATCATGCATAGTATCACTCCATTAGCTTAATAATTAATGTCAAAAAAGATGTCACAGTTTTAGCAGCAAAATATCAAAGTAACACTGGCAGCTCTTCAAAGCATTAATACTTGTATGACACATTTTCATTTTGTTCATTTTTTGTTTCTTTTTTTTATTAATATAAAGGATCCATTTAATCTGCTTGAATGGATAACAAAGAACTGCTAAACTAGCCATACACATTCAAACCAAAGCACTCACAATGGCAGACAAGTTGTTAAAATGTAACCAGTATTCATTAAAGAGAGTCTGTCACCCCAAAAATGCCAATTAAAATGCATAAACATTCATACCAGGCATATACAATTTAACTTAATATTTGCTGAAAAATCTACCTATCTATTCAATATGCAAATAAGTGTGCTTCGGTGCACCATTGGCGTGGCCTATGCCTTGATACACTTTCACAACCTAATATTTGTATATTAAAGCCAGTCCCTTATCTTGATTCACAGAGCTCTAAAATCAATTTGTGTGTCTGCGCTTGCACACTGACACTGTAGGACTGTAGAGGCGGGCTCCAAGCGGTGGGCTCAGTGTGGGCATGTACACAAAGTGGCTGTGAGCATATTCTGACGTCTGGTTCCTGCCTGTCTTTGGCAGCCGCTCAAGCGGCTTCAGTGAAGAGCAGAGGTGTTGAAGTCAGCAGACAGTATGCGCACGTTAGCACCGCAGTGAAGCCGCTCGCTGCACTTCCAGATGGATCGAGCGGGGGCTGCAGATAGGCAGGAACCAAGGTTTTAAAAGCACCTGCAGCCACATTCCTTGCATACCCGCACTGATACCTGCAGTGCGCCTCTGTGCTCCTCCAGTGTCAGTGTGCTAGCGCAGACATGCAAACTGATTTTAGACAATGCTCACTCTTACCAACCGAGCGCTGTCATTCAAGACAAGGGACTGGCTTTAATATGCAAATAGGAGGGTATAACAGTACACCAAGGCATAGGACAGGCCGGGTGGACTGAAGTACCCTCATTGGCTATTGAATAAACGTAGATTTTCCAGCAACTATTAAGTTAAACTGTATAGGTCTGGTATGATTTTTCTAGGGGCTACGTCCCCTATAAAAAATTTTAAGCAGAATAATTGGCATTTGGTGGTCACAGACTACTTTTAGGAAAGCCTATAAGTCAGCTTTCCCTCACAAAGGGATCAATATAAAGTGACTGACAGCTTTTCTTGTACAAAGGATGGCTGTCAATCAGTAGTGTGTGGCTGGGGAATCAGGAATCACAGGCTTATGTCCTAGCAGCATTAACACACCTTTTTACATGAAAGCATTAAATAGAAAATACCCATTTCCTGAGTATGGCCACTACAACATATAAGGAGATATGACTACATACACTGTGTGCTTCCGCTCGCCACGGGCTCTACTAAGAGCTAATCATGGAGGTGCCGTTATGTTGCCCTCACTAATCTGATAATTATGTCCTAGCCAAAGGATTTGCCATCAGTATCTCAGTCCTGGACAACCCCTTTAAGATAGCAAGAAAATCTAAAGGATAACTATATATAGAATAATGCAATTATACAATATTAGAGTTGAGCAAAATGATTTACGCTGCCTTGATCTGGCATCCAGTGGTTTTTGGCAGCCAGACCAGGACAGTCTTCACTTCCAAGACTGACATCCACAGGTCAGCATCCTGAGTGCCTCTTGCGCTTACCAGGCCATCATCATATCGTGTGGAGCCCTTGTCTCTGGAGCTCATGCAACATCATGACATACGTTGCTCAACAATGCCATGAGGCTAATAAGTGCAAGAGGCACTCGGGATGACCGGCCTAAGATGCCAGCTGCAGGACTATGACAGCGGACTGGACTGGACGTTGTACCAGGGCAATGAGAATCTTTTTGCTCAACTATAAATCATATTAAAGGGGTTGTCTGGCCTTGGGGTAAAAGTCTGCAGTCATTCTACAGCACTATGAGAATTATCTGGTGCTGGCGCAAGGAGCAGGTGGACATGTGACCACAAGTATATGATTTGCCACATTCTGACTAAACTTGTCTGGCCTCGCTCAATTCACAATTGGCACTGTGAGGATTCACAAGTCTGCAGTCACATAGAGTAACTGCAGACTTGTACTCTAAAGCTGGACAACCCCTTTAACAATGATATACAGTTAAAGTTTGGCACCAAGCTGATAATTGGACAGGTGATTATGCACTGCTTACTGGGGCCTCTGACCTCTGCAGAGCCCCATCTAAATGGAGTGGAAATCCAACATGCTCACCACCGCTCAATTCATTGTCTAGGAGACTTATTGAGCTAGATGACAGTTGTGCCATCTCCGGCATTCTCCAAGACAAAGAAAGGAGCTTGTTGAACCTCTGCTCTATGCGGATCTCAGAATCAGTTCTCAGGATCGGTGGAGATTCCACCAAGTACTCCCATCGAGAGGTTATACCTTGGTACTTGGTACTAACTTGGTCCAAAATCTTTCAAATTACATACAAAATAACACAATCATAAAAGCGACATATAAGGTTTATTTATGGTACATTAGGACCTTTTACAATAAGTTGAAAATATACGCAATAAAAACTCACCACAGATAGAGCACCTTTTCTAAATCAGATTATATCTGAATTTAAATATGGAAATCAAGTGAAATGATGGAGTTTACAGAAATATTTCCCTTTTTAGCACTCCTCCCATTTTTGTGTTGTTTTGTGTTCACGTAGTATTTCTATAGATTAGTTACGATTATATTCACAACAAAGAAGAGAAAACACTAAAGTCACTTTGAAAAAGTTTCTAGCTTCTACTCAAATTTCTGAAAGTTCTGCAAACAACATAAAACAGCATGACAGTACATGACGTCCTATGGATGTTAACTTTATTACTTTTCATTTTGGCAACTGTGTAAAATTGCCAGGTGTATGTAAATAGACGTTATCTCCCCGATCGGAGCCAGCTGTACTGCAAGTGCTCAGCAATTTACTCACAACAAACATAAAAAGAAATCTACGAAAACAACCTCTTTGTGCTTATTATTGTCAATCACAAGATTTACTGACTGCAGCGAAAGCAAGCAATTCAGACAAGATGTGAGAACAACCTTAGTCACATACGGTAAAGTTGTCAGGGTTCAGAAATACAGTATCATTGTGTAATGCTCTTGCATGGTGAAGAATTAGGCTGCCTTCTACCAAAATGAGTTTTTGGTGAGTAAACGATGTTGCAGAATTCCTGCACCATTTTTACACCTATTATGTAAATTAAGTTACATGCATTTTTTCTTTTATTGCAGTTTTGAGTGCATTTTTTTACATGCGTTATCACGTTTTTGACGCTGCGGTTTTTGTCTCTTTTTGGTGTGTCATTTGTTAAAAAAAGCTGCTTTGTTTTTGATACTTTCTGGAATTTGGCTTTGACAAAGCTTTATTGATACAGACATACATGGAGTACATGCAGATTTGCAGGTAAGAAACAATGCAAGTCTATAGGGAAAATCTTCACAGAAAACTCAAGGTACCAGCAAGACTAATTGACATGTTGCAGAATTGAAACACGAACCGCTGGTCAGTTTACGTTGAGTAAAAAAAAAAAATATGGTGGGCATGAGATTTCTATAAATCCCATTCACATCGCTGGAACTGTAAGATACTGCGTTTTTGACGCAAAATTACCCAGCGTCTAAAACTCACCAAAAACTCATTTTGGTCACACAGCCTTATAGTTTACAGCCTTATGATTTATCCTGCACTCTGTCAGGATTTTAAAGATGGCAACTGCTGTGCGCACCTGTCCTAGATTTCAGAGGACACGAAGAAGGATGGGCTGAAAGAACACCAGCTAGAGACAGACCTCAGGTCAGGGCAGCGTCACGTCAGGCATCGTGAACTCGCATTCCTCTGTTCAGTCAGCCTGACAGGACACTGCGTGGAGGGAACTAAAGGAGAAGATAAACCTCTTCTTTTAGATGAGAATGAACATCCATCTCAGTCAGCCTGACAGGACACTGCGTGGAGGGAACTAAAGGAGAAGATAAACCTCTTCTTTTAGATGAGAATGAACATCCATCTGAGTCAGCCTGACAAGACACAGCGTGGAGGGAACGAAAGGAGAAGATAAACCTCTTCTTTTAGATGAGAATGAACATCCATCTCAGTCAGCCTGACAGTGCAGTGCAGGGAGTACGTCTGTCTCGCCTGTTCTAGGACAACTGCACACTGCTAGATGGAAGTTGCCATCTTCCATCCTGACAGAGTGCATTACATAAAGGATATCTTTTGGAAACTGATGAAACTCCAGAACTCCACTCTAAATACTTCATTAGGAAAGGTTCAGATGAGCATATGAAAAATTACTTGATTTCATCCATTTTGTCATCCGTTTGACACCTATGAGTCAATTTTTTTACATCCAAATAGCAGGCATTTTTATACATCAGCAGATAATAAAATTGAAATATAACATTTACTATGTTAATAATTGCAATGTATTTGTACAAATCAGATTCGAAACGGATGATCCATAACGGATCTGACTGAGCTCCAATAGATTTAAATAGGTGAGTCCAAGTTACAGAGGAGACTGGAGCATGCTTCGATTTGTTCACAATGACACTCAGTCCGTGTGAAAAAAATATCATCTGAACAGTCCTATTGAATACCATTGGTCAGTACGATCTCCTAGGACTATCTGACTTCAACATGGATAGCATACATATGTTACACAGGCTCAGACTGGCCCACGGGAAAACAGGTGACTCCCCCGGGGGGCCCTTTGCATGGGGTAGAGCCTCCACTCTCTTACAATAGCAATAGTCGACACAATATACTTGATTCTCTCTGCAGAGACAAAGGCAGGGTCTCATCATTCACTTAACAAACTACCTGGTTAATATTTTTAAGAAGCATACGTAAAATTGTGAAATAGGGTAATGTAATGTTTACATGTAGCTGAACACTGGGCCCTCAGAGTCAATGATAATGGTGGGCCTTGGCACCCCAGTCCAACACAGCATACATGCAATATGCTCATCTCTGAACGAGACCAATTTTTAACACTCATTGAAATTTAGCACTTAGAGAACATTTAAGAGCAGCAAATGCCAATAAATACTCTAGTAAAGAAAGTCATCCTTACAATACACATTGATAATATAATAGTTTTTAAAAAAGCAGCCAATTACAACATACAATTCGCACCAAGCATGTTCTAAAGAAAAATAAAAGGGTATTTTTTTTGGAGACAGCCATTGGTAATAGGCACGTAACTTCAAGTAACAACAATGCAATCTGTGGAATAAACTGGACTGAGGAACCCAGAGTTTTTAACAGAACAGTGTCTTACAAAGCCAGTTTACCCAATAAACATGTCAAGGAGCTGCAAGTAGCAATTATAAGCGCTGTTTTCGGTGAAGTGGAAATATTTAAGTGCAACAAGAGTTCAGCAGTGGAGCAGAGGTAGCCTCGCCAACTCGTAGAATGGGGGCTGCTACATTATTACATTCTGGAGAACTGCAATGTGTCTTTCATGCCTAAAGTTGAATTTCTGATGAAGCCAAAGGGAACCTGACACCACTAAAATACATATATTTTAAATGGGCTGTACCGTGTTGTATTGGACTTATCCCCCATAACTCCCATACTAGTACTGTACATGTTACTGGTACAGTCCCTGAGAAAATAACTTTGAATTCATGTGCAAATGAGGGGGCTTTGGTGCACCCTTGGTGTGGCCAAGAGTTTGGTGCGCCGTTCTGCCTCTGCATATTGGGGCCCTTCCATCATTTCGGATTGACAGTATTTTCTTTACGGAGCGAGCACTGTAAGAATGCTACTGCCCTCTGTGTGGCCGTGCGCGTTCACTTCTCTGTCTGCTTTCTCTGATGCTGCTTGCTTCACTAATACACCGGAAAGTTCAGCAAGCGGTATCAAAAGAATGAGGGCAGGGAGGAGATCTCGAGCACTCAGACATACGCCAGCAGCATTCAGACAGTGCTCAATCTCTGGGAAGCGAGCCCTGTCAATCAGAAGCAGAAGAAGGGTCCCCAATACAAAAATGAGGAATTGTAGCAGTGCACCAAACTCTTGGCCACACCAAGGGTGCACCAAAGCCTCCTCATTTCCATATGAACTAAAAGTTATTTTCTCATGCACTGTAACAGTAATAGGTACATAGCCAGGTACATAGCCAGTATGGTAATTATAGAGGATATGTCCCCCACATAGCCTGTATAGCCAATGTAAAAACATTTTGGGGTGAAGGACTCCCTTTAACATTGATATTTAAAATGGTTGTCCATTTGAGAAAACCCACATTCATATACCATTATGACTTAACTGAGGGGAGAGGGGATCTCTGTTTAGCGTCCCCATCCATTAAAGGGAATGTCAGCTTGTTCCACCTCATTTGCATATCACTTCTAAAGTGGATTTCTCTGCAAAAGAGCAGTGTTTTTGTTTAATAAAGGTATTACTTGAGTTCTTATAAACTCTGCACACATGTAATCGGTTTGGGGGGTTGGCATGAGCTGACAGATTTCCTTTAAGCCGGAGAGGAGAGCAGTTATAAAGCGCGTCTCTCGCTCGGTAGGACCTGTACAGTCGTGCTTCATGCCAACAACCCATCGATTAGAATGGGTTTCTCCTGTGGTGCTGCTGCGGGGAAAATGAACATTTACTGACAGGTTCTGCTATAGAGAAAAGTTAATTGTTGAAGGTTAGAGCTGGTTTGTTGTTCGGAGGCCCTTTCTAACAAGTAGCTGACGAAAGCTTTAATTCAATACTGTTTTTCAATGCTTTATACTTTTTTCAGGTTTATTACATTGAGGATAAGATCACACGCGAGTATAAAAAAAAAAAAATCGCCCAATTTTCATCAGACGACTTTTCATCAGTATTGTCATCCGTATTGCATTTGTTTTTATAACTCAACAGTGAATAAAATTTACAAGAACAAAAACAGTTTCTTATGTAAAGAATTGCAATGTATCCGTAAACATCAAATGCTATGCGGTTGACCCGTACGGGGTCCGATTTTTCTGCACTAATAGACTTGGATAATTGAATAAGGGAAGAAAAGTATTGTACATGCAGTGATTCTTTTCACATGGACCGTGTAAAAAAATAGTGATCTGAATAGCCCCATTAAATACCATTGATTAAAGTGCTGTCAGTTTTTTCCATACACAGCACTTGGACTGAAAATATGGTCGTGTGAATGTAGCCTAACGGTTAAAGCTTCATTCAGACGTCCATTTTTATCATGTACATGAAAAACGGGCGATCATTTTGATCAGGGTTTGGTCCAAGTGTCAACAGTTTTTTCTCATATGTGGAGAAAAAAAAAAGTTTCTCCACCTTCTACTTTCTGAAAGTCTGTGAAAATCGGATCACAGTCATGTCATCCACGTATGGTTAGATTTTTTCACGGACCCATTGCTAATTTTGAAGCGACTCAAGTATTAAAATTGGACTAGTCTCCGTGATTTACCGCAGACCACTTGATCCAAAAAAAATCATGGGCATGTGAACGACCCCATAGACCAATGTTCCCCAACTCCAGTCCTCAAGAGCCATCAACAGATCATATTTTCAGAATTTCCTTATTACTGCCCAGGTGATAATTCCATCACACGTGCACTACTAAGGAAATCCTGAAAACATCATCTGTTGATGGCTCTTGAGGATTGGGGTTGGAGAACACTGCCATAGACTATCACAGGTACGAGTGCTATCTGTGTAACGAACAGACACTCTTACGCGAAAAACGTCTGTCTGAATGAGGCTTTTGGAAGAGTAGTATACACATGGTAGTCTAAACTGCCAAGACATCAAATGAAACAGACCCTTTGCCTCTGCGGCTCCAGCTACTGCTCTATTCCCATTTCATGCTTTTACATTCTAGAACAATTGCTGCTGTGGTTAGTGCATTTGGATTTCAATTACAGCAAGGAGAAAATTAGATTAGAGACTACAAGTACCATAACCACCATTGAGAAAAAGATTGTCGAGAAGATGCTACCTATATACTCAGCCAAAAAAGAATAAGACGGAAATTCCGCTATTAAAAAAGGTTATATCTTGTAAAATGGATACAATTGCTTGTTTTTCCTCTGCAATTTACCTCTTCTAAAAAATCCTCTCTGTTGTAAAGAACAGAGGTATTTTTAATTGTATAGTTTACTGCTCATTGCCTAGGTTACTGGCCACCTCTGCAATCTAAGAGGTGTGCGCTTTCCTAGGCAAGAAGAGCAGTGCTTGGATCTGGTCAGCTTCATTGTCCCTGCAGTCCTCCAATGATGCAGAAACAAAGATGCCTAAGCTTTCAGCATCGATGCAGAGTGCAGAGCAGCGCAGCCATGATGCTAGTCCGAACTGTCAATCACCAGGAGTGCACCGCACCCAGGCAAACAGGAGGTCGGGAGACAGAGGAGAGGTGCACTCCTGAAAACACATAATTAGACAACTCCGTCAACTTGAAAAATGCCCACATGCACAAAGCAAGGTCCAAAAAAAAGGATTACTTTGATGTAAAAAAAAACAAAAACAAACAAACCTTGAATGATCTGCACAGAACCCTTTCATGTGTCTTTGAAATTAATTCCGACTGTCGGCAAGGCCTTATTACCAACATTGCTCCAGACCTCACTTGTGCTCTTGTACTTTAATTGATATGATTGCAGGACAAGAAGAGAAACTTTACCCTATTGAACTTGGTTTTCACATATATATTTAAACATGTATTTTATCATTATCTACTGTATACATCACTCTGTAATAAAATTAAACCAAATGAATATTTAATAAGTAACCATTGGTTTCATTTTTATTTAAAAAAAAATCAATAGTACGATATGCATGTGTCACGATGGTGTTGGGACTATGGGTGCTAACCAGGTCCCTAGAACTAGGGGCACCCTAGTCTAACCCTGTCCCCCGGAGTACTCCTGAATGTGGAGACGCCGGGTTCACGTGCCTTGCTATGCTCCTATATAAACCCTTATCTGTCCCCTCCCCCAACGAAGGTAGTGGGAAGCTAAAGTGTATAGGAACACACTAACCAGACAAACAAGGGAAGACCGACAGGGATAAATGAAAATACCAACCACACAAAATTCAAACACCAAACAACAGAGTGGGACACAGGACAAATACTAGAGGATGAGTATGTGCACACAGACAAAACTCTAAGCAACAATCTCCAGACAAATCTCCAAAGTCCAAACTCCAACCAAGGACTACATCCAACTCCAGAACCAGGCAGTAAGAACTAACACTGGCAATCCCTAAGTGCCAGAGATGAGCATATATGGCAGAGAGGAGTGGCCAACACTGAACAGCTGAGTTAATCCAGGAAGGAAAGCTCCAGGAGCTTCAACTGAACAGATTACCCCTGGCACTGCTAGCAAGGAAAAAACTTGCACTGTTTAATAAGATGGTGACATATTTCTAACCAGTGCAAGAGTTTGTGAAACCAGACACCCTGATCTTCTGGCCCATCTATGTTGTGCATGTCTATAAAATAGACTTTAAAAAAAGGCACAAAGCTAGCTAGCAAGCTAAAAACACCAAAACTTAAACAACAAAAAGTGCAAATACAATAATAAATCAGGCCCTCAGTTCTTGAGAATAAAGGCCCCCATACTTATTAAAGTATGCTGCTAGATCAACAATAGTATTGCCTACACAGCCATACACATTTTAGTCCACACTTCCCGTTATAGTTGTGGCCATATATTTACTGATGTCAGGGAAATAAATTATTTTTCTGGGAGTATTGTTTCAAAGAAAGATCGTTCATGGATGGACAATTTTTCTTTGAACGAAAGATGTTTCATCTGACTTTTGACTGAAAAAAATCAAATACGGATTTCAAATGATGACAGACTGTGATCAGTCAGATAAAACGATCATTCATCCTCAGATTTTAAACACGTTTCATCAACTTAATATAGGGACCTTAAAGGGTTTGTCCACTACTCAGCCAACCCCTTGTCCATCACCATATTTCCCCCATGTAAAACAATAACATCTCTATTCACCTGTAGTGCAGGTGCCATTGCGGCAATATTGGCGCCTTCTCTCCCGGAGCTGTCATGTCATCAGCAGCCACTTCCTGCTGATTGCCCGGGCTTGTCAGGCAAAACCAGCATGTTTTGTGGCTGTCTAACAGCTGCAAAACGTGGGCGCGTGGACTCGAACATGTCACTCGCGCACCCTAGGCAAACTAGAGTAACGAGAACTTGCGCTCATCTCTAATGAATATGCATTGTGCAGGGGTGAAACAGTCAGGTCTAGGTCTTGCTCTGCCCTGTCTATTTTGAGGCCGACTGACACATAATGAGGTGAGATACTAGATTTAGGGACCATCCTGATTGGGTACACCTTGTCGCAGTGGGATGGCTTTCACACTCTTTTTATCAAAATAATGTCAACTAAGTACTCTATATCAATCATATGTACTACTAGTTATTTAGTTACTTGCAGGGTATATGCTCATTGTTTTTATTCTAGGTTTAATATGCAACTTGTGCCTGTTAGGGTAGGTTCACATGAGCGTTAAAAAAAAATTGTTCAGCGCTTCATCCATAGAAGTGGGATGATTTTTTTCTCACTTGTAGACCATTTACAGTTTCCTGGTTACAGAATGCATCTGTAAAAACCGGATGTTATACTATGTCTCCGTATGGCAACCAATATTTTTTGCCCACCCATAGACTTGAATGGACGAGTCTCATCTGATTTACTGAAGAAACTGGTGCACGTTGCCATTTTTTTCACATGCAGATTGAGTCAGTAAAAAAAACTCTGTCCAATGCACTGCCCCATTGAGTAACATTGGCCCGAGTGCTGTTCATTTGTTTCATGGACAGCACTCGGACCGAAAAGACATTTGTGTGAACGAGCCCTTAAAGTGACAGAACCAGATGCATTGTGTGCTGCAGTTTTCAGTAAAGTTGAGTTGGTTTACTGTATTTAGGTTGCAATTGTCTTCTGTCTTACCATACAGTTATATGAAAAAGTTTGGGCACCCCTATTAATCTTAAGCTTAATGTTTTATAAAAATTGGTGTTTTTGCAACAGCTATTTCAGTTTGATATATGTAATAACTGTTGGACACAGTAATGTTTCTGCCTTGAAATGAGGTTTATTGTACTAACAGAAAATGTGCAATCTGCATTCAAACAAAATTTGACAGGTGCATAAGTATGGGCATCTCACCAGAAAAGTGACATTAATATTTAGTAGATCCTTCTTTTGCAAGAATAACAGCCTCTAGTCGCTTCCTGTAGCTTTTAATGAGTTCCTGGATCCTGGATGAAGGTATTTTTGACCATTCCTCTTTACAAAACAATTCCAGTTCAGTTAAGTTTGATGGTCGCCGAGCATGGACAGCCCTCTTCAAATGATCCCACAGATGTTCAATGATATTCAGGTCTGGGGACTGGGATGGCCATTCCAGAACATTGTAATTGTTCCTCTGCATGAATGCCTGAGTAGATTTGGAGCGGTGTTTTGGATCATTGTCTTGTTGAAAGATCCATCCCCGGCGTAACTTCAACTTTGTCACTGATTCTTGAACATTATTGTCAAGAATCTGCTGATACTGAGTGGAATCCATGCGTCCCTCAACTTTAACAAGATTCCCGGTGCCAGCATTGGCCACACAGCCCCAAAGCATGATGGAACCTCCACCAAATTTTACTGTGGGTAGCAAGTGTTTTTCTTGGAATGCTGTGTTTTTTTGCCGCCATGCATAACGCCTTTTTGTATGACCAAACAACTCAATCTTGGTTTCATCAGTCCACAGGACCTTCTTCCAAAAAGAAATTGGCTTCTCCAAATGTGCTTTTGCATACCTCAGCCGACTCTGTTTGTGGCGTGCTTGCAGAAACGGCTTCTTTCGCATCACTCTCCCATACAGTTTCTCCTTGTGCAAAGTGCGTTGTATAGTTGACCGATGCACAGTGACACCATCTGCAGCAAGTTGATGCTGCAGCTCTCTGGAGGTGGTCTGAGGATTGTCCTTTACTGATCTCACCATTCTTCTTCTCTGCCTTTCTGATGTTTTTCTTGGCCTGCCACTTCTGGCCTTAACAAGAACTGTCCCTGTGTTCTACCATTTCCTTACTATGTTCCTCACAGTGGAAACTGACAGGTTAAATCTCTGAGACCGCTTTTTGTATCCTTCCCCTGAACAACTATGTTGAATAATCTTTGTTTTCAGATCATTTGACAGTTGTTTTGAGGAGCCCATGATGCCACTCTTCAAAGGAGATTCAAACAGGAGAACAACTTGCAAGTGACCAACTTTAAGTAGCTTTTCTCATGATTGCATACACCTGGCTATGAAGTTCAACGCTCAATGAGGTTACAAAACCCAAAAAAGTGCTTTAGTAAGTCAGTAAAAAGTAGGTAGGAGTATTTAAAACAAGAAAATGATAAGGGTGCCCATACTTATGCACCTGTCAAATTTTGTTTGAATGCAGATTGCACATTTTCTGTTAGTACAATAAACCTCATTTCAAGGCAGAAACATTACTGTGTCCAACAGTTATTACATATATCAAACTGAAATAGCTGTTGCAAAAACACCAATTTTTATAAAACATTAAGCTTAAGATTAATAGGGGTGCCCAAACTTTTTCATATAACTGTACCTTCCAGCCCACATTATATGTTTCTCTAATGCAATGTGCAACATAGTATCAATTAAACAGTGTGAAAAGATTTCTGCAGCAAATCTGTTGCTATTATATTCACCCTAAGGTTTCATTCACACTTCGGTATTATAAATCTGTATTGTTTCATTAAAAAAATGTTACCAATATGCTTTGTTTTATTCACATTGGTTTGTTTTTTATAGACACATATGACTTTTTTTAATAAGCAGGATTTGTTTTAGTACTTTTTATCTTTCGCCCAATGGTTTGTTTGCACAAAAACAGCAAAAAGTAGTTAAAACTTTAATAAAAAGCTGAATACATAAGAATGAAAAAAAAACAATTCAGAATAACATATGGAACAAAAATGCATTTCATATGGAAAGAAAAGAGAAATAAATATTGAAACAAAGTATCTGTATTGTGCATGGTGTTTGGCTGTGGTCTGTGCTATATATATTTTATCTATGAAAATATACATAAATAACAGATACATTGTTACTCATCCTTTACATATTTTAGCTGTGGCTGACCTCTTTTGGCTGCTGAGTGGGCGCAGTAAAGGAGGACGATCCAGAGGGAGCGTTTCCACAAGTCCCAGTGGATGCTGTGTAGGTGGACCAGGTTTTGATAGCGGTTCTGGTTGCTTTCCCATTCCGGAGAGGGAGGCTGGGCTGCTTTCCATGCATAACTTAATCTCTGTATCCTTCAGATAATGCTAATGAGTTATTTCTTTTTATTTCTTCATGCCCAAAGGCTGCAGAACAGACACAGGCAAATACAAAGCCAGGACAGACAGGAATCAGATAGAATTCATTAACTAGGTATAGCTGTCATTACTTGACATTAAAAGGATTGGAGATCTTCTGCGTATGTCATTCTCTAGAGACTCTTCTTGCCTCAAATGGCTGATATACACTAAATAGCTTTATCTCACGTCAAATGTTAATCTCAGCAATGTGAATAAACACAGAAAACTCCGCAACAGATGTAACATTGCTGATTACGTAATTTTCCCTTTGCTAAGTGACACCGGTGAAAGGTTTATGTGCAGCTCTACTAAAAATCCCCCATTACGTGATATGATATGACGACTTGTGTGAAATTCAGGTCCGCTGAACATAGAAACTGGGTATATATGGGAATTGTTGAAAAGGATTGCCAACCTTTAGGGAAAAGGGGGTGCCAGTTTTATTTTTCTTGTTAAATGCATGTATTTGGGGCTAAAAATAATTTTTGCAATTCAGTTTCATTAAAAATTTTGCACCATTTGGCTCTTTTTTTTCGGGGCACACTCAGCTTTGATGTGATCTATGATCATAAATCAGCTGAAAGGAGCTCAAAAACAAAGGAAAAAAAGAGGGATAAAAGAGTTAGAAACTCTCCCATTGGACAGTCAGAATGCGCTTACTGACAGAATATAAGTTAACTCAATCTTCAACCTGCATCGGATAGTGCAACAAAGAGAATATAGAAGGGAAACAGACAGTGCAGCATTCTTAATGAAATCCGATTATAAAAATTTGTTAGAGCCAAAAATACATGCATTTAACAAAAAAATTGGCCTTAAATGTGGACAATCACATTAAATTGCTAATTAAATCCACTTATTCACTTTATACAGAATACACAATTTTATAACCCCTAGACTAATAAAATATACAGGGTTATACTCAAAAAAATCAAGCTATCCCTATCCATGAAGTTAGGGGATAACCTGCTGATCGCTGATTACTTGAGATTGTGTTTTGGAAGAACTGCAGAACCAGTTTTTGAAACAGGCTTAACGGGATTTTCCCATGAACAAAGTACATTTTAATTAATAGATCTTAGAATAATAATAATTTCCACAATTGGATATGTTAAAAAATGTTCCTGTGCTGAGATAATCTTATAAATGTGCCCCTGCTGTATACTGTGTAATGGCTGTGTCTGACCGTACTGGAATGTGGTCTGATCATACCACAGCTCCTGAGCAGAGGGGGGAAGCAAAAGAGTATACAGACATTACAGCAGGGGATCACAAATTATTCTAATTGTGAAGGAAAACATTTCACTGCCTGTTTTTAAGCAATGTTGTACCTCAGCTGTGATCCCCTGCTGTCCTGTCTGTATAATCTTTCGTGTCTTCTCCTGCCCAGGAGATGTGGTATAATCAGACCATGTTCCTGCACGGTGAGACACAGCCATTACACTGTGCACAGCATGGGCACATTTGTCTAAGATTAAGATTATCTCAGCACAGGGACAATTTTTTTAAACACATCCAATTGTGGAACTTATTATAATTCAAAAGATTTATTGATTAAAATGTTGTTTAAAATTAACTTTGTTAGTAGAAAAACCCCTTAAAGTGCTTATGTTCAACCTCCATTCCATTCATTGTCTATGAGAATGTTGGAGAAAGTCAAGCGATGTACTTGGTAGCCCCATAGACAATGAATGGCGCTAAGGCCAAACATGATCACTTTCGATCCACTCAGCTGTTCTTGGGGGTTTTAATCTCAGGATTAATGGGGAGGTAGGTCTAGCAGACAGACCTGGAGTGATCAGCAAGTTAACTCCTATGGTGAAAGGTTAACTTGTTTTTTTTAGGGGAAATAACCCTTGTAAGGCAGCGCTATTGTTAAGTACATGATCTCTGTGTGAACTGTGGGTTATAATGTGATTGTGTATATTATGTGTTCAACCCCACAAGTTTGAACAGAGGGGCGGATATGTACTGCAGCGGCTTGCGGCATTACTGTAATGGTCCAGGGTGTGTTCTGGCTGACCATGTACCTCTCCCTCAGAAGGACTGATCACATGACTGTGACATCATTACAGGTCCTGTGTGCACTGAAGGACTGATCACATGACTGTGACATCATTACAGGTCCTGGGTGCACTGAAGGATATATAAATCCTGGTGTTTTTGAAACAGGGTGTGAAAGGCGTGAGGCCTGTTCCCTGTGTGTAGGACACCGTTAGCCTGGAGAGGCTTAGTGAGGCCTAGAGAGGCCTGGTGAGCCTGAAAGGCAGAGGCTGGATCCTTGTGTGTAAGAGATGCCAGTAGCCTTGGAGGGCAAGGGGCTTGGAAGACAAGAGTCCTGAAAGGCAGAGGCTGGATCCCTGTGTGTGTAAGAGATGTCAGTAGCCTTGGAAGGTACGAGGGCTGGAGACCCTCATCTGGGAAGCCGTAAAGCCACAGCTGTGGCAGAACAAATCTGATGGAAACCGCTAGACCCGGCAAAAGGTAAAAGCGGTGCGCTATATGGACATTGATATAGTTACTTTGCTGAAGGCTGTAACTGGAGCCAAGTGGGCCTGTCTGCCACTTGAAAAGCTCTTGGATGTTATGTGTGTAAACATGCCGGTGAGCCACTGAGATGGACTATGTTATAAACAGTTATGAAGTGTAATAAACTGCTGGATTGTGAAATACCTGAAAAACGTTGCATGTGTGCGTTAATTGACCCGGTGAAGCGAGTGTCCCCCAGCGTGATGACTAGCGCTGCCTTACATGTGGTGGAGAATGCCGGCAACTGCAGCCTGATTGCTAGGGGCAACTGCAGCCTGGTTGCTAGGGGTAACGGCATAGGACGACAAATGTGGATGCATGCATCTTGCTGTGGCTCGGCTGGGTCACGAAGATTAAAGCATCTGGCTGTAACTCGGCAGGGTTACGAAAATTGTCCTTGCACTCAAACCTGCTTTGCTGTGGCTCAGCGGGGCCACGAAAATTTTCCGGGGAGCGCGGTGTGAAGTGTCTAGTGTGAACAGCATACCGCGATGGCTATGAATGGTGCAGTATCTCCAGACGGAATGGAGAAGGGGTTAGATGACCGGCTGCAAATGGTCTGCAGCGAAATGCAGTGTCCTGAAGAAATGCAGGAACAGATAAAGATGGCTGTGAAGGGAGCAGCAAATGAGACTGAAGCTATTGAGCGATTAAAGTGCGTGTTAATATCGCAGCAGCAGGCATTTGAGAAACGACAACAGGTCGTGGTACAGGAAGGGCAGGAGCTGTTGGCCCTTTACAGAAAGGCGGCAGCGGACCATGCTGTGAGAGCTCCTGTGGCGCCGGTACTATCCCAGAGTGCCCAGGGAGATGGTAAGATATGTTGTGAACTGGGTCCTAAGACTATTGCTGATTTTTTTTGTAAAAATCCCCCTACAGGTGTGGGTGTCCAAAAAGGGGCGGAGTCTCAAAAGGGGGCAGATTTTCAAAAGTGCGTGGAGTATAGAAAACCAAAATTGGTTACTGGTTGTGGGTTGGTACCGCCTAAAAATGACAATTTGACCGTTGATAACGGGGTATCTCCAGTAGAAGGGGTTGACGTCAAAGTGGGAGGTAACTTGTTAGTCCACAACATCATGGGGAGTGGCACAGACCCCGTAGCTGATGGTGACACTACGAAAGTAGAAAGAGAGTTCAGTCAGGAGGAGCTAGACGAGGTGAGAAAGTCCCCCTCTCGTCATCGACGGCGCGAGGGCCAAAAAAAAGTTGCTCCTGTAGATTTTGCTGAAAGGGCAAATAAAGAAAATGCAAGGCTGTGTGCCTTTATTCCGAGTTTGGATCCTCTTTTAGAAGAAGAGGAGGTGACGTTGCCACTAGCAACCTCCGATACAGTACTGAGACAGAAGGATCAGGATCCGACAGCCCTGAAAGAGGAGGCGGCCAGTCATGACCAAGAGCTGGAGCCGGTCAGGCAGTAGTATCAGAGTGACGAGCAGCAACTAAGGGAAAACCTTGAGAACGGGTCCCCAGACCAGCTGAGCCTGGAGTCTGAACGGCAGAAAATAAACCAGGTTGTAAGGAACTTGCAGCGAGAACTGGAAGCAAGCAGGGGGGAAATCAACGAATGGAAAGAAATGTTCCAGATAAATAAACAGGAGGTTTATCAATTGGAGCTTGACAAAGCGGAGTGTGAAGATGAGTTGTGCGAGGTGAAAGATCGCTTCTCCCTGGTACGGGTAGAGCTGAGGCAGGTGAAGCAAAAGCTGGATGAGGGTCTACACCACAAATGACTTGAAACTAAAATCCTCCATAATCCGAACTTCCCACTCCCGTCTCCAAGATTTCTCGCGTGCTGCGCCAATTCTCTGGAATGCACTACCCAGGACAGTTCGATTAATTCCCAATACCCACAGTTTCAAGCGAACCCTAAAAACACATTTCTTTAGACTGGCGTATCACCTAAACACACTCTGTCCATCCCAGCTTTCCCCCATATTAAAATCTTCTTCAACTTCGGGTTCAAACCAACCATGCACATAAAAGCCTCTGTCAGGACTGCACACATACTGGCTGGCGACCAGTCCATGTATTATTATTTATCCTATTCAGTATATCAAGGCTGCATTATACAATATATGTACTTTTTACCTTTTGTGTCTCCCCCACTTCCTCATAGACTGTAAGCTTGCGAGCAGGGCCCTCACTCCGTTCGATATGAGATATGCTTATTCTGTATTGTCTGTATAAGTCCCCCCTAAAATTTGTAAAGTGCTGCGGAATATGTTGGCGCTATAAAAATAAACTATTATTATTATTATTATTAGAGGGATAGGGAGCTGTTTGCCCTAAAAGAGGCGCTGCAGGATGAAGTTTCTGGACGTGATCAAAACCTAGAACGACTGCGCGAACAGTTCAACCAGGAGCTGTGTGAATACAAGAAGGAGTGTGGTGAACTCAGTAAGGAACTCCAACAAATTAAGAGAGGCTATGAGGATCTCCTCAAAGTTAAGGAAAAACTAGAGGATGATAAGGCAGATGCAGACCACATGCGCCAAGTGGTTGAGACCACTCTGCAGGACACCCGTGATGAAAATGATGATCTCCGCAGAAAGACCCTAGGTCTGGAAACTCAGGTGAAGGAGCTGCAGACATTCTGTGATAATCTCCAGAGGGCAGAGACGTGCCTTAAGGAAAGAATCAGCAAGATGGAAGCTGAGCGGAAAAAGATGGAGGAGTCTATCGTAGAAGCCACAGACCAGGGCCAGGTATTGGCCACTGGAGATGGGAGGTATGAAGCAAATACCTCCTCGAATAATGCGAGCTCGGATGATTCGGTGGATGTAAGAGCCGAGATCAAGGAGCTCAAGGAGACGTTACAAGCCCATTTGAAGCAAGAGAAGCTTGAGAGACTGGCGGTTGAGAGCCGAGTGGGCGCATTGGAGACAGAGAGCTCTGAGAAAATTCTGCTGATAAAGGAGCAGTTGAAGCCGGGAGACCTTCAGAGATGGGCTGCTGAGAGGCGAGTAGCTGAGCTAGAGGTAGAAGTTTTTGAGCTCAAAGGTCGCCTGGCAAAGTATCACTCAGTGAACGAGGCCTCCTTGGAGAAGGAAAAGGGCAAACAAGTTGCACTTACTCCTTTATACCATGAGAAGGTGGACCTGAGGATAGCTAAGAGAGTGTTAACAGAAAATAAGTATGAAATGGAAGTGGTCATGACAAAAATTATTAAATTTGTAGCTGTGAGTCAGCTCAGGGGAAGCATACAGGGTGAAGAAGCTGAAAGTCAGTTGCCCCTGAAACCTGAGCCAGATGATCGTTTGGAGACCACTGGTGAGACAGAAACCTCTCGGTACAAGTGCCTCATAGATGTACCCGAGGATTTGAGAGAAGAATGCACTAGTGAGTCCATGCATGAAGAGTTTAAGAAGGCCGTGGGAGCCTGTAAGGTGTACTCGACCTCAGAAGCTAAACAGCTGTTGGTCCTGTCCACAACCGAAGTCACAGTGAAGAGGGTGACATGCACTGGCGATGTACTCACACAAAGCGGTTTGTCCGGTTGAAGACGGAACAAGCCATTAGACAACTGGAGCTTATGAGAAAAGCTCAAAGACTGCGTGAAGAGGTCATCCGGGTGCCTCATGCTCTGGTAAGAAAGCTCATTGGGAGAAATGGCCGAGCCATGCAGATGATGGTAAAGAAGTCTGGTGTGATGAAAGTAAGCAGTCCACGTGATCGACAGGACTGGATACCAGATGAAGACGGCATGGTGTCATTCTCCGCTGTAGGAACGGAAGAAAGTCTTGCATATATACGCATGCTGATGGAGTCCCGAGTGACCTATCTGCGAGAGGTAGAACAGTTGAATCTCGCTAGACTGCGACTGGAAAGACAGAATCGCCTGAGCAGCAGAAGATGGCAGCCGTCTAGAAATTGAGAGACCAGACAGAGAAAGGGCCCTTCAAATAACAGAACGCCTACAGTAGAAGTTAGCGACTTTCCAAGATGTACTGAGGATAGTGGGTGTGGGTTTAGAGATAGTGAGACCTCCAGTAACTCAGGTTTGAGTGGCCCATACAAACAACCCAATAGAGTACGGGACAGTACGGAGTCGAACCGGACCTTAGATACGAGGGCATGTGAGTCACACTGCTGTATTGACCACTGGGAGTGGGGGAGGTCTGACAAGGTTACGACCCGGAAATGTGACTTGATGAAGATTGTAGGTCCCTAAGGAATGGGCTAATGTCGGTGACTAATGTTGCAGGGGCTGAGCAGCGCAATTGTCAAGTACATGGTCTCTGTGTGAACTGTGGGTTATAATATGATTGTGTATATTATGTGTTCAACCTCACTAGTTTGAACAGAGGGGGGGGATATGTAATGCAGCGGCTTGCGGCATTACTGTAATGGTCCAGGTGTATTCAAGGCTGACCATGTACCTCTCCCTCAGAAGGACTGATCACATGACTGTGACATCATTACAGGTCCTGTGTGCACTGAAGGACTGATCACATGACTGTGACATCATTACAGGTCCTGGGTGCACTGAAGGATATATAAATCCTGGTGTTTTTGATACAGGGTGTGAAAGACGTGAGGCCTGTTCACTATGTGTGGGACACTGTTAGCCTGGAGAGGCTTAGTGAGGCCTAGAGAGGCCTAGTGAAGCCTGGTGAGCCTGAAAGGCAGAGGCTGGATCCTTGTATGTAAGAGATGCCAGTAGCCTTGGAGGGCAAGAGGCTTGGAAGACAAGAGTCCTGGAAGGCAGAGGCTGGATCCCTGTGTGTGTAAGAGATGCCAGTAGCCTTGGAAGGTACGAGAGCTGGAGAACCCCATCTGGGAAGCCGTAAAGCCACAGCTGTGGCAGAACAAATCTGAAGGAAACCGCTAGACCCGGCAAAAGGTAAAAGCGGTGCGTTATATGGACATTGGTATAGTTACTTTGCTGAAGGCTGTAACTGGAGCCAAGTGGGCCTGTCTGCCACTTGAAAGGCTCTTGGATGTTATGTGTGTAAACATGCCATTGAGCCACTGAGAAGGACTATGTTATAAACAGTTATGAAGTGTAATAAACGGCTGGATTGTGATATACCGGAAAAACGTTGCATGTGTGCGTTAATTGACCCGGTGAAGCGAGTGTCCCCCAGCGTGATGACTAGCGCTGCCTTACACCCTTTAATAATTTAAAATCTATATGAACGTTTATACTAAATCAGTAGACTCACCCTTTATATACGATTCCCTTTATGATGATAAGCAAAGAGATAATGCAATATAATTGCTACATTATGATTTCCCTTACATGCAATAGACACATCACTTCACTAAACAGGTTCCTAGACGTAGATACACCAACATAACAAACAATGACCTTTAAGATCAGTATCCATATTATTGCCAATAAATATGTGCAAGCAGTGTAAAAACAAAATGTAGGGCTACATCTATCAAAACTGTCTAAAACAAAAGTGTATATATACAAGCCTATATGTGATACCATATATGTAATATTGTGTCTAAATGTTTGTATATGTATCTGTAAAGTGTGCCTATGTATGTACATGCATGCATACAGTGGTGTGAAAAGTGTTTGCCCCCTTCCTGATTTCTTATTCTTGTGCATATTTGTCACACTTAAATGTTTCAGATCACAAAACAAATTTAAATATTAGACAAAGATAACAAGTAAACACAAAATGCAGTTTTTAAATGAAGGTCTTTATTATTAAGGGAAAAAGAAATCCAAACCTACAGGGCCCTGTGTGAAAAAGTGATTGCCCCCTAAACCTAATAACTGGTTGGGCCACCCTTAGCAGCAACAACTTCAATCAAGCGTTTGCGATAATTGGCAATGAGTCTTTTACAACACTCTGGAGGAATTTTGGCCCATCCATCTTTGCAAAATTGTTGTAATTCAGCCACTTTGGAGGGTATCCAAGCATGAACCACCTTTTTAAGGTCATGCCACAGCATCTCAATTGGATTAAGGTCAGGACTTTGACTAGGCCACTCCAAAGTCTTAATTTTGTTTTTCTTAAGCCATTCAGAGGAGGACTTGCAGGTGTGTTTTGGATCATTGTCTTGCTGGATAACCCAAGTGGCTTCAGCTTGAGGTCACAAACAGATGGCCGGACATTCTCCTTCAGGATTTTTTGGTAGACAGCAGAATTCATGGTTCCATCTATCACAGCAAGTCTTCCAGGTCCTAAAGCAGCAAAACAGCCCCAGAATATCACACGTACCACTACATTTTACTGTTGGTATGATGTTCCTTTTCTGAAATTCTGTATTAATTCTACGCCAGATGTAATGTTACATACACCTTCCAAAAAGTTCAACTTTTGTCTCGTCAGTCCACAGAGCATTCTCCCAAAAGTATTGGTGATCATCAGGATGTTTTCTGGCAAAACTGAGACAAGCCTTTGTTATTTTTGCTCAGCAGTGGTTTTCATCTTGGAACTCTGCTATGCATGCCATTTTTCCCCAGTCTCTTTCTTTTGGTTGAGTCATAAACACTGACCTTAACTGAGGCAAGTGAGGCATGCAGTTCTTTGTAAGTTGTTGTGGGGTCTTTTGTGACTTCTTGGATGAGTTGTCGCAGCGCTCTTGGGGTAATATTGGTCGGCCTGCCTCTCCTGGGAAGGTTCACCACTGTTACATGTTTTCACCATTTGTGGATAATGGCTCTCACTGTGGTTTGCTGAAGTCCCAAAGCTTTAGAAAAGACTTTATAACCTTTTTCAGACTGATAGATCTAAATTACTTTGTTTCTCATTTGTTCCTGATTTTCTTTGGATCGCAGTGTAATACCTAACTTTTGAGGATCTTTTGGTCTACTTCACTTTGTCAGGCAAGTCCTAATTAAGTGATTTCTTGAATATGAACAGGTGTGGCAGTGATCAGGCCTGTGTGTGGCTAGAGAAATTGAACTCAGCTCCCAAAAGAAGTGATAAACCACAGTTAATATAAGTTTTAAGGGAGAGGGGGGGCAATCACTTTTTCACACAGGGCCCTGTGGGTTTGGATTTCTTTTTCCCTTTATAATAAAGACCTTCATTTAAAAACTGTATTTTGTGTTTACTTGTGTTATCTTTGTTTAAGATTTAAATTTGTTTTGTGATCTGAAACATTTAAGTGTGACAAACATGCAAAAGAATAAGAAGTCATGAAGGGGGCAAACACTTTTTCAGAAAGTATCAGTTATTCAGTGAAGATTTTTCTTTAAAGAGTCTGATGTTCTGATTCATCTGTAACATCTTGTTACAGTTGTCTACAACTAGATTTTTATTTAGGATGCTAATGTTCCAAATCTGAGACAGACAACTAATTTTATTATAAGGTTATTAATAACTGAACTAAACTGCACCACCTACAGCTAATACTAAATAAATAAAATTAATAATTCATGGACCCTTTTAACGCATGTTCACATTTAAAGAATTTTCTGTGGATTTGAGGTGCAAATTATGCACCACAAATCCAGAGCAATTTACAGTACAATAAAAGCGAATGGAGTTTCCAAACTTGTTTCACATGAAGCAAAAAAAAATAAATAAAAAAAATCGCACAAAAAACGAGGGCATGCAGCGACTTTAAAATCTGCAGCATGTTAATTCTTTTGCAGATTTTCATTGCCATTTTCACCCTGTGCAAAGCTTTGTAATGCAGCAAATGAAATCTACAGCGTCAAAATCCATATGTAACAAATATGGATTCTGCAGCGGGGAGCTAGCTGTCAATCAGCATGACACCAGTAGTCCCGCCCTGTGAACAGGAAGACAAGCTGCCGCTCTGTTGACCTGATGTCAGTGGAAATCTGCTCTGTGCCGGCGGAGAACGGCGCCGGACACAACAGGCAGGTAGGTAATCACATTTTTTTTAAGTCCTGGATATCTCCTTTAAGTTTAAGTGGTTGCCAACAGCTCAATCATGTATCTGGGATTGCATGTGTCTTGGCACCCCCACACATCAGCTGATTGAGAGGGCCATGGTGTTCATTTCTTATTTACCAAGCACAGCACCATGCATTTTGTAGTGATTGTACCCAATACAGGGGAAGCCCTATAAGAATGATTTTATTTTTTAATTTTCATATTATAGTACATACAGTAACATAAAACTTGTATGAATGCTATAGCATAAAAAATACATTAACCGCCATTCAATATATATTAAAGTGTAAAACTGTTCTTTTATTATCTTCTTTGATGAATAAGTAGAGCTTGAAGTTACATGCCCAAATCCCAATGCTGATGCCATGATAAAAATTCCTCTTTTGATCTCAGTGGTAGAGTATAACTCAAATCAATTTAGAATTAGGAAAGATTAGAGTATTGGAAGAAATCATTGTTCCTCCAACTGCTCCACTTGGCGACATTGACAAAACTGAGAATGTAAATGGCACAATACAGGGTGTCCCTAAAGTCTGGACACATAGGAAAATTACATATTTTCAAGAAATAAAATTTATTAACAACATTTTATTCAATTAGAATATTAAATAACTTCTTCAATGTGATTTCCATCATATGTGATGCAAAAGTTGATGCAAAATTCTATTATAGTTAATTAAATTAAATTAATTAATATTATAGTTAATGAGAATTCCTATGTGTCCAGACTTTAGGGACACCCTGTAGAACAGCCTTTCTCATCTCTTCACTCATACAGATGGTAGCCTTCACTTTATAAAAAATAATGAAAAATAGTGCTGGAAGTTGCTCAACATATAAAGAATCATAGATTGAAGATCACTTGTATGCTTAAAACTTATTGATTTGGGAGAAATCCATGCAGGTGTGAATATGTCCTACCTTAAGACTAGAACTACATGGTGACTTTGGCCTGCAACTGCGACAAGCAAGTCGCAAGAAGTCCAACCTAATCAGACTTTTTGCAACTTGCTTGTTGCAAACGCAGAACACTCAAGATCGCAATGCGACCTCAATCACTTTGAGCGAACCTTGAGCACTTGAACGCTTGTTGCAGCCATAGTCATTGTGCAACCGTACCTTAAAGGGGTTCTCCCATGAACAAAAGTTAATTTTAATCAATAGATCTTGGAGTAATAATAATTTCCACAGCTGGATGAGCTTAAATAAAATGTTCCTGAGATAGTCTTATAAATGTGCCCCAGCTGTGTACTGTGTAATGGCTGTGTCTGACCGTGCTGGAACATGGTCTGATCATACCACAGCTCCTGGGCAGGGGGAGAGAAAAAAAGTACACAGACATTAGAGCACAGGATCACAAATGAGTCTTTCTTTGAAGTAAAACATTGTTTAAAAACAGGCAGGGAAATATTTTATCTAAAAAAATTAATCAGCAGTGATTCTGTATTGTAATGTCTGTATACTCTTTTGCGTTCTCCCCTGCCCAGGAGCTGTGGTATGATCAGATCATGCTCCTGCACGGTCAGACACAGCCATCACACAGTACACAGCAGGAGCACATTTATAAGATTATCTCAGCACAGGAACATTTTATTTTAACACATCCAATTGTGGAAGTTATTATTATTCCAAAATCTATTGATTAAAATGAACTTTTTTTTCGAGAGAAAACCCCTTTAAGCTATGGCTATACCTAGACATTCTATCAATAACTCCAGAAAATTGCAGTCAATTCACAGACCACAGAACTGCAATAAATAGGTCAAGATGTTCTTCAAAATGGTTCTATTTGCTACATACTTGGGTCCAACAAATATAAGCTACTTTTCTCCTGTAGAGCGTAGTATGAAAACCACTGGGAAATCTTTTGAAAATTTTAATTGTTTTGATATATACTGTATATAGAAATATTTAATTACAAAAATGTTTAGATGAGTGTCTAGGCTAATAATGGAATGAAAAGTTTCCTAGCATGTATACATAACAGTACCATACTGTTAGAACTCTCCTGTTGTTTTTTTTCTAGTTTGCTGGTCACATGACCTTTTTTGCCTATTTAATCCGGCTCCGCCCTCCTGGCCTTGCTGGACTTCATTGTATTACTACTCTTGAGCTAGCTTGGTGCTCTGTTACCTTTCTCTGTTAGTTTTGCTAGGTCTTCTGACCTCCATGTTCTATGTTGTGTGTTTGTCTTTTACTGCTACAATTTCTGCTAGGAGGTGTCCAGCTTTATCCCAGTCCCTAGTTCTTGTAGGGATCCCTCCCTTGCATCTATAGGTCTTCGTACAGACTAGCTGAGGACTTTAGCGGGTCTGATCGCAGGATCAGGTTCCCCGTTACATCGTAGGGTTCCAGTTTAGTTCTATTGTAGGGACAGATCTCCTGTCTTTCCTTAGTGCTTGTAGCAGATCATAACAGTAAGTCCAGCCTAAAAAAAAAAAAAAAATTTCTCTAAGGAAAGACCTCCAGTTTCCATCATGGTCTCAGTTCAAGATTTGGCTCAACGCTTGCAGGGACTCTCTCTGGAGGTGGCCGAGCTCCAACAACACGTGAGTAGCTGTTCTGGAGCACATTTTGTGGAGCCAAAGGTACGTCTGCCTGATCTATTTTTTGGTGAACAACAAGATTTTTTTTCTTTTAAAAATGCCTGTTTATTGTATTTTCGTTTAAGACCCAGATCCTCTGGTGATGAATCACAGCGCATAGGGTTCATAATGTCACTTTTGCGCAAAGATCCTCAGGGATGGGCCTTTTCTCTCCAACCTAGTGATCCGTGCTTTAGATCAGTGGATAGTTTTTTTTCTGCTTTGGGTTTGTTGTACGATGATCCTGATCGTGTCTCATCTGCTGAGTCTGAATTGAGACATCTGAGGCAGGGATCAGGTAATGTGGAAAAATATTGTTCTCACTTCCGTCGGTGGTCTGCCCAGGTGGGGTGGAACGATTCAGCTTTGAAAAGTTTGTTTCTTGCAGGGCTAGGTGAAAGAGTTAAGGATTTGCTGATTGCTTATCCCACACCTGGAAACTTGCAGGAGGCAATGCAATTAGCTATACGGGTGGACAGGAGACTGCGTGCAAGGGTTAATGAGAGTAAATCCTCTGCCATGTCAGCTCCGAGTCTTGAGAGGGTCTGTGCTGACAAAGGAGAGCCGATGGAGATTGGGGCGATGGCACCCCGCTCTCAGGAAAAAGACTGCAGGCTTTCCGGAGGTTTGTGCTTCTATTGCGGAAATTCTGGTCATTTCATTAAGAACTGTGTGCTTCGTATGAACAAAGAAAAAAAAATCAGTCATGCACGTATAGCCTGTTTAAATATTAAGGGAGTATTCCTATCTGCTACTACCGCTGCTCAGGAAGAATTAATTGAATTTCGGGTATTTGTGGATTGTGGTTCTACTCTGAATGTGATTGATGGGGGATTCTTGGAAAAACTTAAATTAAAACCTAAACCTTTGTCATCCCCTATTGCTGTGGTTTCTGTTGATGGCTCTCCCTTGAAGAGTGTTACTCACAAGGTCTGTGAATTTCCCCTCACTATTAATGGTATTCATCAAGAGAATTTGGATTTGGTAGTATTAAATAAATTTGCCTTCTCCAGTAATTTTGGGGTTGCCCTGGTTAAAATTGCACAATCCTGTACTGGATTGGTCTACCAATGAAATTAAGTCCTGGAGCCCTAAATGTTATGACAAGTGTTGTAACGGACGTATTGCTGCGGTGGATAGAGGGGAATTACCTGTACCTATTCAGGATTTTTGGAGAGTTTTTTCTGAGGAGGAGTCACAAATTTTGCCTCCCCATAGAGACTATGATTGTACCATTGAATTTGTCGCTGGAGCGACTCTTCCTAAAAGTCGTTTATTTAATCTTACTATTCCTGAAAGAAAGAACCAGGATGTTGAGCAGTTCTTGCGTTGCTTTGTGGCAGACAATCAAGAGGGGTGGTCTGAGTTTCTGTCACTTGCTGAATTTGCTCTTAACAACCATACATCCTCTTCTGCTGGGTGTTCGCCTTTTTTTTGTTGTTCTGGGAGACATCCGTCTTTTGGGTCATTCTCCAAATTGGTATCGGCTGTGCCTGAGGAGGAGAGTTTTTCCGGTGATTTGGAGAGAGTTTGGACGGATATGCGTGATAATCTTCAGGAGGCTAACAAAAAATTTAAGAGGTACTGTGATAGGAAATGGCAAAAGGGTTTCATTTGCTATTGGTGACATGGTTTGGTTGTCCTCTAAGAATCTGCGATTGAGGATTCCTTCTAAAAAATTGGGTCCCAAGTTTGTAGGGCCCTTTAAGGTGCTTCAGATAGTTAACCAATCTGCTGTTAGGTTGGAGGTTCCTACCTCCTGGAAGATTAATCCGGTGTTTCATGTTTCTCTGTTGAAAAGAGCTGATGTGTCGGTTGGTGACGCCTCTGCCACTGTTGCTCCGGTGGTGGAGGACGGGGAATATGAAATTTCCCGCATCCTAAATTCTAGACGGTATAGAGGGAGTTTGCAGTATCTCGTTGCTTGGAAGGGTTTCGGACCAGAGGATAACTCATGGGTGAGGGCGGATGATGTTTCTGCTTCCAGACTTGTCAGAGCGTTTCACAGGAGGTTTCCTGATAAGCCCGGGCCTAGGGGATCCGGAGGATCCTCTTAGAAGAGGGGGTACTGTTAGAACTCTCCTGCTGGTTTTTTTCTAGTTTGCTGGTCACATGACCTTTTTTGCCTATTTAATCCGGCTCCGCCCTCCTGGCCTTGCTGGACTTCATTGTATTACTACTCTTGAGCTAGCTTGGTGCTCTGTTACCTTTCTCTGTTAGTTTTGCTAGGTCTTCTGACCTCTATGTTCTATGTTGTGTGTTTGTCTTTTACTGCTACAATTTCTGCTAGGAGGTGTCCAGCTTTATCCCAGTCCCTAGTTCTTGTAGGGATCCCTCCCTTGCATCTATAGGTCTTCGTACAGACTAGCTGAGGACTTTAGCGGGTCTGATCGCAGGATCAGGTTCCCCGTTACATCGTAGGGTTCCAGTTTAGTTCTATTGTAGGGACAGATCTCCTGTCTTTCCTTAGTGCTTGTAGCAGATCATAACACATACAGCGCTCAGAGCGTAGACCCTGATAGAAATGTAATCTGAGCAACATTCCAAAAATCAGTGATCATACGAACTTTACATCAGTCAGTTCTTTCAGATCAAGGTAATTTGAAATCCCTGCTCATTAGCCTTAATTTACCTTCAGGCTGACGGTATTATTAAATGAGTCATTATACAGATGCCAACTATTACAAAGTATGCGTGTTTGAGCAGCATAAGGTTTTGTTCACATATAGTGGTTGTCTTTTGGTTCTTGTGGCGCAATCAAGAAAAATGTAGCAAAATCAATGCATAGTTTTACTGCCAGGTATCATGCAAGTACAGGTGAAGCATTAAAGGGAATCTGTCATAAGGTCTTTGCTACCCAGTCTGAGAGCAGCACGATATAGGGGCAGAGACCCCGATTCCAGTAATGTGTCACTTACTGGGACGCTTGATGCAGTTTTGAATAAAAAGAGTTTTATCTGCTGCAGATCTAGCAGTTCTCTGAATGCTGAGTTTTATATAACCCCGTCCACAACACTGATTGGTTGCTTTTTATGTACACTGTGCATAGGCAGAAAGATGCCAATCGGTGATCTTTCGTGGTTGGACTACCTGGCAGCAGGTTCACTAATCCTCTAGTGATTATTTCCTGCTGAGAAAACAATGATTTTAAAAAGAGTACAAATAGACAAGTAAGTGATACGTCTAGACAGTCAGTATGGGTCAGCAATAGAGTGTTGCAATTACTAGTGGGATTAAAAAAATAATAAAAAAAATACTTATCTTGTCCTCCTGTGTCTTCCATTCCCATGGAATAGAGTGGGCAAATAGGTGATGGTAAGTGCTGTCACGAATTGTGCTCATCCACTCCATTTTCTTTGGGGCGCATTCAGAGGTTTCTCAAGCTGGCATCTAAGTGCTGTCTGATTTTGTCACGGACCCAAAGACTTGCATTTCCATGATCAAAATCGGACATGCCTCAGTGTTTTTGTGCGGATCACAAGGTCTTGGTCTATACAAGTATACTGACATGTGAACAGCTCCAAAGACTATATGAAGATATCACACTCAGGTCAAGAGATGTGCGGCCAGTCTGTGCATTCTGATCAGACATTGGACCGATTATCACAGACATCTGAAACACCCTAATAAATATTATTTCTAACAGTGAATAACAAGGATAGAAATTGTATGTGAAAAACTGACATCTGAATGAGCCTTTAGACCAAATTCAGATGTCCATAAAAGACGGTCTGTGTATGGCCTGTGATGAATGGACCGGTGGCGGGTCTCTTGACTTGAACTCAACAGCCTCAAAGGCAATTATGAAGCTGTCAAGTTGGTGTCATGAGACCTGCATCCAGTCCATATACCGTGGTCAGTGCTCTGGAAATGATAAATGGAAATCTGAATGATGACTTATAAATGGAATATATTAACAATAAAGTAAATTGTGCCAATTTTAAATAGAAGATGTGTCAAATTAATTAAGGGGGTGCACCCTTCTTAAATGGGTTGTCTCATCGCCATAAATTGGTAAAGCTGCAGAGTGCTTGTAAAAACAAGTAATTTGTCATTTACATGTTATTAAAAAATACTTTCAGTTTTCAAGAAAGGAGAGATTTTTAACTCTGTTGTTTAGGTGACCAGCCACCGCTGCAATCAAAAAAGTGACAGGTCTCCTAGGCAAGTGCAGCGCTTATATGCTCTTTCCAAAACAGCTTGTAAACGCTGCTATGAAGCTGCGTAGATCGTATCTGCGCTGCTTCAATGCTGCAGACAAACAAGCCACTAATGTGTAAGGAACATTCATAAATACAAAAAAGAAAGAGAAAAAGCTACACACAAAATTAGAGCGTATAACCCCATATCCAAAAAAATATAACAGTACTTTATTCACAAATAAAAAAAAATACCAAAAACAATAAAATAATTAAAAACAAAGAGACTCAAGCCAACAAGTGCATAGACCTTTTCCATCCCCCTATTACAGCGTTAAGTATATTGCACCTAGTTGTCACATTACTTACAGCAGAGCAATTCTTTTTTATACAGATATTATTTAGGTGCCTAAAAATCTTTCAGAATTTTTAATAATTAACTAATTGCTTCATATTATAATCGATTATAGGGGACTGTATTTATGCTATTTATATCAAATAATGCACTTTGCATGTTGTTGGGATTTATATTGAACCAATATATTGACCCCATGATTCGTTGTATGTTTTTTTAAATGTTTTTAATCCTTTTTTTCTTTTTTGGTGCTGTTTTTTCTTGATTTGTGATGTAAAAAGATGTGTTATATTTTGTTTGATGAGTGGACGTGCGCTGTCATTTTATGCTTAGCTTTTTACTTTCTATTTTGTACCCCTATTTTGACTCTACCTGCAGCATTGCAGACAACACACTTTGGACCCGATTGTCGCACTGGTGGACTGATCTATGCTTTCTCAGATGTTGCAAGTAGAGTCAGTCAATCAGGAGTGATCCTAAAATCAATGTGAATAATTCTTTAATACATTTGGCTCATCTTAGGCTTTCCACAAACTGAAATCTGCAGCAGTTATCAGTTGGTGTAGATCTCTGCTATAATTTATGCTGGTCCCCTTTTGCTAAGCCCTGTCAACTTTTCAGACTAGTGGCAAGAGAACCATAAAATAAAATAAAAAGGAAAACAGGCGTGCACCCTAATTTACAACTTTTACAGCCAGAAGACTGGTGAAAGCTTACTATTTACTACCGCTTACCCCATATTGCCACAAGAAGGAATAGGTAGTCTGAAAGTCATAACTATATCAAGACATGGCGACATCATGATAACAGGTGAGATGATGATACTCCAGCTCATGCAATCATTGTTATGGGGCATTTACAATGCAAGATAATTGTGAACGAGCATTGTTCACAAACACGACTCGAGCTGCCGAGAACCATGGCAGCCTATGTGCACTAAGCAATCTGATTACCTTGGTCTTCCTGTGTAAACAGCCATTCAAGCTATCAAAGATTAGCAAAAGTTTACGTATCATTCTGCCGGTCGGTCCATGTAAATGGACCTCAAATGAATTATATAACTACCACATCTCTTAAAAGACTTTTCCAATGCTATGATATGGATGACTTATCTTTGGGACAGGGTCATCAACAGGGTTGGACTGACCCACCAGAGAACTGAAGAATCCTCCGGTGGGCCCTGGCTTCTCCTTCAGGAGCATTCATAGAGCAAACCTTGCAGCTGCTATGAGGCTCTTGAGTGGGGGGAGAAAGGTGGGCCCTCAGAATCAAATCCTCTGGTGGGCCCAACGTTCTTTAGTCTGACACTGGTCATCAATATCAGATCGGTAAGGGTCCAACACCAGGAACCCACACCGATCAGTGTTTTGTGACCATTCCCATTCCTGCTCAATTGGATAGGCTTTGGTAGTAAATGTATATTTACTATAGGGTTTATGGTGCATGAAATAAACTAGTTCTATGTTCTTAAGGTGCTTTCACATTGCGTTCTGTGTCCCCGTCGGGGCATACGTTCTAAAATTCCCCGCAAAACAGGGTCTGGATATATGCTGTGACGGGGGACATTGACCGCAATGGTGACAGAAGAGCGAACGTGCACTCTGCCCTACACTTTTTTCAGGAGTGTACGCCCACAGGAGGCGGACACTCAGACGCAGCAGCATACGTCTGAGAGTCCATCTCATGGGGGCGTACACTCCTGAAAAAAGAGCCATCCCTTACCAGTAGGTCTGTAATGTTAGCTTGGTTCTTTACCCCACTGAGATGTAATTCCACTTGCTGAATAGGCAAAACAAGTGGAGAATTACCACTGCAGTGTCAGGTTCCTTGGCCTTGAGGCTAATCCTACAGTTGCCATTGTAGGGTAAGTGTTCAGATTTATTAGGTAAGGTCAGAAAAGAAATACATTGGCCTCTGTCTATAATATGTCCTTTAGGAGCCTCTACTTCAGATTCTGTAAAGAAAAAAAGCCAGACAACGTGACGCAACTTACTGTGCTACTTTTCAAGTATGTGGATGCAAACAGGCGACCTATAGGGGATTTGAGTCAATGTGCTGTTTTACTTGTGTCCGCTCGCTAATAATGAACGTGTTCCGTAAAGGAAACATTTTGTTAATACTGATTAGGAACGCAGCAGTAAATGCTCACGACTACATTTGCATAAGCCCCCTCACGGCTGACATCAATAATCACTTCAATTATAAGACGCCAATAAAAGAAGATAATGCAATTTCCTCGGATCATTTGTGAGAACATTACATTATAGTACGATAGCAGAAAAGGCAACATGCAAGTACATTATTGATGTTTCAACAGTCACAAGTAGAGAATCTACTTATGTATATTCCCTAAACCTGATTGCTACATATACATGTTATTATTATGAATGACTTGCATCATCACATTACATACCTCTGTTGATGCAGTTTAAAATGGGGTCAATAAACGAGTAATGCAAAAAAGTTTACAACAATAGAACATATGGCAGATAAAGTGAAAACATTAGAGAGAGCTGATGAAAGTGCCTTACAGGGACAATAAACTATTAGTGAAATACATTGGAGTGCCTAAAAAAACCCTAAAAGAAGCAATACTTACCTTCATTGATCCCCTACAGCTCTTGATCTGGTGTTCACCCACTCCGGACTTGTCTTCCTTCTTGGTCCCATCCTCGCTCATCACACCAGTAATGGACAGAAATGGCAATCAATGGCTGCAGCAAATCACCCCTGCGGCCAGTGTTTGCATATTTGGGCACTTCCAGTGTGTCAAGCACAGGACTAGGAAGCAGATACCAGGGACAGGTCCCATTTGAGTGACAAACAAGACCTGCAAGAGATTGGTGAGGGTGAGTACTGACTGAGGTATTACAGCTATAAACTATATTGTTTGGACAACATCGTAAAGGGGTTTTATGGGTTTAACATGAATTAATACATTGTCGCATCATGACAGTGTGCAATGTGCACACTGACAAGATCCTCTCTATTTCCAGCTAGAGTGCGTAGTCATGTGACCACAAATATGCAATTTGCATATTTGATGTCCCGTCACTGCCAGCTCGAGGTGGAAATAGAGAGAAATCCTTACAATGTGTACATTGCACACTATCACGATTTTACAATCTGCACAAAAAGTGACTGCAAAAATTAATATTGAGCCACGAAAACATATTTTAAAGGGGTTGCTCAGCACTGCTCACTTTTGCATTGGGAGGTAAGTGCTGCCAATGACGTTGCGTCACTATATACGGTATTGTGTGAACTATAAGACGAACCAAAGCATAAGATGCACCAAAAATTTGGGGGTTAAAAAATTAAATAAAAATGTGGTGCGTCTTATAGTCCAATTTTTCTGTAGCTTATCGGGGGTGGCGGCTTTGGTGGAGCGGAGTCCCAGGAGGTCGGGTCGCTGCTGCAGGAAGTTGGTGGCAGGAGGAGTTTGGCGATGCCCTATGCCCCGGGCTGGAAGGAGGGGGTGTTCGGTGGTGTAAGGATGCTGTGGGCCCTGGGCTTTAACAAAATGTTGGCAGAGTCCACTTCGTATTGTTTTCAGTGCGGTGGACTTCAGGAAAATGACCACCGGAAGTGCCACATGCGCAGAATGAGATCTCAGTGCCCGACATCTCAGGAGCTGAGATCTCAATCTGAGCATGCGCCGCATCCAGCGGCCATTTTCCTACAGTCCACGGCAGTCCGGTTTCTGCTCTTTACACTCAACCGAAACTGCTCTTTCTAAAGTCTTTAATGATCTACTAACAGCTACTGTAAATCTAATGGTCCTCCCGGATCTCTCTGCAGCATTTTCCTGGATCTCTCTACAGAATCCTCCTGGATCTCTCTGCAGCATTTGATAATGTGGATCACCAACTCCTCCTCACTATGTAGGGCTCTATCAAGCTCAAGGACACTGCTCTCTCTTGGTTCTCCTCCTACCTTTCTGACAGCTCTTTCACTGTATCTTTTGCTAGCTCCTCTTTCTCACTTCTTCCCCTTACTGTCAGGGGTCCTGAGGGTACAGTCCTCAGCCACCTCCTATTCATTTAATGCCCCTAATGGACAAACTAGCAGTAGATTTGATTTTCAATACCATCTATATGCCTATAACACCCAATTATACACATTGTTTCCTGACATCACCCGTGCACTATTACATAATACCAGTGATTGTCTTTCTGCTGTCTCTAACACTATGTCCTCCCTCTATCCAAAACTAAATCTGTCAAAAACTGAACTGCTTGTGCCTCATCCCTCTATTAACCTTCACAAACCCAATATTGCCATTCCCGTGTGTTCTACCATTACTCCCCTAAAGCACGCCAGTCGTCTTGGGGTTATATTTGACTCAGATCTTTCCTTCACTCCCAACATACAATCACTCAGTCGCTCATGTTATCTACACTTCAAAAACATCCCTAGAATTTGACATTTTCTTACATTTGACTCTGGAAAACTCTTACTGTTGCTCTTATTCATTCTCTTCTGGACTACTCTACTCTCTACTAATCGGTCTCTCCCTCTAACACTCCTCTCTCCAATTCGTCCAGAATACAGCAGCCTGGATCATATTCCTTTCCAACCACTACACCGATGCCTCCACCTTGTGCCAGTCATTGCACTGGTGGCCCATCCACTACAGAGTCCAATATAAACTTATCACTCTCACCCACAAAACTCTCCACAGTTCTGCACCACCCTACATCTCCTTCCTCGTCTCAGTCTACCACCCTACCCGTGCCCTCAGTTCTGCTAACAACCTAAGTCTAACATCTTCAATATCCAAACCTACCACTCCCGTCTCCAAGACTTCCCACGAGCTGCACCACTTTTCTGAAATGCACTACACAGAACAATTTGATTAATTCCCAATACCCACAGTTTTAAGCGTGCCATAAAAACGCATTTCTTTAGTCTGCTCTATCGCCTCACCTCACTTATCTAACAATTCCAGTTCTGCCCTTCCAAAATTTTCTTCCCAATCTGATCCCTCATAGCATCTGTTTACACACCCGCCATGCACTTAATAGCACTTTGTATCTGTACTTATGAAGATACTGGCTGGTGACCGGTTCATGCAGCGTTATGTGAATATCCTATTTATTATATTGATGGCTGGACAACACAATACCAACAATTCTTATCATTTACCTTTCGTGTCCCCCCTATTTTCTCATATACTGTAAGCTTGTGAGCACAGCCATCACTCATTTGGTATTTGTTGAATTATGTGTTACTCTGTAATGTCTTTATTGTCTGTACAAGTTTCCTCTGTCATGTAAAGTGCTGCAGAATACAGTATGTTGGCGCTATAGAAATACAAAGTATTATTATTATTATTATAATGCAGCCCGATCAGTTACATCTTGCCTTTAAAAGCGCAGGTCCTATCATTCATGTAGCATAGCATAATTACCATTTGAAATGCTTTCTAACATATCATCTTTCCAAGCCCATCATTGCACCATGATATCCTGTTGTACCTGCGCATTAGACTCACTGTACCATGTTATTAGTGACATTCAAATTGATTTCTCAGTCAAGCTCATTTTCTCTGCGCTCATCACCTAATAGACATTTATTCAGGTTTTTCCCCTGTGTAAATTAATAAAGTCACAAATTGCAGAGCATTCTGGCTATAGTACAGAAAAACAAAATTAAAATATCTTAGCTAATGTTTTTACCATAAGAAATAATCACAGCTTTATTAAACAAGAGGCATAATGATGCCCTAAAGACTACGTAATGACTCTGGAAGACACACGTTACAGGGCTTAATACTTGAAAATTAACGATATTTATAAGAATAACAACCCACACCTACATCCAATATGTGTCTAATTCCAATCATGCCCTTAACATTTCACTTTTTAAATTGTGTCCTAAGATAATCTAAAGGGAGAAACGTCACTAAACTGTATTTAAAATAAGCCACTTTGGTGTGGCATTACTACCGTGCTGTACAGTGTATAGTCAAAACTTTAAAACCACCTGCCTAATGCTCTGTAGGTCCAAATACTGTTGCCAAAACAGCTCTGATTTATCACGACATCTACCTCACATGACCTAGCAGCAAGTCAGTGTCAGAAAATCTTCAAAGGCGGTGGACACATTGGTTACCTCTAGTTTTTAACATTATATAGCAAATGTTTCAGCCTACAATTGTAATTTCTTCATTCATTCATTGTTCAGCCTGATCCAAGTCTCAGATTTTTTTCTGGAGGGAGTGTCTCTCCCAGTTATACAGGCTGGATGTAAGGTCTGTGCGTAACCAGGGTGCTGCTAACTTCATTAGTGAATATATTAATAGAACTTCTATCAAATTAGTTCCTCTTTATGTGCTTTCTTACTTTCTATAGCCTCTGACGTCACAGAGACTGTAGATACTTTCTCCCCTCTCCATATTGTGGAATAAATTGTTCAACCCCGTTCTTATTCTAACACTGAGAGAAGAGAGGGGAGCACAGAGAGCCATCTCCACCAGGAGCGTTCATGGATTTGTAAAAAAAATTCAAAATCACTCAGCTAGATAAATGCAGCAGCAAAATAGTAGAAAAAAATCATTCTATTTAGAAACTTACTTAACTTTGCATTTAGGAAGCGAATAAAAACAAATCCATGCAAAGGTGTACATAGCCTTAATGCCTCATTTCCAAATTTTTGTCCATTTCTCATTATTTTCTCTCCTCCACTGTAACCCATAAATTCAGGTGGGAAACTAAATCCTACAATTATTCATTAGAAAAAAGATAAGACAATGAATATACACATATCATCAATATAAATAGCACAAACTTTATTAAAAACAAAAAGATTCGTTTCCCTTCCCACTCGCTTTGAAAAACTTTGCAGGGCAAGAGTCTCAACTAAGGGCCTCATATCAGATATTTGTAGGGGGTGTAAGGGCTTTAATCACTTGTGTGCGACGGGAGGAAAACAGGAAGCATGTTCCTTTAAGAGTCCATGTTGGCTTATTGCTTCATAAACCAACAAGCAAGAAAAGAAAACAAACAGCCTTTAGTTCAGGCAAACAAATGAAAGTGTCCTTAGCAAGTCTCTGCTTAATCAGCCCTGTGGGCACACAGGCTGCATCATGTCCAGTATCCTCTCTCGGTCTGGAGCCAACCACACACAGGAGGCCTTCTCCCTCCAAACACACAGACCATGTGGCAAACAGCAGCCTCCATTTTATATGCTGTTAACCACACCCAGAGGTGAGGTATGTGGGTTGCTGGACCGGCTCGTTCTCTCCTAGCAACCCGTATCCCGGCTCACAGTTGCAACAATTAGTCCTCTTAGTGCATGCGTGTACTAGAGAAAATACACCTGGCTACATCACAGAGACCAGCCACCTCTGTGATACATACCTGCCATCGACTACACGACCATTAGCCACCTTACATACCTCCCCCTCTGCCTAAAGCCGTGGGGCTTGGCACCTTCTACTACTAGACAGGGGATTCTCGAGAGGGCATCAGCATTACCATGTAGCTTCCCTGCTCTATGTTCTACATGGAAGTTGAAATCCTGAAGGGCTAAAAACCAGCGGGTTACCCTGGCACTTTTCCCCTTGGTTTCCCTCATCCATCTGAGTGGGGCATGGTCGGATACCAATCTAAATTTGCGACCTAGCAGATAGTACCGCAACATGTCCACCGCCCACGTTATGGCCAAGCACTCCTTCTCTATGACCGCATAATTTTTGAGGACAGCTTCCTACTCACTTAGAGGACAGGGTGCTCCTCCCCGTGTATCTCCTGGGAAAGGACTGCGCAGTGCAGGACCAAAGTATCTTCTGCATCTGCAGAGCTCACAGCCTGCATAGCACAGGGATGGTGCTCCATCCCCATGCTATACAGACAATCAGAATAAAAAAAGTGAAAGTCCCATAGTGGGACAAAGAATAAAAGTAAAAAAAAGTGTCAGAAAGTGGAAAAAAAAATTGTAAAAATATAAAAAAAAAAATAATAATAATCTACCGAAAATAAAAATATAATGTACCCATCAATAAATATTATTATGAAAAGAAAAAAACAAAAAACAATAAAAGTACACATATTTGGTATCGCCGCGTCCGGAACGACCTGACCTATAAAACTTTTCCACTAGTTAGCCCCTTCAGTGAACACGGTAAAAAACTTAAATAAAAAACTAAGGAAAAAACAATGCTTTATCATCATACCGCCAAACAAAAAATGGAATAACACGCGATCAAAAAGACGAATATAAATAAAAATGGTACCGCTGAAAACGTCATCTTGTCCCGCAAAAAACAAGCCTGCATACAGCTCCATTTAAAAAAATAAAAAAGTTATAGCTCTCAGAATAAAGAGATGCAAAAAAATTTTTTTTTCTATAAAATAGCTTTTATTGTGTAAAAGCGCCAAAACATAGAAAAACAATATAAATGTGGTACCCCTGTAAATGTCTTGACCCGAAGAATAAAGCTACCTTATCAATTTTACCACACACGAAACGGTATTAAAAAAAACAACAATTCCTGAATTGTTGATTTTTGTTTATTCTGCCTCCCAAAAATCGGAATAGAAAGCGATCAAAGAATGTCACGTGCTTGAAAATGGCACCAATAAAAACGTCAACTCATCCCGCAAAAAACAAGCCATCACATGACTCTGTCGGCCAAAATATGGAAAAATTATAGCTCTCAAAATATGGCGATGCAAAAACAAGATTTTACAAAAAATGCATCTTTTAGTGTGTGACAGCTGTCAATCATAAAAATTCGATATGATTCTGATATCACTGTAATCACACCAACCTGAAGAATAAAGTCGTCGAATCACTTATACCGCACGAGGAACGGCGTAAAAAATAAACTCTCGGGTTAGGGTTGTGCTAGGGTTAGGGATGGGCTAGGGTTAGGGTTGGGCTAGGGTTAGCGTTGGGCTAGGGTTAGGGTTGGGATAGGGTTGTGCTAGGGTTAGTGTTGGGCTAGGGTTGGGGCTAGGGTTGGGGTTAGGGTTGGGCTAGGGTTGGGCTATGGTTAGGGTTGGGATTTTTTTCAAAAGTAAAGAAAAAAAAGATGACGATATGGCGACTAGTGTTGATCGCAAGTGCTCGCTACTTGAGTTTGCATCGGGTGCTCGGGTATGCACTGAGTATCGCGGGTGCTCGAGTGACATGCTTGAGTCTTCGCCCCATATGCTTCGCGGCCAAAAAAAACTTGCGGGGATTGCCTGCCATGCACGAGCGATCCCCGCATGCTTTTGTTTGGGAGTCTAATAGCCGTGAAACATGCGGGCGGGGACTCGAGCATGTCACTCGAGCACCCGCGATACATGGTCCATACCTGAGTAGCCGATGCCGTATGCCCAAGCAGTGGTTTTCCCCCACATATGGGGTATCTGCTTACTCAGGAGAAATTGCACAACAAACTGCATAGTGCAATTTATCCTGTTGCCCTTATGAAAATGCAAAATTGGGGGCTGAAAAACATTTTTATGGGAAAAATGTGAAAATTTTATTTTTATGGCTCAATGTTATAAACTTCTGTGAAGCACCTGGGGGTTCAAGGTGCTCACCACACATCTAGATAAGTTCCCTGAGGGGTCTAGTATGTCACGAAAAAACAATCTCAGAATCAGGGGGATCCGTTGAAGCGTTCCAGAGTAATTACCTCATAAAGTGAAAGGGGTCAGAATTGTAAAAATTGGCCCGGTCATTAACGTGCAAACCACCTTGGGTTGTAAAGGGGTTAAAACTTGAACCTGTTGAACCAGACCTAAGTTCTCCTGTCATGTGTGCAGCTGAATCCGGTCCCATGGACGGTGAGTTAACAAGGACTCCCGAACGACAAGCGAGTACAGAACGAACCCCATAGCATAGCACACATGAGTCAGATTCCCGTTTAGAAGAGGGATTTCAAGGCAAAGAGAACTCCGTTCTGGCCCACAGCAACTGATCCTGTGCCCCCCTTCATATTAATCAAATTCTTCTTGATCCACACAAAGATGACTATCCGAAACATTTGTACCTGACCAAATGAGTGACTTTCCTAAGAGAAGCTCATTCCCCTGAAGACTGGCAGGGAATATGGAGAAGGGAGGCCAAGACATTCCACGTGTTATGTCTATAAGGAGAATCAATTTAAACTCCTTCCTTGTTGCATAAACTTAATCCTAACATTCCTAATCAGTGTTGGAGGTGTGGTACTAATTTTAGAGACTTTCCTCATTTAGTTTGGTCGTGCACAGTTATACAAGGCTTTTGGGAAACAGTTAAAACTCTTATCTATAATGTCATGGGTCTTGTCATTCCTTTGAAAGCTAAATTTTACTTAATATCCTACCATTCCAGATCGGTCGTAAATCCCACCAGTTCCTACTTCATATCAACACTGCTGCAAGATGCTTAATAGCTTGTAAATGGAGGCTAGCTCATCCACCATCAAACAGAGTTTCATTCTCGTATACAAGACATAAGAAATATGGAATATCTTACAGCTTTATTAAATAATAATGATCATTTTGAGGTGGTCTGGCGACTCTGGAATACATATTGGGTTCAGAGGGATTGTTAATAATTATTGCTCATAGTGTGGATCTCAGAGTTTACGTTGAGCAGTTCTTTCTTTCTTATCGCCGCCCCGCTGTGTCAATGTCTCGTTATCACATTAACCTCAGTTCAAGCTCAGGGTGTCGATTTGCAGATTCTGGAGTTCTTTTATTTTTGGTAGTAGTTTGCTACTTTGATTATTATTTTATGTTTTGTATTTTTGTACTTTTACCATGTAATCTTTTTTTCAAAATTCAATAAACATTCAGTTATAAAAGAAAAAACACACAAAAAAGATTGCAAACCAACTGCCAAGAATATTCTTAAAGGAACCCGTCAGGTGATTCAGAGTCTGGTTGCGCAGTTGCAGCTAGTTATATAGTCATGGCCGAAAGTGTTGGCACCCTTGAAGTTGTTCTAGAAAATTAAGTATTTCTCCCAGAAAATTATTGCAATTACATATGTTTTGTTATGTACATGTTTATTTCCTTTGTGTGTATTGGAACAACACAAAAAAAACACACAAAAAAGGCAAATTGGACATCATTTCACACAAAACCCCAAAAATGGGCGGGACAAAATTGTTGGCACCCTCAACTTAATATTTGGTTGCACATCCTTTGGAATGAATAACTGGAATCAATCGCTTCCTATAACTATCAGTAAGCTTCTTACACCTCTCAACTAGTATTTTGGACCACTCCAGGTCTCTCATATTTGAAGGCGCCTTCTCCCAACAGCAAATTTAAGATCTCTCCACAGGTGTTCAATTGGAATTAGATCTGGACTCATTGTTGGCCACTTTAATATGGACATTACATTCATGGAGTTCCCCCTGGCTGCGTATCCACTAGCCAGGTTTCAGTCCTTCTGAGCCCTTATCCACACGCATGTCACTTGACAAATAGTAAAGTTTTAATATTAGAGGTTAGGACCGTCCCGAATAATGTCACCGTGACGTGGTGAGATGGCTTTTACTTTTTTTTTTAGCAGAATTATGTTAACTAAGCACCCTATATTATTTGCACTATTGCTGTTTATTTCTTTACTGCAGGTTATTTGCTTATTATGTCTTTATCTTACGGCCGTGTGCATGAGATTTTACGGTTCATGATGGTCGGATGATACTTTTAATTTGTGCTATAAATGCAGCTGTTTGCAAAAACTTACATGAAAGAAATGTAAAAAAATTAGAATGAAAGAATAGATCGTATATATCCACATACATATGTGCTAAAATACAGACTACTAGTACTGATGAGAAAATACTTCTCTTGTTTTCTTCTCTTTCAAGATGAAAAGCTAATATGACAGATGACAAGCGCCACTGACAGCACACCTGTGACCCGATTCAAAGTGTAAGGATCCAGTACAGTATCAGACAGATGTTATACTGTGAAGATTTTCTACATCACTATTGGCCTCGGCAGCATTATTTCCCTTTCTAAAGGAACTAATATCTAGTTATGGCTTGTTTTCATCTTGCAACTATTCATCCTTTTGCTTCTTCTTAAAGTTCCTGTGGATTTACGTACCCATATGTTTGCTACTCTAAATACACCTCTAAGCTCCATGCCACGGTAAAAACTTAGGTCCAATTTGTTCTCTCGATACCACAGGCTTATTGCAAAAAAATGGTTGCGTAACAAGGTGAAAAAAGTCCAGTCGAATGTCTACTTTGTGTGAAAACTTGACAAAAATTGTAATAAATCTCTATGCAAACTATGTAGATATAGGCTCATCTAGTGAAGCTGCAGGTCAGGGTGGATCCAGGACATTGGCACAGCAGGTTAAAAAAAACTTGTGGAACAGCGAGTACCCAGATAACAGGCTATGTTGGCCAGCAGAAAAACAAGGGAGGCAGAACACGTCGGAAGCCCCATAACCAAGAGTCAGATGAAGAGGAAAACGTCTGAAGCAATACTCAGATATAGGTGGCAAAATTACCAGCAGATAATAGATTAATGTGAACAGTCTCTCATAACAGTTTGTGGTGCTGACAGCAAACAATGGGTTAACCAGCAGGTCTGGGCTCTGTTTGTAGAAATCACAGCAGTTTACAAAATTGAATGCGATGTAATGATTAGTGTTTAATGATTAGTGTTTAAATATCAGTTCATAATGCTTACTGCAAATGATGAGTTAACCAACAGGTCTTGTGGAGCAGTGATAACTGCAGAACTTACAAGAGAATGAGGAGATACCAACAATAGTAGACACTGGATGATGTCAAACACCAAACAGCAGATGAACACATTACAATCTCAATTATAAGCCACAAAAAAAGCCTTGGGAGAAGACAGGGATGATGTCACTTGTAAAATCCGATGTGAAGCACAACAAAGGGTGACAGCCATAGGGGAAGGGATTGAAGCTAGGTGCTTAAGAGTAAAACTATTGACAATAGCAGAGGTCATGTGAGATGTGATATTTCAATAGGCATGACTGCTGCCTTTTCAGTCTGTTCATGCAGAGGTACTGAGCAATAGCTCCCGATGTCTGACACAGCAGATACAGTGACTTATGATTTTGCACATGAATCAGTGACGTATCATCATATTGCATTGTATGGACCATGGCTCTCTATTGTTTTCTTAGGTGGCAGCACATCTTAAAATTCAAAAAGTACCACCAAATGAAAAATGAAGAGCAATCTGTAACTTGTAAAAAAAACTTGTCAGGAGAGTCATGCTGCCCGAATAAAACTGGACTTGTTGAGGGTGTCATAAACTGTATAATCTATCCAATAAAAAAAAAAACAGATAATACAAATATGTGAAAAACGGAAGCGTGAATGGGGTCTAAGTTGCAGGTTAGACCTCCAAAAATTTTACTTTTTTTACCAGCACACTCCTTTACAAACGGCTGTGACTTACTCAAAAAAGCTGCGGTATTGTGTAAATGATCACAATGGGACTCTATTATCTTTTGCACTACTGATTTTCTAAATTATTAAACTTCTCTGACCATTCACAAAATAGATTCTGTACTCTGAACGTGCTCTCCTGTACATTTGTCAGTGATCTCATAACTACTACTGGTCAGACTTCATGCATGGCAATAAGTGAGGCTCACACTGATCATTTGTTGTATGCCTCTGCTCGGCGAATGTTATAGTGCTGCCTGTAACCTTGTCTATATAATAGCTCTATATAAAGGCAGATTGCTACTTACGCTGTATGTGACAGTATGAAAATATGAAGTGCTCGGAGCTTGCTATTTATTGCAAACATGACATAACCTGAACACTTTCTGCAAGGACTAACTCAATTTATCATTATATAAGATCTGAGTCACAATTGCAGGTATAAAACCACACATCACCATGATATTCGGTTTTCAATTAAATAAATATTTTTTCATAAGAATTTGGGAAAGTTATGAAATGTCCTATAAATGTCTGTCCTATTCCTGATCTAAGGGTCTAGACTATTAGCTGAGATGAATCTGTGCTACAGTAAATTTATCACTTAAACATGAGCCATGTATGAGGGAGTCGGAGTCGTGGAGTCAGAGTCGGTGGCATGGAAATTGAGGAGTCGGAGTCAGAAGTTTGGCTTACCGACTCGACAGCCCTGGTTCTGGTACCCGAAACAAACTTTGGACTAAAGTTCAGTCGGGTACAAGAACCTGAAGTTCCACGGGTCCGCTCAGCCCTATATCTTGATGTAATAAACATAGGTATATATAAAGTCACAAGAAAAACTAAGTACACCCTATTTAAATTTTATGGTTTTACATATTAGGACATAATAAAAAAATCTGGTTCTTAGAAGGTCTTAGAATTAGGTAAATACAACCTCAGATGAACAACACAAAACAAATTATACCATGTTATTATTTATTTGCCAAAAATTAGGCCAAAATGCAAAAGAGTGTGAAAAATTAAGTACACCCAATGAATCACTAGCTTGTAGAACCACCTTTGCCAGCTATAACTTGAAGTAATAATTTTCTGCATGACTTTCTCAATCTCTCACATTGTTCTGGAGGAATTTTGGCCACTCTTCTTTACATGGCATTTTTATTTCATCCATTTTCGGTTCATTTGTCCATTTTTACCCTTCGCATTTCATCCGTTTTTCTGTTATGGAATAATAAAACCTCATGCTTCTTGCAGCAACTAGTGATAAATGAACAGCACACGGATGGCAACTGTATGCCGTGGGAACAAACTTAGGCATGTCTCAGTTTTACTTTTTTTTTTTACCATTGGCTCTCAAAACTGGACTTGTGGAGAAGGTCATAAACTGTATAATCTATCCCTGTGCTATCCAATAAAAAACAAATAATACACGTATATGAAAAACGGAAGAGTGAATGGAGCCTAAGTTGCAGGTTAGACCTCCAAAAATTTGACATTTTTTACCAGCACACTTCACAGATGCTCAATCAGACTGAAAGCTAGAACTTGGGGGATAGATCAATACCTTAAACTCTTTGTCAAGATCCTTAAAGGGAACTTGTCATGTAAAAAAAAACTATATAATCCTGCAGATATGGGGTTAATCTGGAGGTTATTAGCATTCTAAAGCTGCCTGGCCACCTCACTGAAGGCCCGGCTACCGGGAGGAAATGAACTTTATTCCTCCTGGCGGCCTTTGGCTTTCAGTCAAAGAGGCGCGGCCGGTGTGGCTTCAATTACCGCTCGGTACATAGTGAGCGGCGGTGCCTGTAACCATTTTTATGGCAAACACAGATGTCATTTTTAGGCCTCTTCCTTGCTATAGCAACCATCGGAAACCCGAGATCGCCTTGCGAGGGTGCCAATGGGCTTAAAGAGGGAGTGATCACTCTCTGTCAAACTCCTCACAAGTCGTTGTCAATAATGACAGTAACATTTGAGGGGTCAAAGTGTTGGCACATGCAGCAGTAGCTTACCTGTATATAATATCCGGCTCCTTCTGTGGATGGCACAAGTCTGTGATAAAGCCATTCCTGTGGTGTAACTGTACTTGCGATTCAGACATACCGTTATGTCATTTTGCGGGAAGAGGTTAAAGAAGACACTATCATAACAGAATATTCTTGCCATGAAGAGATGTAATTGGTCTGCGACTATGTTAATGGGGTATTCTAAAGTTTGAAAGTTATCCCTAATTCGCGGGTTATATGATCGATGGGGGTCTGACAGCTGAGGTCCCTAAAAATCCCAAGAACTGTGGCTCTGAAGAGTTACAGCTGAATGAAACGTAGGTCAGTCATGCTCCATTCATTCTAATGGGAGATGCAAAGACCAGACAAGTGCATCTCTCGGCAATTTCTGGCACGCCCATTAAAAGCTTAAGCGCACATGACTGACCTCTGCTCCATTCTCAGGATCACTGGGGGTCACAGAATTTATCCCCTATCCAGTGGATAGGGTTAACTTTCAAACTTGAGAACACCCCTTCAATGAAGGTTGTGTTATAGTAACATCCAGGGGGCATTGAAACAGGGTGACCGCTCCCTAATGTCTCACATTGTATCTCACTTTCGTAGATGGATGTGGTAATCTCCTGGGACAGAATTTGATGTTGCTAAATTTTTGGCACATTTTAGATCGAGTTTAACATATTGTAAATAGTAGTAAATGTGGGTTCTTTTGAAGTAATATATTTCTGCACAGTCAAATCTTGAAACCATGAAAGAATGTGCGACCCTGGCTTAATATCCAATACCGCTCGAGTCCTAACTGATTATCTGCTGTGTGCTCGCAAAATATGTTCGCGTTGCCGCGGCTGCATGTCTCGCGGCTGTTAGATAGCTGCAACACATGCAGGGATTGCCTGCTTGTCAGGCAATCTCTGCATGTCTCTCGACTGTCAAACAGTCGCGAAACATGCAGCCGCAGCGACGCAAACATATTTTGCGAGCATGCCTTATCCGAGCACATTCCCGCAACACTAGCCACTTGTCCTTTTTTTGTGTTTAACTGGTTTAGTGACTTTTTAGAGCGCAACGTCGCATGTTTTGCCAAATGTTTCAAAACTAAATATGAACTGAAATAACTGGCATAGATGAAATCATTAAATCACTCCAAGGAGGGACTGGAGTAGAGTGGCGTCACATTTTGTGACTTTTTTTTTTTTTAAAAGTCACATTTCATGAATCTGTCTAAAACATCTGGTACAGTCACATTAACTTAAAAGAAATAAAAAAACTGACTAGACTACAAAATACACAACTTGAAAGGAGGCGAAAATACTTTGATGGTTTTTTTGGAAAACAAAAATTCACTAATTGAGAGGTATTAACGCAAAAAAAACCCCTGTAGAAATGAAATGATGAATCGGGTCCATTGATCGGTGGGCGATGATCATGCCATGGATGACATGGTGCTGGGCCAGCAGACGTATACTTAGCCTCGGTTAAGTAGGTTATTGCCCTTTTCCTGTGGATCGACTAAAGGTAAGTGATTACACTGAATCTCAAACTAAACTTATTCATTTTCTTAAATCAGACTTTCCTGAACAAGTCCTCAGCTCTGATCTTTTCCCACTGAATATTTCATGTAACTTGATAATGACACATTTTATATCTTAACACTGATGTACAATACAAAGTTATATTGTGGTACCGTGTTAGCCAGAAAAATCGACGTAAATATCGTATATATATATATTTTCTGGTTAGCCAATAAAGGTATCACCCCAAGAATACTTTTGACATTTTTGGCATACAAGTATTTACATCGATATCTTAACACTGAATCCTTTGAAAAATTCTGAAATAACAATATTATTAGTGGAATTATTTTTGCCCGCACTTACAGCTCTATTTTAGACAAGTGCAGTATTTCTGGAGGAGGCACGTCTGCCGGATGCATAATTTATGTGAATAGATTAGTATTATTTCTCTGCTGGTACTTTGGTTTTTAAACAGAATAGACCAGTGCAATTATATTTCTCCCCCATAAGTCACTCAAATGCAAGGTGACAGTGGAAATACTCATACTAATATGAAGGTATTTATAGGTTTTTCTCATATTTAAAGGGTCTATCCACAAAACAAAAAGTATTACCTTTTAACAGAAAAAAATTAATTCCTTCCCATGCCAAAAAGTAGAGAGACAGGGAAGGGGACCCAGGCAGCACTGAAACAGGAGTGGAGTGTGGATTGGTAAGGCGGCATTATTTATTTTGTTATTTAACCCCTTGCTGATATGTGTCACAAATGTACATCACACATCGGGTAACTATCACCACTGTTTAACCACAAGTGCCGAGGCCAATCTTTGACGGTGGCAATTAAGTCACATGTTACCAACGGCGCACTTCTTTAGGTACCCACTGTAACTCACGACTTGATTGTGGGGTGCCAATTGATTGTAAGTGCAGCTAGGGGCTTGCTGAATGCCATGATGGTACTCTTGTGAAAGCCAGTCACAGACTGTGATTCATAGAAGACTGTGATTTTCACTATATACTGAAATATTGAACTATTGCAATATATAGTACAAGTGATAAAAAGATTGCAAGTTCAAGTCTACTTGGTTTTTAGTCTCAGTAGCAAAGTGTAAGAAGAAAAATTGTAGAAAAAAACAACTTAAGAATTTACAGCCCCCCTCCCTGACTAAAAATAAAGACGTTAAAAGATAATTTTATAAAAATCCATTCTTTGTTCTTTTGCTACCAGCTCTCCATGAAAAATGTAATAAAAAAGTATGGAAATGTCAATTGCACCCCAAAATGAAATAAATAAAAACATCAGCTCGTTACGCATACTTGCAGCTATATCAATGGAAATGTGAACAAGTTGTAGCTCTTGGAAGAAAAAAGTTAAAGTGCAAAAAAAAAAAGACATTTGGCTGTGGCAAAAAGGGTTTAAAACCATTCAGAGAGGTTTATTTATTTTTTATATAGGAGCAATCCCACCAAGTATGTAATTAATTGCCCAGGGGACCACAGCCTCTCCATCACAGGCCAGTGGAAGAAGAGTTCACCTTGGTAATATATACAGGAGTGAGGTAAAAGAAAAGAGCATTTTCTTTCCAATCGAATGTACCCTTAGGATTCGTTCATACAAGCATCAGATTATACTTTCGCTTGGCTTGCGAAAGTATTCAACACCCCCCCCCCAACTTGGCATTTTTCATGTGTTGTTACCTCCCTACCAGGAATTTCACTGTTTTTTTTGAGGGTTTGCATCAGTTCATGTAAAGAACATGCCTATAAGTGTGAATATTTGGTTTTCTTTTTACAGTGAGGCGAACATCAAATAGGACAAAATAACTAAAAACTTCAGTGTACATAACTATTCGGCCCTTTAAAGTCAGTACTTTGTAGAGCCTCCTTTTGCGGCAATTACACCTGCAAGTCGCTTTGGATAAGTCTCTATGAGCTTTCCACATCTTGCCCCTGGAATTTTTGCCCAATCCTCAAAGCAAAACTGCTCCAGCTCCTTCAAGTTAGATGGTTTCCTCTGGTGAACAGCAATCTTCAAGTCTGACCACAGATTCTCAATTGGATTAAGGTCTGGACTTTGACTAGGTCACTCCAATACATTTAACCCTTTCCCCTTAAACCACTCGAGTATTGCTTTAGCATAATGCTTTGGCTGAACCACATGCACCTCAGATCTCTACCTACATCTAAAGTCACATAGAACACGGTCAGCACCCTGACCAATATTATTCAATAGGGCTATTCAAATGAGACACTCAATCCATGTAAAAAAAAAAAAACACACACTATGCACTAGTCTCTTCCAATTTTTTTATTAGATTCACCCACAAAATTCTATGGCTGTGCAAAAAAATAAAAAAAAGATCCCATACAGATCATCCAAATTGCATCCCTTTTTTATAGATACATTGCAATTATTAACATAGGACACTCTTTTACAGGGGTGGGGAACCTTTTCTTTGCCAAGGGCCATTTGGATATTTATACCATCCTTCGGGGGCCGTACAAATAGCGCTCTAACTCTGCCCACAAAGTACGTCCTGACGTTGGCACTGGTGTCAGGACATAATCTTTCATTGCACGCGCCTCAGGGTTCAGTAGTGAACAGTACGTGTTCATAAAACAAGAAGAAATTAATGGGCGGGCGGTCGTCAAAGTACAGCTGTCGGCCCAAGCACTGAGGTCATCGGGAATCTGCCCGGGGGCCGGATAAAGGCTCACGGAGGGCAGTAGACGGCCTGCGGACCTGAGGTTCCCCACTCCTGCTCTATTAGGTCTGCTGATGTATAAAACAAATACAATATGGATGTAAAAAGAGGATAGACAGATGGAATTCAGATAAAAATACAAATGAATATCGTTCATATTTTCAGGATGAAAAAACAGGATGATTTTTCATACACTAGTCTCAACCCGGCCGTAAAGATATATTTAGCCTCGATATGAATCTCCCAAGTAGCTCTCACATTTGAGGTTCGCTAGAAAGAAAACCACTTTGTAAATGAATTATAAAACAATGGAAAACTTTTTTGAACATTAGGTTTACTCGTACAGCACCATGATTTTTTTATTCCCACAGAGCCGGTTTAATCGGACATGAGTTTCTCTTAGAAGTTGATAACTTTTTCACCAATCAGCTGATATACAGGTGCATCTCACTAAATTAGAATATCATCAAAAAGTTAATTTATTTCAGTTCTTCAATACAAAAAGTGAAACTCATATATTATATAGGGTCATTACAGAGTGATCTATTTCAAGTGCTTATTTCTGTTAATGTCGATGATTATGGCTTACAGCCAATGAAAACACAAAAGTCATTATCTTAGTAAATTACAATAATTAACAAAAAACACCTGCAAAGGCTTTCTAAGCATTTAAAATGGTCCCTTAGTCTGTTTCAGTAGGCTCCACAATCATGGGGAAGACTGCTGACTTGACATATGTCCAGAAGGCAGTCACACTCCATAAGGTCCCAGAGTTCCAATTTTCATTCAGAAATCAAGGTCCCAGAGTCTGGAGGAAGAGGGGGAGGCACACAATCCAAGCTGCTTGAGGTCTAGTGTGAAGTTTCCACAATCAGTGATGGTTTGGGGAGCCATGTCATCTGTTGGTGTAGGTCCACGGAGTTTTATCAAGACCAAAGTCAGCGCAGCCATTTACCAGGAAATTTTAGAGCACTTCATGCTTCCCTCTGCCGACAAGCTTTTTGGAGATGGAAATTTCATTCTCCAGCAGGACTTGGCACCTGTCCACACTGCCAAAAGTACCAATAACTGGTTTAAAAACAACAGTATCACTGTGCTTGATTGGCCAGCAAAATCTATTGACCTTAACCCCATAGAGAATCTATGGGGTATTGTCAAGAGGAAAGAGAGAGACACCAGACCCAACAATGCAGACGAGCTGAAGGCTGCTACCAAAGCAACCTGGGCTTCCATAACACCTCAGCAGTGCCACAGGCTGATCGCCTCTATGCCACACCGCATTGATGCAGTAATTGATGCAAAAGGAGCCACGACCAAGTTTTGAGTGCATTTATTGAACATACATTTCAGTAGGCCAACATTTCAGATTTTAAAATCATTTTTCAAGCGGTTGTTAGAAAGTATTCTAATTTACTGAGATAAAGACTTGTGTTTTCATTGGCTGTAAGCCATAATCATCAACATTAACAGAAATAAACACTTGAAATAGATCACTCTGTTAGTAATGACTATATATGAGTTTCACCTTTTGTATTGAAGAATTGAAATAAATTAACTTTTTGATGATATTCTAATTTAGTGAGATTCACCTGTACAATATGTAACGACTATATGTAATAGGAAAGGCATGGGATAAATTATAGGTAAACATGCGTATATTGTGTGCCATTAACCTGAATATGAATGTATACACGTTTCTAGAAAAAAAAGTATTTCTATAGAACATCTGCAAATGTGTCATACAGAATGAACCTCTGCACTGAGATATCTAAAGTACAAACATGCATGGTTTGCTTTTAAATAAAAGTAAAAGAGCAAATGAATCAATGAAATTATTTCTCAATCTTGTATAGATAATCACCCAGGAAAGCCTTCTCCTCGATGAGACAATGGAGCAGAAAAAAAAGAAATCAAACATCTGAAGGTAGCTGATGACTAAAAGATTTATTTGTAAATAAATTACTGCAATTTGACAAACTTTCTGCAGAAAAGCATTCGTGCCTTTGAAAATACATCTGTTCGGCATTTCTAAAGAATTGACATTTTCCCAGTCTTATGCACAATGTTAATTGAGGAAGGATGGAGATGGAAAACACAAAGTCAGAGTGGATCTATTAGAGTATATGTAACCTAACGTCTTTTTCAGGTGGACACCCACCTGAAAAAGCGCTAAATAAAACATTCAAAAGAATGAACATGTAAAATCAACATGCGCACATGTTCAGACTTTTGAGTTTCTTTTAATCACTTCAGGTTTCAAAAGACTCCAACGGGTTAAAAGAAGTGACCTGTCGTCACTCTTCAGGCGGCGTCCACTAGTTAATACAATGCAAGTTAAAAAATAACCCAGGTGGCAAAGACGTCGCAGACAGCAACCTAAAAGATGGCAAAAAAGATGCTTTAAGAGTAAAAATGTTGGCGATCTTAAAACGTCTTCCTTGTGAAAAACTCACCGGGTTTGCGCGTATCTAAAATACGTGTGTGCACATACTCTTACAGTAGTAAATCATTTCTGTATCCCTTTTACCTTATGTCAAATTAACATCAATGCAAAAATAACATGCATGTAGTATGCACACAGGTGTGTTATATACAGTATATATAGAATAAAGTGTGATATGCAGAAGTAGAGCTGTTGCTTTAAAAGAATTCTGCAACTATTAGAAGTAACACAAGCACAGGAGGCAGTAAGTGTTTTGCTCCAGAAGCATCCAGCAACTAGAGGGGTTAACACAGTCACAGGAGAAGGGAGTGTTTTAGCAGAGCCCCAGGGGGATTGTGGGGAAGTTGTTTACTCTCTGGCCAGAGCCGAAGAGAAAGGTGGCTTATAATCTGAATCTCACAGAAGGCAAGGGAACAGAATTCAGGTCAGGAGGGAAGCTAAACAAAGGTCAGTTAGATTCCCTGAGCTAACAGTGTGGAGTATTATTGGCCAGGAAGATAAGGACTGGAAGGAAGCCTGTCATAGAGATCATCTCTCTCATCACACTCTTCACCCCCCCCTCCATCTCCATGCAGGATAAAGAATGCTGTGTACTATTGAGTCCTTGTGAAGGAAAAGCCTGTGGTTGTGTATGCATTAAAACTGTGCTGTACTGTGCTACCGGATAATAGACTGTGTACTGCTGTGCTGCAAAGGAGACTGTACTGTTATTACTGGAGCTTGCCTGGTGCTCAAGGAGACATTTGCATTGCACTGGCCGTGCCTCATTAAATGTTACTGTTATACCGTTTATGAAGACTCTTGTCAGATGTGTCTGGTCAGCAACTGAATCTATCGTGTGCCTGAGAAAAGCTGCAGCTTATGGTCGCCCTGAATAACGGTTCCCCAGGATTCCAATGAATTCATGTAACCGGTCTCGCCCCTATCTGAACTTAGGCGGCGTACCTGTAACAAAAGTACTCCTACTGCAAATTCTTCACTAAAGTGCTGTCTATAGGAGCTGCTCTCTGTCTTTAGAACACAAGATTCTGTAGCAGATTAAAGGGGTTTTCTCATCATCATAAATGGGTAAAATTGCAAAGCGCTCGTAAAAACAAGGAACTTTGCTATTTACCTTTTATTAAAAATCCTCTCAGTTATCAAGAACGGAGGGATTTTCAATTCCATAGCTTACTGGCACAGGCCGCAGATCTAGGTTATAAGAGGTGGCCGGTTTCCTAAGCAAGGAGCACTTGGCTATAGATCTTGTAAGTGCTGCACTAGATCCTCCAATGCTATTGAGCTAAAACTGCCTCTGCTTGAACATGGAAGAGCACACAGTTTGGTCCAGTAGATCAACAATGCTGAAGGTATAAACTGTGAATTATTTAGGAGCAAACCACCCCCGGAAAGTGGGAAATTGGGGAGCAGAACGCTCTTTAAAAGCTGACACGATAACAGCTCTTCATGACACTCTCCATACAGTGTCAGTCCTAGTTCTACCCATACGGCTCTCCATACAGTGTCAGTCCCAGTTCTACCCATACTGCTCTCCATACAGTGTCAGTCCCAGTTCTACCCATACTGCTCTCCATACAGTGGCAACCTCAGTTCTACACCATACTGCTCTCCATACAGTGTCAGTCCCAGTTCTACCCATACTGCTCTCCATACAGTGTCAGTCCCAGTTCTACCCATACTGCTCTCCATACAGTGTCAGTCCCAGTTCTACCCATACTGCTCTCCATACAGTGTCAGTCCCAGTTCTACCCATACTGCTCTCCATACAGTGTCAGTCCCAGTTCTACCCATACTGCTCTCCATACAGTGTCAGTCCCAGTTCTACCCATACTGCTCTACATACAGTGTCAGTCCCAGTTCTACCTATACTGCTCTCCATAAAGTGTCAGTCCCAGTTGTACCCATACTGCTCTCCATAAAGTGTCAGTCCCAGTTCTACTCATACTGTTCTCCATAAAGTGTCAGTCCCAGTTCTACCCATACTGCTCTCCAGGCAGTGTCAGTCCCAGTTCTACCCATACTGCTCTCCAGCTCTCCATGCAGTGCCAGTCCCAGTTCTACCCATACTGCTCTCCATGCAGTGCCAGTCCCAGTTCTACCCATACTGCTCTCCATGCAGTGCCAGTCCCAGTTCTATCCATACTGCTCTCCATACAGTGTCAGTCCCAGTCCTACCCATACTGCTCTCCATGCAGTGCTAGTCCCAGTTCTACCCATACTGCTCTCCATACAGTGTCAGTCCTAGTTCTATCCATACTGCTCTCCATACAGTGTCAGTCCCAGTTCTACCCATACCGCTCTCCATGCAGTGCCAGTCCCAGTTCTACCCCTACAGCTCTCCATACAGTGTCAGTCCCAGTTCTACCCATACTGCTCTCCATACAGTGTCAGTCCCAGTTCTACCCATACTGCTCTCCATGCACTGTCAGTCACAGCTGAGCAGCATGAGCCACATATTACACTCATGCAGAGTCAGCCACATTGCTCAGGCCAGCCAGGGCCTATGTATAGTGCAATTCACATTTCCCCAAAAATTGGTCAGATATGGATTCTTGTTCCATATTTCTTACAGATTGAAAGCCCATGTAGGCACAACTCACTTTCCAAATGTATCTTGTTCGCTTATCTTGCTGCACAATATGATTTTTCAAGTACAGTACAGACCAAAAGTTTGGACACACCTTCTCATTTAAAGATTTTTCTGTATTTTCTTGACTATGAAAATTGTACATTCACACTAAAGGCATCAAAACTATGAATTAACACATGTGGAATTATATACTTAACAAAAAAGCGTGAAACAACTGAAAATTTGTCTTATATTCTAGGTTCTTCAAAGTAGCCACCTTTTGCTTTGATGACTGCTTTGCACACTCTTGGCATTCTCTTGATGAGCTTCAAGAGGTAATCACCGGAAATGGTCTTCCAGCAATCTTGAAGGAGTTCCCAGAGACGCTTAGCACTTGTTGGCCCCTTTGCCTTCAATCTGCGGTCCAGCTCACCCCAAACCATCTCGATTGGGTTCAGGTCTGGTGACTGTGGAGGCCAGGTCATCTGGCGTAGCACCCCATCACTCTCCTTCTTGGTCAAATAGCCCTTACACAGCCTGGAGGTGTGTTTGGGGTCATTGTCCTGTTGAAAAATAAATGATGGTCCAACTAAATGCAAACCGGATGGAATAGCATGCCGCTGCAAAATGCTGTGGTAGCCATGCTGGTTCAGTATGCCTTCAATTTTGAATAAATCCCCAACAGTGTCACCAGCAAAGCACCCCCATACCATCACACCTCCTCCTCCATGCTTCACGGTGGGAACCAGGCATGTAGAGTCCATCCGTTCACCTTTTCTGCGTCGCACAAAGACACGGTGGTTGGAACCAAAGATCTCAAATTTGGACTCATCAGACCAAAGCACAGATTTCCACTGGTCTAATGTACATTCCTTGTGTTCTTTAGCCCAAACAAGTCTCTTCTGCTTGTTGTCTGTTCTTAGCAGTGGTTTCCTAGCAGCTAATTTACCATGAAGGCCTGCTGCACAAAGTCTCCTCTTAACAGCTGTTGAAGAGATGTGTCTGCTGCTAGAACTCTGTGTGGCATTGACCTGGTCTCTAATCTGAGCTGCTGTTAACCTGCGCTTTCTGAGGCTGGTGACTCGGATAAACTTATCCTCAGAAGCAGAGGTGACTCTTGGTCTTCCTTTCCTGGGGCGGTCCTCATGTGAGCCAGTTTCTTTGTAGATGGTTTTTGCAACTGCACTTTTGGACACTTTCAAAGGTTTCCCAATTTTTCGCACTGACTGACCTTCATTTCTTAAAGTAATGATGGCCACTTGTTTTTCTTTACTTAGCTGCCTTTTTCTTGCCATAATACAAATTCTAACAGTCTATTCAGTAGGACTATCAGCTGTGTATCCACCAGACTTCTGCACAACACAACTGATGGTCCCAACCCCATTTATAAGGCAAGAAATCCCACTTATTAAACCTGACAGGGCACACCTGTGAAGTGAAAACCATTTCCGGTGACTACCTCTTGAAGCTCATCAAGAGAATGCCAAGAGTGTGCAAAGCAGTCATCAAAGCAAAAGGTGGCTACTTTGAAGAACCTAGAATATAAGAAATATTTTCAGTTGTTTCACACTTTTTTGTTAAGTATATAATTCCACGTGTGTTAATTCATAATTTTGATGCCTTCAGTGTGAATGTACAATTTTCATAGTCATGAAAATACAGAAAAATCTTTAAATGAGAAGGTGTGTCCAAACTTTTGGTCTGTACTGTATATTCTTGATCACCAGTAACTCTTTTACTATTCAATGTGCCACGATATAATAACACTAATTGTAGGGTATAAAATAAAGCAACTTGATACAAATTGTAGCACTGTCTGAGGACTTCTGGTCTCTTTTCACCCCAGGGCACCTCAATAATTGCTGTTTTTGTTTTCATATCTAATCTCCTAAGTGCAATGACAGTAAAATAAACAGGATTGACAGATCTCAGCCTCATTTACCTTCATTAATAGCAGCAGTTTCCGCCCTTGCAGTCACCCATGATTAGACCTTAGCTATATACAGTACAGTGCTGTACATATGGTGTTAATCACTGTCCCATGCTCATAATGGCAATAATCAGATCTAGTCTCTTTTTTATAAACATTTTATAGTCATTTCCCTTGTCATTGCTGATTTGCTTGATATAATCAGGGGATCTTCATTCCTATTTGTTGCTATATTTTTGGCTTTCTTAACCAGGTTTGTAGATTTACAACAAAAAAGTTTGTTCACCACTCACCAGGATGGTAACTCCATTACCGCAGCTCCAAAATTGTCGAAGTCCAGCAAAATCTGTCGTCAAGGCAGGTAAAAATCCTCAAAATTAACAGAAACTGGTAACTTTGTTAAATATGAAATTTTTATTTTAAATTCATTGGAAATTCATCATAGCAGAGGAAGATGAAGGTTGACGCGTTTCAACACAGTAGTCTTAATCGAAAAGATTACCACACCTTTCCCTGTCTATGGGACTGCCGGAGATAATGAACGTGGTACTCGGCTATTTTTGACAGTCCACGGGAGACACATTACACTTATAGAATCCCGCCCAATTCCTCAAGTACATATACATCCCCCATTCCACAGTGCTTACCGATGCCTTCGGGTTATGTCAAAACAAGCCCCTACCCGATAGAGGATCCGTGGCAAAGGGCCTTTAACAACATGGGAGCTGATTCTCCAGAGTTACCAGGGGACTACCTCTATCGTCACTTAAAGGGGAAAGCTCAAGTGAGCTCAGCAAACCTGACCGTAACATTTTTACATGATTGGTAACATATTAAAACAAAATGGCACAGTGTAAAAATGCCAAAACTTCAAAGGAGATTTTTCTACATTACACAATGGTCGAGACAGAAAGCAACTTCCATGCCTTTCCCAGGCTGAGTGGCATCCTCAGCTTCCCTGACAAGCACAGTAATTGACATTTTCTCTGCTTGCCATAAAAGTGAAGTGTGCGTCACTTTATCCAGGGTAGAAAGGGAGGACACAGGATAGCTCAGCTATGGCTCTGCTGCCTGCCGGCATAAAGAGGCTGACGCGGCGTGCAAATGGGCTGACGAGATACAGAAACATTTAGTAAAAGGGAAAGCCTCACCCAAAAATATAATAATAAAAAAATCATCTAATATTTAGGTAGATAGTGGGAGGTTTTACACAGAAATGGATTCATGGGTCTAGAGTATTGAAGAAGTGTATGCCAGCATTACTAGTGGTTAAAAGTATTGAGAAGGGGCGAAGCACAGTGATAAGATAATGCCAAAACCCATGGGGATTTAGGGTAGTGGAGAGGTTAATGTCAGTATCCTGGTGGTCTAGGGCAGTATTTCTCAACATTTCTAAATACCCCTATACACATCAGGTGAAAGTCATCCGAATCCAAAGATTTTAGCCTCCCGAAACAGAAGAATCGGGCAGTTGGAATTTCAATGAGAATTATTTTATTTTCAGGGAATATAATGGGGGTCTGGCAGGAGCTTTTTCCTCCCTCCACTTCAAAAACACATGAATGATGTTAAGGAGGTAAGACAGCTAACAACTATCTTGTGTATATGGCCAGGTTAAGCCAATAACCCCCCCATTTAAATAAATGGTGTCAAAGAATCCCCAAGAATATGACCACACTGCGTGCTGCATAGTGAAGGTACACATAGTAAAGTGTGGGGAAGCCAAGATCTGGGCCCAAACTGATAAGATATAGAAGGGCTATCTTTAAGATTAACCATTGGTATTTGGGTTGGTACAGACGACAGTATACATCGGACGAGAGTTATCTGAGGTTTTCACGGATACCACTCGTTCCCATGTTAATTTATGGGGCTGTGCACATGTCCAATTTTTTCAAATGATCAGATGAAAAATGAAAAAAAAATTGCAGCATGCACAATTTGCCTCCGAGAATCGGATGGCACGCGTCCAGGGTCGGTCTGGGCTGGCGGGACACCGGGAAATTTCCCGGTGGGCCCCGCCCCTGCTGTAGAGTAGAGGGGGGAGAAGAGAACAAAAAAAAATCCTGCGGTTTTAAGGGGCACGGGCCCTTTAAAAGCGCAGGCACAGTGTATGCAGGGACGCGCGCACGCAGCGTTCATTACCTGAACCACCGCGGCGCACGTCCCAGTGAAGCAGCTGAAGCTGCGTGTCTCCCTTCGCCGGCCGGCGTATGATGTCATCGTCATGCGCCTGCTGTGAAGGAGGCGCGCAACTCAGGAGAAGGAGGACACCGCACGGGATCGCAGGAAGGTAAGAGGTGTGTGTGTGTGTGTGTAATGGTCTGGACACACAAGGCGGGGGCCAGCAGGACACACAAGGGGGGGCCCAGCTGGACAGACCCACAAGGGGGGGGGGCCCAGCTGGACAGACACACAAGGGGGGGCCAAGTTGGACAGAAACACAAGGGGGGGGCCCAGCTGGACAGACACACAAGGGGGGGCCCAGCTGGACAGACACACAAGGGGGGGCCAAGCTGGACAGACACACAAGGGGGGGGCCCAGCTGGACAGACACACAAGGGGGGGCCCAGCTGGACAAACACACAAGGGGGGGCCCAGCTGGACAGACACACAAGGGGGGGCCCAGCTGGACAGACACACAAGGGGGGGCCCAGCTGGACAGACACACAAGGGGGGGCCCAGCTGGACAGACACACAAGGGGGGGCCCAGCTGGACAGACACACAAGGGGGGCCCAGCTGGACAGACACACAAGGGGGGCCCAGCTGGATGGACACACAAGGGGGGCCCAGCTGGATGGACACACGAGGGGGGGCCCAGCTGGACGGACACACGAGGGGGGGCCCAGCTGGACGGACACACGAGGGGGGGCCCAGCTGGACGGACACACGAGGGGGGCCCAGCTGGACACACGAGGGGGGGCCAAGCTGGACACACGAGGGGGGGCCAAGCTGGACACACGAGGGGGGGCCAAGCTGGACACACGAGGGGGGGCCAAGCTGGACACACGAGGGGGGAACCCTGGCTGGACATGCAAGGGGGGGGCCCTGGCTGGACACGCAAGGGGGGGGAGCCTTGGCTGGACACGCAAGGGGGGAGCCCTGGCTGGACACGCAAGGGAGGGGAGCCCTGGCTGGACACACAAGGGGGAGCCCTGGCAGGACACACAAGGGGGAACCAAGGTGGACCCAGGCAAAGGGGGGTGGGCAGGATGGGTATATGGGGGGCAGGCTGGACACATGGAGGCCAGGATGGATATATGGGGGGCAGGATGGATATATGGGGGGGGCAGGATGGATATATGGGGGGGCAAGATGGATATATGGAGGCCAGGATGGATATATGGGGGGGGCAAGCTGGACTTATGGAGGCCAGGATGGATATATGAGGGGGGAGGGGGGGCAGGCTGAACACATGGAGGCCAGGATGGATATATGGGGGGGGGCTAGGATGAATATGTGGGGGGGCGGGCTCGATACACATGGGCTAGCATAAATATATGGAGGGGCACGCTGGATATATGGGGGGTGTCAGGATGGATATATGCAGGGGGTAAGGGCAGTATGGATATATGAGGGGAGAGGCTGGACACATGGAGGCCAGGATGAATATGTAGAGGGCAGGCTGGACACATGGAGGATATATGGGGGGGACATATGGGGGCGCAGGCTGGAAACATGGAGGCAAGGATGGATATGTGGGGGGGCAGACTGGCACATGGGGGGGCTAGGATGGGTATATGGGAGGGGGCAGGCTCGATACACATGTGCTAGGATAAATATATGGAGGGGTCACACTAGACAAATGGTGGCCAGAAGGGACATATGGGGGTGCCTGGCTAGACAAGGGACTTAATTACTGTTTGGGAGCCAGATTGAGGAACATACTTTATTAGTTTATGGTGACCAGTGGGGAACATTATTACTTTAGATTCCAATTATTATTACATTATTACTTCTGTAATATAATTTACTTTTTAGGAAATTGTTTTCCATGGGATGGGACAAAAGAGAGGTCCTGTTACTGTGCAGGACGGCACTATGTTGCTTTTTTTCTTCAACTGGTGTAGTGTAGAGGTCGGGGGGGGGGAAAGTGGGAAAATTCTCTAGAAGAGATCAGTTATTAATAACTGTGTGTTATTTTCTGCAGAGATGATTCCTGGCTGGAAGAAGTGATGGCTGTCTGTGCCAGATGAAGAAGAAAAGCGAAGATGAAGGACTTCACCTAGAGACATCACTGGTGAGTCAGTGTATTACATGTACACTTACACTACACACGTGGTCAAAATTGTTGGTACTCCTCGTTTAATGAAAGAAAAACCCACAATGGTCACAGAAATAACTTCAATCTGATAAATTACAAATTTTTGAAAATGAAGAGATGAAGGTCAGACATTGATTTTCTGCTTCCACAGAATTTAAAAAAAAATTAACCTCATGAAATCGGCCTGGACAGAAATGATGGTTCTTCTTCTTAACTTAATATTTTGTTGAACCTTTTGAGGCAATCACTGCAATCAAACGATTCCTGTAACTGTCAATGAGACTTCTGCGCCTCTCGACAGGTATTTTGGCCGACTGCTCATGAGCAAACTGCTCCAGTTGTCTCGTGTTTGAAGGTTACCTTTTCCAGAATGTTTCAGCTCTTTCCAAAGATGCTCCATAGGATTTAGGTCAGGGCTCATAGAAGCCACTTCAGAATTGTCCAATGTTTTCCTCTTAGCCATTCTTGGGTGTTTTTAGCTGTGTGTTTTGGGTCATTATCCTGTTGCTAGACCTGCGACTGAGACCAAGCTTTCTGACACTGGGCAGCACATTTCTCTCTAGAATCCCTTGATAGTCTTGAGATTTCATTGTACCCTGCACAGATTCAAGACACCCTGTGCCAGGTGCAGCAAAGCAGCCCCAGAACATAACAGAGCCTCCACCATGTTTCACAGTAGGGACAGTGTTCTTTTCTTGATATGCTTCATTTTTCCATCTGTGAACATAGAGCTGATGTGCCTTGCCAAAAACTTCAATTTTTGTCTCATCTGTCCATAGTACATTCTCCCAGAAGCTTTGTGGCTTGTCAACATGTAGTTTGGCAAATTCCAGTCTGGCTTTTTTACTATTTTTTTTTTCAACAATGGTGTTCTCCTTGGTCGTCTTACATGAAGTTCACTTTGGATCAAACAACGGTGGATAGTACGATCTGACACTGATGTTCCTTGAGCTTGAAGTTCACCTTTAATCTCTTTAGAAGTTATTCTGGGCTCTTTTGTTACCATTCATATTATCCGTCTCTTTGATTTGTCATCAATTTTCCTCCTGCACCCACGTCCAGGGAGGTTGGCTACAGTCCCATGGATCTTAAATTTCTGAATAATATGTGCACCTGTAGTCACAGAAACATCAAGCTGCTTGGAGATGGTCTTATAACCTTTACCTTTTAACATGCTTTTCTATAATTTTCTTTCTAATCTCCTGAGACTGCTCTTTCCTTTGCTTCTTCTGGTCCATGTTGAGTGTGGTACACACCATGTCACCAAACAACACAGTGAGTATCTGTAGCCCTATATACAAGCACAGTGAGTATCTGTAGCCCTATATACAAGCACAGTGAGTATCTGTAACCCTATATACAGGCACAGTGAATATCTGTAACCCTATATACAGGCACAGTGAGTATCTGTAACTCTATATACAGGCACAGTGAGTATCTGTAACCCTATATACAGGCACAGTGAGTATCTGTAGCCCTATATACAGGCACAGTGAGTATCTGCAGCCCTATATATAGCACAGTGAGTATCTGTAGCCCTATATACAGGCCCACTGACTGATTACAAGATTGTAGACACCTGTGATGCTAATTAGTGGACACAACTTTATTTAACATGTCCCTTTTGTCACATTATTTTCAGGGGTACCATCATTTCTGTCCAGGCCGATTTCATGAGTTTAATTTTTTTTTTTAAAGTCAGTGGAAGCAGAAAAGCAATGTCTGACTTTCATTTGTTCATTTTCATAGATTTTTAATTTATTATTACTTTTGTCAGATTCAAGTTATTTCTGTGACCATTGTGGGTTTTTCTTTCATTAAACGAGGGGTACCAACAATTCTGACCACGTGTGTATATAGTATATACAGAACTCCTGTGTATGTCACTGGTGATCACTATATTATGTATACACTATATACAGAGCTTCTGTGTATAATGTCACTTGTGACCACTGTATTACCTGTGCACTATATACAGAGCTCCAGTGTATAATGTCACTGGTGATCACTGTATTACCTGTACACTGACACTATATACAGAGCTCCTGTGTATAATGTCACTGGTGATCCCTGTATTACCTGTACACTATACACTATATACAGAGCTCCTGTGTATAATGTCACTGGTGACCACTGTATTACCTGTACACTATATACAGAGCTCCTGTGTATAATGTCACTGGTGACCACTGTATTATCTGTACACTATATACAGAGCTCCTGTGTATAATGTCACTGGTGACCACTGTATTACCTGTGCAATATATACAGAGCTCCTGTGTATAATGTCACTGGTGACCACTGTATTACCTGTACACTATATACAGAGCTCCTGTGTATAATGTCACTGGTGACCACTGTATTATCTGTACACTATATACAGAGCTCCTGTGTATAATGTCACTGGTGACCACTGTATTACCTGTGCACTATACACTATGTACAGAGCTCCTGTGTATAATGTCACTGGTGACCACTGTATTACCTGTACACTATATACAGAGCTCCTGTGTATAATGTCACTGGTGACCACTGTAATACCTGTACACTAAATACAGAGCTCCAGTGTATAATGTCACTGGTGATCACTGTATTACCTGTACACTGACACTCTATACAGAGCTCCTGTGTATAATGTCACTGGTGAACCCTGTATTACCTGTACACTGACACTATATACTGAGCTCCAGTGTATAATGTCACTGGTTGTCACTGTATTACCTGTACACTGTACACTATATACAGAGCTCCTGTGTATAATGTCACTGGTGATCCCTGTATTACCTGTACACTGACACTATATACAGAGCTCCTGTGTATAATGTCACTGGTGATCCCTGTATTACCTGTACACTGACACTATATACAGAGCTCCTGTGTATAATGTCACTGGTGGTAATAACAGTGTTGTTAGTATTGTGGTTTGTATTCATGATCAGTATTGTAGTATTTGGTCACTTTGGGGTAGTAATATGTGGTCTGGTCATGGTGTGGCCGTATTTGTTCCTTGTATGTAGTATTATTCGGTCACTATGTGGTGGTAATATGTGATCTAGTCATGGTGTGGCGATATTTGTCTCTTTTGTATGTGGTATTATTGGTGTTGATATAGTGGACTGTGTTGTGTATGGCAGTCATTTTGTTCTTGCTGATATTAACTAGGAAAAGATTTTTTTCCATTAGGCCACAGCCCCACCATCAGTATTCGGTCAGTATTTTTTCTCAGGAGTAGCTGCCAAAACCAGGAGTGGGTGATAAATACAGAATTGGTGACTTGTTTCTATTATACCTTTTCTCTGATTGTTCCTCACCTGGTTTTGGCTCCCACTCCTGAGAAAAAATACTGACCAAATACTGATAGTGGGGCCGCAGCCTTAGAGATTAAATACTTGGACCAGAGCGGCAGAGATGCACTTACAGGGGTTCTCTGGTGAAAACAAGTAATCACCTCTCCACAGGATCAGTGATGATATTGATTGGTGGGGGTCTGACTGCTGGGACACAATCGGCAGAATGTGGAGCTTTTCTCCCCATTAGACTGGAGCGGCATGTGAGATGCGACCACTCATCCAGTCATTCCCTCAGTGACTGTGAGCGCTGCTCTTTTTTGGAAGCTGCATTTTAAAATGGGGATAAGTGTCCTGTCAGGGATGAAACTTCCCCATTCTTCTGATAGGCGCGTTTTCCAATGTTCGGACCCAAACGATCAATAAGTGATCACCGATCCTGTGGATCCAATGGATCGGTGATAACTTGTTTTAACCAAAGAAGCCCTTTAATGCAAACTACCGTAATTGTACATCCCAGTTATAATGGTGCACAGTAGATGTGCAGGAGCCGCCAGTCAATGCTCCACTATAACAGGGATAGCGGATAACAGATATTTGCATATGGCTGTAGGTGGGCCCCTAGAGTCAGTTCTCCCTGTGGGCCCCAGACACCCCAGTCCGACCCTGCACGCGTCCATTCACTCACGGACTGACTGAATGGAGAAACTTTTTTTGTGGCTCTAGCCTTTTACTAATGGAAAATCCCTTTAAGCAATCTTGATGTATCTCAAGAACAACTGAGCAATATTGAAAATGGCTGCACAGGATGTAATGATGAAGATTTAATATTTTATGTCTTTTCTCTATAGAAATGATACAAATAATATTTTCTGTGATATTTGTCATCACATTTAGATGAAATACCCTGTGCCGCAGAGCGTCCTGGGTGACAGTAACATCAGTACAGACTTCATACACGTCAGAATGATATCAGAAAACTAACTGAACAAACAGATGCTGTTGACACATCGCCACTAAAGAGCTTTCCTCTGAAATGAAAACTGCTATTAACAGATGCTTACCAATAATGTATGACAACACAAGAGCAGAAAGCCGGAGAGTTTGCCTAGCTGAAACCAGAGTGCATGCACATCGGCCTTTCAAAAGCCACCCATATATCAGAGTATATTTATACAGAATTGTACTGAGCATTTACTAAAAGGGAATCTGTCAGTAGGATCACCCATCCTAAGCAGTCTGGACATGCAGGTCAAAGGAAGTTAAATAAAATAATATCTTGATATTTGCGATCTGATGTCTAATTCCATGAAATCCATGTTTTTCTTATACGTAAATGATCTGTTCAGGACTATGGGCCGGACACTAATCTGACTGAGAATCTGCCTCCAGATTATACTGTAAACGAAGGGGCAGTTACCAGTGTGAGACATGTAATGGCCGCTCTCTGCTCTCCTGATCTCACTGCAGAGCTGTGTATGATTATACCTGACACATCTGCAGCTTCCTCTCAGCTTCAGCCTTCATCTCACAGGTTGCCAGTATTACAATACAGCAGAGCTGTGAGAGCTGCAGCTACTAACGTGTTTGTTATTAGACAATGTTTAGATAGCCTGTTCTGTGTTAGTTACATGTCTCACCCTGGTAACTCCCCCCTATATTAAAAATAAGCTCTGTTGGCAGATTCTAGAGGCAGATCAGTGTCCAGCCCATAGTTCTGAACAGCTCATTTACATATAAAGAAACACAAATATATCTATGAAATATGACACCAGATCACAGATATCAAGGTATCATTTTATTCAGCTTCTTATGGCCTACAAACCCATATAGACGGCTTAAAAGAGCTTATCCTACTGACAGATTTCCCCTTAACATGGATCTGTCATCAGAATTTGTGGTCCTATGTAAGGGCAGGATTCTGTAGGATAGGGTTGCTATCTTACTAGCCAAAAGGTCACAAAAAATATTGAGCAGGCTGGTCAATAGGTGCAGTCACAGAATTAACCAGACACATAGGCCCCGATTCATGAAGACTGGTGGTCTGTACGCCTGCCTTGATGAAGTGTGTGCTGGAGTAAGATGTGCCAAATTCATTAAAAGGGGTGTAATTAATGAATTAGGCGCACCTTTCAGCTGACATGTTCCACTACAAAGATTATACTCCAGTTAGAGACTGGAATGCATTTCTGTCGTAATTTGGCACTTTTTTGTCTTAAATTATGTTGAATTTTAAATCCGTGCCCCCTCCGGTTAAACTTTGCTCACTTTTCAAACAGTTAAAAAACGCTGGGTCTTAAAATGTATGCAGAATTATGACTTGCACAAAAACATTGCAATGTTTCAAGTAGTTTCTTTTTTAACTGTTTAACAAATTGGGACAATAGGGAGTAATTAGTAAAATAGTTTAAGTAAGAAAACTAGTGTAAAATAAGTAACGGTTGGTAAAACTGCTCACAACACTAGCAGAGTTTTTTTTATCCCATTACGGGTTTCTGCACTGCCGCCTGTGTCCATGCAGAGAACCTCTGAGGTGGAAACCCATGTCCATACATTCCGCTACGTTTCGGGGGAACTCCGCCCCTTCTTCAGGCAGAGTACAGAAAGTGGTGCAAGCTATAGCAGAAATATAAACCACCCCATTAGTAGAGTAAATTTCTGGCAGCCTCTAAAGAAAGATGCACCAAATTTGTAACGGGCTGTGCGCCTATTAATGAATTTGGTGAATCTCACTCCAGTGGGCTTTTCTTCAGGACTGGGAAGAAAACACCAGTATTGATCAAAAAGACTCTGCACAGTGATGACAGGTTGCTGTGTGTGCAGATATACAGCAGTCAGCATTCCATCACCATCCGTATAATGGGAAGACACTCACAGTAAAGGACAATGTGCAAAAACAGTGTGGAGGTCCCTTGCCTCAGTAACCTATGACCGCCACCATCAATTATTGGTCATATCAGTTTTAATTGAAAAATCATTAGACCCCCCAAAAAGGAAATATCTAAAAAGAAACTATACAGGTCACATGCCCAGCATGGAAATAACTTGACTAACCAAAGGAGTCAGATCTGAACTTTCTGTTAAGAAGATCCCTTCATACCTAGTGTATTACCATAATCCAGTATGGTGGCATACACAGTCAGAAGGCAAAATTTCACCAGTTATTGCATGAGCTGGCTGTTCTGGCTGGTGTCTGATATAGATTGCAGCAAAGCCAGGTAGGACAGGGTTAAATCCCAACTCTGCAGGGTTTGATTAGAGGCACCTTCATAACTTTTTACTAGAAGCAGGAAGTAGATTCACTTGGTGTGAAGAGTGCTGGGGAACTGAGAAGTGTGTAGACTCTGCTGGAAGCTGCAGAGTACTGTTTGTTGCAGACGAAAATGAGCCAGGTGAAGTGCCAGGATTGCCACAGCACGGGTGAGAGACTGTGGTCTGTGTCTGGGAGGAGAGGTGAAAAGACCTCTTGGTGCTGGTCTCTCTGACAGAACTTGAGAGACAGAAGGACACTTATCTGAACAGGTGAGCCCACATGTTCCTGTATCTGGACTGTTTATTTTTTTCCTATATGCTGGAGAAAGACTGTTTGTTTTCTATTCTGCTGGAAGCTTATGCTGTTTGACCCAGAAACTACCTGCCTGGTGAATGCTTCGAGTAGCCTAAAAGCGAGAAATTACCCCCCATGTCTGGGAATTATTGGGAGGTAATCAACACCTGATCATTAGGAGGGCTATATAATCCTGCTCCCTGCTCAGTCCTTTGCTGTTGATTTCTGTTCCCTATGTGCTTGGTGGTGAGTGGTGCTAGAATTAGGTTTTGCTATCGCAGCAGTGTGTATATATATATATATATATATATATATATATATATATATATATATATAAATATACAGTACAGACCAAAAGTTTGGACACACCTTCTCATTTAAAGATTTTTCTGTATTTTCATGACTATGAAAATTGTACATTCACACTGAAGGCATCAAAACTATGAATGAACACATGTGGAATTATATACTTAACAAAAAAGTGTGAAACAACTGAAAATATGTCTTATATTCTAGGTTCTTCAAAGTAGCCACCTTTTGCTTTGATGACTGCTTTGCACACTCTTGGCATTCTCTTGATGAGCTTCAAGAGGTAGTCACCGGAAATGGTCTTCCAACAATCTTGAAGGAGTTCCCAGAGATGCTTAGCACTTGTTGGCCCTTTTGCCTTCACTCTGCGGTCCAGCTCACCCCAAACCATCTCGATTGGGTTCAGGTCTGGTGACTGTGGAGGCCAGGTCATCTGGCGTAGCACCCCATCACTCTCTCTCTTGGTCAAATAGCCCTTACACAGCCTGGAGGTGTGTTTGGGGTCATTGTCCTGTTGAAAAATAAATGATGGTCCAACTAAACGCAAACCGGATGGAATAGCATGCCGCTGCAAGATGCTGTGGTAGCCATGCTGGTTCAGTATGCCTTCAATTTTGAATAAATCCCCAACAGTGTCACCAGCAAAGCACCCCCACACCATCACACCTCCTCCTCCATGCTTCACGGTGGGAACCAGGCATGTAGAGTCCATCCGTTCACCTTTTCTGCGTCGCACAAAGACACGGTGGTTGGAACCAAAGATCTCAAATTTGGACTCATCAGACCAAAGCACAGATTTCCACTGGTCTAATGTCCATTCCTTGTGTTCTTTAGCCCAAACAAGTCTCTTCTGCTTGTTGCCTGTCCTTAGCAGTGGTTTCCTAGCAGCTATTTTACAATGAAGGCCTGCTGCACAAAGTCTCCTCTTAACAGTTGTTGAAGAGATGTGTCCGCTGCTAGAACTCTGTGTGGCATTGACCTGGTCTCTAATCTGAGCTGCTGTTAACCTGCGATTTCTGAGGCTCGTGACTCGGATAAACTTATCCTCAGAAGCAGAGGTGACTCTTGGTCTTCCTTTCCTGGGGCGGTCCTCATGTGAGCCAGTTTCTTTGATGGTTTTTGCAACTGCACTTGGGGACACTTGAAAAGTTTTTCCAATTTTTCGCACTGACTGACCTTCATTTCTTAAAGTAATGATGGCCACTCGTTTTTCTTTACTTAGCTGCTTTTTTCTTGCCATAATCCAAATTCTAACAGTCTATTCAGTAGGACTATCAGCTGTGTATCCACCAGACTTCTGCACAATACAACTGATGGTCCCAACCCCATTTATAAGGCAAGAAATTCCACTTATTAAACCTGACAGGGCACACCTGTGAAGTGAAAACCATTTCCGGTGACTACCTCTTGAAGCTCATCAAGAGAATGCCAAGAGTGTGCAAAGCAGTCATCAAAGCAAAAGGTGGCTACTTTGAAGAACCTAGAATATACACACACTTTTTTGTTAAGTATATAATTCCACATGTGTTAATTCATAGTTTTGATGCCTTCAGTGTGAATGTACAATTTTCATAGTCATGAAAATACAGAAAAATCTTTAAATGAGAAGTTGTGTCCAAACTTTTGGTCTGTACTGTAAATACATATATATATATATATATATATATATACACATATATATATATATATATACATATATATATATTTTTATATTTTTTTTTTTATATATATACATACACACTAATAACTGCTACATCTAAAAGGTTACATTACAGGGATGTGAGCTAGCTCTTATCCTGGTGGTTGATACCGGGAATCAGCTGTATGTTACAGCCGGAAACCACTTCTGGGGTCTCACTATTGGTTGTAGTTCATGATTGCAAGATTAGAGTACACAGGTTTTGAGTAGTCTATTGACAGGCAGACCCATACGTATGCAAATGAGCTGATGGAGCCCCACTATTGCGATTAGAAATTGTCCCAGTGGTTGAACCCCTCAGTGATCAGAAAACTATCACCTGTCTGGTAGGTAGGTGATAAGTTGTTTTCTGTAGACCAATTATTTTAAAATTCTTATGGACATCTCATTTAATTTCCATAATAGTAAAAATTTAGTAAAGCAGAAACCTACAGTGACATAATGAGGACAAGTCCTAGACAGTGTAAATAATCTTTATCCAAAGCCTAAAAGATCAAAGCCTTTTTCTTTGTTAGATAAAAAGCATATAACTTCCTTCACAGGTTTTGGAAAACATCCTATGTGTTACAATTGACTCTTCCCTAACGGGACAATCCTTTTTACTTCTCCACATCTACATAGAAATATATACCGTATATTCCGGCGTATAAGACGACCTGGTGTATAAGACGACCCCCCTACTTTCCTGTTAAAATATAGAGTTAAGGATATATTCACCGTATAAGACTACCCCTTTTCCAACGCATACCAAACACCGGTAAAAATTAAAAAAAAAACAGATTTGAATTTAACATGGTCCTTTTTTAATTTAAATTCTTATGACATGCAGGTATATAGCAGGAAAACTGTCACTCATAAACATAAGGCATACAACAACAACATTACTATCATCCATTTTCATCAGCGGCATACACCGGTACCCGACAATTTACAACAGAAAGAATAGAGCTTCACACATAGATTAGATAGCTAGAAATATGTCAGTCACATATATATGAAGTACAGTGACAGTGTTGCATACTGTACTTGTCATTTAGTGTAAAGGATTTATTTAAAAATATAATAGTGTTTTCATGCACCGTCTCTTTAAAAAAGCCGGCCGGCAATTCAGCATCTGTACCCGACAATTTAGAATAGAAGGAATAGAGAATCATACATAGATTAGATAGATAGAAACATGTCAGTCACATATATATGAAGTACAGTGACAGTGTTGATTACTGTACTTGTCATTTAGTGTTAAAATAAAGGATTTATTTTAAAAAAAATTGGCGTGGGGTTCCCCGTAATTATAGTCTCTAGCGGAGGATAAGCAGACGGCTGGGGCAGATGTTTGAAGCCTGGGAAGGGGGTAATACCCACGGAGCTTCCCAGACTACTAATATCAGCCCCCAGCTGAATACCTAGCCTTTACTAGCTATTAAAATGGGGGACCCCCCAAAAAAATGACGTGGGGTCCCCCCTATTTTAATAGCTAGCAAAGGCTAGGCAGACAGCTGGGGGCTGATATTAATAGCCCAGGAAGGGTGCCATGAATATTGGCCCCCTCCCAGGCTAGAAACACCAGCCGTCAGCCGCCCCAGAAATGGCGCATCCATAGGATGCGCCAATTCTGGCACTTAGCCTCGCTCTTCCACGCTGCCCTGGTGCGGTGGCAGGGGGTAATAGGGCTGGGGTTCATGTCAGCGCCAGCTGCCATGAAGCCCAGGTTAGTAATGATGGGCGTCTATAAGACACCCCCATTACTAACCTACAAAGTGTTAAAAAGAAAAAACACACACTAAACCAAGAAAAAAATAATTTATTTGAAATAAAACACACCATTTTATTTAATTCTTAGTTTACTAAAAAAAAAATAGTTACCTGTCCACGTTCCTGCGCTGATCTCCCATGCACAGCTGTCACATCTGGAGATGGTGACAGCTGTGCATGGCTGCTGTAAGCTCACGCTGCCGGGAACACGTCCGCTCCCGGCAGCAGGAGCCACTGACTGAGGTCACCGGAGTGCATTCAGGCAGCGCAGCTCCGGAGACCTCCTTTACGGCACTGCTGTACCGTGGGAATTTCTCACGATACAGCAGGGCCGTAAAGGAGCTAACCGGAGCAGCGCTGCCTGAACTCCGGCGAACCCGCTTATGCAATGACGGGGCTGCTTTACGGCCCCGTCATTCTAGCGGCGGCAGTGGTTCAGAGCGGTCACATTCTATGTGGCTGCTCTAAACTGGAGATCATCGTGGGACACTCGTGGACTACTACGGAGGGGTAAGGATAAGGTTGTGGTTTATTATTTTATATTTTATTACAGGAGGTCGATGGCTTCGGGGAATTAGGTGTCTAGGTGAGTATAGGTGTAGTTTTTTATTTTTTACTTTATTTTAGGTGGCGATCGGCGGGGACAGGTAATGTATGAACTAATTTATTGTAGGTAACCACTGGCCACCAATGACATGTATTTAAAATTTATTGGGGACACAGTAGGGCAATTTATATAGCAGGATCAGGCTGATGGGAACTACTGCTCCCATCGAGCTGATCCTGCTGGCAGGAGTGGACGGGGGACAGACATAGGCCGATGGGAGTAGTAGTGTCACATCGGCCTATGTCTGCCTGCACGCACACACCCGCACACATCGCACAGACACCGCGCACACCCGCAGACATCGCACAGACACCGCACACATCGCACAGACACCGCACACACCCCCAGACATCGCACAGACACCGCGCACACCCGCACACACTCGCAGACATCGCACAGACACATCGCACAGACACCGCGCACACACTCGCAGACATCTCACAGACACCGCACACACCCGCAGACATCTCACAGACACCGCACACACCCGCAGACATCGCACAGACACCCGCACACACCAATCATGACGGGTCTGGGAGGTAAGGCTGACCTGTGAGACCGTGGGAAAGTTCATGTGAGTTCATGCAATGCAGTCAAGCATGAACTCACATGAACCCTCTGAGGGCACCGCGGCGACTTCAAATGAACAGCTGATCAGCATCACCTGATACCTCAGCTGTTCATTTGAAATAACCGGCGGGAAAGCGCAGCACAGAACGGGAAAGCCGGCGGTGAAGTCTTTTCACTGCCGGCTTCCCCGCCCGGGTCCTTCGCTCTCTGCTCCTTGGTGCTGCGCTCCCCGCCCGGTCCTAACTTACGATCGGGATGGGAGGTGGCGAGGGGAGCGGAGGCTGCGGGGTGGGAGGCTGCGGGGAAGCAGTATGGGGCTGTGTGATTGTTTAAAACTTCCCAGCTCCGGACACAGCGCAGCGCTTCTGTGACAAGTGAAAGCTGTCGGCACAGAAGCCCTGCGCTGTGTCCGGAGCTGGGAAGACACTGCGATGTGTCAGAAAAGTTCACTAGGTTCTGTCTGTCTCCGCTGCTGGGAATACGCTGCGCTGTGTCCCAGGCCTGAGAAGACACAGCGCAGCGATGTGTCAGTTTCAGCACAGAAGCGCTGACTGTCTGGACCTACCGCCGCCGTATTTTAACTCCCTCCACCTTATATTAACTCCCACATCGCAGGGATATGGCCACGGCAGCTTATTAACACCCCCAGAGTATCCCCGCATGTCAATTTCTGAAAGTTCAAAAACATTACCGGCGTATAAGACGACCCCAGACTAGACAAAAGATTTTTCAGTCTTCAAAAGTCGTCTTATACGCCGGAATATACGGTATATAAAAATCAACTACTGCAAACAATAAACATCAAATACAAATATGTCAAAACCCCAGAAACCACTTTCCTCAATGGTCTAGATGTAATTTCCAATGTTCGGCATGTAGAGGAGCTAATTGCTCTTGTACTAGATCCCAAAAAACCCGGTACATCTATGGTAAGACTGGGTGACGAAGAAAGTGATGTAGAAGAACACTGGAGTAATCAATCAACACCTAGGTGATGGCATGGCCAGAGTTTACAGGAGAGCCTGATACATGTTATGCGCATCACAGAGGGACCCAAGCAAGACTGGCACCAAACCAGAAAAGGAGCAGCCGCAGACGCACTTGGCACAAGCTGCCCAGCTAGGCGAGCCCTTGAGGGCCAGGAATACTCTTCACCCAGCTCTCAAATAATGGAAGGGGGACTTTGGCAAAGCCCTTCCCAGGTCCACTGTCGCCGGACAGCTGGCGTCTGGTGACGCTGCTGGAGCCTAGTCGAGGACCAGGTGAGTACGTCTGCAAGAACCCCAGGAAGTGTAACCAAAAGAGAAAATGAGAAAACCCTGCTGAGATAGCAAAACCTAATGCTAGCACCACTCACCACCAAGCACATAGGGAACTGCAATAAACAGCAAAGGACTAAGCAGGGAGCAGGATTATATAGCCTTCCTAATGATAAGGTGTTGATTACTGTACCTCCCAATCATCCCCAGAAAGTCGCTCCATGCTAGCTTCAACAGCAGGCTCTACAAAATCCCACCAATGCTTATTGCCAAACAAAACAGCGTTCTGCGTCTATACACATCCCACAACACCAGAACTCGATGCTACACAAGATTGGGACAGTTTCCCTGCACGTGTGGTAACTCCGCCTCCAAGGTCAGGACAATGGTGGCGCTTGCAACCAGAGTAGTGTGGTACTGGACCTGCTCCATTACCAGGTGGAAGCACAGAACCATGATTCGTAACAATACATGAGGGTCCATCGCTGGGGCCTGCATGTATCTTGAGAACTGGACTTCGTTGTACACTGTGTGGAAGTAGTCCATGTGCGATTAACCCTTTTTTTGCAAGCACTGTCAGTTTCTGGAAGGGATTGAGTTATCATGAGGAAATGTGCTAGTGAGTCTTGATATTGAGGCTTTGTATATCTCAATAGTTTATCACAAAAGCAGTGAAGCTGTAAATATACCTTTTGAAAACAAAAGGTGTACAATACAATGGACATAAAGGGTTAACTTCTTAATTTTATTCTGTCCAGTAACATCTTTTTGTTTAGAGCCCACCTCTACCACCAGCTCATGGGGCCATTGCTAGATCCTGTGTGCCTAGTTTCGGTAATTTATATTTGGGCTGGTGTCGTTTTCACGCAGGAGCTGGAACAGTATACCTCATCCATCTTTTGATGTGCAAGTTATACTGGTGTTTTTTCTAATCCTGTGCCAGGATTCGGAAGGGAGGTTCTTTGAATTTGTAGAACAGCTGAATCAGAAAGATTTGAGCCTATTTTCACAAATTAAGAGAGAGAGTAAGACTCCCTCTGGAAAACTGGAAACAACCTTATCCCGTAAGCCTACATCTATGAATAATTTTCTGCTATGGGATTGTCATCACCCTAAGCCTCTAAGAAAAGGGATCCAAGAAGTGAATATTTGAGGCAAAGGAGAAACTGTCCAGACATTGGTGAGTACATGCGAATATCCAGGGAGCTGTAACATAGTTTCTTGGCTGGAGTCACACTACGGTATAACACGGCTGAGTGCTTTCCTCTAAAACAAGTGTTATGATATAGGGCTGCTCAGATCAGCGATTACTTTCTCATGCCAATTTGACATGAGAGAACAATGGCAGCATGCTGCGATTTGCAGCGAGATTCGTTTCACTCGCACCCATACAAGTCTATGGGTGCGTATGAAACATCGGACTGCACTCGGATGTCATCCCAGTGCAGTCCAATATACGCAGCGTCAAGCCATGGAGGAGATGGAAAAATTATTTCCTCCATCTCCTCCGCAGCTGTACTGCGATCCTCTCATGCTAGAGAATCGCAGCACAGTAGCATGACTCTCGGCTGCCGCTCGTAGTACAGCAGGAGCCAAGGGTCATTAGCATATGGCATCTGATGCTCTTGTCTTGGATGCCATACGCTGGTGTGACTCCGGCCTTAGATAAGGGGTATCCCAGGAGAATCCTAGAGGAGATGTGTTCAGGCATGCACTTGTTCAGCAAGTTATTGACTCCAAAATGAAGAATGAGATGGATGGCCAGATTCGCTTCTATGAGACCTCTGACTACCTACATAAGGAGGTCTTAAGTATATTCCGGGACTTTTGGGGCATAATAGAAGATGATAAAGATCTCTGTGGTGTGCTAGCTGAGGGACCTGTGCTGATGTAGAGAACCTCAAGGATCATTTTGTTCACAGCCATTTTGTGGATTTATGTGGAAGATACAAAGCCTGCAAATGCATAAAAAAGCAACATCTTCCCAAGTGTTTGTACGTGGGATACTTTTCAAAATAGAAAGTTCCATAAATGTAAAACTAAGAAAGTGGTATATTTGGCCTCAGGCAATTATCCACGTAACTAGGTTGATCAGGGCTGTGGAGTCAGTAAGCCAAACCTCTGACTCCTCAATTTCCATGACACCGACTCCACGACTCCGACTCCCTCATACGTGGCTCATATTTAATTGATAAATTTACAGTAGCACAGATTCATCTCAGCTAAAAGTCTAGACCCTTAGATCAGGAATAGGACAGACATTTATAGGACATTTCATAACTTCCCCAAATTCTTATGAAAAAAATATTCCCCCCAAACTGCATTGAACCACTGTACCCAATTTATTATATATATATATATATATATATATATATATATATATATATTAGGAGTTGGAGTAGGTCCATTTTATACCAACTCCAATTCCACCAAAGTGGACACCGACTCTGATTCCACGACTCCGACTCCACAGCCCTGACGTTGATAATCGCTTTTTTGGTAGAACAAGTAGAAAGTTCCGACTGAGGATTTTGAATCATATTGGATATGCAGTGAGGAAAATAAGTATTTGATACACTGCCGATTTTGCAAGTTTTCCCACCTACAAAGAAAGGAGAGGTCTGTAATTTTTATCGTATGTACACTTCAACTGTCAGAGACAGAATCTAAAAATAAAAACCAGAAAATCACATTGTATGATTTTTAAATAATTAAATTGCATTTTATTGCATGAAATAAGTATTTGATCACCTACCAACCAACAAGAATTCTGGTTCTCCTAGACCTGATAGTTTTTCTTTAAGAAGCCCTCCTACTCTGCACTCATTACTTGTTTTAATTGCACCAGTTTGAACTCGTTTCTTGAATAAAAGACACCTGTCCACACACTCAATTAATCACACTCCAACCTATCCACCATGGCCAAGACCAAAGAGCTGTCTAAGGACACCAGGGACAAAATTGTAGATGTGCACAAGGCTGGGATGGGCTACAGGACAATAGGCAAGCAGCTTGGTGAGAAGGAAACAACTGTTGGTACAATTATTAGAAAATGGAAGACACACAAGATGACTGTCAATCTTCCTCAGTCTGGGGCTGCATGCAATATCTCGCCTTGTGGGGTAAGGATGATTCTGAGAAAGGTCAGGAATCAGCCCAGAACTACACAGGAGGACCTGGTCAATGACCTGAAGAGAGTTGGGACCACAGTCTCAAACATTAGTATTAGTAACACACTACACAGTCATGGATTAAAATCCTGCAGGGCATGCAAGGTGCCCTTGCTCACGCCACAACATGTCCAGGCCCGTTTCAAGTCCACCAATGACCATCTGGATGATCCAGAGGAAGCATGGGAGAAGGTCATGTGGTCAGATAAGACCAAAATAGAACTTTTTGGTATCAACTCCACTCGCCGTCTTTGGAGGAAGAAGGATGAGTACAACCCCAAGAACACAGTCCCAACCGTGAAGCATGGTGGGGAAAACCTCATACTTTGGGGATGCTTTTCTGCAAAGGGGACAGGATCACTGCACCGTATGGAGGGAGGATGGATAGGGTCATGTATCGCAAGATTTTGGCCAACAACCTCCTTCCCTCAGTAAAAGCATTGAAGATGGGTCATGGCTGGTTCTTCCAGCATGACAATGACCCGAAACACAGCCAGGGCAACTAAGAAGTGACTTCATAAGAAGCATTTCAAGGTCCTGGAGTGGCCTAACTAGTCTCCAGACCTGAACCCAATAAAAAATCTTTGAAGCTGATACTTAATGTTATCCAGCGACAGCCCCGAAATCTGAAATTTTTGGAGAAGAACTGTATGGAGGAGTAGGCCAAAATCCTTGCTGCAGTGTGTGCAAAAGTATTTATTTAATTAACTCACTTATATCGCGTCACTAATTCCACAGCGCTGTCAGTATGTCTTTGGAGTGTGAGAGGAAACCAGAGTACCCAGAGGAAACCCAGGCAAACGCGGGTAGAACATACAAACTCCTTGCAGATGTTGTCCTTGGTGGGATTTGAACCTAGGACCACAGCGCTGCAAGGGGGCAATGCTAACGACTGAGCCACAGTGCTGCCCGTGCCATACAGTACTGCTCATGTCCTACATGGATGAATGTTCTCTTAACATTTAGCACAGGACAATTTTTGAACAAGTTTGGTCAACAACTACAGGAAACGTCTGACCTCTGTAATTGCAAACAAAGGTTTCTGTACCAAATATTAAGTTCTGTTTTACTATTGTATCAAATACTTATTTCATGCAATTAAATGCAAATTAATTATGTAAAAATCATACAATGTGATTTTCTGGATTTTTTTTTAGATTCTGTCTCTCACAGGTGAAGTGTACCTACGATAAAAATGACAAACCTCTCCATTCTTTGTAGGTGGGAAAACTTGCAAAATTGGCAGTATATGAAAGTAGGCATTAGACCTACTGGTAATAGGGTTTCCAGGAGTCCCTTATGACAACACCATCTGGAGGTCGTCCTTCATATCCTTGATAGGGACAGGAAACACACAAGAGGTTAAAAGGCCCCTCGCACCACCCCAACTCCAGTGATTTTTCAAGTACCACACCAGGATGGATACAACTCTATTTTCTTTGCCTTTCAACAATCTATGTTAATTTCACATAGCAGTTTAGGAATATTTAGGGAGGGAATATAATGGGTGCTGTCATGAGGGACTCCTGGAAACCCTATTACCAGTAGGTCTAATGCCTACTTTCCAGGACGTCACTCCTGACAGCACCATCAGGAGAATACCAGAGTATACATTTTAGGGTGAGACCACTGCCTGGAGGACCTTCCTTCCGAAGGCCATCTTTTGTCCAATTTATAATGTTTACAGAAGGTGTTCAGATTTGTCCAAGTTGCCGCTTTGCAGATTTGGTCCACAGATGCCCCTGCTCTTTCTGCCCATGATGCGGACATAGCCCTGGTAGAATGGGCTCTAATATTTTCTTGAGGCGATTTCCCCTCAGCTAAATAAGCTAGACTAATTACTGATCTGACCCATCTTACTAATGTAGATTTTGTTGCTTTTTTCCCCTTATTTATTCCCCCAAACTGTATGAATAGGTTGGAATCTATGCGCCAGTCCTTTGTGACCTCTAAGTATTGTAGAACTACTCTCCTGACGTCAAGTGAGTGGAAGACTAGTTCCTGATCATTCTTATAGTCCTGACAAAAAGAGGGTAGGACCACCTCCTGATTCATATGGAAAGGGGTAACTACCTAACCTGAGGATAATACAATCGTCTAGGCACTTCAGGTATCGGTCTCTGATTGAGAATCATTGAATCTCCCCTATCCTTCTCACTGTGGTTATTACGACTAGGAACACTGTCATAAGTGAGAGGAATTTCATGTTCGATTCTATGAGAGGCTCGAAGGGCTTGTTGCATAGGCTCTTTAGGACCATGTTTAAGTCCCATGGTGGGATGTGGGATTTAATTGCTGGTCTGAACCTTGTTGAAGCCTTAACGAATCTTTCTACCCATGGATGGTGAGCTAGCGGATAATCCATGAAAGCGCTCAATGCAGCAATCTGTACTTTTAATGTGCTGGGTCTTTGACCTTTTTCAAACCCTGTCTGCAAGAATTCTAGTATTTTAGGGAAGTCTGGAACGGAACTCTCAGATGCTGGTTGATACTGCGAACAGAATCTCTTCCAGATTTTTGTATAGATGGCCGATGTTACAGGTTTCCTACTATTTTGCATGGCTGAGATTACTGCGTCTGATAGGCCTTTAGATCTCAGGATCTGCCTTTCAGGGTCCATGCCGAAAGCTGGAGAAACTTCACATCGGGATGGAATATCGGGCCCTGAAACAGCAAGTCCTGCCTCTCCAGAAGGATTATTGGATCCTCCAGGGACATTTTCTTCAGTAAGGGGAACCAACTTCTCTTGGGCCAGAAAGGTAGGATTATTATCACCTTGGCTCGGTCTTCCTGAATCTTCTTTAGTACCCACGGTATCAAGGGTAAAGGAGGGAATGCATATGCTAGATTCATGTTCCATCTTTGAGATAAAGCATCTATCCCTTCTGGTCTGTCTTCTGGATTGAGGGAGAAGAATTTTCCTGCCTTTGCATTTTTCTGTGTGGCAAAGAGATCCCATTAGGGAATGCCCCATCGATGTGTGACCTGACGAAACACCTCCCAGTTCAACTCTGCTACTGTATTGTGAGAACCTTTTAGATGCACAGCAGATATTGAAAGGACCGATCTGGAAGATTTTCTCCGCCAAAGATTGTAGAAGGTGGTGACGTGGAGCTCCCTGATATTTGGGGAAAGCCACTGATTTCATGTTGTCCATTAACACTTTGACATGTTGACCTTTTAGATGTTTTTGACACCTTTTCAATGCCTCCCAGATGGCCTGACGCTCTCAGATTTGATTATCTGGGATGATCCTGCGTCCGCTAGGTACCTTGTAGGTATTGACTGTTTACATGAGCCCCCCAGCCTCTGCTGCTAGCATCGGTAGTGAGAGTCACGAATGGGGTTAATTTCCACATGACTCCTTCCTGTAAGTTGGCCTTGGAGATCCACCAAGTCAATGATCTTTTGGTTACCTTCGATAAGGAAACCCTTTGTCCAGATCGACCATTTTCCGATTCCTGGTTGATAGAATTTGTTGCTGCAATTGTCTCGAATGGAATTGGCTCCACCTGACTCCCAGTATGGAAGCTGTCATGAGACCCAGGATTTTCATACATTCTCGAATGGTAACTTTCATCCTCCTCCTGAATTTTTTGATCTTGGCCCTGAGCTCTGTCTGTTTCTTTTCCGGCAGAAAAGACATTTGTTGTTCTGAGTCTAGAAGGATTCCCAAAAAAATCTTTCTTTCTGGAACAAGATCTGATTTTTCCCAGTTTATAATCCATCCTAAATTTCTTAGGGTCAGGATGGTTGATGTTAGGTTGTTTTTTAGCTGCTGTGGAGAGTCTGCTAATACCAGGAAGTCGTCTAGATATTGAATGATTAGTATTCCTTGTTCCCTGACGAACGCCATAACTTCGGCCATCAGTTTGGTAAAGATATGTGGGACTGAAGAGAGGCCAAACGGAAGACAAGTGAACTGGTAATGTAGAATGGTGTCTCCTCCATTTAGTGTAAACCGTAGAAATTTTTGACTGTGACGGTGAATTAGGACATGATAATAGGCCTCTTTGAGATCTATTGCACACATCACCATGTTGTGTCCAATTAAAGGAATTGTCGACCTGATTGATTCCATTTTGAATTTTTTGTAAATGACTGATTTGTTTACAGACTTCATATTTATTATGGTGCGATAATCGCCCCCGGGTTTCTTTATTGAAAAAAGACCCGAGTAAAAGCCCAGGAACTGTTCTGCTTCTGGTACTGGTATCACTGCTCCTGAGTTGATCAGTTTTCTCACGTCTGTTAGCAGTCTTTTGGAGACCTGGGCGGATTGGGTTATTGTCAGGTGAAGCCTTCCCTGCGGGATCTGTCCGGATTCTATCCTGTAGCCCTGTGCGATAGATTGGAGAATCCATGGGCTGTTGGTAATCTTCATCCATGCTCCGTGGAGATGTTGGGAGTCTTCCTCCTACTTTCCTGGCGTCATCTTCTACGTGTGTTAGCACTTGTAGTGGGAAGGGGATTCCTCGAGATACCTCCCTTCTGGCAGCTCCATCTACCTGATTTCCCTTTTCCGGAATATTCTGGCTTTTACTGGTATTTAGGTTTCCGAAAGGAAGACACCTTCTTAGATGTTTCCCAGGTCTTTTTAAGCAGAGTGTCTGCCTTCCTAACCATTGCATCCTTTAGAGATGATGAATACTCAAAAGGGATGGATGTTTTTTTCGCTACCCTGACAATCGGGATATCAATTTTTGGGGTTTCGTCCCATAATTTTATATCTTCTGGTTCGAATGGTAAACGAGTTCTGAAGCTTCTGGGAATTACTAGCTTCTTCTCTGCGTCCTCCAACTCTTCCAGGATCATTGCCTTAATGTGATTATTCATGGGAAAAACCTTATTCCTGCGGGTTCTCAACCCCCCCAAACATCTCATCCTGAACTGATGATGGTTGGTAAGTGTCTTCTATCTGCATAGTGTTTCTTACTGCAGTTAACAGTGTGTCGGTATCTTACCAGGAGAAGAGAAATTTTTTCTTCTCTTCTGGGGAGTTAACGATAGAGTCTTCCCTGTCCTGATCGGGGGCAGAAAAAACCGACAACTCTTCTTCCCCAGAACTGGACTCCAGCTCCTGACGTGGCCTCTTGAGACGGGGCGCACCCTGAGGAGCTTGTGGAGCAACTAAAACTGTGACAGTACTCTGAACTTCCTCTCTTACTATGGCTCTTAAGTCTGACATGAAGGAGGAATGTTCTTCTTTTACAACTTTTGCAATACAGGTAGAGCATAACTGTTTCCCGTATGTGTCCGGTAGTTTCTTGTTACAGATGGCGCATTTCCTTTTCTTAGGAGCTGATGTCATCGAGTCTTTTTTAGGTGTCTCCTTGTCCTAAAATGACAAGGAGCTCAAGACTTTTTACTACGGTATACAAATGGGAATGTGGTGAGAAGAGGGGAAGTACTCAGTAAACTTACTTGGACTGGAGGTTCAGTCGGAGTGTCAGAACGACCAGTGGTTTGATCTGCCATAACTGGTAGGCTGGTTAACTGATAACCTTAGTCCCATCCCCCTTAAATAGCCTTTCTCACCTGTCTTCCATCTGCATTGTCAGAAAAAAAAGGCGTTTCTCCTTTAACTTTCAGTTTGGCGCCATTTTTAAAAAATTTTCCGGAAGTGCGTTCCACTGTGGAACGCACACCGGCTACTAGAGGTTCACGTATCACTCCCTCTGTAACCAGAAGTGCTGTCTCCGCCATCTTGCGGCGCACGCTAGAGCTGTGCGCAGGGCTGCAGCCACCGGAACCCAAAGCCCACTTTGCGGGGGAGACGGTTCCACTCTTACCGGAAAAAGGCTGAGGGACCCCTGGTTTCAGCGGGGTGTCGGCCTCCGGACCCTGGCAGGAGGGAGGGGAGGAGTGCGAGGACCCCGGCCCGCTCCTCCTGCGCCCAGCTTCAGGAACTCCTGCTTCCGGTATGTAATCCTCTTCTGTGTCTGTCCCTGATAGGTACAGGAAAAACACTGGAGTTGGGGTGGAGGGAGGGGCCTTTTAACCTCTTGTGTGTTTCCTGTCCCTATCAAGGATATGAAGGACGACCTCCAGATGGTGCTGTCAGGAGGGACGTCCTGGAAATACTTATTTTCCACACTGTATTTGGATAAAAAAGGATAGCACCCTTTATAGACAAATTTTGGTGACACAGAGACATGGTACAAATCTAGAAATGATCCAGTTTCAAGTAACAAAAGTTGTATGACCACCTATGAAAGGAGGAAATTGGGACAGAGTACTCCTACAGACATAGTGAAAGTGGATTCACTTACCTGCGTCCCCTAAAACATTTTGGTGTGACTGTATCTCTATCCTTCACTTGCTTTATTTAAAATTAGGAATTGAGAATAAAAGGGAGAGGGTCATTGGAGACCTGGCTCCCATGGTGCACATCCTGTTTTAGTCTGTGAGCTTTTCCATTGTCTGATATATTGGATTCTGCCATGTCCTTCATATTAATATTGTTTGCACTATTGGCTGTACTATGTCCTTAACCCTCTATTATTGGAATCAATCAGGACTATTGTGCCTTTCTTCTCTTTTCGGCCTTTGTTTACACTCGTTAACAATGATATATAAGGTGGTTGACGTAGGTCTATTTTCTAAGGAGCAATGTTCCAACCTATTCTAGAAGCATTCATTTATTTTATCTTCTTCTAAAAGGGGTTGTCCAGAACTTTGATATTGATACAGGCAATCAATATCAGATCGTTGGAGGCGTGCCCACCGCTTAGCTGTTCCAGGTGTCAGGTGGATGTGATCAGTGGTAGAACTGCACAGCACAGCTCCATCAACCATATAGTAGCCATGGATAGGTATTGCACATCTGCCTCTATATCAGGGATGCCAAACTCAAACACAAAAAGGGCCAAAATGAAAAACTTGGAAAAATTTGCGGGCTAACCACTATACAGTATAATGGGCCCCACAAAGTCCTCCATACAGAATAATGGGCCCCACAAAGTCCTTCATGCACAATAATGAGCTCCACATAGTCCTCCATACAGAATGGCCCCACATAGTCCTCCACACAGATTGGCCTCATATAGTCCTCCATACAGAATAATGGGCCCCACATAGTCCTCCATACAGAATAATGGTCCTACATAGTCTTCCATACAGTATAATGGACCCCACATAGTCCTCCATTCAGAATAATGGCCCAACATAGTCCTCCATTCAGAATAATGTCCCCACATAGTCCTCCATACAGAAAAATGAGCCCCACATAGTCTTCCATACAGAATAATGGCCCCATATAGTCCTCCATACAGAATAATGGGCCCCACATAGGGGTGGTGGTTCTGATGTTGCAGGCCAAATAAAACAACCATGCAGGCCAGATTTGGCCCATGGGCCAGAGTCTGAGATATATGTTCTATATGAATGATTAGGGGTGGATCTGCAGTACCCTGTAGGGGCAACTATATCGTTTATGGAGCTGTGCTGTTCCTCTCTGCAACTGACCACATGCGGCCACCACCAGCATAGGGAACAGCTGATTGGAGGGCGGGCAGTGTGTCACACCCCCATCAATCTGATATTACCCCCATCAATCTGATATTGATGATCTATCCTAAGGATAGGTCATCATTATAAAAGTACTGGACAACCCCTTTAAGTTTTACATGCTTTTGCTTACCTTGGGATTACTAATATAATTTCCCTGTTCATACTTACTCTCGGTCTATTGACTGAATTTCCTGGGCTACCTTTATTTGTATTTTCCCTGTACTATTAATGGGATGTAAATTCTAGATTTGTATTGATGTTTATGATCTATCAATATTATCGAACACCATCTGCGATAACAATGTGGTAGCATGTGTGATGTTTTTTCATGTAGTATTTATGTACCACTTTAAATATCAATCTATTGAATACTAACCTAGTTACTGTATATGTCCAACAGAGAGATTTATGTAGACATATATTTAAAATGATAATATGTTGAGTAAAAATTTGTGAGTAGATGAGTATGTAGTGGATGTAGCGCTGGCGTCCCTGCCCTCTGCTAGGCAGGGACGCTGCTCCCCTCACCGCTCTGCTGTCAGCGCGCGCTCCGTCCCGGCGTCCTCTCCCCGCTCTGCTGTCAGCGCGCGCTCCGTCCCGGCGTCCTCCTCCTGCTCTGCTGTCAGCGCGCGCTCCGTCCCGGCATCCTCCTCCTGCTCTGCTCTCAGCGCGCGCTCCTTCCCGGCCCCTGTGCTTAGGGCGCGCGCTCCCCTCCTCTTAAAGGGGCCGCGCGCGCCGCCCTAAAGAGTCCCCGGCCAATGGCCGGAGGACTTCATCATATATAAGGCACCTCCTCCAAAATGGAGGTGCCCGAGCAATGTTGTTTGCACCTGTGTCTCACCTGTGCTTCAGCCCTCAGGTCCCGTTGCCAGTTACCTGCCAGTTTCCTGCCAGTTTCCTGCTAGTTACCTGCCAGTTACCTGCCTGATTCCTGCCTGAATACTTGTTACCTGTCTGCCAGTCTGAGGTCCGACGGTCTGCCTTACTACTCCTGTCAGTCTGTCTAAAGGACCAGCCTGCCCGCTCACCTGGGAGCGCATATCAGCTACCTGCCTGCTTGCCTGAGGTCCGACGGTCTGCCTTACTACTCCGGTCAGTCTGTCTATGGACCAGCTTGCCCGCTCACCTGGGAGCGCTTCTCCGTTATCTGCCTGCTTGCCAGCCCGGAGGCTCCGTTGTCACGTGCTGTGACCACCAGCTATCTCAGAGACTCTTGCCCGCTCACCTGGGAGCGCATCTCCGTTACCTGCCTGCTTGCCAGCCCGGAGGTCCCGTTGTCACGTGCGGTGACCACCAGCTATTCCAGAGACTCTTGCCCGCTCACCTGGGAGCGCTTCTCCGTTACCTACCTGCCTGCCAGCCCGGAGGTTCCGCCGTCACGTGCCGTGACCACCTGCTATTCCAGAGACTCTCGCTTGCTCACCTGGGAGCACACATCTTCCATCTGCCTGCTAGCCTACCCGGAGGCTCTGCCATCACAGGTCGTACCTACCCCTTACCCAGAGACTGCCCTGATCACTTGCCGTAACTCCCTGTCCGTTCACCCAGAGACTGCCACCCGCTCCCTTACAAGGGCCGCCCCCTTGTATAGTAGCTCAGAGGTTCCGCCTCCCGGACCCGTTACAGTTTGCTCGGGCCACAGAACCCGGTGGCACCCAAGCTCCCTCGCTCTCGGACCTCTGTCTTGAACTGTCCCGTCAGAGGTCCCAACAGGAGGCCATCCTGGGTCACCTGCGGAATGTTAATACTCGCCTGAACACTCTGTCTGATCCACCAACAACCTCCGCCAGTGCCATATCTTGCAATCCGGCAGCTCCGCTGCCCACTAATACTATGGTATCCTACCCCGGACCCCGGCTCTCTGCACCTCCTCGCTTCGGAGGCGACCCCGTCCAGGCTCGGGGCTTCATAAATCAGTGCACCCTGCACTTTGAACTTTTGTCCCATCAGTTTAATTCCGACCGGGCCAAAATTGCCTTTATCATGTCCCATCTCACCGGGGAGGCCCTGGCCTGGCTAAATCCTCTATGGGAGAGAGGAGACCCCCTGGTGTCCAACTTGCCTGCTTTTCTCTCGGCTTTCCGGAAAGTCTTCGACGAACCCGGACGGAAGACCTCATCCGCATCCTCTCTGCTACGCCTCCGTCAGGAGGGTCTCACCGTGGGCCAATATGCCATACGGTTCCGTACCCTTGCCTCGGAGCTGGCCTGGGATAACGAAGCTCTGGTATCCGTCTTCTGGGAGGGTCTGTCCGGCCGTATTAAAGATGAACTTGCTGGTCGGGACATTCCTACCACTCTCGATGACCTAATAACTCTTGCCACCCGGATTGACCTACGGTTCCAGGAACGTGCCAAAGAGGTCACCCGTGAAAAGGGGCTTCCACGTCTGGTTCCTACTTTTCTGAAACCCGTCACTCCTTCCGTTTCTCCCCAGGTACACTCTCCTGAGCCTATGCAGGTCGACCAGACCAAGATGGTCAAATCCCGTCAGGACTTTCGCCGTGCCGAGGGGAGCTGCTTCTACTGTGGCAGTAAGGAGCATCGGATCCGTGCCTGCCCGGAGAGGTCGGGAGAACGCCTGTGTCTAGGTTCGCTCAGAGGACTTGATCTAGACAAAAATAAATCCTCTCCATCCCTGCTGCTGTCTGTCTCAATCATCTGCGGGGAGAATCGTTATTCCGAACTAGCCCAACTTGACTCTGGAGCAGCCGGAAATCTAATTTCACTGTCCCTGGTGGAGAAATACCGCATCCGCACCAAACCTCTGGCTGTACCCTTGTCTGTTGTTGCCGTGGATGGGGGCCTCTTATCTCGCCCCATCCAATTCATCACCGAATCCATTACTCTGCAAGTGGGTATGCTGCATTCAGAGAGTATCTCCCTTCACGTTCTGCCTGGACTCTCTCACGCCCTCTTGCTAGGTCTGCCTTGGCTCCAGAGACATGCACCCGTGCTTGACTGGCAAACCGGAGAAGTCCTTCGCTGGGGACAAGACTGTCATAAAACCTGTCTGGTTCCCGTCCATTCCGTCCGTCCCTCTCCTATCCCAGCTAATCTACCTGGACTTCCGATTCCTTATTGGTCTTGTGCTGATGTCTTTGATATGGAGGAGGCAGAGACATTACCACCTCATAGACCATGTGACTGCCCCATCGATCCCGCCAGAGTAATGCAGGTGGCTCCCGTGAGTCTAAATTGTCTCCCTCCTGGTAAGACGTTCGTATCGGTACTTGATCGGGAGAGGATCCTACACTGGGGTCATTCGTCTAAACTAGCTGGCCACGCCGGTCAGAAAAAGACCCTCCAGCTTATTACCCGGCACTACTGGTGGCCTAACCTGCACAAGGATGTTATGGACTTTGTTTCTGCCTGTGTGTCCTGCGCCCGCAACAAGGTTCCGAGACACCTGTCGGCCGGCCGCCTTCTTCCTCTGCCAGCACCTGCTGCCCCCTGGCAGCATATAGCGATGGACTTCGTAACTGATCTGCCCGTCTCTGCCGGTTGTACGGTCATTTGGGTGGTCGCTGACCGCTTTTCCAAGATGGCTCACTTCATTCCCCTGCCAGGTCTTCCGTCTGCACCCGAGCTGGCTAGAGTCTTTATCCGCCACATCTTCCGTCTTCATGGCCTGCCCCGTCACATCGTGTCGGATCGAGGAGTACAGTTCACTTCTCGTTTCTGGAGAGCCACTTGTAAATTGCTAGACGTCACTCTGGACTTCTCCTCCGCTTACCACCCACAGTCTAATGGTCAAGTGGAGCGGATCAATCAGAACCTGACCAGTTACCTCCGGCACTTCGTTAATTCTCACCATTCTGACTGGGTGGATCTCCTGCCATGGGCCGAATTCTCGTACAACAATCACGAGAGCGAGTCTTCCTCCATATGGGAGAGTACCCGGTCCGCACTCCTTCTGTCATCCGAGCGTATGAAAAGGCACGCTGACAAAGGACGTCTGGATCCTCCTCAATTCCGTCCTGGGGATAAAGTCTGGCTCTCGTCCAAATATGTCCGGCTCAAGATCCCTTCCTATAAGTTGGGGCCTCGGTTCATCGGCCCACTGGAGGTTATCAGTCAGATCAACCCGGTGGCCTATAAATTGAAACTCCCGGCCAACTTACGGATCCCTAACTCCTTCCATGTATCTCTCCTCAAACCTGTGGTACTTAACTCTTTTTCTAAGTCTACAGGTACGCCTCTTGCTCCGGTTTCTGCTGAGGACGAGTTTGAGGTAGAGAACATTCTTGCCACCAAAAGGGTAAGAGGAAAGACCTTTTTCTTGGTAGATTGGAGGGGGTTTGGTCCTGAGGAGAGAACGTGGGAGCCCCGGGAGAATTTCCATGCCCCTCTCATCCTAGCTAAATTTCTGTCTGGCCTAAAAAAGGGGGGGCCTAAAGGGGGGGGTACTGTAGCGCTGGCGTCCCTGCCCTCTGCTAGGCAGGGACGCTGCTCCCCTCACCGCTCTGCTGTCAGCGCGCGCTCCGTCCCGGCGTCCTCTCCCCGCTCTGTTGTCAGCGCGCTCCGTCCCGGCGTCCTCCTCCTGCTCTGCTGTCAGCGCGCGCTCCGTCCCGGCATCCTCCTCCTGCTCTGCTCTCAGCGCGCGCTCCTTCCCGGCCCCTGTGCTTAGGGCGCGCGCGCTCCCCTCCTCTTAAAGGGGCCGCGCGCGCCGCCCTAAAGAGTCCCCGGCCAATGGCCGGAGGACTTCATCATATATAAGGCACCTCCTCCAAAATGGAGGTGCCCGAGCAATGTTGTTTGCACCTGTGTCTCACCTGTGCTTCAGCCCTCAGGTCCCGTTGCCAGTTACCTGCCAGTTTCCTGCCAGTTTCCTGCTAGTTACCTGCCAGTTACCTGCCTGATTCCTGCCTGAATACTTGTTACCTGTCTGCCAGTCTGAGGTCCGACGGTCTGCCTTACTACTCCTGTCAGTCTGTCTAAAGGACCAGCCTGCCCGCTCACCTGGGAGCGCATATCAGCTACCTGCCTGCTTGCCTGAGGTCCGACGGTCTGCCTTACTACTCCGGTCAGTCTGTCTATGGACCAGCTTGCCCGCTCACCTGGGAGCGCTTCTCCGTTATCTGCCTGCTTGCCAGCCCGGAGGCTCCGTTGTCACGTGCTGTGACCACCAGCTATCTCAGAGACTCTTGCCCGCTCACCTGGGAGCGCATCTCCGTTACCTGCCTGCTTGCCAGCCCGGAGGTCCCGTTGTCACGTGCGGTGACCACCAGCTATTCCAGAGACTCTTGCCCGCTCACCTGGGAGCGCTTCTCCGTTACCTACCTGCCTGCCAGCCCGGAGGTTCCGCCGTCACGTGCCGTGACCACCTGCTATTCCAGAGACTCTCGCTTGCTCACCTGGGAGCACACATCTTCCATCTGCCTGCTAGCCTACCCGGAGGCTCTGCCATCACAGGTCGTACCTACCCCTTACCCAGAGACTGCCCTGATCACTTGCCGTAACTCCCTGTCCGTTCACCCAGAGACTGCCACCCGCTCCCTTACAAGGGCCGCCCCCTTGTATAGTAGCTCAGAGGTTCCGCCTCCCGGACCCGTTACAGTGGACATATTAGAGAATACACAGGAATGTCATTTGTGTGATTTATACAGTATGTTTATTGAATATTTATTCTAAAGTTGTTTGCTGGGTCTGCTTGTCAGAAGATGATCATTGTGAAGTGCCCCAACATTTGCTTTTATTCTCTCCCTGTAAGTTACATAGTTAGTATCTACCGTATTTTTCGGACTATAAGACGCACTTTTTCCTCCAAAATTTTGGAGGAGGGGGGGGGGTGCGTCTTATAGTCCGAACTGTGCTCCGTACTATATACCTATGGCTGTGGGTGGTGGAGGTGTGGGGGGAGCCGCAGTGGGGGATGAGCGGGGCCTACGCTGTGCCCGCTGCTAAAGAAAATGAATATTCACTGCTCCCCACGCCCATGGGCATGGAGAGCAATGAATATTCATTTTCCTTAATAGCACACATTGTAGCCACAGTGCGGCTTCTGCTGACGCTTTGCGATCTGTGTGCCCGTTATTAAAGACCATGAATATTCACTACAATCCACTACCATGGGTTGTAGTGAATATTCATGATCTTTAATAGCTGGCACACAGACCGCCGGCCGCTGCAGGAGCCGCGCTGCGGGTACAGTGTGCACGCTATTAAGGAGAGTGAATGGTCACTGCCCCCATGCACACAGTTCCGGCATGAGGAGTGGTGACTATTCCGGCACAGCACCTCACACTGTGTGAGTGCGCATGGCAGTAACAACCATGCACGGCTCACACAGTGAGAGTGTCAGCAGCAGAGTGGGACGCAGCGCTGGAGGAGAGAGGAGGTGAGTATAATTGTTTATTTTTGTGTGTGCAGCATGATGGGGATCAGGGGTGCCAAGCATACCAGGTTGGAGGGGTGCCATGCATACCAGAATGGAGGGGTGCCACGCATACCAGGATGGGGATCAGTGGGTGCCATGCATACCAGGATGGAGATCAGGGGGTGCCATGCATACCAGGATGGGGATCAGTGGGTGCCATGCACACCAGGATGGGGATCATGGGGGGCCATGCATAACTGGATGGGGATCAGGGTTGACATGCATACCTGGATGGGGATCAGGGGTGCCATAAATACCAGGATGGGGATCAGGGGTGCCATACATACTAAAATGGGGGATCTGGGGTGCCATACATACCAGGAAGAGGGATGAGGGGTGCCATACATAGCAAGATAAGGGATGAGGGGTGCCATACATGCCAGGAAGAGGGATGAGGGGTGTCATGCATACCAGGAAGAGGGATGAGGAGTGCCATACATACCAGGATGAGGGGTGCCATGCATACCAGGATGGGGATCAAGGGGTACCATGCATACCAGGATGAGGGGGGGCATGCATACTTGGATGAGGGGGGGCATGCATACCAGGATGAGGGGTGGCATGCATACCAGGAGGAGGGGTGCCATGCATACCAGGATGGGAGATTGGGGTGCCATACATACCAAGATGGGGGATTGGGGTGCCATGCATACCAAGATGGGGGATTGGGGTGCCATGCATACCAGGATGGTGGATTGGAGTGCCATGCATACCAAGATGGGGGATTGGGGTGCCATGCATACCAAGATGGGGGATTGGGGTGCCATGCATACCAGGATGTGGATGAGGGGTGGCATGCATATCAGAATGGGGATGGGGGCCACATATAATAGGAAGGAGGGGGCCATATATACCAGGATGGGGGATATTAACAGAATTGGGGGACATTACCCCTATAACAGTGTCAGCAGCAGACCCCCTCCTCCTTAACAGTGCTTCATGACCACATTTTTTGCTTAATTTTTTTTTCTATTTTCCTCCTCTAAAACCTAGGTGCGTCTTATGGTCCGGTGCGTCTTATAGTCCGAAAAATATGGTACTTTGTCCTCCTTGATGTCAGTGCATTATTTCATTATGGAAGGATGCTGCAATTGGCTATAGATGTGCGCTTCCACGCACATATTAGTGAGGCTAGGGTCATGCGACCATATGTTCTCCATCCAAGAAAATAGGTCCGATTATGCTAATCACAATCGGACCAGACTCTCATCACAGTGATCAGGTTTTCTCGGATGTGGAAAATGTAAAAAAAAAAGTTTCTCAATCTTCTCCATCGAGTCTGTCATCTGAGTTCAGACCAATGTTTTCCACAGACTCATAGACATGAATGGGTGGGTACCATCTGATTATCGGAGGCAAACTGGGCATGCTGCGATTTTTTTCTCGGACCGAGCGGTCTGACCGATTTTTCTCAGATGGCACTTGGACCAAAACTACGGTCGTCTGCACGAGTCCTTAGAGGGAGTATACTGACAGGCTAATCCAGATGTTACTTTTCTAACAACATATTTGACCAAAGTAAATGCTTTTATAGCAAAAGGATCTTTAGATAACGATACATTGTGTAATAGGAGAAGGTGGGCGTTTAATCGTGGGTTGGGTGACGTGGCGGCTGATCATGAGTTGTGATCTGGATGCTATTGGTACATCTTCCAATTGCTTATTGGTCACTGGGGGTGAGCCTCTTGTTTCTGATTGGCTAAAGAGGAGGGAGGTCAATAGGAATATAAAGCGAGCAGCTGAGCCGCCTGTGATCTTGCTGGTAAGTGAATACATCAAGCACATAATTTTACTAATTTAATGGAATAGCATCTATGTGAACCCACTTCTAGCTCCTGATGAATCACGGCAGTAAAAATGTATTGAAGAAAAGCTTTGTGCAATTTCTTAACGGCAGATAGTTGGTGAATGATTAAGATAATTAGTGTTTTTGGGTTATTTTATTTCTATCATTTATTTTGCCATTTAGCGGAATAGGAATGATAATAAGCCATTGAGCATTTCTGATCAATGACTTAGATAGTAGAGTTTATTATTCATGCTAGAAATACTTTGTGTGATATACCAGCTCGTAGAATTGTAGTGTTTTCTAGTAAATGTTAAGTTTTAACAGTTCAGTGCCCCAATCGTACTGTACAGTGAACAATGTCAGTTTCTGATTTAAGAAGAGTCCCTTGGTCATAAATCATAAAGCCTTAATGACTCTGAGGACCAGCAACTACATAACACTTATCTATGATAAAATATTTTGAACAAAAATATGAGATTTGTGAAAATAATTACACTAATTTTCTAGAATGAATGCTCTGAGAAATAGGTTTTTTTCTATACCTGTCAAATGTTTAGTGAACATACCTGGTGCCCACCTTGGATATGATGATGCTGCTTTTGCAGAAATCTTATCCCTGGTTTGCTTTTTTTCCAAAATGGCTACCATGCCATCAACCCCTCGAGGCACTGCCGTGGTCCTATCAGAGGAAAGTTGAGCTGTAGGGGGCGGATTTTAGACTTTTCACAACTCTCCATCAGACTACAGTGGTCATTTTGGAAAGAGGCAGATTGGGATCAGAACTCTGCAATGGTAGCATCATCTTTTCTACTCGGTACACCAGGTACGTTGAATACACAATTTTCATTTTAGACTGGATGGTTGCTTTAACTTAACACCATGATGCTGCAAAGTGTTGACCTCCACAATCATTTCATGTAAAGAACATGTCTACAGATGAGAACACGTGTGAAGCAAAAAACAAATAGGACAAAATAACTGAAAATGTCAGTGTGCATAATTATTCACCCCCACCACCTAAAGTCAGTACTTTGTAGAGCCTCCTTTTGCAGCAATTACAGCTGTAAGTTGCTTTGGATAAGTCTTTATGAGCTTTTCACATCTTGTCACTGGGATTTTTGCCCATTCTTCAAGGTAAAACTGCTCCAGCTCGTTCAAGTTAGATAGTTTCCTCTACTGAACAACAATCTTAAAGTCTGACCACAGATTCTCAATTGGATTGAGATGTGAGCTTTGACTAGGCCACTCCAAAACATTTACATGTTTCCCCTTAAACCACTCAAGTGTTGCTTTAGCAGTATGCTTTGGGTATTTGTCTTGTTGGAAGGTGAACCTCCGTCCCAGTCTCAAATCACTGACAAACAGGTTCTGCTCAAGAATATTCCTGTATTAGGCGCCATCCATCCTTCCCTCGACTCGGACCATTTTCCCTATCCCTGATGCCAAAAAAACATCCCCACAGCATGATGCTGCTGCCACCACCATGTTTCACTGTAGGGATGGTGTTCTTGAGGTAATGAGCTGTGTTGGTTTGGCGCCAGACATAGTGTTTACATTGATGGCCAAAAAGTTCAATTTTACCACAGCACCTTCCTAGCACAAGGGATGAATACATATGCACATGGCAATTTTTAGTTATTTGATCCCATAAATTTAATTTATAACTATATTTTTCTCACTTCACCAACTTAGACTATTTAGTGCCTATGCATCACACACAAATTGGATTACAAAAATATTTAAACACAGGTTGTAATGTAACAAAATAGATAAAGAGCCAAGGGGGTGAATACTTTTGCAAGCCACTGTAACAGTATCCAGCAGAAGTAATATTTCCTTGCAAGACAACAGGGCAGAACCTGACGATACGATAAAGATGTAATCATATAGCTCACACAAGCAGAAGGATCCCCCAAATCTCTGTACGGTCCCATGCAGCTGGGTTTCTTGGAAATGGAAGATTTTCTCCCAAAAAGGCAAATTTGTGTTATTTTTTAGAAGTAAAGTATTGCTGCAGTGCAAACAGAAAGCATAAATGCTCATTCTGCTGACAGGAATAACCTCATTATCCATTTTCTCCCTAGTTCTACACCGTGACTGCATATGATGTGGGATCCGCTTCATTATCACTCCTCATTACACTTTGCCGCCTACATGAATTACTTTTTCCTTATAACAAAAGCCCAGGTAGATAAACAGCAATTCCTAAGTGCATCGTATTCCAGCTCTCGTACACGACCAGCACTCACGATTACTGTGCTGTCATCCTAATGTATCTCTCCAATATTTTACCAGCCGCGCAACTTTCCACTAGAATCTCATGTACTGAAATTACCTGGAATATTGTGAGAAAGACAATAAGCAGAGAGACACAATGATCAATGAATATAGCCTTAAGCAAGCCGGCTCTGAGCTTTGTAAACCACTAATAATATACATCAGTCATATCCACCATTTCACGGAGGCACTAAAGCCAGGCTCAGCGTAGACACTATATAGAGTATTGAACTTCCAAATGTGAAAACTAAGGTCTGAATTAGTGTCAAAACCTTGCTTAGAATTGCAGATTTTGGAACCATTCAGACCATCGTATCTTTGTGGTTAATGATCTGAACAGCAATGTACCCATAGCCCTTTAATGGGGAGTTGTATTAAAGCATATGGGTCTGTATAACTCAGAGGCAATTTTAAAGCCGATTAAAGTATTTTCCAGCCTAGATTTGTGATCAAATTTGCAGATAATGCAAACCTAGGAGAGATATCTAACACTAGAGAAGACAGAGAAAGGACTCAGAAGGATCTAGATAAGCTTGAACAATGGGCAGCGACTAATAGAATGGTATTTAACAGGGAGAAATGCAAGATTCCACATCTGGGCAAAAAAAATTTAAATTACATCTACAGAATGGGAGGAATAGAACTAAGCAACAGCACGTGTGAAAAAGACAGGTATACTAATAGATCACAGACTGCACATGAATCAACAGTATGATGCAACAGCAAAGAATGAACAGTTCTGGCATGTATTAAGAGAAGCATACATTCTAGATCACGTGAAGTAATTATCCTCCTCTACTCCTCCTTGGTCAGGCCCCATCTGGAATACTGTGTCCAGTTCTGGTACCACTTTTTAAAAAAGACATTGAAAAACTGGAGCAAGTTCAAAGAAGAGCTACCAGGATGGTGAGACAACTGCAAACTATATCCTACGAGGAACGGTTAAAGGATCTGGGAATGTTTAGCTTGCAAAAAAGAATGCCAAGAGGAGACTTATAGCTGTCTACAAATATCTGAAGGGATGTCACAGTGTAGAGGGATCATCCTTATTCTTATTTGCACATGGAAACAAGAGAAGCAATGGAATGAAACTGAAAGGGAGAAAATACAGATTAGATATTAGAAAAAACTTTTTGACAGTGATGGTGGAACAGGCGGCCACGAGAGGTGGTGAGTTCTCCTTCAATGGAAGTCTTCAAACAGAGGCTGGACAGACATCTGTCTGAGATGGTTTAGTGAATCCTGCATTGAGTAGGGGGTTGGACACGGTGACCCTGGAGGTCCCCTCCAACTCTAACATTCTATTATTCTATGTAGTATTTTCATCTACTTAATGGATAAATTGTCAGTTTTGAAGTATACCTGTTCTTTCACATAAAACCTGCACAGAAGCATGGTCTTACAGATCTCCCACAACAACTTAAAACTCCTTTTGGTGAACATATCAGTCTAATATGTCTAGGAACTGTCCCCATTCTCATGCTCTGTACCCTGATAACTAGAGATGAGCGGATCACATTGCGCAACCTTGGTCTATTCTCCAGATCAATGCTCTCTGGCCATGGTCAGGAGCTGTATGAATTTCCTTACCCTCTGGGATCCCAGGTTCGGCTTGTTAGTAGCCAGGCCTGCTAGATGATGAGCCATCAGGCCTGTGAATCAAATGGCACACGGGGGAACCTGGAAGCTCAGAAAATTTGCACAGCTCCTGTCCACGACCAAAGAACACTGACCTGGATCACAGCCCAGAGTTGCTCGAAATGATCTGCTCATATCTACTGATAACCACTCTTCATCCACCTTCTGTCAGGACTATAGTATTTAGAACTTTCTTTCCATCACTTCCCAGAATGCACTGCACTGGCTATTTTCTTATAGCTTACCTGCCCTGAACAGAAAACCCACCTCTCTATTATACCTGAATGCAGTTTGACAGACAGGAGAGAAGGAGCAGAGATGCAAAAACCTGTCCCCACTTTCAGCAATCTTGATGTCACTGCTGCTATGGGGATTACGCTTGACAACAGGCAGTGTATAGGAAACTAAACAAAAGGGAGACATCTAAGGACTGGCACTTAGAAAAGGTTTTTAGTTGTAATAAGACATCATTTGCAGATTGCCTATTTATATTACCCATCAAATAATATCAACTTATCTGAAAGTACAGCAAGTGAAGGTAATTATGTACACCGAAGTGAAGATCATAATGTGTAAATGCAGCTTACATGTAATTAATTAAAAGACTGAGCCATTATTATAGAGGCTATTTTTAATAAAAGGGGAAAACTAACCTGTGCTGATACTAGTGTCACTACGAAGCCCTATGTGGTAATATGACTAATGCTAGACCTTCAGATAACAGTTGGACCAGAGACTAATCTGCTGATTTATGAAGGGTCCACATGTGAGCCCCACTGTTCACTGTTGGACCCCGCAGGTTGTGCCCCTGAATAATACACTGCTATTTACTGCTTGTTGTCCTGTATTACACCACATAATGAATGGAAAGCGCTGAACATTTCTTTACTTTCATCTATTATGCCGCTCAATTTGCCAACATCACTGGAAGTGAAACAGCGATTGTTAAAGCTCGATACACAGGGCATTGTAAGGATAACTACATTTAATCTTCACAATTCCCAGAAAGAAAGAATAAAATCCTTGTATTCCAAGTACAACCAGTTTCCACCATCTGGACACCTGTGAGAACGGTAATAACATTAACCCATAGATAAGAGTAACTGTATTCAGAGGCTACAAATGAAGTATTTTTTTAAATAAAACACGATGTTCAGTGCGTGACTGCAAATGTCAGGAAGAAGCAAGAAGCACCGACACCCGAGCGTGCGAGAGAACATGGAAGAAATGCACAATGTGTCTATGAGAAAGCAAATCAATCAATATTGTGATCGGGGCAGACATATACATTTATAGAACACAAGTCAAAATAAGTTATGACTATGACTATTGGAACCCTCTGCAGTGTAGCCAGTGTTGGACTGGGGTGCCAAGGGCCCACCAGTAACTAACTCCGGAGCCCCAATTTTCAGTTACATGCAAATGTGACATTATCCTCAACCACAAATTTATATAACGATGAACTGGGTAGATTGATAAATGAATACGATGCTGACTTTGTCGGTACATAGTGATTCAAATATATTGTGCCAAGTACTGCTCATATAAGAGAATAGTGACCTACTCTTCTTGTACAGGGGCCCATCGGAGGATTCTCCTGTTCTCCTGTGGGCCAGTCCAAGCCTGTGTGTAGCTAGTGAAGGTCGTAGATCACTTTTCTTAAGTTTATACTTATAATCTTACTATTACATACACTGATTCACCCCATTTAGTAGTTGTAACAATCCCATAATAGGCCGCTGAATGAAGGCTGCTGTTTATGGCATCCTGTATTACAACCACTGAAGCTGATGTCATCATTTCAGTTCCTTACAGCTTCCATCTAATCTCATAGATCTGCAGCTGTTATCAGCAAATTAATATAATATTGTAGATTATCTGAAGATAATAAGTATGGATATAACATATATATCCACAATCTATATATCAAAGCCCACTTGTAAAGACACATATTACCAGAAGATGCAAGGTAGATAGAAAAATAGTAAATAAATGACTTTATTGAATCACAAAAATGACCATAATGACAACACATTATACAATAGTGAAACACCAGAGTTTAATAATCAGAGAAAAAAAACTAAGGTAACAACTGGAAAAGAATCAAAAAGTACCCGGCACAGTAAAGGGAGTATGGCTGCTATATTCCACCCAGGGTGACCAAATTTTCCCAAATGTATCTACTTTGTCAGACAATATAGCTGACAATTTCTTGCTGATCATACAGTGGTGGCCAAAAGTATTGGCACCCCTGCAATTCTGTCAGATAATACTCAGTTTCTTCCTGAAAATGATTGCAATCACAAATTCTTTGGTATTATTATCTTCATTTAATTTGTCTTCAATGAAAAAACACAAAAAGAATTGTCCTAAAGCCAAATTGGATATAATTCTACACCAAACCTAAAAAAACGGGTGGACAAAAGTATTGGCACTGTTTGAAAAATCATGTGATGCTTCTCTAATTCGTGTAATTAACAGCACCTGTAACTTACCTGTGGCACCTAACAGGTGTTGGCAATAACTAAATCACACTTGCAGCCAGTTAACATGGATTAAAGTTGACTCAACCTCTGTCCTGTGTCCTTGTGTGTACCACATTGAGCATGGAGAAAAGAAAGAAGACCAAAGAACTGTCTGAGGACTTGAGAAACCAAATTGTGAGGAAGCATGAGCAATCTCAAGGCTACAAGTCCATCTCCAAAGACCTGAATGTTCCTGTGTCTTCCGTGCGTAGTGTCATCAAGAAGTTTAAAGCTCATGGCACTGTGGCTAACCTCCCTAGATGTGGACGGAAAAGAAAAATTGACGAGAGATTTCAACGCAAGATTGTGCGGATGGTGGATAAAGAACCCCGACTAACATCCAAACAAGTTCAAGCTGCCCTGCAGTCCGAGGGTACAACAGTGTCAACCCGTACTATCCGTCACCGTCAGAATGAAAAGGGACTGTATGGTAGGATACCCAGGAAGACCCCACTTCTTACCCCAAGACATAAAAAAGCCAACTGGAGTTTGACAAAACTTACCTGAGAAATCCTAAAACGTTTTGGAAGAATGTTCTCTGGTCAGATGAGACAAAAGTAGAGCTTATTGGGAAAAAGCATCAACATAGAGTGTACAGGAAAAAAAAGAGGCATTCAAAGAAAAGAACACGGTCCCTACAGTCAAACATGGCGGAGGTTCCCTGATGTTTTGGGGTTGCTTTGCTGCCTCTGGCACTGGACTGCTTGACCGTGTGCATGGCATTATGAAGTCTGAAGACTACCAACAAATTTTGCAGCATAATGTAGGGCCCAGTGTGAGGAAGCTGGGTCTCCCTCAGAGGTCATGGGTCTTCCAGCAGGACAATGACCCAAAACACACTTCCAAAAGCACTATAAAATGGTTTGAGAGAAAGCACTGGAGACTTCTAAGGTGGCCAGCAATGAGTCCAGACCTGAATCCCATAGAACACCTGTGGAGAGATCTCAAAATGGCAGTTTGGAGAAGGCACCCTTCAAATATCAGGGACCTGGAGCAGTTTGCCAAAGAAGAATGGTCTACAATTCCAGCAGAGAATTGTAAGAAACTCATTGATGGTTACCGGAAGCGGTTGTTCGCAGTTATTTTGGCTAAAGGTTGTGCAACCAAGTATTAGGCTGAGGGTGCCAATACTTTTGTCCGGCCCTTTTTTGGAGTTTTGTGTGAAATGATCAATGATTTGATTTTTGCTTCATTCTCTTTTGCATTTTTTCCTTGCAAGCAAATTAAATGATAATAAGACCAAAGAATTTGTGATTGCAATCATTTTCAGGAAGAAACTGAGTATTATCTGACAGAATTGCAGGGGTGCCAATACTTTTGGCCACCACTGTATACCAGGAGATCCATTTCTTTACTTCCATGAGGTCTAAACATGGCTTTCTCCAGGTTGAAGCAATGGCCTGCTTGGTGGCCAGGAGGATGAAGGAAATGAGAGCATGGGAATACTTGCACAATACTTGCACAAAAGTACCTTGCACAATCACTACATACCCAGAAACATGCCATCATAGTTTAAAATAAGAGGAGACGTCAAGTAGAAGTAGGGGAAAAGAGGCTGAAGTAATGAGAGGTAGAGCGTGAGGAGACCCCCATAAAATGAGGTAATCAGAGGCACCACCCAGCGATTGCAGCAGTATATAGGCGGCACCATAAACATAACAAAAATGAAACATTAAAGAACGGATCAGAACAGAAGACAAGTAGTAAAGTAGTACCACGCAGGGAACCAGGGACCGTCCATTCCCAACATGTGTTTCACTAGAATATTGTATATTATTCAAAGTATAGTATATATACAGTACAGACCAAAAGTTTGGACACACCTTCTCATTTAAAGATTTTTCTGTATTTTCATGACTTTGAAAATTGTACATTCACACTGAAGGCATCAAGAGAATGCCAAGAGTGTGCAAAGCAGTCATCAAAGCAAAAGGTGGCTACTTTGAAGAACCTAGAATATAAGACATATTTTCAGTTGTTTCACACTCTTTTGTTAAGTATATAATTCCACATGTGTTAATTCATAGTTTTGATGCCTTCAGTGTGAATGTACAATTTTCATAGTCATGAAAATACAGAAAAATCTTTAAATGAGAAGGTGTGTCCAAACTTTTGGTCTGTACTGTATATATGACACATGATGCATAGGAATGATAGTTATACATTACATACAGTACTTTAGATACTTACAAACATGTAAAATAAAAATAAATAAACATTTAAAGAGCGAAGCACAAAATATAAGAAAAATTTCACCCACTTAGCATTATAAATAAGCAAACACTAAAATTAAGAAGTATGCAACTGATTTACATAGCTCCTCAAATGCTCAAAAGAAATGATCAGTGATATCAGATCCGCTATGTAGTAGCTTTATAGCAAAGGGAGTTTGACAATTAAACACTTTAAAGAGTTAGCTCCAGGTGCCCCAAGTTGTTTATTCAGTAGTGCATCACTCCCCATTTACTGATTGCTGGGGGCGGACGCTTCTGCTTGATTGACAACTGTGATCGGCCAGCTTCAGAGCAATGCTTACAAGTTCATTAGAAAAGAGCTTGTAAGTACTGCACATATTCAGCCACTTCTGATAGAAGTGGCTGAATATCAGCAGTGGCCGTTTCCCTCCATAACAAGCTGTTGAAACTAAAAAAATTAAAATTGCAATTATGGGGGGAGAGGAGGGGAATATTAATAATAGTAAATCACAAAGGTGCCAGCCATCAATGAAGATGGAAATAACCCTTAAATGACAAACCAACTAAAACAGTTTCCTAACTTCATGAAATCTTTTACTGACATGCATATAAAATAACAAAAACGGTAATGCTCACCTTACCGATCCTTTGCCGCTGCCAGGTCCGCAGTTCCCTGACTATGATGGTCTCCATTTACCCGGCTTTAGTGATAATGTGCATACAGTGATATTGTGTTGGGGTCACTTCAGCGGCCAGTGATTGTCTACAGCAGTGACTAGTCGTGATGACACAACATTGCTGGAGCCAAGAGACATGATAACGGCAGGGAATCCAGGAGCTGCGGAGTAGGAGCAGCTGGGGGTTGTTGAGGTGAGTATTCTTAAATACACTGCTCAAAAAAATAAAGGGAACACTCAAATAACACATCCTAGATCTGAATGAATGAAATATTCTCATTGAATACTTTGTTCTGTACAAAGTTGAATGTGCTAACAACAAAATCACACAAAAATCATCAATGGAAATCAAATGGAGGACTGGATTTGGAGTCACCCCCAAAATTAAAGTGGAAGAACACACTACAGGCTGATCCAACTTTGATGTAATGTCTCAAAACAAGTCAAAATGAGGCTCATTATTGTGTGTGGCCTCCACGTGCCTGTATGACCTCCCTACAACACCTGGGCATGCTCCTGATGAGGTTGCGGATGGTCTCCTGTGGGATGTCCTCCCAGACCTGGACTAAAGCATCCGCCAACTCCTGGACAGTCTGTGGTGCAACATGGGACATCATGTCTTGGTGGATAGAGTGAGACATGATGTCCCAGATGTGCTCAATCAGATTCAGGTCTGGGGAACGGGCGGGCCAGTCCATAGCTTCAATGCCTTCATCTTTTAGGAACTGCTGACACACTCCACCCACATGAGGTCTGGCATTGTTCTGCATTAGGAGGAACCCAGGGCCAACCGCACCAGCATATGGTCTCACAAGGGGTCTGAGGATCTCATCTCGGTACCTAATGGCAGTCAGGCTACCTCTGGCGAGCACATGGAGGGCTGTGCGGCCCTCCAAAGAAATGCCACAGAACACCAGGATTGGCAAAGTCGCCACTGGCGACCTGTGCTCTTCACAGATGAAAGCAGGTTTACACTGAGCACATGTGACAGACGTGACAGAGTCTGGAGACGCCGTGGAGAGCGATCTGCTGCCTGCAACATCCTTCAGCATGACCGGTTTGGCAGTGGGTCAGTAATGGTGTGGGGTGGCATTTCTTTGGAGGGCCGCACAGCCCTACATGTGCTCGCCAGAGGTAGCCTGACTGCCATTAGGTACCGAGATGAGATCCTCAGACCCCTTGTGAGACCATATGCTGGTGCGGTTGGCCCTGGGTTCCTCCTAATGCAGGACAATGCTAGACCTCATGTGGCTGGAGTATGTCAGCAGTTCCTGCAAGATGAAGGCATTGAAGCTATGGACTGAATCCGATTGAGCACATCTGGGACATCATGTCTCGCTCCATCCACCAACGTCACGTTGCACCACAGACTGTCCAGGAGTTGGTGGATGCTTTAGTCCAGGTCTGGGAGGAGATCCCACAGGAGACCATCCGCACCTCATCAGGAGCATGCCCAGACATTGTAGGGAGGTCATACAGGCACGTGGAGGCCACAGACAATACTGAGCCTCATTTTGACTTGTTTTAAGGACATTACATCAAAGTTGGATCAGCCTGTAGGGTGTTTTTTCCACTTTCATTTTGGTGGTGACTCCAAATCCAGGCCTCCATTGGTTAATAAATTTGATTTCCATTGATGATTTTTGTGTGATTTTGTTGTCAGCACATTCAACTTTGTACAGAACAAAGTATTCAATGAGAATATTTCATTCATTCAGATCTAGGATGTGTTGAGTGTTCCCTTTATTTTTTTGAGCAGTGTATTTTATAGTCAGACATTTATAAAGAATATCATAGCTTTGGAAACCCCTTTTAAATATATTAATAGAGTCTCATTGTTGAGACCCCATCAACTTGGCTCAATGTCTATAATGAAGGGGCCCTGATACTGATGTAAACAGATGAAGCTTCATGTATAATCATCTTTCCCTCGAAATCAATGGAGTAAAAGAATCATGGAACGTAAGAATCTCAGATTCTACATAGCCACCGTGCAAGTGATATCAAAGTCAGTGGATGACCCTGCTTGCCCTAAAGGGCCCCATAGACCTTAAAATAACTATGGCTGAACCTGCTGATGTCAGCGGGATCGGCAGATCTAATGTGTATCAGCAGATTTAATGTGTATCAGCAGATTTAATGTGTATCAGCAATCTAATGTGTATGGAGGCCTCCTGACAGATGATGTCAGTGTAGAGTGTAGAGAAGGATCCCGGCCGACCCTTTTATTCTCTGATCTGACAGTGGATGTCTCATAGAGAACATAGGGGTGATTGACTCAGGAGTGAGAGGTCTCAGAAAAACAATCGTTCAGTGGCATCTATAGTGTATATGGGAGAGGGGTGATTAAAAGGCAGCTAGGACTCCAACCTATGACATATCAGATTGATATAAATTCTATTATGGGAAAATCCCTTAGACCTCGTCCTATTTGTAAAGGTGATGAGGGAGATTTATAATTACTGTGCTACATTCAGTCAACATAAAACTAGATCAAGCAGGTAGAAGCTGCCCATTTATCACAGTGGAGCACATCTGTCACTAGGATTTTGCCACCTAATCTGAGAGAAGTACTGTAGAGACAGAGACCCTGATTCCAGCGATGTGTCAATTACTGGGCTGCTTAGTGTAATGATGATAAAATCACAGTTTTATCAGCAGCAGATTTTCACTACAGAACTAGTAAACCTGCTGCCAGGAATTCAAGAGGATTCATGAGCTCTGTATAATCTATTTTCCACCACTGATTGGCAGCATTCTGCCTATACACAGCGTACACAAAGAGAGCTGCCAATCAGTGGTGTGGGTGGGGTTATACCGAGCTCAGCATTCAGAGAACTGCTAGATCTGCAGCAGATAAAACAGTGATTTTATCAAAATGACAGCAAGTATCCCAGTAACTGACACATCGCTGGAATCAGGGTCTCAGCCCCTACATCATGCTGCTCTCAGATGGGGCAGCAAAGACCTGATGACAGAGTCCTTTAATTTGCACCAAAATAATAATGCTTTCCATTACTATTGTAAGCTTGGGAGCAGGGACCGCAATCCTAATGTAACTGTTTAAACTGTCTTACCGTGTATCGAATTTAACGTCTGTACATTAATTGTAAAGTGCTGTGGAATATATTGGTGCTATATAAAAATTATTATTATTATTATTATTATTACTAAATCTTGTGCACTTTGTGACTCCTAATAAACACTTTCTCTAGACACATTTCCAAACCGTCTACTGATTTGTAAAAAGTGTCTAAAACATATAATAATTCTGCACGGTATGCTCACCAGTTTCTTAGAGCATTTCAGACAGAATTTTGGTGCATTTCGCTTAGTAAATTTCAACCAATGTTGGAATAGGAGTTGATGTGCAGAACTCGTCAGCGACCGCTACACATTGAGTAGAGCGTCCACCACCAGAGATAACAACAGCTGATATGGGGACCCCCACCATCTGATTTTACTCTGACATATGGATAGGTGATCAAGATCATATGAGCAGAGAACACATTTAACAAGTTAACAAGTGCGTATATATATATATATATATATATATATATATATGTATATATAGTGTGTATGTATCTGTGCATGTATGTATGTGTATATATAAATATATGTATCTGTGTATATACTGTATAAATATATGTATCTGTGCGTTTATATAAATATATGTGTGTGTGTATATACTGCATAAATATATGTATGTATCTGTATATATATATATATATATATATATATATATATATATATATATATGTCCAGCAGCATGCCAATCAACCCATTAATAAGGCAAGAAAAGTCCCCAAGGATCAGATTGCGCGGGCACTAGGGGGCGCCACGCACAGATGGCAATCCTTCATACCATACACAAGACATGAGCACGTGGTCTATGAGGTCAGTTTAGAATTTGTTATAAGAAGCTACAGGTTTCCCAATCTTTCCTCTGACCATGATGACAGAATGTCCACCACCTCCGCTCACCCACACATGTGGTGCCAGTGTGGGCACCATGGTAGCCCTCCCATGTTGTTGTGGGGCTGGCTGCTGCTGATGGAGCACATGAAGATGCAGTATGAGAGCTGCACATCCATGATCTGGGAGGACATGGGAGCAATGACATGAGCAGACATGCCAGCAGTCACCCGCCTGTCAGTGTGGGCACATGTGTCATGTATGTGCAGCCGCACACGTGTGCACGACGCTCCATCTACCTCTTTCTTCACGTTCCATAGCAGCTTCTCTTTGGTGCTGTCATCCGAGCAGCTCATGGTGCAGGAACAGGTGCGAGGTTATTGGGGAGTTGATGCTTTATCCTCGGCGGCTGTCACCCGGCAGCGCTGCACGCCCGCCCGCAGGAAGGATTGGAGGGAGCCCCGGTGTCCGGGACTGAGCAGCGGGCGCTGTTGTGCTCTTCTCGCTGATGCTCCCCCTACTGATGCTGATGCTGATGCTGCTGATGCTGTCATTCTCCAGACCTGGCCGTGACGTCACCAGAGCTGCAGCTCCTCCCTCTCTCCGTATCCACGCCCCCTGTGATAGGCTGCTCTCGAGTACAGGGAGAAACCCGCGTCTCCTCCGTCTCCATGACTACCAGCCAATAAAAAAAGGCGGGAGAAGCAGGCGGTGTAACCACTGTGAGGCGAGACACCCTCACCTCACAGGAGGGGCCTTGTGATAATGGAGGCATTACGTAGCCAGATGCTCCAACTCCTCCGTGCTTATGTGCTGCTCTGATATCATACTATACATTCACAAGTAAGCTACAAATGTGACAGAAGCTCCCACAGTATTCTCTGTGCAATGTGAAGCTGCAGGGTCTCACAGCTTGTGCTGATCATGGGGGCAGGGAATCTAATATTCTGTCACAGGAGAGGATTTCTAATATGAAACTAAGGCTGCGATTAGTCACTTGTTTTTAGGCCACATTCAGTATTTGGTCAGTTTTTTTACCTCAGTATTTGTAAGCCAAAGCCAGGAGTGGAAGAGAAATATAGAAGTGGTGAGGTGTTTGTATTATACCTTTCCCTCTGATTTTGTCTTACAAATACTGAGGTTAAATAGTGAGCAAATATCGAACCTGTGAATGTGGCCTAAAAGTCATTTTTTTGTCTTGTTTTTCCCCTGCGCTGGCAAATTTTGTGCCAAATTCATCAAAATGGGCTCAATGCTTAATAAACTGGCTTAGAGTCAAAGATGCTTTTTTGCATGAGTAAAACAATACGATTCAATAAGCTTTAAAATTCCTCACGTTCATTTTCTAATGTACAAAAAAAACCAAAGTGATATTTTGTCCTTCACTAAGGGACTAGATAGAGTACAATTGTGCCAACATTTTAAGACATTATGACAAATCGCAAATGATGAAAGAGCCTAAAACATCTAAATAACTAAAACCTCGCACGTAATGCCAAACCAAGCAAAACCGCAAACCAGATAACTAAAAAAAAGGCGCAGCTGAATGAGTAAGGAGAAAATAAAACCGCAACTATTAAAAAGGTGCAAAAATAATTTTGGATCAGCCCCGATATCTAATGACTTCATACAATCATATGTATTGAGGTGGAATAAAATAAAAGCCAAAAGTGAATACTTTTGAACTGGCAACAGCTTTTCTATAAAGGGATATTCCCATTTTTTTTTAGCTGTACTCTATTACATTATAATATTTTTACAAAGAAAAGTAAAGTGGACAAGAATAAAACTAAAATTACAATAGGCAGTTCCTTAGCCAATTAAGAAAGAAACATAGGAAAAAGGAAATGGAACAAATTGTACTGTCATGATTTGAGCTCCCTAAAATAGATTAATATTAAAAATAAAACTTTAACCCCTTCGCAACCCTGGGATTTTCCGTGTTTGCATTTTCTTTTTTTGCTCCCCTTGTTCCCAGAGCCATAGCGTTTTTATTTTTTGGTCAATATGGCCGTGTGAGGGCTTATTTTTTGCGGGACGAGTTGTACTTTTGAACGACATTACTAGTTTTACCATATCGTGTACGGGAAAACAGGAAAAAAATTCCAAGTGCGTTAAAATTGCAAAAAAAGTGCAATACCACAGATGTTTTTTTCTTATTTTTTTTAACACGTTCACTGAATGCTAAATCTGACCTGCCATTATTATTCTCCAGGCCATTACGAGTTCGTAGACGCCAAACATGTACAGGTTCTTTTTTATTTAAGTGGTGAAAAAAAATTCCAAAGTTTGCTAAAAAAAAAAAAAAGTTGCCATTTTCCAAGACCTGTAGCGTCTCCATTTTTTGGGATCTGGGGCCGGTTGAGGGCTTTTTTTTTTGCGCGCCGGGCTGACGTTTTTATTGATACCATTTTGGGGTAGATCCGATGTTTTGATCGCCCATTATTACATTTTATTGCAATGTTGCAGCAACCAAAAAACGTAATTCTGGCGTATAGAATTTTTTTCTCATTACGCCGTTTACCGATCAGATTAATTCTTTTTTATATTGATAGATCGGGCGATTCTGAACGCAGCGATACCAAATATGTATATGTTGTTTTTTTTTTATTATTTTATTTTGAATGGGGCGAAAGGGGGGTGATTTAAACTTTTATATTTTTTTTAATATTTTTAAAAACTTTTTTTTTTTTTTTCACTTTTTGCTTGCTTCTATACTCTCCATAGGACACTATATGCTGCACTTGTCTGATCGCATCTGCTACATAGAAGTTATGAGCAGATCACCTCTTCATAGCGATCAGCACTTGACAACCACTGGGGTCTGCTGCAGACCCAGGGTTGTCATGCCCACGCATTGGTGACCCGCGAACACGTGACAGGGTCACCGATGGGCGGGGTAAGTGACACGCTTCCGGCGCGGTCATGTTAAATGCTGCTGTTAGAGATTGACAATGGCATTTACCATGTTAACAGCTGCGGGTGGATTGCGATTCCACCCGCGGCTGTTGCGGGCACATGCCAGCTGTAAGAATCAGCTGACAGGTGCCCGGTTCAGTGTGGGCTCACCGCCGGAGCCCGCGCTGAACAGGGGTTGACAGCCTGGTGCGTACTAATACGTCCCAGGCTGAATTGGACAGAATCATGAACAGCTTCACATCAAACTGGGGAAGCAAGAAAGATCCCCCAACAACAAAAGGAAAGGAGGGAGTCGTAGGTGCAAGTGCTAGAGCAGGGGTGCACAAGCTGCGGCCCATAATGCCATTCTGTGAGGCCCCCCAACCATATGGGCAGGAAAATACTTGTCTTTACTATAGGTGAGCAGTAGTGGTGAGCTCAAGTGCTCGTTACTGGAGTTTGCCTAGGGTGCTCAGGTATGCACCGAGTATCGCGGGTGCTTGAGTGACGTGTTCGCATCACCGCACCCGCACGTTTCATGACTGTTAGACAGCCACAAAACAAGCAGGGATTGCCAGTGTTTGTCAGGCAATCCCTGCATGTTTTGTGGCTGTATAACAGTCATGAAACGTGCGGGGCGGGGACTCGAACATGTCACTCGAGCACCCGTGATACTCGGTGTATACCCGAGCACCCTAGGCAAACTCCAGTAACGAGCACTTGCGCTCAGCACTAGTGAGCAGTAACACACACAGAGAAGAGCAGGGGCTGGCAAGTACTAATGGTGCCCAGTGTAGACATCTCTGGATGCCTGATACATCAGAATAGGGTCTCCAGAACAGTTTTGCACTTCAGAAAAGAGAATAAATTAGACAGGAGGCCTTCCTTGTCTGTGTCTCGCTTCATTGTGGTTTAGGGGAGATGTGAAACATTAGGCTGTAAGTACAAATCCCATAACCTATTGTAGAGAGCCATGTGCATGCATGACCTCTTCCTTTTTAGGGTAAATTCAGATAGTGTTTTTTACGAGGATGTAGAAGCGGATTTTACTGCAAAATTTACATGAAAATAATGCTTCAAACATTCTGAATAAGCTTCCTATTGGTTTTACTGGGAAATGTTAAAAATAAACAGCACTGTGTGCACTAAGGCTATGTGCCCACGTTGCATTTATGAAGCAGAAAATTTCTGCTGCATAAATGCAAGTCCTCTCCCGGAAAAACGCATGCGGAATTCCGCACGCGTTTATCGCGCTTTTTTCGCGCGTTTTCCACATGCGGAATTGCCTTGCGTTTTTTATGCATTGGACAAAGGCAATTCTGCATGCGGAAACGCAAAATTAAATGACATGCTGCGGATTTTTGAACGCGGCATAAACGCTGCGGAAAAATCCGCAGCATGTGCATAGAAGTTGCGGAAACCCATTGGGGATCATGGGGTGCGGGTTACCAAGCATTTTACAAGCGTTTCCGCTGCGGAAATTCCGCATCAAAAACGCTTGTAAAACGCTACGTGGGCACACAGCCTAAGGGTATGTGCACACGATGCAGAAATGAAGCAGAAAATTTCTGCATCATTTCTGCATCTCCCTGGCAGAAAAAACGCATGCGGATTGTACATGCGTTTTTCCTGCGGATTGTACATGCGGATTCACATGCGTTTCGGCATGCGGATTGACAAGCGCTTTCCAGGCGATTTTAGCATCACTTGGAAAGTGCTTGACAACTTGGTCACACTATATAAATCCATGCAAATGGCATGGATTTATATAGTGTGACCGTATAAGAATGTTTAAAAATAAAAAAATAAAGCTATACTTACCTTCTGATGCCCCGGCGTGTGCTGCCGCGTTCATTCCTGGCTGCCGGGATATCGCGAGACACTGCGCTGAAGGGCCTGCGGTCACATGTCTGTGACGTCACCGAAGGTCCTTCAGTCTTGCACGCGAGCAGAGGGAAGGAGACCGGGGGCCGTCAGAAGGTGAATATATCTTTATTTTTTATTTTATTCTTGTTTTACAGCTTTTTTATGGTACCTGCGTGTGGAGGAGAGTCTCCTCTTCTCCACACTCGGGTACCATCCGCACATTAGAACGCGCCAATAACGCAAGTACAAATGCAGTCTTGCGGAATTGGCGCGTTCTAATGCAAGTCAATGGCGGCAAAAACGCCGCGTTTACGCAAAATTAATTGACATGCTGCGGATTTTTGAGCGCAGCGTTTACGCTGCGGAAAAATCCGCATCATGGGCACAGCACATGCGGATTTCAATTGGGGAACATTGCTGCCCTTCTACCATGCGTTTTTAATGCTTTTCTGTGGCGTTTACGCAGCTGCAAAAACGCCACGGAAACGCATTAAAAACGCATCGTGTGAACTCAGCCTAAAGGAGCTTTTCCCATTATAATCAGTCAGAAACTCATTCAAAGAGTATTTGACGTGTTTTGTGATGTGGATTTAGGAGCAGAATATATTTCTGAATCTTTCTTAAAAAAACTTATCGCACCATGAGAATGCTGGTTGGTGGAGTTGAGTCCCATAAGTAGAATTTGCGTCTATTTTATTATTTATTTTTAGAGCATTGATTCCTGTACATGTGAAAAGGGGTTACATACAAAATACAAATATAGATTACAATGAATTAATAATGACAGACTGCTACAGAGGGGAAAGGGCCCTGTCCTTTCGGACTTACATTCTACAGGATAATAGGGAAGGAGACAAAAGACTGGGGGTTGCGACAGCTCTCATGGTGGTGAAGTGGCAGTGGGGTCTTTGCTGGGTGTAAGTTTATCTTATCACACATTTATGATATATATGGTAGTTTCGATATGCCATAAATGTCACAGAATGCAGTATTTCTTTAAATTTTAGTGTTGCTCCCGGATTTGTTCAGTATGACAATGCGGCCCTTGGACCAAAAAAGGTTGTGCACCCCTGTGGCAGAGAAATTGTAGGGGCTACGGGGGTCTTAGCAGAGGTTAAAATGTGCATGAGCAGTCTGGCTGGCCTCCCACCCAAACCTATTGGTGGAATATCCAGTGAGTACTCTATACGAGGGTAGAGTGGATATTCCTATATTTTAATGTAATATCACTAAGACATGCTCAAAAATTATGATCAGTGAAGGTCTCACCTCTAAGACTCCCCATAGGAATCCTGAGAAAGAAGAACTGAGGGCTTTATTCACTCATCTAGCAACTGCTGTCTACCGCCTGAAGGGAGGATCGTGGCAGCGGCTACAATTTGTCATGGAATAATTACCGTGCTGCATGGCTTTCTGTAGAATTTTTTTTATGGCTGCCAATATGGAAGACACTTGATCACTAGCTGCTCCTTTTTCTGTGGGACACTCCCCAGACAAGATAGTTTCACCACACAAGCTGCTTACTAAGAGGAGACTTATCAACCTCTCAATAGAAGAGAGAGACATTGAAAATGGTATAGAATGCTGACACTTGGAAAGGACCTCACTATCCACTCTCTTTGGGCTTTTATAAGATGTAGGCTGCCATGGTGGTCATATACTGCCTAATTGGCAAGGGAGAGACAATTAAAAAGAGACTGGGCATGTTTAGCTGAAGTCAACCCACTGGATATGAAGCAGGCTTGCATGAATGAGGTATCTGACCCCTATGAGGGTGGTTCACATTTCAGGTCTCAATCGCTCAGAATATATTCCGGAAATTAGTGTTAAAATCTGCAGCTTCCCCGTAAAGGGGCAAGTGGTGGGTAAAAACCCTCTCCTAAAACGTTTTGTCTTGTTTGCATTCTGTGCAATTTAAGGGTGTGGCATCCCCTTTGTTGAGCTGATTGGTATATATGTAGCTTACCACGGGCCTGGGTGGTCTGGAGTTGGGACCCGGTCCTATTTGTCTACCCTTTTATATGCATTACTTCCACTTTGATATACAGTAAGGTTTTTAATATAGGCAGTATAGGTACCGTCCCAATTTAGGGTCACCTTGCCGCTGGTGGGACGGCTTGTATACTTTTTTTGATCAAAAATAGTTCACTAAGTACCCTATATTTATTATGCAATTTTGCTTTACATTTATATATAATTATGGTAGGGTATGAGATATATTTTTGTCTTGCTTCTTTTTTGCTAGTGTGAACATGCCTCTGTTTCTTGTATGTCTGCCATCTTAGACCTCAGTTCACATTGTCTGGTTTTTTGACTTGTTTGCATTCTGTGCAATTTAAGGGTGTGGCATGCCCTTTGTTGAGCTGATTGGTATATATGTAGCTTACCACGGGCCTAGGTGGTCTGGAGTTGGGACCCGGTCCTATTTGTCTACCCTTTTATATGCATTACTTCAACTTTGATATACAGTAAGGTTTTTAATATAGGCAGTATAGGTACCGTCCCAATTTAGGGTCACCTTGCCGCTGGTGGGACGGCTTGTATACTTTTTTTGATCAAAAATAGTTCACTAAGTACCCTATATTTATTATGCAATTTTGCTTTACATTTATATATAATTATGGTAGGGTATGAGATATATTTTTGTCTTGCTTCTTTTTTGCTAGTTTGGATGACAGTCTAATGTATTTGGGAACCCCGGACAATTTATTGTTGGGGGGGGGGGGGATTCATATGGCATGTCTGATTTTGGACGTCTATCTCATAGAGAACCCAGGAGCACTTGGCTCCTGTGCATGGGGGAGCCAGCCAAGATGGCTACTGACTAAACCATTGTTCGTCTTACAACTATGTAATGTGTATATCAGACTTTAGACCTCGTCTTACAGACTTCAGATATAAAGGCCCTAATGGTGCCAGTAGAAAAGATATTGACCCTGCATTTATTTCCATGATAAGGTCCTCACAGTAACTGGTTCCCAATGACATTACTCTTAAAAGTTTCAGTATAAACTAGCAGGATCTGCTGGGCTATTGCTCCTTATGGTCCCAAAAGCAGAACAGGAAGGAAATATGGCTTACCAGAGTATTATGAAAAAAAGAAAAATTTTCCAGCTCACCTTCAAAGAATGAAATATCCAAAATAGTTCATGTTACGTGATGGTTTAGAAAATGGCGCACATCAATGAACCCTATACCGTTAGTGGAAGCCACAGTATAATTATATTTATTAAAGAAAAGGAATTTCCAGCACTCGTCTTCTAAAGATAAAAAAATCGGAATACTTTATTTCATAACATTGAAATCCAATATTATGAAAAAAACATCCAAGTAGAAAAGAGTAGCCTTATGAGCCTATGTGTTCAGAATCAATATAATTAAATGGTTCTTAGTCATAGCTAAATATATTTCACAATGAATACAACAAAAACGTTTACAAGATACACAGGTAAATGCACACGTGTATCACGATTGATTAGTGACACAGACCTATTTACCCATTACAGGAAATCAAGTTAGTAAAGCATTGAGTTGAACCTGTTTACACTATGACTACATTCTTTTAACAAGAAAAAAAGAACAACAAATAATATGATGATAAGCAAAACCCTTATATAAACAAAATAAAATTAGCAAATGTCTGGTAAACCTATTTTACTATTCATTCTTTTATGAGATCCAGTAACTAATACTAGAAACCAGTATGTATGTGTGAACAAGCAGGTAACAGACAGAGGGTGCTATATCAAGTATGTACCACCAAAGAGCACTGTGGCTAATATGTAAAAAAAACGGAAGTGCCTTACAAAATATACATCAGTGGGTGACATAACAAGTATAAAACACAAGGGTTCACCATAATAGGTATATGACACCAGGGAGTGTCATAACAAGTATGTGACACTAGGGGCGCTATAGGAAGTATGTAATCAAAAGGCAATATAATAATAATAATATAATAATAGTTTATTTTTATAGCGCCAACATATTCCGCAGCACTTTACAAATTTTAGGGGGGACTTATACAGACAATACAGAATAAGCATACCTCATATCGAACGGAGTGAGGGCCCTGCTCGCGAGCTTACAGTCTATGAGGAAGTGGGGGAGACACAAAAGGTAAAAAGTACATATATTGTATAATGCAGCCTTGATATACTGAATAGGATAAATAATAATACATGGACTGGTCGCCAGCCAGTATGTGTGCAGTCCTGACAGAGGCTTTTATGTGCATGGTTGGTTTGAACCCGAAGTTGAAGAAGATTTTAATATGGGGGAAAGCTGGGATGGACAGAGTGTGTTTAGGTGATACGCCAGTCTAAAGAAATGTGTTTTTAGGGTTCGCTTGAAACTGTGGGTATTGGGAATTAATCGAACTGTCCTGGGTAGTGCATTCCAGAGAATTGGCGCAGCACGCGAGAAATCTTGGAGACGGGAGTGGGAAGTTCGGATTATGGAGGATTTTAGTTTCAAGTCATTTGCAGAACGGAGGGCACGTGTAGGGTGGTAGACTGAGACAAGGGAGGAGATGTAGGGGGGTACTGAAGCATGGAGCGCTTTGTGGGTAAGCGTGATAAGTTTAAAACGAACTCTATATTGGATGGGCAACCAATGCAATGACTGGCACAGGGAAGAGGCATCTGAGTAGCGGTTGGCGAGGAATATGATCCTGGCTGCTGCGTTCAGGACGGATTGGAGAGGGGAGAGTTTAGTAAGAGGGAGACCGATTAGTAGAGCGTTGCAATAGTCAAGACGAGAATGAATAAGAGCGAGAGTAAGAGTTTTTGCCGAGTCAAAGGTGAGAAAAGTCCTGATTCTTGAGATGTTTTTGAGGTGTAGATGACATGAACGAGCGAGTGATTTGATGTGAGGAGTGAAAGAAAGATCTGAATCAAAAATGACCCCAAGACAGCGGGCTTGTAGCTGGGGAGTAATGGTTGAGCCACAAACGGAGATGGCAATATCGGGCGCAGGTAGATTAATGGAGGGAGGAAAGACGAGTAGTTCAGTTTTTGACAGATTCAGTTTTAGGTAGAGGGAGGACATAATGTTAGACACAGCAGAAAGACAATCACTGGTCTTTTGTAGTAATGCAGGGGTGATGTCCAGAGCAGAGGTGTATAATTGGGTGTCATCAGCATAGAGATGGTACTGAAAACCGAATCTACTGATTGTTTGTCCAATAGGAGCGGTGTATAAGGAGAAAAGAAGGGGGCCTAGGACTGATCCTTGAGGAACCCCGACAGTAAGAGGAAGTAGGGAGGAGGAGGAGCCGGCAAAAGACACAGAGAAGGAGCGGTCAGAGAGATAAGAGGAGAACCAGGAGAGAACCGTGTCCTTGAGGCCAATAGTGCGGAGCATAGTGAGGAGGAGCTGATGATCCACAGTGTCGAATGCTGCAGAGAGATCCAGGAGAATCAGCAGGGAGTAGTGACCATTAGATTTAGCTGTTAGTAGATCATTAGAGACTTTAGTGAGGGCAGTTTCAGTAGAATGTAAAGAGCGGAAACCAGATTGTAAAGGGTCAAGAAGAGAGTTGTCTGAGAGATAGCGGATTAGACGGGAGTGGACCAGGCGTTCCAGGAGTTTAGAGATAAAGGGAAGATTGGAAACAGGTCTGTAGTTGGCCGTGCAGTTCTGGTCGAGGGATGGTTTTTTAAGTAATGGTTGTATGCTGGCGTGTTTAAAAGAAGAGGGAAAGATACCAGATGAGAGGGAAAGGTTGAAAATTTTAGTTAGGTGAGAGGTGACAGCTGGAGCAAGGGACTGAAGGAGATGTGAGGGAATAGGGTCGCTGGTGCAGGTGGTAGGGCGAGAAGATGCAAGGAGCCTGATCACTTCATCTTCCGTGACTGGTTCGAAGTCAGAAAATGAGCAAGATACAATGTGGCGGGGGGGAGCATGCATAACATTTGGGGATTGGGAGAAAATTTCCTGTCGGATATGGTCAATTTTTTCTTTGAAATAGTTAGCCAGATCGTCAGCGCTGAGGTCGGTGGTCGGGGCCTGTGCTGTTTGATTGAGGAGAGAATGAAACGTGTCAAAGAGTCGTTTAGGATTATTGGAAAGTGAGATGATGAGGTTGTTAAAGTAGGTTTGTTTGGAGAGGTGAAGGGCAGAGTTATATGTTTTCAGCATAAATTTATAGTGGAGGAAATCTTCGGGCAGATTTGATTTTCTCCACAGCCGTTCAGCGCACCTGGAGTACCTCTGGAGAAGACGTGTTTGAGGCGTGTGCCAGGGTTGTCGCCGTCTATGCCGAATTGTTCTTTGTGTAGGAGGTGCGGCTTCATCCAGGGCGCATAGCATTATTTTGTTATAATGCTTCAATGCAGAGTCGGGACATGAGAGGGAGGAGATTGGGGCCAATGATGATTGCAACCTTTTTATAAATTTCTGGGTGTTAATGGCGCGTAAATTTCTATAAGTGTGGACGGTGGGAGTGTCTTGAGTAGAGTCACAGTTCTTGACAGAGAATGAAAGAAGATTATGGTCAGAGAGTGGAAGGGGAGAGTTAGTAAAGTCATGTACTGAGCAAAGCCGGGAGAAGATCAGGTCCAATTTGTTCCCGTCCTCATGTGTAGGAGAATTAGCAAGCTGTGAAAGGCCGAAGGAGGAGGTTAATGATAAAAGATGCGTGGCAGATGGGGAAAGAGGATCGCCAATTGGGATGTTAAAGTCTCCCATGATTATCGTGGGGATGTCGCGGATAGAAAATTTGTAAGCCAGGCAGCAAAGTGATCCAGGAATTGACGGGGGGGACCTGGTGGGCGATAGACAACCGCCACTCGCAGGGAGAAGGGCCGGTAGAGTCTGACTGTGTGGGCCTCAAAGGACGGGAAGATAAGGGAGGGTACAGGGGGGATAACCTGAAAAGTACATTTTGTTGAAAGAAGCAGACCAACACCTCCACCTGATCTGTTGTCAGGTCGCGGGGTATGAGAGAAATGTAGGCCACCATAGGAGAGAGCTGCAGCGGCGGTGGTGTCCGACTGCTGGATCCAGGTTTCAGTGAGAGCCAGAAGGTTGAGGGAATTAGAGAGGAAAAAGTCATGGATGTAAGAGAGTTAATTACAAGCTGAGCGTGCATTCCAAAGGGCACAGTTGAATGAGACAGAAGATAATATAACTGGCATGTAAAATCAGGATGTGCCATAACAAGTATGTAACACCAGGGGGAGTGATAATGAGTATGTAACACCAGGCAGCGAATTTTCAGGTACATATTTCCAGGACAGAGTATACAGGCTCTGTCAGTGTCCAAAGTGGCACTACTGAAGGCAGGCAGCAGAACACCTGATCACCATTGGAAAAGGTTTTAACCCCTTCCTGACTGGGTGATTTTTCATTTTTGATCAGTTGACATAGTTGTATGAGGGTTTGTTTTTATGCAGGATTAGTTATAGATTTGAAAATAAAGATCAGAGGCCCTGGTAGGTATGCCTGTGGGGTCCTGCAGCAAGTAAAGACTAAAACCACAATATGTCAAGAGATAAATGGTAAAAAATTACAAACTTGCGCTGGACCCAGGCTAAGAAAAATGGATAATACAACTCGTATAAAATCAATTATATTTTATTCATAAAATAGTAAAAACAACCTATTTAAAATGTGTAATAAAATATGGATGGAATAGGGAAAGATATTAGCTCATAGGCATAAAGATGGGCATAAAGTTGATGGCAATACTAGAATAGTATTTTTTCTTCTGTAGTTTTTGAAGCAATATTCCTGGAGGTCAGCTCACTAGAGGTTAGCTTCTGGGTAGTAGTAGTTTCCTGGTGGGAAGGAGGAATGGGTAAGGACAAGGATTGGAATGACAGTTATCAATATGGGGGAAAATAATAAACCAGTATTACCTGATTGATGGGAAGGTATGAAGGTGAAGTAGTCCGGTGGAAGTTGCAATGGTTCTTGGGAGGTAGTACACTGCAAAGGGATTTTCCAAAAGTTTTAGAAGGAGGCTGAGTGGTAGCTAATTGTAGGGTTATATGTTCATTTAGGTTGATAGGTTTAATAAGTTGATGAAGGTGGAGACCAGTAGTAGGTAATGTCTCCTAGAGAGGGTGCATCTGGCTCTGCTGTTAGCTGTAATTGATGGCTACTGTAAGGATAGTTTATTAAAGAGAGGAGACAAGACCCTGCCAAGAGGAATCCTGAATGTATGAGTCACCGGCCAGGACTCCACTCCCACTTCCCCCGCCTCTCCATACAGACCCCTCAGTCCTAGGGGTCTGCAACGATCTGTTGAAGGCTCTACACACCTGTGATTTAGTACGTAGACACCGCTGCTACAAATCCTTTTGCAGTGTACTACCTCCCAACAACCTTTGCAACTTCCACCTGACTACTTCACCTTCACACCGCAACCTCCACCCGACTACTTCACCTTCATACCTTCCCATCAATCAGGTAATACTGGTTTATTATTTTCCCCCATATTGATAACTGTCATTCCAATCCTTGTCCTTACCCATTCCTCCTTCCCACCAGGAAACTACTACTACCCAGAAGCTAACCTCTAGTGAGCTGACCTCCAGGAATATTGCTTCAAAAACTACAGAAGAAAAAATACTATTCTAGTATCGCCATCAACTTTATGCCCATCTTCATGCCTATAAGCTAATATCTTCCCCTATTCCATCCATATTTTATTACACAATTTAAATAGGATGTTTTTACTATTTTATCAATAAAATATAATTGATTTTATACAATGAGTTGTATTATCCATTTCTCTTAGCCTGGGTCCAGCGCAAGTTTGTAATTTTTTACTAGTTATAGATTTGAATGACAGCATTCATTTAACATTCAATTATACTGCATTATGGGGAAAAAAATTAAGGTTTTTTTTTTTAATGGTGTTGAGTGTGCTTTGAAGATAACATTGTAACATGATTCTTGGTATGATTATGGTCAGTACGATAACGGAGATATCAAACTTGTATAGTTTATTTTTTATGAAAAAAAAGATCTACAAATTTGTAAAATGAGCTAACATTTTTATTGATAGCAATTAGTGGTTGAATAGGATGTTTTGATCACTTCTTATTTTTTTTTTTTTGCAAAGATGCTGAGACAGAATAAGTGCAATTCTTTCGCTTCCATTTTTTTCTCCTTATGTCGTTTATCAATCTAGTTGATTTATTTATATTGGGATAGATTTTACTTTTATGGATGTAGCAATACCACATTTATTTTTTTTAATTTCTTTATTTTTAACGAGGGAAAATGGTGATGAGAATTTTTATATTTTTTTAATATTTTTATGTCCGATATCGGGAATGTTTACTATGCTGAAAACAACATTCATAGAGCAGAGTGGCCAGATCAACTGGTGTGGCTGATTTTGCGCCTAAGGCCTACAAGTTTTCAAATTTGGAATCTTTCACTCTTTTCGCCACCGACCGTCCAAGAAGTCAAAATTGGGCAAAAAGTCAGAAAGATTTTTGAAGATTACAAGCATCTGTTTCCAAATAAACTATGCTTTCGTTCAGATGGTCACCTCACCAAGTCCCAGGGGCATAACCGCGATCACAACTAAAGATAGTTCAAGAAACACCCTGGAGTTGGGTCCAGTGTTGCTGCTCTTTCCCATCAGTTTGTTTGGAGATTGAAAAAGGATGATTTCAGATTGGTGCAGTGGCTTTATACTATCCTTGATTAACTTCACTTTTGCAAAGAGGCCACCATCAGTACAGCATAGCTCCCTTCAGTGTTTACATCGACTGCCAGAGCTAATAACAGCTGTTCGGTGGAAGTTCTGGGAGTCGGACCCCCACAGATCTAATATTGATGACCTATCCTGAGGATCAAATGCCTAGATAACTCCTTTAAGTTAGAAAGGTAATTATAACTAATTTCTGTGCCAAATATGTCCTTTCCTGTTCTGTCTGCACAGTCAATAAAGAAAGCTCAATTCTCCAGCTGACAAATGCAGAGTCAATCAGTGCTTTGGAAATGGTCACATGCGGAGAATTCCCTTCATATCATGATGCTCAAGTTATGAGCAGTTAAGTTAGTTCTGGGGAATGTCATTCCTCAAGACTTGCCACTTCTCAGTCCTTTTATGGATGGACTGCAGTGTTGCTGTGGGTTATATCAACATTAGAGATTTGGTCTGGTGCTTTACAGAAAGGACTAGACCTGAAAGCCCATAATGTCCTGAGACAAGACAACAAGCTAGCAGACTCAGGTAATATTGTACCTGTAATTTCAGAAGTAACTTTTCAGAATAAGCTGTTGTGTGTGTGCATGAGGGATAACACTATTTCTGGACATTATATGACTTGTATTCAGCATTTTTTACTAGTTCAGCAGCTCCCTTCAAAGTGTATACATATGTCCAGCGCCTGAGCAAAAAAACAGCTGATCGGTGGGGGTGCCGGGTGTCAGACCCCACCAATCTGCTATTGTTGATCTAACCTGCAAACAGGTTATCAATATGCCTGGACAACCCCTTTAAAGAAAAAAACAAGACATCTCAATGAGCTACCCCTTGGTTGATTAGGAGAAAATGATCCATCCCTATAAATTGTCTGATTGTTTTTGCAATGTTTTATAGAGGCAATATTTTTTTGATAATAAGACGCAATTTTTCCCCCCAAAATTTGGGGGGAAAATGGGAGTGCGTCTTATAATCCAAATTTATCTTACCAGGGAAGGGTGCTGTGGTGTAGCGGGGTTCCCAGGAGGCAGGGTCGCTGCTACAGGAAGTTGGCGGCGATGGCAGGAGTGGGGTGATACTGCGGGCCCCAGGCTGGGAGGAGGGGGTGTTTGATGGTGCGTGGCTCCAGAGGGCTCCTGGCTTTCAGAAAATTTTGGGAGTCCCCGCACTTCCCATCCTTTTCACTGCTGTGGAGTTTGGGAAAATGGCCACCGGAGGCGGCGCATACGCAGTTTGAGATCTCGGGAGCCATTTTCCCAAACTCCACTGCAGTGAAAAAGATGAGACGTGCGGGGACTCCTGACATTTTCTGAAAGCCCGGAGCTTGCCGCAGCCTCGCACAGCAGAACACTCCCTCCTCCCAGCCCGGGGCCCTCAGCATCGCCCCACTCCTACCGCCGCCAGCTTCCTTCAGCAGCGACCCTGCCTCCTTGAACCCCGCTGCACCGCAGCTGCCCCCTCTCCGGTAAGATACCGTAAAAGCACCACTATTTTATTAAATAAAATGTTTCCTATTTTCCTGCACAAAATTTTGGTGCATGTTATGGTCCGGTGCGTCTTATAATCCATGAAATACGGTAATTAACCTGTTTATTATATTCAGGTCAAGGTTCACAAAGCATTGATTCTCAAATTGTGAGACTGGCCTTTCTCGTGAGGTGCCAGCTAGTTGGTGAGCCTCAGCTGGGAGGCAAATTTCATAGTAGTGATAATATGCTAATATATATATATTTTTCAAATTCAAGTTTTTTTTATTTTTGTGTTGAAAAAGTACAAGACAATACAATATACATAGTAAACGGGGTAGCGTAACTATAAATCTATGCATAACGACAGTACATTGGGGGGTACAGGGAGGGTTTTCCATCAATATCCAGACCAAGCATGTATTTTTCCATATGAAAGATAGAGAGAGAGGGAGCGGACCACGGCAGACCACCAATCAATAGAGTGTGATTATGATGATTGTTGTGACGACATCCCGGATAACTTTAGTTGGGGGCTAGATGGTGGGTGTCAGAGTTTTGGAAATCCAATCCCTCTAAATCACACAGTATCTATCAACATCAGCCGGTGAGATGGCAATCAGATGCTCCATCCTATTAAGGAGGGAAATCTCCGCAAACCATTCCTCCACAGTGGGTGGGTCTCTGCTTTTCCAGTGTCGTGGAATGACATTCTTAGCCGCCTGTATTAGGTAGCCTATTGATGACCTTTTATAACTACGTTTACTTGTTGGTAACATTGATAAGAGGAGGGCTTCTGGCGTATTAGGGATAGTCAAACCAGTTATTTTCTCAATAATGAGAACCACCTTTACCCAAAATGCATTTATTATAGGGCACCCCCACCATATGTGTGACATTGTCCCTTCCCCATCCCCACATCTCCAACATCTGTCTGAGACCACTGGGTACCATCTATGAAGGACTGCTGGTACCCGGTACCATCTAGAGATAATTTTGAAGGAGGTTTCCTGAGCTTTGGACCCTATTGAGGTTTTATGTGTTAGGAAGAAACATTTATCCCATTGTGAGTCAGAGAAGGACTTCCCCAGTTCCCTTTCCCATGCACCGCAGAATCCTGGCCTATTGTCAGTTACCTGGGCAATGAGGAGATTATACAGTAGGGAGATGGAGTGTGTAGGGGGTGACAATGATAGGCTCAATTTTTCAAAGTTTGTGAGATCTCTATGAAGATGTGTGCGCTTCTTCACAGTTGAATAGAAGTGTTGTAACTGGCTATATTCAAAATTAGCCTTCGGGGAAGTGGCTCTTCCCTGTAACAAGTCATTGAGGGGGAGCAGCGAAGTATTGGAGATGACATGAGAAAAGAATATCGGATGGGATTTGTTTGAACCGAGAAATCTATTTGCAGATAGTCCTGGTGGGAAATCCGGATTATCTGAAATCGGGAGCAAAGGGCCCTGGGGGTCGATTAAGGATACGCTTTTTTTATGGGATCTCAAAGCCAAAGCAGTGGCATAAGTACTATATGACATGAGGCCAAGAGAGGGGACAGTTAAATGGGCGCACCATGGGAGAGTGGTAAGAGCTTTAGGACAAATGGATTGAGCTATTTTGACCCATAATTTCCCCTCCAAATGATGGAAGAAGTCCAGGATTCTAGCGTGTACTGCTGCCATGTAATACCTTCTACAATCCGGAAGGCTAAGGCCCCCCTTTTGTTTGTGTCTGATCAGAACGTCTCCCCGAATGCGTGGACGCCCACTTGCCCAGATAAATCTGCAAAAGCTACTGCGCAGTCTTTTCCAAAAATTTGAGGGAATTACCACGGGAATGGTTTGGAAGAGGTATAACAGTTTAGGTAGGACGTTCATTTTTAGTATATTTATTCTGCCGAACCAGGAAAAATTCTTCACCGTCCAAGAAGTAAGATCTCTATGGAGTTGTTCAATAAAGGGCCCAAAATTAAGATAAAATAGGCGGGAGAGGTCTCTATGAATAGGAATTCCTAAGTATTTGATACCCTGTGAGGGCCAGGCAAAGGGAAAGTTGGACTGGATGGAATCCTGTATGGATTTGGGGAGGGAAACACCGAGGGCCTCAGACTTCGCTGCATTGATTTTAAAATTTGACCATGTACCAAAGTGATCTATTTCAGCCATAACAGCAGGGATGGATATATGTGGTTGAGTGATATATAGCAGGACATCATCAGCAAATGCAGAGCACTTGTACTCGGTGCCTCCCACCTCAATCCTCCTAATATTGGGGTTATCCTGGATTGATGAGAGCAGATGCTCCATCACTAGGATGTATAAGAGAGGGGACAAAGGACATCCCTGTCTTGTCCCATTGGCTATTATGAAAGGTGATGATAATGTTCCATTTATCTTCAGCCTAGCTGACGGATTAATATATATATTTTTTAATTGTAGCATGGACTTGCACTACAGACCCGGGCATTTTCTTTGTCTGTCTAGTGGTCCCTCAAGAAAAAAGTTTGAGATTCCCTTCTCAAAAGATTCAGAAGCAGCCTTCTTAGTTTGCAACCACAGTCTCGTATGTAATAGCTGCAGATCCTTCTAGGGCTATATTTGCACATCTGTGTGACACGTCCTAGTGCTGTACATTTCTTCTCGGACAGCAGCCTAACGCATAGAGTTTCATTGATCCATGCACACATCAGTTTTGAAAACAAATCCTTGACTGAAGTCCATTAGACTCTGGGCACGTCCTATTCTCATTCTCTTGATGGATCAGACTTGGCTGTTAAAGAAACCCAAAAAAATAGGGCCCACACACCTTTAGGGTATGTGCCCACGTAGCGTTTTACAAGCGTATATGCTCCGGAATTTCCGTCCCCCATGGTCCCCAATGAGAATCCGCAATTTCAATGCCCATGCTGCGGATTTTTCCGCAGCGTTTTTGATGCGCTCAAAAATCCGCAGCATGTCCATTATTTGTGCGTTTCTGCATGCGGATTTGAGGTCCCAATGCACTAGAAAAACGCATGGCAAATCCGCATGTAAAAACGCTGCAAAAACGCGTCAAAAACGCTTGTAAAATCCGCAAGCGTTTTTGACTGCCAAGAACATGCAGAAACGCTGCAGAAATTTTCTGCTTCATTTCTGCATCGTGGGCACATAGCCTTAGTATTAAATGAATGTATAGTAGTGCACAAATACGCTGTGTGGCCAATATACGAACATATGTATACACGATGTGTCAGCACACTGCGATTAATGAGTTACATGTATATCGGCTATTAAAGTCTATGGGGATCCGATATAAAACAGATGACACACTGAAGATAGATGTACTTCATAGTTCCATCATACATTTTTAACTGATACATTGTTTAGAGTGACTGGATAAAAAAAAAAGTTCACACAGTGTACTTGCTTGAATGAAAAATAAAACTGATGATAAATAAACGGAGGCAAGTAGGATAAAACCTAAGAACCAAATTGGTCTATTTCACTTAGGTGGTAATGCAGCCTATGGCCGGTTTCACACGTCCGCTTATCTCCGGTACCGGAAAAAACGGTGTGAAAACACAATGGGTTTGCTCACATCTCATTCATTTGAATGGGTCTGCATGTGTCAGTGTCTCCGGTACGTGTGGAAACTGTCACCACTCGTACCGCAGACACGTGCGAAAGAGCCCTAATACAAAGTTTTAGGCCTAGTGTATGGCATCCGATGCGAGAGGATCAGTTGTGATATTCTAATGACTCTTGGCTCCTGCTCTGCTGCGAGCGGGAGCCGTGTGTCAGTGCACCGTGCTCCGATCCTCTCGCATGAGAGAATCACAGCACAGGTGCGGAGGAAACGAAGAAATTAATTTCTCCATCTCCTTCATTGCCGGCATCCTCGGGAATTGCACTGCACTCTGGTGACATCCAAGTGCAGTGCGATGTTTTACACGCACCTGTAGACTTATATGGGTGCATGCGATCCGAATTTCACATGCAATTGCTGCATGCTGTGTTTTTTTTTCTGTCCGATCTTGATCCGACCTAGAAAAAAAAATGCATGTGAGCACACCATCATAGATTAACATTGGACCGAATGCAATCCGATTTAATCGCAAGTGGGAGTGAGCCCTCTGAGCTTGTATCAAAAGCTGACAGAAAAACTTCATGTTTGTTTCAAACTCAAAGTCCTTAAAGGGGTTGTCTGGTACTTTAAAAAAAATGCCATTGTGTTTTAATGATAAATACTACCTTCTTTCTAATTACCTTGCGCTGTTGATACTGCCTGTGAGCGGCGCTATCGGTGGCCGCTCACAGGCAGCACGTGACCCCACGCTGACGTCACGACAAGTGAGGCGTGACTCAGTGCTGGGGTCCCCGCGGTGGCTGCTGGGTTGTGGGCGGGGTTATTCCCCTGCGTTACACCCAGCATCCACCGCGCGCTTTCCCAGTGAATGAGGACAGGGAGAGCACGCGATGGATGCCGGGTGTAACGCAGGGGAATAACCCTGCCCACAACCCAGCAGCCACCGGTGGAACGCGGAAAAGGGACCCCCGGCTTCAGAGGCAACTTGTCGTGATGTCAGCGGGTGTCAGCGCCGGCTGCAGCCGGGGGTCAAGTGCTGCCTGTGAGCGGCCACCGATAGCGCCGCTCACAGACAGTATCAGCAGCGCAAGGTAATTCGAAAGAAGCTTGTATGTATCATTAAAACACACTGGCATTTTTTTAAAAGTACCGGACAACCTCTTTAATTTATTTTGAACCAACTGCTTTTATTCTATTTTTTTAGCCTTTTATCCTGATTTCTCTATATTTTAAATGAAATACATATTTACATTAATGACTATATTGCTATAGAAACTGACCGGTTCCTTATACTGGCCATGCTCAGATACTTGTTTGGCATAGTAGCTATGGTGCTGATCTTTACAAATGTAAAGGTGACCATGGATAGCTGTAGGTTGGACATGCATATGTTCTCATTGGGTATAGGATATGAGAAACTGTCACATGTTTGGCAGCAGCTTTATTTTCCTCGAGAACAAAGGATGTTAAAAAAAACAATCTGCTAATGACGCGCCCCCTGGGCCATGTTCAGGGGATACCCGGAGCCGGATCTGACAGGGGTAGTAGTCCTCGTGGCGGTGACCCGGTCCGTGCCCAGGGTGTCAAACTAAGTGTGTGGCAGTCTTTGTAGATGTTGTTAAGTGTCGACTACGCCACCCGTTGATTTGCGGTCACAAGGCCGCCGCTGCAGAACAGTCCGCTGAGGCCGGTAGTATGTGTGCAGCGATGGTGGTATAACCCCCAACGGGAGGGGTATGGCCTCAGGGCAGCTGGTGTGGATGATGGAGGTAGTGGTAGTGCAGAAAGGAGAGTCAGAGGCGTGAGATGCAGTTTCAGGGTTTTTACTCACAGTAGTTCTTTCAGTCACTCTGGCCTTGAGTGACAACCCGAGCCGTGCTGCATTCACCAGGTGTGGGACTCGGCTAACCCCCAGGCAGTTCCGGAGCGTGGTCCTGAGCTCCCTTCTCTTTCTCTCTCTGCTGGCCGTCCCCACCAGGGATCCACCTTTGTCCGGTTCCCTTGGGCCTCCTGGTGGCAAAACCTTCTCTGGCTTTCCTGACCCTACTCTTGGTGTACCTTCCTGGTGGATGTGGTGAGGGTCGTGGCAAAGCTTGACCACGACCTCCGGTTCCTGGCTAAGGGTTACTTTTGCCTCCGCCAGCTTGGGATCCGGTGCCCTCTTCTGCCAACCCTTCACCCTTTTGGCTTAATTCTGGGATCTCAGGGTTCCCTCTGGCTCTGCGTCTCTGGGCCTTTCTTCTTCCTCTCTGCTTCAGGCCTGGCCCTGGAGCTGGGCCCAGCAGGAGCCACAGCTCCCTGTTAGCCCTCTTGGCTGAGCTCCTCTGCTCTGCTTCTCCTGGACTGTCTGACTGACCCTGATCTAAGATGGTGCCCACCTTATATACTCCCTCTATGTGTGAGCCCAGGTGACTAGCACCCAATGGGCTCCTATCTCTATGCCCAGAGCCCCTCCCCTATCTGCCCCTACACTACTGGGATGTTCCACCCCCCCTCCCACTCCAGCCAGGGACAGACGCTGTCGTACCTGCACATTTATCTGGTGGGAGTACCGTAGTTCTGTCCCCCGGAAATGGGATGTATGTAGTGCATGCAGCCTTCTGAGCTCAGTCCCACACTCCATCCTTACCCGGGAGTGGAATACCACACCTCTGGGTCGAGGTGCAGTACCCCTGTAGCAGCCGAGTCCTCGGGGTGCTACACTAATACTTCCTTTTGCGTCAGGACACCACCATGCACATTAAATGGAAGGCCAATCCTGCTGAGCTCAGCTGACATTGGTCTAATGCGTATGGACACCTCAGTATGTATACATGCAGTCAATCAATCCTCTCATTAGATTTTAACCAGTTTGATCCAATAAATAATTGGCAATAGTTGTCTGGTTGATGCTTCCTGGAACGTGGCCACCCGGGCACATTTTCTAAATGAATAGCTGTTATTGAAATATTTAACTGCTATGAGAAGCTCTGTTCTGGAGTTGACATTCTCTGGTAAATACATTTCAGTTTTAGGTAGAGAGAGATTTTATTTAAAGGGAATCTGTAAGCAGGTTTCAGCTATTTTATCTGAGAGCAGCATAATGTACTGTGAGGCAGTGACGGGGATCGTATACGAGGGACGGTATATATCCCCCAGAATGTGTACAGAGACCTACCTATTAAATCCATTGGAGTGCATTACAGTCACAGACACACCTGCGGCTGCAATGCAGGAATGAAGATGAGCATTGACCTGGTCAGGCTATCTGGCTAAGGCAGTTTAGTAAAACCCGGCAGGGCCTTCATTTCTTGGAGGAGGTCACAGGAGGCAGTGGGGCGGTCTCCTCCCTCCAACCCTGGTTTTCCAGTGGCTTTTGCCACAGGTCCTTTAAAATCCCTACATTAAGGATTAGTGTTGTTCAGTGTTGGGACCTGCTAGAAACATAGCAGGAATGCTCGGCGGGCCTGTGTGTAGCTGAACCCACGCCTGGGAAGGCTCTACACCCGTCAGGCTCTGAGCGGCCCGAGACGGCAATTGCCCACGGCAACCGTTGTTATGGACTTATGTTAACCCAGCTGCGAACTGGAGGACTTTCTCTTTTACCCGTGCGTGCTGAATAAAAGCTGCTTATGTTGGACTTGCTTAGGTCACTGCCTCAGTTACTGCACGGTGTGAACACCGCCGCCTTACAGTACAGAGACCCTGATTCCTGCAATGTCTCTCTTACTGGTCTGCATGTTGTCATTTTGATAAAATCGTTGTTTTCTCTGCTGCAGATATAGCACTTCTTCGAATGCTGAGCTCTATATAACTCTGTCGACACCAGTGATTGGCAGCTTTCTGTGTACAGTACACTATAAATTAGCAGAAAGCTGCTAATCAGTGTTGGAGTTGGGGTTACAGCGCTAATGAATATGGAAGAGTACATGGCAGCAGGTTTACTAGTCCGTTCCATTATGCCGCTCTCGGATTAAATAGCAAAAACCTGTTGACAGATTCCCTTTAAATAAATATGCACATTTGGTGCTGAGCTGACTGTTTGTCAAGGTGCAGGGGGTGATAACAGCTCGCTGACTGTGTAGTGAGAGGTAAATGTTACAGCCCCCTACACTGCCCCGATGACTGTAAGTAAGTGGCTTCAGGTAGATTATATCTTCATTTTCTCCCTGTCCCTGCTGTTCCAGTTACACTACCAAACATGATTGAAGGGCTATTTTCTAGCACGTTACCACTTTATCTGCAGGTAAATAGCACTTCTGAAGGTGACAGGTTCCCTTTAATTAAAGGATATCAAGTCATTGGGGGTCAATTTTCTTTACTCAATGTATGTATATCTGAAATTTGTGGTGACTGGACACAAACTCACTTGCAGATTTGCAGTTAACTCATTCAGCAGCCAGCAATAGATGGTGCAAAACAGAGGCTACAGAAGGCAAATTATCCAATTTTTTTATGAAATCCAATTGCAAAAAAACAGATTTTTAGTACAAAATATATGCATTTAAGTTAAAGAAAAATAAAATTGCCCCTAAGGTGTCAATATCCTTTGAACATGTCATTCAGGGAACACACAGGTGAATGTTGCCTTATGACTCACAAAACTAGAGCACTTGATTTCATTAATTTTATGACTTTTCACAAAAGGAATGTGTACATCAGTGACAAAAGCATTAGTCATTATGTATCCCACAGCAAGAACATTGTGCTGCGGTACTAGAATCACTGTAATTTACAAGTATCTTAACTAGATCACTTGTCTATGCCGTGTTTATATAATTTTCCCTAGAATCTACTCACATCTACATTGTGGCGGTTCTGTTGCATGACAAACATAAGTGGTCCATCTAGAACTGGGTCCATCTAGTTACACTGGGATAGAAAAATTAGTATTGTACGCCGGACTATTTATTTTTAATGGAGCCTTGAAATGAAAATCCTCTCACCATAATTTTCTGATGTAATATATAAATGTGAGAAGATTCATTGATGAAGCCTGAAATATCTGATAATCTCTAACTTCCAGAACCAAAGGGCTTTTTTGCAGAAGTTAAAGGGATTGTTGACAAAATAAAAAATATCAATACTCGCCTGTTCAAACCTCCACAGCTTCAGTGCTACGTGACCATCTTTGTGCACTGGTCCGACAGCGATGATGTGTCATACAATAACTTGCCTCAATGCTTGTGTGTCATACAGCATCACGATTGAAGCCAGCTATTGGCTGCGGCAGTATTGTTCGTGTATTGCACATCATCACTGTAGGAAAGTAAATAGAGGTCAACGGAGACCACCAGAGCTGCTGTGCTACGGCCGTGGGGATATGAATAGTTAGGTATTGATTTGTTTTATTATTTTTTCATTATTGGCACTTAGCCAATTCTTTTTAGATCCCTTTAAAATTTGTTGGGCCTCCAAATCTGATACAACATTCTAATTCTCTATTATTAAAAATCTGTAAGCACCTTGACCTTCTCACAGCCATGTATAATAGAGTGCAGATACCTTTTAATTGTTTTTAATCTTTGTTGTTTGTTTGTCAGTATCATTTTTGATCTTCAATAAACTATGTTTATGTATTCATATACACTTTGGCTGTGCACTTTTACTTACTACAGGTTTTCTCTTTTCACCCTAAGTTTCCATTTTTGCATTTTTGTAGCTTCCCTAATCCATTTATTCATTATCTCTTTTACATTTGTATTGCCCACTACATTCTTTTTCCTTCAGCTAGTCCATTGTTTAGCAGTTGTTGCGGAGTACTGCAGATCAGCTCCTATTGATAAGTACACAGCAGTCAGTTGGTACATCCTTGTCTGAACCTGCTCCTATAATCTCAGCCTCTCTCACCAGGAGGCACTGCTATTACACTGTGGAATGTCGCGCTGGGCAATGGAGGCGTAGGCCAGTCAAGAGGATTGGCTTGGCTGAAACTTGTAGTGCCAATCAGCCAGGGTGTCTGTGTGTTTTTACAGAGTAGTTAATCAGCAGATGTAATTAGTATGTTTTGGATGGGGTTCCACTTAAGGCCACGATTACACGTTCAGTAATTGGTCAGTATTTGTAAGCCAAAACCAGGAGTGGGTGATAAATGCAGACGTGGTGACGTGTTTCTCTTATACTTTTTCTCTGATTGTTCCACTCCTGGTTTTGTCCCTGCTTATGATGCGGGCTCCAACACTGAGCCCGCAACTTTGCACGCACTTGATGGCTGATTTATTCAGCCATCAAGTGCCTTAAACAGCTACAGGTGAAGCAGTGCTCTGCCGGTGGCTGTTAACCAGTTAAATTCTGTTGTCAATCACTGACAGCGGGATTTTACACGCACCAGACAGAAACGCCCATTGGCACCCTTGTCATGTGATCACGGGGCGCTGATGGGATGCTATGAAAGCCGGGGGTCTGGAGAAGCCCCCATGTCTGTCATTGTGAATCTCCCCTGAACGCGGCCGGTTGAAGCACTGCCATGTGTAGCACAGGCGATCGGACAATCGCAGCTTCAAGTCTACTAAGGGGACTATTGAAGTCAGTAAAAAGTGTAAAATTTTTTGTTTAAAAGTATGAAAAAAAAAAAAAAAAAAAAAGCTCAAATCATCCCTCTTTTGCTCCATTAAAAGGAAAACAATTTTTTAAAAAATGACACATATTTGCTATCACTGTGTTCAGAAATGTCCGATCTATCAAAATATGAAGTAAATTAATTTGATCGGTAAACCGCCTAATGAGAAAAAAAACAAAAAACTCCAGAAATATGGTTTTGGCCGACGCAACATTGCCATAAAATGCTATAGGAGGCGATAAAAACATTGCATCCTCTCCAAAATGGTATCAATATCAGCTTAGAGTGCAAAAAGTAAGGCGTCACCCAGCCCCAGATCCCGAAAAACTACGGGTCTTGGAAAATGAGAAACAAAATTTTTTTTTTTTACCACTTAAATAGAAAAAAAACTATACATGTTCGGTAACTGCATACTCGCACTGACCTTTGGAATCATATTGCCAGGTCAGTTTTACCATGTAGTGAATATGGTAAATAAAAAGCACAAAAAAAAAATTGTGGAATTGCACTTTTTTAGCAATTTAATTTAATTGGAATTTTCCCGTTTCCCAGTACATTATGTGTAGTGTTGAGTTAGTATGTTCTGTTCCAAGTATGCTCGGGCCGAGCTCCGAGTATTTATAGCTGCTCGGTGATAAGATTAAATCGCTCCCGTGTGCATGATTTGCGACTGTTTGACAGCTTTATTACATGTGAGGAATGTGTAAGAAATAGACATTCCTCCCATGTATTAAAACTGTCAAACAGTCGCAAATCATGCACACGGGAGCGATTCAAGCATATCACCGAGCAGCTATAAATACTCGGAGCTCGGCCGAGCATACTCGCCGAAAGGGTTAATAGAACATAGTCGCTCAACACTAAGTATGTGGTAAAATGAATGGTGTCGTTCAAAAGTATAACTCGTTCCGCAAAAAAACAAGCCCTCATACGGGTATATTGACGGAAAAATAAAAAAGTTATGGCTCTTGGAAGAAGGAGAGGAAAAAACGAAAGGTCAAAAACTGAAAATCGCAAAGTCTTGAAGGGGTTAATCTTGTGTCCAATATTATAGAAATTATATTTCAGCACAATACAGAACAAGAGCAGAGATTGCCAATAATAAATCCTCTTAAATTTAAAGGCAAAAAGTTTACAATTCATATAAGCCTTTTAATTCAGACTTCCTGAAGGTCTCTACTCTGACAACCTAGTATTACATGATTTTCTATAACCGTCTAAGAATGTGACAATACTTATTAGATTTCGCTATATATACAGTATAGTCATATAGCTATCCTGTACTGAGCTGTCCCATTTAAGTCTTAGCAGAATGAATGTATATTCTCAGGATTATTATAAGGACAGAAAGCTCCCCGTTGTTTCACTCACAACTACCATAACCTGGATCATCAGCATGGTGGCTTTATACTGTTTTGTAATAACATTCTCTTTTTGGAAAAAAAAAAGAATGTACCGAATGGCTATTTTTTGTAGACTCCTTAATGATTTCCCTAAAGAAATATGAAATGTGAAAACTTGCCAAAATCGGACACGATGGATTGAATGAGGATGAAATGAATGCATTCTTCTCATTTAATTCAAAAGATAATCATCAATAAACATTGTTCAGATTTTAGAGCATAAAATAAGAGCTATTTGTGAGTGGAGCTTGAGACAGAATGTTACATTTGGAGGTGTGGTAAGATGATCCATTGATCATGAAGTGTTCAGTATCTCAGCATCAGTATCTCGGAGTTCCCACTAGGAGATTCTCCTGTGGTTCCAAGTTCTGACTCTCACATACCCTCACGTTTCCAGCTCCTGCACCATCTCAGTTGTTTTTCCTTTTGTGTGGGTTGTTAAATCCGCAGTGCCAGATCCCCTTGCATATTGTCAGTACAGAGAGTGATGGTTAGCGGAGTAAAATGCTTTCTACACAACTCTCTGGTGGGAAGGGGTTATCTTTTATTTATTTCCATGATATAAAACCTATTTGGTGTAAGTACTAGTTATTTTATCATTCTTGAATTAAAAAAACCCAAACAACTATTTCCAGTGTAGGCTCCTATTGCGTAGCCTCTTATCGTTTCTTCTCTTTTAATTGTATTGGGACTATACATAGAAAACTAATCTCCCAAGAATATGCATCTGTGTCTTAATTATGTGTATGGACAAGACCAAGTTTCCTTAGTTGTTATGAAACAGATCATCAGTTATAAGATGCTTTGAAAACAAACTTTTACTTAATGTGTATGTGTCTGGATATTGCAACTACTATATGTTTACTCAACTTTTTATACAATATGTTGATATTTAGTTTTTACCTTTTTTTGGAAAGTTGTGCCCTAGTTCAGAAATCGAAATAGAAAAGGCTAGCATAATCTGTTTTCTCTAGGAGAATATTGAATAAGATGATCCTAAGTAAATATTATAAATTATTTTGCCTTCTGGCGTTCAAGAAACTTTTTATTACCAGCGTGCATTTATTACAGATCTGTGCAGCATGTAGCATTTATTAGATTCTGCCAGACACAGATGGAATTTTACTGGAACAAAAACTATTTTTCTTCTCATCTTTTTATAATTTCCATATTGTTGTTTTTTTAGACTTTTTAATTTAGTCATTTATGTTACATTTTTATCCATTGCTCATGCTCATCTCTTAGCAATCGATTCCAATAAACTGCTGGATATAAATTCCTCCTTTGTAGCCCTTTTGATTCATAGATTCCCTTGGTCTCCACTTCTGCTTGTAATGTGGTGAGAGGTTTTTGCTCTTTGTCTTTTGGCCATATCACAAATTGGCTGCTTAAAGTGTACCTGTAATTTCAAATTACGTTTCAGAATAAGTTGTTACATATTTATATATGAGGAGCTGCTCTATATTAGGCCATTAAGTGACTTGTACAGTTGAAGTCATAAATTCACTTACACCTTAGCCAAATTAATTAAAACTCTGTTTTCAACAATTCCTGACATTTAGTCCAAGCACATATTTCGTCTTTTAGTTCACTTGGGATCACTACTGTATTTCAAGAATATGAAATGTCAGAATAATACTAGAGCAGGATGTATTTCAACTTTTATTTCTTTCTTCACATTCCCAGTGGCTGAGACGTTAACAAACATCTGGTTATTATTTGTTAGCATTTGCTTTAAACTTATCTAATTTGGGTCACACACTTCAGGTAGTCTTCCACAAGCTTCTCACAATAAGTTACTGGAATTTTGAACCGTTCCTCCTGACAGAATGGTATATCTGAATCAAATTTATAGATCCCTTTTGCTTACAGATGCTTTTTCAGTTTTGTTCATATATTTTTCTATGGGTTTGAGGTCAGAGCTTTGCGATGGACCCTTCACTTTATTTTCCTTAAGCCATTTTGTCACAATGGCCGGAGCAGACATTGGGGGAACGGCAGAAGGTTAGTTTATATTTTTTTTTATTGTCAGAAGTTGTGAGGGCATGATGCCTTGTGGAGGCATAATACTGTGTGGAGGGCTGCAGAAACCATCATATTGTGTATGGAGACTCATACTGCCTGTTAGTGTTGTGGGGGACATCACATTGTGAGTATGTGTGTGGGGATCCCTCATACTGCCTGTGGTGTCCCTCCTGCTGCTTGTGGGAGCCCTCATGCTGCCTGAGGTGGATGTGAAGACCATCATCCTGTTTATACAGGGCTGTGGGGCCATCATTCTATATATAGGGGAGCTGTGGAGCCATCATACCATATTTAGGGGTCTGCGGGATACTGTACTTTGTTGTGAAAAATAATTCGGACTTGCACTTTCAGCAGACGTTGCATAAATCAATAGCACAGACAAATATAAGAATATTTGTAATATATTTTGAGAGAATTATGATATTTTTTTCTCCACTCACTGCTTCCCCTCTCCTTTGCCTCCTGCCCTTTTTATTCACTTTGAAAAATAAGCTCACCCCTGTCTTGCTGAAGACAAGACTGACTTCCAGCATAGTGAGGTGTCAGGTTACACTTTTAACCCTCTTCACTGCCTCTTGAATTTATCATCCACTCTGAAAAAATGGCTCAACTCTGGTCTTGCTCAAGACACATTGCCAGCATAGTGAGGTAAGTATTATACTCGAGGGAGGAGAATTGAGAAGCAGAGTGACAATACGTGCAGTGAGACACAGAAAGATCTTGCCAAGCTTTTCAACTTTTTCTTTTATCAGCCCAGAGCTGAATTCACATCTTCACTGCTTAATAGTGCTGTATAATTCTCTCCATGCTGCTGCTTCTGTCTGTGTGCTGAGTAATGAAGAGCAGGAATCCATCTGTTTCTCAGAATGTGGCGATGCAAAATAAATTAATTTTCTCTAAAAAAAAGTGATCATAGTGTGCATAAGTAGCAACACATAGAATACCTTTATAAATGTGGTATCACTGTAATTGTACTGACCCCAGAAATAAAGCTGTCTTATCACTTTTACCGCATAGAGAACAAAGTATAAAAAAAATAAATAAAAACAATTCTTGAACTGCTGTTTGTCAGTTCAATCCGCCTCACAAAAATCAGAATTAGGCCGGCTGCAGATGAACGTATGAGAAATCGTCCGAGTTGCATCCAGAAAATTCGGATGATTTTTTTTGGAATTTTCATCTGTCTGTTTTTTACTTCCATGTGACATCTGTGTGATGTCTGGTTGCAGTCTGTGTGTTATCTGTGGTCATACAACTACACTAAAAATGTACATGATCAAATACAGTTTTCTAGGTTTATAATAGAAATGTGTCTGTAAAAATCGGATGCCACTCGGATGTTCTGTGTGGGTTTGTTCTTTTTACGCTCCCATAGACATGAATGGGTGACTCTCACCCAAGACTCGGAATAAAGTAGTGCTTTCTGCAAATTTTTTCCCACGGACAGTAGAACAGAGGAAAAAATTGTTCATCTGAACAACATTATTGAATATCATGGACAGCACCTGTCTGATTTTTATGCTTGTCTGCATGAGCCCTAAGGCTGAGTTCACATTTATTCTATGCTCTACACTTACGTTGGAGTTTCTGTCTAAAGCTCAAAAAACATGATTCAGACAGAACCATTCACTGTAATAAGGCTGACTCAAACTGGCCTCTTTCCCGACGGTGTACCATTTTTCTAGGCATGCACAATTGACCACAGTTTTGTGTACCTCTAAAAAGACCGAAACCGCTGGAACAGAGGCCATACTGAGTACAAAGTGACTCCATCTGTCTCATTATAGTGAATCTTTCTGTCTGACTCATGTATTTCACAGATTTGGGGTATGTATACAGTACATGATATCTTACAGATGCCGGTGTATTCAAAAACGTCTCACGGAAGGACATAACCTCAAAAATCACAGAAAAAGAAACAGTCTCACCAACATCAGATTACCAATGCACTAGCAGGGTGCAACAGACCTCCATGATAAAGACGGGGGCAGCACAGATGCAAAATACTGATGGAGCAACCACTCACAAACCTAGTGTAAGGATGCACCCAGGCCCTTTATTGTTGGTTTTGTAAATTGGGGTTTCTGTCCCTGTGGGGTTCACATATATAGTGCTGGGCACACTGCCTGATCTAATAGTATGGTTGTCATCAATAGGCTGTAACCCAGAAACCGTGCATCACACATACCTCTGTGACTGGTGCCCTATACAAGTCTCATCTGTGTGCATTTTTAATCCTAGAGAACCACCCCTCCATGAATTGGTAGGTTTGGGAGCAACCACTCAATCAATATTTTGCACCTGTGCAGCCCCTGCCTTTATCATGGGGGTCTACTGCATTGGTAATTTGACCTGATGTTGGTAAGGCTGTATCTTTCTGAGATGCTGATGTATCGCTATAGTTTTTGAAGCAGATGACACATCAGGAAAACACCGGTGTAGTGTTGCACGAACGTGCTCAGATAAGGTGTTATCAGAGCACGCTCAGGTGCTAACCGAGTATCTTTGGCGTATTCGAAAAAAATGTTTGCGTCACCGCGTCCTTGCATGTGGTGCGGCTGTCTAACAGCCACGAGACATGCAGCCGCGATAATACCTTATCCAAGCACGTTCGCACAAAACTACACAGGCGGTGTTTTTCTTAAAGCGTCTTATTTGTCGCCCCCTTAAAAGTGGTCATGTCACTTCACAACTTTTGAAACCTGAAGCATTTAACAGAAAAAGTCGTTTTGATATTGCAGTGCATATGTTCATTATTTTGAACTTTTATTGAGCACTTTTGCAGGTGGCATCCACCTGAAAACATGTCCTGAGCACATAACTTTAGATAGAAAACCCTGAGTTAAGTGCTCAGCATACAGCATAGGATAAATGTGCACCTAGCATTAAAAAGTGATCCAAAACATTGTGTCACAAAGTGATATCACTAATAGCTTAAACTCATCATAAGGGTCAGCACCTGCGCAGTGAGTTCCTAATGAAATTGTGAGATCAATGGACTGGTTGCCACTAAATGTCATTAGGAGCTCACTGTGTAGGTGCTGTCACTACAACAAACCCAGTCAATGGGGAGATAGGTCACTGAGGGAAGAGTGACCTGTCAATCAATGTGGTGCAGCACAGCAGAGCTGGTGAGTGAAGTGCCTGCACCAATGCACTTACAACTTAAAAAAAAAGTTCTCACTAATGCCCCAATGAAATTCTACTAAAAAGCTAAGAATGTAATAAGCATTAAAAAGGCTTTATAATCATATCTTTTGTATAGAATTTCTTAGTTCTCTCTGCTGTCTTTGCTGGAAGTATGAATTCTTCACAAACCTAATATACAGCAGTGCGACCACAGCCTAACTCAGGCACAAATGGAATTTTCTGCTTTTGTAATGTGTTTGAGTTTCATCTGACTGAAGTAACTTGCATCAGTTCGGAGTTTTCAGCCTCCTTTATATCACCTCAATGGGATTTCTATTGTTTTGCTATAACATACATTCAACTCAGTAATTTTCCCAAGATCACCCCAAGGCCTCTTTCACACATCTGTGAAAAAATGTTACCGGTGTCATCAGTGTTTGGTCTGTGTGTCCGTTTTTACCATCCGTGTGTCATCAGTATTTTTCACGGATGCATAAATACATAAACTAATGATAAAGCTTTTCCTATCCTTTGCAATGTTAAACATGGACAGCACATGTTTCTCAAAGACCAATAGACTTGTATTGGCCCTTGTCATCCGTGCTGATGGAAAAAACACGTACATGTGCATAGCACCGTAGGTTGTAGTGGGTACTTGTAGTATTTGTAAAAAAAAAAAAAAATGGATACAACATGTACTGGAAACAGACACGTGAAGGAGGAAAGAGTGTGAATTTTCCGAAGCAGAAGATTATTATGACTATATTGAAGTGTATATATACACAAGTGCTTCTCACTAAATTAGAATATCATCGAAAGTTAATTTATTTCAGTTCAATACAAAAAGGGAAACTCATATTATATAGAGTCATTACAAACAGCGTGATCTATTTCAAGTGTTTATTTCTGTTAATGTTGATGGTTATGGCTTACAGCCAATGAAAACACAAGTCATTATCTCAGTAAGTTAGAATACTTTATAACAACAGCTTGAAAAATCATTTTAAAATCCGAAATGTTGGCCTACTGAAATGTATGTTCAGTAAATGACCTCAATACTTGCTTGGGGCTTCTTTTGCATCAATTACTGCATCAATGTGGCATGGCATGGAGGTGATCAGCCTGTGGCACTGCTGAGGTGTTATGGAAGCCCAAGTTGCTTTGATAGCAGCCTTCAGCTCGTCTGCATTGTTGGGTCTGGTGTCTCTCATCTTCCTCTTGACAATACCTCATAGATTCTCTATGGGGTTAAGGTCAGGCTAATTTGCTGGCCAATCAAGCACAGTGATACTGTTGTTTTTAAACCAGGTATTGGTACTTTTGGCAGTGTGGACAGGTGCCAAGTCCTACTGGAGAATGAAATTTCCATCTCCAAAAAGCTTGTCAGCAGAGGGAAGCATGAAGTGCTCTAAAATTTCCTGGTAGATGGCTGCTCTGACTTTGGTCTTGATAAAACACCGTGGACCTACACCAGCAGATGACATGGCTCCCCAAACCATCACTGATTGTGGAAACTTCACACTAGACCTCAAGCAGCTTGGATTGTGGCCTCTCTACTCTTCCTCCAGACTCTGGGACCTTGTGGAGTGTGTCAATGACTGCCTTCGGGACATCTGTCAAGTCAGCAGTCTTCCCCATGATTGTGGAGCCTACTGAAATAGACTAAGTGACCTTTTTAAACGCTTAGGAAGCCTTTGCAGATGTTTTTTTGTTAATTATTGTAATTTACTGAGATAATGACTTTTGTGTTTTCATTGGCTGTAAACCATAATCATCAGCATTAACAGAAATAAACACTTGAAATAGATCACTGTTTGTAATGACTCTATATAATATGAGTTTCACTTTTTGTATTGAAGAACTGAAATAAATTAACTTTTCGATAATATTCTAATTTTGTGAGAAGCACCTGTATATGCCCTTATGCTTCAATTCACTATGGGACTACCCAAGTGCTGCACTCAGAACAATTAATGGAGAGAAGGCCGGGTCTGTAGCAGGTTCTGGGGGTTCTAAAGCCTCGATCCCTTTATCGCTTGTGGTCCCTGCGGTAGGACTCCCAGCAAGGTATCCTCTAATGGATGGGTGATAAAGGGTTTTTAAAAATAAAAATTAAAGCGGTTTAATATTAGTTATGAAAGGCCTTATATGACAAAATAATTAAGACATAGCCTTCATTTGTAATAATATTTTATTGTCATTAAAAAGTTAAGTGTTTTATTTTCCAGTCAATATTCCTATAATTACAGGAAAAAAATCTACGGTTAAATAAGTTAAAAGACAAAAATAAAAGCAAACTAACTTAATATTTATTCTTCATTGGTAATAATGAAATGGTATCAACAATGAAAGAGATGGTTAATACTGATTCTTGGCTAATTAGCCCACTGCTACTGGAAAACTACCAAGCGACAATGTAAAGTGGGAAAAGTGAAGACGGAATATCAGAATTGAACGGGTTGTCCATCTTATATATAACCAGTGCACAGAGTGACTAATGGGGTATAGGCAAATTACTGATATACAGGTCCCCAGCTATCACTGATTTGTACTAATAAGAATAGTTCACTTGACACTGAAAAATGTTGTAGCAGAAAGGGGCATGGTGACGTCTGAAAATGCGCCATATGTATTATTCATGTGCACCAGTTTTGAGGTGGAAAATAATGGTCTAAAGTAAGCCGGCTAACAATTGGCATAACAGAATGTGTCAAACTTCAGGCAAGATAAAGCAATATCCCACAGTGAGCGCCACGGTGATAAATTTGGTACCACTTCAGACTGCCTGGAACAAGTGTAAACCATTAGGCTGTCTGCCCACGATGCGGATTTAATGCATTTCCATGGCGGCATTTCCATCACGAAAACATGCGTTTTTAATGCGTTAAGTTATCTGCCATGTTCCCCAATGATAATCTGCATGTGCTGTGCACATGCTGCTGAAATTTCCGCTGTGGATTATCATTGCGGAAAAATCCGCAGCACTACCAATTATTTTGCGGAACTGCGGCAAAATTGCCGCCATTGACTTGCATTGAACTGCATAACATCCGCATGTATACATGTATGCATGCGGATGTTATGCGGTTCAATGTGCGGATGGTACCCGCGTCTGGAGAAGAGGAGACTTTCCTCCAAACCTGGGTACCATTAGTAAAAAAAAAGAATTAAAACGTAAAAAAAAAAAAACATTTTACTTACCTCTCCCGTGGCCCCCGGTCTCCTCTCCGGTGGCGTGCTCTGTCCTCGGCGTCCTGCGGTGTTCAGAAAGGACCTGCGGTGACGTCATTTACTCATGTGATGGTCACGCGTCCTCTGACGTCAGCGGTTGCGTGACCTGTCAGCTGACTAACTGACGTCACCGCAGGTCCTTTCTGAACACCGCGGGACGCCGAGGACAGAGCACACCACCGGAGAGGCAAGTATAATGATAATGTTGTTTTTTTTTTTTTTATTATTATTTTTTACGTTTTAATTCTTTTTTTTACTATTGATGCTGCATTTAAAGCAGCATAAGTTGGTCACACAATATAAATCCATGCCAGTTGCATGGATTTATATTGTGTGACCAACTTGTCAAGCACTTTTCCAAGTGATGCTCAAAATCGCTTGGAAAAGCTCTTGAAAAAAACGCATGCAAAAACGCTTCTCCCTGGCAGAAAAAACGCATGTAAAATCTGCATGCGTTTTTTCTGCCAGTGAGAGGCAGAAACGCTCAGGAAAAATCCGCATCAATTCAGCATTGTGGGCACATACCCTAAGGCTATGTGCACACGATGCAGAAAATTTCTGCATCATTTCTGCATCTCCCTGGCAGAAAAAACGCATGCAGATTGTGCATGCGTTTTTCCTGCGGAATACATGCGTTTTCACATGCATTTCCGCATGTGGATTGACAAGCGCTTTCCAGGCGATTTTAGCATCACCTGGAAAGTGCTTGACAACTAGGTCACACTATATAAATCCATGCAACCGGCATGGATTTATATAGTGTGACCCGAGAGAGTGGTAAAAATAAAAAATAAATGTATACTTTACCCTCCGATGGCCCACGCTGTCCAGCTCAATCCGTTCTCCCTCGCCGGCAACTTTGAAGTGAAAGACCTGCCGACGTCAGCGTCACGTGACCCGTCACATGACTCTGATGTCAGCGCAGGTCCTTCAACTCACTGCAAAGCGCCGGGAACCAAGCAGGAGCGCTGCGCGGGCCGCCAGAAGGTAAGTATACATTTATTTTTTATTTTATTTTTTTACAGCTTTTTTAATGGTACCTGGGTGTGGATGAGACTCTCCTCTCCTCTACACCCGGGTACCATCAGCACATTAGAATGCGCAAATAACGCAAGTACAGATGCAGTCTTGTGGAATTGGCGCGTTCTAATGCAAGTCAATGGCGGCGAAAACGCTGCATTTACGCAAAATTAATTGACATGCTGCAGATTTTTGAGCGCAGCGTTTACGCAGCGGAAAAATCCGCATCATGGGCACAGCACATGCAGATTTCAATTGGGGAACATTGCTGCCCTTCTACCATGCGTTTTTAATGCGTTTCCGCAACTGCAAAAACGCCGCGGAAATGCATTAAAAACGCATCGTGGGAACTCAGCCTTAAACTGCATTCAAACAACCGTGTGACGCAGCCTCGTGAAGTCTGATTTTTTTTTTTTTTCTTTCTATCAGACAGCACTCAAACCCATAGAGTAGAATGGCTGTACTATATTCACACATCAATTAAAGTTATGGATCTGAGAGTAATATCCATATGACTCAGAACATGTCCTATTGTGATCAGTTTGTGGATCAGAGTCAGCCATTAAAGTCTATGGGGATCTGTGTAAAACATGACACAGAAGACAGACTTTGTATTTCTGAGATCCAGCTGTGTTTCATCAGTTTTTAACTGATCTATTGTTAAGAGTAAATGGATACATTTCAGACAGCCTACTGCTAGTGACACGGATGTGTGAATGTAGCCTTAGACAGCATTAGGTAATGTGGGCCGTAGTCTTCAGAAGTTTTGCACCATTTTCTTTCTTTCTGAAGACAAGCCTCTTTGCCATCCAATCTGTTCCTGCAACAGGCCGCAAATGTTGAGACACGAAATGCAGCCCCATAAATCAGCTCCTTCCACTGATCACCCAGCAAAGAATCCGGCACTGTACCTATGCGCTTCAGTGGTCACTGATTGTGAGGGATGTATGACATGCCCCTCCATAAGTGACCATTTACAGGATGGGATCAGAGACTCTGGGGAAAAGACTTAAAAGGCAAAAAAATCTCATGGCTTAGAACTTCAGAAGACTGTACATTGGTAAATTGCTTATTTTCCATATCACTAATATCCCTATTAGCTTCTCTCCTGTACTGATTATATAGTAGGTGGCCAACAATCTTCTTATTACAAAGATCAGAACAATTGTGTCCCATATATAAAGGCACGCTGCCCTTAACAGGTTAATAACTTCTCTTCAAATTACCATCACATGTATGGCAGATCTGACATTGCAGCCTTGTCTTTATCTAAACATCTTAAAAATGAAGACATCAAACGGTTCCTAAGAGCAGCGCAGGCAGCTGCTGCCCACCCATATTATGTAGGCTTCACCAATGGAGAAATCTGCTGTGGATCTTGCTGCCCTCTAGTGGGGAGAAAAGTGGATGGTTGGCTGTAGCCAGAACACTTGACCAGACTTAGGCACTTTCAACAACAGAACTTACTACAACATATACATTGTGCAAATATTTTTTGCTACAATTGTCAGCACAGTGCATCTGCAGTATAGGTTGTATTGTATGTATTTACACCCATCAATATAACAATCTTCTTTTCTTATGCGGTTTCACAGTGATCCCAGCATACAGAATGTGCATTTCCAGATGTATACCACCATTATGAGTCATGATTTTTTAATACTCATACATATTGCTTGCATAGTTATTTTTCACTCTACTGTAATACAGAAATAGAGTAAGGAAACAGCCCTTGACAAAACAAACCCCAATCCATTGTGCAACATTTAAAGGGGCTGTCCATCTGAAATGTTATTTATTTTTAAAAAAATGAGTCACCAGTCCTTCACCATAACTACTCTGATGCTTTGCTGATCTCCACTTCCTGACCCCTTTCAACACACAGGAAGTGATCTGACTGCTGCAGGCAGGGTGCGCAGAGGGAGCAGAAAGTATAGAATGGCACGATCCTGGTAATGGAAGATGATTGGTGACGGAAGTAATTGTTTTTTTTTTTTTTTTTTAAATATGTCACTGACTATATCAGTTGGACTACACCTGTAATATTAAGACGTTTTAAAAGTATTAAAATAAGAAAACACATCAGCTAAAAACAGTAGACGACCAGTAGCATAGTGTCAATAATAGTGTCTATTCCTATAATAACTCCCATCACATCCTAGAAATCTGAGGGGGAACGTCTACCACATTTAGCCTTAGGTAGCATATTATAATAAAAGCACCGTCTTGACTGATCCCCTTCTTTTTTTGTGCTTATAACCTATTAAAAAGCACAGTAAGAGGACAGAATTAAGAATTAGAAATATTGGTAAATTAAACAGTTACAATTACAAATATACGGTATATATAAATTTCCAATCTGTTCAGTCGTCAATCCAAAACAGACTTCCCTGTCCGGCCAACTGTGCCACCAGTCTCCGGACTCTGACATGCCGTACATTGCAGGGTGGACTTACAAGTAAGTCTTAATAAATATTAATAAAAAGAAATCAGAATTATTTTCTCATAAGAAAAGATTGTAAAACTGCAGCTTACTGTACATTACTGATTTACAGTCTATGCTAAAATATAAATAAAAACTCAAGCACAGAGCGGCCAAGTGCACAGCCTGGCAGAGAAGTGGCATCTGATCAGACTGTGTAATCTGCACCCTTCCATAAGGGCACATATAAGACATAGTGGTCTTCTCAATGATCTGCATCTATCACTACATACTGTACTTATAACAATGCAGTCATTCTGACTTCAGCCATGAAACCTTCATTCTCAATAGCAAATGGCACCTTTTGGTATACGCTGACCAAGAATTTATTGGCCATATGCAGTGTGGTGGGCATCTATGGTGTACCCCTGATAATGCAGACTATCAAGACTTTACCTGTCAACGACTCCTATGTCTTTGACTGATCCACATATAACCAATCCGAATTAGGTTTCCAGTTTCCTATAAAACAAAAGCCCTATCTATGGCTGAATTCAGATGTGTTTCATGGTCCGTATATAGACCACAATGCCTGGCGCAGGTTTCCTGACCCGAACTAGCAGCCTCATATATGGCTATGAGGCCATTAGTTCGGATCAGGGGACCCATGTTCAACTTGGGCAATGTGCTCCATATACGGACCACGAAACATGGACGTCTAATTTCAGCCTTAAGCAAAGCCACAGAACTTCTTCTAGCTTGCTCAGGTGAATCAAGTCACATCAGTGATGCAGACTGATCGGGGACGAGTCTGGGCAGGGACACGGCTACTTAAAGCATAGTTCCAGCTATATTATATTTGCAAGACATTACCTATAGGAAATATTTACCTGCTAATTATGTTCTTCTCTTTCTGTTTGATAATAACGGGAACCTAATATGGTTAGGTTAAATATCAATGTCTTTAGATTTACTGAATTCTGAGAAGAAACTGAGGAGTCTGAATCCCACAACATAGCCTTCAGCCAACACCTGTGTAAGGAGTATGGGCACCTACTGTCTCTGATGGGTTATCTCTTCTGACTCCACCATATACATGAAAGCTCAGTTAGGCAACGGAAAACAAAGGGATCAGGCATTAAAATTCAATAATCCTGGGCCTTCTTCTCCTCAAAGTCATCTGTTAAGAGAGGTGGTTGACCAGTCCCACGGAAAACAGCAGGTCTGATGACTATCCTCTAACATGTACAAGGGGCCTTCATGCTGCTAATGCTCTTTGCCTCCACCATGCTTTAAACAGCAGCTTGGCTTCTAGGTCAAGGTTAACAAAACACAAGCTGTATCAGTGCAGTGAGAGCCAATTTCTATTACTTTAATAAAATTATTTTTTACCCAAAAGATTAAACTGCCAATGAGAAAAAGTTTAGCATGTAATATGCTAGAGGTCTACTTTAAGTTCTGGGAGTTACTATATTTTTCGTTGGCATGCAGATTCACATGTACAGTAGTTAATCTTCTGCCGGTATTACATTTTGGAAGCAATCCTATTTTAAGATGTTTACCTACAAAGATGATCAGTGTATGTGTCACTAAAAGCATCAGGATTACTCCATCCTATGTCCTGTGACGCAGAGGACTTGTAGTGTATAATGGATATAGTCTAGTAATTATCTTCTAAACTAATTATTGTGCCAAAAATGGAGTCAGCTCCAATATTTAAAATCATCCAATGAAACCTTTACCCTGGATGACTGACATCTTCCATGTTACGAGCTGGTGACTAGATTTCTCCTATAAGACAACTTTGGTCTAGAAAAGTCACTAGGCAAAGAGGATTTCACTGCGTTCTTAGAAAGCCTCTGCTGTAAAGCTTTAGTCCCTGTACGTAGACTGGTGCCCGAGCTGTCTGTCATCATATGTGCTGTATCGCTTCACATGAATACGTCGAACACGGTCTCGGAGTTCAAAACCCTCATCATCTTCGCTGTGAGATGCTTGGCTGCGTGTGCGGCTTGTGGCTTCCAGTAGAGAATTGTCAGGGACTCTGGGGGTCTCATACAGCAAAACGTTCAGGGTTTCTTCATAGATCCGAGCCTCAGGAAATTCAACCTGACCAGTGGGAGAGAAATACATTTTAGGCTCTGGCATCTCAATTCTTTACCAACCTATGTACTTTTTAGCCCCTTTTGAGTATGCGCTAAGCAAAAAGATCAGGTGGCCGCCTGTTTGGTCACTTGATCTTCCTGGTCCGTTACGTAAAAGCCAGGTTCTCTAGTAGACAAAACCTACTACAGACACCATTGCGTTATACATATCTTTAGCATAGGTCATCAATACAGAACGAGTGGGTGTCCAACACCAGCACCGATCAGCTGTTACCAGCTTCAGCCAGATGTATACAGTGTAAGGAGTGGAACAGCACTGCTCCGTTATACTGATCAGTGGCCGCTGCCGGGTACTGAAGATCGGCTGCTAGTATAGTCACTATAGGGTTGCCATGTCATTACGTGTTTTGTCTCCTCAGCTACTAATCTAGATATCATGTAATCATGCAAGGATCCCATACAAGATCCCATGACTCCCAGTCAAAATATGTCATATTGTACACAGGATCTAGGGCTGACAGCTGGATGCCATCCTGAATGTTACCCCGAATCCCACATTTGCAGATAATTGGCAGTACTATTTCATGTCTGGTCATCTGACATTTAAATAATGGACAAGCACAATACCCTACCATGCAGCTGTACACAGTCAGATTACATCACAGGATAAATGCTGGAGCTTTGGAATGGTTATCAAATACACTGCTCAAAAAATAAAGGCAACACTTAAACAACAAAATATAACTCCAAGTAAATCAAACTTCTGTGAAATCAAACTGTCCACTTAGGAAGCAAAACTGATTGACAATCAATTTCACATGCTGTTGTGCAAATGGAATAAACAATAGATGGAAATTATTGGCAATTATCAAGACACCCTCAATAAAGGAGTGGTTCTGCAGGTGGGGACCACAGACCACATCTCAGTAGCAATGCTTTCTGGCTGATGTTTTGGTCACTTTTGAATGTTGGTTGTGCTTTCACACTCGAGGTAGCATGAGATGGACTCTACAACCCACAGAAGTTGCTCAGGCAGTGCAGCTCATCCAGGATGGCACATCAATGCGAGCTGTGGCAAGAAGGTTTGCTGTGTCTGTCAGCGTAGTGTCCAGAGGCGCTACCAGGAGACAGGCCAGTACACCAGGAGACGTGGAGGGGGCCGTAGGAGGGCAACAACCCAGCAGCAGGACCGCTACCTCTGCCTTTGTGCAAGGAGGAACAGGAGGAGCACTGCCAGAGCCCTGCAAAATGACCTCCAGCAGGCCACAAATGTGCATGTGTCTGCACAAACGGTTAGAAACCGACTCCATGAGGGTGATATGAGGGTCCGGCGTCCACAGATGGGGGTTGTGCTCACAGCCCAACACCGTGCAGGACGCTTGGCATTTGCCACAGAACACCAGGATTGGCGAAGTCGCCACTGGCGCCCTGTGCTCTTCACAGATGAAAGCAGGTTCACACTGAGCACATGTGACAGACGTGACAGAGTCTGGAGACGCCGTGGAGAGCGATCTGCTGCCTGCAACATTCTTCAGCATGACCAGTTTGGCAGTGGGTCAGTAATGGTGTGGGGTGGCATTTCTTTGGAGGGCCGCACAGCCCTCCATGTGCTCGCCAGAGGTAGCTTCACTGCCATTAGGTACAGAGATGAGATCCTCAGACCCCTTGTGAGACCATATGCTGGTGCGGTTGGCCCTTGGTTTCTCCTAATGCAGGACAATGCCAGACCTCATGTGGCTGGAGTGTGTCAGCAGTTCCTGCAAGATGAAGGCATTGAAGCTATAGATTGGCCCGCCCATTCCCCACACCTGAATCCGATTGAACACATCTGGGACATCATGTCTAGCTCCATCCACCAACGTCACGTTGCACCACAGACTGTCCAAGAGTTGGCGGATGCTTTAGTCCAGGTCTGGGAGGAGATCCCACAGGAGACCATCCACAACCTCATCAGGAGCATGACCAGGCGTTGTAGGGAGGTCATACAGGCACGTGGAGACCACACACAATACTGAGCCTCATTTTGACTTGTTTTAAGGACATTACATCAAAGTTGGATCAGCCTGTAGTGTGTTTTTCCACTTTAATTTTGGGGGTGACTCCAAATCCAGGCCTCCATTGGTTAATAAATTTGATTGCCATTGATGATTTTTGTGTGATTTTGTTGTCAGCACATTCAACTTTGTACAGAACAAAGTATTCAATGAGAATATTTCATTCATTCAGATCTAGGATGTGTTATGTGAGTGTTCCCTTTATTTTTTTGAGCAGAGATTGTGTGATAAGGTTTTTTTAACGGAGCTTATTTTATTATCTGAGACTAACTTTTTGCTACTGCTGTTTTCTGCATTACTAATATTTGCACAATAATTGCCCTGAGTAATTGTGGACAAATAATCTACTCATGTTAGTACTTAGGGCTTTCGTGAATATCCAGGTTCCCCATCATGTATTTCATAATTTTATGTCCTCACCTGTACTTTGCAAAAGCCTGGTCTATCAAAATATAAAAATTAAATCAAAATGGTAAACATGGCGTAAACAGAACAAAACAAAAAAAGCAGAATTGTGTATTTTGTCACAATAAAAATGCAATAAAAACTGATCAATAATGTTGTGAGTAGCCAAATTAGTATTAATAAAGCAGTCCAGTCAGCTTAACGCGCAAAATTCAAGCCCTCTCACAACTGTATTGACAGAAAAGAGAAAAAACGTTACGGCCACAGAAAATGGCAACACAAATTAATTTTTTTTTTAATTGTACTGCCTAGAATAATCATATTTCCAGGTCATTTTTGCCATACAATGAACACTGTAAAAACAAAACCTAAATAACAATAGCAAAATTGCATTTTTCACCATTTCATCCCACTTTTTTTTCCATTTTTTATTCACATTGTATAATAAAATGGATGGTGTCCTTCAAATCAACAACTCGTCTTGTGAAAACCAAGCCTTCATACGGCTATGGCGACAGAAAAAAAAGAAGAATCTATGGATCTTGGAAGAAGGGAGGAAAAAAAAATTGGCTACGGAGGCAAGGGTTTAATTGCACAAAAAGTAATCCCAGTGGTGGTATTGTGTAGACAGAGAAACCTTTACCTTTGTTTGCTTCTTTTCAGTGGCATAAACAATGGAGGTGCAGCAGACCTCGGCCAGCTTCCGTCCTTGACCGTAGAAGGACCAGCAGCAGATCTCGTCTCCAATCACGTCCTTCATAAATAAGACTCGCCCGTTGAAGCGGAGAGAAAGCTTGTCAAACAGCTCAATATTTTTCAGAAGGTTGTCGTCAGAGTTACTATAATAATAATAATAATAATAATAATAATAATAATAATAATATTAATTTAAAAGAAGAATATGAACATTTGGTATTAATAAAGGATTTAAGCGTATAAACTTAGGGTCTATTTACACAGTGTGGTCACTGCAATTTCTTGAGGTGTTTTATCAAACAAAAAATGATCATTTTTAATTTTTATGTATTGTGCAAACACCCCAAAGTTTACCCTATGCTATTTATATGTACTATTACTCTTTACTTACTACAGGGTATATGCTCATTTTCTTGTTCTTTTCTTGTTTTTTTTCTATTATTTTTGTTTATACATTACATTATTGTTACATTGGTCTTTAATCACATTCTAAGCGTTAACATTGCAATCCTCAAGAAGACAAAATGATGGATCAACCAAAGTTACAGTGAAGCCTCGGCCAGATCAGACAGACTCCTGTATGGGCAGTAGAAATGGGAGAACGATTTGCAGACCTCCGGTCCATCAGCTAGGTAAGCACTCTGACTGCTGGACAGGAGGCCTGCATATCCCTTACCTCCCAGCATTCCCAACTCTTCTGTTGAGTAAAAGGCTGATGCAGAGCCACAATGATGACGCTGCACCAGCTCGGCTAATCAAAATAATAGCCAGGAAGGCCAGGAGATAAGGAGATTTGAAGGTCTCCCGTCCAGTGATCAGACATTATTGACATGCCCAATGGACCGGAGTCCTGCGAATGGATTCTCACATCTCTAATGGCCAGCTTCCTACATGGAAGGCTACCAATTAGGACAGTTTTAATAAAAAAATGCTCTTTCATATCATGTAAAAGGTCAGATTTCGGGACAACACTAGCTTTGCTCAGAAAAACTAAATTTAAAATCAGTCATTACATAATGTACTCTACCCATTAAGATGACTGTATTAATGACAGATATGCAGATGCAAGGAGATAAATATAAAGTAGTAACTCACCTGGTGTAGGAGTACTTATTGTTGCTTCTGTTATACAGGAGCTTCACCACAGGCTGTTGGGAAACATAAAGACATAACATATTACCATGACGAGATTAAAAAAAAAGAGGCTTTTAAGAAAAGCTTTCTCCAAACTTTTCCATGTTGAACTTGACACACAATATGATAGTGGCTGCAGAGCAGAATACACCTTTGTATTATTTCACCTCTCTGTTTCAGAGATATTATTAAAGTATTTGTCCCCAAATGAGTTCATTTTTGTTACGTCCCAATGAGTATTATCAGTTTTCCCTGGGGGCGTGTACTTCTTCCCCTGTACTACGCCAACTAATCAGAAGCAGTATAAATTAATTCATCGCACTCTCGGGTGAAGAAATGCAAAATTCATTTATTGGTACAACAAACCCAGAAAGAAAATAATTATAGCAAACCAATAGTGAGTGGCGACACAAGAGAAGACGTTTCGGCCTTTTACATGGCCTTATTCATTTCCCTACCAGCTAGGCGCGGGAGTGCCGCTACACACCTCCTCCAGTCTGGATACTGGCTCCAGCAGTGCGCGTCTGACAAGCCCTGGCAACACAATACAGGCCTGCAGTCCTCAAGCACCTCCGGGACCATTACAAGTCCTTCACCTCTCTGGCCCCACCACTTACTACAACCTAAACCCCAAGTTTTGCTCAAACCAATACCAATAGCGACAGAAATGAATAAGGCCATGTAAAAGGCCGAAACATCTTCTCTTTTGTAGTCACTCACTATTGGTTTGCTATAATTATTTTCTTTCTGGGTTTGTTGTACCAATAAATGAATTTTGCATTTCTTCACCCGAGAGTGCAATGAATTAATTTATACTGTGTAAAGGGCTTCCCATGCCCATTGCATCTGCACATTACAAACCCTTCCATCAGCTCTCCTCTTTTATTAGCACGGTCACCTCTGCTGTACTGCCCCTTCCACATAATTGTCGGAAATGCGTTAGTATCACACTTATGTCTGTTGTGCTCAGGACAAGTTGTAATAGCTCTGCCGTGAGATCCGGGCTGTAATTACATCTCACACAAGGGTAACCTGCCTTTTCTGGACTACTCCTGTATGAGATGTACACCCAGCTCTGATCTCACAGACAGAAGTGATACTGACACTGAGCTCTCAGCTAAGGACAGACAGTGTGAGGGGCAGTGACAGAACAGCAGATGTGACATTGCTAAGAGAAAAGGCTGATGAGGGTTTGTAAAAAAAAAGCTGATATAAGGGTTTGTAATGTTAAACTTTGCTGCACAGCCCCACTCCCTACACTGACTCATGCAGGAGGTTAGACCAGGAGATCAGAGCATCTCACACAGTAAGAAACCTGCTCTAAGCTGTGGTGGGGGCGTGTTCTTTTCCTGCCTGTTTCTGATTGATCAGCATCTAACAGGGGAAAGAAGTACACACCCCTAATGAAAACTGTCTGATACATTACCCGCTTTTACTTAATGAAAATAAACTCTTAAAGTGCTAATATCTCTGCAACGGAAAGGCGAAATTAAAAAAAAAACAAACACAACATTTTATTAATAATAATAATCTTTTTATTTATATAGCGCCAACATATTCCACAGCGCTTTACAATTCACAGACATTATTGGCACTGTCCCCATTGGGGCTCACAATCTAGATACCCTATCAGTATGCCTTTTATTCCACTCTGCAGCCACTATTACATCCTTTGTCCAGTTCAACATGAAAAAGTTTCTGAAAATACACTAGTCTAAACAAAAATTTGGTCTTAAATGAATCTGTAAGTAATATCAACCCCTACCCAAACTGCATATATGGGCATGCAAGTCTTGTAAGCTAAATCTATCAACACTTTTATATCTTCTATCTGATTCGGCATTCCCAAGAAATCAGCGTTAAAATCATATGCAAATGAGGCATTAAGTTCTCTGGGCGTGGCAGAGCATTTCCAGAGCTCCTGCCTCCAGAGGTTGTCTTCTCGCCCAGCACCAGCCTCTCTAGCTTGATTGAAGGTATCTTCCTACACATGAAGGAGGGGGGGGGGGTTCAGAGCTTCTACCTCAGGCACCGGCCTTTTAACACACTAGGACAGGCTTCTTTCAGTGTAATCAGATGGCGGCAATTTTAATTCCATTATGATTACATTTCTAGACAACAAGATGTTTAAAAACAATTAGTAATTTAGTTTTTTTTTTTCTAATCCTAGAGAACCCCTTTAAACATAGGCCATATTTAAAGTGAAACTCAAATGGACCCAACTTTAATCCACCAACATGTTTTGTATAATGCAGGCAGAGTGGCTGTAGTGTCTTTTCTTATTGTCCTCCTCTACTTGTGGCCCACTAGGGGAATGTAGACATGGCTGAACTAAGACGATTCAATCTGAGATTTAACTATATAATATCCATCTACTAGGCTCTAAGCTTCATAGTGCAATTTTATTCTAAAAATGATGGTAGCATAATGCTCGGTCCCATGTTAAAAAAAGGACTGAGATTTACAGTGTCTTACTATGGCTGACACCTGCAAATCTAAGTGCTGACTTCTACAATGCATCAGTGAGGTACGCACCTTGGCAGATGATTCAATCAACTTCTCTTCTTCTTTCTGAGATGTGATGATAGGGATATTACATACGGCTTCATATGACTCATTCTTATCCTGAAAGAAGAAAAATGGAGACAATTAGAAGAAAAAATCTGTTGCATTGTTTGCAGACGTGTCTGTCCCACAACCCGATGCTATCCTGAGGACAGAAATAGGTCTAGAAACAGCTGGTGCACGACTATGACATTTTCTATCGAGATTATTTCTAAAAGTTTCATGCAAACTTATATTTACAGATCTCCTAGTGACTGGTGTTTCATTAGACAAAAGTTATGTGCTGGAAATATAACTTACAGAATCTCTCTTACCCCATAGAAAAGGCAAGGTCAGTTTTATATAATCTAAGAAAATTACTAGGGCTGGGGCAACAAACCTTTGGGTCAAAATGTTCCAAACTTTGCAACAACCTTTTTGTAAGATTTTCTCATAGTACTGTAATAAAAGCCAGAATAACAGGGTCCCCAGTATCAGCTACACCGCAACATTAAGAAAAATATATATGTATAAATATATTAGAATTATGGAAATTTTCAGCCTTTTCCATTTAAAACTAGAAATATTAATATGCCAAAACCATATACTTTACAGTACCCAGTTATAACAATGCTCATATAAAAATGATAGTTGGATCTCACCCTTATCATGGTGTTGTACCACAGTCCAGGGTGCACCATGGGTGCTGTTAGTAGGCCTAGTAAGCTCCTTATGCTAACCAATACCCCCAGTCCTGCCCACTGTAAAAGCTCCTGCCTATACAAGAACCCTCACTTCTTATCAGGACAGTGCAGTGAGGGTCCCTCTCGGAGCCCCCATAGATACACTCCCCTGATGACTCCTCAATGCTGAAGATGAAACCCGTCGGGAGAGATACACGGATGTTTTTGTAGTGGGACACTTCGGTATTGCTTTCATACCCTACCTGACGTGTTTCATCCTATTGAGAGGACCTGTAGTGACAGGGACCCCCAGCCAGGTGTGCAGAGTATTGTACTGTCCTGATAAGAAGTGAGGGCTCTTGTAAGAGCAGAAGTTTTTACACACGGCACGACAGGGATTTATTTATTTATTTATTTATTCATTTAAAGGCCTTCAGCTCGATCTTGTGCAAGCCTAGATAGGTCCACCAGGGTCTTCTCCGTAGTTATCTTGATTGCATCAAGCCATCGGGTTGCCGGTTTTCCTTTTCGCCTTGCTCCTTCTATTCTTCCAATCATGATGTCCTCCTCCAGTGATTGCGGTCTTCGTATGATGAGTCCAAAGAAGGCAAGTAGTACCTTGGTGATCCTTGTTTCAAGTGATATGTATTGCTTGATTTGTTCCAAAATTGATTTGTTTGTTCCTCTTTCCACCTATTGTATTGATAACATCCTTCTCCAGCACCACATTTCAAAGTTGTTGATTCTTCTTCTGCCTTCTTTCTTTATCGTCCAGGTTTCGCATGACAGGGATATTGGTTAGCATATGGATCTTACTAACCCAACCAACAGCACTCGTGACACAACACCATGATGATTGGCTGAGATCCAATCATTTTATTACACAAGCACTGTTTTAACACGGCACTTGTACATTGTTTGATTTGTTGCCTATGGTTACACTCTGTACAATTGGTTTTGCCATCACCCATAAAACATACATGAGGTTTTAATAGTAAATATTGTTTGCACCTGGGCTATTTTCCTTTTAAAATGAATTTAATAAAAGTTAAGTTTTAATAGTTTTTCTCTCGGCTGTGATACTACTCGGATCCATTTTCATTAAACAACAAATTCAGATACCAAAAAAGGAAAAATAACTTACATACAAGTCAATCACAATGTAATGGGAAGCTCCATTAGAGTAATACAACCCATCTATTTCTAAATTCTAACAATAAGACAAATAGGCTGTGTTATCACATATCCACAATACCTAGAACCAAAGGAATGCAGGCAAGTGAAATTACAATTAATGTGCACCACATTAAAGTATTATTAACTGCTCCAGATAATGGAAGGATCAATGTAAAGGGACCGATACCTCATCCATAACTCTATCCTGGAGTAGGACAGAGGATGTAGACCAGGGGTATCTAGCCATGCTCCCTAAATCTTATCATTTATGTAATGCATTCCTTTTTAAGATATATACCCCTTTCTAGACATACAATCTTGTTTATTTTGGTTTTGAGTTCCCCAATAGAAGGAGGGAGCAATATCTAACCAGTGATAGGCCAACATCTTCCTAGCTTGGAATAATATACGTATACGGGAACTCCAAACCAACTCCCTCCTCCAAGAGACCCAAAATACAGATCTTGGGTTCTGGATGGATTTGAATATTGTAGATTTGTTTAATTAAATAAAAGGACTTCATTTCAATACTCTCCAATATTCACACATTGCCATATCATATGGATGCGGCGTGCATCATCCTGACCACAACAGGGGCACCATGCATCCCACCTAGCTCCTATTTTACAAAGCAGACTAGGAGTTTTATAAACCCTATGCAGGAGATATGACTGAGACAATCTAGGAATTTCAGATAATGATGATTTAGGAATTCACTACAAAATAGCAATCCACTGGTTATCTGTCAAGGGTCCTACATCTTTTTTCCACTTATTTCTTGCTTGTAAAAATTAATTTATTCAACCTGATCTACCCTTTTGCTCTTGAGCGACAGATGAGCAGGAGAGGGGTTGTGGAATCCTTACTGCAGGGAGCTAAAATCACTTTAGCCTTTGAGACTGACCAGATAACACTAAGGAGCAGCCTGCACCAGAATAAAAGGTTGTGCTACACAAAATGGTATGTGTAATGACACAAACCCCTCTACATAGCAGTGTCGGGGATCTTCAGGGTCAAAACTTCTGACAAATTTTCTTTACCAAGTGATTGTCAGACGCCAGAGGAAGCCATGTGATATACAACTAACATCTGTATACTCCTACTCTGTTAAGTTTATATTCCCTTCCTAACACCAATAAATGAATCAATTTATGAGACTTTCATTCCCCTTACATTCTGACAAACTTCTGAAAAATGCTTTGATCCTGATCTCTTATAAAATCTGAACGTACAGCGTCTGTAGCTGAGACTTACATCAAGAGCGCGGCTGTGTCAAACACAGTGGAAAATCAGGCCTTTTAATGGATCAACACATTGCAGAGCATAAGTTATCATAAAACACATAGAAGTAATAAAAGCAAAGAGATCACAGGGGCAAAGGATGAGTAATTGCATTTATTCACCTGTAATGCTGCCTGGCACTTGTCTACCAAGCCCTGGATGAGATAATATTTGGCTTCTGCCATTAATTCCTTGATCTCATGTCTGTTCTTTGGAAGAGCAATGGTGTCGTCTCGAAGATAGTTTAATATGCTCCCAAAATGCTTTCCACAGCGGTCAATAAGAATCCAGCCTGGAAAGATAATCCCATGAATTAAAGGGTATGTTCATCGACGTAAACCATTTTATACTCAGCCCAGAAGTGCATACACAATTCAGAAGTGTTGAGCTCACCCAACATTAATTGCTGTTTCAGTTTCTGGACAGATCTCGATCTGGTGATTTGAGTCCTGGCAGCTGCATTCTGCCAAATAATCAGCTAACTTGAGAAAGTCCAACTTTATCATAAAGATTCATGAGACAATGTGCCACCTGCAGCTCTGCTGCCATGCTAGGCAACCTTACCAGATGTGATGTGTCTTCTGATTACTGGAGGAGAGGGCAAAAAGTAAGAATCGGGTACTAACTATTCTGAGAAATTCATATAAAAGTCCTTTGTAGTACAAACTGACAATATGGCCATATAACCAGTAGAAATGTGTGCACCTTTACTGCAATGTGTCATATCTGGAATTATATTGAGTTAGAAAATGTACAATACACTAGAAGTCTCATTTCCCAGATTTCTCCTTTCTTTGTATAAAGGGGTTGTCTATTTTTTATTCTTAGAAGGGTCCAATAGTGATAAGCTTATTACATGCCTAAAAAGGGGTGTCCAAGACTTTGAAGGCATATCCTTCGGATAGGTCTACGATATCAGATTGGTGGGTGTCCAATCCCCGGTACCCACCACCAACCAGATGTTATCTGGTCCCATTGAAGTGAATGGGGGTTAAAGCGCAGTGCCTGAGAAAGGTCACTACACAGAATATGAAGCTGTGATCTTCCATCTCCATACACTGTTGACTTCCGTCAGCCAAAAGACCAGCTAAAAGCTGTTTGGTAATGTGGTGTTCGACTTCCAAACGGATATTGATTACCTATGCTAATAATAGTATCCAAATATCAAAAGACTGACCGGCACTTCCAAAACAGAAAACAGGTGTGTACAGATGCTTACTAAGAGTAGCCATCTCCATATATAACTAACAAATAAAGTAGCACTCTGTAGTGCTATAGTATGCAAACATGAAATATCTGAAATTTTAATTGCATTACTGCTCTAGAAAATAGGAATAAGAGAATACTTAGCGCATAAATTGGCCAATTCATGTGGAATCGGCAGCCACAGTAAGGATCCTAACCTTCCCATATACATGCAGGCTTCAGCTTAAGAGAGGATTCACATTAGATAGGCTCCCAGCAACGAGAATTGCCTTATCGTGGCTATCGGGTACACATGAATTGGCCAATTTATGCGCTAAGTATTCTCTAGTATTCCTATTTTCTTGAAATGTAATGCAATTCAAATTTCATATATTTCATGTTTGCATACTATAGCGCTACAGAGCGATACTTTGTTAGCTATCCTAATAATAGGTCACCGATATCAAAATCCTGTACAACCCCTTTAATGCTCCATGACAGACAAATACATCATGAAGCAGGTCAGGGTATTTAGAGTGGGTTCAGGAGCCGAGACCACTTCACATACAGCCGGTATCTGCTCTATGTGGACTATTATATAGCTGGCTTCTGCCTGTAGCAGCAGCGATCAGCACACCCACTCATAACACCCTTACTTCCACGCCCTGACGTGATCGCAGGGTGCCTATGGATTGCCATGAGAGCCTGGAGTCTGCTGAAGTTCCTTTGCCAATCATGTGAATTCTGCTGTGACATCCAGCATTAGGCTGAGCGTCAAAGGAGACCGTGATTTTTAATATACAGTGCCTACAAGTAGTATTCAACCCCCTGCAGATTTAGCTGGTTTGATAAGATGCAAATAAGTTAGAGCCTTCAAACTGCAAACGAGAGTAGGTTTTATGAACAGAAGCATAAATCTTACAAACCAAAAAGTTATGTTGCTCAGTTGAATTTTATTAAATTTTAAACATAAAAGTGTGGGTCAATTATTATACAACCCCTATGTTTAATATTTTGTGGAATAACCCTTGTTTGCAATTACAGCTAATAATCGTCTTTTATAAGACCTGATCAGGCCGGCACAGGTCTGTGGAGTTATCTTGGCCCACTCTTCCATGCAGATCTTCTCCAAGTTATCTAGGTTCTTTGGGTGTCTCGTGTGGACTTTATTCTTGAGCTCCTTCCACAAGTTTTCAATTGGGTTAAGGTCAGGAGACTGACTAGGCCACTCCAACACCTTGACTTTTTCCCTCTTGAACCAGGCCTTGGTTTTCTTGGCTGTGTGCTTTGGGTCGTTGTCTTGTTGGAAGATGAAATTACGACCCATCTTAAGATCCTGGATGGAGGAGCGGAGGTTCTTGGCCAAAATCTCCAGGTAGGCCGTGCTATCCATCTTCCCATGGATGCGGACCAGATGGCCAGGCCCCTTGGCTGAGAAACAGTCCCACAGCATGATGCTGCCACCACCATGCTTGACTGTAGGGATGGTATTCTTGGGGTCGTATGCAGTGCCATCCAGTCTCCAAACGTCACGTGTGTGGTTGGCACCAAAGATCTCGATCTTGGTCTCATCAGACCATAGAACCTTGAACCAGTCTGTCTCAGAGTCCTCCAAGTGATCATGAGCAAACTGTAGACGAGCCTTGACATGACGCTTTGAAAGTAAAGGTACCTTACGGGCTCGTCTGGAACGGAGACCATTGCGGTGGAGTACGTTACTTATGGTATTGACTGAAACCAATGTCCCCACTGCCATGAGATCTTCCCGGAGCTCCTTCCTTGTTGTCCTTGGGTTAGCCTTGACTCTTGACAAGCCTGGCCTCGGCACGGGAGGACACTTTCAAAGGCTGTCCAGGCCGTGGAAGGCTAACAGTAGTTCCATAAGCCTTCCACTTACGGATGATGCTCCCAACAGTGGAGACAGGTAGGCCCAACTCCTTGGAAAGGGTTTTGTACCCCTTGCCAGCCTTGTGACCCTCCACGATCTTGTCTCTGATGGCCTTGGAATGCTCCTTTGTCTTTCCCATGTTGACCATGTCTGAGTGCTGTTCACAAGTTTGGGGAGGGTCTTAAATAGTCAGAAAAGGCTGGCAAAAGAGATCTTTAATCCACACATGTTAAACTCATTATTCTTGGTGCCTGAACTACTTCTTAATACTTTAGGGGGACCAAACAGAATTCTTGTGGTTTGAGGGGTTGAATAATAAATGACACTCTGAATTAACTTTAAAAAAAAAAAAAAAAAAAAAAAAATTTGCTGCAGTGCATTTCCCACTTCCAGGCTGATCTACAGTACAAATGTCACAATGCCAAGTTAATTCCGCATGTGTCAACCAGCTAAATCTGCAGGGGGTTGAATACTACTTGTAGGCACTGTATACAATATACAGTGTTAGGATCTAAAAACTAACTAAAAAAAAGTTCAATCTATAAAAATATAAAATTAATCTGATCGGTAAACGGTGAAAAGAGGAAATAAATTGCAATGCCAGAATTGTGAAATTGTTCCAGAAAATGAAGTATTTCTCCCAGAAAATTATTGCAATTACACACGTTTTGTTTATACACGTTTATATCCTTTGTGTGTATTGGAACAACACAAAAAAAAAAAAAGACGGTAAAAAAAGGCAAACTGGACATAATTTCACACAGAACCCCAAAAATGGGCTGGATAAAATTGTTGGCACCGTCAACTTAATATTTGGTTGCACACCCTTTGGAATAAATAACTGCAATCAATGGCTTCGTATAACCGTCAACAAGCTTCTTACACCCCTCAACTGGAATTTTGGACTACTTCTTTTGCAAATTGCTCCAGGTCTCATATTTGAAGGCGCCTTCTCCCAACAGCAACTTTAAGATCTCTCCACAGGTGTTCAATGGAATTTAGATCAAGACTCATTTCTGACCAGTTCAGAACTCTCCAGCACTTTGTTTCCATCCATTTCTGGGTGCTTCTTGAAGTATGTTTGGGGTCATTGTCATGCTATGACGCCAACGCAGCATTCTGAAACTAGGCACTACGTTGCGACCCAAAATCCTTTGGTAATCTTCAGATGTCATGATGCCTTGCACACAGTCAAGGCACCCATCGCCAGAGGCAGAAAAACCATCCCAAAACATCTTTGTACCTCCAACATATGTGACTGTAGGTACTATGTTCTTTTCTTTGTAGGCCTCATTCCGTTAACGGCAAACAGTACAATGATGTGCTTTACCAAAAAGCTCTATCTTGGTCTCATCGGTCCACAATATGCTTTCCCAGAAGGATTTAAGCTTACTCAAGTACATTTTGGCAAACTGCAGTCTTCTTTAGGTCTCTGTCACAGCAGTGGTGTCCTCCTGGGTCTCTTGCCATAGTGTTTCATTTCCTTCAAAAGTTGACAGATAGTTAGTGCTGACACTGATGCACCTTGAGCCTGTAGGACAGCTTGAATTTCTTTGAAACTTGATTGGAGCTGCTTATCCACCATCTGGACTATCCTGCGTTGCAACCCATCAATTGTTTTCTGCCGTACACGTCCAGGGAGATTAGCTACAGGACTTGACTTCTTGATTATGTGCGCACTGTAGCCAAAGGAACATCAAGATATCTGGAGGTGGACTTGTAACCTTGAGATTGTTGATATTGTTCAACAATTTTGGTTCTCAAGTCCTCAGACAGTTCTCTTCTCACACACAGACACACAATGCAGTGATCGTGTCAACGTCTCCCTTTTTATTTGGTTTCAGGTGTGATTTTCATATTGCCCACACCTGTTACTTGCCACAGGTGAGATTCATGAGCATCACATGCTTTAAACAAAGTTGTTTACCTACAATTTTGGAACGGTGGCAATAATTTTGTCCATTCCATTTTGGAGTTTTTGTGAGCAATTATGTTCAATTTGCCTTTTTTTCCCCTCAGTTTTTTTTCCAATACACACAAAGGAAATAAACGTGTATAACAAAACATGTGTAATTGCAATGATTTTCTAGAAGAAATACTTCATTTTCTGGAACAATACACCAGACTATACATATTTGGTACCACGGTAATCGCGTGGAAATGGAGACCCATGCTGTGAGATCATTTTTACTGTGCAATTAGCACTGTAAAAATAAAACCCAAAAAACGAATGTCAGAATTCCATTTTTCATCAAACCAAGCACTTGAATCTCTTTCTGCCATTTTCTTTACTCTGGTGTCTGTGTTGACAGTAAAGTTATAGCGATTTGAAAAAGGGACAGAAAAAAAAATTCACCCCAATGATGAACTGTAATTTTTGGGGTAAATTGACAGCAAGTTATTTAGTCCACTACACACCACCAAAGAGGAAAGAAGCATTACACAGTGCCTATTAAAATCAGTGCACATGCCCAAATCCATGAGAGGTTAAAAGGGTGTTTTACTAGAATGATATTGATGACTTATCCTTAGGAACCCCAGATCTGTGGGGGTCCAACACTAGGGAACTCAACAATCAGCTATTCTCAGCTTTGGATAGATGTAGACGGCTGCAAAGCTGAACATACCCGGCTCCGTGAAGCGTTCAGTGACCGCTGACAGGGACGGCAGATCGGTCCCTATTCAAATTAATGTGAAGATCTGCAGTACCCGGCGGCAAGGATAAACAGTTGCCAGAGTGGTGGTGTTTAGCACCACAACTTTTTACATCTGGCTACCGTCAGAGCTGAAAATAATTAGTTGGGTTGCTGGGTGTCATCACTAATCTGATATTGATGACCTATCCTAAGCTAACTGGTTAGTGGCCTCTACAAAATAAGGAAAGTCATTTTAATAGCAGCTGATCTGTAGTACCTGGGAGAGACCACTGAACAGCTGATCGGGTACCAGGTATCGGACCCCCACTGATCTGATGTTGATGACCTATCCCAGGTGAGGTTATCAATATCACAGTAGTGAAACAACCCTTTAATGAATTGGTTGCCAGATCTTTGTGAGGGAATAAAGCTGTTTTGGGGCCCAATCGGAAGACCTATATTAATGCCTTTAAGTTGTAAAATTCCATTATCTGTAATAAAGCCAGATAGTGCTATTGTATAGGTGGAAAACCGGCAGGAACCAGATTAAAGAAAACTTTATATGAAGCTCTGAATAATGAAGAATATATGCTGCCAAAATCCACTGGGTGAATTCGTATCATCAGTGATCAAGCAATCACAGATGCCACTGTATTATTTCCATCCTCCATGCAGCTCACATTCTAGACTCGAGCTGCATGGACTTCCCTATAATGCAAAGAAACAATAATTCAACCGCCCTTATCTCTACACCTGTATGGAAATATTCTCACCTTCTTTGTCGGTCAGGACCTCCATGCGACCACTGAACATCGCCTTCAGCATAGTGTCGTGTCTCGTCAGGACCTGCACGGTGGTGTAGTACAAAGATCCGCCCACGTTCAACCGAACATATTTATTTCCAAGGCAGCCCCCTTTAAAGCTGTATGTTTTAGGTTTGGCCCCTGAAGCGGGGCACATTGCTGTCAGACAAGTGTCGCCAGACATCTCTCGTTGCAAGTAGACGATGACTCTGCACACAGTGGGCTTCACGTGTGCCGCCGTGGTGGGAGGGTGCGTGTGGAAGACACACCCTAGTTAGCAGGAAAGTGGACCCTGCTAACTTATCTGAATGCCTGCAAAGAAAATACAAAGGGAAGGCTGTTACAAGGACAACTTGTGAAAATCATGAAAAGGGGCTGTCCCAATTTAGGCGATAACTTGCTGATGGCTGGGCCCCCCTGCTGCGGATCCACACCATGGTGTCTGGGGTACGTTATCAGCTGTGTGTAAGGCTTACACGTCATTGTAATCCTGTCTGTGATGATCATGAGACTGATCACAAGTCAACTGCACAGAACAGGAAAGGTGATCTGACAAAAGGCCTATGGGCAGTGTAAAAAATGGAAGATTTCTGCTTTTTTATATAGATTATTTATTATTATAATATTTTTTAACATAAGAACCTGATTTAAATAATAGGTTATTGTCTTACAATTCCCTGCAACATTGTCTAGTGTGTGTATGGGGACAGATATTTTTTCTATTCTCAGACACCTCTTTATGAAGTTGTGGTTATTAAAATGAATCTCTAATCAGGGTTTTGCTACTTCATCTGAGAGCAACATGGTGTAGGAAAAGACACCCTGATGCCAGCGATGTGTCACTTAGTTTACTGGGTGCAGATGAGTTTTTAGATGTACATGTAGTAGAGTTGAGAAATCTGCCCCCGCCCACACCTTCCTGTATACATTGTCTATTAACAGTGGGCTGCTTATCAGAGGGGATGTGATTGAACCATGTCTCACATGGGGCGTGGCAGTGATAATCTCCTGCTGATAAAACACTTAATGTATTGAAACAACAGCCTAACAGTGATAAGTGAGCGTGTCAAACAGGCTATCCCTGCATGTGTCACAGCTGTCTAACTGAAAGGCCGAGCACATCGAAACCACTCGGCAAGTACCAGAGCGTGCGCGTTAAAAGGATTAAACCAGTACACTCGCTCATCACTACAGCCTAATAAATGACAGTATCAGTATTTCAACCCCTACCTCAGGCTGCTCTCAGATTACATAGCAAACACCTGCTGACAGATTCCCTTTAAAAACAAAGGACAGAAAACTGCTCTGAGAATCTACCTAGCTACATCTAGTCTCTGTGCTATGTAGGGGGTGCACACTTTTCTCTGCAGGAAGACTGCTGGAGAAGCAGCACCATCATTGGCCTTCACAGCGATCTAATTTCCTTTATGCTCCCGTAGGACGCACCTCGTGATAAAATTGAGCTTTAGAAATCACAGATCACATTATCCATCATCCTGTTTCCGTCAATTTTACGTGGATGACTCACAAAAAGGACAACACGGAGTAAACCAGGCAATGTCTCTGTAAGAATAGCCTGAAAGCTGGAGACCATGTAATCCTATTGCTGGGGGATGTATGATGAAATGTACAGATTCAATCTACACAGAAATGATCAGACGTGATCCTTTACAACTGGAGTGGGGAACATTTAGTGCTGCCCTGCCCCGTTCAATTCCTCAATCTGTACGCCCTTTTTTCCCTCATTTCTACCAGACCCATTTGTACCCATCAGATCCTAGTTTATTGTGCAAACATACTAGTGAAGGACTATGTCAGATGCTAACTACTACTAGGGTCAGCATGCTCTTTGCGGGAGGAGTTGACACACTCTGCACTCCTGTCCCACTCACACCACTGCAGCCAGTCTGATCTGAACCAGCTTCTCTGGGCACCAGCAGTCTCCAAATTTCCTCACATCTCCAAGGGTGAGTATACATCAGGCTCATTTTCTCCTATGTGATGTTTATCCAGTGGCAGTCTTGCCATCTCCTATGCGATGTACAGTGATGAGCAAAAGGGTAACAATGTTTTGAACTTTTGACTTTCAGGCTCCATATCTCACCATCCACTACTGCTACCAATGTGAGACTACCATTATTTTATAGCTAATCATCTTGGCTATCTCATACATAAATTTGCCTTGCAACTATTTAGCATATGATTAGTTATGCAGATTCTTGTCATGTCACTGCACTGTTACTGTTTTACTCCTAAAAATCTAAATTTTAATTTTTATTATTCTGTAAATCCACCTTTGGCTCTCAACACTGCCTGAATCCTTCTGAACATGCTTTTGAACAGATTCAAGCATGTATCAACCGAAATCTGATCCCAGGTCACTTCTACATGTTCCCAAACGTGGTGCATACTGGTCGACTCACTTGGGTATGTATACAGTTTTTTTCTTCAACTCTACCCACGTGTTCAATTGGGTTGAGGTCTGGGGACTGTGAGGGCCAATCCAGCACCTCTACTTCATTGTCACTGAACTATTTCTTTGCCAATCTCAACGTATGCTTTGTGTCATTGTCCTGTTAGAATACTATGTCGTCCTTTTTATAGCCATAGTACTCGAGTGTACAAAGAAATTCGTCTAGTAGGATACTGACATATAGCTCAGCATTGAGACCACCATCGATCCTGGTCAAGAATCCAATGCCTTTGGCTGTGAAACAACCCCATGTTATCTGGTTTCCTCCTGTGAACTTAACAGTTTCTTCAATTTCTCGATCTGTTAGCCCCTTTTTCCCTTGTTTCTGCCAGAACTATTTTCCCCCATCAGAGCCTAGTCTATTGACTTTCTTCTCATCGCTCCAAGTCACCAGTTTCCAATCTTCTACTATCCACTGCAAACTCGAGCCGACGCTTCTAATGACAATATTGAAGTCGAGGCTTCTTCACCTTTTTCGAGCCACCATTCCAGACTTGTGTAACGTATGTTGCACGGTGCTTGCATGGATGTCTGATCTCACCATTACGAAGCATACAAGCCGCCTCCATCGCTGTGTTTGTTGCGCTAGAACTGATAGTCCTTGTGATGAGACGACTTGTTGACTTTGATATTTTGCCTGGACATCCACCTCTTGGCTTTTGAATGGATGGACGGACTTCATTTTGTATTCTGTATACTGCGTTCAAAGCGGTGACAGTAAAGACCGTGTGCACATACCTTATACATCAGCCTCAATGTCTCCTATGTGATGAAAAAGCAGTTGCAAGCAGCAGAATCATCACTACCACCTAATAGACACCTCACCAAAGAGGAGTAGTTTGAGCTATCACACTACGGGCGAGTTAATTAAAATGTTTGACTAGATATAGTGGAGTCATTTTTAGGTTGATAATATTGTGCTGCCACAAAATGATGGTGTAAATATCCACACGTTCTACAGGTGCGGCAGCAGCACCATAATGCCGCCCTCCTGCACACATATTACCTTATGCTAACTGCTAGAAAACTAAGAGCAGGAAGCCACTGGATGCGTCCACATGATCACAGTGGTGCACACTGGGTAACAAGATTTTTGGCACAAGATAGAGACCCTTCTATTACTTCCACCATCTCTTGGCCGTGCTATTCTAGACGGATAAATCTGCTCATCTTATGTCCTGAAAATGTGACATCTCTTCTAGATATTTCCCCACAAATAAATAATAAATTTGCTTCAATTGCACCAAAATGACAAAAGTGCTGCGCCACACTACTAGTGAGAGCGGCCGGTGTGTCGATTCACAAGTCCCAACCCCGCCCCCGGGGTGCACCGCCAGTCCCAGCCCGGTCCCCATCATGGCCCACAAGTCTGTCCTGCCCTCAAGGGAGCACCACAAGCCTAAGCCCCACCCTGCCCCAGATGCGCGCCCCGACTCTCCGGCCCGCCCCAGATGCGCGCCCCGACTCTCCGGCCCGCCCCAGATGCGCGCCCCGACTCTCCGGCCCGCCCCAGATGCGCGCCCCGACTCTCCGGCCCGCCCCTGATGCGCGCCCCGACTCTCCGGCCCGCCCCTGATGCGCGCCACGACTCTCCGGCCCGCCCCTGATGCGCGCCACGACTCTCCGGCCCGCCCCTGATGCGCGCCACGACTCTCCGGCCCGCCCCTGATGCGCGCCACGACTCTCCGGCCCGCCCCTGATGCGCGCCACAACGCTCAGCCTCGCCCCAATGATTGCCCACAATTCTCTGTCCTGCCCACTAGGGAGCACCACAAGTCTCAGTCCCGCCCCCAGCATGTACCACAACTCTCAAGCCCGCCCCTGAAGCGCACCACAAGTCTCAGCTCCGCATCCAGCCAGCACCACACGCTTCAGCCCCGCCCGAGCGCACTATAAGTCTCAGCTTTTCTCCTGAAAACGGCTGCAGTGCTCAGCCTTCCTGTATCAGACCGCAGCCCCCTCACTCTTCGCAGCACAGAACCCTCCGCTCTGCAGCCCCTGCACATACCTGTAATCACGGACCGGCCGCTTCTGCCTCCTCACTCACTTCTCCCCAGTTTCTCCCATCGCTTCCCACAAGATGAGGTCACTTCCGGCTGCAGTTGCCCCAGTAACTGCACCTCACACTGCGGGACAGGGGAGTGTCCGGCGTTGCGCTGCTCTGTGGAACCTGTAGTCCTGTGTCAGACTGTACTCCGGACACGTCATCCTTCTTGCGCTATAACTCGTGTCGTTAGTAGAACTGAAACTACAACTCCCAAAGTTCTTCGCGAACACTAAGCCGCTGGGTGAGGCCTCACTCCTCTAACAAATATTTAATTGTTAGCAGTGAGCTATCGTGATTCCTCAGCACATATCGTGATCCCGTCAGCCTTCGCTTATTCATACGACCTCTCACTGAAATAATATATAACATTGGCAAAGTGCCCTCATACAAGATGGCCGCTGGCCGAGAACACTTCCGCTTCGTCTCTATGGTACCAGGAGTGCATTCCCGGAAGTGACGTCAGTAAACACTAGCCGGCTGTCTCCGTGGCAGCCGGGGTCGGAGAAGGGAAGCGGAGCGGTTTGTGACAGCTGTGACATCAGGTAACATGGAGGCCGGCTGCTCCTTACTGCTGTTCTTTATCAGCCATTTCAGACAGGGAGTTGGTAACTGTAGTGGTCTTTACTGGGATTAATAACTGGTTGTCCTGGAACCAGATCAACAAAGATGTGTTATCTTTAAGGGGGTATCCTCACCTGAAACATGCAGGATGTATCCACAGGAGAGAGATGCGGGTCTGTGGGCTGCTTCCACGTCTCCCACATGTGTGACCTCCTCTTTCATTCTCTGTCTGGATGTGACGTTTGTCAGGTGCCCCTGATGAAGTGGGATGTGTGCAGGACCCCCATTCTTCAGATAGGAGTCAGTCAGACATTTCTGCTGTGGATGTGACCTAAATATATAAAGTGGGAATACCCCTTTAAATTTAATGGAAGTCTCTGACCAGGTTTTGCTACTAAATCTGACCTGGGGCAGAGACCCTGATTCCACTTACTGGGCTTCTTGCTGCAGTTTTGATAAAATCCCTGTTTTCTCTGTTGCAGATCTAGCAGTTCTCTGAATACTGAGGCCTGTATAACCCCGCCCACACCACTGATTGACAGCTTTCACTGTGCGTAGGCAGAAATCTGCCAGTCAGCGGGTGGGAGGGGGGCAGGCTTATACAGAACTCGTGAATATGGAGCACTACCTGGCAGCAAGTTTGCTAGTCCTCTATTGATAATCTCCTTCTGATAAAACAGTGATTTTATCAAAACTACAGCAGGCAATATGTGACACATCGCTGGAATCAGGGAAAACCCCTTTAATTAATATCACTTCATTAAAAATAAAGATGAAAAATGGGCTCCAACAGCAAATTATTATTTATTTTTAAAGCACTATTGATTCCATGTGAAATACAAATTGCAATGAACTAACAATGACAGACTGGTACAGAGGGGAGAGGGCCCTGCCCTGCTGAGCTTACAGACTACAGGAGAATGGGGAAGGAGACAATAGGTTGGGGGGTTGCAACAGCTCCGGTGGTGGTGAGGTGACAGCGGGGGGTTGCGGCAGCTCCAGTGGTGGTGACTTGACAGCAGGGAAGGGGGGGGGTTCGGCAGCCCCGGTGGCAGTGAGGTGACAGCAGGGGGTTACGGCTGCTCCGGTGGTGGTGAGGTGACAGCGGGGGGTTGCAGCAGCTCCGGTGGTGGTGAGGTGACAGCGGGGGGGGGGGGTTGCGGCAGGCAGCTCTGGTGGTGGTGAGGCGACAGCGGGGGGGGGGGTTGTGGCAGCTCTGGTGGTTGTGAGGTGACAGCGGGGGGGTTGTGGCAGCTCTGGTGGTTGTGAGGTGACAGCGGGGGGTTGCGGCAGCTATGGTGGTGGTGATGTAACAGCGGGGGGGTTGCGGCAGCTATGTTGGTGGTGATGTAACAGCGGGGGGGTTTGCGGCAGCTCTGGTTGTTGTGAGGTGACAGCGGGGGGTTGCGGCAGCTCTGGTGGTTGTGAGGTAACAGCGGGGGGGTTGCGGCAGCTCTGGTGGTGGTGAGGTGACAGTGGGGGGGGTTGTGGCAGCTCTGGTGGTTGTGAGGTGACAGCAGGGGGGGTTGCGGCAGCTCTGGTGGTGGTGAGGTGACAGCGGGGGGGGTTGTGGCAGCTCTGGTGGTTGTGAGGTGACAGCGGGGGGGGTTGCGGCAGCTCTGGTGGTGGTGAGGTGACAGCTGGGGTTTGCGGCAGCTATGGTGGTGGTGAGGTGACAGCAGGGGGGTTGCGGCAGCTTTGGAGGTGGTGAGGTGACAGCTGGGAGTTGCGGCAGCTCCGGTGGTGCTGAGGTGACAGGGGGGGGTTGCGGCAGCTCTGGAGGTGGTGAAGTGACAGCTGGGAGTTGCGGCAGCTCCGGTGGTGCTGAGGTGACAGCATTGCATGCTGTAATCTTTCTTGCAGAGATGAGTTGTCAGGTTACATCTGAAGGTTCTGAATGTGGTTTATAATCGGATGCGTTGGGCACAGAATTCCAGAGGATGGGGGATGCTCTTGAGAAGTCTTGGAGGTGATTGGTTGAGGAATGGAAGAGGAGAGAAGGAGGTCTTTGAAGGACCAGGGATTAGGTGTGAGGAGGTATCAGGAGATTAGTTTGGAGATGTATGGAGGAGACAGATTATGGATGGCCTTGTAGGTCTCTGGAACTAATGTCTGTAGCATTGGCTATATGGCTTCTGGGATTTGTCCAAGACCAATATAAGAGACACACTTTCCCTTCACATGCCATGTTTCCAGTATGTGTGGAATCTGTTGTTTTCATGAATACCACATATACCCATGATCATCTATGCTGCTGTGCACATGTCCATTTTTTTCTGGCAACATGGATGACAAGGGCCAATACAAGTCTGGCACACTGATGGCACACTCATCCAAAACACTAATACCACCAGCACTGTTTTTTCCGATACCGGTTTTATACAGACATGTAATGGGGGCCTTAGAGAGCTTGTTGCAAGTGTGTCATAGGGTTGGCAGCCCAGGGAATGGTGAGTATACTGAGGGTCTCTGGAAGTCCTGCCTCCTCCGACATCTTCTGTCTGTAGTACAGAAGGTTACAACAGCCGGCAGCGCCTTACTGAATGGTTGGGCCGAACTCTCTCTGATGCTGCTAGCAATGGCAGGTTTACCTCTGCTGCGTCGGATGAATGCCGGTACACTGAATCTGACCAGAATAATATCATGGTCTTGAGGATGATTAGTCAGTGATTTAGATGTTAAATGGAATGGATATTTCACAAATTTTCTTGGTCAGAGCTTCATTCAGTGCCGGCTTTTTCCAATTCTCTCTTCCTCCTATTTAAACGAAAAAAAGAAAACACCAGGTGGTGGATAGTGAACTATTGCTAAAGACCAGGATCTCTAACACAAAGTGTTTATTATTCTCACAAGAGTCATTAAACTCTGCATTAGATAATTCCCACACATGGCTCAGGCCACAGACAAAGCAACCTGGCGAAACTCGTGGACCACCTAGTGTTTCTTTTTTTCATTTAAATAAGAGGAAGAGTGAACTCGAGAGAGCCGGCACTGAACGATGCTTTGGCCGAGGAAGTTTGTTGTTTATCCATTTTATTTGATATCTTAACCAATAACTTTTAGTACTCTCGGATTTGGAATATTAATCCTGTGGAATACTGTTATATTGTTTTGAGGATGGATATTTTGTGATATGAGGTGTTTTTGCTGAGGCAGTGTGGTGGTCAAATTCTACTCCCCTAGTGTGACTGAAGCGGGCCAGGTCCAGTGGTGTAGCTAGCTGCAGAGCAGTGCTTGCAGGCTGTATAACAAACAGCTAGTAAATGTGCACTTTTTGAATAAAGAAACCAGACACAGCGGAGATGGTCCAAGCAGTACACCATAGGGTTAAAAATCCCACCTTTCCTGAGGACAGAGAGGATTTCTAATAAGAGACAAATTGCAAAGTTGCTTGTTTTTATAGGCATTTGACAAATTTCTACTATTGAATAGATGACTTATAGGGGTTGTCTAGACGTCATGAGGGGACGGTGATGACAGACGTTGTGGTAAATGACTGCAGCGCCGCCCTATGATGACGTCCTATTTCAGGAGGGATCATAGAAGCTGCGAGGAAGTGAGTGCAGCCCCAGCCTCCTGATGATGTTCAGCTTTACAAAACGTCACAGGAAGTAAAGTTAACAAAAACCCACAGATATAGGGAGAATAATAGGATATTTTAAAATAAAGCCAACTGCAAACGTGGTTATGGCTTAAAGATAGATATTTATAAGGGGCATTGTAGGTGCAGAAAGCCCTTTAAGATGATTTATTTAAGATGAATGGAGCATGTGCATAAGCGGCCAGCTCTCCATCCGGACGGGGAATTTGTCGGCGTTCTTGGGAATTACAGTGGTCGGATACTCCACTGATCTCTAAGGTATCATTTATTCTGCGGGTAGTTGATCAGTTTTAATGAAGGGAATAACCCTGTAAAGTCTTTTTCTGTCTTGATCAGAATTTTGCCTTTACAGTGCTATATGCGCCTCTTTATTACTCCTCTCATCTCTGACTATAGCGGGGGTCCTATATTCTGTCCATAGAAATTGATATGACTCTTCCTTTAAAATATTTTGGAATAGATTAGATACATAGGGGAGATTTAGGCATGAGTTTACAAGCGGCCAGGACTAGCATCATGTATTTGGGGCAACCAGCTCGGCATGTCAGACAGTTTTCTCTTATTTCTTACTAAATGTTGCTGCACAAGTTTAGTAAATTTCTTTTTCTGACAGCTCGTAGCCTCACTTATAAAATACAGTTGTGTGAATGCACCATTAGGTGTAATCGATGTTCCCCTTTTTGGCACGTTTTGCTTCTGAAATTTCACCCACAGACGGCGGCTGCTGAGGTGGATCCAGCTGACTGCAGGTGAATATTCCCAGGCTTATTTGTGTGCACTAGATAGAAAATCCTCAGGTGATTCCTGCAGCTTCAGGGGCTGCCTGGGAATAGTATCAGCTGTACTCACAGCATGCAGTTACAATGTGCCACAAAACTAAATAAAATGTAACAAAATGTAATAATTAAAAAACATTCTAATATACTTGTTTAACCACTTCATGACCAGGAATTTTTTTTTCCAGTTTTGTGCTTTAGTTTTTCCCTTTCTTCTTACAATATTTTTTGTTTTCTTTTACATCAAGTGACATTGTTTTTTTACGATAAGAGTTTTGAATGGTAGTATTCATTTTACCATATAATATACTGGGAAAAATAAACTTGATTAAAAAAAAAATGGAAAAATGATCCAAATGGGGAAAAAATGCAACACTTATTTTTCTGGGGGGGTGCAGTGGTCACTGGTGTGAGAGCAGGGGCGTCAAACACGCAGAGGGCCAAAATGAAAATCTTGGACAAAGTCGCTGGCCAAGTTGTATACAGTATAATAGCCACACACAGTCCTCCATACAGAATAGTGGGCCCCGCACAGTCCTCCATACAGAATAGTGGGCCCCGCACAGTCCTCCATACAGAATAGTGGGCCCCGCACAGTCCTCCATACGGAATAGTGGGCCCCGCACAGTCCTCCATACGGAATAGTGGGTCCCACATAGTCCTCCATACGGAATAGTGGGTCCCACATAGTCCTCCATACGGAATAATGGGACCTACACAGTCCTCCATACAGAATAGTGGGCCCCACACAGTCCTCCATACAGAATAATAAGCCACACACAGTCCTCCATACAGAATAGTGGGCCCCACACAGTCCTCCATACAGAATAGTGGGCCCCACACAGTCCTCCATACAGAATAGTGGGCCCCACACAGTCCTCCATACAGAATAGTGGGCCCCAAAAAGTCCTCCATACAGAATAGTGGGCCCCACACAGTCCTCCATACAGAATAGTGGGCCCCACACAGTCCTCCATACAGAATAGTGGGTCCCACACAGTCCTCCATACAGAATAGTGGGCCCCACACAGTCCTCCATACAGAATAGTGGGCCCCACACAGTCCTCCATACAGAATAGTGGGCCCCACACAGTCCTCCATACAGAATAGTGGGCCCCACACAGTCCTCCATACAGAATAGTGGGCCCCACACAGTCCTCCATACAGAATAGTGGGCCCCACACAGTCCTCCATACAGAATAGTGGGCCCCACACAGTCCTCCATACAGAATAATGGCCCACATAGTCCTCCATGCAGAATAATGGCCCCACATAGTCCTCCTTATAGTATTATGTTCACCACATTGCCTTATCTACAGAATAATGGCCTCACATAGGGGTGGTGGTTCTGGTGTCGCTGGCCAAATATAATCACCCTTCAGGACAGATTAGGCCCACGGGCCGGAGTTTGATATGTGTGTGTGTTAGAGGCGTTATAGGCTGTATAATGCCGACGGCACCCACATGCCTTCTGACTGCGCACGCCACCCATCAACCTATTGCAGTTTTAATAGGGCTGGATCCTACCTGCCCATATGATTGTAGGCGTTTAGCCCGGGAGAGGTATTATGTAATGTCAGGGTCCCAACAGAAGGGGTACGCCTTGTTGCTGGCTGTTGGGCACATATGAATCGGTCAATTTGTGCACTAAGTATCTTCATTTTTTAGCTTATTTTTTACAGCAGTAGTGCAATTTCAATTTAATATATTCAGAGTTGACATACTATAGTGTTTCAGAGTGCAGCTTTAATTTGCTAGTTATATAGAGTGGCTCTCATTAGCTTGCACTTGTTCACATTTGTCTTTCTGTTTGGAAATGATGGTCAGTCTTTTGATACATGCATGGAGTGGACTCAGCTCCTGAGCCAGCACCATGCACTTGACATAGGGTGTACCAGTATATCCTATGTCAGGAAGAAGTGAATTTACTTGCCATTTTAAAGATCTCTGTGGATGGGAACATTCATTGGCTATAAATTTATTAAGGCCTAAGGCTGTGTGCACACGGTGCGTTTTCGCTGCGTTTTTTCCTCACGGAATTGGGCCAAAACACTAGGGAATCCTTTTGCCAGCAAAGTCGATGAGAATCCTGAAGTGCTGTGCACATGGTCAGGAATTTTTCAGTCAGGATTGTGATTGCGTTTAAATCTACAGCATGTCAATTCTTTGTGCGGTTTTGCTGCTTTTTCCACCCATTGACTTCAATTGAGTCAGTCAAATGCGCAGCAAAAACGCAGTTATAAAAATGTTTGCGCATTTGCTGCGGATTGTTGCTGCATATTTGACTGACTCAATTGAAGTATATGGGTCAAAAACGCAGCAAAAACTTACAAAGAATAGCCCGCGGGTCACAGGCAACTACTCCTCCCATCAGCCTACGTCTGCTGTCGCTGATAACAGCGAGAGCTGGCGCTGCTGATGGGAGATGTTATCAGCCGGCGCCTGTGCTCACAGTGGAAAAAAAAAAAGTTAAAATAAATATTAAAATAAAAAACACTTTATACTCCCCTACACCAAATCCCCGAAGCCCTTGTCCCCTGTAAAAAAAAAAAATAGAAAATAATAAACCACCATATACTCACCTATCCGCCGCCATAATTCCGAGTCTCCCATGGCAATCGGATCATTCGGCAGCAGGCTATACACTGACAGGAGTGTAATCGCTCCCGGCAGTGTATAGCGCTGAGCTGCCGGGAGAGAGGTCACATGAGTTCATTAGCTGATGAGCTCTGGTGACCTCACTTACTGCACCACCACTGCGTGAGAAAATTCTCACTCATCGGTGGTGCCATAAGTGAGGTCACCGGTGCTCATCTGCTGATTCAACTCCGGTGACCTATCTCCCGGCAGCTCAGCGCTATACACTAACACAGGAGTGATTACTCTCCTGTCAGTGTATAGCCTGCTGTCCTCTAGAACAGTCACATCAGTGATTGCTGATGTGACTGTTCTAGAACTGACCCAGATTTTCGTGAGATACTTTGGATTATTTCATCACGTCGGACAGGTGAAGGGATATGGTTGTTTTTTTATTTTTGTTTTTTTACTTGTGGCAATGGCTTCAAAAGGAATGGGCGTTAGTTGAGTATTTTTGTTGTTTATTATTTTCTGTTTTTCTCTGGGGACATTGGCTTAAGCGGATTAGGCATTAGGTGGGTATACAGTGTTTTTTACTTCTAAGTAAATGATTAAAACCATGTGAACTTTTGTTTCAAATAAAGGATTTTTTCAGAGCATGTGTTTATTTCAAAATCTTTACTATGGGGTTAGTAATGGGGGCGTCTTATAGACGCCCTCTATTACTAACCTGGGCTTCATGTCAGCTGCCAATACAAGGCTGACATGAACCCTAACCCCATTATCCAACTTGCCACTGCCATAGGGCAAGTGGGAAGAGCGAGGCTAAGCTCCAGATTTGGCACATCTTATGGATGCGCCATTTCTGGGGCCACTGAGGGATGATATTATTAGCCTCGAAGGGGGCCAGTATCCATTATTAATATCAGCTCACAGCTGTCTGTTTAGCCTTTGATGGTTAGATTTTATAGGGGGACCCCATGTAAAAAAAAATTCAGGGGTCCCCCTGTAATCTAGCTAGTAAAGGCTAAACAAACAACTGGGGGCTATTATTAATAGCCAAGGAACATTTTTGGCTAATGGACCCTTCCCTGGCTAGTAATATCAGCCCTCAGTGGTTGGCTTTCCCTCTGCTGGTTATGAAAGTGACATGGGAGCCCACGTCATTTATGTAATTTAATTCTTCATTTTATTTGTAAGAAATCCCATGCCTACTGTGCTTGTTTTTGACCCTGCGTAAACTCATCCGCAACATGTCAATTTCTAGACACTAGCCTCCGCTGCAGATTTTGACTGATTGAAATGTCATTTCATGCGGTGGATCTGCATGTACTGACAAAACATGTGCGGCATTAGAACCAGCGTTACGCCGCTGGTTGCTGATTGTGGGGACGTACTCTAAAGGCTAACCAAACAGCTGTGAGCTGTTATTAATAGCCAGGGAACATATTGGCCTAATGGCATCTTTATAGGCTAAAAATAGCAGCGGTCAGATGCCCCACAAATGGCACTTTATATTTGAATGGGATTAGGTGTCGCTGACACGAAGCCCTTGGTTTAGTAACCAAGATGTGTCAGCCAGACACCCTCATTACTAAACCTGTAAGTAAAGAGTTAACTAAACACCGAGATTAAAACACTTTACTTGAAATAAAACAGACACATTCTTTAATCATTTAAATTAACCCAATAAAGTCACCCCAGGTCCGACGGTAATCCAAGGGTTAAAGTGATGTCCCACGTTTCTTTTTTCCAATATCTTTATTTAGCTACAAAAAGCATTCATTGCTGTACAAAAACGCATTCAAAAATGCGGCAAAACGCATGTTTTTTTCCTCTGCATTTTTGCTGCCAAGCGATGCAGAAACCTTGCAGAAATTTCTGCAATCAAATGCTGAACGTGCGCACATAACCTAATACTAAGGCTTAGTGCCCACGATGCAGAAATGAAGCAGAAATTTTCCTGAGCATTTCTGCATCTCCTTGACAGAAAAATGCATGCGGTTTTTCCATGCGTTTTTGACGTGTTTTTGCATTCGTATTTGTCATGCGTTTTTCCAGTGCATTGTATATTCAAATACGCATGCAGAAACGTACAAGAATTGGTCATGTCCGTATTTTTTCTGAGAGTAAAATCTGCGCAGAAAAAATCCTGACTGTGCACAGAACTGGCAGAATGTCATGGGAAGTCATGGGATAAGGTATGCAATGCGTTTCTGGAGCGTTTACGCGCTGCAAATACGCACCAAAAAACGCATCAAAAACGCATCGTGGGCACACAGCCTTAGTTTGTGAGTATTGAATCCAGTGTGTGAAGACAATCCTCTGTAAGACAGTGCATCCATGGCACAACTTCCTACACTGTCCTGATAGTTTGCTACAATATATCTTTGTGTGTAAGATGTATCAGGCTAGAGTCCTGACTGGCTGCATCACTGAGGATTTTTCATACTAGCATTTTGCCATAGACATCTCATCTCATGTTTTACTTAACAGCAGCGATGGCTAAAGACTCTTTATCTGAAGCCGGGTTTCACTTTGATGAACTCAACAAACTACGCATCTTGGATCCAGATGTGTCTCAGCAAACCACAGAACTGAAGGAGGAATGCAGGGAGTTTGTAGAAAGTAAGTCAGTTTTGACCTTTTTTTGGCAAGAACTGTGCTTGATGTTTGTGAATTGAAACAGTAATTACATCCTGAGTAAGTAACCCTTTGCAAATCTAAAACAATTAATGGTTCAGGATGGATCTAGTCTAGGTAAAACTTCTAGTAACAATGGATCTAGTCTAAGTAAAACTCCTTATTAAGCAGGGTCTGGTTGTTGTCTTCTTTTCCTATATAGAAGAAAAGAAGGCATTATCTTAGGAATCCTCTCTCTGCTCCATTGGTGATGCTTCAGTTGTGTCTGCAGGACTGGGAAAGATGATGCCCCAGTCTCCTGACCCTGTGGCCTCTGTGATAAGGTGATTGGTGGTCAAGATGTCCTCTCTTTCAGTCCAGCAGACGTGGCCAAAGAGAGGGCAGTTTCCAGGGGTATGTATGCTTTTTTATTCTATAAGCATACATTCCTGACTTTGAAGAATATCAGAAAACCCCTTTAAAGGGAACCTATCACCAGTTTTTTCATGTATGAACCAATACCACCACCTTCCTCAGCACCTGTGCTGTATTCCAGAAAGTTGTATATTATGTCCTGACTCCTTTGTATATCCCCAAAAAACTTTTTGAAGGACTGAAGAGAGGTATGGAAATTAAGACGGTCCGATGGGCGTCATCGCAGCTGCGCCTGTCACTCCTCTCCCCTTCTAAATGCTGTCCTTCCGCAGTGATTTATGTGAATGAAGCGTCCTGCGTCATCCACATAGCTGAATGAATTCTCTCGCATGTGCAGGGACATCGCCTTCTCGAGCAGGCGCACTTTGCTGTGCCCTACTGTAGCAGAGCCTAAAACCTAACTGCGCATGTGCCGCCACACGTCATTCTGGCTCCTGCTTACTGGAACCATTTTGCGCATATTGTTTTGTTCCCTGTCACCAGAATTAAACTCTATTCTGACCGTGAAATAATATATGGGCAAAATAGTTCCGGTTTTAGGTTTGGGCTCTGCCCGCAGTAGGACAGAGCAAAGCGCGCCTGTCCGAGCTGGCGATGTCCCTGCACAGGTGCGAGATTTCATTTGGCTATGTGCATGACTCAGGACTCATCATCCACAGCAATCACAGCAGGGGAGAGGAGGGGCAGCGCAGCTGCAACGACGCCCATCGGACAGGACGGTCCAAATTACCATACCTCACTGGAGCACTTCAAAAGTTTTTTGGGGGATATACAGGGAGTCAGGACATAATATACAACTTTCTGGAATACAGCACAGGTGCTGAGGAAGGTGGTGGTATTGGTTCAGAATCATATGTGAAAAACCGGTGACAGGTTTTCTTTAACATTTTTGTATGTACCTAGTCTTAGGGAGGTTGAAGGAGTTATGTGGCTCCATCCAGGGCCACTCTTTCCACATTGCCAATTGTGCACATATCTTAGTAGGTATGTGGGGTCTTAACATCATCGGCACAAAGGCTCTGGACCACACCAGATAACCACTTTAATACCAAAGTGACCTCTTTGCATATATAACATATTCACTTCTGTGAGGTGGTCTTGTCTGCAGCCCCCTGGACAGACAGGGGAAGTTATCTGCAGCCATAATTGTATGGAACTTAGGGCGGATAGTCTGGAGAGCAAATAATGTATTGACTGAAACCCATCAGAAGCACATGATGTGAATCCTGGCATAAAAGGACCAACTATGTGTTTAGGAAGGGTTGTGTAGAAGTAAATAAGAGGAAAAGCCACTAAAACTGTCTAATTTTTAAAGGGGTGTGGGCTCACAGGAAAAGGGTGATTCCATGTGGCAAAAAATGTGCCTAAACTTTGACACAAATTTCTAGCACGGAGTATAGCAACTAATAGATTGGGTAAATGTAAAGAGTAATTGTTTCATTTTTCTTTTTTTTTTCACAAATCCAAATCGATAATACACGTGAAAATAAGCAACTTTGTAATGTATCTCATCAGAGAAATCTGCCTTTTTTTTCTCCTCCAGGACTGATCATTCATTTTGAAAATTTACAGGTAAAATCTGTCTTCACTGAATGCAAACTTTCTCATTACTGAGATAGGAGATAGCAGTTGGTGCTATTAAGTTTTATGGAGTGCTGTAACTGTTGTTTCATGAGAACTTGCAGCAGAATGTCTGTCTGCCTCTAGCTCCTCCCTCCTTCTTCCCTTTCCATTAAAGCTTAAAAGCACCAACTGCCATCTCCTATCTCAGTAACGGGAAAGACTGTCTCCACTGAATACAGATTTTACCCATAATGTGAAGAAGCAGATTTCTCTACTAAGATATATTCAAGTTGCCCTCTCACCTGCAGTGATGGGTCTCTGGATGCCTGCATGTATAGGGAGGGACCTGTCACTCCAGGACAGTGGGCGGGGAGGGGAAAAGCTGCCGGGGAGCCGATTCTCTGACCAGTCTCCCATGCAGCTGTCACTAGCAGCTTTTGAAGTGTTTTTCTCTGAGACACCGAAGTATTTTGGAGTCGCTGGATATGATTGCTCACTGCTTATGTGGAATAAGTGCCCAGAAGAAAAGGAATCAATCATAGACAATACTTTGGCACACAAGTGAAGAAAATAATCATGCTGAACGTAATGGTTTATTACTCATTCACAAAAATGTTTCCTACGTTTCGGTCCTGGAGGCTTTTTCTGCTCGTGATAGAATCGGGGCATACTGGAGTTGCGGATCTTGTTGCGCTGTGGCTCACAAAGTCAGCAACTCCAATATGCCTTGATTTTCTCATGCGCAGATAAAAACTTGAAAAAGGCCCCCAGGGCTGCAACGTTGGAAACATTTTTGCAAATGAGAAATATTACATTCAATATAATTATTTTCTTCGAGTGCCGAAGTATTGTTTATGATGGTATTGTGGAGTGAAACATACCTGGCTGAAATCATACAGCCAGTGTCTGATATATGCTGCTGCTAGTCGTCCGCTATGGGTCACACTGCTTGCATCTTTAGATTGTCTAGTCTAAGTTTACACCACTTATTAGTTGACTTATTTTTTGGCGCTTTTCTTGGAACGTGATATTGCACGTTCTAGTGAAGCCAGGCTCCTTGTCGGATGAATTATAGTAAGTGCCTAAAACACATTATAAAAGCATTTAGCAAGTATGGTAAATCTCCCCCTAAATTCACAGGGGTAAATATACTGAAATGGTATCATAATTTACAACTGTATTTGAGTTTCCGGTTTATAATCTTTCGGCACGACACATGTGACACAAGCCTCTTTTTTTTTTTTTTGCATTTTAGAAATAGACGATTTCCAAAAAATAGTAGGCGGTTTAATAGAACTAGTGGACCAGCTGGCTAAAGAAACCGAGACTGAGAAAATGAAGGTAAGAGCCTAGAAGACTTATGGCACCAGTGTGAGAACCGTATGTAGATTAAACATAGCATGGTGCCACTGCCCGGAGCGGGAAGTGCATAGACATCAGCACTAAAATATATGAGATTAGCATCAGTGAAGAGCCTGAATCACGGATGTAGGTTTACAATATTTGCTGCTTGAATAAAACATGAGTTAATCTGCTGTAGCCCCTGAATTCCCACACAGGCTGCATAATGCTGTGTGTACTGAAGAAACACGTATACAAATGTTACTTATGAAGGTAAATATACAGTGAATATCTTCCTTCCATGAGCTCTGTGAATGTGGAAATAACCTATGGTGAGGTGCGGTCCTGTTTATGTGCAGTAGTATAAAAGCCCATGAAAGGTCCATTTACCCAGAGATAATCTGTGATCAAACATTAATAAGAATCTTCATTCCCGATCATCGGCTGTGTATAAATAAGCAAATGCTTGTTCTCCGGCTGATTGGATCATTTATACCTTCATGTGATTGGGCCATTAAATGAGCACTGAATAACTTGTGTATAGTCGGCTATATGGACTGAAACTGGCCAACCATTGAATGCTCATTATTGGCAAGCCCATGTAGATCTGACTTGATTCAGTCTTATTAAAGGGGGTTTTCCCATAAACAAAAGTTAATTTTAATCAATAGATAGAATAATAATAACTTCCTCAATTAGATGTGTTTACATAAAATGTTCCTGTACTGAGATAATCTTATAAATGTGCCCCTGCTGTGTACTGTGTAATGGCTGTGTCTGACCGTGCAGGAACATGGTCTGATCATACCACATCTCCTGGGCAGGGGAGGAAGCGAAAGAGTATACAGACATTCCAGCAGGGGATCACAGCTGATTGTTTCTGCGAGGTAAAACATTTCCCTGCCTGTTTTTAAAAAATGTTTTACTTCAAAGAAAGAATCATTTGCGATCCCCTGCTGTATTGTCTGTATACTTTTTTTTTTTTTTTAACCCCTTTCCTGCCCAGGAGCTGTGGTATGATCAGACCATGTTCCTGTACGGTCAGACACAGCCATTATACAGTACACAGCAGGGGCACATTTATAAGATTATCTCAGCACAGGAACATTTTTTTTATGGACATCCAATTGTGGAAATTATTATTATTCCAAGATCTATTGATTAAAATCAACCTTTATTCATGGGAAAACCCCTTAATAACATCTGACGTACTAATACGCGTCTGTGCCCTGGGACTTAAGAGCCAGACCCGTATTAGTACGTCATCGCGATCGCGCGCGCACACAGGCTGTGCGGGCGCGATCGCCGCCGGGTGTCAGCTGATTGTCACAGCTGACACCTGGTACTATGTGCAGGGAGCGGTCCTGCACCGCTCCCAGCACATTAACCCCCGCGATGCTGCGATCGAAGTCGATCGCAGCCGATCGCAGCATTGCGGGGGCAAGGGGAGGTGATCGCAGATACTCACCTCCGCTTCCCGGGTGTTGCCATGACGACCCGATGTCGTCATGACAACATCCGGGTCACCAGACAGCAGGAAGATTGTTTGGACATGCGCAGTGCATCTCCAAACAATCTTCTCACTGTGCAGCGCTGATAGCCTGTATGACACAGGGATGGTGCTGCATTCCTGTGCCATGCAGGCGATCAGAGAAAAAAAAGTGAAAGTCCCATAGTGGGACAAAGTAATAAAGTATAAAAACACCCAGAAAGTGAAAAAAAAATAAATAAATAAAATTGCAAAAATATAAAAAAAAAATAAAATAAAATAATCCACCAAAAATAAAAATATAATGTACCCATCAATAAATATTATTATAAAAAAAAACCAAAAAAACAATAAAAGTACACATATTTGGTATCGCCGCGTCCGGAACAACCTGACCTATAAAACTGTCCCACTAGTTAACCCCTTCAGTGAACACGGTAAAAAAAAAAAAAAGAAAACGAAGCAAAAAACAATGCTTTATCACCATACCGCCAAATAAAAAATGGAATAACACGCGATCAAAAAGACGAATATAAATAAAAATTGTACCGCTGAAAACGTCATCTCGTCCCGCAAAAAACAAGCTGACATACAGCTCCATCAGCCGAAAAATAAAAAAGTAAAAAAGTTATAGCTCTCAGAATAAAGCTATGCTAAAAAATATTTTTTTCTATAAAATTGCTTTTATTATGTAAAAGTGCAAAACATAGAAAAACGATATAAATGTGGTACCGCTGTAAACGTACTGACCCGAAGAATAAAGCTCCCTTATCAATTTTACCACATGCGGAACAGAATAAAAAAAAAAAAAAACAATTCCTGAATTGTTGGTTTTTGTTTATTCTGCCTCCCAAAAATCGGAATAGAAAGCGATCAAAAAATGTCACGTGCCTGAAAATGGCACCAATAACAACGTCAACTCATACCGCAAAAAACGAGCCGTCACATGACTGTCTGCCAAGATCTGGAAAAATTATAGCTCTCAAAATATGGCGATGCAAAAACTAGATTTTACAAAAAATGCGTCTTTTTGTGTGTGACAGCTGTCAGTCATAAAACCCCCATATGATTCTGGTATCGCTGTAATCACAGCGACCCGAAGAATAAAGTCGTCTAATCACTTATACCGCACGAGGAACGACGTCAAAAATAAACTCTTGGGTTAGGATTGGGCTAGGGTTAGGGCTGGGTTTGGGGTTAGGGTTGTGCTACGGTTAGGGTTGTGCTACGGTTAGGGCTGGGGTTGGGGTTAGGTTTGTGATGGGGTTGGGATTTTTTTCAAAAGTAAGAAAAAAGATGACGATATGGCGACTAGTGTTGAGCGCAAGTGCTCGCTACTTGAGTTTGCATCGGGTGCTCTGGTATGCATTGAGTATCGTGGGTATTTGAGTGACATGCTCGAGTCTCTGCCCCATATGCTTCGCGGCCAAAAAAACTTTACGGGGATTGCCTGCCATGCACGAGCGATCCCCGCATGGTTTTTTTTGGGTGTCTAATAACCGTGAAACATGCGGAGCAGGGACTCGAGCATGTCACTCGAACACATGCTGTACATGGTGCATACCTGAGTACCCGATGCAAACTCAAGTAGCGAGCACTTGCGCTCAAGACTAATGATAACTTATTCAATATGATGACCTAATGTAAACAAATTCTGTGTCGTACCTCTGGGTTCAAAATGTTCACTATACACCTTAATAAAATCCTTGAGGGGTATAGTTTCCAAAATGGGGTCACTTGTGGGGGAGCTCCACTGTTTAGGCACATCACGGGCTCTCCAAACGCGACATGGTGTTCTCTAACAAATTGAATGGAAAATCGGCTCAAATTGTTAGCGGACGCCATGTTGCGTTTGGAGAGCTACTGCGTGCACAAACATTGGAGCTCCCCCACAAGTGACCCCATTTTGGAAACTAGACCCCCCAAGGCACCTATCTAGATGCATAGTGAGCACTTGGAACCCCCAGGTGCTTCACAAATTGATTCGTAAAAATGAAAAAGTGAAAAAAAACCACTTTTTCATATTTATGAATCAATTTGTGAAACACCTGGGGGTTCCAAGTGCTCACTATACATCTAGATATGTGCATTGGGGGGTCTAGTTTCCAAAATGGGGTCACTTGTGGGGGAGCTCCAATGTTTGGGCACACAGGGACTCTCCAAATGCAACATGGTATCCGCTAGCAAATTGTCAGCTCAAATTGTTAGCGGACATCATGTTGCGTTTGGAGAGCCCCTGTGTGCCCAAACATTGGAGCTCCCCCACAAGTGACCCCATTTTGGAAACTAGACACCCAAAGGCACCTATCTAGATGCATAGTGAGCACTTGGAACCCCCAGGTGCTTCACAAATTGATTCGTAAAAATGAAAAAGTGAAAAAAAAACACTTTTTCATATTTATGAATCAATTTGTGAAACACCTGGGGGTTCCAAGTGCTCACTATAAATCTAGATAGGTGCCTTGGGGGGTCTAGTTTCCAAAATGGGGTCACTTGTGGGGGAGCTCCAATGTTTGGGCACACAGGGGCTCTCCAAACACAACATGGCGTCCGCTAATTATTCAAGCAAATTTTACAATCAAAAAGTCAAATGGCGCTCCTTCCCTTCCGAGCCCTGCCGTGTGCCCAAACAGTGTTTTTTCCCCACATATTGGGTATCTGCGTGCCCAGGGGAAATTGCACAACAAATTTTGGGGTCCATTTTTTCTTGTTACCTCTGTGAAAATAAAAAAAATTGGGTCTAAAGTAACATTTTTGTGAAAAAAGTTAAAAGTTCATTTTTTTCTTCCACATTCAAAAAATTCACTCTGAAGCACCTGAAGGGTTAATAAAGTTCTTGAATGTGGTTTTGAGCACCTTGAGGGGTGCAGTTTTTAGAATGGTGTCACTTTTGGGTATTTTCTGTCATAAAGACCTCTCAAAGTGACTTCAAATGTGATGTGGTCCCTAAAAAAATGGTTTTGTAAATTTTGTTGGAAAAATTAGAAATCGCTGGTCAACTTTTAACCATTATAGCTCCCTAACAAAAAAAAATTTTGATTCCAAAATTGTGCTGATGTAAAGTAGACATGTGGGAAATGTTATTTATTAACTCTTTTGTGTGACATATCTCTCTGATTTAAGGGCATAAAAATTCAAATTTTGAAAATTGCAAAATTTTCGCCAAATTTCCGTTTTTTCCACAAATAAACGCAAGTGATATCGAAGAAATTTTACTACAATCATGAAGTACAATATGTCACGAAAAAACAATCTCAGAATCAGGGGGATCCGTTGAAGCGTTCCAGAGTAATTACCTCATAAAGTGACAGCGGTCAGAATTGTAAAAATTGGCCTGGTCATTAACGTGCAAACCACCCTCGGGGCTTAAGGGGTTAACTTCAAATTAGCTGAGCTGCAAATCTAGAAGCAACCTACAAGGCTCTCTTTTTACACTTTAGCTTTTTTTTACATCCAGTACAGCCGCATTTAAAGCTTCCCTCTCCTTGTGAAAGCTTTTTCAAGAATACACAGGTCCCGGGAGAGTCCCGCTGCCTGAGCCCCCATCAGTAGTGGAAGGTCTTGTCTCTCATTTTGGCAAAAGGTGAGGGTCATTGTAGTGTGACCCATTCTGATCTAACAAATACTACCTATACTGTGGATAGTTAATAATTCTTGTAGACTGGAATACTCTATTAATCATTATTAGGTGCCAAATAATAATAATTGGCCGAGTGCCACTTCTTGCAGCAGTTATTCGCTCTGGCTAATAGACTCCACTTCATTATACATCTTGGCTTAGAAAAGGAAAGGGATTGTCCAAAGCAAAACCTATCACACGTTTACTTTTTTATTAAACAATCAAAAAAAACCCCAAAACATGGTTTCTCACATGGGAGAAATCTTTCGTTTTGATTAAAGGTCCCAATACACATTAGAATAAAGTGGCTGCACTCGCCAGTATCAGCCGATCAGCCAACAGTCCAATATATTTGGGGGCCTCCCAACTTTTTCCTGACAGATGATGTAGTGGGAGAGAAGTTTCAGTAGACGATCCTTTTCTTCGGCGGATCAGCAGCTCTTATGGGAGAACACAGGAGCGCTTGGCTATCTCTGGCAGTCCCATAAGAATGAATGGAGCGGCTGTGCACGTGATCGACTATGGCTCAGTTAAGACCAGCCTCTTCAGAGCTCTGGTTCTCGGGATCGGTGGGGTTCCCAGAGGTCGGATCCCATCAATCGGGAAGTTATCCCCCAGTCCCATAGATGGGGGATAACGTCCCAACTTGAGAATGCCCCTTTAAGAAGGCCAATGTATATCTTTTGTTTTGATGATTAGGCCATTGGAGCCCGTAATCTGTTAAAATCCATTGCCAAGCAGCGAGAAGCTCAGCAACAGCAGCTGCAGGCGCTGATAGCAGAGAAGAAGATGCAGCTAGAAAGGTGAGATCTCCGCAGCAGCGTATATAACTTGATGTTATGGATTATATGGGATCCCCGGGCTCCTTTAGTTTAGTCGCATGGAGTTTATAATTATCACTACATGCACTGGTCTGTACTGGGCTTGTGCTTATGTAGGAACGTCTACACTGCACTTTACTCTGCTTGTTCAAAGTGAAAGGGAGAGATGCAGCAGCAGTCACAGCTCTGAAGACAGGAGGGTCATACAGCCCAATATGCAGAGCTGCGAAGCTGCTGTCATGGGAAGCTTTTAACCTGTCTTGCTTTCATGTATGCCAACCAGTTCCAGGGGGCACCGTCAGCCTGGCGACAGCTGTTGGATGCATTCAGGCAGCATAAAGTATTAATGGCCTTCAGCTTTCACTACTGCCCATCATAGTCTGATAAAAAGAGCGTGACCTAAAACCAAGCTCAAAGGGCAATTTTGGCATTTTGTGGTCATAAGATAACATACTTGGTCGGTCATGATGCAACACCCTCTGACTCAACAGATTAACCCTAATGTGAAAAAGGCTCATAATTAAAATAACATGATAATATGATATAAAGTTGCATTGAATGAAATATTTAATCCAGTATAAAGTAAACCATTAAACATAACGGCCCTTAGTGCCCATAACAACCAATCACAATGCAGCTTTAATTTTTTTTTTCCTGATCAATTTAAGAAATTAAAGTGGAGAAACCGTTTTTTCTGTTAGATAACTTTAGTAAATGTAGGGGCCAAAGGGATCTGTCTGCTGTATGGGGAGCATGGAACTAAACTGGGACAATCAGTACCTTCATAACAGTCCATGTATTTCGTATCTTATCAATGTAAATCTCTACTGACCCCCAGAAATGATCTTTTTATGTTCCTGATAGTGTTACTATTATAGTAGGGTCTTGTCCATCTGAATGGGACTCGCAGAATTATCCATGCTGCAGAAATATCTCTATGGAGATGCAGGCACAGTGCTACGACTAATCGGAGTGTATGCGGATAGGTAGATCTCTTTTTTTCTGCACCAAAATGCACAGTAGCTTTCATTGTTGTGTTTTGCATCATGGGACCAACTCTGTTAGTGCTTATAGATTTACTCCGGTAGGTGTCCCAGTTTCTCCAAATAGCGCATTTCAGAATTACAGCAATTTCTCCTCTGTTTAATTTTTTTCCAGGTATCGAATAGAATATGAGGCTCTATGTAAAGTAGAAGCAGAACAGAATGAGTTCATAGACCAGTTCATCCTACAGAAGTAATATCTGGCGCATTTCATGAAATCCTCCCCTGGACACATTATATAGAGACCATTTTCCCTCGACCTTTGTGGCATTGCGATCTCTCTCCTTACAAGGACCCAATTATTAAAAGGCCGCTGTGATTTCAGTGTTTGGAGGCTCTTGTTGGGACCAGTCTAATCTCTCTGTGGACGAGCAGCTCTGAAAATGATCATATGTTGCAGAATTGATTTTTCACAAATACTTTTCTTGTTCATACAAAGTGTAAATGGGCACGGCTTTTTCATATTCCTTTCTGGTTTAGATCCACGGCTTTTCATGGGATGGGGGAGGGTTTAACCTGCTCTTAGGCCTCATTCAGACGTCAGTGATTTTTGTCATACACAAAAAACACTTCGAGTTTGGTCAGTGAGGTTTTACCATCAGTTTTTCATGGACAAAATTTTTTTTTTCATAAGTCTGTAAAAAAATGTACAGCACATGGATCCATAGACTAGCATTGGCGAGTCCGTTCCCAGACTCTGATCAAAATTGAACATATCTCCGTGATTGCGTGCAGATCACCCGGTATGCAAAAGTACACTGACATGTGAACAGCCCCATAAACGATAATGGGTATGAGTTCTGTCCTTGAAAAAACATGGATAAAACTCGTATGACAAAAACTGACATCTGAATGAGGCCTTAGGCTGGGTTCAAAAAGTCCAGTGGTAATCCCTCTCCCTTACATTTTTAGTCCATCCATTTACTATCCTAGGAATAGAGATCCCTACTAATACCTCTATTGGGAGACCCCTGCCATCACTGTTTTACCACTAATATCACATTGGGCTGGGGAAGATGTGCCAACCAGATGATCCATTTATTGTGTGACCATCACTGTTCGAGTGGGAGGCAAATAAACCCAGCCTTACTTTCTTAACACATCGGGTGGCCATACACATTAGGTGAATGTCACCCAGACCCCCCAATTTTGGCTGGACATTAACCCATCCAGTATGTATGGTGGTGTCCCAACTCCTCCTCATTCATAAATGTCAAGGACAGAAGCATCAAACTTGTTGGACTTAAAGATGTTTGATTCTTTTGTTCTCACCAGAAGTAAGTGACTTACTTCCCTCTCCCCACTGAGAACATACACATGCTCGGCTAGGTATAGGGGATTGAACGGGATGGCCATCAGCTAAAAATGCCCATTCAGCTGACAGGTATCTAAAGTGTATGTCCTGCTTTAGGCTACTTACACTTGTTATTTTGTAACAATCACAGCAAATCCACACCGCCGCCCCAATGTGTGAACGTAGCCTTAATCTAGCCATACATACCAGATGACTGCTGGCCGTATGATGGTTCACCTGACCACCATCTCTCCCATACACAGGAGGGCTCGTTCAGACAAGCGCTCCTGTGTTTTCTGTGAGAAAGCTGCTGACTGGCACGTCGGCCTGGGGCTTATTTCCGGGAGAACAAAGCGATCAGTAGTCCAAAATCTGACACACGCGTTCACATCTCCACCGACCATCAGTCGTCCGGCAGCCCCATACACATTTGACTAGCGGCTGAACCATCGATAGGGTCAGGTTCTGGCCGCCATTAGTCTAACATGTATGGGGGCGTCTAGCTTTATCAGAGATAGCATAGCTTCTAATCCTTGTATGGTTTGTTGCCTTTCATGTACGTGTCCCATTCCACAACCATTATAGTCACTTTTCTATGGCTGTAGGGTCCATGCAAGTGTTATATACGTCTTTTGCAAAAGGTGAAATCGGCAGTGAAAATCAAAAGCATTTTCGCCAAACTTCAGATGTGGTATCCAGCGTGCCATGCATTCCTACCAGGTTTGCCCTGTTGTGTGTGAATCAGGTTTGTTCTGTAAAATTGCTGTGGATTTTCATTTGCAGCCATAACTAAATCTAGCTTTACAGGAGTACGATGTGTTGCCATCAGAAAGAGTTTTGGATGTTTTTATGTTGACCATACATTACAAGGTGCAGCCCCCAAAAAATATCCAGTGACCGTAGAGAGGTCCGGACTCATCCATGTTCTAATTGGCTACATGCTCCAACTCCATGTGTGACGTCTACCCATTTTATTCTTTTTGGCTCTTGATGAAGCCAAAGTTTTTTTGTCATGTGACACCAACTATTTCACAGACCTTTCTATAGCTACAAAAGGGAACATTTTGCATAACAAATACTAGAATTGCTCAGAAAGCAAGGCCTTTTCCAAATACTCCTAATGTACATTTCTAAATACTTTACATTATCAGCATTTCAAGACAACGGGGGGGAATGAAACGTCCCTGAATCATTTAATGCCATGAGAGCAAGTCAAATATTACAGGTTGTGAACATTGCATTTCCTAATTGTCATGTATATCATTGTTCTTGTGATATTTATGTACGGTATGTGCATTTTATTTCTTATTTTCAGACATATAATATTCTTATTATGATGTGTTTTTCAGTTTTTTATACCAGTGTGCAGATTTGTGTTCTTGCTTGCACATTGCATAGGTTTGGAAGCAGAACTGTTTGCATTGCTTTTTATATTTATATCCATTTACCTACCGCAGAGTTTCTGAAGTCCTTCTCCACACAATAAGTTATATTTTCAGGATTTCCTTAGTATTACATAGGTGATATAGTTATGGCCAGCACAGCAGTTATACTCTCTATGGGATATCCTGAAGGGCTTGAAATTGGAGGGTTTTTTTTTTTTGTAAAAACGACAGGATAATATTTTTCCTGTCGTCTTTACAAGAACCCATGGCACATGTGTACACATGGGTGAGATGACAAATGTCAGAACCAGCCAATGTATCCTAATAATAAACTAATTGTTCCTCAGAGCCTCAATATAACACCTAGGGCACACCACCTGGATGCCACAATTATGGTTCCAGAATGACAAAATGAGAGAGCTATGTATAGATCAAATATAAAATGTACATTTTAGTTCAGAATAAATAAATGTTAAAACAAACTCAAGGATACCTCAAAAAAAGGGACACAATGTATAATGGACAAAATCATAGTAATAATGGGCAAAAACGGCATGGTAAATGGGGAGGAAAAAAAAGACAATACTAAACAGATATATGGTCTATTATTTCCCCAAGTAAAGTAAGCTCTGCTGCACATATAATACAGAAAGCATCAATGGTATGAATAAAATTATTACACCTTAAAGAAGTGCTGCTCTATATGATGTGTCTCGCACTGTGTCTGTGCACCCAGACGCGCGTTTCGCTCAGCTTCTTCAGGGAGTATCTTGTTTATTTAAACATTTTTTTTTTCTGAATTAATAAATGTACATTGATCTATGCATGGGTCGATTTTTTTTCATTCTGGAACCATTATTAAGGCAACCAGGTGGTGTGCTTAACATGACAAATGGACAGAGGAGGAGTACACTTTAGAGCAAATGTGTCAATAGAATGCAAGTGTGAAGGCGGCTCTAGATTAATTTCTAATTAAAACCTGCTCACGTTTTTGGATTTTGTAATAGAGTGCCTTATGTGCAGTATCTTATTTTATTTTATAAAATCACATGGTTGAAATAAAATGCTTGTGCTGGTTTTCTGTTTAACTGTTTACTGTCTATATTCTCTTTTGGATTTTTTCCAGTTTTATTAATTTGATCAGACTATGTTCCATAAGATGATATATCGGTATTCAAAAAAACAGGTTTAATTGAATTCCATTCAGAGGAAGCTAGTTAGAGAGACAGACTGCCGTATTTCTCGTGCGAGGATCGCATCATAAACCTCGGTACTGGCCGGCACCTCTCCTGACCTGAGCTTGACAGCTGTACAGCAGAGCTTAGTCGGCTTTATAGTGGCCCCAGCCAGGTACTGCACATCAGCTCCCCCCCCCCCCATTCAAATCAATAGGGGGCACATTTCTAGTACCTGGCCGTAGTCCATATTCCATCGACGGAGCTGTGCTCCGTAACTGAGCAGCTCCGGCTGACACCGGGAACAGCTGAACAGTGGGTGTGTCGGGTGCTGCATGCCCACTGATCAGACATTGATGACCTCTGCTAAGGATAGATAGGTCAGTGTGAAAGTCGTGGACAACCCCTTTAAGTCGCGTTTTTATGGTTTAAAATCAGCAGTCATTAGAATGTAAAATTCTCATCAGATCCTGGGAACAGTGTGCTTATCTGTTCTCCTCTGATGCATATGAGCGTATAAATTGGACGAGTGCTAGCAGATGTTTTATCTGATAGCACACTGATCTATGTTATTCAATGAGGCATGGTGTGATTTGACTCTGAAATCGGATGAGACTCACCCATTCATGTCTATGGGTGCGACCAGAAAAATCTAATGACACAGTATAGCATCAAATTTTCACATTCTGTAACATAGAATGATCTTGTACATGATTAATAACTGGTACTGTTAAAAAAAAATGGACTGCACATAGATGACAAGTGAGAAAAAAAAATCATCCCACTTTCCTGGATGAAAAACGGACTGATTTTTTTTTTTTTTTTATAAATAATATACTGTCATGTGACCTTAGCCTAATACAATGCACTCATCAACAGAGATCAACTCCTGCTTAGCCTTGTTGCATTTTTACTAAGATGGAACATGCTCTAGTTTTGTGGTGCAAAAATCTGCATATTTGTAAACCATTGCCCAGATTTCTGGCACAAACAGCCTTAAAAAGTAGCCAAATTTTTGCACAAAAATATTGCAACTTTTGGCAATTCCCTGCCAGTTTTGCCCAGCTCTGACAAAATGAGCAGAACTGGGGCAGGACGCGGGCTTGACACCACAGCTCATCTAACTCCAGCACGCACCCTCACCAAGACCAGCATGAACGTCTCCGTTCTTTAGGAATCAGGACCCAAATCTTTAGCACGCTGTTAGAAAAAAAATACTAGCATGACAGCTGGATGATTCATTTGTAAAGTGAACTTCACATCTGATTTATGTAGCCTGAAACATGGGCATCATGAATCAGCGTCCGGCTCTGTCACTTCAGCCAGGGATTTTTTTTCTCTTCTGAAATGTTGCGATGTTTCAGAGAAAACAAACCTTTAGGCTATGTGCCCACGTTGCATTTATGAAGCAGAAAATTTCTGCTGCATAAATGCAAGTCCTCTCCCGGAAAAACGCATGCGGAATTCCACACGCGTTTATCGCGCATTTTTCGCGCGTTTATCACGCGTTTTCCACATGCGGAATTGCCTTGCGTTTTTTATGCATTGGACAAAGGCAATTCCGCTTGCGGAAACGCAAAATTAAATGACATGCTGCGGATTTTTGAACGCGGCATAAACGCTGCGGAAAAATCCGCAGCATGTGCATAGAACTTGCGGAATCCCATTGGGGAACATGGGGTGCGGATATACATGCGTTTTTCAAGCGTTTACGCTGCGGAAATTCCGCAGCATATACGCTTGAAAAATGCTACGTGGGCACACAGCCTTAAAAGCTGCCCAGGGACCATGCAGCTTGGATAACTAGTTCAAGTGGCCTTTCCTTGCGGTCTCTCCCTACACACAGACAGGGAGACATCTATCACTCAATGGGATTGGGGCAGGGAGAAGCCATCGTTGCCCAATCTCTTGAACTGGTCATCCAAGCTGTATGGTCCTGGTCTGCTGTTAAATAGGTTTTGTTTTACACCAGTGTTTCAGGGTAAAACATACCTGCCTGAAATTACAAATTCATACTGGTTCATGTTGCCTGTGGATCAGGCAACATAATTCAGCATCAGGTTCCCTTTAAACCACAAGGATATGTGCATGGGAACCTATAAATGGTTCATTGACGTGATGATAGTGCTGCATCTTACCATCTATGGATAGATTTACCCATGAAACTGCCAGAACAGATAGGGTCATCAGAATCGCCTTACTGATCAGGCTTTAAAGGTAACCGGTCAGGTCCTTTATGCAGCTCTCTTTGAGGCAGCAGCAAGCAGTCACAGAGGTGTTTGTCGTAGTGGTCTGTCACTTGTATTTGTGCAGCCAGTTTACAAGCTGACATCCTAAACATTGTAAAGTATGACAGGTTCCCTTTAATGACAATCTAATTAATTTCATGCAAGAGAACTTGTATTATTTTTTGGCGCTTCTTGTGAGAACCCATATTGTGAAATTTATGTACTTTTTGCAACACAAATTTTGGCAGTCTTAGATTGAGTAAACGGGAATATGGTTGGTCTGATCGTAAAGGGAGCCTATATGATCATGCTGCAGTCAGTCGGCGGCAATCAAACAATGAACAGTCAGAATCTGATGAGCATGTAGAAGGAAAAAAAGACTAGCTCACCCTTTCGAGGAACAATTCGCATGGAAGCCTGCGATTGAAGCCACTGCTCAGTGCCCAGTATATGCAGGAGAAGGAAAGATCCACCTTCCGATCAAGGTACATATAAAACAAATTCCTTTATTGCAAAAAGTTAAAAATATTTGGCAAGAAGATGAACAATTTCACACCAACAATGTAAGGTTTGAGGGGGAACTTGGGGATCTCGTCACCAGATGCATTTTGAGTTTTGAATCTGAGCTGCACCTTATCCCAAGTGGAGAAAAAAACGGAGCTGTGAGCTACAGCAGTTACAGCTTATTCTTAGACCAGATATGTGCAGGAAGCTGTTAAACCCCACACCATCCAAGCCAACCAGCCATAGCGGTAGACTGTCCACACAGAGTATTTACTCTAAATGCATTTATACTGCACAATTATCAGGAACGAGGGTCCCTATGTTTGCTTGTTTCCCTGTAATCTTGCAGTATAAACTGATTGCTGATCAAGCTAAATGCTCGTTCTTCGGTTGAAATGATCCTTTGGTTTTCTTAAAGGGACTCTGGTCAGCACAGAATGACTGTTGAAACAAAGTACAGGCGCTTAGTGCTTCACGGCAGGGCCAATCATTTATATACACCTTCCCACCTGATTGTCTTGCCTCTATCTCCAACCCCGCTTTTCTTTGATTGACAGCTCTTGCTTCATAGGGCCAGAGAAAGGTGGAGATGGAAACAAGCAGATGGGAAGGTGTATGTAAATGATTAGCCCCAAGGAGCACTGACCGCCTGTACTTGGTTTCACCAGTCATTCTGTGCTGACAGTGCCTTTAAAGAATCACAGTTCTCAGCAGCACATTGTCCTATGTAATAAGGAGGCAGCACTGTAGAGAGCAATAACAGCCTATGTGCACAGAACGATCTAGTACTGATTGTTCTGTGCGCAGATTAAATACGCTCTGGCTGTTTAAACAAGCTATTAAACAACCACCGGTAACCAAACACGTAGCTGCTCAGCAGTAATTTACTGCCGCAAGTCAGGTGGTATAAACCCACCTTTTTACAGACCGTGGGACTCTTGGCTCCAGACCTCCAAACAATATTGTTTACTGACTGGTCTTGACGATCTACTGTAAAAGTATATGGGCAGATATGAATTCTGCTGACCAAATACAAGGGACAGAAACATTCAAGAATTACATGAGACAATATTTGAAAAATACATTTATTTAGTAAACTGTATGAAAGATGAAGTGATTTTTTCCCCCCCAATATTTGTAAATATAAAAAAAATTAAAAAGTTTACTAATCTGGAGTTGAAAACATACATCAGAGCAAAAAATACAATTTTCAGTCTTTTTGAAAAGATTTTGTAATATAAGAAATTGTCACTTGTTAGTGTTCTACAGATATCACCTAAACATGTGGTCCGCTAATATGTGGAATGAAAAGCACAAATTATGGGTCTACAGCTCATCCTATTAAGCCTAAGTTCACATGGGCACTGAACTCTGCAGACCGGTCATGTCTGTAAATTGTGGACATGACTGGCTCCCCATAGAGCACCATGTGCTTATCCGCATAGTTTACGTGTGAACCCCCCTGCAAAACAGGATTGGGAGTATGTGCTAATTGGGCCAAACTATAATGATGCAGACGGAGTCAGTGTCCTGTGTCGTGCCTCATGTTTTGCCCATATACGCCTAGGTGGACAGCAAGGTGTAGTATACTTGCTGCTAGCCTCAACTAGCTGTATTCAGCAGAAAATGATGTACGACAGAGCACACCGACTCAGTTACCATCATTTCAGTCAATGGCCCCGTTAGCGCATACGTCCACATCCCGCTTTGGGAGGGGAATGGGGGGGGGGATGTTCAGACCCAAGCCCCGACAGATACACATAGGGTTTGCCCCTTATTTAGTGTATGTAGCCTCAGAGATAAGCCACTGCCAGCAGCTCTCAGAGAGCACAGGATCGCTCCAGTGTATGGGACAGTCAGGCCTACAGCCATCAAACGTATATGGGGGGCTATAAAGGATCAGTCCTTTCAGCCAATCAGAAGTCTTACAGCAAATATTTTCAGATACAGCGACTGCATGTCTTGTTTTCTACCATTTTGCACCTGTCTACTAGAGGACAGAGGTTTTGGAACATTACAGAGATCATGCAGATGGCAAGAGGCCATAAAAATTTAAAATTTTATTTCTATGGCTTCACCCATTGCAACCTTTTCCCTTTTTTGGACTCACATTAGCATTGAGCAAACAAGGCCTAATAGATAAGAACACGGTCATGTAACTGAACAATCATTACTTATTATCAGAGATAACCGTTATCTTTGTCCTTCACCCGTTATCATATTGCAATAAGACTTTGGCACAGACAGACCAAACTTTAAAATGGCGAACAAAAGACAATTTTCCATTATTTATATTGCTATACTCGATCGCACATCTCTCCTATCGCACACTAGCATAAGGCCACCAGCCATGATTTCAGATGGCCAAGAGTAGGAAAAGACCAGAACAGAGCAGAGAAAATGTCTAACAGCTTTGATTGGAAAAGATTTCCATGCTTTGTTCTAATGGAGAACTGTATCTTAACATTCACACCTAAAGTAGGACAACTAGTGACATTTTTCTTATTTTACATAGGTGAACACCAGATGTTAGTCCAAATAAAATGAAAAAAAAAAAATCAAACAGTAAAAGTGATTTCATTTAGGAGCATCACCGTCCATAATTCTCTAACATTAGGTTCTATCAACACTTTATCTTCTCGTCTCCCATTGTCTTTACTTCCTCTTCCGCTTTTCTTCTTTAGAATATCGAGGACTGAACAACATGGTGAGCAGGATGAGCAGCGGGATCACCAGGTATGGAGCGTAAATGGATGCTAGGGTTAGACGCTCCTGCTGGCTTGGAGAGTCTATTTGACTTGTTTTTGGAAAGTCACCATAAAGAAGATGGGCAAGAATGGGTAAAACTGTAGTGGCTACATGGGATGAATAGACAATGGCAGGAATTCTGATCCAGCGACATCCTCCTGAATATGGAAGGAGCAGAAATAGAATTAGTCTTCACAGATAACTATGAGTATTACAAGCTTTTATCAGTTCAAAGGCCGAACATGATTACTGACGACCCAATGTCCAAGGAGCAGAGAAGAACTCATGAGCATTCCCAGAACTAACCAAAGGAAAACAAGGCAGTGGCTACACATTGGGAAATATTACAGGGGTTATCCAACTCATATTTATATGGTTTATATTAAGATGGTATAAAACAAGAATATATAAACAATATTCACCTCTTTTTCTCTAATTATCCCACACTAATGCTCCGGCAATCTGCCCAGTCCGTGTGCCTGCACCAGTCACATACTAACCGCTTGTAAGTAGTGGCCTCAGCAGTCACAGGTAGTGGTACTGGCATCGCAGCTCTCATTGCTAAGCGGTGATGCCAGTAGTTTAGTACCTGCTACCTGTGGCCAGTGACTGGCAGCGACTGACCACTTGTAAAAAAAGGACTGGGAGGACCGCTACCGCAGGGGAATCCGTTTTGGATTGCAGGTACAGTTGGTGTGAAACGATTCACAGGACCCGGTCTAGCGGCCAAGTCGCTTTTCTGTGCCGTGGGATGGGAGCCCTGAGAACCTCTTCCTAACTTCTGACATCCATGGTTCCTATTTTGAGTAGCTGGCCTGACAACATGTGCGACCGGTCACACGATGGCATTACGCCAGGCTGGCCAATTAATAAAAAAACAGCTAGGGACACTCTCAGGCAAGAGACAGTTTACAGGGCTCCTGTCTGGTGGCCACAGATTACAGACAGCCACTGGACCAGGTCCTGTTCATTGATTCAGTCAGGTCTGTTTCCATCTGAAACACTCCAATGAGAAAATATAGTTTCAAGATCTGGCCTTGAACCATAGGCGGAGAGATTAGTCCAGCGCTGGCCCAGTCGGCTTTTCCAAGCACCACTAGAAGTGATGGTAAGAGACCTGTCAAAGTACAACTAAACAAATTAAAACTGCACTCTGTAACCTATAGCATGCAAACATGAAATATACGAAATTGGAATTGCATTACTGCTGTAGAAAATTGGTTAAAACGAAGATACTTAGCCCATAAATTGGCCAATTCATGCGTTTCCAGTAGTCACGACAAGGCGATCTTCTTTGCTGGGAACCTAGCCTAATGTGATTCCTCTCCTGGGCTAATAGCTTACATTTATATGGGTAAGTAGGATCCTGCTGTAATTAAAACCGCCTGAGACTGATGGGTGGAGTGCTCAGTCAGAGTCTGTGTATACAAAACAGGAGGAAGCAAAGAGTAGCCATATCCATATATAACTAACATTTGGAGAGGTATCATATTAGATTAGGTTTCCAGCAAAGAGAATCGCCTTGTCGTTGGATGCTGGGAACACATGAATTGGCCAATTTATGTGATAAGTATCTTCGTTATAACCTATTTTCTAAAGCAGTAATGCAATTCCAATTAGCTTGCACCTGTTCACACCTGTTTCCTGTTTGGAAGTGATGGTCAGTCTTTAATATTTATATCTCACCAAGTGCACACATAAAATGAGACCCGTCCGTCACCTGGAGTGGTATGGCGAGAAGTCAGACTAATCTAGTCTCTGCCTACAGTCCCCGGCCAGCATTTCAACCTATATAATTTTCTGTGAAATACTGGGAAGTGTCAGAGTAAAATATACCCGGCTGCAATCTTGCAGCCAGATTCTAATTTATGCCAATTGTGGTTTTGAGCAGCATGATAGGAGTGACTAGCTTCCATTTAAAACACTACAAACACCAATTATAATACCCATTAAAGAGGGGTACAGAACTAAGAATAAAAAAAACAAATAAAACATTTACTTTTATGAAGTGGACCTGCAGACACAAGCTGTGGACAGCCAAGGCGTTGTTTCTTGAAGAAAGATGCCTTGTTCTCTAATCCTGGACAACCCGTTTGAGAATTGTAAGGGTATATTCACATGACAAGGATTCACAAAAAAAGCTGAAATCTGCAGCTTGTGTCTTGACATGCAGGATATTGCACGTGTATTATTCTAGTGAAATCGTAACTTTTCTGCAGGGAATCTGCAATGAATAATAGGAATGCTGCAGATTACAACATCTGCAATGTGGTCACTATCCTGCACTGATTATTCCACAGCACAAGTACCTCTTCATGTGCACTGCTGAAGATTTTGACCTCATCAAGGCACAGAATCGGAATCCACAATGGGTGAGCATCGCCTTATGAGAACCTCAAGACATCAAGTGACATCTGAGTGACTGGATGATACTCACCTTTCAAGAAAGCATATGCAGCCACAGGGAAGAATGGAAGCTGCAAGATGCCTTCACAATATACAAAGCTCTTAAACCAGGGAGGAGGATTCATCATCAGGTGGTCTTTAAAGCTGACAGTGTACCATTTCATCAAATCAAGCAGCTGAAGAACAGAAAATTGCACAAAAAAATGTTAATATTAACAAATCTCGTAGTTTGTGAACATTTCTGACATGTCATAAGCTTTGATCGGTGAGGGTCCGGCTGCTGAGACCCTCAATCATTGCTGAAATTAAGGGGAAAAAAATCACTTGGGTAATTGCCATGTCCCTTCAGAAATAATAGTCTCTTCCTGGAGACACAAAGTGGTGCACGGATCCATACAAAGGATAAGAGGCCATAGAAATCAAAGTCAAAGGGGCACAGATTCATATCAGTGAAGGTTTCAGCACCTGGACCCCCATTGATGAAAGACTTTGACATGCTGGAAATCTTAATAAACTACAGGTGCACTTTAAAATTATAATTGGTGAGGGTCTGACTATTGGTGCCACATCCACAAGCTGTTGGATGAGGCTGCGGTGCTCACGGATTACAGCAGCTTGCAGGCTCGCTCGTACTCAACTGTTCCATGATTTTTTAGCGCCTGTGCTGGATATTGCAGCGTTGTTCCATTGAACTGAATAAGAAAATAATGTATCACCGCCGAGAAAAGTACCAGCCAGCCTGCAAGCTGCTGTAACCGAGCGCCGCAGACTTTTCTAAAAGCTGATCTGCGGTGGTACCGATAGCTGGACCCTCAACAATAGAATATTGAATAAGCAATCTCATTTTAAAGGCTGGAGATTCCGTTTAAATCTTTCAGGCACTGACCGGCCTGCAGAGATCGTACCTGGTATCTTCCAATGGAGGCCAATAAGGCACGTACAGGCTCTCGGGGAACCTCATCCATTCACGCCAGACGTCCATATACGTGTGAGGTCCTCTGAGCCCTGAGATCATACGCTGCACATGGAAAACAGCAGAGAAACTGCCCAGCCAGTCCCAGAGGGCGTCCTCAGAATATGGGGCCATTCTGAAGAACTGGGGCAGACCTGCGGACCTCTACCTGCTCTGACCCAGCCATGTGACCTACCGCCCGCCATACAGTGCAGCCATGACAAGCGATGGGTCACTAGGGATATATTCACACACCACAGATTTGTTGCAGAAATGTTTTAGAACCGTTCTCTTCATCAGACTTCGGTTGACAGGAAACCAGGTCCAGAAAGTTCAGCAACAAATGTGACACTTGTGAATCTCCCTAGTAGGCGAGGAGCAGCTGCTGCTGCTCCGTTAACCCTTCATTGTAGGCGAGGAGCCGCTGCTGCTGCTCCGTTAACCCTTCATTGTAGGCGAGGAGCCGCTGCTGCTGCTCCGTTAACCCTTCATTGTAGGCGAGGAGCCGCTGCTGCTGCTCCGTTAACCCTTCATTGTAGGCGAGGAGCCGCTGCTGCTGCTCCGTTAACCCTTCATTGTAGGCGAGGAGCCGCTGCTGCTGCTCCGTTAACCCTTCAGTGTAGGCGAGGAGCCGCTGCTGCTGCTCCGTTAACCCTTCATTGTAGGCGAGGAGCCGCTGCTGCTGCTCCATTAACCCTTCAGTGTAGGCGAGGAGCCGCTGCTGCTGCTCCGTTAACCCTTCATTGTAGGCGAGGAGCCGCTGCTGCTGCTCCGTTAACCCTTCACTGTAGGCGAGGAGCCGCTGCTGCTGCTGCTCCGTTAACCCTTCACTGTAGGCGAGGAGCCGCTGCTGCTGCTCCGTTAACCCTTCACTGTAGGCGAGGAGCCGCTGCTGCTGCTCCGTTAACCCTTCACTGTAGGCGAGGAGCCGCTGCTGCTGCTCCTGCTCCGTTAACCCTTCATTGCCCCATGATGCGCCCATTGCTGCAGTGTAAATGTGACTCCATTCACCTCGGACAAGGAAAGAACAATGGCACGAAGATGAGCGACGTCCATCAGCAGCCGCAGCATCACTACTAATCCGGAGATTTCATGCATCAAGTGCAACCAAAATGGAGCAGTTGCCCCTAGCAACCAATTAGGAGGAGGTTGCCCATAGCAACCAGATTTCACAAACCTAATTGGTTGCTAGGGGCAACTGTTCCCTTTTCTCGTGCGGCCGTTTTGCTGAATCCCCCATTGTGAGTCTGTGGGACCCTGGTAACCAGCACAATACACCTCGCCTCTGCCCGGGCACTCACCTGCTGCGGGTACCAGCTGGCGGGCAGGATGGGCTGCAGGTCCACTAACAGGGTGATGGGGATGTGGGAGAAGAAGTAGAAGAAGAACAGCCACTCCAGCAGGCGGGTGACGGAGGCCATGGTGTCCGGGGAGCTGCGCCGAACAGACGGCAGCCAGAGCTGTCACCTTACACACCACACAGCAGGCTCCGCCTACTGCCACAGGCCGGCCAATCACAGCACAGCTCGTCATATCACATGACAACGGGAGGAAAAAAAAACACAGGCGCAGGTCTTAAAGGTAAAGGGCAAACAACAAGCAGCAGTGGATGAAACTACGAGGCGTCTGCGGGAGACACGAAGCACAGCCGCCAATAGCTGAGCGTCTCCTTTAAATAGATGGGAGATAGAAGTGTTTTGTTGCACAAAAGCCCCGCCCCCAGCATTCTGACCACACCCCATAACATAACAGTGCCCCCCCAACATAACACTACCCCCACAATGCCAGAGCGCTCCCATAATAGTGCCCCCAACACGAGTGACCCTGTCCATATGTTCAGTCTGTTGAGCATCTTTTAACCCCTTCAGGGAGACACTTGGGCCCCATTTGAGCATTTTGTGAGCATTTTTGCCTCAAAAACAAATTATTTATTGCTTAGTGTTTTTTTTAAAAAAAAAATCCAAAAAAAGTTCACAGAAGATGTCAAAAGAAAAACATTAACTAAAACATGGTTTTTTGTTCACCTGAAAAAAAAAGTTGTGTAAACCCCCCTTAGGATTCGGCTGTAGCGGCCGGTTCCAGCGGTCGTCACGTCACCTCCTTTGCGGGCTGGATTATTTTCTGGCTTCTCTCAATGCTCTATTACGTTTCAGCCTGATGTGGTGCCAGAAGAAAACTTACCCAAGGGTTTGTGCACACTGAGTATTTGGAGGCAGAAATTTCTGCACCGTTTCTGCACCTCTTGGCAGGAAAAATGTGCGTTGTTGCTGTGTTTTTTTAGTGTTTTTGGACAGCAATGAATGTTATAGAGATAGATAACAGATGTAGACAGACATATATTTGCATACCCCCCTCCCCCTCCCTGCATATAAAATTATGGACAGCTTTTTAGGATTAAATAAATAAAACAACGTGAGGTCCCCCCACTTCATTTTTGAGGACCAGCAAAGGTAAAGTAGACAGCTGTGAGCTGTTATTAGCAGGCTGGGAAGGTCCATGGTTATTGGCCCTTTCCCAGCCTAAAAATTACAGCCCGCAGCAGCAGCACCAGAAATGGCGCATCACATTACTAACACCAGGGCTAACTCTTAACCCCACTACACAGGGACATCTCTCTTATAGCTCATAGCCAGCCGTGCTCGTACTGTGTAGCACGGACATCTGCACGAGCCCTTACAATGAATATATATATCTGTAAGCGTGCAAATATTTCAAAGTGACAACTATCAGTTCCACCAGTCCAGGAGATAGTCAAAACTCATGGTTCATGGTCACTGACTGGACTTTGACTTCACGATAGCAGCCTCTTACGCAGTCAGTGATACGAGGCTTTGCAGATTGCTGAGCACTGAACTCATGAAATGATTCTCTTATAGGGCAAGTTTTATTTATTGGATTTGATATTAGAACATTAGATAATAGGGATACACATTTTAAAGCATAAATGACATCTGTGATTATACTGAATAAAGATTAGCACTTTAAGTCTCCAAAGTAAGGGTTCAAAGTGTTTTTTGTTTAAAGTTATACACTATTTTCCGCATAAGGGAAATCTTGCTGAGTAAGGGGATCCAACTTCTTGGACCACTAGCGATCCCCAGATCAGTTCTTTGCAGCCCCGTTTTGAAGAGAGAAGAAGCTAGCTTGCCTGACCTCTGCCCCATTCACTGTATTTGGGAGTGTCAGAAATAGTCAAGCGCTGTTCTCAGCTGTCTTATAGTCAATGACTGTACGGGGGTGCGCAGAGCCCCAATCACGGGATAACTTTAGGTCCCAATCATCAAACCGCCAGACATCAGCAAGTTATCCCTTCCCCCTCATCCTATGGATAGGGAATAAAAGGGATATAAAAAAAAAAAAAAATTAAACTGACCATCTCAAGGTCTGAATTTGGTACTAGGCCCCAAGTGTGCATTATGGGTTAGAATTAAAGAAACAGAGATACCAAATTTTATTCCGCTTTAACAGCAACTGCCTCACCAACCGTCATTTTTATAAAGGGAACCTGTCAATCGATTCACGCTGCCCAAACCACGGACAGTATGAAGCGTAATTTTTTTTTTTCTCTGAAACGCTCTGCAGTTCCAGAGACCAGAGAAAACATGGTTTGAAGTCCCGACACTACTATAGTAGATTGAGAGGTCTCCACTACTTCTTAGAAGCCGGCCAGTAGTGGCGCTGGACTAGTCTAGTCTCTGCTGATGATCCTCTGAAACACCAGAGCTTTTCAGACAAAAAAAAAATAAAAAATTCCTGGGTACAGTCATGCAGCCAAGCTCTGATTCATGCCTCTTGATTAAAGCTGCCCCAATCGACTGACAAGTTCCTTTCAAGATTTTACCAGGAACTGGAGGAATACAGCCACTGTTCCTTGAAGCTATCCCTGCAGACAGAAAGTGTTTTAACAGCTCTTCCTTTAATGACTGAGCAGAGTGCTCCTGTATCACTCTGCCTGCTCAAGGAGAGAACTGCAGTTATACAATTGCATGACTCTTCTCTGCATCCATCTTTACGATCAGCGCAGTGTGGGAACAGAAATCTCATTATTATTCAGCCTCCTATTACATCCTAGTCAGTACCGGAGCCTAGAGATGTTAGTAAGCACATGTGCAGTTTAAACTCTTTCACTGCACTCCATCAGGGGTTGTCAAATTAACCATTTAAAGGGAACCTGTCATGTCCTGTTCTATCTACCCTGCCCCCATTCCTTTGCTAGTGATGCAATATGCATAACTAACACACTTTTTTCATTAAAATTGGAGGTAATATAATGATTGTATAACATTTTATTACTTATATCCTACCTGCTCATTTTCAGTCATAGGGGTGTGATGATCCTCATTCAGTCAGGGGCAAGAGCAACATTCAGTCACTGCTGGCGCCGCTGATATTTGTGGGGCGCATGCGCAGTTTAACATGTCCGCGCGCATGCGCAGTGAGACTGTGTACTTCACAGCTTCACTGCGCATGTGCCATGACCTGCGGCTCCCTGCGCGTGTGGACTACACAGTCTCATTGCACACACGCAAGGACTCGAAGCCGGAAATGTAAAACTGTTCATGCGCCCCACAAATATCAGCGCTCATCGAGAGCAAATCTCAAATACATGGGAAGAGGTTAAAGGGTTAAACGATCATGCTCGCTCATCACTACTCTTCAGGTCATTAACCAGGTCCTCCCGTGTAGTTCTGGGCTGATTCCTGACCCTTCTCAGAATCATCCTTACCCCACGAGGCAAGATCTTGCATGGAGCCCCCGACTGAGGAAGATTGAC